>NC_136115.1:13759533-16279040 GCF_965212315.1 Lampetra planeri | reverse complement strand
TCACGTTTTTTGCCCAAAAATCACGTTTTTGGAAAAAAATCACGTTTTTGCCCAAAAATCACGTTTTTGCCCAAAAATCACGTTTTTGCCCAAAAATCACGTTTTTGGCCCCAAATCACGTTTTGCCCAAAAATCACGTTTTTGCCCAAAAATCACGATTTTGCCCAAAAATCACGTTTTTGGCCCCAAATCACGTTTTTGCCCAAAAATCACTTTTTTGCCCAAAAATCACTTTTTTGCCCAAAAATCACGTTTTTGCCCAAAAATCACGTTCTTGCCAAAAAAAACACGTTTTTGATCAAAAATCACGTTTTTGCCCAAAAATCACGATTTTGCCCAAAATCACGTTTTTGGCCCCAAATCACGTTTTGCCCAAAAATCACGTTTTTGCCCAAAAATCACGTTTTTGCCCAAAAATCACGTTTTTGCCAAAAAATCACGTTTTTGCCCAAAAATCACGTTTTTGGCCCCAAATCACGTTTTTGCCCAAAAATCACGTTTTTGGCCCCAAATCACGTTTTTGCCCAAAAATCACGTTTTTGGCCCCAAAATCACTTTTTTGCCCAAAAATCACGTTTTTGCCCAAAAATCACGTTTTTGGCCCCAAATCACGTTTTTGCCCAAAAATCACGTTTTTGCCCAAAAATCACGTTTTTTGCCCAAAAATCACGTTTTTGCCCAAAAATCACGTTTTTGCCCAAAAATCACGTTTTTGGCCCCAAATCACGTTTTTGCCCAAAAATCACGTTTTTGCCCAAAAATCACGTTTTTGGCTCCAAATCACGTTTTTGCCCAAAAATCACGTTTTTGCCCAAAAATCACGTTTTTGCCCAAAAATCACGTTTTTGGCCCCAAATCACGTTTTTGCCCAAAAAATCACGTTTTTGGCCCCAAATCACGTTTTTGCCCAAAAATCACGTTTTTGCCCCCAAATCACGTTTTTGCCCCCAAATCACGTTTTTGCCCCCAAATCACGCTTTTCGTGGCCACACACCGGCATAGGAATCCCCAAATCCGGGACAGCTCGAGCATCTTACCCAAGATGAGAGGTTCGAGCAGGTCAGGCTCTGTCTCCGGGTATGCAGCCATGGCCAACTCCAATACCGCACCCCTGTATGCCACCGGCGACTCCTCGGGTGCTCGCTGACGTTGAACAAACCGGCGATGAGCATCATCCGGTGGCTCATATGCATCTGCCATCTCGTCGAAAACTCCTCTCAATGTTTTCTTCTTCCCCGCCTTGATGGAGCGGAAGAACCTCACCGACTCGTCATCGAGAAGAGTCGGTAAAACCTCCAATGCCTCAGCGTCCGTCCACCTTGCTGAGCGTACCGCCGCCAGAAATCTGCAGGCGAAAGTACTCCAATCGCCCCCGATGGAGAATTCTTTGACGGTCGTGAGATGACGACTGCGACTCCTTGTTGCACCGTCCTCAGCCGATGACTCACCAGGCGGCATATTCAAAATGGCGTCGCATCGCCGCGTGTTCAAGATGGCGGCCTCTCGCCACGGAGAGCACAAGATGGCGGCTTCCCGCCGTTCTTCTCCTGCCACGCCCAAGATGGCGTCTATTTGCCGCGTGGTCAATGGCGCCGACAGCGGAGGCAAGGGCAGCGACCTGCGGACCTCCAACGGCTCCCCCCAATGCCGTCCTCGGCGTGACGAGCTCGCACAATTGCGTGAGCACGATTTTCAGCGTCTCCAGCTGCGCCGCCATCTGCCTCCATCGCCAATCCGCGTCCACAGGTGCAGACGGGTCCACCGACGCGGCGACCTCTTGGACTCCCGGACCCGCACTTGTTCCCGCACGGATCTCCTCCTCCATCGCAGGTAGGTCGACCGCCCGAGGAAGGTCGTCGTCGTTGGATTTGTAGCAGACGATGGCGCAGGAATATTCTTTCTTCTGAGCTGTTTTGACATGCCGTTTCACTTCTGACACCAGTGTAATAAGGGACTCGATCCTGGTTCTGTCTCCGTCGTCCTTTATTCGGGTTGTTACACCTTTCCCGCACGGCCCTCGCTCAGAGCTCTCCCCTTGGCAGCTCCATAGCTGCTCTGGCTCCCGTAGCCTCCACACCTCTGCAGCTCCGCTGCAGATCCCCGGTGCAGTCCTCCGGCTGCCCTCACTGCAGCTCCACCGCTGCCCTCACTGCAGCTCCACCGCTGCCCGTCGCTCCTCCGTGCTTGGTCACCGCTGGCCGACGGTGCTAAGTCTTATCCTCCGTGTATGTGGCGATCTCGCCACTCCTCGACCTCCGCCCTGCGTGGCCTCACTCTAACTCTGTCTCCCCACACTCTCCCGTCTCTTCCGGTATCTCTCCCTTAAGACCTCACCCCTCTCTCCCACGTGACCCTAACTCCTCCCCCCATGACGTCATATCCGCGAAGCCGATTACTCCCGCATTACAGATACAACAGAGTAAGTAGTATCTATTGATTCTGTAGTTGTATCGACGGACTGTACAGTAGTATCCACTGAGCCAGTAGTAGCTACTGACTGTGTAGTAAGATTTACTGACTGTAGTAACTACTGACCGTAGTAGTAATTACTGGGCCTACAGTAGTATCTACCGACTCTATAGTAGTAACGACTAATTGTATAGTAGTATCTGCTGACTCTATAGTAGTATCCACTGACTATAGTATAAACTACTAACTCTATAGCAGTATCTATTCACTCTAAAGTAGTATCTACTGACTCTAGTAGCTACTCACTGTAGCAGTATGTACTGACTGTATAGTACTATATACTGACTGTAGCAGTATTGACTGACTGTAGTGGTATATACTGACTGTTTTAGTATCTAATAACTCTATATAGCAGTATCTACCAACTCGATAGCAATATCTACTATCACTACAGCAGTGTATACCGACTGAGGTGATACCTGCTATCACTACAGCAGTGCATACTGACTGGTGGTACCTGCTATGATTACAGCAGTGCATACTGACTGGTGGTACCTGCTATGATTAAGGTGACTGTGAGTGTGTATCACGTGTAGGCTGATCTGAGTGGCTACTGCGATTAAAGCAGTGCATACTGCTGTGTATGGTTGCCTGCAATGATTACAGCAGTGCATACTGACTGGTGGTACCTGCTATGATTACAGCAGTGCATAGTGACTGGTGGTACCTGCTATGATTACAGCAGTGCATACTGCTGTGTTGGTACCTGTTATGATGACAGCAGTGCATACTGCTGTGTTGGTACCTGTTATGATGACAGCAATGCATATTGTGGTGGTACCTGCTATGATTGCAGCAGTGCATACTGCTGTGGTGGTGCCTGCTTTGATTACAGCCGTGCATACTGCTGTGGTGGTACCTGCTATGATTACAGCAGAGCATACTGACTGTGGTGGTAGCTGCTATGATAACAGCAGTGCATACTGACTGTGGTGGTACCTGCTATGATTACAGCAGTGCATATTGTGGTGGTATCTGCTATGATGAGAGGAGTACATATTGTGGTGGTGGTGGTACCTGCTATGATGACAGCAGTACATACCGAGTGTAGTGGCACCTGCTATGATGACAGCAGTACATACTGTGGTGGTACCTGCTATGACAGCAGTACATACTGTGGTGGTGGTATTTGCTCTGATGAGAGCAGTACATACTGTGGTGGTGGTACCTGCTCTGATGAGAGCAGTACATACTGTGGTGGTGGTACCTGCTATGATTACAGCAGTGCATATTGACTGTACTCACCACTCACCCTCACATCTCACCACTCACCACTGATCCTCACCACTCACCCTCACCACTCACCGCTTACTACTTACCACTCACCCTCACCATTCACCCTCACAACTCACCACTCACCAATCTCCCTCACCACTCGCCCTCACCACTCACCCTCACCACTCACCCTCACCACTCACCCTCACCACTCACCCTCACCACTAACCCTCACCACTCACCCTCACCACTCCACACTCTCCCTCACCACTCACTCTCACCATTCACCCTCACCATTCAGCCTCACCACTCACCCTCACCACTCACCCTCACCACTCACCATTCAAAGTCACAACCACCACTCACCCTCACCACTCACCCTCACGACTCAACCTCACCCTCACTACTCACCACTTATCCTCACCAATCACCCCTCACCACTCAACCTCACCACTCACCCTCACCACTCACCCTCACCACTAACCACTCTCTCACCACTCACCCTCACCACTCACCATCATCACTCAGCACTCACCCTCACCACTCACCCCTCAACACTCACCCTCACCACTCTCGCTCACCACTCACCCTCACCAGTCACCCTCACCACTCACCCTCACCACTCACTAATCACCACTCACAACCGCCACTCACCCTCACCACTCACCACTCACCCTCACCACTCACCCTCACCACTCACTCTCACCACTCACCCTCACCATTCACCCTCACCATGCACAACAACCACTCACCCTCACCACTCACCCTCACCACTAACCCTCACCACTCACCCTCACCACTCCACACTCTCCCTCACCACTCACTCTCACCATTCACCCTCACCATTCAGCCTCACCACTCACCCTCACCACTCACCCTCACCACTCACCATTCAAAGTCACAACCACCACTCACCCTCACCACTCACCCTCACGACTCAACCTCACCCTCACTACTCACCACTTATCCTCACCAATCACCCCTCACCACTCAACCTCACCACTCACCCTCACCACTCACCCTCACCACTAACCACTCTCTCACCACTCACCCTCACCACTCACCATCATCACTCAGCACTCACCCTCACCACTCACCCCTCAACACTCACCCTCACCACTCTCGCTCACCACTCACCCTCACCACTCACCCTCACCATTCACCCTCACCACTCACTAATCACCACTCACAACCGCAACTCACCCTCACCACTCACCACTCACCCTCACCACTCACCCTCACCACTCACTCTCACCACTCACCCTCACCATTCACCCTCACCATGCACAACAACCACTCACCCTCACCACTCACCCTCACCACTCACCCTCACCACTCACCCTCACTACTCACTACTCATCCTCACCAATCACACCCTCACCAATCACCACTCACCCTCACTGCTCACCCTCACCACTCACCCTCACAACTCACCACTCACCCCTCACTAATCACCACTCACAACCGCCACTCACCCACACCACTCACCCCTCACCCTCACCACTCACCACTCACCCTCACCACTCACCCTCACCACTCACCCTCACCACTAACCCTCACCACTCACCCTCACCCCTCCACACTCTCCCTCACCACTCACTCTCACCATTCACCCTCACCATTCAGCCTCACCACTCACCCTCACCACTCACCCTCACCACTCACTATTCAAAGTCACAACCACCACTCACCCTCACCACTCACCCTCACGACTCAACCTCACCCTCACTACTCACCACTTATCCTCACCAATCACCCCTCACCACTCAACCTCACCACTCACCCTCACCACTCACCCTCACCACTAACCACTCTCTCACCACTCACCCTCACCACTCACCATCATCACTCAGCACTCACCCTCACCACTCACCCCTCAACACTCACCCTCACCACTCTCGCTCACCACTCACCCTCACCACTCACCCTCACCACTCACCCTCACCACTCACTAATCACCACTCACAACCGCCACTCACCCTCACCACTCACCACTCACCCTCACCACTCACCCTCACCACTCACTCTCACCACTCACCCTCACCATTCACCCTCACCACTCACAACAACCACTCACCCTCACCACTCACGCTCACCACTTACCCTCACCACTCACCCTCACTACTCATTACTCATCCTCACCAATCACACCCTCACCAATCACCACTCACCCTCACTGCTCACCCTCACCACTCACCCTCACAACTCACCACTCACCCCTCACTAATCACCACTCACAACCGCCACTCACCCTCACCACTCACCCCTCACCCTCACCACTCACCACTCACCCTCACCACTCACCCTCACTACTCACCACTCATCCTCACGAATCACACCCTCACCAATTACCACTCACCCTCACAACTTACCCTCACCACGCTCACCACTCACTACTAACCCTCACCACTCACCACACTCACCACTCACCCTCACCACTCTCCCTCACCACTCACCCTCACTACTCACCCTCACCACTCACCAGTCACGCTCGCCACTCACCACTCACGCTCACCACTCACCACTCACCCTCAACACTCACCCTCACTACCACCACTCACCCTATTCCCGTTTCAAAAACTTGCTTACGTGTCGCCAAGTATGCTTAACATTTCGAACAGACACACACATTCACTAATTTAGCTTTTGACATTTAACATACAAAACGTCTGCTTGTACTACTGTCATCATAGCAGATACCACCACCACAGTGATGGTGAGTGGTGAGGGTGAGTGGTGAGGGTGAGTGGTGAGGGTGAGTGGTGAGGGTGAGGGTGAGTGGTGAGGGTGAGTGGTGAGCGTGAGTGGTGAGCGTGATTGGTGAGGGAGAGGGGTGAAAGGTGAGGGTGAATGGTGAAGGTGAGTGGTGAGGGTGAGTGGTGAGGGTGAGTGGTGAGCGTGAGTGGTGAGGGTGAGTGGTGAGGGTGAGTGGTGAGGGTGAGTGGTGAGGGCGAGAGGTGAGAGTGAGTGGTGAGGGTGAGGGTGAGTGGTGAGGGTGAGGGTGTGAGGTTGAGTGGTGAGTGGTGAGGGTGAGTGGTGAGCGTGAGTGGTGAGAGTGAGTGGTGAGGATGAGTGGTGAGTAGTGAGGATGATTGGTGAGGGTGAGTGGTGAGGGAGAGGGGTGAGTGGTGAGTGTGAGTGGTGAGTGGAGAGCGTGAGTGTGAGTGGTGAGGGTGAGTGGTGAAGGAGAGTGGTAAGTGTGTGTCGTGAGGGTGAGTGGTGAGCGTGAGTGGTGATTGGTGAGAGTGAGTGGTGAGAGTGAGTGGTGAGTGTGAGTGGTGAGGGTGTGTGGTGAGCGTGAGTGGGGTGAGGGTGAGTGTTTGTGGTGAGGTTGAGTAGTGAGAGTGAGTGGTGGGAGGTGAGTGGTGAGGGTGAGTGGTGAGGGTGAGTGGTGAGGGTGAGTGGTGAGGGTGATTAGTGAGTAGTGAGGGGGTGAGTGGTGAGGGTGAGTGATGAGTGGTGAGCGTGAGTGGTGAGTGGTGAGAGTGAGTGGTGAGAGTGAGTGGTGAGTGTGAATGGTGAGGGTGTGTGGTGAGTGTGAGTCGTGAGGGTGAGGGTGAGTGGTGAGGGTGAGTGGTGAGAGTGAGTGGTGAGAGGTGAGTGGTGAGGGTGAGTGGTGAGGGTGAGTGGTGAGGGTGAGTGGTGAGCGTGAGTGGTGAGAGTGAGTGGTGAAGATGAGTTGTGAGTAGTGAGGATGATTGGTGAGGGTGAGGGAGAGGGGTGAGTGGTGAGGGTGGGTGGTGAGGGAGAGGGGTGAGTGGTGAGAGGTGAGTGGTGAGTGTGAGTGGTGAGTGGTGAGCGTGAGTGTGAGTGGTGAGGGTGAGTGTGAGGGTGAGTGGTAAGTGTGAGTGGTGAGTGTGAGTAGTGAGGGTGTGTGGTGAGCGTGAGTGGGGTGAGGGTGAGTGGTGGTGGTGAGGTTGAGTAGTGAGAGTGAGAGGTGAGAGATGAGAGGTGAGTGGTGAGGGTGCGTGGTGAGGGTGAGTGGTGAAGGTGAGTGGTGAGGGTGATTAGTGAGTAGTGAGGGATGAGTGGTGAGAGTGAGTGGTGAGCGTGAGTGGTGAGCGTGAGTGGTTAGTGGTGAGGGGTGAGGAAGAGTGGTGAGGAAGAGTGGTGGTGGTGAGGATGATTGGTGAGGGTGAGTGGTGAGCTTGAGTGGTGAGGGAGAGAGGTGAATGGAGAGGGTGAGTGGTGAGCGTGAGTGGTAAGGGAGAGGGGTGAGTGGTAAGGGGTGAGTGGTGAGTTGTGAGGGTGAGTGGTGAGCGTGAGTGTGAGTGGTGAGGGTGAGGGTGAGTGGTGAGGGTGAGTGGTAAGTGTGAGTCGTGAGAGTGAGTGGTGAGCGTGAGTGGTGAGTTGTGACAGTGAGTAGTGAGGCGGAATGGTGAGAGTGAGTGGTGGGTGTGAGTGGTGTGGGTGTGTGGTGAGCGTGAGAGGTGAGGTTGAGTAGTGAGAGTGAGTGGTAAGGGTGAGTGGTGAGTGGTGAGTGGTGAGGGTGAGAGGTGAGTGGTGGGGGTTAGAGAATGGTGAGGGAGAGTGGTGAGGGAGAGTGGTGGTGGTGGTTGTTAGGATGGTTGATGAGGGTGAGTGGTGAGGGTGAGTGGTGAGGGAGAGTGGTGAGGGTGAGTAGTGAGTGGTGAGGGTGATTAGTGAGTAGTGAGGGATGAGTGGTGAGGGTGAGTGCTGAGCGTGAGTGCTGAGCGTGAGTGGTTAGTGGTGAGGGGTGAGGAAGAGTGGTGAGGGTGAGAAGTGAGGGTGAGTGGTGGTGGTGAGGGTGAGTGTTGAGGGTGAGTGTTGAGGGTGAGTGGTGGTGGTGAGTGTGAGGATGATTGGTGAAGGTGAGTGGTGAGCGTGAGTGGTGAGGGAGAGGGGTGAGTGGTGAGGGTGAGTGGTGAGAGAGAATAGTGAGGGAGAGTGGTGAGAGAGAGTGGTGGTGGCGAGGGTGAGGATGGTTGGTGAGGGTGAGTGGTGAGCGTGAGTGGTGAGGGAGAGGGATGAGTGGTGAGGGTGAGTATTGAGCGTGAGTGGTGATGGTGAGTGTGAGTGGTGAGGGTGAGTGGTGAGGGGTCAGTGGTGAGGGTGAGTGGTGAGCGTGAGTGGTGAGGGTGAGTGGTGAGCGGTGAGTGTGAGTGGTGAGGGAGAGGGGTGAGTGGTGAGGGAGAGGGGTGAGTGGTGAGGGTGAGTGGTGAGTGGTGAGGGTGAGTGGTGAGGGTGAGTGGTGAGCGTGAGTGGTCAGGGAGAGGGGTGATTGGTGAGGGTGAGTGGTGAGGGAGACGGGTGAGTGGTGAGGGTGAGTGGTGAGGGAGAGGGGTGAGTGGTGAGTGGTGATGGTGAGTGGTGAGAGTGAGTGGTGAGGGTGAGTGTGAGGGTGAGTGTTGAGTAGTGAGGATGATTGGTGAGGGTGAGTGGTGAGCGTGAGTGGTGAGGGAGAGGGGTGAGTGGTTAGGGTGAGTGGTGAGGGAGAGGGGTGAGTGGTGAGTGGTGAGGGTGAGTGGTGAGCGTGAGTGGTGAATGGTGACAGTGAGTGGTGAGGGTGAGTGGTGAGAGTGAGTGGTGAGTGTGAGTGGTGAGGGTGTGTGGTGAGCATGAGTGGTGAGGGTGAGGTTGAGTAGTGAGAGTGAGTGGTAAGGGTGAGTGGTGGGTGGTGGGGGTGAGAGAGAATGGTGAGGGAGATTAGTGAGGGAGAGCGGTGGTGGTGGTGGTGAGTGTGAGGATGGTTGATGAGGGTGAGTGGTGATCATGAGTAGTGAGGGAAAGGAGTGAGTGGTGAGGGTGAGTGGTGAGTGGTGAGGGTGATTAGTGAGTAGTGAGGGGTGAGTGGTGAGTGGTGAGCGTGAGTGGTTAGTGGTGAGGGTGAGTATTGAGCGTGAGTGGTGATGGTGAGTGTGAGTGGTGAGGGAGAGGGGTGAGTGGTTAGGGTGAGTGGTGAGGGAGAGGGTGAGTGGTGAACGTGAGTGATGAGGGTGAGTGGTGGTGGTGACGGTGAGGATGGTTGGTGAGGGTGAGTGGTGAGTAGTGAGGGTAAGTGGTGAGGGAGAGGGGTGAGTGGTGAGGGAGAGTGTTGAGGGTGAGTAGTGGTGGTGAGGGTGAGTAGTGAGTGGTGAGAGAGAATGGTGAGGGAGAGTGGTGAGGGAGAGTGGTGGTGGTGAGGGTGAGGATGGTCGGTGAGGGTGAGTGGTGAGCGTGAGTGGTGAGGAAGAGAGGTGAGTGGTGAGGGTGAGTGGTGAGAGAGTGGTGAGGGTGAGTAGTGAGTAGTGAGGGGTGAGTGGTGAGGGTGAGTGGTGAGGGTGAGGGTGAGTGGTGAGCGTGAGTGGTGAGGGTGAGTGGTGAGGGTGAGTGGTGAGCGTGAGTGGTGAGGATGAGTGGTGAGTGGTGAGTAGTGAGGATGATTGGTGAGGGTGAGGGAGAGGGGTGAGTGGTGAGGGTGGGTGGTGAGGGAGAGGGGTGAGTGGTGAGGGGTGAGTGGTGAGTGTGAGTGGTGAGTGGTGAGCGTGAATGTGAGTGGTGAGGGTGAGTGTGAGGGTGAGTGGTAAATGTGAGTCGTGAGGGTGAGTGGTGAGCGTGAGTGGTGAGAGTGAGTGGTAAGAGTGAGTGGTGAGTGTGAGTGGTGAGTGTGTGTGGTGAGCGTGAGTGGGGTGAGGTTGAGTGGTGGTGGTGAGGTTGAGGAGTAGTGAGAGTGAGAGGTGAGTGGTGAGGGTGCGTGGTGAGAGTGAGTGGTGAGTGGTGAAGGTGAGTGGTGAGGGTGATTAGTGAGTAGTGAGTGGTGAGTAGTGAGGGGTGAGGGTGAGCGTGAGTGGTGAGCGTGAGTGGTTATTGGTGAGGTGTTGTGTCTATACCCTTTTTTTTTAATTAAGAACAATTCAAAAAAAAATATTTTTTTTATCTATATATATACCTTTTTTTAAATTAATTAATGAAAACAACTCACGTCTCCTCACAAGAACACCAGGAGTCCATGAAACATGGAGGGCGGTTAAAATGTTGAGAATTCGGTCACAAAGAGGTCATGGACATCCAGATGGACAAAAGATGTATGGACTAGCCTCCCAAGACATCTGGAGATGTACAGATAAGGTGCACAATAAATAACGGTTGAAACTTCGCGTTTTCTTAACGTTTTCCTTACCGAAAAGTAGAAACTTAACAAAGATAATTAACCAACAAACAATAATATTTTTTTCTATTATTATATGTTTCCTACCTACACGACCTTCGAAAAAAAAAAAAACTAAAGAGTACGAATTCCAGAAAGCTTAAGTGGAAACATAATTACGCTTAACCTCAGGACATTAAAATATAACTCAGAATAAACACCAATCTCTGGAGAACTAAACTTGGCGAAGCCAAAATAATAATGTGACGAGAATCATTACGAATATTCATTAAACATAGACGAATGATTACCACGATACTAAGACCGAAGGAACTCATAAAATATAATTCAAGAATAAATGTAACACACAGCACCACATAAATGTATTGCAAACATCTCCTCAGCCACCTTTGTCTTCCAGCAGGGCCTGACAAGCAAAGAGGGAGTAAAAAGGTCACAAGGGGCGGGGGGGGGGGGGGGGGTTTGTGCTGACATGGTTTGTTTTCTCTCGCAAGGGTCGCGGGGGTGTCTGCTTTTTCTCGCTCTGTTTGTGTTTTGTTGCCCGCTCGCAAGGAATGCACAGAAGGGAGTCACGTTTTGAGTTAGGCACGGGTGCACACAGCGAACAGACAGTCTGGGTTGAGTCGTGCTCAGTCTCGCAACTCGGCTTGCGACGCGGTGTTGCGACGGGGCTCGCAAGAGAGGTGTGGCAGTCGTGCCTCAAGGAGAGATGGGACGACGAGACGTCGTTAAAGTGACAGTCTGAGAGCAGTCTGGGTTGAGTCGTGCACAGTCTCGCAACTCGGCTTGCGACGCAGCGTTGCGACAGGGCTCGCAAGAAAGCGGGGGCAGGTCGTGCCTCGAGAAGTGATGGAACGAGGAGGAGTCGTTCGAGTCGCAGAAGTCTGAGTTCAACCTGGGTCGGGGCTGGGTTTCAGCCGTGCTCCGGCTGGCGGAGCGTCGTGAGGAAACGAAACACCGATGCCGATAGCCGGTGTCGCTTCTCGCAGAACGAAGTTAAGTGCGAGTGAAGCTGGCAGCTGCACGAACAAGGGAAGCACGGAGCAGAGAGAGTGACGAGTGACGACAAGCAATCAACCTGTAAAAGGGCGGAGATCGCCAAGCGTCGACCAAGCGTGCAAAGCAGAGAGCGCGAAGCAGTGGAGAAAGCCTGGTCAAACGGCTGTGAGGAAGAGGACAGCGCCATCGAATGCGCCGTGTGTTTGAGGGCACACCTACCAACGACCAGTGTAAACAGACAAGACGTCCAGAGCGACGGCGAACGTCGTGCCAACTCGTCATCCAGCAGTGGAGAGAGAGAGCGCAAGAGCAGCACGACTCGGACGTCACTGGGCGTCACCGAGCGTCGTGCCAACTCGTCATCCAGCAGTGGAGAGAGAGAGAGCGCAAGAGCAGCACGACTCTGACGTCACCGGGCGTCACCGAGCGTCGTGCCAACTCGTCATCCAGCAGTGGAGAGAGAGAGAGAGCGCAAGAGCAGCACGACTCGGACGTCACCGGGCGTCACCGAGCGTCGTGCCAACTCGTCATCCAGCAGTGGAGAGAGAGAGAGCGCAAGAGCAGCACGACTCTGACGTCACCGGGCGTCACCGAGCGTCGTGCCAACTCGTCATCCAGCAGTAGAGGGAGAGAGAGCGCAAGAGCAGCACGACTCGGACGTCACCGGGCGTCACCGAGCGTCGTGCCAACTCGTCATCCAGCAGTGGAGGGAGAGAGAGCGCACAAGCAGAGACACGCAGGGGTTCGCGGCGGCCACGCCCAACCCAGAGAAAACTTCTGGCCGCTGTTTGTATCCTCCTACACCACACAAGCTAACGACACAATTAATTTTACGAGGGGACAACGCACACACAGCACGCACACGAATAAGACTTAAAAAAAAATCATCTTTGCGTTTCAGAAAGGGTTGCCATTTCGAGGTGGTGCGTTCAATATCAACTGATCGTGCAAAGCAGTTGCTGCCGTCGAGTTACATGAATAAGAAATATTTAGTCATTCATATTAGGTAATTGCATAGTATCGCAAATGCATAAGTGTTTATTCATTCATTTTAGTCAAATGCATAATATCGTAATTGCATAAGAATTTTAGTTATTCATATTAATCGAATGCATAGTATCGCAAATGCATAAGAGTTTGGTTATTCCTGAATTATTCACGCATGCTTGACCTGCATGATAGAATGTCACATGCTTGTTAGAATAAAATTGCTTAACACCAACTGTTCGAGTGCTTCTTTCCAAGTCCATGCAAAACTATCTTATTCATAAGAGCTGTTGCCTGCGATGAGATATGAAAATGGAGACCTAAAATATCATAACACACACTAAGATAATCGGTAAACGTTTAATCGATGATAATCGTGTTATCCTGATTGATATAACTCTGGATAAACGAAGCTGAGCTTAAGTATCACAACTGCACACATTAACATCATCGCAAGCATCCGCATAAATTACTACGATTATCTCCGCGATTATCATAATGTATGCATATAATAACATGCATTAGCATAATTTATGCATGTTAATACACACATTAACATAATTAAAGCGATTTGCGCAATTTTTCGGAAAATTATTAATTTTTATTATTTTCATCAAAATTGCATTACCCGACACATACAACATAATGGGTGGCGTCGTCCGGGATCTCTCACAGACAGTGTTTTGCATGGATGATGGAATGAACCACTACGTGTTAACCAGAATATCGGGATCAAACATTGCATTGTGATTGTAAACGGGCGGAAAACAAAAAAAAAAACGCCCTCTGAGGTTAAAACCCAGAATAGCAGGTTAAAAAAAAAAGACAGTGGAATTAAGATTATACCGTATCAAACCGATTGCATCCTGTGATAAATGGTGTTAGAGGTACGCACTCTGAATCGGAAAAGTACAGAATAGCTCGATTCAAACTGACTACCCTCTGTGAGATAATTGTTTTATATGCACTCTAAAAAGGAAATGTCAAAGTAACTCTTGCCATACCTAAGATGCTAGGATTAAGAATAATTTTTGAATGGGTTACGGGATACTGCGAGCTCGTATTAAAACGTACCGACCAATCTGTTATAAAGCAGTACAGTCAGAGAGACATATGGGAAGGGAGCTGTATCGATAACACGAACACACCTCGAGGGAAACTAAGTGACTGGATAAAATGTAACAAAGGCGAATACGATGCAAAAACTGCAGAGAAGGCAGGACAGGACTCATGCCTTCTCACACAGGCATACAGACAGGTATTCTGGAATGAGGAAAAATTTGGAAAGGAAACGGGAGAGAAATCGTCTCTAATAAACGAGGAAAAATGTCCTCACACCATCGTAAGGGAGGAGAAATCAGGGCTCGCGACACCAGCGAAACTCACAGACGTTGATCCACAGAATAAATATGGAAGTAACATTAAATCACACTCTTGGGTACGTGGACAGAGTCCAGGAACTGATCGCACAAAAGTTAAAGTAAAATCGCCAGGACATGGTACACTAAGGTCAGAGGCAAAAACTGAAGGGAAATGGCAACACGAGCGACACAGCACTGGGCGTGCACACAGAAAATGCACACCGCTTAATCACGCCCGACACAGTACAGATCAAAGTGACAGATTTCCTGATGATAACTTGTTTGATGATGACGCTGTCGGCGATCAACTTTCGGAATACTTATTCAACAGTAAAACCCTTAAATTGATGGACAAGGCTCTAGTCAGAATTCCCGATTTTGACCCCCACAATAAGACTATGGATATCCACACACATATCGCAACAGTAGAAGAGGAGGCAATGATTAGAGGGCTGAGGAGACGGGATGAAAAAGCGAGTTTGTTGAAACGAAGCTTACATAAAGATTCTATCCCATGGGTAAAGTCACTACCACACAAGGTTAGAAATGATTTTAAACAATTGAGCCTGGCAGTGATTCGGAAGTTTGGAGAATATTCGACACTCACTGAAGGGTTTTATGCTGTAAAATCAATGACCCAGGGCATGGACCAAGACCCACGTGACTACCTCGTACAATTTAAAAGAGCGTATTATGCAGGCGATGTGAATCAATACCACGAAGGAGATAAAATGTTCAAAATTATGTTTTTTGAATCCTTGAGCCCAGAGATTACAGAAAGGGTGAGAATGGTTTTGAATCCAGAAACCGCATCCTTACGCCGCATAGAGAGCAAGGCGTACATGGCATGGTTATACAGAGCTAAGAATCATAATTCGGATCCAGAACACAGGGAGAGGGATAAGGAACCCAGCCTCTCAGAGAGGAATAAAAATCACCGAGCAGTCCCACAATGCAGGACGGAGCAAAAACGCACGCACACATGGCAAAATAACCCAGAGAGAGGTTGGCACGAGTATGAGAGCGACACAAAGCCGAACATTCAGAGGAATCGCAGGAGGGGGAGGTTCAGAACAGAACCATACCAACACCCCATGCCACGACACACACGAGGCCAAAGTTGCACACTAAGATGACGAGATAACCATCCAGCGGGAAGGTACACAGACTGCGGAGGTATGGATGCGAACATGCAGGAGAATCGTAGGAGGGAGAGGTTCAGAGCAGAACCATATCAACACCCCATCCCACGACACACGCAAGGTTCAAATTACTCACAGAGATGGCAAGATAACCACCTAGCGGGAAGGTGTTACACAGACCGCGGAGGTATGGATGCGAACATTCAGGAGAATCGCAGGATGGGAGGTCAAACACAATCGATCCAATTCCGACCAATTCCTCCACCGGCTATACCAGGAGGGAATAGAGGAATAACACAGAATGCGGTCCAAATACATGATGAACTACCCACAGTGAGCGCGAGCGAGCGGCCAACACGCGCCCCACCCGCCGAGGTGTTAAACCCTGAGCTCAATGGGAAATACAAACAGGCTGCAAGTGACAGGGCGGGCAAAAACGTGGACAGTGCTTCCGTAAATGACGCGCGGATCGAATACAAGGACAGGGTTGCATTGAAGCGTGATCGGACAGTACAAAAACAGACAGCAGGGACACGCCCTGAGGAGCGCAGGCGTGAGCCTTTGAATGGAAAATATCCATATGAAACAAAAATTAATGTGGATCGGAGTGCTAAAATGGAGACGAATGTTCATGACATATCGGGAATGGTGTTGGAATCTAACACACTCATAAAAACAAAGAGGGCAACATTACGAGACACAGAACTAAATCGACACACTGACTCGGCAAATGTGCATGTAATCGCAGAGAGAGCGAATGCCATTGATGACGGAGTACAGAAGTTGGTTGTGTGCGCGAATTCTGATTATGTGCAGCACAATTTTACACCACACACTCCCACGACGCGAAGAGAGTGAGAGGGGAAATTACAAAAACGAACCGGAAAACCGTGATCGAATGATCAAAGTGATAAGTGGTAAACCAGACACTCGGAACTTGGTAAAAAGATTGCAAGGATGTAACAGGAGGAAAATAACGCAAAAATGCGTTCGAAACCGCTACCTAGCGTTTCCCAGGATTTAAAAAAAACAAAAAAATTAATATCCGTCGGAGTTATGATGTATGAGAACCATGTAACTGATGATATCGATGTTTAACGTGTTGTTATCTTCTTTGCTTAATTCAAATGTAACCATGCTAAGCAAAAACAAAAATGAACATTCGTCGGAGTTATGATGTATGAGAATCAATGTAACTTGTGGTGTTGATGTTAAACGTTTTGTTGTATTTTCCTTGCTTATCTCAAATGTAACCTTGTTAAGATTGTGATACATATGCGCGCGCTTTGGAAGGAATGCGTTATGGATTAGTACCGATGTTTAACGTTGTGTTTTATTTATTTTGCTTATTTCAAATGTAACCATGTTATGATTGTGATACATATGCGCGCGTCGTAAGAAATACCCGCCGAGAGTGAGGGCGGCTTATGGATTCATAACACAAAAAAAAGGCATTTACTTGGTTTGAAAATTCGCCAGTGGCCAAATCGACCCCTGATAATTTTCAAACGGGCGGATTGTTGTGTCTATACCCTTTTTTTTTATTAAGAACAATTCAAAATTTTTTTTTTTATCTATATATATACCTTTTTTTAAATTAATTAATGAAAACAACTCACGTCTCCTCACAAGAACAACAGGAGTCCATGAAACATGGAGGGCAGTTAAAATGTTGAGAATTCGGTCACAAAGAGGTCATGGACATCCAGATGGACAAAAGATGTATGGACTAGCCTCCCAAGACATCTGGAGATGTACAGATAAGGTGCAGAATAAATAACGGTTGAAACTTCGCGTTTTCTTAACGTTTTCCTTACTTAACAAAGATAATTAACCAACAAACAATAATATTTTTTTCTATTATTATATGTTTCCTACCTACACGACCTTCGAAAAAAAAAAAAACTAAAGAGTACGAATTCCAGAAAGCTTAAGTGGAAACATAATTACGCTTAACCTCAGGACATTAAAATATAACTCAGAATAAACACCAATCTCTGGAGAACTAAACTTGGCGAAGCCAAAATAATAATGTGACGAGAATCATTACGAATATTCATTAAACATAGACGAATGATTACCACGATACTCAGACCGAAGGAACTCATAAAATATAATTCAAGAATAAATGTAACACACAGCACCACATAAATGTATTGCAAACATCTCCTCAGCCACCTTTGTCTTCCAGCAGGGCCTGACAAGCAAAGAGGGAGTAAAAAGGTCACAAGGGGCGGGGGGGGGGTTTGTGCTGACATGGTTTGTTTTCTCTCGCAAGGGTCGCGGGGGTGTCTGCTTTTTCTCGCTCTGTTTGTGTTTTGTTGCCCGCTCGCAAGGAATGCACAGAAGGGAGTCACGTTTTGAGTTAGGCACGGGCGCACACAGCGAACAGACAGTCTGGGTTGAGTCGTGCTCAGTCTCGCAACTCGGCTTGCGACGCGGTGTTGCGACGGGGCTCGCAAGAGAGGTGTGGCAGTCGTGCCTCAAGGAGAGATGGGACGACGAGACGTCGTTAAAGTGACAGTCTGAGAGCAGTCTGGGTTGAGTCGTGCTCAGTCTCGCAACTCGGCTTGCGACGCAGCGTTGCGACAGGGCTCGCAAGAGAGCGGGGGCAGGTCGTGCCTCGAGAAGTGATGGAACGAGGAGGAGTCGTTCGAGTCGCAGAAGTCTGAGTTCAACCTGGGTCGGGGCTGGGTTTCAGCCGTGCTCCGGCTGGCGGAGCGTCGTGAGGAAACGAAACACCGATGCCGATAGCCGGTGTCGCTTCTCGCAGAACGAAGTTAAGTGCGAGTGAAGCTGGCAGCTGCACGAACAAGGGAAGCACGGAGCAGAGAGAGTGACGAGTGACGACAAGCAATCAACCTGTAAAAGGGCGGAGATCGCCAAGCGTCGACCAAGCGTGCAAAGCAGAGAGCGCGAAGCAGTGGAGAAAGCCTGGTCAAACGGCTGTGAGGAAGAGGACAGCGCCATCGAATGCGCCGTGTGTTTGAGGGCACACCTACCAACGACCAGTGTAAACAGACAAGATGTCCAGAGCGACGGCGAACGTCGTGCCAACTCGTCATCCAGCAGTGGAGAGAGAGAGCGCAAGAGCAGCACGACTCGGACGTCACCGGGCGTCACCGAGCGTCGTGCCAACTCGTCATCCAGCAGTGGAGAGAGAGAGAGCGCAAGAACAGCACGACTCTGACGTCACCGGGCGTCACCGAGCGTCGTGCCAACTCGTCATCCAGCAGTGGAGAGAGAGAGAGCGCAAGAGCAGCACGACTCTGACGTCACCGGGCGTCACCGAGCGTCGTGCCAACTCGTCATCCAGCAGTAGAGGGAGAGAGAGCGCAAGAGCAGCACGATTCGGACGTCACCGGGCGTCACCGAGCGTCGTGCCAACTCGTCATCCAGCAGTGGAGGGAGAAAGAGCGCACAAGCAGAGACACGCAGGGGCTCGCGGCGGCCACGCCCAACCCAGAAAAAACTTCTGGCCGCTGTTTGTATCCTCCTACACCACACAAGCTAACGACACAATTAATATTACGAGGGGACAACGCACACACAGCACGCACACGAATAAGACTTAAAAAAAAAAATTATCTTTGCGTTTCAGAAAGGGTTGCCATTTCGAGGTGGTGCGTTCAATATCAACTGATCGTGCAAAGCAGTTGCTGCCGTCGAGTTACATGAATAAGAAATATTTAGTCATTCATATTAGGTAATTGCATAGTATCGCAAATGCATAAGTGTTTATTCATTCATTTTAGTCAAATGCATAATACCGTAATTGCATAAGATTTTAGTTATTCATATTAATCGAATGCATAGTATCGCAAATGCATAAGAGTTTGGTTATTCCTGAATTATTCACGCATGCTTGACCTGCATGATAGAATGTCACATGCTTGTTAGAATAAAATTGCTTAACACCAACTGTTCGAGTGCTTCTTTCCAAGTCCATGCAAAACTATCTTATTCATAAGAGCTGTTGCCTGCGATGAGATATGAAAATGGAGACCTAAAATATCATAACACACACTAAGATAATCGGTAAACGTTTAATCGATGATAATCGTGTTATCCTGATTGATATAACTCTGGATAAACGAAGCTGAGCTTAAGTATCACAACTGCACACATTAACATCATCGCAAGCATCCGCATAAATTACTACGATTATCTCCGCGATTATCATAATGTATGCATATAATTACATACATTAGCATAATTTATGCATGTTAATACACACCTTAACATAATTAAAGCGATTTGCGCAATTTTTCGGAAAAGTATTAATTTTTATTATTTTCATCAAAATTTCATAACCCGACAAATACAACAGAGGGGTGAGGAAGAGTGGTGAGGAAGAGTGGTGAGGAAGAGTGGTGGTGGTGAGGATGATTGGTGAGGGTGAGTGGTGAGCTTGAGTGGTGAGGGAGAGGGGTGAATGGAGAGGGTGAGTGGTGAGCGTGAGTGGTGAGTTGTGAGGGTGAGTGGTGAGTGGTGAGCGTGAGTGTGAGTGGTGAGGGTGAGTGGTGAGGTTGAGTGGTAAGTGTGAGTCGTGAGCGTGAGTGGTGAGCATGAGTGGTGAGTGGTGACAGTGAGTGGTGAGGGGGAGTGGTCAGAGTGAGTGGTGGGTGTGAGTGGTGTGGGTGTGTGGTGAGCGTGAGTGGTGAGGGTGAGGTTGAGTAGTGAGAGTGAGTGGTAAGGGTGAGTGGTGAGAGGTGAGTGGTGAGGGTGAGTGGTGGTGGTGAGAGAGAATGGTGAGGGAGAGTGGTGAGGGAGAATGGTGGTGGTGGTGAGGATGGTTGATGAGGGTGAGTGGTGAGCGTGAGTTGTGAGGGAGAGGGGTGAGTGGTGAGGGTGAGTGGTGAAGGAGAGTGGTGAGGGTGAGTAGTGAGTGGTGAGGGTGAATAGTGAGGGGTGCGTGGTGAGGGTGAGTGGTGAGCGTGAGTGGTGAGCGTGAGTGGTTAGTGGTGAGGGGTGAGGAAGAGTGGTGAGGGTGAGAAGTGAGGGTGAGTGGTGGTGGTGAGGGTGAGTGTTGAGGGTGAGTGTTGAGGGTGAGTGGTGGTGAGTGTGAGGATGATTGGTTAGGGTGAGTGGTGAGGGGTGAGTGGTGAGTGGTGAGGGTGAGTGGTGAGCGTGAGTGGTGAGTGGTGACAGTGAGTGGTGAGGGTGAGTGGTGAGAGTGAGTGTAAGTGGTGAGTGTAAGTGGTGAGGGTGTGTGGTGAGCGTGAGTGGTGAGGGTGAGGTTGAGTAGTGAGAGTGAGTGGTAAGGGTGAGTGGTGAGAGGTGAGTGGTGAGTGGTGGGGGTGAGAGAGAATGGTGAGGGAGAGTAGTGAGGGAGAGTGGTGGTGGTGGTGGTGAGGGTGAGGATGGTTGATGAGGGTGAGTGGTGAGCATGAGTAGTGAGGGAAAGGAGTGAGTGGTGAGGGTGAGTGGTGAGGCAAAGTGGTGAGGGTGAGTGGTGAGTTGTGAGGGTGATTAGTGAGTAGCAGAGGTGGGGACTCGAGTCATGCGACTTGGACTCGAGTCAGACTCGAGTCATGAATTTGATGACTTGCGACTCGACTTGGACTTGCTTAACAATGACTTTGTCCCACCTATGAGATGTGGACTCGAGTCATGTGACTTGGACTCGAGTCAGACTCGAGTCATGAATTTGATGACTTGTGACTCGACTTGGACTTGCATAACAATGACTTTGTCCCACCTCTGGTGAGTAGTGAGGGTTGAGTGGTGAGTGGTGAGTGGTGAGCGTGAGTGGTTAGTGGTAAGGGGTGAGGAAGAGTGGTGAGGGTGAGAAGTGAGGGTGAGTGGTGGTGGTGAGGGTGAGTGTTGAGGGTTAGTGTTGAGGGTGAGCGGTGGTGGTGGTGAGTGTGAGGATGATTGGTGAAGGTGAGTGGTGAGCGTGAGTGGTGAGGGAGAGGGGTGAGTGTTGAGGGTGAGTGGTGAGAGAGAATAGTGAGGGAGAGTGGTGAGGGAGAGTGGTGGTGGCGAGGGTGAGGATGGTTGGTGAGGGTGAGTGGTGAGCGTGAGTGGTGAGGGAGAGGGGTGAGTGGTGAGGGTGAGTATTGAGCGTGAGTGGTGATGGTGAGTGTGCGTGGTGAGGGAGAGGGGTGAGTGGTTAGGGTGAGTGGTGAGGGAGAGGGGTGAGTGGTGAGTGGTGAGGGTGAGTTGTGAACGTGAGTGATGAGGGTGAGTGGTGGTGACGGTGAGGATGGTTGGTGAGGGTGAGTGGTGAGAGGTGAGTGGTGAGTGGTGGGGGTGAGACAGAATGGTGAGGGAGAGTAGTGAGGGAGAGTGGTGGTGGTGGTGAGGGTGAGGATGGTTGATGAGGGTGAGTGGTGAGCATGAGTAGTGAGGGAAAGGAGTGAGTGGTGAGGGTGAGTGGTGAGGCAGAGTGGTGAGGGTGAGTAGTGAGTGGTGAGTTGTGAGGGTGATTAGTGAGTAGTGAGGGTTGAGTGGTGAGTGGTGAGTGGTGAGCGTGAGTGGTGAGCGTGAGTGGTTAGTGGTGAGGGGTGAGGAAGAGTGGTGAGGGTGAGAAGTGAGGGTGAGTGGTGGTGGTGAGGATGAGTGTTGAGGGTGAGTGTTGAGGGTGAGTGGTGGTGGTGGTGAGTGTGAGGATGATTGGTGAAGGTGAGTGGTGAGCGTGAGTGGTGAGGGAGAGGGGTGAGTGTTGAGGGTGAGTGGTGAGAGAGAATAGTGAGGTAGAGTGGTGAGGGAGAGTGGTGGTGGCGAGGGTGAGGATGGTTGGTTAGGGTGAGTGGTGAGCGTGAGTGGTGAGGGAGAGGGGTGAGTGGTGAGGGTGAGTATTGAGCGTGAGTGGTGATGGTGAGTGTGAGTGGTGAGGGAGAGGGGTGAGTGGTTAGGGTGAGTGGTGAGGGAGAGGGGTGAGTGGTGAGTGGTGAGGGTGAGTTGTGAACGTGAGTGATGAGGGTGAGTGGTGGTGGTGACGGTGAGGATGGTTGGTGAGGGTGAGTGGTGAGTAGTGAGGGTAAGTGGTGAGGGAGAGGGGTGAGTGGTGTGGGAGAGTGGTGAGGGTGAGTAGTGGTGGTGAGGGTGAGTAGTGAGTGGTGAGAGAGAATGGTGAGGGAGAGTGGTGGTGGTGAGGGTGAGGATGGTCGGTGAAGGTGAGTGGAGAGCGTGAGTGGTGAGGGAGAGAGGTGAGTGGTGAGGGTGAGTGGTGAGAGAGTGGTGAGTAGTGGTGGTGAGGGTGAGTATTGAGTTGTGAGGGTGAGTGGCGAGGGTGATTAGTGAGTAGTGAGGGGTGAGTATTGAGGGTGAGTGGTGAGTGGTGAGCGTGAGTGGTGAGCGTGAGTGGTTAGTGGTGAGGGGTGAGGAAGAGTGGTGAGGAAAAGTGGTGAGGAAGAGTGGTGAGTGGTGCGGGTGAGTGGTGAATGGTGAGGAATAGTGGTGAGGAAGAATGGTGAGTGGTGAGTATTGAGAGTTAGTGGTGAGGGTAAGTGGTGAGTAGTGAGGGGTGAGTGTAGAGGGTGAGTGTGAATAGTGAAGGTGATTGGTGGTGGTGAGAGTGAGTGGTGAGGGTGAGTGGTGGATAGTGAGGGTGAGTGGTGAGTAGTGAGGGGTGAGTGGTGAGGGTGATTGGTGAGGGTGAGTGGTGAGTGGTAGTGGTGAGCGTGAGTGGTGAGGAGCGAGGAAGAGTTGTGAGGAAGTGTGGTGAGGAAGAGTGGTGAGGGTGATTGGTGAGCGTGAGTGGTGAGGGAGAGGGGTGAGCGTGAGTTGTGAGGGTGAGTGGTGAGGGTGAATGGTGAGGGTGAGGTGTGAGTGGTGAGGGTCTGTGGTGAGTGTGAGTGGTGAGGGGTCTGTGGTGAGTGTGAGTGGTGATTGTGAGTGGTGAGGGGTCTGTGGTGAGTGTGAGTGGTGAGTGATGAGTGGTGAGGTGGTGAGTGGTGAGGTGGTGAGTGTGAGTGGTGAGTGTGAGTGGTGAGTGTGAGTGGTGAGCGTGAGTAGTGAGGGAGAGGGGTGAGTGGTGAGGGTGAGTGGTGAGGGAGAGTGGTGAGGGTGAGTAGTGAGTGGTGAGGGTGAATAGTGAGGGGTGCGTGGTGAGGGTGAGTGGTGAGCGTGAGTGGTGAGCGTGAGTGGTTAGTGGTGAGGGGTGAGGAAGAGTGGTGAGGGTGAGAAGTGAGGGTGAGTGGTGGTGGTGAGGGTGAGTGTTGAGGGTGAGTGTTGAGGGTGAGTGGTGGTGGTGGTGAGTGTGAGGATGATTGGTTAGGGTGAGTGGTGAGGGGTGAGTGGTGAGTGGTGAGGGTGAGTGGTGAGCGTGAGTGGTGAGTGGTGACAGTGAGTGGTGAGGGTGAGTGGTGAGAGTGAGTGTAAGTGGTGAGTGTAAGTGGTGAGCGTGAGTGGTGAGGGTGAAGTTGAGTAGTGAGAGTGAGTGGTAAGGGTGAGTGGTGAGAGGTGAGTGGTGAGTGGTGGGGGTGAGAGAGAATGGTGAGGGAGAGTAGTGAGGGAGAGTGGTGGTGGTGCTGGTGGTGGTGAGGATGGTTGATGAGGGTGAGTGGTGAGCATGGGTAGTGAGGGAAAGGAGTGAGTGGTGAGGGTGAGTGGTGAGGCAGAGTGGTGAGGGTGAGTGGTGAGTTGTGAGGGTGATTAGTGAGTAGTGAGGGTTGAGTGGTGAGGGTGAGTGGTGAGTGGTGAGCGTGAGTGGTTAGTGGTAAGGGGTGAGGAAGAGTGGTGAGGGTGAGTGTTGAGGGTGAGTGTTGAGGGTGAGTGGTGGTGGTGGTGAGTGTGAGGATGATTGGTGAAGGTGAGTGTTGAGCGTGAGTGGTGAGGGGTGAGTGTTGAGGGTGAGTGGTGAGAGAGAATAGTGAGGGAGAGTGGTGAGGGAGAGTGGTGGTGGCGAGGGTGAGGATGGTTGGTGAGGGTGAGTGGTGAGCGTGAGTGGTGAGGGAGAGGGGTGAGTGGTGAGGGTGAGTATTGAGCGTGAGTGGTGATGGTGAGTGTGCGTGGTGAGGGAGAGGGGTGAGTGGTTAGGGTGAGTGGTGAGGGAGAGGGGTGAGTGGTGAGTGGTGAGGGTGAGTTGTGAACGTGAGTGATGAGGGTGAGTGGTGGTGACGGTGAGGATGGTTGGTGAGGGTGAGTGGTGAGAGGTGAGTGGTGAGTGGTGGGGGTGAGACAGAATGGTGAGGGAGAGTAGTGAGGGAGAGTGGTGGTGGTGGTGGTGAGGGTGAGGATGGTTGATGAGGGTGAGTGGTGAGCATGAGTAGTGAGGGAAAGGAGTGAGTGGTGAGGGTGAGTGGTGAGGCAGAGTGGTGAGGGTGAGTAGTGAGTGGTGAGTTGTGAGGGTGATTAGTGAGTAGTGAGGGTTGAGTGGTGAGGGTGAGTGGTGAGTGGTGAGCGTGAGTGGTGAGCGTGAGTGGTTAGTGGTGAGGGGTGAGGAAGAGTGGTGAGGGTAAGAAGTGAGGGTGAGTGGTGGTGGTGAGGATGAGTGTTGAGGGTGAGTGTTGAGGGTGAGTGGTGGTGGTGGTGAGTGTGAGGATGATTGGTGAAGGTGAGTGGTGAGCGTGAGTGGTGAGGGAGAGGGGTGAGTGTTGAGGGTGAGTGGTGAGAGAGAATAGTGAGGTAGAGTGGTGAGGGAGAGTGGTGGTGGCGAGGGTGAGGATGGTTGGTTAGGGTGAGTGGTGAGCGTGAGTGGTGAGGGAGAGGGGTGAGTGGTGAGGGTGAGTTGTGAACGTGAGTGATGAGGGTGAGTGGTGGTGGTGACGGTGAGGATGGTTGGTGAGGGTGAGTGGTGAGTAGTGAGGGTAAGTGGTGAGGGAGAGGGGTGAGTGGTGAGGGTGATTGGTGAGGGTGAGTGGTGAGTGGTAGTGGTGAGCGTGAGTGGTGAGGAGCGAGGAAGAGTTGTGAGGAAGTGTGGTGAGGAAGAGTGGTGAGGGTGATTGGTGAGCGTGAGTGGTGAGGGAGAGGGGTGAGCGTGAGTTGTGAGGGTGAGTGGTGAGGGTGAATGGTGAGGGTGAGGTGTGAGTGGTGAGGGTCTGTGGTGAGTGTGAGTGGTGAGGGGTCTGTGGTGAGTGTGAGTGGTGAGTGTGAGTGGTGAGGGGTCTGTGGTGAGTGTGAGTGGTGAGTGATGAGTGGTGAGGTGGTGAGTGGTGAGGTGGTGAGTGTGAGTGGTGAGTGTGAGTGGTGAGTGTGAGTGGTGAGCGTGAGTAGTGAGGGAGAGGGGTGAGTGGTGAGGGTGAGTGGTGAGGGAGAGTGGTGAGGGTGAGTAGTGAGTGGTGAGGGTGAATAGTGAGGGGTGCGTGGTGAGGGTGAGTGGTGAGCGTGAGTGGTGAGCGTGAGTGGTTAGTGGTGAGGGGTGAGGAAGAGTGGTGAGGGTGAGAAGTGAGGGTGAGTGGTGGTGGTGAGGGTGAGTGTTGAGGGTGAGTGTTGAGGGTGAGTGGTGGTGGTGGTGAGTGTGAGGATGATTGGTTAGGGTGAGTGGTGAGGGGTGAGTGGTGAGTGGTGAGGGTGAGTGGTGAGCGTGAGTGGTGAGTGGTGACAGTGAGTGGTGAGGGTGAGTGGTGAGAGTGAGTGTAAGTGGTGAGTGTAAGTGGTGAGCGTGAGTGGTGAGGGTGAAGTTGAGTAGTGAGAGTGAGTGGTAAGGGTGAGTGGTGAGAGGTGAGTGGTGAGTGGTGGGGGTGAGAGAGAATGGTGAGGGAGAGTAGTGAGGGAGAGTGGTGGTGGTGCTGGTGGTGGTGAGGATGGTTGATGAGGGTGAGTGGTGAGCATGGGTAGTGAGGGAAAGGAGTGAGTGGTGAGGGTGAGTGGTGAGGCAGAGTGGTGAGGGTGAGTGGTGAGTGGTGAGTTGTGAGGGTGATTAGTGAGTAGTGAGGGTTGAGTGGTGAGGGTGAGTGGTGAGTGGTGAGCGTGAGTGGTTAGTGGTAAGGGGTGAGGAAGAATGGTGAGGGTGAGTGTTGAGGGTGAGTGTTGAGGGTGAGTGGTGGTGGTGGTGAGTGTGAGGATGATTGGTGAAGGTGAGTGTTGAGCGTGAGTGGTGAGGGGTGAGTGTTGAGGGTGAGTGGTGAGAGAGAATAGTGTGGGAGAGTGGTGAGGGAGAGTGGTGGTGGCGAGGGTGAGGATGGTTGGTGAGGGTGAGTGGTGAGCGTGAGTGGTGAGGGAGAGGGGTGAGTGGTGAGGGTGAGTATTGAGCGTGAGTGGTGATGGTGAGTGTGCGTGGTGAGGGAGAGGGGTGAGTGGTTAGGGTGAGTGGTGAGGGAGAGGGGTGAGTGGTGAGTGGTGAGGGTGAGTTGTGAACGTGAGTGATGAGGGTGAGTGGTGGTGACGGTGAGGATGGTTGGTGAGGGTGAGTGGTGAGAGGTGAGTGGTGAGTGGTGGGGGTGAGACAGAATGGTGAGGGAGAGTAGTGAGGGAGAGTGGTGGTGGTGGTGAGGGTGAGGATGGTTGATGAGGGTGAGTGGTGAGCATGAGTAGTGAGGGAAAGGAGTGAGTGGTGAGGGTGAGTGGTGAGGCAGAGTGGTGAGGGTGAGTAGTGAGTGGTGAGTTGTGAGGGTGATTAGTGAGTAGTGAGGGTTGAGTGGTGAGTGGTGAGTGGTGAGCGTGAGTGGTGAGCGTGAGTGGTTAGTGGTGAGGGGTGAGGAAGAGTGGTGAGGGTGAGAAGTGAGGGTGAGTGGTGGTGGTGAGGATGAGTGTTGAGGGTGAGTGTTGAGGGTGAGTGGTGGTGGTGGTGAGTGTGAGGATGATTGGTGAAGGTGAGTGGTGAGCGTGAGTGGTGAGGGAGAGGGGTGAGTGTTGAGGGTGAGTGGTGAGAGAGAATAGTGAGGTAGAGTGGTGAGGGAGAGTGGTGGTGGCGAGGGTGAGGATGGTTGGTTAGGGTGAGTGGTGAGCGTGAGTGGTGAGGGAGAGGGGTGAGTGGTGAGGGTGAGTATTGAGCGTGAGTGGTGATGGTGAGTGTGAGTGGTGAGGGAGAGGGGTGAGTGGTTAGGGTGAGTGGTGAGGGAGAGGGGTGAGTGGTGAGTGGTGAGGGTGAGTTGTGAACGTGAGTGATGAGGGTGAGTGGTGGTGGTGACGGTGAGGATGGTTGGTGAGGGTGAGTGGTGAGTAGTGAGGGTAAGTGGTGAGGGAGAGGGGTGAGTGGTGAGGGAGAGTGGTGAGGGTGAGTAGTGGTGGTGAGGGTGAGTAGTGAGTGGTGAGAGAGAATGGTGAGGGAGAGTGGTGGTGGTGAGGGTGAGGATGGTCGGTGAAGGTGAGTGGAGAGCGTGAGTGGTGAGGGAGAGAGGTGAGTGGTGAGGGTGAGTGGTGAGAGAGTGGTGAGTAGTGGTGGTGAGGGTGAGTATTGAGTTGTGAGGGTGAGTGGCGAGGGTGATTAGTGAGTAGTGAGGGGTGAGTAGTGAGGGTGAGTGGTGAGTGGTGAGCGTGAGTGGTGAGCGTGAGTGGTTAGTGGTGAGGGGTGAGGAAGAGTGGTGAGGAAAAGTGGTGAGGAAGAGTGGTGAGTGGTGCGGGTGAGTGGTGAATGGTGAGGAATAGTGGTGAGGAAGAATGGTGAGTGGTGAGTATTGAGGGTTAGTGGTGAGGGTAAGTGGTGAGTAGTGAGGGGTGAGTGTAGAGGGTGAGTGTGAATAGTGAAGGTGATTGGTGGTGGTGAGAGTGAGTGGTGAGGGTGAGTGGTGGATAGTGAGGGTGAGTGGTGAGTAGTGAGGGGTGAGTGGTGAGGGTGATTGGTGAGGGTGAGTGGTGAGTGGTAGTGGTGAGCGTGAGTGGTGAGGAGCGAGGAAGAGTTGTGAGGAAGTGTGGTGAGGAAGAGTGGTGAGGGTGATTGGTGAGCGTGAGTGGTGAGGGAGAGGGGTGAGCGTGAGTTGTGAGGGTGAGTGGTGAGGGTGAATGGTGAGGGTGAGGTGTGAGTGGTGAGGGTCTGTGGTGAGTGTGAGTGGTGAGGGGTCTGTGGTGAGTGTGAGTGGTGAGTGTGAGTGGTGAGGGGTCTGTGGTGAGTGTGAGTGGTGAGTGATGAGTGGTGAGGTGGTGAGTGGTGAGGTGGTGAGTGTGAGTGGTGAGTGTGAGTGGTGAGTGTGAGTGGTGAGCGTGAGTAGTGAGGGAGAGGGGTGAGTGGTGAGGGTGAGTGGTGAGGGAGAGTGGTGAGGGTGAGTAGTGAGTGGTGAGGGTGAATAGTGAGGGGTGCGTGGTGAGGGTGAGTGGTGAGCGTGAGTGGTGAGCGTGAGTGGTTAGTGGTGAGGGGTGAGGAAGAGTGGTGAGGGTGAGAAGTGAGGGTGAGTGGTGGTGGTGAGGGTGAGTGTTGAGGGTGAGTGTTGAGGGTGAGTGGTGGTGGTGGTGAGTGTGAGGATGATTGGTTAGGGTGAGTGGTGAGGGGTGAGTGGTGAGTGGTGAGGGTGAGTGGTGAGCGTGAGTGGTGAGTGGTGACAGTGAGTGGTGAGGGTGAGTGGTGAGAGTGAGTGTAAGTGGTGAGTGTAAGTGGTGAGCGTGAGTGGTGAGGGTGAAGTTGAGTAGTGAGAGTGAGTGGTAAGGGTGAGTGGTGAGAGGTGAGTGGTGAGTGGTGGGGGTGAGAGAGAATGGTGAGGGAGAGTAGTGAGGGAGAGTGGTGGTGGTGCTGGTGGTGGTGAGGATGGTTGATGAGGGTGAGTGGTGAGCATGGGTAGTGAGGGAAAGGAGTGAGTGGTGAGGGTGAGTGGTGAGGCAGAGTGGTGAGGGTGAGTGGTGAGTGGTGAGTTGTGAGGGTGATTAGTGAGTAGTGAGGGTTGAGTGGTGAGGGTGAGTGGTGAGTGGTGAGCGTGAGTGGTTAGTGGTAAGGGGTGAGGAAGAGTGGTGAGGGTGAGTGTTGAGGGTGAGTGTTGAGGGTGAGTGGTGGTGGTGGTGAGTGTGAGGATGATTGGTGAAGGTGAGTGTTGAGCGTGAGTGGTGAGGGGTGAGTGTTGAGGGTGAGTGGTGAGAGAGAATAGTGAGGGAGAGTGGTGAGGGAGAGTGGTGGTGGCGAGGGTGAGGATGGTTGGTGAGGGTGAGTGGTGAGCGTGAGTGGTGAGGGAGAGGGGTGAGTGGTGAGGGTGAGTATTGAGCGTGAGTGGTGATGGTGAGTGTGCGTGGTGAGGGAGAGGGGTGAGTGGTTAGGGTGAGTGGTGAGGGAGAGGGGTGAGTGGTGAGTGGTGAGGGTGAGTTGTGAACGTGAGTGATGAGGGTGAGTGGTGGTGACGGTGAGGATGGTTGGTGAGGGTGAGTGGTGAGAGGTGAGTGGTGAGTGGTGGGGGTGAGACAGAATGGTGAGGGAGAGTAGTGAGGGAGAGTGGTGGTGGTGGTGGTGAGGGTGAGGATGGTTGATGAGGGTGAGTGGTGAGCATGAGTAGTGAGGGAAAGGAGTGAGTGGTGAGGGTGAGTGGTGAGGCAGAGTGGTGAGGGTGAGTAGTGAGTGGTGAGTTGTGAGGGTGATTAGTGAGTAGTGAGGGTTGAGTGGTGAGGGTGAGTGGTGAGTGGTGAGCGTGAGTGGTGAGCGTGAGTGGTTAGTGGTGAGGGGTGAGGAAGAGTGGTGAGGGTAAGAAGTGAGGGTGAGTGGTGGTGGTGAGGATGAGTGTTGAGGGTGAGTGTTGAGGGTGAGTGGTGGTGGTGGTGAGTGTGAGGATGATTGGTGAAGGTGAGTGGTGAGCGTGAGTGGTGAGGGAGAGGGGTGAGTGTTGAGGGTGAGTGGTGAGAGAGAATAGTGAGGTAGAGTGGTGAGGGAGAGTGGTGGTGGCGAGGGTGAGGATGGTTGGTTAGGGTGAGTGGTGAGCGTGAGTGGTGAGGGAGAGGGGTGAGTGGTGAGGGTGAGTTGTGAACGTGAGTGATGAGGGTGAGTGGTGGTGGTGACGGTGAGGATGGTTGGTGAGGGTGAGTGGTGAGTAGTGAGGGTAAGTGGTGAGGGTGAGTAGTGGTGGTGAGGGTGAGTAGTGAGTGGTGAGAGAGAATGGTGAGGGAGAGTGGTGGTGGTGAGGGTGAGGATGGTCGGTGAGGGTGAGTGGAGAGCGTGAGTGGTGAGGGAGAGAGGTGAGTGGTGAGGGTGAGTGGTGAGAGAGTGGTGAGTAGTGGTGGTGAGGGTGAGTATTGAGTTGTGAGGGTGAGTGGCGAGGGTGATTAGTGAGTAGTGAGGGGTGAGTGGTGAGGGTGAGTGGTGAGTGGTGAGCGTGAGTGGTGAGCGTGAGTGGTTAGTGGTGAGGGGTGAGGAAGAGTGGTGAGGAAGAGTGGTGAGGAAGAGTGGTGAGTGGTGCGGGTGAGTGGTGAATGGTGAGGAATAGTGGTGAGGAAGAATGGTGAGTGGTGAGTATTGAGGGTTAGTGGTGAGGGTAAGTGGTGAGTAGTGAGGGGTGAGTGTAGAGGGTGAGTGAGAATAGTGAAGGTGATTGGTGGTGGTGAGAGTGAGTGGTGAGGGTGAGTGGTGGGTAGTGAGGGTGAGTGGTGATTAGTGAGGGGTGAGTGGTGAGGGTGATTGGTGAGGGTGAGTGGTGAGTGGTAGTGGTGAGCGTGAGTGGTGAGGAGCGAGGAAGAGTTGTGAGGAAGTGTGGTGAGGAAGAGTGGTGAGGGTGAGTGGTGAGGGTGAATGGTGAGTGGTGAGGGTGAGGTGTGAGTGGTGAGGGTCTGTGGTGAGTGTGAGTGGTGAGGGGTCTGTGGTGAGTGTGAGTGGTGAGTGTGAGTGGTGAGGGGTCTGTGGTGAGCGTGAGTGGTGAGTGATGAGTGGTGAGGTGGTGAGTGGTGAGGTGCTGAGTGTGAGTGGTGAGTGTGAGTGGTGAGTGTGAGTGGTGAGGGTGAGTGGTGAGGGTGAGTGGTGAGGGGTGAGAGTGAGTCGTGATGGTGAGTGGTGAGAGTGAGTCGTGAGGGTGTGTGGTGAAAGTGAGTGGTGAGAGTGAGTGGTGAGGGTGAGTGGTGGTGGTCACGGTGAGTGTTGAGGGTGAGTGGTGGTGGCGATGGTGAGTGGTGAGGGTGAGTGGTGGTGACGAGGGCGAGGATGATTGGTGAGGGTGAGCGTGAGTGTTGAGGGAGAAGGGTGAGTGGTGAGGGTGAGAGAGTGGTGAGGGAGAGTGGTGAGGGTGAGTAGTGGTGGTGAGGGTGAGTTGTGAGTAGTGAGGGTGAGTGAGTGGTGAGGGTGAGTGGTGAGGGTGAGTGTGAGTGATGGTGAGTGGTGAGTGATAGTGAGTGGTGAGGGATAGTGAGTGGTGAGTGGTAGTGAGTGGTGAGTGGTGATGGTGAGGGTGAGTGAGGGAGAGTGGTGAGCATGTATATATTTTTGCCTATGATGACAGCAGTACATGCTGACGTTTTGTATGTTAAATGTAAAAGCTAAATGTGTGAATGTGTGTGTCTGTTGGAAATGTTAAGCAAATTTGGCGACACGCAGTTTGTTAAAAAGGGAATAGGGCAATTCTAAAGTAATCTACAACCCTCGATTCCTTCGCAACGATTGCAAAGAATCGCTTCTCTTCGTGCTTGGGCTACATTTTTAATTACACAGTTGTATTTTCATTGGTATGTTATGTTTTAAAGTTTTCAGTAGATTTTAAATGTATTTTTCCCCCGGGCAACGCTGGGTATATCGAGTTTATAGCACAAAGTCTTTGCCTGACACGTGTGGGGTGTCGAGGCCTAGTACCGTGCAGAGCCTCCGGCCTCGCCTAGATTGCCCACCCGGCCGAGACTGGGTGCTGGGGCCGCTACCCCCCCCGCGCTAGAATAATACTGTCTAATCGCTATAATTTTATTATCTACCGACCCTATAATAGTAATTGCGCACATTGGTGTGGGGGGGGGAGTGAAGAAGACATGAAACTTTTGATGAATTTACCTCAGCGTCGCGTGTTAATGCGTGTTCATATTTTTAACGGGAATTAAAAATGGCGTCCACCCCGCAGTGACGGCGTTGCTGCCCGTTGCCAGGGGCAACCGCCCTGGTCGGCGTTTTTTGTAATAAATAAATAAAGAGCAATCACACTAAATCGATAGTTAAACCACTTTAAAGGCGACGGACTAAAAAACGGAAATGCCTATTCACACCGCGGGGCACGGGATGTGCCTCCAGGCAATTTTTTTTCGTCCTAAACCCCGCGGCCCGAGCGCCAAATCCCTCACAAGCGAGCGTACACAGACAAACAGACGGACAGACAGACAGACAAAAAGTGACGTTTATAGGTAAGATAATTTCTTTGTCAGTGGGCAAACGTACAAAATCAGCAGGGGATCAAATACTTTTTTCCCTCACTGTACATACATAGACTGAACAACAACAACCGCCATTCGCCACTAAGTGGCGGTGACGTCACGACAACGCTTGTGCTAGGCTATGTGCACCTTGAGGCCACGTGAAGTGTCGAACGCCCGCTGGCAAGAGGTCACGGGGCAAACCCAGATGGCACAGGTCGACTGACTGAGACGACTGGCTGATGCACCACCTGTTGTCCCGACTATGGCAACTTTCTGTGCTTTAGCCACCCGGTGCTCCGCTCGTTGTTGTGAGCGTCGCTCCTCCGCCCTCTGTTGTTGTTGGAGGGTGACTGCCTCCAACTGGCCAGTAGCCTCCTTCAGCAGCTTCCTCCACAGTGGCCGATCTTGACACAGCTGGTACCAGTCATCCGCAAGTGGACTCAGCTCCAAGTCCTCCTGTAGCACATGACTGACTCCATGTCTTCTCCAGCCCGTGCCGCGCCCGTTTAGCCCCCTCGATCAGGCGGAACAAAAGCTGTTTAGGCATGCGGTGGCTGGCCATGCGGGCTACATGACTCAGGCAACGCAGCCTTGCCTGCCGGAGGTCACCGATGTGACTTTGTCCACATCTTTCAAGGATTTGTGAGCTCACACAATGCAGCCTGGTTAAACCCAGGATGGATCGTAGGCAGGCCAGCCTAAATGTTTCTAACCGGCGAAGATGTTCCATTAGGGGGGTCCAAGTTTCGCAGGCGTAGAGAAGGGAGGAAATAACCGTGGCCGAGAAGACCTGAAGCTTCGTACGGAGTGATAGAGCAGGTAGCTTCCACACAGCGTTACGCAGCCAATGAAAAGATACTGCAGCTCGACTGATTCGGAGTGAGACCTCTGCTGTTAAACCGGAGCCGGTCATTAGCACACTGCCCAGGGAAACTCTCCAGTGTCTCCACAACTGCCCCATCACCAATTGGGAGTTGTGGGGGTGGAGTGTCCGATGATACAAAATAGCCAAGCAGGTGCTTAGCTTTGGTTGGGCTGATGGTAAGGCCCCACCTTTCGGTAGCAAGCTCCAGGTTCAGCAGCAGCACCTCGAACTCCTCCTCCGAGTGAGCAGCCATTAGCAGATCATCGGCATACATAACGTGGTTGAGCAACAGGGAGCAATCCCTTGACCGCACCCGGGCATCGATCAGCCTCCCATTGTATCTGTAGCAGATGGGAATTCTTCCGGTACAGGTGTAATGCGGGCGTAAACGGCTTCGCGGATATGACGTCATGGGGGGAGGAGTTAGGTCACGTGAGAGAGAGGGGTGAGGTCTTAAGGGAGAGATACCGGTAGAGACGGGGGGAGTGTGGGAGACAGAATTAGAGTGAGGCCACGCAGGGCGGAGGTCGAGGGGTGGCGAGATCGCCACACACACGGGGGAGTAAGACTTGGCACCGTCGGCCAGCGGTGACCAAGCGCGGATGAACGACGGGCAGCGGTGGAGCTGCAGTGAGGGCAGCCGGAGGACTGCACAGGGGATCTGCAGCGGAGCTGCAGAGGTGTGGAGGCTACGGGAGCGAGAGCAGCTATGGAGCTGCCAAGGAGAGAGCTCTGAGCGAGGGCCGTGTGGGAAAAGTGTAAGAACCCGAATAAAGGACAACGGAGACAGACCCAGGATCGAGTCCTTTATTACACAGGCATTGAAGGCTCGACGAACTACGTGGTCCAATGTGGGAGCCAGAGGACATCCCTGTTGCACCCCAAGGTGTACAGGGAATGGCTCTGACTCACGGCCACGTAGTTAAGATGCCGGGCCGCTCACCATCATGAAGGTCCTTAAGGATGGTGATGAGTGGGTTCGGGACTCGGAAAGCATGAAGAGCAACCCAGAGGCCAGGCCTACTGATGGCATCATAGGCCTTGAGCAGGTCAATAAAGCACACGCATAGACTAAGATGCACAAATGGACCTACAGACACGCAAAGAAATGTAGTTACACTGACTAACATGGAGGCATGCACATACAGCGACTAACACACATGCACATGGACTGAGACACACACACACACATATGGACTGGCACACACAAACACATCGACTTACAGACACACACACATATGGACTCACACACACATAGACATGCACTTGAGATACGCACACATGGAGTTACACACACATATCGACGTACACACATACACCGACACACACACATACATAGAGTGACACACACATTGCCGTACACACACATACACATGTGGACTGTCACACAGACATCCACTTGAGATATACACACATGGAGTTGCACACACATATATGGACGTACACACATACAGCGACTCACACACACACACCGACTCGCACACAGCAATACGTGGACTAAAACACACATTGACGTAAACACACATATGTACTTACACACACACATATGGACTAAGACACACACACACATGAACTTACACATACATAGACTGACACACACATAGCCCTACACACACATACACATATGGACTGTGACACACAGATGTAATAAAGGACTCTTCCACAGTGTCGATCTCCGTTGTCCTTTATTTGGGTTCGTGTAAAGCTCGCTCCCACGGCGTCCTCGCTCAGGCCCGCGTCTCCTCCGTCGAGCTCTCCGCAGCCACACTGCTGCTCTGGCCTGCAGCCACCCTGCTGCTCCGGCCTGCAGCCACCCTGCTGCTCCGCTCTGCAGCCACACTGCTGCTCCACTCTGCAGCCAGCCTTCCACAGCCCGCTAGCCCCCTGCGCCCGAACACCGATGGCCGACGGTGCCGAGGTCTCCCAACACGTGGTGATCGCGCCACCCTCCCAGTACTGCCCAGCGTGGCCTCCTCCCGTTTTTACTCCGTCTTAACTCCCCGATCCCCTTCCGGTTCTCTCCCTAAATCCTCTCCCCCACGTGACCCTAACTCCTCCCTCTCCTCACGTGACCCAGACTCCGCCCCCCTCAATCCTTGCTCGCATTACACAGATATCTACTTTAGATACACAGACATGGATTAACACACATATGGACTCACACACAGACGCATTGACTTACACACACACATCGAGTAACACACACATGTATAGACTTACACACACATATGGACTAACACACACACATATGGACTGACATACACATTGACGTACACGCACACAGATCGACTGACACACATACATGGACTAACACACACACAAAAACACTTTGACGTTGTCCGTTCGAAAAAGACACCCACATGGAGTTAAAGACACGCATGGCTCTACACGCACACACATATGGACTCAAAGACACACACATGGACTCACACACACACATCGACGGGCACAGCAATCCCCGATGATGGCACAGCTATCAGTATCGCAGTACTACGTATGAGTAAATAGCGTGACGTAAGCGATGGAAACAATAGAAATGCATTTAAGAAATAAGCAGAAATCACAGACTGGCAGTAGACCGTGGCAGTGTTATAAAAGAGCAACCCAAAAATCCAAAAAGAGTTTTGTGTACACAAACATAATTATTGTAACATGTCAACACATTGCCAGTGAACTCAAGCACGTACGCCAAGCTCTTAAGGCTAATGGTTACTCCGACTACACAATCCGCAAAGCCATCACTCCAACCATCAAGAAGGATCGTGTTGAAGAGCCTTTCAAAACCATCACCTTACCCTACATTGCTGGGGTCACAAAAAAGTTCTCCAAAATCCTGATTAAACACAATATCCAGGTCCGATTCAACACAGTACATAAAATCCGTGATCTGGTCCCATCTGTAAAATATGTGATTCCAGACATGCAGTACCCTGGCGTCTACAAACTAAGTTGCCTCTGTGGTAGCAGTTACATTGGAGAAACCAAATGACATGTCTCGGACCGCATCCGTGAACATAAAGCAGACCTGAAACACGGTAGGACAAACACCTCAGCCGTGGCAGATCACTGTTACAATTCAGTGGGCTCACATGAAATTGACTTCTCCAAGACAGAGGTTCTCTGCAAGCCATCTGGCTACCATGAGAGATTCGTTCATGAGGTGATCAACATATACAAACACAGAGACAATTTCAACCGAGAAGATGGATTCTGGCTCAGCAATCATTGGAAGGACGTAATAAACCATTTCGGATCTTAACTGATTGTGTTCACGTTTACGGTGACTTTCAGACCGCAGTCCACTCACTGGCATTGACTATATATATTTTATTCTCTGCAGGGAATGGATTCTTTGCTCCGTTGCAAGTCTCCTTTCACCACTCTCCCATTGACATATTTCGTTGCTTCCTCTTACTACCTTTCAAGCGACGGTCAATGGTATAGTGTATAGCAGATTGTATAATAATAAATAGTATAAAAGTGTAATGTTTAATATAATGTATAAGGTAATATATAGCATCGTAATTGTATAGTGAATATACAGCAGTGTGGTATACAGTAGGGTGGATAGAATAATACATAGTGTAATATTACAATGTATGGTTTATAGTAATGCAGTATATAATTTAATGTTGGGTTTGTCTATGGCAGTATATAGTACGGGGTAGACCCGTGTGATGTAAGAGAAACAAGTTTAGCTGGAGGCATATTATATTTTTTGCGACATAGAATTGTAATGTATGACTTACTGTAAGTAGCTCAGCTTATTGGAGAGTATATTTAGTATATTGATGATACTGATGTAGTTTATATTTTATTTTTTTACGTGGTGGTTTAGCTGCTGCAGCCCCTTACTATTAAAATTCCTTCCCTCTATTACTGCTAACCCTACTCCCTCCCTTTGATGCTGCTAATCCTGCATACTGCATAATGCACGGGCATAATATTGTAATGCAAGCGTAAATGGGGTTGCTGCTGAGCTCTGGCCCAATCACACGGCCCGGGGTATTGGGGGCAGAGCCCGGTATGGGGGGCGTGTGAGAGGGGCCGCCGTTCACCTTGGCTCCAATGGGAAGCGAGGTGAATGGAGGTGGAGCCAGCAGGGCAGTATGGGAAGGCCGGATCTGACGATCCAGAAGGGGAGGAGTCAGGGTCACGTGGGAGAGACGATATAGAGGGGAGCCCGGAAGAGATCGGGGCCAGTTGATGGAGTGAAGAAGCGGGACCACGTTGGGTGGCCGCCGCGCCATCAGCCACGTGGCTGCGGAGCGGAAGAAGGAGCTGATGGAGGAGCGTGTGGGGCACGCAAGAGGAGCGCGCGTGGCACGCGAGAGGAGCGCGCGGGGCACGCGAGAGGAGCGCGCGGGGCACGCGAGAGGAGCGCGCGGGGCACGCGAGAGGAGCGCGCGGGGCACGCGAGAGGAGCGCGCGGGGCACGCGAGAGGAGCGCGCGGGGCACGCGAGAGGAGCGCGCGTGGCACGCGAGAGGAGCGCGCGTGGCACGCGAGAGGAGCGCGCGGGGCACGCGAGAGGAGCGCACGGGGCACGCTAGAGGAGCGTACGGCTGCTTGCGTTGTGGCTGAAACATCGTGAGAATTATTTTATTATGTTTTATTTTTATTATTTTATTACTTCCCTTCTACGTGACTTTACCGAAAGAACCAAGAAGAAGTTCAGAGTATTGTGAGTATTGTTTTTTGTTTGCATTTGATTGCAAGTATTGTGGTTAATGTTTACATGATTCTTTGCAAAAGGTCAGTTTTGTTGCCGGAAAAAAGGGGAAAACCCCTATTAAGTATGGGGAATCTTTTCCTTTGTCAACGAGATGCTTGCACAGCGAGGTTTGAGGTGCCACTGCCTCCCATTCCTCGCCCGCCCCACACCACGGCACCAGCGAATGATACAGTACTTCCAAAACTAAATCCCGCGAAAGCTACATAGGTATACAAAGAGGTTGCTTGCGATAGGTCGACACCGTGAACAATAACCCTGCGATAAGCGATATTCCAGGGTCTCCCGTACAGTAAAATAATTGTTGTCATTTTAGTTCTAAACGTAATAATTTTTACATAACACAAAAAACGCGCTTAATCATATCGCATACCAAATGTATAATTAGAGATATTGTAATCGTAATATTTAAAAGTAAAATGTAATTTTCCAATTAAATATGAACGATACAATGTCCTATTTTTGTAATGTCATAACCAGTGTCACACCCTATGGGGATACAGCCGCGCAACGTAGTTTATTTTGAAACTTGCAACCAGAACAAGCCATAGATCTCCATGCAATGGCTCTCCGAGACTGCCGTGCGGATGTTTCTCCGGGTCCTCCGTTTTTCCCCTCCACGTTTATAATTAACATCAGGCGTTTAGAGAATTTGGCTGCTGCTATACATTTCACATGATGATAAGCCACTTCGTTGGTTGGCTACATACGGTGCAAAAGAAGTTCAACTTAAACTTGTTTTACCAGGTAAGGTCCACTGAGCTATGTCGCTCTTTTTCAGAAGCGACTTGGCCAAATGATAGCTCAACGAAGTGGCGTATCATGATGTGGAAATTTATACCAGCCAAATACTTAAAAAGCATGTTTCTAAAATGTGGAGGGAAAAACTGGAGAACCTGGAAAAAAATCCACGGGAAGCACATGTGAATTCTTAATATACAAGTGTCGGGGTGAAATCAAAAACATGACCTCCTGTATACCAGGCAAGGTAGTTAACATCTCGCCACCGTGGCACCCTATACATATGTTGTGTGGTAGAAAAGGACGCTGAAGCCGGTCGTGTAGGGGCTGACGCCAAACTGTTTATTTAGGGCTTACGCCTAACTCGGGAAGGGGTTAACACAACGGTTATTAACTAAGCTCCCCAGGGGAAGGGTACTGGGAGTTCCCTACACCCCACCAGGCTATCAGGCTCTTCCCACAGCACTGACCGAGGGTTCAGCCAACTCGGCCAGCCGGGTAAAGCAGCCCTTCAGCCTGGCTCTCTACCCTCTATCCCGGAGCCCCTGCTTCCCAACCACTCACTCCTCTGACTCTCGGCGAAGACCCCGTCCACGTCACGGGTCTCCCCTCAAATACCCCGGGGGGCATGACGTCACTTTACCCTGACGGCATTCCCCCGAGGCGAGTGTGACCTGACGTCAGCACTCCACTCCTCAACACATACGTAAATAAATACATAATTCGTGGCCAGGTCGCTTCTGAAAAAGAGCTATGTAGGCTGAGTGCGCCTCAACTGTTTTCAAATAAAAGTTAATAATATTTTAAAAAACTTTTTTAAAACACGCTTTTATGAAATGTACTAGTAATGGCATAACTCCACGACTCCAGGAAGTGGCCCTGAAGCTTTCCATAACATAAGGGACCGTGGCCAATAACAGCCAACGTCAGTTGACCGTGGATAATTAGACCCAAGCCGAAACATAACATGTAAAAAATAATGTTTAAAAATATATATATATTTTATGATAGAATATAGTATTGTCATCAGTATTACATAAGTATACCAAGTTTACAGTCGATACCACATTGGGAAGTGGGTTAAAACTGAGTTACAAGATTTGAGTATACAACGACAACAACACCAGACAGAGATAATAAAAAGTGTGTAAAATAAAAAAGCGTGTAATAATTTTAGTTTAATAGAATACAGGTGGGGCAGGTAGATGAGGGAGGGTGAATGATGGCGTGGAATGCGATCCCCCTCCTGTCCCCGACGTTCTCAGCTCGACGTAAACAATGCGGGAGAGCGCGCGTCATGTGGGGCGGAGCGAGGGGCAGAGCGACACTGTCCAGGTAACAAGGCGGAAGCACTCTCGGCTCTGCGTGCGTCAAGGTTGTACCGAACCTCTGCACAGATGGGATGGGGCTAAAACGATGAACGGATTGAACGTGACCGATCGATACATGTCGACAGGTTGTATAATTCAAGTTAGCTAAAAGGTGTTCGTTTTACATTGCCTTGGACGCGGCCGAGTGTGGAGCGTCTGAAGCAATCGAGGCTTGTGTCCGCCAGACAGGTGTGCGCGCCGCCCCGCCTGCCTGCCTGGGCGGCGGGCAGCGCATGACCTCAGCGGCACTCAGCTCTTTAACAACAACACCGCCGCCTACACGCACACCTTGATGTTCGCCGGCCGAAGGCTACTACGTACATGGAGCTTCACACGCTGTGGGCTGTGCTGGCAGCTTGTGTGGTGGGTAAGTCGAGTTCGCCGACGCTCGATGGCAACTGAACCGCGTCACGCAGTGCTGTGGCTAAGTGGCGTCAGTCAGGCTCGGCTGGCTTCACAGAGTGGCCTTTGGAAAGTGCTTTCTGCGTGTCTATTGGAGTTACTCTACACTGTTTTACATTTAAGACAGCCACAAATCCTGTGATATGGACCTGTGTAACCGTAAAGTTTAAGTGTAAGCATGCGATATACGTGAATTCCGAGTATATCCTTTGGGTCGGATGTAACTTGCCTGTGATGTATGGTTTGTGATGCTATAAGGTAACCTACTGTATGCTTCCTGCGGAGTTATTTTTTAACTGTTTTGGTGAACTGTACATGCTAATTGAGCGTCAGAATTGGGTCTTGTATAATAATCTTTGTAAATGACAGCGCCAGAGAAGATTGTTACATTAAGTTTTATCCAATCTGTCCGTAACGTGCATTGTAGTCATGCTTATCAGTGTTGGAGCTACTAAGTCAATGCTGCAAATTCTACATTCTTATGGAGGTTCAGGTCTCCATGAGAAAAAACACCACTGAAATACGAGCAAGTGGCGTAGCCTCGTAAGTTGCTATTAAATGCATGGATGTGGAAGGGTGATGCTGGTGGGTTCAGTAACTTCAGTTGAACATTTAGGATTTAAATAATTTTACCTACAATTGAAATTATGTTGCCTTTGAAACTGAACAATGAAATTGATGTGGTATGTGTTGCACACAAAAATTTAATAAATTAAATCCTTTGACCAAAGGGTGCTCTGAAACAGCGTTTATTTTAAAGCAATTTCTCGGCACATCTCAACTGCAGTGACTCAGGATGTGAATATTAACAACGGGGTGCCACGGTGGCAAGATGTTAGCGACTTAGCCTGGTTCAATCTTGACCCTGATGATGCCTGTATATTTGGAGTTTGCATGTTCTCCTTGCGGTCGCGTGAATTTTTCTCCGGGTCCTCCGGTTTTTCCTTCCACATTTAAAAACATGTCAAAAACGTTATCATTTAAAAACATGCATTCAGAGTATGTGGCTGCTGTAAATTTCCACGTGATAAGCCACTTTGTTGAGCTTTCAAATGTGGCCAGGTCGCTTCTGAAAAAGAGCTTATATAGTTCAGTGGGCCTTACCTGGTAAAATAAAAAACAATTGTTTAGTTTAACATAAAATAGCAAAACTAAAGAGGTGATAAATAAATAATCATAGGAAAGGGTTAAGAGAGTATGTGCAGAACACACTAGCCACTACCCGTAACCACAACCAACGACCCAACCAGTTACTTCTGTAATAAAAGACTCGGACGCTTCTCTCTGTCCTGTGTCCTTTATTTGGGTTCGATCTCTTTTCCTCACGGTACTCCTCTATAAACTCTCCACTCTGCAGCCCCAGGCTGCTGTCGCTCACGTAGCCCAAACTTCCTCCTAGCAGCCCCGCTGCTGTCACGTCGTGCAGACCCCTGCTGCCGACTCCTCCCTTGCAGACCCGCTGCTCTCTGCAGCCTCCTCGCTGCTCCTCCTGCCCCGGGGTCGGTCACCGTTGGCCGACGGTGCCGATCCTCGTGGCTCGGGTGCGTGGCGACCTCGCCACTCTCTCTCACACTTCGCCCTGCGAGGCCTCTCACTTTTCCCAGTCCCCGATCACTCCCGACTGCTTCCGGTTACCCCCCTTATAGACCCTTACCCTCTCCCCCACGTGACGTAACTCCTCCCCCCATGACGTCACTTCCGGGAGGTCGTTTACACCCGCATTACACCACCCTCCCCCGTAGAGAAAATCCAGCCGACCTCGGCTGAACACAACTCCAATAAGCAATGCAAGCGAACACGACCGAATACGAAAAAGGACACAGAACACACGATAATATACGGAAAGAACAAGAACACAACACAACAATTAACGAAATGTGAGGGATTTCGAGCGGGTGCGGGTCGCCGGGCCGTCCCGGACGGTCGGTGGCCCTCCCGCCGAGCGGGAACGTGGCAGGGTTTTAAGAGCGACAGGCTGAAGTTCGTCTGTCGCTATTGGAGGCCTGCCAACGTCCCGGTCTCCTATTTTCAAAGGCGCAGCATCAGAGGCGTCCCGCGATCGTGTCCACGGCGGGGTAGGAAGGGCTGCGGGCCTCAAAGGTTCTGCAGCCGTGGTAGGCGCACCCCGAGCTGGGTCTGCTTTCCCCTGCCGCGGCACGGCTGGCTCGTCTGTGCTGGCGAATCCTTCCTTGGAGCGGCCGCTGTCGAGGCCTCCTGCTGGGGCGGACCCGGGACGCGGGCCCAGCAGTCCCTGGCATAATGGCCCTTACGCCCGCAGCGGAAGCAGTCGATGTTGTTACGCCTTGCTGCGGGCGCCCCGTCCCGACGCGGCCGTGTCGGCGGCGCAGCCCGCGGCTCCGGCCACGGAGCAGCGGCAGCCGACAGCTCCTGCGGGCTCCTGTCGTCCGGCACATAAACAGCTTTCTTGGGGTCCCAACCCACGGCTCCCCCTTCGACGATGGGCCCACCCGTCCACGCCGTAACCTGCTTCCACCGGCGCAGGTTGAACTGGGCGTCGAGACATTTAGCCGCAGCCCGGAATGTGAGCTTCTCGTGACAGCACACCGGCATGGGAATGCCGAGATCCCGGGACAACTCCAACATCTTCCCCAGGATGAGAGGTTCCAACAGGTCAGGCTCCATCTCTGGGTATGCGGCCATTGCCAGCTCCAGTACCGCGCCCCTATACGCCACCGGAGACTCCTCGGGTGCGTGTTGTCGTTGCACAAACCGGCGATGAGCATCATCCGGCGGCTCGTAAGCATCTGCCATTTCGTCGAACACACCACGCAATGTTTTCTTCTTCGCGGCTTTTATAGAGCGAAATAATCTAACGGACTCATCATCAAGAAGAGTCGGAAGAACTTCTAATGCCTCGGCCTCAGTCCACCTCGCCGAGCGCACCGCTGCCAAAAATCTGCAGGCGAACGCACTCCAATCGCCCCCGATGGAGAATTCCTTGACAGTCGTTAGGTGACGACTGCGACGCCTTGGCGCGTTCCCTGCAGCCGCTGACTCTTCCGGTGGCATGTTCAACATGGCGTCGCAGCGTGGCATCGACAAGATGGCGGCCCTCCGTCGCGGAGGGCCCAAAATGGCGGCTTCCCGCCTTTCGTCGTGCGCCACGCCCAAGATGGCGTCTTCATGCCGCGTGGCTGATGGCGTCGACATTGAAGACAACCCGGGCTCCTGCGGACCACCAACATCGCCTTCTGACGCCGTCCTCAGCGTAACGAGCGCACACAACTGTGCAAGCACGTTCTTGAGAGTTTCAAGTTGCTCCGCCATCTGACTCCATCTCAAATCCGCGTCCTTTGGTGCAGACTGGTCCGCCGACACGGCGACATCTTGGACCCCTGGACCCGCACTCGTCCCAGCACGGATCTCCTCCTCTGCCGGAGTCGGGTCCACCGCAGGAGGAAGGTCATCGTCGTCGGAAGATGAAGCCGATGCCGGAGACGGAATATTCTTTTTTCTCAGTTGTTTAGCCATACCGTTCCACTTTGACACCAGTGTAATAAAAGACTCGGACGCTTCTCTCTGTCCTGTGTCCTTTATTTGGGTTCGATCTCTTTTCCTCACGGTACTCCCCTATAAACTCTCCACTCTGCAGCCGCAGGCTGCTGTCGCTCACATAGCCCAAACTTCCTCCTAGCAGCCCCGCTGCTGTCACGTCGTGCAGACCGCTGCCGCTGACTCCTCCCTTGCAGACCCGCTGCTCTCTGCAGCCTCCTCGCTGCTCCTCCTGCCCCGGGGTCAGTCACCGTTGGCCGACGGTGCCGATCCTCGTGGCTCGGGTGCGTGGCGACCTCGCCACTCTCTCTCACTTTTCGCCCTGCGTGGCCTCTCACTTTTCCCAGTCCCCGATCACTCCCGACTGCTTCCGGTTACCCCCCTTATAGACCCTTACCCTCTCCCCCACGTGACGTAACTCCTCCCCCCATGACGTCACTTCCGGGAGGTCGTTTACGCCCGCATTACACTTCCATTAACAAACCCTATTTCTGAACCCCATAATCCTGCCTCCAGTTTTCCACCTGGGGACTTTTCACTTTTTATTGTTGACAGCATATTACAATGCACAGAGGCATGAATAGACATCAGAGCAGGTTATGCATACTGTACGCTACACGAGAGCTATTTTTCATTTCCATATATCAGCTGCTTAGTGACCCTGCCTTGTGAGAGTAATACACAACTTCACATGCCTTTAAATGTCCTTTCACAAAGTGCGTCTCAACTGCACGCAGAGATGTGGCTAATTCTGTAATAGTGGTTGGCACAAATGCACCATGTTCTCTCCTACAAGATGTGTTCATTCGCCCGATGACCAACATTTAAATATGTAATCATCATCATACCCTATTCATAGTCAGAAAATGTAGTACCACATGGTGAGGCTTCACAATGGAGTGGAAAGTCAGCTGTGATCATTTATTGAGATAATGACGCATTTTCCATGGGAATGTAATTTTCACAATTGGTTGAGGCCCACAAATAGAGTACTTTCCTGAAATATATCTGATATGGAGATTACCATGCGTGTAAATTCTAATGATGTATTAGAAGGGTAACAAAGCTGAAATTTGGCGCAAATGGCGAGTTCTTACAATTACAAATTCAAAAAGTATGGGTCAAAGGTGAACTAATTACACTTCTGGGACAGGGTCAGCCTAAAGTTATAAATTGTATTTTACCCATGATAAATACTTAAAAACATAGCCCCTATATCAGTAAACAAAGTAATCTGCTTCCCATCCAGTGTGATGGTAAAGCAATACTAATCATGTATGTGTTTCAAACGCTTCAATTCTTTCTGCAGCAGGATTATCAACATTTGCATTGGCAGATGGTACAGTGTCACCTAATCCATGTCCAGCTGGGTCAAGTGATGGATCTGGTGATTGTTCAGGTATTTTGTGGGAGTGTGTGTGCCCATCTTTTGTATTTGATAAAACATGGACTGATGTGCTGCAAGATAAATCGGAGTTGAGTAGACATGCGGACAGCTGACACCAGAGTTTCAAGATTGGCTTTTGTAAAAGGAGGTTTTGAAAGAAACTAACTAACTAATCCACCAATAGGAGGCAGAGAAGCAGTGATCACAACATTGAGTAGAGTGCTAAGCTGATAAAACACAGTGAGTTCGCAGTTAGAGTAGAAGTGGTATATCTGTAGTGCCTGAAAGTACTCGTCACGCGCTGAGGTCGGTGTGCGTGCACGCGGCGTACAGTGGGAGCAAATAAGGACACGGGGTGCTTATTGGCTGGGCGTTGTTGTTGTCGAGATGTGGGGCCGCGCTGTCTGAAGATGGTAGCAGGTGGCAGGGAGTAATTAAGGACGCAAGGGCGCTGATTGGCCGAGAGGGTGTTGTCGCGGAGTGGCGCCGCATTGTCTGGAAAAACATGCCAAGTGGCAGCGGGGGCCGGGGACGAGGGGCGTCGCGGGGGATGCCCCTGATTAATTGGGGATTAATTGGCTCGGGGATAAAGACAGGGTTTTTTGGAGGAGACGGGAGTTCGCGCCTGGGAGGAGACAGGATGGAAGAGTCGGAGCAGCAGAGCTAATAACAGTATAGGGTAGCAGTGGAGAAGTGTAGGGTAGCAGTGGAGAAGTGTAGAGTAACAGTGAGACGACGAAGCCAGTAGGAAGCGGCTGGAGTGTGGGAAGAGAAGCTGATGTAGTTACGACAGAGTGGGACGGCAGAGCTGATAAAGAGCAGCCGAACTGTGGCGGAGAGAGTGGAGAGGAGAGTCGACGGAGGAGTGATGGGGAGCGAGTGAGGCCGGCGGAACGCGGCAAGTGAGCGGAGAGCGCGAAGAAGAACCGTGGATCGGTGTTAGCTGGAGGAACGTTGAGCGATGTTGGATGGAGGAGTGTTGATCGAAATACGCGAAATAAAGTGAAGAGGAAAGGCAAGAAGCTGTCGTGTCGAGTCGAGCACTACATATCTGCCAGGCATCTCGGTTAGCCCATAATACCTGGGTCTGTGTCGCAACTACCTTCCCAGCAAGACTTTCACACTTAATGTAACCTCTAAGCAGACCTAGCCTAGCACAATCAACTTGAATCTAAACCTGGCCTATACCTCCCCTAGGTCAACTCGGTATTAAATGGCTTCCTGGTGCCATATGGCCATAAACCTCACTCACGTGCAATGGCCACACCACTTGTCCCATGTGTGCTGTTGGGCTTCAATTATATGCTTGCTAGCAGCACTTCCCCAGTCTATGGAAAAACAGACATATGTTTCCTTTGTTTTGATTAAGAAATTGACCTTTGTATATGTGTTTGCCCAAATGTATCTCTTTGCAGAGGTCAGACCCGACAAGGGAGAAAAACACTTTGGGGAATGTCAAGGGAATGACAAGCACTACTGCATCTACGGAGAGTGCCGCTTTCTTATCAAGTTCAACACTCCCACCTGCATGTAGGTACCGAATGGCCTGGCCCTTGAGTATGAACTGCTTGGTATTCAATGGCATAGTACTATGAACTATACTAACTCCACATGTATAACTATGGCTTCAATACTGATTGGAATGATTTCATTTAACAAATTTAAATATCTTATGAACACAATAGTGTATTTATTTTATTATCACAATAATATTCAGTACCAAAACATATTTTTTTTTTATCATTCACTGCACATGGTCAAGGCACAGCTCAAATTCTTGGGCCCAACAATTTTTAAATAACTCTTGTTACCAAAAACAACACGACAGCTGTGGTGGTATTGGTTTTTTAAACCATACTTTACAGATGGAAATCAATGCCATTGGAACAATTCCAGTATCCGATGTTACCTTGGGAAATTTTATTTGGAAGCCTCACCTACGAATTAATTTTACATAATTTCTATTCAGTTAATTAATGTATGTTATAGTAAACATTTTGTGGCTAGAAGCAAACTTGTGGATGAATGGCTCTATAACTGTATTTACTTAATCATTCATTTTATTATGGTTGTTCTATTTGTATTGTTTCTTGGAATGGAAGTGCAGTCCTCCCACCTGAGAAAGAAAGGCAATGGTTGAAATGCGTGAAAAATAACACGTATATTTTCACGACCAATATCATGATTCATAATAGTTTTTTCGGTCAGATTGCGAAAGTAAAATGTGTGTTGAAAACCCTCTACCCGATACAGCCAATTAATAAAGTCACGTGAACAAGTGTGTCAATTTATTAATACTTTAGCAACCTCACGAAATGTAACAATTGAGTTCGACCTATTTGCTAAGTTAGAACAAGTGTCATCAGGCAGTTATGAAGATTGTGACAATGTCCTGCAGTTTTGGTCCTTAAATCGGAGGTGTGATGTCTCCAATGTGCACCCACAAGGGAGCAGAGAAGTGGCAGCTAGTGATGATACTTAGAGATAAATGTAATTTATTACAATAAATGTTTACTTGATTAAATGAGTTAGTCATAGTTAATTAGTTGTACTGGATGGTTATGTTAAATTATAATAAATTACGTGAGCTTTATTTAACTAATTAGTCGTAATTAGTTACAATAAATTGCTAGTAATGTTTTAACACTGTGTTTGTTTCAAATGCTGTAAATACAGTTTTCTTAAAGGTTGTATAATTGTATCTTTATTACCTAATCATGCGTTTCTGAGATGTTAGCTCAGTTGAATTTTATATTTATTCTGTGCATTTCAATGAATTCTATAATAAGTCTTGGCCAAAAATCAGAAGTTTGTATAGAACATTAACGTTATCATCATGCGAATGTCCTTGTTGCCGACAATTGTGCTTGTATTTGATGTTCCTTTGTTAAGTTATTACTAGCATCTTTGCGCATCCTAGGACGGAAGCTGTAATATTTATGAAAAAATTGAGCAGAGTAGAATTGTATCTTGTGTAAATGTAATAGCAGTGAATCTTGCACAAGAGTATGTCATCAAACACTTTACTGCATTTCACTGTAGCAATGTATTAATGGCAGTGAATCTGACACAAAACAAAGTCATAAAACACGTCACTGTAGTTCACTATAGCACTGTATTAATGAATCAGTCAGAAAGGGTTTTATTCGCCATGAAAGTTCGCACAGACAAGGAATTTACTTTGGCAGGAAGGTGCATACATTCAACATATAGGAATCTTAAATCTTAAATATATGGTGTACAAGTCTATTTATACTAAAGGTACAAAGTCTAACTAATACTAAGGGGCTAAAGTATGTAAAAAAATTGAAAAAAATAAAATAGCTATAATATACAATATAAAAATACAAAAATACAAGTAGGGTAACATAGTGCAAATATGGCAAGGTGTCATTGTGCAGATATAGTGCTAAAGTCAGTTTGAGCCCTTGGCCTTGTTGAAGAGGCCAGCAGCGGATGGGAAGAAACTGTTTTTGTGGCGTGAGGTTTTGGTCCTGATGGGCCGCAGCCTTCTGCCGGAGGGAGTAGCTGGAACAGAGAGTGTCCAGGGTGGGAGGAGTCGGCCACAATCTTCCTCGCTCGCCTCAGGATCCTCGAAGTGCTTTTTTTTTCCAGTGATTCTTGCACAAACCTATGTCATTAAACAACTCACTTCATGTCACTAGCACTATATATAACTGACCTTCAATTTGTTCAAATTCACTGCTCTGATACTTTATTCTTTTCTGCTTTCGGTCGCTGGGTTTGAAATACATTGGAAATCGATACAATGTGGAAAATCACCGAAAAATGCCTATTTTACCATAATGTAGAAGCATAAATTAGACTTATCTTTCATCTCAAGTGCTGAAGAAGTAGATAAAGACACCAAATCCACTTTGTTGCTGCATATAATGATTTATTAGATTTACTTTCAATAAAGAAACGTCAAACTTAAAGCGAATTTGCAGAAAAAATATTTTCCTTCCGCTCGACTTGCGCGAGTGTAAAAATCCACCCGCTCATGAATATTAATGATGGGGGGGGGGGGGTGCGGCATGTGGAGTGACGTCACGCGCGTTACAAACAAACATTCTTGGCTCATTATAGTAGTAATTATGCTAACATTTCATCCCGTCAAACCAACATAGCATTTACCGGTGTCCCGAAGCAGTGATATATTGGCATGATTGTTCACGTACCCAACTTCACTAATTGGCTGTGTCAGGTGCAGGATTGATGACACACAATGTTTACTTTTGTGATCTGACCTAAAAACTCAATTATGAATGATTGTTTTATTATAAGCACAATACAGTTTTTCACAGATTACTTGTCAATAATCGATCTCGCCTGCATTTGCACTTGTATGCTTGAAGTGTTGGTAGGTGGGAAGTACGTTTTCTGTTGTTGAAACACGAGTCGACTCACCCTTCGTCATGACAGATCATAACCGAGACCCTGTGGACTTATGAACTTCAACATTCGACACTCAATGGATAATTCACTTTGACATGTTGCCTGATAAATGGAGGCACCTGGAGCGAGTGCCCCTGTGGTAGAGACTTCAGAGATGTTTTCTTTCACTAATCATGATTGCATTTATTAAATCAGGTTCTTTGAAAGAAATAACACTATGCAATACAATTTTTGTTCCTGGGTAGTAAGTGTTATTTCATAATTGCTTATGTCTAAAAATTATAGAAAATAGCTATTATTCCCCACAAACTTTGCTTATGTGACCAGGACAGCAATCATTTGAAATCTACATATTTTCAAAGAGAAAACGTGCAAATGTGTCTTTTCGTTCACATGAAGTCAGAAAAACACAACATGAATAAAAATGTACATGTATTTATACTAAAGTAATACAAAAATTACGACAAAAGATTTAGAAGTGAGTCGTTTTTTGAGATTTACGATTGTACTGTATATCACTTTCACGAATAAGCCCCCAAATGTAGTCTCCCATCATGTTCTCGTTATACTGTCCTCGGTAGCGGCGTTCAAAGTCCAGTATATCCTGGTGCAAGCGCTCGCCTTGCTCCTCTGAGTACGATCCCATGTTCTCCTTGAATTTATCAAGATGAGCATTAAGGATATGGACATTGAGGGACATCCTATAGCCCATTGTGCCATAGTTATTTACCAGAGTCTCAACCAGCTCCACATAGTTTTCGACCTTGTAATTTCCCAGGAAGCCACGAACCACTGAGACAAAGCTGTCCCAAGCCGCTTTCTCCTTACTAGTGAGCTTCTTGGGGAATTCATTGCACTCCAGGATCTTCTTTATCTGTGGTCCGACCAAGACACCGGCTTTGACCTTTGCCTCAGACAGCTTCGGGAAGAAGTCTTGAAGGTACTTGAAGGCTGCCGACTTCTTATCTACAGCTCTGACAAATTGTTTCATATGGCCCAATTTGATGTGCAGTGGTTGCATCAGCACCTTCCGGTGGTCCACCAGTGGCTCCCACTTGACGTTGTTCCTCCCTACAACAGAGAACTCGGTCCACTGTGGCCAGTCCCGCCTGTGGTAGTGCGCCTTGGTGTACCTGCTGTCCCAAGGTCAAAGATTGCAGGGAAACTTGGTAAAACCGCCTTGGAGATCCATCAGGAATGCCACCATTTTGAAGTCTCCGATGGCCTCCCAGCCGTACTGATTATACTTCAAGGCGTCCAGCAAGGTCTTGATGTTGTTGTAATCCTCTTTGAGGTGCACCGAGTGAGCCAGGGAAAGAGACGGGCACTTGTTACCATTATGGAATAGCACGGCTTTGAGGCTCCTGGATGAGCTGTCAATGAAGAGGCGCCACTCATTCTGGTTACAGGTGATTCTGATTGCCTCGAATAGACTGGTCACATTGTGGTAGAAGCAGAGCCCATCTTGATGGGTGAAGAAGCTGCAAAAGGTTGGTGACCTTCCTCTGATCTACGACTTGCACACTTTCATCCAACAAGCTCCACTGCTTGAGCCTAGACGTCAAAAGCTCGGCATTGGACTTGGTGAGACAAAGATCTCTGATCAAGTCGTTGAGGTTTTTTTGGTTGGGGTAGTATGGGTTTCTCTCCTCAGCTCTACCTCTGAAATTGTCATCTGGATCTACAACGTTTTCCTCGTTCTCTGACTTGCTGCTCTCTTTTAAAGACGGCTGCTCTCTCTCCGGAGGAATGGGCTCGGGGAGCTCATGGCGGTATGGCACCGGAGTGATGGATGAAGGAAGGTCTGGATACGTGATAGCAGGTGCATTCTTGCCAGTCCGACATTTGGAAGGGTCCACCATGCAGAAGTAGCAATTGCTTGAGTGGTCAGTGTGTTCCCGCCAAATTCTTTGGATAGCGAACTTCATGGCTCTCTTTTCCCCTCTTTACCATCCTACAAAAATACATTCATTTCACCCATGACTAATGTGTAAGAGATTCTCATAACATTTTTTTTATATGTGATTTTTTTTTTCAATAACATTGGAAATTGTAAAACATTTTAAAATTAAAAACTTTTACAATTAAAAAAATTGTAACAAATGTTATAACATAAAATTCCGAGCAACAATTGTCCATCTTAACTTCCAGAGTCTTTTTTGCATTGCTCGCAGGTACCCAGGATTTTGCCTTGATCCCCGACAGGCATGCTGAAATATGCCTTGTAGGCCTCGCACATTTTAGCAGATGCTTCCACAGAGTACTTTTTCGCTCTTGTCTTGATAAATTGGCTGCAGACATAGCAAAATGTGTCTGCTGGATGCTTGCAGCCTCTTGATGCCATCTCAGAAAAATGCAGATATGTATCCACTTCGGCAGCTGGAACTAAACTTAGCTGGTGGGCTTATGCTGCTGTAGTGGGTAAGCAGGGAGAGCGAGACTTGCTGGTACATAACACAAGGTGTAACGGTCCCTTACACCCGATACTCTAGAGAGGTAGCCTTCCGGACTAATGTTTAAGTTTCATTTATTTGGTATAACTCTGTGAGCCATTTGGCTCTTGAATCGGGTTCAACTGCAACAAACAAAAAACAAAAATATGAACAAGAAAACATCTTCAAGTGACTATGCGCAAGCAGAAAAATCCAGGAAAAAACTGCAAAGTCTTCCCGAAAAAAGCACCGTACACCAACGCTGTGCAAAAATCCCCGTGGGATGCAAGTCGAACAACAACCACAAGACAACTTAGATTAACACTATGGGAACCTCATTTGCCAGTAAAAATATGATAATTGGTTTTTTATCCTTCTATCTGGCAACAAAACTGACACCTTTTTACAAGGAGTCATGTTTGCATAGACCGCAATACCTGCAGTCATAATACAAACAAAAGAACATAACTCTGATAATGTGCACTGTCCTTCAAGGACAGTGTCAGTTTTGTTGCCAGATAGAAGGGTAAAAAACCAATTATCATATTTTTACTGGCAAATGAGGTTCCCATAGTGTAGATGCTTGCCCCGAGCTCTCATACTCTGATGGTGCATTGTCTTTGAGTTGTACGCCTTTTGGCGTCATCTGGTCCAACCCATGTGAGACTAGGCTCTAAGGAAAGCTGTCTCGGGTGTGGACCAATCAACTTCAAGGACAGTGCACATTATCAGAGTTATGTTCTTTTGTTTGTATTATGACTGCAGGTATTGCGGTCTATGCAAACATGACTCCTTGTAAAAAGGTGTCAGTTTTGTTGCCAGATAGAAGGGTAAAAAACCAATTATCAACTTAGATTAAAGCTATCATTCTAACTCCGTACTACAACTGTAGTGGTGATACGCGCTGGGGTAGGGATCGGGTGCCAGCGCGTAGTGATTGGCTGTGGGTGTGGTGACGCGCGCTGACGGTGAAGGATCAGGGGTCAGCGCGGGGTCGTGGGTTATGTGGTGCTGATTGGCTGTGTGCCGGTGACGCGCTTGAGAGGGAGTGATCGGGTGGCAGCGCGGCGTGATTGGTTGACGAGTGGAAACACGCGCTGGGGGAAAACGGATCGTAGAGATAGCGCGTCGTGATTGGTTAACTAAGGAGCGATGCTCACGTCGAGGTCCGCATCCGCTCCGTCTCCCGTGAGGAGGGACTATATAAAGTGATGCACACAGGCGTACGGGGGGAGTGTAACCAGCGAAGACTGAAGACGGAGAGGAAGAGATAGGGCCCTGTGGTACCCAGTCCCGCTGTCCTGTGGGGACCGGGACTCTGTGTAACCCAGAGGCGGAGTGTAGGGTGAGCATGCAGTGTGAGCATGCAGCGTGTGTAGCCAGAGGTATAGGGTCTACACGAGACGAGTGAAGCGTGTTTAGCCAGAGGCATAGGGTCTACACGAGACGAGTGATGCGTGTGTAGCCAGAGGCATAGGGTCTACACGAGACGAGTGATGCGTGTGTAGCCAGAGGCATAGGGTCTACACGAGACAAGTGATACGTGTGTAGCCAGAGGCATAGGGTCTACACGAGACGAGTGATACGTGTGTAGCCAGAGGCATAGGGTCTACACGAGACGAGTGATGCGTGTGTAGCCAGAGGTATAGGGTCTACACGAGACGAGTGAAGCGTGTGTAGCCAGAGGCATAGGGTCTACACGAGACGAGTGATGCGCGTGTAGCCAGAGGCATCGAGTCTACACGAGCTAAGGGAAGTGTGGAGCCAGAAGAATAGAGACCACACGTTGTATCGTGACAAGTCAAGATTTAATAAAAAGTGTGTTACCCGTCAAGGAGTTTCCTGCCGTCATTTCCAATTCTTCAACTGGCGTCAGAAGTGAAACAGTCTTCCAAGCATGGATACAAGGAAGACCCGTCGGACCCACGGGATTGACCGCGAGGATAACCTTGACGACTCGGGCCAGCTGGCATCCGGGGGTGAGGACGAAGAGTGGCCCACGCTGCAGGATCCGCCGACGGCGCCGGGCGAGCGACTGGGGACCGATGCCGTGCTCCGCGAGGCGCACTCCCGTCTGGCGGAGCTGCTGCTCGCCGCTGCGTCCATCCTGGTAGAAATCAGCTCGTCGGCAGGAGCGGGGACGGCGGCGGACATTCTACAGGGTCGCCCCGCAGATTCCCGCCAAAATGACTTGGCGATTCCCGCCATTTCATCTGCGCCGACTTTTGGCGGGAACGGCGACCACCACGTGGCGGCGGTTCTCCAAGCGCGCCCGCTTACGTCATCAACGCGCGCTGCGGACCGCCATCGGACACCCGCCACTGGGGCCGCCATCTTACACACCGACGGGGCGGCGGAAAGGAACCACGAGGCAGAGAACGACTTCATTTTTCAACAGCGCCTTCCCGCATTGTCAGCCTTCAAGGCGGAAGGCGGGGACTGGGGCCAATTTCAGCGCAGGTTTTTGGCGCATCAGGAGATGTCCGCCTGGTCCGACGCTACGGCGCTGCGGGTACTGCCTGCCATGTTGGACGACAACCCGCTCGCGGCCTTCATGTCCGCACGGAGGTCGGACCGCTCCACGCTTAAGGCAGCGCTGGGTCTCATGGCCAAGGTCTACGGACCTCTCTCGGCGTGTCGCCATCATTTTTATGCAAGGCGAAAGGCGGACACGGAGACCGCGCTCGCCTATCGCACGGCGTTGCTGGCTCTCGCCGATGCCGCATTCCCTCGTATGGACGAGGAGGGCCAAGATGCGATGGTTTTGGAGCAGCTGCTTAAGTTGGCGCAGGACCTGGGGGTCCCCATCAACACGGCCGACGAGATCGATATTTCTTCCTTGCGGGTCGCTACGAGTATACAAGCGCACGAGGTCCTTCAACGCAAACAGGGGGTCGTCTGCAACGCTGCCGCGGCCTCAGCTCCGGGACCGGTGATCACCGAACCCCAAGTCGTCAGCCCACGAGAGGAGGCGTTCACCGCGGGACGACCAGGGGACTGGAGGTCGGGGGGTCGTTCGCCTCTGCGATCGGCCCGCAAGCTGGAGCAACCGAGATCTCCGACGACCCTCATCACGTGTTATAACTGCGGCCTCCGGGGCCACGTGGCGTCCGGTTGCCGCGCTCCACGTCAGCGCGCCATGGGATCTCGGCTGGACGACGACCAAGGCCCCAAGTCATCCCTACAAACCCCGGCAAGTCGCGGCACCTCACATGCTCGGCCTACATACTCGACACGCATGGGCCGTCGCGGTGCGGCGGAGGAGGGCCGGTTAGGGTTCGGGGATTCGGTTCGGCGAGGGGGTTCGGCCGGGACCGGGGAGACATTGAATGGTCGGAGTTGGGGCACAGAATTGTGGCTGCTTCAGCGGGTTCATCCGTCGTTATGGGATCTATTGATGGGGTCGAGGTCAGGGTGTTAGTGGACACGGGGGCGTCGGCGACTATTATATCGGACCTCATTTACAACATTCTCCCCGTCCAATGCAGTCCGCTGCTCCCAGTGGATGTGCCATTTTACGCCGCTAATGGGGGATCGTTGGGCATTATCGGTCAGATTAGGGCGTCCATTTGCATTGGAGATATCAAATTGTTGGGACTCGTTTCGTCTTCTTTGGCGGTTCCTTGTCTATTGGGCACTGATTTTTTGGCTAAAATGCCCATTAAAATTCTCATCGATCAGCGTTGCATTGAACTACCATCGGGTCGCTGTATTTCATTTTTGACGAACCCTACTGAAATTCGGACGGCGTGCGCTACGATACAAGCGTTGGCGACACAGACCGTGCACGTGCCCCCGGGTTCACAGATGTTAATTCCCCTCCGGTTGCAGAAACCATGGGTGGGGGGGACTTCGGAACAAGGCATGCTTTTGGGTCCTTCTAACAGGGCTGTCGGGGGGGTCGATTTGTCGGTGGCTCACACTTTGGTTCGGGCTGACAAGGATCCGTTTGTGATGGTTTTAAACGCTGGGTCGCGGCCAGCCGTCATTCAGCAGGGCACCGTGCTGGCTCACGCGGCACGGGTCCCTGCGGATGAGCGGCTGGTTGCGCAGGTTGATCCAAGCCCCACGCAGAACATTGAACCGAGGGAGGACCTTGAATGGGTCCATTCGCTGTGCGCGGACTCGGACGATTTGTCAGCGGTACAGTTGGGTGCGCTGCGCGAGTTGCTAATGGAATTTTCTGATGTGTTCAGTAAACATAAGTATGACATTGGGTGCACGGATTTGTTACGCCACCACATTGACACGGGCGATGCGGCACCGGTCAGGCTAAATCCCTTCCGACTGAGTCCTGCTGAGAAGGAACATGTTCAGTCGGCCGTTAACGATATGCTAGAAGCCGACATTATTTCGCCGTCCTCCAGTCCTTGGGGAGCACCTATTGTGCTGGTTAAGAAGCAGGACGGGTCCTTGCGATTTTGCGTAGATTTCCGTCGCCTGAATAAGATCTCTGTGGCTGACGCGTATCCGCTCCCCAGGATGGACGAGTCCCTCGATGCATTGTCTGGTGCGCGATATTTTTCGACTCTTGATTTATTATCGGGATTCTGGCAGTTGCCACTCGACGAAGAGTCTAAACCTAAGACAGCATTTCGGACTCCAGGGGGCCTGTTCCAGTTTAACCGGTTACCCATGGGACTTCATTCCTCTCCAGCAACGTTTCAGCGCCTTATGGAGTTGGTTTTGTCGGGCTTGCAATGGGATACGTGCTTGATTTACCTTGACGATGTCATTGTTTTCAGTAAAACATTTGAGGAACACCTCCAGCGATTGAGAGGGGTGTTCTTACGAATGCGATCGGCTAAATTAAAATTTAAACCGGCCAAATGCCACCTTTTTCGTAAGTCCGTTAGATACTTGGGTCACATTGTCGACTCTTCGGGGATCTCTACCGATCCCGCGAAGACGGACTGTGTCAGTTCATGGCCGACACCCACGTCAGTTTCGGACGTGCGCAGTTTCATCGGTTTTGCTTCGTATTACCGCCGATTCTTTGAGCACTTCGCCACTATTGCAAAACCCTTGCACGCTCTAACGGCGAAAGGAGTGAAGTTCCGATGGGGACCGGAGGAGGAGGCCGCGTTCTGCTCCCTCCGGGACGCCTTGGTGGGTGCCCCACCCTTGCGCTATTCGGATTTTGCGAGTCCCTTCTTGCTAGATACGGATGCTAGCAACACGGGCATTGGGGGGGTGCTATCCCAAGTCGTTGGGGGAGTCGAAAGGGTGGTCGCTTATGGTAGCAGGGTCTTGTCACCGGCGGAGCAGCGCTACTGCGTCACCCATCGCGAACTGCTTGCCATTGTTTTTTTTGTACAACAATTCAGACCGTATCTCTACGGTCGTCACTTTACGGTCCGGACGGACCACGCGGCGCTACAGTATTCATTGAGGGTCGCCCAACCCTCGGGCCAATTGTCACGGTGGTTGGAAGTCCTCCAGGACTATCAGTTCACGACTACATACCGTAAGGGGTTGCGACACACAAATGCCGATGCCCTGTCGCGATTGTTGCCTTGTCAGAAATGTGCGTGTCTATCGGGATCGGCGCGCTGTAAACCGCCGGTTGTCGAAGATATGGGGGCATTGGCTGCGACCGCGGGCGCACCAATCGGGGATGTCCCCGCTACCTCTCAGGATCAGGACTCGCTGCTCTCACTGTCGCTGAGTGAGTGGGGCCATCTCCAAATAGCGGACAGCTCCCTGCTAGCATTGCGCCGCAGGGTGGGGGGTCCCAAAGAGGACCAGGAGCGAACTGGCTCCTACGTACTTAAACAAGGCATGTTAATGAGATGGGACAGTTTGTCCCGGCGGTACGCACTTGTGGTGCCTTCCGCTGTGAGGGGGAAAGTTGTTTTGGCTGCACACGAACGCCTCTTGCATTTGGGAGTAAACAAAACGCTTGCCCTGCTTCAGCGTGACTATTATTGGCCGGGGATGGGGAGTGACGTGGTGAATATTCTGAAGGGATGCGTTGAGTGCGCCAGGCGAAAACCACCGCCCGTGGCAGCTAATCCACCGCTGCAATCTATTCAAGTCTCGCGCACTAACGAGCTCGTTGCGCTCGATATTCTGGGGCCCTTTCCAGTCACGCCTAGGGGTAATAAGTACCTGTTGGTGGGGGTCGAATATTTTACCCGGTGGCCTATGGCGTGGCCACTCGCCAACCAGTCGGCGGCGGCTGTGACGGACGCCTTTGTCCAGGGCTACGTCCTGGACAAGGGGGCTCCCGAACGCTTGCTGACCGACCAAGGGAAACATTTTTCAAGTAAATTGCTGCAAGAGGTGTGCGATCTGTTGGGTACTAAGAATGTGCGTACCTCCCCGTACCACCCGCAGACGGACGGGATGGTGGAGAGACTCCACAAGACTTTGACTTCTATGCTGTGCCAGCAGGTGTGTGAGGCACATGTTGATTGGGACCTGCAGGTCCCGGGGGTCCTCGCCGCGTATAGAATGGCCCCCCATGCAGCGACGGGATTTTCCCCATTCTATCTGATGTACGGTCGGGAAGCCGACCCGCCCATGGAAACGCAGCTTGGCCTGTCCGCACCACGAACTAATTCAAAATTGGCAGAACATATTACATTTAATATTCATAAGCTGACAGAGGCAAGGGAGGCCGCACGGCTTAATTCGCGGGCTCGCCAAATTGCAAACGAGCGGTTGCGTGCACGGAAGGTGTCCGTGCACGACTGGAAACCAGGTGACAGGGCCTGGCTGCATTGCCCTCAGGCACCGTTGGCTACGTCGCCTAAATTGTTGAAGCCATGGCGGGGACCCGTGGAGGTCGTGCGTGTTGCACGCCCCCAGTGCGTTCAGATAAAATGGGGAAAGCGACGATGGTACATCCACCCCTCCCGACTGAAACCGTTCTCACCTCCATATGGCCTCCCCTTGTGTCGTGAGGGCCGAGCATGTGACGTGACCGACGACCCAAAGGGGGAAATGTCTCTGCCTGATCCTCACATGTTTCCGCCTGATCTCCTCCCAGGTGTCTCGGAACTGACAGCTGCCGACCACCGGCGGCCGGATCTTCGCGGCGGGGCCGGTCCTTTCAGGGCCGATCCGCGCCGTCTAGAGCAGCCGGAGCCACCGGACGGTTGTCAGCGTCCCGTCCCATATGACGGACCGGCCAGACGGACTCGCGCCAGGTCGCGCTACTTTTTATGACCTGCCATGTGAGGAGTCGAGGAAGCTGGAGCGCCTCGTCACTGCGTTTAGTCACGGAGACGCTGGGCGCGTTCATTTTCTGGAAATCGCTTTTATTGTGTTGTTCGTCGGGCTGTACATAGCTTCTTATCGAGGTGTTGTGTGTGTTGTTGTTGACTTTTCTTGTGTTAGTTGTCAATTTGTACATAGGTTGCTGTTGTGTTGTTGTTGTTGCGTTACGGGGCACACTGGGGGGTGGAGTTTTTGTTGTGTTAACGTTGTGTTGTGTTGTTGGTTAGCAGCCGGGTCGGCTGCGAGCTATGTGGGAGGGGGTGATGTAGTGGTGATACGCGCTGGGGTAGGGATCGGGTGCCAGCGCGTAGTGATTGGCTGTGGGTGTGGTGACGCGCGCTGACGGTGAAGGATCAGGGGTCAGCGCGGGGTCGTGTGTTATGTGGTGCTGATTGGCTGTGTGCTGGTGACGCGCTTGAGAGGGAGTGATCGGGTGGCAGCGCGGCGTGATTGGTTGACGAGTGGAAACACGCGCTGGGGGAAAACGGATCGTAGAGATAGCGCGTCGTGATTGGTTAACTAAGGAGCGATGCTCACGTCGAGGTCCGCATCCGCTCCGTCTTCCGTGAGGAGGGACTATATAAGGTGATGCACACAGGCGTACGGGGGGAGTGTAACCAGCGAAGACTGAAGACGGAGAGGAAGAGATAGGGCCCTGTGGTACCCAGTCCCGCTGTCCTGTGGGGACCGGGACTCTGTGTAACCCAGAGGCGGAGTGTAGGGTGAGCATGCAGTGTGAGCATGCAGCGTGTGTAGCCAGAGGTATAGGGTCTACACGAGACGAGTGAAGCGTGTGTAGCCAGAGGCATAGGGTCTACACGAGACGAGTGATGCGTGTGTAGCCAGAGGCATAGGGTCTACACGAGACGAGTGATGCGTGTGTAGCCAGAGGCATAGGGTCTACACGAGACGAGTGATACGTGTGTAGCCAGAGGCATAGGGTCTACACGAGACGAGTGATACGTGTGTAGCCAGAGGCATAGGGTCTACACGAGACGAGTGATGCGTGTGTAGCCAGAGGTATAGGGTCTACACGAGACGAGTGAAGCGTGTGTAGCCAGAGGCATAGGGTCTACACGAGACGAGTGATGCGCGTGTAGCCAGAGGCATCGAGTCTACACGAGCTAAGGGAAGTGTGGAGCCAGAAGAATAGAGACCACACGTTGTATCGTGACAAGTAGTCAGAAGAATAGAGACCACACGTTGTATCGTGACAAGTCAAGATTTAATAAAAAAGTGTGTTACCCGTCAAGGAGTTTCCTGCCGTCATTTCCAATACTTCACAACAAACAAACATGGCCAAACCACAACACTTTTCGAAATCGCCAAAATAAAGCCATAAGCAATGTAACAGTGATCATAGGAACTGTGACCGAAATTTCACAATAAACGACATTAACAACATGTACCACCAAACCCTGTAGGCATAGCTGGCTGCATGAGTCACTCCACAACAGCAGGAGCATCAGTAGGAGTGTAATATCGTTGAGGACTCTTGGACGCCGGGGTTGAGGCACACGTATTTATTCCGCAACAGTTGTCACAACCGCGGACATACAACACTGGAGGGGGTATCGGCCCCCTCACCCGGCTAGCTGGGAATACACTGCTAGCTATCTCTGACCTACCTCCTAGTCCTCCACTAACGGGCTAGGGGAGGCTGTCTGGCCCGACACTGGTAAGTCGGGCTACGGTACCCGGAGTCCCAGAGCACTAGCTCTGGTTCTCGGGACCACGCCGCTGGCTCGGTCCTGCGCGGCCCTGACAAGGGCGGCGACCCAGGGGAGTCCAGGGCTCTAGATAGACGATCTTCGGTCTTCACTGGTTTAGCTTTAACATTCTGCCCCGAGCTCTCCGGCTCATCCCCTTTTATACCAAAACCCCCCGCTGAGGGGTGGGGCCAGCCCCCCCAGGCTGCCCTGTGCGGACGTCGTTGAGAGCACCTCCCCGTGCACTCACGAAGCCCCGCCCACTGTGTTTGTTTCCCGTGTGATCCTATGTATACAGCCCCTCCGTAACACCCCTACATCACTCCCCCCTGTACAGCTCGCAGCCGTCCCGGCTGCAAAAACGACAATAAAAGTTTATTTACCCCTCGACCCCGCGTGTGCCTCACAATTTTTTTCAACAATAACGCGAACGAGAACAACAACAAGAACCAGAAAAGCAAGAAGGGAAAATAACCCGACGCACCCCACCCCCGAATAAATACGAAATCCGTAAACCCACGTATATACAATTTGCAGGGAACCCCCCCAGCACACACACAACACACAGTGAACACAACATACGTACAATCCAATGTGCCAGGAACCCACCACCGACGCCGCACACAGTGAACATAACATGTGAAAAATATTTTTTTTTTCTTGTGCATCACAAGAGTCTGCGCATTCTTGCGCGCGTCCTTGCAGCAGGCCCGTCACGCGGGGCAACCCCGGATGGCGGGCCGTCGGGTGGCAACTGTCCATTTCCAAGTGAGTCTCCTCTCGATGTCGCGAGACCCTCGGCATCTCCCGTAGGGGTTGTCGGGCGTGAGCCCGTCATTCCTGGTGCACCTGGGGGCGGGACTGCTGGCAACACGTCAGGCGAGAGCAGCGGAGACAGACCCTTTGAGTCAGTCGACCCCCCACATGTTTGGCCACGCGTGTGTGGAGTGGGACTTCGCACCGCAACGAAGGGTTTCAATCTGGAGGGGTGCACAAACCACCGGCGCTTCCCCCATTTGATGCGTACGCACTGAGGCCGCAAAACCTCAACCACCTCGACAGGGCCCCGCCACGGCCGCACCAGTTTAGAGGAGGTCGCGAGTGGTACCTGGGGACAGTGCAGCCATGCCTTGTCCCCCGGCTTCCACTGTAGCACATGCGCGCGACCCAGTCTGAGGCGCTCATTAGCTTTCTGACGTAGGTCGGAATTTTGCATGGCAGCATCCCATGCCTCTGTTAATTTCACAAGATTAAATTTAACATGGTCGGCCAATTTAGTTTTACCCTGCGGCGCGGGGATCTGCAGCTGGGCCCGAACAGGTGGGTCAGGTTCGCGGCCATACATGAGGAAGAAGGGGGAAAATCCGGTTGCCGCATGGGGGGCCAATCTGTATGCTGCCAGGACCCCTTGAATTTGCAGGTCCCAATCGGTCTGTGAGTCCGAAACCTGCTGTGACAACATGGACGTGATGGTTCGGTGCAGACGCTCGACCATCCCGTCAGTTTGCGGGTGATAGGGAGAGGTACGAATCTTTTTCGTGCCCAGGAGCTCACAGACTTGTTGGAGCAGTTTTCCGGAAAAATTTTTGCCCTGGTCGGTCAGCAGCCGCTCGGGAGCACCTTTGTCTAGGATGTATCCCTGGACAAAGGCCTCCACGATGGCTGCTGCCGACTGGTTGGCCAGGGGCCAGGCCATAGGCCAGCGTGTAAAGTACTCCACCCCGGTCAACAAATATATATTTCCCCTGGGGGTGGCGGGGAATGGGCCCAGAATATCCAGCGCGACAAGTTCGTTGACTCTGGAGACTCTGATAGACTGCAAAGGCGGGTTAGACTCCCGGTGCTGGTGGTTTCCGTTGCGCACACCGAGGGCATGACCCCAACAGATCTGCGACATCCCTTGTCATGCCCGGCCAAAAAAAATCAAGCTGGAGCAAGGCGAGGGTCTTTTCGGTCCCCAGGTGGAGGAGGCGCTCATGAGCGGCCCACACCACCTTACCCCGTAACCCAGAAGGGACCACTAGCCGGTGTCGATGGGATTTCCCGTCCCAATGCATCAGCAGACCCGTGACCATTTCCCATGCGTCGGCATCACCCCTCCCCGCCCAGCATCCCCGACGCGACAACGCAACGCGAGGAGGGAGGTATCCTCCATCTGTAGGCGCCCCCATTTAGTGACAGGCAACCCCAACAGGGAATCTGATCCCTGTTGTGCGATCGAATTCGTCATTGACGCTGCGTCGTCTGCGGCCGCCAAGACCGGAACAGATATTTCACCCGGATGCCTGCAACGACCCGACCCCAGGAGGCATGCGCATTCGGGGGTGGTTGGCATGCGCGACAGAGCGTCCGCATTGGTGTGGCGGACGCCCTTACGGTACGTGGTTTCAAAATCAAAGTCCTGGAGAACCTCCAACCATCGAGACAATTGTCCCGATGGTTGTTGAACTCGCAGGGCGTACTGTAGTGCCGCATGATCTGTACGGACAGTGAAACGCTGACCGTACAGATATGGGCGGTACTGTTGGATGAAATAGACAATTGCCAACAGTTCCCGACGGGTGACACAATATCTTTGCTCCGCTGGAGACAACACCCCACTACCGTACGCGACTACCCGTTCCACGCCGTCAACCACCTGGGAAAGGACGCCCCCAATACCTGTGTTGCTTGCATCGGTGTCGAGCACAAAGGGTTTAGATAAATCGGGGTAAACCAAGGGAGGAGCTTTAACCAGAGCGTCCCGAAGGGAGCGGAAAGCAGCCTCCTCCTCCTGTCCCCAATGAAAGCGGACCCCCTTTGACGTCAAAGCGTGTAGGAGCTTTGCAATTGTCGCAAAATCCGCAACAAAGCGTCGGTAATACGACGCGAATCTAATGAAACTCCTGACCTCCCCCACAGAGGTGGGAGTCGGCCAGGAGCTGACGCACTGCGTTTTGGCGGGATCGGTAGCAATACCCGAGCGTCCAACGATGTGTCCCAAATAACGCACAGATTCGCGTAACAGATGACATTTTTGGGGTTTAAATTTCAAATTAGCAGCCCGCATTTTGAGGAAAACTGCCCGCAACCTCTGGAGATGCTCGTCAAATGTTCTGCTAAAGACGATAACGTCATCCAAATAAATTAAGCACGAGTCCCATTGCAATCCAGCCAAAACCAATTCCATCAATCGCTGGAAAGTCGCCGGCGCCGAGTGGAGTCCCATCGGCAACCGGTTGAATTGGAAGAGACCGTGCGGTGTACGGAATGCAGTTTTAGGCTTAGAATCATCGTCCAGAGGAAGCTGCCAGAATCCCGAAAGCAAATCCAATGTGGAGAAGAATCGCGCTCCCGCCAAAGCGTCCAGCGATTCGTCAATCCGTGGGAGCGGGTATGCGTCGGCAACAGAAATTTTGTTGAGGCGGCGAAAATTGACGCAAAACCGCAACTAGCCATCCTGTTTCTTAACCAGGACGATCGGCGCTCCCCACGGGCTGGTAGAGGGAGAAATGATGTCGGCGGCTAACATGTCATCAACAGCCTATTTGACATGGTCCTTTTCGGCGGGACTTAACCGAAAAGGATTTTGCCGTATTGGTGCGCTGTCACCTGTATCAATATGGTGACGCAGCAGATGGGTACAGCCCAAATCGAATTTGTTCTGACTGAAAACGTCGGAAAATTCACGCAGCAGTGTCCTAAGCTTTTGACGCTCCAAATCCGACAGGTCCGTCGATCCCGCACAAAGCGCCTCGAGCCACCCTTCATCGGTGTCCGAATGTGGATACGGCAGAGGGACAGTGCCTATGTGATTCGCGACAGGTTCCTCACAGGGCACCGGCGTTGCGTGAGCAAGCACGGTCCCTTGAGGAACCACCACTGTCTGCGACCCCACATTGAGGACCGCGATGAAAGGGTCCCCGTCCCCTTTTACGATGGTCTGGTCCGGAATCAAATGAGGTCCGCTAACCCCGGCCCTAGATGGCCCCAGCAGAATTCCCTGGTCCCCAATGCCTTTAGCTAAGGGCAGACGAAGTTTGAGAGGCACCAACATTTGTGCCCCCGGCGGTACGCGAACCGTTTTAACGACGAACGCCGGTACCGTCGCGAACGCCGTCCGAGCCGCAGTAGGGGACGGCAGAAACGCCATGCGTCGTCCCGACGAGAGCTCAATGCAGCCCTGGTCTATTAAAATACGAATCGGCATTTTGCCCAAGAAGTCCGTCCCCAGCAGGCACGGAACCGCCAGCGAGGAGGAAACAAAAATCGGGCCGGACAATTTGATATCACCGATACAAATTTGTGCTCGAATCTGTCCAATGATGCCAAGTGAGCCCCCGTTAGCAGCATAGAATGGGACATTAACCGGCAGTAAAGGACGGCTCTGGACAGGGAGAATATTGTAAATTAGTTTCGAAATGATGGTCGCCGATGCTCCTCTATCGACCAGGATGCACACCTCAACCCCGTCAATGTGCCCCACCACGGCTGACGACCCCGACGATGCAGCCACAACACGATGGGCCAATACGGACCACTGCCTGGGTTCGATCTGAGTCCCCATAGTGGTGCATGTTGGCGCGACGTTGCGCAATGTCGGCCCCCCGTTCGTTTCGGTGTGCGAGTGTGTGACGGGTGTGTGCGTGGGCCAAACATGAGGGGTGCCGCGACTCGCCGAGTTATGTTGATGGAGCTTGGGAGGAGGGCCGGCGTCCTGTCGAGGCGTCGTCCCGCGCTGCCGAGGAGAGCGGCACCCCGAGGCGACATGGTCCCGGATGCCGCAGTTGTAACAGCGCGGGAGCGCAGGCGGCGATGACGGATGGTCGGAGCGGCTCGATCCATCCCGGCCCGCCCGTACTCCCACCCTCTGCTGCAGTCGATGGTCGATGGCGCAAACTTCCTCCGCCGGGAGGGTGGCCGCAGCCACCGTACGCCCGGCCGCTGCCCTGCTGGCCTTCCGTCGCTGCGACAGCAGGTTGGCGTGGAGGAGCCGCGCAGCCTGGAGGGAACCCATTTCTGCGTCCTCCTGTGCAACGACGGCGATGCCCAGGTCGTCCGCCAGCAGGAGGATCTTTTCCGTTACCATCGCGTCCACGCCTTCGTCGTCCATTCGTGGGAAGGCCGTCTTCGCCAGCGCCAGGAGACTCATACGGTACGCCAGGGGCGACTCCTTTGCACCCCGCTGGCGATCATAAAAGAGCTGCCTGCATTCCGACGATGGTCCGTAGACCCCAGCCAGCAACTGCAGCGCCATCTGTAGCGTGGAGCGTTTGTCCTTCGGCGCCGATGTAAGAGCGGCGAGGGCGTCGCTGTCGAGGAGCGCCGGCAGCGCGCAGAGAGCCTCGGCATCCGACCACTGCGCCATTTCCTGGTGCGCGAGGAAGCGCCGCTGGAAGCCGCCCCAGTCGCCCTCCTCGCCCACAAACTCTTTGAGTGGAGGTAGCCGTTGGTGCAGCGCAGCGGCCGCCGTGGAAGCTCGCACTCCGCTGTCCCCGTTACTCGGCTGGGCTTCGGCGCGAACGACGGATGGCATCGCCGGTCGCACCAGTGGTGACGCTCTGTCCGCTGGTGATGATGCGGCAGCCCCTGTGAGGCCGATGTCGGACCCGAGGTTCAGTCCAGCCACGCCCTCAGCAGCTGCTGCGGCGATGGCGGGAGATTCAAAGTTGTGCTCCGTTGAAATGGCGGGAAGGCGCACCGGTCGTCGGCTGTCCTCGCCCCGTGGCGGTCCACCAGCCCCCAGCCGTGTGATGTGTTCGAGCTTGGCGGCAGCAGCGTACAGCAGCTCCGCCAGTCTGGCGTGAGCCAGCCTCAGTCCGTCTGTTGACGGCTCCCCTTCATCCCGATGCTGCGGTAAAGATGCGTCCGGGCCCGGCTGCTCGATGCCTTCTTCAGCCGTCTCGGGCTCCACAATTTCAGCGGTGTCCTCCGCCTCCGGTACCCCAGCTCGAGCTGTCCGGCGCGTGTCCATGTTCGTGGTCGTTCACTTCTGTCACCAGATGTAATATCGTTGAGGACTCTTGGACGCCGGGGTTGAGGCACACGTATTTATTCCGCAACAGTTGTCACAACCGCGGACATACAACACTGGAGGGGGTATCGGCCCCCTCACCCGGCTAGCTGGGAATACACTGCTAGCTATCTCTGACCTACCTCCTAGTCCTCCACTAACGGGCTAGGGGAGGCTGTCTGGCCCGACACTGGTAAGTCGGGCTACGGTACCCGGAGTCCCAGAGCACTAGCTCTGGTTCTCGGGACCACGCCGCTGGCTCGGTCCTGCGTGGCCCTGACAAGGGCGGCGACCCAGGGGAGTCCAGGGCTCTAGCTAGACGATCTTCGGTCTTCACTGGTTTAGCTTTAACATTCTGCCCCGAGCTCTCCGGCTCATCCCCTTTTATACCAAAACCCCCCGCTGAGGGGTGGGGCCAGCCCCCCCAGGCTGCCCTGTGCGGACGTCGTTGAGAGCACCTCCCCGTGCACTCACGAAGCCCTGCCCACTGTGTTTGTTTCCCGTGTGATCCTATGTATACAGCCCCTCCGTAACACCCCTACAGGAGTATCAATTTTAATGCACCTTTAAAGATCAGCACACTAAATGTGCCCTCACTCTGGTTATAGCTCTACCCGAAACTGGTAAGCTCTGAACCCGACCCTCGCCAGGGGTTCGGGTGCTGCCCTTTGGGCTCTTCGCTTTAGTCTTCAGAGTGGTTCTTCAGATCCCCAGGTCTTCAGGTCTTCGATGACCGCCGGACCCGTTCAGGGGTCTGGCTTTTATACCCGTTTCAGGGTCTCTCCGCCCTTAGCCACGCCTTACTTCTCGACCTTTCTAGGGGGCCCTGGAATATACGGCACCCCCCCCAGCTCCCCTCTTGGGGTCTGGGGTCCCTGGTGGCCCAAGGGTCCAACTCATCCCACCTATCCTGTCTACCACCCTCTGTTGGCACATGTCCACTACTGCAGGTAAGAATCAATGGCGATAACCATACCGCCCAACAATGGCACTACACTACTATTTATATTACTGGAAAGTTCTAGAATGTTCTAGAAGTTACTCCAAGTTTACTCAGCACTGAATATATCTGGAATGTTCTGGAAAGTAGGTAAATTTCAAAATATCACTGTCCTGGTCACAAAAGCAAAGTCTGTGTGGAATAATAGATATTTTCTGTACTTTTGAAGCATACGCAATTTGGAAATAACACTATGCAGGAACAAAAAATAAATAAAAAATTGTTACACAGTGTAATCCATGACCTCGCATTGGACATTTGTTAAGGGTTAGCAGTTGTGCATTGGATGTACCCAATATATACTTGTTCACGAAAGACTAGCCTTTCTGAGCAGGGTTAGGTTTACTGTGATCTTGAAAGCTCTTGAGTCGCATTCAGGGCATGTAAAAATGTGGTAGGACAGGTTTGATCACACTCGGGTCAGAAATGTACCAAAATAGTTCAAATTATTGGGGCGTGTTGGTTTTGAATAGTGGTGGCATTTTAAAGTTTTGACTCAATTGCATTACAACATGTTGAGCTGTATATAGTCAAACAACTTTTTTTTCCAAAAATATTTCATTGAACAAATGATTTGAGTGCTCAAAGAGGACACCAGTATAGACAATGCGAAGTATAATGATTATTACCAACGGTTTGAACCTGTCTATGCCACGTGTTTCAATACATTCTACATAATTGGTGTCTACTTCCAAAACTCGGATAACCCTCTAGGTAATGGACAGGGGTGGGGGGGGGCAGGAAAAATAAAAGGCGGGGGGGTGGTGAAGGGGAGGGATGGGGGGCTGCCTAAATGCCTAAATGGACGATCTTGCCCACAGCAATGCCCACTGGAGTAGAAGCTGTGGAGGGATTCCAATTTTGGTGATATGCTTCCCCCCCTGTCCCTAAATCTTGCATTCAGATGTTCTAGAGCAGATATTTTTGACAATGTATTGACCCATACCTACAGTGATGGGGAGGGGGGATGTGCTCGTTCCAGTTGGCTCTAATGGTGCGTTTTGGAGCAACATTAAATATTTGGAAAAATGCGTTTGCCTCCCTGGAGAGGCCTTGAGGTTTCAGTTGGGATGTTTCCGATGACGGTGAGATGTCCGTTTCGGGAATGTGAATAAAGTACCACGTGATCATCTGAAAAAAACGTGTTAATATCAGAACAGTCCCAGGAGGCATGGTGTGTAATTTTTAGGAGTATCTGGGGGCCATAATGGGCAGTTGGGGGCGGTTCTTTTGTCGAATTTGGCTCTTAGTATAATAATAATAATAATTTGGCTCTTAATTAAATAACAGCCATGGAGAAATTCAAATTGGGTTTTTCTTACGGGGGCTGAGTGTATATTTTGTGGAGTACTAGCCCAGATTTCGCGTCTTTCGTCATTTCCTACTGGGGCACTATGAAGGGAAGACCAGATTTTGTCAGTTTTTGTTTCGCAATATGAATGCTTGTTTTGTTAGCAGAGCGTAACTATCAGAGAGCTTGATTTTTTTGTTCAGAGTCCAAGAGCCACTCTGTAGTTTAAGGGGCAGAATGGTGTAATTATAGCTCCTTATCTCGCAAGGCCACTCTTGAGTTGAAAATACCGAATAAATTGGGAAGCAGGTGTGTGCTATTCTGTACGTAAGTTGTGCAATGGTCATAATTTTCTCAGTCCCCTACTTCATGAATTAACCTTGTGTTTTTATTTCACCATTCAGGCCATATTATGGACTTTTTAAAAAATCTATTTTTAGTAATGAGTTTCCCCACATGGGGGAGTATAAGGCTAGCCCTTTTGGATATTTTAGTTGTTTCTGGAAGTGACTCCAGTTTCGCAAAGTAAATTATGAGGACCATTGGTGGGTTGAGAGGGGGGTACAGTTGCTTGGTTCGACGAATATTAGCCCCTCTATCTGAGCTGGTTTAGCTTGTTTAAGAACCCAGGAAGGCCACGTCCTAGATTTGTCCTGGTGTAGAAACCCATATAATAGATTCACAGTTGTAGCACAATTATAGCAGCTGTAGTTCGGGAGGGCATAACCTCTAGTGTTTGGGACAGTTAACGTCTGTAGGTCTATTCTAGGGTTCTTGTGACTCCATACAAAAGAGGAAGTGGACAAGTTGAGTTTTGTTTTAAGGAAGCGTGTTGGAATAGTGACAGGAAGCATATGAATTAGAAAAATAAAGTGGGCAGGGTCATCATCTTAATTATTTGTATTGTGGTTCGGAGGGAGAGGTAGTGTGCATTCCAGATGTTCAAGTGTGTACATGTTGACTGTAGGAAGGGAAGGAAGTTATCAGAGAAAGGTGAAGGTAGGTGGCTCATTATTGTTACCCCGGGATACTTTATGCTGTTTGGTGACCAGACAAAATGGGTGTTCAAATCTCAGGAATGTTTTGCGTCGAGGGTATAAGTGGCATAATGTCTGATTTAGTTATGTTTAACTTATACTGTAGCTATGGGTAATATTAAACATGTTTGGAATAGATTCGGAGGAGTTAGTGCATATTAGGAGAATGTCATCAGCGTATAAAATTATTTTAACGGTTTCTCCCCCCGGACCTTGTGACCCCTTTATTGTATTAGATGTCCCTAGAGCTATTTCCGGTGGTTCTTTAGCTATCGCGAAAAGGAGGGACATTAGAGGGCATCCCAGTTTTATGTCTTTACTCAGAGGGAATCCACTTGAGATCCACCCTTTAGTTCTGACAGAAGCAGTGGGAAGATCGAATGGAAGTCGGACTAGTGCCAAGCATTCTTCAGGGAAGCCCATGCGTTGCATTGTTTGGAAGAGAATATCCCTATTGACTGCCTTTTCTCCATACAGCGTAATTGCCTATGCTTGCTGTTTAGTTTTTTTTTGTGATCACAAGAGCACACCTGTTATTGTTCTCGTATTCTGAGTCATGTCTTTGTCTTTTTTATGAAGCCAGTCTGGGGGAGGTGAATAATTTCTGGAAGGATCGCTTCAAGTCGAATGGCCAATGCATTCGTATATATTTGATTAGTGTCATGGTGGCGACATGTTAACTACCTTGCCTGGTACAGGGGGTCCCCGATATACGTCGGGGTTAGGGACCGGAAAGTTGCGACTTATAACGAAATGACGTATAGAGGGGAATTTTCCCTCAGAATAAACAGCAACCAAAATACGTGCAGTACATGTACACTACCTGCACTATACTGCACAACACATAATGTACACATAACACATTCTGAATTCAAAACCTTTAAACAGCATTTATAATTATCAAACACTTAATTGAAAGCCATTTTTATGAGCGTTTTGAAGCAGCCCTAGACACTGAAACTTGTTTTATTAGAAAACGTATTTGTGACATTTTTAAGCAATGATGCTAAAAGAAAACATGTTTATCATAAAAAGCACAATCTAAAAGAGCATTTAAAAAAGATTTACCTTAACCTATATATTTTATGATCTTACCTTGAGTGGATGAGTTGTGTTGAAAGGTTGCCAGAATATTTAGCGATAAAGTCCGTTTTCGTTGTTTAGGGGTATGTATCACCAATTGTGATACTATCATTGCTTCTCACTTTAACAGTTATGATTCTCGCTTTAACAATTATGTGTGTAATTATGTCAGGTCTCGAGATTTAGATCTCACCGCAGTTCGTCATTTCGACAATAATGCACGAATTTAGGAAAGAAGCACTCGGAAACCTGTTTTTAATCTTGGCAACTTTAATCTCAACTTACCCTAACATCCAAAAACTCTTATCAGAAATCCAACAACAGTGCCCATGCAAATATACGTACTCATCAATCTGTACTGGATCATAAAAGCATCAATGGAAAAATCTCACGATCATGTCATTAAACCAGAACCATAGGCAACACCTCAAAGTGGCAATATTCGCACAGAATGCGTTGTCATCAAATGCATATCAAATAGTTAGAAAACGTCAACCATTGGATCACACAATCACGTGATAAAAAAGCACAAGGGTGTCTCATGGTAACGCGACCATACACAATTCCATTATTATGGTGTGTGAGGCATGCAAGCTGAGATTCTTCTTGGCCCACAACTTGTACAAGGTACAGTTAAAATTAGTGAGTGAGTGTAAAGGTAATGTTTCTCCTTTCTTCTTTCTGAACAATAGCTTAAGTCCCACAACGATGTGTAGAACGGCAGGATTAGTCCACAGCTATAGTTCCCTCGCGGCCCCGCTTTTCCTTGCCAGCTGCTCCTTCACACTGTTGTCTGTGCATCATTCTCGATCCATGCTAGAGGGTGCTCGGGGCTCCCGTGTTAGCACATTTGTGGTCAGCCATTTGCTGCTGCGCAACACGTTTGCAGGTTATCTGTGTAGTGTGTACATACAGAGGCGCACACACTATGCTTGGAGGCAACACGTTTAATAAACAACCTACTTAACACTTGAGTTCTATAGCTAGGTGTGGCTAAACTGTTCGCTATGTGCGTGTGAGTTAACTGAACGAACGGGCCAGTCAGCACACACGCTGCCTGACCCACGATCCCCAACTTCATGGCAAACGAGGAGCGAAGGGCGACGACTTCTAGAGCTGATCCCCACAAACGAGCCCCGATCCCTCTCGGGGCTCTCCCTTTATCCCCCGTCCGCGGCCTCGCTCTGCCCTCGGTTCACGCCCCCTGTTGTATCAAGTCAGGAGCTCCTGGCTCCCGGTCACATGTCCCTCAAGCCTCCTGTGGAGGTTCCCGGCGCTCAGCGGCACTCCAGAATTAGTGTCTGGCGCTACAGTACAGTGACCCTATTTGTGTCACTACACTACCCTCCCTTTATAAAATCCAGCCGACCCAGCTGGGAAACCCCCGAAATTTTGAAGGGGAGAGGAGAACATTTTCTTAAAAAAACTGCTCAAATTTCCCCACAGCCAATCCGGCTGACCGTCATTTCTTCATTGGCAAAGTGTAACCCCCAATATAAAACCAGAACAATTAACAATGAACAATCCGTGTGGGGAAAATGACGCCAACACTATATACATAGTCCGCGAGGGAAAAGAGAAAGTAGTGAAGAAAGGCATATACAAGGTTCGACCTGCCCTCCCGGCAGCCAGCACAATCCCTCACCCGTACGCGTGCCACCCACACTTTTGGCATGCAGGGGACCCATATCTGTCTCCCAGGAGCCATGCTATTAAAATAGACAATATCACACTTAATACGCTCTGGTTCCTTCGGTAAAGTGACGTAGATATAAAAAATAATAAAAAGAAAACACGACGTTTTGGTTGCAACACAAGCGTCCATCTTCAGGTGAGAAAATTATCTGCTGTTGTGGCTTTATATAGGCACGGGAGGGGGGGGGGAGTTTTTTCGTGTCGTGGCTGGCATACGTGTTCAAGCTCACTGGCTAGGTGGTGCTGGTCGGAGATGCAATGAGCCCTATGGTGTTGTGTTTTGATGAGGGAATTCCCACCACCATCCAGCCCAAAATAATTCCTCATCAAAACACAAGCACCACCTAGCCAGTGAGCTTGAACACGTATGCCAGGCTCTCAGGAGGAATGGATATTCTGACTGCACAATCCGCAAAGCTGCATCCCCAACCATTAGTAGAGAACCATCTGAGGGCCCAATCAAAACCATCACCTTACCATACATAGCAGGGGTTACCAAAAGGATTGCCAAAATCTTGAACAAACACAAGATCCAAGTTTGGTTCAATACAGTACACAAAATTCGTGATTTGATCCCATCGGTGAAGGATGCGATTCCGGACATGCAATGTCCTGGTGTCTATAAGCTGAGTTGTGTCTGCGGCAGCAGTTACATTGGTGAAACGAAGCGATGTGTCTCAGACCGGGTTCGCGAACACAAAGCGGATTTGAAACACGGCAGAACCAACACCTCGGCGGTGCCGGATCATTGTTTCAACGCTGTGGGCACACGTGACATTGTTTTCTCCGAGACCAAGGTGCTCTGCAAACCCTCGGGCTACCATCAGAGATTTGTTCATGAAGCCATCCAGATATACAAACACAGACACAACTTGAATCGAAAAGATGGATTCAGATTGAGCAATAATTGGAAGGATGTGATAAACCATGCCAAGTTTTAACTGCTAGGATTTTCACTCACCCACCAGGTTGTCGTCTTCAGATTACTAATTCGAGCTCCTTTACTTGCTAATTTCACCAGCTCGACCCATCCCTGCACGCCACAAACCCTCCCCCCTCTTCCCCCTGTGCCAGCCCCCACCCTTCCCTGCACGCCACAAACCCCCTCCTCTTCCCCGTGAACTCCTACAGCCACGACTCGACAAACCCCCCCCCCCCTTCGCCCCCCCTCCCGTGCCTATATGAAGCCACAACAGCAAATAGTTTTCTCACCTGAAGACGGACGCTTGTGTTGCGACCGAAATGTGTTTTATTTTATTATTTTTTCTATCTACTTGATTTTTTCGAAAGAACCAGAGTATGGATTCCTGCAGTCACGAAAGCTTTAAATCAAACTTAATGTAATTTTTTTTGGAAAAGTCATACAACAACAGTACATCTCCCACCCCCCACCGCAGAGCCTAATTCAGCTGCGCCAAGTCGAAAACGATCACCTAAAACGGTAATCGTCATTGGTATTGACCGTGAACGGGAATAAAAGTCGGGTCTCCGGCACGTTCAGCAGCATACTACGCGCTGCACACCCACGCGCAATGTTTTCGACTCGGCTCAGCTGAACTGTTCAAAAACAACGTAACGACATACAGTGAGGGAAAAAAGTATTTGATCCCCTGCTGATTTTGTATGTTTGCTCACTGACAAAGAAATGATCAGTCTATAATTTTAATGGTAGGTTTATTTGAACAGTGAGAGACAGAATAACAACAACAAAATCCAGAAAAACGCATGTCAAAATTTATATATATTGATTTGCATTTTAATGAGGGAAATAAGTATTTGACCCCTCTGCAAAACATGACTTAGTACTTGGTGGCAAAACCCTTGTTGGCAATCCCAGAGGTCAGACGTTTCTTGTAGTTGGCCATCAGGTTTGCACACATCTCAGGAGGGATTTTGTCCCACTCCCCTTTGCAGATCTTCTCCAAGTCATTAAGGTTTCGAGGCTGACGTTTGGCAACTCGAACCTTCAGCTCCCTCCACAGATTTTCTATGGGATAAAGGTCTGGAGACTGGCTAGGCCACTCCAGGACCTTAATGTGCTTCTTCGTGAGCCACTCCTTTGTTGCCTTGGCCGTGTGTTTTGGGTCATTGTCATGCTGGAATACCCATCCACGACCCATTTTCAATGTCCTGGCTGAGGGAAGGAGGTTCTCACCCAAGATTTGACGGTACATGGCCCCGTCCATCGTCCCTTTGATGCGGTGAAGTTGTCCTGTCCCCTTAGCAGAAAAACACCCCCAAAGCATCATGTTTCCACCTCCATGTTTGACGGTGGGGATGGTGTTCTTGGGGTCATAGGCAGCATTCCTCCTCCTCCAAACACGGCGAGTTAAGTTGATGCCAAAGAGCTCCATTTTGGTCTCATCTGACCACAACACTTTCACCCAGTTGTCCTCTGAATCATTCAGATATTCATTGGCAAACTTCAGACGGGCATATATATGCGCTTTCTTGAGCAGGAGGACCTTACGGGCGCTGCAGGATTTCAGTCCTTTACGGTGTAGTGTGTTACCAACTACTTTCTTGGTGACTATGGTCCCAGCTGCCTTTAGATCATTGACAAGATCCTCCTGTGTAGTTCTGGGCTGATTCCTCACCGTTCTCATGATCATTGCAACTCCACGAGGTGAGATCTTGCATGGAGCCCCAGGCCGAGGGAGATTGACAGTTCTTTTGTGTTTCTTCCATTTGCGAATAATCACACCAACTGTTGTCACCTTCTCACCAATCTGCTTGGCGATGGTCTTGTAGCCCATTCCAGTCTTGTGTAGGTCTACAATCTTGTCCCAGACATCCTTGGAGAGCTCTTTGGTCTTGGCCATGGTGGAGAGTTTGGAATCTGATTGATTGCTTCTGTGAACAGGTGTCTTTTATACAGGTGACAAGCTGAGATTAGGAGCACTCCCTTTAAGAGTGTGCTCCTAATCTCAGCTCGTTACCTGTATAAAAGACACCTGGGAGCCAGAAATCTTTCTGATTGAGAGGGGGCCAAATACTTATTTCCCTCATTAAAATGCAAATAAATTATAACATTTTTGACATGCTTTTTCTGGATTTTGTTGTTGTTATTCTGTCTCTCACTGTTCAAATAAACCTACCATTAAAATTATAGACTGATCATTTTTTGTCAGTGGGCAAACGTACAAAATCAGCAGGGGATGAAATACTTTTTTCCCTCACTGTATATGGGAGGAAATTTTATGTTGTGTTCCTCAAAAAGTCAGTGATGTGAGTGGGAAACAACATATAATGATCTCTTGCCAACCGCGAATTTACCAATCTCGATATTTGAGTATACATGCATTTACTTTGTAAACCTGTCTACCAACCACGGCCTGGAAATTAGAATATCCATGGGTAAGCACGATGTTAAGAAAGTCACGTTACCTGTGTATTACGTCATTGCATCACAGCATGATATCATTGCATTGCGTGACATCATTAAAAATGTATTGTACCAATAAAGTATTTTTTTCTTCCGATTTCGGGAAAGGGTTAATTTTGCCCTTAATAATGGACTCAAAAACGTGCAGCAAGTAGTGAAAGTGAGAGTATTGCGTCTGTGGTCTAGAGCAAGAGGGGGAGTTTGGGCTGAGCCCCTCCTTCTAACCAGCCCTTCCCCCATCATGTCATTGTCATGTAATGTAGCGCTCAGAGACACACTCTTCTTAAGTTATATATATATATATATATTTTATTATTATTAAACAATACAGTCCACCCGACTCGATGACGTTTATTAGATGGATGCAGGTTGACTATATTACAACTGGAGGACTATGTAGCTGCTACAGGACATTCCCTATACAGCTGGCTGACTGTATAGGAGCTGTCGATGTAGTAGCCACGGCATAAGTAGATAACTTCCTTCGCTAGCATTCCCAGACAATGAGGACGATCCACAGCGATGACAGCGGCGATGGTCCGGACACCGACTCCCCCACGACAGCCTCAAGCCCTGCTCTGCGCTGCCTTTTATTTCCCCTCGGTTCTGCCACGCTCCTTTTCCCAAACTCTCTCCTGTCGGAGATTTCCTTTGCCTCATTTCTACCCCCGTGGTCACTCCTCACCCATTTACCTCACTTGACCCTGCCTGTCCTCATCGCTGAAATAATTATTCGCGGCCACTAGGCCCCGTACTGTGCTTACAATATTAAAGGTATGTAAAGTTAATGTTATTTTTTATGTTTTTAATTTTATTGTGTAATATACTGTATTTTATTTGGTGTTAAGTTAATAAACAGGCAACTTAGTTAAACTATCACAAGTCTGACTGCGGCCGTGGTGCTCCTAACTCCTTATTTCCACATAGGCCCTGTATTTTACCAACCGCGGATTTGCCTACCATGGCATTTGTCAGGAATATAACCCTCGCGTTTTGCGAGGGATTGCTGTATATCAGGGCGAAATATATCGGCGACCCCCTGTATGCAGGTCGTGGGTTCGATCCCGACCCTGACACTTGTATATTTGGAATTTGCCTATTCTCCCCATGGCCAAATGGATTTTCTGTGGATCGTACGGTTTTTCCCTCCACATTCAGAAACCTGCGTGTAGAGTATTTGGCTTATATAAATTTCCACACAATAAGCCACTTCTTTGAGCTATAATTTTTGTCCAGGTCGCTTATGACAAAGAGCTCTATAGCTCAGTGGGCTTTACCTGGTAAAAGAAAAAAATATAATAAAAAGAAGTCGGCGTTTAGCAGTGAGATGTGCCTGTAGCTCTTGCACTCGGCCAGATCTGCACCTCTCTGGTGGAGTAGAGTAATCCTAGCCCCTGTATTTACAGCTGCTCCCCATCGCTCGCATTACCGTCTGAGTTCCGCATCCTGTCAGATCAGAGGCGGCATTAGATTCTCATAGGAGCGTGAACCCTACTGCAAACTGCGCATGCGAGGGATCTAGAGCTAACCCAAGCTAAAATTAGTAAATAAACAAACGTCGCTGGAGAGCTTCTTTCAAAAGGGGGAAAGACCCAATGATGAACCCCCCCCTCCGATCCGTGAAAAAAATTGTCTTCCACGAAACCGGTCCCTGGTTCCAAAAAGGTTGGAGACCGCTGCTCTACATGATGTGTCGCGGAAATCGCTTACACTTGTATCCACCAGAGATGATGTAAGATTGCAGACCCGGGGGATATAAAAAAAATAGTTCTAGCACAATTCTGTTACGATATTTTGTGAATGGCACTGTATTTATGCCTGGAAGTTTATTTTTCAACAGTGCAGCAGATTAGTTGGCCACTGAAGATGAAATGGCAGGCTGCAAATACTTTGGAAAGAAGAGCAATACGAGAGCAGGTTATTTTAATTGTTATAAATGAGATTTGTGTTTTTGTATTCAATTGTAATTGTTAATGCAGTAGCTTCTATTAATTATTAATGTAGTCGTTCATGTTTTCATGTTTCTAATATTTTCTCCAATTTCCCCCCCAATTGTGCTATCGGTGTCACGTGAAACAAAGCATCCACTCGGGTCCCTGTCCATCAAAAACGACAAAAACCTCACCTCATATTTTCATGACTTCCCAAGTCCACTGCCAAGTTTTAGGCAGATTTAGAATTAAATACTTGAAAACATGTTAAATTGATAAGTGGTGTTGTAGACCGTTGTATTTAGTCCATTTGCATTAAAACTAAAGTGATAAATATATCCTTCCCTTTGCATGTACATTTGCGCATCTGTAAAGTTGCATATTTCTTTTTCAAGTTGAATAACCTACAATTAATGCTCGCTTAATGGATTGGCTTTCCAGCTTTTTTGTACAAACCATATACATTTTTATTTCAGATGCCATTTTGGCCACTCAGGAAGACGGTGTGAGGAAGTTGGCTACATTTATCAGAAGGACACAGAAGGTCAGAAAACGGCCATTGTGGTGTCTGCCGTAGTGGTGACGATCATCATCGTTGCAATTCTTCTCTGCATCTGCTTCTGGTAAGGGCGTCTCTGATAAAGTGGCAACAATCCCAGATAATAACTTATGACAAAACCTCGTTTACATGTTCTCTTGGAACTAGGTTCTGTGGTCCAGGAACAGCGCAGGAATATCTGCGACGTCAGTTAAATAAATGCTGTTAAGATTTATTATAAGCCAAGCAGGCTATGATTGTGTAATGTGAGGATATATCCGGGTTGCTGATGGATCACACCTCGTTACGATGATTGGCTCTGCTGGTCATGGCCCATAGCCAATGGGGGGAAGTCTAGAGGCGTGGCCCTGACGTAATGGGAAGGTGACATCTGTAAGTAGAGGATTGGTTCTGCTGGCTTTAGCCACAGCCAATGGGGGGACGAGTCAGGGGCGTGGTCCCGGGAGCGTACGATGGAGTCTAGAAGATTCCATAGAGGTTAACCAGGATTGGTGGAAAGGTACCACGTGACCCGGGTATTAAAAGGGGTGGAGACGAACAACACGTGGTCAGATCTGGAACGAACGGAGGGTGAGGCCACGCTGGAGCGGGGTCCAGGCTGCCACGTGGCCGCGCGTGTCTCTTTCTCTCTATCCCTCTCACGCTGTCTGTCAGCAGTGTGAAGGAGTAAGATTCAAGTTCATTTATTAGGTATATCCCTGTGAGCCTTTCGGCTCTTGAATCGGGTGCAACCGCAACAAACAAAAAACCAAAACATGAACAAAAAACATCTTAAAGTGAATATGTGACTAAGTGCAAACAGAAAATCCAAGAAAAGACAGCAAAATATTGCAGAAAAAACACCGTACACCAACGCTGTGTGCAAAAATCCCAGTGGGATGCAAGTCAAACAACAACAACAACAACAACCACAAGACAACTTAGATTAAGACCATCAGTCTAACTCTGTACTACAACAAACATTGCTAAACCAATACACTTTTTGAAATGAAAAAGCAATCATAGGAACTGTGACGGAATTTTCACAATAAATGGCATAAATAACATGTACTACCAAAACCCTGCAGCCATAGCTGGCTGCATGAGTCACTCCACAACAGCAGGAGCATCAATCGGAGTATTATACATTTTCAATGCACCTTTAAGATCAGCACACTAAATCAAAATACACGTCATACTTTGTAGCGATCATCCGGAGCGAAACATTTTATTTTAGGCCACTGAATAGCACTGGCAGCTAGGGGTGTACAACTCCTCTAGAGAAGTTTTGAGTGAAGATCTCATAGGTAGTGACTCAAGTTTCAATTTATTGGCAACAGCATTCCAGACCCTGGGGGCATCAATAGCAAAGGCCCTTCCTCCAGTATATGTACGGCAATAGGGAATCCAGCAGGTAATCTGCGGATTTTTTTGCAAGTACATCATGAATAAATAAGATCTGGTGCACAAGCCGTCGAACATTCAGAGAGGTTAAGTTTGACCCAATGTAGAGATCACAGTGGTGAGTCCTATATGGGCAGTTCAATGCAGATCTTAAGGCCGAGTGATACATTGAGTCAAGCTTCTTCAGTACAGTACAGTACTTGGGGCTGATTTATACACAATGTCACAGTAATCAGGTAGAGGCAGTATGGTAGCTTTTATCAATTCCAAACGGAACATAGGGGGGAAGCAGTGCTTGTGTCGATATAGAAAACCAATTTTAATTTTTGTCTTTTTCCCAATATAATCAATGTGATCTTTAAAATTCAGTTTTGAATCCAGGATGACCCCAAGATACTTATAGATATTCTTAGGTTTTTTCGGTAAAGTCACGTAGGTAAAAAAATTTAATTAATAAAAGTAAAATAAAATAAAAATCACGACGTTTCTGAGGCAACACAAGCTTCCGTCTTCAGGTGGAACCGTCACAGCCCGACAGCTGTATCAAGTAAATGAGAGATTACAGGAGATACCACTCCGTATATATAATGGTTGAGGGGGGGGGGGGGGAGGGCCAGGAATGGCCCACTTTTTATTATTATGGTAAGGTGCGGCTTGAGACTTTGAATAGACTGCATAACAAAAGACTGAGCCTTTATTATGGAGAGGTTCGGTTTGTGACTACGCCTAGCCTACATGACAAAAGTATGAAAAAAGAAAGCTAAAACTGGTTGAAAGCTAAACCTGGTAAAACAAAACTGGCTGTCCATCAGTAACCTGCAATAGTTTTATGTCAAATAAGATGGTCCAAATAAGTGTAGTTAAATCTTTTTTATAGATCTTGACTTGCTCTATTTGATCATTATACTGGTAGGAACGAAGTGGACCAGCCTACAACAGATTATATCGTCCGTCCATTTGTCTGTCCGTCCGTCCGTCCGTGTAGCAACATTGCCCCCTACTGCAAACACTTGGCATGACCCTACAAAAACCTTTAGACTCAGTGACGCTTTCCTGGCTAAACAAGTGTACCATTCCCTTATAATTCCCTGAGATAGCTTTTAATTAAAACTTTTAAATTAAAATTGAACTCACAGCGCCCTAAAGCCTACAGCTAGGCCTAAAGCCTCGAACTACGCCTCAAACTCTCCCTTCGTATCGTACCCCCGCGTGTGTGCAAGGGAGTTAATGTTTAACAATGTTACATTCCCTGATGTTTTTAAATAGAAACATTTACATTTTAAGCTGTTACATAAATAATTAAAAGATTTAAATTAAAAATTAACTCACAGCGGCCTAACGCCTACAGCTAGGCCTCAAGCCTAGAACTAGGCCTCACACTCTCCCTTCGTATCGTCCGATTCGGTGTAGCAACATCGCCCCCTACTGCAAACACTTGGCAGGACCCTACAAAAACCTTTAGACTCAGTGGGGCTTTCCTGGCTAAACAAGTGTAATAATACATTATGTTTATATTCTTTGGCTATTCGTTCCTACCAGCCCACCCAGCAGGGTCCTGTTTTAAGGAATGTAATTGGGGCAAAATAACTTCCCGCTTTAGTCCTGGTGAGAAGCATAGCACCTTGGTCTTGGCAGGATTTAGGACTAGTTTAAGAGCAACTACCTGATGTTGTAGTTTGTTGAAATCACTCTGGAGCTTAGCAATCACGTCATCCAGAGAGCGGCCAGCAGTAATCAGTACCGTGTCATCTGCAAAAAGATTTACCCTGGAATAATCCAGTTCAGTGCCCAAGTCATTTACATGCAGAGACAACAAGAGGGGGCTGAGAATGGAACCCTGTGGAACCCCTTTTGTTATCTTAACACTGTTTGACCTCCAACCATCTGTGAATACAGTTTGGGTGTGAGAAAAGAGGTAATTTTTTAACCATTTTACTGTGTTTTCGGAAAAACCGAGGCAACTTATTTTACTAAGCAGGATGTTGTGGTCTACTGTTTCAAAAGCTTTGGACAAGTCAAGAAAAAGACAGGCGCAGTACTGCTTATTATCAAGGCTACTGTAAATGTGATTCAGAGAGTCTAATGCAGCAGATGTGGTGCTGTATTTTTTCGGAACCCAGATTGTTTTAGATGTAATAGATTGTTGGCGGACAAGAAACTGCTAATTTGGTAGTTCAATAATATTTGGTAGTTCAATAAAAACGATAGGAGTGTTGTGAACAAAAGACGAATAAAGACCGGATTCCAGAAGTCGCTTCCACGACCTTTATTACATTGGTGACAGAAGTGCTTCTTGAGACCGTTTGGACAATTATTAGAAAATGCCCAAGCACCTCAAGAAAAGAAACCCACCGAATCCTCCGTCGGGTGAAGATGTCCAGGCAGACGAGGACGAGCTGCTGGGAGCCATGGGTCCTCTACCGCCATCTGCAGCTCTCCCTGACGCCGCGCATCGACGACAGGCCGGCGAGGCGACGTCTCCGGCTGCGGACGAGGGGTGGCGTTGGATGGCGGAGCAGATAGAGTCGCTCCGTGCAATCCTGCTAAATCTTGCAACAGCGGTCGTGTCATCAGCGGCCCTCGGTCGGCCGCATGGAACTCACCCAAGGGCCGGTGACCAAGATCTTCAGCGGGAAACGCCGTTCGCCATTACTCCTGCAGCGGAGGGGGAGGCCTCCATCTTGGGCGGGGCTGCTGCCACGGGGCCATCGGACGCCATCTTGGGCGGGGCTGCTGCCATGCGGCCGCCGGACGCCATCTTGACGGAGCCGCGTGCTGCGCGGGGAGCGGGATCTGACATGCCCCGAGGCCTCGGATATTTACCGCGGCCATCGCCTTCCTCAAATTAAAGAATTTGTCGCCAGGGGCGACTGGAGTGCATTCACGTGGCGGTTCGAGTCAGCCTTTCGGTCGGTGCGATGGACGGAGGCAGAAGCGCTGGAGGCTCTGCCCACGCTATGGACGACGTCTCCTTGGCAGTCTTCCGCTCCATCCCGGCGAGTAAGAAAAAGACGCTGCGTGACGCTTTCGCAGAAATGGTGGAGTTCTACGAGCCGCCGATGGTGACTACCAGGAAATTCATGCAGCGGCATCGAGGAGCGGATGAATCGCCCTTGGCCTACCGAGGGGCGCTGTTGGCGCTTGCCATGGCCGCCTACCCCGATTCGTCAGCCGATCTCCTGGATCCTCTCATCCTTTCTAGAATGATTGAGTTGTCCCAGGAACTTAACATATCATTACCGGTGTGCGGCCACGAACCGCTAACGTCTCAATGGGCGGCGCGCTGTTTGGACGCCAAGTTCAACCTCAAACGCTGGGACCAGATGGCTGCATGGACGGGAGATCCTGGGATAGACGGGCCACCGTTGGGATGGACCCCATGTTGTGTCGTCCACGGCTCCAATGACTCCAGCGACGACGAGGTGATGGCAGCCATTCCTTGCTGGGTCCCGAAACACCGGCCGCGCGACCAGCGTGACGGGGCCGGACGTCCACGAGCGGGGACCGGGGCGGCCGACCGCCGGGCGGCGACGGCCACATGTTTTAAGTGTGGCCGACGAGGCCATTTCGCCCGGGATTGCCGCTGCCGACTTGAACCTCCTCAGCTCCCATCGGGCCGACTTCCATCTCCTCCACCGGACGCGGATCCACGGCACCCTCGGGCAAGTCGGCACATATCGGACACCCGGCAGGTCTTGACACATCACGCATCCACTCGCACCCATGTTTGCACTCCTGAAGGGAATTGTGGGCCACCTGGGTCGATGCCACACTCGGTTACACAATAGAAAAAATTGGCTCGAAAGGTGGTGGCAGCCGCGTCGGGGTCCTCTGGTACGGGGAACTATCGATGGGATCGATGTCCGTATTTTGGTGGACACCAGCGCGTCTGCAACCATCATTTCCGATGTTATTTTTCATCTCCTGTCCATTCCTACGTCGCAGATCCGACCGGCTAACGATGCATGCATTGCTGCGAATGGGGGTAGCATGGGTATTTTGGGGCGAATAGATGTGCGCATTGCTATAGGGAATATTACCGCGGTGGGACCAGTTTTGATCTCGCGTTCATTGGCCGTCCCATGCTTATTGGGCACCGATTTCCTTCGTCGGATGCCCGTTAAAATACTCGTCGATCAAGGTTGCTTGGAAATGCCAGGGGGCCGTAGAATGTCCTTCCTGCCGTCCCTGCTGGGCTGTTCGCCCCCAGGAAACGCTTATAACGCGATTGTTGCTGTCACGGTAGAAGTACCATCAGGCTCACAAATGCTTATTCCGCTGCGTTACCGAAAGCGGTTGGAAGCCGCGGACGATGCGACGGGTGTGTTGTTGTCCCCGTCGAGCTCTGTGGCAAAATCCTTTTCCCTAGTGGCGGCTCAAACTATCGTTCGGCCTGGTCAGGCCCCGTTTATACAAGTGTTAAATGGGGGCCCGGACCAGGTCGTCGTCCCGGCTGGCTCGGTGTTGGCTCACGCCACTACCGATTTCACCAGCTTTGAGAGCGACCAACCCACAAAAATGGCCGCTGGCGTGCCACGATCCGATCGTTCGGACGATCGATGGATCGCAGAATTGTGCGGGGAAAATACGTCCTTGTCGGCCATGCAGCGGAGCGCCTTGCATTCACTATTGTCGGAGTACGCTGACGTTTTCAGTAAAGACGATTTGGATTTGGGCCATACCTTGCTCTTGTCGCACCATATCGACACCGGTGCGGCGGGACCAATTTGTATGTACCCGCATCGCATGAGCCCTGCAGAAAGGGAACACGTGCGTGGCGCGGTGGACGACAAGTTGGCGGCCGATATAATTTCGCCGTCCAACAGTCCTTGGGGCGCGCCCGGTGGTGTTAGTTAAAAAGAAAGATGGCGGAACGAGGTTTTGTGTAGACTTCCGCCGATTGAATAAGATATCCGTGGCAGACGCATATCCCTTGCCACGGATGGACGACTCGTTGGACGCTTTGTGGGAAAATTTCTTCTCTACCCTCGACCTGTCGTCTGGGTTTTGGCAGCTTTCCCTCGATGACGCGTCCAGACCGAAACAGCGTTCCGCACGCCGCAGGGCCTCTTTGAGTTTAACCGCCTACCTATGGGCTTGAATGCAGCACCGGCGACGTTCCAACGCCTGATGGAACTGGTGCTAGCGGGGCTGCAGTGGAAAACGTGCCTCATATATTTGGACGATATCGTATTCAGTCGCACCTTCGAAGAACACCTCCAACGACTGGAGACTGTCTTTCAGAGTATGCGGTCGGCTGACCTAAAATTTAAACCAAAGAAGTGCCACCTTTTGCAACGATCTGTCCGCTACCTGGGACACATCGTCATCTCTGACGGTGTGTCCACGGACCCTCAGAAAACGTCGTGTGTCCGAGAGTGGCCCTCGCCCACTTCAGTGGGTGATGTACGGCAGTTTATAGGGTTCGCATCCTACTATCGCCGATTTGCTAAGAATTTCGTGATGCTGGCTAAGCTGCTGCATGTTCTGACAGGGAAGAATCAGAGATTTAAATGGGGCCCGGAAGAGGAGCGCTCTTTTCAATCTCTCCGGGATCGCCTGGCCACCGCTCCGACACTCGACTACCCAGACTTTTACCAGCCGTTCATCCTTGACACGGATGCTAGCGACATCGGCATAGGGGCCGTTTTGTCGCAACGGAAAGACGGGGTCGAGCGAGTGGTGGCATTCGGCAGCAGGGTTCTGTCTCCTGCCGAGACACGCTATTGCGTGACGCAACGGGAATTGCTGGCAATCGTCCATTTTCTTCGCCAGTACCGGCCGTACCTGTATGGAAGGAAATTCCTCGTGCACACTGACCATGCTGCCTTGCAATATTCTTTGAAAAATTGGAACAACCGTCCGGTCAATTGGCTCGGTGGTTAGAATCGCTGCAGGAGTTTTCCTTCAATATCACGTACCGCAAGGGTACTCGCCATGGCAACGCGGACGCTCTCTTTAGGTTGCCCGCGACTCCTCCTTGCGCCTGTCTGACGGGTATGCACAGCTGTGCGGCACTGCCTACCCCGCCCTGTCCGGTCATGGGAGCGATGTCAAAGGATGAAGGCCAGGATGTACCCGTTGGCGCCGACAATACGCTGCATTTTCCGCACTCGGTGTGGCTACGCGAGCAAGAGGCTGATGCCTCTTTGGCTCCACTGCGGGAATTGGTCAGGAAACCGAGATCTCATTTGGCAGGATGGAAATGGCAGTTGTTTCGGGGCCAGGCGGGATTACTGATGTGTACGGATGGGTTGTCGGACCGTTCACGCCTGGTTGTGCCGACGTGCCTTCGCCACGATCTGATCCGCGCGCTGCACGCCGACAAGCTGATGCACCTTGGCGTGCAGAAAACATTGGCCGCGATGCAGCAGGATTTTTTTTGGCCAGGCATGACAGCGGATGTCACTAATTTTATCCGGTCATGCCATGATTGTGCGAAGCGGAAACCGACACGTCAAAATTATGTCCCGCCCCTACGATCGATCGAGGTGTCCCGTATTAATGAGCTGGTTGCTCTGGATATCCTGGGCCCGTTCCCTCCATCGGCTAGGGGAAATAAATACCTTTTAGTCGGGGTCGAATACTTTTCTCGCTGGCCTATGGCCTGGCCTCTACCTGACCAAACGGCCTCATCCATCACCGAGGCTTTCTTGAATGGGTACGTCATGGATAAGGGAGCACCTGAAGGGCTGCTCACGGATCAAGGACATAACTTCTCCTCTAAATTGCTCAAAGACGTGTGCTCTGCCTTGGGTACAAAGAAAATCCGCACTTCCCCTTACCATCCGCAAACGGATGGCATGGTGAAACGATTTAACCGCACCCTTTCGGCCATGCTTTGTCACACGGTGAGTGAAAAACAAGCCAATTGGGACTTGCACATACTGGGCGTCCTGGCGGCATACCGCATGGTTCCGCACGCGTCCACAGGATATTCGCCATTTTTCCTGATGTATGGCCGTGAGAATGTACCCCCGATTGATGTGCAACTTGGTGCAGCGGGGAAACAACCGTCCCCTTCCTTGCCTGACCACGTGCGGGACTCGCTTAAATGGGTTACGGAGGCGCGAGAGGCCGCCAGATGTGCGACGGCTCGTACGCAGTCAAGGAACGAGAGGTGTGCGCGTCGATCGCGAACTGACATGCCTTGGTCGGTGGGCGATATGGCATGGCTCCATTGTCCTCAGGTGCCAGTGGGTACGTCCCCTAAACTGCACAGGCCTTGGCGGGGGCCTGTGAGGCTGGTGGACATTCGGAATCCCCAGAGTGTTCGCATCCAGTACGGCCAACGTCGTTGGTATGTTCATTTGTCGCGGCTCAAGCCCTATGTTGACCCGCGTGCTGGCCCTTCATCCCCACTTGTTGACCTGCCGGGGTCTGGCGTGCCGATTGTGCCACTTTCCTCGCCGATTGCTCCCCAGTGGGGCTGTGTTCTATCCCCCGCAGACGCACAGGCTTTGAAGGACAACGGGACCCCGGACGTTCCACCTCCAACGGGGCTTGTCCCAGACACAACGGAAACCGAAAATTCTTCTTCTCCACTGCAACCACCTCCTGCTGAACAGTCGGCGAGGCAACCACGCGCGAGGGGAGGAGAAGGTCCGGCGTCGCGTACGCAATCGAAATCTCTCCCATTTCGCTAATACTGTTTTCCTTGTGGTCTGTCACCCTGGTGTTACTGCGCTACAGGGGCGCCCTAATGTATGTCTGTTGTTTTAATGTCTTAATTCCTCTGCGCATTGGCGCCTACTCCCCTTACCTTGTTAATGCGTCATGGACGCCCTAAGATGTTATTCAAAGGGATTCGGGCTGTCACTCTTTTCCCAGCCGAAACGGCTGACTCTTTACACTGGGGGGGGGTGGGGGTGATGTAATGTGAGGATATATCCAGGTTGCTGATGGATCACACCTCGTTACGATGATTGGCTCTGCCGGTCCTGGCCCATAGCCAATGGGGGGAAGTCTAGGGGCGTGGCCCTGGGAGCGTACGATGGAGTCTAGAAGATTCCATAGAGGTTAACCAGGATTGGTGGAAAGGTACCACGTGACCCGGGTATTAAAAAGGGGTGGAGACGAACAACACGTGGTCAGATCTGGAACGAACGGAGGGTGAGGCCACGCTGGAGCGGGGTCCAGGCTGCCACGTGGCCGCGCGTGTCTCTCTCTCTCTATCCCTCTCACGCTGTCTGTCAGCAGCATGAAGGAGTGTTGTAAAAGAAAGACAAATAAAAACTGGATTCCAGAAGATTCTTCCACGACCTTTATTACAATTGTAGTATGCTCATGTCATAAGGAAAAAATCATAAGCCAATGTAAATAGGGGTCCCAGTTGGACCATAGAGTGGTCGCCGCGGCTGCAGGCTCCTCCGCTATCATTGGCTTTATAGAGGGGGTCGAGGTCAGGATGTTGGTCGACACGGGTGCGTCGGCGACCATCATCTCTGACCTCATCTTCAACATTCTACACGAGATCTACCGTTCCCTGCGGCCAAGTTTCGCCGCTAATGGGGGTTCCTTGGGTATAGTCGGGCGGATCGAGGCACAAATTCAAATTTGCCATGTCAAATTGAATGGGCCCATTCTCGGTTCGTCTAACCTCGCCTTCCCTTGCCTGCTCGGCACCGACTTTTTGGGCAAAATGCTTTTTAAAATCTTGGTCAGCCAGTGATGCATCGAGCTCCCCTCCAGCCGGCGCATGTCTTTCCTGCCCTCTCCTTCCAGACTGCGCATGGCCTGCGCGGCCGTGCAAGCACTGGCGTCACGCACTTGTCCGCATTCCGCCCGGGTCACAAATGCTTGTTCCCCTTTGGTTACACAAACCCCTTGACTCTGACATGCTCGCTAATGGTGTCCTGTTGGCTCCCTCCAACACAGCGGTGCGGGGTTTACATTTAGTAGGGGCACAAACGCTCGTTCCTGGGGAGGGGGAACCCTTCATCCAGGTCCTTAATGCGGGCTTGCGTACCACCGTCATCCTCCAGGGCACGGTGCTCGCTCATGCGGCGCCGGCACTCCTGGGGGACTCGGTGATGGGCCACGTGGGGGATGCCCGTGCAGCCCACCCGCATTCGGACCTCGATGATGGCTGGATTGATGCCCTGTACGCGGGTTGCATCGACCTATCAGATTCCCAAAAGAGTAAAATGCGTGCGTTGCTTCGCAATTTTTCGGATGTTTTCAGCAAGGGGAAGTTTGACATTGGGTGCACAGACCTTCTCAGTCATCATATCGACACCGGGGATGCGGCCCCCTTTCCCGCCGAAAAAGAGCACGTTCGGGTAGGGATTAATGATATGCTTGCAGCGGATATCATTTCGCCGTCCACCAGCCCATGGAGGGCACCAATAGTCCTCGTTAAGAAATAAGACGGCAGCCTCTGTTTTTGTGTCGATTTTCGCCAGTTAAATAAAGTTTCAGTTGCCGACGCATACCCCTTGCCCAGGATGGATGAATCGCTCGACGCCCTGGCCGGTGCGCGATACTTTTCCACTCTCGACCTCTTGTCAGGGTTCTGGAAATTGCATCTTGACAATGTTTCAAAACCCAAAACGGCATTCCGCACCCCACAGGGACTTTTTTTATTCAATCGGTTGCCTATAGATCTCCACTCGGCCCCAGCGACGTTCCAGCGCCTCATGGATCTGGTCCTCGCTGGGCTCCAGTGGGAGACCTGCTTGATATACCTGGACGATGTAATCGTGTTTAGCCGGACTTTCGAAGAGCACCTGCACCAGATATGTGAAGTCTTTGAAAAAATGCAAGCACCACGCCTAAAATTTATATCCCAGAAATGTTTTCTGTTGCGGAGCTCCATCCGGTATCTGGGCCACATTTTCAGCCGATCTGGGATTACTTTTGTAGGCAACGTACGAAGTTTTGTAGGATTTGCCTCCTACTATTGGCGGTTTGTCGCAGGGTTCGCGTCTATCGTGAAGCCCCTTCATGCTCTGATGGCAAAGGGGGTGAAATTTTATCAGGGCGAGGCAGAACAAGCCACATTTGATGCACTCCAAGATGGTCTGAGTTACCCGGATTTTTCTAAGCCATTCCTGCTAGACACTGACGCCAGCAATACCGGCATAGGGGGAGTGTTATCTCAGGTCGTGGACGGTGTGGAACATGTTGTCGCCTATGGCAGTCCCGCTGAGCAGCGATACTGCGTCACCCACTGGGAGTTGTTGGCTATTGTCTTTTTCATACAGCAGTACAGGCCGTACCTGTCTGGTAGCCATTTTACTGTCCGATCTGACCATACGGCTCTTCAGTATGCTCTCCGGGTTGACCAGCCATCCGGATAACTCCCGCTGATTGGAAGTCCTCCAGGACTATTCATTCACCGTTGTGTACCAGAAAGGAATCCGACACGGAAACACCGATGCACTATCGCGGTTGCACGGTCCGAGCAGGTGTGCCTATTTCCTGGGGTTGGGCCGCTGTAAACAGCCCGTCGAGGGCGCGTCTTTCCCACTCGCTGCTCCAGCCGAGGGTGTGGTTGACCCCCCTCCGGCGCCTGCCGTGCCCGATGCACAAGATGCATTGTTGGGCCTCAGCTCAGATGAGTGGGGCCGGAAACAAATGCAAGATGCCTCCCTCCTTTGCATGCGCCGTGGAGTTAGCGACGCTCATACGTGCAATGGGCCCGAAGGGCCTGTGTCCCTTGTTACACGTGACGGCCTGCTGATGAGATGGGATGGCAGCGACCAAAAGTAGAAGCTCGTCGTGCCCACGTCTCTGTGAGGGAAGGTTGTGTGGGCCATCCACGAACGACTTTTACATTTGGGCATACAAAAAACCCTTGCCACGCTCTGGCTGGATTTCTTCTGGCCGGGCATGGTGCGCTCAACGGAAACCGTCTGCTGAGCCGTCGTGTCCGCCTCTTCAATCCATCCAGGTGTGCCGCATAAACGAGCTTATAGCAATTCTATTTTGAGCCCTTTCCCTGTCACTCCATGGGATAATAAGTACCTTTTGGTTGGGGTGGAGTACTTCACCCATTGGCCAATGGCCTGGCCTCTCCCCAACCAATCGACAGCAGCTGTGACGGAGGCCTTTCTCTAGGGCTATATTTTGGATAAGGGTGCTCCGGAGCGGCTGCTGACCGATCAAGGGAATAATTTCTCATCTACCTTGCTGCGGGAGGTGTGCGACCTGTTAGGCAGTTCGTACATCGCCATACCACCCACAAACTGACGATATGGTGGAACGCCTCCACAGAAAGCCTACCTCGATGTTAAGCCACCAAGTGTGCGATTCTCAGATCGATTGGGACCTTCACATTCCCGGTGTTTTAGCCGCCTACAGAATGGCACCCCATACGGCCACCAGGTTTTCCCCGTTCTATCTCGTGTACTGCAGGGAAGTTAACCCCCCTTGTGGACGTTCAGTTACGCCCTAAGCAGCCCTCCCCTAGTCCAAACTCTTTGCGCACATTCGCTCCAATGTTCCTAGGCTTGTCGAGGTGCGGGAGGCTGGTAAACACAACTTTGCCGCTCGGCAGTTGGCTAATGAGCGGCTGCAAGGCCTCCGCGTGTCCGGCCATAAATGGAGTGAGGGTGACAGGACTTGGCTCCACTGCCCCCAAGTGCCATTGGCAACATCGCCAAAGTTGCTCAAGACCTGAAAGGGCCCGGGGGACATTGTGCGCGTCGTACGGCTCCAATGTGTAAAAGTGCAGCATGGAAAGCGGTGCTGGTACGTGCACCCGTCGCGTCTCAAACCCTTCTTCCCTCCCCACACTTCACTCACTCCACACGGGGGCCGAGAGTGTGACGTGTCCGACGAGCCGAGTCGTACTCTCGCTGTGCCTAATTCAGATTTGAACATCATTATATGCATATTTGTGTTCGTTAAAACCCAGTTGAATCCGAAGTATCTCAAATACAATAAAAGATAGAACAATGGTTCTTGCTTTAATTTTTTTTGTTCTTTAACGCTCTATGAAACTGTAGAAGAGTGAAATACGCGGTGCGCACAGTTAACCGAGGGCAACTGAGGGCAAAGAGGTGCACGTGTGCAACAGGGGGTTGCACGGACAAACCGCCACCTAATTAAGGGGAGAAGCGGGTGCAAACAGGGTCGAGCGGTTGTGCACGCTGTGGCTGGAGGTGTTGCCAGGGAAACGGGAGATAAGGGATGATTGATGTAACAGCTGGCGCCGGCTTGACGCGAGCTTGAGTGGATGCACGTGGGAACACGGGATGAGCGGGGTGATATAAGCTGTTGTATATGTCGGGTTTTGAAAAATTTATAAAAAATAATTATCTAGAAGCATCTAGCAGCATCCTGCCTTGTATGATGCTACGCCGAGGGAGCCGTACAACCGCTCATTGCTACTCGCATACTGTAGTTTTATTCACCCAATCACGTTATATCCAATTCACATCCGCATTAGAAAAATGTGTTCCATAATACATTATTGGCATATCCAATTTCCTTCATGAAAACAGGATTTATAGAAGACCAGCATGTATATACCCCATTTAGGACCCTCTTGCAAAAGCTTTGAGACTCAATGAGCCGATTTCGGATAAAACAGTACATCTGCAAATCTCATAGACACAGCTATTGTCTGAATGTGCAATTTTATCACATGCCCTTTATCAATTCGTAATAATGCCTGCAGAAAAACACAACAGCACTCTGTGCTTGAGAAACACACATCCATCCACAATAGCAGCAGAATGATCTAAAGCCTCGAATGCTCGACTTTATCATGTGTTAATCCCAGGATCACTCTGGCTACAGCATGCCCATTGTCCTTGCAAATGAAAAGGAGACTTTTCTTGTAACAACATTGATACACATCGGTAAAATTGCATCTTCTCACCTTTCACTACAAAATAAACATTTCAGCAAATAACTATATACAGTATTCCCTCGTTATTCACGAACTTGTTATCTGCAAATCGTATCTGGAACGCAACACGACTGCATAAAGACAGAGAAAAAAAGTAATGAGATAAAGTTATGAGATGAAGGTAAGTTCATTTATAAACTGTTATTTAATGTTAGATTTGAAGTCTTCGTGACTGCAAGGATCCATACTCTTTGGTTTTTTCGGTAAAGTCACGTCGATGAAAAAAAAAATGAAAATAATTAAATTCAATCACGACGTTTTGGAAGCAACACAAGCTTCCGTCGTCGGATGCAACAGCCACAGCAAAATTACTGTAGTGAATAGAAAGAGCTATTGGAACAAGCGATTATATAGGGTATGAGGAGCCAGGGAGGAGGGATGTGGGGGGGGGGGGGCAAGGCCACTTTAGCAGTACTTAATTCAACTGACTTGGTCTCTCTAATCAAGGAGATTTCACTGTCCCCTGATGATATCCTCGTCAGCTTTGATGTGGTTTCTCTATTCACCAATGTTCCAGTGCCTGATACCATAGCAATAATTGAAGACTTAGTACAACATGGACTGAACCCTGATGTCCCTGCGCTGGTTAGGCACTGCCTTACCAACACGTACTTCACCTGGAGTGGTACTTTCTACAAACAAAATGAGGGTACCCCCATGGGTTCCCCCTTGTCACCAGTGATAGCCAATGTTTTCATGGAGAAATTTGAAACAAACGCCATCCAGAAATCCACCCTGCGTCCTTCCCTGTGGAAGAGATATGTGGATGATACTTTCATCATTTGGCCACATGGCCTACCAGCATTAAACGAATTTCTTGACCACATTAACTCCATACACCCATCCGTCAAATTCACCATGGAAGTGGAGAAGGATGGCAAGCTACCATTCTTGGATGTTCTGTTTGAGAGGAGGCCTAATGGCTCTTTGGGACATTCTGTCTACAGAAAGGCCACCCACACAGATTCCTATCTGAAACCTGATTCCCACCACCATCTGGCACAGAATAATTCCCTCATCAAAACATAGGGCCCACTGCATTTCCGACCAACACCACCTGGCCAGTGAATTGGAACATGTACACCGTGCCCTGCAAAGCTGTTTCTCCAACCATGGAGAAACAACCACCTGAGACTGCGATCAAAACCATCACGTTACCATACATACCAGGCGTTACCAAAAAGATTTCCAAAATCTTACACAAACACAAGATCCAGGTCCGAACCAGTACAGTACACAAAATATGTGATCTGATCCCATCCGTAAAGGATGTCATTCCTGACTTACAGTACCCTGGAGTCTACAAACTGAGTTGCATTTGTGGTGATTGTTATATTGGGGAAACAAAACGTCATATATCAGACCGTATTCGCGAGCACAAGGCAGATTTGAAATACGGCAGGACTAATTATTCCGCCGTGGCTGACCACTGCTACAACGCTGTGGGCTCTCATGATATTGTTTTCTCCGACACCAAAGTGCTCTGCAAGCGTCTGGATACCACCAAATATTTGTCCATGAAGCCATCCAGATATACAAACATAGACATAACTTCAACCGAGAAGATGGATTCAAATTGAACAATCATTTGAAAGATGTTATTAACCAGGTAAATTCTTAATTGCTTTCATAGCTTGCTCCCATACATTTCCACGCTACCCCCCCCCAGACCCACGCAGGCATTGTATCACCAGCCGTTGCCTGCCACACACTATTAATCAGCTTAACTTCTGCCCCCGACTCCACACACCTGCCTCCCTGCATCCCAAAAAGATATTACTAATCAGCTTAACTCAGCTTAACTATTAGTCAGCTTAACTCCCGCCCCTAAGTCCACACACCGCCCCCCCCCTGCGTCCTAAAAGGATGTTAATAATCAGCTTAACTCAGCTTATCTATTAATCGGCTTAACTCCCGCCCTCAAGTCCACACACCGGCCCCCCCTGCGTCCTTAAAGGACGTCATTAATTAGCTTATCTCAGCTTAACTCAGCTTAACTCCCCCCCCCCCTGCATCCCTCCCTCCTGGCTCCAACCCCCCTCTTACCCTATATAATCACTTGTCACAAATAAATCTCTCTATTCACTACAGTAATTTTTCTGTGGCTGTTCCACCTGATGACGGAAGCTTGTGTTGCCTCCGAAACGTCGTGATTTCATTTAGTTATTTTTTATTTTATTTTATTTTTCATCTATGTGACTTTACCGAAAGAACCAAAGAGTATGTTATTTAATGCTTTAACATCTATTCTTATTTACTTTATGATTGTTATAACCAATTTATTGTGTTATGATGTTGATTTATTAAATAGCTTATGAATGCATTTATTTAAGGTAAATCATTCAAAATATAGGTTTGCATAAGCCAATATCATTATCCGCGAAATCTGTTATTCACGAGCATCTCCGGAAATGTATCCCTCGCGAATAACGACGGAGTACCGGATAGGCCTCGCCACAATCAGACAAACATGTGACGCCACTTGGCCAGGCCATGAGACCTGGGGTACAATTTATATTCTTGGAGGCAAAACCAAATGAACGAAACATTGACAAAGATGCAAATGTTACTTGTAAATGAGTAAGATGAGGATGTGCATCGCAGGAATGGGTTCCTAGATGCAAATGTACCCTAATGATCGATAAATGAATGTACTTTTTCAATAGTCATCCCGCCTTATATGGCTACTCAATATACGGAATTGAACATAACTTATAAATTAAGCCACAAATTCTATATACATTATGTTAAATCCGCATGTATGGAATTTCTTATCAAATTATATATTTTTCCAGAGAAAAATCGAACAATGCAGGTCTGTCGATTGCCCTTAGTGTGCATTTTATACTGCTCCATGTGGTTTCTGCATGCTTTTCATACTGTACTGGTTTCCTGCAACATAGTTTGAGTATTCTTAATATTTTATCATAAAATAATCGATTTTCCCCTAAATGTGCTTAAAAATGTGTGCTGTGTTGTTAAGTAAGATTTTTACGTTTTGGGGCCCAAAATATTTTCCGTAGGAATGCATCTAGAATTATATCATTAAAGTCAATGGGGAAATATGGTTCGGTATAGAAAATGTGCTTTACGGACCACCTTTCAGTAATGTATGTGTTACTGAAAGGTGATCCATATGTAGAGAGATTCCTGCATCGTTGATTCAACCAAATAAATTGCAGCAATGGTTATTGTTCTGCAACTGTATTTGCACATTAGCTTCTTACACCCATATTGCCATCACGTATTTAACGTTGGTGTCTTTGCCCCCTCCTTTGCATTTCAGGAGAAATATAAAAAAGGTTTGTAGGCGGTCACGTGGCAATCAAACCAGTGAAGAAATGACCACCATGTATGAAGGAAAGCCCACACAGAGGTACAAAGATAACGGAAGCAGTGGCACCGTGTGAACAAACACTCCATTAATATTCTGCATGTGTCACGTTCTGCTTGTTAATATTTAAGGTATCGTAGTTGCAGACTAGCACAGCGCTTGGTAAGCATGGGAGCGTAGGTGACAGGTGTATGGAGGGCAGGGATTACATACAGTAATTTGCTCCAGTCAGAGCAGTGTCCCCACGTTGTAATTTAAGTGTTGAGTTCTCAGAAGTTACCACTGAGGTATGATTGCACTGAACTTGGCAAAAAGCCAAACCTATCATTCTCAAGTTGGAACAAAAAAAAATGCAAATATGCTTTTGACCAAAGTTAATCACATGCTTCAAACGTCAGTACAATTAATTAATCAATGACCCTTAAGCTAGTCCTTTGTACATAAATGAACATTACGTGATGTACAAAGTATTTGTCGCAACCATTACAGTGTTTTAGGTGTACTATATTATATGAACAATATTTTAAGTGTCTTTATTATTTTGACATTAGTGTGTATTTTGATTTTTTTAATTGACATGTTTATTTGTATCGGTGACGAGTGCATGAGGTGTCAGTAATTATATAGAACTAGCCTTTTGCCCATCCAAGGACGGGTGTATTGCATTAAATCTGAAAGTTGCAAGCGAAAAGCAGACCGCGACGTGATATTCAGTGCATTAATGCGTGTGCAATTTGTAAGGGTGCGGTGACAGACCTATTTAATTTGAAGGTTATAATCCCTTGTTCATCATGACGTCCTTTTTACTTTGATGTCTCAATAGCGTTACGGAGATCGCGTGACGTGAGGGTTCTGCCTTTGTAGTGAGGGTTGTAAGTTGACGCCGAGGAGGGGGGAGGAGGCGCCTTGGCCCCCCATGTGGAGTGACGTCAGCCGCCAATTATTATGAATGGGGGGGGAGGTATCCATTTCGAAGACGTCACCTGCTCATGATTATTAATGAGGGGGGCTGTTCGATGTGGAGTAACGTCACTTGCGCATGATTATTAGTGAGGGGGGGGAATACTCCATATTGAGTGACATCACCTGCTCATGATTATTAATGAGGGGTGAGGTGGGGTATCCATTTGGAGGATTTCACCTGCTCATGAATATTAATGAGGGGTACTGGTCGATGTGGAGTGACGTCAGGAACGTTAAAGACAGACGTTTCTGGGTGATTATAGTAGGTATGCTGTATTTTAGGCAATTAAAAGTTGACATTCCATGAGCCTCATTATTGTCTATCTCTGCAAAGAAAGGGGTTTCTGGAAGCCGTCAGTTTGGTCTGGTTAATGAGAAATTGGAAAATGATTTTAGCATGCTTCATTGGATCTGTTATTTTCCAAGTAAAACCATGTCTCTACTGATTACAAGTTGTCAAGCCCAGGTTTTTCTGAAGGGTTCAGTCGTCTTGAACCACGATAGTGCAACTTTGTATGTTTGTACATTTTCTGCGTTAATATTAAGTTATTGCAAGATTGTACTCACCGGATGATTCTAAATACATCCTACAAGTAGAGATGAGTTGGCACGCTCCGTCACGTGAGACACGCACATAACACACACACACATACGAGACCTGCCTTAATTTGAATCATTGCTCTTAATGTAACGTAACATGTTTACAAATTAATTGAACGGAGGTTGTACAACATGCACGTGTACACTGGTGCATGATTAAGCCAACTGTGCGAAATAAAACGTTTTTAGTCCGATATTTGGAGTTGGCCAAGTCCAGCATATGAAGAGAACTCAATACAATTGTAAGACTAATTTGCACTTAACCACAGGTGGATGTGCACGTGAAATGTTGTACAATACAGGGTGTTTAAAAAAGTTGGACCCGATTTGAAATCGCTATAGCTCTGCAACCGCGAACCGCCCATGAATGAAACTCTTACCACTTGAAAGGGTGAGGCATAGATTTTCAAATCTTTGCTGCTAGATGCCTCTCCCAGCGCACAAACAGTCCCTAGCCTCAGTCATTCGCAAGATGGTGACCCCGCAACACAAGGCGTTTTGCGTTCTGCAGTTCAGCAAGACTGAATCCGTATTTGCGGTGCAGCGTGCGTTTCAATGGCGTTTTGGCATTGATCCGCCAATGTCAATGAGCATGGTGGCACAAAAGACCGTGTTTTTGTGCCACCATTAGCGACTAATCTCGATGACCTCAAAAACAGAATCACGGCAGCGGTGACTTCAGTGGAAAGAAGACACTTTGAGAGGCGTTTGGGATGAATTCAACTATCGTCTTGATGTTGTCTGTACAGGAGGTAGAGGGCACGTAGAGCATTTATAAAACGATTAGTATAACTTGATAGATCATTAAACCGTTTGTAATTTTTCGTGTAATTGTAACATGTTGCCATCTTGAAATATACTGCTTTGAAATTGGGTCCATCTTTTTCAATGTACATACAATACCTTGTATTGGTGTTTGTAATGTTAGAATGTACATGCTGTATTATTGCATTAAAACGTTCCAAACCAGTCCTAACTAATTAAACATGAATCGCTAGTTTGGTTTGTTGACTATAGTCTATTTTAGTGAGGTAGTTTATATGGCTTTGAAAATAAGCTTTCCATAAATAAGGAAATTATTGTGGAGTAATATTCATCACAATTATTATCCATGATCAATGTACTTCCCCAAGCCGTTAGCATCTGTCAACATTCTACGATCTTACAATACACCTCGTATCTGCACACTCGTTGCTTGTACCCCCTCTGGATGTCATCTTGAATTGTTTCCATTGTTTGGCGACCGCCTCATCATTGCTAATGACCATGGTCCATCATCCCCTCTTATGACATATCCTGCCCAAGCACACTTACACTTCCAAACAGTTTGAATTATTATTTGGTTCTTTCGGTAAAGTCACGTAGAAAGAAAATGAATTAAATAATAGAATGATGTTTCGATTGCAACACAAGCAAGGGTCTCTGTGTGTCTATGTTGTGTGTCTGTCTCTGTGTCTCTGTCTCTCTCTGCTTGTGTGTCTGCCTGTGTGTCTCCATGTCTGTGTTTTGTCTCTCTCTCAAATGTAGTTTTACCTGATAACGGTTGCTTGTGTTGCAATCGAAACGTCGTATTCTATTATTTAATTTATTTTCTTTCTACGTGACTTTACCGAGAGAACGAAAGAGTAATTCCTGCAATCACGAAAGCTTCAAATCAAGTTTAAATTATATAATTAACCTCCATTTTTATTTAAGCCATGTGTTCCCCTGTCTCTCAGTGTAACAGAGAAAATGCATCGCTCCATGCTTCTTCACTTTTCGGTTTATGTTGCATTGTCTACAGTTGTGTGCATTTTTATGATCCATGTTATTGGAAGTAGCGCACATTAAATACATCATTATTATCAAGTGTACAATATTCAGTGGACAGTAATGATTCAATGTATATGTCGTTAAAATAACATTTGGTCTTCGATTAAAAAACATTTGTATGATGACAATAAATGCTATGCATGTAAGAATGTATAAATTGGATAATGCAAATGTATGCATATTGTACTTATTATTTATGAATGTGTAGTGGGTTGCACAGAGGCACACACTTGAACTTGGAGGTAACACGTTTATTCTTAATACAACTGGGTAACCATATAACAATTATATATGTTGGAGATATTTGAGGGCCTTTCCTGTTAATAAATATCATCCGGGTCAAAGAGCAACAGACAAGCAGAGAAGGCGAATACAACGTAGGAGACTTGAAGGTGCCTTGCAAATTGGCCATCAGCTGGGGCAAATCCCTGGGTAATGATTGACTGGCAAGGAGGACAGATAAGGTAATAAAGGAAGAGGGAGAGAGAGCGGAGGGGGGAGTTCTGAGTGCGGAGTTGCTGGAGCGTGCGTTACCTACTGTATGACCGACTGCATTACCTGTGGGTCATCAATATATATATAGCTTTGCTGAACACCACGTGTGCTGAATCCCTTCATATATATTTGAAATAAAGACAGTCTTCATTAAATGTGGCCCACCGACATTTTTGAAGGTGATAATCAGGTGGATGGAGTCAGAATTACCCAAATAGAAGTGAAGCAATAACACAATGCGGTGAAATGGTATTGGCACCGATATGCAGGCCCCTCTTGAAAACATTTATTGAGACTCAATGAGGCTTTCTTGGTTAAATAAATGGCATTCATATTGCTAATAATAAACAAATCTACAATAACTTTGCACCTAACTACAAATTACTTCACCATTAATTGGACACACGTACCAAGCCGGGTTTATTCCTACTACTGGGCCTTTAACATTACACAACCCTTTCACTATAACATCAGCCCCCCTTGTTAAAGTTTCGTTTGATTTCGAGCTTAAGAAACACTTTGTGAGATGCATTATTAAAAAAATGAACTCCAACCCTCGTGCCCCAATGCATGCAGTCTTTCCAAATCGGCTTTGGGGCACACCTGCACACAGTGTAGCCATGTTGGCAGATGCATATCTCGGAGGTTCATCTGCAGGTCTCGTTCCACACATAGCTGTTATTGTGGTAGAAAACACATGTTCATCTACCTGAAAAATACGTGTAGATTAAAAACATTAGCATTGAGGGAAACTGCATAGTTGTAGGGTCTATAATAGCTTTGTCACAAGGCTGAACGCTTCGCAAAAAAAATATTGTATTTAATGCAATGACTGCACAAGAACAATAGTTGCCACAGGAACAAAACCCTTTGATTGAAAAAAAAATGTTTAACCAAGTGTAATGAAATCCACGACGGAGACAGGTAAGTATTCTCTTCTGCAGCTTCTCCTTACACAGCCATCTCTCTCTGCCCACGACTCTCGCTCTTTCCAGTCCAATCATGTCCCCCGTAGGGCTTTTCCTCCAGCACGTCAAGGGGTCAGCAGCTTGTCCTCCAATGGGAGAGCTGTGAGGCTCTGCTATCAGCTACATGCTACTACTTTCCTCTTCCGGGTTATTGCAGCCATGCTCTGAGTATCCTACACAAGTAAACAAACCTGAACCACATGTGCTATTTAAACATGCAGTTATATTGATACTATATATATAACTCAACGTTTTATACTTATGTAATAAGTCCACCGGTGGAAGTCAGGGAGCACCACTGTGATTCCCTCCTCTTCCGGTTACGTCACCTCTCTCTGGGGTGTTCCCTATCTTTTTCGCCCCGACTTCTCCTTTCCCTCGCGATGTCATCCTCACAAAGGAACCTTGGATCACGTGTAAGTATTTGTACTACATCACCCTGCCCCCCCCCTGAAGAAAATTGTAAGAAACCAACGGATTCGGGGACAATAACTCAATGCTAACTCAACTTGAGCCCTGTTACTTTGTGTGTAAGTGTATACAGAACAGAGATTAAGACAGTAGTAAATAACCATGAGGCAAGATAGTACATACAAAGGGGTCAATCGTGCCTTGTAACTATAACATCCGGACAACCGACAAACAACCTCTGGGACAAAAGAACGAGTGTAAGTTTATTTGCGGTCTCGTGGTCTTGTCCACGGTGGGTGTCTTATCACCGTGGGAGCATCGTCTAGGCCCATGGCCAGGTAACCGGGCTGCGTAGCTGTAGCTCCGTCGGATGGTGATGCACCTCCCTCATCATGGGTAGTGCTGCGAAAGGAAGGCATCCGTCTTGCGGTTAGTTTGTCGCGTCAAGTGACTTCCCTGACCTTGGCATTGATGCTGAAGGTGAGTGAAGGTGTGGGTGTAGATGTTTGTGGCGACCCATTTTTTTGTGCGTGTAGTGGGTAATCTTCCGGGTGTAGTGACTCCTCCATGGTAGACCTCGACCGGTCCGGCCGACGGCCGGGGTGTACATACCAGTTGTTGGGTATATGCTGCTTTTTCAAAAATTAATTTTAAGAATAATTCAGCCAATAATATATATTTTTTAATAGACACTGGGTAAACTTGGTAGCAAACAAAGGAAAAGAAAAAAAACCTGTTTCCACGCTTTCACGGGCAGATGCACGCACACCTCGCTTCAAAAGGCCAGAAAGCATGAAAGAGACAGCCATAAAATGTCATGAAACCTCCCCAAATTGCACAGAAGAGGAAAAGGGGGGGGATTGCAAGAGCGTGTTAAGACAATACACATACTTCAAAAGGCCCCCTCACAATACAAGAAACAGGTGCCACGAGAAATATATAATTATATTCTTAACGGCTAAAAAAAAAATTGAATTGGCAACAAGAAAGCAAACAGACGGGTTTTGAGCCATATTAGTTAAACAAAGTTACCAACTTAACCATGAAGATTAAGCAAACAGTATCTATCCTCGCTCCAATTGGAAACCAGACTACAGTCTGCACCAGGGGGTCGTGAATCCTCATTTGTTAATTCAATACTGACATTATTTACCTTAATAATTTTCTACGCGGCCTGACCGAAGCATCAAAGAATAATTATGGCAGTCAGGGTCGCTCCTAAGCCAAAAACAAATTCCCTAGCCCCGGGATATCAGATAAAATAATAACAGGCTAAGTCACAAATCGTGAATAAAAACAAAACCAAATAATAAGTACGAAATTAGAGAGGATCTCTTAGGAGAGTTAAGGGCGGAGAAGTCTATCATAATTAACCAACATGCAACACTCCAGGGAAAGGGGGCTCACAGCCGTCTTTGTCTTCCCGAGAGGAACGGCCACAGAGCAGGCACAAACAAAGCAGGGAAATGGCCCTTATAAAAGTTTCATGGCGAGCAGGTAAGGTGCCCACGAGCAACGGCTCGAGAAAGGAATTCAACAGATGCCTCTATAAAAATAATAATAATAAAAACACGCGCAAGTACGGCTGCAGGACTGCAGTGTGCTCCAACGAAGGAGCCCGACCGTCTTTGTCTTCCCGCAGCACGGACAGAAAGATTTGCGCACACGAGCAAATAACATCTCCCCATAAAGAAATCAAACCACGATGGAAATACCGTGAACATGGCTACAACATACCTTGAATCACAATCAAATCACAATAATACTAAGCAGCAAAGTGAGTCTCATTTTGACTTCCAAACCAAACGAACAACTTAAAGCTGTGTGAAACAAAGGATAAACGCCCAGAGCGAGGGAAGGGATTATAGAACTCGCTTAACGCGTAGGCTTTCGCGACCAATATTATTCATAATCCAAACCCAAAACGTCGATTATGATTTTGCAATCTCGGTGCGAACGCGAATCGTCAGTCTGGTTTAGTTTGATGACTCGTATGTAACGCCGTTTCGCGAGGAAACCCCCACCCCTCTTTCCAGAATTATTACGGACAGCTGCTTCTTTGAAGAACATTATTCCTCCAATAAATCGCACACACGGACACACACACGACACACACGGACGCAGATGTGTCCACGCACACAAACAAAAAATAATTATATGGTTCCGGCCTTTGAACAACTCGAAAAAAACAGAGTGGATTTTCCCGATATAAGCCGAGGCAAATTCCGTCAACGGTATACCATCGGGGGTATACCACCGGGGGTATACCACCGGGGGTCAGCGTCCCACCGGGGCTCAGCCTCACCTCGTCTCGTCGCCGCCAACGAAGGAGCTCTCTCGTCGTCCAGAATGGCGATGTTCGCGGGGTAGCGACGTGCATTAACAAGCTGAGGTCTGCACCACCTAAGAAGAATCGCTACACTGAGCCGCCGAGCTGCGGGTGAAACTGACGGAGATTTCAGTTATCCTTCTCGAACCCAACATCAATACCAGTAGTGAACGAGCATCGTCACTTCGTCCTGTGCCCGAGCTCAGGTGCCGGCCTGCCCGCGCACGAGCAAACGAGCACTGCCGCGCCGTCAGAGCCACAGTACGGGTGCCAGCTCCGAGGGCCGCCAAGTGCCGCCAAACCCATCAAGCGCCAAGCAATTGAGTCACTCCCAAGACCACATCGTGCCAACGCCGCTCAGCTAGCAGCAGAGGGAGGAGTCGGAAAGCGAGCAGCTCACCGCAGCCACGCTCGAGCGAGAGGGACCTTCTCCGAAGCCGTTCGTATCCGCAACCCCCCCCCCACTTATAGACCCACACACGCACGCATCGACGTCTCGAACTTACCTAAGAGACTAACTATTCCACCCACACCATCGTATCAACCCTAGTCAATTATCAGAAGACTAATTACCAATTACATGAACCATCAGCTGGCCGTGAGGAATCGGTTATAAGAGTGTGAGGTTATTTTTCTTGCTTTTTCATTTTCGTTTCGCTTATCGCATAGGCGACCAATAGATTCGTCGAGGCAAACTAAAACTCTCGACATCCTCATTGCGAATCGACACGTTTACAGAGAGCGAATATCGTGTCAAACCTGTTTCTTTGTCATAGAGTCTCGCTGAAGAATTAATTAAAGCAGAGCCAGATACGCTCTCCCACGAACACACGCACCCACCCACTATTATCAAACTTTTTGTTAACAAATATAATCTTGCCGATGAATCTATTGACGTATACTTTTGCCTTTGCATGTTAGAGTGTCATATGTTTGTTTAGAATTAAAATTGCTTAAAACAGAAGTATGTCGAGTGTTTCTTTCCAAGTCCATGCAAAACTGTCTTTTTCATTAGAACTGTAACCTGCGTTGAGATATGAATTTGGAGACCTAACATAACATAAACACACTAAGACAATAAATAAATGTTTAATCAAAGATATTCGTTTATTCCGATGGATACAACTCTGGATGACGAAGCTAAGCTTTATTATCATAACTGCATACATTAACATAATCGCAAGCATCCGCATACATTACTACGATTATCTCCGTGATTATCATAATTTATTACATACAATTCTCCGACCAAACAATCATATTTATCTTTATGTTGAGTTTCATAGTGTCGACGTAAATTGTATTCTTTGAACACAGACACTATATTCTGGCATATCAGACACACAGCTCTTTCCTTGTACTGCATGAAAAAGTAATCATAAGTCCACTGTTCTTTGAATATCCTACACTCCGAGTACATTTTTCTCTTTCTTGACATCATTGTTTCCTAGGAAGTCAAAATTGCGATTAGTAAAATACCAATATATATATACAGCGCTACAAAAACAATATACCAGCAATAACTTTGCCCACACAGAGACATACAGACTGCACTGCCCATCAATGCAGTCTGATTGGGGGAACTCCGCTTTTACCCCAGGCTCACACTGGTGCGAGTGCCATTAAAAAGTTAATTACACCTGCAGTTTTGTTCACAGGTTGCAGTGCGATCTGCGAACTCGCATAGGAATCTGATCGCATGGGGGAGAAGACCCATGCGATCCGATTCCACTGCAGGAAAAAAGAAGGCACATGTGCCTTTTTTCTTCCGAATCTAATGCAAGTTCAGCCATACAAGCATATGGCTGAACTCGCACTTCTCAGAGATCGTGTAGGGGTGTTACGGAGGGGCTGTATACATAGGATCACACGGGAAACAAACACAGTGGGCGGGGCTTCGTGAGTGCACGGGGAGGTGCTCTCAACGACGTCCGCACCGGGCAGCCTGGGGGGCTGGCCCCACCCCTCAGCGGGAGGTTTTTGGTATAAAAGGGGATGAGCCGGAGAGTTGGGGGAACAATGTTAAAGCTAAACCAGTGAAGACCGAAGATCGTCTAGCTAGAGCCCTGGACTCCCCTGGGTCGCCGCCCTTGTCAGGGCCACGCAGGACCGAGCCAGCGGCGTGGTCCCGAGAACCAGAGCTAGTGCTCTGGGACTCCGGGTACCGTAGCCCGACTTACCAGTGTCGGGCCAGACAGCCTCCCCTAGCCCGTTAGTGGAGGACTAGGAGGTAGGTCAGAGATAGCTAGCAGTGTATTCCCAGCTAGCCGGGTGAGGGGGCCGATACCTCCTCCAGTGTTGTATGTCCACGGTTGTGACAACTGTTGCGAAATAAATACGTGTGCCTCAACCCCGGCGTCCAAGAGTCCTCAACGATATTACATCTGGTGACAGAAGTGAACGACCACGAACATGGACACGCGCTGGATAGCTCGAGCCGGGGTACCGGAGGCGGAGGACACCGCTGAAATTGTGGAGCCCGAGACGGCTGAAGAAGGCATCGAGCAGCCGGGGCCGGACGCATTTTTACCGCAGCATCGGGATGAAGGGGAGCCGTCAACAGAAGGACTGAGGCTGGCTCACGCGAGACTGGCGGAGCTGCTGTACGCTGCTGCCGCCACGCTCGAACACATCACACGGCTGGGGGCTGGTGGACCGCCACGGGGCGAGGACAGCGGACGACCGGTGCGCCTTCCCGCCATTTCAACGGAGCCCAACTTCGAATCTCCCGCCATCGCCGCAGCAGCTGCTGAGGGCGTGGCCGGCCTGAACCTCGGGTCCGACATCGGCCGCACAGGGGCTGCCGCGTCATCACCAGCGGACAGAGCGTCACCACTGGTGCGACCGGCGATGCCATCCGTCGTTCGCGCCGAAGCCCAGCCGAGTAACGGGGACAGCGGAGTGCGAGCTTCCACGGCGGCCGCTGCGCTACACCAACGGCTACCTCCACTCAAAGAGTTTGTGGGCGAGGAGGGCGACTGGGGCGGCTTCCAGCGGCGCTTCCTCACGCACCAGGAAATGGCGCAGTGGACGGATGCCGAAGCTCTCTGCGCGCTGCCGGCGCTCCTCGACAGCGACGCCCTCGCCGCTCTTACATCGGCGCTCCACGCTACAGATGGCGCTGCAGTTGCTGGCTGCTGTCTACGGACCATCGTCGGAATGCAGGCAGCTCTTTTATGATCGCCAGCGGGGTGCAAAGGAGTCGCCCCTGGCGTACCGTACGAGTCTCCTGGCGCTGGCGAAGATGGCCTTCCCACGAATGGACGACGAAGGCGTGGACGCGATGGTAACGGAAAAGATCCTCCTGCTGGCGGACGACCTGGACATCGCCGTCGTTGCACAGGACGACGCAGAAATGGGTTCCCTCCAGGCAGCGCGGCTCCTCCATGCCAACCTACTGTCGCAGCGACGGAAGGCCAGCACGGCAGCGGCCGGGCGTACTGTGGCTGCAGCCACCCTCCCGGCGGAAGAAGTTTGCGCCATCGACCATCGACTGCAGCAGAGGGCGGGAGTACGGGCGGGCCGGGACGGATCGAGCCGCTCCGACCATCCGTTGTCGCCGCCTGCGCTCCCGCGCTGTTACAACTGCGGCATCCGGGGCCATGTCGCCTCGGGGTGCCGCTCTCCTCGGCAGCGCGGACGACGCCTCGACAGGACGCCGGCCCTCCTCCCAAGCTCCATCAACATAACCCGGCGAGTCGCGGCACCCCTCATGTTTGGCCCACGCACACACCCGTCACACACTCGCACACCGCAACGGACGGGGGGCCGACATTGTGCACCGTCGCGCCAACACGCACCACTATGGGGACTCAGATCGAACCCAGGCAGTGGTCCGTGTTGGCCCATCGCGTTGTGGTTGCATCGTCAGGGTCGTCAGCCGTGGTGGGGCACATTGACGGGGTTGAGGTGCGCATCCTGGTCGATACAGGAGCATCGGCGACCATCATTTCGGAACTAATTTACAATATTCTCCCTGTCCAGAGCCGTCCTTTACTGCCGGTTAACGTCCCATTCTATGCTGCTAACGGGGGCTCACTTGGCATCATTGGACAGATTCGAGCACAAATTTGTATCGGTGATATCAAATTGTCCGGCCCGATTTTTGTTTCCTCCTCGCTGGCGGTTCCGTGCCTGCTGGGGACGGACTTCTTGGGCAAAATGCCGATTCGTATTTTAATAGACCAGGGCTGCATTGAGCTCCCGTCGGGACGACGCATGGCGTTTCTGCCGTCCCCCACTGCGGCTCGGACGGCGTTCGCGACGGTACCGGCGTTCGTCGTTAAAACGGATCGCGTACCGCCGGGGGCACAAATGTTGGTGCCTCTCAAACTTCGTCGGCCCTTCGCTAAAGGCATTGGGGACCAGGGAATTCTGCTGGGCCCATCTAGGGCCGGGGTTAGCGGACCTCATTTAATTCCGGCCCAGACCATCGTCAAAGGGGACGGGGACCCTTTCATCGCGGTCCTCAATGTGGGGTCGCAGACAGTGGTGGTTCCTCAAGGGACCGTGCTTGCTCACGCAACGCCGGTGCCCTATGAGGAACCTGTCGCGAATCACGTAGGCACTGTCCCTTTGCCGCATCCACATTCGGACACCGATGAAGGGTGGCTCGAGGCGCTTTGTGCGGGATCGACGGACCTGTCGGATTTAGAGCGTCAAAAGCTTAGGACACTGCTGCGTGAATTTTCCGACGTTTTCAATCAGAACAAATTCGATTTGGGCTGTACCCATCTGCTGCGTCACCATATTGATACAGGTGACAGCGCGCCAATACGCCAAAATCCTTTTCGGTTAAGTCCCGCCGAAAAGGACCATGTCAAATCGGCTGTTGATGACATGTTAGCCGCCGACATCATTTCTCCCTCTACCAGCCCGTGGGGAGCGCCGATCGTCCTGGTTAAGAAACAGGATGGCTCGTTGCGGTTTTGCGTCGATTTTCGCCGCCTCAACAAAATTTCTGTTGCCGACGCATACCCGCTCCCACGGATTGACGAATCGCTGGATGCCTTGGCGGGAGCGCGATTCTTCTCCACATTGGATTTGCTTTCGGGATTCTGGCAGCTTCCTCTGGACGATGATTCTAAGCCTAAAACTGCATTCCGTACACCGCACGGTCTCTTCCAATTCAACCGGTTGCCGATGGGACTCCACTCGGCGCCGGCGACTTTCCAGCGATTGATGGAATTGGTTTTGGCTGGATTGCAATGGGACTCGTGCTTAATTTATTTGGATGACGTTATCGTCTTTAGCAGAACATTTGACGAGCATCTCCAGAGGTTGCGGGCAGTTTTCCTCAAAATGTGGGCTGCTAATTTTAAATTTAAACCCCAAAAATGTCATCTGTTACGCGAATCTGTGCGTTATTTGGGACACATCGTTGGACGCTCAGGTATTGCTACCGATCCCGCCAAAACGCAGTGCGTCAGCTCCTGGCCGACTCCCACCTCTGTGGGAGAGGTCAGGAGTTTTATTGGATTCGCGTCGTATTACCGACGCTTTGTCGCGGATTTTGCGACAATTGCAAAGCCCCTACACGCTTTTACGTCAAAGGGGGTCCGCTTTCATTGGGGACAGGAGGAGGAGGCTGCTTTCCGCTCCCTTCGGGACGCTCTGGTTAAAGCTCCTCCCTTGGTTTACCCCGATTTTTCTAAACCCTTTGTGCTCGACACCGATGCGAGCAACACGGGTATTGGGGGCGTGCTTTCCCAGGTGGTTGACGGCGTAGAACGGGTAGTCGCGTACGGTAGTCGGGTGTTGTCTCCAGCGGAGCAAAGATATTGTGTCACCCGTCGGGAACTGTTGGCAATTGTCTATTTCATCCAACAGTACCGCCCATATCTGTACGGTCAGCGTTTCACCGTCCGTACAGATCATGCGGCACTACAGTACGCCCTGCGAGTTCAACAACCATCGGGACAATTGTCTCGATGGTTGGAGGTTCTCCAGGACTTTGATTTTGAAACCACGTACCGTAAGGGCGTTCGCCACACCAATGCGGACGCTCTGTCGCGCATGCCAACCGCCCCCGAATGCGCATGCCTCCTGGGGTCGGGTCGTTGCAGGCATCCGGGTGAAATATCTGTTCCGGTCCTGGCGGCCGCCGACGACGCAGCGTCAATGACGAATTCGATCGCTCAACAGGGATCAGATTCCCTGTTGGGGTTGCCTGTCACTGAATGGGGGCGCCTACAGATGGAGGATACCTCCCTCCTCGCGTTGCGTCGTCGCGTCGGGGATGCTGGGCGGGGGAGGGGTGATGCCGACGCATGGGAAATGGTCACGGGTCTGCTGATGCATTGGGACAGGAAATCCCATCGACACCGGCTGGTGGTCCCTTCTGGGTTACGGGGTAAGGTGGTGTGGGCCGCTCATGAGCGCCTCCTCCACCTGTGGACCCAAAAGACCCTCGCCTTGCTCCAGCTTGATTTTTTTTGGCCGGGCATGACAAGGGATGTCGCAGATCTGTTGGGGTCATGCCCTCGGTGTGCGCAACGGAAACCACCAGCACGGGAGTCTAACCCGCCTTTGCAGTCTATTAGAGTCTCCAGAGTCAACGAACTTGTCGCGCTGGATATTCTGGGCCCATTCCCCGCCACCCCCAGGGGCAATAGATATTTGTTGACCGGGGTGGAGTACTTTACGCGCTGGCCTATGGCCTGGCCCCTGGCCAACCAGTCGGCGGCAGTCATCGTGGAGTCCTTTGTCCAGGGATACGTCCTGGACAAATGTGCTCCCGAGCGGCTGCTGACCGACCAGGGCAAAAATTTTTCCGGCAAACTGCTCCAACAAGTCTGTGAGCTCCTGGGCACGAAAAAGATTCGTACCTCTCCCTATCACCCGCAAACTGACGGGATGGTCGAGCGTCTGCAGCGAACCATTACGTCCATGTTGTCACAGCAGGTTTTGGACTCACAGACCGATTGGGACCTGCAAATTCAAGGGGTCCTGGCAGCATACAGATTGGCCCCCCATGCGGCAACGGGATTTTCCCCCTTCTTCCTCATGTATGGCCGCGAACCTGACCCACCTGTTCGGGCCCAGCTGCAGATCCCCGCGCCGCAGGGTAAAACTCAATTGGCCGACCATGTTAAATTTAACCTTGCGAAATTAACAGAGGCACGGGATGCTGCCATGCAAAATTCAGACCTACGTCAGAAAGCTAATGAGCAGCTCAGACTGGGTCGCGCGCACGTGCTACAGTGGAAGCCGGGGGACAAGGCATGGCTGCACTGTCCCCAGGTACCACTCGCGACCTCCTCTAAACTGGTGCGGCCGTGGCGGGGCCCCGTCGAGGTGGTTGAGGTTTTGCGGCCTCAGTGCGTACGCATCAAATGGGGGAAGCGCCGGTGGTTTGTGCACCCCTCCAGATTGAAACCCTTCGTTGCGGTGCGAAGTCCCACTCCACACACGCGTGGCCAAACATGTGGGGGGTCGACCGACTCAAAGGGTCCGTCTCCGCTGCTCTCACCTGACGTGTTGCCAGCTGTCCCGCCCCCAGGTGCACCAGGAATGACGGGCTCACGCCCGACAACCCCTACGGGGGATGCCGAGGGTCTCGCGACATCGAGAGGAGACTCACTCGGAAATGGACAGTTGCCACCCGACGGCCCGCCATCCGGGGTTGCCCCGTGTGACGGGCCTGCTGCGAGGACACCCGCAAGAATGCGCAGACTCTTGTGATGCACAAAAAGAAAAAAAAAATTGTTATTTTTCACATGTTATGTTCACTGTGTGTTGCGTCGGTGGTGTGTTCCTGGCACATTGGATTGTACGTATGTTGTGTTCACTGTGTGTTGTGTGTGTGCTGGGGTTCCCTGCAAATTGTATATACGTTGGTTTTACGGAATTCGTATTTATTCGGGGGTGGGGTGCGTCGGGTTATTTTCCCTTCTTGCTTTTCTGGTTCTTGTTGTTGTTCTCGTTCGCGTTATTGTTGAAAAAATTGTGAGGCACACGCGGGGTCGAGGGGTAAATAAACTTTTATTGTCATTGTTGCAGCCGGGACGGCTGCGAGCTGTACAGGGGGGGGGTGATGTAGGGGTGTTACGGAGGGGCTGTATACATAGGATCACACGGGAAACAAACACAGTGGGCGGGGCTTCGTGAGTGCACGGGGAGGTGCTCTCAACGACGTCCGCACAGGGCAGCCTGGGGGGCTGGCCCCACCCCTCAGCGGGGGGGTTTTGGTATAAAAGGGGATGAGCCGGAGAGCTGGGGGAACAATGTTAAAGCTAAACCAGTGAAGACCGAAGATCGTCTAGCTAGAGCCCTGGACTCCCCTGGGTCGCCGCCCTTGTCAGGGCCTCGCAGGACCGAGCCAGCGGCGTGGTCCCGAGAACCAGAGCTAGTGCTCTGGGACTCCGGGTACCGTAGCCCGACTTACCAGTGTCGGGCCAGACAGCCTCCCCTAGCCCGTTAGTGGAGGACTAGGAGGTAGGTCAGAGATAGCTAGCAGTGTATTCCCAGCTAGCCGGGTGAGGGGGCCGATACCCCCTCCAGTGTTGTATGTCCACGGTTGTGACAACTGTTGCGAAATAAATACGTGTGCCTCAACCCCGTCGTCCAAGAGTCCTCAACGATATTACAATCGCAACAGTATCAACCGGGGCTTATACAACATACAACATATAACCTCATCCAACTGAATAGCAATCCGAATATAAATGCACTTACTGTCATTTAAATTGGGTTTCCTACTCCTCGGCTGTCTGTCACTGACCAGCACGGGAAAACAGCAGGCAGCCCCTCCAGAGATCAGAGATCACTCTGTTATTACCCCTCTATCATTTACTCAGCGGTGCGTGTGCTGGGGATCTACATCCCCAGCACACAGGAATATCACTGGGAGTGGAGCCGAGGGGCAAGTGAGGGAGCTGAGGGAGGGAGAGCCAGTCAAGCGCAGCCAGGGGAGGGCTGGCAGCCTTAGGCCTGGGGGGCAAGTCCAGTCAATTGGCCCATTGAACCATTCACCAGCGCAGCCCAATGAGTGCCCACCGCTGCAGCTCAATCAGTGCCCACCGCCGCAGCTCAATCAGTGCTCACCAGCGCAGCCAAATCAGTGCTCGCCACCGCAGCCCAATCAGTGCCCACCACCGCAGCCCAATGAGTGCTCACCAGCGCAGCCCAATTAGTGCTCACCAGCGCAGCCCAATTAGTGCTCACAAGCGCAGCCCAATTAGTGACCATGGGCCGGATAAATGTCCTCGGCGGGCCGCATGTGGCCCGCGGGCCGTAGTTTGAGGACTCCTGGGTTGGAGGGATGACGTCCTGCTCCGCCTCATCGTCCGACGACACAGCAGGTGGGTTTTTTTCGTTTCGTCGCCGACTAAGACATGACAACTAAGGTTCGTTGGGACTTCTAACACCAAATGTAGTGTCTTGAAAAATCACTCAGTCGGACACGTTGCTACAGGTCACCTGCTTACACTGTATTACTCTTGCACCAGTTGTAGGCACTCCTGTCTCTGTCTATATGGTCACTTTTGTTAACTAATTTCCCCTATCAGGCTGGCGCCTGTCAGGCCATCAATCACCTCTTATAGCACGTCTCCCTAGTAACACCTCCGGTGTCAGCGTGCAGCCCCGGGCCGACCCCATCTGCACCCGATTATCCCCTTGATGAGGTGGAGGTTTGCTCATGCAACCTCATGTTGCACACGCGCACCTGCCTGCCCTCAGTTGCCATCAGCCGACAGTGCGCACCGCGTATTTTACTACACTACATATACATAACACAGCCAAATACTGAAACACCTGTATTAAGACTTGATCCAGACAGTCAAACATGAAGAATGATTTGTTGGAGTCAATCTTATTCTATGCCTAAATAGCTTTTGATATGTATTACATGTTAAGTTCAATAAAAATGTATATATAAATGTGTAATGAGATAGTGACATCTACTGGTTGGTAAAGGGTAGCACGGGTACAGGCACCATTATAAACATTATCCAATCCCCAAAGGGGAAGGTATCTAGGCCAAAGGGGAAGGTATCTAGGCCAAAGGTGAGGGGTAGGGCCAGCCGAGAAACTCCGAGAACTGGCTGGAAAGTTCCACGAGAGGGCATGGCCAGAGGCGGAGCCTAGGCGCGCCTGCGAGAATATAAGCGGAGGAGGACTCGTGGTCGGTGTGTGAAGTCTTGGGTCCAGACTGCGTCACTGCTCGCCATCATCTCTCTCTGTCGTTCGGCCACGTGGCGGATCTCCGGCAAAGCTCCACCACCCTCCCCGGCACGCCGTCAGCCAGCGGCGAGACCGAGAGCGGACGGGCGGAACCAGCCATGTGATCAACCGTGTGTGTAGTCTGTAGAACGTAACATCTACATGTGTGCCAATAACGTTGGCCTGTTCCGTGCCATACGTGGAATAAAGAAGAGTACCCTCTACAAGACGAGTGATGGAAGTCGCTCATTACAAATGGATTGTCTGTCAATACATTATATGTGTAGTGATTTTATTTCATGTGGACAACTTCTTATTTTCCTCCTGTGCCACTTGTTATTGAATAGAACTCCTCGCATTCGACACCCTGTAACTCCGTCGTGATTTTCCCGCTTGCGCTGCTCGCCTGCTTCGCTTCGCTTCGCTCTCTCCGCTCCCCCTCTCTCTATCAGCCTCTCCACGGCTTGCCTTCTCTCTCACTCTCCTAGCCTCTCCACTGCTAGCCTGTTCTCTCACTCTCCTAGCCTCTTCACTGCTATCCTGTTCTCTCTCACTCTCCTAGCCTCTACACTGCTAGCCTGTTCTCTCTCTCCTAGCCTCTCCACTGCTAGCCTGTTCTCTCTCACTCTCCTAGCCTCTCCACTGCTCGCCTTTCTGCCACACTCTGATTTGCTCTTTCCGCTGCTGGCCTACCACTACACACTCTGCTAGTCTCTCCACTGTTAGCCTATACTATACAGGGCAACAAGGCGCAGATGAGTGATGGGAATGAAACGACCAAGTCCATGATGCGTCGCGACTCGCCTGTGGTCCTCGGGACGAGGAGAAGTTGACGCCGTAGGTCGCAGGAGCTCCCGGCGGACCGCCAACGCGCAGCCAGCAGTTCCTGGCGATGTGGCCCATCCTCACGCAGTTGTAGCACCCGCGCGGGGCATATCACCTCAGTGGTCCGCGACGTGGTGACCACCCAACCAGCGATTGATCACCCCGCATCTCTGCACGTCGTGGACTTGAAGATCCGGTTGCGTATCCCATGCTGTTGTTGCTGGCCATCGAGTTTCCTTCCACCGTTGTGCATGCTATCGCAGCTGGCTCTTCCCTGAGGCCCAGATGCGCCTGAATGTTCTTTGCCACTTGGAGGGACGAGAGATCGTTGGCGACGGAGAGGACGACCCCCAACTCCTTCGCCACCGTCAATAGCCGTTCCAGAGCGAGCGAGTCGAGAGTTGCCCGATCCATGGAAGGATAGGCCGCCTACCTGAGGGCTAACAGAGCGCTGCGGAATGCCAGGGGCGACTCCGTGTCACCCCGCTTTCTGAGCTGGAACTTCCTTCGGATGGTCAACGATGGTTCGTAAATAGCCGCCATCGCAGCACAGGCACCGACGAGTGATGATCGGTCGGCCTCGAGGATGGAGTAGAAGACGGCCAACGAGTCATCATCGAGGGCCGTCGGCAGGACCCGCAATGCCTCGTGCTCCGACCAGTCGACGGAACGTATGATACACAGCCTTGAAGCGGAGATGAAATGCCATTCAGTCGCCCTCGGTCGCGGATAACGCGCGGACCTGCGGCAGCCAGCACAACGAAGCTGAACACACCGCCGGCGGAGTAGATGCAGAGCCCGACGCGACTGATGTAACGGCAGGCCCCGTGACCGCTCGCCCGGATGCGATCGGCGCTGTTGATGCGACATGAAGAGCAGCCGCATCCGTCACCACCCCCGTAGACGTCGTCCGGCCCGCCGCCATCAGCATGTTGAACATGTATGTAACCGCTGCCAACGTGGTCTCCAAGTGCACAGCAACGTCCCGCCAACTTCGTCTCGTTGTGCTGGCCGGAGGTTCCTCATGCTCACTCCCTTGCGCCGAGGGCAGCCGGTCCTCTGGTTCTGCCGGCTGAGCAACATTCTCGGGAGCCGTGGCTGGAACAACCTCATCATTCTCATCATCGGAAGAGTCAATGGGTAAGTTCTTCCGTTTAGCGGCTTTTTTTGACATGGCTGCGTAGTTTTTTTACTGCTTCGACACCAAATTTAGTGTTTTTATTTCACACCGACAACTTCTTCTCTTCCTCCTGTGTCACTTTTTATTGAACAGAACTCCTCGCGTTTGACACCCCGTAACTCCGTCGTGATTTTCCCGCCTGCTTTGCTCCGCTCCGGGGCAAAGGTAGGTTAACGACGAACTGGGAAATCTCTAGATTGTCAAACAACTGCATGACATGATCTCCCCGGACGTTTTGGACAGTTCAGAAACAATTCTGCAGAGCCGTAAAACACAGGCACATAGCAGGGACAATCGGACGTTACAACCGGCATTTTTTTTAATAGTTCGAAGCTTGTCTATAAGAATAAGTCGACATTATAGACTGAAGTATTACTTATTTTATTTCTTATTGTATATTTATATCTACATGACTTTACCAAGAGAACCAGGGAATATGAATTCCGGCAATCACGAAAGCTTAAGTCCAAACTATGCTATACAGTGAGGGAAAAAAGTATTTGATCCGCTGCTGATATTGTACGTTTGCCCACTGACAAAGAAATGATCAGTCTATAATTTTAATGGTAGGTTTATTTGAACAGTGAGAGAGAGAATAACAACAACAAAATCCAGAAAAACGCATGTCAAAAATGTTATAAATTGATTTGCATTTTAATGAGGGAAATAAGTATTTGACCCCTCTGCAAAACATGACTTAGTACTTGGTGGCAAAACCCTTGTTGGCAATCACAGAGGTCAGACGTTTCTTGTAGTTGGCCACCAGGTTTGCAAACATCTCAGGAGGAATTTTGTCCCACTCCTCTTTGCAGATCTTCTCCATGTCATTAAGGTTTCGAGGCTGACGTTTGGCAACTCGAACCTTCAGCTCCCTCCACAGATTTTCGATGGGATTAAGGTCTGGAGACTGGCTAGGCCACTCCAGGACCTTAATGTGCGTCTTCTTGAGCCACTCCTTTGTTGTCTTGGCCGTGTGTTTTGGGTCATTGTCATGCTGGAATACCCATTCAAGAGGGAAGGAGGTTCTCACCCAAGATTTGACGGTACATGGTCCCGTCTGTCTCGCCTCACGGCAGATGTGGAGCGTACGTTCACAGGAAGTTCCTGTTTATTTATGCTAATTTTGGTCACGTGACCAGGAAGTTACGATTTTAGATTTCCACTGTACCACGCGGGCGTCGGCCATTACACAGATAAGTCAAGATGGCGGCACGCATCGCATCTCAGTGAGACCACAGCCGCACTTGTCTATTGTGGGAGCTTAAGAAGCATTGTCTGTAAGTTGTTTATATTCCTATAATATTGACAATGCTGTTGTAATGTTGGAATGACCGTTATAGTGATGTAAATGCCTTTATGGTGCCGTTAAGTTGTTGTAGTAAATACGAGGCCTAGTTAGTAACGAAGCCTGCGACTTTCCTTATTGTGGATGTTACTTGTGATTTAGTAGGTCGAATCAGACTTGTGCCTATGTTGCGATCCTGAGAGTAAAGATACGAAGTATCTCATCCACAGTTTAGTGTTATGTGTAATGCTGTACATTTGGGGTGCAGTGGGATGAATACACGATGTGCCTGTATGCAACGCACCGGCTTGTGCTTTTGTCTAGTTGTTCAGTGGTAATGTAGGGGCCTGGTCCGTCCAGGATCTATTGTTATCTAAGACAATGTTCTGATGCTGTGGTGTTCATTGTGTTGGTGTTTCCGGATTATAACAGATGCTGTATCTGTGTTTTCTCACCAGTTTTACCTTGTTACAATCAATAAATGACGATTGGAGTTGGACGTTCATCCTGGCTCCGAGGGTTTATTGAACGCAAGGTTATCTACTCGACTAGTGGTGCAACGCAGCGCACAGCGAGGCCGAGATAGTAAAAAGACAGTCTTCTTTAAGCTCCCAACCGGTGCTGCAGCCAGCCCTGCAGCGAGTAAAAAGACACTCTTCTTGGAGCTCTCAAGCAGTCAGCCTGCAGCAAGCAACCAGCTCTCAAGCAGTCAGCCTGCAGCAAGCAAAGGCGCTCTCAAGCAGTCAGCCTGCAGCAAGCAACCAGCTCTCAAGCAGTCAGCCTGCAGCAAGCAACCAGTTGTCAAGCAGTCAGCCTGCAGCAAGCAAGGAGCTCTCAAGCAGTCAGCCTGCAGCAAGCAAGGAGCTCTGCAACGAGTCTACATTAAAATCGTGCTGCAAGCATCGCAGCATGGAAAGCCACAGTTCAGCAGGGAGAGATACTGAAGAAGGTGATTTAAGCAATCCAGGACCTCCCATCCTGCCTCAAGAGGACCAAGGGAGTTCAAGGCCCCAAAGAGAGGTCAGGTTGACACAACGGGCCTTGGAAAGCTATGAGGCTGAGAAACAGGACCTTGATGTCAGGATACAATGGGCATGGGACCGGGTTGAAGCAGATTTATCTGAAGCTTCAAACGCCTCAGACACAGTGGCCTCAATTCAGCGGGCCATCCAGCGAGTGAAGGTGAGCAGCTCAAGCTACAAGCTCCTGGCAAATAAATACATCTCCCTCCTGATGAAGGTGAAAACAGATGAGGGCATTGAGGGAGTGCGCAGACAAGAGCACTTCCTCGAACTGCTCGATGATAATGTGCAGGCAGTGATACAAGATGCAATGGACCGTGTGGAGGGCTTAAGAGAGACACGATCTCAGCACTCTGTCTCATCCAGGTCCACCACAAGATCTAAAGCCTCAGCACACTCACATATATCATCTACTAGTATGACAGCAGCTCAGGCACGCGCCGCAGCAGAAGCAGCAAACGCCCGTATCTTCTACATGGCTGAAGAGGAAGCCATGCTAATTGAAAAGGCTCGCATACAAGAAGAAGCAACCATAGCGACTGCTGCCGCACGGAGGAAAGCAGAGCAGGAAGAAACAAGCATAGCAATTGCTGCCGCACGGAAGAAAGCAGAGCTTGAAGAGCAAGAGGGTATATTAGTGGCTACCGCCACGCGGAAGAAAATTGAGCTGGATGCTAAGTTAAGCACCCTCCAACTCAAAAGGGAAGCAGCTGCTGCAATGGCCCAGGCAGAGGTGCTCGAGGCAGCAGCCAACCTGGATAAGGAAGAGAATTGGAGTGAGTTTGGCATGCAGATACCTGTCAAGGACCGTGATCAACTCACCAGAAAAAAATTTTTGGACTGGTCTGAAGGAGCATCAATGCTCCTCCACCAAACGATACTGAACAAAGGGTGGACGTTCAGGCATCGCCATCTCCACACCGAATGAACATGAATGCTGTCTATGGGAATGGTGGAAATGCATATCCTGCCCTGAGAGTTAGTCGCCGACTCAGCATCATGCACGTGGGGTCAGACGTGGATGCACCAAGTCAGACCCACATTCCAGATAGTCACATAAGGGGATCCAACCAACGTGATCGAAACCCTTTGGGCTCACAGTCCAACGCCATCGCGAATGACGGCATGCAAGGCAATACAGCCAATAATGCCACCTCACAAGCGCCAGTATGGACACACCCTGGATCAGCAGGACTAGGGGACTTTGCTAGGTACCTGGCTCACCGCGAACTAATCAACACAGGACTCGTTAAGTTTGATGTCCACTCTGAGAACTATCGAGCCTGGAGATCTACCTTCAGGAATGCAATCCGAAATGCAGACATCTCTGCAAGTGAAGAACTCGACCTGTTGGTGAAATGGTTAGGAAATGCGTCTGCAGAGTACGCAAAGAGGATCCGGTCAGCAAACATTGACGACCCCACCTCAAGCCTGCATGCGGTGTGGGAGAGGCTCGAGGAGTGCTATGGTAGCCCAAAAACCATTGAGAAGGCTCTCTTCAAGAAGTTGCAGAACTTTCCAAAAATCTCTGGTCGAGACAATAAAAGGTTACGGGAGCTTGGAGATCTTTTGATGGAGCTTGAATCAGCCCAGGCTGACCCCTACTTACCAGGTCTCATTTTCTTGAATACCTACCATGGCGTGAACCCCATCGTAGAGAAATTGCCATTTGACGTGCAGGAAAAATGGAGAACAGCGGGTTCAAGATACAAGTCAGAGCATCAGGTTGCATTCTCCCCATTCTCTTTTTTCTCAAAGTTTATTCGCAACCTGGCTAAGACTAGAAATGACCGGAGTTTCATGTTTGGCACCACGGGGATTTCCAGTCCAGATCTCCCAAAAATGGAAAGAGCAATGGCGAAACGAGGAACAGCGAGAGTGCCAATTTCCGTACACAAGACTGAGGTCTCTCCTGCGACATTCGCAAACTCTGTCCAGGCAACCACCACAAAGAAAAAGATAGAGGATCCAGAGAAGCAATGCCCATTGCATGATAAACCTCACTCCCTCCAGAAATGCCGTGAGTTCAGGAGGAAGCCATTGGAAGAGCGGAAGAACATGCTGAAAGAATTTGGAGTGTGCTTCAAATGCTGTGCTTCTACAAACCACCTTACAAGGAATTGCAAGGCAAATATCAAGTGCGAGGAATGTGGCAGCGACAAACACGCAACTGCTCTGCACACATTTTACTCGAAACCCAGTGGCACTAAGGCTTCTGATCCCGAAGCAGAGCACGGCGGGGAGCAAGGCGAGACCGCCGCACTCACTTCGTCAATCACAACCAAATGCACAGAAGTCTGTGGAGAAGGCTTCAAAGGAAGATCTTGCTCAAAGATATGCCTCGTCCGAGTCTATCCCAAAGGACATCCTGAAAGGGCAGTAAGGATGTACGCCATAATGGACGACCAGAGCAACAGGTCTTTGGCAAGGTCAGAGTTCTTTGATCAGCTAAGTGTAGGTGGGAATTCCTTTCCATACACGCTCAGAACATGCTCAGGACTGATGGAGACAGCGGGAAGAAGAGCGAGCGGCCTCATGGTGGAAGCCATAGATAGCACCATGAAGCTAGCCCTTCCTACGGTGACAGAGTGCAACGAGATACCGGATGACAGGAGTGAGATTCCCACGCCCGAAGTCGCACGTCAACACCCACACCTGAAACCCATAGCAGAGTTCATCCCGCCATTGGATCACACGGCACAGATTTTACTTCTGCTCGGCAGGGACATGCTGGGAGTCCACAAGGTTCGCAATCAACGCAATGGACCTCACGACGCTCCCTACGCCCAGAGACTCGACCTAGGATGGGTCATTGTAGGTGACGTTTGTCTCGATGGAACACACAAACCAGACCACATTAGCACATTCAGAACGAGTGTGCTCGTGAATGGACGCACGTCGCTCTTCAAACCGTGCCCCAACCACTTCACGCTGAAAGAGAAGCTCGGAGACAGAAGCGAATGCTGTACCGTGCAGACTTACAAAGAAACCACCATGCTGACCACAACTTCGCACGTACATCCACCATCTTCGCTGGATTTTGTTCCTCCACGTTTCTCCAATCCAGTCCTCACTGACAAGAGGAAGCCAAAGATGAAGCCGCTGCTCGTCGCTCTGCTGGTGGTCGTGGCGGTGGTGGCTGCAGCCGTGGCCTCTTTGTTCCTAGACCTGGAGCTGTCATCCGAGTGGGAATCCTGGAAGGAGTTCCATGGCAAGGCCCCACAACCGGAACATACCATCCCAAGGCTTGAGCTGTGTGGAGCGGTTCTTGCTACAGAGGTGGCGGAACTGATCTTAGACGAATTGGACGTCAAACTGGATGCGGTCAAGTTCTACACAGACAGTAAGGTCGTACTAGGCTACATAAACAACCAAACCAGAAGGTTCTACACCTACATCAGCAACCGGGTCGAGCGCATCAGGAGATCGACGCAGCCGGAGCAATGGAATTACGTTCCAACTGACCAGAATCCAGCAGATTTCGCAACTAGGTCCGTCCGTGCATCTCTGCTGAAGCAAACCATCTGGCTGACGGGTCCAGCGTTCCTTTAGCGACGTGACGGTGGCCCATGTACTACCAAAGAGACCTTTGGACTCATAGAGCCCGAGTCAGACAAGGAGATTCGTCCTCAAGTGACAACTTTCGTAACAAATGTGCGACCAAGAAGTCCACTGAGTCCACACCATTTTGAACATTTCTCGAAATGGACGACGCTCGTGCGAGCGATAGCACATTTAACGCATATCGCAGACTGCTTCCATCGCCCGATGAGAGGCACCACTGGTAGCTGCAATGGATGGCATCACTGCACAGTGCCACGCACTGAAGACGAGCTTTCCAGAGCAAGGAAATCAATCTTCCGCTGTGTGCAACAGGCAGCTTATGCAAGTGAGATCAATGCCATCAACAAGGGAGAAGACCTTCCTAGGGTCAGCACCCTCAGGAAGCTAAACCCCAGGATGGACAAAGACGACTTGCTCAGGATCGGTGGTCAGCTAGGAAATGTAAAATTAGATGAGAATGAACGAAATCCCCTCATAATCCCAAGCCAGAGCCACATCGCAATCTTACTTGTGCGCCACTACCACGAGAAGGTCAAGCACCAAGGTCGGCACTTCACAGAAGGAGCAATCCGATCTGCAGGGCTGTGGATCGTTGGAGCAAAGAGGTGCATCGTCAGCACAATCCACAAGTGTATCCGGTGTCGCAAGCTACGTGGAAAACAGGAAGAACAGAAAATGGCAGACCTCCCAGCCGATCGACTCAGTGTGGAACCTCCCTTCACCTCTGTAGGGATCGACGTGTTCGGACCATGGACAGTCATCTCCCGCCGCACCAGAGGAGGGCTCGCGAACAGCAAACGTTGGGCAGTGCTGTTCACCTGTATGAGTACACGAGCAGTGCACATCGAAGTCATTGAGTCCATGGACTCTTCGAGCTTTATAAATGCACTCCGGAGATTCTTCGCCATCAGAGGGCCAGCCAAGCAACTCCGTTCTGATTGTGGAACCAATTTCACTGGAGCATGTAAAGAGCTTAAGATCAATACGGAGAATAGCGAAGATGATTCTGTCAGGAAATACCTTAGTGAGCAATGCTGCACATGAATCTTCAATCCTCCCCACTCTTCGCATATGGGTGGAGCCTGGGAACGCATGATCGGGATTGCTCGACGCATTCTCGACTCCATGCTATATGATGTCGGGTCCACACGGCTCTCTCACGAAGTCTTGACCACTCTCATGGCCGAGGTCTCAGCCATAATTAACTCAAGACCCCTGATCCCCGTCTCAACCGGCCCGGAGTCACCATTCATCTTGACTCCTGCTACACTTTTTACCCAGAAGACAGATGTGCTCACAGCACCTACCGAGGAGGCCAGCACTGCAGACCTCTAAAGACGTCAATGGAGACAAGTGCAGACCTTCGCGAACACGTTCTGGCGTCGCTGGAAAAACGAGTACCTTACGACACTCCAAGTGCGCAACAAGTGGCAGTCTAACAGACCAGACATCCAAGAAGGCGACCTCGTCCTACTGAAGGACAACCAAGCCAAACGGAATGAGTGGCCAAAGGGCCGCATCCTCAAGTCAATTCCAAGTGCCGATGGAAAAGTTCGAAAGGTCGAGGTTATGATTGCGAAGCAAGGTGTCGCAAGAACTTTCATCAGGCCCATAGTCGAGATAGTACTACTTCTCTCTCGCAAAGATATGGACAAATAAGTCGACCCGTTGAAGTTGTTATACACTTGTTTATGAGATAGGAAATAAATGGTGGTATCTCGTAGATACCAGACGGGGAGTGTCTTGCCTCACGGCAGATGTAGAGCGTACGTTCACAGGAAGTTCCTGTTTTTTGATGATAATTTTGGTCACGTGACCAGGAAGTTACGATTTTAGATTTCCACTGTACCACGCGGGCGTCGGCCATTACACAGATAAGTCAAGATGGCGGCACGCGCATCGCATCTCAGTGAGACCACAGCCACACTTGTCCATTGTGGGAGCTTAAGAAGCATTGTCTGTAAGTTGTTTATATTCCTATAATATTGACAATGCTGTTGTAATTGTAATAAGGGATTCGATCCTGGTTCTGTCTCCGTCGTCCTTTATTCAGGTTCTTACACCTTTCCCGCACGGCCCTCACTCAGAGCTCTCCCCTTGGCAGCTCCATAACTGCTCTCACTCCCGTAGCCTCCACACCTCTGCAGCTCTGCTGCAGATCCCCGGTGCAGTCCTCCGGCTGCCCTCACTGCAGCTCCACCGCTGCCCTCACTGCAGCTCCACCCCTGCCCGTCGCTCCTCCGTGCTTGGTCACCGCTGGCCGACGGTGCTAAGTCTTATCCTCCGTGTATGTGGCGATCTCGCCACTCCTCGACCTCCGCCCTGCGTGGCCTCACTCTAACTCTGTCTCCCACACTCTCTCTTCCACCCCGCTGGCTGGCGCCGTCATGAGCCCCTCAGCCACCAGGCTGAGGCACGGCGACCACCCAACGTGTTCTCCACTCTTCACTCCCCCGACTGCCCCAGATGTCTTCCTGTCTCCCCGCTATACCATCTCCCCCCACGTGACCCTGACTCCTCCCTCTCGGATCGTCACATCCGGCCCGTCCATTTACGCCCGCATTACACCACCCTCCCCCGTAGAGAAAATTCCAGCCGTCCTCGGCTGAAACAGAACAAAATAATGCGGGCGAAGGCATCACAATCAGGACTCCCCCAGACACAACGGAGATTATAACAACACAAGTAACGAAAGGGGAGGGATCAGGAACCGGAACAGAACAACAAGAATAATAATAGCACAAAGCACAACAACGGCAACCGACACGCAAGAATGGCACACGCGCACAACCCAGAAATGCGGTGTCTTAGAGCGTGTCCATGTTGTTGTTCCATCCGCTCGGCTCAAGTCCAACATCAATAAGCAAGTGGTAGAGCAGAATGACGAACGGGCGCTCAATTGCTCCTTTAAGTCCTCATCCAGTTAGCACACCAGGTAACACCCAGTGTGGCAGGCGCCGAAGATCTGTGACGAGAAGGAGAATCCAATCCCCTGAAGCACAGCACAACAACGCACATCCGCATGTCGTACACGACAGCCACCCGGCCCCAGGGTAGTGGAGATGATGTAATTCCGGCCCGCTTAAGAAAACCCCAATAATTACCCAAAATAACGCGATGGATGCCCCAGTATTTACATTTTAACAACAATATTATTTACACGTGACAACAACAACAAAAAAAAATTCTGCTCTTGCCCACCAGCAGTCCTCCCTTGAGGACCAGCACAGACATCACACGTACACAGCATGTACCCACAGTCACTCTCAACAAAACCCCTAGTCGCACACCCTAGCGTGGAGAGAGCCACGCTCCCCAGCGGTAACGTTTAACTTGCCCTAACCCTCACCATGGTCGTCAAACCACAGCAACATCCACTGATCAAACTCTCGGCTAGTGCAATTTCGGGGATGAGCAGCAACTCGGCCATGCTCCTCCCTTACTATCCCATCAGCGATGGACACACACCAGCCTCTTATAGTCTAACGCTTTATAGCCAAGGGAAGGTTAATCCCTCGGCAAGGCCAGACACCAACGACCCCCCCCACGGGGTAATGTTCTCTTATAGAGACAATAACACCCTAACCCAGATCCCCGGCACACCAGGTTCAGTCTGCCACCGCACAACTGAACCATGACTCCCCGAGCCATATGAGCACACGGCCCATTAGTTTGAGACATACCACGGAGGTTTCGCCTCCGGGCCGTCAGGTCAGCCATCAGCCATAGGCCGATGTGACCACAGCTCGTGCATCACCCAATCAACAATGGCAGGCATAACAGATGGAATATTTGCCCCACCGAGGTTTTTCTCGCGCGCTCCAAAATGGCGGCCCCCTTCGCCAAGCGCGTTCTCGCAATATCTTGCGCGCATTCAAAATGGCGGCCCTTTGCGCAAAGCGCATCGTCGCCATACCCCGCGTGCGCGCAAAATGGCGGCCCAACGTGCGAACACGTGGCCAGTTTTCTCCGTGCGTGCACCCCAGCTTCCCTTTGCTGGGGGTCACAAGACGCATCCCCCGTCACGTTGTAACAACCCCACCAACGATAGACGCACAGCCCCAGCTTGCTGCGTACAGCAGTCATATCGGGGAATTTTTAACCAATATTTTACCAAAACACATTGGTTACACACACCAACCCGCAAAGCAACTCCTGGCTGCATGCAATCAACCGAATGAGCGACGCCACTTGGCGCCAATTTACGGCCCCATCACCCTTAACATCTGATCCACCAACAACGGCGTCATCGCGCACTCTCATCGCGCGCTCTCTCTCTCAAAAAGCGCAATTACCTATAATATACATGCAATCTCGTGTGCATAAACACCCATACAACCAGAGTTTTGGGTCCCCCTCGAATTTGTTACCAATTTCCAAACAGGTACGCACAATTAATAAGAATCCCAACCCCAATAGTCAACCAATGCATCGCACCCCGTAACCTTACAGAACAGTGTAACCAGCACATGCAGTCAGCATATCGCAATCACACGCGTAAATTTAAGCACAATAGCAAGCAGATCTGTAGGCAACCAACACACCATTAATCCAGTCGTAACATTGCAGCAACAACACAATTATTCTCTCTCTTACAAACAACCACATCGCACATAGCACCTCGCAGCACAATACACCAAAAAAAAATATTTTTCAATTAAGCCCGTCGCACACGGTAACCCACGAGATGGTACAGCGCAGGATACCCGACGCTCCCGAGTTAATAATTAACTTCGCCATCAAGATAACAACTCCACACCGCAGCGCACACACACTATTTGACACTCAGCAAGCACAGCAGACTCGCCGTCCATCCTCAACAAACACACACACTAATTGACACCGAGCAACAAGCAAATAGCGCGTTCATCCAGAACACACACACACACAGCCCGAACCGCGCTCGAGACATGACAAAAATCGCCCCCCGGCACACGAAAGATGGGTGAGGTGTGTGTTAAGGCCGGGTGCGTATCGTTACGACTCACCCGGGGCTGCAGCAAGCAGAGGACAGCAGGGTGGTAACTTGAGACGCCTCGCAGAACTCGAACGATGACTTGACTGCTCCGTTGTCTCGCACCCGAGCCAGGGCGGGAGAGCTCCCGCCCCAGCAGCTGCAGCGTCGGCGTCCTCTCCTCGCAGCTCCTCCTCAAAAACAGCAGCTCACAGCAGGCTGCTCTCCCCGCGGCACCTCCAGATGGCAGCGCAAGGCTGCCTCTCCGCCGCGATGTTGAAGATGGCGGCGTCTCCCTGCCGCGGTGAAGACAAGATGGCGGCTTCCCGCCGTTTCTCCCCTACCACGCCCAAGATGGCGTCTTCGTGCCGCGTGGCAGATGGCGCTGGCAGCGCAGGCAAGGCGGCGGCCTGCAGACCACCATCGGCTCTCCCCACCGCCGTCCTCGGCGTGGTGAGCTCACACAGTTGCGCCAGCACGATTTTCAAGGTCTCCAGCTGCGCCGCCATCTGTCTCAATCGTAAGTCGGATGATGTAGCAGATGATGGCGCAGGAATATTCTTTCTTCTGAGCTGTTTTGACATGCCGTTTCACTTCTGACACCAGTGTAATAAAGGACTCGATCCTGGGTCTGTCTCCGTTGTCCTTTATTCGGGTTCTTACACTTTTCCCACACGGCCCTCGCTCAGAGCTCTCCCCTTGGCAGCTCCATAGCTGCTCTCGCTCCCGTAGCCTCCACACCTCTGCAGCTCCGCTGCAGATCCCCGGTACAGTCCTCCGGCTGCCCTCACTGCAGCTACACCGCTGCCCTCACTGCAGCTCCACCGCTGCCCGTCGCTCCTCCGTGCTTGGTCACCGCTGGCCGACGGTGCCAAGTCTTATCCTCCGTGTAGGTGGCGATCTCGCCACTCCTCGACCTCCGCCCTGCGTGGCCTCACTCTAACTCTGTCTCCCACACTCTCTCTTCCACCCCGCTGGCTGGCGCCGTCATGAGCCCCTCAGCCACCAGGCTGAGGCACGGCGACCACCCAACGTGTTCGCCACTTTTCACTCCCCCGACTGCCCCAGATGTCTTCCTGTCTCCCCGCTATACCATCTCCCCCCACGTGACCCTGACTCCTCCCTCTCGGATCGTCACATCCGGCCCGCCCATTTACGCCCGCATTACACAACCATAGACAACGAAGTCGAGGTTTAGCATAATTACACCACACTTGCATAACTTCATACAATTCATTGTATTATTCCGATTAATAATACGACCCTAGACAACGAGGCAGAGAATAATTATCATAACCACCTGCATTAGCATGATTACATACATTTACATAACACTTACACCTCCCTAATTCAAATAAATACTGTGCATAATTACATAAATAAGCATTATTTCGGATAATTACGTATTTACCCATTTTTCATTTACATTTTATTATTTTTATTTATTTTTCAAAACCCGACATATGCAACACCACCTCCCCATCCCCGCCCCCCAAGAAAAAAATACAAAAGCCTCGTTTTATACTTGTTGCATTGTGTACAGTCTGGAAGCTACCCACATGCCAAATTTCAAGTTTGTTGCATGTCGGGAAGTATGCTAAACATTTCGAACACACATACATATTCACAAATTTCCCTTTAATATATAGATGAAAAAACAAACAAAAACTCTTCGATTGGGTTCAGCTGAAGCCGTTTAGTTTCGGTTCCGCATTACTGCAGTACACAATAACAGGACCCTGCGGGGTGGGCTGCTAGGAACGAATAACCAAAGAATACAAACATAATGTATTATTAAACTTGTTTAGCCAGGAAAGCCCCACTGAGTCTAAAGGTTTTTGTAGGGTCCTGCCAAGTGTTTGCAGTAGGGGGCGATGTTGCTACACCGAATCGGACGATACGAAGGGAGAGTGTGAGGCCTAGTTCTAGGCTTGAGGCCTAGCTGTAGGCGTTAGGCCGCTGTGAGTTAATTTTTAATTTAAATGTTTTAATTATTTATGTAAAAGCTTAAAATGTAAATGTTTCTATTTAAAAACATCAGGGAATGTAACATTGTTAAACATTAACTCCCTTTCACACACGCGGGGGTACGATACGAAGGGAGAGTTTGAGGCCTACTTCTAGGCTTTAGGCCTAGCTGTAGGCTTTAGGCCGCCGTGAGTTAATTTTAAATTGAAATGTTTTTATTATTTATGTAAAAGCTTTAAATTTAAATGTTTATATTTTAAAGCATCAGGGAATGTAACATTGTTAAACATTAACTCCCTTGCACACACGCGGGGGTACGATACGAAGGGAGAGTTTGAGGCGTAGTTCGAGGCTTTAGGCTTAGCTGTAGGCTTTAGGGCGCTGTGAGTTAAATTGTAATTTAAAAGTTTTAATTGAAAGCTATCTCAGTGAATTATAAGGGAATGTTACACTTGTTTAGCCAGGAAAGCCTAATTAATGTAAATGTTTTAATTAAAAGCTATCTGAGGGAATTATAAGGGAATGTTACACTTGTTTAGCCAGGAAAGCGTCACTGAGTCTAAAGGTTTTTGTAGGGTCATGCCAAGTGTTTGCAGTAGGGGGCGATGTTGCTACACGGACGGACGGACGGACGAACGATATAATCTATTGTAGGCTGGTCCACTTCGTTCCTACCAGTATAAAGCATCTAAATACTGTAGATAAGTAATATATTGTGCTCTACAGCACAGTAAATGTATTTATGCGCAACGCAAAGTAGTTTGTGTACAGGGTTCGTGCAGATGAAGGCCGAGGCGACAGATGCACGGAAGGGTGGATGATGCTGTGTGAGCGACGTAGGTATAAGTTGAGGCGATGCAAATCGGGTCGTGATATTAATAAAGTGACGACATTTGCGAAATTACTTAAAAGGGAGAGACGTACATCGGGATATGACTATACTATTAGACCCATATTATTCAGCAGCACGTGTTTAAATCAGCAAACTCTGGACCAGTGTCATCCTTGAGGGTCTTATCAGAGGTGAGGGTCGTTAATTTCTGAAAAGTTGCCATATCTTGTCAACAAGAGCACAAGTCAATGTAAAAAAGTGATGTCTAAAAAACTCTAATAATTTACACTTTAAAGCACCTTTTACCCATATATAACAAGGCACTGTACAAAACACACATACATGCAGACTCGCATCAATAAAATGCAACTCCAAAACAAAGGAATCAATAAATAGGAAAGGCCCTTAGAAATAAGTCCATCTTAAGGCGAGATTTTAATAAAAGAGGTGGGAGTCAGCAGAGCGAACGTCCAGTGGAAGTGAATTCCACAGCCCGCAGGCCACATGAGACAAGGCCCGATCACCCATCATCATCGTAGAGGGGCGTCACCTCAGCACACATAATAGTTCAGACTCAGAGGACCAAAGTACCCTTGTTAGAACATCATGGAGCATTATTATTGGTAATATAATAAACCTCCGATTTAGTATATCAGCCAAAAAGCTTATAAATCTATGGATTGTCCTTAAACCATTTTTACAATTCGAGTTTACTCTCCAACACACTGGTGTGCTGAACTAGTATCTAATTTGCATATTTTGTTTACGTGACAAAACCGTACTAATTCACTGTCGGTAGTGTTTAACAACAAATTTATTTTTAATCGATCTAACCCAAAAAAACCTCCATTATGGACATTGGTCGTGAAAGCCTGCGAGATAAACAGACCTATGGACTAAACATTTTAATGCGGAGACAAAGTCTATTTAATTTCCCATAATATTCCACAGTAGCATGTGATGAGTCTTTATACAATCTTAAAACTAAATTTTGAGAACAATAATTATTATCAAAGCATACAACAGGCTAAGGTTTATGGGCGGTGTTGGTGTTGGCCACAGGTGGCAAGTAGAGTCTAAGATTTGACTGGTTGGGGGTGGAAGGAGATAATAACAGCTGAGACGAGGACCACTCTGCACTGGTTGCCACTTGTCCCCTTGTGTTTGCACTTGTGAATGTGCCTCGAGTGTGAATGTGTCTCATATTAATGGAAGCCATCTGAGATGTGAATTTCACCCCTCAAGGGTGATGTACCTCACACAATTGTGCACTAATTGCACCTTGTTATACAAGAACTCCAAACTATTTTGTGTCAATTCTCACTAGGTCCTTTAAAACTGTATAAATGAACTTATCAACATCGTTATCTTTGTCCCAATATTATTGCAATTGCGGTACAGTATTTACTCGTTATTCACGAACTTGCTATCCGCGATTTTGGCTATCCACAATTTGCATCTGGAACTCTACACGATTGCATCGAGAGAGAATGTGATGAGATAAAGTGAGAGAAAATGTTATGCGAGAAAGTTATGAGATAAAGATATGAGATAAAAGTAAGTTAATTTATAAACTATGATTTAATAATTCTAGATTTGAAGCTTTCGTGACTGCAAGGAATCATCTTCTTAGGTTTTTTCGGTAAAGTCACGTAGAAAGTAAAATAAAATAAAAACAAAAATCACGACGTTTCGGAGGCAACACAAGTCTCCGTCATCAGGTGGGACCGTCACAGCCAGATTAGCTGTATCAAGTGAGGCAATGATTCAAGATGTAATCCCTTAAAAGCGAGTTGAGGGGGGAGGGAGAGGGAGGGGGGAGCTCATCAGACTATGGTAGCCAATGATAGCTTTATTGTATTTAATATCTTATTGTGTATTTATTTAACGTAATTAATACAAAATATCGATTTTCCTATCATTGGAAAGTAACTATTTTTGCTGCAGTCAAGTTGTGTTGGATCGTAAATGGGGCAACAAGGTGACGAGACGTTAATTACCTCGGCTGGTATACAGGAGCTCGTGGGTTCTCCCCGTCATTGCGTGGACTTTTCTCCGGGTCAACTGTTTTTTCCTCCACATTTCGAAACATGCGTGAGAGTATTTGGCTGCTGTAAGTTTCCATGTGATAAGCCACTTCGTTGAGCTATCATTTGTGGCCAGGTAGTTTCTGATATAGAGCTGTATAGCTTAGTGGGCCTTATCTGGTTCATTAAATACATGTAATTCATGTATGTTATTTCATCACGTAAATGGATGGTTCTTGTCAATATCACCTGGAAATACAATACATACAGTTTCAGCAATGTTAGGCATGATTTTGCTCATGAGACTCAAAGGCATAACTAATCAAAACGAGCTCAGTTAAAATATTGGGTCAGAAGACCCACAGGCTGATGGATTTTTTTTCCTATATGCAGGTGGTTTGTGTCTTAACGTATGTGATACTTGATAGTTGCTTTGAAAAAAGAAATTGATGTGAAATTTTTTTCTATTAAGTTATTTCATATTTGCGATGGAGCGTTCATTCTGTGTAACAGCAGACGTGTGACAACACTGCCATCTGAATACAACTATAAATAAGAGTCCAGTGCTAAATAGTCATAATCACCTACAATTTATTGGGATACATGGCATAAATAAGCCATATGTTCGACTAACGGGAAGCAAATTGTTGACATCCATTGCTGTGCACAGCAGAGGAAAATTGCACCCATGCATGAAATGTATTAAATGGTCAGTGTCCAATTCACGAACCAAAGGTGAATGCAAAAAAACACTGCTGTAATTACAAGAAATTGGCAAAGAATGTTGATTGGGTGCTGGGCTTCCCCTGGGTAGACTCAGCCTCAAATGAGTACCTGGTGCGGTATGTAAACATCACCACTGGGAATTAAAGTCGGCCGAGCATGGTTTTGGCCACCCACCCCTCCTGTGCCGTGCCGGCCTCCATAGGTGCTTGCTAACAGCACTTGCTCCATCAGTATGTTACGTTTACACAGGGGATCATTGTCTTTGTGTGTGCGCGCGCGTTCCCGCGTGTGTCTGTGCAATTGTGGTGACTCGCCCCTTTTGACAAGCAAGCCAGCATCGGGACTCAAGGTAAGTGAAAATAAAACTGATTTTTAATACTTATTGTATTTTTTATTTTATTTATTGAACAGTATTCATTACAGTATTGCATGAAAATATACAATATTTCTTCTTATTTATGAGTTTAATAATGCTTCCCTTTTTGGTTAAACCATAACAAATTTTACAACACTTAACTTATGCGCATTCAAATACAGCACAATGTTGTGTTCCGACTTACGAACCGTTTGACTTACAAGGACTGCCCGTACTGGACAAAAGGGTCCCATGAATCAAATATGGCTTGGTGTTGGAAGGAAAATGGATTGAAATTTATTTAACTTCATTCACAAACAAGGACACCTTTACAAATACCTTTTTAATGACACAATTATTGGAGGCCATGCTAAAGAAAATTGCAATTGAATGCGCATTCATGTTGTGTATGCGCATTCATGTTGTGTATGTGCATTTGGGCAATGGAAATGGTTCTCTGTGTCAGAATGGCAATTACCGGATATATATTGGGTAAATTCATGTGATTGCCAATATTCCTTTTTGCCAGACGATTGGTGAAAATATCTCAATGTCTCCACCACCAACAATGCGGAAAATCACAAAGGTGATGAGTGTTGGATATTTTTAAGTGATGTACATTTAGTGGCAGAAAAACGTTTTGCGATTGTGTTTGCTGCTTTGTGTGAGTTTGTAATTTGATAAGCTTTTTTTCTAAAAAAATAGTTGTTTTGTATATTTCAAAATAAGTTTTGTTATGAATTTTAAACATTTCAAATTGTATGCGTTTATTTTTGTTATGACAAAGGCTATTTGTCATGTATATTACAAAGAGTTTTAGATGAACTGACAATATATATTTTTTAATAGCTTCATGTAAGAGTTAAGGGATTGCATGTGTAGTGGTGTAAACTCACACGGAGACGAGATTCTCTGTAAGGGCTATTGCCAGTTTATTAACTACTACACTCACGTACAGAATCACCGGATCACACCAGAGGTAGACACTTCTACACTTGGTCCTTCCCGTGGATCGTCCTGGTACCCGCTTAACTCCTCGGCCTATCCTCACCTAAGCTCCCCACTAATCCTACTTTTTCCTCAGCCTAAGATCTCGGTGCCGAGCAGCGTGTCTTCCGTTCGGCGTGTCTTCTGTTCCCTCGAGACCTCCATTCCCTTGGCTCCCCACAACGACCCCGCCCCTCGGCCCGGAGTCCCCCTTAAGTACACCTCCCCTCTGGGTAACATGAAGCAGAGGTGTGGACTCGAGTCATGTGACTTGGACTCGAGTCAGACTCGAGTCATGAATTTGATGACTTGCGACTCGACTTGGACTTGCATAACAATGACTTTGTCCCACCTATGAGATGTGGACTCGAGTCATGTGACTTGGACTCGAGTCAGACTCGAGTCATGAATTTGATGACTTGCGACTCGACTTGGACTTGCATAACAATGACTTTGTCCCACCTCTGACATGAAGTCACTCTATGACGTAATCCAGTTCTTTCTTTCCAATGCCCTCACTTCCTCCCACTACTCCTCTACATCACCCCCCCCCACCCCATAAAAAACCACAGCCGTCCCAGCTGATAACACAACTTTAGGCCCGGCAGACAACCCGCAACGCCAGCACCCCGCAATTGGTAATTATGACCAACAAGAGAAGGAGGTCCGGGGTGCCAAGGCGGAGGTGATGTCTGAAACGGGGAACAACACAGAAGACAGGCAGGATGGCGGGGCGGGAAGGCCCCCTCCCCAGGGCGGCTGGCGAAACAATGTCTGCGATTGCTGGCGGCCGGCCGGCCGGACGACCTCTGGCGGTCAGCGAAAACGATTGGCTCTGGAGCGCGTGTGCGCTGCATGTCCGCTACCATGGGCGGCATCCGGTATCGGGTGTGGCGAGGCATCTGCTGGTGCGGTCCCGTTGTCGTGGGCCCCATGCGTGGGATGGCGGGACTTACTTGGAGAGGTTCTGTGGGCATACAGGCAGGTGAATTATTCCGCATAGCATCCTGGGCCGGGCGACTCGGCTCGTCGGACGCATCACAAAACGGCCGCTCCATGAGTGGAGATGGACTAACCGAACGAGGTGGCACATACCTCTTTAACCTAGAGGGGTGGACTATCCGTTGGCGGCGACCGAATCGAATGCGCACACATTGTGGCCTGTGGGCCTTAATTACATTAATGGGGCCTTGCCAAGGGCAATGAAACTTAGGCGATGTACCGATGGGCACTTGCGGGCAATGGAGCCACGCCTTGTCCCCTGTGACCCATGGAACCCCTGAAGCCTGATGCCTTGGTAGGTGTTCGTTAGCCGCTTGGCGACTGGCCGAAATGTTGATGGCTGCCTGTCAAGCATCGTGCAGTTTGTTGAGCGTGCCCCTCATTGGTGAAAACTGATTCCAGCCACAGCAAGTGTTCATCAAACGTATGGCTGAAAACAATGACGTCGTCTAAATAGATCAAACAAGATTCCCACTGGAGACCTGCCAAAACCATCTCCATAAGGCGTTGGAACGTGGCAGGGGCCCATAAGAAGCCTATTCAAATGGAACAACCCCTGAGGTGTGTGGAATGCGGTTTTGGGTTTGGAAGCCTCGTCCAATGGCAATGGCCAAAGCCCGAAAGCAAATCCAGGGTCGAAAAGAACCGCGTGCCGGAGAGGGCGTCAAGCAAATCATCCATCCGAGGCAGGGGATAGGCATCTGCCACGGAAATCTTGTTTAACTTACGGAAATCAACGCAGAAACGGAGACTCCCATCCCGTTTCTTGACCAGAACGATAGGGGCTCCCCACGGGCTATTGGAAGGGGAGATAATGTCCGCCGCCAACATGTCATCCACGGCTGAGCGGATATGCTCCTTCTCCGTTGGGCTAAAGCGATGGGAATTTAAGCGAATGGGGGCTGCATTCCCCGTCTCTATGTGATGTTCTAGCAAGGACGTGCGGCCGATGTCGAATTTGCTGTGACTAAACACGTCAGAGAATTTGTTGATGAGTGTTCGAAGCTGGCGCCCAGGACGTGTCGGACTTCCCCTCAGGCTGCACAGCCGCCGCCAACCGGCGTTGCCTTGACCGGTGGGAGGGCCGGGGACGTGTGTGCCACAACAGTGCCCGCCAGGACTGTTACCTGCGAGGGCTCCGCATTGAGAATTTGTAGGAATGGCTCTTGATTTTTTGCCACAACCGTAAGGGCACCCACAAGGGAGGGTGTTTGTGAGAAATAGTTGGAGGGCATTAAGAGGATGCCCACCTCCAGAGTCTGAAATGTTAAGTTCCCGCGCATCCTCAAGGGTATTAGCATTTGAGATCCCGGCGGGATAGTCAAGGAATCTCTAGCCAAGGCACGAACACTGGTTACACTGGCCGCAAGAGGGGTCAACACCGTAGGAGAATTCAAAAAGGTAAAGCGCTGGCCAGATGGTAACTCGACGCTACCCTGGTCCATGAGTATCTTCATGGGCATTTTTGCTAGGAAGTCTGTGCCCAAGAGGCATGGCACTGCGAGCGTCTTAGAAACCAAGACGGGACCTTCCAGTTGAATGTCCCTAACCTAAATTGATGCCACAATATGGCCCAATATACCCAGACTGCCCCCATTTGCGGCAACACACGCCCCCTGCACAGCTCTCAGTGGACCAACGCTGCATGGTAGCAACTTGAAAATGCATTCTGATATAATGGTGGCTGACGCCCCCATGTCCACCAAAATGCGAACCTCCACCCCTTGTATGTACCGTGCGACCACGGCGGAACCCGCCGCGGCCGCCACTACACGATGTGCGAGCGTGGCCCACTGACGAACACGTCTGGGCCACCCAGATACCGAAGGCGAGCGAGTACGGCGCGAGACAGAACTTTTGTAGGTGACCCAGTGAGTATGAGCCCTATCCCCACTGTGTGCGTGAGGTGGAGGGAGCGGCCAGTAGGGTAATGCGTTGCGACTTGCCTGCGGCCCTGAGGACGACACTGGTGTAGAGACGGAGGATTACGAAGATCCACCGAAGGTCCCCGGAGCGTTGCAGCAGCCCACCGCAATGTGGCCCGCCTGACCGCAACAGAAGCAGACGATGGTTGCCATCCGCTGTGGAAGGGATGATCTTATTATTAGAAAATAATAAAAAGGTAAAAAACCATGACGTTTCGATCGCAACACAAGCGATCGTCTTCAGGTGAACAAATACAGCTGGCGGACCATTGAAAGAAATATAGCGAGAGAACTGCTTGAGCCAAATGCAGAGCCACTGCAACCAAAGGTTAGAAATGCTTGGAGTAGGCGGGGCTAGAGATGGAATTTGCAAGTAAATACAAAATCGCAGAGCTAGGAATACCTCGGCTAATTATGTCTGTATTAACCACTATACTTGTTGTCAGAATGCAACTAAAAATAAGGCGATTGAATATGAATTCCTTATGTCACGAAAGCTTTAAGTCAATATTTAACTGCCTCTACGAGGAGGGTTTCCACACAACCATTAGATATTTTAACAAATAAATGTATTATTTGATGATTCGCTTCCACACAGCACTAAAGCGGTAGCTATCCGAACGGTTAAAATTAACCAACAAAACTTCCTTATATAGTCCACCTTTGCTTCCCGCCTTTTTACCTTTCAAATATTTCCACCAATCCCTTCCAATCTTGCCTCCCAACCAATCACTGTAGAGGCCTCTCTGCACCAATGGGAGGCCTTGGCCTTCTTCCTGATTGTCTGACCGTACATTTGTGTCAGATAAGGGGTCTGTTCATAATGTAATAAAGGACTCTGACGACACACAGCTTGGTCTCCGTCTCTGTCTTTATTCTTGTTATGCCGCTCACACTCCGCCGGTCCCGACTGTGGACCGGCTGTTCCACTGGCGCGCCCCGCGCGCTCTTCCCGTCAGTTGCCCTGCCGCACACCGTTGGCTGACGGTGTGCTTGGAGCCGTCTCCAGCTACGTGGCCGATGGCGCTGGAGACCTTCCACGGCTCGACGTGGTCCCACTTCGAGTCTATGCCAACTGCCCCGAGCCTCTTCCGGATCCCCCTTATATTCCCCTCTCTCGTCATCCCGTCTCCACCTTCCACCACACCCTTTCCAAACCTTCCAGATCACGGCCCTTCACTTAGCGCCCCCCCCGGCTCCGCCCCTAGGCTCCGCCCCTGATCATCCGGGCATCCGATTGGACCGGAGGTGGGCGGCGGACCTCCCCATACGCCTACCTTACTGGGCCCCGCCCCCAATACTTCGGGTCGTCTGATTGGCCCAGAGCTGAGCGGCGAAACCTCGCTTACGCTCGCATTAAATTAATAAAGGGGTCTGTAATTTCGGTTTATTACACATCCCTGGGCATTGTGTGTATGATCATCTCCAGTTTGACAGCAGAGGTTTCACTCCAAATCAGTCGAGTAGCATGTTGTCTCGCTTGTATAACGCTGTATGGAAGCTATCTGGCCTGTCACTCCACATGAAGCTTCGGGTCTTCTCGGCCAGTCATGTGCTCCCTTATTTTTGTTTGCAACACGTGGACCCCCCTCATGGAACATCTGTATTTTTTTGAAACATTCAGGTTGGCCTGCCTACGATCCACCCTGGGGTTAACCAGGCTGGATTGTGTGAGGAGCTCACAAATATTTGAAAGATCAGTGAGCTCCTCCTGCAGGCAAGGCTGCGTTGGCTGGGGCATGTAGCCTGCATGCCCAGCCACCGCGGGCCCAAACAGCTTTAGTTCATATCATATAACAACATGCTTCGGAAGTAGCCCTTTGACATTTAAAGCAATGGCACTGCAATTATCTGTTAACATAAATACATAATTAAACACATCTGAGCACTACTCACTTTTATGAATGGTCAAACATAATAGTGTTGCAACTCTTTTGCACCATTACCCCTTATTCGACGATTGTAACATGCCTAGGAGAGCAAAAGCACACGTTTACTGTTGCATGCCCTCCGATTCGATTAAAATCTCAAAACAGCAACCCCCTCCTTTGCACAAACGCTTTTCTTTGCCTTGTCAAAAGCTATTTTCTGTCAACCTTGGTACAGACATGAAAGCACTTTCAAAATAATTAACGTGAATTTTTCCTTTGAAACCTAAATTCCAGTCCCTATTCGCCTCTCGGACCACAGATGATTTTAATAATGCACTGTGTTTAGTGTTTGATATCTTTTTATATTCTTTCTATTTACTCCCAAGATACAATTAGTAAAATATGACTTTTTTCCGTATGATTTTTTTACACACTGAAATTTTCTGTTTTGCTGTTCATTTAAACTTTGGTTTCCCTTGAAATATTATAATTTGTATCTCATTACACTCTTACCTGGGCAAATTAAACAATCTACCAATAATATAAATATAAGATATCACCTGTCATAAGTTGCCACATTCGTTGTGCGGCACATACATTGCTAATTAAACAGGGAACACATTTCTGGTACAAGTGTAATGTTTCGCATATAGGCCGCGGCAGAGATGTAGCAAGTGGTGTGCTGGTCTTTGGCGTTTCATGAATGCTCGGGGGAGCTGGGAGGAGTGAGCCGAGTTCAGGCAGAGGGTGGAGCAGGGTGCGGGGCATGACGCAAGCACCCACCCCGGGAGAACGTGTTGCTCCTCGGGTTGGAAAACCTGGGAATAATATACTCACCAGCGAGGCAGTGGCTTCTAAATATTTGGAAATAGGAGTGATAAGCGGGTGATCCTCACTGCTCTACCAAGATGAGAGGGTTGCTTGTTTAGCTGAGTCCTCCTGCGACAATCGATGAATGTGCTGAGGCATGGCCTTTTCGCCACGTGGCCAGCCTGTCCTTGCTTGCACGACATTGCCTCGGAAATGTCTTCTCAACGTCTCGACGACCGAGGCTCTGCTCTTTTAGTGTAGACCCTGTCCTGCGCAACACGGTTTGTGCCGAGTGTGCGCCGCGAGCCTGCAATTTTGTGGATTTAACTTTGTTTTACTATTTTGCCCAGTTTGGGCCCAAGTGAGACGAGAGACACGGTCAGACAGACACAGGGACAGGAGATGCAGAGACGGTGAGACAGCGAGATGGTGGGACAGAGAGGCGCAATAGACATTACGATACAGAGACAATGCAAACAGGGTGAGATAGAGAAACAGAGCCACACAGACACAGGGAGACACAGGGATACACAAAAAGACAAAACAGGGACACAAGGAGACACAAGGTGACAGAGATCTGGGTTACAGAGATACAGGAGTAACAGAGGGCAGTGTTCCAGTTCGACTTGATGTCCCGGGGCGGCTCGCTAAGCACTCGACATACCTTGTGACATGACCCAGTGTGACAAGGAGCAGGCACATAAATACAAAGTGGCGTATCGCTTAGATTCAGTGGGACAGTGAATAAGGAATCCCAGGAAGAAACATACCGTATAAAGCAGCATAATATCGCATAGTTAAAGTTTTGGCATAACAGTAGAAACCTAGGCCGGGAAATAGCAGGTTGTTAGCCGTTCTTAGTCACTGCGTTGCTCCCAGTGTCTCTCCTCTCAATCATTGTATGCAGGTGACAACACGGCTCACCTTTGACGGCTATGGTCAGCTTCGGCACATGCAACCCTGGTGTCTGACTCAGCATGGTACTGACCCCCTATGCGCCGGTGCCAATGCCATGCATCTCGGTGGATGGAGTCCGTCTTGGCTCTGCTCTCACACATCCACGACCTGCCCCGGCCTGGAGCTCACGGCCACCGGGTACCCAGGGTGCTTGCGTGACCCAGTGCTCGTGAACCCAAGCCCTTTGTGGGGGCCAACGTCCGCCCCACTGCCCTCGCTGGGTAGGTGGGATTCTACGTTCACCCCCTCCACTCCCTCCTCCACCGCCTCGCTCAGCTCGTACTTGGCCCCCGCCGATCGGGTGATCGGCCCTCCTGCGCTTGCGCCCTCTCTGAGAGACATGGCTGACATACTGGCTTACCGCCGTACAGGATTAGTCCTCACTCACTTGCACACACCACCCCTAATGCTCACGCGGTTGGCGAAAACGCGCGCGCTCCTGCTGGCGATTATATTCTAATATGCGCACGCCCCACAGTCAACACTACAGCGGCTGCCCGAACACGCGCGCACTCCTGTGGGAGATTATATTCTAATACGCGCACGCCCCACAGTTAACACTACAGTGGCGGCGCGAATACGCGCGTTTCTGCGGGCGATTATATTCTAATATGTCCACGCCCCTCCAGTTAATACTACAGCAGCTGCGTGAACGCGCGTTCCTGCGGGAGATTATATTCTAACACCCGCACGCCCCCACAGCTAACGCGACAGCAGCTGTGTGAATGTGCGCGCACCTGCAGGCGATTATCTCAACGAGCGCTCGTGCTGCAGCTCTGCCCTCACTCTTTCCGCGCGTCTGCCCACGCAGCCGCTCCACGCATAAATTACTCACACCACACCGAGGCTCTGTGTTAACGTTTATTCACGGCGAAAACCCTGCCTTGCCCGGAGGGAATATTCTGCGATGAAAGCCAAGTCCCCAAACTCACACGCCCTATCATGTACCTCGCAGCTGTACTCACGGCGTCACACGGACGCTGTGAGAGTCGGAGGGAGGATGACAAAAAAAACCTTGCTTATCACTGCCTCGTAGCTGGCATCACACGGATGCTGCGAGCGGCTTTAGGGGGCAGGACGGCAGGGGGGGTCTTGGCGACCAAGCTGTTGAAGAGGAGAACTGTCCTGGACCGTTTCTGGCAACCCTTTTAATGCCCCTTGATAAAAAAAAAACATCCGGGTTTACGTTATCCTGCGCAGCCAATCGTGATTTTCAAACGTTTTTCTATCCTTATGTAGAGGTGTAATTGTGTATGGGCACGGATGGCTAACAAACACAAGGGGCGTGGTTAAGGCCGTACACAGAGGAGGTGCTCACACCGACGTCCGCACCTGCATCCCCCACGGGCCCCTCCCGGGGGCCGAGTACTATAAAAGGTGGTGAGCCGGAGGGCTCGAGGTCGAGTATTAGCTTAAACCAGCTAGAATAGGCCCCGGAGCTCCCCTGGCTCGCTGTCCTTGTCAGGGCCGACCAGGGCAAGCCGGTGGCGTGGCCCCGAGAGCCCAGACTGACGTTCTTATAAGAGCCGGTCTGGAGACTCAGGGTGCCGGGATCCCAGCTTGACCAGGGCTGGGATAGGTAGCCTCCCCTAGCTCCGTAGTGGAGGACTTGGGCGTAGGTTAGCGGGGTTAGATGTTGTGTCTCCCTGTTAGCCGAGTGAAGGGGACGATACCCCTTTAAGTACTGTGTGTACCCATTACTGTGCACAAGTTGGTGTTAATAAATAAGTGTGCCTCCGACCCCGTCGTCAAAGCCTTCTGAATACTTACTACATCTGGGGTCAGAAGTGAACGTTCAACGATGGACACACGAGGGACGACACGTACCAGGGAGTCAGAGATGGAGGACACCGCGGCCGAATCGCCACCAGAGATGGCCGAGGTCGGATCGGAGCAGCCGGGGACGAGTACACCCGCGCTGCTACGACAGAAAGGGGGGGATGCGTCGGCAGAGGGACTTCGGCTGGCTCACTCCCGCCTGGCGGAGCTGCTCTACGCTGCGGCCGCCACGTTGGAGGAGATCACGCGGCTGGGGGCTGGAGGGGCTGCGCGGGACGACGAAGGCAGCCGATGCGCGGCGACATTTCCCGCCACCCCGACGCAGCTCGTGGTTAAATTTCCCACCATCACTACAGTGCGAGCAGAGGGCGGGGCCGGCCCGCGTCAGGTGACTGCTGAGGGCCAAGCACAAGCCGTGACATCATCAACACCGGCCAGCGCGTCAACAACGGAGCGACCGGCGATGCCATGCTCGCAGCCCGCCCACACTGTAACGTCTGCTGGGAACGACGGAGCGCGATCCGCAGCCACGGACGTCGCGTTACAGCAGCAACTGCCGCCTCTCAAAGAATTCGTGGGCGCGGACGGGGACTGGGGCGGCTTCAAAAGGCGGTTCATCGCTCATCAGGAGATGGCGAACTGGACGGACGCCGAAGCACTACGCGCGCTGCCGGCGATGCTGGACAACGACGCCCTGGCTACTCTCACCTCGGCGCCTAAGGAAAAGCGCGCCACGCTGCACTTGGCGCTGCAGCTGCTGTCAGCTGTCTACGGCCCGCCTTCGGACTGCAGGCAGCGGTTCCACGATCGTCATCGGGGCGCCAACGAATCGCCTCTGGCCTTCCGGACGGCTCTCCTGGCCCTGGCGAAGGCAGCTTTCCCGCGGATGGACGAGGAGGGAGTGGACGCTATGGTGGCTGAAAAGCTGCTGCTACTCGCGGACGAGCTGGACGTCGCCGTCTTGGCTCAAGACGACGCAGAGATATCGTCCTTGCTGGTCGCGCGCCACATCCACGGGGGCTTGCGGTCCCTGCGTCGCAAGGCCGCCAAGGGGGTGGCCGGCCATGCCATGGCGGCCACCACCCTCCCATCGGAGGAGGTCTGCGGGGTGGAGCGGCGGGGGGAATGGAGATCGGCGGCACCACAGGCTCGGAACGGACCGAGCCGCCAGGAGCAGCCCAGGCCATCTGGGGCGCTCACACGCTGCTACAACTGTGGCCTTCAAGGCCACGTTGCTTCAGGATGCCGGGCTCCCCGTCAGCGCGGGGCGACACCTCGTCAGGACGCCGCGCCGTCTCCACCCAAGCTCCAGCAGAGAAATACGGCGAGTCGTGGCACCTCACACGTTTGGCCCATGCACACATCCGACACACACTCACGTGCTCAACCGAACAGGGCTCGCAAATCGACAGCCGTTGCGTCCGATTGTTCTGAAATGCGGCGAGCGCTCCAACCGGGTCAGTGGTCGGAGCTCGCCCATCGTGTCTTTGCAGCGTCGGCGGGATCGTCGGTCGTGGTCGGTCATATTGATGGGGTAGAGGTGCGGATTTTAATTGACACAGGAGCATCGGCGACCATTATATCTGATTTGATTTATAACATTCTTCCCGTTCAAAGTCGTCCCTTGCTCCCTGTTGACGTGCCATGCTATGCTGCTAACGGGGGCTCGCTAGGCATCATTGGGCAAATCCGCGCCAAAATTTGCATTGGAGACATTAAATTATCCGGCCCTGTTTTGGTTTCCTCCTCACTGGCGGTTCCGTGCCTGTTGGGGACGGATTTCTTGGCCAAAATGCCCATTTGTATCTTGATCGACCAGGGGTGCATCGAGCTCCCGTCGGGTCGACGTGTAACGTTTTTGTCTTCCCCTGCCACGGAGCGTCGGGCGTTTGCGACCGTGCAGGCGCTCGTGGCAAAAACTGTGCGCGTACCCCCGGGGGCTCAGATGCTCGTCCCTCTTAGGTTGCGTCGGCCGTTTGCTGAGGGGGTTGCGGATCGGGGGGTCTTGTTGGGACCATCTTGGACCGGGGTCAATGGCCCCGATTTACAAGCGGCTCAGACCATGGTGAAAGGGGATGGGGACCCCTTCATTGCAGTCCTTAATGTAGGATCGCGAACGGCCGTGGTTCCTCAAGGGACCGTGCTTGCACACGCAACGCCGGCACCCTATGAGGAACCACTCGTGGGTCAGGTAACCACCGATCCTCCGTCGCGACCGCATTCGGACTGTGATGACGGATGGCTGGATGCACTTTGCGCGGGATCAGTGGACCTGTCCGACTCGCAGCGTGCGCAGCTGCGAGTTCTCCTGAAAGAATTTGCCGACGTTTTTAGTCAACACAAATTTGATATTGGTTATACTAAATTGCTGCGACACCATATTGACACGGGTGACAGCGCGCCAATCCGCCAAAATCCCTTTCGGCTGAGTCCCGCTGAAAAGGATCATGTCAAATCGGCCGTTGATGACATGCTAGCCGCCGATATCATTTCCCCTTCCAACAGCCCGTGGGGCGCGCCGATCGTTTTGGTGAAAAAACACGACGGCTCACTGCGGTTTGGTGTCGACTTTCGGCGATTGAACAAAATTTCTGTGGCAGATGCGTACCCGCTTCCTCGAATGGATGAGTCGCTCGATGCCTTGGCGGGGGCGCGATTCTTTTCCACCCTGGATTTACTTTCTGGATTCTGGCAGCTTCCTCTGGATGACGAATCCAAACCTAAGACTGCTTTCCATACACCGCAAGGTCTCTTCCAATTTAACCGCTTGCCGATGGGCTTACATTCTGCACCAGCAACTTTTCAGCGGTTAATGGAACTGGTCTTGGCAGGCTTGCAATGGGATTCGTGTTTAATTTACTTGGACGATGTCATCGTCTTTAGCAAATCATTCGAGGAACACCTCCAGAGGCTGCGTGCTGTTTTTCTCAAAATGCGGGCTGCCAATTTGAAATTTAAACCGCAGAAGTGCCATTTGCTCCGCGAATCGGTGCGGTATTTGGGTCACATTGTTGGGCGCTCGGGGATATCCACTGATCCCGCCAAAACGGAATGCGTCAGCTCCTGGCCAACTCCCACCTCGGTGGGAGAGGTCAGGAGTTTCATTGGGTTCGCGTCGTACTACCGACGGTTTGTGGCTGACTTCGCTACGATCGCGAAACCATTGCATGCCTTGACGTCCAAGGGAGTCAGATTTCATTGGGGGCCGGAGGAGGAGGCTGCTTTTCGCGCCCTCCAGAATGCCCTGGTGGGGGCTCCGCCGTTGAATTACCCCGATTTCTCACAACCCTTCTTGCTGGATACAGACGCAAGTAACACGGGCATTGGGGGCGTGCAGTCCCAGCTCATTGGTGGCGTAGAGCATGTGGTGGCTTACGGTAGTCGGGTACTGTCTCCGGCGGAACAACGGTACTGCGTTACCCGTCGGGAATTATTGGCAATTGTTTATTTCGTTCAGCAGTACCGCCCGTATCTGTACGGTCGACGTTTCACCGTCCGTACAGATCATGCGGCTCTGCAGTACGCCCTGCGGGTTCAACAACCATCCGGGCAGTTGTTTCGATGGTTGGAGATTCTCCAAGACTACGACTTTGTCACCACATATCGTAAGGGCGTCCGCCACACGAACGCTGACGCCCTGTCGCGGTTGCCACCCACTTCGGAGTGCGCTTGCCTCTTGGGTTCGGGGCGTTGTAGGCCCCCGAACGTGACCACTGATTCGGTCCTCGTGGCCACCGCCGATGCGCCTTCGGCTTCGGGTCCTATCGAGCAAAAAGAGAGGGATTCGTTGCTGGGGTTGTCGGTTGCGGAGTGGGGATGCCTCCAAATGGAGGACACCTCCCTCCTCGCTCTGCGCCGTCGCACCGGGGGTGGCGAACGTTGACTCGTGGGGGTTGTTCCAGGGGCTTTTAATGCACTGGGACGGAAAATCCCGCCGCCAACGGCTCGTGGTGCTTGCAGCATTGAGGGGTAAGGTGGTATGGGCTGCGCATGAGCGGCTCCTACACTTGGGGGTTCACAAGACCTTTACCATGCTCCAGCTCGATTTCTTCTGGCCGGGCATGGCAAAGGACGTGGGGGATCTCCTGGGGTCGTGCACGCAATGCGCGCAGCGGAAGCCACCAGCGAGGGGGTCCAACCCTCCGCTGCAGTCCATAAAGGTTTCCCGGGTTAACGAGCTCGTTGCTCTGGATATTCTCGGGCCATTTCCCGCTACACCCAGGGGAAATAGGTATTTATTGACAGGGGTCGAATACTTCACGAGATGGCCCATGGCCTGGCCCCTGGCCAACCAGTCGGCAGCAGCCATCGCGGAGGCCTTTGTCCAGGGCTATGTCCTCGACAAGGGTGCTCCGGAACGGCTGCTGACTGACCAGGGTAAGAATTTTTCGGGGAAACTCCTCCGCGAGGTGTGCGACCTCTTGGGTACGGAGAAAATTCGGACCTTTCCGTATCACCCACAAACTGACGGGATGGTGGAACGGCTGCATCGGACTATCACGTCCATGCTGTCCCAGCAGGTATCGGAATCCCAGACAGATTGGGACCTTCGCATTGCCGGTGTGTTACAAGCCTACAGGATGGCTCCCCATGTGGCCACCGGATTTTCCCCTTTCTTTTTAATGTATGGCCGCGAGGCTAATCCCCCTGTGACGACCCAGCTGAAGCTCTCGGCGCCTCAGGCGAAGTCTACATTGTCCGAACACGTTAAATTTAACATCGGCAAATTATCTGAGGCGCGGGAAGCGGCCGTGCAAAATTCTGAACTCCGCCAGAAGGCGAACGAGAGGCTTAGGCTGGGGCGGGTACATGTGTTCAAATGGAAACCGGGGGACAGGGCATGGTTTCACTGTCCCCAGGTGCCGCTGGCGACCTCGTCAAAGTTGGTACGGCCGTGGCGGGGGCCCATGGAGGTCGTACAGGTCTTGCGGCCGCAATGTGTTCGCGTCAAATGGGGGAGGCGTCGGTGGTACGTGCACCCCTCAAGGTTGAAACCGTTCATTGCGCCGCCCCATGGTTCGCACACACACATGCATGGCCAAACGTGTGAGGGGTCTGCCGACTCCCCGACGTCGCTGCTTTCGCCTAACCTGACATCAACTGTTCCATCTCCAGGTGCAACAGGAGTGACGGATCCACGACCGCCAACCCCTCCCGGGGGGGTCGGGGGTCACTCGGCGGCGAAGCCAGACTCTCTCGCACCCGGACCGTCAACAACCGCCACTGAGCGTGCCGGGACGGGCCCTTGTGACGGGCCCGCCGCGAGAACGCGCGCCAAAACGCGCAGACTTTTGTGAGGTCGGCCGTTGGGGGGCCCTTGCGGACGGTGGGGGGAGGCGTCCGGAGCGCGTGTATATATGTTGGTATTTATTCGGGGGGGTGCGTCGGGTTATTTTTTTTCTTCCTGTTTCCTGTTGTTGTTGTTATGGTTGTCATTGTTCTTGTTAAAATTACGCGAGGCACACACGGTTTTGGGGAGGGATGCACCTTTATTCTGATTTTTTTGCAGCCGGAGACGGCTGCGAGCTGTACAGGGGGGGGTGATGTAGAGGTGTAATTGTGTATGGGCACGGATGGCTAACAAACACAAGGGGCGTGGCTAGGGCCGTACACAGAGGAGGTGCTCACACTGACGTCCGCACCTGCATCCCCCACGGGCCCCTCCCGGGGGCCGAGTACTATAAAAGATGGTGAGCCGGAGGGCTCGAGGTCGAGTATTAGCTTAAACCAGCGAAGACTGAAGACCAGCTAGAATAGGCCCCGGAGCTCCCCTGGCTCGCTGTCCTTGTCAGGGCCGACCAGGGCAAGCCGGTGGCGTGGCCCCGAGAGCCCAGACTGACGTTCTTATAAGAGCCGGTCTGGAGACTCAGGGTGCCGGGATCCCAGCTTGACCAGGGCTGGGATAGGTAGCCTCCCCTAGCTCCGTAGTGGAGGACTTGGGCGTAGGTTAGCGGAGTTAGATGTTGTGTCTCCCTGTTAGCCGAGTGAAGGGGACGATACCCCTTTAAGTACTGTGTGTACCCGTTACTGTGCACAAGTTGGTGTTAATAAATAAGTGTGCCTCCGACCCCGTCGTCAACGCCTCCTGAATACTTACTACACTTACATGGAGCGTTACGTTATTTTTCGGCCCATTGTCTCTGCGCCCGTACTCATTAATCCCTGACCCAGCCGGTTTAATCTGGGAGGGCGTCCGGCTGGCGAATACACACCCGGCTAGTGTGTACTTGGTCAGTGGCGCTGGGGTCCCCTGCCCTCATCGTCTGCTCTGCTCGCCTAATATTTCACCCCAGCCCTCTCCCCGATGTCGTGCGTGACTCATTGCGGCTGGCCCGGTGAACCTTTGTACGCCCATAAAATGTTAAGCCAATTTACGGGCTCCGCAATGTGATTTGTCCTGGGAGGGTCGGCCAATTTCCTAGCACCGGGAAACCGCGGGACTTCCCACCTAGGAGCCATTCGGATGAAACCCCTTTGTGCCAGGTGATCCCCTGCTGGGACACTACGTGTATGTGTGTGCTGCGTGTGTGCCTGTGCTCGGGGGGGGGGGGGGGGGGGTCGCGGCGCTTGCGGAGTTGCTCCGCGGTCGTGGCACCATACCTGTTTTGCTTACGAGATGTCCCCTGGTAACTTGTGTTCTCCTAGAGTGAGGAACCGTTCACAAGGACCTAGGACTTGAATGGCAGATGCATACAAATGTGCAGGTCTGTTGTGATTTTTTTTTTGTGTTTGCCCCTGATGCACCTTTGCCATTCAGGATTAGGAATTCCACACTGACACGTGATACACTTAGTTGTGGTTGTTGGTTATTAATAAAGAGGTGTTATTGCAGCCAAGCTTGGTGAGCGCCGGGAGGAACCCTGTGATTGGATGTGATGGAACAGAAAGAGAGGGGAGGGAGACTTGCACCTCAATTTCTGCCACAAAGTGGCAAATGCTCGCTGACATGAGGTCAAAGGACAGACCCATGCGCTTTCTACCCTCTACCAGATTATGCAGCTGCTGCACAGCAGACACGTGACCTCGAAGATCTGTCCAAACTTGACGAGGGTGACTGACTGGCAGGTACACTGCCCACAACTAATTGTATGTGTTGTAGCTGCCTGGCGCTGTATGTGTCACTTCACCTGTTGTTACTGCAAGGGAGGCTCCCAGCAGCCGTCCTGAAGCCTCTAATTAGCTTTAACGAGCTGTCTTGTAGCGTCGATTTAGGTGTTCATTGACGCCAATAATACCGCTCTTTGGCAAGACCAGTCAGTTCCTGTTGTACCACAGCCAATATTTATTGCTTTTCTCCAGCCTGCCATTTGGCCACACACACGCACTGACATCCTGCAAGCAGCTCGAGCCCCCATAAGAAATAACCACCATTGATAGTTGTCTGTTTTTTTGTTGCCCTCCACTCCCTCTGGAATTGTCTTTTTCCACATAACATGAACAAAAAAAAGGTGCTTCTTGTAGAATAACTACTTGGAGAGTGTCTTTCCAGCCTTGGCTCCAAAATTGACAAAAAGTTACCACGATATGGATTTTATATTCCCCATTCCTGCCACTGCCAGAGCTCTACTCTCACCGATGGGGCACGTTTCCTGTTTGTACTCCTGCATGATCTTTGTCGTGGATAAGATGCTTGGTATATTTGTGTTTATACTCAGTACCAACAAAAGCTCCAGGGACACGACGTACCCTCTCGCAAACATAACCCTTCTGAGTCTACCATTACACTGCTCATCCATCTCTCACCTCTAACCCCGCAATAAAATAGTCTTGACCCATGCATTGTACTGCTTCTGCTTGTGTTGACATTGCAAGGACAAGGAAGTGGTAGTGCAGTCTTTACATTCCTTTGCAATGTAACAGTGACAGCTGAACATATAGGTCAAAAACATATTTCAGTGGTATTTATCTCCATAGGTAGTCTTCAGCGAGTGATTGAAATATCTCATTCCTGTGGGGAGGACCATTTTTTTGTCCACAGTACAATCACCATTAAATTTCCACCAAGTGATTGCTACCTGGTCCAGCTCTTTTATGAGCCCCAAAGAAAAAAGAATGATGATCCTGAGTTGACCTTGGCCAGTATTTGTTTTTGGACAATGCCAGCAGGAGACTTGCTGCTCTCAACTGACTTTCTGCCCCATAAGAGCAGCAATATTAACATCCAAAGAAAGCCTTATTTCTCTCTGCAAATTTACCAGCTCTGGAAAAAAAATCTGGCTGTTATAAAATGAAATCTAAATGATTTGTGTGTAAAAGTCTCACCAGAGTGCTGCCATCAGGCGTAACGAGAGAGGGAGAATGGGAGCACAATTGTACTTCGTGCCCAAGCACAGGAGGGAGCACCCATATTTGCACAATTTTTTTTACGTAATTTACCGGCTAATTTATTGTGTAAATCATTGTAATCCAAGTACCGATATCTGCTGACAAGGCCGTCCATAGGGGAGGTACTGGGCCCAGGGGAAAATAACACTGTGTGGGCCCTGTGACTGATGCCTTCAAACTAAAGCGGAAGTATTATATCTGACACCGTGATGTTGAAGCGTGGGGCCCGGGGTGGTCGTCCAGATTCCCCGTACCATAGGGATTGCTCTTTTTGCTGGAAATGGGAGTCCCCAGCCAACATTCCCTAATGTGGCCCCAAATTTCTCCTGATGGACCTGGCTACCATGGGGTGTTTCGCCAATTCCTTTTTGAGTATTTTTTTTGTTATACGCTTGGCATTGAATGATAATTGTTATAAATAAGTGGTAAATTAAGGTATAATGACAGCTGTCTTCCAAACAAACTCATTCTCATAAAAAATAAATAATATTTCAAGATCCGCATTCATTGCATGTGAAAAGAAGACAGCCCTTAATACGTTCGGTGTGAAAGACATTCAACATATATACTTATGCCATGAAGCAGTCCTTGGAGCCGCAGGTTGCCGACCCCTGATCTAGGTGTTTTAAGCAAATGTGGAATCGTTAATTATGTTATATAATTTGGCATCAAACTAGGACCCATATCTTAAAGAAATAGTTCTTGCTCATAGCATCTGGCAGTTTGTCAGCTCTGATCCAAACAAGCCGGACTGCTGATGAGACACCTGCGAATCCAGTCCAGAGTTTGCTCATACTGAATCAACGCTGCTGAAATTATGCACTCCTAGAAGATTGTGGAGATGTTATTGAGACAGTGATATGAAAGAGACAGTTTTCTTATATAGTTAATTTTCATTATGCTAATAGAAATAGGAAATTTGCCATTTAGCCTATTCTGAAACAGTATGTCTTACTCCTGGGGAACTGCCAGATGTTACAGGCAAATACTAATTAATTCCATATAAATATATGTATTAATTTACTAAAAATTCCATTAATGTGCATACGATTGTATTAACAGCATGTCAACATTTGGTCGTAATTTGAAACCATTTTACTTTTTGGACATATGTTAGTTATTATAAATTACAGTCCATGTTATTTGTCCACACAGCAATAAAGGGAAACATAATCAAATGACGTGCGGTTCATCTCGGATCATAATCTATAATCCATAATCTGCATGTAGGCATTAGGCATGGATTACAGCTCTTTATAACCTTGGGCGCACAGGCATGCCATTGTCTCAAGATTACAAAACAATGTGAAAATGATAAAAGACTGGTGAAAAACAGTTAAACATGACACCTGATTGCATAGACCTCCAAGGTGACCGATAAAATGTAATCTTCACGCATGTTTGCTGCATCTGCATTCATCAAATAATCATAGAAGCAAAAACCACTGTTACCAGATGGAAGCAGCAATAACAACTTTAAAACTGCTGTCAGAGCATCCAGATGAATGAGACCCCTGACCTACTGGTTCTTAAACCTAAGCAGTTATCGCCCTGCTCTCGTCTTCTACAGACATTGGTAGAGCGTGTTAATCTATTTCACAAATCACTGATACAAGATACTGAATGTACAAAACTGCCGTTTCATCAAATTACTGGATTGGCTTTTGGGAACATACATTTGTTTCTCATGGTCTGATCCGATAAGCATTTTGGATTTTTTCTAAAGTTGCAATTCACTTATGAACCAACATGTATGCATGTGGAAATGGAGAAGCTTGGAATACATCTGAAGTTCATCTTCTTGGTTCGGAATGACGCTGTCTTTCCGACAGACCTGTTCTTCACCTGAGGACGGCTGCTTGCGTTGTGGCCGAAACGTCGTGAGAATTGTATTTTATTATGTTTTATTTTTATTATTTTATTATTTCCCTTCTACGTGACTTTACAGAAAGAACCAAGAAAATGAATCCCTGCAGTCACGCAAGCCTTAAATCGAAATTTTACATCTGAAGTTGTTTTGTGCACGACCATGAATACTTTATTTGAGTACTAAATGTATTGCCAAATCCAGTCCTGAGAACATTCAATAAAGAAAGACAAAGGCTGAACATAAATTAATGCCCAATAAAACTGATCCTCTACCAATAACCTGATACATTTGTATCTGCCATTGAACTCGTGTGCAAGTTTTACCCACTACACTCAAGCTCACGCTACAGCCGTAAAATTAGGTTAAACCTGATGAATACATGTTTAACGATCACTGTTATAATTATTTAAGTGAACATTGTAAAATGATGTATGAAATAATTTTCACTAGGGGGTAGTGCTTGTTACTATATGCAATTACATTTTTACGTATATATGTGACATCACAATGGGTGCAGGAGCATAGTCTCATAAAAGCAGTTGAAAAACGCACAATGTTACCTTCAACTTTTTGCAACGATGTAATAAAGCACAATTTACTTTCAGTTGCAAGGAAATTCCAATATCAATTTAAATGGCATCTTTAATTCATATAGGTTTTTGTGTGAATGGCCATATATGTGTAAGTACAGTACGGGGTGATGTAGGGAAAGTACAGCTCCCCGGGACCATGGTTACTAATTAACGTAACGGGAACAGACAGGATCATGTTAGGGTAATGTGGGACCTAAGTGGTTGCTAATAATGATTGATGGGACAAGCATTGACAGGGTCTTGTGAGGGGAAGCACGGGACCCAACGGTCGTAAATTGTAATAAGGGCGGAGAGAGACAGGGCCAGGTGCAGTGAACGAGAGTTCGGGAACAAGGGCGTGGCCGGGTCGTGAGAGGGATAAGAGCCAGTGCAGACCGGACCTGGGGGCTGTTGTGGGGAATCGCCGTCGTCACCTTGGAACGGGTCATCTTCATCACCCTGGAGTGGGCACCGTGTAGTCTTGAAGGGTTGGAGTTACGTTGTCTCAGAATAGAGTATCTAAATTGCCCAAGCGTATATACTCACTCGCGGTTACTCGTTAAATTGTCAGCGGACTTTATTCATAATAAATATATATTAAAACAAGACAGTGTCTCTGAGAGCTACATTACAGTGGCGTCAAAAGTGGCTATTGCAAAATGTCTAAGAAGAGGAGGAGCACTTCCAAGGGGCCCCCAGACGGGGTCCTGGTGACAATCCCCACGGGCGCAGGGAACACAGTGCCGAGGATGGAGATGTCGGTTGCCTCGCCGCCCCAGCTACATGCTCTGGTGGAGTTGCAGGCGCCGCCGGTGAGGGGAGAGGCGGGGGCCGCTTCTCCCCAGCAACACCTGATGGAGGGATGGCGAGAGCTGGTGGCGGAGGTGGATCGGCTCCGCTCGACCGTCGCTCAATTAGTGGCTTCAATGGGTGCGGCGACGTCGAGGGCGGAGGTGGCCGTGGATGAGTTGCTAAATTCGCAGGGATGGTGGAGTGGCCGCCTGCGGTTGGGATTCCCGCTCTGGGGACCACGCGGTCGGGAAACGACACGACCGAGGGCCGCCATTTTGGAGCCTGCGCAAGAGGCAGTAGAAGCGGCACACTGCCTCGCCGCCGATCGACCACGAAGATTGCCCCCGGTGAAAGAGTTTACAGGGGCAGGGGGAGATTGGGGTGCCTTCACCCGCCGGTTGGAAGCAGCGTACCGGTCAGTTGACTAGATCAGGGGTCCTCAAACTACGGCCCGCGGGCCACATGCGGCCCGCCGAGGACATTTATCCGGCCCATGGTCACTAATTGGGCTGCGCTTGTGAGCACTAATTGGGCTGCGCTGGTGAGCACTAATTGGGCTGCGCTGGTGAGCACTCATTGGGCTGCGGTGGTGGGCACTAATTGGGCTGCGGTGGCGAGCACTGATTAGGCTGCGCTGGTGAGCACTGATTGAGCTGCGGCGGTGGGCACTGATTGAGCTGCGGCGGTGGGCACTCATTGGGCTGCGCTGGTGAATGGTTCAATGGGCCAATTGACTGGACTTGCCCCCCAGGCCTAAGGCTGCCAGCCCTCCCCTGGCTGTGCTTGACTGGCTCTCCCTCCCTCAGCTCCCTCACTTGCCCCTCGGCTCCACTCCCAGTGATATTCCTGTGTGCTGGGGATGTACTGCGATCTGTGAACAAAACTGCAGGTGTAATTAACTTTTTAATGGCACCCGCACCAGTGTGAGCCTGGGGTAAAAGCGGAGTTCCCCCAATCAGACTGCATTGATGGGCAGTGCAGTCTGTATGTCTCTGTGTGGGCAAAGTTATTGCTGGTATATTGTTTTTGTAGCGCTGTACATATATATATTGGTATTTTACTAATAGCAATTTTGACTCCCTAGGAAACTGATGTCAAGAAAGAGAAAAATTTACTCGGAGTGTAGGATATTCAAAGAACAGTGGACTTATGATTACTTTTTCATGCAGTACAAGGAAAGAGCTGTGTGTCTGATATGCCAGAATATAGTTTCTGTGTTCAAATAATACAATTTACATCGACAATATGAAACTCAACATAAAGATAAATATGATTGTTTGGTTGGAGAAGTGAGAAAAGATAAAATATTAAAACTGAAAAATACATTAACAACTCAGCAAAATACTTTTGTGAAGCAGAAGCAGCTAAATATTTCATCACTGCGAGCAAGTTTTCAAGTTGCCAAGCTAATAGCGTGCACTGGCAGACCATTCGTGGAGGGAGAATTTGTTAAAGAATGCCTTCTTTCTGTTGCCAAAGAGATGTGTCCAGAGAAGGCCGATTTATTTAGTACAGTGAGTCTTTCAGGACCTACAATTACACGGAGGATTGAAGAAATGGGAGACAATTTGCATCAGCATTTGCAAAACTTTACAAAAAAACTTTCCTATTTTTCCTTGGCACTCGACGAAAGCAATGATGTTCGTGATTCTGCACAACTTCTAATTTTTATTCGTGGGATGAATGACTATTTCGAAGTCACAGAAGAGCTTGCTGCACTGCAAAGCATCAAAGGAACAACTACAGGAGAGGATATCTATGAAAAGGTTTGCCAAACTGTGAATGGTTTGGAGCTGAATTGGGCTAAACTAGCCAGTGTGACAACTGATGGTGCTCCTAGCATGGTGGGGTCTAAGAAAGGAGTAATTGCTCACATTAACCAAGAGATGGACAAACATAACCATTCTCATCCAATAGCCATACACTGCCTCATCCACCAACAAGCGCTGTGTAGTAAATCACTGACGTGGAACTCTGTTATGAAAATTGTGGTATCTTGTGTTAAATTCATTAGAGCTCATGCACTAAACCACAGACAATTTCAGGAATTTCTGTCTGAACTAAATGTTGACTATGAAGATGTTCTGTACCACACAGAAGTCCGTTGGCTGAGTCGAGGGAGAGTTTTGAAACGTTTCTATGACTTACTTCCACAGATTACAGCATTTCTGCTTTCAAAAAACAAAGTACCAGAGCTCAATGATGCAGACTGGAAATGGCACTTTGCCTTTCTGACAGATGTAACAGAGCAACTCAACAGTTTCAATGTGCAACTTCAAGGAAAGGGGAAGCTCCTCTGTGATATGCAATCACATGTCAAAGCATTTGAAGTAAAATTAGGCCTCCTCATCAAACAAGTTAAGGAGGAAAACTTCTGCCATCTCCCGACAACTCAAAATCTGTTAGCGAAAAAACCATTGGTTGCAATTCCCAAACAAAACATGTGTGGATTCACTGGAAAAATTGCAAAAGGAGTTCCAATTTAGATTTAAAGAGCTTCATCTCCATGAACAGGACATACAGCTTTTCCGTAACCCATTTTCTATTGACATTGAAAATGTGAATACAATTTACCAAATGGAACTGGCTGAACTGCAGAATTGTGACTCTCTGAAAGACGCATTCAAGTCAAGCAGCCTTCATAATTTCTATGCATCTCTCCCCTCTGAGACATATCCTCATCTCAGGAACCATGCACTCAAAATGGCAACCATCTTTGGCAGCACTTATGTCTGTGAACAGACTTTTTCCAGAATGAAACATTTGAAATCTCCAACCAGATCTAGACTAACGGATGCACACTTGCATCACTTGTTACGACTAGCAGTGACAAATATGGAACCGGACATTGACCATCTCATTAGCCCAAAGCAGGCCCATAGTTCCCATTGAAATACTGGCAAGTTTGTTGATTGAACTTTACTTGTTCTTCATTTTAAATATTGTATTTGTTCCCGTTTTGTTTCTTCACTTCAAAATAAGATATATGCAGTGTGTATAGGAATTTGTTCATAGTTTTTTTTAACTATAGTCCGGCCCTCCAACGGTCTGAGGGACAGTGAACTGGCCCCCTGTTTAAAAAGTTTGAGGACCCCTGGACTAGATGGAGGAGGAGGCGTTGAGAGCTTTACCTATGGCTCTTGACGATGATGGCCTCGCGGCGTTCCAGGCCATCCCTGTAGAGATAAGGGCTACTCTTCAGGATGCCTATAGAGAGATGGCCGCAGTATACGACCCACCGTCGGCTACACGGAAGAAGTTCCTCCAGCGGTGTCGTGGGGAAGCTGTTGACAACCCTCACCTACCGCGGCGCGCCGATGGCATTGGGGTTGGCGGCCTATCCATGGTTGGATCAAGCAGAGCTCAACTCTCTCGTGATGGAGAAAATGTTGGAATTGGCCTCGGAAATGGGAGTCGTGTTACCGGTGATCGACGAAGATGCTCATACATCCTTGTGGGCCGCCAGGTGCCTGCAAGCACACGAAACCCTGCGAAAACAGACTCGGGTGGCTGCATGGACCGGGAAGCCGTGGACTGGAGATGGATCGAACAGCTGACCATCACGGGGCATAGAAGAGCCGACGGAGGATGGCGTTGAATCTACGGGGGAGGTGACGGCAGCGGTTCATGGTTGGGAGCGGTGGCGAGTCGAGATGCCATGACGGAACCGGGAGTGGCGATCCCAAGTCGAGGCAGCGCCGTTGCCACGAGTGCCCAAGCCCGCCTGCTTCCATTAAGGCCAGCTTGGACACTTTGCGCGGGGATGCCAAAACATCGCTCGGACATCGACGGAGTTCCACACATCCACTGCCTCGTCGACCACCACATTCCAGCCCCCCCAGGCAAGTCACGATGCACCAGACACCTGGCTGCTAAAAGCATATCACGCATCGGGGCCACGGGGACAATTTCCACCCCCCATTCTCTGGTCAGGGTGGACGGCCAGCTAGCATGGCCGACACAGGGGTGGGCAAACTCGAGCACGCAACGGCGAAAGCTGTCGCGCCGAGTAGTAGCAGCGGCGGCTGGCTCATCGGTAATAGTCAGGTTTGTACAAGGAGTGGAAGTTCGTGTGTTGGTTAAATGGGTGCCTCAGCTACTATCATATCTGAGGTTATTTTTTAAACGTTACCTTTGAAAAATCATCGTGTAACGCCGGTGATGAATGCCTGTGTGGCGGCAAATGGGGGAAGTATGGGAATTGTAGGACAAATAAAAGCTCGCATCAATTTGAGGGAGATTAAGATGTCAGGGCTGGTGTTGATTTCAAAAAAACTGGCTGTGCCCTGCCTCTTGGGCACACATTTTTTTAGCAAGATGCCCTTACAATTTTTTACCGACCAGGGTTGTGTTCAGATGCCGTCAGGACAACTAATGTTTTTCTTGGACTCCCCGCATCGGCCTGCAAAGCAAGGGATGTCGGTTCAGGCTCTAGTCAAGGAATCTCTAGAGGTCCCACCCAGTACGCAGGTATTGGTCCGGTTGCGTTACCACAGACGGTTGGACCTAACAGATCAGGAGGCAGGGGTCTTCCTTACCCCGTCTAAAGCAGTGACCCAGGGGCTCACACTGGTCGGTGCGCTGACGCTGTTGAGAGGAGATCTGGAACCATTCCAGCAAGTACTCAATGTGGGAGTGGAACCGGTAGTGGTTCAGGCGGGAATGATGCTGGCCCATGCAATGTTAATGGGGAGCGACGCGCTCGATTCCACCATGGAGATGGTGGTAGGAGGAGTGGTGCATGCGGTGGAAGCTGATGAAGCATGGATGGATAAGTCGTGTGAGGAGAACCCTAAGTTTTCTGTGGCGCAACGGGCAGAGTTAAGATCCCTCTTATGGGAATTTTCAGAGGTGTTCAGTAGGGGCAAATTTGACATCGGGCACACTTCCCTACTGCAACACCGTATTAACATGGGCACGGCAGCCCCCATTTGACAAAAATCCCTATAGATTGAGCCCGTGGGAAAAAGAAAGTGTACAACTGGCGGTAGAATAAATGTTGGCAGCAGACATTATTTCCCCCTCCACCAGCTTTGGGGTGCTCCCGTGGTGTTGGTGAAAAAGGCTGATGGCACGATGCGGTTATATGTAGACGCCTTTTGGCGTCATCTGGTCCAACCCATGTGAGACTAGGCTCTAAGGAAAGCTGTCTCGGGTGTGGACCAATCAACTTCAAGGACAGTGCATACATTATCAGAGTTATGTTTTTGTTTGCATTATGACTGCAGGTATTGTGGTCTATGCAAACATGACTCCTTGTAAAAAAGGTGTCGGTTTTGTTGCCAGATAGAAGGGTAAAAAATCAATTATCAAGTTAAATAAAGTTTCAGTCGTGGACTCGTACCCGCTCCCTGGACATGCTGTCGGGTGCTCGATTTTTTTCTAGCATGGACCTTTTGTTGGGGTTTTGGCAACTTCCCCTGGATGAGTCGTCCAAACCAAAGACAGCATTCAGAATGCCTCAAGGGTTGTACCATTTTAACTGCCTTCCCATGGGCTTGCATTCGGCCCCGGCCACCTTTCAGAGATTGATGGAATTAGTCCTAGCTGGGTTGCAATGGGACTCTTGTCTCATTTACCTCGACAATATGATCATGTTTGGCCGCACCTGTGTTGTCAAGGTACGGTCAACCAATCTCAAATTGAAACCTGCAAAGTGCCACCTGATACAAACCTCCGTGCAGTATTTGGGCCACATCGTAAGCAATTCCGGGATAATGACGGACCCCGACAAAATGGCGTGTGTGCGCAACTGGCCAACTCCTCAGTCGTTGGAGGAGGTGCGCAGTTTTGTCGGTTTCGCGTACCATTACTGAAGGTTCATTCCGCAATTCGCGAAGATTGCAAAGCCTCTCCATGCATTGATGGAGAGAGGGGGAGGAGGCCGCCTTTGTTGTGCTGTCCGAGAGCCTTGCCAACACGCCTCCCCTAGAGTATCTGGATTTTTCCCTACCGTTAATTTTAGACACAGATGCCAGTGCACGGGCATAGGGGCTGTCCTGTCGCAGGTCAAGAATGGTATTGAAAGGGTGATGGCGTACAGGAGTCGCGTCTTGTCAACTGCGGAACAACGTTAATGCATAAACCAGGAGATAACTTTTGGCCATGGTGCACTTTATGCAACAATACAGGCCCTACCTTTACAAGAGGGACTTCGTGGTCCATACGGATCATGCCGCCCTCCAGTTCTCATTGCGAGTGGATCAACCCTCCGTCCAGCTCTCACGTTGGTTAGAAATATTGCAGGAGTACTCGTTCCGGGTGGTTTACCGGAAGGGGTCACGGCACAGAAATGTGGACACACTATCCCGATTGCCGTGGCGGGAACGCTGCACTTGTTCAACGGGCGTGGGGTGGTGTAGGCCGCAGGGTGTGAAACTGCCAGATGTGGTGGCAACGGTGGAGGGCACGGCACCGGTTGGTGAAATCGCGCTAGAAGAAAGAACGTTGGGCTTCACGCTTGCCGAATGGGGTCGGTTACAAATGGAGGACACGTCCTTGTTATGATTGCGGTGGCGTGCGGAGCGGGAACACAAGAACCCTAGTCTGGCGAAGGTCTCGAGAATCATTCTTAAGGAAGGTCTGCTCATGAGGTGGGACGAGGGGTTGCAATGTTATGGCATTGTGAGGTGCATTGACTCGGGTGGTGCATGAAACAAATTGTTACACCTTGGGGTTCGGAAAATGTTGCTAACACTGGAAAGGGATTTTTTTGGCCGGGATTGTCAGAAGATGTGTACCACCTAGTTAAGGGCTGCACCGGTTGTGCACGCCGGAAACCACCAGCCAAAAAGTCTCAATCCCCCTTGCAGTCCATCGCTGTGTCCCGAGTTAACGAGCTGTTCGCGCTTGACATTTTGGGGCACTTCTCCTGCACACAGTAAGGCAGGGGTCTTAAACTGGCGGCCGCGGGCCAATTGCAGCCCTCGGGACGATATATTGTGGCCCCCACCTTAATATGAAAGTTTAATGTTCGTGCGGCCCGCGAGTTTTATATTGTAGCAACCCCGCTGTTAGCTGCTGTGTGGGACAATGTTATGATGCTCTGGTTTCCTACTGTGTGCATGTCCAGTGAATGCGGAATGCATGTGAGTGACATGGGGGGCGGGGTCGTGTGTGTGTGTGTTTGTGTACGTGTGAGAGTGAGTGAGAGAGAGAGCCGGAAGAGAAAAGAGTGGCTTTGGATGTGCGGAAAGCAGGAGGGTGAAATTCATAGTTTTCCGCCCTCTTTCGCGTAGGTCATGATGTATCCAGTGCTTCATTTGTAAATCACAAGGTGCCAGAACGCTAAGTACATATGACAGCGCAGGTACGACGAGCACAAGTCCTGGAATGCACATAAAACGACGCTTAAAACAGCACACACATGCCACTTACAATGCAGTGGGACTTATTTAGGCTATACTGCAGTGACGGTATCAGTCTTTGTGTCAGTGATTAATAAAGTGGCATCTTGAGCAAAGGCGACTTCTGTGTCCAGCGGAGAAAACGAACGGAACACACACACACAATTTGTTAAATTGAAGGCAAATTCAAGGGACACCACGGCTCCTTTACGCACACGCTGCGCTGTGAGGTTTTGGGAGCTTCTTTACGCAGACGGATTATTCTAAACCGCAGCAGTTTATAACACGTCATTGAGCTAATATCTACATTTTACAGTCTGGGCTGTTTTACATTATTATTTACACCTGATATGTGTGGATGAATTTTAATGATTTAAATTCCCTCATCCTCTGGTGGTGACATTTACGCACCGAGCGTATGAAATTGTGATGCTGTTGTTAAGAAAGCTTTATATATAACTTATTAGATTATCTTGTTATTGCGTGGCCACAAATTAGTAATTCATCCACCGATGTCAACAGGGGCTCCGTAATTTTCTAGTGATTACATTATATTGCTATATTTTATTCTAATCATTTCTTAAAAAAACTTTTTTAATATTCATATTTTTTTCGATACGAGAGGTACCGGATCTGCTCAAATAAGTCCCGGAACGCAGGCAAGCCAACACGCCGGCACAAAGTAAGCACAAAAATGTATAGAAAAATGTGATGATGTGACTGAAGGCAGCGAAAGCCCCGACAGTGGCCAGCAGCATTTGAACCCCGTGGTCACACAATGACGCTGCCTTAAATAGTCCTCTCCTCTCCCTCTTTCGGCTCTCCACTGTGCGCGCACCGGAGCGCGTCAAAGCGCAGATCCACAGCTCATCCCGGCTCAGATCCCCGTGCTTTGAACAGAGAAGCCTGTATAGTAGCAGCTGCTACAGCTGTGTCTGCCTGTGACTGGGGTGTGGGGACGAAATCTGATGGGAACGCATTACCCCCCCCCCCCATAATCTACGCACCTGTTGTTACCGGAAAAAGCGGAAATGACGTGCATTTGCGGAAATTACGTCTCCGTGCGTCGCTGGTTGGCTAAACACTTGACTGAAACTTTATTGCGTGAGCGACAGCAAGTGGAATGAATATATATCTTGTCACACAGCCTCAATCATGTCTTTTTCAAAGCCTGCAGTGAAGAGAAAGGTTGGTGACGAGCACAGACAATTTCAGGAAAAGTGGGAGATGCAATATTTATTTGTTGAGCATATGAGCACCCCGACGTGTCTTATTTGTACAGAAAAAAGTTGCAGTGCACAAGAAATACAACCTCAAACGTCATTACTCAACTAGACATGCTGAGGAGTATGCAAAATACCAGGGAGTTGAGAGCCAACCGGGTTGCCAATCTTAAAACATGTCTACTGAGGCAACAAAATGTCTTCAAGAAAGCAACCAAAGAGAATAATGCAGCAGTCGAAGTAAGCTACGTGGTTATCTCCTGGTTTACGTGAGATGATTGCTAAGGCAGGAAAGCCATTCACAGAAGGCGCGTTTATCAAAAAGTGCATCTTACAGGCTGCAAGTATAGTCTGTCCAGAAAAGAAAGGTCAGTTTAGCAACATCAGCCTTTCTGCTAACACCGTGGCAGAGCGCATTTCTGACCTGTCAAGTGACATTTATGATCAACTGCGTGAGAAAGCCACATTTTTCAATGCATACTCAGTCGCTCTTGACGAGAGTTTAGACATCACTGACACTGCCTAGCTCACAATATATGTCCGTGGTGTTGATGACAATTTTGAAGTGATGGAGGAGTTGCTCACAGTAATTCCAATGCATGGCCACACCACCGCTCAGGAGATATTTTGCCAGCTGTGTGATGCCATTGTGAATGCCGGTTTGCCATGGAAGAAGTTTGTTGGAATAACAACCGACGGAGCGCCATCAATGACAGGGAGGAAAAATGGACTGGTGGCACTTGTTCAAAGAAAACTAGAAGAGGAGGGTTTGGAGGAGGCCATTGCTCTGCACTGCATCATCCATCAGCAGGCCCTTTGCAGCAAATGCCTGAAGTTTGGCAATGTGATGTCTGTTGTTGTGAAATGCATCAACCAAATCAGATCCAGGGGCTTAAAGCACCGGATGTTCTGTACTTTTTTAGAGGAAATGGAGTCAGAATATGAGGATGTGCTCTGTTTCACCGAGGTACGTTGGCTCAGCAGGGGAAACGTCTTGAAGAGATTTTTTGAGTTGAGAGCAGAAGTGAAAGCCTTCATGGAGAAGGATGGGGTGGCTGTTCCTGTGCTAAGTGATCCCAAATGGCTCATGGACTTAGCTTTTTTTGTTGACATCACGCATGAGCTGAATGTACTGAACAAGAAGTTACAAGGCCAGGGGCAGCTCGTCAATGCTGCCTATGACAACGTGAGAGCATTCTCCACAAAACTTGTGTTATGGAAAGCCCAGCTCTGTCAGACAAACCTTTGCCATTTCCCAGCATGCAAGGCACTCCTGAATGCAGGCACACCATTCAGTGGTGAGAAGTATGTTGATGCCATTTTGAGGCTACAGGAGGAATTTGATCACAGATTTGCAGACTTCAAGACGCACAGAGCCACTTTTCAAATTTTTGCGGATCCCTTCTCCTTTGATGTGCAAGATGCCCCTCCTGTGCTTCAAATGGAGCTCATTGTTCTGCAGTGCAACTCTGACCTCAAAGCCAAGTTCAGGGAGGTGAGTGGAAAAGAAGACAAGCTTGGGCAATTTTTGCGAGAATTGAACCCCAGCTTCCCTGAGCTTTCCCGAATGTTCAAGCGGACCATGTCCCTTTTTGGCAGCACATATTTGTGTGAAAAGCTCTTCTCCACCTTGAACTTCAATAAGTCCAAGTACAGGTCCAGACTTACTGATGATCATCTTCAAGCCATACTGAGGGTCTCAACTGCTTCCTCCCTCAAGCCAAATGTGGCGCAGCTATGTGAGAGGAAGCGCTACCAGGTATCTGGCAGCAAGAAGTAGGCAAGAGAAGCCATGTTCAAAAGAACCGTTCATGTTCTTTAATATTCTATTCATGTTCAGAAGAACCCCTTGAAGTTAAATAACTGCTAGTATTCTTTGGTTCTTTCGGTAAAGTCACGTATGAAGATAAAATAATAAATTAAATTAAATACTAGCATACGACGTTTCGATTGCAACACAAGCAATCATCATCAGGTATAAATTAAATAGAAACACAAATCTAGTATACTTAGAAATGTAATGTAATACAACAGAGAGTCGGATAACATAATAATCAACACCCTATCTGGTTGATTACGTTCTTCCTGAGAATGCTAAATTTGAGAGAGAGATTAAACACAGAACCAGAAACATAGACAGACATATAAGCAGACAGATATCACAGAGATACATAGAGAGAGAGCAAACATAGGCACAAAGAGACACTACGCCTCTGTGCCGAGGCCTTAAATAGAGAAGGGGGGGGGGGGCGGGGGCGGGGAGAGAGGGAGGGGTTAGAGAAATTAGCATGTCCATGAGTGGAAACGGTGAGTGGCAAGGTGTAAAAAGCTTGAGAGAGGGGGGCAGGGGCGGAGAGAGAGGGGTTAGAGAAATTAGCATGTCAATGAGTAGCACGATGAGTGGTACGGTACGAAAGCTTGGAAACATTAGGAGGCAGGGAGAGAGACACACTAAATTAACTAACCTAGCAAAAATTTCGAAATGTAATGCAATGCAACACAGAGGGTCGGTCAACTCACAATTAACGCATAGCCTGGTTGATTACGTTCTTCCAAAGATTGCTAAATTAAAAGTTAAGTGTGAAATTTGAAAAAACACAGACACGAAGACCGATACACAAGCAGAGAGAGACAACGAAAAAACCCAGAGAGAGAGAGAGAAAAAACTAACTTTAAACTTCCCCGTAGAAGTGGTTCAAACTTGATTTGGAGCTTTCGTGACTGCAGGAATTATTCTTTGGTTCTTTCGGTAAAGTCACGTATAAAGATAAAATAATAAATTAAATTAAATACTAGCATACGACGTAATGACATTTGAGAAGTTTGGATTTTTTTGCAAAGTTTTTTTTGTGGAATACCTGATGCGGCCCAGCCTCACCCAGATACTGCCTCCAGCGGCCCCCAGGTAATTGGAGTTTGAGACCCCTGCAGTAAGGTAATACATTCCTTCTGGTCGGAGTAGATTATTTCTCCCAGTGGCTGGTGGCTTGGCCCCTACCCGACCAGACGGCAGCGTCTATAGCCGACGCGTTTTTGAACGGGTATGAATTAGATAAGGGAGTTCCCGAGCAGCTCTTTATGGACCAGGGTAAGAACTTCTCATCGAAGTTGTTACGTGAAGTGTGTGATGTGCTAGGCACAAAGAAGATTCGGATGTCGCCTTAGCATCCTCAGACAGATGGCATGGTAGAACGCCTTCACAGAACCCTAACATCAATGCTTTGCCAAGCAGTCAATGAGGAGGAGACAAATTTGGACCTATGTATCCCTGGGTGTCCTGGTGGCATAGAGGATGGCCCCTCATGCCTCCATGGAATTTTCCCCGTTTTTGAATGGCCACGGAAGTGAACCCACTATTGATGTCCAATTGGGTCTGTCCTCCAGAAGGAAGAGGCATTCTCTGCAACAGCAACCTTGCAGGTCACACTGGATCGAATTTTTGGAAGCACGCAAGGCAGCTAAAGAAAACACTGCCAAGGTGCAGGCCGCTAACGAAAAGAACGTGCGCTTTCGTGAGCACGTATTGCCATGGGTGGTAGGGGATAGAGCATGGCTGCACTGCCCACAGGTGCCATTGCACACGTCCCCCAAATTGCACCGGCCATGGCAAGGGCCGGTGGAAATAATTGAAGTTAGACGGCCACAGTGTTTGCGAGTGCAGGTAGGGCACCGCCGCTGGTTTGTCTGCACCCGTGGAAATCACGTTGGAACGGGTTTCGGCAGCCCAAGAAGTGGTGAAATTAAACACCGCCAACGAACGGAATTTGGGAAGGAGGGACCACGAGTTGCATTGGGCTGTGGGGGATCGGGCATAGTTGCGTGGACCGTAAGTGCCATTGGGAACGTCCCCAAAATCGTATCGCCCATGGCAGGGTCCTGTGGAAATGGTGGAAGTCAAACAGCCGCAGTGCATGCGCATACGAGTTGGCCGTCGCCATTGGTTAGTTCATCCATCACCATTGAAGCCTTATATTCTTCCTCGGACTGACACCTCATCCCCAAATCGTATACGGCCAGTGTTTGTTGTGTCCGACGAGCTGGGGGAATTGCATGTGGAGAGTGTGCGTCAGGAGGTCTGTATTGTGCCGCCCGCAGCTTCTGAAACCCTAACCGATGGGGCCCATGATCTCGCCGAACACGAGGTGTCGCTGACCGAGATGGAAGCCGCAACACCTGTGAAGCCAGGAGTGGGACCACCTTCCTTGGAAGTTCAGGCGGTACCTACATCTTCTGTCAGCATTTCCAATATGGACGGACCGGCAGTGGGAACTCGGTCCAAATGTTGCTAAATTCGATTAAACCATTGGTTGTGGGGTTATGTGTGGATTAAGGGGGTTGCATTGCTTGGTTTACAGAAGGGATTTTTTTACATTTTCTTCTCTGTTCCTTTTGTTGTTCGCCTGCCTTTCTAAGTTGTTGCTTAAATTCCCCCCTTTATTGCAGATCGCTCTGCCCTACTCAGAAACACATCTTGTTATATTGTTCATGTTCTAGGGGTGCTTTTATGCTTTCTTGCGCTTCAGTATTATTGGTAGCCGGGACGGCTATTTTTTCACCATGGGGGGGGGGGGGGAGTGATGTAATGACAGGGTAACACCTGCCGGCCTGTAGGGGTATTTACAGTTCTAGCTGCATTACATAATGCCTTCTTATGAAGGGGCGTATCTGGGGTAAAGGTCAAGGGCGGAGTCAGTCGAAAAGCTCCTGTAACCCAACCCGAAGGTTCTGGAAAGGGAGCCTGGCCAGAGGTGGAGCTTGGCCACGCCGGGCAGATATAAGGGAGATCGAACCAGAGGTCCTGGTTGCGTCGCTGCTCGTCATTATCTCTTCGTCTTCGACCACGTAACTGCTCTTCTGCAAGACCAGCTCCGTCGCCGCCGCTATGCTCATCGATCAGCCAGCGTATCGCAAGACGGAGATGGGCTGCGTGTTTGGACAGCCTAGGTGTAGCCGCGTTATGAAGTGTATCGCCCTGTGTGCTCTTAATAAATAAGTAGCCTTCTACTAGGCGTGTGTCGGCAGTCGCTCACTACACATGTATGGAATGTGTGCATCAGCACGTCCTTTTTAAAAGCCAGGCAGTTTACAATGGCATCACGAGCCATTTCAACACCCACTCACATTGAAATAGAACCCGTACATTTAACGTATTTATTCTTTTGTCATACCTATAAAAACTGAAATAGTTGTAACTAATTATTGTTCAAGATCCATTTATACATCTTCTACATCGATTATCATATAGTAGCTTTGTCATTGCGGGCAGTGGCTTCCATGGAAAGGGCTCTTGCCGTAATGAAAGTGAACATAAGAAACACTTGGTAATAGTCTCATTGGAATGCAGTCATTGGAGGTCATTTAACTTCACTTGCAGTGGTTGCTACAACTTTACTGTATTGGAAAAAAGCAAAGCAATTACTACAAGCACATTTATAATTAATTCTTAAGACTCTGTTGCTGTTATGAGATGTACAATCTCAGAATATTTTGCTTAGTCACAATATTTGTATGCTGACTTCACACCGGTTTTTTTTACTATTATTTTGCATGTTTGTTATTTTGGTTGCTTGGTTTAAGAAGTATGGCTACATTTACCCTACAAATTTGTGTAATTTCTTTGTTTTGCTACAATTTTGACGTTCTTGCAAAACAGGCCACAGTAGTTTTCTCAGTGGGATCCAATCCAGCTGTGAATAATTTATTGGATAGAATTTTAATATCTGGCAAATTATGCCCATGACACATGCACGCACACAATTTTACATTATCACAGACACTGACTGAATGTTCATATTCATTTGCTGATAATGACTTTATGGACAGCCAAGGCTGACATGGGATTTGAGTGACTCGATAAACAGGGTTAATGACACGCAAGACATCTTGAGATGCTAATACAAAAATCACGTTGAGAATGTTCAGGACTTTGGCAGATAGTTGAGGGGAAAATATTCCACAATACACAATAATGGCAGAAAACATGTTGTAAATGTTAACCATATTTGGACGTGAACAATTGAGTGTGTGAATAGAGAACTGAGCAATGAATCGGGGTTTCTTCTTTTTCAATCATCATGACAATCACTGGTGAAGGCAGCAAGGCCACTGGTTGCCATTAAAATGTTGCATTTTACAACAATGTAATTTTAAATTTCCTTGCCATGATTGCACACATTTTTCCCCAGTAGATAAAGCGTATTGACAGGCATGGGGCTTACAACTGCATTAGACATGGACCATTCAGCATTAAAGAATAATGAGTGAATGATGTGGCATTGCCTTTGAAGAATTTTTCCAGCACATGCCGTAAATGCTGTAGATTGCACCAATAGGAGCTCACAAAGGCAACATAATGTGGTCTGGTGTGTTCCAGTAAAACATCTTAACTATATATTAAGAGAGGGAAATAAAGGAGAGGACATGTTCCTTCCTATTGACCTGCTTACACGTACTGATGATTTAATGTAAAAGTATGATTTCCCGTATTCATGTTCCGTATTTTTACGTATAATTACCATCAGTATCGGGTCTACTGGACATATGCCCCTTCATCACTGGACACAAGAGTGTGCAGTGGTAGAGCTGGCCGATTGGGCGCCCTGAGCCAGGCAGACACAGTAGATCATCGATTATCTGGCGGCTTTGGGGGGAAAGGGGCGCCGGATTTTCAAAAACGCCAGATAATCGCATCATTTTCTTAGGTTTCTTCGGTAAAATCACGTAGGTAAAAAATAAAAATTAATAAAAGTAAAATAAAATTAAAATCACGACGTTTCGGAGGCAACACAAGCCTCCGTCTTCAGGTGGAACCATCACAGCACGATTGCTGTATCAAGTAAGAGAAATTCCAAAAGAACCGTCCTTGTATATATACTGGTTGAGGGTGAGAGGAGCCAAGGCAGGCCCCTGGATATTATTATTAGTGTGAGGTTCGTGCGGCTGAAGCCGCTGCTAGGAATGAGCCTTTGTTGTGTAGACTGGTTGAACTGGGAGGTTCCAAGAGTTGTTAAGGTGCGGATGCTGTAAAGGTGCGGCTGCTGTAAATGGGACTGAGCCTTTGTTATGTAGAGGTTGAGCTCATTCCTAGCAGTGGCTTCAGACGGAGGGATGGCAGTTCCTCACCAGCCAGCTCGGCCAACTACTGCAAGCAGCTGCGTGCCTCGTCTCCCTCATGTCGGAGGTGGGAGCAGGAACGGGCACTTCCTGCCATTTCTCTGCCCACCACGTTTGAACTTGGTGCTAACTTCTCAACGGACGCAACGCAGCAACCGGGCGCCATTTTAAGTGCGACGCAGCAACCGGCCGCCATTGACTCTGCTGCAGCGACGATGCTGTGCGTGCTGTTGTATATGTCGGTTCTTGAAAGATTAATAATGAAATAAATTTCATTATTAAAATGAAAAAAATGCGTAAATTACCACAAGTATGTTAATTTATGTAATTATGTACATACTTTATGATAATTAGGGATGTGGAATTGCAAGTTGTGTAAAGGTATGCGCTTATGTTGATGAGTGCAGTTATGATAATTAGGGTCACCCTCAGTGTTTAGGGTTGTATTATCAATCGGAATAATACAATTAATTGTATGAAGTTATGCAAGTGTGATGTAATTATGCTGATTAAGCTCGGCTTCATTGTCTAGGGTTGTATAATCAATCGGGATAATACAATGATTCTCGCTTTAACATTTACTGATTGTGACTTAGTGTTTTTATGTCAGGTCTCCAAATTCAAATCTCACCGCAGGATACAGTTGTCATAATTAAGATTATTATGCATGAACTTAGGAAGGCACCACTCAGACACTTCTGTGTTAAGCAAATTTAGTTTCTAAACAAAAACATAACACTCTAGTATGCAAACTCTTATGCTTGGAATTATCAACACAGTACTCCTGGAAATGTTTTCGTCATTGATCCGTACATTTAACCCTCAATGATTACGTTTGTCAAACTGGGTAACAGAACAATCGGTTAATTCCTCAATGTAAAAGCGAGCGTCAATAAAGAAACATGTCCCGAAGGCAAAAGTAGACCTCAATGAATTCATTGATAAGATTATACAATTGACGAAATGTCTTGGAATAATGGTGTGCGTCAGTGTGCCTGCTTCAGCAAATGCTTATCAATTGGCTAAAGCTTCAATAAATTCGCGGGAAAGATTCTGTGATCAAAATAAAGGTTTCAATACAATAGTCTCCCTGTGAGTGGGTGGATTCGTAAAGTAGGTTTCTAAACGTTTACTTTCAATAATGAATTCATTGGTAAGTTATGCAATTAACTAAAATACTTCTAAACGACCGTATCCACGTAACTCAATGGGCAGCAATGTTCTTCATTATCAGCTAATAGTTGAAGCACTCATCATTGGTCTTCTTATTATTAGTCCCGATATGTGTGTGTTGGTGGTTGTCTCCTTGATCAATTCTTAGCGTTAAGCAGACGCCGAGCGATGCGTTGTGAGTGCGTGAGTGTGGGGGAGGGGCATCCAAACAGCTTCCTCGCTCTCCCTCGGCAGCAGCTGGAGCTGCTTGTCCACTGTTGGATGAAGAGTCGGCACGACGCTCGCCGTCGGCGGTGCGCGATGATTCCGTCGTCAGATAGCGCCCGCAGCTCGTCCGTTGGTCGCCGTTCCTCACTCTTGTCTTGGTTCCCATCTGGTTCTGGTCGGTGTGTGTGGGTCGAACCCACGGGGCTCTCGCCGGCGTTCTCCTCTTCCTCACGGGCGGCTGGTCAGGCTATTACCACTGCTGGATGAGCTGAATCGGCACGACGCTTGTCTTTGATGGTACTTGATAGCGTTCGCCGCTTGTCTGCTGGCAGCTGACACCCTTGCTCGGTGGCGCTGGTGGCGCTGCTGCGCTCTCTCTCCGGCTCCGTGCTCTCTGGCGATGCCCGATGGCGTGTGCTGATGGTTCTCTGCGATGATGGCTTGTTCGATGCTTGGCGCTTTCCGCCCTTTCTCCCACGATCAAGGAGAGATAGCTCTCTCCTTGATCGTGCAGCTGGCACTCATATTCTTAGGTTTTTTCGGTAAAGTCACGTAAAAAAAAACCCCCCTAAGAATATGAATCCTTGCAGTCACGAAAGCTTCAAATCTAGAAGCTGGCACTCAGTGTAGAATAACTTTGAGCGATACTTCTTCTGTCAGCTTAGAACTCGTACTCGGTGACACATCGCTACTCGGCAAGCCTCGCCATCCTTGTTCGATTGCATAGTTCCACCCCAGAGCTTGCCGTTTGCAGTACTGCTCGCTTGGTCGATGCTTGGCGCTTTCCGCCCTTCCTCGAGGTTGATTGCTTGACGTTGCTCGTCACTCTTTCTCTCGGGCTGCATCTGCTCGTGGGATCCTTGACTCTGCAAGCGACTCAAAAGATCAGGATAACTGTAAAATAAAACTTTCAGCGATACTCTGTCGGTCCATACCGAACTCAGCACCGAGCATCACCTCGCCCCTCTTTTCTGCGAGACACAACACCCATTGTTGATCTCGAGGCTTTGCCCCAGAGTCTGCCCGTCGCAGTACTCTCTTGCATGATCTGTGTCGTTGATTAGATGTGAAATTCTCTCCCCTCTGCGCGTCTCTTGCGAAAAAAAACAAACAGATGCGCTCTGTTCGTCCTCCTCCCGTGGCTGCCTGGTTGCCCCCCCTTTTTCGATCTTTGACAGTTTATGTTTTTGTTTGCATTCCTTCCCCCCCCCTTCATAGTGTTTGTTATCTCGAGGGAAGACACACTTCATACGTATTTTATGGCTACCATGTGTTGTGTCAAATTGTTGGAAGACAAAGGTGGCCGGGGAGGCTCTGATTCCATGGAATACATATTATCTGGTCTTGTGTGTTTGACCTATTTTTCTTGTATCTCTTTTGAGTTACCCCCAGTTCAATATCTCGTGGTTATTATTTGGTTTATGTTTAACCAAGATTTGTAATGCCCCTCGTTGTTACTGTAATGTAGTAACTCGGCGGGAGACGACTTCACGGGTAGCACACTCTTTATTTCACCAACTTCGTTTCACAGGTGACTAACACCCACTGTAGTATCTCGGGTGACTAACACCCACTTGGTTACTCGGGTGACCAACACCCACTCAGCTACTCGGGTGACTAACACCCACTGAGCTACTCGGGTGACCAACACCCACTTAGCTACTCGGGTGACTAACACCCACTGAGCTACTCGGGTGACCAACACCCACTTAGCTACTCGGGCGACTAACACCCACTGAGCTACTCGGGTGACCAACACCCACTTAGCTACTCGGGTGACTAACACCCACTGAGCTACTCGAACACGGGCTCTTACGCCCCGTAGCCTCTCGGAACACACCCAGCCGGGGTGTTCCTCTCGACCCTGGGTCCCACAGTCCCGACCCACATGGGCGTCGGACCACGGGTCCCACAGTCTCGCCTCCGAGCCACACAGGGCCCCGGTCCCAACAAGGACAGCGGGACTAGGGGTCTCAGGGCACTACCTCTTCCCTCCGTCTTCGATCTTCAACTTGTTAACAACCTCCTCAAGTGCTCTCGCGCGTCACCCTTTATACACTCCCTGCGGACGTCGCTGAGAGCACTCATCCCATTTGACCAATCACCGGGCGCTGGCTACGATCCTGTTTTCCCACAGTGTCAGCGCGCCTCACCACTCACGCCGCGCCGCCCCGTGATCTCTCACTCCCGGCGCGCGCGTCCACACCACGCCCCCAACGCGTGCCCAACCCCGCACCCCGTGCCGCCCCGTGATCCATCACTGTCGGCGCACGTCAACACCACCACTACATCACCCCCTACCACATAGCTCGCAGCCGACCCGGCTGCTATAAAAATATACAACACCCCCTCCCATGTGTGCCCCGTAACACAACAACAACATAACAACATAACACAACACGAACACCGCCATCCGCAAAAACCAGCAATGCCACCACAACAACAGAACACTATTTACAATCCGGCGAGTGACAACAATAAATGTGTATGCAAAAAATATATATATATTTTTTTCTTTCTTCTGACTCGTGCAGCGTCCCATTCTTCCCGAGCGTCCCTTGAACGGGACATTACCCCGGCAGAGGGGGAACACGGCGGTGAGCCCGGGTTTAAAAATAGTATTAAAAATTTTTTCTTTTCATGAAGAGTGTTGTGTCCTAGCCCGAGTCCGCCTTGCCGGTCCGTCGTACGGCACCAGACGCGGTTGACCGTCCGGTGGTGCCGGCAGTTCAGGAAGGCACGGGCCAGGCATCGGGGATCCGCGCGTGCCGCGGGGTTCCGGTTCCCGACGGTCAACCGCCGTCAGGCCCGAGACACCTGGGGGTGGGTCAGGTGGAGACACGTGAGGATCAGCCTGCGACACATCCCTCCCCGAGTCGACGGTCACATCACACGCTCGGTCGTTACGGCACAAAACGGGGTCACACGGTGCCGCTTAGGGTTTCAGTCGGGAGGGGTGCACGTACCAACGGCGTTTTTCCCATTTAATCTGTATACTCTGGGGTCGTGCAACCCGCACAATTTCCACCGGTCCCCTCCATGGTCTCAACAATTTGGGGGATGTAGCCAACGGTGCATGTGGACAATGCAGCCAGGCCTTATCGCCTGGTTTCCAATCGTGCGTATGCACCCTCCGTCCATGCAATCTCTCGTTCGCGATCTGCCGAGCCTGAGAATTCAATCTCGCAGCCTCTCGCGCTTCAGCCAATTTGGCGATATTAAACTTGATGTGGTCTGCCAATTTAGATTTTGCACGTGGCTGGGAAATCCCCAGTTGGACGTCCATGGCCGGATCGGCCTCCCGCCCATACATAAGAAAAAATGGGGAAAACCCCGTCGCCGCATGAGGGGCCATTCGATAGGCCGCGAGCACCCCCGGTACCTGTAAGTCCCAATCAACCTGATCGTCGCAGACCTGTTGGCACAGCATAGACGTAATCGTCCTGTTCAGACGTTCAACCATTCCGTCAGTCTGCGGGTGGTACGGGGAGGTACGCACTTTCTTTGTACCCAACAGGTCGCACACCTCGCGCAACAAAACGCTAGAAAAATTCTTCCCTTGGTCCGTCAGCAAGCATTCAGGGGCGCCCTTGTCCAAAACATAACCTTGGACAAAGGCGTCCGCCACTGCCGCAGCCGACTGGTTGGCGAGTGGCCATGCCATGGGCCAGCGGGTGAAATACTCTACGCCAACCAGTAGGAACTTATTTCCCCTAGGTGTAGCGGGAAAGGGCCCCAAGATGTCTAACGCAACCAATTCGTTTGTGCGCGAAACCTGAATGGATTGCAGCGGTGGGTTAGCCGCTACTGGTGGCGGCTTCCTTTGAGCGCACCTCACACATCCCTTAAGAATGTTCGCCACGTCGTTGCCCATCCCCGGCCAATAATAGTCTCGCTGGATTAGGGCGAGCGTTTTGTGAAACCCCAAATGCATGAGTCGCTCATGAGCAGCCAGAACGAGCCTACCCCGCATAGCAAATGGCACAACGAGCGCGTGACGCCGGGACATGTTGTCCCACTTCATCAAGAGGCCCTGTCTGCACACCCAGGAACCGACCCGCGCTTCCCCCCCCTCGGGAGCGTCAACCTTCCGACGTAGCGTGAGTAGGGAGCTGTAGGCCATTTGGAGACGGCCCCACTCGATGAGAGGCAACGCTAACAGCGAGTCCCTCCCCGTGGGAGCGTCGACCCCCGTAGTATCAGTGGCGGTGAGCACAACTTCCGCGGGGACGGCGACAGGGGGTTTACACCGCGCCGATCCCAGCAGACATTCGCATTCCGTGCGCGGCGGCAACCGCGACAAGGCATCCGCGTTCGAGTGGCGCAATCCCTTGCGGTAAATCGTCGTGAATTGGTAGTCCTGAAGGACCTCCAACTAACGGGACAATTGGCCGGATGGCTGCGCCACCCGCATAGCGTACTGGAGAGCCGCATGGTCCATACGAACCGTAAAATGACGGCCGTAAAGATACGGCCTGAATTGCTGTGTAAAAAACACAATCGCCAGCAATTCACGACGTGTCACACAGTAGCGTTGTTCCGCAGGGGACAGAACCCTGCTACCATAGGCGACCACCCGTTCAACCCCCCCGACCACCTGTGAGAGCACTCCCCCGATACCCGTGTTACTGGCATCCGTGTCGAGTAAAAACGGTTGCGTGAAATCGGGGTAACACAAGGGGGGAGCCTGCACCAAGGCGTCACGAAGGGAGCAGAACGCAGCCTCCTCTTCCGGCCCCCAGTGAAACCGCACACCTTTAGCCGTCAAAGCGTGCAGGGGCCTGGCTATGGTGGCAAACTGCTTGACAAAACGCCGGTAATAGGAGGCGAATCCTATGAAGCTGCGGACTTCAGTGACCGAGGTTGGCGTTGGCCATGAGCTGACGCATTGCGTCTTAGCAGGGTCTGTCGAGATCCCTGAACGACTAACGATATGGCCCAAGTACCTGACCGATTCCCGAAGCAGAAAACATTTAGCCGGTTTAAATTTAAGCTTAGCGGAACGCATCCTGAGGAACACCGCTCTCAGTCGCTGGAGGTGCTCCTCAAAAGTCCGGCTGAAAACGATGATATCATCAAGGTAAATCAAACAGGTGTCCCATTGGAGGCCTGACAAAACCAATTCCATGAGCCTCTGGAACGTGGCGGGAGCGGAATGTAAGCCCATGGGCAATCGGTTGAATTCAAATAGGCCTCCCGGTGTCCGGAAAGCGGTTTTTGGTTTCGACTCGTCATCGAGGGGCAATTGCCAAAATCCCGAAAGCAGATCGAGCGTCGAAAAAAACTGTGCTCCCGCCAAGGCATCCAGCGACTCATCCATCCTGGGGAGCGGATACGCATCGGCCATAGAGATTTTGTTTAGGCGGCGGAAATCGACACAGAACCGCAAGGACCCGTCCTGTTTTTTAACTAGGACGATAGGAGCACCCCACGGACTGGAAGAGGACGAAATGATGTCGGCCGCCAACATGTCATTAACCGCCGACTGCACATGCTCCTTCTCGGCTGGGCTGAGCCGGAAGGGATTCTGTCGAATAGGAGCCGCGTCCCCCGTAGCTATGTGGTGGCGCAACAGGTCTGTGCAGCCAATATCGTACTTGTGACTGCTAAACACGTCAGCAAACTCGAGTAGCAAGCCCCTCAATGCTCCCAACTGCACACTGGACAGGTTACTAGACCCGGCACACAACGAGTCCACCCAATCTGTCCCCTCCTTACTTTGAGGATGCGTCTCGGCACTCAATCCCGCGTGAGCAACGAGCTGTTCCTCGACGGGTAGCGGCGCGGCGTGAGCCAGCACCGTTCCCTGTGTAATTACGGCCGGCCGCGACCCCGTATTCAGGACCATAACGAACGGCTCACTGTCCCCCCTCACCATGGTCTGAGCTACCGCCAAGTCGAGGCCCCCTTTTGCTCTGTTAGACGGCCCCAACAAAACTCCCTGTGCCCCCGCATCCACCCCGAGGGGTTTTCTCAACCGAAGGGGTACCAACATTTGCGATCCCGGGGGCACCCGTACAGTCTGAGTTGCCAGCGCCTGCACCGTCGCACAAACCGTGCGTATTTTAGTAGGGCTCGTCAAAAACGCAACCCGCCGTCCCGATGGAAGCTCAATGCAGGCTTGATCTATGAGAATTTTGATGGGCATTTTGGACAGAAAGTCCGTACCTAGCAAACAAGGAACGGCCAGCGATGATGATACAAAAATAGGACCCGCCAATTTGATATCGCCAATACAAATAGTCGCCCGAATCTGGCCGATGATTCCCAGGGATCCCCCGTTCGCCGCGTAAAATGGTACGTCCACCGGCAGAAGGGGTCGACATTGGCCGGGAAGAATGTTATAAATAAGGTCCGAAATGATAGTGGCTGACGCACCCGTGTCTACAAGCACCCGGACCTCAACCCCGTCAATAAACCCTGTTACCACGGACGACCCGGCCGACGCAGCCACCATCCTGTGGGCCAATTCGGACCATTCGACTGCTTCCGGGCCGTGTACGAACCCCCCTCGCCAAACCGAACCCCCGGTACCCTTATGCGGTCCCCGCACCGCCAAGCGGCGACCCAAACGTGCCGTGTATGGGGACCGAGCGCGTGAGGTGCCGCGACTTGCCGGGTTTAGTTGTGATGACTTGTGGCCCCGGTCGTCGTCCGGACGTGGTCCCGTGGCGCGCTGACGCGGAGCCCGGCACCCGGCTGCGACGTGACCCCGAAGGCCGCAGTTGTAGCAGACGACGAGGGACGTCGTAGGTTTCGGTTGCTCCAGCTTGCGGGATGAACGTGTAGGCGAACGACCTCCCGTTCTCCACTCCCCCGGTCTCGATACAGTGAAGGCCTCCTCCCGAGCCGCAGCAGGCTGAGGCTCGGCGACCGTGGCAGCCACTGCCCCGTTCCCCGCCGATGCGCAGATGACCGTTGGCTTGCGCTTGAGGACCTCGTATGCGTGAATACTCGTGGCAATCCCCAGGGAGCAGATGTCCATTTCGTCCGCCACATTGATGGGGACTCCCAAGCCGTGAGCCAATGCCAACAGCTGCTCCGTCACCATGGCGTCCTTCCCCTCCTTGTCCATGCGGGGAAAAGCTGCGTCCGCCAGGGCGAGCAGCGCCGTGCGATAGGCGAGCGTTGTTTCTCCAACCACCTTTCGCCGATTGTAGAACTGGTGGCGACAGGTCGAGGGCGGCCCGAACACTTTAGCCATTAGGTGTAGCGCGGCCTGGAGCGTTGAGCGGGACGACCTAGGGGCCGATGTGAAGGCCGCAAGCGCGTCGTCGTCGAGCATCGCCGGCAGCGCGCGCAGGGCAGTGGTGTCGGACCACCCCGACATTTCTTGATGTGCGAGGAACCTTCGTTGGAAGGCTCCCCAGTCGCCCACGTCTGCCTTGAATGCCGACAGCGCGGGCAATCGTTGCTGGAGGACCCGGTCGTCGTCGTTGTCGAAACGATTTTCCCGCGCGCCGCTGTGGTTGTAGAAAATGTCGGCTCCGTCTGCAGGCGCATAATGGAGGGCTCCGGCGCGCGCCGATGACGCGGGCCGCTCCGAGTGGAGCTCTCCGCCCACGTGGTGTCCGCGCTTCCCGCCAATTAATGGCGGACCCTCAAAAACGGCGCCAACTTCAAAACTTTTGGCGCGAAGCGCCTTCTGGTGGGATCCCTCCAGCCGCACCGCCTCCTCCAACCCCGCAGCCGTCCCTCCGCCCGCTGGAACGGAGATCTCCGCCAAAACAGCAGCGGCGGCGAGCAGCAACTCCGCCAGGCGGGAGTGTGCGTCCTGCAGGCTGGCGTCGGAGGCGAGCGGAGCGTCGCCATCGCCGCGAAGTGCTGCATCGGCGGCAACTCCTCGTCCTCTCCTCCCGAGGTTGGTGTCTCCGGTACGCCGTCGTCTTCCCGATCTCGCTCGTGGGTACGGGTTGTCTTCCTAGTATCCATTCTTCTTGAAGACAGGTTTACTTCTGACGCCAGTTGTAATGTAGTAACTCGGCGGGAGACGACTTCACAGGTAGCACACTCTTTATTTCACCAACTTCGTTTCACAGGTGACTAACACCCACTGTAGTATCTCGGGTGACTAACACTCACTTGGTTACTCGGGTGACCAACACCCACTCAGCTACTCGGGTGACTAACACCCACTGAGCTGCCCGGGTGACCAACACCCACTTAGCTACTCGGGTGACTAACACCCACTGAGCTACTCGGGTGACCAACACCCACTTAGCTACTCGGGCGACTAACACCCACTGAGCTACTCGGGTGACCAACACCCACTTAGCTACTCGGGTGACTAACACCCACTGAGCTACTCGAACACGGGCTCTTACGCCCCGTAGCCTCTCGGAACATACCCAGCCGGGGTGTTCCTCTCGACCCTGGGTCCCACAGTCCCGACCCACATGGGCGTCGGACCACGGGTCCCACAGTCTCGCCTCCGAGCCACACAGGGCCCCGGTCCCAACAAGGACAGCAGGACTAGGGGTCTCAGGGCACTACCTCTTCCCTCCGTCTTCGATCTTCAACTGGTTAACAACCTCCTCGAGTGCTCTCGCGCGTCACCCTTTATACACTCCCTGCGGACGTCGCTGAGAGCACTCATCCCATTTGACCAATCACCGGTCGCTGGCTACGATCCTGTTTTCCCACAGTGTCAGCGCGCCTCACCACTCACGCTGCGCCGCCCCGTGATCTCTCACTCCCGGCGCGCGCGTCCACACCACGCCCCCAACGCGTGCCCAACCCCGCACCCCGTGCCGCCCCGTGATCCATCACTGTCGGCGCACGTCAACACCACCACTACATTACCACCACTATTCCGAGGGTTTTGCTAAGCTTTGTTCTCAGTCCGTGTCGCCAGGGATCGGTGTTTTATTCTCGAGTTATATTTCTATATCCGGATTTTGGAGATATAGCATAGTTTGGACTTAAGCTTTTGTGATTGCCGGAATTCATATTCCCTGGTTCTTTTGGTAAAGTCACGTAGATAGCAAGATACAATAAGAAATAAAATAAGGAATACTTCAGTCTATAATGTCGACTTATTCTTATAGCCAAGCTTCGAACTTTTACCGTATAAAAAAATCCAGTTCATCCCTGCTATGTGCCTGTGTTTTATGGCTCTGGAGATTTGTTTGTGAACTGTCAAAAACGTTTGGGGAGGTCGTGTCATATGGTCATCTGACAACCTGGAGATTTCCCAGTTCGTTGTTAACCTCCCTTTGCCCCGGAGTTTATTATTTAATGGTTGTTTTATGGCCTCCTCCCTCGAGTGGCTTTTAATGCGGTAAGGCAGTTGGGTGTGAGGGGTGGGTTGTGCCTCACCGTTTCATGCCCCATGCTCACCCCAGTTATACAAAAAAAGGCATTGGAAGAATTATTCTTAATATAAAATTTTGGAAAAAGGCCTATACATACAACAATGGCCGGTGGGGCGGCTGCGCCGATCGTCACCTCGGACTTCTTCAAGCTTCGAAACCTGCCTCCTGTTCGTCCCTTCACCGCAGCTGGGGCCGATTGATCATCCTTACAGAGACGGTTCGATGCGGCTTACGCCTAGGTCGGATGGCCTATGGACGAGGCGTGCAAGGTACTTCCGATGGCGTTAGATGATGATTCCCTGGCCGCATTTAATTCGATTCTACCTGGGGATAGGGCGACGTTTCCCATGGCGTACGCCCAGATGGCTGCAATTTGAGCTGCCCTCCAGTGGTCACCGAAAATTCTTGCTGTGGAGGCGAGGGGAGGCGGAGATGCCTCTCACCTTCTGCAGCGCCTTGCTGGCACTGGGTCAGGCAGCCTACCCCGACATGGATGAGGCAGCGCTCGACTCCTTGGCATTGGAGCGGCTGCTCTCTCTCGCACGGGAGCTCAGTGTCGTCTTGACCATAGCAGAGGAAGCGGATATTTCTTCTATTAAGGTGGCGCAAAGTATTCAAGCCCACCTCGGCTTGCGTCAGTGGCCAAATGTGGCTGTGTGTACTGGGGACCTGGGTCCAACGAAGGCCGGCACGCCATGCAAAGAGGATCATCTCGCCACCTTCACTGCACGCGACCAGCGCTGGAAGGATGCTGGAGGTCGTCGGCCGGAACAGGGGTGGCGAGAGAGGGCTCCTCTCTCGCAGGGGCCGGCATCCACAGCATGCTTCCGCTGTGGCTAGCCTGGCCACATTGCAAGGGGCTGCTGCAACGCTCCTGGTGCCTTCAGTGGGACCTTGTCTCCCTCCCCCTCCACATCGGCATCATCATCAGGGCCCCAGGCAAGTCGCGACGCATCAGTCACTCGGCCGCTCCCTTCACCTCACACATCTAGTGGGGATAGGGCTCACAATCACCGGGTCACTGCTAACGTTCTTCGGCCGCATGATGTTTGTTCGCTGTCGGCCGGCGGGTGGCCAAAGCAGGTACAGCAATGGGATGCGCTCGCACATCGGGTTGTAGCGGCCGCGGCAAGCTCCTTCGAGGTTGCTGGTTATGTGTAAGGTGTAGAAGTCCATATCTTGGTTGATACGGGTGCGTCGGCCACCATTATATCAGAAATTATTTGTAGCTTGTTTCCACACAGCGTTGGTCGATTGAGGCCTGTAAAGGAAGCTTGCCTTGCTGCAAACGGAGGTAGTTTGGGCATACTGGGTCACATCATAACCTCCATTCTAATTGGCGATATTGAATTGAAAGGCCCCATGTTGGTCTCAAAGACGTTGGCTGTGCCATGCCTTTTGGGCACAGACTTTTTGCCAAAATGCCCCTTAAAATCTTGATCAACCAAGGTTTTATGGAGTTGCCGTCGGGCCATGGGTTGATTTTTTTACACTCCCCTACCTTGTTGACTCCTCTTGCGTTCAGTGTACGGGCTTTGGCTAAAGATTCAACAAATATTCTACCTGTTTCCCAAATGTTGATACCCTTGAGGTTGCGCAAACCCCTGCAATTGCACATGCCTGAGGCGGGAGTTCTCTTAACTCCCTCTATTTTTCACGGACTTCCTGTTTGGTGGGTGCTCTGACAATCGTGTCGGAGGACCAAGAACCCTTTTTGCTGGTTTTGAATGCGGGTCCTTCGCACGCAGTCATACAGGCCGGTACCGTTTTGGTGCACGCGACCCCAGCTCGCCCACCAGAAGATGCCACGCCAGTTGACAGTTTTGTGACTGGCATAGTACAAGATGAGAAATGCAGCAATTCCTGGATCGACAAACTTTGCCAGGAGAATTTGCTCTTATCCCTCTTGGAGCGACAGCGACTCCGAGCGCTTATTGAACGATTCGCCGATGTTTTTAGTCACAGCAAATTCGATATTGGACACACGTCCCTACTATCCCATCACATAGACACGGGGAATTCTCCCCCCATTCGGTTGAACTCCCATCACCTCAACCCTAGAGAGAAGGATCATGTCCGCTTGGCTTTTGATGAGATGTTGGCGGAGGACATCATCTCTCCCTCTAATAGCCCTTGGGGAGCCCCCATTGTGTTAGTCAAGAAACGGGACGGGAGTCTCCGTTTCTGCGTTGACTTTCGTAAACTAAACAAAATTTCAGTTGCAGATGCCTATCCCCTGTCCCAAATGGACGATTCGCTTGACGCCCTCTCGGGTGTGCTGTTCTTAAAGACCTTAGATTTGTCTTCTTGGTTCTTTTGGTAAAGTCACGTAGAAAAAAGAAAAGAAAAAAATATATAATAATTCTCACGACGTTTCGGCCACAACGCAAGCAGCCGTCCTCAGGTGAAGAACAGGTCTGTCGGAAAGACAGCATCTGAATGAAACACCACCAGGCTTGGAGCGTATATTTAAGCTGGGTTGGAGGGGGAAGAGCGCCTTGCCAAAATAATTTGCATATCAAGAGGAATTTAGCATATTTATGGGAAATGCAGATATGGGATTAGTCATTACTTGTGGAATGCGTAGGAGGTGGGCGGGGGGTTTCAAAGTCATAATATGCCCGTGCATTATGCAGGATTAGCAGCATCAAAGGGAGGAAGTAGGGTTAGCATTAATAAAGGGAAGGAATGTTAATAGTATGGAGCTGCAGCAACAAAAAGGCGGAGCCAGCAAGGTGCTATGGGGAGGCCGGATCTGGAAGGTTCGGAAGGGCGTGGTGAGAGGGAGGAGACAGGATCACGTGGTGAAGGGGATATAGGGGGGAACCCGGAAGGGCTCCGGGTCAGTTGGGATAGTCACGAAGCTGGGCCACGTTGGGTGGCCGGAGGGAATCCGCGCCATCAGCCACGTGGCTGGAGGAGCTTCGGCACACCGTCGGCCAGCGGTGTGCGGAGCGGAGGAAGCGAAAGGACTGACGAGAGAGCGCGTGCGGGGCGCGCGCGAGGAGCAGCTGGTCCGCTGTCGGGACCAGCTGGGTGCGAGTGTCAACCAGAATAAAGAGTGACGGAGACCAAGCAGTGTGTGGCGAAGTCCTTTATTACACATGTAAGTCAAGGAGCATTAACTTTTCATCAGCTGCGTAACGCTGTACGGAAGCTAACTGGCCTTCCACATAAAGCTCCAGGTCTTCTCGGCCACTACTCTCCTGATACTCAGCGGTTTCACTACCCTACACCACTACATGTTTATGTTTGCACCACTACACTGCACAACTATACCACACCACTAATACACTGCACGACACCATTAAATCGCACCCCTACACTGCACAATACTACTACACTACACCCTTCACAACACCACTATCATACATACGACACCAATTAGGTACACTACCACACCATTTCAGTGCAAGACTTAACACGATATGACACAACTGCACCAGCCTACTAAACGTCACTGTCCCCTTGCTCACTTATTTCTCTCGCATTCATTCATTCCTTCCTTATATATATATAAAGGGAAATTTGTGAATATGTCTGTCTGTTTGAAATGTTTAGCATACTTCCCAACATGTGTGGGGGCTGACTCCCTGCTTCTCTTCTCCCCCCTCCTCCTCGGCCACTTCTCGCCGGGCTGCCACCGATCGGGTGATCGCCCCCCCCCTCACACCAGCGTCCTCTCTGAGGGACATGGCTAAGTGGCTGGCTCACCACCGCCCGGAGTTATCCCACACACTCCCCACGTACACCACCACTAATGGGGAAGTGGCTGCATGCTCACGGGTGCCTGCGTAGGCGCACCTTCGCTCACCACGGCTCGCGCTAAAAACAGCTGTATGAATATGCACGCGCCCCTCCCCCCTCCTGTTGGGTCGGCCTTAATCCGCTGTGCAAACACGCACGCGGGCGCAACGACAGCCGTATTGATGATAATATATGCGCGCCCCACAGTTGATACGATCGTCGCTAAGTAAACACACTGCATAAAACGCGCTGTGGAAACACGCACGCGAGCATCAGCGATCGTTTATGATTGAATACACGCGCGCTTCACACGCACGCACGTACTCAAACCACACCTACGCTCTCCCCACACACACAGAAATCACGCGGCTTCAGTGCCCTGTGCTAAAGTGTATTACTGGCGCGTCTATAGCAAGCCCTGTGCGGACTGGAGTAAATACTCAACGAGCAGTGCCTAGCCTATCCTTATTCAATCCCTGAGTGTACCCTCTCTCTACTTCTCACCTCGCGAACGTACTCACGGGGTCGGACGGACGTGGTGGGAGTCGGCGGGACGAGGGTACGAGAGGTCTCTGCCTGGGGTCGAGTTGTAGCAGGACTCGCCAGCGTCGCTCGGACACTGCGAGCGGCTGGGAGTCGGACCGGGCAGCTGAACGGCTGGAGGAGAACTGCCCAACGTTTTTCCCTTCCCTCCTTTAATGCCCTCGGAATCCAAACATCCAGGGTCACGTGGTGTTATCCTGCGCGGCCAATCGGGCGCTTACATTTCGATTTTAAACCGATGCCCTGCCCCTACCTGGAGCGTTGCTTCCATTACGCCTCGATCCATTGTCTACGCCCCCATCCTCCCCACCACGGACTCAACCGGTTTGATCGGGGTGGCTGGAACTCACAGCTGCAGTCAGCCCAGGAATTTCCCTCCCACCTCCTCGTATGTGCTGCTCGCTGAGTGTTTGCCCCCGAGGCCCTATTTCTCTGTGCTGTGAGTGTTCTCATTGCGGTTCACTCGGTGAGCTTCGTCGTGCCCATACAATTTTAAGCTAATGCAATTCGGCCTGGGGGGTGGTCGGCCAATCTCCTGGCACTGGGAAACCGTGGGACATCCCCGCTAGGGGCCTCTCGGGTAAAAACCCATGGTACCAGGTGACCCCCCCCCCCCACGACGTGGGTGCATGTGTGTGTTTAGTGGGGGTGTGCGTGCGTTCGTGTGGAGGTGTGTGAGGGGATAGCAGTGCCGGCGTACATGCTCCTTTGCTGTGGCACCACATATGCAACAAGCTTGAAATTTGGCATGTGGGTAGCTTCCAGACTGTACACAATGCAAAAAGTATAACAATAGACTTTTGTATTTGAGGGGGGGGTGGGCGCAATAATGGATATATTTTGCACGGCAAGTGAGTGGTGATGTCACATCTGTGATGTCACCCGCATGCGGCAGCATCATGCAGTGTGCCTGCTGACGTCACGCATCCCCCCCCCCAACCCTCCGTGTAGGCCGTGTATTAATCCAAGACAAGAATCCAAGTCTCGGGCGAAGCCGGGTAGTAAAGCTAGTTTACTCATATAGCTCTCATTAATGTATGCATATTTTACTGATTTCGCACCTTACATAGCCAACCGTGTTAATCTGTGATAATTAAGTCACTAATTCCGCTCATCCATTCACTCAATCATGCATTCTCGCCCATTTTCTCATTCCTCACTCAAACCCCTGAATCATTTAATGAACTTATTTATCAATCATTTACTCACTAATTTTCTGATTTATATACAGTATGTAGTATGTACACACACGCACACGTGTGACGTCACTATGTGAGACAGTCACTACCACGCGGGCCTACACACACACATGACGTCATCCCGTCTGGAGGCGGGAATGACGTCAGGGACGGGTCAAGGGATCTGGAGGCCGTGGCACTCTGAGTGAACCCGGCTGGACACGTGACCGGATAAAGGTGGGGGCCGGGGGCCCCGGGGCCACCATGGGAGGCCACGTGGAGAGCCGAGCAGCTTCTCGAGAGGCGCATAGCAGCCTCCTCACCAGGTTCGAGGCTGCTCGTGTCACGAAAGTAGACGCCTCATAAGGAGAGTCAAGCCTCCAGTCAGCGGACCAGACAGCAGCCCTCCTGGCTGGGTCACGCTAGTTGTATCCGAGAATCTGTGTTAGAGAGTGATGGTGTGTGTTAGCCAGAATAGGACGGTGGTCACTACCCTATGTTAAGTGTTACGTTGAGTTAACAATAAATAGTGTTGCCTCCCAAGAAGTCCTGTGTGCGCCTATTTCGAGTCCATTACATATACATTTTGTTAAGGCGAACAGTAAAACATTGTTTTTACAAAACACCTTAACCTTAATTTCACAATGAATATAAGGAAAATTGTGAGATTAAAAAAAGTTTGTCAAATAAATGTATCTCATTCCTCCCTTAATTAATAACTTAATTCTCTCATTCATTCTCATTCTTACCTATGTATGGTATGGTTCATTCGCAAACAGTGCAAATAAAAAAGGTAAAAAAGGTGTGCAGGTGAGGTTGCAATCCCAAGAGGGCTTATATGAAAACCACACCAAAAAAAACTATATACAAAACTGATTGATCAATTAAACATGTTAAACTGAGTGTTCAAAAAAACATGTTTGTTTTTCTGTGGGTATGTATGTGAGTGTGTGTGATGTAGCCCACATGCCCAGCTACCGCATGCCTAAACAGCTTTTGTTCGGCCGGATCGAGGGGGCTAAACGGGCGTGGCACGGGCTAGAGAAGAGATGGAGTGATGTGGTACAGGAGGACGTGGAGCTGAGTGGACTTGCCGATGACTGGTACCAGCGGTGTCAAGATCGGCCTCAGTGGAGGAGGCTCGTGAAGGACGCTACTGGGCAGTTGGAGGCAGTCGCCCTCCAACAACAACGGAGGGCGGAGGAGCGACGCTCACAACAACGAGCGGAGCGCCGGGTGGCTAAAGAACAGCAAGTTGGTACGGTAGGGGGCACAGGTGGTGCACCAGCCAGTCATCTCGGTCATCTCGGTCAGTCGACCCGTGGCACCTGCTGGGTCTGCCCCGTGACCTGCCAGCGGGCGTTCGACACTTCACGTGGCCTCAAGGTGCACTTGGCCTGGCACAAGCGTCGTGGTGACGTCACCGCCACTTAGTGGCGAATGGCGGTTGTGGTTGTTGTGTGTGAGAGTTAGGCTACATGGAGGAGACGACTGGGTAGTTCGGCTCATCAGTCTGTCCCGTATTCTATGTTAATGAGAGATTATATTTTGGCAATATAAAAATAGGAATTTCAGAGTATGCATCCTTTGTATCTGATAGAGAATTGGCTATGCGTGGTGCCGCAGTGGAGATGGTGAAGGTTATCTGAGTGTCTCGTGTTGTATGCATGGATTTGGGAATTAACTTGGAAAAATACTTTGAAGGGTTTCGGTACGATGTCGCGGAGGTACGTGCATTTATCGATAAAGGTGCATATTTGGAGTATCTTAATGTTGTAAATGGATGTGATATTGAGTTTCTTAAACATCGGGGCAGATGGAGCAAAGCACTTTGAGGAGTTGGCCAGTCTTGCAAATTTATTTTGGATGATGTGTAATTCATGTAGGTAGGAAGCATATGTACTGGCCCAGAAAATATTGCAGTAGTTGAGATATGGGTAAATTAAGCTGTAGTGGAGAGTTAGGAAGCAAGTCTGATGAACCAGACTACTCATATTTCTGATGAGACCAATGGTCTTCATCACTTTACTGCAGACAAAGTGAATGTGATCTTTCCAGCGCAATTTTTCATCAACTAAAACTCCGAAGGAATCTAGTGGATGAAACCTGAGCCATTTCATTCCCACTAATATAGAATCTGGCTGTTTTTTTACAATATTTCTTGTAGTAAAGTTAGATTTTTTTTCACATTTAAAGATAATTTGCTTATCTGGAACCATTCGGAAAAAAATGATATGTCTGTGTTGGCTTCATTGATTAGTTATAAAATCAAGATGATATCATCATCAAAAAGTATGGGAAGTTAGAAGACAGAACAGCAAGGTCATTGATATAGATTAATAACAAGGGTCCAATGATATATTCTTGTGGGACGCCACAGGATATCCTGACCCTGGTAGATGCACAACCATTTGCAAATACACCTTGTTCTTTATCATATACATAATGACATAGCCATTTACATGTATATTCATGAAAACCGTAATAATGCAATTAAGCAAGTAACATTTCATGATCAACCATGTCAAACACTTTGGATTAATCTAGAAAAATGCCAAGGGGGTATATATTGTTGTTCAGGGTTGAAAAATGTTATCCACAGGTTTTAAAAGAGCCATATCTGTGGAGTAGTTTTTTTTACAAAATACATATTGGTGCTCATATAAAATACAGTGTTGATTTTAATGTTTCAACATTATTTTATACACCAGTTTCTCTAGGGTTTTAGAAAAACATGGTAGTAGAGATATTGGGCGATAATTTGTAATCACTCATGCCTCTCATTTCTCAAACCTCTCATTCTTACCTCAATCACACATACCACTCATTAATTATTACCTCATTCAATCATTTACACATCTGTTATTATCATTCCCATCTCATCAAATCACTTATTCATCTCATTCTCATTTTACCTCATTCAATCATTCATGCATATATTACCTCATGCACTAATTTCATTCATTCTAAATTTTATTTTGTTTACCAGGTAAGGTTCACTTCATTCTCGTTCTTCTATCATTCAATCATTTATTCCCTCCAGTACCACCCACCAGGCCCCTTGATATTCTCCCCTGACTTCCTGACCCAGCCGTTGCTATGGGCACTGTTGCTCGGATGACGCCTGTTGCTAAGGCTGACGCCTATTGCTAGTTACACCGTTGCAACGGACGTCTGTTGCTAAGCTGACGGCCCTTGCCGCCAGCAGGGAAACATTTGATATCTATAATCTTGTGTGGTTTTTGTGTTTTGTAGTCCACATTGTGCTTTTTTAGTTTTTCGCTCGGCACCGAAAGTTTTGTAGAATTAGTTTGATTGTTTTTGCTCACATATCATCAGACTACGGACTTTCAAACGATGGCAAATTTGTGCCCGTAACTATAATGTTTTGGTTTGTATAAAGTAAAAAAAAGTTCCTACAGACAAACCAACAAACGGGATGGGATGTTATATACAGCATACTGTACAGAGATAACCCTCCAGCGTTTGGGGAAGGGGGCGTTGGAGAGGGGGGTGATGGCTCTCCCGCAGCTTTGATTACATCACATAATTGAACCTTATGGCGGGACCCCGGCGTCCCGAATAAACGGAAGTCAAAATCATAACAAATTTATTTATTTTTGGCGATTCCGTCCCACCGCGCACATAAACGCCGCGGCCCACCCGGCGCGGATAATTCTGTTGTCAATGTCGTCCAAGCGCAGCGAGGACGAATGTGCAGAAGAGCTGAACAAGCGAATGCACTCCATGCTCGGGTATGGGCAGGATCATAAGTCTTATCCAAAGCTGCTTAAACTGCCTACACTTAACTGCCTACATATAAGTCCTTTGTTTGTCATAACGGTATGAATAACACAGTGAAACTGCTCTCTTATGTTCATTATTATTTGTTACCTACCAATGTCTGCAGTCAGGATTAATCGATGACAATCCTATTACCTGCAGATATTTAACAGATGAGATGCGTTGCACCGTTAATTTCACCTGTTTGATAATACTTCTCTTGTCCGTATGCATCTATACAGATCGGTTTTTTTTGCGGTTAAGCCATACCGCTCGTATCAATGTAGATAAGAGGAGCGGCGACCCACTCTGTAGAGTAACCTTGGTATAAACGCGTGTTACAATATGAACAGCGCATTGAAAACACGTACTATTTTATGGTCTGTTTACAAAGTGTGTTCACAAATCCACACTGAGAAACACAATGATTGACAGAGGGGTGTAAATATTTTTTTCTATAGTGGATTTAAATAGAGGTACTGCAGGAAAGTCGTTTTCAGTTTTAAAGGCATAGTTTGTACAAGACAACACTTTCCACCATCCTTCAAAACCATTGGTGAAAAAGAGCAAAGTTTTTGTTTACATTATAATATAAGGTATATGCGAGAGCCGGGGGCTAATGGGACCCCGGGTCCCGCCATAAGGTTCAATTGCACAACTGCAATAATTAGAATTAATTAAATTGTGCACCATGTACGACAATATGCAGACTTTACACTTAACACAAGTTCAGGACCTAACACAGTTAACGCAGCAATATCTTATTCCGCTTGTCTTCATTTCCACGAGTAACAACGTGCCGTGCACTATTATTGTAGCAATTTGCAAATATCATTATTACAGAACCTTGCAACTTTCCCCCTACAATTCAATGGAACAGTACGTGTCTAATGTTAATTATCTCGATTGTTGTACATTTTTGGGGAATTTGCGCCAATGCTGTACGTGTACATTCCAGCACCGGGAAGGCTGTACTGCATATTATATGCGCACCACAAAGTGAAGTGGAAAACGCGTGGGAAACCGAGGCCGTCCGTTATGCGAAGAGCTCGTGACGTCGCTGGGTCTTGGTTCTGTGGCTCTGCAGCCAGAGCGGCGGTAAGGGTGCCTTTTTTGGTCCAGCGAACAACATTATCACTCCAAAAAAGAAGTGGGATAACGGCCTTACCATCAGTCTGTACCTGTTTGATTATGATGCACGTCTTGAGTATTGTAAGAGTGCGTCTGTGTGTCTCTGGTGGTGTTTGTGTGCGTCTGTGAAGTCTGTGTGAGTTATGTGTCCCAATTATATGCGGCCTTTGAGTATGTACGTCCTAAATGATTGTGGGCAGATGATTAGGGATGCTGAAAGTGTGAAGAATATCCCAGAGCCCTGGCCTATTCATAATATCATAGGCCTTGAACCAGGTAAAGAAATCAGAAATGTTGGTCCTGTTGAAATTCCCTATATCTTTGTTGTAGCAGACAGACAGAGAATATGGTGTGTGTGCAGGACTGCCAATTCTGAAACCAATGTGCCTGGTAAGGCGACCTTGAATAATCCTTGCCAGTATCTTTCATGGCATACTGATGTGAAAGATGCCCCTCTATTTGTTCCAAGCAGTGCAGTCCCCCTTCTTGAAAAGGGGAACCACCAGGGTATCCTTCCATTCCTAAGGAACCTGACCTGTGGTCCAGATGGTAATAAGTATTCCACATAGGACAGCCTGCACAAAATCGCCACCTTCCCTCAGCCGTTTGCTTGGAAGGTTAACTCTGTCCAGTGTGTTTCCTGGTCTCAGGGGGTGGCTAGTTCCTTCAATATATGAGGTGTATCAGCCCCAGCAAGGTCAACCCCACCTTACATTATAGTATCTGGGCTGAGGGGTTTCAGAATCAGCATATTTATACTGGAGGAATCCAATGAGCTATAAATTTATTTTTTACAGGTCAGAACGTTATAACAACAAACAATACAAACACAAGATAAGAGTGCAAAGTATAGAAAAGGTAAACAAATAACTTTAAAAAATATACAAATATAACTAAAGATTTTATACGTTAACAGGTAAAGCTCACTGAGCTATGAGTTTTTTTCAGAAGCGACCTGTGCACAAATGATAGCGCAATGAAGTGGCTTATGTGTACATTTGTGGTGGTGATGTTGGAACACGCACACACCAACCCGGGTGACTTACGTTACTTACCGGTGCGGGGTGATTGTGTCATCCCTGACCAGGGCCTCCTGAGTGGTGGGGGCTGTGGGGTGAGTGTGATCCCACAGAACCCCGCCCCTCGGTGGGAAGCAGTACAAACCTGTTCAGGGCGGTTGTGTTATCAAGGACCAGGGCCTCCTTAGGGGAGGGGGGCTGGGGGTGCATGTGATCCCACAGAAACCTGCCCCTCAGTGGGGAATCGTATAAAAGGCGGGACCCTGAGAGCAGAGAGGCAGTTCGACCAAGTCAAGACGAAGAACCAGCTGAAGACTGAAGTCCAGCTAGATAGACCCTGGGACTCCTCTGACCCGCTGCCCTTCTAAGGACCGGGCAGAGCAAGCCAGTGGTGCGACCCCAGAGCCGCGAAGGCCGATGTCCTTTTCAGGGCCGGATTCGTGTGGCTGGTGATCGAGACCTGTGCCGAAGCTGGGCCAGGTCAGTTGGCCTCCTTGAGAGGAAGATCGTAGAATAGAGGGAAGTAGAGGAGTTAACTTGGAACGGGTTAAGAGGCCGTTACCTCTTCAAGTGTCAGGGTCGCTACATGCTGTATTGAAGTTATTGGTAATAAATACGTGTTGCCTCAAGTCAACCGTCTCTGTCGTCAAGCAAGCCACTACAACTTGGATCAGAAGTGGTTCTAACTGCACGCTATGGATACGAGGAGGACAGTTCGTGCGCACGAACCTGGTCAACTTGACGACTCTGCGGGGACGGGTCTGTTGGACTCGGAGACAGAGTCTGAGGCGATGCCGGCGCTTCAACAACCACCGCAGCCGCCAGACGCACCGCCACAGTCGGGGGGTGGGCTCCGGGATGCTCACTCCCGCCTCGCTGAATTACTCCTCGCCGCCGCCTCCATACTGGAGGAGATAACTTGGGCAGGAGGGGCGGTTGCTGGAGAGCGCGGAGAAAACCGGTGGCAAACAGCTGTTCCCGCCACCGGGACCGCGCCACAATTTGAAATTGCCGCCATTTCTGAAACGAGCTCCGGGGATGGCGGGGGCCAGGCGCACCACGTGGGGGGCACGGTCCAACCACCTACCGCCACGTCATGTCCAGGCAACCGGTGCTGCTGAGACCAACCAGCGGCCTCCGCATCAGATGTGCTGCGACCTACGGAGGGAGCCGCCACTGCACTGTATGATGGCGCTGCATGGGAAAATCAGTAGCCGGGGATGGAGCAAACATTCCAACAGCATTCGCAGCAGAGGGAGGCAACTGGGGAGCGTTTCAGCGATCGTTCCTCGCTCACCAGGAGATGTTGGATTGGACTGACGACGAGGCGTTGCGCACTCTCCCAGCGACTCTTGACGACAAGGCTCTCGCGACTCTGAACAAGATGGCGACAGTGCCGCAGCTGGCTGCAGTCCCGGATCGCTCTCACAGTTTATCAACCGTAACCACACCTCGTACCTTACCCACGTCCTTCTTCACTCACCACCGCTCTTCTTACTTTCATCTTCCATTACATTTTTTATATTATTTATTTTGTTTTATTATTTTCATTATTACTTTGGCGTCGCCCGAGTTTTGGGTGGTGGCAGATCCCTGCACCCAACCCCGCCCGCTTCCGTATTCACTGCACACGCCTCGCGGCGCTATAACAGGTGATAAATGCCGTTTACTGCAGTGTCACACAACCCGTCTTAACTGCCGCATCGCACAGCTGTAGGGCAGTGCGAGTAAACGAGGCCTGCTGCTTCGACTCACGAGGCTGGAGGACGCTGGCTGTATTGTTCATGCAGCGTGGCTTAACAGCCGCCCTGGGTACGGTTCCTGCCAGCAACGTCCTCACAAGGCACCTCTTCCGGCACTATCGGCGAGTGTGAGCTTGGCGTGCCCCAGCATCGCCAGCAAGTTGGAGCTCGACGTGCTCCGTCCAATGTTCACCACCATCAGCGAGTGGGAACGTGAAGCAGACTGTCATCTCCTCAAAACGAGAGAGTTGGCTTGCCTGCTGCCCAGCACCACCAGTGAACGGGAGCTCTGCGAGGTTCGTCCACCCTGCTGCATCACCTGCGAGCTGCAGCACAGCGCGTGGTCAGCTACTCCACTGGACCTCGTGTTCTTCTGGCTGCTCCATTGTACGCCCCGCCTGCGTGGTTCTGTACGCCCGTGTACGCGCTCAACGAGTGTTTACACGGGCGTGTTTGCATCTGCTACGTACGGGGAAGTGCTTGCTGACAGCGTGGAGCTTGGACAACGCCACCTCGACTTGCTGCTCAGGGCAGCAGAGCCGCTGATTGGAGTCCACCCGAATCCGGGCCCCTTCATCAGCACCATCGGTGCAGCACGGGCTGATATAATAGGGCTACGACATGCACCATCTCTTCATCATCTGCACCTGGAACCTGCGCTCTCTGTCCTTGGGCTTCTCCGAGGTCAATGTCGGAGACTGCATCGGCACCGTGGTTGCAGAGGTGGTAGGGGCCGCCGTTCACAGGTCGACCTCGAACCAGCCAACTCCTCTATTCTCTCGACGCCTCACCTGCACAGATCTTCACATCTACCTCCACACATCCGCCTCGGCCTATTCAACGCATGCTCCATCACCAACAAATCAGCCCTGATTCACGACACCATCTCGGACCACCACATCGACCTTTTGCTCATCACTGAGACCTGGTGCAGGCAAGACTCCCCGCCAGCCATCTCTCTGGAAGTTGCGCCCCCAGGATACAAGGTTCTTCATAAACCTCGCGTAACTAACCAGCGGGGTGGTGGCTTAGCGGTCGTTTACAATGCACACTTGGAAATTAAAGAGCTTTATTTACCGATAGCTCCTGCCACCTTCGAGGTCCAGTCCGTATCCCTCACTACTAACAACGAGTGCTTTTCCATAATTTCCACCTATCACCCTCCAGATGGCAGCATCAACACCTTCTTAAACGAGCTTTCGGAATTCCTATATCTGATTCCTAACTCATCTCACAGGCTCGTGCTTACAGGTGACTTTAATTGCCCCAGCAATACCCTAGCCTCCATCGATAGTCACCTTGAGTCAACTTTGGCCTGCCATAACCTGGTCATCACAAACTCAGGCCCCATCAGAGCTTCGTCAATAAACGTTGAGAGCATGCTCGACCTGGTTCTGGAACCTGACCAGCACCGACGCATCACTGTACTGGGAGTTTTCCAAACTGGTTACTCCGACCACCGCCTCATACTTTCTTCCCTCCAATTTTCCAAGCCAATCACCATCAAATTCACCCGCAACTTGCGTAATTTGAAGGGTATCGAGTTTTCTGCTTTTCGTCACCACCTTGCAAATTCGCTTTCAATGTTATTCCCATCATCGGATCCAACCGTCTGCGCTCTCCAACTAGAAGCTGACATGAAAATCACGAACCGCTAGGCAGTCTTCCCACGACACTCACTGGCTCTCAAGAGATGCCATCATTGCTAAGCGAACCAGGAGGCGCCTTGAAAGTATCGCATCCCGCAGTGGTCTACTTGCTGATCGACTTGCTTACAGAGTCGCCTGCAGGAAAACTAACAAACTGATCCTAGTCTCACGTTCCTCCTACATTGAGGAACGCATCAAAAAAGCAACCGGAAAACCGCGCATTCTATGGAAAACCCTCAAAGATCTTCTACATCCTGGTAGCACCATGGTCCCTCACCTTAGCGATCCCCTTGCCTCACTGAAACTTGCCACCTCTTTTAATACTTACTTCACCAACAAGCTAATCACCGTCGCAAACTCGTGCACGTCTACCGACACATCGCACCAATGTACCCTGCTCATGGTACCTAAAATTGTAAGCACTAACCCAGACACTCTTCTAATTACGCTAAAGCCGGTGTCTACAAAAGACGTTTTCTCTTTAATTGAATCACTTAATTTGAAGTCATCTCCACTCGACGTGCTCCCAGGTTCCTTGTTCAAGCAATGTGCTCCGGAACTCGCCATCATGATCAGGAACATCGCAAATGCCTCCTTCTCTACGGGGTGTTTTCCGTCCAATCTCAAATCTGGCCTGGTTTCTCCCTTGTTAAAGAAACCAAGTCTAGACCCGTTTGACCCATCTAGTTATCGTCCCATCACTCACCTCTCGAACCTCTCTAAACTCCTTGAACGACTAGCCCTCGCCCAGCTAAAACCACACATCACCTCCTCCACAAACTACTGCTGCTTCCAGTCAGCTTACCGTCAAAACTATTCCACAGCAACAGCACTCACTAGAGTGCTCGATGACATTTTAACGATTTAAAGCTTTCGTGACTGCAGGGATTCATCTTCTTGGTTCTTTCAGTAAAGTCACGTAGAAGGGAAGTAATAAAATAATAAAAATAAAACATAATAAAATGAAATAATTCTCACGACGTTTCGGCTACAACGCAAGCAGCCGTCTTCAGGTGAAGAATGAGACACTACCAAGCTAGGAGCTTATATATAAACTGGGTTGGAGGTGGAAGAGCGCCTTAACAAAAAGAATGTGCATATGAAGAGGAATTTAGCATATTCATGGAAAATGCGTAGGAGGTGGGCGGGGGGGGGGTTTCAAAGTCATATTATGCCCATGCATTATGCAGGATCAGCCGCATCAAGGGGGGGTGCAGGGAGTAGCATTAACAAAGGAAAGGAATGTTAATGATATGTAGCTGCAGTTACTAAACAACCACGTAGAAAACTAAAGTATAAACTACATAAAAAACTAAAGTATAAACTGCATAGCACCATCAGTATACTTACTATACTCTACAATAAGCTGAGTTACTAACAGCAAGTAATACATTACAATTCTACGTCGTAAAAATTATATAATATGCTTCCATCTAAACTTTATTCTCTTACATCACACGAGCATATACCGTACTATATACTGCCATAGATAAACCCAACATTAAATTATATACTGTATTACTATAAACCACCCTATACCTTATACATTTCAACATAACACTATGTATTATTCTACCCACCCTAATGTGTATCGAAATGGTTTATTACGTCCTTCCAATGATTGCTAAGCCAGAATCCATCTTCTCGGTTAAAATTGTCTCTGTGTTTGTATATGTGGATCGCCTCATGAACGAATCTCTCATGATAGCCAGATGGCTTGCAGAGAACCTCTGTCTTGGAGAAGTCAATGTCATGTGAGCCCACTGAGTTGTAACAGTGATCTGCCACGGCTGAGGTGTTAGTCCTACCGTGTTTCAGGTCAGCTTTATGTTCACGGATGCGGTCCGAGACATGTCGTTTGGTTTCCCCAATGTAACTGCTACCACAGAGGCAACTTAGTTTGTAGACACCAGGGTACTGTATGTCTGGAACCACATCTTTTACAGACGGTACCTGTTGAGGAGCCTGTTGAGGAGCCTTTCAAGACCATCACCTTACCCTACATTGCTGGGGTCACAAAAAAGATCTCCAAAATCCTGATTAAACACAAGATCCAGGTCCGATTCAATACAGTACATAAAATCTGTGATCTGGTACCGTCTGTAAAAGATGTGGTTCCAGACATACAGTACCCTGGTGTCTACAAACTAAGTTGCCTCTGTGGTAGCAGTTACATTGGGGAAACCAAACGACATGTCTCGGACCGCATCCGTGAACATAAAGCTGACCTGAAACACGGTAGGACTAACACCTCAGCCGTGGCAGATCACTGTTACAACTCAGTGGGCTCACATGACATTGACTTCTCCAAGACAGAGGTTCTCTGCAAGCCATCTGGCTATCATGAGAGATTCGTTCATGAGGCGATCCACATATACAAACACAGAGACAATTTTAACCGAGAAGATGGATTCTGGCTTAGCAATCATTGGAAGGACGTAATAAACCATTTCGATACACATTAGGGTGGGTAGAATAATACATAGTGTTATGTTGAAATGTATAAGGTATAGGGTGGTTTATAGTAATACAGTATATAATTTAATGTTGGGTTTATCTATGGCAGTATATAGTACGGTATATGCTCGTGTGATGTAAGAGAATAAAGTTTAGATGGAAGCATATTATATAATTTTTACGACGTAGAATTGTAATGTATTACTTGCTGTTAGTAACTCAGCTTATTGTAGAGTATAGTAAGTATACTGATGGTGCTATGCAGTTTATACTTTAGTTTTTTATGTAGTTTATACTTTAGTTTTCTACGTGGTTGTTTAGTAACTGCAGCTACATATCATTAACATTCCTTTTCTTTGTTAATGCTACTCCCTGCACCCCCCCTTGGTGCGGCTGATCCTGCATAATGCATGGGCATAATATGACTTTGAAACCCCCCCGCCCACCTCCTACGCATTTTCCATGAATATGCTAAATTCCTCTTCATATGCACATTCTTTTTGTTAAGGCGCTCTTCCACCTCCAACCCAGTTTATAAATAAGCTCCTAGCTTGGTAGTGTCTCATTCTTCACCTGAAGACGGCTGCTTGCGTTGTAGCCGAAACGTCGTGAGAATTATTTCATTTTATTATGTTTTATTTTTATTATTTTATTACTTCCCTTCTACGTGACTTTACCGAAATAACCAATAAGACATTTTAACGATCATTGATTCCGGCTCAACTGTTGCACTTGTAAGTCTGGACATTTGGTCAGCCTTCGACACCATCAACCATTCGCTCCTTACTTCCCTCCTGAAATCCGACTTCGGTATATGCGGCTCAGCACTCAAGTGGATAGTTTCGTACCTTTCTGACCGGCAATCTTCAGTCAGGGTGGGCATGTCCACATCGCCTGAAACAATAGCATTATGCGGGGTTCCCCAGGGCTCTGTACTAGGTCCCCTGCTCTTCACAGCCTACACTTCCCCGATCGGCCGGCTCATCGCAAGCTTCGGTGTTAAGCATCACTCATACGCGGATTCTAGCAATGCATCTGGATTCGAGAGGCTCTCGGAATGTACCACCGCCGTGCAACAATGGTCACTACATATAACCTAGCCCTTAATCCGAAAAAGTCAGTGGCCATCATGTTATGTACCAAGCAACGTCTCAATTCAGCACCACTCCCCACACACATACACATCTTCGGTCACAGCATAAAGTTCACCGACCACTTCAGCTACCTCGGTGTCATCCTAGATTCAACTTTATCCTTCGACCGTCAAACCAACCATATCATCAGCTCATGTAACTCATCTCTACTGAAATTGCCAACACACTGGCATGTTGCATAGTTGGGTCTCGTCTTGACTATTGCAACTCCGTCCTAGTCCGGACCTCCGCTGGCAACCTAAAGAAACTTCAAAGACTACAAAACAACCTAGCACGCGTCGTCATTGCCCACACTCATCCCCGTTTCGACTCACTAGCTTGTCTCCGTGCTCTCAACTGGCTACCCATCGCCAGTAGGGTCACATACAAGACCGCCTGCCTCTGCCACAATGCCTTCATATCTGCTTGCCCGCCGTACCTTTCTTCATTATTGACAACTTGCAGCTGAGCACACGGCAGATGCCTGCACAGCGCGACTCACGACCTCCTCTTGATACCAAGATCCAGGATGGTCATGTCTATGCACCGCTTTTCGGTGGCAGCCCCAACAGTCTGGAACGATATCCCTCTGCACATTCGCAGCATCACCTCAATCGCCTCCTTCAAGAGAGACTTAACAACTCACCTCTACAATCATGCTTTCGAGCGACTCTGAGCTTGGCTCTGCGCCTCTGAGTTGCGGCCACTACGTCTGCAAATTTGCGCGCATTACAAATTTAACTATTATTATTATTATGTCAACTCCAAGATCGAGCTGCTCTACACTGCCAGCGGCGCTTCGTCTGATGGCCACTGTCTATGGACCGCCGTCTGCCAGTCGCCATCACTTCCACGACCGGTGGAAGGGTGAGAAAGAGACTCCTCTCGCTTACCGCACAGCTCTTCTGGCCCTCGCTAAGGCTGCTTTTACGCGCATGGACTGCGAAGGCATTAATGCCATGGTGACGGAAAAGCTCTTGGCGCTGGCACAAGAGTTGGGCATCGTGGTCCTGGCTGCAGACGAGGCCGACATATGCTCCTTGCATGTCGCAACGAACATTCACCAGCATGAGGTCTCAAATGGAAACGGCCTCTCATCGCCAGCGCTTCGACTTCGGCGTCCAGCGGATCACCAGACGCTCAACCATCGGAGGAGGCCTTCGCCGCGGCTCGATCCGGGGATTGGAGGTCGGGTGGCCGACCGCCCCAGTACCCGGCACGCAAGCAGGAGCAACCAAGGCCGGCAAAGGCCCTCGTGACTTGCTACAACTGTGGCCTCCGGGCGGCACGTTACTTCAGGATGCCGGGCTCCACGCAGCGCGCATTGGGACCTGGACCGGACAACGCCCAAGCTCCTAAGTCATCACAGCATTCTCTGGCAAGTTGCGGCACCACACATGCTCGGCTCCCACACACATTACACACGACTCACCGTGCCTCGCTTGACAATTCTTGTGATTCGGGTGTCGGTTCGGTGAGGGGAGGTGGGTCTATACGGGCGCTCGGACCAGGTCAGTGGTCCGAGTTGGCTCATAGGGTGATTGCTGCGTCGGCCGAGTCGTCCGTGGTTACGGGATCGATCGAGGGTGTCGAGGTTCGGGTGCTAGTTGATACAGGGGCATCGACAATGATCATCTCCGACCTCATTTATAACATTCTCCCCGTTCAATGTCGGCCGTTACTTCCAGTTGACGTTCCGTACTATGCGGCAAACGGAGGATCATTGGGCATCATTGGTCAAATCCGGGCAAGAATTTGCATTGGGGATATTAAACTGTCCAGCCCAGTCTTGGTTTCATCCTCTCTCGCAGTCCCATGTTTATTGGGAACGGACTTTTTGGCTAAGATATCGATTAAAATCCTCATTGACCGAGGCTGTATAGAGCTTCCTTCGGGCCGCCGCATAGCGTTTTTGGCCTCCCCTAGCAGTCTACGTACGGCCTGCACGACGGTACAAGCGGTGGTTACCCAGACAGTACATGTACCACCAGGGTCACAAATGTTGGTGCCCCTGCGGTTGCGGAAACCTCTCGGTGCAGGTATGATGGATCACGGTGTCCTGTTGGGTCTGTCTAACGCAGCGGTGAAGGGATTGGATTTGGCGGTGGTACAGACGATAGTGAGGGGAGACAGGGACCCCTTCATCATGGTCCTAAATGCGGGATCACGGATGGCTGTGGTCCCACAGAGGACCGTGCTCACTCACGTGGCGCCAGCACCCATGGGGAGCCGGTGATAGTGCATGTGAACACTGATCCTGTTCCGCATCCGCATTTGGGCCGTGATCAAGGATGGCTGGATTTGCTTTGTTCCGGATCCAGTGACCTGTCCAGTTCGCAACTTGCTGCGTTGCGCACCCTGTTACTTGAATTTTTGGGCGTTTTCAGCAAACATAAATATGATATCGGCTGCACTAACTTGTTGCGCCACCACATCGACACGGGTGATGCCGCCCCCATTTGTCAAAATCCATTCCGGCTAAGCCCCGCCGAAAAGGAACATGTCAAATCGGCTGTTAATGACATGTTGTCTGCTGACATTATTTCCCCTTGCACCAGTCCATGGGGGGCTCCCATCGTGCTCGTTAAGAAGCACGATGGGTCCCTGAAATTTTGTGGGAATTTTCGTCGCCTTAATAAGATCTCTGTGGCCGACACAAATCCACTCCCTAGGATGGACGAATCACTGGACGCCTTAGCAGGGGCACAATATTTTTCCACATTAGACCTGCTCTCGGGATTTTGGCAACTCCCCCTTGACGAGGAGTCAAAACCCAAGATCGCTTTTCGGACGACATTGGCCTGTTTCAGTTCAACCGGTTGCCTATGGGACTTCACTCAGCTCCCGCGACATTTGGCCGGTCTCCAATGGGACACCTGTTTGATTTACCTGGACGACGTTATTGTCTTCAGCAGGACGTTCGAGGCACACCTTTGTAATATGAAGATGCACCTGGGGGGTAACTGGGCCATAGTGATAGGCTCTGCCGGCCTCAGCCCGCAGCCAATGGGATGTCGAGCCAGGGGCGTAGCCTGTGGCTGCATAGCAACATCTGGAAGGTTCCAGGGGGCGAGGCTGATGATTGGCTGCGTGGTATCACGTGGGCCAGGTGTTATAAAGGGTGGAGAGAGACAGCTCCGGGTCAGTGTGGAGAGGGGCTGAGGAGGAACCACGACTGTGTCACCGGCACGCCAGCGACCACATGGCGGGCCGGAGGCTGTCTCCGACACACACCGTCAACCAGCGGTGTGAAGGAGTGAGGCAGCGAGCGGACGCCACGCTCGGGGAATGGAGTAACGGGGGAAAGAGAAATCCAGCCTGTGAGGGAGCTGTGAATGAGGAACGAATAAAGAAAAGACAAAAGACACGATCTCGTCTGGAGCGGATTTATTACACCTTGAACGTCTGCGGGCTGTATTCCTGAAGATGCCTGTCCGCTAATTTAAAATTTAAGCCGCAAAGTGCCACCTCCTCCGGGAATCTGTGCAGTACTTGGGGCACATTGTGAGTTGTTCAGGTATCTCTACGGATCCCGCGAAGACACAGTGTGTCAGCTCATAGCCTATGCCCACTTCGGTCAGTGAGGTCCGTAGCTTCATTGGGTTTGCCTCTTACGATCGGCGATTCATCGCAAACTTTTCCACCATAGTCAAACCCCTCCACAATTTGACAGCAAAGGGTGTAACATTTTGTTGGGGTTCGGAGGAAGAGGCCGCTTTCCGCTCCCTTCATGATGCCCTGGTGAGTGCTCCGCCCTTGAGTTACCCTGACTTCACCAAGCCTTTTCTGCTCGACACGGATGCCAGTAACACCGGCATTGGAGGAGTACTCTCGCAGGTCATTGGAGGAGTCGAACGCGTCGTCGCGTACGGTAGCAGGGCTTTATCACCGGCAGAACAGCGGTATTGCGTCACCCGCTGCGAGCTGCTGGCTATCGTTTTTTTGGTTCAACAGTATCGGCCGTATCTCTATGGGCGGCACTTCACCATCCATACGGACCATGCGGCGTTACAATATGCACTTCGTGTTGACCAGCCATCGGGACAGCTGTCTCAATGGTTGGAAGTCCTCCAGGACTACCAATTCACGACCACCTACTGCAAGTGCATTCGCCATACAAACACGGATGCCCTGTCACGATTGACGATCGGCACGGAATGTGTATGCTTTCTTGGGTCGGGACGCTGCAAACCACAAAGTGTCGTCCCTTCCACGGTTCTGGCTGCCGCTGCTGAGGCGCCAGGTCCCGAAATCCCTCTCTCACCGGAGGGCAGGGATTCATTACTCAATTTGACCCTTGCCAATTGGGGCCGGTTCCAAATGGGGGACGCGTCCCTACTCGCATTGCGTCGTAAGGCTAGTGGATCCGCAGAAGGCGTGGTCGGGGTCGATTCTTGGATAATGCGGGGGGGTCTCCTCATAAATTGGGATGGTAGGTCCTTCGCTATAGAATCTTTGTGCTGTCCGCCTTGTGCGGTAGGGTCATTCTGACCGCGCACGAGCAACTTTTGCATTTGGGGTCTCACAAGACCCTTGCCATGCTCCAGCTTGATTTTTTCTGGCCGGGCATGGCAAGGGATGTGTCAAACGTTCTTACGGGGTGTGTACAGTATACCCAACCGCCTTCTAAGGCATCCATTCCACCGCTGCAATCTATTCAGGTCTCACGCATCAACGAGCTTGTTGCGTTCGACATTTTGGGGCTGTTCCCGGTGCCACCTAGGGGTAATAAGTACCTGCTGGTTGGCGTGGAATATTTCACTCGATGGCCCATGGCCTGGCCACTCGCCAACCAGTCGGCAGCAGCCGTTACCGAGGCCTTTGTCCAGTGCTATGTCCTGGACAAAGGTGCACCGGAGTGACTGCTGACCGATCAGGGAAGGAATTTTTCTAGCTCCTTGCTGCGTGAGGTGTGCGACCTTCTGGGCACTAAAAAGGTGTGTACCTCCCCGTACCACCCACAAACGGATGGGATGGTGGAGCGGCTCCACAGAACGCTCACGTCCATGTTATGCCATCAGGTGTGCGAATCACAAGTGGATTGGGACCTTCAAATTCCAGGAGTTATTGCCGCCTATAAGATGGCTCCCCACGTGGCAACTGGGTTCTCCCCCTTCTTTCTTATGTACGGGTGGGACGTTGATCCACCCGTGGATGCCCAGTTGGGGGTTCCCACACCCCGCGCAAAGTCTGAATTGGCTGACCACGTTAAATTTAACGTTTTGAAATTGGCCGACGCACGGGAGGCTGCAGCACAGAACTCGAACTCTTGCCAAAAGGTGAATGAGCATTTGCGCGCGCACCGGACACACACGCACGAGTGGAAGACAGGCGATAAGGCCTGGCTACACTGTCCACAGGTACCCTTGGCAACATCGCCAAAACTGCTGAGGCCGTGGAGAGGGCCTGTCGAGATTGTACAGGTCGCACGCCCACAATGTGTCCGGATTAGGTGGGGAAAACGTTGTTGGTATGTTCACCCCTCAAGGCTAAAACCGTTCGTTGCACCTCATACCTCCCCTACGTGTCCCAAGGGCCAAGCATGTGATGTGTCCGTCGACACGGGGAATGTGATGCCGATGCCTGATCCTGACCTGCCACTGACTGTTCCACTTTCAGACGCCCTGGAATTGACGGCTTCCAAAGAGCGTCAGCCACCAGATCCCGATGGCGAGTGTGGAACCGGGCAGCCCACTTCTTGCCCTCAGGGGCTGCCTGCCTCAGCCGCCGGACGACCATGCCCTGCCCCGTACGACGGGCCAGCCACTCGGACTCGTGCTAAGTCACACCGTTTTCGTGATGTATAGGCTGGATCTGCCACACCCACTTGCACGTTGCGGCGACCGCTTGACTGTCCATATGTTCCTCTTCTCGTCACGGAGTGTGCGTCGAGTCGGGCGAGTTGCGTCGCCGGTTTGGGTGGGGGGGGTTGGTGTGTATAATTGTTCATAGTGTTTATTTGTACAGGTGGGTTGGGGTAATTTTTTGCGGTTGTTATTATTGTTGTTATTGTTATAGACGCACACGGAATTCCAGTTCTTGTTAGGGTTTGTTTATTGTAAAAGTTGTTATTGCAGCCAGGACGGCTGCGGGCTGTACAGGGGGGGGGGGGGGGGTGATGTGGTGGTGATGTTGGAACACTTACCATACTTACCGGTGTGGGGTGATTGTGTCATCCCTGACCAGGGCCTCCTGAGGGGAGGGGGCTGGGGGTGCGTGTGATCCCACAGAAACCCACCGACCAAGTCAAGACGTAGAACCAGCTGAAGACTGAAGTCCAGCTAGATAGACCCTGGGACTCCTCTGACCCGCTGCCCTTCTAAGGGCCGGGCAGAGCAAGCCAGTGGTGCGACCCCAGAGCCGCGAAGGCCGATGTCCTTTTCAGAGCAGGGTCAGAATTTAGCTCGATAACGATGAGGGGGGGGGGGGTCTAAAGCAGATATAATTGGACTTGCTGGTGGCATGTCAACGCGCACACACAACCACATAAAAAAACAACACGACAACATGAATAACGCTCACGAAATTCAGTCATTGATCACTTAAGAACAGTTTTCATGTGTTGGTGTATATTCTTTTATGCATCACGATAGTAAACATTTATTTGACCTGCTCTGTTTCATGACCGTATGCATTGAGCACTAATTGGTATCCTGTGCCTAAAGAGACAGGGAGAAAAAGCAATAGAGACAGAAACGGGGAGAGACAAAGACATTGAGAAATGGAAAGCAAAATCACATAGACAAAGACGGGGAGAGACAGAGACGCAGTCACAGAGATGCAGAGAGACGCACACAGAGATTCATAGAGACAAACACAGAGTGACACGGTGAGATAGGTTCAGGAACACTGACAGAGCGACGCGGAGGTGCACGTAACACTGATGGAGAACGCGTGCGGTACGGAACGCCCGCCAGAAGCGCATGAACAACCGTCACTGCGAGCGCTCGCCCTCCCCTCCTACTGCTGCACTCTCTCTCCACTCTTTGGTGTTCTCTAACCCACTTTCGATCATTGATCTTGCTCCTGAAATTGCTCCCGGGCGCTTAATTACACTGCGTGCCGTCGCTGTGCGCGCATGCGTCTATTGCTCATGTACGTATACTGGCGTAGCGTGCGTACGTGTGCGTAAGTGTGTATATATTTATTTATATATGCAAGACCTATATAAGTTACAGATTTGAAGCACACGCGCACAATCGCCGAGAGGCTGTCCTCTATTGCTCCGAGGTGCGCCAGTGGTGGATTCAGTTGGCGTTGGGTTTTTTTGTGAATGGATCCGTTGCGATGAGCGTCGTCGCACCAGGGAGCACATGTTCCCTCTCCCTACATGGGCACGTTCTCGGGATGTGTTGCACTGTGGTTGTTATGCGTGGGGTATGTTTTGTGTAGAGTGGAACAGCGCAACCAGTGTTGTTGAGGCTTCATTGTGTTAATTAGCGTTTCATGTATCGTGCAGAGCTTAAACACTCGGCGGTGTGTTGTTGATGGTCTTGTTTGATGTCAGTAGTCACGAATGTGCATCTCGAGATTTGATTGCCTTCAGCAGACGATTTGGGTTGTTTTACGATGAAATAATTGCGACGAATGACATAATATGCGTTAAATGTGTTTTGCCTTGTAAAAACACGTAAATTGTCATCGCGTTGTAGTACAGTAGTCGAAGGCCGAAGTGGTCAATGATGATTTTTGTGTCATCCTTAAACCAAATAGGTTATGATTGAAGTTTTGAGTATTACTTCGTGTATGATAGCGATGGGTTTGCTCATCATTTAATCAATAATAGATATGTCATTAATGGTGATGATGACAATTATTTTAATGAATAACATTGTATTTGTGATGCATGTTGAACTTCTTTCGCACCATACTTAGCCAACTGTGTTAATCGGAGGTGCGGGGGAAAGACAACAAACTACACACAAAAAGTAGTTCTAAAGAAACGAGTTTTCAATGTAGATTTAAAAGTGCATAGCTCCAGTGGCTTCCGAATATCAGAAGGAAGGGCGTTCCATACTATTGCAAATACACGTCCGAAAGTGCGCGATGCGGTGACCGTGTTTATTCGCTGGCTAGCCAAAAGCTGATGCAATGAGGATGAGCGGAGTTCGCGTGATGGTAAACAATATATTGTGATGTTAATTTGACCGATATGTAGCAGCTGCCGTCACTCGGACCTCATGGAGGAGGGATCGATGCTTTTCGGGGTGCATGCAGAACCGGGGAACTACAGCTTGGTGGACCCTGCTTGGGATGGGGGCTCTGCGTTGGGGGGCCCTTCTGCAGATCCCCAGCTCTCTGACAGCAACGGCAGCGACATGAGCGACCAAATGGTAAGAAACGCTCGCTCGCTCGCAAACGGTGTCCAAGCGGAGTGTTGCTGTGTCCTGCCGCGGCAGTTCCACAGCCGCTAGGGAGGGAGCCGGCTCGGTTTGCGCACCGGGACAACGGCGTGGAGTACTTTCCAGTGGTTTTGCAATGAAGCTGAATACACGTTTATGATTGGTAACAGATCGAGTCAATGCTTGGTATTATGTGGCAGCACAACGCCACTGAATGTATCCATCAATGCTTGCTGCTGTAAATGCCTATCCATTACAATCCATTGTCTGTTTTACTTAGTATGCTCTGACTAGTTTGTTTTCTTCTTGTGATATTGTTAATTTATAATGTATGTCTTTCATTACATTTTGTACCTTACATCTATGTTTAGGATAACTTGTAATACCTTGTCTTCTTGTGTTACCTCTCCAATTCACTCGTATCACCAGCTTGATCAGGTCGACCTTGTAAAAATAAATCCTCAAGTTCTTGCCTCGTAAAAAAAACTTTCAGACTCTATTTTCATTTGCTGGGAATAACTTTTAACTGCATTTTTTAAGCAATGATCTAAAGGATGAATGTCCATACCCGATACTCACTCCTTAGTTATAATGCAGATTTAAAGATGTGTATAATAGGTGGTGAGCTTACTATGGTTGGTGCTAACATCTGGTATTTATGCCACTAAGTGAACAGTATGAATTCATCATATGAGCTGACTGGCACAGTAGAACCTCGGAGAAAAAACGCACCAGAACTCGTCGAACAAATCGGTGTTCGAACAATAATTCCGAAAAAAAATTGCCCCGGAAACCGAACGAAATTCGGAGGTCGAACGGGCAATCGCGACTTGAAAGAACCTGTCCGGCTGAGACGCGTATGGCCAGCGTGCATGACGCTTGCCCAGACAAAGGTTTTGCCGTATGAGAGGCTCAGTTAAAATATCACCCAGATAAGGCAGTAGCCAACCGAGTGAGCAATGTTTTTAGTCAGAAAGAGCTCAAGTGACTCACAGTGGCAGAAAAGAGGCACAAAAGAGAAAGAACCCCAGAAGGGCAGTTTACCCGACGTTATTATGGAAGGGGACTCCCCTTCCTAACAATAACACCACCACCTCCTCCTCCGCACCACCTTCCACTCAAGCCATCAACTCTCCTTACTACAGGTAAAGTGAAGTGAAGTTCTATGTTCATTTATTTCATTTATTCCATATATTTATTCATTTATTCCATTTATTTATTGTGTTTCTTGTTATTTTGTATTGATTTTATGCATGTAATTACTGTAAACTTCGTGTAAAAATGCTTTATAATGAGATATTTCTTGTGTCTGGAACCAATTAATGTAATTTACATTAATTATTATGGGGAAAATGTAATCGTTGTTCGAACAAATCGGTGTTCTAATGGCCTTCTGGAACAAATTAAGTTCGATCTCCGGGGTACCACTGTATTTTCATGAATGTGTATCTATATATACAAGAGTGTTTGCATGCTTATATGTACGTCATGTATATATTGCGTTAAGTCATGCCATAATGTTTTTTGACTAAGCTAACATATTGGGTTTTATTCCTGGCTAAGATTCACGTCGTTGGCAGCCGTTGATGTAGACACCTAAACTGTGCCTCCCCTAGGTTGACTTAGCCCAAATAAGGCAGACCTATCCGGTCAATCGTGTCAACAAAAAAATGGGAGACAAAGGGAGAAGAGCATAGTGATGACTTAATCAAACTTGTATACCGTGTTGTCCATAATTCGGTGGGCACAAACAACACTTACTCACGGGTTCTGTGTGATCAAAGTGATCTTTCTCTTTGTGTACCTATATATATAAATGTTTAGCAATGTAGTTTGCTGGTTTTACTAGTCAGTAGAGTCAACCAAAAGTTATAGATTGCTTCAAATGTATTGCTAAACACTTGCGGATGTACAATATCCTTCATCAGGCATACTAAGAAATTCACCTCTCAAAAATTGTACTTTAATCTTGTCATGGGACCTACTTTGCCAGTACCAAAATAATAGGGTTTTCCCCTTTTTCCGGCAACAAAACAGGTGTTAAGATGTTAAAACACCAAACTGAAACCTTTTACAAGGAATCATGTCTGCATTAACCACAATGCTTGTGGTCAGAATGCAAACATTATATGAATGTCCTTGAAACTGATTGGTCCACACCAGTCATCTTTCTATTGAGCCTCGTCTCAAACGGTGTTAGACCAGAGGACGCCAAAAGGCGTACAGCCCAAAGATAATGCACTATCAGAGTAATGAGAGCTCGGGGTGGCATCTACATCATGGGACCTCCTTTGCCAGTACCAAAATATGATAATAGGGTTTTCCTCTTTTTTTCTGGCAACAAAACAGGTGTTAAGATGTTAAAACACCAAACTGAAACCTTTTACAAGGAATCATCTTAACACCTGTTTTGTTGCCAGAAAAAAGGGGGGAAACCTATTATCATTTAATCTGGTCACTTAAACACATTCTAGGTAGTTTGAGCATTCATAACAGTTGACTCTTCTTGCCAGGTGGTATTTCCCAAAAAAAATTCTGCATAAAGTTGATGTTAAACATCCTATGAACATCCTAAAATCACCACTTAAAAAAAAAGTCTTACTCAATTATTATATAAAGCATGTATATTTAATGCTATTTATTTGTCTAGGAAAGCTTCATGGAGTTTGAATTCCTTTCCAAAAAGAGTCTTACAGCTAGATGACTCGGTAATATATTGTTTTAGATAATGTGTGTTGATTGTGTGATAAAACCAGAGTGGCAGGAGAAAACCCATGATGCATATGGGAGTGTTACTGTACAGGCAGTCTTCGACTAACAAACACTTGCATTTACAAGCCAGCTTCCATGAAATATATATTTTAAAAACATACATTGACTTAAAACGTGAACTCACGTTTGAAAACTGAACCATGTAACCATTTTCTTCAGTGCAGCGATCCTCCTCGAGATGTGATGAGTCAGCCTCGCACTGGGAGTGAGTGTGCATGTGTGTACATCCACGTGTACATATGTGTAGTGACATCGGGGATGTCACTGTATGGTGCCGGCCCGAGAGGGCTGTGGCGAGCGATGTCCCTACATCGCGGACAGCACCGGGTGGGTTGCTGTGTGAGGCCGGCTCTAGCATAGCACGGCGTGCGATGCACTGTCATTGCGTACACCCCATAGGCGGGTGTAGCACCAGCCCTAGCGGGGCTTGGTGAGCGCTGGGATAGCGCGGGCACCACGCATGGCGCGTAGTGTGGGCTCCCACCAGGGGGAGTGGGAGAGTGTCAGCCCAGGGTCAGGGTTGCCCTGGGCCATGGCACTCTTGTTGACCCCGTAGGCACGTGATCCGGAGTGTCCACAGAGAGGGCCCCAGGTGGGGGCGGGAGAGCTCTCGAGAGGGATCAAGAGGGAGCTGGAAGGCTCGAGAAGGCAGGCAGAGCCAAGGGCGGAGCGGCCCCAATCCGGGAGGATATGAGGTGGGTCCCTGAGAGGGACCGGGGTCGCTGCATTCTACAAGTTCGAAGCTCTACGTCTTATAAGCTGGAAGCTCTGCAGGCATCAGCACGTAGCCAGGACCCAAGTGAGGGTCAGACCCTTCGTAGCTGTAACTCCTCCATATAGGGTAGTTAGCTGGGTGGTCACCACCCTAGGCTGTATCTGGTAAAGGGGCAGTTACCCCTTTGTGTTTACGCGTCGATATTATAATAAATGTGTTGCCTCTAAAGAACAATGTCTGCGACTCAGTTGGACTCACTACATATGTGTAGAGCAGTGAAATAAGTGGTGCGCACAGTTAACCGAGGGAAACTGAGGGCAAATAGGTGCTCGTGAGGTTTGCACAGACGAACCGCCAGTTGTAAGGGGCGAATCAGGTGCAAACGGGGTCGACCGGTTGTGCACGTTGAGACCGGAGATGTTGCCAGGGAGACAGGAGATAAGGGTTAATTGATGGGCCAACAGGCGAGAGCCTAAAGAGATGCACGAGAGGTCTCGGATAATTAGCAGAGGAATATAAGGGCGTGTGCGTGCGCGGAGCGGGGAGTTGTTGCCGGGGACCAAGTGTGAAGACATCTCGCCACTGCTGCTCCAGCCGTCAACGGGACCTCAACCCTCACGCCGTCGCCAGGCAGGTGTTGGCTGATCCCCCTGCCCAGGACAGACGGGTGAGCGGGTCTGAGGGAGCGTAGGTGAGGGCAGCAGTGGAGGTGTAGAGTCGCTGTGTGCGAAGACACTGTGGGCGGAGACGCTCTGTGCGCAGACGCTGTGTGCAGTGACGCTGTGTGCGAAGACGCTGTGTGCAGAGTCGCTGAAAGCAGAGCTGCTGAGTGCAGGATAATGGAGGTAGAAGATAGATAAGAGTAGGGAGAAGTAACCATAAGTGACCGTACAGATAGTTATAGGAGTGCCTACAACTGGCGCAAGAATAGGTTAATAAAGTGTAAGCAGGTGACTTGTTACAACGTGTTGGTGTGACTAATTTTGAAGACACTACATATGTGCGAAATTGTGTGTGTAAGTGAGTGTGTGTGAAAGTGAGTGTGCGTGTGCACGTGCCGCTGTATGTGTGTGGGGAGCGGTAGATTCCTTCTCACGAGAAACACCAGTGACTATTATCTGAATGGGTTTTGGGCCTCCCCTAGGTCGATTAATCCTCAAATTAGTATTAGTACCTGATTCGGTTTGTGTACATCGCCACTGGGGAGTCAACGATGGTTAATCGTGGCCTGGTGTGGTGCTGTATCGGCCTTCATAAATGCTGTTCTCCAACAGTCTGTTCAGGCTATATGTCGTTGGAGTGTGTGTCTTTGTTTGTGCGTGTGCCCCGTGTGTGTATCTTTGTCTTTGTTTGTCTGTCTTTGTGTTTTGTGTTTTTTTCGGTGTGTATATGCATGTCCCATGTGTGAGTGAAATTGTGGTGACTCATTATGCCCCTTTAGACAAGCAAGCTAGCATCAGGACTCAAAATAAGTGGGAAAAAAACGGATTCTGTTTTTTTTAGGTTACTTTCTTTAATGTTTTTTTTTATTATACATTACTTTTTTCCAGTTTTACATGAAAATATATGTTTTATTATTGATGAGTTTAACAATGTTTCCCTTTTTTGCTGAACCGTGGCACATTTCATAACACTGACCGTATGGGCATTTAAATAAAATACATTGGTGTGTTCTGACTTACGAACCGCTTGACTTACTAATGGTTCTCAGGATCTACCGGTAATTGTGTTCTTAAGTCGAGGACCGCCTGTACTCCCATCTCCTGGTAACCTTGCAGCTCCACTGGTTTGGGAGTTTCACAAATATTGACGTGATCCACTAACCCTTAATTCTTTGCTTCCACGGCACAGTCATGCAGCAGCACATAAAGCTTTCGTAAATATAGGCGCCGCGTGCGCACACAGACCACCGCTCTTGGCTTGGGACTTGGCTTCGGTTGAGTTTAAACGCAATGACATCGCTCGCAATGTTCCCTTGCAGGGATTCTCTTTTAATTGTAATATCCGTCTTGAAAGGTAGAAGAGAACACAGGAAACCAATGTCTAAGTTTAATCTTTAAAATAATACGTTGATATTAAAAATATATCCCACACGTGTTTGTCTTGAGCGCTGTGCGTAAATGTGCGTCCAAGAGGTGTTGCGCACTGCAATACAGTCCCGGCGACCTGGGTTCGCTTCCCAAACATGGGGGAAAACATCAGATATTAGTCTGTATTGGGCTTTATCTAGGTTTGCTTAGCCATAAATGAATACCTTCTGCAGTGCGTCTACCATACCACCTCTTCTGTGTGCCAAAAATGAGTTTCTGCCAGCCTACAGAAGTTGTCCAAAATCCCTACGTTTCGCCCCACATTCGTTTAAGGGTGAGATTTGTATGAATCGGTGTGTGTGTGTGTGTGTGCGCGCGCGCGTGTGAGAGAGAGGGGAGACGGTCACGTGTAGTGGGGAAGGTTCAGTGCGCATGGCAGCACAGGGATAAATTAAGTCAAGCGACTCATGCATGCATGATCTGTGCACCCGTTACTGCGTGTGACTGCCTGCCCGCTGTGCTTATGCGACTCTCTCGCTCGCGGCTCTCATTAGCGAAGCGCAAAGTCTTTGTGTGTCCTCACTGGCGGCGAGAAAGGCCATTAGCACAAGCAGGCGTAGTTTGCTAATTAAAGGAATTACTCATTCTACAAATTAAACTCTCATTCATATCACAACTCGTGTGTGAGTGGATGTTTTACAGCATAACTTCCCACTTTGAAAGTGATGTCATGATTTAGCATGTTCCCTTGGCTTTAGAAAAAGAAAATCAAACACATTGCAGTTCGACAAGCACACGGGCGAGCGTTGGTCAAATGCATGATAGCTTCTCGCCTATTTTAAACCCCGGGTCAGAGTTTGATTCATTCGTAGAACATCACAGACAAGATATGGAACTGTGGAGTATATGGTCAGGGCAACACTGGTGCAAGCCTCCCCTCACGGAGATTGCAGACACGCTTCATCATTTGACTAACACACACACACGTTCATTTTAACACGCACCATTCTTTTATGTAGAATAAAATGTGCACCATGAACACAGCAACCCGAGTTCGATTACTGGTGACGTCTAACATCAGTGGCGAGTGATATATGAATCTGTCCTGGCCCCCCTTTACGAAACTCACATTGACCAGTGTGGTGAAGTATGGTCAAACTCCTATTACTGCCACAGAGTGCGTTAAGTCTTCATCCAGCAGTGGATAGATAACGTCTGTAAATTATGACTGTATTATAAACATAATTATATAATTTACCTGATCGGGTGGTGTTGGTAAACATTTAATTTACAATCAGCACACCATCTTTCTCAAGTCAATAAAATAAATACAACTTTCTAGAAAGTCAACCACGGCCCATTCTAGGGTTACGATCCCTGACATTGGAATGTGGAATGCACACCGGTTTCGAAGAGCAGCCACCCCAACGCCGCGCGTTTAATCAGAGAGACTACCATGACAATATACAGCGTGCGTCACGGGTGGTTAACTTCAGAGCCGTTGCGATTGCCAGGGTATTAAGTTGATCAACAAGCTCTTATCAAACACCTATGACCCGCAACTGTATTGTAAAGACGTGCCAGCTTTATGTTTTGCTATTACAATCACATACATCGCCATTTGCTTCACTGTGAATAGGCCTTATTCACGGTTCAATGTCTCTTCTCACCAATAGCAATTTTATTGACGGACAGGTTGTGGAATGGTGGTTGATGCATTTTGTGCTATGAACACAGTGACCTAAGTTCGATTATCGGCGTTGATTAACATTGGTGTGCGAGTGATATCTGAACTGGTCTTTTTGGGCCTGAACTTCACCGATTCGGATTGACCAGCGTGGTGAAGTGCGTGCAAATCTAAATTATCTGCAAGGCGTGGGGATGCCTTAATCCAGCAGTGGATTGGCACTTTGGGGTTTATTATTATCATCATGATCGATTGATATTTGTACAATATGCGGGAGTGATTGTGCAGTGGTTAGTGAACTATGAACCCAATGACAAGTTCGATTCGCAGCCATTGTTAACATGAATGGTGAATGACATCTGAACAGGTCCTCGACCCCATTTCCCACATCTGCACTGACCAGTGAAGTGAAGTATGTTAATACAGCAAACCACAATGATAGACAACAGGTGTGAAATTATATATCAATTTATTTTAATATCATCATCATCCATGATCGAGAGACTGCTGGAAGAAGGCCTTCCCAATACATCATCCCTCAGGGAGTCGTGATGCAACAGTATTGTTCCTGAAAATGAGGCAATCTCATTGCTCTTGTTCCATGCTAGACATAGTTTCAGGCATGTTCATTAATTTGGCTGCCACTCTGTTCATCTCAACCACCCAATCTGACGCGTCTAACTTGTTGGAGGGATACATTTGGAAAACACATTGGAGTATGTGTGGACCAGTTATTGAAGGCGGCACACGATTTATATGATTACATAGAGGGGCAGAGGAGAACAGGGTGAAGTGCTTTTATAAAACTGAATTTAATAAAGAAAGGCAACAGAGCTACATGTGTGTACCTAGAGAAGGACGCGTTGAATTACTGTATATTACCTGCTATGACAAACGAATAAAAAATACAGACATCGACAAAGTGAAACATGCTGAAGGGTGCAGAGTGAATCATGGGGAGGTACACGCTTGGAGTTATACCGAGAGACATTAGAGGAACATGTGGATTCGAGAACATACTCAAATTAAACACATAAGTATACATAATGGTGAGTGCACTTGGACGGGACACATCGTGAAAAGGAATTATAGCTAGTGGTCGGGACTAATGAACTAACGTGCCCGAGAGGACGACGCTCACCACACATGTGGAGCAACAAAATTGGCTCTTGTGCAGGCGCTAGATGACTGTTGCATCGGATGACCGTAAGATGGGGATGGCTTGAAGATTCCTTCATCCAGCAGTGGATAGATTATGGCTGATAATGAACGTATCGGCGACATTGAACCGTGGTGTGCGGTATAAGAAAAAAAAATCGCAATTATTATTTCCCCACGAGTCGCAACCATAGTCAGAAAATATTGTGGGGTGGTGGGGCGTCAAAATCAGTTATCCAGATGTTGAAGCAGTCGGAAGACGGATGTCATTTTAAATGTTAATTTTATAACTGTTTTTTATGAGAACCGGTGTGTTATGCTGCACCGGTGTACTGCCAATACGTACGTTTTTTGGGTCCAGTTGATGGAATGTGTCTTTCTTGCCACCACAGCGAGAGAAGTTCCCAATGTTAGATATCCCTCACCACGTGCACCACACGATCGGCTCGGTGGTCATCGCCATCGGCTTCACAGGGATCATCGGCAACTTCCTCGTCATTTACGTCTTCTGCAGGTATGTGTCTTAGCATCTGGGGAGTCGTGCTGGGGGTAGGGGGCATGGGCGATAGGGTGGCGCAGTGATAACGCTTGTTCTTCACAGAAATAAACCTTAATTCCATTCCCCACTCGTGTGCCTTTCTGTGTGTAGTTTGTGTGTTCTTCCCCTATCTGCATGGGTTTTCTTCGGGTTCTCCGGTTTTCTCCATAGTTAAACAAACACAATTTAACTGGTATTAGTAACGGAGTATAGTATAACCGTATATGCAGTGGCAGCTGCTCTGGAGCATTGGAGGCGTACCCCGCTTGAACATTTAATTTCATTGAAATGTTTTAGGGCACAGCCAGAGGAATAAAGGTAGGTCTTGAGCCTAGAATTCGACCAGGGCCAGGGATGAGAGAGAAGAGGTAGGCAGGGCTAATCCATAAGTGATCTTGAACATGCCAAAGGGTAACTTAGAAATTTCATTTGAGTGGATTGAGAGCCAGTCGCGGGCTCGGAGTATTGAGACTCCGAGCCCACGAGGGTGAGAATCCTGGCAGTAGCATTTTTATCATCCGGAATTTAGAGGTGAAAGGTTTTTGAATGTTTGCACAGCAGACAACTTTAGTGCTGAGTTTAGATGTGATGGAGGCATGGGTGTGAGCGTCTAACCAGCAGCTGGGGCAAGGAAGTGGCAGGTGTAGATATTGCGCAGATGCAAGTAGGAGGTCCTGTAAGGTATACTGGAAGAGAACGAGAACCCAGCATCAATGATGGCTCAAGGGTTTAACGCATTCAGTCTCACGGCATAGTTTGGAATTTTGATGGAGTAATACGCTGCCCTGGTGGATAGACTGCTAATTGCGCTCATATCCAGAATAGTGAAGATAACTTACTGAGTTGGTGGTGGATATTCCATGTTCATATGGCAAGGACCAGTATATCTCAATGAAATTGTATAACGGCCACTTATCTACCAGTGAGTGGTTTAGCTAGCGGGTGCTCTTTCTTATAAATTTAGGAGTAACAAGGATCGAATTAATAGATAATTATGATGAGGATGATTATATGAAATAATAAATGATACATTTATATTTTTTTGGTGACAATTGAATAGCTTGATACATTATGAAGTATTCAATTGGAAATAAATTATGATGATGGATACAATTATTATGTTGACAAAAGTGATGATGATGATGAATTATGAAATAGTTGATTCAATCATGGTCGGCAAATGAACCCACTACCCCTTGCTGAGTCCGTTGAGATGTGTCCCGGCCATTTCATGCTCCCTGGGAAGAGTCACCAAGCACTAGAGTCTTTTGATCGCACAGCACATATGCTCGTTTCCTCGTGAACACGTTTCCCACGAGTCTTATGAAGAGGAGGAGCACTTATTTGCGTCTCTGTGGATTCCCACAATATGGAAATGGAATGAAATGTCATCGATTAAAAAAAGGTCAGTGCCATCAAAGGTGTTAAAATGAGTGATTGTGTATATTGCCCATGGGTCTCAAATGCATTTGCACTATCCCTCCAGAGCAGCAGGCTTCACGTCTCTACAGAAGGTGCTGCTGAACTTAAAAAAACGTGCACCTTTATCATGATTATTTGTAGTCTTCTCTGAAAAAAAGCATTGTTATTTTCACCGCTGAGTTCCCAGATGAAAGGCATTGAAAGATCAATTAAGAGCATGCTTAAGGGTGTAGTGGTTCACATGAGTTATGCTAGGTGCACGGGCAGAGTAATAATTGATTTAAAGTAAATGTATTTTGCTCCCACGTGCTATATTATAATGTTTAAATCTCACAAATGACTTATTTTGAGTGTTATATTTTAGATTTGTTCGCCTAATTTAATTTAAAGATGACTTGTTACGGACATTGGACTTATACTAATGACTTATAAAGCATGACACTAGATGCATTTTTTCGTTTGGCAAGGTGAAATTACCAAAAGGCTGTGTGTCTAGTGATGTTATTGAGCCATTTAATTGTCCCTGTGGAGGCTGGCTGGATGTCGGTAATATTGCCCACGAATCGGCAGTATAGGCAGTGCTGGATCATGTGGTCGATAGTCTGGCTGTGGTGACATTGCCGGGTGTTCTTCATGTCCATCGATGAAGGAGGTGGATCGCATCTACTGTGCCCTGCTCTCCCAACGATTCAGGGCTGACCACTTCCCTGGGTAGGATTCGAACCCTGGGAGTTATTTTTTAGGCCAGTAACGAGCTCCTTGTTCACGATGGTGTTATTGCACTAAGATTTCTGGCAATGTTCTTCCGGGGCGGAAGGAACTCGCGTTGAGGACTTTGGCCCTAATTGCGAGCTCCAATATGCGCTGTGAAAGAGTGATGATAATCATTCTTTCACAGCCCTGATTTATATTGGCCCTCATTTAAACACATTGGAACTAATATTGATACTGCAGCTCATGTGTACCTGAGTGTGCTGGTTTTGTTTTCAGTTTGCTTTAATATTTTTCTACTCTGCCTCTTGTTCCTTTTTAGATTTTTATAAAATAGGTGGGAGGAGTGCGGTGGTGGCAGTGGTTAGTCGACTGAGTTAGGCACTCTGATACCTGGGTTACATTTATGGTCACGGCTGACATCAGTGGCGAGTGATACCTGAACCGGTCCCGAGGCTCCCTCCCCCCCTTTACCAGCCCACCCTGACCAGAGTGAAGTATGGTCAAACACCCCCATGACCAAAAAGGTGTGGAAAGGGCTTCATGCAGCAGTGGATTGACGAGCACATTTAATTTTACAAATATGATGATGATGATGATTATTGGAGACTATGTATGTGGCACGGGATGAGGATGGTAGATTGCCAATCATCAATATAATAATTTGTAATTTCACAATGCAGGCAACTATAGCAACGTCCCATCTATTACTGGTAGGAACGAAGTGAACCAGCCTACAATAGATTATATCGTCCGTCCGTCCGTCCGATGTCCGATTAGGTGTAGCAACATCGCCCCCTACTGCAAACACTTGGCATGACCCTACAAAAACCTTTAGACTCAGTGAGGCTTTCTTGGCTAAACAAGTGTAACATTCCCTTATAATTTCCTCAGATAGCTTTTAATTAAAACATTTAAATTAATGAGGCTTTCCTGGCTAAACAAGTGTAACATTCCCTTATAATTCCCTGAGATAGCTTTTAATTAAAACTTTTAAATTAAAATTTAACTCACAGCGGCCTAAAGCCTACAGCTAGGCCTAAAGCCTAGAACTAGGCCTCAAACTCTCCCTTCGTATCGTACTCCCGCGTGTGTGCAAGGGAGTTAATGTTTAACAATGTTACATTCCCTCATGTTTTAAAAATAGAAACATTTAAATTTAAAGCTTTTACATGAATAATAAAAACATTCAAATTAAAAATTAACTCACAGCGGCCTAAAGCCTACAGCTAGGCCTAAAGCCTAGAACTAGGCCTCAAACTCTCCCTTCGTATCATATCCCCGCGTGTGTGAAAGGGAGTTAATGTTTAACAATGTTACATTCCCTGATGTTTTTAAATAGAAACATTTACATTTAAAGCTTTTACATAAATAATTAAAACATTTAAATTAAAAATTAACTCACAGCGGCCTAAAGCCTACAGCTAGGCCTAAAGCCTAGAACTAGGCCTCAAACTCTCCCTTCGTATCGTCCGATTAGGTGTAGCAACATTGCCCCCTACTGCAAACACTTGGCAGGACCCTACAAAAACCTTTCGACTCAGTGGGGCTTTCCTGGCTAAACAAGTGTAATAATACATTATGTTTATATTCTTTGGTTATTCGTTCCTATCAGCCCACCCCGCAGGGTCCTGTTATAATTTTTGATGGATGGCTTTAGGCGACCATGTTTCTTGAATGGCATATGTTGTATCAGACCTGTGATACTTTTTATATTTGTGTGGAATCTTATAGCTTTTACCAATATATTTTTCAATTGCTAAAGTACAATTCATATATAGTTATTGGGAAATGTATTACTTTTAAATGATTGATTTTTAAGATTGTGTTATTTCTTTATCTGCAGTATTCTTTATATTGTTTTTGTACCCTTGCAAAAGAGATCATCTGGGTATACCGATCAGGAATGTATTAATAATGGATAATGATGATAATGATGATGTCATTGTTAAAATGTTTATAATGTCATCACAAGAGTGTGCTTAGATAATTTCTCAAATTTAATATTTTTAAGTTAGGCAGATTACAATAACAATAACCGCAGCAGTCGTAATAGTTTATATTTGCTCTTACTCAATATGTACTGCATCTCTCATCGAAGCGGTCGCATAGTTAAGGTAAAGAACGTTCAATCAAGTTAGTCCTACCTGTGCCACCTACACTCACGTGTGTGTGACCGGTGTGTTCAGGAGCAAGAGTTTGCGCTCGCCGGCCAACATTTTTATCATCAACCTGGCCTTCGCTGACTTCTTCATGTCCATCACACAGACACCCATCTTCTTCGTCACGAGTCTTCACAAGCGCTGGATTTTTGGGGAGAAGGGTGGGTGACGCAAACTATGCAGAGTGAGCAGCATCGGTGTGCGAGTATGTGTAAATGCTAATCGGAGGTGCAAATGTGTGTGTACATTACTGAGTGGGGAACGGTAGTGTAGTAGTAAGCGTTCTCTGCTATGAACCCGGTGATCTGAGTCTGATTCCTGATAACGGCCAACACCAGTGATGATTATATGAACCATACATGGGCCTCCCTTAGGTCGACTCAGTCTCAAATGAGTACCTGGTGCACTGTGCAAATATTGCCACTAGTGAGACAAAGACAGCCGGGCATGGTGCTGACCACCCACCCACCCCCTTGTATGCCATACCAGCCTTCATAGATGCTCGTACAGAATTTTGCCCAGAAGTCTGTTAAGGCGAGATAGGGGATCTTTGTCTTTGAGTGTATTGTGGCAAAACAACCCTCACCTCCTCGGTAGTTGCTAGTTGGTAACGCTGTTGTGATGTGAACAATTCCATTGGATGGAAGATTTATACTAATCAGCTGTTACCCTCATGGAGTGTTCGCAGCTGCCACAGTGGCCAATGGGGATCAAGATGCGTGCCAGGGGCTGGTAACCCCTCTGCCTTCAATTAAACTACCAAAAAATACAGAAAGGATGAAACTAAGCTTATGCGGGAGGTCCCGGGGGCACAGGCATATGTGACATCTCCTGGCGAAACCCCTATTGATGGGGCCAGGAGACTTAACCCCCCCCTCCAGGTTTCTCCAGAAATGGCAGGAAACCACTGCGGTTGGACACGTGGGATGTTGAAACACTCACTAGGGACGAGAGCCTATCATTCTTCTGTCAGGAGCTGGACCAGTATTGCCTCGACTTCTGCGGAATACACCCCGTATGATGAATGGCTTCAGTCACGATAAGGGGTGGACAGTCTTCCACTCAGGGCAGGAAACTGCCAAACAACAGGGAGTGTCTCTTTTTCTAAACAAAACAATGAAGGGGGCATGGGAGCTTGGCAGTGAGGTGTTTGAAGCTGCGAGTCTCAGGCTACTGTGGGCTCGCTTCCTCATCAATGAGAAAATAAAAATGGTGGTGGTGGCTAACGCCCCCACCGAAAATAAACATCAGTTGAGGGATGAAGGCAAGGCTGATAAGTCGGATGCCTATTATGATCTCCTGTCCCAGGTGTTAGTCGCTTCGGGATAGAGTCATCCTGTTGAGGGACTTTCATTCCCAAGTTGGTCATGATGTATGTATAGTGGCGTATTCACACGGACACTTTTAGCTTTTCTCCTGTGTCACTTTATTACTTCACATCCCGTATGGATGCTCCTCACACTAACACAACCCACCCTTGCTCCGAACTCCCTCTCTCTATAATCTGCTAGCCTGTCACTCTACACTCCGCTAGCCTGCCACTTAATACTTCGCTAACCTGTCACTTAGTACTCTGCTAGCCTGTCACTTAATACTCCGCTAGCCTGTCACTTAATATTCCGCTAGCCTGTCTCTCTTCTCTCACACCTCCAACTCGTCCTTGTCCCCAGTGGGGGATCAGCCAACACCGCTGGGGGGGACGAGGTGTAGAGGGAGAGGTCCCAGTTTTCTACTCTCCAGCTCTTGTCCTCTTCGTTCCTTCAGCTTCAACTAACTACCCTGTGTTGCTCCGCGCACACCCCTATATCCCCCTCCTCATTAAGGGTCCTCAGTTACCCCCCATTAAGCTGGCGCCTCAGCGGCGCCTCCTGCACGTGCTCTCTCTCTTATCATCTCCATCTCTCGCCTCTCTGGCGTCTACTTCGTGTTTCCACACTCGCACCTGCCTATCCCCAAATGCACCCGGTTAATTACTGCTTCTCCGCCTAATTGCTGGGGCCTCTCTGGCGGCTACTCCATGTCTTCACGCTTGCAGCTGCTCGCCCTCAAATGCACCCGCTGTTTGCAAACCCCGCGCGTTACGCCACTACACATGTACCTGGGCTGGACTGATTAGAAGGCAAGGGCCAGATCAGCTCAATAAAAATGGGAGGAAGCTGTTAAACTTCTTTGGAGCCGATGGGCTTTGATCACCAACACGCTGTTCTTCCATCAGTGCATCCACACAACATCATGAATGCACGCCGAGCCCAAGCAAAAGCATCTGCTGGACTATATAGTGATGAAACAGTGAATGCTGGCCCTTGTCATTGACAACAGGGCCTACTGTGTCAAATCTTTCCACTGATAATTATTGGCTTGTTACATTTAACATGTGCCTACTATTCTTCCACTATTGGTGGTGGGCATCTTCCTAGGATCCCATTCAAACCCACAATAGCCTAGTTTTGGCTAACAAATGAAAGACTACAACATTCCATTTAGACACCGCACCAGATACTCATCTGTGGCTGAGTCAACCGAGGGGAGGCCTAGGACCGGTTCAGATAATTGTCACTGTTGTTGGCTGAGAGCGAGAATGAACTCGGGTCTCCAGGTTCGTAGTGCTGCATGCTAACCACTGCACTACCACATGTACAAATGCACACACACACATGCAGGTTGTGAGCTGTATGCTTTCTGCGGAGCGCTCTTCGGCATCGCGTCCATGATCACCCTCGTGGTCATCGCCACTGACCGCTACCTGGTGCTGACTCGGCCCCTCGCCTCCATAGGAGCCATGTCCAAACGGCGTGCAATGTACATCACGGCGGCCGTGTGGTTCTACTCGCTCGCCTGGAGCCTCCCACCCTTCTTTGGCTGGAGTGAGACACAAGCTCCAGCCCAATTCCTTTTATGGGCACCACCACCACAAGTTCAAATCCCACTACCACCGCTGAAGCAGCCCACTACCAACACAACCCACCACCAACACAACTCATTACCAATGCTGATACAGCCCATAATCAAGGTTTTTGGGTTAGATCGCGTTATTTATAAATGTGTCGTAACCCTCCACCACCCGACACGGCCAATCAGCAAAAAAAGTGTCACGTTGACAAAAGACAAATATTTTAAATTGTAAATGTTGTGGTTTCACGCTTCAACACACCGGTGGGCTAAAGTAGTGAACTTTTTGTCTTTTGTCAACGTGATACTTTTTTTGCTAATTGGCCGTGTCGGGTGGTGGAGGGTTACGACACATTTATAAATAACGTGATCTAACCCAAAAACCTTGATTATGAATAATATTGGTCGCGAAAGCCTACGTGTTGAACTGATACAGCCCACTATCAACAAAGCCCACTACCAAACACAGCTCACTAACAACACAGCCCACTACCAACGCTGACACAGCCCACTATCACCACCAACAGCGCCCATTACCAATGATGATACAAGCCCACTACCAACACAACCCACTACCAAGGTGATATCTACTAGCAGATGCCACTTTAGCACTCCTGAAAATTACAACATGCAATTTTTAGCATTATTTTTCTTATTAACAAATCTTAAGGCGAAAATGCTTGCGCTGGGTTGGATGTGTGCAGGATGGGAGAGGATCAGTTGCTGAGACAGCAATTAGAATGGGTCTCCAGGAGTACAGCAACCAAGGGGAAGACTGCTAAGACCAAATGCGGGGAGACTATGAGGACAGATCCTGGAGGTCGCTGTGCATCTACTGTGCACCAGCTGCAGGATCTGGCAGGGGGGTAGGAAGTGTTTGACGAGGAGTTGCGGTGGTGGCATCATTGGCTTTGGCCATGACGTCTTGACCTTGAACAAAGCTTCAAACTCTAGTCAGACTTCCTGGGACACAACACGGGATGTATATCTACAAAGTTGAGTACTGTTGTTTGAGTTAAACACTAAACTGTGAATAATTATTATTTTACCAGTTAAGGCACACTGAGCTTTTTTAAGAAGCGACCTGGCCACAAATTATAGCTCAACGAAGTGGCTTATCATGTGGAAATTTATAGCAGCCAAACACTGTAAACGCATGTTTCTAAATATGGGGGTAAAAACCTGAGGATTCCTAGAAAAATCCACGCTACCACGGGGAGAGAGAAATGCAAAATTCAAATACACGGAAGTCAGGTTCGGGATCGAACCCACGACCTTCTGTATACCAGGCGAGGGAGTTAACATCTCGGCACCATGTCTTTAGTCCGGCTGTTTATGCTTCTCTTGGTATTTGTAGGTGCCTACGTCCCAGAGGGACTCATGACGTCGTGCACATGGGATTACGTGACATTCACACCAGCCGTACGCTCCTACACCATGCTGCTCTTCTGCTTCGTCTTCTTCATCCCGCTCATTGTCATCATCTTCTGCTACGTGCGCATCTTCGTAGCCATCAAGAACACCAACAGGTGAGGCATTCTCGCGAGTTTGTGTGCACAGTCTGTCACATGTTTGTGCGCATGGTCTGTGACGTGTTTGAACGCATGGTCTGTCATGTGTTTGTGCACAGTCTGTCACGTGTTTGTACGCATGGTCTGTCACGTGTTTGCGCGCATGGTCTGTCACGCGTTTGTGCTCATGGTCTGTCACGTGGTCTGTCACGCGTTTGTGCGCATGGTTTGTCACGTATTTGTGCGCATGGTATATCACGTGATTTGTCACGTGTTTGTGCGCATGGTCTGTCACGTGTTGTGTGTACGGTCTGTCACGTGTTTGTGCGCGTGGTCTGTCACGTGGTTGTGCTTGTGGTCTGTCACGTGTTTGCGCGCGTAGTCTGTAACGTGTTTGTGCACACGGTCTGCCACGTTAAATTTTGATTTAAAGCTTTCGTGACTGCAGGGATTCATATTATTGGTTCTTTCGGTAAAGTCACCTAGAAGGGAAATAATAAAATAATATAAACATAAAACAATAAAAACAATTCACGACGTTTCGACTGCAACACAAGCAATCATCATCAGGTGTGGTCTCTCACGTGTTTGTGCGTGTGATCTTTCACGTGTTTGTGCACGTGGTCTGTCACGTGTTTGTGCGCATGGTCTGCCACGTGGTTTGTCACGTGTTTGTGAGAATGGTCTGTCACGTGTTGTGTGCATGGTCTGTCACGTGTTGTGTGCATGGTCTGTCACGTGTTTGTGCTTGTGGTCTGTCACGTGGTCTGTCACGTGTTTGTGAGAATGGTCTGTCACGTGTTTGTGCGCGTGGTCTGTCACGTGTTTGTGCGCGTGGTCTGTCACGTGTTTGTGCTTGTGGTCTGTCACGTGGTCTGTCACGTGTTTGTGAGAATGGTCTGTCACGTGTTTGCGCACGTAGTCTGTAACGTGTTTGTGCACACAGTCTGTCACTTGTTTATGCGTGTGGTCTTTTACGTGTTTGTGCACGTGGTCTGCCACGTGTTGTGTGCATGGTCTATCTCCCGTTTGTGCACGTGGTATGTCATGTGTTTATGTGCACGGTTTGTCACGTGTTAATGCGCATGGTCTGTGACGTGTTTGTATGCATGGTCTGTCACGCGTTTATGTGCATGGTCTGTCACGTGGTCTGTCACGTGTTTGTGCGAATGGTCTGTCACGTGTTGTGTGCATGGTCTGTTACGTGTTTGTGCGCATAGTCTGTCACGCGTTTGTGCGCGTGGTCTGTCACGTGTTTGTGCTTGTGGTCTGTCACGTCTTTGAGCGCGTAGTCTGTAACGTGTTTGTGCACACAGTCTGTCACTTGTTTATGCGTGTGGTCTTTCACGTGTTTGTGCACGTGGTCTGTCACGTGTTTGTGCGCGTGGTCTGTCACGTGGTGTGTGCACGGTTTGTCACGTCGTTGTGCGCGCTGTTTGTGAAATATCAGACCCACGTTGTGGTGGCAATATACACTCGTACACAGCATGAAACAGTTGCCTTACAATTTCACAGTACAGCAATATACACCATGAAAAATATCCTTACTGTCACCACGTTGACTAGATGAATGGACGTGTTAATTATCTGTATTGTGGACTTGGTAACGTGAGTTATTGGTCATCATCGTCAATTCAAACTTGATATTTATAATTATATATTATCAGTCAGCATTTACAACATCTATAATTCGCCGACACTTGCTGGCCTTGTTCAATTTGCCCCTGGGGCGTGACTGTCCGCACAGGGCTGTGAAGACTCTGGGGGATGCCCATGATAGTAAGGAATCACAGAAGCAGCAGCAACGGATGAACGCCGAGTGGAAGCTTGCGAAGATTGCCCTCATTGTCATCTTGCTCTATGTGGTGTCCTGGTCTCCGTACTCGTGTGTGGCGCTTGTGGCCTGGGCTGGGTACGTTTGTCCTGCCGCTCTCCTGCCTAACTCGCCACCTCCTGGTTGTTTTTGCTCTGATTTATGATTATAGTTTTTATTGTTGCTTTGATTTCTATTAACTTCATTGTTGTACTTTGTTTTATATTGTTTTAATGTTGGTGACCCAGGTCACTTCCAAATGGGATGTATCCTGATATCTTGAGTCCTCTACTAGTTAAGCAAAATAAACGTTAAACTTATTTACAATGCTCAGGTGGGAATCTGTCTCCAACCTCTCCACCTCCTGCTCTCCTTTCCACCATATTCATCTCCCTCACCCCGTTTAGATCACTTTAGACCACCTTTGCTCCCCTCCAGAAAATAAAAAAACGCTTCGACCCGGATTATTTTTAATCATCCTCACCACACCCATTCCTCTGTTCTCCTTGTCGAACTCCATAACTCCATTAGCTTCCCATCTACTACCGATGTTTATTAATAATTCCTTACCCTCGTTTAAAAATCACGCCATGGTTCTGCCCCACCCTATCCCGCTTCTCTTATTTCTTATTACGTCTCATCTCGGCCCCTGCGTTCACAATCTCTGTTGTCCGTCACTACGCCCCCCCTCCCTGTGCTCAGTCACGTTACCGCTCCTCCCTCCTGGCTCCCCTCCATTTAAATACACTGCCACTCCACATCAAACAGGCAACTTCACTCAACCATGTTTCATTCCTCCCTTGATATTACTCTTTTTTTCAATAGCATATACCTATACTGCTTCCTATCCTCGTCCTTAAAACCTTAACCAGCCTCCCCCTTCCTAACCTCGCCCTCCCTTTCCCTATCACCACCCTTCCTTGCCATCCCTTCCCCTCCCCAACACTCAAACCCCATCCCTTTTCCCCATCAGCCAATACTAATGTGTCATTTATAACTCTTGTAAAGCACTTTGACAAAAGCGCTATACAAAATCCTAGAGATAGGATAAGATTATATTGCTCCATGACAAATGACTTGCAGTGAATAGCAATAATAAAAAATGTCCACTATTTACCAAGGAGAGGTTCAATGAGCACTCAAGACTCAGAAGGGTCCTGCATTGGAGTGGTTGGCCCATTCATTATATGTGAGTGTTTGGCATGTGGGAGGAAACCAGAATTCCTGCCGAAAAGTGACACACACAAGCTCAGTACAAATAGATTGAGTAATCTGTTGCTCTATTGCCAGCCTCCATCCTGTTTAGCTTTTGAGATCTTACAAGCCCCAGCACGATCAAGGTAACTTGATTGTTCCACATTTGTATGAGTGCAGAAGCACATAATCCAGCAGCATTGTACGTTCAGACCCTAATGAAAGTTTTAAAGTATTTTTAAACTGTTTTATTCATGACCATAGCTTCAAACTTCTGTCAGAGAGCCCGGGACCCATGACCGAGGTACAAGGCTAGTAACGATGGATTATGTGCTCATGGAATGTACAATGAAGTGCAAACAGGACGTAAAATACGAGAAACAATAGAGAGAAGATGATGAAGCAAGTTAAGAAAAAGATCTTGGAACTGAATTGCAAATCCAGATTCGTGACAATTTATTGCACCACCAGAGGAGTGAATCACTCCTGAGCTACTTGGTGCATTTCTACAGGATACGAGCCGCTTCTACTCTTCGAGTTGTTTAACTTGGCTGCTGCCTGTCTCCACAGTTACGCTGACATGCTCACGCCCTACATGAACTCCGTGCCTGCCATCATCGCCAAGGCATCGGCCATCCACAACCCCATAGTGTACGCCATCACACACCCCAAGTACAGGCAGGCGATCGGCAAGTACGTGCCGTGCCTTCGCGCGCTGTTCGGCGTCGTCCGCAAGGGCTCGCGGACTCTGTCGGGTGGCAGCTTCCAGTCGACACGACACTCCACGCTCTCCAGCCAGATGTCGTGTAGTGGTGACACGGTGCGATGGCATCGTCAGCCGACCTGCACCTCTGACTCAGAGTCGGTAAGGAGCCAGGACAGAGATGGCCGGGTGGTTCTGGGGAAAGGGGGGGGGGGGTTTCACGACGGTGACGTCTGCACCGCTCTGAGGCCCTCTCGTGCAGTGCAGGCGGCGTTAGCCCAGTCGCCAATGCCAGTACAAAAAAAAAATAACATTTTCTTATTTTCACAATGTGATATCAATAGTTCTTAGAATTAGGTCGGAGAAAAGTATAAAACATACACCCATTCAAAAAAATGTAACTATATATTTACTGTTTGTTATATGTAACTGTAAGTAGTAGTGTGCATTTACATTCAATTCAAACAGCTTCTTATGAGGCTTAAGAGCCCTATTTAAAATATCAAAATAAGTAATTGGTGTGATTGAGAGTGTAAAGGAGTTATATATATATTAAGCTACATAAGCCAAATACCTCTTTCAGCGGTTAATAGATTGGCATTGTAAACTGCTCGTTCATGTAGAGTAAATAGAATGTATAACATCGTGATTATTCAAGTTTCCACTGGGTTTCCAATTAGAAAGAGGGGAAATTATTCCACTGTTACATTTTTTTATTCCTCCTTCTTACTCACTGAATCCTGATTACAAATATACGTAAATAATTTATCCTGACCTTGAGTGGTATAAACAGGAGACACATTTACATTCCTTTAACAATTTATTTTTACTTAAGTAGAACTTTGAGGAGAACATCTGACTGTACACCCCGTGTGAGGACGGCTTGTCACCCGCTCTCACTAGTGCTGGACGGACATGGAGGGGGAGTCAGGGATCCGGACCCGGCCAGCCAGCCGTCAGGTCTCCTATGACCTTCCTCGAGATACCATCGAGGGCCAGGACCTGGGGAAAGCGAGGTGCCATGACTCCGGCATGTTCGAAAAGGTGTGTGTTTGAAGCAAATGAATACGGCTACTGATTACCTATTAAGGCTTTCACAGCGACACGATGGAGTGGTACGGCCACGACACCATGGCCTGCTGCCCGTTTACGTGATGACTAGCACTCGCCGTGTATTTCCATGAGATATAACCGAAGTGAAATGCAAGGGATATGGATTTCGTATGATCCTCTGCAATAATTAGTGTCTACATACCTGTATGCTTTAAAGTAATTTATAAGATGTCCACATAGACACCACGGGAGTTAAATACTCCTCAATGACCCTTGATTTCCCCTTACCCTTTCGTGTTAAAGATGTCGACGTTGGCATCCTGTAGTCTGCTCACTCTTAGAGAGTGCGACGTGGAATTCACTGTTTGTGAAGACGGCTTGGGGTTAGCACAACCCAATGTTCGTAAACTTCTGAGCTTTGTTGATGGTCACAGCAAAACGCCGCACGGACTGGAGGCATTGTGTGGTCAAAAGGTGCCAACTCTCTTGATCATTCAAGCTGTTCCCCGTTACACACTACACGATATATATGTAGTGGCATAGAATAGTAATGTAGTAGTATAGCGCTGGCTGCTGGCAGGGAAGGGGATCTGTGGCTTACAGCAGCCCTGACGTTAGCAGGCCAGGTTATACACCAGAGGGGGGTATAGGGGAAAGGTCACAGAAGGGACACACCAAGAACCGCTGGTAGGTTCTAGAAAGGGGGCGTGGCTGGGAGCGGAGCCATGCCACACTGACAGTATAAGAGGGGCCCCTGTAGGGGACCTCGGGGCTGTTGTATGGAGTGGGATCCTCATCGTGCTGCTGCAGTTTTCACCATTCTTCTGGTTGTCTTCACCATCCTTCATGTCATCGTCTCTGTCTTCACTATCTTGGGGCGTCACCAGTCAGGCAGCCTACCAACTGTCCTGACTGAGTAACGTTGCCGACCATAGATGGACTTATTGTAAAGTGTTAACCCCGATGGTGCTTGTTAATAAAGAAGTGCCTCCAACTCTTAGTGTCTCCGAGTTAGTTACTACATATGTAATAAACAACTTCCACGATGACTCTGGACTGGTGTCGCTTAATTAACAGAATGTCTGCACACCTCCACACTCTCTCTCTCTGGGTAGTTCTCTCGCTTCCCCCGCTGCCTTGATGATCCATCTCTGTCCACTGCCGCGGCATGCCTCACTCTCTCTCCGCTCACGCCACTGGCTGGCGGCGTGCCCGGAGTAGATGCTACTTCGCTGGAGGTTCTCCACGTGGTCGTTGGCGAGAAGAGGTAGAGCGGCGATGCAGGCTGGACCCGAGGCTTCCCACACCGACCTCGAGTCCTCTCCTGCCTCTGCTTATATGCCTCCTGGCGGAGGTAAGCTCCGACTACCGCAACGCCCTCTTGTGGAACCTTCTGGATGGTTCCCGTATATTCCCCGTAGCTCCGCCCATTACCTTTGGCCTCGTTCGAATCCCTACTCCAGATTGGATAACAGTTACCCAGCGGTGGCCATGCAGATGTCCTCTGTAACCCCCCAGGTAGCGCTCTCTCATTACATCACCCCCCCCCCCCCCCCGTGATGAAAAAACTAGCCATCCCGGCTAAGAATGAATTTGGACGAGTAATGGAGAGACGCAATTAAAGACCTCGCAGCAACAGCAAGGGTGTGTAACAGACATAAAAGCAACATGAACTGTACAAGCCGGCATTAAAAGGCGAGTAACCAAAGTGAAGATAAAACCAGAACATCAGCAAAATCGAGGCGTTTTAGAACGGGTCTGCTATGCCGGGCCCTCCATGGTAGCTGTATCCCGTTCCGCATCGATCAGCGCAGCTGGAAGTGGAGCGGTCGGTGGAAGAGCGGAGGGGTCCGATGTAACAGAGCCGGACCGGGCAAGGCCATCGTCCGCGACGGCAGTCAAGGGTTCGGATGCTGTGGACAGCAAAACAGAAATTTTCGGAGGATCAACGTGCAACCGCACCCCCTCTGGCTCAATGGACACGCCAGACCCCGGCAACCCAATATGTGGAGATGACAAAGCAACACGTGGAGGAACGAAGGATTTCAGCCGTGATGGATGAATGATACAACTACGCCGACCCGCCCGAATACGTACACACTGAGGGCGCTTAACCTCAACCACTTCAAACCGGCCCATGCTACGGCTTGTGCAGTTTGGGAGAGGTGCCAACAGGCACCTGAGGGCAAGTCGTGGCCGGACTTGCACGCACAGCGCTCATTGCGTGCCTGCGTTTTTGTGGTGTTAACTTGAGCTGCCTCCCGCACCTCGGATATCCGGCGCAGGGAGTCCCGCACATGGTCAGGCAGGGTCAGTTTAGCGCCCCCAACAGGCGATCTCAATTGAGCATCAATAGGCGGCACATTTTCTCTTCCGTACATGAGGAAAAATGGAGAAAATCCCGTCGAAGCGTGCGGAGCCATCCTAAAAGCGGCGAGCATGCTAGGCACGTGCAAATCCCAATCGGCCTGTTTGGCATCCACAGTCTGGCAGAGCATAGCTGTCAAAGCCCGATTTAGACACTCGACCATCCCATCAGCCTGAGAGTGATATGGCGATGTCCTAATCTTTTTGGTGCCCAAAGCATCGCAAACATCGCGTAGCAACTTGGAAGAGAAATTCCGGCCCTGGTCCGTAAGCAATGGCTCCGGGGCACCTTTGTCCATGACATAGCCATTGAAAAATGCATCAGCGATGGAGGATGCGGATTGGTTAGGTAAGGGCCAAGCCATCGGCCACCGGGAAAAATATTCCACACCCACCAAAATATATTTGTTACCCCTGGGAGTGATCGGGAAGGGCCCCAGGACATCGAGAGCCACCCACTCATTGATGCGCGTACCAGAAATAGATTGCAGCGATGGATGGCATTTGAGGCACGGCGGCTTCCGCCGAGCACACTCATGACAGAAGCGAATAAGTTTAGAGGCATTGGCTGTCATACCAGGCCAATAATAATCCCGTTGCAATATTAGCAAGGATTTTTGAACACCAAGGTGCAACAACTTTTCACCGTACAACACACGAACCATCCTGTCACGGAGAGCAACGGGAACTACAATGCGCCAACGGTCCACTATATCATCCCTCCACATCAAAAGGCCCTCCTGAAAAGCCAATCGACCATCTTCCACTGACACAGAACCCTCACGTGTCTGTTCCACCTGACGCCGCAGAGCCCCTATGGAGTCATCCAACAGCTGCTTGCGCATCCATATGGAGTGCGGCAACTGCAATACATCGCCAGCCGGCACATCCGCCCCATGCAAGGGAGACTCGCTCACCGCGGACATGACAGTATGCGGCAGCGAAGTGACAGGAGAGCAACGACTTGTCCCAGAGGAACATGCGCAACGAGTCACCGGCGGCAGTCGAGACAGTGCATCGGCGTTACAATGCCTGGAACCCTTACGATAAACGACATCGAACGAGAACTCCTGTAATATTTCGAGTCAACGAGACAGCTGGCCGGCTGGCTGCTCAACCTTCAACGAGTATTGTAGACACGTAGGTAAAAAATTAAAATAAATAAAAGTTAAATAAAATAAAAATCACGACGTTTCGGAGGCAACACAAGCCTCCGTCTTCAGGTGGAACCGTCACAGCACGATAGCTGTATCAAGTGAGAGAAATTCCAAGAACACAGTAATTGTATATATACTGGTTGAGGATGGGAGGAGCCAAGGTAGTCCCTGAATTTTATTTTTGTGAGGTTCGGTGCGGCTGAAGCACGCTGTTAGTAATGAGCCTTTGTTATGTAAACTAGGTGCGGATGATGTAAAGGTGCGTGTAAAAGGGACTGAGCCTTTTTGTTATGTAGAGATGATGCGGCTGAAATCGCTGCCAGGAAATTTGTCTTTTTTGTGTAGAATGGTTGACTGAGCCTATTATTATGTAGAAATGGTGCGGCTTAAATCGCTGTCAGGAAATGAGTCTTTGTTGTGTAGAATGGTTGACTGAGCCTATTATTATGTAGGGGTGGTGCAGCTGAAATCGCTGCCAGGAATGCTCCAAATATGTGTAGTTAAATCTTTTTTGCATGGTTAATAACATCTTTCCAATGATTACCAAGTTTGTACCCATCATCACGGTTGAAATTATGTCTGTGTTTATATATTTGGATGGCCTCGTGTACTAACCTTTGATGGTAGCCAGGAGGCTTGCAGAGCACCTTAGTCTCGGAAAAGACAATTTCATGAGAGCCCACAGCGTTGTAGCAATGATCGGCAACGGCGGAAGAATCAGTTTTGCCGTGTTTCAGATCTGACTTGTGCTCGCGGACACGATCAGAGATATGACGTTTCGTTTCTCCAATGTAGCAATCACCACAACTGCAACTCAGTTTGTAGACTCCAGGGTATTGTAAGTCAGGAATGACATCTTTCGCAGATGGAATTAGATCACGGATTTTATGTACTGTACTGAATCGGACTTGAATCTTATGTTTGTTTAGAATTTTGGAGATCTTTTTGGTCACGCCTGCTATGTATGGTAACGTGATAGTTTTGATCGGAGTTTCATGTGGCTGTTTCTGTATGGTGGGAGAAACAGCTTGGCGGATGGTGCGGTCAGAGTATCCGTTCATCCTGAGGGCCCGATGTACATGTCTTAATTCACTGGCCAGGTGGTGTTGGTCAGAAATGCCATGAGCTCTGTGGTATAGCGTTTTGATGAGATACTTCTTTTGAGATGGGTGGTGGTGGGAATCGGGTTTCAAGTAGGAATCTGTGTGGGTGGCTTTCCTGTAGACAAAATGTCCCAAGGATCCGTCAGGTCTCCTCTCAAACAGAATATCTAAAAATGGTAGTTTACCATCTTTCTCCACTTCCATGGTGAATCTGATGGATGGGTGTCTGGAATTGATGTGGTCCAAGAAGTGGTTCAATGCTGGGAGGCCATGTGGCCAAATGACGAAAGGTCATCCACATACCTCTTCCACAGGGAAGGACGCAGGGTGGATGTCTGGATGGCGTCTGATTGAAACTTTTCCATGAACATGTTGGCTATCACTGGTGACAAGGGGGACCCCATAGGGGTACCCTCATTCTGTTTGTATAAGGTGCCATTCCAGGTAAAATAAGTGTTGGTGAGGCAATGCCTAACCAGCGCAGGTACATCCGAATTCAATCCATGTTGGACCAAGTCCTCAATTATTGTTAGGGTGTCAGGTACTGGGACCTTGGTAAACAGAGATACTTCATCAAAACTGACGAGGATATCATCAGGAGATAATACCATGTCCTTGACCATAGAGACTAATTGGGTTGAATTGAGTACTGCCGAAGAGGTCTTGCCTGTGAAGGGAAGCAGAATATCTGATAGAAACCGGGCCAGTTTGTACGTAGGAGAGTTGATCGTCGACACGACGGGTCGTAGCGGGGTGCCTTCTTTATGGATCTTGTGAAGACCATAGAGTCTGGGAGGTCTTGCAGCCGATGGTTTTAGAGAGGGACGTTTGGTTGGTTCGATTAGGGAAGTCGAACTCGTGATGATTTTGTAGTTTTTGTCGTTAGGCTGTTAATAGGATCGTTTTTAATTTTGGAGTAACTCCCATCATTAAGTAGGTCCAGGATTTTGTTGTTGTATGAATCTTTATCCATGATGACCGTAGCATTGCCCTTGTCTGCCGAGAGGATGACAATATCATCTCTCTTTTTTAGGTCCGCGAGTTCAGAGCGTTCGTTTTTGCTAATGTTACTAGTGGGTTTCTTAGCATTCTTAAGAATAGTGGCTATTTCAGCTCTTGTTACATCCACATGGATGTGTCCAATGCCTCTGAGGGCTATATCAATCTGAGAAATCACATCCTCTACTGGTATATATTTAGGGGTGACAGCGAAATTTAGTCCTCTGGCTAGTACCGTTTTCAGATTGTCAGAAATTGGGATGTTACTCTGATTAATAACGGTCTTGTTGTTATCCAGCTTTGTGATATGTGGCTCTGGTGTCTTCTTAGATAGGAGGTTGAATTTAGAAATCAGGTTAGCTTTGCTTTTGGCTGACATTGAATCAGCAGAAGCAGAAGTCATGTTGTCAACGTGGTTCCAATCGGAAGGGGACATGTGTTCTTGGAATTTCTCTCACGTGATACAGCTATCGTGCTGTGATGGATCCACCTGAAGACGGAGGCTTGTGTTGCCTCCGAAACGTCGTGATTTTTATTTTATTTTTACTAATTTAAATTTTTTTACCTACGTGACTTTACCGAAAAAACCTAAGAATATGAATCCTTGCAGTCACGAAAGCTTCAAATCTAGAGTATTGGAGAGCCGCGTGATCAGCGTGACAATACACTTTCTGCTGTAAAGGTAAGGCCTATACAGCCGCACAAAATAGACAATGGCCAACAGTTCCCTCTAGGTGACGCAATAGCGAGTTTCTGCGGCCACCTTCTCCACACCGTCTTTTGAGTAAGATAAAACGGTGCCTATACCCGTATCGCTGGCATCGGTGTCGACGATAAACGGCAATGAAAAATTGGGATATTGGAGCGTCAGCGCGTTGGACAAGCGAGCACAAAGTGCTATGAACGGCGCTTCCTCCTCAGGACCCAATTTGAATCTCTGATTTTTGACAGTCAGCGCGTGCAAGGGCTTAGCGAACGTAGCGAAATTTGGCACGAATCAACAGTAATACAACGTGAAGCAGACGAAACTGCGAACATCACCCTCACACGTAGGAGTAGGCCAGTCATGGACACAAGCAGTTTTCGTCGGATCCGTGGCGACACCATCGGAACACACCACGTGGCCCAAACAACGCACCAAATTCTGCAGCAGATGACATTTTTTAGGTTTAAACTTGAGGTTGGCAGAGCGCATTCTCTCAAATAGGAGTGCAGGCGTAGGAGGTGTTCATCGAACGTACAACTAAACACAATCACATCGTCTAAATAAATAAGGCATGTATCCCACTGCAAGCCAGCCAACACGAGCTCCATCAAACGTTGTAAGGTAGCCGGAGCCGAATTTAACCCCATAAGAAGGCAGTTAAATTGGAAGAGTCCCTGAGACGTGCGGAAAGCGGTTTTCGGCTTCGATGAGTCATCCAGCGGCAATTGCCAAAATCCGGACGACAAATCGAGAGTGGAAAAGTACCGCGCCCTGGACAACGGATCAAGGGAGTTATCCATATGCGTCAGTCGATACGCATCGGCCACTGAAACCTTAGTTAATTTACGAAAATCCACACAAAACCTGAGGTTCCCATCTTTTTTCTTTACCAGCACAACTGGCACGCCCCAAGGACTATTAGATGCTGAAATGATATCTGCAGCCAGCATGTCTCTGACAGCACTCTGAACACGCTCCTTCTCCCCTGGGCTCAACCGGTGTGAGTTTTGGCGAATAGGGCTGGCTCCGCCCGTGTTAATGTGGTGAGACAAAAGTGATGTGCGCCTCAAGTCGAAATCGTCCTTGCTAAAGACGTCAGAAAAATTACGCAGAAAATCGCGCGCAACCCATTCCGTTGTTTGGGCGACAATGCGGAATTCTCACGACACAACTCCGTAATCCATCTTTAATAACAGCCATAGAGGGTTCACGTGGGGATTGGCTTGCCGGTCCTGCTTGTAGCCAATAAGGGTTGAGATAGGGACCATGGCCCATGCGTCATCACGACAGGTCATCAGGAGTGATTGGCCTAGCCATTCGGGGCCCCAGCCAATGGGGAGCCGGATGAGGGGCGTGGTCCCGGGATTGACAGGGAACCATCGAGAATGGTCGAAGCTGTCCATGTACGATTGGCTGGGGGAACCACGTGATGAAGGTATTAAGAGCGAGTGGAGGGGAACGATCGTGAGCAGACTGGAACGGACGAGAGCAGGGTCACGCGCGGACGGGGGCTGGGGTTGCCACGTGCGCGGTGGGGACTTAGTGCGGGGTCTGTCCTCTCTCCGTTGTCTGCCAGCAACGGAGAGTGAGTGAGCAAGTGTATTGTGGAGTGGAAAATAAAAGGACCGATTCCGAAGCCGTCTCTGGAAGGATTATTACACTGGTGTCAGAAGTAATTCTGCGACTGTTTGGACGATCGTCAAGATGTCTAAACACCTCAGAAAAAAGAACCTGCCCGTGCCTCTGTCGGAGGAAGAGGCCGAGACGGAGGAAGATGAGCTGTTGGGAGCTACAGCCCTGGTGCCGCCGACTGACGACGCTCGCCTCGACGCCTCTCAGCGTCGACCGCGGGAAGATGCGACCGCCGCAGGACCGAGAGACGAATGGCGGCTGATGGCGGAGCAGATTGAGTCTTTGCGCGCAATTCTGCTAAGCCTGGTGACCGCGGTGGCGTCCTCACCAGCCGTGGGTCGCCAGATCGCCGATCAGCTGGACGCCGCGGGAAGGGGTCCTGCTATGGAAACGGGACCCGCCATTGCTCCTGCCACGCGGGAGGACGCCGTCGTCTTGGGTGGGGCGGCTGCGCCGGAGTCGTCGGCCGCCATTTTGGGCGTGCCTGCTACCACGCGGCCGCCGGACGCGATTTTGTCTGTACCGAGCGGGGAGCGGGAACGGCGGCCGGAGACGCCCGCGGCACGCGCCTGCCACCGCGGACATCGCCTTCCACAAATAAAAGAATTTATCGCTGGGGGCGATTGGAGTGCTTTAACGTGGCGCTTCGAGTCGGCTTTTAGATCCGTCAACTGGACGGAGAATGAAGCGCTGGGAGCGCTACCTACGCTGCTCGATGGGAGTCTTCCGCTCCATTCCAGCGTCCAAGAAGAAGACACTGCAGGATGCGTTCACAGAGACGGCGGAATTTTACGACCCGCCGACATCGGCCACCAGAAAATTTATGTCGCGTCGCCGGGCACCGGAGGAATCGCCGTTGGCCTATTGGGGGGCGTTGATGGCGATGGCCATGGCCGCCTACCCCGACGCAACGGCCGAGCATTTGGATCCACTCATCCTTTCCCGCATGCTGGAGTTGTCTCAGGAGCTCAACATCTCTCTACCAGTGTGCGGCCACGAACTGCTTTCATCGCGGTGGGTGGCGCGCTGCCTGGACGCCAAGTTTAATCTCAAGCGGTGGGACCAGATGGCGGCGTGGACGGGGAAACCCGAGATCGACGGGCCGCCTCTGGGGTGGTCTCCGCGACTGGTTGTCCACTGCTCTGACGACTCGGGCGACGACGACATGCTGGCTGCTGCTGTCCCGCGTAGGATTCCGGGCCGGCGGCTGCGTGACCAGCGGGACGACTACACGGCCCGACCGCGTGCGAGGGCCGGGTCGTCCGACCACCGGCCGACGTCGGCCGCGTGTTTTAAGTGCGGCAGACGGGGCCACTTCGCCCGTGACTGCCGCTGCCGACCTCTGCTGTCGCCTTCTCCGCCAAGGGGACATCCATCTCCTCTACCTGCCGTGGAACTGCAACAACCTCGGGCGAGTCGGCACAAATCGGACACCCGGCAGGTCGTGTCACAACCCTAACGCCGATTTTACTTCTCCTGCTCCATTGACACGCTCTGCTACACAGTGGAAGAAATTGGCTCGCAGGATTGTGGCTGCGGCGTCGGGCTCGTCGACGGTACGTGGTACCATCGACGGCGTTGACGTCCGTATCTTGGTGGACACTGGCGCATCGGCTACCATCATTTCGGATGTAATTTTTCATTTGTTGTCCATTCCTGCGTCGAGAGTACGCAAGGTTAATGATGCGTGTGTTGCCGCCAATGGGGGGAGCATGGGTATCTGCAGACAGGTGGATGTGCGCATCGCTATCGGAAATATTACCGCCGCAGGACCTGTGTTAATTTCTCGCTCGCTAGCTGTTCCATGCTTGTTGGGGACAGATTTCCTGCGCCGGATGCCGTTGCGAATACGGGTCGACCAGGACTGTTTGGAAATGCCGGGGGGTCGTAGGATGGCGTTCCTGCCTTCTCTGCTGGCCAAGGCGCCTACAGGTAACGCAGTTACTGCTGTAGTTGCGGCTACGGTGGAAGTTCCATCGGGAGCGCAAATGCTCATTCCGCTACGTTACTGAAAACCGCTTCAAATGGGAAGGGGTGCGAAAGGCGTGCTATTATCCCCATCGAATTCCGTATCGAAATCCTTTTCTTTGGCGGCGGCACAAACGATTGTGCGCCCAGGTCAGGCACCTTTCATACAGGTCTTGAATGGGGGACCTGATCGCGTTGTTGTTCCGGAGGGATCGGTGCTGGCTCACGCCACTACCGATTTCGCCTCTTGTGAAAAACCGCCGCGCGCTCGGATGCCTGCTGATGGGTCTCCGCATGATCGTTCACAAGAACGCTGGATCGCGGATTTATGCGGAGAGAATTCTTCCTTGTCAAATGAACATAGGAACGGCTTGCGTTCGCTGTTGCTGCAGTATGCTGATGTATTCAGCAGGAATGATTTGGACCTTGGACGCACATCGCTTTTGTCGCACCATATTGAAACCGGTGCATCGCCACCTGTCTGTATGCACCCTCACCGCATGAGCCCGGTGGAAAGGGAACACGTGCGTGGGGCGGTAGATGAATTGCTGGCGGCGGATATTATCTCGCCATCCAATAGTCCTTGGGGCGCACCCGTCGTTTTGGTTAAGAAAAAAGATGGTGGTACGAGGTTTTGCGTTGATTTCCGCCGGTTGAACAAAATCTCGGTAGCGGACGCGTACCCCTTACCGAGGATGGATGACTCATTGGATGCTTTATCGGGTGCTAAATTCTTTTCCACCCTTGACCTGTCCTCGGGCTTCTGGCAGCTTCCCCTCGATGACGAGTCAAAACCCAAAACGGCATTCCGCACGCCGCAAGGCCTCTTTGAATTTAATCGGTTGCCGATGGGCCTGAACGCGGCTCCGGCCACGTTTCAGCGGCTCATGGAGTTGGTGTTGGCGGGACTGCAGTGGGAAACGTGCCTCATATATCTAGACGATATAATTGTCTTTAGCCGCACGTTCGAGGAACACCTCCAACGCCTTGAGACAGTTTTTCAAAGAATGCGGGCGGCTGACCTTAAGTTTAAACCGAAGAAATGCCACCTCCTGCAACACTCCGTCCGTTATCTGGGTCATATTGTCAGTTCGAACGGCGTATCCACTGACCCTCTGAAAACGAAGTGTGTACGTGAGTGGCCCACACCCACTTCGGTGGGTGATGTTCGGCGGTTTATTGGATTCGCTTCCTATTATCGCCGCTTTGTTAAGAACTTTGCGACGTTGGCAAAACCATTACACGTTCTGACTGGCAAAAATCAAAGGTTTAAATGGGGGGCGGAGGAAGAAAGTTCCTTTATGGCACTTCGGGACCACCTCGCCACGGCGCCTACGTTAGATTACCCAGATTTTTCACAGCCGTTCATCCTTGATACAGATGCTAGTGATATCGGCATTGGGGCCGTTTTGTCGCAACGTAAGGATGGGGTTGAGAGAGTGGTGGCGTATGGCAGCAGGGTTCTGTCCCCTGCGGAAACGCGATATTGCGTGACAAGGCGGGAACTTTTGGCAATTGTCCATTTTGTTCGATTGTACCGACCATACCTGTATGGACGGAAATTCCTGGTCCACACTGATCATGCGGCTTTGCAATATTCCCTCAAATTGGATCAGCCGTCAGGCCAATTGGCCCGGTGGTTGGAATCGTTACAGGAATTTTCCTTCGATATAACGTACCGAAAGGGAGCCCGTCATGCGAACGCTGATGCGCTCTCGAGGCTGCCGCCCGTTCCTCCGTGCACTTGCCTGACGGGCACGCACCGCTGCGCCACACCGCCCACGTCGCCCTGCCCGGTTATGGGGGCGATAGCGAATGAGGACGACGCAGGGGCGAAAGCGAAAGAGGAGGACCAGCAGGAGTCGGTGGACACCGATGACACCTTACGGCTGCCGCACGCGGTCTGGTTGCGCGAGCAGGAGGCCGATGCCTCGCTGTCTCCACTACGTAAATTGGTTGGGAAACAGAAATCGCAATTGGCGGGCTGGAAGTGGCAGATGTTCCGGGGTAAGTCGGGATTGCTAATGTGTACCGACGGGGTGTCTGACCGACCACGCTTGGTGGTGCCTACTTCGCTGCGCTACGACCTGCTCCGTGCTCTGCACGCTGATAAGTTGATGCACCTTGGCGTCCAAAAGACTGTGGCCGCGATGCAAAAGGATTTTTTCTGGGCCGGTATGACGGCGGACATCAATGATTTTGTCCGCTCGTGCCATGACTGTGCGAAAAGGAAGCCGCCTCGGAGCCGCTATGTACCACCGTTGCGTTCCATTGAAGTGTCCCGTATTAACGAATTAGTGGCTCTCGACATTCTGGGGCCGTTTCCCCCGTCGGCTAGCGGCAATAAATACCTTCTGGTCGGGGTGGAATATTTTTCTCGATGGCCGATGGCCTGGCCTCTGCCCGACCAAACGGCAGCGTCCATCACCGACGCTTTCTTGAACGGGTATGTCATGGACAAGGGGGCACCGGAAAGGCTGCTCACAGATCAAGGCCGGAATTTCTGCTCTAAATTGTTTAGGGAAGTTTGTGACGCGCTAGGTACAAAGAAAGTTCGCACCTCCCCATACCATCCACAAACAGATGGTATGGTGGAACAATTCAATCGTACCCTTTCCGCTATGCTTTGTCACACGGTCAGTGAAAAGCAAACCGATTGGGACTTGCACATACCAGGCGTCTTGGCGGCATACCGCATGGTTCCGCACACGTCCACGGGATACTCACCGTTTTTTTTTTTATGTATGGCCGTGAAAATGTTCCACCCATCGATGTGCAACTGGGTACGCCGAGTAAACAACCGTCCCGCTCCCTGCCTGACCACGTGCGTGACTCGCTTGAACGAGTAACGGAAGCGCGAGAGGCTGCCCGGTGTGCGACGGCCCGTGCTCAGGCAAGGAACGAACGGTACGCGCGTCGATCGCATACTCGCATGCCTTGGTCAGTGGGAGACCTGGCGTGGCTCCACTGCCCCCAGGTACCAGCGGGCACATCCCCTAAACTGCACAGGCCATGGCGTGGGCCTGTGACGCTCGTAGACGTTCGAAACTCGCAAAGTATCCGCGTTCAATACGGCAAACGTCGGTGGTATGTTCATTCCTCGCGACTTAAACCCTATGTTGACGCGCGTGTCGGTCCTTCATCCCCAATAGCTGACCTGCCGGGTTCTGCTGGGCCGACTACGCCGCTGGACACGCCCGTTGATCCCAGGGGGGATTGTGTTGTGCCTCCTGCAGATGAACAGGTTCTGAGGGCTGAGGAAGCCCCCGCTGCCCCCCCTCCAACGGGGCCCGCCCTGAACGTGACCAAGCACCACCAACCGACTTCTTCTTCGAGCCTGCCACCTCCTGTCCATCCGGAAGCAAAGCGACCTTGCGCTAGGAGCGGAGAGGGTCCCGCGTCGCGTACGCGGTCGAAATCTCTTCCGTTTCGTTAACGTTTGATCGTTTCGCTGATTCCCTGTCGTTACCGCGCTGCAGGGGCGCCCTAATGTATGTTGTGATTTTATTATTATTATGGGTGACTGTTTTAAATGTTGTTAGGCGCGGGAACGCCGGTTCACCCTCAAATTGTTAAACGCACCTTGGTGCCTTAATAAGATGTTGCGGAATTGGTTCTTCACCCTTTTCCCAGCCGAGACGGCTAAATTTTTTCACCGGGGGGGGGGGGGTGATGTAATAACAGCCATAGAGGGTTCACGTGGGGATTGGCTTGCCGGTCCTGCTTTTGTAGCCAATAAGGGTTGAGATAGGGACCATGGCCCATGCGTCATCACGACAGGTCATCAGGAGTGATTTGCCTAGCCATTCGGGGCCCCAGCCAATGGGGAGCCGGATGAGGGGCGTGGTCCCGGGATTGACAGGGAACCATCGAGAATGGTCGAAGCTGTCCATGTACGATTGGCTGGGGGAACCACGTGACGAAGGTATTAAGAGCGAGTGGAGGGGAACGATCGTGAGCAGACTGGAACGGACGAGAGCAGGGTCACGCGCGGACGGGGGCTGGGGTTGCCACGTGCGCGGTGGGGACTTAGTGCGGGGTCTGTCCTCTCTCCGTTGTCTGCCAGCAACGGAGAGTGAGTGAGCAAGTGTATTGTGGAGTGGAAAATAAAAGGACCGATTCCGAAGCCGTCTCTGGAAGGATTATTACACATCTATTGTCTGAAATAGGAGGAGTATGAGTCGCCCCCACCACTCGGTGCGGCTCCACCTCGGCCCGTTCCATAAAGGCGGTGGTGGCATGGGCCAAAACATTGCCAGTGGGAATAACAACCTCATCCGGACCCCAGTTGAGAACCTGCAGAAACGGTGCCTGTTCAGACCGAATGATCGTCTGAGCGCCGACCAGCGTCAGACCACACGTCGCGCCATTAGATGGGGTCAGGACCACCCCAGCCGCCGAACTCTTGCAGCGACCCCCTTTTCGATAGCGCAGCGGCATCAACATTTGGGAACCTGGCAGGATCTCAACCGTGACATCAACCAGCGCCTGCACGTTGGCACCCCGGGGTGAGCAACCCAGCGATGAGGGCAGAAATAAGACATTACAACCTGAGGGCATTACCAAGCAGCCCTGGTCCACCAAGATCTTTATAGGCATTTTCCCAAGGAAATCAGTACCCAACAAGCATGGCCAAGGACTTGGAGATCAGAACTGGCCCCGACACGGCAACCTTCCCGATCGCGATATGAGCATCCACCTAACCGATGATGCCCATGCTACCCCCGTTAGCAGCAACACAAGCGGTAAAGACCGGATGAACAAGTGAAAGATCAAGTCCGAAATGATCGTAGCGGAAGCCCCCATGTCAACTAAGACGCAAACATCCACCCCATGAATGGAACCAGGTTCCGATGAGGATCTCGCAGCCGCCGCAACCACGGGACGTGCCAATTTTTTTCCATTGGGTCACCGAAACAGGCCAACGTGGCCCCGAACGCAACCTGTCAGCCCCCGAATCGCGATTTGAACAACCGTGCCCCGTGGTATGAGATGCATGAGGTGGCGAATTTGGCCAGGTGTTCGACGTGTACCGACTCGCCTGTGAGGGATGATGGTGATCCGTCGGAGAAGCAGCAGGAGCCGGAGCAGCAGGCAGAGTCGGCAATCGAGGGTGGCCCCTGCACTCCTTTGCAAAGTGGCCCAAGCGGCCACACCTGAAGCAGGTCACAGCCGACCGTCGGGCACCCCCATCCTCATGTTGATGCGGGCCGCCGAACTTCCGGCGTCACGAAGGGTCGTCCCGACCCCGACCCCTACGAGGCACAGCAGCGGCCAGATCGCCATTGATGGTATATATGTATGGGTATTGAACCAAGACCACTGGAATTTGTAGCACATAATGTGAACCACACAGAAAATAGACAATATTTACCTCCTAAGTAGTGATGACATCCCCACACTGCTTTCCCCACGCTAGATGGACTTTGAGGCCATATTAAGTTGCGAAAGATCACTGCCACGTAGTCATGAGGCAGACATGTGTTATAGGATAACAGACCATGGTGACTGGGAGCTGTGTGAGGGCTGGCGTCCACCCCACCGCCCTCGCCGGGCAGGTGGGGCGCGACGTCCGCCCCCTCCACTCCCTCCTCCACTCCCTACTCCACCGCATTGCTCCGCTCCCGCCGGGCCCCCGCCGATCAGGTGATCGGTCCTACTGCGCTAGCGCCTTCTCGGAGAGACATGACTAAAGCGCTGGCTTACCACCGCTCGGGGTTACTTTACACACGCCCACGTACACCACCACTAATGCGAGGGTGGCTGCGCAAATACGCGTCCCTGCTGGCGCTTGTACTTTAATACGTGCACGTCCCACGACTAGCGCTATAGTGGCGGCGCGAACGTGCGCGCTTCTGCGGGCGGTTTATCTCCTAACCCGCGCACGCACTATGACTAATGCTACAGCGGCAGCGTGAACACGCGCGCACCTGCAGGCGATTAATTTAATGAGCCCTCGTGCTGCGGCTCTGCCCTCGCCGCTCGTCCGCCAACACAGCTGCTCCACACACACACACACAAATCACACTGCACCGATACTCTGTGCTAACGTTTATTCACGGCGCAAAACCCTGCACTGCCCGGAGGAAATATTCTGCGAGCAGAGCCTATCCTATCACTACCCAATTCCCCCAAACACTTACGCGCCCTGTTATGTACCTCGTAGCTGTTCTCACGGCGTCGCACGAACACGGGGAGAGGTGGAGGGATGGAGATGGGAGAGAACCTTGCCTAACGCATGTCTCGTGGTGGCACTCACTGGCGTCTCACGGATGCTGTGAGCGACTCGAAGAGGCTGGGAGTCGGTCTAGGTCGCCAAGCAGCTGGAGATCACAAGAGTCTTGAACCGTTTCGGGTTCCCCCTTTTTATGCTCTAGGATTTCGAAAATCTAGGGTTACATTACGTGATTCTCTGCAGCCAATAGATAGTTCAAACGTTTTCTGCCGTTACCCAAAGCATTATGTTCCGTATTTTTTTCGGCGCATTGTCTCTGTGCCGTACCCATTAATCCCTGACTCATCCGGTTTATTCTGAGAGGGTATCCCGGGCTGGTCAGGGGCTCTAGGATCCCCCCGCCCTCATTATCTGCCCTGCTCGCTTAATATTTTACCCCAGCCCTATCCCTGATATCGTGCGTGACTCATTGCGGCTGGCCCGGTAAACCTTGGTGCGCCCACACAATTTTAAGTTAATTTATGGGGGCCGCAATGTGATTTGTCCTGGAGGGATCGGCCAATCTCCTGGCACTGGGAAACCACGGGACTTCCCACCTCGGGGCCCTTCGGATGAAAACCCGTGGTGCCAAGCGATCCCCCGCCGGGACATTACCGTATTTTCCCCCATATAGCCCGCATAAGCAAAAATAGCGTTTTGTGTAAAACAAATTTCAGATAGTCCGCATCGTCATATACCCCGCATTCATTCATATCTTTAACATCATTACTGCAGCTTAATTCCATCATATTAATACAAAGTTTACATTTGTAATACATTCCACTATCAATTGTTAACATTCAAATCATAAAGTGCACAAAGAAAACAAACTAACCGGAAACGAGTGAACTTAAAACAGTAAATAAATAACAAAAGTAAATATCCATTAAATAAGTAACACATAACTGGTAGATAAGTAAGTAAGCGTACTGTTAGGCTTACCATCATTCGACCTCATCATATGACCGGTAGTTACCCCTGTACAGTTTTAGCACTGGTAGATTGCGCCTTGAGCAGACAATAGGGGCACTACGGTAACGCCATTGCCTCCTGGCAACAAAGCCATTGGAAGTTTGAAACAAAGCTCATGGTCGCGACTCGCGACTGTATAGTGCTCAGCCAAAAGCAGCAGCCTAAGGAACTCAGCAATTATGATTCCGCGTCTGGTAGATGCTTGTTAAGGCCCTTCCCATTGTGCAATCCATAGCCTCAGCTGACACTTTCGCACCCCCCTACAGCCACTGAAAGTATTACGGTAAACAAAGTGCGCCCACTTCAAACATTGTCGTTTCATTGTACAAACAATTCGAATCATTTAAAACGTGATAACATGTGCAATTTGAGTGTTAGTGGTTTATTCAGCAGTGTTTTAGTCAAAGGTACGTGTTGCATCGTGGATAGTCCTATCATGCAAAAATTTAACGAGTTATGACATGTCACACGTGTAAAATATTTTTGGGATAGCCCGCACCTCCATATACCCCGCAGGGTCTTGTTTTGGTTGTAAAAAGTGGGTTATATGCGGCGTGTGTGCGTTTAGGGCGGGGGTAGGGGGGGAGTCGCGGCGCTGGCGGATTGACTCCGCGGTCATGGCACCACAGCTGCACTACAGTGTGTCTGACACAGTGAGATGTGGGCTACAAGCTGGGACGATGGCAACACTGCTTAAAGTCACGTGATTGTGTCTTCTTTACCTTGCAGACATCGCTCGACATCGACAATATCTCACTCGTTGAAACTGGTAGCACTCAGGTATGACTGTAACACATCATTAAAATAAGCATTTACGACGCGTTTATTTTTTGTATTGATGCTGCCATTGTTTAATGATTAACGGCACCGGGCGAGCAATCCAGGGTTCGCAGGTTCATTGTCATCTCAGCAGTTGAAACAATGGGGGGCAAGTTTCGTAAATATCCTCCGCGTCTGTCCACCCGCGGTTTGAACGAACTTGGCAGGCACACTGGCTAATGCTGTGGGTGTATTATCCACAATGTACGCCACCGTCTCCTTCACTGTTTACGTTAAAGATTCCCCGACTTCATTCAAAGACAAGTAGGCCAAGTAGGCCATTAGCCAGTGCCATGGTCCAAATTTGCTAATATTTTTTTTGCAAAATAGTTAGTTATTAAACATACCAATCGTCACCCCCTCGTGTAAAAACTTAGCAGGACCCCTCCACAAAAAGTATTTTGACCCAAGCTATCCTTTCCTGCGTAACCAAGTGTGTCAAAATCAGCAGGAATTTTGGTACCCTGGAAATGGCTCACTTCCCAATTGCATTTCACTGCCATTAACACTAAATCGCAGCTGTTGGCAAATGTAAATCCTTTCATAAGTTATGTTTTTACTTTTAAAAATACATAATCATTGTCTGCTATTGAAAATGAGTTAACCCGATCCAAGACGTCTGAAAGTTGCATGGTGGGTCCCGTTTACCGATGAATCTCAGAACGCGCAAACGGTTCACGTTAAATCTATTTAGAGAGGTGTAGCGCCGTAATTTTTAAAGACATTGTACTCACCGCAGAGAACTGTAGAAACACGACCGCACTCTATGATACCTGGCACCAAACTATGCCACACACCCTCCCGCATGGCCGTGTGGGAGTCTTGGTACTGATAAAGTCCACGTTCGGAATCGGAAAGGATTAATGTGTAAATTTAAAACTATCGGTGTCAGCTTGGAAAAATAGTTCCGTGGCATTTTCAAGGCATTTAGCTGTGAAGTGCTGTCCTCAAATTATGTCACTCATTCTTTTGCGCAGTTATCGTCCAAAGCATTCGCCTCCTCCTTCTTGTGCTTTCATAATGAGGCAGTGAGTTTAACCTGTTCTCTTAAATCATCTTATAATGTCTTTTGTTGCCTCCTCACATGTTTCCTTATTGTGGATAAAGAACTGAATCAATTATAAATATATTAATTCATTAGTCTTTTGCGAGGCTCTTTAGAGTGCATTTGTATTTTTGTATTACCATACTCTCCCTGCACAACATTATTTTAGACTGCCTTAAATGTTCATCTTCAAAATTGTGTCCTTCTGTGCCAAGTCGAGGTGTTAAACAGAATTGACTGAACCCGAGTATCAAAACCAGAGGGAAGAGCGCTTATGTTTTCGGAGTGTTTGCTTGTTGCACTTTTGCTTTGTCAATATGTGTGTGTATGATGGGACTCATGGGAGGTGGTATTTTTACCTCTATATTGAAGTCACGTATGAAAGCAATAAACTGTCTCTACATGAATGTAGTAGCATATTTCACATCTGCCAGATCTGAAGCATCAATTTCAAATATAATGTTTCCATTTTACCAAAGATATGGATACCAGATTTGAAGCTTTCGTGACTGCAAGGATTCATATTCTTAGGTTTTTTTCGGTAAAGTCACGTAGGTAAAACATTAAAATTAATGAAAGTAAAATAAAATGAAAATCACGACGTTTCGGAGGCAACACAAGTCTCCGTCATCAGGTGGGACCGTCACAGCCAGATTTGCTGCATCAAGTGAGGCAATGATTCAAGATGTAATCCCTTAAAAGCAAGTTGCTTTTAAGGGATTACATCTTGCATTTAAGAGATTACATCTTGAATCATTGCCTCACTTGATGCAGCAAATCTGGCTGTGACGGTCCCACCTGATGACGGAGACTTGTGTTGCCTCCGAAACGTCGTGATTTTCATTATTTTACTTTCATTAATTTTAATGTTTTACCTACGTGACTTTACCGAAAAAAACCTAAGAATATGGATACCATTAGAGGTCCAAACATAATCCTATACTGTCTGTCTATAATATTGTCTACATTATTATTATTATTGTTATTTACCTGGCACAAGCATATCGATAATAATTGTGTTTTATTGGTAGGGAAAGTACTTAACTCATATCGTTATTGCCTTTCCAGTTTAATTCGGGCAGTTTTCAGATGTGTTATTTGTAAAATGAAACTTGAAAAATAACTCACCAATAACGTATTGATGATCTGTAAGTCATAAAAAATAAATACAGGGCAGCATGCATTCGTAATAGACTCAATTCATGAGAGCGCGCGAGAACAAATGTTCCAAACGTACAGCACACTGGCGCTTTTCTAATTCTTCGCAGATTTTACTTGGTGGGTACCCTCCATAAACTGTAGAATACCAACTGACTTGGTGGTATCCGTGAATCTTTTCAATATCCACTACAATCAATACAACGTCCACTATATGAAGCCACTTTCACTAAGTGCATTGTTTCTGCACCCGGCTAATATCAGAATTAGAATATTTATTTATACTGGAGGATCTGATGAGCTATAAAGCTCTTTTTCACAGATGTTAAGTAGTGGCGGGTAAGAACGTTACCACAAGAAACAGGACAAAAACATGATGCTTGAAGCATACACATGGTTATTTGCAGGTCACTTGACTGATATGTGCATCCTCCCTCCGCCCTCTGGCCCCGTGTGCCCACAGGGTCGAGAGAAGTCGCCACAGGGAATCCTGCGCCCGATCCCGTACACGAACGCGGCTTTTGAAGGCGGAGAGGAGGAAGGCGGGGCCAATCTTCTGTCCGGCAAGACAGGCCACAGCAGTGGTGATGAGCGTATTCAGATGGACGATCTGACACCCAGTCAGGGGCACAGGGTGGTGGTGCCCAGCATCTCCGTGGTGTGTGAGAACACCAACAGAAACTGAGATGCGATTGTAATGATTTTCTCGCATTTTGTTGTCGCCATCGCATTAATGCAAACCATCTAATACACACCGTGAACACACCAGAGGGATTGAAGTGGTCACAAAGAGCCAAATTCACATAATTAATTAAATAGTCAAAACACATCACATTGCAAGGGTGATTTGTCCGTTTTCCGTGATGGATATCTTACCAAGTTTTCACCAAATATCGGCTGAAAATTGACAGCCAGTCCATGAATCGGGCCCAACGTAGTTAACATGCCACATGGCCATGTGGACGGGGCAAGTCACATGCTGTGCCACCTCAGTAGCCCGTATGGGACCGTTGATTACACGACCATTGGGCCGTACGACTACAGTAAATCCTCTCTATCCGCGAGGGTTACGTTCTTGAAAACGCTCGTGAATGCAGAATTTGCGAATGCAGAAACTCCTCAAGAGATGCAGGCATTTGATAACGACGCACAGTTATAATTTTCCACACTCTGGGGAGCGTTAGCCCGCAACACTTTCCATGATTGCGTTCACTTTCTTTTTAATAATGGACCTCACGGTCGACTCATTTATACCAAACGTCAGCCTGCCGCGGATGCACTCTCATCAGCATCAAGCCTCACACTTTTACCTTTTCACTCAAACTCATCACTTTCATCTGCCTTTTTTCAGCAGACACACTTTCCTCTTTCATTGGACGCTTGGGAACCATTATTAATGGCAATTAACAAGCCTGTATAAAGTAAAAATGGACAATAGCGAGTTGAGAGTAGGATTACTGCAAGACTTAATGACAAGGCGGGGCAGCCGATGGGGCGTGCCTAATCTTCGCAGGCAGTTTCAAATGTTACAACATTCCGGTGTCGTTGGTCTGTAGGCACTACGAACACTCGCGAAGTCTCGAGACCGGCGGGTCACGAATAGGGAATTAATAAACATTTAGTAACTCGCGAATATGCGAAACTCGCGAAACCAAAGCTCGTGCATAGCGAGGGTTTACTGTACTTGCTCCCCAACTGCACTGATCTCCCACGTGCCTGACATGGCACCTGCATTCTAAATCTCAATAAAATCAGACACCGAGAGAGAAGACAATTTACTGCCTTTAAGAATGCTTCGAATAGGATCATCTTTCTCTCAGTTTGCTGTCGATCACCTAGTAATCATTGTATCCATGAGAATTAACCTTATTTAAAATACCTATCTGTCTGGTTTAATAGTGCAGTGCAACGTACGATTAATTATTGGTGGAGTCCGATGGTGATGGGCCTCCAGAGATGGGGTTATTGAATTGCAGAGATGGAACCAGTTGCCTGCCACCACCTGCAATGCAATGAGAGGCCTAGAGGAAGCATCACAGCAAGTTGCTTCCAGCGCAGGCTATATTTTATGCCGATGTTTAAGTATTATATCCCCTGATATGCATTTGTTTTCTCCAGCTACTTTAATCTTTTGTCCGCTTGCAAAATGTATCAAAGAGGAATTGGCCAAACATCCAAAGCAGGACCCTCCTGACGAAATCGGCCTGAGACTTGGTGATGTTTTCCTGAGTTAAACATGAAAACGTAAGAATGGCATGTCAAACAAAACACAAATCTGTGCTTATTCAGTACAATGGAACGCGCCAATGCATGGATACATCCATTCGTGGATAAAACAATATATTATTTTACTGAATGTAAGTGCACTGAATCGCATGCGTTGTAATATACCATTTAAAGTTCATGCAGATCATACACAAACTTTCAATGCTTACAAATGGAGTGAACCAAATTGTGGGAGGCAAAAAGAGAAACTAATAAACAAGTTGATAAAAGGAGACAAAATAATGTTAAAGAAAATTACCATAAATCCTGACATTTCATGACATAAACGTGGAGTAGTCAGGGTTTTAATCATTACATACATATTCATGTCCTAGTTCTCTAAACATTTATGCCACCCTGTGTACTTATGTTGAACTTCTTTTGCACCGGACGTAGCCCACCATGATAATCGGAGGAGCTGGGGTGTATACATTACTGAGTGGGCAGCGGTAGTGTCGCGGTTAACGTGCTGTGCTATGAACGTGGCGACCCGAGGGGCAGAACTCCACACAGATAGGCACTCAAGTCAGGGATTGAAACGAAGGTTTTCTTGCTTGAGGCACAAGCGTTATCCATGTGCCACCTGCAATTAGAAAACGCAAAGTGGAGCTCACTATTTACCTGCCAATATCGCACGTCCCAGATAAATTACGTGCACAACACCATGGCTATTACTATATGCCCCCCTGCGAACTAAACGCAAGTACAAAAGTATAATGCAATGACAGCTTATTTTATTTACCCTGCAGCATTTTGGTGACCTCATATGCCAGTGATATGGACTTGTAGAACAACGATTAGCAGTGTTGCCGTGCACTATGAAATTATCAAAATGCTGCTCGAGTGGGTTTTTAGAACAAGAGGAATCTTTGCATCAGCAAACTTTCCAGGAAGGCATTCAAAAACCAGTCCACAAGTATGGGAGTCACAGGGAGTAAACTTGTCTTTTAAATAGTTTATATAGTTTCAACTAGCTACATGTTGCTGAAGAGGCTCAACGAAAGTAAAACTTGTCTAAAATATTACGAATGGTAGAAGCTAATGGTAACCGAATGATTTTTTTCAAATGTATTTATCATTTTTTATAGTATTATCAATACTATCTTTCCTACAAGTGTGAGCATTCCCTACGGACAGTAGGTCAAACTGCCCCACACCGCCGGTGTCACAGCTTGAAATAATTGCGCACGTGTGCAGGCCTTGAGTGTCGTCTGTCAGTGAAGTCACCCCCCCGCTTGCTCTGGACGCTTTTCTGTGCGCGCACGGTAGGGTCCCCCCAAAATAGACGCGGGCATGCAGTGGGCCCAGAGTAAGACCCACGAGCTTGATATACACGGCATTCAATTATGACAGCCCCCATCATTGTGCGTGCCGATTTTCATTAACCACCTTCATTGGAACGGTTGTAGATTGGACACAAAGTAGCTCTTTCTATATGCACACCCACACGCTTGCTTTTTAGTTGTTGCCTCAATGACAACGAATCGTTGAATTTTATATTTCTCGTGTCTATTTTTGTGGAGTGAGATATGAGCCCTGGCAAGTGTCCCAATGTGGCCATGATGTCAAACAGTTGTTGGGTAAATAAGACATCGTGAGATTAACGTAGGCTTATCAAATGAGATTAGAGTCCATTGACGTGACTTGTCTCTCGCAAGGAATACTGGGGATTAAATTGCAAAGGAACTGCAATGATGCGTAGTTGCAAGTGGTTGTACCTCACGAGATCAGAGCATATTTACTGCGGTATCTTAGAAACGTCGATCGAGGACTGGCACATTCTGTTAAGATGCTCACTCATCCTAGATTATTTCCTGTCAAACATGGATGATAATTGGATAAAAATAATAATGTGCAATGCGCCCCATTGAGCTCGTTATGCTAATTACATTGAATTAGGCATTTTAATTGAATTGGCTAAAAATGCTTCACCTCCCCCCCCCTCTATAGTTTCCCCTGGGTGCGCATTGCACGTGTGCGTACGCGTGCACGTGTGTGCGCGCTCGCGCGCGTATTGAGCAGATGGTATCCTTGCGTCTTAGCAGTTTATAATGAGAAGGAGACGGTAAATGAGACGGAAGTGGTGTTGAGTTATCTGTGCAAAACCTTCCCGCCTGCCCGCCTGGGGCAGGTCTTGCGAGGTCAGGTCATGTTCGCAAGCTCCAATTAAGGTCCTTTACGGACTGCCTCACGAATACAGCCAAGCACACTCATGTTTATTGATTGGGGGATGTGTATGTGTGTGTGACAGAGAGAGAGTTTTGTTTCCTGGACTACGGGTTGTGTGCACGGTCAAATGAAAGACAATTTGAAGAGACTATTGCACGAATATGTTCACTGAGTTGTGTATGTCTGAGTGCGCGCTATGTTTTAGAATACGTTAAATATGTATCCAAAAATAAAAGAAAGAACAGCAAGCAAACTAATAAAACCAGATGGCCAGTCCTTTAAGAGTTCCTCTGATGTAATAACAAAAATGGCAATCATAATAATAGGTGGTATACAAAATACCCCCTGGTCATTGCTAAATTAACTGAAGTTTTGCTTTAATTATACAAATATAAATAGCTCGTCAGTGATGCGTAGTAGAATGACTGGCTGTATATCTGGCCACGCGAAGACTTTTGTGATTGGGCATTTTGCACTGTTTTCAAATAATGAAAATAGGTATACAGAGCAGTTATTTAAGATATTTGCACATTAAACTATTTACACTCTAATACGGAAATGGATACAACTTGATTTGAAGTGAATAATTTACTGCGCTTGCAAGCTAACCAAATGGATACGAGACCATTTCTGTAACGCATGTTTAAAGTGGCAATACCGACTACACACCTAATAGAGGTGTAACGATTCGATGAGTTGTAGAATTGGGGGAATGTGTTTCAAGACTCTATTATTATTTGAACTTTGTCGAGAATGCTGTTGTCACTGATGACAGTCATGTGGACCCATTACACACAATACGTCTGAATCAAGAGCAATGAATCTCACACACACAATCCGATGCACATATTGTGTGCTTACTAAATATGAATCAACGGATTCGTGGATCGTTACATCTCTAGTGTGTAATCTACAATGTGTGCGTTCTAATAAGTGCTTATGCACAAACCCGAGTTTATAATTATTATAAATCACGCTGCTTGTGAATCCGATAGGGTGACCTTAAAAGTGACTGTCAGGGATCGCGAACAAAGAGTTTGAATTGTGGATTGTCGATGCTCCGATTTTTAAGTACAATATTTTTCTCCCGTGATAAAAAAAACTAAACTTAAATCTGTATCTGTATATTTAGAATGTGTTATACTATGTTTAGCGAACCCTTAGCCAAACACGAGTCACAATGTCCGATTTATTTGTGTACAATGGAACATTCTGCAATTAAAATGTTAATATCGCTGTCATATATTCTTCACTCTTAGCTCATTTCGTTGTATGAACAAAACACATTTTAAACTTAAACCGTGGAGTGGGACAATCAGATAGATTGAATACGATACGACTATACACGGTTGTTTGTTGTGTTGTATACAAATAAAAGAACTACATTGACACTGTGGACACAGCCTCTACCTTCACACACAAAGCTGCGCGCACGGCCACTCGCACACACGCACACTTCCCTTCACGTTGCGGATTGCAGTGCAACGATGCCTGTAGAGGGCAGTAAGCAAGCGGATTTTTGTATTGACAGAACTTCGCTCCACTCGGTTGGAGCATTTCACTCCATACTCCAGTGGTGCTTCTGGTTCTCTCCTGCAGGAAGTCAATGGTCTTCAACCCGGTCGCCGATGTAGGTAGAACATAAAATATCAAACTCTTTTCTTCTCGCGCTCTGTTCATGTTCCGGGGCTTTTGTTGCCTGCAATGATGGGACACTCAAATTAACGGATACCAACCACGTTGGAAAAATGCCTGGAGAGGAACCGATCATTAAAATGTATCCGACGAGAAAAGTCATTTACTGCAACATCGTGGGGGAGAAGCCAGTTGCATAAAACAGCTCCAGTGTTTTGTTATTACTTTTAACACATCAACAAGCGAAACAAAATATTCCACTCGCGATGTTGTATGCAACCAGGTGAAAGTTTACTATATGAAATTGGCATACATAAACATACACATAGACCAAAGTTACTGTATTTACTGTACCGTACTTACCACCCTTAATCTCGAAAACTGTATCATGGGGTGATGTACGTACTACTGTGGTGCCATAGCAGAGGAGCAACTCTGCCAGCGCTGCTATCCCCTCGCACCCCCCACACGAACACAGGGGAATAGGGCCGTGGGGAGAGCAAAACACCTAGCGAGATGGCTAAAGCTAAAAAACGGCAATGCGCAAGAGCAGGTGGGAGGGAAGTTCCCAAACTCACAAAGTAAAAAAGAGAGGGCTGGGCAGCAGCGAGCAACTCCGGAGTACGAGGAGGAGGGCGTGCGCGCAGACGACAGGAGAAGGCGTGCCGGAGTGACCCTGGATTTTGGGATTCGGGGGAGACAAAGAGAGGAAAGGGAAAAACGTTAGTGGGTTCTCGAGTCAGCCAGCGACCCCATCAGACTCCGAGCCGCTCGTAGCGTCCGAGGGACGCTGGCGAGTGCAGCTACAGCTCGAGCCAGGCAGAGACCTCTCGGACCCTCGTCCCTCCGACTCCCATCGCGTCCGTGGGATACCGTGTGTACGTCCGAGGGGTGAGGAATAGCGTGAGGGTTCCCCGAGGGTTTGGATAGAGATAGGTGGCACACTGCTCGCTGGGTATTTTGCTCCGGGTCACGCAGGGTTTTTCTTCGGGCGAGCCAGTAATAAACTTTAGCACAGAGCAACGACGCCGCGTGGTTTCTGTGTGTGTGGGGAGAGCCTAGGGGTGGTGTGAGTACGTGCGTACGTGTGACGATCGGCGTGTATTCAATCATAAACGATCTCTGACGTTCGCGTGCATGTTTGAACAGCGGATTAACGCGCGAATATTATCATCAACACGATCGTCATTGCGCCCGGTGCTTGCGCTCGCCGCGCGTGTTTGCACGGCGAATTAACGCACGAATATTACCATCAATACGATTGTCATTGTGCCGCGCGTGTTTGCACGGCGGATTAATGCGCGAATATTATCATCAATACGATCGTCGTTGTGCCCGGTGTTTGCACTTGCGTGCGTATTTACACAGCGCGCTTTACGCAGTGTGTCCGCGGAGCGACGAGCATTAAGGGTGTCGGCGTGGTGTGTAATTCCAGCGTGCGTACCAGTGAGGCTGCGCTGCGTAGTAACTCATTACTTGCGCCCCCGTTCGTGCAGCAGCCGCGCTATTTTTAGCGTGAGCCGTGGCAAGCAACCTTAGCAGGTACGCGCGAGCACGCAGCCACCTCCGGACATTTGGGGTAGTGTACGTGAGGTGTGAGTGGGATAACCCGAGGCGGTGGGGAGCCAGCCACTAGCCATGCTTCACAGAGAGGACGCTGGTGCGGGGAGGCTGGATCACCCGATCGGCGGCAGCCCGGCGAGAAGGGGCGGAGGAGGAGGGGGGAGAGGAGGAGGGGGCATCAGCCCCCACACTACTACTCCGCTCTTGTTTCAACAACATAATCGCCGAACTGATGCGAACGTCGAATTACACAACACACTTCTCACTAGATCACAGTGTATATTTGTATTACTGTAGTTAGTAGTCATGAAAAAATGTACATCCGTGCAGTGTTACCATTCATATTTTTTTAGTACGACGTTTCGCTGGTAATTACATCCAGCATCATCGGGCGATTTTGCTGTATATAATTACCAGCGAAACTTTGTACTCAAATTGTTAATGTTGTGGATTTACTCTCCAACGCACCCGTGGGCTGAAATAGTAACTAATTGGCGCGTTTTGTTAACGTGACAAACGTTAGTTGCTGTCGGGTGGTGGAGGGTTATGACACATTTATATTTACGATATCTAACCCAAAAACCTTTATTATGAATAATATTGGCCAAGAAAAGCCTACGTGTTAAGTATTTCAGTCGTTTAAGTTGTTGTGTGTAGTGTATAATGTACTGTATATAATATTTTACACTGAAATCAAGCATAGATACTTTTTTTGCCACGCACACTATGCCGATCGCCGGACTGGTTCCAGCCTTTGGTGCCGGGACCGCCGGATGTTGGGCGCCGGATAATCGCGCGGTGTTGGATAATCGATTATCAACTGTTCATATATTTGTAAAACTCTCAAACCCCACTGGTCGTGAGATGTGGCAAGGAGAGGGCAGTGCAGCGAATGAGTTTTTAAATCTGTGCAGAACTCCGAGTTGTAACCCATCCTATGATGAGTAGGTTCTCCTTTTGGGTGTTTCCTACCACACACGAAGAACCACACCCCGTCAAGAAGTTGTGGGACTCACTTGAGCTTTTATGCTTTTCGAGTTTACAAAAAGTATAAATCTGATGACAGCATACGAAGCAAACGATAATGTCTCATTTGACGTAGCGTCGGCGTCGTCACTCATGCCAGTTGAAGCTCACAGTCACTGAGCAACCACAGGCAACTAGGAAGACAGCGAGGTGGCGAGCAAGCGTTATCAACAATTGCCCAAGCTCTGCTGCCTTCGATATATTAACATGTTTTTTTTCAGCCAATTATGTTTAAACGTGCCCAGAGAAAACTCACGCATGCGAGGGGGCAATACTCTATCTCATACAGAATGGACATATCAAAGCGCATTGTGCCAGGGTATTGCACCTCGACGCCCATAGGAAGGGAATTTCACAACATTTGTGCAATTTCCCAACCCTCCCCTGCCTTCACAGTGCCATATTGCAGGTGTGCACAGCCACCACCAGGCGATGCTTCCACGGGGATCTCATGATAGCCTCTCGGTAATCTATGTGCTTTAGTGTCTTCTTGCACGGGCTATGCCAAGGCAGTGACCGGTGTCAACCTGTGCCAACTGGCTTTTGTGGCAAACGAACCGTTCACACAGTTGCTCTATGCCAGTCGTTCTCAACCTCTCTGGACAAGCACACCACCGTACCCCGCGACACTCTTAGCAGACCACCATGTACCAATGAAAACAAAACATAAATTGAAACGATTCTACATCCTAGCGTCTACAAAACTTCCACCGGCCACTATTCGTAGCCTTGTGGATACCAGCTGTGGATCGCGGACCACAGTTTGGGAACCACACTGCTGTTGCTCTTTACACTTTTTAAGAAGGATGCCTCGGCGCTGTTCTGGAACGCACGTGCGAATTGTGTGCGTGCCACACACGGAAATGAAGAGCGATGTCTTCCTACGCAGTGCTACATGTCACAAATGGCTTTACACGTAGCAGGATTTCGCGACCAATAATATCTGTAATAGAGGTGTTTTTGGGTTCGATGGTGAATGTTGTGGGTTTACTCTCCAACACACCCGTGTCCTGAACTAGTAACTAATTAATAATGTTTTCTTTACGTGACAAACCTTACTAATTGGATGTGTCGGTTGGTGGCGGGTTTAACGACACATTTATAGTTTACGTGATCTAACCCAAAAATACCTCTATTATAGACATTACAAATGAATGCACGTTGGGTTTTTGCCGCGTAAACATCCTACCCCGTTTTAGTTAATAGTGAGCTCTCGGATAATACTGTACCGTACTGTGCACTCCAAATAGGTTTGCCAAAGGTGCACAAAAAAATTGGCATTATGATAACGAATACCTTTTAAGGATAATAAAGGTTTTTAGGTTAGATCACGTTATTTATAAATGTGTCGCAACCCTCCACCACCCGACACGGCCAATCATTAAAACATGTGTCACGTTGACAAGAGACAAATAGTTAATTACTCTAGCCCACCGGTACGTTGAAGAGTGAATCTACAACATTTAAATCCAGTAAAGTCATCGGACCAGTACAATTGTTAGGTCTAAAATTACATTTTCTCTTAAGCCGTTATGTAATGTATTTTACGTTCCTTTGCATGCTTGTGTGGATGCATATATATGGGTTATGCTTCTTCGTGTAATGCATGTGTTGCGCCATTACCAGGGCGCTGTATGTCACCTTACTTGCCATCACGCTCACAGGCCGATAGGGGGCAGCCGGGAGGGTGAGCGGGATGTGTGGCGGCTAACCTAAGGTAACGCCCCTGGGTATCTCGTGACTGGAGGTGGAGACCCTAGACCCCCAAGGGGTGGAGGCTGGGGACTAACGGTTCATTCCGGACCCTTCCAGAACCATCTGGAAGGTTCGAGAGGGGAGGAGCGGCTAGGGGCGGGGTAAGCACCAACTTGTGTATAACAGCCGGTCCTCTCAACGGGACCATCAGTGTTCATCCACTCAAGACCCAAAGACGTCTGAAGAATAGCAACCTGGGACCCTCAACCGAGGCTCTTGTAGGAGCCGGGTTGTAGCAGACCAGCGGTGAGACCCGTACACCATGGCTAGGTCGGGTCAGCCTAGCCTCCCCTAGGTCCCGTAGCGGAGGACCCGTGAGAGCATAGTCCTGAGTATGTAGAGCCCGGTAGAAGGGAGGCTGTACCTCCCTTAGGTTATTGGGTGAAGGCGCCGTACCCCTTGGTGTTACAGCCATTGTTAATGTTTATTTGAAATAAATGCGTTGCCTCTAGAAGACGTCTCCGCGAAGTTTATACCCACATCACATGCATGTTACGTGTGATATTTGGAATATGTGTAGGGACGTAAATGGCGTCCCTGGGGTGTGACTATTGTGAGGAGACGCGCTCCCTTACCTGTGTAATGCGGGCGTAAACGGCCTCGCGGATATGACGTCACGGGGGGAGGGGTTAGGTCACGTGAGAGAGAGGGGTAAGGTCTTAAGGGAGAGAACCGGAAGAGACGGGGAGAGAGTTGGGAATAGAGACAGAGAGAGGCCACGCAGGGCGGAGAGTGGAGAGTGGCGAGATCGCCACACAGTGAGAATCGGCACCGTCGGCCAGCGGTGACCGAGCACGGAGGAACGGGGAGCAGCGGTGGAGCTGCAGTGAGAGCAGCCGGAGGACTGCACAAAGGGAACCTGCAGCGGAGCTGCATCGGAGAGGAGAAAGGCTACGGGAGCGACGGCAGCTGTCGAGCTGCCAAGCAGGGAGGCTCTGAGCGAGGGCCGTGTGGGACAAGTGTAAAGAACCCAATAAAGGACAACGGAGACAGACCCAGTGAAAGAGTCCTTCATTACACTGGTGTCAGAAGTGAAACGGCATGTCAAAACAGCTCAGAAGAAAGAATATTCCTGCGCCATCATCTGCTACATCATCCGACGACGACGACCTTCCTCAGGCGGTGGACCTGCCTGCGATGGAGGAGGAGATCCGTGCGGGAACGAGTACGGGTCCGGGAGTCCAAGATGTCGCCGCGTCGGTGGACCCGTCTGCGCCGGAGGACGCGGACTTACGATGGAGACAGATGGCGGCACAGCTCGAGACCTTGAAAATCGTGCTGGCGCAATTGTGCGAGCTCGTCACGCCGAGGACGGCGTTGGGGAGGGCCGATGGTGGTCTGCAGGCCGCCACCTTGCCTGCGCTGTCGGCGCCATCTGCCACGCGGCACGAAGACGCTATCTTGGGCGTGGCAGGGGAAGAACGGCGGGAAGCCGCCATCTTGCGCTCTCCGTGGCGGGAGGCCGCCATCTTGGACACGTTGCGATGCGACTCCATTTTGAATATGCCGCGTGATGAGTCATCGGCTGAGGATGGCGCAACAAGGAGTCGCAGTCGTCATCTCACAACCGTTAAAGAATTCTACATCGGTGGCGATTGGAGTGCTTTCGCCTGCAGATTTTTGGCAGCGGTACGCTCTGCAAGGTGGACTGACACTGAGGCATTGGAGGTTCTACCGACTCTTCTCGACGACGAGTCGGTGAGATTCTTTCGTTCTATGAAGGCCGAGAAGAAGAAAACGCTGAGAGGAGTTTTCGATGAGATGGCAGATGCATACGAGCCACCGGATGATGCTCATCGCCGGTTTGTTCAACGCCAGCGAGCACCCGAGGAGTCGCCGGTGGCATACAGGGGTGCTGTCTTGGAGTTGGCCATGGCCGCATACCCGGAGACGGAGCCTGACCTGCTCGAACCTCTCATTTGGGGAAAAATGCTCGAGCTGTCCCGGGATTTGGGGATCCCTATGCCGGTGTGTGGCCATGAAAAGCTGACATCCCGGGTGGCCGCTAAATGTCTGGATGCCCAGTTCAACCTGCGCCGTTGGAAACAAGTCACGGCGTGGACGGGGGGGCCCATCGTTGAAGGAGGTGCCGTGGGTTGGGATCCCAAGAAGGCGGTGTACGTTCCTGACGGGGGGGGCCCGCAGGAGCTGACAGCCGCCTCTGCTCAGTGGTCGGCCAGCAGTAGGCCGGGGCCGCGATCTGCGCCGCCGACACGGGAGCGTCGGGACGGGGGGCCTGCGGCGCGGCGCAACGACATCGACTGCTTCCGCTGCGGTCGTAAGGGTCATTACGCCAGGGACTGCTGGGCCCGTGTCCCAGGTCCGCCCCAGCAGGAGGCCTCGACAGCGGACGCGCTGCGGAAGGATCCTCCAAGACAGGCAAGTCGGTGCGCACCAGACACCCGGCAAGGCTTGACACCTCACTCATCACCATTGTCGTGCGATCCGGGTGTTGTTAATAACGAGAGGCCATCGACTGGGCCATGTCGCTCGGTAACGCAGTGGCGTAAATTGGCACGGCGGGTCGTCGCGGCCGCTACTGGTTCGTCCACTGTACCTGGTTCTATACAGGGGGTTGACGTGCGTATTTTAGTGGATTCCGGAGCGTCCGCGACCATTATATCGGATGTAATTTTCCATCTGTTGGGCATCCCACCAGAGGCCGTGCGTCCGGTTTACGATTCCTGCGTTGCTGCAAACGGGGGTAGCATGGGCATTGTGGGCCAGGTGGACGCCAATATATCTATTGGGGGAGTGTCGGCCTCGGGAATTGTGTTAATTTCGAGGTCCCTTGCAGTTCCTTGTTTGTTGGGAACTGATTTTCTGGCCAAGATGCCCATTCTAATTAGAATTAATGAAAACTGCATTGAATTACCGGGGTCTGTTGCTGCCGACTCACCCTTGCCTGTGCCTGTTGACCTTGCATTAGCGCCTGTCGTGCCTTTTACAGACAAGCCGGCCGTGACACTGCAGGAGACAGGGGACTCTGCTCGGGGTGTGCCTACCACGGCGGCGGGGACTCCGAGCCCCGCCGCCCTTCCGACCCCGCTGCAGACACGATTGCGGGACACCCCCGACTCTGGGCCTTCAGGGATACGGGACCGGGATGTTGGCAGGCCTCCAATAGCGACAGGAGGACTTCATCCTATCGCTCTTAAAACCCCGTCACGTTCCCGGTCTGCAGGAGGGACGCCGCCCGTCCGGGACGGACCGGCGACCCGCACGCGGTCGAAGTCCCTTACATTTCGTTGAATTTTACTGTTGTGTTCTTGTTATTGTTATATTTATTGTATGCTTCGTTGTCCTTGCATGTGTGATGGTTGTGTGAGCTCGCAATACTTGTTGTTGTTGTTGTTCAGCCGAGGTCGGCTGGAATTTTCTCAACGGGGGAGGGTGGTGTAATGCGGGCGTAAATGGCCTCGCGGATATGACGTCATGGGGGGAGGGGTTAGGTCACGTGAGAGAGAGGGGTAAGGTCTTAAGGGAGAGAACTGGAAGAGACGGGGAGAGAGTGGGGAATAGAGACAGAGAGAAGCCACGCAGGGCGGAGAGTGGAGAGTGGCGAGATCGCCACACAGTGAGACTCGGCACCGTCGGCCAGCGGTGACCGAGCACGGAGGAACGGGGAGCAGCGGTGGAGCTGCAGTGAGAGCAGCCGGAGGACTGCACAAAGGGAACCTGCAGCGGAGCTGCATCGGAGTGGAGAAAAGCTACGGGAGCGACGGCAGCTGTCGAGCTGCCAAGCGGGGAGGCTCTGAGCGAGGGCCGTGTGGGACAAGTGTAAAGAACCCAATAAAGGACAACGGAGACAGACCCAGTGAAAGAGTCCTTTATTACACCTGCACTTGCCTGCCAATGGGGACTCGAGGGGCCTGTCACGTTGGCTCGGGTGCCATCGGGAGAGTCAGGGGAAGTGACGTAGCAAGAGGCGGGGTGGGGCCACGCTCAGGGAAGGGAAAGGGAAGAGGCGGGGCCTTGGGACAGTGTGGGACAGTGATTGTGGGGCTCGGATGGTGGATGGTCACGCCGATGGAAGCGGGAGCCAATAGTGTTGAGGTTCCCGGGCATGAAGAATCCTCCCTCTCTCTCGTTGAGATGTAGAATAGCCTTGTTGTAGCTGTCACTGTTAAGTGAATAAAGTGTGGTGCCTCCTATCCCAGTGTGTGCCTCGTCAGACACGCATTACTTCTGGTGTCAGAAGTAAAAAATAATGTTGCTAGGTGCTACATAGGCTACGATGTATACACGAAGCAAACAGCCTGTAAAATCGTCTTCAGTTGATGGTGATGAAGAGGCAGGCGCAGCCCTGCCACCTCCGGGAGAGGCGAGCCCAGCGATGGACCGCGACGGGATGGTCCCTATGGTGCAGGACCTCGCTGGAGACCTCACCACTCCGCTGGCGGCGGGGAGAGACAGATGAGCGCGCGGCCAGCGCTTGGCTGATCTGCTGTCTGCCGCGGCAGTGTTGGTGGCAGAGATGGACCTGGACGAGCCGGCCGACCGGGCTGGAGAGGCCGGGCCACGAGGTGAGGACCCAGTCGCTGCTGCGTCCCAACGGCGGGAAGCGCGGGAGACGCAGCCCGCTCAAGCGGCCGCCATTTTGAGCGGTGCGCGGGAAGAAATTCCCGCCATTTCTGGCGTCCCGCCAGAAATTCTCGGGGAGGATCCCGAACCGAAGCGTCGCCTTCCCTTCATTAAGGAATTTGTCTCAAAGGGTGGTGATTGGGTTGCCTTTAGTCGCCGCTTCAAGGCTACGTCCGAGCTGGTGGGGTGGACAGAGGCTGAAGAGCTACGGGCACTTCCTACAGTGTTGGATGATACTGCCCTAGGTGCCTTTTACTCCATCCCAGCTGAGGATCGTCGGACGTTAGCTCAAGCTTTCGGCAGATGGCGGGGGTTTTCGATCCACCGTCTAGCATGCGTCACAAGTTTGCGACCTGGCGACGTGAGGATTTCGAGACGCCTCTTGTTTTCTGCACCGCTCTTATTACGCTTGCGCAGGCAGCTTACCCTAGAATGGACAAGGAGGGGTTGGATGCCTTAGTTTTGGACGGCATGCTAGGGTTGGCCAAGGAGTTCGACGTCGCACTTCCAACCACCGATGATGATGATGACTTGACGTCGCTGCGGGTTGCGAGGTCTATTCCGACCCACATTCACAAGTGCAGGGCGAAGGTAGTTGCGTGTGCAAGTCCGGCTAAGGAGGAATCGGATGATGAGGGGGAGCCCTCTCAGGCCTTCGCGTCGCTCAATGAGGGCGGCTGGAGGAAGAACCGTCCGGGACAGAGGGACGATCGTGATCAACGGACGGGGGCCTCATCCAAGCCTGCGTCGTCCCCCGTCGTGTGCTTCAAGTGCAGCAATCCGGGCCACATCTCCAAGGGGTGCCGCACCGATCCTGGGAGTACATCCTGGGCGCCGGTGCCTTCGGGGCGTCCCTCCTCCGGGCCGCAGGGCTCACAGGCGAGTCGGGCTGCACCTCACACTCGGCCCTCGCATTCACATCACGCATCTATGATGGACGTTGATCGCCACTCGCAGGGGGGAGGGCCGTCGGCTCGCACAGGGGGGCGCGTACATTGAGCATCGGCGGCGGACGGGTGGCCATCACGACCTGCTCAGTGGTCGGAGTTGGGCCAACGTATTGTGGCGGCGGCCGCGGCTTCGTCGGCCGTCATCGGCTCATTGCAAGGGATGGAGGTGCGGATGCTGGTTGACACGGGTGCATCCGCTACCATTATACCTAAAACCATTTTTGAATGCTTGCCCGCTAAATCGGCTAACCTCCGTCCAGTTGATGTCCCGTGTTTTGCGGCAAATAGCAGTTCCTTGGGTATTGTGGACCAAGTGTTGGCTACCGTGGCCATTGGCGATATTCAATTAACCGGGCCTGTGCTGGTCTCTAAATCATTGGCCGTTCCCTGCTTGCTCGGTACGGATTTCCTGGGCAAAATGCCCCTTAAAATCCTTGTCTACCAGGGGCGCGTGGAATTTACGTCCGGCCGTAGGATGGCCTTTTTACCCTCCCCCACTCGACTGGGAAGAGTAAACGCGGTGGTTCCGACGCTCGTGCGAGATACGGTTCGGATTCCCCCTGGAGCGCAAATGCTTTTGTGCCCTTGCGTCTCAAGCAGGACCTCGATAGGGAGGCCACCAAGGGAGGTGTCCTGTTGAGTCCATCCAATAAAGGGTGCCAGGTACTTGCATTAGTGGGAGCCCAAACCATTGTCAGACATGCCATGCATCGCCCGCGGAAACCGATGTCGGGGGGAAGGAGCCCCCGCGGGTTATCGCGGCTGCCGAGACAGGGAGACTTGTCAGCTGTGCAAAGGTCTGCGTTGCGGGTGCTTCTAGAGTTTGCGGACGTGTTTAGCAAACACAAATACGACATTGGCCGCACATCATTGGTCCACCACCACATTGACATGGGAAATGCGGCCCCCATTCGCCAGATTAAGCTCTGCTGAGAAGGAGCACATTCGCACCGCGGTCGAGGAAATGCTAGCTGCAGACATCATCACCCCTTCTACTAGTCCGTGGGGGGGGCCCTATTGTCCTCGTCAAAAAGCAGGATGACACCTTGAGGTTTTGCTTTGACTTTAGGAAGTTGAACAAAGTCTCGGTTGCTGACGCATACCAATTACCACGTACAGTGAGGGAAAAAAATATTTGATCCCCTGCTGTTTTTGTACGTTTGCCCCCTGACAAAGAAATTATTAGTCTATAATTTTAATGGTAGGTTTATTTGAACAGTGAGAGACAGAATAACAACAACAAAATCCAGAAAAACGGATGTCAAAAATGTTATAAATTGATTTGCATTTTAATGACATGACTTAGTACTTGGTGGCAAAACCCTTGTTGGCAATCACAGAGGTCAGACGTTTCTTGCAGTTGGCCACCAGGTTTGCACACATCTCAGGAGGGATTTTGTCCCACTCCTCTTTGCAGATATTCTCCAAGTCATTAAGGTTTCGAGGCTGACGTTTGGCAACTCGAACCTTCAGCTCCCTCCACAAGATTTTCTATGGGATTAAGGTCTGGAGACTGGCTAGGCCACTCCAGGACCTTAATGTGCTTCTCCTTTGTTGCCTTGTGAATACCCATCCACGACCCATTTTCAATGCCCTGGTTGAGGGAAGGAGGTTCTCACCCAAGATTTGACGGTACATGGCCCCGTCCATCGTCCCTTTGATGCGGTGAAGTTGTTCTGTCCCCTTAGCAGAAAAGCACCCCCAAAGTATAATGTTTTGGCCATGGTGGAGAGTTTGGAATCTGATTGATTGATTGCTTCTGTGAACAGGTGTCTTTTATACAGGTGTAGAGGAGTAAAATGGGGACGTGACGTCAGCTGTGCTGTTCAGTGCGATGACGTCACGTCTCCTAGGGTATTTAAGGGATACCCCGTGACGTAAGCGGGGGTCACTGTGGGAACGGGTAAAGTAAACAGGGTGAAGAGGGAACCAGGGGTAGAGAGAGGGATCGAATAGAGAGTCTGGGGAGAAGCCGGTGGTAGCCGTAGAGGTGCTCTCTCTCTCCGGTCGGTGGAGTCGGCAGAGTCCACGATCCGACACGAGAGAGAGAGACCGGAGCTAGCCGGCAGGGACCCAGACTCAGAGTACCCTGTATAATATTGATAAGCTTTAATAAACCCTGGCAGAAGCCCTTAACTTACCTCCGTCTACGAGTAAGTCCGTCGGAACTTCTCTACACAGGTAACAAGCTGAGATTAGGAGCACTCCCTTTAAGAGTGTGCTCCTAATCTCAGCTCGTTACCTGTATAAAAGATACCTGGGAGCCAGAAATCTTTCTGATTGAGAGGGGGTCAAATACTTATTTCCTTCATTAAAATGCAAATCAATTTATAACATTTTTGACATGCGTTTTTCTGGACTTTGTTGTTGTTATTCTGTGTCTCACTGTTCAAATAAACCTACCATTAAAATTATAGACTGATCATTTCTTAGTCAGTGGGCAAACGTACAAAATCAGCAGGGGATCAAATGCTTTTTTCCCTCACTATATGGATGACTCCCTGGATGCCTTGTCGGGAGCCCGATTCTTTTCCACCCTCGACTTACTTTCTGGCTTTTGGCAGTTGCCGTTAGACGATTGTTCCAAACCAAAAACGGCGTTTCGGACCCCCCAGGGCTTGTTTGAGTTCAACCGCCTCCCCATGGGGCTACATTCCAGTCCGGCCACGTTCCAACGGCTAATGGAATTAGTTTTAGCAGGGCTCCAGTGGGATTCGTGTCTCATCTACCTTGATGATGTTATTGTTTTTGCACAAACGTTCGAGGAACACCTGCAGCGGCTGTCAGCGGTTTTCCTTAAAATGAGGGCGGCCGACTTAAAGTTCAAGCCACAGAAATGCCATTTCCTGCAAAAGTCGGTGCGATACCTGGGTCATGTGGTCAGCGAATCGGGAATAGCGACGGACCCCGACAAAACAGCGTGTGTGCGTAGGTGGCCAACCCCCAAAACGGTGGGCGAGGTGCGCAGTTTTGTGGGGTTCGCCTCCTATTACCGCAGATTTGTGCCTGGCTTTGCCACTATAGCCAAACCGCTCCATGTCCTCACTGCCAAGGGCCAAAAATTTCGTTTGGGAGTTGAAGTAGAGGCGGCATTTGTAGCTTTGCGGGAGGGGTTGGTCAAAGTGCCCCCTCTCCACTATCCTGATTTCTCACAACCCTTTCTCCTCGACACGGACGCCAGCGACACCGGGATTGGCGCTGTGCTATCCCAGGTCATTGATGGTATCAAAATAGTGGTGGCATATGGAAGTCATGTGTTATCACCTTCTGAACAACGATATTGCATGATGTGCCGGGAATTTGCTGGCCATCGTACATTTTGTGCAGGTATACCGTCCGTACCTCTATGGGAGGGCGTTTCAGGTGTGGTCGGATCATGCGGCCCTTCAGTATGCACTACGGGTGGAACAACCGTCTGGGTAACTATCGAGGTGGTTGGAAGTCCTGCAGGACTATACCTTTACGGTCTTGTACAGGAAAGGGGTTCGCAATAATAACGCGGACGCTCTTTCAAGGTTACCGCCTCATGCCTCCTGTGCATGCCTCATGGGTTCCGGGCGGTGTAGGAGTTTGTCAGATGAGTTGGCTCGGGCCGTGGTGGCGTCGGTGGACGTTTTGCCGTCTGATACAGTCCAAATGCGAGATTAGACGCTCGGTCTTACTCATGATGAATGGGGGAAACTCCAGATGGAGGACGTCTCCCTACTCAGACTGCGGAGCCGCGTCGGTAAAGTAGAGGGTCGGGGTGCCAGACGAGGGGGCTCACCGGTTGTTCTAGACGAGGGAGTGCTCATGAAATGGGACGCTGACCTTCAAGGCTATGCACTGGTAGTTCCACGCGTCCTATGGGGGAAGGTTATATGGCTGCAGCACGAACGGTTGATGCACCTTGGGGTTCGTAAGACGTTGGCTACCCTGAAGTTTCATTTTTTTTGGCCGGGCATGGCCGATGATGTGCATAACGTTTTGCAGGGGTGCACCAAATGTGCTCACCGGAAATCTCCCTGTGTCACGGGTGAACAAACTCGTCGCACTGGATATCCTTGGTCCGTTTCCCACCACACAGCAGGGGAAGAGATATTTATTGATTGGTGTAGAATATTTGACCCGTTGGCCAATGGCCTGGCCACTACAGAACCAATCGGCGCAGGTCATTACGGAAGCGTTCCTTCAGGGTTACGTGCTGTATAGGGGCGCTCCTGAACGTATTTTAATGGACCAGGGCAAAAATTTCTCCTCCAAACTGCCGAAGGATGTCTGTGGCCAATTGGGTACCCGGAAGGTCTGCACGTCTCCCTATCATCCCCAGACGGATGGTATGGTGGAGAGGTTACATAGGACCCTGACTTCAATGTTATGTCAATGTGTCAACGAATCCCAGTCCGACTGGGACTTGCACATTCCAGGGGTGCTCGCCGCGTACGGGTCCGCTCCGCACGCCTCTACCGGGTTTTCCCCGTTTTTTTAAATGTATGGGCGGAAGCGCGACCCACCAATTGACGCGCAGCTTAGACCGATACAACAATGTGTTAAAATGGCTAACCCCATGCGGCTTACCCTGCAACGGTTGGCAGAGGCTCGGGAGGCGGCTAAGGGCAACTCGGCCCTGAGGCAGGCGGCCAACGAACGGCTTTTCAAACCAAGCCTGTCCTCGACAATATGGGCACCGGGAGACAAAGCGTGGCGCCACTGCCCCCAGGTCCCGACGGGCACCTCCCCCAAATTGCACAGGCCATGGCAGGGGCCTGTGGAAGTGGTGGAAGTCAGGAGTCATCAATGCGTGCGGGTTCAATTGGGTCGTCGCCGTTGGTTTGTGTACCCGTCGCGACTGAAACTTTTTTTTCACCTGATGTGGACTCGTCATCTCCACTTTCCGAGGGCCGGGTGTCGGGTCGGCCTGATGAGCTGGAGCGCGCGTCGGCTGATGTCTCGCCTCAGGACAGTTGTGTGATTCCGCCCACAGGGCCCACGCGCCTAGCGCCCTCGACGTCGCAGGGGGTTCCGGTCCACGGAGAACGAGGAAGTTCGAGGACACCATCACCTGACCCGCCGCTTGACACGTTCCCGCCTCGGGAGATGCCAGGGGCTTCGGGTCACCCTCCGGCCGGTCCCGGATCCTCCAGGGGACCTGTGGGACCCTCGCTTGACGGACCAGTGTCGAGGACTCGGGCAAAGACTGCACGGTTTAAATGACCATCATTTAGGGTCCAGGAGCACCGGCATTCAGCAGTCGTGGGTGCCAACCGCGGCCACATGGGTCAATGGCTGATCCGGGCTCATCGTGTGTTCGGGCGCGGCACCACATGTGCGGGGGGGTTTTGTCTGGGTGATGGGTCGGCCTTGTAAATAGTTATAACCTTTGGGGGGAGGGGGGCAATTGACCCCGGTATGCTCTCTTGTTCGCTGTGTTCTGTATATTGTGTAAATAAGTATTTCGCTTAGTTCGGGTTGTTATTGTTGTTGCGTTGATGTTGGAGGCCCACGTGTAGCGTTGTATATGTAGGTTGGTCAGCCAAGACGGCTGAGTTTCATAAAGGGGGCGGGGTGATGTAGGGACGTAAATAGCGTCCCTGGGGTGTGACTATTGTGAGGAGACACGCTCCCTTACCTGCACTTGCCTGCCGATGGGGACTCGAGGGGGCTGTCACGTTGGATCGGGTGCCATCGGGAGAGTCAGGGGAAGTGATGTGGCAAGAGGCGGGGTGGGGCCACGCTCGGGGAAGGGAAGAGGCGGGGCCTTGGGACAGTGTGGGACAGTGAGTGTGGGGCTCGGATGGTGGATGGTCACGCCGGTGGAAGCGGGAGCCGAGAGTGTTGAGGCTCCGGGCATGAAGAATCCTCCCTCTCTCTCGTTGAGGTGTAGAATAGCCTTGTTGTAGCTGTTACTGTTAAGTGAATAAAGTGTGTTGCCTCCTATCCCAGTGTGTGCCTCGTCAGACACGAATTACATATGTATGCGAAATTAAGCCTACATTAACGTTACATTAAACCACTATACTAAACTAACAATTGTATTGTTAACAACCGCAATATGCTACAAGTGCATTTCCAGCAACTTGGAAGCGAAGTTGGTGAATCACACAGATGGATCTGGCATGTGTAAGAGGGACCATCCATAAGGGAGTACAATAGGTAGTTTGCTACCATGGCTTGCATATGTAGGGGTGTTACGGGAGGGCAAAAAACACAAGGGGTGTTTGCGCCCGCACGCGTAAGGGTGCCTACATCCACGTCCGCAACGGTTAGCCCTGGGGGGCTGTGGCGGCGCTGTGATCCCCCACAGCCCCACCCCTCGGGGGGGAATTGCTATATAAGGCGGGGAGCCGGTGGGCTCGGGGTCGAGTATTACAGCTTAACCAGCGAAGACCAGCAGGATAGGCCCTGGGACTCCCCTGGCTCACTGTCCTTCTAAGGACCGACCAGGGCAAGCCAGTGGCGCGGCCCTGAGAGCCCAGAGCCGATGCTCTTGTAAGAGCCGGTCTGGTTGGCTAAGGGTGCCGGGATCCGAGCTTGGCCATAGCCGGATCAGCTAGCCTCCCCTAGCTCTCTAGTGGAGGACCTGAGAGCAGACTAGCCGGGCTAGCGCTAGGGGTGTCTCCCTGTTAGACGGGTAAAGGGGCCGTTACCCCTTCAAGTATTGTGTTCTGCCCTTTGGTTGAATAAATAAGTGTGCCTCCGACTACGTTGTCTACGTCTCCTTGAACTCACTACACATACTTGCGTGGAGTGGGCTATCTCCTTGTACTCCAGGTAATCCAGTTTACTCCCAAACGTGGTTAACATTGGTCCGACCTTCCAGCAGGACCCTCCTGAAAATGAGGCTATTCTGGGGGGAGGGGGGGAAGTTAACTAATAACAATGTGATTGATCAACAACAAAGGGCATAGTGAGAAGCAGCAGAAACAGTTCTAGAAATTTCCACCTCGAGCCTGGGAATGGAAACTCGCTGTAAAAATATATATCCTGCGCGGTTTGCCAAAAATCTTGGCCCCTGTGCACATGGTTGTTATCAACTCATACAGCGCCACTGTCACTACAGCATCTCCTCCCCAATATTTCCATTGCCCTGCATGCCTCTCCCTCTGCCCACCCTCACGGCCCAGAGACAGTCATTGTCCCCAATAAACAATGACTGGTGACTGGTGTGCGACTCGAGTACGAAGCTGGGGGAGAGATCGGGGTGTTGAGAAGAATGTGGATACTGATTGTGAGATCGTAAATTTATGGTCGTCTCAGTCATCATCATCATTATTATCGTCGTCATCGTTCATCATCATATTCATTCCATCATCATCATCCATCGTTAGTCATGCTTTCAGGGTTGGTAAAACAAGGACCATACTCTTAGTTCTTTCGGTAAAGTCACGTAGGTAATTTTAATTTCATTTTTTACCTACGTGACTTTACCGAAATAACTAAGAGTATGAATCCTTGCAGTCACGAAAGCTTCAAATCTAAAACAAGGACCACTTGGTGAGGCAGGATCATTCAGTGGAAAGTCAACTGTGATGTATAGACTCTATAAACTGTATACGAGATGTTGCCATCACCTTGCAGAAATTCCACCACTAACTTAGGCAAACCAACAAAGACGAGAGCTGCACAATATTTTTTATAAGTGTCAGGACACTTGCAAATGCCATTTAACTGGAGTACAGATCCATTTTTCTCACACTTAGTTTTGCTTGACTCAACCTAGGGAAGGCTAAGGTCAGGTTCCTATCACGATTGTCCACAAGGTGGCTACATGCCACTGAACCGCACGTCATGACTGTGATCCAGCGCCTTGGAGGAAAGCGGATGGTGGATCACATAGATTGGCGGATCACACAGATTGGGAAACTGTCCAGCTGGCTGGTCTGTGAGGTGACAGAGAGATGGCTAAACAGTTAGTAGATCGATAAACCCATCTGTGCGGACCATTGAGCGATATCCCCCTATATGCGTGAAATGCACCTCTTTAAAATGTAATTGGCAAATCATTTCAATTGGAGAACCTCCTGATGATGTGTATTGAGACTCAACTAGGTTTTGGTGGACGAACAAAAAGCCACTGCATTGTGCTTTGTTAACGCACTGCTGCCACACCCCAGGACCCTAGATGTGGCGACCCCACAGCTTGCGTTCCTGTAAAGAGATGGCAGCTTTGTTTGTAGAGATCGCCTCTCCGTGCGTCGGCGTGGGTGGCGTGCTAGGAGAGCAGAGGGTCATGGGCTATGGGGCTAGTGTACACGGGGTAAGGGCAAAGCCATATCACGCCGTGTGTACAGGCTGCGGTAGCATTTGGGGCTGTTTGGGCGGCCAGGTCTTGAAAGTGAGGCACGAGGATTCGCTTGACGGAATCCGGTAATAGGCTCTAAAGGGAATTTGTGACAAAGAGGCACTGCATACTTCAGTCGCGGTGGGCCCTACGAATGTATAACTTGCTGGCCATTATCACATGGTCAGTATGTGACCAATGTGAATTCATAAAAGTAAACAATTTATCACGACAGAAATTGGCAACTGACAGCACAACTTAAGTAGTGTTTCTTTATCCGGCCAATGAGAGTGAGTTGTGGTGATTCCTTTTTAAATGAGTAAAAATAGGTCAAGGTCCGGCCCCGCAATCGCTTGCTCATGCCACTGCTGATATTTGGTCTACTCTTCCATGTTAACCAGACGTATTGTATTTTGGTGGGTATACCCACACTTAACCTTACCACGCGCGATCTGGCGATCGACTGTGGTGTACAGTACCCATCTATTCTGCTGGTTGGCGGTTCGCAGGGATTGAGAAACTTGCACCACGTTTTCAACTGCTGCACGGGCCAGTGTGCTAGCCATTACACCACGGCACCTTCAGACTCTTTTTAAATCCTTTATATTAAATTCGCTTGCTTGCTTGCTTGCGTGCTTGCGTGCTTGCTTGCTTACGACCGTGCAAATCTTTCGGTCGTTTTTTAACACACTTCTCGTGATCCAATCGAGCACACAGACTCGTTGTGCGTGACAATTAATTTTCGTGAAAAAAAAAATTCAAAAATTTTACACTGTTTAGGGAATTTTTAAAAAATATTTAATTACCAATTGCTTAATGCTGGCAGACAATCATCTGACCCATAGGTGGCAGCCATCTCAAGCCAGAGGACGAGAGGACTCGTCCTCTGGCTTGAGATGGAGTTCTAAAAACAACAAAGAAAGACCTAGAAGAGCACCTGAGAACAACAAACTTTGACTCAAAGCGACATGAACATCTGGCCATCCCATCAGATATCCCACCCATTGAACCCCCGGAACATCATATTGAGACCAGCCCTCCGACATGGAAAGAGGTGGAAAACACAGTTCGAAGGGCAAGAACAGCATCAGTCCCGGGGCCAAATGGAGTCCCGTACAAAGTGTATAAGAACGCACCAGACGTCCTGAGGTTCCTCTGGAGGCTCATGAGAACAGCTTGGCAAAAGAAGATAATACCCAAAGTGTGGCGTACGGCAGGCGGGGTCCTGATCCCTAAGGAGAAGGATGCAGTGAACATCAGCCAATTCCGCCCAATCTCCTTACTGAATGTCGAGGGTAAAATCTTCTTTAGGGTCATTGCCCAGAGGATGGCCGAGTACCTGCAAAGGAATGCGTACGTCGATACATCTGTACAGAAGGCAGGAATATCAGGGTTCTCTGGCTGCTTGGAACATTCCAGCATGATCTGGCACCAGATCCAAATGGCCGAGGTGGAGAAAAGGGACCTCCATGTAGTCTTCCTCGACCTCGCCAATGCATTTGGCTCTGTGCCCCATGAACTCCTGTGGTCTGCCTTCAGATTTTTCCACATACCGGACACCATCACAACCCTGGTGAAGTTGTACTTTCAGGATCTGCAGTTCTGCTTCACCACCTCAGAGTTCACCACCTCATGGCAATGCCTGAATGTAGGTATAATGTCGGGATGTACCATTTCTCCATTGGCATTCATAATGGCAATGGAGGTTATCATCAGATCCTCAAAATGGGTTGCTGGTGGACAGCGAGTCGACTCTGGTTTTCGCCTCCCTCCACTCAGAGCCTACATGGACGACATTACAACATTGACCACCACTGTCCCATGCACCAGGAGACTGCTCAGAAAACTCGAGGAGAACATCAGCTGGGCCCGTATGAAGATTAAACCATCCAAGTCACGCAGCATCTCGATTGTGAACGGAGTACTCTGTGACCTGAAACTCTTCATCGGAGATGACCAAATCCCAACAGTGTCTGAGCAGCCGGTAAAAAGCCTTGGAAGGTGGTATGATGCAAGCCTGAAGGACAAAGACCAGGTGCAACAGCTGCGCAAAGACATCAGTAGTAGCCTACAGTCCATCGACAACACCCAGCTACCTGGAAAGTTAAAGGCCTGGTGTCTGCAGTTTGGTCTCCTACCCCGGGTGTTGTGGCCCCTAGCAGTGTATGAGGTTCCAATCTCAACAATGGAGAAGATGGAAAGAGGAGTCACGAACTACTTAAAGAAGTGGCTCGGAGTTCCACGATGCCTTACCACCATAGGCCTCTATGGAGATGGTGTCCTCAAGCTGCCCCTCACCAGTCTAACCGAAGAATTCAAGTGTGCAAAAACCAGGCTCCAGATGACACTGAATGAATCTCGAGACCCAGTGGTGAGCAACAACGCGCCGACCTTGGCAACTGGGCGCAAATGGAGGCCAGGAAAAGCACTCCAGGAGGCAACAGCAGCCCTCAGACATGCTGACATTGTGGGTCATGTTCAGCAAGGGAGAGGAGGCCTTGGGCTAACTAGCCGTGCTGCTTGGAGTAAGGCCACTGCACCAGAGCGGCGGAAGATGGTAGTGCAGGAAGTACGCCATCAGGAGGAGGCTGCAAGGTGGGCCAAGGCAGTCTCTCTTGCCAAACAGGGACAGTGGACTCGATGGGACAGTGTGGAGAAGAGGAAGATCAGCTGGAAGGATCTGTGGGCCATGGAAGCGAGGCAGTTGAGCTTTTCCATCAGAGCAACATATGACGTCCTTCCAACACCAGTTAATCTTCACCAATGGTATGGTGAAGATCCGGACTGTGCCCTCTGTTCCATGCCAGCCAACCTCAGGCACATTCTCACAGGGTGTAAAACAAGCCTCACCCAAGGACGCTACACTTGGCATCACAACCAAGTCCTTAAAAACCTTGCGTCCGCCCGGAAGGACAAGCGAGCTGCCACCAACTCCCTACCACCCCCAGCAGCATCACACCCCTTATGGACGACCTTTGTCCGCGAAGGGGCTAAACCACCGAAGAGCGGCTCTACACCAATAGAGCGAGACCAGCTGCGCTTGGCCCGCGAATGGAAAATGCTAGCTGACATTGGCCGGCAACTTGTGTTTCCTCCGGAGATCGCAACCACCACCCTAAGACCTGACATGGTGCTCTGGTCCCGTTCGCTCAAGAAGGTCTTCATCATTGAGCTCACAGTACCCTGGGAGGACTCAGTAGATGAGGCTTATGAGCGAAAACATCTGCGCTATGCCGATCTAGCTGCCGAAGGACGGCATCATGGCTGGAACACAGAAGTCCGACCAGTGGAGGTGGGCTGCAGAGGTTTTGTGGCAACATCTACAACCAGACTGCTTAGAGACCTGGGAATTAAGGGCCAGAGCCAGCGTTCGGCAATCAGAGCTGTATCAGAGGCGGCAGAAGGCAGCAGTCAGTGGCTCTGGATGAAGAGGAAAGACCCCAGCTGGGCCCCAAAGTGAGAGGGCCAGGAGGTATGCAGTCAACAATGCTTGACTCAGGGAGGAGGACACCCCTGCCATGCATAGTCCCATGGGATGTTGGCTATCAACAACAATGCAACTCCTATGACTAATTGGGAATGGGACGCAAGCGTAGGATTGATCACCCTGTCGCTGGCCGCCTTTGGGGAGGGTGTATAGTATGAAAGGCCGAAACACCCTAGGAACCAAAGGTTCACTACTGACGATGCGCTCCCCAAATTTCACCAGGCTCACTGTTCATGAACTCTTGGAAGTGCTTGCACAAAGGATAGTAACATCTCATCCTGTGTTATTTGGAATCATGTGAAGTGTCCAACCTCAGGTGGTAGAGACAATTAAGTGAAATACGTTTTTAGCTATGAGCCCATGGAATAAAGCTCAGGAGTGCAATTAAATGTTCTCCATTGGCAGTCACACCACAGGGAGTGGCGCATGTGCATAGGGGGTAGAAAATTCCATCCTGCATCCAGATAGGGGAGTGATGGCAGTGCGCCCAAAATACAACCACCGTGAGTTATCCAGCTGGGGCCACGCTCACAGACTGCGGTTGCCTAGCTTTAAGCTGATGGTCACATTTAGTGAGTTTACACGTTGTAAAGCATCAGTGCAAAGCATCTGATGTTTTATGTTTCATATACGACACATGTGGCCACCCAGAGGTTTCTGGAGGCCCAGGGCTGGAGGCCTGGAGCAGAATGCCACATGGGCCCCCTTATTCATGAGCAGCAACAGCAGCAACAACAAAAACCAGGCCCGTTATGAGGCCCTTTTTCGTGTAAGGTTTGCTGAAAATAGCCCCACCCGGGCCCCTTCCTCTGGGAAACCCTCAACGAATTATGTGATCTAGCGCTGCTTTATTGTTTTAATTTTATGGGTAAGAGATACAACCTCTCCTTTTCTTACATATGGTATAAAAACAGTAAACCTTATGAATTTGAACCCCCAACTCAAGGATATAACAACTCTACCCGGTGACCTTGTAGTTATTTATAAATTGTATTTGTAACAAGAGCTCCAGCAAGGAAAGTCACAATGAGGGCATTACATGTGTAAAGTTCTTGGAGGGAGACGGAGTCTTCGTAGAGGCAACATGCTTTATTTTACCAAACAGTTTACACTAATCCCTAACACAAAGGGGTAATGGCCCCTTCTACCCACAACCTGGGGAGGTACAGCCTCCGGGCTATCGTACCTACAACTCTCCCTACTCCAGCCCTCCGGCTAGCTAGACCTAGGGGAGGCTGACCCACCGCTGGCCCGGTGGGTCCCCGACCACTGGCCCGTCCGGACCTGGCCCTTACAAGGGCATCAGGCCGAGGGAACCTCAGGGTCCTAACCCCACGGCTACTGGAACCGCACTAAGCCCCGGTCCTTAGAAGTACATCGGCGGCTTGGGGTCCAGGGTCTTCTTCTTCTTCAGGCAGCTTCTGGCTTCGGCTTGAGATGGACTGACTCGCGCTCTCAGGGACCCGCCTTATATACTCTTTCTCCCTGAGGGGCGGGGTTCTGGGGGATCGTAGCTTCTGCCAGCCCCCTCCCCTCAGAGGGGTTCCAACCGCAGTTGGCCCGACCGGTCCGGACCGGTTTCTACCCATCCCTCTGGTTGTGGCGCGTGTGTGTCAATCATGACCACCACACATGTAACCCTGGCTACGCGGAGCCGGCTCACGTTTGTCATGATTACACGGGGATTGTCCACGGGCAAGGTGAAGCCAGCAGAAGCAAACACAAACGACGGGGGGGGGGGGGGGGTAACAAAAAGAAAATCCCACATACAGTCAGCGTAAACACGACATATCCACATGCTCCTTGCAGTCAGTCCGAATCTCCAGCATGCTCAATATGAACAGACGGGAACAAAGTGGGCTAAGCCAGCAATGGGGACCACATCTGACCACAGTCTTTGAGCCTCTCCTCGCGTTGCTCTGGCTCCATTGATATGTTTTGGCGAATACCACTTACATATATTTTTTTGCTGTAGTAGGAAAACATCAGCAACCAAAGAACCCGGAGGAAATTAAGGCAGACCAGGTGAGAAGGTGGAAACTCCATACAGAAGGCGCTCGAATCGGGAATCAACCCCACGGGTTTCTTGGCTGACACGAGTGTGGAAATGGCCCGAATATCCTGGTGTGAGACCCATCAGTGTTCGAGAACACGCGATTCAACAATTTGGGCAAAAAAATTGAATCACTTAAGAAATATAAGTACCGTAACCTTAAATAGCTCGGTTATTTACCAATTTTAACATTTTTTAAAACATTCCCAAAGGGCTACAGTTACTACATTTTACGCTAGAAATGGTTGGGTAGGGTGGATAGTTACATACCCAAATGCACCTACTTGCCGTACTGTCTTGTGGCAGGCAATTGCAGAAGTCGGTATCAAACAGAGTCAATCTCGGCGTGATCCACAAGATCCGCAAAGTCGCTGCATTCCAGGCGTGCATCACTCCCACACCTCCGATTATCACGGTTGGCTACGTACGGTGCGAAAGAAGCTCAACATACGGTACACGCATACAGTAGCATACACCCGGCTGGGATGGAGGCTGGGATGTCCAAACTCCAGTCCTGACCAGAGGCAGCCCGTCAGGGCCAGCAAGGCCTTCTCTGCTGGCCTAGAGATTGTCAGAATCAGAAAATTATGTTTTTTATCATTTCATATATATTTGCATTAATGCTATATGTATTTTACAAAGTTCGTTCCCATCAGTCTATTAACGTCATTTCATTGCTACTCTCTCCCTCAGTTGCGCTTCTTCCAGTGCTGCTAATAAATTAGAGCTTTTATCCAATCAGATTTTCCACCTGTGCTGCTGTCTCCACCTCTCCGGGTGAAAAATCTACCCTGAGGCCTTCAGAATGTCGAGTGAATCCCCTCTGCTGTTGAAGCAAATGGGGACGAAGTTGTTGATTGTCATCTTCTTTAACCAATCAGATTTTGAGTTTGCCATTTTGGGCGTATTCTTTGACACGCCGGAGCCTTCTAGCTGGCCTAGCCGCCTACGTTAGCATTTTTTGCCAGTCAGCTAACTGAAGTAAAACTAGCTAGCACATAACGTAGCATCATCTAATATTTATTTAAACTTTCTTTCGTGACGTTTAGATTTTTAGATGTAGTGTTTTAGATTTTTAGTTTTTTTTTCCAGTGTGGAAGCCTGTTGAATCCTGATTGTGTTGTTTTATGGCATTTTTGCTTGCTTGGTGGTTGTATGAGTTCAAATGACAGGTTGTTGTTGTGAGTTTGTTCTTGTTTCTTTGGTAATGACATTGAGTTGGGTTATGCGATGTCTATTTGTGATGCAGCATCCTGTTATACTGCATAATAGTGGTACATACTTGATGGTTTCAGTCACCATGTATTCATGTCTCCGCAATTAGTGTATTGTAACTCTCATAGGTGTTGAGCGTCGTGTTAAATCACTTTATTCAACTCGATAAAGGTTACAATCACTGTAAATGTTCTGGCTCATGGCAGGTGTGGGAGTGTGTGTACACAGGAATTTCCTGTCTGGATGTTGAGTTTGGTCACGTGACCAGGAAGTTACGATTTGACATCCTCTAAGCCAGGGGTCCTCAAACTACGGCCCGCGGGCCACATGCGGCCCGCCGAGGACATTTATCCGGCCCATGGTCACTAATTGGGCTGCGCTTGTGAGCACTAATTGGGCTGCGCTGGTGAGCACTAATTGGGCTGCGCTGGTGAGCACTCATTGGGCTGCGGTGGTGGGCACTGATTGGGCTACGGTGGCGAGCACTGATTTGGCTGCGCTGGTGAGCACTGATCGAGCTGCGGCGGTGGGCACTGATTGAGCTGCGGCGGTGGGCACTCATTGGGCTGCGCTGGTGAATGGTTCAATGGGCCAATTGACTGGACTTGCCCCCCAAGCCTAAGGCTGCCAGCCCTCCCCTGGCTGTGCTTGACTGGCTCTCCCTCCCTCAGCTCCCTCACTTGCCCCTCGGCTCCACTCCCAGTGATATTCCTGTGTGCTGGGGATGTACTGCGATCTGTGAACAAAACTGCAGGTGTAATTAACTTTTTAATGGCACCCGCACCAGTGTGAGCCTGGGGTAAAAGCGGAGTTCCCCCAATCAGACTGCATTGATGGGCAGTGCAGTCTGTATGTCTCTGTGTGGGCAAAGTTATTGCTGGTATATTGTTTTTGTAGCGCTGTACATATATATATTGGTATTTTACTAATAGCAATTTTGACTCCCTAGGAAACTGATGTCAAGAAAGAGAAAAATTGACTTGGAGTGTAGGATATTCAAAGAACAGTGGACTTATGATTACTTTTTCATGCAGTACAAGGAAAGAGCTGTGTGTCTGATATGCCAGAATATAGTTTCTGTGTTCAAATAATACAATTTACATCGACACTATGAAACTCAACATAAAGATAAATATGATTGTTTGGTTGGAGAAGTGAGAAAAGATAAAATATTAAAACTGAAAAATACATTAACAACTCAGCAAAATACTTTTGTGAAGCAGCTAAATATTTCATCACTGCGAGCAAGTTTTCAAGTTGCCAAGCTAATAGCGTGCACTGGCAGACTATTCGTGGAGGGAGAATTTGTTAAAGAATGCCTTCTTTCTGTTGTCAAAGAGATGTGTCCAGAGAAAGCCGATTTATTTAGTACAGTGAGTCTTTCAGGACCTACAATTACACGGAGGATTGAAGAAATGGGAGACAATTTGCATCAGCATGTGCAAAACTCCACAAAAAAACTTTCCTATTTTTCCTTGGCACTCGACGAAAGCAATGATGTTCGTGATTCTGCACAACTTCTAATTTTTATTCGTGGGATGAATGACTATTTCGAAGTCACAGAAGAGCTTGCTGCACTGCAAAGCATCAAAGGAACAACTACAGGAGAGGATATCTATGAAAAGGTTTGCCAAACTGTGAATGGTTTGGAGCTGAATTGGGCTAAACTAGCCAGTGTGACAACTGATGGTGCTCCTAGCATGGTGGGGTCTAAGAAAGGAGTAATTGCTCGCATTAACCAAGAGATGGACAAACATAACCATTCTCATCCAATAGCCATACACTGCCTCATCCACCAACAAGCGCTGTGTAGTAAATCACTGAAGTGGAACTCTGTTATGAAAATTGTGGTATCTTGTGTTAAATTCATTAGAGCTCATGCACTAAACCACAGACAATTTCAGGAATTTCTGTCTGAACTAAATGTTGACTATGAAGATGTTCTGTACCACACAGAAGTCCGTTGGCTGAGTCGAGGGAGAGTTTTGAAACGTTTCTATGACTTACTTCCACAGATTACAGCTTTTCTGCTTTCAAAAAACAAAGTACCAGAGCTCAATGATGCAGAATGGAAATGGCACCTTGCCTTTCTGACAGATGTAACAGAGCTACTCAACAGTTTCAATGTGCAACTTCAAGGAAAGGGGAAGCTCCTCTGTGATATGCAATCACATGTCAAAGCATTTGAAGTAAAATTAGGCCTCCTCATCAAACAAGTTAAGGAGGAAAACTTCTGCCATCTCCCCACAACTCAAAATCTGTTAGCGAAAAAACCATTGGTTGCAATTCCCAAACAAAACATGTGTGGATTCACTGGAAAAATTGCAAAAGGAGTTCCAATTTAGATTTAAAGAGCTTCATCTCCATGAACAGGACATACAGCTTTTCCGTAACCCATTTTCTATTGACATTAAAAATGTGGATACAATTTACCAAATGGAACTGGCTGAACTGCAGAATTGTGACTCTCTGAAAGACGCATTCAAGTCAAGCAGCCTTCATCATTTATATGCATCTCTCCCCTCTGAGACATATCCTCATCTCAGGAACCATGCACTCAAAATGGCAACCATCTTTGGCAGCACTTATGTCTGTGAACAGACTTTTTCCAGAATGAAACATTTGAAATCTCCAACCAGATCTAGACTAACGGATGCACACTTGCATCACTTGTTACGACTAGCAGTGACAAATATGGAACCGGACATTGACTATCTCATTAGCCAAAAGCAGGCCCATAGTTCCCATTGAAATACTGGCAAGTTTGTTGATTTAACTTTACTTGTTCTTCATTTTAAATATTGTATTTGTTCCCGTTTTGTTTCTTCACTTCAAAATAAGATATATGCAGTGTGCATAGGAATTTGTTCATAGTTTTTTTAACTATAGTCCGGCCCTCCAACGGTCAGAGGGACAGTGAACTGGCCCCCTGTTTAAAAAGTTTGAGGACCCCTGCTCTAAGCCATGCGGCAGGCTAGCAGCCATTACACAAAGTACAAAACGGTGGCACAAATAGCGTCCCAGTAAAGACAGATGCAACTGTTCATTGTGGGACTTCAATAAACATTGTCTGTAAGTTCGTTTATGTTCTTATAATACTGGGAATGCTGTTATAATGTTAGAATGGCCGTTATAATGCTGTAAATGCCTTTATAATGATGTTACATTATGATAAATATAAGGCCTAATTAACAACGAAGCCTGCCACTTGCCTTATTGTGAATGTTACTTGTAATTGAATAAGTCGAGTCAGACTTGTACCCATGTAACCTTATTGCGATCCTGAGAGCAAGGATAACGAAATATCTCATCCACAGTTCAGTGTTATGTGTAGTGTGTAAACATTTAGACTGCAGTATGGTGATTACACGATGTGCCCTTATTTAACACAGTAGCTTATTCTCTTGTATAGCTATTCAGTACTAATGTAGGTGCCTGGTCCATCCAATATCTATTGTTGAGTTTCATGTTATCTAAGACAATGTTATGATGCTGTAGTGTTCATTTATTGTATTGATATTTCCAAGTATTAACAGATGCTGTATTTGTGCTGTTTTTCCATCAGTTTTACCTCGTTCAATTCACTAAATACTTTGGAGTCGGATGTTCACCCTGGCTCTGAAGGTTTATTGAATTCGAGGTTATCTACTCAGATAGTGGTGCAACGCAGCGCACGAGGCCGAGACAGTGAATATGGGGTCGTTACGTCGAATGACAATAGCCTATAGCCCGAGTGTCATGGTGAGGTTATTCGAAGCCGGTTTAATTGCGGGATGATAGCACAGGGTCTAGGTGTAATAATAAGTCATATAAAAAATATACTTTAAAAAAAACACGCATTAATGAAATGTACCCTACTGGTAATGGCAGAACTCCACGACTCCAGGAAGTGAGCCCGAAGCTTGCCATAACGTAAGGGACCGTGGTGATTTACAGCCAACGTCAGATGAGCGTGGACAATTAGACCGAAGCCGAACCATAACATACAACAAAAATATTGCTTAAAAATATGTATTTATTATTTTTAATGATAGAATATAGTATTGCCATCAGTATGACATAAGTATACCAAGTTTGCAGTCGATGGCACATTGGGAAGTGGGTTAAAATTGAGTTACAATATTTGAGGATATGACAACAGACAGTGAGTTAATAGAAAGCGTGTAAAGAGATTGTTTAAAAATATATTCTTCATTTTTTTATAATAGAATATAGTATTGTCATCAGTACGACATAACTATACGAAGTTTGCAGTCGATACCACATTGGGAAGTGGGTTAAAATTGATTTACAAGATTTGAGGATACGACAACAACAGAGTGAGTTAAATAAAAGCGTGTAAAATACACGGCCCGCCACTGGTCCTGACCACCCGCAAAGGACGGCCTTCACATGATTTACCAATCTTCTCCGCTAAAATACAAATGTGGTCATTGCACACTGCGCGGTGGCTCAATATTATCCCGACGTGACGTGGTGAGCACCGATTTCAATTCAGAGGGCTTCCTAAGACAAAGATCCCCGTATAGCCTTAACAGACTGTATGGGCAAGTGCTGTAAGCGAGCACCTATAAAGGCCAGAACGGCACACGAGGGGGGTGGGTGGCCAGCACCACGCCCGGCCGCCTGTCTCCCTAGTGGCGATGTTTTTTACGCACCACGCCAGGTACTCATTTGAGGCTGAGTCGACCTAGGGGAGGCCCAGAATCGGTTCAGATAATCGTCACTGGTATTGGCCGTGAGCGGGAATCGAACCCCGGTGGTAAAAGTCGTAGCGCAGCGCACTAACCACTACACTACCGCTCCCCACCTTCACACAAGCACCGCCGTCGCTTTCGAGCCATTGTTTTGCAATCGCCAGGCGCGTGAACATGGCGAACAATAGGGCGCACCTGCTATTGGAGTTCAGGAAATACCGAGATCAATCGAGATCGATAACTTCAGTGAGCTCTATCTCCTCCCGCAACCAACCAAGGAAGAGCGAGGAGGCAGCCTGCGTGTACGTGATGAGCGAGAACGCAGCCGGCTGCTGCCGCTGTTGCCTTTTGCCCAGGCAAAGACGCGACACGTGTGCCGTGGTTGGTGACCCCCGGTTCGTACGCTGCGGCCCCAGGCTGGCCCAGGGCACAGCCGCTCCACGCCCTTCACTTGCCAGCAGCAGCTAAAGGCGGCTAACTGGGCATCGCCAGAGTCGACTACGCGTGCCGTGACTCTAATTAAGGCTGACGTAATGGACGTTGAGGGGGGGGTTCGCGCTCGGGACAAGCCGGTGGGGGGCGAGGGGGCGGGCGGCAGGAGAGAGATGCGCCCCGCGTGTCGGGAGCTGCTGCTGGCTGGGGGTGGTGGTGGTGGCTGCCTTGTTGACGGCGCCCTGTGTGGGTGACGTAAAAGGAGCCGCCGCTAAATTTATCTGTAGGCGGGGGGCTGAAAAGAGGCGCTCGCAGGCAAAGCTGAGCAGCGCCGCAGAGGAGTCGCCACCTTTGCTGCACCCAAGCGGTCGAGGGAGCCCCCCCGAGTGTGGTGAGCGTCCTGCTTTGCCGCACGCCGAGTCGCTGTCTGCGCGCTGCGGTCACTGTGTTGTGTGAAACTGTGATGCGCGCACCGCCGCGATACGCAGTGCCTCGTGTGCTGCTGCGAAGTGGACTCTGTTCTGTGTCTGTGCTATGTGCACTGTGGTGGGAGGTGCGCGGTGTGTTACTGTTCGAAGTGCGCTGTGGTGTGTAAGTGCCCCACCACGTGTACCGCGCCGTTCAGCATTGTGCATGCGTTTTTGCCGAAGTCGCCGATCCCATGCATTGAGATGAAGGTGGAGCTGTTGAAAAGCAAGAGAGATGTGGCGGATCGTGGTGATGATGATGATAAATCGTCCATCGCTCGCCCGTGATCTGTGCAGAGCGCAGGCACCTGCACACGGAGATGTGGGACGCTGACGTCTTAAGGTAGAAACGAGGGACTGATGCGCCAGATGGTGCAAGAGGATTACATGTTTACGGGGTGGGAGGGAGGAAAAGCAGGAGGATGGATTAATAGATGGGTGGATGGATGGTAGAGTTGTATGGTTAAGCGATGAGTGGATGAATGGATCGCTGGATGCATTAATGGATTGCTGGATTAGTGGATTAAAGGATTTAAGGATGGATAGTTGAGAATGATGAATGGATAAGTGGATGGTTTGGTGAATCAATATATGGCATTGGTGGATGAGCGGATGGAAGGGTGGATGGACTGAAAGGCGATACAGTAGTAAGTCAACTGCTAGCGCGGAGAACAACGCGCGTTTTCTTTTGTTTAACCAGGTGGTTAAGTCAAGAGACCAGGATAAGTCTCATTTGCGATAGACCTGGGGTGTTAGTTTGCCAGTAGGGGGCGTCGGTTGCCATGTTCAGTCCGCATCGGGTAATTGTTTTATGTTATCAAAGTTTGGCACACATTGGCCTGCTCTTGCGAATGACGCCAGGGGATATTCAATGTCTTTATGTGAGGCAGACGGCGCATAGGACAGATTGTTGGCGTGGTCATTCCACCCACAGCGATAACACGAGGTCACCCAGACTGAGATTGCGAGCGCGTCTCGAGGGCTGGCTGGGTTCCCGTGGTTGCCGGCCCTATTCTTGTGTGTCGAACTTCTTTCGCACCGTACGTAGCCAAGTAATCGGAGGTGCGGCGGAAGGACAACTAAACACAAAAAGACAGTTTTAAAGGAATTAGATTGTCAATCTAGGTGATGATTTCAAAGTGTATAGCTCCCCAGTGGCTTGATAATATTCGGAAGGAAGAGCGTTCCAGACGGCCGCAGAAGCGACCGTCTTTGCTCGATGGCGAGCAGCCAAAAGCTGCTGAGTTGTTCACTGCTCGTGACCTCCACTGAGCAACGAGCAAAAGCTGTCCTCTTGTATTGTGTCGGCCACAAGTAACCGCTCGCTGGGCGCATGGCAACAGTTAAGGGCGCGATACAATGGGGCTCGTGTGTGATGTGTGTGTGTGGTGTAGGGCGCCCTTGCTGTTTCGCTAAGCTCTCGTGTTATTTCGCGTTCAGATTCAGCAGCTGCTGATTTATCTCCTGCGAACGACGGTAGAGGAGTTCGGAGACTGCTATAGTTGAGCGAGTGGCATGCTGCTGCTTGCTATTGTTTGCGCCGTCACTGGCACCGTGGCCTCACGGACGCACACGCACGCACATCCAGGCGGTTACGACCCTTCTTCCCATACACACACCCACTGGGTGTACATAGCACGGATAATGAGGACATCTTTACATTGCGGCATATGGCCGAGTCCACTCCGCGCTACAGGAGTTAACAAGCCCAGGGCAGGCATCGGGCAGTAACATTGGCTCTTTGTGTACACCGCAAAAGCCTGTTATGTTGCAACATGCACAGCCTCTGAAACCCCAAATAAAGCTTTTGTTCAAAGCGAGTTCCCGCTCAAATGAGCATTGAGGCGGTACTCATCTGTTTACGGGCCCTTAGCCGGCGGCAGCAATTCCACATTCCTATGACAGGAATGGGTCTATCCATAGGGCAACCACTGTTGACTTCCCACAGAGTGGTACTCATTTTATGAATAAAATAAATAAAAGTACACTTTATTTCATTCAATTACAACAGTCAATCCCCAATGCTCATGTTAAATAGCGGTGATTATTAGTTTTCCGGCACGTCCTGTAATCCCATTTTGGTGCCCCGGAAATGTGTGGAGGAGACGTTTCGACCGCATTCGTTCAGTGTTTGTCGCAGTTCCTGTGGAGTACGCATCGTCAAGCATGTGTTTAATGCACGCATACATCTTCACACGTATGCACCTTTTTGTTTGAGTTCATGCAGATTATATTAATTAAATAAATGTGCATCACCACGCTGGTTATTAACACGGCCTAAATATATAAAACATGCATTAGGCTTAAGAAAAAGGCAAAATTAAGGAAATATATTTTACACGATTAGCGAGGTGCAAACGCCTGTGATTGGACACGTGTGTTGTGTGCATGTGTGTTCAGGATTATCAGTGATTATCAGGTCTCTATTCAACTATTTACGGACAATAATGCCCTAGTTACGGTGTGTATTGCCAATATTTGACCTTGTCCAGCCTCAAGTACAGTCTATTGATTGGTATCCCTCGTTTAGAACCACGCCTGCCCGCCTTTGTCTCCCAAGTGCTGATCTCCACACAAAGAGTGAGGTAGTCAGGGCCGAGTTGATGTGTGATAAAGACACGTTAAGGGACGATGTCACGCCGACGTGATGCTTCTTCACATGGCGGATAATTGAATCCAGGTCACCCTGGATTGTGATATGCAGTGCTCCCATTCACTGTGACACACGCACACACACATCCACAGCCAACAGCACTGCCTGCGCACCCGGTTATATTTAATTTACCACCAAGTGGTTGGTAGAAAGGACAAAAAGAGGGAATAGAAAACGGAGCCGCTTGGATATCGCGGGCTGCTGAGTATGCAGCTCCCATGTAAGGCAAGCGGCGTGCACTCTGGAGGAGCGCCGTGCGCGTTTAGATGGTCCCGGTGTAAATTTAGCCGCGGCTATTTCCAGCCTGCGTCCTTATAATATGCGCACTCGCACTCACGTACTCGCCACACACACGCGCGTAATCGTCTCTGCAGACAGCGGAGCAGAATGCTCAGAGAAGCTTCCAGCCAAGGGAGACGAGCCATCTCAGAGATTAGGAGGCACATTCCTGCAATAAAAGGGCTTGCAATTAGGCATTCAAAATACCTCCCTTACTGTGAATCGTTTCCTTGAAGGTTTGGCATCGCTGAAGGAAGGTCGGCAAGGATGGATGCAGATTGGAATATTGATTCTAGTTGTACCAAACATCCCAAGCAGGACTTTGTCTTGTCAATGAATCTTTGCAACACAGTGAAGCCCCTGGCTTTTCTGTGTCAAAACATGTCCCAGTGGCTTAGCTGCCAGCACATATAACCGTGAAGCATTTCCCATCTCTAATGGTGTTGAGATTCCACGTTCCCATGGTTGGAGTCAGTCAAATCCATAGGATTAGTGCCGTTGACTTGATGCCAAATGTAAATAAAGAATAGCGTGCTGCTGGTTGGTGTACAACATTTATTCATTATGCATATATTTTATAAGGGTGTTCATAAGGATAGTAGTGGTGGCATTGATTACAGCATTTATGTAGAAGCCAGAGATACGGATCTCTACTCGTCATGCCGTCTGCGTGGCATGCACGAAGAACTGCACTCCTCTAATTGTACCCTTTGAGTTTCCACACCCACGGCATGCGGGATAAAACCAGAAGCCTCCAACCAAACTGCATCATTTGGCAGTGAGCATGGGTGTGGGAACATTGGGGGCAAACAAAGCAGCCACCTCGCCCTGCATGCCTCCACAAACTTTGGGAATGGGCTCAAACTGTATCTCGTGTCCCCCCCCCTTCAATATATTTCATGGGTCACCCGACGGCTACGCCATACGGGCCCCCCATGGCCCCTATACTTACGCTTCTAAATTCAGATTCGTATCAACGGGCATGCCAAATGGTGCAGTTTTGTAAGGTGCATCAGAAGGGTGATTACAAGTTCATGAAACACGTGTTACCATTTCTGTTCTAGTTTTGTCAAATCCAGTTTTAGAATTGACTTGGGCCATCTTTTGTCCCAGTCAATACATCGAGTGCCACCTTTGTGGGGATGTAAAAGTGTTTTTCCTACAGATAAATTCAACACTGCCATAAGAATGTGGAAATTCCATAATTGGTGAGAGCTTCATACAGAAATTAACATCACCTCAATGCTCACTTATGAAAATAAACCGTATTTACTTATTAAATAAGATCATTGATGGTGCAGTTTAAGTTTGAATTTCTCTGAATCTTTGTGCGTATGATGATAAAATGAATGAATAACTCCAGTCATGTATCTCAGTTCATGTGCCTATTTATCGTGTTTCATATGCATCTTATGTCATGATCAGGGATCAAATGCAAAACAGAGGTATCACATTGACTGCACCTCCGATTAGCACGGTTGGCTACGTACAGTGCGAAAGAAGTTCATCATACATACGTACATACAGTGAGGGAAAAAGTATTGATCCCCTGCTGATTTTGTACGTTTGCCCACTGACAAAGAAATGATCAGTCTATAATTTTAATGGTAGGTTTATTTGAACAGTGAGAGACAGAATAACAACAACAAAATCTAGAAAAACGCATGTCAAAAATGTTATAAAGTGATTTGCATTTTAATGAGGGAAATAAGTATTTGACCCCCTCTCAATCAGAAATATTTCTGGCTCCCTGGTGTCTTTTATACAGGTAACGAGCTGAGATTAGGAGCACACTCTTAAAGGGAGTGCTCCTAATCTCAGCTTGTTACCTGTATAAAAGACAATTGTTCACAGAAGCAATCAATCAATCAATCAGATTACAAACTCTCCACCATGGCCAAGACCAAAGAGCTCTCCAAGGATGTCAGGGACAAGATTGTAGACCTACACAAGGCTGGAATGGGCTACAAGACCATCGCCAAGCAGCTTGATGAGAAGGTGACAACAGTTGGTGCGATTATTCACAAATGGAAGAAACACAAAAGAATTGTCAATCTCCCTCGGCCTGGGGCTCCATGCAAGATCTCACCTCGTGGAGTTGCAATGATCATGAGAATGGTGAGGAATCAGCCCAGAACTACACGGGAGGATCTTGTCAGTGATCTCAAGGCAGCTGGGACCATAGTAACCAAGAAAACAGTTGGTAACACACTCTGCCGTGAAGGACTGAAATCCTGCAACGCCCACAAGGTCCCCCTGCTCAAGAAAGCACATATACATGCCCGTCTGAAGTTTGCCAATGAACATCTGAATGATTCAGAGGACAACTGGGTGAAAGTGTTGTGGTCAGATGAGACCAAAATGGAGCTCTTTGGCATCAACTCAACTCGCCGTGTTTGGAGGGAGAGGAATGCTCCCTATGACCCCAAGAACACCATCCCCACCGTCAAACATGGAGGTGGAAACATTATGCTTTGGGGGTGTTTTTCTGCTAAGGGGACAGGACAACTTCACCGCATCAAAGGGACGATGGACGGGGCCATGTACCGTCAAATCTTGGGTGAGAACCTCCTTCCCTCAGCCAGGGCATTGAAAATGGGTCGTGGATGGGTATTCCAGCATGACAATGACCCAAAAGAAACGGCCAAGGCAACAAAGGAGTGGCTCAAGAAGAAGCACATTAAGGTCCTGGAGTGGCCTAGCCAGTCTCCAGACCTTAATCCCATGGAAAATCTGTGGAGGGAGCTGAAGGTTCGAGTTGCCAAACATCAGCCTCGAAACCTTAATGACTTGGAGAAGATCTGCAAAGAGGAGTGGGACAAAATCCCTCCTGAGATGTGTGCAAACCTAGTGGCCAACTACAAGAAACGACTGACCTCTGTGATTGCCAACAAGGGTTTTGCCACCAAGTACTAAGTCATGTTTTGCAGAGGGGTAAAATACTTATTTCCCTCATTAAAATGCAAATCAATTTATAATATTTTTGACATGCGTTTTCAGGATTTTTTTGTTATTCTGTCTCTCACTGTTCAACTAAACCTACCATTACAATTATAGACTGATCATTTCTTTGTCAGTGGGCAAACGTACAAAATCAGCAGGGGATCAAATACTTTTTTCCCTCACTGTATGACTGAAGAAAGTAAATTTGCTTGGGCAGAGCACATCTCCTCTGGAAGGGATTACGAGTAGTGGACTATCTCTGGGATAGAATGGCAGCCCAAGGAGAGAACACATCCAACAGAATGGCCACCGTGGAGATGGAGCATTGGGATCACTGGATTGCATGGGATGGTGATGGCATGGGGAAATTTACATCCAGCAGTGGATTGATCATGCCTGGTCATGATCATTAATAGTGTTTATCTCGGATATTGCTTGAGCATGAGATGTATTCTGTCACTGTGGTTTACCTGCTAAAGTAAAGGGTACAACTATGAATGCCATATAAGACACCAGTAATTGGAAGGTTGAAAGTTAACATTCCAATAGGGGCCAGCCCTTTATGCCTCTGAGTTGACAAAATTAATAACACTTTATAGAATGTTAACAGTGGCTCTAATATGCATTGAGTCAAGCCTGCCATAGGAATATGAGATTTCCATCATTGGCTCTGGTTGTCAATGAGAATGAGCACTTGCACATTCCAATTTGAAGAAGTCGCTTTGACCTTTTAAACTATTACTACAGTGCAACAATTCAATATATAAGAATCTAGATCAATGTGAGGCCAGTTTGTGATTCCTCTGAGGTCTCCCAGACAGGTCAGCTGAGGGCCTTGCGTGAGTGACACTGATAGGAGGTGGTGGTGATGGTGGTGTGGGGAGGCCAGGCTGGGATGGGTGTTGGGAGCAGGGAGGGAGGGAGCAGGAGGCAATGTTCAGGGTTAAAGTTGTTTCACTGATCCCCGTGTCAGTGAGGCGGCAGCACCCCGTGGGTCTCACGTCTCTATGCCAAGAAGCGGGGGGGGGGGGGGACAGCTCGTCTGCGAGATTCCATTGCTCACAACGTGGCCACACTGAGAATTCACAGTGACTCACAGTGGCAGCAGAGCCTATTTGAGGCCAGGCAGGTGCTTCCCTTAACCCTGACTCAGTTTCCCAAGCGAGCGCGTTGCCCCCATGATAGAGAGAGATGCTCCTTTGAAAAAGGTGTTTGCAGGTGACACGCTGTCATGCCCCCCCCCCACTGCACTGAGTACATGCTTCATGTGAATTCATCGTTGAGGATTTCGTTCATTCTTATGAAGTGGCAGCCGGGCGCTAGACTACACAGCCGTGTCGTCTGCAGGGCACCACCACCACCTCACCCCACAACACACTCTGCAGCAACAGTAGCAACGACTAAATTTCAGAAATGCCCCCCCCCCCCACCCCATAATTGTGGTGAAGATTATGTCTGCATCACCTGCCACCCCTTCATGTTTCTCCTGGTGATAGTGTGCCAACAAGATTCGATACTTTTTGCAACATACAATAAAGCGAGTTTTGTTGGAGGTCATCAACAAATTGTAGTTATTTACAGGTGAACCACTGCAGGTTTTTTTTTTTATATAAAGACATTTATTCCCTACTCAAATTGGCATTGAGGCTATGCTCAATACTGTTTATAGCCCTGAGACAATGGTGAAAATTCCCCAGTGCTATGGCATGGACAAGTTTATAACACAACCATTGTTCACTTCCTCACAACACGGTACTCATGTATCAATCCCAGAGGGATGATGGGATGAATCAAACCCCACCCAAGATGTGAACTCACAACCTTCTGATTGTGAGCTTCTCTACCGCTGAGCCGCCTGGCAGCCGGATGTTTTGACAACGAGACTTAATATTCCAACACACGATGCACACACACACATACACCATTTTCTATAGATGATAGGCAATGCCAGACTTTTGGAGGTAACTGATTAGCCACTGGATTTAAAGCCAGTGGAAAGAATGTGAGGATTGTGGGGTCGTGTGTTCTATGAGTGTCTGCATTACATTTCGCAAAACCCTTTGCTTGATTTTGCAAAACATGGGTGATTTTCATCTGGAACGGACCTCTTTATATTTAACAGCGGCGAGCGTTGTAGTACCGCACGTTTTGATTCTGCCTTTTAAAGGAAATCTGTTTTTAAAATGTTGGCGCTCTCAAAAAGGCAAAGCCTCCTCTCAATGGCTTTCTTGTTGGGGTCGATCAATGGTAGCCACTGTTGGGCCGTGGTCTCTGACTTGCGCTGTCGAGGTAAAGGAGCCACTTTGTGATGTCTGCGGTCCTGCTGGCAGTGTTGTTGCAATCTCGCGATGGATTCTGTGTCTGTCCAGGAGCGACTTGGGTTCAGCCACTTAATGGAATGTGAGCACCTGCCATTGCACAACACTCGCACAATTAACTTGTGCCAGTTAACAATTTACCTGAGAGGTTTCATAGTAGGTGTGTAGACGTTTATAATTATGTACATTTGTCAAGTTTGTACCAGCGGTTCATTGCTTGTCTTGCATGAAGTTAACCTGCTTCATCCTGGACATACTGCAGCCATGAAGGGTGCCCATTCTGTATACAATGTGAAAGAAGTTAAAAGTGCATACATATTATCACCACACATCAGTCCGTATTTTAAAAGAGAATACTTCTATGGAGGGAGACTAAATGTTAAGAAAAACAGAATATCTCAGTCAATATGTAATAGCTAATGTGTTGTAAAGACTCACTTATTTAAGTTAAACTTTTCATGTCATTTGCACATACAACTACATGTTTAGATTGCTATCTGGTCTTTCAAACAGCCATTGAATAGGTCTTGAAATATATCCCTCAGCTGTTCTGTCTCAGAGGTCAGGTGTCATTGTTTGTCGTGTGGATTTTGTATTTGAATATCTGAACTGGTTCCTGCCCTCTCCGAGGTAGTCTCAGCCTTAAATGAGCACCTGGTACTGTGAATAAACGCATACTCTGAGGAGACGAAGGCGGTGATAGCCAGGCGTGGCACCTATCCCCACCACCCCTTCGTGCGCCGTGATGGCCTTCATCAGTGCTCATGAGCAGCAGCGCTCCCCCGCACTCTGTGTTGTCAACTACAGACGGGGTCTTTGTCTGTGTGTTTGTCTGCAGTCCTGGCCAGAGCTGAATCATGAGCAACTATGCAGTGACGCTGCACGGGCCCGCACCATGGGGCTTCCGGTTGCAGGGTGGGAAGGATTTCAACATGCCTCTCACCATCTCGCGGGTAAGACCTCGCTCACTACTCACCGACTCACTCACAGATCCACTCGCCCACCCACCAACTCACGCACTGACTACCCTCTCACCCACTCACTCACATAACCACTAATCCTCCCACGCAATCTCACCCTCCTACCCATAACCTGGCTTTTGCCAGTGATCACCCGTAACCCTTCTGTAGGGCACAGGGCCCTTTGTGGCCGCAGGTTTATATAGAGAACGAGGCCTCCTGTGAGCCAGAAGGTTCAGTGTGTCTCTTGTGTGTGAATGCGTGAGCAGTGTCCTTGTATATGAGTGTGTGGGTGCTGTGCGTGGGTGCACATATTTGTAGTGTGCAATGGTCAGCGCACTGCATTGATATTCCCAACGACCTCATTTAAATTCTGAGACGACTCCTGTGAGTTGGAAGTGCCTTCGAAACCTCTCCTGGTCCTCTCGTAGATTAACTTAAAATGAAGATGAGTACATGCTGCAATGTGTGATCATCATCGGCATTGTGGGTAGGCAAAGGAGGCCTGGTGTGGTGTACCCTCAAACACCCCCTCATGTATCGTGCCGGCCTCCGTAGCTGTTCACAAATAGAAATCACCCCAGCAGTCTGTGAAGCTGCATGGGAACCAGTGTGTGTATTTATGTCCGCTCTGCTGCACACCTGATGTGAAAGCCTGTAGACAAACGCTGGGAAGAGCCCAAAAGGATCGTTGCTTTGCCTGACACCAGCACAATCACCAGCAGCTAGGTTCGACTTGGGAAAGGTGAGGGATTAGCCAGGTTACTTATCAGCCGTGTGTAAATGTGCATTATGCTTAAGCTTACATTTACTCGTCATATTTGTTGATTTATATTTGTTGATATAAAAAAACTATACAGATGTTTTTGCTAAACTTTATATTCTTCATGAGGCACCACATTGAAAAATGACGTCTTCAACCGAGCGTAACTATCACCTGTGTTGTGTTCTCTGTGCTGAAGAAGGGCTGCTTCCTGAAGCATTAGCTTAGTGAAATTCTTGCCCTGTATATTAACAATGTAGTGTTTGATAGTGATAAGGATGGTGAAGCGTTCTCATCCATGAGCTAAAAAGTGTTAATCAGGTGACAGGGTGGTGCAGTGCTAACATGTGTGCCTCACAGAAAGAAGGAAGGGCCTACGTTTGATTCCCAATTCAGGATCCTCTTTGCGTGGAGTTTCAATGTTCTCCTCCCCTGTTTTGCAATGGGTTTCCTCCAGATTCTCCGGTTTCATGCCATGGTTTAAAAAAGCACACACAACAGAACTGGTTTTGGTCAAAACATCCCAATGCGGAATAATTACCTGCAAATCACTCAATTTGGACTACACACTAACACACAGCAGTAACATCGCCCCGCTACTGCAATAGCTTGGCAGGACCATCCAAAAAAGAGTCTTGAGACTGAGTGAGGCGTTCCTGGGTAAACAAGCGCGATACAACGAATAATAACATACACTTATGTAAACCGCGTTTGATTATTTAACATTTTGTGGACGTTGGTGTGCTATCACGTGCGCTCATTGTGTTGAGAAATCCACTTTGCGTCCTCTGCTTTGCGCTCAGTGAGATCTAATGAAGTATTCATGCTGAGCAGAAAGGTGAATCACCACATGTATCTGCAAGCAACACCTGGCAGCCAGTGGTGCCCCGGGCCCATCCTAGAGGCCCATGTCGAGCACTGTGTCACCCAGTCTGTACACTGCGGTTACTCACAAAATAATAGCGTTGGCTCATCGAGCGGAGAAATGAGTGACAGTGCCGATTGAGATCTCTTAACGCCGTGACAACAACAGCTGCTCGCTAATTGTGGGGTTGCAGAAATGCACAAATTTGTTCGCTCCTGCAGCATTCAGGTCCACCTCTGCATCGCCTCGATGATCTTTTAAAATGTGACATTTGGTTCCTGGAACAATGCTGAAGGTATAAAAATAGTAACACTAGGAACCCGTATTTGTCAAATTGGCAGCGCAAAAGGCTACAGTGGCGGCAGCTGTTTCTGTGGCTTCAATTGTAATGAACAGCCCTGTATGGGCCGTTGAATTGCCAAGCATTTCAGAGAGACGCTCCATTCGCTGTTTGTGATTCGGAACGTGGGCCAACAGCCGCACACGTAATCCCGGCACCGTTGTGCACATTGTGGGGGTTCGGTTGCATGTGTGCCTCCGGTGTGCGGACGTGGCGTGTCCAGGCTCGATCGACAAGGCGAGCAGTCACCTCGGATGAATGTCCCAGATTCCCACCGCTGGCACAAGTATGCTCGTGTGTGTGTGTGTGCGCAAGCTTCAGAGAGTTGAGGCCGATGAGTGATATTGTGTTTGGGGGAGGTCATGGGGGATGAAAGCCCCTCTGTCAGATGTGCACCGTACATGGGCACGTTGAAGAGTTCATGGGGTGATTAAGTAACCGTTGATGGGGGTGAGAGAAATCAAATACTTTTTGCATTTAAAATATGTTTAAGTCATTCTTATATTCTGTTCCCAAATAAGGTGTATATGCAGCATCACCTGATTCACCAGGTCATTGTTAAAAGCAGGCCTTGTCACTATGAGGCTTAGCACCTGGTGAGTTAGCGTGGACAAAGAGCAATCAGGCAACGTCAATTTTTTTGCGCTAAACTAGTAAAATCTCCCTCGGAAATTCTCGCCGTGTTACAACAGCCTAAGTACAGATTGCGATGGAAAAAAACCTTCTGTGAGAGGAACTTGCTGTGAAGACACTGGGGGATATTATAGCAAAACGCAATGAGCCAACTGAACAACTTTTTCCACTGAACAGTTCCAGAATGAGCTTTCAGAAGCCACGCGATCGCTGGCGGCAAAGCATCGGTGCGGAAGGAAACTAAAGGACCATGAAGGGGACCCTCATTAGGGACTAGTAGCTGAACTACCACGGACGTAACATATTAATTTGGCAATCGTTTTGGCTGCACTTCGTGATTCAGGGCTTTAATCGCTTGCGATGCGTAACTGCCTGCTAATTCGCATTTGAACGGAGATGAGCAAATGTGAAAAGGTGCATTGCAGTGAATAACCTCTCCGTATAATGACATTTTAAATCCATGCTCTGTATCTCAAAATGTATATAAGCTCTCCATTGGGACGTGTGACATTTTACAGAGAGTGAGCAATGGAGGGGGGAGTAAAGAACACAGCTGTTGTCCCTCGAGCTATCACATTAGCGCCACTGGTGTACGTATCTGGCGTACGTATGCTCTGAGGGGGAGCCACGTTTTTAAGACCATCCATGGGAGAAATGTAATATATACACAGAGGAGCAGTGGTGCATTAGTTAACACTGTGCTGTGAACTCTGTGCACTTAGTTCCGATTCCCAGAACCCAGGGCAAGCGGTATCTCAACCAGTTTTGCATTCCTCTCTTTGGTCAAAGTATGATCAAACAACGCCTTTGTTTGATAGCCTGGAAAGGCCTTCATCCAGCAGTGGATTTACAAGGGGCTGTATATGTTAAAAATTATTATGTACACGCATGTAGTGAGCATATACATGAAAGTTGCTTCAGGCGTGCGGAAGGATGCTCTATAGCAGAGCACTTGGATACTATCACAATAGTGTGTGCTCTCAGCTTTAATGATTTTCTGAGTGGTAATGTGGCTGGCAGTGGATTAAGTGAGGAGGTGTGGAGTCATGGCCCCGTCACCAAGGACACTTTACTCCGTGTGTGAAAGGTGTTTGCGAGTGATGGGGCAGTATTGTGCTACGAGCCTGGTAACCCGAGTTCGACTCCCGCCCTTGTCTAACATGGGTGGTACGTTGCATCAGAACTGTGCCTGTTGTGGTGTTTAATCACCAGCACTGGGGAGACGCACCACCCCTTTTATGGCATCGTTGCTAATAGGTGCTCGCTAACAGTACTTCCGATTAGCACCTCCGATTAGTACGCTTGGCTACGTATACCGTGTGAAAGAAGTTCAACATATATACATACTTGCCCTCACAATCAGTGTAGTTATAAACTGGACGTTGTGTTTAGGGTGTGTGTGTGTGTGCAGTGTAGTGGTTAGCGCGCTGTGCTACAAACTGGGCAACCCCAGTTCGATTCCCGCTCACGGCCAATAAAAGTGACGTATATCTGAACCGGTCCAGGGCCTCCCCTCGATTGACTCAGCCTCAAATGAGTCACTAGGCAGACAACGGCGGCCGGGCGTGGTGCTGGCCACCCACCACCTCGTGTGCCGTGCCGGCCTTCATAGGTGCTTGCTAACAGCACTTGCCTCAACAGTCTGTTAAGGCTATACGGAAGACGTTTGCCTTTGTAGTACAGACTACATTGCACCTGCCCCTGTTTGGGCTTGTTGACTAACCACTTGCGAGCCGCTCAGACAGCCTCTCTGACAACGGCCGCTTTGTGCTATTGAAATATGCATGAGGAGCGCTTGTTAAATAATCTCGTAATTCTCTCTCCGTGGCATGAAAGCTGATGCGTCGTAGTTGAAATACTGTATATGTTTATTAATGTAGGCAATTAAATTGCCGATAGGTAATATAACGTTTAAAATGTGAAGGGAAATATATAAATAATTGCACCCATTATTCAAGTGAACAAATTAAATGCCTGCTGGTGGTTAACGCTAATTGGTGGGATCATGGCTCAGTTGCTTTTTAAAAGCAGTGAGTGTGTATGTTCCACACGTTGCTGCCTACACTCAGTTCTATCATTTGTGCTGCTGTGTGCAATTACGTAGGTTTGTCTTTTTCCATAATTGTTGTGTGTTCACTATCTGCAGTACTTCATGAAAACACATCTCAGCAATGTACATGCGTGTTTTATATATGTTACCACACTTTACATGTACCACTGGGTGTTTCTTGCAATCGAAGATCGCCCCGGCTGTTGGGATGGGCACGATTTTCCAAGCTCTTTCGAGTCGGTAGCCCAACTACAGGGTCAGCTCTTGAGTTGCCCAGTGTGGACAAAGGCCGAGGGCAATGTGTGCCCGATGTCCACACAACATGAAAAGAGCAGGGTCAGATGGCCAGTGCTGAACGTGCGGTGCCCGGGAGCCGTGCCTACCTAGTGGCTCAACAAGGCTGGGAGCAATGTATGCCGGATATCCAGAGGCGCAGCTATGGGGGAGGGGGGTACGTGGCAGCGTTATGCGATGCATAGCGGCCCAGTCGGCCACAATGGCGCCCCGAATCAACATATAAACAAGTGAAAACATTTTAAGGGTAGGGTGGCACGTGCCCCCTCAATGATCCGACCGAAATCCCTAATTTCGATCAGATCATTGGGGTTTATTAGTAATAAATTGGCATTTTTCGACCCCCACTGCCACTGTGTAGCATATTATTATGTGCCAGGGACTCTATGAGATGATAGGACAATAGTCTGAGTCCATAATTGGCAATAAGTAAAGGCAAAGCAGTTATAAGTGACTCAGAATTGTGCGCAGTTGCGTATACAGTGCACGACTTCCCTGAAGGCATTCACCTTCAGCGAGCGCGATGCCGATCACAGTTCTAATTTGACCCTCAATCGATGGCTGCGCCATTGCCGCACACGCGTCAAATTAAAAGCAAGGGACAAGTCCTTACTTACTAACAACTAGTATAATTTTTCATTGCTGGAGGAGTTGCCCCCCCTACCTGAAAAGCCTGGCTCCGCCATTGGGAGGGGGGCCCACATTCGTGCATCTTGGATAGCCCCGTTGAAATAGGTCGTTGCCGATGTTCACACAAAATTTAAAGAGCGGAGTCAGATGGGCAGTGCCAAATGTGCGTTATAGTGCCCAGTTTGGCACGCGCGACTAGGCGGGAACCGTGTGCCCTTCCTGCTGCTCGCGAGCGGCGCTCCTTCACATGTCCTCAAATCCGCTCCCGTCTCTTTCCACCGCGTGCAGATAAGCCCGGGTAGCAAAGCGGCTCAGGCCACCGTGGTGCCCGGGGACGTGGTGCTGCAGATCGACGGCACACCCACTGACAGCATGACGCACCTGGAGGCGCAGACGAAGATCAAGAACAGCGTGGGCAACCTGCGCCTCACCCTGCAGCGGTGAGGCACGCCGCCGTGTCTCCACCACTGTAGACATTTGTTTCTCGTTATGTTAATGTAGAACGGTCGGTCACATTCTAGGTTAACATAATGATCATCATTCCAGCTCCACCCCAAGTCTGCTCAATCGACAGACAGCAGCAACTAATGGGCCGTGTTCCACATCACAGCACCGCAGTCACAGTCGCCAGAGGGCCACATTCACAATTACCGTGCTGCTGCTGCATGTAAACATACACATTACAGTAACACAATCTAAACACAGCAAGCTTTCAAACTCATGTGTCAAGTGTTATAGGCAATACAACTACAAAAAAGCTAACGTTTAGTCGAGCCTTTGGCCTTCTGGATCAATGTTTTCTCGCCACGCAAGTTTAAATAACACTATTGTTTTTGTAAACAAACGATGTTGCTGAAGCACCCCTGACCATAATTTTATTGCATTTTATTCTCGGTAACGAAGCGTCAATCTCAAGTCATGAAGTCAGTCACATAGCCTACACGTGTGTGTCTGCAAGATGAAAGCCACGTATTATTTTGGGTGTGTGTTCCATGAATCCATAATTGAGGGCACTTCAGCGAAAATCATCTGGCGGGTTTCATCCGGATCACTTTTAAAATTGTAGAACGTTTGATAATGTTTGTGGCTGCTGGTTTTGAAGAGTTGCGGGGGTATCGCACTGAGATTATAGATTGGAATATTCCTTTCTGTATAATTTTTTTACAAAAATATGCTAATGCTCTCCATCATCACGAATGGGGCAAATAATTATCAAAGAATTGCATTGGCCCATTTTGTAAAGATGTGAATGTCACCCCATGCGAGAGACATGCGATTACTTGGTATAAAGATGATGGCTATGGGGAGGCAATGCATGCAGGCTGCTGACCAGGACGTGAGAGTGTGTGTGAAGTTTGCGCACTCGCACAGTTGTGTGGCAGGGTGGTGGCACACTGCTGACACTTGCATCTCACAGCAAATCCCCAATTGGGGTGCCTTTCTGTGGAGTTTGTATGTTCCCTCTGTTCTGCTGGAGTTCACTGGTTTCCACTCATAGTTAAATAAAAAACATACAATCTAATTCGTACTGGCCAACCATTCCAATTCTGATAAATTTGCTGCAAATTACTAAATTGGGATTACACAGTACGGTAACATCATCCCCCGACTACAAACGACGTTGCAGGACCCTCCTGAAAAAAGAGTCTTAAGACTCAGTGGGACTATCATGGGTGCACTATTGTAGTAGTTAATAATAAACAATAATGATAGTTTGACATTAATTAGCGAAAAGGAAAAACTAATGAAAAGGAAACCACCGTGACAAACCTCCTGAGTGAGCCAATGTGCAAACCGCTCGATTGTAAACTATAAAACTAAAATAACACTATTTTAAGTTAACCAGGTCAGGCCCACTGAGCTATATAGCTCTTTTTCAGAAGCCACCTGGCCACAAATGATAGTTCAACGAAGTGGCTTATCACGTAGAAATGTCTCGCAGCCTAATACTCTAAACGCATGACTATTCTAAATGTGGAGAGGAAAAACCAGAGGGCCTGGAGAAAAATCCACGTAACCACGGGGAGAGAGACATGCAAACTCACCATCTCCTGTATACCAGGCGAGGTAGTTGACTTCTCATCACCATGGCACCCCACTACCTGCAGAAAAGCAGATATGGTGCAGTCGTGGGTAGTGTGGGAGTCTGTGCCGGCACGGGGTGGGATGCGGGGGGGAGCTGAATGGCCAATGTTGATGTGACTGGTGGAAACTAAAAAGCAGCCGTGTCCTTGCACTTCACAGTTGGGGCCGAGTGGGGATTTCTTCTCTGCGAGACCGCCTCGTTCCAATGCATTCCTTGCTTCTCTCTGTGTGTGCGGTCATCACGGGTGATGAGATTTCCACTCGCTTGCCATTTAATGCTTCTTTCTTTGTTTTCATTTCACATTTTTAAGTGACTTGTTGGTTTAGCTTGAGCAAAGCTTTCAGGTTGGTATTGTTAGACAATACTGTTTTGGATAAAGTTCTTGTTAATGAGAGTCGCTCATTAAACAAAGGTTAAATACTCCTCCGTGGCAGCACAGTTGGGAAATATTTTAGAATGTACACAATTTTTCAAATACATGGTGTATAAAAATACACATAACTGTGGTCGCGAGGGTGCCTCCCAATTATTGCACTTTCTTATTACTGGGGCATATTTCCTTATTTACATCTTATATATTTTCTGGTTTAACCTCAAAGCACGCAACCAGAAACATAAATGTCTGGATTTTCAATTCCATCCGAGCTTTACGATGTTGTTGAAGTACTCAGGACCTTTACCGTTACCTTGGCACAAAATGAACATGAAGAGAAAACAAATTCTGCCACGATCTTCAGGAAACATAAACTCACGTTGACTTCATCGTCACTGCAATGCACACTGTGGTATCCGCGAACGGCTTTAGTCGGAGGGTGAGGAAGGGTTCCATTTTGCAGCCAGGGAACTTTGGAGAAGATTTTGAGCGTGCGAGGTATTTGTCGTGCGGCTGAGAGGTTTGTGGCCGTGAATGAGCCGCGATTTATAAGCAACGGCTGCGCTTTGAGTTACTGGAACCGTCCAGCGCAGGGCCCCCAAGTGGGCTCCCCCATGAATATTTTTGAGAGCTGGGATAATACTTTATTTTAGCAAATGGCCACAGCATGACAGCACTCAGAAAACAAGCCATCAGTGTCAGTTTCACGGAGCGCGCTGTGTGGGTGTGTGTCTGTTTGTCTGTGGGGCGCGCGGCGCTATGAACTCGGCAACCCAAGTACGATTCCTGCTCAGGGCCAACACCAGTGATAATTATCTGAGCCGTTTCTGGGCCTCCCCTAGGTCGACTCGGCCTTAAATGAATTCCTGGTGCGGTGCAAAAACATCACCACTGGGGAGATAAAGGCGGCCGGGCGTGTTGCTGTACCGGCCTTCATAGGTGCCTGCTAACAGCACTTGCCCCAACAGTCTGTTAATGCTACACGGGGGATCTTTGTTTTTGTGTCTGTCTGCTTACCAGTCTCCATATCTTTTACCTTGTGATGCAGTTGAATCTCTGGGGTGGAGTGGGGATATTGGGAGTGGCTCACTGGTGGAACAGGTGTTGTAATGCAGGCCGCATCACCTGTACCGTTGTCAAGACACCCTGGACTTGAGACAAACACGCTGAGTGATTTATCACAGAGTATGTGAATTGTCACTGGCCAGGTAAGGCTATTTAGGTTCAGGTGAAACACAATGCACTCGTCGGTACATTCTGTCTGCAGTTAACCTCAAATTGGCCACACCTGCTACTAGGAGATCCGTGTTGAATTCCCATGAGCGCTCGCACCACATTCTAGCCCTGGTACTGACGCCGGTGGCTGAGAAAGCCTTTTTTGTGCGTTCATAGTTGTGAGTTCAAGTTCAGGTCGGGTGTTGACTCAGCCTCATGATCCCTCCGGCGTGAGCGAAGTAATCACCCACCTCATGCAGCTGCACGAATTGTTTCAAAGTCAACGGTGATTATGTTGTGGAGATACTCGTTCCCACCTTCTACCATAGGAATGTAGAATTTCCACTACAGACTGAGAACCAACGCCCGAGATTATTGCCGCACAATGGGGCACGCATGGATGGTTGATTTTGAATGTTTTGCTGCCTCTAGCCCAGCTTGAGGACGTCCTCCTTGGTACACATCTGGTGAAACAGCTCTTACCAAATAACTTCCTTTAGATTTATTTCTGAGTAGATGGTGCGAGGTGTTATTTGAACTGCCTTTTGTAAAATACATCGCCGAATACTCTGACCCCCGAGTGATCTTAAACAGATCCCTCCACTCACGATGCAACTGCACACAGATGTTGATGTTGTGAAGGTGAATGAAATGGGTAGGTGTCGTGAATTGTTTATAAGAGCAGAGAGAGAGAGAGAGTGGCAGTGTTTGAGTTGAAGTTTATTTTGTTTAACCAGGTGAGAATGAGATTCATTCGCAAGAGTGACCTGTGTCACCAAAATAACAAGCAATACTATAAAGCAAAGTACACTAATGAAGCAAATAGAAATCGGAGCAAAAAACACCGAAATATAAATTTAGAGCAACAAAAAACAACCAAAGAAATTCAGCACAGACTCAATAAATATTAAATTAATTGCATTTCCTCTGATGCAAAATGGATCGGACAAATTACATTTAAAAGCCATTAGTAGTACAATTGAGTTCAATAACATTACAAATGGAATTGCACTAGTGTGTAAAAGTGACGAGGATACATGTAATATACAATTGCAAGTTAAGTTATACAGAATATCACAGCTGAGCAGGAAAGAGGTTGTTTTTTTTGGGGGGGGGGCATGGTGGCAAGGAGATGTTAACTACCTCGCACAGGAGGTCGTTGGTTTAATCCCGACCCTGATGCCTCTATATTTGGAGTTTGCACGTTCTCCCCGTGGGCACGTGGATTTTTCTTCAGGTCCTCCGATTTTTCCCTCCACATTTAGAAATGTATCTTGAACTTCTTTCATACCATACGTCATCAACCGCGCTGATCAGAGGTGTGGGGAAAGGACAACAAACTGAACATAAAAAGGAGTTCTAACGAAATTCGTTTTCAATTAAGATTTAAAAGTGCATAGCTCCAGTGGCTTCCTAATATCTGAAGGGAGAGTGTTCCAGATGGCCGCAGAAGTGCATCTGAAAGAGCACGATGCAGTGACCGTCTTTGTTCAATGGCTAGCCATGCGTTTAGAGTATTTGGCTGCCATATATTTATACGCGATAAGCCACTTCGTTGAGCTATCATTTGTGGCCAGGTCCCTTCTGAAAATGAGATAATTAGCTCAGTGGGCCTTACCTGGTAAAATAAACAAAAAATAGTTGATAGTTTAGTTTTATTGTGTGCGCACACGCTGTACGGTACCCAGTGTACAGGGTTTGATATCTCCCCGTATAAAGCACCATCAACAATTTGTATTTAAGCTTGTTCTGTGTCTCATCCAGATCATCTCAGCCTCACGTGAATTCTCATGCAGTGCTATGGCCAGCATTGGCACCTCGACTCCTCGCTAACAGCACTTGCCACTATGGCTATGAGGCTAAATGAGGATCAACGTCTCTGTGTGGAATCTGTGCAAGTGTGTGGAGAGCGGTGGCGCAACGGTTAGCATGCTTCACTATGAATCCATTGAAACGAGTTTGATCCTCGTTCACAGCCAACACGAGTTACGATTATCTGAACTGGTCCTGGACCTCTTCTAGGTCGACTCAGCCTCAAATGAGTACCTGGTGCGGTGTGTAAACATCGCCACTGTGGTAACAAAGGCGGTCGGGCGTGGTGCTGGCCACCCACGCCCTCGTGTACCTTGCCGGCCTTCATAGATACTCGTGAACAGCACTTGCCCTAATAGTCTGTTAAATGCGATGAGGATCTTTGGAGGCCTGTGGCGCTGTGATTTGCGCACTTACAGAGAGCACAATCCTGACCACCTGAGTTTGATTACCTTTCCAGCTATGAATAACATCAGTGGCAAGTGGTATTTGGACCCGTCCCAGCCATCCCCTAGCTCGATTCAATATTAAATTTCTACTCGGTGTCATGTTCAAACATAAGCATTGGGGAGACAAAGGCAGCCTGCTTTGGCGGGGGCCCACACCAACCCCTCGCGTGTCACGGTCACCTTATTAAAATGTTCACGAACAGCACCATGCCTCTTACCGTCCTATTCGGCTAAATAGGGAGCATTGTGTGCGAGAGAGAACGCTGCGGAGAGGAAGGGTGTGGGATGTGTTTGGGGATGGGAGGTGTTGGGAAGCAGAGCCTCTGATTTACAGCTCTGGATAGGAGCCACTGGAATCTGACACGCACACACTGAGTCACCCTAGCCACGCTGACTTGAGGTAGTAGTAATAATTAGGGTGGTGAACCCCCTTTAAAATGTTTTTGGAGCACTGCAGCCTGCGACTTCAACCGAGCCATCCCCACTAAGGCCCCTTCGTTTCCACACAGCAACCCAATTCAAGACATATTGCTTGAACAGCTACTACTAGCCCAACATGGGCTCATATCATTGCTGTATCACGTAGCCCACTAGAGTTTTATTTCGAAATGTGTGAACAAAATACAGTGCTATCTTAAACATAGCAGCACTTAAAAAAAAATGGCTGTGAATATTCATACTGTGTTTTGGATAATTGCAGATTTTTTTCACGTGTTAAGTTCTAAGTCGTTTCATCAGCCGGTGAGCCAGACAGTCAGTTAATCCAACCACATTTATTTACAATGAGGCGATAAACTATTGAGACCGAAGGCCTTCTGGGACCGTAATTAAGGCATATACACTATATTATTCCATGTCACTGAGGCATTGTACTTGAAATGTGTGTTAACTGAATGTTATATTTCAATTGGAACCCCTACCGTTGCAATGTGGAATTTTCGATACTTGTTCAGTGTTGGCTTGGTGTTCATCTAACCACAGAGACTCTCAGATGTTGACTTTATTCTCTAAAAAATTATGCTCATCGTGTTCCCCTTCTTGCCTGCCTGGGGCAGCTTTGTCCAGCACAGCATCGCTCAACTATTTTCCTGTGATCTCCAGGCTCGTGTGAGCGCTTCACATGATTTCTGGGCAGTTGAGAACGGATGAGGGGTCATAGCCACTATTCAGTTGAACAGTGTTCAAGCCATAGCCACTGGACATTGTCACCCCTCACAGTTGCTGCGCGGTTTTCTATTGTCACAAAGAAGATTCCCCCAAACCTGAACAAAATGTATTGCTGCTCTGTTTCGTGGGCACCTGGGATGACAGCCTCTAATCATATCTGAGTGTCACGGGGGGGTGGGGGAGGCGTGACGTCAGCGCGACGTTCAAACCCAGCTCAACGCTGTGGGATGACGTCGTCATGAGCCAGCCAGCCAGGCAAGCCGCCAAAATTGTTTCGAATACAATATAGTATGATGCCGCAACGTGTCAGTATCTTGACACCACGCAATTGTATTTAATTACTTTGGGTTTTCACGTACGTTAACCAGCAGCATTTGTTTCAGCACGTGAGTTCTGGGCTTGTTTCTATTCGCCAGTAGGTCGACAGGCCAAAACATATTTGAGTTTTGTGTGGAGATATTTCATGACATTATATTGCCCAGAGTGTGCCAATAGAGTGCTGGGTGAAGTTTTAAGCAGCGTTGTTATAGCCATGGAACAAATACGGCTGCTGCATCGTGCGCTTTCAGATGCGTTACTGCGGCCGTCTGGAACGCTCTTCCTTCCGATATTAGGAAGCCACTGGAGCTGTGCACTTTTTAATCTATATTGAAAACTCATTGCTTTGTTACTGCTTTTTGTGTTTAGTTTGTTGGTCTTCTCCCGCACCTCCGACGAGCACAGTTGGCGACGTACGGTGCGAAAAAAGTTCAGCATACAGATGTCGTGACATTGAATGAGTCACGAGTGCGTGGTGTTGGGAAATTGGTCGACAATGGGTTTGGGGGTAGCAGGCCGTTCTTCCAGTTGGACCTGTGGGCTGAAGCGCGGAGCCTTCTGGGGGATCCAGAGGGGTGCGGGGCCGAGGGCGGAGCCTGGCCACGCTGGGGAGGATACAAGGCGAGCTCCATCTGGAGTGGAACTCGTCGTGCTTCCGTCATCATGGTCTTCACTTCTTCGAGCTGTAGGTCTGGAAGCATGTTGGCTGTCCTGACCCAGTATGTAGTTATCCCTGTGGCTGGAAGGTCGGAATGAACAAGAAAGAGTGTGCCTCCTACTAGTGTCTCTGAATTAGTACACGACACATACATTAGGTCGGAGCCAGCAATGTGACACTATGCAGGCTCCATGGGCCCCCAACACAGGTAGATGTTCATGCAATGCATTCGTTCCTTTATTTTCTCACCTTAACCAACCGGCCACCTTTCACTCCTTGTGGCCTATCAAGTTGTGCCTGGTGAGTACCTGCATGGGAGACTGCCTGTGAATGCCAGGTGTTACGGGCGTGGCTGTCAGGTGGCCAGGGGATGGCAGGACGTCAACGGATTCTTCGTTATTTCTTCAGAGCTTGGTAGGGCTCCTCCCTCATGTGCATCGCTTATCTCCGGGCACCCTCTGTTCTTTCTACATTCCAAACAGTATTGGGGATTGATCAATCATCGCAGCACATAACCCTCTTGAAAGGGTCTTGAGAATGAAGTAAAGAATAATTGAAGGGTGTTCTTGCGATAATAATAATAATGAAGTGTCAGAGAACGCCCGCCAACCTTTCCTTGCAGGTGTTTATCCAACGTGCACTCAGAGCGGCAAAGAAACACGCTGTCACCCCCTGCTGACCGAACAACACCCAACTGAAACGTGGCCCTCAGGGGATCGTGAACCATTCAGCATAGTGGGGGGTGGGCAGGGGGGGGGGGCACGTCTCCCCGCACGTGTGCCATGACGGCGCGTGGTGACGCCTGCGCTGCCTGACGACTTCGCCGCGCTGGTTAGAGCCACGCAGGAGCATTCGTCCACGCTCCGTGTTTTCTCATCAACCACGGCGACCATGATTGGAGCCGTTCTCGGCAACGCTTCTGATTGAGTGGAAGTATCATTCAATCGGACCCACCCTTTCATAACAATGCGGGGCGGCGATGCCCTCCCTGTGGCTGCATCGTGATGAGATCAACACGGGAGGAGGAATTCTTTGGGTTCTCGCTAAATACAAATACAGGCATGCTTTTTTTAGTTTTTACACGTTTATGGCAGGGTCAGCACAACATGCTGCTGCAGAAAATAGACATCGGGAGTCAGACGCACAGTGTGTGTCTGTGTATGCAGTCCGGTGCGATGGAGGATGTCGCATCGGCAGATTAACAAAAGCACTCCGTGGTGGTGGATAGGAGAAGCCTGAAATCAGGGAAGACGCCATAAAATTCGTGAAATAATTTGCAAAAAAGTCGCACGTTGTTGCATTTTTTCTTTGCAGAATTTTAGTTCTCATGGAGCCCCGGGAACATCGTGAGGTCTAGGATTTGCGGATTACGAAGATTTGTACTTTCAAATCAATTTCTTAAGTTCAATTAAGATGAAGTTTTATTTCGTTGTTAGATTTGTTTGTGCATTTTTTGCATTATTTGCCATACATTTTTCTTCTGATATTTTATCATTGTTCGGTACGTTCTTGTTTAAACCAGGGTCTTTCTTAGGAAAAGAGACTTTGCGTTTCATTGGGTTCTCAGCTAGATCTTCTTGGTTCTTTCGGTAAAGTCACGTAGAAGGGAAGTATTATGTTTTATTTTTATTATTTTATTACTTCCCTTCTACGTGACTTTACCGAAAGAACCAAGAAGATGAATCCCTGCAGTCACGAAAGCTTTAAATCGAAATTCTCAGCTAGAGTTTAAAAAAGGGTTAGATTTGTTGAAGTGCACAGCAGCACTGCAGTGACATCATGCGTATCAAAGAAGCCAGCGAAGGGATTTTGTAACCATAGATGTGAGATCTGCAGGACAATGGCGAGCAGTGTTGGTGAGAGTCAGAAGCCCCATTCACAAATGAAGCCCCCCGAAAGGCACCCTGGGATGGGTTGGACAACCGGTACACAAAATAAGTCAGCGATTTCCAGCTCAAATGAGAATTGAGGCGGTTGTTCATGTCCTGTTTGCGTGACTGATGCAGTAGTGGCAATTCCATATTCCTATGACCGGAGCCACTGATGACTAACCCACAAAGTGACACTCACGTTATTGACCCCAGAGAGATGCAGGGCTGACTCAGCACCCAACCAGGGTTTAGAATTGGCAACCTTCCGGTTTGCGAGCCCCTCACTCTCACGTTGAACGACCTAGCCGGATATCCATGTTCAGGGAAGCCAAATACTGCTTGGATATGTGTCCATGTCATGAACTTGAGGGCACAAGATGACCACTTGAACACTCTTGGCAAAGCAGGCAGGTGACAGAATTGCATGTTGGTATCATCGTTGTTTAAAAGCTCTTACAATGCCTTGCTACTTAACATATGTACACTTGCATTTCACCCGCCTCTGCCTGACTCTTGCTGTAGCAGTGCATGGCAGCTTGTGCATGCTATTTGCGTGGCAGGTTGAATTGCTTCACCTATTTCTGTTTTTTGTTGCCTTCGTTGAGCAGTATCTTAAGACACGCTCGTATCCAGACACAAAATTACCCGAAACGAATCTGCCGAACGTCCAAGGCCCGGGGCGTGGCAAAACTATTCTTGACTGTCAATCGAGACTCACTTTGGAAAACTAAAAGTGTGATTATTATTGTCAATTAAACACAAATTGCCTTGTTTTATAAACATTATGAGCGTGTCATTTAAACTGCGTTTGCCACTTGAGTCCTACAGTGCGTTTGGCATGACTAATGGATGAGTGGGAGGGCTATCAAAAGGTAGGAGCAGGTGATGGGCAAGGCCACAGCTGCTTGTGACGATTAAATATTAACGGGTTTAGCGGGAAACCCGAGTCGGCTTGAACTCTCCCGTGTTGTGTACAGTATTTGTGTGATGGCTCACGATGAAGGTATTTTCGAACTGTTACAAATTTTGTACCACGCTGTCTTGTTTGAGATGTACGTGCGCATGTACGTATGTTGAACTTCCTTCGCACCGTACGTAGCCAACCGTGCTAATCGGAGGTGTAGGAGGAAGGACGACAAACTAAACATACAAAGAACATTTTGGTTCTTTCGGTAAAGTCACGTAGAAGGGAAATAAAATAATAAAATAAAACATTATAAAATACAATTCTCACGACGTTTCGGCCACAACGCAAGCAGCCGTCCTCAGGTGAAGAACAGGTCGGCTGCTTGCATTGTGGCCGAAACGTCGTGAGAATTGTATTTTATTATGTTTTATTTTTATTATTTTATTATTTCCCTTCTACGTGACTTTACCGAAAGAACCAAGAAGATGAATCCCTGCAGTCACGAAAGCTTTAAATCGAAAAATACAAAGAACAGTTCGAGAGAAACGAGGCGCGCATCATTGCCGTTTATTGAGGGCAGAGAGAATGTTTTCGAGGTAATGGGACGAATACGGGGCATGCTCTGTATTTTCGGGGACGTTGCCTTGACTTAATAATACAAGTGAAGTGCCTTCAGGGGGATGTGCAGGTAGAGTGTTTACTCACTGAGAACGCTCAGTACTGATCACAATATCGTTTAATCTCCCTTTGGAATTTACACCATTTCGTGATGGAAATATTTTCCAAAATTTATGGCGCCACATTTTAAGGTCAACTATAGAGTCGTCACTCATCACCCGTCAGGAGGAAACTCTTGGCTTTCCTCAGTGTAAATCAGCGGTGATTAATAACTACTTCTACCTGCCAAGTGACTTTGAGCATTGTAGCAGGAAGGGTCACTTGATGTCAAGAATGAAATTGTTTTGATACAGAATGAGCAAACAAGCTTTCAAATAAAATTAATTCAAGAAATATTCAAACGGCACGAATTACTTTTTGGTTGAAGCGCAGCGAACACTGGATTCATAGAGACGACGAAATTGCCATGCGCGCTTAACGCACGAGCCCGTGTGCCATTGAGAACGTCCGCAGGAGATGACAAGCACTGATGGCCCGTGGCCGCGTGCGGCAGGGCAGCGGCGCACGCACGTGCGCCGTGGCGCACACGCGTGCGCCGTGACGCACGCCGAGCTCGGACTCGCGTGCTTGTGCACAGGTAATAGCTTGGGCGGGCGGGCGGGCACGCATGCGGGTGGTCGGGCGGTGATGGAAGGGGATCGACGGGCACAGCTGTGAAGCTAAATGAAGGAAGATGAGTCGTGAATTCCATGGAGGCGCTGCATTCCAGGCCCTGCAGATAACCCGGCAGTGCCGCTCGCTCACTGCTAAAGCGAGCCGTGTCCTGTGGAGCCGGTGCGGGTTGGGCACACCAGTGGCTCCGATTCAAAATGAATCCATTCTAGACTCGGTCCACACATTTGAATCCCGTCTACACCTCTTGTCTCTTATTTCAGTTCATCACGCTTGGCGATAATGCGGGAACACTACAGTATGACCATTACTCCAATTATAAATATAATTCACAAGTGTCCATCTGTCTGCCATGCTCTGTATCTCCCAGCCAGTACGTCGGAAGAAAACGTTGAGGGAACCAAAAAGTGTTTCTCATACCGAGGATGTTCCCAGAAAATTTAAATTTTTCTATATTTCCAACATTTTCATCCCACGATTTCGAAAAGAACATCTCAGACCGTCCAATAGGCCGCCATTTGTAAATGACTGATGATGATTCCCAGTGGAACACACCTTGCATTTCATTGCTCAAACCAAGCCAATATTATAGTGAATTAAATTATTGCACTCATCTTTATAGAGCGCCTTCACTCAAGGTGCTTCTAGTTTATAAAGGGTAACAAAATAATAGAATGATGTAGATATCAGGGTCATGCGAGGGCTGAGAATGAGCGACTTCAATAGAGGGGTAGAGGGGCACTTAGGATTCACGAAAGGGCAGGGGAGGGTTAGGAAAGAGTGGAAGGGGTGAGGGGATGGAAGATGAAGACTTTATAATATTTTACTTTAACGTATCAGTTTTTTTCACGTAAGATTATTTCCGTAGGGTGAAATATATACGCCGTACTTTTTTTTCGTCGACTAATATGAAATTGTATTTTTTTGATGCGCGGTCACTTTACTTTCAGAGCATGTTTTATTCTGAACCACATTTATAGCACATTCTGTCCTCGCACCTTGTTCCTCTCCTCCGTCGGTCACCACGTGGCCACCAACAAAGAGACTGGGACAAACCTCTTCCACACCTTCCTCTCCCTGGTCACGGTGATCACTCCCCGTACACCTGCATTCATCTCTCTTAATTCCTCCTCCGTCACGCCGTGAGGCCGACTCTTGTGCAGGCGTCTTCTCCTCACGGCTCCTTCTGCACCGCAGTGCAAGGCTGTAGCGTGGTAATCTTAACTTTGCCCAGACCAAAGACGTCCCCATCTTTGTCCTTGGATGATCAAACTTAAGCTGGCCTAACAGAAAGTGTGGAAGTTGGTGTTAAATGTAACAGGACATTGTAACCTTGTATTCTTTGGGTCTTTCAGTGAAGTCACGTAGATAGGTTCAAAGAAAATAACAAACAAAAAACTATGACGTTTCGATCGCAACACAAGCATTCGTCATCGGGAAGGAAAAAAAGAGGGGGACGGCTGCTGAGGCAGACTGTTTAAAAGGTTTAAAATGGGTGTAGCCCAAGGGACATAAACGAACTGGGTGGGGCTAGTGATGTTAATGTGAGAAGTGGCTATGTTAATGTGAGAGATTAGCATGTTAATGGGAGATCGGAAAGCGGCCTCCACGAAGGCACGGAGATGGCTATGTTGCTGTTAGAGATTAGCATGTTAATGGAAAATCTCAGAGCAGCAACGCCGAGTTCGGCGAGCGAGGTAGCTGTTGTAGTGTGGGAAATTTAACATGTTAATGTAAAATCAGAGCCAAAAACAACAACTAACATCGTAAAGTGGTAGGATGGGAACATCACAGCCAGTTATGACTTAAACTGGTTGATAACGTCCTTCCAATGATTGCTCAGTTTTTACACATCTTCTCGATTGAAGTTGTGTCTGTGTGTATATGTGGATGGCTTCATGAACGAATCTTTGTTGATATCCAGTGGGTTTGCAAAGTCCCTTCGTCTTAGAGAAATCAATTTCGTGTGAGCCCACCGCATTAAAACAATGATCAGCCACGGCTGAGGTATTGGTATTACCGTCTTACAGATCTGCCTTATGTTCACGAACACGGTCCGAGACATGTATTTTAGTTTCCCCAATGTAACTACTACCTCAGACACAGCTTAGTTTGTCGACGCCGGGGTATTGCATGTCTCAGGGCTCTGACCCCGAAGCCACTCAACCTGAGCTGTGCCGGCTCAAGAATTTGAACCCAGAGTCACTCGACAACCTCTTCATGACTGCAGACAAGGGGATGCATTCACCCCATCTCTCTCAGTGCTTTATGACAATGTGTTTATTTTGGGTGCTTGTATTATTTTTGTTTCTACATTGTCGGTCGTTTATCTTCGTGGCAGACGTTTATATGGTTGCAGCAATGTACGTGGCACACCGTTCTGTATTTGTAAATGCGTGCGTTGGCACGCAGGGGTTGGCGTGTAAACAACCCCCTCTTTAACTGGGTAGTGTTAATAGCGAACTCTGTATCCAGAGTAAATACTGCACCTCCATGCAACCTGAAGGGATGACAACCAATTTTATTTTTAGCAAGGAGGCATGTGTGAAGACTTTTAATTTGATAGAGAAATGGCTGCAAAGATGAATGGAGACAAGGAACCATTAATACCATGATATCATTCCAGTCAGTGGCCTCAATGCTGCATTAATTAACACTTCTGCAGCATCGCATAGCTTTGCCACCGTGTCCATCGCACACCAAACCCGGGCGTATTGCTCAGCCAGCCTAGGTCTGTCAAAACTGTGCTGTCAACTGAAATACAGTTTTAACACAACACTAGCTCCGGCTAGTCGGTCTGAATAAATTCCTGCCAATTCTCAGATTGTCGGGGGCCAAACCTGGACAGGTGGCAGCCCTAGGCGCGCTAGACTATTGCACTAATTTCTGACAACTGTTGAGGATGGCCAGGGGCCAGCTGCATGGCAGACGCGCACAATACAAACATGACCAATGTTTGTATGCAAGTAATTGAGGTCGTGTGCTTTCTGTGTAATCTTTCAGGGCAGCGCGCATCCACTGGGCCGCATACCTTTGTATGTTGAGTGGTAATTCAATCAGCTTGGCTGTGGCTCCCTCTCCTGGCACCGGGAACTTTTTTGCTAAACACGTCGATGCATTTTCAGTGACCTCTGCACTTTTAGGGTTAGCATTGTCCCTGCCAAATGGGATATATTTGTAATGTCTCATGTTGTAACCAGGGGATCTACAAATGTGAACTGTTGACATTCTGTTCTCTCCCATGGGCATGGTCGTGCCAGGGTTCTTAATTTCTCACTCAATGTTTTCTGGGTCACTGGTAGACTGGAGCAGGTAGCACTTAACCATTACCCACTGCCATGGCGATAGGTATACTGGATGTTGTGTGTCGGTTGTGGAGAAGTTTTCCAGGTCACTGGCCTAGACAGACCCATGTGGCCAAACACCCCGATGGGGGACCCTCCTGAAAATGTCTTGAGACTCTTTGAATTACTGCTGGTGAACACACAGGGCATCGTTATCGTTTTTGATTGCCTGCCCTTGGGCTCAGCCTAAAGTGCATTCTTTAGAGCCACTTGTGTAAATAATAACATACTGAAATGTGTTTGTATGCAACTGCATCGATATGCAGCTGTATCTCAAATGAATAGGCTAACAAGAGTTAATAATACATGACCAACAACGCATAATTATGTCATAGCATATTGAGCTCTTAAGGAATACATGTTTACTTTTGCATTTTTTTAAAATCTCAGTTAAGAAATATATTGATTTAAGCATGCCAAATTCAGCTTGGTTTAAGTTTCAAATGTAAAACTAATCCCAATTATATAAGCATATAGTGGTCAGTTATTGTTGAATAATGCTGTAATGATTTGAATTTTTTACCCAGCAAAGCCTCACCAGCTTTTGAAAGGAAATTGTGGAGAGGATTCTACTTTGGTGCTGGTCGACCAACTTGTATATTAGCGATGAATATTCATACATCCTGTCGTGGGAGGAAATTGAACGCAAGGACAAAAAAACAGCCACATGTAAATAGGAACAAGAGTCACGCAGCTGGACCCACCAGCAACTCACTCGGCTACCTGAGGTGCCCCATTGTTACCTTATGGGTCAGGTGGCTGGCACACTCAATGGCTGTCATTCCCGCATGATCCATCAACCCCACACGTAAGTAATTAACTTACAGGTGTAGGGTTGTTACGGGAGGGCTGTAGGTGCATGGGATCCAACGGGGAATAAACACAGTGGGCGGAGCTCCGGGAGTACACGGGGGGGGTGCCCGCAGCGACGTCCGCATCAGGCAGCCTGGGGGGTTGTGATCCTGACGGGGGGTATAAAGGGGGAGGACAGAGAGAGCTCGTGGCTGAGTCTGGGAACGAAGGAGGAAGAAGGAAGATCTGCTAGTTAGAAGCCCTGGACTCCCCTCGACGCCGCCCTTGTAAGGGCTGCGGAGGATCGAGCCAGAGGCGTGGTTCCGTGAACCAGGGTCAGTACCCTGGGACTCCGGAGACCGTAGCCCGACTCACCAGTGTCGGGCCAGTTAGCCTCCCCTAGCCCGTTAGTGGAGGACTTGGGGTTAGGTCAGGATTAGCTAGGGTGTATCCCCAGTTATCCGGGTGAGGGGGCCGCTACCCCCTCTAGTGCTGTCCTGTACCGACAACTTGTAATAAAGATACGTGTGCCTCAACCTGGGTGTCCAGCGTACTTACCGGTACTTCATCTGGTGTCAGAAGTATTACGAACATGGAAACACGTCAGACAGCTCGAGCCAGAGTGCCGGACGAGGACACTGCTGAAATCGTTGAGCCCGAGACGGCTCACCAAGACATGGTACAGCCGGGGCCTGACGCGTTCCTGCCGGGGCATCGGCATGAAGAGGGGCCGCAGCCAGACGCGCTACGGCTGGCTCACGAGAGGCTGGCGGAGCTGCTGTATGCCGCTGCCGCCACGCTGGAAAACATCACGCGGCTGGGGGCTGGTGGTCCACCACGGGGCGAGGGGAGTCGACGACCGGAGTGCCTTCCCGCCATTTCGGAAGACTCCAACTTTGAATTTCCCGCCATCGCGACGGCAGCTGCAGAGGGCGTGGCCGGGCTAAACCTTGGGTCCGACGCCGCTCTCGCTGGGACAGCCGCATCATCGCCAGCGGCGGGAACGTCATCACGGCTGCGACAGGCGATTCCATCTGCCATTCGCGCCGACGCACAGCCGAGTCCTGGGGATAGCAGCCTGCAGACTTCCAAGGCGAACGCTGCGCTGCAACAACGGCTACCTCCGCTGAAGGAATTTGTTGGCGCGGAGGGCGACTGGGGCGGCTTCCAGCGTCGCTTCATCGCCCACCAAGAAATGGCTAGGTGGTCGGACGACGAAGCCCTCTGCGCGCTGCCGGCGCTCCTCGACGCCGACGCGCTCGCCGCCCTCACATCGGCACCAAGAGAGAAGCGTTCTACTCTGCCGAGGGCGCTACAACTGCTGGCTGGGGTCTATGGACCATCTGCAGAATGCAGACAGCAGTTCTACGACCGCAAGCGGGGTGAAAAAGAGTCGCCCCTGGCATACAGGACGAGCCTCCTGGCGCTGGCCAAAACGGCTTTTCCCCGTATGGACGACGACGGCGTGGACGCGATGGTCACGGAGAAAATCCTCCTCCTGGCAGACGACCTGGACATCGCTGTCGTCGCACAGGAGGACGCCGAGATGACCTCTCTTCAGGCGGCGCGCCTCCTTCACGCCAACCTTCTGTCCCTGCGGCGGAAAGCCAGCAGGGCATCGGCCGGGCGTGCGGTGGCTGCAGCCACCCTTCAGACGGAGGAGCTCTACGCCGTCGACCACCGACGGCAACAGGCGCAAGGAGCACGGGCGGGCCGGGACGGCTCAAGCCGGTTCGACCGTCCATCGTCTCCACCGGGGGGTCCGCGGTGTTTCAACTGCGGCGTTCGGGGCCACGTCGCCTTGGGGTGCCGCTCGCCTCGACAGCGCGGGACGACGCCTCGACGGGACGCCGGGCCTCCTCCTCCCAAGCTCCAGCAACATGATCCGGCGAGTCGCGGCACCACACATGTTTGGCCAAAGCACCCACCCGTTGCACACTCTCGCACCACAACGAACGGGGGGCCGATGTTGCGTTGCGACGGCCCAACGCGGATCACTGCGGGGACTCGAATCGAGCCCAAACAGTGGTCCGTGTTGGCCCATCGCGTGGTAGCCGCGTCGTCAGGGTCGTCGGCCGTGGTCGGACACATTGACGGGGTAGAGGTACGCATCCTGGTCGATACGGGGGCATCGGCGACAATCATTTCGGAGTTAATTTACAATATTCTGCCTGTACAAAGCCGGCCCTTACTGCCGGTTAACGTCCCATTCTATGCCGCTAACGGGGGCTCTCTGGGCATCATGGGACAGATTCGCGCGCAAATTTGTATCGGGGACATCAAATTGTCGGGGCCGATTTTCGTTTCCTCCTCGCTGGCGGTTCCGTGCCTGCTGGGGACGGATTTCTTAGGCAAAATGCCAATTCGTATTTTGATCGACCAAGGATGCATTGAGCTTCCGTCAGGGCGACGCATGGCATTCCTGCCTTCCCCTGCGGCGGCTCGGACGGCATTCGCGACGGTACCGGCGTTCGTCGTCAGAACAGTTAGTGTGCCGCCGGGAGCTCAAATGCTAGTGCCTCTGAAACTTCGTAAGCCCTTCGCTAAGGGCGTAGGGGATCAGGGTGTTTTGCTGGGACCGTCTAGGGCCGGGGTTAATGCACCTCATTTGATTCCGGCCCAGACCGTCGTAAGAGGGGACGAGGACCCTTTCATCGCGGTCCTCAATGTGGGGTCGCAGACAGTGGTGGTTCCTCAAGGGACGGTGCTCGCTCACGCGACGCCGGTACCCTGCGAGGAACCTGTCGCGAACCATGTTGGCACTGCTTCCCGAATGCTCCCACATTCGGACAGCGATGAAGGGTGGCTCGACGCGCTTTGTGCGGGATCGACGGACCTGACAAATTCAGAGCGCCAACAGCTTAGAACGCTACTGAGGGAATTTTCCGACGTTTTCAGTCGGGATAAATATGATTTGGGTTGCACTCACCTGCTGCGTCACCATATTGACACGGGTGACAGCGCGCCAATTCGCCAAAATCCGTTTCGGTTAAGTCCCGCCGAAAAGGACCATGTCAAATCGGCTGTTGATGACATGTTAGCCGCCGACATCATTTCTCCCTCCACCAGCCCTTGGGGAGCGCCGATCGTCCTGGTTAAAAAGCAGGACGGCTCGTTGCGGTTTTGCGTGGATTTTCGGCGCCTTAATAAAATTTCGGTTGCCGACGCATACCCGCTCCCACGGATGGACGAATCGCTGGACGCCTTGGCGGGAGCGCGATTCTTCTCCACACTAGATTTACTTTCGGGATTCTGGCAGCTTCCTCTGGACGATGATTCTAAGCCTAAAACTGCTTTCCGTACACCGCACGGCCTGTTCCAATTCAACCGGTTGCCGATGGGCTTACACTCAGCGCCGGCAACTTTCCAGCGATTGATGGAATTGGTTTTGGCTGGATTGCAATGGGAATCGTGCCTGATTTATTTGGATGACGTTATTGTCTTTGGTAAAACTTTTGATGAACATCTCCAGAGGTTGCGGGCGGTTTTCCTAAAGATGCGGGCTGCTAATTTGAAATTTAAGCCCCAGAAATGCCATTTGTTACGCGAGTCGGTGCGTTATTTGGGGCACATCGTAGGGCGCTCGGGTATTGCTACCGATCCCGCCAAAACGCAGTGTGTCAGCTCCTGGCCGACTCCCACCTCGGTGGGAGAGGTCAGGAGTTTTATTGGCTTCGCATCATATTACCGACGCTTCGTCGCTAATTTTGCAACGATTGCCAAACCCCTACACGCGTTAACATCTAAAGGGGTTCGGTTCCACTGGGGTCAGGAGGAGGAAGCTGCTTTCTGCTCCCTGCGGGACGCCCTGGTAAAGGCTCCTCCCCTGATTTACCCAGATTTTTCTAGGCCGTTTTTGCTCGACACCGACGCGAGCAACACGGGTATTGGAGGTGTGCTTTCCCAGGTGGTTGACGGCGTGGAACGGGTGGTTGCGTACGGCAGTCGGGTGTTGTCTCCAGCGGAGCAAAGATATTGTGTCACCCGTAGGGAACTGTTGGCAATTGTCTATTTCATCCAACAGTATCGCCCATATCTGTACGGTCGGCATTTCACCGTCCGCACAGATCATGCGGCACTGCAGTACGCCCTGAAGGTTCAACAGCCATCGGGACAATTGTCCCGATGGTTGGAGGTCCTCCAGGATTTCGATTTCGAAACCACCTACCGTAAGGGCGTTCGCCACACCAACGCTGACGCTCTGTCACGGATGCCAACCGCCTCCGAATGCGCATGCCTCCTGGGGTCTGGGCGTTGCAAGCCGGCAGGGGACATGATGGTTCCGGTCCTGGCGGCCGCCGCCAATGACGAAACATTGGTCACCAATGATATCGCGGAACAGGGGAAAGATTCCCTGCTTGGGTTGCCCGTTAATGAATGGGGGCGCCTCCAAATGGAGGATACCTCCCTCCTCGCGTTGCGTCGTCGCGCCGGGGAGAGGGGGCGGGGGACGGGTGAGGCCGACGCTTGGGGCATGCACGCAGGGTTGCTCATGCATTGGGACAGCAAATCCCACCGTCACCGGCTGGTGGTCCCTTCGGGATTACGGGGTAAGGTGGTGTGGGCTGCGCATGAGCGCCTCCTCCACCTGGGGACCCAGAAAACTCTCGCCTTGCTCCAGCTGAATTTTTTTTGGCCAGGCATGACAAGGGATGTCACTGATCTGTTGGCAGCATGCCCTCGGTGTGCGCAGCGCAAACCACCGGCACGGGAGTCGAACCCGCCCTTGCAGTCCATCCAGGTCTCCCGAGTAAATGAACTGGTCGCACTGGACATTCTGGGGCCATTCCCCGCCACCCCCAGGGGTAACAGATATTTGCTTACTGGGGTCGAATATTTTACGCGCTGGCCTATGGCCTGGCCCCTGCCAATTCAGTCGGCAGCAGCCATCGTCGACGCCTTTGTCCAGGGTTATGTCATGGACAAAGGTGCTCCGGAGCGGTTGCTGACCGACCAGGGTAGAAATTTTTCCGGGAAACTCCTAAAACAAGTCTGTGATCTCCTAGGAATGAAAAAAATTCGAACCTCTCCTTATCACCCGCAAACGGACGGGATGGTCGAGCGTCTGCATCGCACCATCTCGTCTATGTTGTCGCAGCAAGTCTCGGACTCACAGACTGATTGGGACTTACAAATTCAAGGGGTTCTAGCGGCATACAGATTGGCTCCCCATGCTGCGACGGGATTTTCACCATTCTTTCTTATGTATGGCCGCGAACCCGACCCACCTGTTCCGGCACAGCTGCAGATCCCCGCGCTGCTGGGTAAAATTAAATTGGATGAACACGTTAAATTTAACCTTGACAAACTGACTGAGGCGCGGGATGCTGCGAGGCTAAATTCTGACAGGCGTCAAAAGGCGAACGAGCGCCTCAGGCTGGCTCGCGCGCACGTGCTGCAGTGGAAGCCGGGGGACAGGGCATGGCTGCACTGTCCCCAGGTACCACTCGCGACCTCCTCTAAACTCGTGCGCCCGTGGCGGGGCCCCGTCGAGGTTTTGAGGCCTCAGTGCGTTCGAATCAAATGGGGCAGGCGCCGGTGGTTTGTACACCCCTCTAGGCTAAAACCGTTTGTTGCGGTGCGAGGGCCCACTCCACACGCGCGGGGCCAAGCATGTGGGGGGTCGACCGACTCGGAGGGTCCGTCGCTGCTCTCGCCTGATGTGTTGCCGGCTGTCCCACCCACAGGTGCACCGGGAATGACGGGCTCATGCCCTACAACCCACACGGGTGATGCCGACGGTCGCGCCACTTCAATCGCGACCTCATCTCGAAAGGGACAGCCGCCACCAGATGGTCCGCCGTCCGGGGTTGCCCCGTGTGACGGGCCTGCGGCAAGGACGCGCGCTAAGATGCGCAGACTCTTATAATATACAAAAAGAAGAATTTTTTTTTTTTATTTCACGTGTCATGGTTACTGTATGCTGCGTCGGTGGTGCGCTCCTGCCACATTGTGTGCGTTGTGTTGTGTGTGTGGGCGGGGTGTGTGTGTTGTGGGTGCGTTGTGTGTCGTGGGTGTGCTGTGTGTGCTGGGGGAGTTCCTGGCTAGTTGTATATACGCGCTTTTACGGATTTCGTATTTATACGGGGGGGGGGGTGCGTCGGACATTCCCTTCGGGGGTGTGCTTGTTCTTCTTGTTGTTCTTGTTGTTGTTGTTCAATTTGCATTTTGTTGAGAAAAATGAGGCACACACGGGGTTGAGGGGTAAATGTTCCTTTATTGGAATTGTTGCAGCCGGGACGGCTGCGAGCTGTAATGGGGGGAGTGATGTAGGGTTGTTACGGGAGGGCTGTAGGTGCATGGGATCCAACGGGGAATAAACACAGTGGGCGGAGCTCCGGGAGTACACGGGGGGGGTGCCCGCAGCGACGTCCGCATCAGGCAGCCTGGGGGGTTGTGATCCTGACGGGGGGTATAAAGGGGGAGGACAGAGAGAGCTCGTGGCTGAGTCTGGGAACGAAGGAGGAAGAAGGAAGATCTGCTAGTTAGAAGCCCTGGACTCCCCTCGACGCCGCCCTTGTAAGGGCTGCGAAGGATCGAGCCAGAGGCGTGGTTCCGTGAACCAGGGTCAGTACCCTGGGACTCCGGAGACCGTAGCCCGACTCACCAGTGTCGGGCCAGTTAGCCTCCCCTAGCCCGTTAGTGGAGGACTTGGGGTTAGGTCAGGATTAGCTAAGGTGTATCCCCAGTTATCCGGGTGAGGGGGCCGCTACCCCCTCTAGTGCTGTCCTGTACCGACAACTTGTAATAAAGATACGTGTGCCTCAACCTGGGTGTCCAGCGTACTTACCGGTACTTCACAGGCATGGGGCATGAACAGTAGACATGGCGGTGCTTGGGTCATGCGTTTGTTGATGTAATCATTTGTAATCGTGCCAATATGTACCTTACCACTATTCTGTGCAAACAAAAGATCTTGACCATGATAGAGGTTTTTGGGTTAGATCACGTAAATATAAATGTGTCGTTAAACCCGCCACCACCCGACACAGCCAATTAGTAAGGTTTGTCACGTGAACAAAACGTGCTAATTAGTTCAGCACAACGGTGTGTTGGAGAGACAACTCACACCATTTGCATTTGTTTTTATTATGACGTTTCGCTGGTGATTACAACCAGCCTCATCAGGCGACAGCCAGAATTGTGGATAAATTCTCCTTGTTCTGCCCCACGGCAGATATAGAGGTGTGCTTATACAGGAACTTCCTGATATGGTGTTGAGTTTGGTCACGTGACCAGGAAGTTACGATTTAAGGTTCTCTAAGCCACGAGCAAGGGGTGTCAGCCATTACGCAGAGTACAAAATGGAGGCACAATTATCATCTCAGTGAAGACAGGTGCATCTGTTCATTGTGGGACTTTAAGAAGCATTGTCTGTAAGTTCGTTTATGTTCTTATAATCATGGGAATGCTGTTATAATGTTAGTATTGTCGTTATAATGCTGCAAATGCCTTTATAATGCCGTTAAATTGTTATGATAAATGAGGCCTAGTTAACAATGAAGCCTGCCACTTGCATTAATGTGAATGTTATTTATAGTTGGACAAGTCGAGCCAGACTTATGCCCATGTAACTTTAATGCGTTCTTGAGCAAGGATGAATAAGTATCTCATCCACAGTTCAGTGTTATATGCAGCGTTGTACATTTAGGCTGCAGTATGGTGATTACACAAGTGACCTTATTTAACACTGTAGATTATTCTCTTGTATGCCGATTCAGTGCTAATGTAGGTGCCTGGTCCATCAAGGACCTATTGTTGAGTTTCATGTTATCTAAGACAATGTTATGATGCTGCTGTGTTCATTCATTGTATTGATTTTGCAAGTATTAACAGATGCTGTATTTTGTGCTGTGTTTTTCCATCAGTTTTACTTCGTTCTATGAATTAAATACGTTGGAGTCAGATGTTCACCCTGGATCTGAAAGTGTATTGAATGCGAGGTTAACTACTCGGATAGTGGTCCAACGCAGCGCATAGCGAGCCTGAAACACTTTGTTTCGGACGCATTTATATTTATGCGATTTAACCCAAAATCTCATATTGATCATATTGGTCGCAAAAGCCAACTGCATGTTAAAAACTCTTAAATGTCTCTCCTCTCTGCTCGCTATCTATGTCGCCGATATCAACTCCACCTCACAGGTCCAAGCTCCAGGGTCGGGTCGCCACAGGCGTGCCTCATGCTGATGGGACACGAGCCGTGACTCCTCAGCAGCAGGTACGGGACTTGCCCCTTGACCCTCACCCTGCCACCAAGCCACTGCTATTCAGGATGAATGAGAAGCCACCTGTGTTGGGTCGTTGAAGTTTATTATATTTAACCAAGATAATGTAATTTGCAAGGGTGACCCAGGTCACATTGAAAAAGTTAAATATAAATCAGAACGAACATTTACCAAATAGAAATTAGCGGTAAATAAAACAATATTTAACGACAGAAGAAATTGCAAACAGTGCACAACGTAGATCAATATTGAATCAAATACATTTTTTGTCATGAAAGGTGCCTTGGAAAAAATGTAGTGACAAAAAGGCCTAAATATAGTCTTGATTTGAAGCTTCCGTGACTGCAGGAATCCATACTCTCTGGTTCTTTATCGGTTAAGTCACGTAGATAGAAAAAAAATAACAAAAGAAAACACGACGTTTCGGTCGCAACACAAGCGTCTGTCCTCAGGTGAGAAAATGATCTGCTGTTGTGGCTTTATATAGGCACGGGAGGGGGGGAAAGGGGGGGGGAGTTTTGTCGAGTCGTGGCTGCAGGAGTTCACAGGGGAGAAGGGGGAGGGTTTGTGGCATGCAGGGACGAGTAGGGCTGGAGAAATTAGCATGTCAATAAGCTTGAATTAGTAACCGGAAACCAAGACAAACGGGTGGGTGAGTGAATATCATTGCAGTTAAAACTTGACGTGGTTAATCACGTCCTTCCAATGATTGCTCAATCTGAATCGATCTTCTCGATTAAAGTTTTGTCTGTGTTTGTATATCTGGATGGCTTCATGAACAAATCTGATGGTAGCCCGAGGGTTTGCAGAGCACCTTGGTCTCGTGTTTTCTGTTGTTATTTTTTCTATCTACGTGACTTTATCGAAAGAACCAGAGAGTAGGCCTAAATGTATTTAAAGTGATTAGTGCACATTTCCACTGTGTGCAGTTAGACATTATTAAGTAATTTCAATCTTGTTTTTCAGGTGTACACTGCCAACACGGCTAAGTAAGTACTCAATTTCCTTTGGTGCAGTCACATGCAATCACGCACACACACAGCTGTCATTCACCACTATTGATACTCATGTCACCGTGGCACCTGTGCCATTGTGCCGCGACGACATTATGGGACAAGTTGGCAGACTCATCGCAAACAAAATAAGCACAGTAAACCCCCTGGTTTCAGTGTCTGAACACACACAAATAGATACGTGCACACCAGACAAAGATTCCCCGTGTAGCAGCATACTTTTGGGGCAAGTGCTGTGAGCCAACACCTATGAAGGCCAACATGGCACACGTGATGTGAGCATCACGCCCGGCCGCTTTTAACTCCCCATTGGTAATATTTACACACATCAGCAGGCATTCATTTAAAGGCTGAGTCAACCAAAGCTCGTATATTCGTTACTGATGTTGGCCGTGAGTGGGAATCGAAATCGGGTAGGTGGGTTCGTAGTGCAGTGCACTCAGTGCGACACAGCCGCTCCCCACTACACTTCACATTCACACACTTGCAGCTTACATGCCCACACGCGTGCATAACAGCAGACGCACTCGCATGCAAGCATACGCACCTACTCAGGGCTGCGGCTTGGTGAAAGGGGCTGGTTATCTCTTCACCATGAAGTTATTTACCAAAGAGCCACAAAAACCACACATGGACACACATCCAAATATTGTGTGCACACATACATACATATCAGATATGTGGCTGGCTGAGTTGCCAAGCAGTTTGCAGTTTACTCTGAATATTGTGTTAAATCAATGTCACGTGTACATGATATTAACGAGACTGAACAATATGTAAGTGTTTAAAAAAAAAACTTCATATTTGGGATTTGATGAAGTGGTACTGCGAATCTCAAATGTTGTGCAAGAGGCGCAGCGGCCCTAAAGGGATCACTGGCTTCTAAAGTCGACCGTGTCCAGTGTCCGAATGTTGCATTGCAAGATCAAATAACATCTTGCAGCTGCCATCAGGACCATTTATTCGTGGCAGAAATGCAATTCTCACAGCTATTTTGCAGCTTCGCTGTCACCGAGGTAAGTGAATTGTTGCAAACTTGTGAGATCCCACGCAAGAACGTGCAACTTTAAGAAAATTAAATTAAAAAACGGGAGTTGTTCTGTCGCTCGGGATGAAAAGAAGAACCTGGAGTCTCAGCCGACGAGCCTTCTCAAGAGGAGTATTGAATTGCTGCCACCACTAGCTCAGTTGCTGCGTGTGCATGTATCTTTCGATATCTGACATCAGCATGGATGTGTCAGTTCCTGACACAGACGAAGAAGAAGAAACGCGCGCGCGTTTCTGTTACCGGGTTTCTGTGACGACGTAGGAGCGATGATCCTGTGTTGACATTGAAGCAGCATTTGTCTGGACAGCTCTCGCTCGGCTCGTTGCATTCCGTCACGGGGTCCTTCCTCTTCCGTGGTCTCTGCTGGCGTCATGCACTGTGATTTTGTGTTGTTACTGCAGTCGCATCCCAATTGCAAACCGTGTCTGCAATTCGGTGGCATTTATGCTGCACTTACTTTCAACGTGACACTCGTGTGATGCGTCTTAAATGCATTTGACAAAAAGAAAATTTTTTATTTTATTTTTACATCATTGTGACACGGCATATTTTTTTTTGACAAATGTATACATTCCTGTCCATCCTGTGAATTTTTCAGTTTTCACTGAGGAATGGGAAACCCAGCAGTAAGCGGAAGCTTTTGTTGACCTGGCTAAGCTGCCTCTTGCTGAGTTTCCATTCACTGCTTGAAACATCTATGTAGTGCATAAAAATATAAACATCCTTTAAAAACCCCCATCATTATACTGCTGGTGAACAGCATGTTTTTTTTTTACCCGGTATGTTGTATATGTTTACAATTACCATGCGGTGAATACGGTCAGGATCGAAATTAGATACACCTGAAGGATTCTATCCAATTACAGAAATTTCTGATCAAGAGAAGATTGTTCAGTTAGCAAGGCAAGAGTACAAGACACACCAGTGGCTGTTAGTGGGCAACGATTACCTTTGTGGAAGCTATCAGTCAGCTTACACAAATTAATCAACGAGAATAAGCAGAGTAAAGTTATCCAACTTTTCAATGTAAACTTAGCGTGTTTCTCTTCCCTACTCGTTCACTCGTTCATTCTGCCTCTCTCTTCTTCCGTCCGACCTCCCCTGTTTGCGCACCTCCGTGCACCATCTCCCCACCCCGCCTCTCCCGTGTCTGCGCTTAAATTGTGCCGACCCATAAACAAATGTAAACGACGCAAACCAACAACGATCCAAAAACCGATCCCTTCCACCGCCAAGCCCGGCGCTCCTAAAGGACTCCCTGGCCTTTGCGCACAAGCCCATCGCAGTGACCGGCCCGGGAGGTCAGGCCACGATCATCCACGCGCAGTACAACACTCCCATCAGCATGTACTCGCAGGACTCCATCATGGACGCCATCGCTGGGCAGACCCACGTGCGCGGGACAGATGTCCCGGGGTACAGGCAGCGGGCGTGCGCGCGTGCGCGCGAGCGTGCATGCGCATGTGTACATGCATATACGTGCACGTGTTCACGCTCATGCATGTTTGTGTGTATGTGTGCACGTATGTACGCATTGGCTTTGTTTTTGGTTGTGCGAGCCTGCGCATGTGTTGTTGGGTTAGTGCACGCGCACGAATCGGTGTGTTGCTGCATGAATGTGCACCAGTGTGGTGGCTTCCTCTGTCAGGGACAGGAACGACCTTAGCAAAAAGGAAAAAATTATGCAAGATAAACTGGACCAAATTCGGATATTCACCAAAATAGGTGCAATATCTTTAATGAGATACTTTTTGTAAAAAAATTTTAATTTAATACGTATATACAATTGAGGGAGTGATTGACTTATGCCAATTTAGAAGGGCTAGAGAGTTTAAATTTGGCACAAACATTAAAGTATTTGCCCATGACCATACACATCTGAAAACTTGCTTTTATGAAGTTAGGAACCAAAAACATGACAGCCTGGATGTTGATTGTATTTTCTCATTGGGCAGGGTCAGCTTAGAGGCCTACATCACTTTCAGACTTGTGCTAAGCACATCCGTGAAGTTTTCCCGTCATCAGTGAACCGAGTAATTTGCCGAAAGCGATAGAAAGTAAACTTGTGCGTTACATGTACCATATTCTTTGGTTCTTTCGGTAAAGTCATGTAGATAGAAAAATTATAATAAAAAAAGTGAATTAAAAAAAATAAACAACAAAAAACCACTAATGTAGACTTGCAGCCTGGTTCTAATCGGAGTGAGTGTCCTGGCAGTCTATAATGTAGACTGTAGCCTGGTTATTAATCTCGGTGAGTGTATTGGCAGTCTACATTATATAAGTCTACATTATAGACTGCCAGTACGCTCACTCAAGTTAAGAACCAGAATGCAGTCTACATTATAGACTGCCAGTACACTCACCCAGCTAAACCATTGCTACAGTCTACATTATAGACTGCCAGTACACTCACCAAACTTAATAACCAGGCTAAAGTTTACATTAGTGTTTTTTGTTGTTTATTATTTTACTCTTTTTATTTTTATTCACGTTATTTTTTTTTATCTACGTGACTTTACCGAAAGAACAAAAGAATATGAATTCCTGCAGTCACGAAAGTTAGTCAATGTACATGTACTCTATGTGGTTATCAATCGTCATCAGCCATGGTCAATCCACTGCTGGATCAAGGCCTCCCATAGCCACCACTACCACCACCCAAGTCCCCGCAGTCCCAGCTCATGAAATTATTTCATCACTCATGGTTATTATTAGGAATATGAAAATATGCATATGTTGCTTATTTGCAACTGAGCTGTATTTCTACACAGCTTTTAATAAATAAATAAACATTTGAACAAGTTTTTATTTAAAATAGCATTGCCAATGGTACTTGGGTAAATGTTACAATGGTTTATTGCGTTGAGCTCAAGTATTAATTTCTGCTGGGAACAGTAAACTGCCTGTGCCAACCAAGCAAAGAAATTGACCAGAGCTTACATAATGAGTAGAAAACGATTTTAAAGTTTAGTGTTGCCTTATACCAAAATAAACCTCTGTGGAATCCTCACATGAAGGCTTTTTTCTCCTCCAGAATGCAAAATTTTGCTCATTAGCCCTTAGCCTGTTCCACGAATCAGTTTTAAGCGATTTTCTCCCTTAAGTTGTGTTGCTTAATAACGTAAAAAATACATGGAACATTCAAAACCAAGTGGCCACTGGCAGCACTGGTCCACACATACATGTGACTGCATGTGTGGATGTGTGCGCGTGTGTACTCGTGAGAAGCGGTAGTGTAGCGGTTAGCGCGCTGCACTATGAACCCGGCGACCCGGGTTCGATTGCCGCTCATGGCCAACACCAGTAACGATGATCTGAACCGGTCCCGGGCCTCCCTTAGGTCGACTCAGCCTCAAATGAGTACCTGGTGCGGTGTGTAAACATTGCTACTAGGAGACAAAGGCGGTCGGGCGTGGTGCTGGCCACTGACCCCCTCATGTACCGTTCCGGCCTTCATAGGTGCTCACTAACAGCACCTGCCCCTACAGTCTGTTAAGGTTATATGGGGGATCTGTATCTTTGTGTGTACTCGTGTGTATGTGTGTGTGTGCTCGGGCGCGCGAGAGGCCGGGCTTGAGTAACGCGCGCGCGCGTCCGCTGTCATGGCGAGCAGCATCGCCGCCAAGGAGCCGCACGTGGACACGTCGTCGCACGTGTACCAGGCCGTGGTGAAGGGGGACGACACCAAGGGGGCCGCCGCTCACCAGTCGCGCTCCTTCCAGATCCTGGCGCACCTCACCGGCACCGAAGGACGTGCGTACTCCCACACTGCCGCCGCTTGTGTGTGCCACGGCCGATCGTGCCATGAGGGTCGCTGACTTTGATGCGTTGTCTTGTTTCCTCTTCAGAGCCAGACCTGGATGGCGAATCCGTGAAGAAAGCCAGGTAGCGTGACCTGAGACATGCAATGTCACTAAGGTGTAGAGGCATTCTCTAGTGAACATGCAAGCTTTATTCAGTCATATGGCTCAACAGGATAATATTTCAAGTGCCATCATTTAGGAGAGAATGCAAAAAGAAAACCAACACTATTTACATGTGTACCAAACATTTTATTTAACCATGCTGATTTTCTGCAAATTCTAAAACCAGTGTGTATGGTGTTAGCTACTGCTAAACATTACATTCTATGTCTTTGTGGTTTTGTCAGAATGTGTCACATCCATTGAGCAGTTCTCCATATGTATCGTTATTGGATGGTCTGGCAGTCTGAGTGCTATGTTTAATGTTTAGCACTGTGGATGACTAACTGTATAAGAAATGATTGCTTAAGCAATTGTATTAATATGTATTTACATATAACTGTACTGTAGTGTGCATAGATGCAGTGCTGTCATGCTCACAGCCTGAACCAATCAATCGGCGTTTTTTTTGTTTCGATTGGGTTGTCATAAAGCCGTCACTCACGCGCTCACTTGTTATCTCACTCACTCCTTCATTCACTCATTTCCTCAGTCATTCACCCATTCACCCACACAACCGTCCGCTTACTCACCCACGTTGCAAGGACAGATAGGCTCCATATAATTGTCCATGTCATTTTTCCTGTATGAAATGTCTTATCTGCAGGTATAGTAAACGTAATTGTTGTTATACATTTGTATATACCGTCATTCATGCAAAATTGCATCTCACAACGCTGTGAGATGTTTGTATGTTGAACCTTCTTCCGCACCGTACGGAGCCAACTGCGCTAATCTGAGGTGCGGATGCATAAATACAGCATTATAAATGCATCCGTAATACAATGAGTAGTGTACGTTTGCTGGCTGATGAGCATGGCCTGCTGTGGATGAGTTCTATGTGCATGACCATTGTGTTGTAATCGCCAGAAAAAAAATGAAAAAGGCATTTAATTGGGAAGATGGCAACATCTGGAATTAAATTCACACCCCAGGAATTGAACTGGCTAATGTGAGTGATAAGCATGCTCACGTCTTTGTGCAATTCATTCAGGTTTTCTGGTCGGATGTATGCAATCCATCTGTATGAACTGTCCATTGATTGAGCTGATGATATTAACTCTGAAATTCGCATAAAACGCTCGTACGGGTGTGTTTTGTTTTTCGTCACACACAAAGCCCACTATGCCTTTGCGATATTTGATTGTGCAAGTGTAAATTAATCATGTGCTTGTCAGAAGAAGATAAAAAAAAAGCTGTGAATGCACCATCACACTTTTTTTTTCATTTCGCATCTTCTTCCCCCGTGCGGCTCGATCGATCGTGATACCTGCAAACTCTCGCACGTCGCTCTAACCCAGTGAGGATGAGTCAAGGGCGGGAGAAAACCAGCACGGGTAAAACGCGAACATCCCTCCCTTCCCTCCCTGCGTCACCCACACCCCAGCCCCCTTCCAACTGGATTCGCTTCTGGTCCCGACGTCTGCTCTTTGTCTCTTCACACGTTTATGGCGAGACATTGATGCAAGAGCCGGGGACCCGTGTCTGAAACGGGGTCCTCTCATCGCCGGTCCATATCCATGCATGATTCTGCCCGGGACCACTCAGATATTCCTGGAGGCCTGGTGCAGAATACCATGTGGGCCCCCCTTATTAGAAACAACAAACAGGCCTGTTATGAGGCCTTTTTTTGGTGTGAGGCCTGGGCTAAATTTCCCATTTTTGCCCCCACCTCTGGGAGTCCTGGTTGGGCCTCCAACCTCTCGGACAGGCTGGGGGCGGGGGGGGTAAGATGTCTTTTGTAGGCCGCCTAGTAACCGACATCAGCACGCCCTTCTCTCATGGTCAAGCCTCCTCCTCCCCGCAAGAACCTGAAACCTGCAGGGCTACCGTGCGGTCAGGAGTGTGGAATTGCTCACCTATTTGGATGTTTAAATACACCGTAGTCCAGTTATCAGTTGAATAAAAGCACCAGCTAGTGATGATTTTGTCATTCTAAACAGTCTGAAGTTGAGGGGAAAACTCACTTGAGGTTTTGTTAGTTTATTCATGTGATTGTCCACTCGGCCCCCATTTGTGTCTCAATGCAGCGGACGGCACTGCTGCCCTTGGACAATGCTCTCCCGATGTCGGGCCCAGTCTCTGCTCGAGACCATTATTGTCTTTGTAGTTTATTGCAGCAAAACATGTTTTAAACCAGTGTGTGCCATCTTCATTAATGTTCAACTGCCACTCCGCTGATGGTGATGCGCCCCTCTTCCCCTGCCTGCGGCTTGCTCCATTTGTCGCTTTCCTCTTCCCAGACCGCACGGAGCTCCAGCTTATCATGGCAGTTCGGCCAACCAGGCGCAAGTGGCCACGGCCTCTGTGCAGGCGTCTAAAAGGTACCGGCGGCACGAACGTGTCACGGGGGGCCATTGGGGCCGTAACCTATGACGCTGTCCGTCCAAAGGTGCGGTCCTGCAATCGCTCATGCCACGACCGGCAGAAGGGTCTCTTCGAGAACAAATTCGTCGTGGTATTTGGTCTAATCTTCTACGTTAACCAGACTATTGGAAACGGTAGGAGTGACCACGCTTTACCCCACCTGGCTGGTTCTGCCAATCAACTCAATAACTGTGAAAAAGAAGCTACAGTGATCCCTCGTTTATCGCGGTTAATGGGGACCGGAACCACTCGCGATAGGTGAAAATCCGCGAAGTAGGATTGGCCCCCTAGGAATTTCCGTATATGTGTGTGTGGGTACCAGAATGTTTAAAATATGTATATTTATACTTTATATATATATTTTACTTAAATCTATTTAATTATAAAACCTTAATATTATACATTTGTAGTGACATAAGAAGGGAGGGGCTGCTGGGGGCTCTGGGTTCCCGGGCAGGTCCAGACGCTTAAGCCTCTGGGCGCCAGGCGTTGGGTTCCCAGGGGGTCCAGACGCTTAAGCCTCTGGACGCCAGGCGTTGGGTTCACAGGCGCTTAAGCCTTTTGGCGCCGCCAACGGGGGGGCTGTGTGTGCTCTGTGGCATGTCTGGTGGCGCACACGGCCCCACCCCTCGTTGGACCAGGCATAAAAAGGGGAGCTCCATAGACGATCGGGGCCAGTTGTAACTCAAGACCCAAGACCCACGACCAGCCATCTGAAGACCCTGGGATGTTGTGAGAGCGAGTGGTGGGACTCTGGAACTCCCGACTCTACGACCTTGTGAGGGCGAGTTCCAGAGCATAGCCAGAGTAGAGTATCTAGGCTGTGTACCTAGGCTGTAACAGAGTATCAGGACTGTTGGAGTGTTGTGTTGTAATAAAGAAGTTACCTCTACAAGTGTCTCCGGAACCCGTTACACATTCACTCTCTCTCTCTCTCATACGATGCGTATTATGGTGTTCTACACTCACCAATGACAGTAGTATCTTGAGACTTGACTCCAGTAATGACGACGACGACGATGGCGACGACGATGGCAATGACGATGACAATGACGACGATGACAGACCTGTGCAGTTCGATGAATGTGATGATAAATGATGATGATGGTGTTACTGCACAGGTATAATGAGGCCTTTAAATCAGATCGAAAAATCCGCGATGCACTGAGGCCACGAAACTTGAACCGCGAAGTGGCGAGGGATTACTGTAATTGCTCAGTGGGCTTTACTTGGTCAAATAAAAATTAAATAGTTTAGTTTTGCTTGTGATTTGCTTACCTTTCCTATACTTTGCACTCTGATCGTAGGTGCTGACCTTAGTAGGTGCTTGCTAACAACACTTGTCCCACCAGTAAATAAGATAAAAAAACACAATGATCTTTGCATTAGCGTATAATTCATATTCTCTATTACTGATGTTAGGAGTGCAATTTGGGAGTAAAACAAATACATATGCTCTACTGCTCTGTTTGTAAATGAGTCCACTGCATACACTATCAAGTGCATCATTGAAGTTTACCTCCACGCATTTATTATGTAACACACGTGTATAACACATGAATGGGGAAGACAAAGTGCATTGCATGTCAGGAGCTTATTGCTTGATGCTTGAATGTTGCCTGCTTTCATTCTGATTGTCGTGGCTCATCCTTACATGAGCGTTTCTGCTTGACCTGTGTGCGCCATGCCACTCTCTCTCTCCTGTCTTCAGCTCACCTCTGCCTTTCACCTCAAAGCTCCAGCCTCTTCCAAAGGCGCCAAATGCAAGCGCGCAGGCATCTGCTGCACTGTCTGCCGCTTTGTCCTCTAGGTCTGCCTTCACTTTTCTAAACTAAACTAAGGCATCAGGGTTGGAACCTGCATAGCAGGCAAGGGAGTGAACATCTTGCCAAACTTGTCCTGACCCCCAGAGCATCATTTCATCATGAGCAGGGGCAATCCCTTGGTGGTGATGTGGGGGCTCCTGGCATAGTGCTGCCACATTCAGTCGCTAGGCTGAGAGGCTGCTATGAGCTCTTTAACGTATTTTGGAGTTAAGTTAGATTTTAATTCACCTGTGAGTTGTTAACGTAAATATCACAAGTTGCTCCTTCAGCGACAGTATGGAGGTTTGAAAATTGGTCAGTAATCATGATCCACGGTTAAAGTAGATTTTTCTGTGTGGTTCATTACAATCACTAATGATTGCCAAAAATAGTATACCAAAATGTACATTTCTATCTTTCTACTAAATTCAGTCCAAACCCGAGATTTGAAATCTTTAAATGTATTAAGCAATTCAAATATATATAGAACATTTTGCAATTGACCCCTTTAGATAGTGAAATTCAGTTCTGTTGACTACAAACCCTGGTCGCGTGGTTTATTGGCGTTAGTCAAACAGTACAAACGGTATCTCAGGAAGTAGCAGGTGGGAACAACCTTATTAATTTCCGATTGTCTTGTGGGTAAACAAATTTCACTCCCTGTATTCTCTCTGTAATTACACTGCCACACAGCTGTTCCTCTCATGGGTCAAAATCTCACATTTCATGTCATAAATAGAGGCGGTCCGCCAATAAGCCATCAACTCTTCAGCAAAGGTTGGTGGATGAGGATGATTTCTGTGGACAAAACTCAACGTGCAGTGCTACAAGGTGGCCAGGAGATGTCAGTGTAGTAAATGAGTTGTTGACTTATCTCAATGGATAAACAATTTATATTTCATCACGTGTGTAGATTTTCTCCCAGGTATTTTAGTTGTCACCACCATGCAAAGTTTAGATGAAGGGAATGGCCAAACTTCCCTATGGAGGTACCCCCTATATAACAGTTTCGACACTCAATGATATTTTTCTAGAGATTAGTGCTTTGTATACATATTCTGCTTTTCTCCGAGCCCTAAACCATGCTGTTTGGCTGCCATTGACATCGGCGTAATTTTCCTTGAAAGATGCGTGTGTGAAACGGTGAATCGTGTTGAAGTGATCAGAACGGAACCATCGTGCAGCACCTTTAAAAATACACGGCATTGCTAAGTGGAGACACCGTGGTTGGAATGGAAATTCGGAGCAGAGTCTCTTTTAACAAAAGTCACGCAAATGCGCTCAACAAACGCCCCGCTGGACTTTGCCTTGGCATGCACCGCTTGCAGCCAGCCCTACATGGCTTTAAAATTCACCGCACCCATCACACATTCCACCGAGACATAAATATGTCATGACACTCTACTTTGGCCAAGCAGGATACGATTTAACCATCGAACACAGCGCTTACTCATACTAGCACATGGCGTCGCTTGTCAGTGAGACATATAACTTTTAAGCTAAAGCACACTTTTAGTATCAGAAAAAAAAATCCGAACTTTTTATGATGGCCTTTGGAGAACAGCAAACATTTGATTCATGCTCACTGCATTCCCATTACATTTCCTGTTTATGGTAATTTTCGAAGAAATTATGTGGTACTAATTTCTCCACTTTTTCTTTAAGTGCATTATTCCTCGCTAACGACTGTGTAAATTGGGGATATAGTCTGTCTGGCAGGAGGCCACACGTCCTAAGATGTATCCTGCCTGGACTAGGTATGAGGCACGTTTTTACTCCTAACTACTTTTGCTTCTCCATGACTCCACGCTTGCAGCTCCTCTTTCCAGCAGAGCGTCTCTACCTCCTCTTATGCCTACTCAGCCTCCTCTGCTGCCTCCAAGCAAACTAGGTACTGCCAACGGTGACTCTTCTATCTACTTAAGGCCATTTATATGGTGCGGAAATTTCAGATTGATGATGACTGCGACTCTTCATGATTGAGTTCAACTTTCCAACCTGTTCTATGAGTTTAACAATGCTTCCTTTTTTTGTTAAACCGTAATACATTTCATAACACTGACTGTGTGGGCATTTAAATACAGTACACTGTTGTGTTCTGACTTACAAACCGTTCGACTTACGAACGGGCTCAGGAATGGAACCCTTTTGTAAGTCGGGGACTGCTCATACTTGGCTATATATAACCTGCTCTCTGTGCCTATGTATTCATCATTTTCATTTTGGTGTGCATTCAGTAGCTGTGCCAGGTAAACATACTCTGCTGTGTAATGAAAAGTAAAATTGAGTACCAATGTGCCGAAAGAAGCACGTGTTTAATCGGCGTGCACTGCTTGCTATGACACGTAGCTCTGAAACACTGGGGTCATAAAACAATATTTCGATCAAATAGTGAAAAGCGTGCAAAGAAACAGAAGAATGCATGGATTCGAGAACATATGCAGGTTAATAACACCACCCAAACTAAAGTATTAAGAAAACTGAGTGGGGCTTGACCAGGATGCACCACGGGCAAGAAGTGACAATGGTCAAAAATAACAACGGAGTGGCTACCAAGGTATGGAACTCGTCAAAGAGGACGTCCTCCAAGGCAATGGAGCAATGAACTCGGTTCACACGCTGGTGCTGGATGGATTGTTCCATCGTAGGACTGTGAGAGATAGACGACACGGGGAGGCCTTCATCCATCAGTGGAGAGAACATGGTTGCTGTTGATGATAACCGATCTCCTTGCCGTAGTCAGACCATGTGACTCGTTGAATCAGAGGTGGTGTCTCCCGCATTTGTTGTCATTATGTGCTGCCTACCTTTAACCACAGCTGTTAGTAATACAAATTGACATAGCATCTTTCGTATTTACAGTCCTCTTAATTAAAGTCACATTTGGCCAACTGTGACCTTGACTCAACGTGAAAACTCGGTGCTGGAGTATAGAAGCGTGCGACCACGTCTGTCTCCGTACGTCACAGCCGAGTGTGAATCTTCACGGCGCGCTGACCCGCTCAATAGATAAAGGCAATTGCAGTCGAAACGTCCCAGCTGTGTCTCCGTCGGCCGCAGCTCCCACGCGCTGCACTCTGGACCGGCGCACGCTCCGCCCGCCGTGGGCCACAGCCCCAGACCCAACGTGGTGACAACGGCAACGATCCGGCCCAACCAGCCAGCGCCAGGTGCCGCTCGAAACCTCTCACTCCAACGTGATTCTTACTCTTAATGTGTGGAGGCTATGCTACGTGCTCATTGTGTATTATGCTGAGTGTGGGTTATGTGGTGTACTTTGCATTATATGAAGTGCTTTGTGTGGGTTATGTGGTGTACTCTGCATTATATGAAGTACTTTGTGTAGGTTATGTGGTGTACTCTGTGGGTTATGTGGTGTACTCTGTATTATATTAAGTACTTTGTGTAGGTTATGTGGTGTACTCTGTGGGTTATGTGGTGTACTCTGTATTATATTAAGTACTTTGTGTGGGTTACGTGGTGTACTCTGAATCATATGAAGTACTTTGTGTAGGTTATGTGGTGTATTCTGTCTGGGTTATGAGGCGTACTTTGTGTGGGTTATGCGGTGTACTATGTAACCCCGAACACACGTCCCACAGCCTCTTTTAACCCCTCCATCTCTGCCCTCGCTCCCAATACACATCCACGTAGGGCACGCCTGGTCCGGGTGATGTCACTGCCCTTTAACCCCTGCTCCCTGTCCAGCGCATTCCCGCACGCATGATTGGTGCATGTTATAGTGAGAGCGGAGATGTCGTGTCTGCGTGGTGCGTGTGCGTGAGGGTGGCTCGCCGATCCCTTACAGTTATATGAAGTACTTTGTGTGGGTTATGTGGTATACATATTCTTTGGGTCTTTCGGTAAAGTCACGTAGATAGGTTCAAACAAAATAACAAAAAAAATACTACGTTTCGATCGCAACAAAAGCGTTCGTCAACAGGAAGAGGGGGTTAGCTTCTAAAGGTAAACTGTTTATAAAGGTTTGAAATGGTTGATTTAAACTGGTTGATAATGTCCCTCCAATGATTCCACGAAATTGATTTCTCTAAGACGAAGGTACTTTGCAAATCCACTGGCTATCAACAAAGATTCGTTCATGAAGCCATCCATATATATAGACACAGACACAATTTCAATCGAGAAGATGGGTATAAACTGAGCAATCATTGGAAGGACGTTATCAACCAGTTTAAGTCATAACTGGCTGTGATGTTCTCATCCTACCATCTTCCGATGTTCGTTGTTATTTTCGGCTCTGATTTTACATTAACGGGTAAAATTTCTCACCCTAACACAGCCACCTCGCTCACCGAGCTCGAGGTTTTTGCTTTGCGATCTGCCACGAACATGCTAATCTCTCACATTAGCATAGCCACCTCAGGGCGCCCGCCGTTAAGGCCGCTCAATGATCTTACATTATCATGCTAACTTTACTGGGCAGCCCTTTGATTGGTGGGAAAACCCACCACCATCGCGGTCGCTGCCCACCACTTACATTAACATTGGCTGCTGACATTTGGGCTACGCCCATTTCAAACCTTTCTTAACAGTTTACCTTTAGAAGCTAACCCCCTCTTCCTGATGACGAACACTTGTGTTGCGATCAAAACATCGTAGTTTTATTATTTTTTGTTATTTTCTTTGAACCTATCTATGTGACTTTACCGAAAGACCCAAAGAATGTGAATTCCTGCAGTCACGAAAGCTTTAAGTCAATATTTACGTGGTATACTCGGTGTGGGTTATGCGGTATACTTTGTGTACGCTATATGGCGGACTCCGTGTGGGTTACATGATATACTCGGTAGGTTATGCAGTGTACATTGTGTTGATGAGTTGGAGTATTCTCTGATGTGGTGTCTCATCACAGTGGTAACGTGCCACTTGCCCCTACTTGCCACTCTCTGAAATCCGCTTCAGGACATGTCAACAGCAGCATCACCATCAATCTGCCGAGCACCGAGGCCACTCCCTCCGGTGGGCCCGCTAGCCGCCCCCCGTGGGTCACCGATGATCAGTTTGCGCAGAAGTACGCGGCGGATCGCAGCACCACGACGATCTCCAAGTCGGTGGGACCGGCCAGCGGCGGCGGCGGTCAGGGATACGGTGCGCCGGCGCAGCATGGGCCGCCAGCGCCGCCGTTCGCGCCGGCGCAGCGTGGGCCGGCTGCCCCATCCTCGACTCCTATCCACGCCGTCGCTTCGGGCCCAGGCTACGGGCAGGCCGTCTCGCCGAGCCGCGGCAAGGTGCAGTGGGCGCAGCACTGCCAGCCCAGCCAACGCACGCCCATGTGCGGCCAGTGCAATCAAATCATCCGGTGAGTCGCCCCGTGGTTTTGTTTTGTGTCGGTGGAGGTTCCACTGTTGTCGCTCACCCACAGGTGAAGCTCTGTCTCTCCCTCTACACCGCGTGCTGCTCACTCCCCACCGCTGTCTTTACATCCAGTTCCAGTTTGGATTACTCAGTGTAATGTCAACCCGAGGTCACCAGGTGGCCCCAGGGTCAAAACGCTGAGGTAACCATGATTACATTGGCTTTTCAAGCACAGTGAGTCGATGGACATAAGCCCAGTCACGAAAGATTGAATTAAAAGTACAACGTTAATTTTGACATTTGCTTAATTTGGCGAGATTAGGGTGTTCCGTGTGGATCGGGGGCCATTTGGAGTTGTTTTGTGATATAATCTTTCGCAGGTAGTTCTCCAACCAACATGGATGCCTCACGAGCGAAATTATACCAATCGCACAATTTGAATAAAATTATGAGAATGACTAAAAAAGACCAATTTCAAGCAGAAGTTACCATTTGTGGATTTCAGCCAGGTCTGTCCTCATCAGTCACCCCAAAAGTATTTCTGCTCCTGCAGAGGATATACCTCTCTTGGCATGGCTGTGGCTGCCACCAGTCACATGCCACCTACTCCAGTATGGCAGCGCCCCGGGAAATATTCGGCGAAACATTAAGCCATAGTTTACACAGTTTCAGAATTTCCCCCCCCCACCTCCTCGCCTTCTCCCCGGGAGCCGCCGCGTGCCCCTGCGTGTTGTGCGTGTCCTGGCACCCCTCAGCGGCCCCTTTCTGGTGGCGCTGGGCAAATCGTGGCATCCGGCCGAGTTCAACTGCGCCCAGTGCCACACCACGCTGACGGAGACCGGCTTTGTGGAGGAGCAGGGAAACGTGTACTGTGAGACCTGCTACGAGAAGTACTTTGCTCCGGATTGCGCCAAGTGCCGCAAGAAGATCATGGGGGTTAGTGCGTGCGTGTGTGTGGGAGGTTGAAGAGAAACCTTTCATCGGGTGGTGCTCAGCAGCATAATAAACAAATAAGCCATGTAGATTCAATTAAAGATGACCATATCCTACATATTCGTGTTTTTTCGGTAAAGTCGTGTAGAAGAGAAATGATAAAATTATAAAAATAAAATTCTCACGACGTTTCGATTGCAACACAATTTTCTTGTAAGAAAATTATCTTGCGAGAAAATTTTCTTGCTGTGGTTTTCACACTTGATTATGATTGCTTGTGTTGCAATCGAAACGTCGTGATAATTGTATTGTTTTATTTTTTATTATTTTATTATTTCCTTTCTACGTGACTTTACCGAAAGAACCAAGAATATGAATTGAATCCCTGCAGTCACGAAAGCTTTAAATCGAAACATATTCTACATGTATGATATGCCCAAGTAAATTAATAAACAGATATTTTTGTATGAATCGGACGTGTATATTCAGTATAAAATGACCATACCCGACATGTAGGATATGTCCATTTCGGATTAATTTATTCATAAGGCAGTTCCCGACTTACAAACGGGTCCCTTTCCTGAGACCCGTTCGTAAGTCAAACAATTCGTAAGTCAGAACACAACAATGTACTGTATTTAAATGCCCATATGGTCAGTGTTATAAAATGTTACGATTCAACAAAACAGGGAAGCATTCTTAAACTCATAAATAAGAATACATATTGTACATATGCATGTAAAACTGTGATATATACTTTATCGTAAACAAAAGAAAGTAATATAAAAATGTAAAAAAAAAATCTGTTTTATTTTCACTTAACTTGAATCCTGATGCTGCCTTGCTTGTCAAAAGGGGTGCAATGAGTCCCCATAATTGCACATACACACGGGGGGGGGGGGGGGGGGGCTCACCCGCGTGTGCACATACACACACGTGCACGCACACAATCTCTTTCACACACACAAAACAAAGCCAGATATTCCCCATATAGCTTGAAAAGACTGTTGGGGCAAGTGCTGTTAGCAAAAACCTTTGAAGGCTGGAACGGCATTCGAGGGGATGGGTAGCCAGCACCACACCCGGCTGCCTTTGTTACCTGCACCAGGTACTCATTTTGAGGCTGAGTTTACCTAAGCGAGGCCCAGGATGGGTTGAGATAATCGTAACTGGTCTTGGCCTTGAGCGGAAAACGAACTCCGGTCGCCGGGTTCGTAACGCAGCATGCTAACCACTACACTACCGCTCCACCCAAACGCACACTCACTTTCATACACCCACACACTCACTTTTGCACACAACATGTGCACAAGCGCACACATACACACAAACACTCACCGATAGTGCAATGCTGGACTCATTACTTCTCGCGGAGGATTGCTCTGCTGAACAAAATAGTTCCGCAGTTCAGTCCGCAAGTGCGAGTTTGCATTCGCACGACGGATGGTTAAAACATAAGTATCTCATGGAAGCTCGTTAGTATGTGCGGATAATCGTAAATCAGGCATTCGTAGGTCAGGGACTGCCTGTATAGTCCATATTATTAATATGTACATGGAGTGACTGAAAAGTTGCTGGCCTGGTGTATAAAGCAATAACCCACCATCCATTCCGTGGTAGAATGAGTTATAATATCGTTTATCGACAATATCATCATCGACCATGTTCTCGCACTACTGTTTGTAGGCTTCCCCACATCGTTGCGCTCCTTCATGTTTCTGCGATACCACAACCCGTCTCACTCCTGTACACGCGCTGATCTAATTTCCTCCGTCAAATTTCAGTCGATTTCACTGGGCGACACGTTCATGACTGCTGCACGTTCTGCTCTCGCTTGTGCCCTCTGGCTGCAGGAGATCATGCACGCCCTGAGGCAGACGTGGCACACCACCTGCTTTGTGTGTGCATCCTGCGGCAAGCCCTTTGGAAACAGCCTCTTCCACATGGAGGATGGCGAGCCTTACTGCGAGAAAGGTGCCCCACTCCTCACCGTTGTGCGGAACTTGCATTCAAGCGACCACGCAACACTGTTGGACCGACTTGTCCCGATCCTCCTCCCCACATGAGTGCTGGCCAATTCTGATACTTGGCCATTGTGCATTTTTCAATAAATGGGTGCAGTGTATATCAGTACCGGGAGTATTATTGTAGATACCTGGTGTCACTAAATACACCTGCAGCTTGGCTTGTTCTTGTTTTCCCAGCCTGGTGTAACTTGCCCTGCGGTGCTCTGTGTGTGTTCACAGACTACGTGGTGTTGTTTAGCACCAAGTGCCATGGTTGTGACTTTCCCGTTGAGGCTGGAGACAAATTCATCGAGGCCCTTGGCCACACTTGGCATGATACCTGCTTCATCTGCGCTGTGAGTGTCATCTTCTATTTGTTGATGTTATTTTTGTGGATTGGTGGATCACGCAAATTCATGAAATTCCCTACCCGTGGACATCAAGGTCGCCATTTTTATCTCTACAGGGATAAAGTGTTACCCCCTCACTCGCGTAGGTTTTATCCGGGCACTCTGGTTTCCTCCCACATGTATAAATACACATTTATGGAGTTGGCCAAACATCCCAATATAGGACCACAGCTTGGCCAATTGTTGGATCTAATCCTGTCTAATCTTCCTCTTGCATATGGTTTCCCGTGCCTCCTTAAGGAAAATGTGTGCATTACAAATTCCAAAGTAGTTTAAGATTAAATTGCCATAAATGATGCTCTATTAAAAAATCATTTTTTTGCAGCCACAGCAGTAAAAAAAATGTTTCAATCTACTTTATCAGTATAAAGCAAAGTCTTCAGATGTAGGGCTTCTTAAGCTGTGTTTGTGTTTAATTTGTGAAATTGTTATCCTTGTTGTGCTCATGTGCAAATCACAACTCAAGAAACACATTTACAGGTGTAAAGATTATAAACCATCCATGTACTTTACAAGAGAAAATACATTGCTAGACTATAAAAGCCACTGAAAGGCAACACTGTCAAATTAATGCAAATTAATGTAAAGTATATATATTTTTAAAAAATGCATAGTTCTTATTTTGCACCGTACGTAGCCAACCGTGCTAATGGCTGGCAAGGCAGTTGATCTTCCCAATTCTAAGGAAGGAGCATAATTATTGAGCTACAAATATAATACATTTTCCAACATGATGTATGTATCCAAGTTGACATTCCATGCTCATATTGAGATGTGACACGCGATACAAGACCTCCATTTAAACATCTCATCCGCCAGATAGCATCTCCCGGTACCATTATAGGCAGCCGGCTCTGATTTTCTGACCCATAGGGCATACAGCCCCCTGCTGATGGTGGTATCAGTTGCCACCCGCTGCTGTGTTTGCAGTGGTCAACTGTTCAAAAATAGTCTGGCTTCTATGTGTCGTCTTTTTTTTTCTCATTCTTGAGTCTTTAACTTCTGCTGCATTTCACTGTGTAGGTGTGTCATGTTAACCTGGAGGGACAGCCCTTCTACTCCAAGAAAGACAAGCCACTCTGCAAGAAACATGCCCATGCCATCAATGTCTAAACCTGGTCACACACACGCTACACTCATACGTGAAAGCATTTGTATCGATTGAGTTTCTGACACATGCTTTTTTGGCATAAAATATCTATGCACTCGTAGACTAATTTTAAAGTGGAACAAAATGCACACAACAATAACTTCTACCAGTGGCGTTCATTTGAAGAAAGCGATTTAAAAATTTCCAAGCATTGGCATTAAAATTAAATCCAATAAAGTTTGAATTCCCTTGATCATTTCATAAATAAATACCCACATGAGAAACGTAATTATAAGATTTGCATAAATCTTAAACAGCGGTGTGTGCTTACGTTCCAAAAATATCGGGAGTATTTATTTCTTTGTAGGTTTATACACTCCCCTTTGAGCAAAGGTCAGCTAGCCCAATTTGTACCGTCACTGGTAATGCTCTATATTTAACCCCGTGCACTGGTCTGCGTGGATCACAGAGCTGCTCTCACAAGTCGCCGGGCTCGTGATATGCAGAGAGACGTGGTTTGCTGCGCTGATAGAACGGTGCCTTATTGTGTAAACAATTGGTTCCCAAAATACGCAGTGCACTTGCTGATGCGCTGGTGAACCAACCGGTCACCCCCTCTGTAATTCAGCTGTCAGAGGCGGCGGCAAGGATTTCCAATGGTCGCATTACACCACGGGATGGCATTCATTTACAAATGGATGGCCTAAAATGTAATGCGGCAGCATGATGCATTGTCAGCATGACTGGTCAGTGCAATAGTGACTGTGATGCAGGTGATGGTGGTGGATGCGGATCGATATTTTGACGGGATTAGTCCTCACACGGACGATAGTAGTGATGGTGATCATGCTCAAAGTTAGTTTTAACAGGCATGGATTTGAGATAGGAGTCTGGAGAGGTATGTGGATATCTATGTGGTAGGCAAAGGATATGTTATATCAGTGAGACAAATTAATTGACTGTTTTGCCAGAGGTTCTGACTGGGGAACGGAGTCTACATTGTGCGGATTGTGGTGTTTTTCTGATATTCTAATACTGTAATGTTTTGAAAGAGGGCGCTATATTGCAACAATGTGTCAATGTTAAGAAGAAAAGAGCTGTACGTGAAGTAAATGCCAACACAGCACCAGCTTTTGAAAGTGAACGTTTTGTGTACAAGCCAAAACACTGACACTATGCCATGTAGTAATTCTATCTTCATGCATGATAACACTAATTTGAATAAGAAATTTTGTTTTAAAGTGAATATTTTTTTCCTTTGTCAAAAAGGGCTTGAGGGGTACGTTTTGAATAGTAATCGAAATTAAGTCATCCAGTATTCTCTGTTGTGTCTAAGGTTATGTAGCAATAGACTAAAGACTGCTATACAAGTTTGTCGAGTAGCCATCTAACTTTTGTGCCTTAAAGATAGATGTTTGTAATACATGATACATTACTTTCAATACACCAATGTAGGTGGACGGAGATGCAGATTTGATTGATGTCTAGACAAAGCTATGCATGCAGTTGAAATAAAGCTGTACAGTGATATGTTTCTTGTGGATCAAATAGGCATTAAATCCTGGAGGCATAAACCGTGCAGCCAGCAAACGTCACATTCAACAATTGAGCCATGAAAACCAGCTTCAAGTGTTGTTGCACAAGTGAATCAAGAATACTTGCCTAAGCAGCAGCTTCACCGTAATGTTGATTATTGTTGTTGCCTGTCGCGAAATCCATTAATTGATTGGTTTTATTTCTTGATAACAACAAAAAAGCATTGCAACGTTTCCGATGACTCTGGTTTACATTGGTGTGCACTGAGTTGAACACGTAGCTTGGCATGCTATTTGTTTTCTCTGAAACAATGTTCAGTATTTTTTTTTATATTGCTACTTGACTTGTATTTCTTTTTGGACTCTGTGGTGTAAGGAATTGTAGCTGATTTTGATGAATTCACCAAATTGTGACAGGTGTGCAAAATGGAAGCTGTTTTTGCAGGTTTAATAGGTGTGTGCCCCATTGCAGACCTGTACTGCGAAAACATCTTAGAGTAGTTTCTGTTGGTGAAATAGGCGTGCGTGTTTAGAACATTGGGATTTTAGCTGTTGGGCCTGAGATGTTTTAAGTGTCGCCCAATATGTCAACCATACTGTGTTTTTAAACGCTCAGTTAATCGTCCCTGAAGAAGGGTAATTGCTTGAAAAGTTCGCCAACTCTTTTTAGGCACCGTAAGTGAAAGCGGTGTTTTGGCCAGTTTAAAACATTACATGTTAAAATAACTTTCACAATATTTAAATTACAGTGAAATCGTTATTAGCAATGAGACATACGGTCATGTTGAGAATTTAATGACAATTTGGACGTTGTTGAGGATTTTTTTAAATACACGTTTTAATTGGTAAAGCTGCATATCCATATCAGACACTGCAAATTCAAAGTTGACAATAGAGACATACTGTATTTTTACAAATTTGCAAAATAATACATTGCCATGTAAGCAGTATGGTGCTTAGGGCCTTAAGAGTTGTTTTTTCATTCATGTGTTAATTTGCATGTGAAATTGTATGCATGTACAATTTATCTCAATAAAGTTTAGATTTACCATGAGCACGTGTTCCTTTATTTGCATACGCGTTACATTAGCTCTCATAAATCATGTGTCAAGGTTGTGATTTTTACTGCATACATTTTTCAGTACATTATGGTCAAAGATCATAACGGTGATTGTAGTACTGTATTTTTGTTAAAATAAGTTATGGAGTGAATATTTCCATGGAAGTAGCTTCGTCATAATTGTTCATCATATTTGATGATGGCTGCACCATCTTTGTTCGCCAGTGTGTTTTGGGGCCTTTCCGTTATTTGCCGAGTAGGTCAATCCTCGAAAGGCAGGATCCTCACACAACTCGCACGCATGTTCGTGCTTCTCCTTACAGGACTTCTCAGATGATGCTGGGATTGCCTGAGACGCTTGTCTTTTATTATTATTACACGCTTTTTATTAAATCACTCTGTTGTATCCTCAAATCTTGTAACTCAATTTGTACCCACGTCCCAATGTGGTATCGACTGCAAACTTGGTATACTTATGCCATACTGATAATACTATATTCTATCATTACAAATAAAAAAGATATATTTGTAAACATTATTTTTTATATGTGTAGGACTCTTACTGACGCGACAACTTCTTTATCTTTCTCGTTCCTTTTATTCCGCATATAGTTCACATCTCCGACAGCATCGTTCAATGTTCCTCCATACACTTCAATGTACAATTCTCTTTCAGCCCCACTCGATGATCCTCCGTTCGCTCGCTCTGCTGCTTCGCTCTCTCTCTCTCCACCAAGGTCCGTTACTCCGCTGCTTCGCTACGCTGTACTCGCTCCGTCCTTGCTACTCTCTGCTTCGCTACGCTGTACTCGCTCCGTCCTTGCAACTCTGTCCGTACTCTCTATATCCACTGCTACCGTATACTGTATTCTCTTTGTCCACTGCTACCTCATACTATCCACTCTTATCCACTGCTACCTTATACTATACACTCTTATCCACTGCTACCTTATACTATACACTCTTATCCACTGCTACCTTATACTATACATTCTTGTCCAGGCACCAACTCCAACGCTAACTCCAACTGCGACTCCAACCCTAACAATGACTCCCCTATCTCCATACGCTCACTGCCTTTATCTCCGAACCAATCAGCCCCAATTAATTATGTCTTCCCCCGCTTTGCTACTCGCCCCCAGACCCCCAGCCTCACGTGATCCTGTTATCGTCGCCACCCCGGCGCCAGCCATCAACCACTCACCCTCTTGACCAATCACTGGCCTGCGTCCTCAGTTACCATTAACACCTGTGGCGCCTCTTAATGACCTCCCCCTTAATTGGCGCAACAACTGTATATCCTCAGTTGCCCCCACTGTCCGCTGCACGCTCGCATCGCAACCAAACGCATGGCGCGTGTCATTTCAAGTCCTACATCACCCCCCCCCCCCTGTTGAAAAAGTTAGCCGTCCCGGCTAAACACAACGCATCACGCAGAAAACACAACATACAACAAAAAGTACACGATCCCCCCCCCTCCCCACCGGGCACGACCCCCAACGTCCATGTCTCCCAAAGTTTTATGAAAAAGTCAATCTTCTTGAGCGGGTTCACGCAGCCGGTCTGTCGCCCCAGCTCGACTGAACAGAGGGCAGGGTGTATCTGTCCGTGGGCACGGGGCAGCGTCCTACCCGAAACGTGCGCCCATCTTCGTTACACCGGCCATTCCTCGATGAGACCCCAACGTGGTCTCGTGTGTCCCGGGGTGTCTCCTGACTCAAAAATGGCGATCCTGCAGACACACGGGGAGTAGACTGCTGAGGTGCGTTCTCCCGTCGTTACACGGTACGCTCGTCAGACACATCCAATACAGGCCGTTCCGGGATGGGAGATGACGAATCATAAGGCACCACATATCTCTTCAAGCGCGATGGGTGAATATGCCACAATCAGCGACCGTATTGAATCCTCACACTCTGATCCCAACGAACTTCCACAATCTCAACGGGCCCCTGCCAGGGACGATGGAATTTCGGTGATGTGCCTACCGGCACCATCAGACAATGTAACCAGGCCTTGTCCCCCACCTGCCATGGCTCACGTGGAAGCTGTGTACCGTGCAGGCGCTCATTAGCCGCCTGCCTTCGTTCCGTATTTCCCAGCGAGGCCTCCCTAGCCTCTTTCAATCGATCCAATGCCTCAAGCATGGGGACAGGCACCGCTGGCGACTTCCCTTTAGATTTTACCCCCAGCCTGATCAAGGCCGGGGCTTCTGGTTCACGACCATACATCAAATAGAAGGGTGAATACCCTGTCGAAGCATGTGGGGCTAATCTATAAGCGGCCAAGGCCGCCGGAACATGTAGATCCCAGTCTGTCTGAGTCGAATTAACCTGTTGGCACAACATAGACGTCAATGTTCGATGAAGACGCTCGACCATCCCGTCGGTATGCGGGTGGTATGGGGATGTCTGAATTTTCCTTGTAACCAATGCGTCACACACTTCCTTCAATAGGCGGGACGAATTATTTTTTACCCTGGTCCAAAAGCAGGTGCTCCGGGCACCTTTGTCAAAAACGTAACCCTGCAGGAAGGCCTCCACGATCGATCCTGTCGATTGGTCCACTAACGGCCATGCCATAGGCCACTGAGTGAGGTACTCGACCCCCACAAGCAGGTATTTGTGACCCTGCGGGGTAACGGGGAACGGTCCCAGAATATCAAGGGCTACAATCTCGTTCACCCGCAAAACACGTATCGACTGCAATGGTACCCAATATGGCTGTGCCGGTGCCTTCCACCGTGCACACTCGTGACAAGCCTTAACATACAAATGAACATCATTCTGTAATCCCGGCAAATAGAAATCGTTACTCAAAGTCAAAGCTGTTTTCTTCTCCCCCAAGTGCATCAATCGCTCGTGCGATACAAAACTTCTTTAAGACGACATCCCATCTGACCAGGAGGTCGTCTACGAGTCGAAGAAAGGCCCGATCATCCGACTGCTTATAACGGGAGGCCCGAAGCCTCATTCTGGTAAGCGAAGGATTGTCCGCTTGCAAGCGCGCCCAACAATCCCGTGACAATCTCAGCAACCCAGGCTCCTTAGCCGGTGCTTCGTCAACCCGGTCTGAATCAGCTGCAGCGGCCATGGCCGGAATGCCCTGCAGCGGCGGCCCGCAGCGCAGCGATCCCTCAGAGCATCTACACAAGCCCGATGACCGAGGCAATCGGGACAGCGCATCCGTGTTAACATGATGCGTCCCTTTCCTGTGCTGGACCATGAAGGAGTATCCCTGCAGGACCTCAAGCCACCGGGCCATTTGGTCCGAGGGTTGATCGATCCGCAAGGAGTACTGTAGTGCCGCGTGGTCAGTGCGGACCAAAAATCGTCTCCCATACAAGTATGGTCGATACAGCTGCACAAAGTGTACAATCGCCAACAATTCCCTGCGTGTTACACAATATCTTTGCTCTGCCGGGGACAGTACATGGCTACCATACGCGACGACCCTTCCAACTCCGTCAATCGTTTGCGACAATACAGCGCCGATGCCCGTGTCACTGGCATCGGTGTCCAAAATAAACATTTCCGCAAAATTTGGATATCCGAGCGGCGGTGCGTCAGCCAAAGCGTCCCGGAGCATCTCAAACGAACGCTGTTCCTCGTCACCCCACAGAAACTTCTTACCCTTAGCAGTCAGCGTGTGCAGCGGCCTCGAAATTTTGGCAAAGTTTTTAACAAATCGACGGTAGTATGACGCGAATCCCACGAAGCTACGCACTTCCGACACTGTCTTAGGCACTGGCCATGCACGTACACAACTGGTTTTCTCTGGGTCTGTGGCGACCCCCTCTTCACTGACCACATGCCCCAAGTATTTAATAGATGTTCTCAACAAATGGCATTTTTGGGGTTTAAATTTCAAATTGGCGTCCCGTACCCTGCCAAACACAGCCCGTAGCCGCTGCAAGTGTCCCTCAAAATCCTTACTGAACACAATGACGTCGTCAAGGTATATCAAACATGACTCCCAATGCAATCCGGACAATACAAGTTCCATCAATCTTTGAAAGGTGGCTGGCGTAGAGTGCAGCCCCATCGGTAGTACGTTAAATTGGAACGACCCTTGCGGCGTGCGGAAGGCCGTCTTCGGTTTAGATTCCTCGTCCAAGGGCAATTGCCAAAAGCCCGACAAAAGATCTAAAGTGGAGAAAAACTTCGCACCGGACAATGCGTCCAATGAGTCGTCAATGCGCGGGAGCGGATATGCATCCGCCACCGAAACCTTATTCAATTTGCGGTAATCTACATAAAATCGTAGAGAACCATCTCGTTTTTTCAACCAATACGATCGGAGCCCCCCATGGGCTGGAAGAAGGAGAGACGATATTCTGTTGCAACATCTCGTCAACCGTTTTCCGAATGCAATCCTTCTCCAGCGGGCTCACTCGGTGAGGATTTAATCGAATTGGGGGTGCATCCCTAGTATCAATGTGATGCCGCAATAAGGTCGTGCGACCGACATCAAACTTTCCTGAGCTAAAAACGTCCCTGAATTCCTAAAGCAACCCCCTCAGACGCGTCCGCTGCTCAGGTGTCAAATCGTCGTTGCATTCATACAAATCGCGAAACCAGGTCGGTTCCTCCTCCCGTGGCAGCGCGTCTCCTTCCCCAGCTGCCAAGCACGCATCTCCTTCCGAACCCCGCGCGACCGACGCATGCCCCAACGTAGTCCCCTCTTGAATAACGACCGGATCGTGCCCCGTGTTCACAATCTGGATGAACGGTTCGGCCGTCGCTGGCACCATCGTAAAAGCACCCACCAAAAAGGGCGTTCGTGCCACGGCATTCGACGGTGTCAACAGAATGCCTTCCTCCAAGTTACCCACTGACAGCCCTTTTTTCAACCTTAACGGCACAAGCATCTGCGTCGCAGGCGGAACGCGCACCGTGCGGCTAACCACCGCCTGAACCACAGCGTTGACACCATAAATTTAAGGCACTTCCCCGATGGCAATTCCAATCGTCCCTTCTCAATCGAAATCTTAATTGGCATCTTTTGCAAAAAATCCGTGCATAACAAACAAGGTACAGCCAAAACAGACGAAACCAAAATGTATCCCGTTACGCACACCTCCCCGACTTGTATTGTTGCAAGTACTCGACCCAAAATTCCCAAACTGCCCCCATTTGCCGCTATACACGGGCCATCCACTAGTTCCAAAACATGGGGCGAGGTTGGTAATAATCAGAAAGTTTGCAAGGAAATGAGGGTCGCAGAAGTCCCCGTATCGACAATGACTCGAACCTGTACCCCTTGAACAAGCGCCATCACATCCGACGAACCCGGCGCAGCTCCCAAAACACGATGAGTCAACGCACCTCATACAGCATTCCCATGTGCATCATACGAAGAGGGATCAACAGTGTGTGGTGTCGCGGATGGGTGAGGTGTAGGATACGGCCGTGTATTGCATGTTTCGCGACTCGCCTGATAATCCTGCGCTGGGTAGAATCCGCGGTTGTAGCCTCCTGATGATCGCGGTAAGACGCCTCTCCGTCTCCAGCAGTCTCGTGCGAAGTGTCCTCGACGCCCGCACTCGTAACACGTCAGCGGACCGCCACGTCCGAACGTCCCGGGGTGGCGAGGTGGGCCCAACAGCGGTCGTGCGGCCGCTGCCGTCAGCGACCTCGGCTCCAACTCCGGCAGGCCCCCATCCACACCGGCGCCCACCACCAGGGGCTGTGGTGGCACCGCCGATGGCTCGTCGCGAAGATCCAGGTTGGCCTGGATGTTCCTGGCAATCTGCAAAGATGACCCGTCGTCGTCGCTGTTGCTGGGAAGTGAGAGGACGACTCTTAGCTCCTTTGCCATCTGCAACAGCTTCTCCTGGGCCAAGGAATCAAGGGCAGCCTGAACCATCGCCAGTTAAGCCACTTGGCCGAGGGTCAATAGCGCACTGCGATACGCGAGGGGAGATTCCATCTCCGCCCGCCGTCTCAACTGAAATTTGCGCTTGGCGACCAATCGAGGTTCATAAATGTCCTGCATCGCCGTGAATGTCTCTGACAATGACAAGCGAACCCCCCCAGGGAGGCCGTAGAACGTCGCCAGGGCATCGTCGTCCAAGGCTGTTGGCAGGGCCCGTAGCGCTTCAGCCTCCGTCCACTCGAGCGACTCGTACGCTGCTCGAAACCGTCGCGTAAACGCCGTCCAGTCGCCGACTTTAACCTCGAAGCGTTCCACGTGCAGTCAGCGTCGCGTGCTCGAAGTCAGCGACTCCGGCTCCTCCACGGCGTCCAGCTGTGCACCCGGTGCATCGGGAGATACAGCCGCGCCACCGGCCCCCGCAGATGTTACGAGCTCGTGCGGCAGCTGATCCGATCCCGTCGGCGCCGCCCGTATCGTTTGCATAAACTGTTCAAATTATTTCGTGAGCGCCGCCATCCTGACCTCCCACGCCGCCATCGAAGCTCTCCATATGTGAGGCGGGCTCGGCTCATCCTCGTTGTTCGGGTCGCCCTCGTCACACGGTGGCGCCCCATCAGTCGTGTCCTCCGGGGGAGCGGGAGAATCCAATCCCGATGGAGGTATCACATCCGCGTCGCTGCTATTGGCCGACGAGGTCGCCGGCAAGTTCTTCTTCTTCGTAATTTTCTTTGACATATCGGCGTAGTTCTTTTAATCACTTCTAACACCAGTTGTAGGACTCTTACTGACGCGACAACTTCTTTGTCTTTCTCGTTCCTTTAATTCCGCATATAGTTCACATCTCCGACAGCATCGTTCAATGTTCCTCCATACACTTCAATGTACAATTCTCTTTCAGCCCCACTCGATGTCCCTTCGTTCACTCGCTCTGCTGCTTCGCTTTCTCTCTCTCCACCAAGGTCTGTTACTCCGCTGCTTCGCTAGGCTGTACTCGCTCTGTCCTTGCTACTCTTTGCTTCGCTACGCTGTACTCGTTCCGTCCTTGCTACTCTGTCCGTACTCTCTATATCCACTGCTACCGTATACTGCATTCTCTTTGTCCACTGCTACCTCATACTATTCACTCTTATCCACTGCTACCTTATACTATACACTCTTATCCACTGCTACCTTATACTATACACTCTTATCCACTGCTACCTTATACTATACATTCTGGTCCAGGCACCAACTCCAACGCTAACTCCAACTGCGACTCCAACCCTAACAATGACTCCCCTATCTCCATACCCCCGCTTCACTACTCGCCCCCAGGCCCCCAGCCTCACGTGATCCTGTTATCATAGCCACCCCGGCGCCAGCCATCAAACACTCACCCTCTTGACCAATCACCGGCCTGTGTCCTCAGTTACCCTTAACACCTGTGGCGCCTCTTAATGACCTCCCCCTTAATTGGCGCAACAACAACTGTATATCCTCAGTTGCCCCCACTGTCCGCTGCACGCTAGCATCGCAACCAAACGCGTGGCGCGTGTCATTTCAAGTCCTACATATGTAATGTTTCGGCTTGGGTATAATTGTCCATGGTAAACTGACGTTGGCTGTAATTGCCCACGGTCCCTTACGTTATGGCAAGCTTCGGGGCTGCTTCCTGGAGTCGTGAAGTTCTTCCATTACTAGTACGGTACATTTCATTAAAGCGTGTTTAAAAAAAAGTATTTTTAAATATTACTTATGACTGACACAGGCCCTCCTCCATGATCTCCACTCCTGCATGCCCTGCTTTTCTCCATGAATGGACGGTCCTGGGCAAGCTGCTCCCCAGTTCGCCGTGGGAATTCCAATCTTAAGGTTGACACGCAGCAGCCCCTCTTATCATTACCGTATTTTCCCGCATATAACCCGCGGGGTAGACCACTTTTTACAAACAAAACAAGACCCTGCGGGGTATATGGAGGTGCGGGCTATCCCAAAAATATTTTACACGTCTGACATGTCATAACTTGATAATTGTTTTTTTACCCTTCTATCTGGCAACAAAACTGACACCTTTTTTACAAGGAGTCATGTTTACATAGACCACAATATCTGCAGTCATAATGCAAACAAATAACATAACTCTGATAATGTGCACTGTCCCTGAAGTTGATTGGTCCACACCCGAGACACGGGAACAGCATAGGCAGACACACATGCAGAGAGAGACGCACACAAAGACAAACGAATCTGTGCCGAGGCCTTAAGTAGAGAGAGGGGGGAGGGGCCAGGGCAGAGAGAGGACTGGGGAGGCGGGACCAGCTGACAAACGATGGGACAAAGAGGGAGGATCTTCTTGGTTCTTTCGGTAAAGTCACGTAGAAGGGAAGTAATAAAAATAATTTTTAAAAACATAATACAATAATTCTCATGACGTTTCGGCCACAACGCAAGCAGCCGTCCTCAGGTGAAGACCAGGTCTGTCGGGTAGACAGCGTCTGAATGAAACACCACCACGTTTGGAGCGTATATTTAAGCTGGGTTGGAAGGGGGGACGGGCGCCTTGACAAAATAATTTGCATATCAAGAGGAATTTAGCATATTGATGGGAAATGCAGGTATGTGATTAGTACGACTTGTGAAATGCGTAGGAGGTGTGCGGGGGGTTTCAAAGTCATATTATTATGACATTGACTTCTCCAAGACAGAGGTTCTCTGCAAGCCATCTGGCTACCATGAGAGATTCGTTCATGAGGCGATCCACATATACAAATAGAGACAATTTCAACCGAGAAGATGGATTCTGACTCAGCAATCATTTAAAGGACGTAATAAACCATTTCGGATCTTAACTGATTGTGTTCACGTTTACGGCGACTTTCAGACCGCAGTCCACTCACTGGCATAACTATATATCTTGTATTCTCCGCAGGGAATGGATTCTTTGCTCCGCTGCAAGTCTCCTACTCCCACTCTTCCATTGACATATCTCGTTGCTTCCTCTTAGTATCTTTCACTCGACGGTCAATGGTATAGTGTATAGCAGATTGTATTATAATAAATAGTATAAAATTGTAATGTTTAATACAACGTATAAGGCAATATATAGTATCGTAATTGTATAGTGAATATACAGCAGTGTGATATACAGTAGGGTGGATAGAATAATACATAGTGTAATATTACACTATGTATTATTCTAAGGTATAGGGTGGTGTATAGTAATACAGTATATAATTTAAGGTTGGGTTTGTCTATGGCAGCATATAGTACGGGGTAGACCCGTGTGATGTAAGGGAAAAAAGTTTAGCTGGAAGAGTGGGGGTCGCTAGCCCCCGAGATCCCTCCCTCGATAATACTAACGGCCGGACTAACATCATCAATCGCCCACCCGCTGCTAAGCGAACCGCCGCTAGGCTCCTCACCCATGGTGTGGGAGCCGTCACCCGAGGATTCCCCTCCACCGCGGGTCCGCGTAGCAGGCATGGTTAACCACGTACGCGCACACCCACACACAGCTCTGCACGGCACTCACCCAACACTGACCACTCACGTTAGGATCGCGCACCTGTGTTACACACGTCGTGAACGTGCGCGCACACACATACAGCTCCACACGCGATACCCACTCTTGCGCCGCTCTGCGCCGCGCTGGCCGCTCACGTTACGATCGCGCACCTGGGGTACGCCGATTACGCACGCCGAGAGCTTACGCAAGTAACGAGCACACGCAAGCGGGGCACACGCCGACACAACGACTCAAGCCGCCGCCGCCGTGCGCGCGAGACAAACCGTACAACAATGCGCAGCCGATTACGCGCTCGAGCCGCGGGGTCGGGGGTCAGGGGTCCACCACCGCGCCGCACTTTACGCAAGTAACGAGCACACGCAAGCGGGGCACACGCCGACACGACGACTCGTCCCCTCCCCCACTCGCGCGTGCACGTCAACACAAATATCGTACAAGGACGATTCTCCTCTCACACGGCTGCGTAGTCACGCCAACACACAAAAGTGCTCTCCCCGGGCGTTAACGCACACACCTCCGTACCCGCACAATCGTACAGAGACCACGGCCTTTATGCATACAACGACCACACACTCGCGAATGCAGTGCACGCTAATACCACGTTCCAAAAACACCCAACAACACGGTTTTGTTACTACGCTCGAGATTTTATTAGCCCTTGCTAACCAACCGAGCCACCCGTGTGTGTGTGCGGGCCAGCAAGGCGCTTCTAACCCACACTCTGGTGCCGTGTAGCCCTATTCTATGCTGCGCTCTCTGCTAAACCGCTTTCCTACTCGTCCTTACCCCGAACTAACCCTCTCCTACGGATCCTACTCTCCGCTCTGAGGTGTTGTAAGGCGCGCAACACGATACCGTCTGTAGTCCTTGGTGACCTTGCGGCGCTCAGATCGTCCTGCAGACAATCTAGCGGCTCGCCCGATGACTCCTTCGTCGCTGACCCCGTGTCCAAACTCCAGAAGAAGAGACTTCCCTACTGCCCCTGCGTTTTCTTTTAAACTATTCACATCAAAGGCTAGGCGCCCCCGTCCCGACCGCCTTGGTCTCTCGACCAATCCTGAGCCTAGGATTTCCCGCTCTTTTGCGATCCCGCCGGCCTTTGAACTTTCGACCAATCAGTCGTCCCGGGTCCTGATCCCAGCTATCTGCCTTGCTGACCCGTGTTTGTGTTTGTATGCGTTTCTAACTGCGGGGCTCTCTGAGCTCGCCGTGGTCGTGCGATCTCAAATCCGCCCATGGCGCCGCAGTGTTACTTGGCCTGGGAAGGGTCCTGTCCAATTCCCTGGCCCTGAGAAACCGTGGGGTAACCCCCCTAGGGGGCCCTCGGGTGTAAACTCAGGGTAGGTGACCCGACCACGAGGCCCTACGTGGGTGCGGGTGCGTGTTTATGTGGGGGGGGGTGATGGGGGGCAGTGCGGCGGTGGAAGCCGGGCGGCTCCCTGGCTCGGCCGAGCGGCCCCGTCGCTGTGGCACCACATAGCCCCCCGGGGTGCCAGTCCCCGTCCCGGGTTGACTGGAGCACCTCGCCTGGGTTGCCCCCACGAGGTATCGCCGCGGGGTCCGCGGGATTCGCCCGGCCCTTGTGGCTGGCCTCGGGGGTGGCGGCTCCGTCTCCTGGGGCTCCGGCGGTGGTCTCCTCCTCCATTCCAACGGCTCCCCTCGGTCTCTGGCACCTGCGGGCTGGGGAACAAACTCAGAGGCGGTGGGGTTTAAGAGTCGCCGTCCTCGTCGCCCCCGGCCCCGCCCGGGGCCCCTCGGAGCCCGGGGCTCCGTGGGGCCCATATACTGCGCGAGGCCCTCGGGCACGGGGGGTGGGGGGACCCCGGGGTTTCGGGGGTACTTGGACGGCGGGGCTCCCCCCCTCGGGGGCTGCTCGCCACGGCTTCAGTCGGCGGATGTTGACCACCATCTCCCGGCCTCTCTCTCCTCCCTGAATCAGCACCGTCCATGGTGAGATCTGCCGTCTCACAATCCAGGGTCCTCGCCAGTAGGTGGTCAGCTTCCCCACCTGTCCGGCACCGACGCGGGGAGTGTACAGCCACACCTCGGAGCCCGCAGTGTAGAAGGGGGGCTCCATACGGGGTCGGGCGCCCTGCTCTTGCCGCTGGTGCGCGGCCTCTCCGTGCGGGTAGGCTCGGCCCCTGGCCCCTCGCAGGGTCTCCAGCAAGTGCTCCACGGGGTGGCTCCCTTCCTCCCATTGCGGCGGAGGGACACCGAACAGCAGATCTGCGGGCAGGCGAGACTCGCGACCAAACATCATTAGGAACGGGGTCTGTCCTGTAGATGTGTGAACGGCGGTGGTGTAGGCGAACAGGGCATAGGGGAGGTGTTCGTCCCAGTCCTGTTGATTCGCGGCCGCCATGCGTTTAAGCTTCCCGGCCAGAGTCTGGTTCATCCTCTCTACCATCCCGTTCGCCTGGGGGTGATATGCCGTGGTTCGGTCCTTCTGGATCCCGAACTCTCGGCACAGCGCCTGGAATAGTTCGGCCTCGAATTCACTACCCTGGTCGGTAATGACTCGTTCGGGGATCCCGCACTTAAGTACGTAGTTTTCCACGAAGGCCCGGGCCACTACGAGGGCTGTTTTATCCGGGATAGCCACCGCCACGGGGTAGCGGGTGAAGTACTCCACTGCTACAAGAATATATCGGTTGCCCCGGTGGGATCGTGGAAAGGGCCCCTGCAGGTCGATTCCGACCAACTGATTCGTCCGACTGACTCGGAACGGCCTCAGGGGTACCTGGTACCTCGCCGGCTTTTGCCCACACTGCTGACAGGCCCGGCAGCCCTGCACCCAGGCGGCCACATCTTGCGCCAATTTAGGCCAGAGATACTGGCGACGCAGAGTCTCCCGGGTGCGCCGTTCCCCATCATGGCCCCCGAGCGGGTGGTCGTGTACCAGTCGTAGTAGTTGGGGTCGCACATGGGCGGGAACGCAGATGCACCCAGGCTGCCCAGCGTCGGCCAGTTCCCTCACCACCCCGTTTTTCACACACAACCGGGCATACAAACCGCTCCAGGGCCCTGGTAGTGCATCCTCCTTCTCTCGCAGTGCCGCCTCCACCGCCGCCAGATCCGGATCTCGCTGCTGGGTCTGTCTCAGCTGCTCGTCGTTCAGGCCCGGGAAGGCGCAGCCGACGTCCTCCTGGATCCGTCCGATCGGGTCCCGAGCTGCGGGTCCCGCGCTTGCCGGGCGGTCGACGGGATCCTCGGTGCCACCTGCGAGAGTCTCTGTGGCGCACACTGCACTCTCTCTCGCTGGGGGGGGGTCAGTGGCCGCGGCCTCTCGGGGGTCCGTTGCCTGCCGGCAGCGTCCCCCCGTGAAACACGGACAGGCCTCCTCCGCCCTCGTCTCGGCGAACACCGTGGGTCGCCTCGACAAGGCGTCCGCGTTTGCATGCGTCCGGCCAGCCCGATACTCGATTTGCAGGTTGTACTCCTGCAACTGCGCCAACCACCGGGCCATCTGCCCCCGCGGCTCCTTGAATGTAAGAAGGAACTGCAGAGCATAATGGTCAGTGCGTACGCGACATCTCCTGCCGTACAAATACGGCCGGAACTGTTTGCATGCGAAAATTACGGCGTACAACTCTTGGCGGGTCACGCAATAGTTCAGCTCGGCCCCACTCAAGGTCCGGCTGGCGTACGCGATGACTCGTTCCGTCCCATCCTGTACCTGTGACAACACCGCGCCCAGCCCGCTGCTGCAGGCGTCGGTGTCCAAAATAAAATCGGTGGTAAAATCGGGGAAAGCGAGGGTGGGGGCGTGGGTGAGGTGATCTTTGAGAGTGGTGAAGGCCGTCTGGCAGGCCCTCGTCCACTGGTAGGGGTGCTTAGGGGAGGTGAGTTGGGTGAGAGGGCGTGCAATCTCACTGAATCCCTTTACAAATCGACGATAATAGGTGGCGAGCCCCAAAAATGATCTGATCTCCGTCAGATTCCTTGGCCGTGGCCACTCCACTACGGCGCGTACCTTCTCCGGATCGGTGTGCACGCCTGCCTCGCTGACGCGATGCCCGAGGTACCCCACCTCGTGTTGTGCGATGTAACACTTACGTGGCTTGAGCTTGAGATGAGCCGCTCGCAGTCGCTGGAACACCTCTCGAAGCCTGGACCAATGCTCAGACAAAGATCTACTGAACACTATCACATCGTCCAAGTAAATCAGGCACTGTTCCCATTGCAAGCCCCGCATCACCAACTCCATCAGCCGCTGGAACGTCGCAGGCGCATTGGTGAGTCCGAACGGGAGTACTCGAAACTCGAATAGTCCCATCGGGGTGGTGAATGCGGTTTTCGGCCGATCCTCCTCCGCCATCTCCACCTGCCAGTACCCGGACGCGAGATCGAGGGTGGAAAAATATCGCGCTCCGGCGAGGCTGTCGAAGGTGTCGTCGATGCGGGGTATGGGGAAGGCATCGCCGAGCGTGACTGCATTTAGTTTACGGTAATCGACGCAGAACCGAGTTGACCCATCCTTTTTCGTTACTAGTACCACTGGGGCTGACCAGGGGCTCGCCGAGGGCTGAATTATGTTATCGCGAAGCATGTCCCCAACTGCCTCTTTGATTTGGGCGCGTTCGGGTGCGCCCACTCGGTACGCAGGGAGTTTGATGGGTCGGGCTGCACCGGTGTCAATTTGGTGCTTAACAAGTTCGGTCCGACCCACGTCCGAGTCGTGTTCACTGAATACGTCGGCATACTCCCGCAGTAACTCGCGCAGCCGATCGGCCTCTCCCTTAGGTAAATCCGCCCATGGTACATGTAACGCGTCGAGCAGGGGAACGACCTCGGCTTGGGGAGTCGGGCCGACTCGCCATGCCAGGTCCTGGTCACCCTCAGGACGCCCGGGGTCCTCAGCCCAGAGTGCGAACACCGAGTCGTTAGAGTGGCGTGCGTGCAGGGGGTGTACGGTGGCTATCGGGGTGCGCCGCCGCAGTATCGCTGGGGTACTGTGGGGGTTAAACATCCGCATAAACAATCGGTCCCCATCTGCGTTTACCAACGTGGAGGATCCCACTATCCCATACCGTTTTGCCAACTCCGGGTGAGGAGTTAGCATCACCTCTCCTGATGGTCGGAGCGCGGGGTCGGTGGGGGATGTTGCCACCGGCACCAGCATCTCGGTGAGCGGGCCGATGGTGACTGCCGTCGCCAGGATAGCGGCCACAGGTGCGAAGCGGGGGCGCGTTGGTTCTCGTCCCAGGAACGGTATCCGCTCGCCGTTGCTCTCCATGGTGGCGCATCGCTGGCGGGGTTGCACGTTGAGTCCCAGCCGTTCTAAGAGGTCGGTACCTGCGATACACTCGTGACACAACGCACTCGACACGTAGAACTCCTGGGTGCACACCTGACTGCCTATGCGGACCTCTAGGGTGGCTCTCCCCAGCAGCCCCATTCCGGCTCCGCTCGCCGTGTGCAGCGCGCGGTCCGGTGCCTGCAGGTGACGCACGTCGACCCCGATCGCGCTGCAGTGCGCTGCGCTCACGAGCGAGGCCACCGCCCCCGTGTCCAGCAGAATTCGGGTACGCACTCCGTTTACCTCCCCTTCCACCAGCGACGTGGCCCCCGTGATCCCCGCCACCAGCTCCCGTAGCCAGTCGCCAGGAGTCACCGTTTCCGTGGGCGTTGTTGTTGGAACCTGTGTGGAGATCACTCGCTCGCCATTATTACCGTCTTTTTGCATCGGGACCGCTTCGAATGCACCCCCAGATGGTCCACTCTCTAGGGGGCGTTGGGGTTTTAGCCCCGGCGCGTTTCTAGCGCGGGCGATCTGCGGACAGTCTCTCACGAGATGCCCTCGCCGGTCACACAGGTAACACGCACGGGGGGCCGTCCCGTAGGAGCCCCCCCGTCCGTTCCCTATCCCCCCTCCGGCACGCCGCTGCCCCGACTCTGCCTCTAGTCGGGCTACCCTCCCAGATAACCCTCCCACCGTGGCGCGTAGGTCCCCCATTTCGGATCGGATGGTCTCAACGGAGGATTGCACCTGGGTTACCTGGCCGGCTATATCTCCCATGCCGGTCTGTAACCCAGCTACCCAACCCGGGGTTGTCTCGCGGGACACTGGAGGTTCTCTTTCCCGGCCCCTTACCGTCCTCGCGAGCTCCTGTTCCTCCTCCTCGTCTTCCGAGAGCAGGCTCGCAATGGCGCGCTCTCGTCCCAGCCCCCGGAGCTGCGCGCGTTCGCTGTGAATTCTTTCACACTTACGTGCGCGCTCGACAAGGGTGTTAAAGGGAAGACGTGGGCAGCTCATGTCTGGCTGCCACCACGCCGTGCGAGACAGGTACCGCTGGATTTTCTCGGCAGCCAGTTCCTCAATAACCTCAGTTGCGTACCCCGGGCGTGCGATCTTTGTTAACTCGCGCACATCCTCGGCGTAATCACGGAGATCTTCGCCAGGTTGGCGACGGCGCGCCTCTAAGGCCGATTTTGCTTCCTCCTCGTCACGTGTGCCAAAACGCTGATCGAGTCGGCACATCAGCTCCTCTAGCTGTGTCTGTGCGCTCGCGGGTAACGCTTCTACAAAATCGGCTGCCCGCCCATCAAGATTCATATTAAGTTGACGTACTGCCTGCGCGTCCGTCCATCCATTAATTTCCTTGGCCCCTAAGAGATTGCGGGCGAATGCCTTCCACGAAGGGGCCCCCCGGCCGGTAAATATCAGTCTTATTTTAGCGTGAGGTAACGCGGGGGTCCGTACCGCTTCCGACACCAATTTGTGGGGGTCGCTAGCCCCCGAGATTCCTCCCTCGATAATACTAACGGCCGGACTAACATCATCAATCGCCCCCCCGCTGCTAAGCGAACCGCCGCTAGGCTCCTCACCCATGGTGTGGGAGCCGTCACCCGAGGATTCCCCTCCACCGCGGGTCCGCGTAGCAGGCATGGTTAACCACGTACGCGCACACCCACACACAGCTCTGCACGGCACTCACCCAACACTGACCACTCACGTTAGGATCGCGCACCTGTGTTACACACGTCGTGAACGTGCGCGCACACACATACAGCTCCACACGCGATACCCACTCTTGCGCCGCTCTGCGCCGCGCTGGCCGCTCACGTTACGATCGCGCACCTGGGGTACGCCGATTACGCACGCCGAGAGCTTACGCAAGTAACGAGCACACGCAAGCGGGGCACACGCCGACACAACGACTCAAGCCGCCGCCGCCGTGCGCGCGAGACAAACCGTACAACAATGCGCAGCCGATTACGCGCTCGAGCCGCGGGGTCGGGGGTCAGGGGTCCACCACCGCGCCGCACTTTACGCAAGTAACGAGCACACGCAAGCGGGGCACACGCCGACACGACGACTCGTCCCCTCCCCCACTCGCGCGTGCACGTCAACACAAATATCGTACAAGGACGATTCTCCTCTCACACGGCTGCGTAGTCACGCCAACACACAAAAGTGCTCTCCCCGGGCGTTAACGCACACACCTCCGTACCCGCACAATCGTACAGAGACCACGGCCTTTATGCATACAACGACCACACACTCGCGAATGCAGTGCACGCTAATACCACGTTCCAAAAACACCCAACAACACGGTTTTGTTACTACGCTCGAGATTTTATTAGCCCTTGCTAACCAACCGAGCCACCCGTGTGTGTGTGCGGGCCAGCAAGGCGCTTCTAACCCTCACTCTGGTGCCGTGTAGCCCTATTCTATGCTGCGCTCTCTGCTAAACCGCTTTCCTACTCGTCCTTACCCCGAACTAACCCTCTCCTACGGATCCTACTCTCCGCTCTGAGGTGTTGTAAGGCGCGCAACACGATACCGTCTGTAGTCCTTGGTGACCTTGCGGCGCTCAGATCGTCCTGCAGACAATCTAGCGGCTCGCCCGATGACTCCTTCGTCGCTGACCCCGTGTCCAAACTCCAGAAGAAGAGACTTCCCTACTGCCCCTGCGTTTTCTTTTAAACTATTCACATCAAAGGCTAGGCGCCCCCGTCCCGACCGCCTTGGTCTCTCGACCAATCCTGAGCCTAGGATTTCCCGCTCTTTTGCGATCCCGCCGGCCTTTGAACTTTCGACCAATCAGTCGTCCCGGGTCCTGATCCCAGCTATCTGCCTTGCTGACCCGTGTTTGTGTTTGTATGCGTTTCTAACTGCGGGGCTCTCTGAGCTCGCCGTGGTCGTGCGATCTCAAATCCGCCCACGGCGCCGCAGTGTTACTTGGCCTGGGAAGGGTCCTGTCCAATTCCCTGGCCCTGAGAAACCGTGGGGTAACCCCCCTAGGGGGCCCTCGGGTGAAAACTCAGGGTAGGTGACCCGACCACGAGGCCCTACGTGGGTGCGGGTGCGTGTTTATGTGGGGGGGGTGATGGGGGGCAGTGCGGCGGTGGAAGCCGGGCGGCTCCCTGGCTCGGCCGAGCGGCCCCGTCGCTGTGGCACCACAGAAGCATATTATATTTTTTGCGACATAGAATTGTAATGTATTACTTACTGTTAGTAGCTCAGCTTATTGGAGAGTATATTTAGTATACTGATGATACTATGTAGTTTATACTTTAGATTTTTACGTGGTTGTTTAGTTACTGCAGCTACATACTATTAACATTCCTTCCCTTTATTAATGCTACCCCTATCCCCTCCCTTTGATGCTGCTAATCCTGCATAATGCACGGGCATAATGACTTTGAAAACCCCCCGCACACCTCCTACGAATTTCACAAGTAGTACTAATCACATACCTGCATTTCCCATCAATATGCTAAATTCCTCTTGATATGCAAATTATTTTGTCAAGGCGCCCTTCCCCTCTTCCAACCCAGCTTACATATACGCTCCAAGCGTGGTGGTGTTTCATTCAGACGCTGTCTCCCCGACAGACCTGGTCTTCACCTGAGGACGGCTGCTTGCGTTGTGGCCGAAACGTCGTGAGAATTATTTTATTATGTTTTATTTTTATTATTTTATTACTTCCCTTCTACGTGACTTTGCCGAAAGAACCAAGAAGATGAATCCCTGCAGTCACGAAAGCTTTAAATCGAAAAGAGGGAGGAGTGTGGAATTCCGTAACACAGTGGCCGGAGGAGAGACAATGGTTTCGAAAGTTTAGAATCTAGTTTGAACCACCTCTACGGGGAAAGTTTACTCACAACTCACACTTTACTTATAATTTAGCAATCTTTGGAAGAACGTTAATGAACCAGGCTATGCGTTAACTGTGTGTTAACCGACCCTCTGTGTTGCATTGCATTACACTTCTTTATTTTACTAAATTTGCTCTCTCAAACTTTTGATTTTCTTGTTCTAAACCATTGTCTCTCCTCCGGCCACTGTTGTCCGGAATTCCACATTGTTCCCTCCTTGTCCCCTCGTGCGTCAGCTGGTCCCACCTCCCCAGTCCTCTCTCTGCCCGGCCCCTCCCCCCTCTCTCTATTTAAGGCCTCTGCACAGATTCGTTGTCCTTCTGTTTGTCTTGGTGTGTCTCTCGCTCTGCATGTGTGTCTGCCTATGCTGTTCCCGTGTCTGTGTTTTATCATGAATTATTACCTGATGATGGTTGCTTGTGTTGCAACCGAAACGTCGCATTCTATTATTATTTGATTTTATTTTCTCCGTGACTTTACCGAAAGAACCAAAGAGTAATCCCTGCAGTCACGAAAGCTTCGAATCTAGTTTTTACGACTTAAGTCCTTTATTTGTCATAACGGTATGCATAATACAGTGAAACTGCTCTCTTATCTTCATTATTATTTGTGCCCTACCAATGTCTGCAGCCAGGATCAATCGATGACAATCCTATTACCTGCAAATATTTAACAGATGAGATGCGTTGCACCGTTAATTCCTCCAGTTTGATAATATTTCTCTTGTCCGTATGCATCTGTGCAGATAGGTTTTTTTTGCGGTTAAGCCATAGTCCCCACATACCGCTCGTATCAATGTGGATACGAGGAGCGGCGACCCACTACTCTGTAGAGTAACATTGGTATAAACGCTTGTTACAATATGAACAGCGCATTGAAAACGCGTACTATTTTATGTACTGTTTACAAACTGTGTTCACAAATCCACACTGAGAAACACAATGATTGACAGAGGGGTGTTAATTATTTTTTCGATAGTGTATTTAAATATAGGTACTGCAGGGAAGTAGTTTTCAATTTTAAATGCATAGTTTAACAAGACAACACTTCCCACCATCCTTCAAACCCATTGGTGAAAAAGAGCAAAGTTATTGTTCCGATTTTAAGCTTTCGTGACTGCAGGGATTCATCTTCTTGGTTTTTTCGGTAAAGTCACGTAGAAGGGAAGTAATAAAATAATAAAAATAAAACATAATAAAATAATTCTCACGACGTTTCGGCTACAACGCAAGCAGCCGTCTTCAGGTGAAGAATGAGACACTGCCAAACTAGGAGCTTATATATAAGCTGGGTTGGAGGTGGAAGAAGGGCGTGTTGTATATGTTGGGTATCAAATTTTTTGATGTGTTGTATGCGTGCGTGGGTGAAATTATTATGTTGTATATGTGGGTTATGAATTTCAGTGAAAATAATAATAATCAAATGAAATTTAGTCAAATGTGTAATTATCCGGAGGTATGTTAATTATGCCAATTCGAGAGGTAATCGTAGTAATTATGCGAGTGGGTGTAATTATGATAATGCAAGTCGTTATGATAACCAGACCCCGCCTCGGTGACGAGGGTGGGTTATCGATCGGAATAAGGCAATTAATCGTATGCAGTTATGCAGGTGTGGTGTAAGTATGCAAGATTAACTTGCATACTTACACGGCATCGTTGTCTAGGTTCGTCTCATTCTCGCTTATATTTTAGGTCCCCGGTTCACCCCGTTATCGCTTTAACATTTACTGAGTATGTATTAGTGTGTTTATTAAGGTCACCAAGTTCAGATCTCAACGCAGAAGCAGATCTTATGCATAGATTTCAGGAAAGAATCACACAACCACTTCTGTATTAATCAATGTATTACTAATTCAACCTCAACTATGATATAGTATGCGAACTCTCATTCCCGGAACGTCAACACGGCATCGATACAGTATCATCAACGATTGTCTGATTTCACTTTGACAACGGCACATGTATCCCGCATAACGCGATGGTTGTTAGTGAGAGAGAGTCGTTAAAACATGCAAATACTATGCTAAGAAAAACCTTAACGTTAATGAACGATTACTCCATATTGTTCACGCAGTACCGCCCTCCTTATTGATCATACGCAACCCTTATCACGTTGTTAGCACCTTGGGTCACGGGACAGTTGAATATTCTGTAGAGGATGCGAGTACGTGCGGCGATTATGACTGAAAGATACTTGAAAGATTATACGGCGATAAAAAAACACAATCAAAACAGTTATTATTCTTAAAGGCACCAATCTCAACAGATACATCGGCAGGTTATCTGACAACAGAATGGCTCGGAGTAAGGGCCTGCGACGGTGCTCCTTTTCCGAAGATCGTTATCTTATCAAGTTTACTAATTGGGGACCAGATCACCTGATAAGGATCTGGTGGGCCACCACTCCCCACGTGAGCGTGGCTCGGCGGAAGGAGGTGCCAAGAATCAATTCGTATTGATGGATCTGTTGGGAATTTATGCGATCAAGAGTACAGCCCACTAAATATTAAAGATAAAATTACGAATACTCTTATAAACGACGGATGGCCATCACTCGGTCTCGTTGTGGTGCCTTCACAGCCACGGATGGCTTATGGGTTCGAGTGTGTTTGAGTGGTAAGAGTTGTCTTGAAGTCAGTGTTCGGAGTCGGTTCTTTATGTCAAACAGACGCCTGGTGGTCGTGTGGTGAGGGGCGGTGCGCGTCATACGTATCAGTCGCTCCCCTGTCACCGTGGTGAATTGGTTTGGATGCCCGGTCGGTAGGTGGCGCCCACAGCTCGCTCGCAGCGTGCAGTGTTGGGTCGTCGCCTCGTCGCCAAACCGCGACGCTGGCGGCAGCAGAGACCTCCGACTCGGCAGAGGTTGACCCACGCAGGCCGAGTTGAGCTGTCAAGCGGGTCTTGCCCGCCTGCAGAGGAGATGGGGAGCCGCTTGAGTCGAGCCCCGAGAGCCGGCTGAACTCGGCTGAGTCCCAGACGAGCTGAAGAGTCGAGCCGACCCGTTGGTCGCAGCTCGCTCCTGAGTCGACCCTCCCGGTCGAGCTGAAGATGAGTCGAGCCGACCCGCTGGTCGCAGCTCGCTCCTGAGTCGACCCTCCCGGTCGAACTCCTGAGCCGACCCTCCCGGTCGAACTGAAGATGAGTCGAGCCGACCCTCCCGGTCGAGCTCGCTCCTGAGTCAACCCTCCCGGTCGAGCTCCTGAGCCGACCCTCCCGGTCGAACTCCTGAGCCGACCCGCTGGTCGAACTCCTGAGCCGACCCGCTGGTCGAACTCGGCTGATGAGTTGACCCTCCTGGTCGAACTGGTTTCCAATGCTCAGGGTCCTTTCTTTTATGCCGAAAAATCCCTTTGGACCCTGCCCACAAGGCGGGGTTTCTTTTGATTTACTGTGTCAGGATCTGTCCGTAGGTAGGTGTGTTCATGTGTGTGTCCGTACGTCCGTATGTCCTTGTGTGCCTCACCCACGGTATATTCCGTTGTCATATTCCCTCCATAAAATCCACGAGCAAACAATCAGGTGTTACAAATTGCCTCGAGGTCGTCTCTCTGTCTGGGTGCGATATTATCTCTTGTTTGGCCTTCTTCATGAACCAAAACACAGATGTTACAAATCGTCTCATAAGCATCTTTGTCCGTGTTGCACCACCTGGAGGGAGGGGCACACTCCCTCCGACTCTCACTGACGCACAAAGAAATGGGTAAAAAGCTTTAACATTTGTCCCTTACCATTTCACAGTTATGATTCTGTATGTAACCTAAGGTCTGTCATTTCCCATCGTGGTGCTTGACTCAAGTGGAGGTGTTTCCCCGAGCATATACACTCCTATCCCGCGCTGCGGGGATACAAAGACGGCCGGGATCTCCCTTTCTCTCCGACCCTGGGTTTAACATCGCTCTTTTATTATGTATTTTATATTCGACCTGGTGGTGATTCATCCCGTTATGCTTCGGGTCGAGTTGTATATAAAGTATTAAAGTATGGAAATAACATTTCATATCAATAACTTTAGCCTACCCTGTTGTTAAATTCCGACTTTAACGTGACTTTAATAGCAATACAGAATAATTGAGCTTTTTGACTTAACTAGGCGAACACGAACTTCTGGTGACCCCCGCAGCCTCGCTGTTCAGCTGAGCCCGCATCCTTGAGAGATGCACAACACGCTTCACTGTGGTCATCCAACCTTCTGCTCTGGGAGTGTGATTAATTTCAGGTCAAAGGCCCCCTCACGTTCAGACGTGCAGTGGTTGTTTAAATCAGCTCCCTCCCCTGTGTACACAGCCTTGAGCTGGGTTTATCTTGGCTCCCTCAGCTGCAGGAGAACAAGGCGTATTTCTCCTCCCTGTGTGCACGTGTTCCAATTAGCTCGAAATCCCTAAACACACAATCAGTGATGACCCCCGGCCTTCTGTGGCCGTGATCCAGACAAAGGCGCCTCTGCTTCCTTCCATTGCCTTCGAGTCGACACTGCCCCATTATTCGCCCATGTGCTGAGGTCATAGATGGTTGGGCTTTTTGCCTTAACTCTGTCTGGCTGACTCTCCCACTGTCTCTGCCCTTGCACGGGTGACATGTGCCCGTTCATCAGGCCTTATCTTTCCTTGAAGCAAGGTTGCAATTCTGCCATCCTAGCCCTCCTCCCGTTCATTACTTAACAACACCTGGTGTTTTGCAGTTTGCTGCGCTTTGGTGTGTTTTCATTCATTATATATCAATGATGGAAGAAGGCTAGGATACAACATTCCGCCCTTTTAAAAATGACCAGTGGTCAAATGGCCACGGGTTATTTTTAAAAAAATGTATACCCTTCTTCCACCATGAACCATCGATTGTCCTCAAGTTTTGCTGCTATTTCCTTACAACGCGCGCGTACGTGTCACAACTTAACATGGTTATATGTGACAAAAAAAAAATATTCTAAAGGAAGGTAAAACGATAAGGGAGGGAGAAATTATTCTATTGACTACGTGTTATAGGAGATATCGTTAAAAAGATAGTTTCTACGGTTATTCTTGGGTGGCATCATCAGGCCTTGGCTCTATCCCTGCTAGCTTGGCAAGGTACGTTAGCAGGAGCGTGAGCAGGAGGGCTGCCATTTCCTGGAAAACATGTCACACATTATTGTAGTGTGATATGCCCTTAGTTTAGTTCCCCAGAGATTGGTGTTTATTCTGAGTTAATTTTTTATGTCCTAAGGTTAAGCGTTATTATGTTTCCACTTAAGCTTTCTGGAATTCGTACTCTTTAGTTTTTATTTATTATTTTTTTGGTCGTGTAGGTAGGAAACATATAATAATAGAAAAAAATTATTGTTTGTTGGTTAATTATCTTTGTTAAGTTTCTACTTTTCGGTAAGGAAAACGTTAAGAAAACGCGAAGTTTCAACCGTTATTTATTCTGCCCTTATCTGTATATCTCCAGATGTCTTGGGAGGCTAGTCCATACATCTTTGTCCATTTGGATGTCCATGACCTCTTTGTGACCGAACTCTCAACATTTTAACCGCCCTCCATGTTTCATGGATTCCTGGTGTTCTTGTGAGGAGAAGTGAGTTGTTTTCATTAATTAATTTAAAAAAGGTATATATATAGATAAAACAAAAATTATTATATTTTTTTGAATTGTTCTTAATTAAAAAAAATAGACACAACAATCCGGCCGTTTGAAAATTATCAGGGGTCGATTTGGCCACTGGCGAATTTCCAAACCAAGTAAATGCCCTTTTTTTGTGTTATGAATCTATAAGCCGCCCTCACTCTCGGCGGTTATTTCTTACGACGCGCGCATATGTATCACAATCGTAACATGGTTACATTTGAAATAAGCAAAAAAAATAAAACACCACGTTAAACATCGGTACTAATCCATAACGCATTCCTTCCAAAGCGCGCGCATATGTATCACAATCTTAACAAGGTTACATTTGAAATAAGCAAGAAAAATACAACAAAACTTTAACATCGATATCACCAGTTACATGGTTCTCATCCCTCATAACTCCGACGGATATTAATTTTTTTTGTTTTTGTTAAATCCTGGGAAACGCTAGGTAGCGGTTTCGAACGCATTTTTGCGTTAATTTCCTCCTGTTACATCCTTGCAATATTTTTACCAAGTTCCGAGTGTCTGGTTTACCACTTATCACTTTGATCATTCGATCACGGTTTTCCGGTTCGTTTTTGTAATTTCCCCTCTCACTCTCTCGCGTCGTGGGAGTGTGTGGTGTAAAATTGTGCTGCACATAATCAGAATTCGCGCACACAACCAACGTCTGTACTCCGTCATCACTGGCATTCGCTCTCTCTGCGATTACATGCACATTTGCCGAGTCAGTGTGTCGATTTAATTCTGTCCCTCGTAATGTTGCCCTCTTTGTTTTTACGAGTGTGTTGGATTCCAACACCATTCCCGATACGTCATGGACATTCGTCTCCATTTTAGCACTCCGATCCACATAAATTTTGGTTTCCCTTGGATATTTTCCATTCAAAGGCTCATGCCTGCGCTCCTCAGGGCGTGTCCCTGCTGTCGGTTTTTGTACTGTCCGATCACGCTTCAATGCAACCCTGTCCTTGTATTCGATCCGCGCGTCATTTACGGGAGTACTGTCCACGTTTTTGCCCGCCCTGTCACTTGCAGCCTGCCTGTATTTCTCATTGAGCTTCGGGTTTAATACCTCGGCGGGTGGGGCGCGTGTTGGCCGCTCGCTCGCGCTCACTGTGGGTTGTTTATCATGTCTTTGGACCGCATTCTGTGTTATTCCTCTATTCCCTCCTGGTATAGCCGGTGGAGGAATTGGTCGGAATTGGATCGATTGTGTTTGACCTCCCATCCTGCGATTCCTCTGAATGTTCGCATCCATACCTCCGCGGTCTGTGTAACACCTTCCCGCTAGGTGGTTATCTCGCCATCTTAGTGTGCAACTTTGGCCTCGTGTGTGTCGTGGCATGGGGTGTTGGTATGGTTCTGTTCTGAACCTCCCCCTCCTGCGATTCCTCTGAATGTTCGGCTTTGTGCCGCTCTCATTCTCGTGCCAACCTCTCTCTGGGTTATTTTGCCATGTGTGCGTGCGTTTTTGCTCCGTCCTGCATTGTGGGACTGCTCGGTGATTTTTATTCCTCTCTGAGAGGCTGGGTTCTTTATCCCTCTCCCTGTGTTCTGGATCCGAATTATGATTCTTAGCTCTGTATAACCATGCCATATACGCCTTGCTCTCTATGCGGCGTAAGGATGCGGTTTCTGGATTCAAAACCATTCTCACCCTTTCTGTAATCTCTGGGCTCAAGGATTCAAAAAACATAATTTTGAACATTTTATCTCCTTCGTGGTATTGATTCACATCGCCTGCGTAATACGCTCTTTTAAATTGCACGAGGTAGTCACGTGGATCTTGGTCCATGCCCTGGGTCATCGATTTTACAGCATAAAACCCCTCAGTGAGTGTCGAATATTCTCCAAACTTCCGAATCACTGCCAGGCTCAGTTGTTTAAAATCATTTCTAACCTTGTGTGGTAGTGACTTTACCCATGGAATAGAATCTTTATTTAAGCTTCGTTTCAACAAACTCGCTTTTTCATCCCGTCTCATCAACCCTCTAATCATTGCCTCCTCTTCCACTGTCGCGATATGTGTGTGGATATCCATAGTCTTATTGTGGGGGTCAAAATCGGGAATTCTGACTAGAGCCTTGTCCATCAATTTAAGGGTTTTACTGTTGAATAAGTATTCCGAAAGTTGATCGCCGTCAGCGTCATCATCAAACAAGTTATCATCAGGCAATCTGTAACTTTTATCTGTTCTGTGTCGGGCGTGATTAATCGGTGTGCATTTTCTGTGTGCGCGCCCAATGCCGTGTCGCTCGTGTTGCCATTTCCCTTCAGTTTTTGCCTCTGCCCTTAATGGAGCACGTCCTGTCGACTTTACTTTAACATTTTGCTTCCCTCTATCTGTGAAGTTGTCAATCTCACATGTTTTTGTTTGCATATGTATCTCTCCATCCCTTCTCTCGAATGAGTGTGATTTAATGTTACTTCCATATTTATTCTGTGGATCCACGTCTGTGAGTTTCGCTGGTGTCGCGAGCCCTGATTTCTCCTCCCTTACGATGGTGTGAGGACATTTTTCCTCGTTTATTAGAGACGATTTCTCTCCTGTTTCCTTTCCGAATTTTCCTTCATTCCACAATCCCTGTCTGTATGCCTGTGTGAAAAGGAATGAGTCCTGTCTTGCCTTTCCTGTAGTTTTTGCATCGTGTTCGCCTTTGTTACATTTTATCCAGTCAATTAGTTTCCCCCGAGGTGTGTTCGTGTTATCGATACAGCTCCCTTCCCATATGTCTCTCTGACTGTACTGCTTTGTAACAGATTGGTCGGTACGTTTTAATACGAGTTCCCCGTACCCCGTCACCCATTCAAAAATTATTCTTAATCCTATCATCTCAAGTGGCAGGAGTTACTTTGACCTTTCCTTTCAGAGTGCATATAAAACAATTATCTCACAGAGTGTGGTCAGTTTGGCTCGAGCAAATAATCTCAGCCCAGCTGTCTTTGTTATATTCTGCTACTCTGGTATTTCCCTTCAGAGCGCGTTTTGTTTGTATACCCTCGTTAACAATCACAAGGCAACGTTAGTTCACAACACTTTGATTAACACAACAGTGATTCGTTCCTGAATTCATGCATAAACTGTCTGCGAGAAATCCCGGGCGACGCCCCCATTATGTTGTATATGTTGGGTATCAAATTTTTTGATGTGTTGTATGCGTGCGTGGGTGAAATTATTATGTTGTATATGTGGGTTATGAATTTCAGTGAAAATAATAATAATCAAATGAAATTTAGTCAAATGTGTAATTATCCGGAGGTATGTTAATTATGCCAATTCGAGAGGTAATCGTAGTAATTATGCGAGTGGGTGTAATTATGATAATGCAAGTCGTTATGATAACCAGACCCCGCCTCGGTGACGAGGGTGGGTTATCGATCGGAATAAGGCAATTAATCGTATGCAGTTATGCAGGTGTGGTGTAAGTATGCAAGATTAACTTAGATTAACTCGGCATCGTTGTCTAGGTTCGTCTCATTCTCGCTTATATTTTAGGTCCCCGGTTCACCCCGTTATCGCTTTAACATTTACTGAGTATGTATTAGTGTGTTTATTAAGGTCACCAAGTTCAGATCTCAACGCAGAAGCAGATCTTATGCATAGATTTCAGGAAAGAATCACACAACCACTTCTGTATTAATCAATGTATTACTAATTCAACCTCAACTATGATATAGTATGCGAACTCTCATTCCCGGAACGTCAACACGGCATCGATACAGTATCATCAACGATTGTCTGATTTCACTTTGACAACGGCACATGTATCCCGCATAACGCGATGGTTGTTAGTGAGAGAGAGTCGTTAAAACATGCAAATACTATGCTAAGAAAAACCTTAACGTTAATGAACGATTACTCCATATTGTTCACGCAGTACCGCCCTCCTTATTGATCATACGCAACCCTTATCACGTTGTTAGCACCTTGGGTCACGGGACAGTTGAATATTCTGTAGAGGATGCGAGTACGTGCGGCGATTATGACTGAAAGATACTTGAAAGATTATACGGCGATAAAAAAACACAATCAAAACAGTTATTATTCTTAAAGGCACCAATCTCAACAGATACATCGGCAGGTTATCTGACAACAGAATGGCTCGGAGTAAGGGCCTGCGACGGTGCTCCTTTTCCGAAGATCGTTATCTTATCAAGTTTACTAATTGGGGACCAGATCACCTGATAAGGATCTGGTGGGCCACCACTCCCCACGTGAGCGTGGCTCGGCGGAAGGAGGTGCCAAGAATCAATTCGTATTGATGGATCTGTTGGGAATTTATGCGATCAAGAGTACAGCCCACTAAATATTAAAGATAAAATTACGAATACTCTTATAAACGACGGATGGCCATCACTCGGTCTCGTTGTGGTGCCTTCACAGCCACGGATGGCTTATGGGTTCGAGTGTGTTTGAGTGGTAAGAGTTGTCTTGAATAGTCAGTGTTTGGAGTCGGTTCTTTATGTCAAACAGACGCCTGGTGGTCGTGTGGTGAGGGGCGGTGCGCGTCATACGTATCAGTCGCTCCCCTGTCACCGTGGTGAATTGGTTTGGATGCCCGGTCGGTAGGTGGCGCCCACAGCTCGCTCGCAGCGTGCAGTGTTGGGTCGTCGCCTCGTCGCCAAACCGCGACGCTGGCGGCAGCAGAGACCTCCGACTCGGCAGAGGTTGACCCACGCAGGCCGAGTTGAGCTGTAAAGCGGGTCTTGCCCGCCTGCAGAGGAGATGGGGAGCCGCTTGAGTCGAGCCCCGAGAGCCGGCTGAACTCGGCTGAGTCCCAGACGAGCTGAAGAGTCGAGCCGACCCGTTGGTCGCAGCTCGCTCCTGAGTCGACCCTCCTGGTCGAGCTGAAGATGAGTCGAGCCGACCCGCTGGTCGCAGCTCGCTCCTGAGTCGACCCTCCCGGTCGAACTCCTGAGCCGACCCTCCCGGTCGAACTGAAGATGAGTCGAGCCGACCCTCCCGGTCGAGCTCGCTCCTGAGTCGACCCTCCCGGTCGAGCTCCTGAGCCGACCCTCCCGGTCGAACTCCTGAGCCGACCCGCTGGTCGAACTCCTGAGCCGACCCGCTGGTCGAACTCGGCTGATGAGTTGACCCTCCTGGTCGAACTGGTTTCCAATGCTCAGGGTCCTTTCTTTTATGCCGAAAAATCCCTTTGGACCCTGCCCACAAGGCGGGGTTTCTTTTGATTTACTGTGTCAGGATCTGTCCGTAGGTAGGTGTGTTCATGTGTGTGTCCGTACGTCCATATGTCCTTGTGTGCCTCACCCACGGTATATTCCGTTGCCATATTCCCTCCATAAAATCCACGAGCAAACAATCAGGTGTTACAAATTGCCTCGAGGTCGTCTCTCTGTCTGGGTGCGATATTATCTCTTGTTTGGCCTTCTTCATGAACCAAAACACAGACGTTACAAATCGTCTCATAAGCATCTTTGTCCGTGTTGCACCACCTGGAGGGAGGGGCACACTCCCTCCGACTCTCACTGACGCACAAAGAAATGGGTAAAAAGCTTTAACATTTGTCCCTTACCATTTCACAGTTATGATTCTGTATGTAACCTAAGGTCTGTCATTTCCCATCGTGGTGCTTGACTCAAGTGGAGGTGTTTCCCCGAGCGTATACACTCCTATCCCGCGCTGCGGGGATACAAAGACGGCCGGGATCTCCCTTTCTCTCCGACCCTGGGTTTAACATCGCTCTTTTATTATGTATTTTATATTCGACCTGGTGGTGATTCATCCCGTTATGCTTCGGGTCGAGTTGTATATAAAGTATTAAAGTATGGAAATAACATTTTACATCAATAACTTTAGCCTACCCTGTTGTTAAATTCCGACTTTAACGTGACTTTAATAGCAATACAGAATAATTGAGCTTTTTGACTTAACTAGGCGAACACGAACTTCTGGTGACCCCCGCAGCCTCGCTGTTCAGCTGAGCCCGCATCCTTGAGAGATGCACAACACCCTTCACTGTGGTCATCCAACCTTCTGCTCTGGGAGTGTGATTAATTTCAGGTCAAAGGCCCCCTCACGTTCAGACGTGCAGTGGTTGTTTAAATCAGCTCCCTCCCCTGTGTACACAGCCTTGAGCTGGGTTTATCTTGGCTCCCTCAGCTGCAGGAGAACAAGGCGTATTTCTCCTCCCTGTGTGCACGTGTTCCAATTAGCTCGAAATCCCTAAACACACAATCAGTGATGACCCCCGGCCTTCTGTGGCCGTGATCCAGACAAAGGCGCCTCTGCTTCCTTCCATTGCCTTCGAGTCGACACTGCCCCATTATTCGCCCATGTGCTGAGGTCATAGATGGTTGGGCTTTTTGCCTTAACTCTGTCTGGCTGACTCTCCCACTGTCTCTGCCCTTGCACGGGTGACATGTGCCCGTTCATCAGGCCTTATCTTTCCTTGAAGCAAGGTTGCAATTCTGCCATCCTAGCCCTCCTCCCGTTCATTACTTAACAACACCTGGTGTTTTGCAGTTTGCTGCGCTTTGGTGTGTTTTCATTCATTATATATCAATGATGGAAGAAGGCTAGGATACAACAGGCGCCTTAACAAAAGAATGTGCATATCAAGAGGAATTTAGCATATGCATGGGAAATGCGTAGGAGGTGGGCGGGGGGGGTTCAAAGTCATATTATGCCCATGCATTATGCAGGATCAGCAGCACCAAAGGGAGGGGGCAGGGGGTAGCATTAACAAAGGGAGGGAATGTTAATAGTATGTAGAAGCAATGAAACATGTGAATGGGAGAGCGGTGGCAGGAGACCCGCAGCGGAGCAAATAATGCATTCCCTTTGGAGAACATAAGATACACAGTTAATGCCAGTGAGAGGACTGCGGTCTGAAAGTCACCGTACCCGTGAACAACAATCAGTTAAGATCCGAAATGGTTTATTACGTCCTTCCAATGATTGCTGAGCCAGAATCCATCTTCTCATTTGAAATTGTCTCTGTGTTTGTATATGTGGATCGCCTCATGAACGAATCTCTCATGGTAGCCAGATGGCTTGCAGAGAACCTCTGTCTTGGAGAAGTCAATGTCATGTGAGCCCACTGAATTGTAACAGTGATCTGCCACGGCTGAGGTGTTTGTCCTACCGTGTTTCAGGTCTGCTTTATGTTCATGGATGCGGTCCGAGACATGTCGTTTGGTTTCTCCAATGTAACTGCTACCACAGAGGCAACTTAGTTTGTAGACGCCAGGGTACTGTATGTCTGGAACCACGTCTTTTACAGACGGGACCAGATCACGGATTTTATGCACTGTGTTGAATCGGACCTGAATCTTGTGTTTAATCAGGATTTTGGAGATCTTTTTTGTGACCCCAGCAATGTAGGGTAAGGTGATGGTTTTGAAAGGCTCCTCAACAGGATCCTTCTTGATGGTTGGAGTGATGGCTTTACGGATTGTGTAGTCGGAGTAACCATTAGCCTTAAGAGCTTGGCGTACGTGTTTGAGTTCACTGGCAATGTGTTCCTGGTCGGAGATGCATTGGGCTCTATGGTATAGAGTCTTGATGAGGGAGTTCTTCTGGGATGGATGGTGGTGGGAATCCGGTTTTAGGTAGGCATCCGTATGGGTGGCTTTCCTGTAGACAGAATGGCTCATTGAACCATCAGGTCTCCTTTTAATTAGGACATCCAAAAAGGGTAGCTTGCCATCTTTTTCGACTTCCATGGTGAATCTGATGGCTGGGTGTATGGAATTGATGTGGTCGAGAAATTGGTCTAGAGCAGGCCGGCCATGTGGCCAGATGAAAAAAGTGTCATCTACGTACCTCTTCCATAAGGTCGGGTGTAGAGTGGCAGTCTGGATGGCGTCAGTCTCAAATTTCTCCATGAAAATGTTGGCTACAACCGGAGATAGCGGGGAGCCCATTGGGGTGCCCTCAGTTTGCTTGTAGAAAGTTCCATTCTAGGTGAAGTATGTATTGGTTAAGCAGTATCTCACCAGGGGGGGTACCTCAGTATTCAGTCCTTGATGAACCAAGTCTTCAATGATTGCGATGGTGTCAGGCACAGGAACCTTGGTGAACAAGGAAACCACATCAAAACTGACAAGCAGGTCGTCTGGTATCGACAATCAAGGGGATTTCCCTGTCCCCAGACGACCTGCTTGTCAGTTTTGATGTGGTTTCCTTGTTCACCAAGGTTCCTGTGCCTGACACCATCGCAATCATTGATGACTTGGTTCATCAAGGACTGAATACTGAGGTACCCCCCCCCCCCTAGTGAGACACTGCTTAACCAATTCATACTTAAATTTTGATTTAAAGCTTTCGTGAATGCAGGGATTCATCTTCTTGGTTCTTTCGGTAAAGTCACGTAGAAGGGAAGTAATAAAATAATAAAAATAAAACATAATAACATTTTATTATGTTTTATTTTTATTATTTTATTACTTCCCTTCTACGTGACTTTACCGAAAGAACCAAGAAGAACAATACATACTTCACCTGGAATGGAACTTTCTACAAGCAAACCGAGGGCACCCCAATGGGTTCCCCCCTATCTCCGGTTGTAGCCAACATTTTCATGGATAAATTTGAGACTGACGCCATCCAGACTGCCACTCTACACCCGACCTTATGGAAGAGGTACGTAGATGACACTTTTGTCATCTGGCCACATGGCCGGCCTGCTCTAGACCAATTTCTCGACCACATCAATTCCATACACCCAGCCATCAGATTCACCATGGAAGTCGAAAATGATGGCAAGCTACCCTTTTTGGATGTCCTAATTAAAAGGAGACCTGATGGTTCAATGAGCCATTCTGTCTACAGGAAAGCCACCCATACGGATGCCTACCTAAAACCGGATTCCCACCACCATTCATCCCAGAAGAACTCCCTCATCAAGACTCTATACCATAGAGCCCAATGCATCTCTGACCAGGAACACATTGCCAGTGAACTCAAACACGTACGCCAAGCTCTTAAGGCTAATGGTTACTCCGACTGCACAATCCGTAAAGCCATCACTCCAACCATCAAGAAGGATCCTGTTGAGGAGCCTTTCAAAACCATCACCTTACCCTACATTGCTGGGGTCACAAAAAAGATCTCCAAAATCCTGATTAAATACAATATTCAGGTCCGATTCAACACAGTACATAAAATCCGTGATGTGGTCCCGTCTGTAAAAGACGTGGTTCCAGACATACAGTACCCTGGCGTCTACAGACTAAGTTGCCTCTGTGGTAGCAGTTACATTGGAGAAACCAAACGACATGTCTCGGACCGCATCCGTGAACATAAAGCAGACCTGAAACACGGTAGGACAAACACCTCAGCCGTGGCAGATCACTGTTACAATTCAGTGGGCTCACATGACATTGACTTCTCCAAGACAGAGGTTCTCTGCAAGCCATCTGGCTACCATGAGAGATTCGTTCATGAGGCGATCCACATATACAAACACAGAGACAATTTCAACCGAGAAGATGGATTCTGGCTCAGCAATCATTGGAAGGACGTAATAAACCATTTCGGATCTTAACTGATTGTTGTTCACGTTTACGGTGACTTTCAGACCGCAGTTCACTCACTGGCATTAACTGTGTATCTTGTGTTCTCCACAGGGAATGCATTATTTGCTCCGCTTCGGGTCTCCTGCCACCGCTCTCCCATTCACATATTTCATTGCTTCTACATACTATTAACATTCCCTCCCTTTGTTAATGCTACCCCCTGCCCCCTCCCTTTGGTGCTGCTGATCCTGCATAATGCATGGGCATAATATGACTTTGAAACCACCCGCCCACCTCCTACGCATTTCCCATGCATATGCTAAATTCCTCTTGATATGCACATTCTTTTGTTAAGGCGCCCTTCTTCCACCTCCAACCCAGCTTATATATAAGCTCCTAGCTTGGCAGTGTCTCATTCTTCACCTGAAGACGGCTGCTTGCGTTGTAGCCGAAACGTCGTGAGAATTATTTTATTATGTTTTATTTTTATTATTTTATTACTTCCCTTCTACGTGACTTTACCGAAAAAACCAAGAAAAAAAAAGTTATTGTTTACATTATAATATGTGTATGCGAGAGCCGGGGGCTTATGGGACCCCGGGGTCCCACCATAGGGTTCAATTGCCCATGCATGATGTCCTTGGGTGGCCTTCCATCCTTCATCCTGACATGGTCAGCCTAGAAAAGATTGGCCTATATACTTAAATACCGTGGACACGGTAGGTATCCCTAAACGACCAATCGCTTCCCCAGTGGACACCCTGCTCTACCAGCAAGATCATCATCAGGGACCTGAAATGGTATTGTTGAACCCTGTAAAGCTGTCTCAGATGCCATTGCTACGGTGCCAATGTCTCTGGTCCTAAATCAGGGGTGGGGAAAGTCCGGCCCGCGGGCCGTATAAGGCCCGCAAAATCATTTGATCTGGCCCTGCCAAGGCAACCGCAGGCGGGACTCGAAATTCAATAAATCTAGGAGCAAACCTGGAAAAGCAGTTACGAGTAGCAACATAATCAATACCAGTTAACATCACATGTGTGGTGCTACGACCACGGAGCAACTCCGCAAACACCGCACTCCCCTCCCTGCCCCCACAAACACACACCCACACACAGCGCACCCACGTAGTGTCCTGACGGGGGGTTGCCTGGCACATTGGGTTATAATCCGAAGGGCCCCTAAAGGGAGAGTCCCACGGTTTCCCGGTGCCAGGAGATTGGCCGACCCTCACAGGATAGGTTACATTGCGTTGCCCCTAAATTGGCTGAAGATTGTATGGGCGCAGAACGAAAAGGTTCGCTGGGCCAACCGCAATGAGTTATTCACGACACTGGGAGAGGCGGAGGGTGGAATATTAGGCCAGAAGGGCAGACCAGTGGGTTAGAATTAATGAACACGGGAGGACAATGAGTGAGGGGCCGCAGCAGCAGACCCCGTAGCCCTCCATGTAGATGGCGCAGGTGAGCACGCGATTGGCTGCGCAGTACGATGCCACCCTGGGCCTTTGAAGTGAGGGGATTAGGCCACGGTAGAGATGGTGGAGGGGGACGATGATGGGAAGCACGGGTAAGCGCCCGATTGGTTGCGTGGTATGATGTCACCCTGGGCCTTTGAAGTTTCGAGAATAAAGATAGGTGCCCCGGGACGGTGAATTCAGTTGTCTTCAACCTCCGGGCGATCCAGACCCCTCCCTGCTGTCCTGCCTCCTTGAGCCGCTAGTAGCATCCGTGTGATGCCCGCGAGTGCTGCTACGAGGCAGTGATAAGCAAGGGTTTCGCTCGTCCTTCTCCCTCCGACTCTCACAGGGTCCGTGTGATGCCGTGAGTACAGCTATGAGGTATGTGGTAGAACGTTTGTGTAACTGGGTTCATAGGCAGAGTTACGCTAGGCTCTCCTCGCGAAATATTCCTGCTCCGGGTAATGCGTATTGGCGCCATTAATAAACTTTTGTTCAGAATATCGGCGCCGCGTGATTTCTGAATGTGTAGGGAGAGCGTAGGTGTGGTGTGAGTACGTGCGTACGTGTGAAGCGCGCGTGTATTCAATCATAAACGATCGCTGATACTCGTGTGCGTGTTTACACAGCGCATTTTACGTAGGGTGTTTAAGTAGCGACGATCGCATCAAAGGTGGGGCGCGCCTATATTATCAACAATACGGCCATCGTTTTGCCCGCGTGCCTGTGCCCGCGTGCGTGTTTGCATAGCGGATTAAAGCCGACCCCATAAGGGGGGGGGGGGGCGCGTGCATATTCATACGGCTATTGTTATCGCGAGCCGTGGCGAGCAAAGGTGCGGCTCCTTGGGCCCGCGCGTGCACGCAGCCACCTCTACATTAGTGGTGGTGTACGTGGGGAGTGTGTGGGATAACTCCAGGCGGTAGGGAGCCAGCCACTAGCCATGTCCCTCAGAGAGGACGCTGGTGCTTGGAGGCAGATCACTCGATCAGAGGCAGCCCGGCAAGCAGGGGTAGAGGAGGAGGGGGGGAGAAGAGGAGGGAGGAGGAGGGGGGGAGAGGAGGGGGGGAGAGGAGGGGGGAGAGGAGGAGGGGGGGGGGAGAGGAGGAGGGGGGGGGAGAGGAGGAGGGGGGGGGGAGAGGAGGAGGGGGGGGGAGAGGAGGAGGGGGGGGGAGAGGAGGAGGGGGGGAGAGGAGGAGGAGGGGGGGGGGAGAGGAGGAGGGGGGGAAGATGTGGAGGGGGGAGAGGAGGAGGAGGAGGGGGGGAGAGGAGGAGGGGGGGAGGGGGAGAGGAGGAGGGGGGGGGAGAGGAGGAGGAGGAAGGGGGGGAGAGGAGGAGGAGGAGGGGGGGAGTGGAGGAGGAGGAGGGGGGGAGAGGAGGAGGAGGGGGGGGGAGAGGAGGAGGAGGAGGGGGGGGGAGAGGAGGCGGAGTAGGGGGGGGGAGGAGGAGGAGGGGGGGAGAGGAGGAGGGGGGAGAGGAGGAGGAGGGGGGGAGAGGAGGAGGGGGGGGTAGGAGGAGGAGGGGGAGAGAGGAGGAGGAGGGGGGGAGAGGAGGGGGAAGAGGAGGAGGAGGAGGGGGGGGAGAGGAGGAGGAGGAGGGGGGGAGAAGAGGAGGAGGAGGGGGGAGGAGGGGGGGGAGGAGGAGGAGGGGGGGAGAAGAGGAGGAGGGGGAGAGGAGGAGGAGGGGGGGAGGAGGAGGAGGGGGGGAGGAGGAGGGGGGGGAGAGGAGGAGGGGGGAGGGAGAAGAGGCGGGGGGGGGAGAAGAGGAGGGGGGGGAGAAGAGGAGGGGGGGGAGAAGAGGAGGGGGGGAGAAGAGGAGGGGGGGGAGAAGAGGAGGGGGGGAGAAGAGGAGGGGGGGGAGAGGAGGAGGGGGGGAGAGGAGGAGGGGGGAGAGGAGGGGGGAGGAGAGGGGGGAGAGGAGGAGGGGGAGAGGAGGAGGGGGGAGGAGAGGGGGGAGAGGAGGAGGAGAGGGGAAGAGGAGGGGGGAAGAGGAGGAGGAGGGGGGGGGAGAGGAGGAGGAGGGGGGGGGGAGAGGAGGAGGGGGGGGGAGAAGAGGAGGGGGGGAGATTAGGAAGGGGGGGGGAGATGAGGAGGGGGGGGGAGATGAGGAGGGGGGGAGAGGGGGGGGAGAGGAGGAGGGGGGGAGGAGGGGGGAGGAGAGGGGGGGGAGGAGGAGGAGGATGGGGGGAGAGGAGGAGGGGGGGGGGGAAAGAGGAGGGGGCAGATGAGGAAGGGAGGGGGGAGATGAGGGGTGGGGGGAGATGAGGAGGGGGGGGGGAGAGGGGGGGGGAGAGGAGGAGGGGGTGGGAGGAGGAGGAGGAGGAGGGGGTGGGAGGAGGAGGAGGGGGGGAGAGGAGGAGGAGAGGGGGGAGAGGAGGAGGAGAGGGGGGAGAGGAGGAGGAGGGGGGGAGAGGAGGAGGGGAGGGGGGGAGAGGAGAGGAGGAGGGGGAGGGGAGAGGAGGAGGGGGAGGGGAGAGGAGGAGGGGGGGGAGAGGAGGAGGGGGAGGGGAGGGGAGAGGAGGAGGGGGAGGGGAGAGGAGGAGGGGGAGGGGAGAGGAGGAGGAGGAGGGGAGAGGAGGAGGGGGTCGTCAGCCCTCACACACGCCTCACCAAAGAGAAGCAGTTCCAGCAATCACATTGGGGGTGAGTTAATTAAATGTTTGACCAAATATAACAGGCACATTTTTTAGTTTCTAATTTTGTATGGCCCGCGAATGATGTTATAAATATCCAAATGGCCCTTGGCAGAAAAAAGGTTCCCCACCCCTGTCCTAAATGAAATCACGATTACCCCCGTAGACTTTACACTTCGTACCCAACTTAATTCTTGTGGCCAGAGTCTGAAGGACAGACGGCTAAAATAAGTCCAGCAATGCATCACTCAGTACAGTACTACCAAGGTGGCAGAATCAGTCCACAGCATTAAGATGATAGCCGTTGATGGTGATATTTGGCTTTCCTATAGGGCTCATCAGAGCTGGCTGATACCATGCCTCGGTTTTCCCCAGACCAATCATCAGGCCAAAGTCCTCTTGGTGTCTGCAAAAACAGTGAGCATCAGGTAAGTTTAAAACAGCTACAAAAAATTACATTTAGGTTGACATGAATATTTTTGTAATGTGTTTCAATCTTTTGTGTTAATGTCAGTTGTAGAAATGTCGCAATGCCTTAAACGTAAATAAGTTAAAACATGTTTTAGGTTTATATATAATGTGCTATTATTAAGAGGTATTAAAATGTTTAGATAGTGACAAATTGTAATGCACTATATTAGCAATGCATGCAGCAATGGTATACCGTACTGTAGATTAGAATTTAGGCCAAGGCAGGGAGTTGCTATTACTGTACATTGTCCCATCAACAGGTGACAACATGTAAATGATAGAATTGATTAGCAATGGCGATTAAGAGGGGTAAAATACATAAGTGGGAAACATGTAGATATAAGGGTTCTGTTTCAGATGAGATGAGGGTTCTGTGTTGGATGACAAAGGTTTTGCATTGGATGAGATGAGGGTTCTGTCGTGGGTGAGATAAGTAATATTTAAAAATACTTTAAAAAAAAACACGCTTTAATGAAATGTACCGTACGAGTAATGGCAAACTCCTCGACTCCAGGAAGAGGCCCCGAAGCTTGCCATAAAGTAAAGGGACTGTGGTGATTTACAGCCAACGTGAGTTGGGCGTGGACAATTAGACCCAAGCCGAAACATAACATCTAAAAAATATTGCTTAGAAATATAATTTCTTTATTTTTAATGATAGAATATAGTATTGTCATCAGTATGACATACGTATACCAAGTTTGCAGTCGATACGACATTGGGAAGTGGATTAAAATTGAGTTACAAGATTTGATGATACGACAACAGACAGAGTTGAGGATACAACAGACAGAGTGAGTTAATTAAAAGCGTGTAATAATAAAAGCTCTGTATGGGATGGGATTTCTGTGTTGGATGAGACGAGGGTGTGCGGTGTGAGATGAGGCGAAGGGAGTTCCGTCTGTAATGAGACAAGAGCTATGTATGGGATGAGACAAAGATTCTTGTCCCTCAGTCTCAAGCACTTCTGGATTGTTTCCTAGTAGCATGTTTTTTACTGGAAAACCCTGGACTACCGTAGTTTAAACTGAGTATCATCGGCAGTGTGGCCCGTCAGACATGCCTTTGTGTTGGCTGATGTTATAGGCAAGAGCCATCCATGAACATCCACAAAATAAAACTGGTATATATGTATATTGGCCTATTAACTGGGTTTCGAAGCCAATTATTTATCAATACCCCCTTCTCTCTCTTCCCCCCTACTGCCGAGGCCTATATAACCTCGTGCCACGGCAGATCTCCCGCCTACTTCAGCAGTTTTTTCTTGCTGTGGTTGTCCCACCTGATGACGATTGCTTGTGTTGCGATCGAAACGTCGTGATCTATTATTTTTCTACCTACGTGACTTTACCGAAAGAACAAAAGAGTATGGATTCCTGCAGTCACGAAAGCTTAAAAACACATTCCTGCGGAGGGAGCTGATGTAGAGGTGTTACGGGAGGGCGAACAAACACACCAGGGGTTAGGAAGGGGTGGCTGAGAAGATATTGCTGTTGGCGGACGATCTGGACATCGTCGTCTTGGCGCAAGACGATAAGGAGATGTCTTCCCTGCGGGCCGCACGGCACATCCACACTAACTTGCTGTCCCAGTGTCGCAAGGCCAGCAAGGCGGCGGCCAGACATACCGTGGCTGCCACCACCCTCCCATCGGAAGAGGTCTGCGCTGTGGGTCGCCCGACGGAGTGGAGATCCGGGGGACGGCCAGCTCGGGACGGGCCGAGCCACCAGGATCAACCCAAGCTGTCTGGGGCGCTCACGCGGTGCTACAACTGTGGCCTCCGGGGCCATGTGGCTTCGGGATGCCAGGCTCCTCGACAGCGCGCTGCGACGCCTCGGCCGGACGACGCGCCTCTACCCAAGGCTCCGCAGCAAACTCCGGCAAGTCGTGGCACCCCACATGTTTGGCCTATGCACACACCTGTGACACACTCACGCACTGCAACGAATGGGGGTCAGAAATCGGCTGTCGTTGTGTCGGAATGTGCCACAATGGGACGGGAGATCCCGCCGCCACTGGCTGGTGGTGCCTTCCACACTGAGGGGTAGAGTGGTGTGGGCTGCTCACGAGCGACTCCTGCACCTGGGGACTCACAAAACCCTTGCCATGCTCCAGCTGGATTTTTCTTGGCCGGGCATGGCAAGGGACGTGGATGATATTGTAGGGTCTTGTACTCAGTGCGCGCAACGGAAGCCACCAGCAAGGGGGTCCAACCCACCATTGCAGTCTATCAAGGTTTCCCGGGTTAACAAACTCGTCGCGCTTGATATTTTGGTCCCATTCCCCGCTACACCAATATTCAGACCTCCGCCAGAGGGCGAATGAAAGGCTTAAGCTGGGCCGGGTACATGTGTTCCAGTGGAAACCGGGTGACAAGGCGTGGTTGCACTGTCCCCAAGTTCCGCTGGCGACCTCGTCCAAGCTGTTGCGGCCGTGGCGGGGGCCCGTGGAAGTGGTGCAGGTCTTGTGGCCACAATGTGTACGTATCCGGTGGGGGAAGCGTCGGTGGTTCGTGCACCCCTCGCGGTTGAAACCGTTTGTTGCACCCCATGTTCCTACCACACACTCACATGGCCAAACATGTGAGGGGTCCACCGACTCCCGGAGTCCGACTTCGCTGCATTCGCCTAACTTGCCACCGACTGTTCCGCCTCCAGGTGCACCAGGATTGACGTGCTCGCGACCGCCAACCCCTCCCGGGGGGGTCGGGGGTCGCTCCTCGGCGAAGCCAGGCACTCTCGCACCTGAACTATTGATACCCACCGCCGGGTCGGCCGGGGCTGCCCCTTGTGACAGTCCCGCTGCAAGAAAGCGCGCCAAAACGCGCAGACTTTTGTGAGGTCGGCCACTCGTGCAGCCCTTGCTGGGGTCGCGGGGTGGGGGGTCCTTAAAATTGTATATATGTTGGTTTCTTACGGGATGGGGTATTTATTGGGGGGGGGGGTGCGTCGGGTTATTTTTTTTCTCTCTCGGTAGTGTTGTTGTTACTGTTGTTGTTGTTGCTGTTGTTGTTGTTTACGCGAGGCACATACGGGTTTGGGGGGGATGCATCTTTATTGTGAATTTTGTTGCAGCCGGGACGGCTGCGGGCTGTACGGGGGGGGGGGGGGGGGTGATGTAGAGGTGTTACGGGAGGGCGAACAAACACACCAGGGGTGGTTATGCCCGCACACGGAAGGATGCTTACATCCACGTCCGCACCGTTCAGCCTGGGGGCTGAAACGGCGCTGTGATCCCCCACGGCCCCACCCCTCGAGGGGGGAGTTGCTATATAAGGCGGTGAGCCGGTGGGCTCGGGGTTCAGTGTTTAGCTTAAACCAGTGAAGAAGGAAGACCGGCCGATGCTCTTGTAAGAGCCGGTCTGGGGACTCAGGGTGCCATGATCCCAGCTTGGCCAGAGCGGGATCAGCTAGCCTCCCCTAGCTCTGTAGTGGAGGGCCTGAGAGTAGGCTAGCCGGGATAGAGATCGTGGGATCTCCCTGTTAGACGGGTGAAGGGGCCGATACCCCTTCGAGTGTTGTATACCTTGGCCTGTAGAGATTGGAACGTTTAATAAATAAGTGTGCCTCCGACTATGTCGTCCAAGTCTCGTTGAACCTACTACACTGGTAGGAACGTTGGGTTGCTCGGTCAATGGCCAGGGTCAACGGCGGCGTGGTGTATTCCGCAAATATGGCCGACTGTGAGGGCGGGCACAAGCCGGCGTGAGTAGGTTAAACGTTGAGTTTTGTAAGGGCACCACGGGGTGACCAGCCCCTCCCCACCCAGGCCCACCCTCCCCACCCAGCCCCACCCAGCCCCTCCCTCCCCACCCAGCCCCTCCCCACCCTCCCGTCCCCACCCAGCCCCTCCCTCTCCACCCAGCCCCACCCCTCCCACTTTTGGATGCACGACGGACGGACGGACACAATAATCCCCTGTGGGCTGGTGTAACCAGGAGGTTCCTACCAGTACTGTATCAAGATTACATTGTTGCAGTTTCATTACCTTTTAACCATTCCATTATTTTGAATATGAACACTGGAGTGTGTGGTTAAGTTAATGCTCATGAGAAAACATTGTTCCAGAAAATCAGCGAATTGCCTAATAGATGTCACCTTTGGTTGCGTTAGTGACTCGCATTTTGTTCACGCATTACCAACAATAATCCAAGACAAGCCACGACCATAAAGTTTGCGGTGACTGAGATCGATACAAGTACAATGAGGCATCATCTCGAGATTCACCCCCAGTGATACATTTGTAATGCGAGCATAAACGGGGTGGTTGTTGGCTTCCGCGCCAATCACGCGGGCCGGAGCATTGGGGGGCGGAGCCGGGTCGACGGAGCGTGTGGGAGGAGCCACTGCTCCTCTTGGCTCCAATGGGAGACGGAGGCAGTACGGGAAGGAGGAGTCAGGGTCACGTGATGGGAAGGATAGAGGGAGAGAGCCGGGAGAGATCGGGAGTTGGAACGGAGCGGGAGCAGCAGCGCCATCTGCCACGTGGTGTGCGGCGACGGGGCTAAAGGGGTGTGAGGACTAGCCGAGTGTACGGGGCACACGTAGCTAGGAAGTGACTAGCGGAGTGTGCGGGGCACACGGAGCGACAGGTATGGCTGGCGCGTGTGCAGGGCACACGGAGAGAGAGAGCGGAGCGGCCACCAGGGAGTGCGGCCCACATGGAACGTGCGCGGAGGGGTGCGGTATGAAGAACATAATAAACGACACAATGGAGACCAAGAAAGCCTGACCGAGTCGTTTATTACACTGGGGTCAGAAGTGGAACGTGATGTCTAAACACCTCAAGAAAAATAATATACCGGCACCATCTTCAGAAGACGAAGAGGATCTTCCTCCGGCGGTAGCAGTCCCGACCATGGAAGGCGTGGGCGAAGCGGCAGCGAGCGACACGCCAGGAGTACAGGATGTCGTCGGGGCAGCCGGACCGCCTGCGCCGACGGGCGTCGAGGACGGCTGGCGACACGTCGCAGTCCAGCTGGATTCGCTGCGGGCCGTTCTGCTGCAATTACTCACCCTGGTGGCGCCAGCGACGATGTCGGATCGCCCAAGCGGGGAGCCTTTGAGTGGGGCCGAGCCGTCCGCCATTGGGGCCTGTGCGACGCTTCCCGCCCTCTCCAACACGCGGCACGACGCCGCCATCTTGGATGTGGTCGGGGACGAACGGCGGGAAGCCGCCATCTTGTCGCCTCCACCGCGGGAAGCCGCCATCTTGCCCCCGCCGCATGGAGATGCCATCTTGTCGCCACCGCGTGGAACACCTGCAGCAGGAGACGGCGACTCGGGGACCCGCAGCCATCGTCTGACGACGGTTAAGGAATTCTCAATCGGCGGGGATTGGAGTGCATTCGCCTGCCGTTTTGAGGCGGCGGTCCGATCCGCCAAGTGGACGGATGCGGAAGCCCTGGAGGTCCTGCCGACGTTCCTGGACGACGAGTCTGTGAGATTCTTCCGTTCCATCAAGGCCGCGAGGAAGACGACGCTGAAGGGAGTGTTCGAGGAAATGGGGGAGGCTTATGAGTCCCCGGACAACGCACATCGCAGATTCGTGCAGCGGCAACGGGCACCAGAAGAATCACCAGTGGCTTTCTGGAGCGCTGTGTTGGAGCTGGCTATGGTCGCATATCCGGACACGGAGCCCGACTTGCTGGAGCCTTTAATATTGGGCAAGATGTTGGAGCTGTCCAGGGATTTGGGCATCCCCTTGCCGGTGTGCGGCCATGAGCAGCTGACCTCCCGGATAACGGCTAAGTGCTTGGACGCGCAATTCAACCTACGCCGGTGGAAGCAGGTGATGGCCTGGACGGGGAGCCCCAACGTCGAAGGTGGTGCCACCGGGTGGGATCCGTCCAAAGCCGTCTACGTACGGGACGATAAGGGGCCTGAGGAGCTGGCGGTAGCATCGACCCAGTGGCCTGCTCGAGGGGGAGCAGAGTTGCGCTCGGGCCCACCGTTGTGGGATCGGCAAGACAGAGGGGGTGCCGGATGACGAGCCGACTCGTCGTGCTTCCGTTGCGGCCATCGGGGGCACTTCGCCAGGGAGTGTTGGAGTCGCTCTCGGCCGCCGCTCCAGCCGGAGGCCCCTGCCAGGGACGCTACGCGGGAAAATCCACCACGACAGACAAGTCAGTACGCATCAGACACCCGGCAAGGCCTGTCATCTCATGCATCACCGTCACTACGCGGTCCGGGAGACATTCCTAACGGGGGGGCGCTAAGAGATCCGCGTCGTTCGCTGACGCAGTGGCAGAAATTGGCATGGAGGGTGGTTGCGGCTACTACTGGGTCATCGACTGTGCCGGGCTCGATCCAAGGGGTCGACGTGCGCATTTTGGTTGACTCGGGTGCGTCCGCGACCATTATCTCCGATGTGATATTCCATCTCCTGTCCATTCCACCGGGGCGGGTACGACCGGTTTACGACTGGTGCATAGCGGCGAACGGAGGGAGTATGGGCATCGTGGGTCAGGTGGACGCGAGTATATCGGTTGGGGGTGTTTCGGCTTCAGGGACAGTGTTGATCTCCAGGTCCCTCGCGGTGCCATGCCTATTGGGGACCGATTTTCTGGCGAAGATGCCCATTCAGATAAAAGTGGATCAGAATTGTATCGAATTGCCGGGGGGCCAGAAAATGTCATTCTTGCCGTCACCGTGGGGCCGGTCCGCTCCTGACTGCCAGGTGCAGGCGCTGTCCGAGGTTTCGGTTGACGTTCCACCTGGCTCGCAGATGCTTATTCTGTTGCGGTATCAGAAGCCAGTGCCGAGAATCGAGGGCGCAGTGGGCGTGTTGTTGTCGCCGTCCAATGCGATTACGGGTGGCTTGACGCTGGTCGCAGCACAGACGATTGTTCGGCCGGGTCAGCCTCCGTTTTTGCAAGTTTTGAATGGGAGCGGGGAAAATGTCATCGTGCCGGCCGGAACGGTTTTGGCACATGTCACGACTGCTTTCACGGCCCATGACGATCGGTGCCACCGGGGCCTCATAGGGGGGGTCTCTGCCTCGACGGCACAGGATAATCGATGGATTGCCGAGTTGTGCCAGGAAAATGTGTCTTTGACTGTGGACCAACGGTCCGTGCTTCGCGCACTGTTGGGGAAGTATTCGGATGTTTTTAGTTCGGACGATTTCGATCTGGGACGTACCTCGTTGCTCTCCCACCATATTGATACGGGGGATGCCGCTCCGATTCGGATGAACCCACACCGTTGAGTCCGGCGGAGCGGGACCACGTACACGGCGCAGTGGAGGATATGCTGGCTGCTGACATTATTTCCCCATCCAACAGTCCATGGGGCGCTCCGGTGGTCCTTGTGAAGAAAAAGGATGGGAAATTGCGATTCTGTGTCGATTACCGCAGGTTAAATAAGGTGTCGGTTGCGGACGCGTACCCCCTGCCGCGTATGGATGATTCCCTCGATGCCTTGTCAATTTTTTTCTATTCTTGATCTCTCGTCGGGATTCTGGCAGCTTCCCCTGGACGAGTCCTCGAGGGAAAAGATGGCTTTCCGTACGCCGCAGGGCTTGTTTCAGTTTAATTGTCTTCCCATGGGCTTGAACACCGCCCCTGCGATGTTCCAGTGATTGATGGAGCTTGTGTTGACCGGTCTGCAGTGGGACACGTGTTTGATATATTTGGATGACGTTATCGTCTTCAGCCGCACGTTTGAGGAACATCTTCAGAGATTGGATGCGGTATTTGCTAGGATGCGTTCCACCAATTTGAAATTTAAGCCTAAAAAGTGTCACTTGTTCCAACGATCCGTGCGCTATTTGGGCCACATAGTCAGTTCGGACGGCGTGGCCACGGACCCAGAGAAGACGGCGTGTGTCCGAAACTGGCCGACTCCGGCCACGGTGGGGGACGTGTGCCAGTTCGTTGGGTTCGCTTCCTATTACCGCAGGTTCGTTCCAAACTTTGCCATGATCGCTAGGCCGTTGCACCTCCTTAAGGCAAAAGGACGGAGGTTCAGCTGGGGGCCGACGGAGGAGGCGGCGTTTCAGGGCCTAAGCGATCGTTTGGCGTCGGCGCCGACGCTGGACTATCCTGATTTTACTCGGCCTTTTATTCTGGATACTGACGCTAGTGACACCGGGATTGGTGCCAGACCATGTGGCTTTGCAATATTCCCTGAGGGTTGACCAACCGTCTGGCCAATGGGCACGATGGTTGGAAACCTTGCAGGATTTTTCGTTTGAGATTCAGTATCGTAAAGGATCGCGTCACGCAAACGCGGACGCGCTCTCCAGATTGCCGCAGGGGCCCCCTTGCGCCTATGCTTCGGGCACGAATAGGTGTGTAGTGGTGATACACGCTGGTAGTACGGATCATGGGGTAGCGCGTGGTGATTGGCTGTGTGTTGGTGACGCGTGCTGACGGTGAGGGATCGTAGGTCAGCGCGGGGTCATGGGTTATGTAATGGTGATTGGCTGTGTGTTGGTGACGCGCGCTGACAGTGATGGATCGTGTGGCAGTGCGTGGTGATTGGTTATGTGCGCTGACACGAGAAGGGATCGTGGGGCAGCGTGTGATGATTGGTCGGCTAGGGTGGGTGCTCACATCGCGGTCCGCATAGGCTCCGTCTCCTTAGAGCGGAGGGCTATATAAGGCGGTGCGCGCGGGCGCTCGAGAGAAGTTGGTGACCAGTGAAGACGGAAGACGGAGGAGGAAGAGATAGGGCCCTGAGACACCTAGTCCCGCTGTCCTTGTAAGGATCGGGGCCCTGTGTAGCTCAGAGGCGGGACCTTGGGACCCAGGGGCCGGACGTCCGTGTGAGGACCGGGCCGCGGGACCCAGTGGTCGTGATCCGTACCCAAGCTGGGGTGGGTCTAGAGGTTCCCCGGATGCTACGGGGCTGGAATGCCCGTGTGTGTGTAGCCGGGTGGAACGGGTAGCGTGAGCTGTAGTTACCACCCGTGTCGGGTGGAACGTGTAGCGTGAGCTGTAGTTACCACCCGTGTCAGGTGGAACGTGTAGCGTGAGCTGTAGTTACCACCCGTGTCAGGTGGAACGTGTAGCGTGAGCTGTAGTGACAACACGTGTTATTGTGACAACCCAAGTGTGAATAAAGTGTGCTACCCGTCAAGTGGTTTCCCGCCGTAGTTTACTATACTTCAACTGGCGTCAGGAGTGATACAGTCTTCCAGGCATGGATACCAGGAAGACTCATCGGACTCACGAGATTGACCGCGAGGATAATCACGACGACTCGGGCCAGCAGGCATCAGGGGGAGAAGAGGAGGAGATGCCTGCGCCGCAGGACCCCTCATGGCCGCCCGACGAGTGGCTGGGGGCTGATGCCGGACTCCGCGAGGCGCACTCCCGCCTGGCGGAGCTGCTACTCGCCGCGGCGTCCATCCTGGCGGAGATCACCACGTCGGGAGGAGCGGGGACGTCGGCGGACATTCAAAAGACTCGCCTCGCAGATTCCCGCCAAAATGACTTTGCAGTTCCCGCCATTTCTACCGAGCGGACATCTTTTGGCGGGAATGGCGAGCAACACGTGGCGGGGGTCCTCCAAGCGCGGCCGCTTACGTCATCGGCGAGCGCTACGGGCCGCCATCTTCCACCCGCCATAGGGGCCGCCATTTTGCAGACCGACGGTGCGGCGGGGGAGAGCCATGTGGCAGAGGACGACATCATCTTCCAGCAGCGCCTTCCCACGTTGACAGCCTTCAAGGCGGAAGGCGGGGACTGGGGCGCATTCCAACGGAGGTTCCTGGCGCATCAAGAGATGTCGGCCTGGTCTGACGCTACGGCGCTGCGGGCACTGCCTGCCATGTTGGACGACGACGCGCTCGCGGCCTTCAGGTCCGCATCGAGATCGGCCCGCTGCACGCTCAAGGCTGCGCTGGGCCTCATGGCCAAAGTTTACGGACCACCTTCGGCCTGCCGCCACCAATTTTACGGCCGACGGAAGGCGGACACGGAGACCGCGCTCGCCTACCGCACGGCGTTGCTGGCCCTCGCCGATGCCGCGTTCCCTCGTATGGACGAGGAGGGGCAGGACGCTATGGTATTGGAACAACTGCTCAAGTTGACACAGGACCTGGGGGTCCCCATCAACACAGCCGACGAAGTTGATATATGTTCGTTGCGTGTTGCAACGAGTATTCAGGCGCACGAGGTCCTACAGCGGAAACAGGTGGTCGTCTGCACTGCTGCCGGGGTCTCAGCTCCGGGCCCGGTGGTCACCGAGCCCCAGGTCGTTCGCCCACGGGAGGAGGCATTCGCGGCTGCACGACCGAGGGATTGGAGGTCGGGGGGTCGGTCGCCTCTGCGATCGACCCGCAAGCTGGAGCAACCGAGACCTCCGACGTCCCTCATCACGTGCTACAACTGCGGCCTTCGGGGCCACGTGGCGTCCGGGTGCCGCGCTCCATGTCAGCGCGCCACGGGACCTCGGATGGACGATGACCACGGCCCCAAGTCGTCCCACCTACCCCCGGCAAGTCGCAGCACTTCACATGCTCGGCCTACATACACGACACACATGGGCCGTCGCTTCGCGGCGGAGGATGTGCGATTAGGGGTCGGGGAATCGGTTCGGAGAGGGGGGTTCGTACGGGGCCGGGGGGACATTGAATGGTCCGAGTTGGGCCACAGAATTGTAGCCGCGGCGGCCGGTTCGTCGGTCGTTACGGGATTCATAGACGGGGTCGAGGTCAGGGTTTTGGTGGACACGGGAGCGTCGGCCACTATAATTTCAGACCTCATTTATAACATTCTCCCCGTCCAATGTCGACCTCTGCTTCTGGTGGACGTGCCATTTTACGCGGCAAATGGGGGCTTATTGGGTATTATCGGTCAGATTCTGGCGTCCATTTGCATAGGGGATATTAAATTGGCGGGACCTATTTTCGTCTCCTCTTCCCTAGCGGTTCCTTGTCTGTTGGGCACAGATTTTTTGGCTAAGATGCCCGTTAAAATTCTCGTGGATCAACGTTGTATTGAGCTGCCATCGGGTCGCCGTATTTCTTTTTTGTCTAACCCTACTGAAATACGGACGGCGTGCGCAACGATCCAAGCGCTAGCGACACAGACGGTGCACGTGCCCCCGGGTTCGCAGATGTTGATACCCCTCCGGTTGCGGAAGCCATTGGGTGGGGAGACTGCGGGACAAGGCGTGCTTTTGGGTCCATCAAATAGAGCGGTGGGGGTCTAGATTTGGCGGTGGCTCAAACGTTGGTTCGGGCTGACGGGGACCCGTTCGTTATGGTGTTAAACGCTGGTTCAAGGCCGGCCATTATTCCGCAGGGCACCGTGCTTGCTCACGCGGCACGGGTCCCTGCGGAAGAGCGCCTTGTTGCACATGTTGATCCCGTCCCGGCGCAGAAAATTACATCGGGTGATGACCTGGAATGGGTCGATTCGCTGTGTGCGGACTCAAGTGATTTGTCAAGGGTGCAATTGGGTGCGCTGCGCGCTCTTCTGATCAAATTTTCCGATGTGTTCAGCACGCACAAATATGATATTGGGTGCACGGACCTGTTACGTCACCACATTGAAACAGGCGATGCAGCACCAGTCCGGCAGAATCCCTTCCGGCTGAGTCCTGCCGAGAAGGAACACGTTCAATCGGCCGTCAATGACATGCTGACGGCCGACATCATTTCGCCCTCATCTAGTCCGTGGGGAGCACCTATCGTTCTGGTTAAAAAGCAAGACGGCTCCTTGCGATTTTGTGTGGATTTCCGTTGCCTGAATAAAATCTCCGTGGCCGACGCGTATCCGCTCCCCAGGATGGACGAGTCCCTGGACGCATTGTCCGGGGCGCGGTATTTTTCTACACTTGACTTACTGTCGGGATTCTGGCAGCTTCCACTCGACGAGGAGTCTAAACCTAAGACAGCATTCCGGACCCCAGGGGGCCTGTTCTAGTTTAATCGGTTGCCCATGGGACTCCACTCTGCTCCCGCGACGTTTCAGCGCCTTATGGAATTGGTTTTGTCGGGTTTACAATGGGATACTTGCTTAATTTATCTTGACGATGTCATTGTTTTCAGTAAAACCTTTGAGGAACACCTCCAGCGATTAAGAGGGGTGTTCTTGCGGATGCGTTCGGCTAAGTTAAAGTTTAAACCGGCGAAATGCCACCTTCTGCGGAAATCCGTAAGGTACTTGGGCCACATTGTCGATTCTTCGGGGATCTCCACCGATCCCGCGAAGACAAACTGTGTCAGTTCATGGCCAACGCCCACGTCGGTTTCTGAGGTCCGCAGCTTCATTGGTTTTTGCGTCATACTACCGCCGATTCGTGGAGCATTTCGCCACCATTGCCAAACCCTTGCACGCTCTAACAGCCAAAGGAGTCAGGTTTCGATGGGGGCCAGAGGAGGAGGCCGCGTTCTGCTCCCTTCGGGACGCCTTGGTGGGTGCCCCGCCCTTACGTTACCCTGACTTTACGAGTCCCTTCTTGCTGGATACTGATGCTAGTAACACGGGCATTGGGGGGGTGCTCTCACAGGTCGTTGGGGGAGTTGAACGGGTGGTCGCCTATGGTAGCAGGGTTTTGTCGCCTGCGGAACAGCGCTACTGCGTCACCCGTCGCGAGTTGCTGGCTATTGTTTTTTTTTGTGCAGTAATTTCGACCTTATCTCTATGGCCGTCATTTTACGGTCCGGACGGACCACGCGGCGCTTCAGTATTCATTGAGGGTCGCCCAGCCCTCTGGCCAGTTGTCACGGTGGTTGGAAGTCCTCCAGGACTATCAATTTACGACCACTTACCGTAAGGGGTTGCGCCACACCAACGCGGATGCCCTGTCGCGGTTGTCGCCTAGTCCTGAATGTGCGTGCTTGATGGGGTCGGCGCGCTGTAAACCACCAGGTGCTGTGCCCGAGAGTGAGTTGGTCGCGGCCACGAATGCGCCGATGGTTGACGTTCCCGCTACCCCCGCGGGCGGGGACTCGCTACTCTCACTGTCTCTCGTTGAGTGGGGCCGACTCCAGATAGCTGACAGCTCCCTGCTCGCGTTGCGTTGTAGGGCGGGGGGTCCCGAGGAGGGTCGAACACGGGCTGGCTCCTGGCTGCTGAAGCAGGGCCTGCTAATGAGGTGGGACAATATGTCCCGGCGGCACGCACTCGTTGTGCCTTCCGCTATGCGGGGAAAAGTTGTTTTGGCTGCACACGAACGCCTCTTACATCTGGGGGTAAACAAAACGCTTGCTCTGCTCCAGCGTGACTATTATTGGCCGGGGATGGGGAGCGATGTGGTCAATATACTGAAGGGGTGTGTGGATTGCGCCAAACAGAAACCACCGCCCGTTGCGCCAAATCCACCGCTGCAGTCTAGTCAGGTCTCGCGCACCAACGAGCTCGTTGCGCTGGATATTTTGGGGCCTTTTCCTGTCACGCCTAGGGGTAACAAGTACCTGTTGGTTGGTGTGGAATACTTTACCCGATGGCCTATGGCGTGGCCACTCGCCAACCAGTCAGCGGTGGCCGTGGCGGACCCTTTTGTCCAAGGCTACGTCTTGGACAAGGGGGCTCCCGAACGCTTGCTGACCGACCAGGGAAAGAATTTTTCGAGTAAATTGCTGCAGGAGGTGTGTGACCTTTTGGGTACTAAAAAGGTGCGTACCTCCCCGTACCACCCACAGACTGACGGGATGGTGGAGCGACTCCACAGGACTTTAACCTCCATGTTGTGCCAGCAGGTGTGCAAGGCACAGGTTGACTGGGACTTGCAGGTCCCGGGGGTCCTCGCCACGTATAGAATGGCCACCCACGCGGCTACGGGGTTTTCCCCATTTTTACTGATGTATGGTCGGGAGGCCGATCCGCCCATGGAGACTCAGCTGGGACTTTCCGTGCCGCGGCCTAATTCCAAATTGGCCGGCCATATTAAATTTAACATTGTTAAACTCGCCGAGGCACTGGAGGCCGCACGGCTTAATTCGAGATCTCGGCAAGTCGCCAACGAGCGCTTGCGTGCACGGAAGGTGTCCGTGCACGATTGGAAACCGGGCGATAGGGCCTGGCTGCACTGCCCTCATGCACCTTTGGCTACGTCACCTAAATTGTTGAGGCCATGGCGGGGACCTATGGAGGTCGTGCGGGTTGCACGCCCCCAGTGTGTTCAGATAAAATGGGGAAAGCGCCGGTGGTACGTTCACCCCTCCCGGCTAAAACCGTTCTCGCCACCATATGGCCTTCCTTTGTGTCGTGATGACCGAGCAGGTGATGTGACCAACGACCCGGGGAGGGAGATTCCTTCGCCTGATCCTCACATGTTTTCGCCTGATCCGCTCCCAGGTGTCCGGGAACTGACGGCTGCCGACCACCGGCGACCGGATCCCCGGGGCACGGCCGGTTCTTCCAGGCCCGAACCGTGCCTTCCTGGGCTGCCGGTGCCACCGGACGGTCGACAGCGTCTTGTCCCGTACGACGGACCGGCCAGGCGGACTCGCGCTAGGTCGCGCAACTTTTCCTGACCGAATAAATGGGGTGGGGATGCAGGCCGACGCGGCCGGAGCGTCTCGTCCCTCCGTTCCCCATCCGCTCGACCGCTTTATCACCCGTTCAAGGAGCGTGCGGAAGGGGGATCGGTAGTCAAGGAGACACTGGACACGTTTTTTTCGGAATAACTTTATTGTGTTGCTCGTCGGTTTGTACATAGGTTCTTGTTGTGTTGTGTTGTTGTGTTGTTGTGTTGTTGTGTTACGGGCACACTTCGGGAGTGGGGTTTTTTTTGTTTGTTGTTGGTTTGTTGTTGTTTGGCAGCCGGGCCGGCTGCGAGTTATGTGGGGGGGGGGTGATGTAGTGGTGATACGCGGTGGTAGTACGGATCGTGGGGTAGCGCGTGGTGATTGGCTGTGTGTTGGTGACGCGCGCTGACGGTGAGGGATCGTAGGTCAGCGCGGGGTCATGGGTTATGTAATGGTGATTGGCTGTGTGTTGGTGACGCGCACTGACAGTGATGGATCGTGTGGCAGCGCGTGGTGATTGATTATGTGCGCTGACACGAGAAGGGATCGTGGGGCAGCGTGTGATGATTGGTCGGCTAGGGTGGGTGCTCACATCGCGGTCCGCATAGGCTCCGTCTCCTTGGAGCGGAGGGCTATATAAGGCGGTGCGCGCGGGCGCTCGAGAGAAGTTGGTGACCAGTGAAGACGGAAGACGGAGGAGGAAGAGATAGGGCCCTGAGACACCTAGTCCCACTGTCCTTGTAAGGACCGGGGCCCTGTGTGGCTCAGAGGCGGGACCTTGGGACCCGGGGGCCGGACGTCCGTGTGAGGACCGGGTCGCGGGACCCAGTGGTCGTGATCCGTACCCAAGCTGGGGTGGGTCTAGAGGTTCCCTGGATGCTACGGGGCTGGAATGCCCGTGTGTGTGTAGCCGGGTGGAATGGGTAGCGTGAGCTGTAGTTACCACCCGTGTCGGGTGGAAAGTGTAGCGTGAGCTGTAGTTACCAACCGTGTCAGGTGGAACGTGTAGCGTGAGCTGTAGTTACCACCCGTGTCAGGTGGAACGTGTAGCGTGAGCTGTAGTGACAACACGTGCTATTGTGACAACCCAAGTGTGAATAAAGTGTGCTACCCGTCAAGTGGTTTCCCGCCGTAGTTTACTATACTTCAGGTGCACACGGGTGCGCAGCCCCCGCGGCCTGTTATGTCCGCAATGGAGGTGCCTGAGGCTCCCGCGTGTCCGGAACCGGCTGATGGGGTTTTGAATTTGCCGCGTTCTGTATGAGTTCGCGAGCAATTGCTCGATGAGTCACTGGGGGCCTTGCGGGGTCGGGCCGCGAAGGAGAGGGGTGGGCCACTGTCCGATGGGACGCCGGGAGCTGCTCTCCGTGATGGCTTGTTGTTGTGGAGGGAAGGCTTGCACGATCGCTGGCGTCTTGTTGTGCCGTCGTCGTTGCGATATGAGTTGATTCGGACTCTGCACTCTGAGAAGTTGTTACATCTCGGGGTGCAGAAAACCTTGTTGACGTTACAGCGGGATTGTTTTTGGCACGGCATGACGACTGATGTCGTCCCACCAGTGCAGTCCATACAGGTGTCGCGGATTAACGAGTTGGTGGTGTTGGATATTTTGGGGCCCTTTCCGCCGTCCGCTCGGGGGAATACATTTTTATTGGTCGGGGTGGAATATCTTTCCCGCTGGCCGATGGCCTGGCCCTTGGCCGACCAGTCAGCGGCGTCTATCACGGAGGCCTTCCTGTTCGGATACGTAATGGACAAAGGGGCACCGGAGAGGTTGCTCATGGACCAAGGGCGAAATTTTTCTTCCAAATTGTTGAGCGACGTGTGCGCTGCACTGGGGACCAAGAAGGTTCGGACGTCTCCCTACCATCCGCAAACGAATGGGATGGTTGAACGGCTGAATCGGACCCTGTCGACCATGCTCTGTCAAACGGTTAGCGCAAAACAGGCTGATTGGGATTTGCATATCCCTGGGGTGCTCTCCGCATACCGGATGACGCCACATGCGTCGACGGGGTACTCACCGTTCTTTTTGATGTACGGCCGCGAGAACGTGCCGCCGGTGGAAGTGCAACTGGGCAAACGGGCGAAGGGTCCTGTCAAGCCTCTCCCTGAGTATATTCGGGACACCGTTCCTCGCGTGGCAGAGGCGCGGGAGGCGGCCCGATTGGCTACGGCCAAGACCCAGGCCCGGAACGAACGTTGTGCACGGCGCTCGCATAGTGAGTCCCCCTGGCGGGTGGGGGACATGGCCTGGTTGCACTGCCCACAGGTACCGGTGGGGACCTCCCCTAAGTTGCACAAACCCTGGCAGGGGCCGGTTGTGCTTATTGAGGTTCCTAGTCCGCAGTCAGCACGTGTTCGGTTCGGATCGCGGCGCTGGTACGTTCATACGTCTCGATTGAAACCCTACGTGGCCCCGCGGGTGGAAGCGTCATCTCCTAATGTTGCCTTGCCGGTGTCTGTCGCGGCCGACGCGCCACTGACCTTGCCTGTTCAACCTGCAAGCGCGCCTGTCGTGCCTCCTGTAGACGGACCGGCTGTGATCCTGCCGGACACAGGGATTCCTGCACCGGGTGGGCCTACCACGGCGACGGGGACACTTGACCCCGCTGCCCTTCCAACCCCGCCACGGGTGCAGTTGCAGGAGGCCCCGATGACGGGCCTCTCTGGGGAACGAGACGCTGCGATTGACAAGCCTCCACCAGCGGCGGACGGTTCCGGTTCCGCCGCTCCTAAAACCCTGTCCAGATCACGGTCGGTGCGGGGACCGGACCCCGTGCAGGACGGGCCGGCGACCCGCACTCGTTCTAAGCCCCTTCCCTTTCGTTAATTGTTGTTGTTCTAATCTCCGTTGTGTCTTGTGAGTCCTGATTGTTATGTTTTGCTCGCATTATTATTGGTTTGTTGCAGCCGGGGACGGCTGGCTTTTTCATCAGGGGGGGGGGGGTCATGTAATGCGAGCATAAACGGGGTGGTTGTTGGCCTCCGCGCCAATCACGCGGGCCGGAGCATTGGGGGGCGGAGCCGGGTCGACGGAGCGTGTGGGAGGAGCCACTGCTCATCTCGGCTCCAATGGGAGACGGGGGCAGTACGGGAAGGAGGAGTCAGGGTCACGTGATGGGAAGGATAGAGGGAGAGAGCCAGGAGAGATCGGGAGTTGGAACGGAGCGAGAAGAGGGGGAAGCCACGCTAGGCAGAGCGGGAGCAGCGGCGCCATCTGCCACGTGGTGTGCGGCGACGGGGCTAGAGGGGTGTGAGGACTAGCCGAGTGTGCGGGGCACACGTAGCTAGGAAGTGACTAGCGGAGTGTGCGGGGCACACGGAGCGAGCGGTGTGGCTGGCGCGTGTGCGGGGCACACGGAGAGAGAGAGCGGAGCGGCCATCAGCGAGTGCGGCCCACACGGAGCGTGTGCGGAGGGGTGCGGTACGAAGAACCTAATAAACGACACAACGGAGACCAAGAAAGCCTGACCAAGTCGTTTATTACACATTGAACTCTAATGACCTGGTTCCAGTGCGATGCAAGAATGGTTTATCGGGCATTACAGATTCTCGCTCTTGCCTCAGTAGCTCCATTGTGGATATACTCTGTTGAAGTGGGTAACGTCTTTGCCTAAGCCCTGGCCAGCTGGCACACCACGTAATATGTGCATTAAAACGAATCCACTGCTGGATAAGGGGCTTGCCACACCGTGCAGGCTGTGGGGCTCTCGGGGGTTATTTGAACCTCATGGCGGGACCCTGGGGTCCCGAATAAACTGAAGTCAAAAATTTTTTTTTTGGCGACTCCGTCCCACCGCGCACACAAACGCCACGACCCACCTGGCGCAGATCGTTCTGTTGTCACGTCATGTCCAAGGACGAATGCGCAGACGAAACACAACTTTGATTAGCGTATCGTGTCGAGTTCGTCGAGAGGAATAGATCGTCGTTATCATTTGCCTTCGACAGACGTAAAATGACGTCGCAACGTGGTTTATGCGAGAGAACCGGGGGCTTATGTGACCTCGGGTTCCCGCCACGAGGTTCATTTGAACGTTCTTCACCACGCCGCTCAGTGCGCGTTGAAGCCAGGGGAGACATAGACGTGGGGGCAAAGGAGTACAGTACAACGTTGTTGTTGTTGTTTTTCTTCTGCACTGCACATAACGTAGCACAACTCCACAGCCGCCTATGACAACCCGGGACGCGCTGTGTCCGCACGCCCAAGCGCTATCCAGGATCAGCCCTGTTCAGCGTCCGAGACGTGGACTTCTTTCGCACCGTACGTAACCACCGACCGTGCTAATCGGGAGGTGCGGGGTTGGTTTAGTCACAGGCTGGTCCATTCGTAGCTTCGCTGAATATATTTTGATTTGGTTCTTTCAAAAAAAGTCACGTAGGTAAAATGAAATAAATTAAATCACGACGTTTCGGGCGCATCACAAATGCCCGTCACGCAGATAGCAATCACGACGGAAATATCAATGATGCGGAGAACGATTCAAGGGTTTTACGGCAATACAGGCGGTCCTAATCTGCACTATTCATATGATTCATGATAATTTTCGTAAATAATCGATTAGGCGCACGACTTTTGTGATGCTCCCGACTCGGTGACCCCTTTACGACTAACGAATGACGTCATGTCGCGCCATGTACCTCGGTGCAGCCTCGCGACTGGTGACATGACGTCACCGGGTTCTTAGAGCGTCACGCACAAGCGTAGCGACGTCATCGCGGCGCAGAGCCGCAGACTCGATCGAAACGAGCAAATTGAAGGGACGCGGATTTACATTTGCCACGTCGCCCAATTATCCTTTAACGTCCATAAACACGGCACCTCGTGTGTTCTCGGCTCTCACTTCGACAACTCGATGCATTCCAGTAACTTTCGGCGCTTCATCCTGGCGGCGACACAAACGAGAACGTGATGCGTCGAAACGGCTGATTTGCATACGGAGGGCGCAGTGTGGTGAGTGGGTGATCGCAGAGGCCCATGTGGCAGGAGAGAGAGAGAAGAGAGGGGGGGAGGTAGCGTTCGACGTGAGTCTCGGGCCCTGTCCTTCTGTGGAGGTTCCTCAAAATCCCCGTCCCCTCGATGTTCGTGTCCGCGCCGTCGTAGGTAAGTCCTGGCGGTGGTCAGGTCGAGATTGTCCCCTGTGCGAGCCTCAGACGCCTCATCTCTCTCCTTGGCTGTCGTGTTTCTCTCGCTCTGTGTAGTTGATGTGCGCTGCACGCACGACGGTGGTGGACGGAGATGAGAGTCAACCACAGTACTGGCGGTTCATTGCCCCTCGGGGGTGTTGGACGTGGGGACGGGGGGTCCGTGGCGTGATTACCCTTAAATAACATTAACAATGTTGGCCTAGGAGTGGAGGTAATGGTGAGAGGGTTTGGGTGTTGCTGTTTGTGTCAGGGTTATGGCTGGGGTTCGTGTTGTGGCGAAATCCACGAATTCCAGTGATTGGATTCGTTACGATTAAAGCCAAATGATGTTCGGATTACGGTTAAGTTATTGGTATGGTCAAGCCTTTGATACTAGAGATGCAGTTAAGGTTAGTGCTGTGGGTAAAGGTAAGTTTTATACTCAAAGCCAGGTTACGTTCGCGTCTTGTTCAGGGATAGAATCAGGGCTAAGTATTGTATAAGATTCAAGTTATAGTTAGGGTTATTAGTACATATTTAGAGCTAGAGACAGTGGTAATGTTTGTGGTTACTAAAACCAGTAGGTCTGCTGCTGTTAGTGTTTGGTTAATGCCAGGTAATGGTTCGACTGAGGCTTAGGGTTGGTGGTGCGTCTGTAATACAGCCGTGATGTTAGAGCTGTGTGTCGTTTTATGCTCGTATGTAAACCCAATATTCGTGTGTATCCACGTGGGTCACATACGCACGCTTATACCGGTACGTGGGATTGTATACACCGCATCATTCAAGAACAGGCACGGCTTATACTGTACAGCAATATATATTCAGAATACAGGACATATACACTGCTACCAAACCACTCATGCACAAATGTATGCAGTAATTCTCACATTAACATGCTAATTTCTCACGTTAACATCACTAGCCCGGCCACTTCTTGATAACCCTTGAGCGACACCCATTTCACACCTTTTTAAAACAGTCTGCCTCAGCAGCAGGCCACGCTTTCCCACCTGATTATGGATGCTTGTGTTGCGCCCGAAACGTCGTGATTTATTTTATTTTATACCTACCGAAAGAACCAAAGAGTATGGATTCCTGCAGTCACGAAAGCTTGTATGCAGTAGTTTCTAAAGGGCATTGTTTAATGATCGTTGTACACGTGTTGGTACGTGTTTATCTGCACGTACAATAGCGCATGTAAGAATACCTGTGCAATGTGTTAGATGTGCAGTCGTTTTCATATCAATGCAGTCTGTGTGGGTCACATGGAGCGACAGCTGAGTTGGTAGCCACGTGTCTGGCTCACCTTGCAGAAACATCGTGCTGGGGCCGTGGTCAAACAACAAATATCTGCTGCTCAAATCGACTACCCAGTCTCCTATTTATTTTACAAAGTTGCCGAGCACAGGCTCAAAACGCCAAGCGGTCACCACAAAAACACAGACAGCGCCTGCCGAAAGTTGTCCTGGATAAAGAGTCAACGCTTGGGTTGAGCAGGGTTATTCCGAACTTGAGAAAAGAGACGATGGGGAGGAGGGAATTCGAAAATGAAACGGCGCGAGAGAAGAAGCGAAGAGAGAAGTGCTGTTGTGACTTCAGGTGGAGTGGTTGAACCGGCATTGCGGCTCTTAAAATGTAGATTTTTTTTTATTTTTACTGAATTCTAAAAACATTACCGAAAGAACCAAGAATATGAATCCCTGCAGTCACGAAAGCTTTAAATCGAAATGTATACAGCATTGTATGTAGAACTTATTTCGCACCGTGCGTATCCAACCGTACTAATACTCAAAATGCATATGTACTGCTACTGTAACACACGGGATATACTACCTAAATACTCATGAACACATTTAATCCAGTACTTTATAAAGTGCTTGTTCGATGGCCTCTGTGTACGGTGTTGATCTGTGTTTGAGACGAAACGGTGCCTGGTAGATCCGAGTCCTCAACATGGGTGGAGGAATATTACATCGGTGAAGTTAATGTGGCGGTATCTATCCATGGTAGTAGCGATATAAAAGTGATAAGTAGGTAGCTAACCACGAGTGAGCGAGTGAATTAATTAGTGCTGGATCATCGATAAATCTGACTGCTTTAGGGAATCAATGAAGTGTATCATTACAGTGAGTGAGACGGGAACTCAGTGCTCCGCACCAGATATGAAAACAGTATTCAGCCGAATTTTTGCTTTCTATTGCAGTAATGATTGTTTTCAACCAGCCAGTCACAGTACATTGTGGCAAGATGATCGGATCGTTGTGGTGCTTTGCAGAACGGGTGGTTAGATTGACGAGTTCTGTGCAAGTCGGGTAAACTAGACAATGTCTGCCTACTTACCCTACCCTGGAAAATTGTTGGTCTGGATGTAATCTTTAACTTGGTCATTAATTGTGCATTTGCGCATTATTCTGAGTGCTTTGCAAATATTTCTGCTGCTGTATTATCATGTTTTTGCCTGGTGTGTATGATGTATGAAATTCCAATGTTTACGTTTTATTTTACGTAACGCACTGCCTTTACTATCATCATAAAGATTCATTCAAAGGAACTGGCCAAGCATACCAATGAAAGTGTTGAGTCTAATTTGGGCCGTGTTTGATAATATATTGTTATGACATGGATTGTGAATGGTATACAGTATAAGACAGACCATCCCTTTTCGTTTTCTGTTCAATGTGCAGAGCGGCGCTATGAAGGTAGAATTGTCCAGGTTTTTTAATGAGCAAAACTGCACAAGACAAACACGTTATATACTTTTTCTCTGCAGCCATTTAAACTCAGAATCATATTTTTTATTTAGACTGGAAGAATCTGATGAACTATGAAGCTCCGTTTCACAAATGTCCAATAGGGGTGGATCAGCAAGTTAGCACAACAAACAATAGGAGTGCAAAATCAAGGAAAGGTATGCGAATCACGAAAAATAAAGTATAAAAGTATACATTTTGATTTAAAGCTTTCGTGACTGCAGGGATTCATATTCTTGGTTCTTTCGGTTTTATTATTTCCCTTCTACGTGACTTTACCGAAAGAACCAAGAATATAAAAGTATAGTTGTCTATGTTAATGAAACTCACTTTTTGCCCCGGCCACTTAATCATGTACCTTGTGCTGCTCATTTTGTGCAGAATGATCTTAACATTTGAATATGTGTGGGTGTTAAATATCCATCAGAGACAGGAGAATACGATTGTGCTGTGCCATAAACGGTGGACACACAGGCCATGTGAGACATCTCGTGAGCTGTGGTTGGCTAGAAAACATATACCGTGCAGTGTTTGAGAAACCATTTTGAGTGCTCCATGGTATGGACTATCTTGAGAATCTGCTCTTCAAGAGCACCCATTAACAAAGCGGTTGGGGCCTCCGTGTTTGATCTTGCCGGCATTGCATTGTCACTTCTGTTTATATCGTCCAAGGAAAGTACTGTCCCTGGCCCATGTTTGTGGTAAAGATCCCCCGTTTCAACGTTTGGACTTTTGGGACAAGGGCTGTTGGAAATTGCCTATTAACGCCAGTACTACACACGAGGGAGTGCTGTGGCCATCACCACTCCTAGCTGGCTTAGTTTCACCAGAGCTGATGTTTACACTTTTAACTAGGTACTTTTTTTGGGCTGAGTGGTCCTCAGGGAATCCCAAGACGAGTTCTGATGGCACTTGCCTTGGCTGGCTGCCATGGATGGGAATCAAACATCGGGTTGCTGGATCCGTTGTGCAGTGCAGTAACCACTGGACCACTGCCTCCCGCATCGCCCGTATATCCCCCTTAACAGAAGGCAGGCATGGTCACGTTACTAACGTTGGCTCTTTAAGAGCAATGTAACATTACATCAATTCCTTTATTGAAACGGATTCAAATGTTCGTGATACATCATACTGTGTGTAGAATAGGTTATAACTTTTGACGTTAATATATTTTAATGTCACGTTTAGGCTTTTGGAGCAAATACTAATGTACAAGTGAGGTTATAAAAGAAGGAATAGTACAAACGCGTAGATAAAGCATGACAAAAATGATAGATTTTTTACATGGAATCTCGGCATCGGTTTGTGACAATTCATTGAGTTGGTGGTGCTGAATCGACGCATGGCTACTGTTGATGCTGGCGTGGTCACTGAAGGGCACGCCGGCGTATTTTTGTTCAGTTTTCTGTGGTTTACCTCATCGAGGCTCGTCATTGTTGAGTACGTCGTCGGCTGTATCGCTTGTGATTTGTTTTTGATGCTCTGGTTTTGCAGGGGAGCCTTAAGGAATTTCCACTGAACCCCAAGAAGCCTCAGTGAACGATTGATTGTGGCGTCTGTGCCCTGCAGTAATGGGCTTCGTGTCTCGTGTTACAGCAAGACCCCCCCCCCACACGGCCGCATTGCACCACTGTACCCCTGGCATTTCGGCATTTGCCGCAACCCGCCAGCCGGCGGCTTGCTGGGGCCCAGAAAATGCCTCACCCACTTTGCTGTGTGGGAATAATTTGCTGGGACAAACGTGGCAACTGTTTTCCCCGTTCAAAACAATAGCCGAAATGGGTAAATGGAGAGGTGGTTACCGCACGATAGTAGTGCTTTTGTCATCGAAACGCGTTGTTGTGCTTAAGTTTAACACAATCTGCATAGTTACATCAAACATCTTTGGATATTCAAACCCTGAAGTCGTACATTCAGTGGTCTTCCTTATCATTTTTAAATGATAACTGCACCGGTTTATAGCCTTTGAGAAGGCCCCATCTGGGCTGCGTTGAATTGAATTGAATCCTTGTTTTTTTATTTGATAAGAGCACAGTGCAGAGGTCCTTATGTGTAAACAGTACCATATTTGATCCTCTGTGTTTGGCTGGTGCCACGCAGTTACACACTGGAGGCCTGGTTAAGACCTGAGCGTGACGTGTGATAAACTCTGCATGTAAACACCCAGGCCCCCCCCGCTATGTTTTGTGTTCAAGCGATACCACACGGAAGAGGTGGCAGTGTGCTTTGCCGCTTTTTTTTTCAGTGATGGCCACTTTATGATGTGGTACCTAGACATTCATCAGACCTTTTAAGTGCTTATGCGGTAGTTTCGAGCTGTTGTTTGACTTTAAGTATGTTTTTTACACTAATTTGGTGGAAACAGATGCAAAGTTCTGCACTGGTTTGTGTTGTGTAAATGGTGAACATTGTGCAGTCCTTAGCACTCTGCCTTGAAACCCAAGTTTACATTAAGCATGGTGGTGTCCGTCACCAATCATGACTAACATTGCGGGATGTATTCACACCGTTAATGTATGCCTCGTAAAAGAGTGCTTTTGATGGTCTGCTCTTTTGGTGAAAATGTCAGTTTCGCTTCTGTAGTGTGCAGTCTTCGGGTAATTTGAAACTCAATGACAGTGTGAGGTCTTAAGTACCATTAATAACCCGTGTTGTCTTTACTACAGGTTAACGTTGCACAAAGAATTGCAAATCATAATTTTTTTGCAAGATATTTTATGTTTATGTAATTAAAATACTTCATCTGGAATATCCCTTGATATATAACATTTCGTTCACAAGGGTGTCAGTTGCCAAATACATAGCAAACACGTACTGACACTGATTCAATATTTTACATTTTATGGTACAACTATGTCAAATTTAGAAAGCTTCACCAGTTAAGATATATTTATTATAATATTGCAACAAAAGTGAGTGGATTAACAATCGCCTCTGAATTTTCACCTGTAAGGAAAGCCACTTCACATTCATGTGGAATGGGGTGCTAGCGTTGTGATAAGATTGGGGTCCTTTCCCATTGACTGTCCTAAGCAGTTAAGGCCCTCCATGAGGGTAAGGGGGGTAGTGGGGAGAGGGGGCTGTGGAGTAGTGGCACGGCGATAACAGCAGCACATTGCTCTTTACGCGGTAATTCTCTTGTGCTTGCCCATTACCAGTAGTAATAATTGGCTTCTCTCAGCGATGAGTCTCCAACGTGCAATTAATGCATCACTTAGGCACCAGGGGTTGCATTCTTGGTGGAGGAAAGCAGAACTTAGGCGCACACCTTCAGAAATGTTATTAAACCACAAAAGCAAATGAAGAAAATTTTTTCCTAATATTTGCATATTTAGTTGCAGAATATAGTACAGTATTTTTAATGTATATTCTTTGGGTCTTTCGGTAAAGTCACATAGATAGGTTCAAAGAAAAGAACAAAAAAATAACAAACTACGACGTTTTGATCACAACACAAGCGATCGTCATCAGGAGGAAAGAGGAAAGCTGCTAAATGCAGACTGTTTTATCGGGTGTAGTCCTAGGGTCATAAACGACGTGGGCCGGGCTAGTGACGTTAATGTGAGAGGTTGGCATGTTAATGGCAGATCGCTGAGCAGCAACGGCGAGCGAGGTGGCTGTGTTAGTGTGGGTAATTTAACCTGTTAATGTAAAATCAAAGAGCCGAAAATAACACCCCAACCTTTGGGAAAAAGCCATCTGAGGACCCAATCAAAACCATCACCTTGCCATACATAGCAGGGGTCACCAAAAATATCTCCAAAATCATGAGCAAACACAAGATCCAGGTTCGAGTTAACACAGTCCATAAAATTTGTGATCTGATCCCATTTGTGAAGGATGTGATCCCTGACATGCAATAACCCGGCGTCTACAAACTAAGCTGTGTCTGTGGCAGTAGTTACATTGGGGAAACTAAGCGACATGTCTCGGACCGTGTTCGTGAACATAAGGCAGATCTGAAACACGGTAGGACCAACACCTCGGCCGTGGCTGATAATTGTTTTAGTGCGGCTGGCTCACACGAAATTGATTTCTCTAAGACGAAGGTACGTTGCAACCCCACTGGCTATCAACAAAGATTTGTTCATGAAGCCATCCACATATACAGACAGACACAACTTCAATCGAGAAGATGGGTATAAACTGAGCAATCATTGGAAGGACGTTATCAACCAGTTTAAGTCATAACTGGCTGTGATGTTCACATCCTACCACCTTCCGATGTTAGTTGTTATTTTCGGCTCTTTGATTTTACATTAACAGGTTAAAATTTCCACACTAACACAGCCACCGAGCTCGCCGAGCTCGACGTTGCTGCTCTGCGAACTGCCATTAACATGCTAATTTTTCACATTAACATCACTAGCCCTGCCCACTTCGTGTATGACCCTTGGACTATACACCCTAAAACAGTCTGCATTCAACAGCTTTCCTCCTCTTTCCTCCTGTTGACGATCGCTTGTGTTGTGATCGAAACGTCGTAGTTTTTGTTCTTTTCTTTGAACCTATCTACGTGACTCTGCCGAAAGACCCAAAGAATATGAATTCCTGCAGTCACGAAAGCTTTAAGTCATTATTTTTAATCTGCTAATTATAGAATAACTGTCAAGTCACAGTCACCCTGTCCTACTGAGTTCCTTATGCCACACCAGCCATTGGTTTCGCAGCAGCGGTAAAAGAAAACACCTAATGGATTCCACATTAATCCAGTCTTGGTTCCTATAGAAATGCGATAAATATTGAGTATTTTTGCTGCCATGGTATAGAGCAGGGGTCGGCAACCTGCGGCTCCGGAGCCGCATGCGGCTCTTTTGAACCTTGACCGCGGCTCCGGGGCGGATGCTAGCGAGGGGAGGAGGCGCACTGTGACACCTGCTCTGGCGTTGCCGCTGCTGACAGGTCGCCGCTCAGCTCCACACTGCCCGCCCGGTGACAGGCAATAACGTTGCCGTTGCTTTGTCACATGTTTGGAAGAAGTAAAAACCTTCCTGGGCAGCAAAGAGCTCACCTTTGCTGAGCTGGAACAGCCAGAGTGGCTGGAAAAATTACATTTTATGGTAGACATGACAGCACATCTAAACACGCTAAATACAACCCTTCAGGGGAAAGGAGGCACAGCCCTGCACATGCTGGAGGTTTTGGCATTCGAGCGCAAGTTGACAGTGTTTGTCAAAGATTTACAGAGAGGTACACTGTCTCACTTTCCCTCTTTGAGAGAGTTCAAACAAAGTCATGATACGATAAATTTGGAATATTTCAAGTCTGCAATCACCACAATGCAAAGTTCGTTTGGGAAACGATTCTGTGAGTTCAGAGGAAAAAACGACATTATCCTTCCCTGTCACTCCCCTGGCGATCGATCCATCCCTATTGAATATGACTGCATTTGCAGGTGTAAGTCAACCTGATCTTGAGATGGAACTGGCCGATATAGCCGACAAAGATATATGGGTGTCCAAGTTCAAATGCTTGACCGCTACTCTTGAGGATGTTGCCCGTCAGAAGGCCATTCTGGCTCAGAATCATAAATGGAGTGATATTGAAAACCTTCCCAAACAGGACAAACTTGTATTCGAAACATGGAATGCCATCCCCAACACTTATATAAACATGAAAAAGTATGCATTTGGAGTCCTGTCGATCTTCGGCTCCACATATGTATGTGAGCAGGTCTTCTCCAACATGAACTATATTAAAAACAAACATCGATCACGCCTCACAGATGACAGCTTGCAAGCCTGTGTGAAAATGAAGGTGACGTCTTACAGCCCTGATGTGCAGACACTGTGCACTGAGGTTCAGGAGCAAAAATCCCATTAACCAGGTAATTTAGCTATTAATTTGCAAAAATATATTTTACATTGTTAAGTGAAAAAGTCCTTTTTTTATTCAGATTGACAGCTGACTGCACGATCCTGTATATAGCAATAAGGTAAGAAACAATATATGCAGTGTTATATTTGTTTTAATAGTTGCAATGGTTTTGCGGCTCCCAGTTTATTTTTTCCTTCGGAAACGGGTCCAAGTGGCTCTTTATGTCTTAAAGGTTGCAGACCCCTGGTATAGAGGAACCATTATTACGCATTTAAAGAACACAAATTGGACCCCATCTTTGATGGTGGACCCAGCGTCATATTCTTATGTTCTTTGTACGTTCTTTTAATGTTTTACCAAACCCTCTTGTTGCTATCTTCCTAAAAATGGTAGTTCAGAGGGTTAGATGATTTTGTGGAAGCATAATGATCTCGTCTTTACCTGTGGCCTTTGCATAATCATAGCCAATTTTGTAATTGTGCGCAAACAAACGTAGGCTTTGCCGTGAAAAATATATTCAATCTGCGACTTGAAATAAGATGTGCCGGAGTGTACGAGCGGTGTGTTTTTTTTCTTTGACTTCTTCCTGTTCTGTTTGGGTTCGATGTTTTCGAGGGGCCAGTGTGTATGAGGGAGTGGGGGGGGTGTCTGTAACTTTATCTGGCCAGATTCTATGGCCTAGACGTTTTGCTGGTTTTCTGTCTTGGCGCCTGCTTTGCTAAATCTGTGAGTAATTAGTAAGAAGCCCAAGTCATTTTGCTCAGCTGTGCTGGAATATGTGTGCAGTTAGAAACCAAGGTGTGCAGTTCTAAAGGGAAAATACAGCCCCATTTCCTTCTGACAGACTACGTACTTTTAATGCGTTTTGCTTAAATTGTAGGTAATTTTTTTTACAACTAGATTCGTTTACCAATTGTTAGCAAAGTAAAACAATCGCTTGGTTGCGCTAAGAATGGGCCAGCGGTTCGTTGCGTTGCGTATGTGCCGTTGTGAGGCTTTCGCTGGGTTTTCTTGATGTGTTCAGGATGCGTGTCGGCTGGCATGTCTTACACTAAATCAGACAGCACCCAACATGTTTAATATCAGCATCATTGTTTTTTCCACATTAATGGCAAAACACATATATACCGCCTGAAAGCGGAGTTTCAGTTTTTGTTGTAATAGAGAAAATATTTTATTTTTTGGAGACAAATGCTCTTTGTAAAGAAACGATATCCATGGAATGCTTCGATAATGGCAGCTGTGGATCTGCTTGAAGGCTTTTGTTGGGAACAAAATGACCAAAGTCGTGTTTAAACATTTTAGTAAATCACTGAGTAATGTAACATAATAATTTCAAGGTGACATATTCATATGGTTAACCCTCATTAATAAAAAAAACGCAATAACAGAACATTGAGCATGAATGTTTGTGGAGAGTGACTTGTGAATCGGACATCATTTCCCCTTCATAAAATTAAACACACGTATGTTGACTTTTTAATTCATAACTGTAGTGGTTATTCTTCTATATGAAACCTCTACTCATACAGTACTATGGTTTTAATGAATAACTTTTACTACGATTATCTGTTAACAATTTCACAGGCCTTGGATATTTATTTTTGATGGTGTATTATATTCAATACTGTCTTCACATTACATTGCCCATAATGTACTACGTACGTAAACAATGTGTCTTCACGCCATCATTCTTATGAAACAACATTTGTAAAACTTCAGAAACCACGTCATGTGACCACTCCATGCACTTTAATTATTCCTCAGAGCAAGGCTGGATGTTGGTTTAATTATTAATGGACGTGTTCTGTTCAATTATTTATTCTACATGGTTTTTGTTACTCTCCCTCAGCTGAAGGTTTTAATTGACCTCTTTAGACTCTTATTGTTGTGTTTCAGTTTTATGCATTTGTCATCCACTAGCTTTGGGCACTTTTTCAAGAATGATTACGCGTGTATGTGGGGTGTGTGTGCCCTCCATTGTGGAAGTAACTGTTGTTTTTGTTGCTGGCTAACACACTGCCAAGGCTTCACTTTCCACCTTGTCCAGCTCCTCAGGTCGTGAAATTTACTCTCCATAACCAGGCGCTCGTTCGTTGACGTTGGGACTGCTTCATTTTTCAGACACTCCGAAATATGCGTTATGCACGCCACCGCCGTTATGTTACCGTTTTCCATAGCACCGCAGTGATTTGATTTTAAATACGTGTTTGCGTCAAGTTTTCCCTTCTTGATTCTTTGTTGTGGACACCAGGACGTATTATGGACATCTGCCGACATGGGCATGTGTGTGTGTGAAATGGCGGCTTTGCTTCCCGGCAGTTTCTCTCCCCCCCCACTCTTCCAGCCATCGTGACCTCACCGCTTGGGCGTGTGCACACACACACATATGTTTGCACTTTTTGGTGAATTTCACCGCCCCACTCACAAAACACCACGTTTATTTTCCCCCTTGCATGGGCCTGGGAGTTGAGAGGTGGGTGGGGGGTGGCAATGAAAAAGCCATCCTTGCGTTCAACACAAATTTCAAAATGATTAATGCACAGATAACGCAGCCCTTTTACCCCGTGCTTTTAAAACATTCCACCGTTGGGTACAGGAGACGTTTATATTTTTGGCCAGCATGTTTGGCTTTTGCTTTTTTTGGCTCTGATATTTAGGAAAAAAATGTTCACAAATATTTTTGTTTAATTACGTGTGGATAAGGCCATATTTGGTGTCTCTGGAGCTTGTGTGGTGTCAAGTTCACAGTTTCTATATCTTATTCTTGTGTGCACGCTGGGTTATGGGGTTTTGAACGTGATACGGTGACTAGTTGAACATCCTGTCCAGTGTTAATCATGACACTGCAATGCATCACACACTTTCGGATGCGCTTCTGTGGCCGTCTGGAATGAATAAGCCACTGGAGCTATGAACTTTAAAATCTAGATTGAAAACTCTTTTTTTTAACTGCTTGTGTTTAGTTTGTTGTCCTTCCACTGTACCTCTGATTAACATGTTTGGCTACGTACGGTGCGAAAGAAGTTTAACATACATATTATTTCTTATTTACCGTTTAAGAGTTTATATTCATTCCATCCTTGAGTAGCCAATTCCTGCATTTGTGTCTCCCAGAATTTTGGCTCGGTGAGCTTTCAGTGTTAGAGGCCGGACAGTCGCAAATAAGCGTTTGCGCTTCACGTTTGCCTGCATGTCGGTGAACGTGCTTGAATCACAACGCCGTCTCAGTCAACTCCCGTTAGCCAAGTGTGTGCTCCAGTTTTGTTTACCGTGACAATATAGAGAGACTGTATGAGGGAGAGAGGATAACAAACCGTTGTTGGCTATGCCCTCCTTTATGGAAAGAGGCATGAATTGGCCACGGTAATATAAAGTGGGTTTTGGCAGGGACACATTGATACAAGGGGATGATGGCCAATGGATATGGGTAGAACGATGCATTAATTAATTGGTCAATATAGATTCTTAAGCTCGCGATACTTGTATTAAATAACTTGAATGAAAATCAATGGTTTTTTTACGTGTATTTTGTACGTATTGGGTTCATGTGAATCCTATAGCCGCCAGAGCTTCTACCGTTCTTAGAACTGTTAAAAAAGTTGCTTCTGGATCGAATCATGACCCTGAATCACGACAATTAATCGAATTTATGTGGGAGGAACACAAATGGTTCCCACCCCAAACAAAGGGAGAGCATGACCACCACCACAGAGATATCAGTTCATGTGCATGAGCGAGATGTATTGTGGCACCGCAGGTACTATGGAGGGATAGAGTGACAGCATGGGGAAGCATTCATCCAGCAATAGATCGACCGTGGCTCACGATGGTGATGATGCTGTTTTGTTTGAAACTTTCCATGCATGGGGCGTTGGGCGGATGGGCTAAGAATGTACGGGGAGGGCGTTTGAAGAGTCTTCTGTTTGCATTCTCTGCGGGCCTATTTCTCTACGTTTTGCGGATTTGGTTGCCTACTGTTTAACACGTGGTCAATTGGGATGGAATGTTGGCTTAAGTAGTATTGCTAGGCACTTGTTAGAATTTCCTAAGCATCGCCAAAAATATGAAAAAAAAACAGTTATTGGTAATTTGATAGAGAAAGAAAAATATCAAGTTTGTAAACAGCTTATCCCCTGGGCCTTCCTAAGGCCCCATTTTAGCGTCTAAACATAGTTGTTGTGCCCCGAAAATACATTCTCTGTATAGTGAAGAGTGCAAAGACGCCAAAAGAGATGCGTGGAATTTGGAGCGTACGGTCGTGATGCAGTCAGGGTCTGCATGTATATTATGGTTTGTTGTTTTGTAGTTCCAGAGGATACAAAAAATGTCTATCCATGAATGAAATCCGATAGAGGTCTATCCAACAAAAGTATGCTGTTAAAATCCAGCGGAAGAGATTAATCGAATGCTATGCATGTAATTTACACGTTATTTCATCAATGAAAAACGGATTCTTATGCTCATGATGCATCTATTAAATCATGATTGTGTAAAATGAATTACATTTTAACGGTTTGCTGAAGTAAAATTGACGATAATGATTTCAACAAAACTGCAAAACAGAACAAAGGAGAAACAATACAAAGAAGATGCTCAAATGTAATAATATATTATTTGAACAAAGAACTTAGCTGGGTGGGAGAGGGAGTAGAATAACGTTGTTACATTGGTATTAAATACACAGCAGAAATGTGTGCACATCTATAGGTAATCCCTCTGACATGGCACCCATCGTTTTATCCTCGTCATCTGCACACGGGGAAACCCAGCGACAGCTGTCAAACTGCAGTGTTGGCATGCAGCTCGCCGTGAGAGAGCACCACAGGGATTGGTTTTGCTCGTTTTCTGCAGGGGTTACAGTGGTGGTTAGATGGGTTGCAGTGCTCTCGGTAACGGTGTCAAATTTTGGTTGAAGGTACGAACTCCAGACTTGCCGTCCGGTGGGGATCCTTGCAACAATCCCACACCTGTTTACGCACAAGACATCGGCGTGCCCCTGTCGGTTTGGCAGGCTTCCCTGTCGGCTTGGCAGGCTTCCCGGCCGCCTTGGCTGCAAACCGCGCCGTGCCGAGGGAGGGGAGCAGGGCGCATTGGGGGCGAGATGGGGGTGGGGGGAGTCATCGAGAGAGGCCGGGGAGTGCAGGGGAAGTTGTACAAGTCGAACCGGCGTTCCAAACGATAAACCGGGGCCTCATTCAGGATGTGCGGTCGTCTTCCGGTGCTTGACGGTTTCTCTCCCGAGTTTCCCCACAACAATCGCCGCGGGCCACTTTGTGGCTTATGGGTGCGCGGCATGGACCGCTCTCGTGATTCCTGCGTGCTGAGCTCTTGAGAATTATTCCATTGTTATTTTTCGTTATTTTCTTTGAACCTATCTACGTGACTTTACCGAAAGACCCAAAGAATATCAATTCCACGTCTTGGTCAGCAGATGAGCATTCAACTGCAGTTTCTCTTAAATGGTGAGTCTCAACATTACTGTTTTTTAGTACATCACTTCTTAACGGTACTTTATGGTAAAGAAAGAATAACAAAATGCTCATACAAATTACGGTGTCTGGACTCTGTGCAGAGGTGGATGATAGTGTGGTTATTGGAGTTTAAACAGTGGCCTCGCTTTCAGTGTAACAGACTTGAGTGTGCGCCAGTCTGAGGCTCTGCTTGGTTGGCCTGGGAATGGTTGTGCCGGCTGTGGTGTAGGGGTTACTTGGAGTTAGGAATCTGACAGTGCAACCTGCACCATCAATCAGATGGAGCTGTCAAGTAGGGCTTGAAGTGCCAGCGAACAGCTTTACAAATACAGTACATGTACGCTTCAGTTCTAATATAATAAAAAAATAGATATAAATACCTTATCATATATCCAGGACAGTCTCCAAACTCAAAATAATATTTCTGTACTGGTATGTTTGATGAATTCCATTCAAAGTATTTCATGTGTCGGAAGTAACCTAAATACCTGGAAATAAAATCCATATAGGTACCTAACAGTGCAATGATATCATCTTGGTGTACCCAGGCAGCCTCCCTTTGAAGTAATAACCAGGCTCAAACATGCTTCGCATTCGAGACCTTATGAGATCTGGCACATTCTGGTTGGTTTGGTCAAAGGCGATGAGGGTGGAGATGCTCGAGTCTCTATGGTAAAGTATGTCTTGATGTTGAACTTCTTTTGCACCGTATGTAGCCAACCATGCTCATCGAAGTTGTGCTGGTAGGACAACAAACTAAACACAAAAGCAGTTCTAAAGAAATTTGTTTTCAATCTAGATTTAAAAGTGCATAGGCATGCTAATAGCAGAAGGCAGAGTATTCCAGACGGCCACAGAAGTGCATCAAACGCGCGATGCAGTGGGCGTCTTTGTTCGATGTCCAGCCAAAAGCCGCTACGAGGATGACCAGAGTTCGCGTGATGGTTTCTGCTCCTTGAGGAGATCAGAGAGGTATTGTGGTTCATTTGTGGCAAGCACTTTGTAAGGAGTGCAGGCTTTTAATATATTTGTTCAGCAACTGGAAGCCAATGCAACCCGGCGAGCACTGGACGGACACGATCGGATCTTGCAGTACCCGTTACGACACGTGCCAACGAATGTTATACATGCTACATCTTGGTCATGTTTTTTCCAGACGTCCCTTCGAGTTGTGAGCTGCAATAATCGAACCTTGTCGATACTATGCTACTACACCACCATGTTGGCTATGTCACGACTTAATATTGTTCAAATGTGTCCTAGCGCCTTGATATGAAAATTGCAGGACCTGAATATATTTTGCACGTGGTGATGAAATGAAATAGTCTGGTCGAGTATGGTGGCAAGGCTATTTTAGATGAGTAGAAAACTGATTCCTGGAGTCTGTGACTGCCACACCTGATCCTCCCACAAATGTTTTCGCCTGAGCCCGAGTGCCAGCCAGCAGAACCTCCGAATTTTCCTGGATTAAGTAGCTGCTCGTTTCATGCAAAACACACCTGCACCGCTCACATGCAATCTTCCAGGTGACCGAGGCTCTTCATATCTAACTTTGACTTCATTGCGGTGTACAATTTTGTATCGTCAGCATATTGATGAAACTTGATGTCATGTGATGATATGAGACTGGTACTGTGATTATATAAATATTTAAGCAACTTATCAAAGTGAAGAGGCATTTTATTATCCTAGACAGGGGGCTGTCTCAGAAGTAACGGCTCCATTTTTGTTCAAACTTTCTATTGAAAGAATATATAGAATATTAGATATTTATGGGAATGGCATAATGTAGCTATATATATTTTTCGATGCACTTGCACAAACGCTTGGGCCACAGCTAGCAATCTATCATGGTAAATATAATCGGTATCGCACAACTATCTGTGAACAGTATCGTGTACAGCAGCGGCATTTTTAAAAGGTTCCCCATGTAGAACTACCTTCAGAGGGCTGCCAAATGTGGCAGCCCATCACAGTCCACCGAGACAGAAATGGCCTCTGATGTTCGCGATCTGGTATTGTCGCAATGCAGAAATTATGCCACATGAATGTGTGGACACATTGTCTAAATTATTTTCAAGTCTACTTCTGCATGTTTAACATTTAATGATTAAGCAATACAAGTGAATGACACAAAACACATGTTATTACATTTAGGATAATGCTTATATGTTGAGTGTAGTGATCCTCTGCTGAAAAAAGTGGTAGTAATTTTATCAACCCATAAGTGATGATGGGCTGAGTGAACCTCCAACCAGGATTTGAACTCGCAATCTTCCGACTGAGCCATTTGCTCTCCCTCTGAGCCACCTAGCCAGATGCTGTACAAACTATTTTACCTCTTACCGCATTACTGTTAATGTTAGATTGTATCATAAGGTCCTGTGTTTGGAAATATATAATTTTTCTTAACTGCAAGTTCACCTAGGTATGGACATTCTTTGCTGCATGCTCCACCACTGAGTATATCCGGCTCGTTATATTGAGGTCACGACCCCGGCAAGCCTCTTGTTATATTGGCCGCAGAGTCATAAATGACAGTTGTTGTGGAGCAATAGATTAACAATTGGTTCTTTCAAGACACTGATGCTGTGTATTTCCACATCCCCAACAGTGATAACATTGTTGAACCGAGCAAGTGTGTCATCACCTTAACCTTGCTTTATAATCAAGTGAAAGCCTATCGAGGCAAAGTATCTCCTTTTGAAGGGGAGAACTGAGCACATTTTCAAGTTACAGGCTAGAGGAACAGGGTGTACCCAAACAGGGATAAAAGTGTGTTTACAATACAATATCATAGCGTAAAATTAGCATTGGGAAACGTTAATCTCTCCAGGCTGAGCCAGTGGTGGAAATTCCACATTCCTATGGCGGTGACATTTCTCTCCATAAAACCACCGCTTGTTGCCCATCAAATGGTGAAGTCTCATTTTCACGATTCCAAATAAATGGCGAGTTTATAATAGCAACATATCTTGATTCTGTATCTATTTTGAATACTTTATTTTTGTTCAACATAGTTCCTCATTATGGGCTCGTTTGGGTCACACCATAATATATGAAATAAACAGCACTTGATCATAGTTTAGGTTTGTTTATAGCCACTCTGGCAGAGAGGGCCACATTTTAGTAACTCCATATGTGCCTAATCTGTTTCAAAGGCTCCCAGCGCCCCTTTGTACTCGTGAAAACACCATCAGTAGTGTGGGTTTACCTCTCTGCAGCCCGCCCGTTTTTACGCTCTGCTGGGCCTAATTACCCCTGGGGGTGTGTGCCGTGGACAAATAATCCTTTCTGCACACTGGCCTCTCCACCAACACCACCCATTCTGCTTACTTACCCCTCATTCAGACCAGACTTTTTTTGTTTTTACTTTGCTTATTTACTCAAGAAAGCCTCAATAAGTCACAAGACTCTTTCAGGAGGATCTTGCCAAGTTTGTTGCAGTCCAGGGCGACGATTACTCCTTGTTTACCAATTAAGACGTTTGCAAATATATTTCTGAATACGGTCATTTGGAACCGTCGACTCCGTTACACAGTTGGCCTACTCTTTGTATGATGTCACAGGATATTTAACTTACTCTGTGAAGGAGCTAGCGTGTTTTTAATGATAAATACAATTGCAGTGTTAGCGTGCGGCCTGCAGGGTTCGAACCACCAACTTATGAAACAAGTGGCGAAGAAGCCACTACCGCTCGGCCATGTCACCGCTCCCCCCAAGGCTTCAGGCCTTGTGCCTCTCCTTGGCCATTGACGAGTTACCTCTCCGTGACCGCTTTCCACAGTTCGAACGTCTTCACCCTCCCATCTCGCTTTTCCTTTTCGTGTGCATCCTCACACTCCGTAAAAAAATTAAAGATGTTGGGTTACATCTTGACTTAAAGCTTTGCGTGATTGCAGGAATACATATTATATGGGTCTTTCGGTAAAGCCAGGTGAAGACGATTGCTTTTCTTGCGTCGTAGTTTTGTGTTGAGATCGAAACGTCGTAGAATTTGTTATTTTTTGTTATTTTCTTTGAACTTTATATTATTGGTTCTTTCGGTAAAGTCACATAGATAGAAACTAAAATAAAAATAACACATCATATAATACAAAATGTAAAATAAAAAAACCACGACGTTTCGATCGCAACACAAGCGGTCTTCATCAGGCGTGATGAAGCCCGCAACGGGGCTTTACCGTAAGACCCGTAGAATGTGTTGGGTTACATCTCACGCGCAAATTAAAATTGCATTCAGCATGCGGTTTCGCGCGGGGTATTGCGTCACTGCTCATTACTTAGCTCCCATCTTATTCTTGGGTCTTTCGGTAAAGTCACGTAGATAGGTTCAAAGAAAATAACCAAAAATAACACAAAACTTCGACGTTTCGATCGCAACACAAGCTTGTGTTGCGATCAAAACGTCATAGTTTTGTGTTATTCTTTGAACCTTATATTCTTGGTTCTTTCGGTAAAGTCACGTAGATAGAAAATAAAAAAATAACACATAATAAAATAAAGTAAATTAAATACTAAAATAAAAAAACCACGACTTTTTGATCGCAACACAAGCGGTCTTCATCAGGTGTGATGAAGACTGCTACATGACTTTACCGAAATACCCAAGAATATGGCTTCCTGCAGTAACGAAAGTTTTAAGTCAACTCCCATCTTGTTGCTGTATCATAATTGTTCTTTTACATTGTTTTGAATGTTTATTTTCTGTTTATCTGAATTATTCTCACAGCATCAGGACACACCTTTGTATTTAGATGCTATATAAATAGTGTTACCCCTCTTACCCAATACTTTTATCAGAATCGATCTGCACAAAAATATTATGTATGTGGCTATTATTCAGATTATCCTAGCCTTTGTACGGATGCTAGGAATAAAAAAGAGTAATTTCCATGGACAAACACATACAAGGATGGATCTGCCCCATAGCACACTCCTCTCCCACATCACATGAGGGGCGTCGAACGACAGTATATGATAATGCCCTACCACGAGCACCACCACTCCCTATTTCCACACACTCGCCTCTAAGCTTGAGGTGGGCAGTGATGATGCAAGTGGATAAATAATTCACTGGTGTCTCAAGGTGCCGCGCGGGACCCGTACTGGCGGCAGGCAGGCGGGCGGGTGGGCGAGCGAGCGAGCAAGAGGGCGAGCGCAATGATGTCGACCCTCATCGATCCATGCTTGTGGCGAGGTGGAGCCTTTTGGATCCATGAATATTGAAAACCCTCACAGTTGGTAAAGTCCAGGGGCCTATGGGAAATAGGCGACTGGGGGAACCACGGCCGCGGTCAGACTCGTCATAGCTTAACGAAGTTACCTGTATTTTTATTAAAGTAAACCATTTATTAACTAAACACCGAATAACATAGAGTACATTACACACGAACATACCTTTAATATTAACGATGACAATGAGATGATGGGTGAAGGGGCTGATTAATAGGAGGAGGGGCTCAGCCCACCCTCTTCCTCCGGGCCACAGACGCAACACTCTCACCTTCACCACTCGCTGCATGCTCGTTGTTTAATAGGCTGAATGTCTCTCATTAACACAGCCGCTGCTGCGGGAGCCGTCTCACATTGACATGCTAATCTCTAATCTCTAGCAATACAATGGCTTCTTCAGCACCGTAGTCGTGGGGTTACATTAACTTATTGACATGCTAATCTCTAGCAATACAATGTCCGAGGTATACCGAGTTCTGCGATCTTACATTGACTTGCAAATTCCATCTCTAGCCCCACCCACTTACCCTTTGGTTGTACCCATCTCAAACCTTTATAACCTATGGCTGCAGCAGCTCTCGCTACATTTCTTCTTGCCTCAGCAATCTGCCTGTTGTATTTTTTCACCTGAAGACAATTGCTCGTGTTGCGATCGAAACGTCGTGATTTTTGTTATTATTTTTCTTCTATCTACGTTACTTTATCGAAATACCCAAAGAGTATTAATGTGTACTGTACAGTGCAACAAAAGGGATGGGCAGCTGATCAGCTCAGCAGCGCCGCCGCCCTGCGAAATTTGTAACAATGGCATAACGCAATACAATGATGGCATGCTGTAATGCAATAACGTAATAACTACATTATGTGATTTCCTTAACACCGTGCGCTTTCCCTAAAGATACACAACACCAAGAAGTACCTCGCGTCTCGCGAGGCACTTCAAATCACAGGCATAGGTCCCAGCGTGAATCCAATAATACAAAGAGAAATTGACACGAATGAGAAAAAAGGGGTTCATAATAGCAAAGGACATTGTAATGAATAGAACATGGTATATTGCATCATATGTGTATGCAAACTCCTGGGACACTGTTTTATTTAGATCTATTTAAATTAATATTCGATTGTACTGATAAATAGTAGAGAGTTTAAAGTGTTATAAATGCATATTGCTTTGAAAAATGAATGCCATGAACATGTATCTTAGCTTACCTTAGGAATAGAGTATAATTTAATAAAATAAATCGTATACTACTATAGTTTGTATATTTAGTGAAAATTAACTCACGTACTGTTATGATTAATTGTTACTGTTGCCGACTCAAACGTTCTGTGTCCATAATAGCTTTTGTGCATTCTTCAGCATCATCATTATCAACCATGATCACTCCACTCTTAGATGAAGGCCATATACCACACAGTCCTGCGATCTCACAATCATCGCCCTCCTTTGCACGAGCTGATATCATCACGACATCGCCTCTGCATGTCGTCTCATACACTTTCCCTCCGTTGGCTGCCATTCCGTCACCAGGCCTGTTCGTCACGTGTCGGTCTGTCTACTTGCTTGCTCATCCATTCCATTAACCTAAACATAAACATTTGATGAAAAATGTCTTAAATCGTATATGAGTGCTTTTACATGCTCATGCGATGCTTTATGTCGAGAGAATATTTCGGTACTGTACTTGCATAAGATGCCTCAAAAGCAATGTGTGAACTATGCAGATATCCATAGCGATATGTTGTTTTTTTTTACTGCTGTTTGGGTGAATAATGTTTTTTTTTGTTCTGTAATAGAGAGGAATACACCTGCTGGTCATTGTTTTCCCTGCTCACTTGGCTTTCCTCGGGGTTAGTCTGGCCGTGCGTGTTCATGCCCTCCTCTAATGCAACTGCATGCACTTTGGTAAATATAGGCAGTTGCAAGGACCCAATGGATTGTGGACAGACTACTTGTGCTTAATATGCTGTAGGTCAAATTCCAGTGGTGGGCATATTCGCATCCAGTACTCCATTTGTTAATTAAATAAATATCAAATGCTGCTTTGTTTGGCACTTAGCCAGAGAGTGAATTGAGGTGGGCCCCAGAATGCAGCGGGTCAGCTTATCGTTGCCCTGCTCGAAGCTTTGAATCGCACTTTGCACAGCGCTTTGTCATCCACGGGTATCTGAACACTGCACATGCCTCGTCTTGAGCAGAGACCACACTTTAGAACGACAGATTAAATACCTTTAATGGGATTTATTGTTTGTTTTAATGAAAGTTACTGTATTGAAACATGTTACATGAAAATTTGCCACAGGCTACATACACCCACCGCTTTATTGAACTTGCGCAACGCTTGGCTTCTGCACCCCTGCGGTTTGTGTAAGCGTCTTTTTAAAGTTCTCTCTCTTTATCCCAAAATTGGCCAATGATTACACCGGGGCCCTATGTAGACGTTAGTCACCGCAGTAGTACGTTGGCATGGTCCATCGTGGTGAAATTAGTAGTTTTGGTGCCAGCGTTGTGATGCATGTACGCACGGCCACGTGACATTCTCCTGAGTACGTTTGACACTTGGCATCAGATTATTTTCTCATTCATATTTTAAAACTCCAAAAAACTATTGTTTGAAACTTAAACAAACATGATTATTAACATTCTACCAAGAGATCATTTAATTGTGGAAATTATAAAAAACGTATTTTTAAGTTATTTCATTGTTAACATGTTCACTTTGCAAGATGAAATTTTTAACATGCATGCATGCCAGCTGTGTATACAAGTTGCATTCATAGTTGTACCGTAGGCTGGCTTTGTGTTGTTAAACATTGACATGCAAATACATTGATTTACAAGATTCCAATACCCTTTCAATGAAACAAGCCCATTCAGCAAGAATGGAGCACTTAGTGATAATTTCATGAGTAATCAATCCGATCGTTACCCATTCAGTAAATAGGGTTGGAATTTTTAATTAAAGCAATGTCATCTGACTGCTGATTACCAGTGCTGGGTGTTAGGACATGGGTGGCATTGAGTTGACCATGCTATATACCAGAGGTGTGGACTCGAGTCATGTGACTTGGACTCGAGTCAGACTCGAGTCATGAATTTGATGACTTGCGACTCGACTTGGACTTGCATAACAATGACTTTGTCCCACCTATGAGATGTGGACTCGAGTCATGTGACTTGGACTCGAGTCAGACTCGAGTCATGAATTTGATGACTTGCGACTCGACTTGGACTTGCATAACAATGACTTTGTCCCACCTCTGCTATATACCTGCTACAACATTAGTTTCATAAACCCATATATTTACTAGCATGTAGGACCTTTCAGCAACACACTTGGTGAAAATTGCCCCCAAAATGTGTTTGTTTGACCAGCTTAGGTGAGTGCATCCTTTGACTTTACCATGGGCCTCCGTGGCCAGGATTTAATCTTCAGAATCTAAACAATCCGGTGACCTGGGTGGCTTATATGGGCTCATACTAATGCCCTTGTCGGAGCACTGAGGCAGCACCGCTAAGATCCTGTAGAACTCCACCCAACTGCCTGAGATAAAACCCTACATTCTCAAGTTTAGTGCATTTGATACTCCCAGCCTGGTTGGCTTTCACCTAATTTGGTTTTATCTCCGTGCTAAGGGCTTAATGTATTTTTTTATTTCGAGGTGCACCTTAAGCTACCAACTAAGCAAGTAAAAATAAAGGAATTGTAGCAATAGAGACAAACGAACAGACAACCAGGAAGTATTTTTATGGCATAGCTTCAAAGGTAATTTCTTAAATGTGATATGATTAAGCAAATTATTCGGTGATACTACGATGTCCATGGTGAACAAGCACAAATGCAAAATATACATGAAGCTCAAATGAGTAACACTGATGTGATGCTGTATTGGCTCTACTTTTTTCCATAGCAAACAAACACTGAGGCTCAACCAGACAAAAATCACTAAATATTTTTTGGCATTTATGGGATGGAAACGTACGGATAAAGTTATAACGGGGGTTATTATGTATGTCATTAGAGGTCAGCGTCAAATATGCTCCGATGACACAGTGTTTTGAACCAACAGCTGTTTTGAGGTCTTAGCCAGGATTCGTTAATTACAAAAGTTTGAATGGAGCCAGGAAAGAGCTATTTCACATTGGCTGATTTCTTGAGTGCTGTGCCACCAGTCCTTTGACCTTTTCCTTGGCTGAGCATTATAGGATTTTTCCACCAACAAAACTCTCCTCAAAATATTCCCCTGACTTTGTGCATACTGAGTTGTGATAATTTCTTTTGGGATATTTTGGTTGTTGTTGTAAACCAATAATATTTGCACCAAAATGATCGCATTTGTTGTCTTGGATGTTGATGCTCTCAAACGGTCACATATTCCATTAACTTATTTCTTCCATGAAGGGGATGTGGACTTTAATTTGATGCTGCGTAATGACAACCCCCCCATCCCGTGTTCTCATGCTGATAACACTGTTATTGTGCGCGCGAGACGGATGACAAATGTGCGTCGCCCGTTGTGTTTAGAGTCAGGCTACAGTGGCCTCGCTGGAGCCACGCAGCACGCAGTTCGCTGGTGTCTGCATTGCCCTCCCTCCTTGAACCAAACTCCCCAAACCGGCCCGACTGCGTTTCTGCGGAAGGAAATAATTGATATCTCAACGCCAGGAAGTCTTTGTGCTTGAGACGGCTCTCATGTAGTCAGGCCCGTTCGAGGCTACTGTACATTTTGCTTGCGCAGTCATGGCCCCGAAAGGGCTGCCAAATGACCCGTCTTGTGTTTGAGCCCTGCTGGAGAATGGACTTGGAGGCCACCAGAGTACGAGGCCTGAGACTCGTGAGAATGGAATACGCAACCAAAACGCTGCCAGCCGCCTGGGCTGTGTTCTCGGCTTTTTTATGACAGTTTTGAGCTTATTTTAATGAGAATAATTACTTTAAAGTTATAGTGGAGAATTCAATTGCAGCATTCTCATGACATCACTGACAAGCCACTCTAATAAATAATTCCAATGATATCACTTCGTGCAGGGATGATGCGGTGGTAACACTAGTGCCTCACAGCAACAAAGTTCGTACTTGGGCACTTTTGTTCGTGGAGTTTGTATGTTCTCCCTCTGTTTTGCATGAGTTTCTTCCAGATTCTCCAGTTTTCTCCCACAGCTAAGGGAACGATACTATGTAACTGGTATTTTCCAAAACATCGCAATGCTGAAAAATGTACCTGCCAATTACTCAATTGGAATTACACGCAGCAGCAACATCAACATCGCCCCTCAGTGCAAAACACTTATCAGGACCCTCATGAACAATGAGCAATATTTTCTCATTGACGTAACTGAACTTTGTTAGCTTGAGACACAACCTAGGTATGATCTACAAGATAAGAGCTAATTCTTCTTATTGAGTCTTTAAAAAGAATACACACACACATATTCAGGCTTTATGACTCATTAAAGTGTGCTATTGCCAAGATGTAAATTAGTCAGTCAACGTATCATTACTGTGAGAAATTGTCATAGGAAATTATGGGACGTGTAATGTGTGGTGTAAATGTCCAGACGTACGTCCATTTGCTATATTCCGTACTCGGTGTAATGTGAGGGAGGTATCCCTCAAATGACATCTATCAGTTAATAATCTAAAGACGGGAGCAGCACCCGTTTAATGAGGAAAGCAGCAACAACAACAAAAACCATGGGGCGATTTTAAAACGTCTAGCTGGTAATGCTGATAACAAACAAAAAACGCAGATTCGTACTCCGTATGATTTGACAAGAGCATTGTGCGATCATAGTGAGGAGCCCCTTTTTACTTTTTATTCAAAAACAAAACACCTCGGGTAGGAATAAGAACATTCTAGGAGGGCGAGTCAGCCCATCCGCCTGTCGCTAGTGCCTGATGGACCCCGGGCGGCAGTGGCGGTGGCGTTGGGTTTGAATTGAAGTGGCCGGGGGGGGGGGATATCCGGGGCTTTGCGTTCACTCGGCAGCACCGTTGTGTGGCTGTCAGCTGGTTCTCTCCATGCCGACGATGAGATAAACATTTTTCGTCCTTTGTTTCCCTTTGCTTGTGGTTATTGGGTTTTTTCTTTCATGGATTCCTAGACGTCGCGAGGCATGTAACGGCGCATTTGGCAATTCAAACATCTTCTCGTGCCACTGATACACGTACAGTGAGGGAGAAAAGTATTTGATCCCCTGCTGATTTTGTACGTTTGCCCACTGACAAAGAAATGATCAGTCTATAATTTTAATGGTAGGTTTATTTGAACAGTGAGAGACAGGATAACAACAAAATTCAGAAAAACGCACGTCAAAAATGTTATACATTTATTTGCATTTTAATGAGGGAAATAAGTTTTTGACCCCCTCTCAATCAGAACGATTTCTGGCTCCCAGGTGTCTTTTATACAGGTAACGAGTTGAAATTAGGAGCACACTTAAAGGGAGTGCTCCTAATCTCAGCTTGTTACCTGTATAAAAGACCAAAGAGCTCTCCAAGGATGTCAGGGACAAGACTGTAGACCTACATAAGGCTGGAATGGGCTACAAGACCATCGCCAAGCAGCTTGGTGAGAAGGTGACAACAGTTGGTGCGATTATTCGCAAATTGAAGAAACACAAAAGAACTGTCAATCTCCCTCGGCCTGGGGCTCCATGCAAGATCTCACCTCGTGGAGTTGCAATGATCATGAGAACGGTGAGGAATCAGCCCAGAACTACACGGGAGGATCTTGTCAATGATCTCAAGGCAGCTGGGACCATAGTCACCAAGAAAACAGTTGGTAACACACTACGCCGTGAAGGACTGAAATCCTGCAGGGCCTGCAAGGTCCCCCTGCTCAAGAAAGCACATATACATGCCCGTCTGAAGTTTGGCAATGAACATCTGAATGATTCAGAGGACAACTGGGTGAAAGTGTTGTGGTCAGATGAGACCAAAATGGAGCTCTTTGGCATCAATTTAACTAGCCGTGTTTGAAGGAGAAGGAATGCTGCCTATGATCCCAAGAACACCATCCCCACCGTCAAACATGGAGGTGGAAATATTATGCTTTGGGGGTGTTTTTCTGCTAACGGGACAGGACAACTTCACCGCATCAAAGGGACGATGGACGGGGCCATGTACCGTCAAATCTTGGGTGAGAACCTCCTTCCCTCAGCCAGGGCTTTGAAAATGGGTCGTGGATGGGTATTCCAGCATGACAATGACCCAAAACACACGGCCAAGGCAACAAAGGAGTGGCTCAAGAAGAAGCACATTAAGGTCCTGGAGTGGCCTAGCCAGTCTCCAGACCTTAATCCCATAGAAAATCTGTGGAGGGAGCTGAAGGTTCGAGTTGCTAAACGTCAGGCTCGAAACCTTAATGACTTGGAGAAGATCTGCAAAGAGGAGTGGGACAAAATCCTTCCTGAGATGTGTGCAAACCTGGTGGCCAACTACAAGAAATGTCTGACCTCTGTGATTGCCAACAAGGGTTTTGCCACCAAGTACTAAGTCATGTTTTTCAGAGGGGTCAAATACTTATTTCCCTCATTAAAATGCAAATCAATTTATAACATTTTTGACATGCGTTTTTCTGGATTTTTTTGTTATTCTGTCTCTCACTGTTCAAATAAACCTACCATTAAATTATAGACTGATCATTTCTTTGTCAGTGGGCAAACGTACAAAATCAGCAGGGGATCAAATACTTTTTTTCCTTCACTGTATCTTATCGTGCCGAGTATCTGTCATATCTCGAGTGCACTATTTCCACACATACACACGTCGCTTTTGTCACAGTTTTTTGTTTTGTTTGATTTTTGTTGATTCTTTCCTCACTCACTTGCTCACACTGTTGTTTCTATGTTGCCTTTATTGTGTTTGCCCGCCATGCATGAGAAGGGATTCTTGACAAGCCAAGCAAGCGAAGAATGTTGACCTGTAATGGAAGGAGGTTTTGCCAGGATAGGTGGGGTGTGGCGTTAGTTGCAGGAATGGCTGCACAGGAAGAAGGGGGGGCCCACGTGGGCGTGCGGGGACGCAGGTTGGGGGGAGAGGTCGTGCAAGCGCGCACACGGCCTCGTGAGCTGCAGGAGGAGGTAATTGATTGAGGCACGATTGGTGCGGGGGGGGGGAAAGAGGTTGGCTGCGCATAGGGTTGGGGGAGGGAGGCGGGCGGGCTGGACCGTGGAACAATAGTGGTGGTGCCGGTGTGTCTGGAGCCTGCTTTTGGAGGGGGAAAGGCGGGGTTGGTGGTGGGGGGAGAGAGAGGTGGTGGCATTGGGAGGGGGTGCGCATGGGATTGCACACAGACATGAGTAGGAATGCGCATGCAATATATATAAATAACGGAGCCATGAAATGAAACAAAATCCTCGCTGAAATTGTTGAGTTTCCTTTTTTCCAGTCGGCAGCGTATTGAAGATGGGGAAGGGAAAACATTTCCGCAATACAGCTGAACTGCTAACCTTCCCTTGGCTGTCTCCCGTCTAAGCAAAAGTGCACAAGCGTCGGCAAATGCATTTGATCCCCTGCAGAGTGGCGTTCAAACCGTTGGATTGTTCTCTGCTCGTAAGGAATTATAATAAATTTTCCATAATAATTTTCCGTAAAGGCTCGACACAAACGTCACTTGTTAAAAATTGTTTTTTTTTAAAGTTAACTGATAACAATTCTTTTTAAAGTGTTACGTTTATTTTTATTCAATGAATCATTTAACTTCATTCAACTATACAATTGCCTTTGTTCGAATGCACGTTAAAACTGTTCCAACCCCTTTGAGCACATTTCACCATGTCCGGTGACCTTAGATTGTCATTTAACACAAATTTAGTAAATAAATCGCTTCTCGTATATTATGCAACCAGCCGCCCAATCTGAATGAGCCAAGCTGCACTTTTGCCGCCCTTGTTTACCCAGGAAAGCCTCACTAAGTCGCCAGACTTTTTCACCAGGTTCCGACTAAGTTTTCACAGTAGGGGACGATTTTTCTCCCGTGTGTAATTCCAAAAATGTAAATAATTAAAATCATCCACACCTACACACATCTGTGCTTGGACAGAAATAAGGCCTGGTGGCTTTGCGCTCGGCACAAGTTTACACGGTGACATTTTTGCAGTAAAGGATGGCAAGTGGACTTTGACGGATTCTTTGTAACCCTTTCCCCCGTCCGTCCCCCTGCACGGCCCCTCCTGGTTTCTGACAAGTTAATCCAGCGTCGTCGCTCGTCCAACGGCGTGAAACGTCTCGAGAGCGGTGGCGTCGAGCGGTCGGTGGTGGGGCGAAGTGGGGGGGGGGGTGGTGGGGGGGGGCACGGTCGCCAGCAGCCAGACAGCGCGTTTGTCTCTTCCTCTCCTCCTTCGCAGAGAATCTAAGTTGTTGTGGAATGTCTCTGAGCTGGAGCCACATTCGTCTGGCTTGACAGGTTGGCAGATTACGGCTGGGCAAGCCACGCCACGCTTGCGTGAACATCTTTGCTGCACATTTTGTACTTGAGAGCCGGCGCGCGCGTCTGTGCGCGCGCACACAACATGTTTTCATTCTTTTAATGTTTTAGACGTGTTTCATAAACATGCTTTGAAATTTATATTCGTGCTTTTGTTGGTTAATAAACAGAACGCCTATACACTTTGTGATGAGGCGTGAGTGACTTTTAGTGTGCTCGGTAGGAATGTCTGCTGCTTTAAGGTTTTATATTTCACGTGGTAAACAGAGCATGAATGTGACCGGGAGAGGGTAACTGTAGAGATTTGTATGCCCCTTTCATGCTTGTCTGCTTGCTTAAAGAATTTTATTTTCTGTGTGCCCATATACTCGGATACAGCTGTGCTGTTTGGTGGATGGCAATTATTGCAATTTCCTGCTTTTCATTGTTTTGGTAATGATTAAAGATCACTAACTTCCATTGAATGGGGTAAAAAAACAAGGCAGATAACGGGTCTTGTAAATCTTTGTAACAAATCGGTATAACACTGTTTGCCTTGAAATTAAGCTAATTTGGCTGTGATTGAGATAATTGCACAATTTGCATGTATGATTGAATCTTTTTTTGTTTTCTTACTATCATATTTGAAATGATGTTTGACCAAACCGCATGACTGCAAACATTATGTGCATTTGCAATATGTTTGCCCCCCTGTTACAAAAAACTGGTAACTGTTGTGAAGTATTTTCCCCGAGTGCGTACCCACACTCAATGTGTGGTGATGGTTTAATTGCAGGTGCTGGCACCAGATTTTGTTTGCCATTCATTTCAGAGCTTATTAGTAGTTCATTGTGGAATATTGCTGCCTCATGTCCACTGGAAATTCTGTATTCCTATAGCAAGGATCAATTGTTTGACTTGGATTCCCATGCAATTGATTGTAGTATTTATAATAATAATTATGGGCATTAATCAGGAAAGCCTCACTGGTATGTTTGGCCAATTCCATGTGGGAAGTAGCTGGAGCACTCGGATGAAGCCCACACGTACCAGAGTACAACACATACCGAAGCCCAACACGGTTATATTCCACCCATCGTTGTCCTGCCATCTCCTGGCCACAGCCTTCAATTCACCTCCTGTATGGGAATGATCGTTCAGTCAATTGGTAGCCCTGGCCAGGATGTGCACCCATGTTTTCAGGATTGGCAGCCCACCTTCCTTCAGCAAATGAGCGATGTTACAGCTACAGCCCTTGCCTTCTGTTGTATAATATGCACTTTTTGTGTTTAGTTTGTTGTCCTTCCCCTGAACCACCGAATCGCACGGTCGGCTACGTACGGCACGAAATAAGTTTAATAAACATGCGTACATGTAATGGACCTGCCACCGGCGTGTATTGGTAAGCACACTGGACTTACAAACCAGAGTTTTCCGGTTCCATTCCATCTCATGGCTAGGTAGTTGAAACAATAGCTAAGTTTCTCAAATTTCCCCACCCACTGTCCACGCAGAGTAAAAAAATGGGTACGCCACAGTCAATCGGCAGATTGCGTGTGGTGGGGTAGAATGTGGACACACCGACCTCTTCCAGGACATCTGGTTAATCCTCGAAGAGTAGGCCAAATACCCTCTAAAATTCGGTGGTAGTGGCACATCCCTGTAATCCAGCACCGTGGAGGCAAGGGCTGGTGGATCGCACAAGTGTTATGAAACTCTCATGCCATGGGCGTCAAGAAGGGTGCCATACCCTGGCTTGCCACGTTATGGGATAGTGTTGCCCCCACGAGCGTGTGGGTTTTCTCCGCGTACTCCAATTTCCTCCCACGTCTATAAACATTCATTAAATTGGCTTACGACATCTTAAATGTATATGCACCTCCATGTGTTGCGGATTGTACAGCGTTGCGAGATACACGTGCATGTAAAACACTTAATCGTTATTTTTTTGAACAACAGCAATGTAAGGCCACAAGAATACAAGAGGCCTGGGGTGAACCTGCTTTATCCTCCAAGTATTGGATGGTGTTTGGTTTAGTGATGCTGACGTGTAAAGGGATATGCTTTTAGGCATTTATTTAAAAACTGATCAGGCAGATAAGGAGTGCAGTAATTAAGCTGGCCCAGTGGAAAGGAGAGTGGCTCCGTAACGAGATTATGTTGTAGGTGCCGAGTGTAACGTTAGCCAGCATTGGCGCCCATCACCGTGAGTTAGGTAGTGGATTGTGAAGGGAGGCACAGTGTTTAAATGTCTATTGGTACTGAGTTAGCGTAAAATGACTTGCGACCACAAGGTAATCACATTTATACTTTTAATTTAGTAATTGTAATGCAAAGTCTTAACTTTATATTAGATGCCTGTTGTACGTTCTTGCTGTATGTATGCATATACACGTGTGGAATGTCGGGATGTGCTCTCCATTCCCGGATTAATCTCAAAATCGGGTCTAGATATGAAATCTTGGGCGATCCTATTTTTTTCTTCTTCAGATTATTCAAAAAAGGGTAAATCTAATCGGCTTCTTTCTCACCAGAATGGTGTTGCATGGCATTGATTGACATCACTCATTTAACATGTGAAATTCAGAATTAAATAATCCTGAAAAGTTCCGAATATGATGTGATGTGTAGTGTGAGTGCACTGTGATACATCATACCATAGTGGGTTTGATTACTGGTCATACACAACACCAGTACGCGCGTGGTATCTAGAATGGAAGTGGTTATCACCGAGCTTGACTGATCCTAAAATGAGTATCCTGTATTACAGTACAGCCAGAATTGAGGAATTGAAAGCTTTATTGTAGCATTCCATCCTTAATTGGTGCTTGTCAACGGCACTTTCCCTCAGTCTGTACAGCCAAGTACACAGTACCGTCCAGTGTTTATTTTTTCACAAGCCCATAGCTGATGATTTTTCACTGTAGGTCTGTGTTTGCCAGTTTCTCAAGTGGAATTAAAATTGCCAACATTTTCCAAGGTGCAGCGGTGCTGCGCTGAAGGAACGTCGTGACACCGGTTGATTTCTGATGTTTTTGCATGGGGGGGGGAGGGGGGGTTATGATACATCCAAGTTACTGTGGTCGCACATGGACTGGGAGATCTGCATTTGTGTTTCGACTACATATATTTCCTTTTCCTTTTGAAAGGACTAAATTAAATTTCGATTTAAAGCTTTCGTGACTGCAGGGATTCAGATTCTTGGTTCTTTTGGTAAAGTCACGTAGAAGGGAAGTAATAAAATAATAAAAATATAACAATAAAATTCTCACGACGTTTCAATTGCAACACAAGCAATCATCAGGTGTGAAAACCACAGCAAGAAAATAGTCGTGAGAATTTAATTGGTTTATTTTAATTATTTTATTATTTCCCTTCTACGTGACTTTACCGAAAGAACCAATAATAGGACTAAACTAGATTAAATTGTAAAGACTTTTGGTTGAGTAGTTTATCAAATTTTGCGAGCGAGCATGTGTGTATACAGTACTGAATATGCTGCGTGTATACTGCATATGAGGCACATGCCTCCGAATCAGCACTTTAGGGGCAGACTGGTGGCTCTAAAAGCTCTGTCTAATGTTTACGTCCACCGTGGCTATAACCTTTCTGTATGGAACTTGGAGTGTGTTCTCTCTGCGTCTGCCTGGGTTCCTTTTAGTACTTCAGCTTCTTCGCATTCATGGAATTGGTCAAAGGGGAGTGTTGTTCTAAAAATGAGTTTCGAGACTCGGTGTTTCGGCTTTCTCCTGGATAAATAATTGACGTTATTATTACATTGGTTTATGTGCGTCATTGTAAAGATGATAATGAGCATATACTTTCTTTGGGTGCTCCTGGTATTAAGCTACGACCACTTCTCTACCAAATTGAGTCGTTATTGCTGGGCCGGTGCTCATTTACATTCCTTTTCCGCAGGAAACATTGGTTACAGCTAAATGACGCCCGTTGTGTGCCGTTTAGCTAGATTTCTCAGCTTCCTCCCAGGATTGCGGGGTCAGATTTGCTCGCCCAATTACGTAAGGCCGTTTCAAGTTTTAATAGCAGCGCTCTAACGGTCTGCGTTTTGGCGCCTGCCTTGTTACTCACGGCTAGCTGGTCCGGCGGTCTGTACATACACAAACCAGCCAGACCTTTTAACTGATTAGGAAGCCTGCCCATGTTCGGCATGCACATATATTTTTTTCTTTTCATTATGATGCACATAGCACACCGCCTTTTACTGCAGGCCTAGGATTGGGGGGGGGGTAGTTGGGGTCGGGAGGGTGGAGGGGAGGGGAGCTAAAATAACCAAACTTGCCATGCAAGCAAAACCCAGGCTTGCAGTACGTGACCACTTATTGTGTTCTCTGGATTAAAATTGTATTCAACAATTGCTGAGATTGTTGGTGAAAGGATGTTGCTTTTATCGTTCAATAAGGAACAGTTTCCTAAAAATCACAATCTATAATTTTTTCATAGAATTTTCGGTTTACAGTCACAATTGAGTCGGGTTGAAGCGTGGAGGTTTTTTTCAACAGGGCACGTATACACATGTAAAAGGACTTGCACATTATAGATCCTGCAGTACATGCACACAACTCAGATGGAGGCAGCCGTAAAAGAGCGGCAGCGTTTGCACGACGTAACCAGTTGTGGTGAACAACACTTGTAGGTGCTCTATCCAATCTGGCTAACTGCCCTGATGGGTGGTCAATGCGCAAAGAACACTGCAGTGCTGTATGATCTGTACATCCTGTAAATTTGCAGCTGTAAAAATAACGGTCGGAATCGTTGCCCGAAGTGCACCGCTGCGATCAACCCCCAATAGAATTGCCTTTTTTTCACTGTTTAAGCATTAAGATGTTTTGCTATTGTAGCAAAATGTGGCACAAAAGCGCCAATAATATGATTCAAAGCCAATTAATCTCTGAACTTCCATGACCGTGGTTGGAGTGTGGGCCAGTTTTGCACACAAGTGGTTTTATCAGGATCTGTTACAACCCTCAAGGACTGATGACGTCCAAGTAGCGGACTGAAGCCTGAACCAAGTGACATTTAGATGGTTTCTGTTTGAGATTCGTTTTCCAAGGCCTGGAAAAAAAACCCTCTAAATAAATTAAGAAACGCGTCCAATTGCAGTGCACCTCATGCTGACACCATTAATTGCTGGAAAGTGGCTAGTGATGTTGGTATCCCCATAGGCAAACAATTGAAGTGGAAGCACCCCTGTGGGGGTCCTGAACGCTGTCCACAGTCGAGACTCAGAATCAATGGGAAGTTGTCAAAATGCTGACAATAAGTTTAGTGTGCTGAATAATTTTTCTCCAGAAAGAACATCCAAGATTTGTCCATGCATGGCAAAGGGTAAGCATCAGGGAGTGTGACCTTGTTGAGACTACGGAAATCTACATAAAACCGCAGGAAGCCATCAGATTGACAAGAAATACTGCGGCGCTCCAAGGACTTGTGGACAAGATAATGTTGTCAGCCTGTAACATCTCGCAATACAGCTTTTTTCACCTTGGCTATATCACTTGGACTCGTTGTATATGGGTCCCAGCTCTTATTAGAGCTCTCAATACCTCTTTGATTGACTGATAGCTCCACATTTTGCATTTAAATTACATCCATCCGTGAATAACCTATTTCTCTTGAGGTACTGTCAACTCCACATTAGTGTGGGATTGCCCTCACAGGGTGCAACATACATTGGGCTAACGTAAACCAAGAGTGGTCCTGCTTGTACGGTAGTGGCCGTGTCAGATGTGTTTTTAGAAGTTCCACAAATAGGCATTGATTACTGCGCAGAACCGTATCCGCACCTTGCCAGGTAATGATGGTTTGTAGCCACGATTGCTGTAAAAAAAAAACACAGGTGTGTCAACCCGTGGTGTGCTACTGGAGGAATGGTCAGTTTCTCTAACGAGGGCCTGCACAACAGGTACCTGGTCTTCCAAACGCCCCCTCATTTGCATTTAGTTTTTCCTAGGCTCTTCCAAACAAATTACTCTAACCAATCTGATTCGAGTAGTTCGCCACCTTCCAATCAGATTGTGCGCCCTTCGTTGGCTCCCCCGTGATGGCTCGACAATGAGAGTCGAGCGTGCTATTTGAACTCGCAAGCTTTTAGACCCCCCAGTGAGTACTGTGTACATTTATTTCTTCATAGGGTTCACCTCTTGGTGTCCCTTACTAATCCATGTGTGTCACGTCACCTACTTGGTTTTGGCACGTTGCTTATTATGTTTGCATCACAATTGCACTCGCAGGTTGCGCTAAATGCAGGTAGGCGCGCGTTGCATTTTGCGCACTCTGTTTGTGGGAAAAATGTTCGTCCACAATTATGAATAATTAACCATATCTCTCATCTCCTTTCCTCCCCTCTCTCTTACCATGTACAGATACCCAGTGACTGCTTCCCAATAAGAATTGGACGTACAACAACTCAACCGAGAAGCACCACCAGTATTTCCGTCCTGGGTTGCACTTCCGCCGCACAGAGTGTCACTGGGAGCTGCAAGGTTTTTGCTGGAGGTTTGCCGAGGAGAAGATGTGGGTGTGGTGGAGAGCGTGGAGCGTGGGAGCCGTCGCGCTGGCCGTGCTGGCGCTGCAAGCCACAGGTGTGCCCCGGAGGCTGATGCGCACAAACGTGTCAGGGAGAACTGGGAGTGGGAAGCCCGCAGGCGACACCAACGCGGGGAAAGTGGGGTCCCTTAAAAACACAGCTCGCTCCGTTGTCTTTATCGTTTATAGCCGCTGGGTAAGCCGGTAGCACATTGTTTAATGCTTACCACTGTGCCCGGTGGATTGTTGAAGTACCCACAGCTGCCCCTTCGTTTATGCAGAGTGTATGTTAATGTATCTCTTAATGGACCAACGAAGGAGATTTTCATTTCCTGGAGTCACGAGCTGTGAAATCAGCTGTGCACTGAAATATGAGCAACGGTATTCTCGCGAATTCGCAGCAACCATGAGGTACGTGGCTCAGGGTTCAGAGCACTGAGCCGACACAGCTGAGGTCCTGGATTCAAATCTGGGCATCTGCTGTTTATGATTAAACCATCATCTTCAGTGGAGCTCAGCCCAAGTCTCCATGTAATATTACATTTGGTTGGCGTTGGCTAAGACGCGTGTAACGGGTGGCGTGACTCCGGCTTTTGTAGGACGTGTGTAATGGGTGGCGTTAGCTAGGACGTGTATAACGGGTAATGTTGGCTAGGGCGTGTACAACGAGTGGCGTGTCTCCAGTATTTGTAGGACGCGTGTAACTTGGTGGCATTGGCTAGGACGTGTGTAATGTGTGGTATTGGCTAGGACTCGTGTAACGGGCGGCGTGTGTCTCTGGTGGTTGTAGCGGCCGAGCGGCCCGACAGCCTGCTGCTGGGAGCTGGGGCCAAGGGCAAAGCAGATGGCAAGAAAGACGCGGCCGGGACTGACGACGGAGACATCCCAGAGCCGCCCAGGAACCTTCTGTGCTACTGCAGCCAGCACTGCCCTCCGGAAAGTGTCAACAACACCTGCAGGTGAGGAGTGGCACTGGGCACCATGGGCCGTGCGATCCTCACGTCAAACACGCCACAGGCTCCTTTAATTCGCCGATAATGTATCTTTACGGCCAGGTGTATAAATACATGCTTGTACATGATAGCACAGCCGTTTGGCCATGATGCGCCGCTCTGCGTAGCTTCTGTCGGTGGGAGAGACGATTATTTGGGATGATAAAAAGTCATGTTCAGCTCATGTGCAGCTTCCTTTGACGCTCAGTTCTTTAGGTATGAATCGCTTGGTTACACGAATGAGCATACTGATGTTAGGTATTCAATTATAGATTTCTGAGTCTGAACACCTCGTAAAGTAGGGAACGTACTTACAACCGCCTATAAAACCGGTTATGGTAAGCGTAAAATCTGGTTCTGTGTAGTGGATGATTACATTCATAACACGTGTTTTATATAGACACTTGAAAAGGTACTCGCATGAGTAAAGTGGTTGCCTTGGAGATGAGTTGTCAACTTTACAAACGCCTACACGGGGTCCGGCAGACGGAAAAATGTAATGTCAAGGTGAGGTGAGGTCATCTCTGCAAGATATGGGAGCTCTCCTCTCTTATGGATGAGCTCTCTCCACCTACCCCAGTTTCCCACACGTAAAAATTGCAGAATTATCTAACTGTGTCCACAGTGCCTGAAACTGAGTCTTGAGACTCGGTGAGACTTTCCTGGATAAGTAGAGACATTCATTTCTTCCAAAAATATTTTTTGTGTTTCACGTGTTATGAGCCAAGCCAACAATGTTTTCACCTATATAAATACTTTCCAATAGTAGGCCATTGTGTACCTGCGTAATGGTCTAAAATTTGCCAAATTTTAAAATTGCCTAGCAATTACTCAATTGGGATTACACAAAGAAAACAGCACCCCTTGACTTGGAAACAACTGCAGACTGTGTCTGTGAAACATATAGCGTCTTCCGTCGTGATGGTGCCGCGCTATTAGCACAGCACAAACACCACACGTGCTCAATTATAATCAATTGTGTGCCGACATCAGGGCGAGCGGCTACTGCTTCACGATCGTGGAGGAGGACGACGCCGGGGAGGTGATCACAACGGCCGGGTGCATCCAGCGCGAGGGCTCAGAGTTCCAGTGCCGGGTGAGAGCCTCCTCCTCGTGGCCCCCACGGAACCACGGTGCCATCGCCCACGCAGCAACGCCCCGTGCCCCAGCACGCAGGGTTCAGCCGATCCGTGTAGACAGTCGCCACGTGATGCTTCACCTATCCTGTAATTCAACGAATTGTAATAATTTGGGACCACAATTCAACAATTCATTTTTAGTTACAAACAAAATGTGCAATTATATCATTAAATTTCTTTTTTTTACCAAGAATTCGTTTTTCATGTTTTCATTCGGGCCAGCCAACACTGCTCAACCCAGCCTCTGCCCTCCTCCCACTCCCCCGCAGCCTCCAGTATGTGCGTACTGATGTCTTCCTCCTAAACAATCGTCATACGTCGGTAGGCGCGGAGATGTTAAGATGGCTGCGCCACTCCAAAAATAATGCCACCAAAAAAAATAACATTGAACCAGACCAGGAGGCGTGCCAGGACTTTGTGCCCAAGCCATCATTGTTTTGCGCCTCGCCGCCCATTCTGAGCAGCATTTTTAGTGAAGTTTTTTTTTGTGGGCCCCATTTGACAGGACTCCCCCAAGTCCCGGTTCCGCAGGACCATCGAGTGCTGCGTGGAGGGCAACTACTGCAACAAGGAGCTACGGCCAACGCTGCCGCCACCTGGGGCCTCCATCGGTGGGTGGACATAGCAACATTACCCCTAACTCCTCAACCCACATGCTTGCCACTCGGGTGGTTACAACATTCTTGCATGCCATTTTATTTGCTGAAATGAGCGCACATCGTGAAAGTGAACTAGCCATGATAATAAAACTGACAGTAGTAGAATCTGTATAATCTGCATTTGTGGATTTATTAGCATTGTGCCCACTTGTGTGTGAGTTTGCTCTGGGTTTCCAATTTTCCTTCCACCTACAAAATTATCACTAAAGAATTGGTATCTTGAGACTCAATATTTTCCTGAATAGGTTAAAGGACTGATTATATTGTAACAGTTGTAAAATATGAGTTGTATTCATCTTAAACAGAAGGAAGAAAGAGTTGTACACGTAATCATGTAGTGAATTTATCAGTGCTCATTGGCAAGCGTATTAGTCGGATTTGCATTGGCACGAGCCAAACTATTTTAACTCGCCATGAACGTCACTATATTATTAATATAGTTTTTTTACGATTACCATCAGATGCTGTAGGCATTCATTGTGTTGCGTCTTGGATTACAATTTCTCTTTTTTTCCCTGCCATTATGATGTTTTCCCTCCTCGTTCTGTTTGTGTTCCCTCCCATTGGGTTCATTGTTTTGTGGTGCTGCGCTTGTCGAGAAAATTTCGGGACCCGTTGACCCGCGTGCCACCACCGCTGTGCCGCCAGGTTTCCTGGACTCGAGCGTGCACCGCCTGGCCCTCTTCATCTCCGCTGCCATCTGCTTCATCGTCCTTGTCATTGTCATCGTCTTCATGTACTTGCGGTGAGGGTCCCCCACCCCTTCTCTGCTCTCCTTGATTTTGCCTTCACAGCTCAATGGAATCAAAATCCATTCATCCTCTAGATTTTTGCGTCATCGAGTTCAGTCGGCCTTTTCATTCCGCCTTGTAGCTGCGCCGTAAGGGGCAGCTCTCCACAGGTTTGGGACGGCTGTGTGTTGGGAATCTCTGCAGTCACGTGTGGTAAGCACGGCGACCACCAGCGCAGTGCCGAATCAACTGCAGCCACACGTCAGACTCGTAAGCCTTCTCCGAGACAATCTGCCTATTTGTGGCCTGTGTAAAGTTGTAACTTTTTTTTAATGAAGATGCCGGTCTGGTCCGAGTTCTGCCACCGTTGACTTTTGAATGTGATGGAGGCAGTTGCTGAGCGATGGGCACGCGTTGGTCCTTTGCTGTTGTCGCAATCACTCGGTGGGTTTGCACAATGTCGGCTCGTGTGTTTTATTTTTGTTGGCCATTGATAACGCTTGTGCGGTCACGTGCTCTCCTCTGCATGCGTGCGCGCAGATACAGGCGCCAGGAAGCGAGGCGCAGAGGACAGAAGTGGCCGGAGCGTGATGAGCTCATCATTCCCCGCGGCAACACCCTGGAGGATCTCCTGGAGGAGTGCCAGAGTTCTGGCAGCGGCTCTGGGCTCCCCCTACTGGTATCTACTTCGGCTTCACACGCAAAGATACCCACTTGTAACATGACACACAACTCCAAGGAATTAAAAGTCTGCCCATCCCATCAGGCATTTGTTTCCTGCCCTTCATGCATTTTCCTCTTGTGATGGGCTACCTCGTCATTTAGAGAAAGTGTTGGATTTGTCTGTTTTGCTTTCCTGTTGAAATGCTTGTTTATTATTGTTATTATGATGATAATTGAGGACGGGTTACTAAATTACGTGCGATTAAAAACCTCCTCGGCTCTCCCCGCAGGTGCAGCGGACGATCGCGAAGCAGATAGCGCTGGTGCGGGAGATTGGGCGTGGGCGCTTTGGCGAGGTGTGGCAGGGCCGCTGGCGTGACGAGACTGTGGCCGTGAAGGTTTTCTTCACCACCGAGGAGGCCATCTGGTTCCGCGAGACGGAGATCTACCAGACGGTGCTCATGCGGCACGAAAACATCCTAGGTAGGCGGCAGAGTCGCGTCACGAGGGCACTCCTCAAGGTCACTCACAAGGCTTTGCTGTAACTACCGAAGCTTCACAATCGTGTGCACCAGCGCAGAACCCTCGACCTGGGTGTCCAGCGACGGATCATGTCCTGTACGGGTAGTACAGGACAGTCAAAATCGAGTTATATAATGTAGTGTGCAGCCCTTTGTTCATTGAAGGCCTCCCCATTCCCGCACCTCTGGTTAGCACGGTTGGCTACGTATAGTGCGAAAGAAGTTCAAGATACATACGTGTTAGTCGTGCAGGATTTTTTTTACCATACTGCATTGCACCGGTCAGTGTGGGTTGGTGAAAGAGAGGGCCAGAACCAGTTAATTTATTACTGACCGTGGATGTGAACTATGGCAATGCTCGTAGCGCAGTGCGCTCACCACTGTACCACTGCTCCCTCCAGAGTGTTTTATACAACACTAATAATAAGAGTGGCAGGGGTGGCTTTAATGCTCGGTGAGCTAAAATAAGTGAGGTTGAGATGCTATGGAAGTCTGGTGAGAATGGACTGTGGAGAAAAAATCTTCGTAATAGAATAAGAGGGGAAAATAAAGACAGGGCTATAAACAACAGAGGTTGGATTGTGCCAAGGAGAATTTCAAGAAAGGTGGCGTGAGATACAAACACATGAGGGGGAACTTTTCGCAGTCATGGAAGATGCTGACAAAATAAATGGACCCTAGGTAAAGCGAATGTGTGGAAAAATTTAGATACAGTGCAAATGTTAAGGTGCAAGATATGAGGGTTTGACCGGTGTTGGGTCCATCACGCAGGCTTCATCGCAGCCGACATCAAGGGCACCGGTTCGTGGACGCAGCTGCTGCTGGTGACGGAGTACCATGAGAGCGGATCGCTGCGCGAGTATCTGCGCTCCTCCACCGTGGACGGCCGCGGTGCCCTTCGACTCGCCTACTCGGCCGCCTCGGGGCTGTGCCACCTGCACACCGAGATCCACGGCACGCGCGGGAAGCCAGGCATCGCGCACCGGGACCTGAGCTCACGCAGCCTGCTGGTGAAACGCGGAGGCACCTGCGTCATCGCCGGACTTGGCCTCGCGGCCAAGTACAACAGGTGGGTTCGCTCCGAGGCGGTGGCTGCTAGCTCCAAATTCTCGTGAGGGCCGTGTCGTAGCTGTCAACCTTGAGAGGCGCTCGCAAACAGCATTTTCCTAAACAATCCACGCGGCAATTTGGGGGCTCCTTTGTGTTAACTTGTTATTCGTGTGTTGAGCGTGCTACGGGTGATTGTGGTAGTGCTGGTGATTGGTATAGATTGTGGTGGTGGCAGCTATGGTGGTCAAGGTAATGGTGGTTACTGAAGTGTTCATGGCGGTAATTGCTGCCGTAGGTATGTATGTTGATCTTCTTTCTCACTGTACGAAGCCCAACGTGCTAATCGGGGGAAATTGCTGCTGTTGGCCTCATGCTCCTCGCAGTGAAACGAACGACGTGGACCTGCCGCCGACACCGCGGTTGGGCCTGCCCCGGTACTGCGCCCCCGAGGTGCTGGACGAGCGACTGCACAAGCCCAACTTCCAGGCCTACCTCATGGCCGACATGTACAGCATGGGGCTCGTCCTGTGGGAGGTGGCGCGCCGCTGCGTGTGCTCTGGTGCGTACTGCCAGCTGTCACAGACCTCAGGTGTGCCGGTTTGTGCATTCGTGGAGAACGGTAGTGTAGCGGTTCGCGTGCTGCGAACCCGGTGGCCCAAGTTGGATTCCCGCTCACAGCCAACACCAGTGACAGTTATCTGAACCAATCCTGGGCCTACCCTAGGTCGACTCAGCCTCAAATGGGTACATGGTGCAATGTGTAAATATTGCCAATGCAGAGACAAAGGCCGGGTGTGGTGCTGGCTACCCACCCCCTCTTTTTCCTGTGCCGGCCTTCAATAGTGCTCACTAACAGCACTTTCCCCAACAGTCTGATAAGGTTATACGGGGGATCTTCGTCTTTTTGTGCTGATGGTACTGACCCGGCTGGTGCCGTCACATGTCGTCGCTCCGTGCAGGCACGGTGGAGGAGTATCAGCCTCCCTTCCACGACATCACCTCGGCAGAGCCCTCATACCAGGAGATGCGGGATGCCGTGTGCGTGAAAAGGTTGCGCCCCCTGCTGCCCAACCGCTGGAACTCTGATGAGGTGACTCCTCCGCAACCTGTCTCATAAACCTTCGCTTACACACATAAACATGCCCCGTGTTCATGGCCACTGGGATGAATGCTGCACCAGCCAGTGGCTTGAACTAGGTTCACTAGCTCAGCCCACGTTTCCATAGCAGCCCTACCAGGCCGACCTGACACCATACAGGCTTGGCAAATGGGCTTGGGAACACACTTTGTCTTGGATGCTCCACGTTTTTTTTACCTGGGTCATCTTGCACCAATCTTAACATCACAGGGTCACCACAGAAATTGGATACTTCGTCCGTGACATGACATCACTCGTATTCTTTAACCTCAGGATTGTTGTAGTGTTACGTACAAGAGAATACATTTACAAACAATCTGATAAAAGTCTTGCCCAACCCCCAAGCTTCAGTTAAAACCTGGAGTTGGAGCACTGAGCTAGGATCGCTGAAATAGCTCCCCGGTTCTCATGCGGGCAGCCACCTGTGATAAATCTGGGTCCTCAACTGTAGCAAGTCGCGATGGTCTCAGTCCGATGACCAATGGGCTTTACAAATCACCTAACATTACCGTGCGTAAGCCGTTCTCTATTACGCAGCGCTGCAACGTGCCAGGTGCCTGAGCCGTGCTACCTATCCATCCCCCCCCCCTCCCCTCCCGCACGCGCGCAGGTCTTGCGGACGCTGGCGAAGGTGATGGCCGAGTGCTGGGCCCACAATCCGTCGTCGCGGCTCACCGCCCTACGCGTCAAGAAGACCCTCGCAAAGATGGCGGAGGCGCAGGATGTCAAGATCTGATGGGCCGCCTCCTCTGTGCATGCCGAGGAAACAAAAACAATATTAACCTGATTAACTTTTAAAAGCTATAACAAAGCTACAAGATTTTTTCCCTTGGTTTTAATATTTAAATATCTAATAGTTGGCATTTTCTGCACGATCTCAAGCGGAGGGCAAAAGACATTTTACGTTGAAGCATTTTTTCCCATCAGCAAAATGTTGCCGTTAAAGTCCCGCTGCCCATTGTGCGTGGTCCAGTCGGTACATATCTGCGAGTTGATCATGTGACGCAGCACTGACACACAGTGCGGTGAAATAACATTTGCTTTTGCTCGGCTCTGCATTTGTCCACTGCTGGATGTTCAAGGAAAACTGCTCTTTTTTTTGAATGAAGTTCTGCCTCTGCAAGTTCCTTTGCGATAAAAACAAAAAACCCAACAGTTGAGAGATACCACGAAGACGGTGAAGATGGATGAATCCCAAAGTGGTGCCTGCCTTTCAGTTGGTTTCAGTGTCATCTTTGGTGGCATGACTTCCGCCGCCGATTCAAGTCATAGCCGTGCTGGAGAGGTTACTACGTGCAACTCAGTTGTGCTGGTGTGTTCGCAGTCTCGTTCCAGTGGATTATTGTTTCGGGCACTAGTGGAAACACCTTGGGCTACATGCCTGTATGGTGACTGAATGATTTATTCCCGTTTTCTTTTTTGTAGCCTTTAGATTGTTCTACAATACCTCGCTGTTTATTAACTTCCTCCGTAATCACCGCAAAAGCCTGCAAACTTCCGAAAGAAGAAACATGAATCATTGGAAAGTCATTCAAAAGTTGTACTCCGTGACACCGAGTGAACACCGAACTCATTCTGGGTTTTGTTTAATTCTTCCACAGCACTGTAAACGGTCAACTGTTTTTATCGTCATTGCATCGAACGAAAACTCCCTTCTGAAAACTGGAAATGGACCTTATACTTGAATTACATTTTCCTGGTCATGCGTTTTAAGGCCATTACAGACGTCAACATAGAGCTCGGGTTTTGTTTCAACACCTTCAAGCCGAGTAGCTGCGTTTCGTATTTCCTGCCAGGAGTTTGGCGATGACAGCTTCGTGTTTGGTCTGTCATGTGGAAAACGTCATTTGACATAACTTGTGAGGTGGCATTCGGTGAAAAAAAATTGCTGCAGTGTTTTTGTTTTTTATTGAATTTTTTTTTCCATTAGTGAAAAAAACACGTTTGCTTTCAACATGGAACACTTGCCCTGGAATTGGTGTTAGTCGATGTGAGAGCTCGAATGGCGCTTGGCAGTGGGATTGTTCCAGCAGCTGTTGTCGGTTTACTGGCCTTTAGTGAGGCTGATTGACCTCTCCAAAATAGTTTTTTTTGGGTTAGATCGCATCAATATAAATGTGTTGTTAAACCCACCACCAACCAACACAGTCGTTAATAGTTCAGCACACAGTAACGAATTGTCACGTTTTGCTTACGTGACAAACCTTACTAATTGGCTGTGCCGGGTGGTGGCGGGTTTAAAGACACATTTATGCGATCTCACCCAAAAACCTCTATTACAGATACTAATTTTGGTCGCGAAAGCCTGTGTTAAACCGAGTGACCTCTGTGTGTGCACCAGGTAGCAGCCCGCTTCGGTGGCAACATAAACTAAGTGGGTGCACTCCCTCTCCTTTTCAACCTTCAGCACGAAATAGCAATTTGTGTTCGAGGCCACAGACATTTAAATGATTCTGTGAACTGTTGAACTTGGCATTTGAGTTAATTTCGTTTGTTTCAAACATGATCCCGTTTTGCCGGTTGCTTAGCAATTTTACCAGCTCGATCCGTGGTGCGTGAGCAAAACAACAACAAAACAACAAGTGCATCGATATTGCAGAGAACGAGTTACAGGGTTCCTTCAGGAATATTGCACAACTAACACAGGGGGTATTTAACGGTCGTAAACAAAACACATGAAAATATTTAAAAAAATCGGAGCAAGAGGGTGCCAGAAAAAAGTAGGTGCAAGTAGCAAAGTTTGAGCAAATGGCATTTTAATAGGAATAATGAGGCACTTGTGAGGCGACAGGAGGGAGTTTGAGGAACCGAGTGGTTACTTATGTAATTGGTGGGTTTGTTCTAAGAGGACCTTTATGATGAAAACAGCCCATTGATGGTCTCTTCGGGTATCCAGGGGGAAGAGATTTGCGTGAATGTACAGGTTGCAGTGATGAGTTGTATAGGGCGCGTCGAGAGCAAAATGGAGATCGGAGTGACATGTATGGATGTTGAACTTCTTCGGCATCGTACGTAGCCAAGCGTGCTAATCGGATGTGTGGATGTAATGGAGTGAGACGTTTTAATGTAGATTCAGAAGCTCTGCAGTAATAGTGTGTGCAACACAGTACCAACGCACCAGCGCTTAGCACCCTTCTTGCAAAACGATTCACCTTGGACTGGATTGTGAAACAAATGTGTGTCGTGGTCTCTTGTTATTTCAGATTTTTATTGTGCTAACTACCCTGTTTGTGTGCGTATGTACGTGTTTCCGCTTTTCTGTTCAACCTGCTTTTGTGAACTTACGTTCGAGTGTAAAATGTTGATTGAAATTGTATTGAATTGGCACTTGCTTTGAATAATGCATTGTCCTTTGAGCTCCTTTACTCGACCCTTACAAATGTTAACATGCGCACACAGCGAATAACGCGAATACAACTGCGATGTCGAACTCCGCTTACATCCAACCCTTCCTGGAGTTAGTGCAGTGTGTGCGTGCGTATATGTGCCCACATTGTAACTATACTATTCAATGCCGTCAAGTTAACAAATTATTCAGTATCTGATCACAACGGTCAAGCAGATTCAACGTGGTCGTGAGCTTCAGTTTTTCAGGAAATCCCTCAACATTGCCTGGCAACTCGTGCTCTGAAAGGAAAACCTATCCTGCAGCAAGCACCGTGGTGACATCACCACCCCCCTGCTTTCGATTCCCCTTGCTGGTTTTGTTTTTGCGTCTTTAATTGCTCGAAGCACACACCACGTGACCACGGTTTAAATTAGGTCCCCGCGGTGGAAAATTGCAAACGAATTCCCAAGTTTACTTTCACATGCAACACGCAATGGTACTCTACGCTATTAAAGCTAATACGATTGTAAGACGGGAATGAGAGCGAAACGGAAATGCTTACCTTGGCCCCCTGCTCCTGTAGTCCTATGCATGCGCGGGGGGACAAACGCAGAGTCGGTTACCGGCTCCGGGAGCGCCGCGGGGGCCTTCACTCCCCCGCGCTCGTCTGCCAGGCATGAATGAGTGCGCACCACGTGGTGTTGTATCATGTACATAGGACTTGTATTATTTTATATAGAGTTTGTATATTTTTTCACTATTGGTTTATAGTTCGTATAACAGTTTGTGTAGCTGCATTTCCAAAGACCGAGGTGGGAGGAGAGGGAGGAATTTAATAGTTGAAAAAAAACACGTTGGCCATTTGTAAAGAAAACCTTTCAGTGACATCTGATTTTATGTACTATTAAGCGGTGCACACGTAGGCATGTTTTCGCCGAGTGTTTTATACCAATCGTGTCTTGGGAGATTCTCAAACTTGAATCCTAAGTCTCATCCTGGTCACGTTTCTTGGTTATCAATATTTATCAAATCGGACGTGAACATGCCCAAATGCATTAATGCCACCACACCTCGTATCACTTCTGCCAGATCCTTTAGCTCTTTCAAATCCAACATTTGACCGCAGATGTCTGTTCTTCCAGTATCCTGCTGAAGGAGTTTTCCCTTGGTGTGTACCACAATGTTTGCTGGGTAGAGATTTTGCTGGGTACGTTTAGTACTATGCATATTGCCTTATATGAAAATTAAGCAACTGCACACTGCACGCTCCTGATGATGAGGAAAATGATTTGGATATGTGGGTTATGGGGAGGCACGAAGAGGGACTTTGAGAGTCACAAAAGTACATTTGCTGAAAAAGGAGTGACTAATATGATATAATTGTCCAGTGTGTGTGTGCGTATACAGCAGAAGAGAAAGTAATTGCAGAACGGCTGACTGATTTTACATGTGAATACAGACCTTGTTATTATATTCAGCATTGTATTGTGTTCTTTAAAATCAAGCATTGGCGTTGCTAGCTCATGCTTAGAAAGTGCATACCGTTTATTGAAAAAATATATACTATCTTACAAAAGCATAACGTTGTCCATGATGAACATTAATCCGGCAGCTCTGGTGCAGCCACTGGGTGTCAGAGTACAAATCCTTTATTGCCTATAAAAGTCGTAAAGTTCCGACTGTATCTTTGCAGACACAGTGCTCTCCTTTGTCACGGTTGTATTGTGAGGGGTGGTCTTATTGGGATATACTGCACCAGCACTGTGCGACATGCGCTTGTTTTGAGTGACCAGCCACGTGGATAACCAAACATCTGATGAGATTTGAGGCGGGGCCTGCAGGCTGATGCTCTTTTTGGCTAAAATGTTCTGGTGTCTCCATAAATGACACACATCACCGAGGGAGGGCATTGTGTTGTGCTCATTTTGTCAAGATGTGGCATCTAGCCCCGAGTCTATGAATGTATCTGTCCATTAACATTGGGCACCCAACAAATCACTCTGCTTCTACAAACTTGCATTGATGGCTGATCATTTTAAATGCCTTGAGCAGCAGGGCATCGGGTCTGAACCACGTGACAATGCAGTGCCTGTACGTGGGTCCTGAACAAAGCCCAGTGTCAAAAGCTTCTGAATCTCAAAATCGAATTTGCTTACATTTCAGACGTTCCAACTATCCCTGGAAATGATTGTTGCATGCGAGCTGACGCTAATGAGATCAACAAAAAAGAAATACAGCTGAATAAGTTGATTTGCTGTGGTTATTATGGGTTTGCTCATCTGGAGGTGTGGTGATCTCTGGATAAGTGATGTCAACGTACTATTGCTTGAATATTAATCCAACACGTCAAAACGTCATCTCTCGCTCCACCAGTCAGCCCTTACTGTTATCCATTATCGATCGTGTCTGACGTTACATTAATTTACCTGATGCAGTTTTGCTTTGATGAATAGTGGGTGATCATGTGACGATGACTGTACTGCAGTGGAGCGGAGTGAAAGTTCAGATTCGAGCCTTAAACCCCCATCTGTTATCCCCCTTTCAACTACAGCTCCACACTTTCCACTTGGCTGCCTTCGGATCTTTAATTCAATGCCTTTTTATGCTGCCTCAAGTATCAAGTACATGTTTTAACGTGAACCATTAACGGACGTATATATAAACGATATATCCCCTCCCTCTTATAAATATGTTAACACATAAAAGCAACACGTTACATTGGGCCCATACTGTAATTACTCTGCTGTATGAATAGTATTGGAATATGTTATACGCCGTGTAAAATGCGATGTACAGTTCCGTTGCTCATGAATCTCCGTGTGTGTGAAGCCCGTGCTGCTGGTGCCCGCTTGCCTTGGCATCATTTACACCCCACGTGTGAGTCGCCTGCAGACTGTTATTTGACATTACCCTTAATTTTTGTTTAGTTTTTTTAAAAAAGGATACTGTAATAATAATAAATGTTTGCTCATTTTCTTTTTACCCCCCCACGTGTATCTATTATCTGCTGATGAGAAGTGATAGAGAGGAGTAAGAATAATGAGGGTACTGCATTAGGATGTTTGCCATTAACGAGTGCTTGGCGAATTGGAGGAAACCAGAGTACCCGGAGAGACTGCCAAATATGAGAGGATACAACTCAAAGATCCGCACACAAATTAAGGAATTCCTGTACTTGCTTTCTGCTGGCCAGCTCACAGCCGAGGCAAAACCACTTGGTATTTCCATTCTCTCGTCTGAGTACTAACCAAGTGCAAGCCGGCTTAACTTCCCGGAGGGAACGAAATCTGACACATTCTGGGTGATTCTTTTACATACGTGTGTCAGTCCGCTTGGGAATGATGACGTTCATTTGCCACGATCGGTCACGGAGGTTGTTCGACCATACTTCACCGCGCTGGTCAGCCCAGGACCACCGGTTGCATTGTTGCAAGCGGCGCAATGTGTGCTGTGAGCCACCGACTGTGGACACCGCCAGCAGCGGCCGCCTTAAACAGTACAGACAGTCGTCGACTTACGAACACCCGCACTTACGAACCAGCTTCCATGACGTTTTTTTACGTTTACTTAAAACGCGAGCTCTCGCTTGCAAACTGAACCATGTCACTATTTTGTTCAGCTGAGCGATCCTCAGCGAGATGTAAATTAGTCAGCCTCGTGCTGGGCGTGAGTCTTCGTGTGTGTGCATTTAAATATACAGTAGATTACTGTATTCCTACTTACGAACCGTTCTACCTACGAACGGGTCTTAGGAACGAATTGTGTTCGTCAGTCGAGGACTGCCAGAATTGAATTGCGGGGGGAGCAGCGCCACCGCGAGGACCCTGCGGTGGCGCTGCTCCGCTGCCACCTGCTGGGAGCTCTCAATGAGCGACGCGGCTGGGGTCGCGCCTCTCTCTCGAGTGGCCACCACGGGGGGAGGCAAGCCCACGGATTGATTGATCGTGGTTGTGACGGAAGCAAGCGCAGCGATGTCCAGTTCATATCAGCACCGACACAGTGTTCTAGTTTACAGTCCTGAGCCGCTGGTGGAAAGTCCACATTCCTACGGCGAGCTGAGCAACAAACAACATGTATTTAGAGTCACAAGCCATTCTAAACAGTTGTCATTTTACCATTCTCAATCGACCGTTGTATGATGGCCCTTTTTAATTGTAAACATATCCAGTAAGGGTTGTTGTTGAAATTGAGACTCACCGCTGATGTTAGCCGTGGCCGAGAATCGAGCTCGCAACCGCGTGCGGCCAACCATTGCACCACCGGACCACCGGAGTGACGGCGCCAAAGAGGACCGTACAACTTGATCCTCCCCCACCTCTCGCCAATGCTGACGCTGTCGCAGCAACGTGCGGATCTGCCGATGACCGCCAGGTGGCAAGCGGAGACCTCACTCGCAGCTTCGCGTGGGCTTTCGGAGGAGCCCCCCAAAACCGGTCCACGCGAAGCAATTGGCAACAAGAAAGATGTCTTCCTGTTCGTGGATGAGTTTTTGAAAAAAAAAATTCTCAGCTGTCTTTCTGTGGGTTAGTTTGTTGTCCTTCCCCGCAACCTCCGATTAGCACGATTAGCTACGTACGGTGCGAAAGAAGTTCAGCATACATCTCGGAAGCTCAGCAGGCCTGAGCCTGGATAGCGCTTGGATGTGCGAACACAACGCACCCCGGGTTGTCATAGGCGGCTGTGGAGTTGTGCTACGTTATGTGCAGTGCATAAAACAACAACATTGTTCTACTGTACTCCTTTGCTCCCACGTCTTTGCCTCCCCTGGCTTCAACGCGCACTGAGCAGAGTGGTGAAGAACGGTAAAATAACCCCCGAGATCCTCACAACTCGCACGGTGTGGAGAGGCCCTCATCCAGCAGTGGATTCGTTTAATGCACATTACGTTTTGTGCCAGCTGGCCAGGGATTAGGCTAAGACGTTGCCCACCTCCGATGAGCACGGTTGGCTAAGTACGGTGCGATAGAAGTTCAACATACTGTACATACATTACCGACAGCATCCGGCGGCATGTGTGCAAGCCGGTCTGACTGCCGAAGAGGCGTGGAAAGGTAAAACCGGGCGAAAGTTTGCCTGCCTCGACGGACACCACTGGACATTTTTGGCCCCATGAATTCCAGCCTGGCGACCACTTCCAGTAGGGGGAGCAGTGACATCAGCCACGATTGCTCATGAATTGGCTCTGGCTACCTGCCCCCTCCCCTCCTTGGGGCTATTTGGCTGTCCCCTTTGGTGGCAACCGTTTTTTTTTTACTTAAATCTTAAAACATAATTGATAGGGTATGGGTCGCTATGGAATGCCTTGTTGACAAGAAAATGTACAACAGCCAAACTGTATTGTTAAAGACTAAGGGAGGAAAACACTAAATAGACGCAGTGTATTCCATCACCTATGTTGTTTATTTAAGTCAGAATGTATGTTGTCATCTGCTGTATACCTGCTACTATGTTTGTGTACAAGTGGCTTTGCGTGGTGATGCGGCTCGAACTATTTTGGTCAAAGACAAAAACTAAGCAAATGGCTCTTCTTCTTTGAAAGGTTGCCGTCCCCCGGGCTACGGTATTGAGATGACTTTTACAACCGGGTAAGAGCGCTTTGAAAGTAGAAGGCTCCTTATCGAATACCCGGGAAGATTCGGGCTTAAGTAAATTACAGCGGCTCGGAAAATGGCAGTTTGTAAACCAAACAAAAACATTGAAATTTGCCAAAAATATAAAATTATTAATTTCAATTACATTAACACGCATTAAATAACGTATTAAACTTAAGCGTATGTTTGCCCGTAATGTTTATTACTTTCTAAACCTCATTGTGTGCAGTTAACATAGGATGTTAAAGCCAATATGCTTAGCAAACACTTTCTTTACTGAAGAAAGATCCAGGGAACACAGCGACAGTCCCTCCTACAAGCGACGTGTCGTGCTGCTGCTGCTTCTCTGTTCGTCGAGAGGGCACTTGGCACTCACGCGCCTTTGCCCATTGGGGAAATATATTCCTCTTTAATTAGAACCCTGTGATGACCACACATCACCTCGTGTGCCGTTCCGGCCTTCATAGGTGCCCACGAACAGCACTTGTCCCAACAGTCTTTTAGATCAATACGGGGGATCTTTCTCTTGATTTATTTTACGAAATACACCTTTAAAGTACCCTAAAGAGTCACCGCCTATATGTATACACTGTATATGTAATCCACATTACGGGTAGGGGCGTGTCACTTACAGGAGACCCACACAATTATTGAAACTTTAAACACATTAAAAGCGTAAAAACATGAAGGCGGTGGCTTGAGCAAGGCCTTCGTCCAGCAGTAGATTGACCATGGCTGCCGCTGATGACGACAAAAACATTAAAGCGGACACCGACGTGAGGGCCATTCCCATGCGTGGCGGGGGCCCCCGTGGGCCCGTCCACCGCGCGCTCGGGGGACCGTGGCCCCGCTGCGCGTGGCGCCGGGGGTCAGGCGCCCTCGTGGCGGCAGCGGCGGCGGCTGCTGCGGGGCCATCCCCAATGTCGTCGTCGTCGTGGCGCCCATCACCCGACTGTGCCTCGCTCCAATTAAAACCGCGGGAGTTTTAAGTTGCTATGTCGGTGTGTGCGCGTGTGCGTGCTCGCTAACAGCACTTGCCCCAACAGTCTGTTAAGGCTCTGCTTGGGGCAGGATCTTTGTGTGTATACGTGCGTTCGTATTGTCTGGGAGCGGTAGTGTAGCGTGAGCGCGCTGCGCTACGAACCTGGCGACCCGAGTTCGATTCTCGCTCACGGCCAACACCGGTCCTGGCCTACCCATAAGTCGTCTCATCCTCAAATGAGTAACTGGTGCGGTGAGTAAACATCGCCACTGGGAAGACAAAGGCGGCCGGATGTGGTGTTGGCCACCCACCCCCTCGTGTGCCGTTCCGGCCTTCATAGGTGCCCGCTAACAGCACTTTCTCCAACAATCTGTTAGATCAATACGGGGGATCTTTCTCTTTTGCGTCCGTATCCCTGCATGGTACATGTGGTACGTTTCAGATATTAAATGTACATTTTAGCGCGACCTAACGGAGGTTTTCAGAGCACGTTAATTTTCGTTTCAGTGGATGTGTCGCTAACAGCGCATAGACACGAGTCTGGATTAACACAGTAGGGCTGCCCGCTTGCAAGCCTTAACGAACAACGATTTACAGCACACATTGGAAACTAAGCATATTGAAGCCTGCTTAGTTCACTGGATGTGAGACTACTTACGTATGTATGTAGAGTATATGATGTTGCACTTATTTCGCTGTGATGTGGCCAGGACGTGACAGTACAGCAATTGATGATGATTAAATATCGTTTGTACGGACATTATGGGTGTTACCCCTCTCGTATGAGTCGGAGAAACCTGACACCCCGGTTTCCTCCTACTTGTCTGTACACACACTTATTTGTGCAATTTTGGAAACTTCCAAATACAACTCGATGATTGTGTAAAGAAGATAACTTTTGTTGCCAAAAAACGTAACATTTATTCAATTGCTGCGCATTTATAAAAACAAAAAACAAATGTTTGCCGTGTTTTTGAAGATCACGTGAACGCCGGGATGGTCATTGAGAATTGTCACTGCATGCTAAATAAGGCGTGCAATTTGATCCATTGGGTCAAGTTTCAAAGTGAGAGGCTCACTTAACGGACAGAGATTTTCCAAATTGTAAGAATGAACTTTGATGTTACTTCCAAATCGTAAGCATTGTACATTTTAAATTCTGTTCTGTTTTATAAATCAGTCTCTAAGAATGCAAATTAGTGTAAAGACCGTCGCTTAAATAAAGTGTCAAGACACTTTACATGGGAGGCAATAGCAGTGTGCGATAGTGGCGTCACATGTTCTTGTGACTTGCAAACACGATTGCAACAACATCAATGCTTCTTAGTTTAACATTTCACGGTGAGGACTGAGAGGAGCCGTGACTTTAAGTTCGTGCGACATTATTTTCTTAAACGTATTTCTCAGATGTGGTACTGAGCGACCATCACAGAAATTAAATCAACATCCTAATCATTATCGCTCCAATTCGCCCAAGTCAGTTTACAATAATAACTTGTATTGATAATAGCTTACTGTTGTTACATGAAACGTAGCGCCTACGAGATAGGCTTGCTGCTACAAGGACGAAATTCACTCATGGTTTCAATTGATTTAAAATCACGCGAGGACTCAATAAGATAACATCTCTTTGTCAAGGGAGATGGTGTCCAGGGATACTGATGATGGTGACGACGACGATCATGATGATGCATACCTATGACCCGTGATTATTACTGAAGCTGTACAGACTCAGCCCCGGATAATGATGATGATGCTGATGATGATCACGACTGGGGCTATGTGCATGTGGCCCGGTTATAGCTCGTCAGCTGTGGCACGGTTTCCTAGATGCAGGCACGCGGAGAATTCACCTCGGCGCCCGCCACGCGGTTCCGTGCCGAGCGTCAGGCGCGGACACGAGAACGTGCGGCGCGGAGTGGCGGGAGGGCTCTCGGCTCCCCCACCCCCACCGATCGCCTCCTCTCCCTGCGACTCTAACACCAGCACCCCCACGCCCCTGCCATCTCTCTACCCCCACCCTCTGCTATGTCCTGTCGTTCATCTCCACCCCCCTCCGACGTTCTACGCCCTACCCCATCCTTCCAAGGTCCACACGCGTGAGCACTCATCCCAGCCCCCTCTCCCAGGCGTGTCTCCACGAGAGACTGGGTGGACATGTGTGTGTGCGCATCTACGGAGGGGAGCGGTGGGGAAGCGGGTAGCGCTACGCTGCGCTACGAACCCGGCGACCGGTGTTTGATTCCCGCTCACACCAGTGACGATTATTTGAACCGGTCCTGGGCCTCCCCTAGGTTGACTCAGTCTCAAATGAGTACCTGGTGGGGTGTGTAAACATCGCTACTAGGGAGACAAAGGCGGCCGGGCGTGGTTTTGGTCATCCACCCCCTCGTGTGCCGTGCTCGCTAACGGCACTTGCCCCAACAGTCTGTTCAGGCTATGCGGAGGATCTTTGACTTTTTATATTTTTTTATATACGGTAAAGTTGCGGCCAACAATGGTGCGTGCCCGTCTTGCACATGTTGTAGAGACGGCACAGGTGACTGCTACATCTGCTGTTGTGCTACTGTTGGGCTATGCTCCTGACATTGCTGATTGCAAGAGCCTCACAGCTGCTGTCGGGCCGTGATCATATCGCACGTCTCCATGACCTGAAACCTTCAAGCTTTGCAAGGGATGGAAGGAGGTTCAGTAGGGGGACTGCTTAATATATAGGAGAAGTTGATTCCAGTGGGAGGGATGCAAGGATGGAGCAGGACCGAAAACGGGATTGGGCACAGGCAGAAGGAGGGACAGACAGAGAGAAAAAAAAGAGAAAAAGATTAGGAACGATGAGGACGAGAGGAGGGGACGGAAGGAGATGAAAGAGGCGATATTAGGTGGGGGCAGGCCAAAGAGATATTTAAAATTTAGCGTCAGGGATTTCAAAAGACAGCGGTGTAGTAAACGGGAAGCCAGTGAAGTTGAAGGAGCACAGGCGGAACGTGAGAATTAAAGGTGAGATTTAAATTAAATTGTGCAGAAGCGTTCTTGTTGGTATATTATTGTTCAAGAACGCAAGAAACAAACATCCGCGAAGGAAACAGGTCACGAACACGTAACATTTCGGGGCGAAAACCCCTCCAAAAGGGCACCTGCTGGAAGCACCTGGGCTCCTCACAGCCCTGCCATGGTAGGGATGGCGATCGGAAATAGCATATTTCGAGATATCTGAGTTTGTCAATTTTAATTTCCCCGAGGAACAGTGCATAAGCATTTCTTTTGTTTACAAATGATATGCTTTCAGAGAGCAGGTTGTATTGAATATTAGTTCGGCTATAACATATCGCCATACATCTTGACTTAAAGCTTTCGTGACTGCAGGAATTCATCTTCTTTGGGTCTTTCGGTAAAGCCACGTAGATAGAAAAAAATAATCAAAATAATAACAATATCACGACATTTCGATCGCAACACAAGCAATCGTCTTCAGGTGAAAAAAATATGGTTGCTTGTGTTGCGATCTTTTCTATTTACGTGGCTTTACCGAAAGACCCAAAGAATATATAGTCATAACCGTCTCTTCAAATGTGAAACACAGGAATTGGGATGCGTTCCTGGGAAATGCTACTTTACTTGAAATGACTTAAAGCTAACTAATTTCCCGTAGACGTAATGTTAAAAACAAGAGTTGCGTTTCTAGCCGACATTTATGAAAGATGTGTAACTAAATGTCATGAAGTGTACAAAAATGCACATGAGTATAAGTTATCACGCAATTTTACTAACAATACATGCACATTTTTTAAACATAAAACTTACCAGAGATGGTTGAAGATCTTGCTGATCAAGGCCTCTTGGGGTGAGCAGTGGGGGAGTTGTGCTGACGAAGGAGCAGGATCATCTGACGATGAAGATGGAGCAATATGAATGGTCACCAGAGGAAGCTGCCTTTCTTCTGGCCTCTTTTCTTGACCTTCTGGCTATGATTGCAGAACGTTTAAAAAAAAGTGTCCAGACAGTTGGACGGCATTTTACTTCTGCTTCTACTGGTACAGCTCCTTGTAGCAGGGAATGTCACTGGTTTATGTCCTGTTTACTCTAGAGCTGCGTTCTCTGTTTGGATCATCATCCCTGATGATGTCCATTGTTGCTTACAAATATGTAAAGGAGAGCCGACACAAGATTGCAGGGGTTTCGTCCTTTAATCCTTTTCTTCCATCCACACCTGTCCCCAGCCGTCCCAATATCGTTCCCGCCAAAGGCCCCCTCTTCCCGCCTGTTCTCCCCTTATATCCCCTCGATCACCCCTCCCACTAACCCTCCTATTGGTGGGAATCCTTCCCCTGACACCCCTACATCACCCCCCCCCCCGGAGAAAAAATAACCGTCCTCGGTTCTGCCTCCCCCATGGACCATTTAAGTCTCCCCATGCCTCCCACCACTGACAGTGACGACAGCCCTTAACCCCCCCACAACCATACAATGCAATATAAAACAACAAAATCAATTGCGCGGCCTGCCCAGGTCTCCAGCCAGCATCCCGTAACAGCCCGGACATCCACAGGCAGCAGATGACCGTGGCGGCCCCCTCCTTAGAAGGCCCTCTCGTCGCGGTCCCTGGTTCGGTGGTGCCGGTGTCGCATTGCCTGGCGCCGCCGCTCCGTCAGGCCTCACATGGGGTGCTGTAGGTGACAAGGGAACACAGGGCACCGAACCCCCTGCCGGTCGGCGCGTGGTGGTCGGCGACCTTGGCCTGGGTAGGGATAATGATGATGATGATGATGATGTTGGCAGTGATGTTGGTGGTGATGTTGGTGAAGATGACGGTGGAGAGATGTATGGCTTAAGGCGGGTGGGATGTACAAACCATCGTCGCTTACCCAGTTGGACCTGGACGCACTGCGGTCGGAGTGCTTTAATGACCTCGACCGGCCCTTTCCAGGGTCGGTGCAGCTTTGGTGAGAGGCCAACCGGCACCTGAGGACAGTGTAGCCATGCCTGGTCCCCGACTTTAAAGGGCTTGGCTGTCACTGTCCTCTCCCGTATCCGTACATTACTCTCTTGGCTCGTGGCCGATGCGGCCTCGGCTGCTTGGCGGGCCTCTCTCAAATAAATTAGGGAGGTCTTTAGTGCCTTCGGCCATGCGTCGGCTCTTGCGGGAATGTCCGTCAGCTGCACCTCAATAGGCGGAACGGGATCCCGTCCGTACATCAGGAAAAACGGCGAGAACCCCATCGCCGCGTGTGGGGCCACCCTGTACGCCGCTAAGACCGATGGAATGTGGAGGTCCCAGTCGGAATGGTTTTCGTCCACCACTTGGGACAGCATGGCCGCTATGGTGCGGTTAAGCCGCTCTACCATCCCATCGGTCTGGGGATGATACGGAGATGTTCGGACCTTTTTAGTGCCCAGGATAGAGCAGACGTCCTTCAATAGCTGTGAGGAGAAATTCCTGCCCTGATCCGTGAGCAACCGCTCCGGTGCCCCCTTATCAAGGACATAGCCTCCCACGAAGGCATCGGCGATGGTCTGTGCCATTTGGTCTGGGAGGGCCCACGCCATCGGCCACCTCGTGCAGTACTCGACTCCGACCAACAGGTATTTATTTCCCCGTGGCGTGACCGGCAGTGGTCCCAGGATGTCCAACGCAACCAATTCGTTGACCCTGGTCACCATGATGGGCTGTAGGGGCGCCCAGCTTACCCGGGGTGGCGGCTTTCGCCGCGCACATTCGACGCAGGTAGCAACCCATCGATGCACGTCAGCGGTCATACCTGGCCAAAAGTACCGACCCTGTAATGTGTACAGTGTCTTCCGCCCCGCCAGGTGCAGCAGCTGGCGGCCGTGTACGTCCATAACCAATTGTTGACGCAGCGACTCCGGAACTACCAGGCATCGCCGGCGCCCTGTCGGGTCCCATCGCATGAGGAGGTCCTCCCATACGATGTACTCCTCCCCCCCTGCCTCTGCTGAGGCGCGTAGCGTTCGCAGTGGGGCTTCCTCCAGCTGTAGCCATCTCCAATCGTCCAAGGTCAGCCCCAGGTCGTGGTCGGTCAGCTGGACCTCACCCTGTGCGCCCTCCGCCGTGCGTACGGGAGCGATGACCGTCCCCTCCGGCCTCGCCTCCTTGCAGCGTGCCCCGCCTGTGGTGCATGCACAAGGGCCCTGGGGCGCCAGTCGGGACAATGCGTCTGCGTTGGCATGTCTGGTCCCTTTGCGATGCACTACTTGGTACCTGTACTCCTGCAGGCGCTCTATCCATCTGGCCAGCTGGCCCGAAGGCTGGTCGATGCAGAGCGAATACTGCAAGGCCGCGTGGTCAGTGCGGACCGTAAATTAGCGACCATACAGGTAGGGTCGGAATTGCTGCACGAAGTGAACGACTGCCAGGAGTTCCCTACGTGTGACGCAGTAGCGCTGCTCCGCTGATGAAAGCACGCGACTACCATAGGCGATAGCCACCTACCGACCCTGCTGGACTTGCGACAAAACACTGCCGATGCCCACATCGCTGGCGTCCGTGTCCAGGATAAAGGGGAGGCCAAAATCCGGAAAGGCCAATGGTGGTGCATCTGTCAGACGTGAGCGCAGCTGCTGGAATGCCTCTTCCTCCAGAGGGCCCCAATAAAACCTCTGGTTCTTCGCCGTCAACACGTGCAAGGGCTTGGCAATGGTTGCGAAGTTGGGTACAAACCGGCGGTAGTAAGCAACGAAACCCACAAACCGGCTTACCTCTGGAACCGTTGTGGGAACAGCCCAGGCCCTCACGCAGGCCGTCTTTTCCGGGTCTGTAGTCACTCCAGACTCACTGACGACGTGGCCCAAGTAGCGTACCGACGACTGCATAAGGTGGCACTTCGATGGCTTGAGCTTCAAGTTCGCGTTCCTGAACCGCAGGAATACCTGACGTAATCGGTCAATGTGTTCCTCGAATGATCGGCTGAAAACAATGACGTCATCCAGGTAGATGAGGCACGTTTCCCATTGGAGACCTGCTAAGGCCAACTCCATTATGCGTTGGAACGTCACCGGCACAATCTGGAGGCCCATAGGCAGGCAGTTGAACTCGAACAGGCCCTGTGGTGTCCGGAACGCTGTCTTAGGCCGGGAGTTTGCGTCTAGTGGGACCTGCCAGAACCCGGACAATAAATCCAGCATACTGAAAAATGTTGCTCCCGCCAGTGCATCCAATGAGTCGTCGATACGTGGTAGGGGATATGCGTCGGCCAGCGTAACGGCATTGAGGCGTCGGAAGTCCACACAGAATCTCAGTGACCCATCTGACTTCTTGACTAGGACCACCGGTGCCCCCCAGGGACTCGAGGATGGAGAAATTATGTCGGCCCGCAGCATCTCCTGCACCGCTTGTTGAATGTGCCCTTTTTCCATTGGCCTCATTCTATATGTGTTTTGGCGCAGGGGTGCGGCATCTCCCGTGTTGATGTGGTGCTGCGACAGATTTGTGCGCCCTAGGTCGAACGGTCCCCGGCTGAACACGTCCGAGAACTCCTGCAATAACGAGTGCAGCTGCTGTTTCTGGTCGGGCGGCAATCCCGGCTCAGGCCCCGCCAGCTGGTCCATCCACGATTCGGCCCCTCTGTCCTCGGACTGGCTGATGCTGCCTACAAGCTCGGGCTCTGTCCCTGGGGCTCCTAGTGACAAGGGACTAACGTGGGCCAGAACTGTTCCCTCTTGCACCGTCGCTGTTCTATCGGAGGTGTTCAGCACCTGAATGAACAGATGCTGGTTCCTCTGTACAATAGTTTCGGCTCCCACCAGCGCATGGCGATCCATGGCAGCTGACGCCGGAGACACCAGGATGGGTGAGTTTGGTTGGGCTGTCACGAGGGGGGACCGATATTGCAGCGGAATTAGCATCTGGGCTGCCGGGGGAATGGAGACAGACTTACTGACCAGAGCCTGCACGTAGGGTACACCCCGGCTGGCCCCCTCCGCCTTTAGGAAATGGAGATGCGTTCCCTGGACTTCCACCCGCCCATTGGCCAGATCGATTTTCATTGGCATCCGCCTCAGAAAGTCCGTCCCCAACAGGCAGGGTACGGGCAACGTTGCGGAGACAAGGATGGGTCCTGCTACCAAAAGCTGCCCAATCTGTATCGGGGCTTCAACCTGGCCCAGGAAGCCCATGCTGCCTCCATTTGCTGCAATGAACGTTGTCTTGACGGGGACTAAAGGTCGGATTTTATCCGGCAGCATCTCGTGCATGGTGCTCGAGATGATCGTGGCTGATGCCCTCGTATCCACCAAGATACATGCCGACACTCCCGTGATTTCACCGACCAGGACCGAGGTTCCTGACGTGGCCGCTACCACCCGCCTTGCCAGCTTCCTCCATTGTGTGGCTGAGTCCGGCGACTGACCAGGCGGCGTCTCGTTATCCTGTGGTGCATGGTGAGATGATGGGGGATGGATGTGAATGGACCGAAGATGGGGTTCCTCCCTTTGGAGTGCGTCGCAGCAGGGTGAACGCGCCCTTGTTACATAGTGTGGGCTTCCCCCTGGGTTGCGGGCTGGGCTCTCTATGTGGTGCAAATTGCCCCCCTTTGGTGACGTAGGATGGGCCCCCCTTGTGGTGTGGGGGGGGGCCCCCATTGTAAGGGGCGGTGGGGACTGGGGGGTGGGCCTTCCCATGAGCCCCTCCCTTCTCCCCTCCCTTTCCTTTGTCACGGGGGCGTGGTCCCCCTGGTTCCGTCTCGCTCTGCCGCAAAGCGGTGGTGAGGCGGGCCGTGGAACTGCTCCAGGGCGCAATGTCAATTTTGTGGGCTGCCTCCGCCCCAGGGCCGTTGCCCCTGGCAACTCGCCGGCATCGCAGGTAACTGGTGACGTCACGCCCGCCGGCGATATCATGCCCGCCCGCGAAACCACGCCCGCCCGCGAAACCACGCCCGCCCGCGAAACCACGCCCGCCCGCGACGTCACGCCCGCCCGCGACGCCACGCCCGGCCGCGACGTCACAGCCGGCCGCGACGTCACCCCCGGCCGCGACGTCACTTCCGCCCGCGACGTCACTTCCGCCAGCGACGTCACCTCCGCCCGCGACGTCACCTCCGCCCGCAACGTCACCTCCGCCCGCGACGTCACTTCCGCCCGCGATGTCCCTCCCGGCCTCGGCGCGATTCCCGGCGCGGTCCCCGGCCTCGGCGCGATCCCTGGAGCGGTCCCCGGCCCCGGCGCAATTCCCGGCGCGATCCGCGACACCACTTTCGGCCGCTAAGTCACTTCCAGATGCAACGTCACGTCCGTTCGCGACACCACTCCGGGTCGCGATGCGATCACCGGCCCCGGCGCTATCCCCGGCGCGATCCCCTTCCCCCGACCCGGACAATGGGGACCGGGGAACGACACCGACGGCGCCCGCCCCGAAGAGACTCCCGGTAAGTTCGCGGCGTCGGAATTGTAATTGCTCGGCCCGAACGAGAGGCCGGGCGGGACGGCGTCACTCGCCTGGATCCTGTCGGCGTTCGGCCCCGGCGGGTTCTAGGTGACGTTGGTGGCCTCCGGCTCCATGCGGCACCCCCTCGCCACATGCCCCTCTCGACCACAATGGTGGCAGACCCACGGGGCGTTCCGTCGGGGGGGCTCGGCGCGATGTTGTAGAGGCGGCTGCCAGCGACGCGGCGGCTGGTCGCGCCCCTGGTCCCTCTGCTCCGCCAGTCCCCGGATCACCGCGTACACCTCCCGCAGCGATGGCTCCGTCTCAGACGCCGGGGGTCCGTTCCCAGCTGCCCCACAGGCAGCCTGTGGCGACGGTGCAGGTTCGGCGGTTGGTGTCGCTGGACCTAGTAGCGCCGCGGAAACGGCTCAGCTGTTCCCCCCCGCCGCGCCAGCCACCGGGCCCACGGGTGGCGCCCGGCCCATGACCTGCTCGTGGGCTTGGATGGTCCGGGCAGCCCACAGCAAGGTGCGTTCCTCCGGCGTCACCACGGGCATTACAACGCCAGCGCGGCAAGCGTAGGCAATGAGGTGCTCGACGACGAGGTCCTCGAGCGCTTCTTCAGCCAGGCGAGGGAAAGCTCTCCTCGCCAACACGAGCAGCGCACCCCTGTAGGCTAAAGGGGATTCTCTAGCCCCTCGCTGGCGGTCCTGGAACCGTTTAAAGGCTCCTTCCGCCGGGCAATAGATCTCCCCCAAAGCCTCGTAGGCCGCCTGTAGCGTGGTCTTGCTGTGCGAGGGAAGGGAGGTGTAAGAGGCGAGTGCTTCTTCGCCCAGAACTGATGGCAGCGCTCGTAGTGCCTCTTCGTCTGTCCACTCGAGAGCGTGGAAGGCAGCCTCGAATCGGCGGACAAACCCCTCCCAATCTTCTTCCTCAGCCACGAACTTGTCGACGGGCCCCAGCCGACGCCGCCGTCCTGCCACCTGCTCTCCGTGTTGGGTTTTTAGCCCTGGGGGTTTTGGTGGGAGCGGCGGCGGCTGGCGTGACGAGGTTGGTTGCGGCTCCTGCCCGGACGGCTGGTCGGCCTCCGGGTCCCGTGGCCTCTCCTCCCATAGTACGTGTGGGGGTGGGGGTCCCGGTGCTGGCAGGCCTCCCATAGGGAGCCTCTGCAGTAGCTTCTGGAGTGCCCTCTCCACGTGGGCCATGCGGTCCTCCATGGGGTCCTCCAGGCGATCCGGGCCCCCTGCTGCTGCTTCTGATAGCAGGCCCCCTTGTTGCCCGGGATGGGAAGGATCCCCTGCCCCTGGTTCCTCTTCTCTTGGCTCTTTTCCGCAGGGATTCTTCTTTGTAGCCATTGTATATCCCACCGCTGCCACCAGATGTAAAGGAGAGCCGACACAAGATTGCAGGGGTTTCGTCCTTTAATCCTTTTCTTCCATCCACACCTGTCCCCAGCCGTCCCAATATCGTTCCCGCCAAAGGCCCCCTCTTCCTGCCTGTTCTCCCCTTATATCCCCTCGATCACCCTTCCCACTAACTCTCCTATTGGTGGGAAACCTTCCCCTGACACCCCTACAAATACATAAAAGCTTCAGACAATGTTTTTGAAGTTAATATTCGTGGCGATAGTGGTGGTGATGGAGGTATCATTTAATTGGCCTCGTCCTCAGCTCATTCCAGCTGCATCAGATCCTCCTTTGACAGCTCCCCCTCATACTTACGTTTTACAAAAGGGCAGTGGAGGGACGGAAAGGAGTGGAGGGGCGACGGGAGGGAAGAAGAGAATGGGCAATAGAGAAGAGGTAAGGCTGTAAGAGAGGAACGGAAGGACGTTACGTAGGGGGACTGCTTCATGTACAGGGGCAGTGTTGAGACTACTGGCTATGTTGAGTTTATGGGCAGTGCTGAGTCTGTGTTGCAGTGTTGAATCGATGAGGAGCAGTGTAGAGTTTACGGGCAGCATGAGTATACGACAGTGTTGAGGTTATGGGCAGCGTGACTCTGGTGCAGTGTTGAGTCTATTGTGCAGTGTTGAGTCTATGAGCAGTGCCGAGTCTATGGGCGGTGCTGAGTCTGGAGCAGCGTTGAGTCTATGGGTAGTGTTGAGTCTATGGTGCAGTGTTGAATCTATGGGCAGTGTCTTGCCTCACGGCAGATGTGGAGCGTACGTTCACAGGAAGTTCCTGTTTTTTCATGCTAATTTTGGTCACGTGACCAGGAAGTGACGATTTTAGATTTACAGTGAACCACGCGGGTTTCTGCCATCTTACTGATAATTCAAGATGGCGGCACGCATCGCATCTTAGTGAGACCACAGCCGCACTTGTCCATTGTGCGAGCTTACGAAGCATTGTCTTTTTACCTTGTTACAATCAATAAATGACGATTGGAGTTGGACGTTCATCCTGGCTCCGAGGGTTTATTGAACGCAAGGTTATCTACTCGACTAGCGGTGCAACGCAGCGCACAGCGAGGCCGAGATAGTAAAAAGACACTCTTCTTGAAGCTCCCAACCAGTGCTGCAGCCAGCTCTCTGCAGCCAAGTAAAAAGACAGTCTTCTTGAAGCTCCCAACCGGTGCTGCAGCCAGCCCTGCAGCGAGTAAAAAGACACTCTTCTTGAAGCTCCCAACCGGTGCTGCAGCCAGCCCTGCAGCGAGTAAAAAGACACTCTTCTTGAAGCTCTCAGCCTGCAGCAAGCAAGGAACTCTCAAGCAGTCAGCCTGCAGCAAGCAAAGGCGCTCTCAAGCAGTCAGCCTGCAGCAAGCAAAGGCGCTCTCAAGCAGTCAGCCTGCAGCAAGCAAAGGCGCTCTCAAGCAGTCAGCCTGCAGCAAGCAAAGGCGCTCTCAAGCAGTCAGCCTACAGCAAGCAACCAGCTCGGCAAAGAGTCTACATTAAAATCGTGTTGCAAGCATCGCAGCATGGACAGCCACAGTTCAGCAGGGAGAGATGCTGAAGAAGATGATTTAAGCAATCCAGGACCTCCCACCCTGCCTCAAGAGGACCAAGGGAGTTCAAGGCCCCAAAGAGAGGCCAGGCTGACACAGCGGGCCTTGGAAAGCTATGATGCTGAGAAGCAGGACCTTGATGCCAGGATACAAAGGGCATGGGAACGGATTGAAGTAGATATATCTGAAGCTTCAAATGCCTCAGATTCAGTGGCCTCAATTCAGCTGGCCATCCAGCGTGTGAAGGTGAGCAGCTCAAGCTACAAGCTGCTGGCAAATAAATATATCTCCCTCCTGATGAAGGTGAAAACAGATGAGAGCATTGAGGGAGTGCGCACGCAAGAACGCTTCCTCGAACTGCTCGATGATAATGTGCAGGCAGTGATACAAGATGCAATGGACAGTGTGGAGGGCTTAAGAGAGAGACGATCTCAGCACTCTGTCTCATCCAGGTCCACCACAAGATCTAAAGCCTCAGCACACTCAAAGACATCATCTACTAGTATGGCAGCAGCTCAGGCACGTGCAGCAGCAGAAGCAGCAAACACCCGTATTGCCTACATGGCTGAAGAGGAAGCCATGCTAGTTGAAAAGGCTCGCATACAAGAAGAAGCAAGCATAGCAACTGCTGCCGCACGGAAGAAAGCAGAGCAAGAAAGTATATTAGCAACTGCTGCCGCACGAGAGCAAGAGAGTATATTAGAGGCTACTGCCACACGGAAGAAAATTGAGCTGGATGCTAAGTTAAACACCCTACAACTCAAAAGGGAAGCAGCTGCTGCAATGGCCCAGGCAGAGGTGCTCGAGGCAGCAGCCAACCTGGATAAGGAAGATAATTGGAGTGAGTTTGGCACTCAGATACCTGTCAAGGACCGTGATCAACTCACCAGAAAAAATATTTTGGACTGGTCTGAACAATGCATCAATGCTCCTCCACCAAACGATACTGAACAAATGGTGGACGTTCAGGCATCGCCATCTCCACACCGAATGAACATGAATGCTGTCCACAGGAATGGTGGAAATGCATATCCTGCCCTGGCAGTTAGTCGCCAACTCAGCGTCGCGCACGTGGGGTCAGACGTGGATGCACCAAGTCAGACCCACATTCCAGACAGTCACATAAGGGGATCCAGCCAACGTGATCGAAACCTTTTGGGCCCACAGTCCAACGCCATCGCAAATGACGGCATGCAAGGCAATACAGACAATAATGCCACCTCACAAGTGCCAGTATGGACACACCCTGGATCAGCAGGACTAGGGGACTTTGCTAGGTACCTGGCTCACCGCGAACTAATCAACACAGGACTCGTTAAGTTTGATGATCACTCTGAGAACTATCGAGCCTGGAGATCTACCTTCAGGAATGCAATCCGAAATGCAGACATCTCTGCAAGTGAAGAACTTGACCTGTTGGTGAAATGGTTAGGAAATGAATCTGCAGAGTACACAAAGAGGATCCGGTCAGCAAACATTAACGACCCCACCTCAAGCCTGCATGCGGTGTGGGAGAGGCTCGAGGAGTGCTATGGTAGTCCAGAAACCATTGAGAAGGCTCTCTTCAAGAAGAAATCTCTGGTCGAGACAATAAAAGGTTACGGGAGCTTGGAGATCTTTTGATGGAGCTTGAATCAGCCCAGGCTGACCCCTACTTACCAGGTCTCATTTTCTTGAATACCTACCATGGCGTGAACCCTATCGTAGAGAAATTGCCATTTGACATGCAGGAAAAATAGAGAACAGCGGGTTCAAGATACAAGTCAGAGCATCAGGTTGCATTCCTCCCATTCTCTTTTTTCTCAATGTTTATCCGCAACTTGGCTAAGACTAGAAATGACCCGAGTTTCATGTTTGGCACCATGGGGATTTCCAGTCCAGATCTCCCAAAAATGGAAAGAACGATAGCGAAACGAGGAACAGCGAGAGTGCCAATTTCCGTACACAAGACTGAGGTCTCTCCTGCGACATTCGCAAACTCCGTCCAGGCAACCACCACAAAGAAAAAGATAGAGGATCCAGAGAAGCAATGCCCATTGCATGATAAACCTCACTCCCTCCAGAAATGCCGTGAGTTCAGGAGGAAGCCATTGGAAGAGCGGAAGAACATGCTGAAAGAATTTGGAGTGTGCTTCAAATGCTGTGCTCCTACAAACCACCTTGCAAGGAATTGCAAGGCAGATATCAAGTGCGAGGAATGTGGCAGCGACAAACACGCAACTGCTCTGCACACATTATACTCGAAACCCAGTGGCACTAAGGCTTCCGATCCCGAAGCAGAGCACGGCGGGGAGCAAGGCGAGACCGCCGCACTCACTTCGTCAATCACAACCAAATGCACAGAAGTCTGTGGAGAAGGCTTCAAAGGAAGATCTTGCTCAAAGATATGCCTCGTCCGAGTCTATCCCAAAGGACATCCTGAAAGGGCAGTAAGGATGTACGCCATAATGGACGACCAGAGCAACAGGTCTTTGACAAGGTGAGAGTTCTTTGATCGGTTAAGCGTAGGTGGGAATTCCTTTCCATACACGCTCAGAACATGCTCAGGACTGATGGAGACAGTGGGAAGAAGAGCGAGCGGCCTCATGGTGGAAACCATAGATAGCACCATGAAGCTAGCCCTTCCTATGGTGACAGAGTGCAATGAGATACCGGACGACAGGAGTGAGATTCCCACGCCCGAAGTTGCACGTCACCACCCACACCTGAAACCTATAGCAGAGTTCATCCCGCCATTGGATCACACGACACAGATTTTACTTCTGCTCGGCAGGGACATGCTGAGAGTCCACAAGGTTCGCGACCAACGCAATGGACCTCACGACGCTCCCTACGCCCAGAGACTCGACCTAGGATGGGTCATCGTAGGTGACGTTTGTCTCGATGGAAGACACAAACCAGACCACATTAGCACATTCAGAACGAGTGTGCTCCTAAATGGACGCACGTCGCTCTTCAAACCGTGCCCCAACCACTTCATGCTGAAAGAGAAACTCGGCGAGAAAAGTCAAGGCTGTACCGTGCAGACTTACGAAGAAACCACCACGACTTCGCTTGTACATCCACCGTCTTCGCTGGAGTTTGTTCCTCCACGTTTCTCCAAGCCAGTCCTGACTGACGGGAAGAAGACTAAGACGAAGCCGCTGCTCGTCGCTCTGCTGGTGGTCGTGGCAGTGGTCGCTGTGACCGTGGCCTCTCCGTTCCTCGACTCGGAGCTGTCGTCCGAGTGGGGATCCTGGAAGGAGTTCCACGGCAACGCCCCACAACCGGAACATACCATCCCAAGGCTTGAGCTGTGTGGAGCCATTCTTGTTACAGAGGTGGTGGAACTGATCTTAGATGATTTGGACATCAAACTGGATGCGGTCAAGTTCTACACGGACAGTAAGGTCGTACTAGGCTACATAAACAACCAAACCAGAAGGTTCTACACCTACATCAGCAACCGGGTGGAGCGTATCAGGAGATCGACGCAGCCGGAGCAATGGAATTACGTTCCAACTGACCAGGATCCAGCAGATTTCGCAACTAGGTCCGTCCCTGCATCTCTGCTGGAGCAAACCATCTGGCTGACGGGTCCAGCGTTCCTGTTACGACGTGACGGTGGCCCATGTACTACCAAGGAGACCTTTGGACTCATAGAGCTCGAGTCCGACAAGGAGATTCGTCCTCAAGTGACAACTTTCGTAACAAATGTGCGACCAAGAAGTCCACTGAGTCCACACCATTTTGAACATTTCTCGAAATGGACGACGCTCGTGCGAGCGATAGCACATTTAACGCATATCGCAGACTGCTTCCACCGCCCAATGAGAGGCACCACTGATAGCTGCAATGGATGGCATCACTGCACAGTGCCACGCACTGAAGACGAGCTTTCCAGAGCAAGGAAATCAATCTTCCGCTGTGTGCAACAGGCAGCTTATGCAAGTGAAATCAAGGCCATCAACAAGGGAGAAGACCTTCCTAGGGTCAGCACCCTCAGGAAGCTAAACCCCAGGATGGACAAAGACGACTTGCTCAGGATCGGTGGTCGGCTAGGGAATGCAAAATTAGATGAGAATGAACGAAACCCCCTCATAATCCCAAGCCAGAGCCACATCGCAATCTTACTTGTGCGCCACTACCACGAGAAGGTCAAGCACCAAGGTTGGCACTTCACAGAAGGAGCAATCCGATCTGCAGGGCTGTGGATCGTTGGAGCAAAGAGGTGCATCGCCAGCACAATCCACAAGTGTATCCGGTGTCGTAAGCTACGTGGAAAACAGGAAGAACAGAAAATGGCAGACCTCCCAGCCGATCGACTCAGTGTGGAACCTCCCTTCACTTCTGTAGGGATCGACGTGTTCGGACCATGGACAGTCATCTCCCGCCGCACCAGAGGAGGGCTCGCGAACAGCAAACGTTGGGCAGTGCTGTTCACCTGTATGAGTACACGAGCAGTGCACATCGAAGTCATCGAGTCCATGGACTCTTCGAGCTTTATAAATGCACTCCAGAGATTCTTCGCCATCAGAGGGCCAGCCAAGCAACTCCATTCTGATTGTGGAACCAATTTCATAGGAGTATGTAAAGAGCTTAAGATCAATACGGAGAATAGCGAAGATGATTCTGTCAGGAAATACCTTAGTGACCAAGGCTGCACATGGATCTTCAATCCTCCCCACTCTTCGCATATGGGTGGAGCTTGGGAACGCATGATCGGGATTGCTCGACGCATTCTCGACTCCATGCTATGTGATGTCGGGTCCACACGGCTCTCTCACGAGGTCTTGACCACCCTCATGGCCGAGGTCTCAGCCATAATTAACTCAAGACCCCTGATCCCCGTCTCAACCGACCCGGAGTCACCATTCATCTTGACTCCTGCTACACTTCTTACCCAGAAGACAGATGTGCTCACAGCACCTACCGAGGAGGCCAGCACTGCAGACCTCTACAGACGTCAATGGAGACAAGTGCAGAGCTTCGCGAACACGTTCTGGCGTCGCTGGAAAAACGAGTATCTTACGATACTCCAAGTGCGCAACAAGTGGCAGTCTAACAGACCAGACATCCAAGAAGGCGACCTCGTCCTACTGAAGGACAACCAAGCCAAACGGAATGAGTGGCCAATGGGCCGCATCCTCAAGTCGATTCCAAGTTTTAAAGGTCGAGGTTATGATTGCAAAGCAAGGTGTCGCAAGAACTTTCATCAGGCCCATAGTCGAGATAGTACTACTTTTCTCTCGCAAAGATATGGACAAATAAGTCGACCCGTTGAAGTTGTTATACACTTGTTTATGAGATAGGAAATAAATGGTGGTATCTCCTAGATACCAGACGGGGAGTGTCTTGCCTCACAGCAGATGTGGAGCGTACGTTTACAGGAAGTTCCTGTTATTTTATGCTAATTTTGGTCACGTGACCAGGAAGTGACGATTTTAGATTTACAGTGAACCACGCGGGTTTCTGCCATCTTACTGATAATTCAAGATGGCGGCACGCATCACATCTTAGTGAGACCACAGCCGCACTTGTCCATTGTGGGAGCTTAAGAAGCATTGTATTTTTACCTTGTTACAATCAATAAATGACGATTGGAGTTGGACGTTCATCCTGGCTCCGAGGGTTTATTGAACGCAAGGTTATCTACTCGACTAGCGGTGCAACGCAGCGCACAGCGAGGCCGAGATAGTAAAAAGACACTCTTCTTGAAGCTCCCAACCAGTGCTGCAGCCAGCTCTCTGCAGCCAAGTAAAAAGACAGTCTTCTTGAAGCTCCCAACCGGTGCTGCAGCCAGCCCTGCAGCGAGTAAAAAGACACTCTTCTTGAAGCTCCCAACCGGTGCTGCAGCCAGCCCTGCAGCGAGTAAAAAGACACTCTTCTTGAAGCTCTCAGCCTGCAGCAAGCAAGGAACTCTCAAGCAGTCAGCCTGCAGCAAGCAAAGGCGCTCTCAAGCAGTCAGCCTGCAGCAAGCAAAGGCGCTCTCAAGCAGTCAGCCTGCAGCAAGCAAAGGCGCTCTCAAGCAGTCAGCCTGCAGCAAGCAAAGGCGCTCTCAAGCAGTCAGCCTACAGCAAGCAACCAGCTCGGCAAAGAGTCTACATTAAAATCGTGTTGCAAGCATCGCAGCATGGACAGCCACAGTTCAGCAGGGAGAGATGCTGAAGAAGATGATTTAAGCAATCCAGGACCTCCCACCCTGCCTCAAGAGGACCAAGGGAGTTCAAGGCCCCAAAGAGAGGCCAGGCTGACACAGCGGGCCTTGGAAAGCTATGATGCTGAGAAGCAGGACCTTGATGCCAGGATACAAAGGGCATGGGAACGGATTGAAGTAGATATATCTGAAGCTTCAAATGCCTCAGATTCAGTGGCCTCAATTCAGCTGGCCATCCAGCGTGTGAAGGTGAGCAGCTCAAGCTACAAGCTGCTGGCAAATAAATATATCTCCCTCCTGATGAAGGTGAAAACAGATGAGAGCATTGAGGGAGTGCGCACGCAAGAACGCTTCCTCGAACTGCTCGATGATAATGTGCAGGCAGTGATACAAGATGCAATGGACAGTGTGGAGGGCTTAAGAGAGAGACGATCTCAGCACTCTGTCTCATCCAGGTCCACCACAAGATCTAAAGCCTCAGCACACTCAAAGACATCATCTACTAGTATGGCAGCAGCTCAGGCACGTGCAGCAGCAGAAGCAGCAAACACCCGTATTGCCTACATGGCTGAAGAGGAAGCCATGCTAGTTGAAAAGGCTCGCATACAAGAAGAAGCAAGCATAGCAACTGCTGCCGCACGGAAGAAAGCAGAGCAAGAAAGTATATTAGCAACTGCTGCCGCACGAGAGCAAGAGAGTATATTAGAGGCTACTGCCACACGGAAGAAAATTGAGCTGGATGCTAAGTTAAACACCCTACAACTCAAAAGGGAAGCAGCTGCTGCAATGGCCCAGGCAGAGGTGCTCGAGGCAGCAGCCAACCTGGATAAGGAAGATAATTGGAGTGAGTTTGGCACTCAGATACCTGTCAAGGACCGTGATCAACTCACCAGAAAAAATATTTTGGACTGGTCTGAACAATGCATCAATGCTCCTCCACCAAACGATACTGAACAAATGGTGGACGTTCAGGCATCGCCATCTCCACACCGAATGAACATGAATGCTGTCCACAGGAATGGTGGAAATGCATATCCTGCCCTGGCAGTTAGTCGCCAACTCAGCGTCGCGCACGTGGGGTCAGACGTGGATGCACCAAGTCAGACCCACATTCCAGACAGTCACATAAGGGGATCCAGCCAACGTGATCGAAACCTTTTGGGCCCACAGTCCAACGCCATCGCAAATGACGGCATGCAAGGCAATACAGACAATAATGCCACCTCACAAGTGCCAGTATGGACACACCCTGGATCAGCAGGACTAGGGGACTTTGCTAGGTACCTGGCTCACCGCGAACTAATCAACACAGGACTCGTTAAGTTTGATGATCACTCTGAGAACTATCGAGCCTGGAGATCTACCTTCAGGAATGCAATCCGAAATGCAGACATCTCTGCAAGTGAAGAACTTGACCTGTTGGTGAAATGGTTAGGAAATGAATCTGCAGAGTACACAAAGAGGATCCGGTCAGCAAACATTAACGACCCCACCTCAAGCCTGCATGCGGTGTGGGAGAGGCTCGAGGAGTGCTATGGTAGTCCAGAAACCATTGAGAAGGCTCTCTTCAAGAAGAAATCTCTGGTCGAGACAATAAAAGGTTACGGGAGCTTGGAGATCTTTTGATGGAGCTTGAATCAGCCCAGGCTGACCCCTACTTACCAGGTCTCATTTTCTTGAATACCTACCATGGCGTGAACCCTATCGTAGAGAAATTGCCATTTGACATGCAGGAAAAATAGAGAACAGCGGGTTCAAGATACAAGTCAGAGCATCAGGTTGCATTCCTCCCATTCTCTTTTTTCTCAATGTTTATCCGCAACTTGGCTAAGACTAGAAATGACCCGAGTTTCATGTTTGGCACCATGGGGATTTCCAGTCCAGATCTCCCAAAAATGGAAAGAACGATAGCGAAACGAGGAACAGCGAGAGTGCCAATTTCCGTACACAAGACTGAGGTCTCTCCTGCGACATTCGCAAACTCCGTCCAGGCAACCACCACAAAGAAAAAGATAGAGGATCCAGAGAAGCAATGCCCATTGCATGATAAACCTCACTCCCTCCAGAAATGCCGTGAGTTCAGGAGGAAGCCATTGGAAGAGCGGAAGAACATGCTGAAAGAATTTGGAGTGTGCTTCAAATGCTGTGCTCCTACAAACCACCTTGCAAGGAATTGCAAGGCAGATATCAAGTGCGAGGAATGTGGCAGCGACAAACACGCAACTGCTCTGCACACATTATACTCGAAACCCAGTGGCACTAAGGCTTCCGATCCCGAAGCAGAGCACGGCGGGGAGCAAGGCGAGACCGCCGCACTCACTTCGTCAATCACAACCAAATGCACAGAAGTCTGTGGAGAAGGCTTCAAAGGAAGATCTTGCTCAAAGATATGCCTCGTCCGAGTCTATCCCAAAGGACATCCTGAAAGGGCAGTAAGGATGTACGCCATAATGGACGACCAGAGCAACAGGTCTTTGACAAGGTGAGAGTTCTTTGATCGGTTAAGCGTAGGTGGGAATTCCTTTCCATACACGCTCAGAACATGCTCAGGACTGATGGAGACAGTGGGAAGAAGAGCGAGCGGCCTCATGGTGGAAACCATAGATAGCACCATGAAGCTAGCCCTTCCTATGGTGACAGAGTGCAATGAGATACCGGACGACAGGAGTGAGATTCCCACGCCCGAAGTTGCACGTCACCACCCACACCTGAAACCTATAGCAGAGTTCATCCCGCCATTGGATCACACGACACAGATTTTACTTCTGCTCGGCAGGGACATGCTGAGAGTCCACAAGGTTCGCGACCAACGCAATGGACCTCACGACGCTCCCTACGCCCAGAGACTCGACCTAGGATGGGTCATCGTAGGTGACGTTTGTCTCGATGGAAGACACAAACCAGACCACATTAGCACATTCAGAACGAGTGTGCTCCTAAATGGACGCACGTCGCTCTTCAAACCGTGCCCCAACCACTTCATGCTGAAAGAGAAACTCGGCGAGAAAAGTCAAGGCTGTACCGTGCAGACTTACGAAGAAACCACCACGACTTCGCTTGTACATCCACCGTCTTCGCTGGAGTTTGTTCCTCCACGTTTCTCCAAGCCAGTCCTGACTGACGGGAAGAAGACTAAGACGAAGCCGCTGCTCGTCGCTCTGCTGGTGGTCGTGGCAGTGGTCGCTGTGACCGTGGCCTCTCCGTTCCTCGACTCGGAGCTGTCGTCCGAGTGGGGATCCTGGAAGGAGTTCCACGGCAACGCCCCACAACCGGAACATACCATCCCAAGGCTTGAGCTGTGTGGAGCCATTCTTGTTACAGAGGTGGTGGAACTGATCTTAGATGATTTGGACATCAAACTGGATGCGGTCAAGTTCTACACGGACAGTAAGGTCGTACTAGGCTACATAAACAACCAAACCAGAAGGTTCTACACCTACATCAGCAACCGGGTGGAGCGTATCAGGAGATCGACGCAGCCGGAGCAATGGAATTACGTTCCAACTGACCAGGATCCAGCAGATTTCGCAACTAGGTCCGTCCCTGCATCTCTGCTGGAGCAAACCATCTGGCTGACGGGTCCAGCGTTCCTGTTACGACGTGACGGTGGCCCATGTACTACCAAGGAGACCTTTGGACTCATAGAGCTCGAGTCCGACAAGGAGATTCGTCCTCAAGTGACAACTTTCGTAACAAATGTGCGACCAAGAAGTCCACTGAGTCCACACCATTTTGAACATTTCTCGAAATGGACGACGCTCGTGCGAGCGATAGCACATTTAACGCATATCGCAGACTGCTTCCACCGCCCAATGAGAGGCACCACTGATAGCTGCAATGGATGGCATCACTGCACAGTGCCACGCACTGAAGACGAGCTTTCCAGAGCAAGGAAATCAATCTTCCGCTGTGTGCAACAGGCAGCTTATGCAAGTGAAATCAAGGCCATCAACAAGGGAGAAGACCTTCCTAGGGTCAGCACCCTCAGGAAGCTAAACCCCAGGATGGACAAAGACGACTTGCTCAGGATCGGTGGTCGGCTAGGGAATGCAAAATTAGATGAGAATGAACGAAACCCCCTCATAATCCCAAGCCAGAGCCACATCGCAATCTTACTTGTGCGCCACTACCACGAGAAGGTCAAGCACCAAGGTTGGCACTTCACAGAAGGAGCAATCCGATCTGCAGGGCTGTGGATCGTTGGAGCAAAGAGGTGCATCGCCAGCACAATCCACAAGTGTATCCGGTGTCGTAAGCTACGTGGAAAACAGGAAGAACAGAAAATGGCAGACCTCCCAGCCGATCGACTCAGTGTGGAACCTCCCTTCACTTCTGTAGGGATCGACGTGTTCGGACCATGGACAGTCATCTCCCGCCGCACCAGAGGAGGGCTCGCGAACAGCAAACGTTGGGCAGTGCTGTTCACCTGTATGAGTACACGAGCAGTGCACATCGAAGTCATCGAGTCCATGGACTCTTCGAGCTTTATAAATGCACTCCAGAGATTCTTCGCCATCAGAGGGCCAGCCAAGCAACTCCATTCTGATTGTGGAACCAATTTCATAGGAGTATGTAAAGAGCTTAAGATCAATACGGAGAATAGCGAAGATGATTCTGTCAGGAAATACCTTAGTGACCAAGGCTGCACATGGATCTTCAATCCTCCCCACTCTTCGCATATGGGTGGAGCTTGGGAACGCATGATCGGGATTGCTCGACGCATTCTCGACTCCATGCTATGTGATGTCGGGTCCACACGGCTCTCTCACGAGGTCTTGACCACCCTCATGGCCGAGGTCTCAGCCATAATTAACTCAAGACCCCTGATCCCCGTCTCAACCGACCCGGAGTCACCATTCATCTTGACTCCTGCTACACTTCTTACCCAGAAGACAGATGTGCTCACAGCACCTACCGAGGAGGCCAGCACTGCAGACCTCTACAGACGTCAATGGAGACAAGTGCAGAGCTTCGCGAACACGTTCTGGCGTCGCTGGAAAAACGAGTATCTTACGATACTCCAAGTGCGCAACAAGTGGCAGTCTAACAGACCAGACATCCAAGAAGGCGACCTCGTCCTACTGAAGGACAACCAAGCCAAACGGAATGAGTGGCCAATGGGCCGCATCCTCAAGTCGATTCCAAGTTTTAAAGGTCGAGGTTATGATTGCAAAGCAAGGTGTCGCAAGAACTTTCATCAGGCCCATAGTCGAGATAGTACTACTTTTCTCTCGCAAAGATATGGACAAATAAGTCGACCCGTTGAAGTTGTTATACACTTGTTTATGAGATAGGAAATAAATGGTGGTATCTCCTAGATACCAGACGGGGAGTGTCTTGCCTCACAGCAGATGTGGAGCGTACGTTTACAGGAAGTTCCTGTTATTTTATGCTAATTTTGGTCACGTGACCAGGAAGTGACGATTTTAGATTTACAGTGAACCACGCGGGTTTCTGCCATCTTACTGATAATTCAAGATGGCGGCACGCATCACATCTTAGTGAGACCACAGCCGCACTTGTCCATTGTGGGAGCTTAAGAAGCATTGTATTTTTACCTTGTTACAATCAATAAATGACGATTGGAGTTGGACGTTCATCCTGGCTCCGAGGGTTTATTGAACGCAAGGTTATCTACTCGACTAGCGGTGCAACGCAGCGCACAGCGAGGCCGAGATAGGCAGTCATCTTCTTGGTTCTTTCGGTAATGTCACGTAGAAGGAAAATAATAAAATAATAAAAATAAAACATAATAAAATAAGATAATTCTCACGACGTTTTGGCCACAACGCAAGCAGCCGTCCTCAGGTGAAGAATGAAACACTACCAAGCTTGGAGCGTATATTTAAGCTGGGTTGGTGGGAGAAGAGCGCCTTGACAAAGGAATTTGCATATCAAGAGGAATTTAGCATATTTATGGGAAAACATATATGGGATTAGTCACTACTTGTGAAATGCGTAGGAAGTGGTCGGGGGGTTTTCAAAGTCATATTATGCCTGTGCATTATGCAGGATTAGCAGCATCAAAGGGAAGGGGATAGGGGTAGCATTAACAAAGGGAAGGAATGTTAATAGTATGTAGCTGCAGTTACTAAACCACCACGTAAAAAACTAAAGTATAAACTACATAGCATCATCAGTATACTAAATATACTCTCCAATAAGCTGAGCTACTAACAGTAAGTAATACATTACAATTCTACGTCGCAAAAAAATATAATATGCTTGAAGCTAAAAAATTGTTTTTTTCTTACATCACACGTGTCTACCCCGTACTATATACTCCCATAGACAAACACAACATTAAATTATATACTGGATTACTATACACCACCCTATACCTTCGACTATAATATTACACTAAGTATTATTCTACCCACCCTACTGTATACCACACTGCTGTATATTCACTATACAATTACGATACTGTATATTACCTTATACATTTTATTAAACATTACAATTTTATACTATTTATACAATCTGCTATACACTATACCATTGACCATCGCGTGAAATATACTAAGAGGAAGCAACGAAATATGTCAATGGGAGAGTGGTGATGGGAGACTTGCAGCGGTGCAAAGAATCCATTCCCTGTGGAGAATACAAGATATATAGTCAATGCCAGTGAGTGGACTGCGGTCTGAAAGTCACTGTAAACGTGCACACAATCAGTTAAGATCCAAAATGGTTTATTATGTCCTTCCAATGATTGCTGAGCCAGAATCCATCTTCTTGGTTGAAATTGTCTCTGTGTTTGTATATGTGGATCGCCTCATGAACGAATCTCTCATGGTAGCCAGATGGCTTGCAGAGAACCTCTGTCTTGGGGAAGTCAATGTAATGCTGCTAATCCTGCATAATGCACGGGCATAATATGACTTTGAAAACCCCCCGACCACCTCCTACGCATTTCACAAGTAGTGACTAATCCCATATCTGCATTTCCCATAAATATGCTAAATTCCTCTTGATATGCAAATTCCTTTGTCAAGGCGCTCTTCTCCCACCAACCCAGCTTAAATATACGCTCCAAGCTTGGTGGCGTTTCATTCTTCACCTGAGGACGGCTGCTTGCGTTGTGGCCGAAACGTCGTGAGAATTATCTTATTTTATTATGTTTTATTTTTATTATTTTATTATTTTCCTTCTACGTGACTTTACCGAAAGAACCAAGAAGATGAATCCCTGCAGTCACGAAAGCTTTAAATCGAAATCTATGGGCAGTGTTGAGTCTAAGGGCAGTGCAGAGTCTATGGGCAGTGCTGAGTATATGGTGCAGTGTTGAGTCTTTGGGTAGTGTTGAGTCTATGGTGCAGTGTCGAGTTTTTTGGGAAGACAATTACAGAAGTCCAGACGGTTAAAGATCAGAGCGTGTACTAGGAGTTTGGCTGCAGAAAGGAAATGAAAGGGCGAATTTTCCTGATGTTCAATAGATGAAAGCGGCAGATGCGAGTAGTAGCTGAGATGTGGGTGTAGAACGTGAGGGAACAGCCAAAGGTGGCACCAAGGTTGAGGGCAGAGGAAACAGGAGTGAGAGAGAGAGGAGGAAAGGAGACGGTGGGGATGGGAGGATGAGCGCTCGAGTCTGGATAGGACATGATTGATGTTTTGGAAGGATTGAGAGAGTGAAGCGCCATCCAGGATTGAATGATAGCCAGACAGGAGGAGGAGGAGATGCGAGAGGAAAGTTCGGGGCTCAATGAAGGCAAGGAGTAGAAGATTTGAGTATCGTCAGCAAATAAATTATGTAGAAAGCAGAAATAGCAGAAAATGGATTCCAGATGCGAAACATTGAGAGAATAGCAAGGGACCCAGAACCGAACCGCGTGGAACACCAATACTGAAAGGGGAGGGAGGGGATTTGGAGTGGCTGAAGGAGACTGAGGAAGTGCGACATGCAAGGTGAGACTTGAGCCAGGAGTGGGGAGTGCCAGAGATGCCGAGGTCGGAGAGAGTGGAAAGCAGAGTGGGGTGATCAACAGTGCCAAAGGCGGAGGAAAGATCGAGACGAATGAGAATGGAAACAAGACTGGCATGGAAGGAATTTGCAAGATGGTTTCAGAGATTGAGAAGGGCTGTTTCGGTGGAATGATGAGGGCGAAAACCGGACTGAAATTGTGGATAGAGGAAATATGAAGAAATTATGGAGTGAGAGGCGGTTATGAACAAGGCATTCTAGGATATTAGAGAAAGCAGAAGCGAAATAGTGCGATAATTACCAGGAATGGTAGGCTCAAGGGAAAGTTTTTTTGAGGAAAGGAAAAATAACAGCAGATTCGTAGGTGAAGGGAAGGACACCTTTGGCGAGGGAGGAGTTAAAAATGGACACACGGTAGGGGAGGATACGGGGGAGGAGGCAAGGAAGGAGGGAGGCAGGAATGGGTTCAAGGGAGGAAGAGGTAGGATGAGTCTTGGAAATTATTATGGAGGGCTCAGATGAGGGTGTCGGGGTGAAGGCTGAGAAACATGGGACAGTGGCGCAGGTAGGAGAGGAAAGAGTAGCAGATAGAGCAGTGGGGGGAGTGATAGCCAAACTCGACGAGCGAATGGGCTCAACCTCTGAGGATAAATGGTGGCAGAAGGCCAGAGTGGAATGGGCATTGGGAGGAAAGGAAAGGGTAGAAGCATAGGGAGGGAGCGAATTGTTGATGGTGGATGAGAGTTGTCGAGGATGAGGGGCAAGGGAAGAGATGAGGGATAGGAAGTGGGACTGTTTTGCTGATTCAATGTCTGCAAGAAGTTTAGAAACAAGGGAAAGGTTCGGTGCGGCGTGGGTCTGGGCTGAGGGCGAGGCGTTCTCGCGACGCTCGACTTTGCGAACCGAGCGCCGGTCGAGTCTGAGGGAGGCGGAAAGCTGGGGGGTTGGTGGGGGATTGGCTGAGAGGATGGTGAAAAGGAAGGCAGAGGAGCGAGGGTGTCGATAGAGAGTGATAAAGCAAAGAGTAGAAGCGGCGTCGTCAGGGGGAAGAGTGTCTATTTTTGTGTTGATGTTTTTTAGTGTTTATTTTTTTAGTGTTTATGTGTTTGTGTCGATGTGTTTGTGTCGATGTGTTTGTGTCGATGTTTTTTGGTGTTTACGTTTTTGTGTTTATGTGTTTGTGTCGATGTATTTGTGTCGATGTTCGCTAGAATTGATCGCGGATTCGTTGGCACTGCTCAGCGAGAGATCCCAAGACCCAAGATTCGTCTCGTGTCGTGACGTCAATAGCGCATTGCGCGATCACATTTGGTGAACGTCGCAAAGAAGACACTAAGACGTAAACCACACATTGATTTTTTAACGTGCTATGAAGATCAGAATCAGAAGATGTATTTATACTGGAAGAATCCGATGAGCTACGAAGCTCTTTTTTCACAGATGTCCAGTAGGGGCACGGGGTAAGAACATTACAACAACAAACAGTACAACAACATGATAGTCGTGCAACGTACAAGAAAGGAAAACAAATCACCAAAACACACATACACATACAAATACAACTAAACCATCCCCATCCTACCAGGCAAAACCCACTGAGGTATTCACTTGTTTTTTCAGACGCGATCTGATCATAAATGATAGCTCAACAAAGTAGCCCATCATTTAGACATTTATAGCAACAAAATAATCGAAATAATATCATTTCATGTTTCTAAATGTGGAGGGGAAAACCGGTGGACCCGGATAAAATATCCAGGCGAACACGTGGAGAACACACAAAATTAAAATATACAGCAGGCGTCAGGGTCGGGATCGAACCCCGAAATCATGCATACCAGGCGGGGAAGATCACATCTAACCGCTGTGTTGCCCCTTTAATAAATAAATAAACTATATCAGTTCAAATTCCATCAATTCCGAAGGCAGCAAAATGACAGCGATGAGTCATTGCACAAAACGTCGCCGATTTTCTTTTAAGGCAGCGTTATTGAGGAATGCGTGCACTTTTTGAATTGTGCTATTTAATATCAGCTTTGAGTTGTCGAGATAATTAACAGTCTACCAACATAACTATTATTCATCCTCTTAACCCAGGAGAGCCTCACTGAGTCTCAAGACTCTCTTTCAGGAGGGTCCTGTCACATGTTCGCAGTAGGTGGCGATGTTGCTGCTGCTGATTGTAATTCCAACTGAGTCATGAACAGGTAATTTTTCAGACTTGGGATGTTTGGCCCATACCAATTACATTTACTTACTTTTTTTGCTATGGGAGGAAATTGGAGAACCCGGAGGAAACCAATTCAGAAACGATGAAGGAATATCCACACTTTACACAGAAAGACACCCGAGTCAGGAATCGAACTCAGGGCCCTTCTCGCGTTGAGGCCCAAGTGTTACCAGGACCTATCAGTATTAAGAACTGTCTACCTTTGACCGTTTAACTTCACGGGCGACACAGGCCGCACGCGCGCGTGTTTAACGCAGCGCGTGAGATCGCGCGTCAACGCCGCCACCGTGACTTCAACGCGCGTTCATCCAGGACAGTAACGAAGGGAGCAGGAGCGGTAAGAGCAGGCGGCTGGCAGAGGAGATCGCATGGTGCTGTTGAGGAAGGGCTGTTGTGGTAGCGATTGTGATGGGATATTGTGTCTGATGCTCTGTTATGGCGGATTGTGGGTAGTCATTATGAAGATTATACTCATCATACAGTAGTTGTATTCACAATGCACCCTCAATGAGACATCTCAGAGCGCAGTTTTGGTTTAGGCAAGTGGACCCTCGAATGGCAGCTTGTCCCATCCACCCTTCTACAATACTTCAGAAATTCATCTCTTATCTCCGTAAAATATGAAAGCCTATGAGTTGAATGGGTCAATACTTATCATGGGCCGATGGATCAATGTTTCAGCAGGATGTTGAGTCTTCTCTGATGCTGTAGTGTGATAAAACATAAGAATAGACTTTAGCCTTTCTGGCAATATAATAGGTGTTCAAATGTTCAAACAACAAACAGATACCTTTTGCAAGAAATCAAGTCTGCATTAACCACACGTACTTGTGGTGAACATGCAAACAAACATGCTTTGGCAATATATCTGCATTCTTTGAAACTCATTGGCCTACAACCAGAAACTGCCTTATTTTGATTCCTTGCAAAAGGTTTCTATTTGGTGATTTAACTTCTTAACACCTGTTTATTGCCAGAAAGGGTTCAACCTATTCTTATGTTTCATACCCCCCTCAAAATTAGTTGCCCTATTTGTTGACTCATTCTTGTCATATGAACGTGGAATTTCCATAAGTGGCTCAGTGCTCTCAAGATGAGATGAGCACCGCCTCAGGAAATCACTCCTTTTTTCTGCAATGCAGCGAAACGACAAAATAATGAACCTTTATGAATCTACACACCATGGCAAGGTAACGGTTGTGAGCAGAGAGGCCCTTCACGGATTCTTTAACTTGCGGCTCACAGCTGGAAATGTTTTGGGGCCTTTCTATCTCTTCGCTTTTCAAGTCCACTGAGGCGTTGGGATGGCAATGCGAGCCGAGTGCGTTCGCAGCCGTGCCAAAGAGGGGAACCCCGGGCCCGAACCCCCAAGTCTATGAGACGGGGGCATAGGGAATGAAGCCCCCCTCGAAGAACCCAGTCTCTTCCCATCCGCCCGTCCCGCCGGGCGCAGTCACGGATAATTATCTCCTTATCTCAGCGGAGGCGCGCCCTGTGCGCGGTCACCCTACAATAACAACAGCGATACTGTAGTGGCCGCCAAGTGCACAATGCGATATTCAAATGCGCTGGCCGCAGCAGGGACGCGGAGCAAGCTGCGTGTGTGTCTGTCTGTGTGTGTCTGTCTGTGTGTGAGTGGGGAGCTGTGGTGTAGCGATTAGTGCGCTGCGCTAGGAACATGGCGATTCCCGCTCACGGCCACCAACATCAGTGGCGATTATTTTAACCGGTCCTTGGCCTCCCCTAGGTTGACTCAGCCTCAAATGAGTACCTGGTGCGCTGTGTAAAATATCACCACTGCGGAGACAATAGCGGCCGGGCGTGGTGCTGGCAACCCACCGTGCTGGCCTTCATAGGTGCTCGCTGACAATACTTGCCCCAACAGTCTGTTCAGGCTGTACGGGGGATCTTTGTTTTTGTGTCTGAGAGTGTGGGGAGCGGTAGTATAGTGCGCTGCACTACAAACCCGGTAACCCGAGTTCAATTCCCGCTCATGGCCACCAACATCAGTGACGATTATTTGAACCGGTCCTGGGCCTCCCCTAGGTCGACTCAGCCTCAAATGAGTACCTGGCGCGGTGTGTAAACGTGGCCACGGGGGGATACAAACGCAGCCGGGCGTGGTGTTGGCCACCCACCCCGTCGTGTGCCGTGCCGGCCTTCATAGGTGCTCGCAAACAGCACTTGCCTCTCCGGGTGATACGTCTATGCGGGGGTCTTTATCCTGACATTATCTCTACTTGAAACTAATTGTGAGACGTGTGCATTTAAACACACACTGAGTCGGGAAGAACATCTAAGCACCTGTTGAGAGATCATTTGCACGTATGTGGGACGCGGTGGCGCCTGCTGAGAGCCTAATCCAAGGGTTGGTGGATCACCACTACCAATACCAAAGACAAAGATTCCCCGTATAGCGTTAACAGACTGTTGCGGAAAGTACTGTTAGCGAGCACCTATTAGGCACGCCCGGCCGCCTTTGTCTCCCCAGTGGCGATGTTTACACATCGCACCAGGTACTGATTTGAGGCTGAGTCGACTTAGGGGAGGCCCAGGACTGGTTCAGATAATCGTCACTGGGTGTTGGCCGTGAGCAGGAATCGAACTCGGGCTGCCGGGTTCGTAGCGCAGCGCGCCAACCGCTGCGCCACTACTCCCCACCTCCACCACCACGCGTGCTCAGCCCGGCCGCAAACGGCTCGCGTTGCCAAATGAATATTCCCAGAGGTACCCCAGGTGAAAGGTCGACATCTGACCTCGCATTGAACAAAACGCGAGCTTGTTCAGAGCATCTGATGGTGGAGGGTTGCGAGAGCGATTTAACCCCAACCCTAGAGAGGGGAGGCGTCCTTCGTGCGTGCGCCGGTCCTTGTGTCCGTGTGTCAGTACGAGTGTGTGCGTGTGTCTGTATGTAATGTGTGCGTGTGTCTGTGTGTAATGTGTGCGTGTGTCCGTGTGTCAGTGCGAGTGTGTGCCTGTGTGTAACATGTGCGTGTGTCCGTGTGTCAGTGCGAGTGTGTGCATGTGTCTGTGTGTAATGTGTGCGTGTGTTCGTGTGTCCGTGGTAGTGTGTGCGTGTGTCTGTGTGTAACGTGCGTGTTTCCATGAGTCAGTGCGAGTGTGTGCGTGTGTCTGTGTGTAATGTTGCGTGTGTCTGTGTGTAATGTGTGCGTGTCTGTGTGTAATGTGTGCGTGTGTTCGTGTGTCCGTGCTAGTGTGTGCCTGTGTGTAACATATGCGTGTGTCCGTGTGTCAGTGCGAGTGTGTGCCTGTGTGTAACATGTGTGTGTGTCCGTGTGTCCGTGCTAGTGTGTGCCTGTGTGTAACATGTGCGTGTGCCCGTGTGTCAGTGCGACTGTGCGAGTGTGTGCGTGTGTCTGTGTGTACTGTGCGTGTCCTTGTGAGGAGGGGAGCTGCAGTGCGGCGGTTAGCGCGCTGCGCTGCGAATCTGGCCACCCGAATTCAATTCCCGCTCATGGTCAACTCCGGTGACGATTATCTGAACCGGTCTTGGGCCTCTCCTAGGTCGACTCAGCCTCAAATGAGTACCTGGTGCGGTGTGTAAACATCGCCACTAGGGAGACAAAGGCGACCTGGCCTTTGTCTCCCTAGAGGCAAAGGCACCCACCCCCTCGTCTGCCGTGCAGGGCCTTCATAGGTGCTCGCTAACAGCATTTGCCCCAATAGTCTGTTAAGGCTACACGGGGGATCTTTGTTTTTGTGGGGAGGGGGCAGCGGGCAGGGGAGCGGTGGCGTAGTGGTTAACACACTGCGCTATGAACCCGACCCCCTGGGTTAAATTACCACACACCGTTAACATCAGTTTCGAGTGATATCAGAACCGGCCTTGGGCCTCCCCCTAGATCAGGGGTCCTCAAACTTTTTAAACAGGGGGCCAGTTCACTGTCCCTCAGACCGTTGGAGGGCCGGACTATAGTTAAAAAAAAACTATGAACAAATTCCTATGCACACTGCATATATCTTATTTTGAAGTGAAGAAACAAAACGGGAACAAATACAATATTTAAAATGAAGAACAAGTAAAGTTAAATCAACAAACTTGCCAGTATTTCAACGGGAACTATGGGCCTGCTTTTGGCTAATGAGATGGTCAATGTCCGGTTCCATATTTGTCACTGCTAGTCGTAACAAGTGATGCAAGTGTGCATCCGTTAGTCTAGATCTGGTTGGAGATTTCAAATGTTTCATTCTGGAAAAAGTCTGTTCACAGACATAAGTTCTGCCAAAGATGGTTGCCATTTTGAGTGCATGGTTCCTGAGATGAGGATATGTCTCAGAGGGGAGAGATGCATAGAAATTATGAAGGCTGCTTGACTTGAATGCGTCTTTCAGAGAGTCACAATTCTGCAGTTCAGCCAGTTCCATTTGGTAAATTGTATCCACATTTTCAATGTCAATAGAAAATGGGTTACGGAAAAGCTGTATGTCCTGTTCATGGAGATGAAGCTCTTTAAATCTAAATTGGAACTCCTTTTGCAATTTTTCCAGTGAATCCACACATGTTTTGTTTGGGAATTGCAACCAATGGTTTTTCCGCTAACAGATTTTGAGTTGTGGGGAGATGGCAGAAGTTTTCCTCCTTCACTTGTTTGATCAGGAGGCCTAATTTTACTTCAAATGCTTTGACATGTGATTGCATATCACAGATGAGCTTCCCCTTTCCTTGAAGTTGCACATTGAAACTGTTGAGTAGCTCTGTTACATGTCAGAAAGGCAAGGTGCCATTTCCATTCTGCATCATTGAGCTCTGGTACTTCTTTGTTTTTTTAAAGCAGAAAAGCTGTAATCTGTGGAAGTAAGTCATAGAAACGTTTCAAAACTCTTCCTCGACTCAGCCAACGGACTTCTGTGTGGTACAGAACATCTTCATAGTCAACATTTATTTCAGACAGAAATTCCTGAAATTGTCTGTGGTTTAGTGCATGAGCTCTAATGAAGTTAACACAAGATACCACAATTTTCATAACAGAGTCCCACTTCAGTGATTTACTACACAGCGCTTGTTGGTGGATGAGGCAGTGTATGGCTATTGGATGAGAATGGTTATGTTTGTCCATCTCTTGGTTAATGCGAGCAATTTCTCCTTTCTTAGACCCCACCATGCTAGGAGCACCATCAGTTGTCACACTGGCTAGTTTTAGCCCAGTTCAGCTACAAACCATTCACAGTTTGGCAAACTTTTCATAGATATCCTCTCCTGTAGGTGTTCCTTTGATACTTTGCAGTGCAGCAAGCTCTTCTGTGACTTCGAAATAGTCATTCGTCCCACGAATAAAAATTAGAAGTTGTGCAGAATCACGAACATCATTGCTTTCGTCGAGTGCCAAGGAAAAATAAGAAAGTTTTTTGTGGAGTTTTGCAAATGCTGATGCAAATTGTCTCCCATTTCTTCAATCCTCCGTGTAATTGTAGGTCCTGAAAGACTCACTGTACTAAACAAATCGGCCTTCTCTGGACACATCTCTTTGGCAACAGAAAGAAGGCATTCTTTAACAAATTCTCCCTCCACGAATGGTCTGCCAGTGCACGCTATTAGCTTGGCAACTTGAAAACTTGCTCGCAGTGATGAAATATTTAGCTGCTTCTGCTTCACAAAAGTATTTTGCTGAGTTGTTAATGTATTTTTCTGTTTTAATATTTTATCTTTTCTCACTTCTCCGACCAAACAATCATATTTATCTTTATGTTGAGTTTCATAGTGTCGACGTAAATTGTATTCTTTGAACACAGACACTATATTCTGGCATATCAGACACACAGTTCTTTCCTTGTACTGCATGAAAAAGTAATCATAAGTCCACTGTTCTTTGAATATCCTTCACTCCGAGTCAATTTTTCTCTTTCTTGACATCATTGTTTCCTAGGAAGTCAAAATTGCTATTAGTAAAATACCAATATATATACAGCGCTACAAAAACAATATACCAGCAATAACTTTGCCCACACAGAGACATACAGACTGCACTGCCCATCAATGCAGTCTGATTGGGGGAACTCTGCTTTTACCCCAGGCTCACACTGGTGCGGGTGCCATTAAAAAGTTAATTACACCTGCAGTTTTGTTCACAGATCGCAGTACATCCCCAGCACACAGGAATATCACTGGGAGTGGTGCCGAGGGGCAAGTGAGGGAGCTGAGGGAGGGAGAGCCAGTCAAGCGCAGCCAGGGGAGGGCTGGCAGCCTTAGGCCTGGGGGGCAAGTCCAGTCAATTGGCCCATTGAACCATTCACCAGCGCAGCCCAATGAGTGCCCACCGCCGCAGCTCAATCAGTGCTCACCAGCGCAGCCAAATCAGTGCTCGCCACCGCAGCCCAATCAATGCCCACCACCGCAGCCCAATGAGTGCTCACCAGCGCAGCCCAATTAGTGCTCACCAGCGCAGCCCAATTAGTGACCATGGGCCGGATAAATGTCCTCGGCGGGCCGCATGTGGCCCTCGGGCCGTAGTTTGAGGACCCCTGCCCTAGATCGACTCAGCCTGATACAAAGGTGACCGGGTGTAGCCCAGGCCATAACACCTTGTCATGCACTTTTCCCACCTCAGCAGGTACGAGCTCCTTTGTCTTTGTTTCACCAGGCCTCATTGCAAGAGTGACCTGGGGCACTTTGTCTGCCTATGATGATTGCTACGTATCGTCCCAATTGAGTAATTTGCAGTGTGATGTTAAAATTTGGAAAATTTTGACGCTGACGTCGTCACACACAATGGCCTGTTCTTGCGAAAGATTCGAGGGGATTTTTTTAAAACATAAACGGCGCGTAGTATATGCATATTTTATGGATTTTACAATCGCAGTAATAATCATGGTGGTCGCTGAAGTCGAACCGGGCACCTCTGCAACAAGCGGCAAATGCGCACCCGCAGGGCCACGTCACCGACCCAAGCTCACAGCACGGTGCCCCAACAGTCTGCAAGGGGTACGCGCACACATGTGTGTGCGTGCACACGTGTGTGTGTGTGTGTGCGCGCGTGATTGTGTGCTTGCGTGGGCGCGCACACCTCACACTATCGTTACTGAATCTGTCGATTCCCTGCTGATTTCGCTCAAATATGAACTATTCCTTGTTCTCCATTGCATTGACGTGCGGCCGGATCAAAACGTTTAAACTCTGTCGTCTTTAACGCACACAGTTATAAACATGAACAAAGAACGTTGGATGATCGTTTGTCCTTCAGCATAGGCCGAGCATGAGCAACCAGAATGATTATTGTGTTCCCAGATGCACAGGCCATGCCGCTTGCTTACCCAGAACAGCCTCACCTAGTCTCGACTCTTGTTCTGCAAGGTCTTGCCAAGTATTCACAGTCGGGGCCAATTTTCTGCGTGAGATCTATACCAATGGATTAATTTGTGTGTATTTTATTTGTTGGCACTGAGATATTTGGCCAATAAAGTACAGGTTATGTTGTAAATCTTTTGTTTAGCTATGGGAGGAGACCGGGCGATATCTAGCACATGTATATCTGATAAAGAAATATATTTTCAATCATCTTATATGTGTTTTAAAATGTTGTACATTGTACTTTGACTGACAACATGGTAACGACTGGACCGGAAACGACTACGAGCAATGAGAGCACAGCACAAGAGAACACCACAGCAACTGTCACAAGTTCCGCTGCAACAGCAGGCCACAAACAGATGCAGGTATGTGTCTGTGGTTGGAGGAAAGTTACATCACACCATGGGTTGAGGATCCACCAGGGGAAGAAGGGGTGTTTGGGTAAAGAGAGACAGAGGCCTCGCATTGATTACTTTCTGCGAAAGCGATCAAATCAGTCGAATGAAGCACAGCAACTGGACGCAAACCATAGTTTGCAGTGCATCAGTACCACTGTCATGGAGGACGTAAACTCAAGCACCGAAGTAACAACTGAGGTGGAACCAACAACAGGAGTGGAACTCACCCAGCCTCCCAGACCTGCAGTCGAGAGGAGACTACCAGGGCACGGACCGTATGTGAAGTGGCCTGGCGCCAGTGACAAGAAGTTGTGGGAAACAGTGAATACTGACCTTACCTTGACCCTCGAGAAACTTCGAGGCACAGTGGAGAAGAAGTTGGAGAGGATGGGGGACATCATCTGTGAGTACGGGGCAGAAAGCTTTGGAGTGCAAGAGGCAAAAGGCGGGAGAAAGGTTCCAACCTCACCAGTTTCCAGGAGGCAACAAGAAATCAAGCGCCTCGTTCAAGAAAGGAGACAGCTTAAGAAACAGTGGAAGAAAGCCTCGGAAGTGGAAAAGGAGGGCATAGAGGCACTTCAGGCTGACATCAAAACCCGGTTGGCATCCCTCCGTAGAGCAGAGAACCTACGGAAACGCAGAAGGAAGAAAGAACAAACTAGAACTCGATTTTATATAGATCCCTTTAAGTTCCTTAAAAGTCTCTTCACAAAGGAAAAAAGTGGAGTTCTAAAAACAACAAAGAAAGACCTAGAAGAGCACCTGAGAACAACAAACTTTGACTCAAAGCGACATGAACATCTGGCCATCCCATCAGATATCCCACCCATTGAACCCCCGGAACATCATATTGAGACCAGCCCTCCGACATGGAAAGAGGTGGAAAACACAGTTCGAAGGGCAAGAACAGCATCAGCCCCGGGGCCAAATGGAGTCCCGTACAAAGTGTATAAGAACGCACCAGACGTCCTGAGGTTCCTCTGGAGGCTCATGAGAACAGCTTGGCAAAAGAAGATAATACCCAAAGTGTGGCGTACGGCAGGCGGGGTCCTGATCCCTAAGGAGAAGGATGCAGTGAACATCAGCCAATTCCGCCCAATCTCCTTACTGAATGTCGAGGGTAAAATCTTCTTTAGGATCATTGCCCAGAGGATGGCCGAGTACCTGCAAAGGAATGCGTACGTCGATACATCTGTACAGAAGGCAGGAATATCAGGGTTCTCTGGCTGCTTGGAACATTCCAGCATGATCTGGCACCAGATCCAAATGGCCAAGGTGGAGAAAAGGGACCTCCATGTAGTCTTCCTCGACCTCGCCAATGCATTTGGCTCTGTGCCCCATGAACTCCTGTGGTCTGCCTTCAGATTCTTCCACATACCGGACACCATCACAACCCTGGTGAAGTCGTATCTTTCAGGATCTGCAGTTCTGCTTCACCACCTCAGAGTTCACCACCTCATGGCAATGCCTGAATGTAGGTATAATGGCGGGATGTACCAATTCTCCATTGGCATTCATAATGGCAATGGAGGTTATCATCAGATCCTCAAAATGGGTTGCTGGTGGACAGCGAGTCGACTCTGGTTTTCGCCTCCCTCCACTCAGAGCCTACATGGACGACATTACAACATTGACCACCACTGTCCCATGCACCAGGAGACTGCTCAGAAAACTCGAGGAGAACATCAGCTGGGCCCGTATGAAGATTAAACCATCCAAGTCACGCAGCATCTCGATTGTGAAGGGAGTACTCTGTGACCTGAAATTCTTCATCGGAGATTACCAAATCCCAACAGTGTCTGAGCAGCCGGTAAAAAGCCTTGGAAGGTGGTATGATGCAAGCCTGAAGGACAAAGACCAGGTGCAACAGCTGCGCAAAGACATCAGTAGTAGTCTACAGTCCATCGACAACACCCAGCTACCTGGAAAGTTAAAGGCCTGGTGTCTGCAGTTTGGTCTCCTACCCCGGGTGTTGTGGCCCCTAGCAGTGTATGAGGTTCCAATCTCAACAGTGGAGAAGATGGAAAGAGGAGTCACGAGCTACTTAAAGAAGTGGCTCGGAGTTCCACGATGCCTTACCACCATAGGCCTCTATGGAGATGGTGTCCTCAAGCTGCCCCTCACCAGTCTAACCGAGGAATTCAAGTGTGCAAAAACCAGGCTCCAGATGACACTGAATGAATCTCGAGACCCAGTGGTGAGCAACAACGCGCCGACCTTGGCAACTGGGCGCAAATGGAGGCCAGGAAAAGCAGTCCAGGAGGCAACAGCAGCCCTCAGACATGCTGACATTGTGGGTCATGTTCAGCAAGGGAGAGGAGGCCTTGGGCTAACTAGCCGTGCTGCTTGGAGTAAGGCCACTGCACCAGAGCGGCGGAAGATGGTAGTGCAGGAAGTACGCCATCAGGAGGAGGCTGCAAGGTGGGCCAAGGCAGTCTCTCTTGCCAAATAGGGACAGTGGACTCGATGGGACAGTGTGGAGAAGAGGAAGATCAGCTGGAAGGATCTGTGGGCCATGGAAGCGAGGCGGTTGAGCTTTTCCATCAGAGCAACATATGACGTCCTTCCAACACCAGTTAATCTTCACCAATGGTATGGTGAAGATCCGGACTGTGCCCTCTGTTCCATGCCAGCCAACCTCAGGCACATTCTCACAGGGTGTAAAACAAGCCTCACCCAAGGACGCTACACTTGGCGTCACAACCAAGTCCTTAAAAACTTTGCGTCCGCCCTGGAGGACAAGCGAGCTGCCACCAACTCACTACCACCCCCAGCAGCATCACACCCCTTACGGACGACCTTTGTCTGCGAAGGGGTTAAACCACCGAAGAGCGGCTCTACACCAAGAGAGCGAGACCAGCTGCGCTTGGCCCGCGACTGGAAATGCTAGCTGACATTGGCCGGCAACTTGTGTTTCCTCCGGAGATCGCAACCACCACCCTAAGACCTGACATGGTGCTCTGGTCCCGTTCGCTCGAGAAGGTCTTCATCATTGATCTCACAGTACCCTGGGAGGACTCAGTAGATGAGGCTTATGAGCGAAAACATCTGCGCTATGCCGATCTAGCTGCCGAAGCACGGCATCATGGCTGGAACACAGAAGTCCGACCAGTGGAGGTGGGCTGCAGAGGTTTTGTGGCAACATCTACAACCAGACTGCTTCGAGACCTGGGAATTAAGGGCCAGAGCCAGCGTTCGGCAATCAGAGCTGTATCGGAGGCGGCAGAAGGCAGCAGTCAGTGGCTCTGGATGAAGAGGAAAGACCCCAGCTGGGCCCCAAAGTGAGAGGGCCAGGAGGTATGCAGTCAGCAATGCTTGACTCAGGGATGAGGACGCCCCTGCCATGCATAGTCCCATGGGATGTTGGCTATCAACAACAAGGCAACTCCTATGACTAATTGGGAATGGGACGCAAGCGTAGGATTGATCACCCTGTCGCTGGCCGCCTTTGGGGAGGGTGTATAGTATGAAAGGCCGAAACACCCTAGGAACCAAAGGTTCGCTACTGACGATGCGCTCCCCAAATTTCACCAGGCTCACTGTTCATGAACTCTTGGAAGTGCTTGCACAAAGGATAGTAACATCTCATCCTGTGTTCTTTGGAATCTGTGTAAACTTTCAGGGTCGTAGGTTTAGTTGTGCGGGCGCTAAATGCTTTGTCTAAACTTTTAAAGTCGAAGCATTGGTTGTGCGGGCGCTAAATGCATTGTACAGCTGACTGCTAAACAGCAGCAACGTCCGAGGCGCATTTGGAGAAAACTCAAAACTTGGCATCTATGAACAGTACCAAAGCCAAGCAACGAGCCCTACACAACAGCAACAGTCGCTTCTCCAAACCAGCACCAGCCCCGTACCAATCCCACACGCAAAGACGGAGGACAAAGACGTTCAACTAAATCTTCGGGCGAATGTTGTTTGCGAGCACCTATGAAGGTCGCCCAGCCGCCTTTGTCTCCCCAGTGGCTATGTTTACACACTGCACCAGGTACTCAGTTGAGGCTGAGTCGAACTAGGAGATTCCCATGAACGGATCAGATAATCGTCACTTGTGTTGGTGGTCGTGAGCGGGAATCGAACTCGGGTCGCCGGGGTTCGGAGCGCAGTACACTAACCGCGACATCACCGCTCCCACACACACACCGACGCAGCAGACATTGAAGATTAATCAACGGATCACGCTCATAAAAAATTCAGTTTGGTCAAGGGATCGGGTGGTGCAGGAGAGGGGGAGGGCTCGGAGCAAGATAGCCGAGGCAGCCGGCGAGCGGCCGAGCGGGCGAGCCGCGGAGCCAGGACCGTGCGCTTCAATTATTTAAGCAGAGAGAGGGGGGCCGCCCATTCTGGAGCGCGTGCGACGGCCGAGGAGGAGAAAGGGGCGACTGCTCGTATCGGGTGGCGAGCGGCGGCGGGCCGCAGGGAGCCGGATCGAGGTCTCGTCTTTCTGCCCCTGCTCCCGTGCGTGGCGGTTCGAAGCCGTCTGAGAGTCGTCGCTGATGGTGGCTGAGCGCGAGTTCTGGGACCGCGTGGTGGTGATGCCACGCTCATGGAGTGTTCAAGGCTACTTTCTGGAAGGTCCTGCACTGAAGATGCTTGGCCCAGTTCGATTGCATGGGAGTTTTACGTCGAGGTGAAACTCATTAGGCACAGATGGGTTCAAGAACCCCATATTTGTTGTACTGCCATCTGTTGGGCACTTCGCAGTTCAGCTAGCTTTAACTTTCACAAATAAGTGTGATCCACCAAGCCTTGCTTGGAAAACGTGCTCTATTACAGGCTCGTGTAGCCAATGTAAAGGATACTGATATTAGGTAACACATTTAGAAGTCTATTATTTACACATCAGAACTTTTTCCTCTAGATAGTTATACGCGGTTTATTTTGGATAAATCCTGAAAATGTCTTCCAATGGATGCCCAATCTTTTGGGCTTGTGGGTAGATTTTAAATTCCTCACATCCACCAACTCGGAATGCCCATTGCTAAGTTTGAGATGATAGTTGGCACAAAAGAGGGGGGCGATATTTCGGCACGCGTTGTTTAATGCTGGGTTCGAGGAGTGCACAGTTAAGGATGTGAAAGGATCCCGCATCCAAGGCGAACCGGCTCAGCTGCAGATGCAAATGGCTACAGGCGTCGTCACCTCGCCACCAGGTGTTAAACCCGGGAAGAAACTCATCGGTAGAGCTGTGGCATCATCTTCCGCTCCAACGCAACCCCACGAAGCAGCCGCATTCACAGGCACGAACCCCTCCTGACGCGTCGGAGAGTCCTTGCGACGAGTTGTGCTCCTTATTCAGCTCGGCATAGCGCACGAGGGCATGGCGTGTTACTGACACTGACCAACGGCCGCCTTTGTCTGCCCTGTGATCGTGGGTTGCGTACACACTCTACCAGTCGCTCTGATGCCGCTTAACTACTGTGGTTAACCGTGACAGGGCTGGGTTCGTAGCCCAGCGCGCAGACCGCTGCCCCACCACCGTGCACTACCACCGTGCACTACCACGGTCGCGTACACACACGCGCATGAACAGGCCATTGGGGGAAAGTGCTGTTCGCGATCACCTACGAAGGGCATCACGGCACACGAGGGGGCTAGCACTACCCAGAGGTGGCGACATTTACACCGCACGAGATATGCACTTAATGCGTTGTTCTCGGGAAGGCCCAGGACCGGTTCACATTTTCATAATCGATGTTGGCTGTGGACTGAAATCGAACTCGGGTCGCCGGGTTCACAGCGCAGTGCGTTAAACAAATACGACCATTCCCCAAGGACACACACACACACGGACACACTCACACACGGACACACTCACACACAAACAAACTCACACACACGGACACATGCACACTCACACACACTCAAACATGCACACTCACACACACTCACACACACTCACATATGCACACACATGCACACACACACATGCACACTCACACACACTCAAACATGCACACTCACACACACTCACACACTCACACATGCACACTCATACATGCACACACACTCACACATGCACACTCACACATGCACACTCAACAACAACAGCCGCCATTCGCCACTCAGTGGCAGTGACGTCACCACGACGCCTGTGCCAGGCCATGTGCACCTTGAGGCCACGTGAAGTGTCGAACGTCCACCGGCAGGAGGTCACGGGGCAGACCCAGGTGCCACGGGTCGACTGACTGAGATGACTGAGATGACTGGCTGATGCACCACCTGTGCCCCTACTGTGCCAACTTGCTGTGCTTTAGGCACCCGGCGCTCCACTCGTTGTTGTGAGCGTCGCTCCTCCGTCCTCTGTTGTTGTTGGAGGGCGACTGCCTTCAACTGCCCAGTAGCGTCCTTCACGAGCCTCCTCCACAGAGGCCAATCTTGATACCGCTGGTACCAGTCATCGGCAAGTCCACTCAGCTCCACGTCCTCCGGTACCACGTTACTCCATCTCTTCTCCCAGCCCGTGCCGCGCCCGTTTAGCCCCCTCGATCCGGCCGAACTAAAGCTGTTTGGGCATGCAGTGATTGGGCGAAGATGTTCCATTAGGGAGTCCACGTTTCACAAGCGTAGAGAAGGGAGGGAATGACTGTGGCCGAGAAGACCCGACACACCAGGTAGCTTCCACACAGCGTTACGCAACCGATGAAAAGATAATGCCGCTCGACTGATTCGGAGTGAAACCTCTGCTGTTAAATCGGAGCCGGTCATGAGCACACTGCCCAGGTATGGGAAACGCTCTACTCTCTCCACAACTGCCCCATCACCGATTGGGAGTTGTGGGGGTGGAGTGCCCGATGGTACAAAATACCCAGGCAGGTGCTTCGTTTTGATGGGGCTGATGGTAAGGCCCCACCTCTTAGTGGCACACTCTAGTTTCAGCAGCAGCGCCTCCAACTCCTCATCTGAGTGAGCTGCAATTACCAGGTCGTCGGCATACATAACGTGGTTGACCAATAGGGAGCCATCTCTTGACCGCACCCGGGCATGGATCAAGCCTCCCATTGTATCTGTACCAGATGGAAATTCCTCCGGTACAGCTACTGAAGGCGTCACGAACTACGTGGTCGAAATAGATGTTAAATAATGTTGGAGCCAGATGACATCCCTGTCGCACCCCAAGGTGTACAGGGAATGGCTCTGACTCCCGACCACGTAGTTTTACCCAGGCCCGCTCACCATCATGAAGGTCCTTAATGAGCGTGAGCAGAGGGTCAGGGACTCCAAAAGTACGAAAAACAACCCAGAGCACAGGCCTACTGATGGTATCATAGGCCTTGACCAGGTCAATGAAGCAGAGATGTAGGTCTTGTTGGAATTCCCTACACCTCTGCTGTAGCAGACGGACAGAAAATATGGCATCTGTGCAGGACCGCCCTTTCCTGAAACCGCATTGGGGCTCCGCAAGCCTCTCCTGAGCATGCCTAGCAAGTCGATGTTGAATAATCCTTGCCAGGACCTTTCCCGGCACACTGAGGAGTGAGATGCCCCTGCAGTTGTTACAGTCTGTGCGGTCCCCCTCCTTAAAGAGGGGGACCACCAGGGTATCCTTCCAATCCTGCGGAACCCGTCCAGTGGTCCAGACTGTTGTTATGATTTCATGTAGGGCAGTCTGTGCACAAACGCCACCCTCCCTCAGCATTTCGCTTGGGTGATCATCTCTGCCCGGTGCCTTTCCTGGTCTCAGACTCTGGATCGCCTTCAGTACTTCCTCAACAGATAGCACCTCATCCAGCCACTCACAGGGGTGACTTCTTCTTCCAATATTTGAGGTACCGCAGCCTCGGCAGGGTCATCCCCACATTGTGTCACGATGTTTTTCTGGCTGAGGGATTTCACCTCCCCCAGGACCTCACAGAAATGCTCAGCAAATCTGCAAACCTGTTCCTGGGGGTCGGAGATTGGATCACCGTTTTTTCCCCAAATGATGGTAATAGGTGTGGTGCTGCAGGTTACTTTTTTTGATGGAGTTAAATAGGGATTTGTAACCGTGGGCCACTGAAGCAGACTCCATCTCCTCAGCAACCCGCGACCACCACCCATCCTTGCAGCGCCTCACGGCTCTCCGAACCTCATTCTCTGACGTGGGATGCTGTAGACGATTAGAGTGGGTCTGTCGCTTTTTCTCAACCATCCTGAACACCTCCTCTGTCACACACTCACGCACACTCACGCACACTCACAAACAAAGACAAAGATCCCCCATATAGCCTTGCCAGACTGTAGGGGCAAGTGCTGTTAGCGAGATGGGTGGCCAGCACTACGCCCGACCGCCTTTGTCTCCCTAGTATCGATGTTTACACATCTCACCAGGCACTCATTTAAGGCTGAGTCGACCGAGGGGAGGCCCAGGACCGTTTCAGATAATCGTCACTGATGGCCGTGAGCGGGAATCGAACCCGAGTCGCCAGCTTCGAAGCGCAGCGCGCTAACCGCTACACCACCGATCCCCACATCACGCGCATACATACACACACACGGACACACTCACAGTCACGGACACACACACACGGACACACTCACGCGCACACACACAGGCACACCGGGACGCACTCACGCGCACACACACAGGCACACGGACACACTCACGCGCACACACACAGGCACACCGGGACGCACACACGAACACACACACACGGACACACTCACGCGCACACACACGGACACACTCACGCGCACACACACAGGCACTCCGCGCGCACACACAGACACACACACACGGACACACTCACGCGCACACACACACACGGACACACTCACGCGCACACACACAGGCACACCGGGACGCACACACGGACACACACACACGGACACACTCACGCGCACACACACAGGCACACCGGGACGCACACTCGGACACACACACACGGACACACTCACGCGCACACACAGGCACACCGGGACGCACATGCAAATGTGACGGCAGGGGCGCACGCGCGTCGCAGCAGCTGGTGGACGCGCGCGCCTCGCTATCGGCCCAAAGCTGTTGTCTGCTCTGGGGATGGAAGAAAGGAAGGGAATGGAGTCGGAAGGGAAGGAACGGAACGAGTTGGTTGCCTGAGACGCCGCCGGAATGGGGGCGAGGGGGGGGGGGGCGCGACGCCGCGTTATTTGACTGCTCCGTGGAGCCGTCGTAAGGGTGCTTCGCGCGTCTCGCGAAACTGCGCGCGCGTCTCCGTGCGCCTCGGTGAATGCAGGCGGATGAACGAGGGATGAGAGATGGCGCGAGACATCGTCCATTGCATATCACGCTACTCTGCGCTGGACCGCATGATGGGGATTGTGGCCGATGGTATAGAGGGGAAAATGTGGTTTTTAGCGGGGCGGTTTTACGGCGGAAACTGTGCCCATATCGCCCGTTGCAAGGGGCGAATCGCCGAGGCGGCGCGTCCTGTGAAGGTATGATGAGTGAGATGATAACTCAACAATACCACGGGCCACGGTCTGTGAGTGGCGACATAAAACATCTGGAGTAACAATCGACGATTAATGGAGGATTCATATAAAAAGTATGAATGCCTCGTGCCATCTCTCATCCACACACATTGATTCAGAAGTAGTATTAATTAACAGGCCACTGGTTTATATTCACTTTATCACCTTGGTGGCGGCGGCGGAGGTGATGAACGTGGCGGCGGAGGTGATGAAAGTGGCGGCGATGATGGTGAAGGTGGTTGTGGTGGTGGTGAAGGTGGTGAAGGTGGTTGTGGTGGTGAAGGTGGTGAAGGCGGTTGTGGTGGTGAAGGTGTTGGTGAAGGTGGTGGTGGTGAAGGTGGTTGTGGTGGTGGTGAAGGTGGTTGTGGTGTTTTTTTCAGAGCCGAGTCACCACAAATCTCGATCGACAACTCCTTTCGTGAGAACTGCTTGTGATGTTTCGTTTGTTGTCCTCCTGCCGCACTTGCGATTAGCACGCTTGGCTATGTACGGTGCGAAAGATGTTCAACATACACACACACACCATACGTGGGACGTATCTGTCCGTGAGGTCAGGAGTGGCTCAGCGGGATTGTGAGCACGGTGCCGTGCCGGTGGTGCCAATTCGTGTCCCGTGTGCAGCACCCGGTGATACAATGACCCTGTCACCACTGCGCAGCGGTGTTTTGTTGAGAATAATTATTTTAATTCCGGTAAGTATACGCGTGGCTTACAACGTAGCTAATACGTGAATATCACATTGACAGTTTCTGTTTAGAAGACGCGCAAGTGTTTTACGGATAGGGCAGTTGCATAAATTGGGATTATGCGTTCTTTCGGTCCTATTCACCTGCGGCTGATCCATTTATCACGACGAGGCGGGAACAACAGTCACATCACAGTATACACCAACGTAAATTCGCCAACGTGAACTTTGGCCGGTCCTTAATAAGTACTGGATATCATTAGACCTCCTTTGCCAGTACCAAAATATAATAATAGGGGTTATCCCATTTTTTCTGGCAACAAAACTAATGTTTTTTACAAGGATTCATGTCTGCATTAACCACAATACTTGCAGTCAAATTAGAAACAAAAAAGCACACTCTGATAATATATGCATATTATCTGCATTAACCAGAATACTAGCAGTCAAAATGCAAACAAAAACACACTCTGATAATATGCATATATGCATATATTGCAAGTATTGTGGTTAATGCAGTCATGAAGCCTTGTAAAAAGGTTTCAGTTTTGTTGCCAGGAAAAAAGGGAAAACCCTGTAATTAAGTGCTGGATATTCGTCGTCTCCATCAAGATAAACGGCTGTTCTACATCGCAAACCCACTGCGTACGAGATGTGCTATTGTTGCACCCACCGATTGAGAACGTTTACGCTGAATGGCACTGGGTCGAGTGGGGTCGCCCATTCACACACGAAGGACCCCATACTCGACTGCAAACGCTTTACGCGTTCACCAATTATTACTCAGCCGCTGCGCGCATCGGCCGAATGAGTATTCGAGTTGAGACTGTGCAACGTCGAGAGGCAGTGGGGGTCGCGATATCTGGTGACCGGAAAATATTTCTAATTAAACTCATAAATGTACCTTGCACCACTGGTCATTGGGGTAGAATTATCACTAAACATCTGCCTCATATGAGTTAGTCTAATTAATTAGTTCCGTAATACCAATTGACATTGGAGCAAATTCCCTATCGACCACGATAATGACAGATGATTAACACCCACACGCGATATTTATGAGCACGCCCGTTCATGCTTAAAAAAAAAACAGAGCTCCACTCCCTCGTGACATTGCTTTGTCCGAAGGCTCAAATGCGTCGCATGAAAGTCTGGCTCCGGCGCCAAACCCAACGCATCAACGCGCAAGCTCCATCGCTCACACCGCAGATCGTGGCCGTGCTCGGCCTAGCAGCAGCAGCAGCAGCGACGTCCCCGGCGAAGGGCTGCTGCTGCTGCCGCCGCCACTGACGCCGCTGTCCCCGTAGCTCGGGCGTCGCCGCCGTGCACAGAACCGCAGGTGGCGTTACCGGGGGACGCGGCCACAATCCCTGCGTGGCATCGCACCAAAGCCGAAGGGCTTCGAGTGAGGTGGCGGGGGGGGGGGGGGGTTGCTGCACGGAGCGTGCTGCTCGAATTAACTCGCCGACAGGCACGTAAATAAAGATCGCGGTGTTCAGTTGCGTTCAAAGCGGAGGTCCCGGCGCAGAAGAGAAAGCGAGACGGGGACGCGCTACCACGCGACGCGCGCGGGGTACCCTCAAAAGGCACGGGTCCATTACGAGGCGAGGCTCCGTATTTACACTCGCCGAGCACGTGCCGCGCTCAGGGGCTGTGTGCGCGGGTGTGTGTGTGGTGGGGGCAGTCCGCCTCCTCTCGTTTCACCGCTCGCATCTCCCTCGTCCAGGCCGGTGGCACGAAGCGAGAGACGGGAGGTGAATTGAGGAGCAAGAGGGAGGGAGGTGGAGACCCGAGGGGAGGGTTTTGGGGGGGGGGGGGTCGGAGATCCTCCTTGTTAAGAGTGGGGACAGTTGCGATGGGTGGCTCCCTTTTGTGTGTCGCTCCACACTTCACAGTCCCCGTTATGTGCTCTCTTCCCCCCCCACAGCCCGATGCCCCCCCTACTCTCCACGCCCCCCTCCCCCCTGCTCGCTCACGTGAATGCCCAACGCGCGCACACACGGGCATTATACCGAACTGCTGGGGCCCCTTCTATCAACAGCAATCCAATCGCCCCACCCGTAGCTCTCACTCTAATAACCACCACCGCGAGTGCTTTAACCCGTGCATGGACACGGCACGAGCGTCATCAATATAATTAATCAAACGTCCCAAGGCTGGACCTTTCTGAAAATAAGTGTACTAAGATTATTGTTTTTTTTTGCCCTGGACTAATTGCATGATGACTAATAGGCTAAGGTTTAACATGTCACAGCTGCAGTGCCTCGTTTAGTAATTAATTAGCACCACTGAACTCGGTGTCACCTGTGGAGCTCGGTCCCTTATCGACTTCGACGATTATGGCGTAGATGACGAGCGCGCATCAAGGCATTGTCTGCAACACCCACCCGCCTAAATAACCACGCCCTCGGGACGTTGCCTCGCCCATCAAATATTCAAAGGCACAAACATGAAAGTTCGACTTCCGAACAACCCAAAGCGAGGAGCTTTCCCCAAAAACTGCAGCTCCATCACTGACACCAGCAGGCACACAATCACCAACCTCACCACGGCTACCCTCCTCATCTTCCTGCCCATTCCCCCCGCCCTCCGCCTTCAGCACCCCCTCCTCCCACCCTGCGTGCTCAGATCTCGCTTACACGTACAAACGCCCCAAGTCACACACGCGCACAAAGGCGGCAGGCTAGGGTAACTCGTGCCGGGCAGCCAGAGCTCCCAGCGGGACCGGGCACACAACGCTCGCTCATTCAGCGCGGCCCCCTTAATGCGCGCCGCGCTACTGACGAGCGCACTTGACTCGGTTTTCGGGACCGAGTTTGTGGGGGGCGTTCGCTTTTGTGCGCTCGGCACAAACCGGTGGTGGTGGGGGGGGCGGGCGGCCGTCGCCGCGTGCGTTGCCGCGCCTGGATATCGGGTGTCGCGGCTTGCATTATTCGCGGAGGGCCACTGTAAGCAAATACATACACACACACACAGCGAGAGGAGGCAATGCGGCACATCGGGAATTGTGACAATTGCAATGACACACGACGGCGACTGACAGGGCGAACACCGTGCGTGTGTGTGCGAGGACTTCTTGAACCCTCGCAATGCCCCCCCTCCCTCTCCCCGTGCGTGTGTGGCTTTTACCGACAACAATCGTGAAAAAAGTTGTGCCGAGCGACACTTTTGGTGAAGGAGGGAAGCTTTCTGCGTAAACGTTGTAGCCGCTGGTTTCACTGGTTTTTACGATGGATGAGTGAAACGCATAAACGACGAACATTGTTTTAGTAGGAATAGATTCTTACCGCTATGCACGAAATAATGAAGTTAACGAATGTAATCTTATTATCTGTCCACGTGGATGTCGTAATATTCAAATCACTCGTCTATGCACACATCCGTATGCTCATACAGCGTTGAATACGATTGTGGGAGTCTAGAGCACATAGATTGGCCGACACGATAGGTTGTTACTGTGGATAAAAATGTATTTCGAGTTACCACTTCCCAGCTCGCTGTGATGTTAAAATTGTACTAGGATGAAGGGTCCTCACCAGAAATGTCGCCTATTGTATATTTACTTTTAAAGACCAGAGAGTTATTTACGAATATAGAGATCCCGAACAAGATAATTTAAATCTATAGTGCCACTAATATGCCATATTTTGCACAGGAACGAATGGTTTAATTGACCGAAAACGATTTAGTGAAACATTCACATTCAGGGCCCTCCTGAAAAAGTCGCCATACTAAGTGAGGCTTTCCAGGTAAAAGAAAGGCCATTTATATTACAGCTACAGCCCTGTTATGAGAGCAGGGATAAACACCGGTACAAACCGAGAGCGGGACAAAACAACTTCAGTGGCACCAAATTCTTGAAGTGATCAATATATTTAAAAACTAACGTCACAGCATTCTTAATAGTGATCACATTCAAATATCATCCGTGGCTATTGTCCCTTTTTTTTAAACAGCGACGGTGTTGTGCCACCTCGGATGGAATGTACGAGTGAACTATCCGGTGTGTGTCCCACGGACATTGACGCGCAATGTCCTGGTCGTTGTTGGCGTTTGCAGGGCACTACGTTTGAGGCTCGGATGCTGTGGCGATGCTTGCTGCTTACTCAGTAAGCATCGCGCTGGTCGGTAGAGCAACGGGTAGGTTGCCAAGTGCCGGCCTCGGGAGTTTCGTTCACTCCTCGCGTCCACCATTCTGGTAAATCGCCTGATGAATTGTTGACATTTTACACCCATTTCCCGCAAGCTCCCGTTTCGGCACAATTCATTCTGTCGCGACTTCCAAAGACGCTCACAGTCGCTCCGCGGTGGGGTAAAGTGTGGGTGGTCACCTCTTGCGAGACGTACGTTAGAGTAGGTCAAAAAATATTGCTCTCTAGCGGAGACCCTTCCACGAGCAGTGAGACGAGCAAAACAATTGCAAGGCTGTGCCTTTAACCTTTCACAAAAGACGCAACCGTCTCGCCCCTGGAGTTGTTGTGCGCCGTGTGGATGGGGGGACACGGGGAGTTAAAGCAAGAGAAGCGTGCGCCTGTTTGTGTAACATCGTCCCCCCCGCCCCCCGCCGCATCCTCAACCCGTGATTCACAGCGTGTGGAGACGGCATCGTGTGCGAGAAACATAACACGCGAGAGGCGTGCGCTGCACCGCGCTTCTAATCTTTGATGTTTTGTCGCGTCCCTGTTTGCAGGGGGGAAGATAGGGGGAGGGTTCTAATTGAGTGATTGAGATAGAGCCCTGGGCGCTGTGTGTGGGTGGTGTGTGTGGGTGGTATATACGAATGCGTGTGTGCGGTGTGTGTATGTGACCAACTCCAGTTTTGGCAGCCGAGGTCTCACTCCGAATTGGTCGAGCGGCATATCTTTTCATCGGCTGCGTAACGCTGTGCGGAAGCTACCTGTCCTGTCGCTCCATACAAAGCTCCGTGTCTTCTCGGCCACAGTCATGCCCTCCCTTCTCTATGCTTACGAGACGACGTGGACCCCTCAAAAGGAACATTTTGCGCCGGTTTAAACATTAATGCTAGCTTGCCTAAGATCCATCCTGGGTTTAACTAGACTAGATGTTGCGAGGAGCTCACAGATCCTTGAAAGATCTGGACAAAGTCCCATCGGTGAGCTCCTCCGGCAAGCGAGGCTGCGTTGGCTGGGCCATGTAACCAGCATGCCCAGCTTCTGTTTGGTCGGATAGATGGGGGATTAAACACGCGCGGTACGGGTTGGAGAAGAGATGGAGTGATGTGATACAGAATGATGTGGAGCTGATTTGACTTGTTGATGACTGGGACCAGCAGTGTCAAAAATCGGCCTCTGTGGAGGAGGTTCGTGAAGAAGGCTGCTGGGGAGTTGGAGGCTGTCGTCCTCCAGCAACAACAGAGGGCAGAGGAGCGACGCTCACAACAGCAAGAAAAACACCGGATGGACAACAACGAGCGGAGCGCCGGGTGGCTAAAGCACAGCAAGTTGTCACAGTAGGGGGCCAGTCATCTCAGTCAGTCGATCCGTGGCACCTGGGTCTGCCCCGTGACCTCTTGCCAGCGGGCGTTCGACACTTCACGTGGCCTCAACGTGCACATAGCCTGGCACAAGCGCCGTGGTGACGTCACCGCCACTTAGTGGCGAATGGCGGTTGTTGTGTGTGTGGGTCGTGTGTGTGTGAGTGGTGTGTGTGTTTGGGTGGTGTGTGTGTGGATGGTATGTGTGTGTGGTGGTTTGTGGTGTATGTGTGTGGTATGTGTGTGTGAGTGGTGTGTGTGTGGTGTGTGTGGGTGGTGTGTGTGGTGGTTTGTGGTGTGTGTGTGGTGTGTGTGTGGTGTGTGTGTGAGTGGTGTGTGTGTGTGGTGTGTATGGGTGGCGTGTGTGTGTGGTGTGTGTGGGTAGTGTAGGTGGTGTGTGGTGTGTGTGGAGTGTGTGTGGGTGGTGTGTGGTGTGTGTGTGTGAGTGGTGTGTGTGTGGGTGGCGTGTATGTGTGGTGTGTGTGGGTGGTGTGTGTGGTGTGTGTGTGGGTGGTGTGTGGTGTGTGTGTGGTGTGTGTGTGGTGTGTGTGTGGTGTGTGTGTGAGTGGTGTGTGGGTGGTGTGTTTGTGAGTGGTGTGTGTGGGTGGTGCGTGTGTGTAGTGTGTGCAGTGTATGTGGTGTGTGTGGGTGGTGTGTGTGGTGTGTGTGTGGGTGGTGTGTAGTGTGTGAGTAGTGTGTGTGTGGGGTGTGTAAGTGGTGTGTGTGGTGTGAGTGGTGTGTGTGTGGGGTGTGTTAGTGGTGTGTGTGTGGTGTGTGTGCGTGTGTGTGTGTGGTGTGTGAGTGGTGTGTGTGTGGTGTTTGTGTGGGTGGTGTGTGTGTGAGTGGTGTGTGTGTGGGTGGTGTGTGTAGTGCGTGGTGTGAGTGGTGTGTGTGTGTCAATCGTGATAATCGGAGGTGCGAGGGAAACGTTCTAAAGATTTTCGTTTTTTTACCTACATTTAAAAGTGCATAACTCCAGTGGCCTCCTAATATCTGCGTGTTATGTAATTTTTAGTAAGTTCTCTTCGGATGCAAAACATACACACACTGGGAGCAACTGAAGCGATCACGTATTTGTGTTATTATTCGATTAATTGTCGTGACCCAAATATTTCAATATTGTGTCTGATTATTCACTGTTATTTGTCTTACGATGAAATTTGTTTTGCAGTTTCTGGTGGTACCGATGAATGTTATGTCTAGTCTGGGCCATCGATTTACTCATGGGATTTCTGTACCACGACCTGGATCGAACTCCTGAGCCGCGGCTCTGTCAAACATGGTTCAACACACACACAGATAAATACAAGTAGATGTCCTTACGATGTAGCCAGCGCAATTTGTGACCCCAGTGGCGATGTTTACACACCGCACTAGGTACTCATTTCAGGGTGAGTCGACCTAGGGGGGTACAGGTGTTAGCCGTGAGCCGGAATCGAACTTGGGTTGACGGGTTCGTAGCGCAGCGCACCAACCGCTACGTTAACGCTCCCAAACACGAACATCAATACACGTGGGGACAAGACGAAAGATCGATCCCCCGTATAGCTTTAACCGACTGTAGGAACAAGTGCTGTTTGCGATCACCTATGAAGGCTGGCACCGCCAACGCCACACCCAGCCGCCTTTGTCTCCCCAGTGGCGATGTTTACACACCGCAGCAGGTACTCATTTCAGGCTGAGTCAACCGAGGGGAGCCCCAGGACCGGTGCAGATAATCGTCACTGGCGTGGGCCGTGAGTTGGAAATTGAACCCGGGTCGTAAGGTAGCGCGCTGACCACTACCGCTCCCCAGGCACGTGGGCACACGCGCGCACACGTGCAGACGTAGCACACGCGCGCGCACGGGCACGCGCACACGCCTCGTTGCGCGGCCACACTGCGCTGCTGGGTTAATAACCACTACTCCTCGCTGCGCCTGGGTCGGGGCGAGGTGGAGTGGAGGCCGGGGGGGGGGGGGGCTGCTCGCCACGTTGATCAGGTGGCGACCCCGCAAAGGGTTAATATCGGAGGCGCAAGGGGAGAAAGCAGCGGGGCGGGGAGCGCCTTTCACTGACAGAACCCGATATAGAACACGGCCTCATTATGCCCTCTCCTCCAGCCTCCTTTGTCCGCACGACCAGAGCCTGTGTCTCGCTCCGAGTCTCATCCTCTCCTCCTTGTCTCCCTCTTGTTTCGCTTTGTTTCTGCGCTATAGACGCCCAGCCCCGCACGCAGTGTACGAAACTTTAACGGCAAAAGGTTTCTTTTTTGTTCTTGTTTAACGAACACGCAATGATAGACAATTCTGCTCTTGCAGCTACACACCGTGGCAGTGTGTTCCAGACTGTCAGTGCAGACACCAGTTTGAAACGTTGTGAATGAGAACATCACTGCTAAACGACTTTATTCTGACCGCCAGTGACGTCCTCGGACTGCTGCTGCTGCAGTGACTTCACTGCATCTGGAAGTCACTTTAAAGGGTTTTGTTTGTTTGTTAATGTCGGTATTAACTGAACATAAAATTCGTGTCGGACAGCACGGCACACACAGCCTCGGTGTGTATCTACAAGATAGGAGCTGCGTTGGGATCGCAGCGTCTGGCATCATCACAAAGATGTAGCCGTACAGAGGAGGGGAGAGTTGTCAGTGCTTGGTGCAAGCGCTATATCCTTGGGGGTCAAGGATATAGCGCTCATTAAATATCGGTGGCATTTGTTGATCCAGGAAAGCTTCACCGCGTCAAAAGAAAGTACTTTTTCACGAGGATCCTGCAGTGGGATGTTTGGTTGAGCTCTTCGTGAGTGTTTTGTTTCGCGTGGGAGGAAAACTGCCGAGCCTAGAGAAACCCCCACCACGTTAGCGAGGAGATATCACAAACGTGACCAACTAATTCGCATCGTCGCATTATTTACAATTTTCTCCACAAATCTAGCTGTCACCTGATGAAGCTAGTTGTAATTACTGGCTAAACGTCGTGCTCAGATTGTAAATGTTGTGGATTGGCTCTCCAACACACCAGTGTGCTGTACTAGTAACGAATTGGCCACATTCTGTTTACGTGACAACCCTTACTAGTTGGCTATGACGGGTGGAAGCGGGTTTTAACGACACATTTATATATTTACGCGTACTAACCTCAAAAAACCTCTATTATGGATGATATTGGTCGCGAAAGCCTGCTACGTGTTAAACTGGTAAACTGTTTTATTTTAACAGGTACGGCGCACTAAGTTGTATGACTATTTTTCAGAAGCGAAGTGGCTTATTATGTGGAAATTTATAGCAGCCAAATACTTTAAACGCACGTTGGTTCCCAAATGTGGAGGGGAAAACCGGAGGACCCGGAGAAAAATCCACGCAACCATGGGGGAGAACACGCAAACCACAAATGTGCAGGCCAACGTAGAGGAATATATAGCTACCCATTACTCTGTTACTAAAACAAGTCTGAACGATTTCCTGAAATAATGAGTATTGAGGCATTGGAGATGATCTCATGTTCACAGCTCTGAGCTAGAGGTGGATATTCCACATTCCTATGGCGGGGGCGGGATTAATTTTAACGGCCCTGGAGGGAGGGATCATGGGGCTCATTCAACTCCCCGATCAAGACTAGAAGTCGCAGCCTTCTGCAACGATCGTGGCAACATAGTTCACGGGCAATAGCGGTGGAGGATTTTTGTCATGTGCTGATATCTGAAGTCTGCCGCTGCGTAGTTGCTGCTCGCACTCGCGCTGCTTGTCGCCCTGGCCGGGCAGCCCCGCAGCATCGCGCGCCGTGCCGGGCTCCAACATCCCAAGCCTGAGTGGCGCCGTCTCGAGTTTCCTGCCCCGTGTTTGATGTTCGGCGAAGCAGTGGTTCGGGGCGACGCATTTAAGATGCTGTCACTGAGATTCATCTCCAACCCACGCCCTCCGCGTGTAACTCGCGGCCGTGGACTCTGTGTTTCGACCTCAATACTGTGTGTGTAATATAACGTATGTATGTGTACATATGTATGTGTGTATGTTTGTATATACGTATGCATTGTGTGTGTATAACGTATGTATGTGTACATATGTATTTATGTACGTATGCATTGTGTGTGTATGTGACGTACGTTTGTGTTGATATGCATGTGTATGTATCTATGTATGCATTGTGTGTAGAACGTCTGGGTAGATATGTATGTAGTGTGTGTCTGTATAGATGTGTACGTGTTTGTCTTTGCGTAATATATATATGCAGATACATATGGATGAATGGTGTATTCACCTAACTTTAGTCCATTTCTCTCATTAACAACGCCTCAAATTCATAACAGGCAAACCCTGGGCATAGCCAGTTTGCACACTATGTCTGTGAGATACATCATTAGTTAAAACACCTCTCTTTAGGTCATCGGGGCCGCCACGGTGGTGAAATGTTAACTACCTCGCCTGGTATACAGGTGGTCATGGGTTCGATCCCCGACACTGACAATACCTGTATATTTGTAGTTTGCATGTTCTCCCCGTGGTAGCGTGGATTTTCGTCCGGGTTCCTCCGGGTTTCCCCTCCACATTTAGAAACATGCGTTTAGAGAATTTGGCCGCTATACATTTCCACGTGATAAGCCACTTCGCTGAGTTAGTATTTGTGGGCAGGTAGCTTCTGAAAAAGAGCTAAATTGCTAAGTCGGCCTTACCTGCAAAAAATAAAACATCGTTTCGCAACAGTTAATCACTTTTCCCTTTCTGCTTCTTCTCTTGCGCTGCGCTACTTTGCAATTCCCTCCCGCATCTTCTCTTTTTCTTAATCTCGTAAACCTGGCTCACTTGAAGAAGCGCGTGCACTCCCAAAGATTACAAAGTCGACAGTGTATGGCCGTTTGAAGTTTTCGACATTTGGGCCTGTGTTTTAAATGTGTATATCAGGCCGGATAAATATAGATTCTGATTATTTGTTGTTCGTACAGCATAAGTAATTTTGCTTAAAGTATGAATGACCCTGATCGTAGGCTATGCGCCTAAATCATAGGTATACTTTCGCTGGCGACAAGTATCACTGGTCGTTTGGCCCTAACAATGCAGCGTAATTAAAATGAAGTTGTTGATTTATGTTTGCACAATGTTATTATTCCCATTGGTATTCTATGTTTCAGCCGTTGTTTCGTTTTCTTCGTGAGTGTTTTGTGATCCTTGTCCGCTGATTTCGCGTGTGGATCACACGCCGTGGAAACCCGCAAAGACTGCAACAGAGGCCGAAGAGTGTGCAACGGAACGTGCAAGACGGAAATTGCACCGAGCAAATGAGGAACGCGTGGATCGGAGAGAAGGCAAATCGGACATCTTCATTTTGGCTTAAGGACAGAAGGTGGGCTTCGGCAGGAGACATCGCGAGCAGCGATGATAGCTGATGAACGAGACTTGTGATGGAATGACAGACAAAACCGCTGAGATGCAGAGATTATATTTGCTTATCATGCACAGAGACGGAACTGTGGCATCGTAGGACCGTGGGGACGGTGGGGGGTGTTGGGAGTTCTTCATCCAGCGGTGGATGATGATGTCGATCTCAAACTTGGAATCATGAGACATGTCCTTGACGAGAGCGGAGACAGCCCCGTGTGTGGGACGCTGGCGATCTCTTCTGACGGCGATGACCTCTTCTGCCCGCATCTCCACGCGGGTTCCTCGTCCCTTGCGCTGTCTAAACACGATCCCTCGACACAAACGAGAGATGGCACGAGCGGCGAATTCAACTCGAGCCAAATTCCTGTTCAGAACTCTTCCCTTCTCCCCTAATAATCGGCAATCGTCTCGTCCTCCGCCGCAGTTTACTGTGAGCATGGCTAGAACCAATGCGCATTCGAGGGGTGCCGGGAAGTGTTCATTTCAGGCGGCAGATCAAACGCGATCCCAGCTCCCATTCGCGGCCACAATGCTCCCCGCGTTTTGTTAAACTTTTGAAAGAGTTGTTTTAAACAGGGCCCATTGAGCGCCCAGCTGAATTGGAATCGGAGCTTCGCGGAGCCGCACAAAAAGATGGGGGGTCGCGTGGTAGTCACATTATAGCCCCGACTCTTCCCCCAGCCACACAGGCAACAGAGACTCCAAGCCACTCAGCCTCCTTCCAGCTACTTACAGGCACAACTACCCAGGCATTAAAGTCACAGCCATGCAGGCTATAAGCCACCCAGCCACCTAGCACACCCATCCATCTACCCAGCCACTCGTCAAAGAGCCAGACATCCATCCATTCACCCACTCACCACCCAGCTAATCATCCATCCAGTCTCCCAACCATCCAGCCACTCACCATCCATCCCCCTAGCCGCTCACCACCCAGCCAGTCACCCGTGCAACCACCCACCAGACGCCGTGCGCTTTGCAGCACCACGCCACACACGCGCCGCAATAACAAGGCGGCTCTTAGTGTTCAGCCCCCATCAATGCGGACCTCCATTCGGTAACTAGTCGGGCGTGCCCAACTAATTCAGTGTCCACTGACTCGGGATGTGGGCGCCTATTGGGTTTCTATTAGATATGTATGATAACCGAATGATAGGTGTCCAGTACTTGGACTAAACGGCTCGTGTGCACGTGCGTGAAACCATTTGCACGCCAGCTCGACGTGTGCGTGCGTATTATATGCACGCAGTGCCCCCATACGTAGCTGCGTGATAATATATAATACTTGACGGTCCACGTGCCAATCCACTGCTGGATGAAGGCCTCCCCATACAGTGTCGGTGAAGGGAGTTGTTTGACCATACTTCACCACGCTGGCCATTGCAGGATGGCTGAAGGTGGGTGGTGTGAGGACTGGAGCGGCTCGGATTTCACTCACCACTCATATAGCCGTGGCCAGGAATCGAACTCAGTTGACCAGGTTTACAACGCCCTGTGTATGTGATCGTAGGATGCGTGAGTGACAGCCCTCTCTGGTAGCTACACAACGATATCTACGAAGAGTGTTCATTTAATGACATTGTTTTTTTTTATTATATATATAAAGAAATAAGTTATAAATTACAAACAATTGCGTAAAAATATTCGAGAAACGCGTCGGTCACCCTTGCCCAACGCAACAATAGTCGCTTCGATTCACGAGCACGGGCAAACGTGGTACGGTGACAGTCAGCGCCGAGCGTCGCGGTGCCGTATTCATTGACCATGACCGCGATGTGGGGCTCCCACAGGGCACCCGTGGACACGACGTGCGCGCGTCACAACACACTGTGTACAAAAAACAAGTCTGTAACAAACTGTTGGGGCAAGTTCTGTTAGCGAGCACCTACGAAGGCCGGCACGGTACACGAGGGGGGTGGGGTGGCCAGCACCACGCCCGGTCGCCTTTGTCTCCCCAGTGGCGATGTTTACACACCGCACCAAGTACTCATTTGAGGTTGAGTCTACCTAGGGGAGAGGCCCAGGACCGGCTCAGATAATCGTCACTGATTTTGGCCGTGAGCGGGAATCGAACCCGGGTCACCAGGTTCGTAGCGCAGCGCGCTAACCGCTACACTACCGCTCCCCACTGTGTACACGCACGCACACACACGCACCCAGGCACCGTATGGAAATAACAACAATGTCGTGTTGTGTCATTGCAGTATTTCTAATTTGTTATCTTATAACCAATTTTAACGTGTGTCTATTTCTCTCTCGCAATGGAAAAAAGTGCATTCTTTGTTTCGATACGTGCTGTACTGTGCTCGACAAACGCCACTTCGTGGACTTGATGAGTGGAACTCAAGAGCGCGGCATGGACATCGTTGAAGACAAGAGTCTCGAAAACTGTCTGCCGAATGAATGCACTTCGCGATCAACGCGCCCTCTCCGCTTCGCGTGGCAAGTGCACCTCGGATTGGTTGCCAGTTGGGGTTTTGTCCTGAACGGACTTTGTCTGCAACGAGTCGATTGGCTTCGTTGAGTGACATCTGCCACTTAGCGGCGTGAGCCCTCACGAGTGAAACGAACCACCCACTCACTACTGACGGAGAGCGAAGTTATATAGAAAATGACAACAACGCACCCACCCGCTTTCCCTATTCAACTCGCCCACCTCAAACTTTTTTTTTTTATACAAAACTCGCACAGGTGGCACGGTCAACATTAGTGAATTCATATTATTTCATAGACTTGGAAAACATGTTTGACTTAAAGTCGGACTGAAAGCGCATTGGATTGTACATAAAGCATGCGGGTCCGCTCGCGAGCCTTGCAATTCGCGCGCTCCGATCCCCATTCGTCGCGGCTCCTTCGTGGAGGCGCGCAGTCAGACGCGCAGCGCCGTCATCTCTCACGCGCGTCTCGAGCAAGGCTCCTATGGCAATATTCGGGTCAACGATCATCTGCAGCCCTTGTCGCCTCTCTGAGCGAACATCACATTTGCAGCTGTCGGACGCCACAGACGTGAAATGTCAAGAATTGTTTGGGCGTTTTTGTTTGTTTAAGGCGCATGTTTTTTGTAAGAAGAACATTCGATTGTTTTCATGAAATGATAAAAAGGCAACAACTTGTGAGACTTCTATTGGGGCGTATTAATAGCAAGACAAGTTCTACTGGCATTAATCTCACGGGACCATTCTATGCGCAAAATGCACTCTTCGCAATCCGATGCGCGCATTCTAAACAGCATTGTGCGTGAGCCGTGTTCCATTGGCGGTCTTTGATTCACACACTCACGGACAATTTAGCGCGTAAAAGCGGCGTGCTTCATACACAGACTGCACACACGCACACACGCGCGCAATTGGCTCGTCTATAGAGAGGACAAACACACACACAGAGGGTCCAATTCACGTGTTGTTGGCGGATGTTCCTTTTCGTCAGAGTTTTTTTGGCGAAAACGCGCCGACGTCTCCATCACCAACCACAATGAGACGAATCGCTTCGGCCGTTTCATGACGACGCGACTCTGGCTGGCCCCAAGTCGCACGTTCGCCATACAGTATGCACTATATACAGTATGTGCACTGCCTCCGGCACGAGGGTGTGCGCTTGTGTTCGAGTCCTCGTGAATTGTTGACCAGAGCCACGCATGACTAGAACGCGTTTGTCCGCGCCTCAATCCGCGCTCCCACCCCGTTGCTGCCCCCCGCGACCTCACGCCTCGGCTTGCCGCTGGAGGCAGGGCTCCACCTTGACGCGTTCGCTGTCGTCGCTCTCCGCCTTCGCGGAGCCGGGCCCCACGCCGTGGGTCTCGGTCACCGTCGCTGCGGCTGCCGCCTCCCCCTTGAGGAGCTCGGCGAGAGCGCCGATGTAAATCTGCGCCATCTGCAGCGTCTCGTACTTGGAGAGTTTCTTGTCGCCCGCGAACGAGGGGATGACGTTGCGCAGGCGGTCGAACGCGTGGTTGAGGCCGTGCATGCGGCGCCGCTCGCGCGCGTTCGCCGCGAGGCGCCGTTGCTTCTGCACGACCACGGGAGCCGCGGCGGAGACGTCCACGGCGGCTCCCCTGAACTCGGGGCGCAACGCGAGGCCCTGCAGGGGCCGCTCCTCGGGGCTCGGCGTGGGCGAGCCGTCACCGCCGCCTAGAGCTTGGGGAGAGCAGGGGGAGGGAGAAGGAGGGACGGGAGACAGACGTTGGTTTGAGGGCTCTGGTGCAGAGGCGGGAGCTCGCGCGGAGCGGCGCTGTGCCGACGGAGTTAGGTTTAGGGCGAGGGCAACAATCAATCGGTGTCTGTATTTGTTAGCGGCTAATCGTCCACTTACGCGTGGTCGCTGGGAAAAGTGCGTTTAAGACGACCGCTACGTGAATGGTCACGCAAAAACGTTGGCACCACTTAGATATCTCCGTAATTGTTTGAATGAATACTCTTTTTAATTCTGAACAGTGCTATATGGAAATTTGTATACTTGTGGGCAAACATGCAATACCCGAATATACGCAACCACGTAACGTTGCCATTCACGTGTTCATTTAAAACCAGGGTAGAACTCCTGCGACTGAAAAGGTTTGTGGTGCAACGCCACGTGCAATGCTTCACCGCACGCCGAGTTCAGTCACGCAGAAGCTCGAGGCCCAATTGAGCTCTACAGACATTGACACGAGAAGTCGCGCTCCTGCTCACAGTGTCACACAACACCCGGCGCTATCGCGTGCATTATTAATCCAAGCACTTATCCCATAGTTACTCCGTAACGAATTCGAATAAATTGACGATACCGAACATATACATGTCTCGTTACATGTCGCTAGGTAAAAAAAAGATGGAGAAATAAGAATACTACTGAATGATGATGATGTACATACAGGTGTATGTCCAGCACGATTAAAGTGTCTTATTCAAAAGGCACACACACGGCTTGCTAATTTCTGTTGCCTGTCGTGGCGCAACACGCGGCCTCAACTCGACACGATATCTCGACGATGATTCATATAATCATCGTCGTCATAATTGTTTGCGATTTTGTCCAGCTCTTTCGTTAAGGGGTCGCCGCACAGCGCAGTCGATTCAAAATCAGTTTAAACATCTCAAGAATCAAACACGCAAAGACTTGCGGAATCCCTACATCAGACAGCTCACGCGCGAACATTGGAGTTCTGCAAACAAGACGAGTAATTTTACGCTTGACGCGTGGAGGGCCGTGGGCTGTGCCAGCCGAGAGGTTTAAGGGGCAATAACAATTTCACGCCACCGCGGTGTCGGGACGCACGCGTGCTGTTTTACAACTCGCTGTCTGTTTGTTTTTATAATCAGCGCCGCTGGGTTTAAATCGGCCCTGAAGGGCGCTGTTTTTCTGGCGGTTGTTCACGGTGTAAGGTTTCACCAGGGATGGGCACAGCGTTGGTTTTTACCTTTACTCAGTTCGTCCAAGTAATGTAAAACTAGGCGGGGGGAGCGGGGGCGCTGTGGTTAGCTCACCACGCAATGAAACCGACCCACCTGGGTTCATTTCCAGGCGACGACTAACATCATTGGCGAGTCTTAAGACCGTTGTCACCATCAAGCATTGACCAGCTTGGCGAAATATGGTATGACCAAACAACCCCCTTGGCAGACATGGCGTGCACGGTGCTCAACTGGAACTCGACCCAACACCCCGAGTAGAGTGTCATCTGTTGAATCTCTTGAATCCTACGATTAATACAATAACCAAGAGGAACCAAAGCTTGGTTAAACTTTATTGTACTAAATTTAACCATGATATTAAATACCCAAACGCACTTTAATGAATATTTATACGATAATTGATGGCTCTGTTACACACATCACATTTCCGATGTTTAAAGAACGTTCCTAATTTGGACATTGGAAAATTATTGTCATCTGAAGTGATATAACTGAGTCTGAAATCCACATTGACATGATATCACTATTAAAACGATTATTTTTCCCCAGGCTACATATGTAAGGTATGCAGAGGCATTTGAAGGGTAGGAACATTTCATGTGTTGGTTTGAAATGTATATTGTATCTTTTTATGATCGTCAGCTACACTAAAAGTGTTCCTTTTCAAAGGAGGCATTTGCTAAATTTCAACATCAAAGGCGCGTGATCAACAGGTGTGCGCCACTCAGGTGGCCTTGTCGATAGAGGGTTAGAGGCGGATAGAGTTCGGGTTGGACAGGTAGAGGGAGACGGGAGAGCGGCAGAGAGGAGAAGGGGGGGGGGAGTACCTTTGAAGAGCTCTCGACGCGTTCTGCCCGAGGCTGGCGGCGAGTACCCGCCGCTGCTGCCTCCTCCCTCCGCGCCCATCAGCATGAACCCGTCTGCTTCCAGCTCCGCGGACTCCGCGGAGGGCGGCGACCCCTGCTGCAGCCACGAGTCGCGGCCGCTGCTCTCGGAGCCGCTCCACTCTCGAGGCGACGGCGGGAAGCCCTCCCTCGCCACGGTGAGCATCTCGAGGCCGCACAGGTGCAGCAGCATGCAGCCAGCCGGGGGGGGATCACGACCAGAGAGACGGGGTGGCCACACGCGGGTCGCGCTCAGATGAGGGTGCAGCCCTAAATGCGGTTTCCTTCTCTCTCTCTCTGTGTCTTGCTGCACAGTCAAACAAGCAGTATTCGAGTTATGGAGAGATTACAGATGCTGCCCGTCGTACGAGTTCTGAACAGACAATTGTTTGTCGTGCACACGCCCACACGCAATGGTGCCCCCTTAATATTTGTGCACGGATCAGAGAGTCTCTGTGCGACCTTGTGCCCATGTGTGTCTGATTAGTGGCACCTGGTTGGGGGCGTGCGCGCGCGTGTCTGTGTGTAGGTACGCACACGTGCGTGCGTGTGTGTGCGCGCGCGCTGTGGGGTTGGCGCGCGCGCGCTGCGTGGCCCAAGCGGAGTCGCGTGCGCGCTTTATACGCGGGGCGCGCGCCGGTCGCGTGCGCGGGACCAATGGACGCGAGCGAGTCGCGTGCGTGCGCGTGCGTCGTGCGCGCGACCCGAAGTGTAGACTTCTTCTTTTGGGGCGGGGGGGGGGATGAAGGTGGATGCTGTGTGTAGGAAGGCGGAGGGGGGAGGGGGGAGGAGGAGGGGGAGGGAGCGGTGGGTGGGTGGATACTATTCGCGATGAGAGGCGCGCAGCACCCAACCGAGTCGGGGAGTTGTTTTGTTTTCTAGTTGCGAGTATCGAGAACAAAGGTGCTTCTTCATGTTTTAATGTCTCTAGAAATGTAATGCGTTTAATATCCTCCTTTTGTTGATGCACATATTGTATAATATTCTAACGTGGCGGTAAGCACGTATTTTATTATTATATCTTTTAACAACTAAACAAAGTCTCACGGAGGTGTGGAATATTTTAGCAATTTTTGTTTCATGTACTTGTCGAAAGCAACCGTTATTCAAAGTTCCATAGCACTTGTTTGTGGTGCTGCTCAACGAAAACACTTTAAATGAACCACGTGATGACCATCGTGGACTGACCCCCAGAGATCTTCGCTCTCAAAGCGTTTCCCACCCAATGTCGAACGTCTCATCATTAGTGCATCCCCAAATAAATAAAAACAAACTTTTTAACGCATTCGTGAACTTATATGTACGGTGTAAAACAAAAATACTGCTCATCAGCATATATGTACAGTATATATATACACATATATATTTTGTATGCACATAGCATATACGTACGTGTGCAGTATACGCGTGTTGTACTGTCGGACACTCATTTTGCAAAAGTGCTCCGTAAATCATGCGAAGTACCTGTTCTGCGTGTCTTGTGTGCGAGTTCGCTTATAGGCAACGGGTAACATGAGGGGCAACCAGTTCTGGAAAACTGTTGGGTTGACTCAGCGTGAAATGAGCAACTGGTGCGGTGTATGAACGTTGAACTTTATTTTTATTTTATTATTTGTCCATTGGTATGCTAAATTCCTCTTCATATGCACATTCTTTTGTTAAGGCGCTCCTCCTCGCAACACCTATATAAGCTCCTAGCTTGATAATGTTCTCATTCTTCGCCTGAGGACGGCTGCTTGCGTTGTGGCCGAAACGTCGTGAGAATTGTTTTATTATGTTTTATTTTTATTATTTTATTACTTCCCTTCTACGTGACTTTACCGAAAGAACCAAGAAGATGAATCCCTGCAGTCACGAAAGCTTTAAATCGAAATTATTTTATTATATTTATTTTTATTATTTTATTATTTCCATTCTACGTGACTTTACCGAAAGAACCAAGAAGACATCAAACTCTTGTTTGTGGTGCTGATAACCACACCGCTAACCGTGTGCACCATTAGGAAGCAACTGGGAGATATGCACTTTAAAATCTAGATTGAAAACTAATTTCATTAGAACTGCTTGTTGTGTTTAGTTTGTCGTTCTTCCCCCCGCACGTCCGGTTAGCACGGTTGGCTACGTCAGATGCGAAAGAAGTTCAACACACATACAGTACATACGATTCCGCCCTTAATAGGTGCTCGCTAACACCACTTGCCCCCTGCAGCTATATGGGTGTCTGTGTCTGTGTGCGCGTGTCGCGTGTTACGTGCGCGGGTTGGTCAGTGACGACGGGCGCATTGGCAAGGGCTCAACCTGCGTGTTCACCAAACCGCAGTAAGCGGGGCTTAGTCATCGGCCGAGCGCCGCGGTTGTGTTGATATCTGTCGGTATAAAATCACCCCGCGGCGTGCCGTGTAACCCCGTGCGTGTGAGTCACCAAGCAATGCACGGACACGGCGCTTACACGACTCTCTCTCTCCTCTACGTTGTTCGCGTTTCCTCTTTTTTTTGCTTCGCATTTTCGGAAAATGTGGAACGCACCTCCGACAATGAACATCGCGCGTTGCGAGTAACGCTCGTCTCGGAGTCTCTCTCGTTGGGACCCTGCAGGGCTTGGTTGGATTTGTCTTTAACTCGTGGAGGGGGCGGGTAGGGAGGGAAGGTGGAGGGGTGAAGTTACGTGAAAGGATGTGGGGCTGCCTATATTAGCTGGGGGGTGATGTTATAAGGAAAGTGGGGGATATTCCTGGAGTGGTTACTCATGAATAAATAACCAAAATCTGTCTCATGTCCCTGTATTTTGTGTGCCAGGTGATTGATCCAGGGGGGCTAACTGGTCTAGGATGTTGTTCCAGGGTACCAGTAAGGAGGGCTCGTGGACGTTTCAAGTACTCAGTAGAGTTTAATGAGCTGCTGCGTATGTTTGGAGTTAGGGCGTGCTGGGTATGTTGAGATACCCAGGGGGTTAAGAATATGTTTCACCTTTTCTGGCAATAAAACAGGTTAAGTCACGTAGAAGGGAAATAAGAAAAATAAAACATAATACAATAATTCTCACGACGTTTCGGCCACAACGCAAACAGCCGTCCTCAGGTGGAAAACAGGTCTGTCATTCAGACGCTGTCTTTCCGACAGACCTGTTCTTCACCTGAGGACGGCTGCTTGCGTTGTGGTCGAAACGTCGTGAGAATTATTTTATGTTTTATTTTTATTATTTTGTTATTTCCCTTCTACGTGACTTTACCGAAAGAACCATGAAGATGAATCCCTGCAGTCGTGAAAGCTTTAAATCGAAAAATAAAACAGGTGTTAAGATGTCCACACGCCAAATAGATACATTTCGCAGGGCATCAAGTCTGCATTAACCACAAGAAATGCATCTATTTGGTGTTTAACATCTAAACACCTGTTTCATTTTCAGAAACGGTAACACCTATTCTTTTTTATTCTATACTTTTCTCTCTCATAATTTTGATACTGGCAAAAAGGTCCCATAGATACCCAGGGGTTTCAATGCCTAGGAGTGTTGCTGCTATTGATAGGGCACTAATTTAGTTGTAAAGTTTAGTGATGGTCGCGTAAAATTCGGCTTTTGTCTGGACAGGACCGGAATGCGTGATTGTGTGATTGAGTCGGTTTCTTGTGGGCATCTGGAGTGACCTTATGAGGCGTTGTTGTCGAACTTGGCTCGTTTCTGGTTTGTAAGGTGGCACCACGTTGGCGAGATGTTAACAACCTCCCCTGGTATACAACAGGTCATGGATTCGATCCCGACCCTGACGCATGTATATGTGTGGATGTTTCATGTTCTCTCTCTCTCCCCGTGGCAGCGTGGATTTACATTCTCCAGGTCCACCGGTTTTTCCCTCCACATTTAGAATCATGCGTTTAAGAATATTTGGCTGCTATAAATGTCAACCTCGTTTATGATAGACAGGTCGCTTCTGAAAAAGAGCTACATAGCTCAGTGGGGCCTTACCCGGTCAAATAAAAAGAGTACAAATAGTACGGTGGGTGCCATTGTAGACATTTGAATTGGATAGTCTTGATGCGAGCAGATCGGCGGCCTCTGTGCAATGATTTTCGATTGATCCGTTTCCGTTGTGGGTCCGTGGCGAGGATGAGAGCAATACCGCCCCATAGTGCCTCGGTTCTGGGTCCGGTTGGCGCATTGTGCGGGAGGAGGATCGTGGGGGGGGGGTGAGCCGTGTATGTGACCTAGTGAGACGCTGGGTCACACACACGCTCTTAATGTTACCGCAGTGATCGTGATGTAGTAGCAGCGCACTCCTCTGTCAATCCACTGTTAGATGACGGCCTCTGGACGCCATGCTGGTCGTGGGGGTGCTTGACCATACATCACCACACTGGTCAATGTGTTCAGGCTCATTGATCAGTCCATAAATATAGACATTTTAACAAAGCGCCGTCCTGGTAGAAACCTGCGATAATATCTCATTATAGTTGGAAGGTCGATGGTTTAAACATAAGCTTGCCTTCAACGCTTGAACACTACCTATGCAGGTTTGTTTTGTGTGTTAAACAAAGATTTTCTGCTGAAACAACTTTATGCCACTGTATATAATCGCTGAGACTCGCCTCCGCCATGGGAATGTGGATATCACTCCTCCCCTGGTTCAGTGCTGCGAACACGAAATGAGCTCCTCCTGAATGCTCACTTTGAGATCAGGAAATCGCTTGTTCGTGCGTGACCTCTCGAGCTCCCACGATACCGCCTTCAGTTTCCCAAGGCAACAATGCCGTTCGCGGATCATCCCATAGCCAAGGGGATGAGAGACAGCGACACGCGGCCGCTCGGGAACGGTGGAGTGAATGAAGTGGGGGTGGTGAGTGGCGCTTCGGGTGGCGATGCGGGGCGAGCGACACCGGCGCGTGTAATGCACCAAAACAGGATTAGCGGCACTGCCTCGTGTCGAGTAATTGCGGCTGGCGTGGAGTATTGACCTGTCCGCGAGCGGGGGGCTAGACCTACACCAGCACGCCGCCACAGTGGGGACTTTCCTATGCACTTATTGGGTTCCTTAGTTGCGAATGCGCGCGCGCGCGTCTGCGTGTGTGGCGCTGAGTGGTGAACGCACTGCGCCACGAGCCCTGGGTAATTGTGTATTTATTGAACTTATTTTTGCCATGCCGATCGGTCGACTCGGCATAATGTTAATGCCTTGAATTGAGGCTGCCGTCTCCACAATGTATACACCCAGATGGGATTGCATCGCGCAGTTTCTCGTGCTTGAATATCAGCACTGGGGAGACAAAGGCGACTGAGTACTCTGCACTCTATTCTCATGTGCTGCTGCGGTTTTAATAGGGGGTTCGCTAGAACACCTGGACGAAGAGGGATATGTCTGCGTGCGCGTGTGAGCGGTGTCGCTGTGGTTGGCGCACTGCTCACCGAGTTCGTAGCCACGCAAGAGCGCGCGCTCTGCTGGTTGGTAGCCTCTGGGGGCGGAGGACCCCTCGACGGGACGTGCATTCACGTCTCGTCGCTGAAAGCCACCGCGCGCTCAACGTACCGCATGTGGATAAGTTAAAGGGGATGGTATTCTAAGGGCGGTACTCGAAGCCAGACGAAGGCCCCGTGTCACAGCTCCATCCAGGGGTTTCGTCTCACCACGCCAGTTTATGGAGCCGCGTGAGACGTGGCCGGTTGCTCGTGTGACATTTTTCCGTTCCTAACGACTTGGCTGCAAGAATCTTGAGTCTGATCACTTTTAGCGGAATTACCGAAGAGGCTGTAAGAACCATATCTGTTTGTGTATATATATATGATGAGTGGGGAGCGGTAGGGTAGCGGTTAGCGTGTTGCGCTACGAACCTGGCGACTAGAGTTCAATTCCCGCTCACGGCCAAAACCAGTGGCGATTATCTGAACCGGCCCTGGGCTTCCCGTAGGTCGACTCAGACTCAAATGAGTACCTGGTGCGGTGTGTAAACATCGCTACTAGGCAGACAAAGGCGGTCGGGCGAGGTGCTAGCCACCCATCCCCTTGTGTGCCATAGGTGCTCTGTAACAGCACTTGCAGACAAAGGCGGTCGGGCGAGGTGCTAGCCATCCATCCCCTTGTGTGCCATAGGTGCTCTGTAACAGCACTTGCCCCCAACAGTGTGTCCAGGCAGGCTATACGGGGGATCTGTGTCTTTGTATGATGTGCCCTTGATTGGTCAAGGATTGCTTGCTCAGAACTCCCCCTTCCTTTTCCGTATCTCGCAAATCGCGCGATAAATACAAATGCGGTGTTAATAATTTTAGAAATGTAGCCATGGTGTTTTTTTGTCAGCGTGGAAAAAGGTTAGCCTTGAGGCTACTGCTCACTTCAATTCTATTTCATCGGCAGTATATTCGGTCTTATTTTTTGGTTCTTTCGGTAAAGGCACGTATATAGAAAAAAGAACAATACAAATAAAGTGAATAAAAAAATACAAATAAAAAAACACTGATGTAGACTGTAGCAATGGTTCTTAATCGGAGTGAGTGTACTGGCAGTCTATAATGTAGACTGTAGCCTAGTTATTAAGTTTGGTGAGTGTACTGGCAGTCTATATTGTAGACTGTAGCAATGGTTATTAAGCTGGGCGAGTGTACTGGCAGTCTATAATGTAGACTGTAGCCTGGTTCTTTAACCTCGGTGAGCGTACTGGCAGTCTATAATGTAGATTGTAGCCTGGTTCTTAACCTCGGTGAGTGTACTGGTAGTCTATAATGTAGACTGTAGCCTGGTTTTTTAAGCTGGTAAGCGCATTAACAGTCTATGCTGTAGACTGTAGCAATGGTTATTAAACTGAGTGAGCGTACTGGCAGTCTACAATGTAGACTGTAGCCTGGTTTTTAACCTTAGTGAGTATACTGGCAGTATATAATGTCGACTGCAGCCTGGTTATTAACTTGAGTGAGCGTACTGGCAGTCTATAATGTAGACTTAATTTGGTTCTCTCAATAAAAAATAGTAAGAACAAGTGTGCGAATGTTTTTCATCAAACAGTGAATGACAAAGGGATGTAAATGAATATAAGATGATATGCGGCACGCATCAAATACCAATGTCATTGTTTTAAAATCTTCGCAATCACGTTAACATACTTTCCGCGCTCGCTACATTATGATATGAGAGCCCAAACGCATGCGGAAACAAATATCAGTTGGCGCCCATTAAACACCGTCCCTCTCACCACGAATCTCAGGATGTGCCGACCTTCCCTACAAGTGATGTCACTCACAGAGATGCAGCTCGTCTCAGAAGGCCGTGTGCGCATGCGCCCCGTGGTCTACACCCGCGATGGGTTTGTTGATCAAAGACCGCTTGCTTGTGCTACCATGCAGAGTTTTATGGGGTTTTTAAAAATTCTTAAATCTTTGGGGATAGATACAATGATGGACGCTCGCGGTGGCTCTTACTACTAACGCGTGCGTCGAAGTCATTGTCCGCTAGGGAGGGAAAATCCATAAGACGCAGCAACAGCAGCGTCTGCAAACTGTGGCGGACGCGCAGCGCGGCCCTGGGGAGACGCATTGATCCGCGCGGAGGAAGCGGCAGCGGCGCCGCCGCCTTTGATTTGCCGAGCCACGAGCCGCGAAAGGGTTCACGCGTGTTGTGCCAACGGAGGCGATGATCGCTGTTGGGTGACCGATGCACACATCCAATGGTGTTCTAGAAGGGTTACAAAGCTCAATTGGCAGATAGCATCAGTAGAGTCGGCTAATGTCGAGAAACATATTATCAGGATTGTTTGGTGCTTCGGGGCAGGGTCAGCCCTTACGTTCTACATTGTTCTGAGTTTTGTGCAGAACACTTACACATCTACAGTACCACCACCATCATCATTAACTCGCTACTCGTGGAGCTGCGAAAGTCAAGTCGCCGGCACGAAGCACGTGTTGGCGCCGTGTGTTATGCCGCATGGGTAAAGATAGGCGCAGCTATTCAGTGTCTCTAGTTGACGTGATTCTTTTCATCTTGGAATAAACGTAATAAGGGGTCACCGTACAGATGAGCACAATTGATGGCGCACCGCACGTTTGCTGAGCACAAGGTACCAGTTGCTGGAGGGACTCGAGTGTGGAACGCAGCAGAGTTGTGTACATCGAGAGGGAAATCACTGACGGCGGACCGGGATCAGCATTTTTTGCATCACAGTCGAGCGAGAATATGACGGGAGGGTTTTTTTGTTGGAAATACAATTGTAAATAAAAGCGAGAGAGTAATGTAGCAACAGAATAACTTACAAGTGGAACATTTTCGATGGGTGCGTATTACCTGCCACGATGATACACGGGTCGGAAACACGTCGACTGACACAAACCACGGAAGTCAAGTTGAAATGTGTGCAAAAAAGTAGTGGGAGGTTCATGTTCCGATTCACACTGAGGGAGCGAAAAGAACACGTGGATCAGAGAACTCACTCAAATTAGAGACGTCGTGCATGTATGTGTCTACCATATTGATTATTGGGAACAAAATATCGGGTCATACATCGCCTGGATGATGATTGGCCAATGGCCAAGACTAATGACGGAATGGTAGCCAATGGAGCGAACACGCCGGAAAGCCATGACCCTCCACGGAGATGGAGCGACGAGATCGGATCATGCGCGCGAGCGAGATGGATTGTGGCGACGTTTTGGGAGGCCTTCATCCAGCAGTGGATAGATGATATCTGCCGTTGCAGATGAGCACTTAAACTGCGCTGATGGTAGCCGATTATGGGAGGAGCAGCACTTTAATGTCAGTATTCATCTCCTTATTTTATTGTAAAATCATTTATTAAATGTCTGTTTCGAAGCATTCGATACGTCATTTAAACCCTAATTGAACAACCAAATGTTACAATTGTAAGGCTACATGGAACAGTACACGTTACAGACGGGTATTACAAGAAGTATTAAATACACTCACAAACGTGGGGCTTAATCTCTCACTCGATGCTAGGCCGGCTTGGAGTAGGGATTATCGGAACAAGGCAGTACCACTAGATTACAAGGTTACACATATCCATAACACTCCGATATTATCGTACCCGATACTGGACGTGACCTGTACAAAGAATTCCCCGGACAAAGTTGCGAACTGACGCGCACTGGTCAACACAGAAAACATTTTCACACACAGAGTTGTGATCAACAAATAAATAAACCAAGCTCGCTCCAACAGCCCAACTCGCCCTCTCTGAGCTGGAGAAGTTGTCGGTCTCGCGCTGGCTTGTGCGTCTGTGTGTGTACATGCCACGGGGAGTGCGAGTCATTGTGCGGCGACACGATGCAGTCGAAGCCAAGGGCTTTTGTGCCACGCGTAATGGATTGGGCTGGGAGTCGCGTGTCGCCTCGCACGCGCGAGCGAGACATACGGGAGGCAGCCACGACGCCGCAGACGGTGGGTGCGCCGAGCACGGAAAGCACGCGGGGAAATTATAGCCACGGTTTATACAGCGGCCCCCTCCACGGAGCAGCGAGACAAAGGCTCCGCACGGGGAGGAGACGGGGGGGTGTGGGATGGAGGAGCCTTCGCTTGGGGGAGCTGGCGGGGTTAGCGCTGTGCGGTGTGAGTAGGGGTTGAACTATCGCAAACGCGAGACAAAGGCGGGCGTCCTCATTCACTTTTCATTACAGTATATTGTTATTTCTGGGGTGTTCACCCCCACCGCGCCACCCCTCCGTGCCCCCCCCACCCCGTTCCCTATTCTGCACGGCCCGTGTCGCTTAATCGATCGATTGGGCCGACAACAGGTTGGAGGTGGTGCGAGCGAGTTAATTAAAAAGGGCGTCCCGCCGCCAAGGTCCCGTGTCCCATTCGACACGGGGCGGCCTCTCAATGCGCGGAGTGACGTGGGCTGGCGACTTCGCTGCCGAGCGCAGACTCCGAACTCACCCGGCAACCGGTGCCGGGCAACATCGACACAGCCGGAGAGCCCGCCAGCCAGCCAGCTTGCTCAGCCGTCCCACGCCTCAGGATGGGGTCCCCGGTCTGCACCCCCATCCCCCCCTCCCCACCTCGTCAACCCCTCCACCCACCTCTCACCCGTCCCGCGACAGCCAACACTGCCCCCCGTGGTGCGTCCACTTTCCTTCTCGCGTCCATCACTGCGCGCTGGTCTGAATGTGAACTAGGGGGGCAGTTGGGGTGGGTGGGGGGAGAAAACGCAACACGAGCAACGTGCTCTGCTAAGATACCCACGGAAGCCTCCCTGAGTCGAGAGAATCTCGGGTTGGCAGGGTTGTGCATCGATAAACAGGACCCTGGTAAATGTGCTCATCAAAGAGTGTTTAGCACGTGGGAATAACGTGGACATCTTGAATAAAGACGCCACGCTATGAGATGGACTGATAGTCAAACCCCCCGCACCATGGAATTAAATAATGCATTGCTCTAACATGCAAAGTATAATAAATGGTAATTAGTATACAGTGTTTGATTTCAGCAAGAACAGTCCTGAACACTGTTCAGAAAATTGTTGGCTACGCCACGTCAGTCTCTTTATTGTGTTCACGTCATCCTACGATCGTGGCAGACCACGTGCGTGAATAACGCGTAGGGTTACCAGATATGTCCCCGAAAGACTGCACTAGGGAATATAGATCACAATGATATAGGATTATTATGGATAGATTAAACTTCTATTCTCGTTCTAGATTTGAAGCTTTCGTGACTGCAATGATTCATATTCTCAGGTTTTTTCGGTAAAGTCACGTAGGTAAAACATTAAAAGTAATGAAAGTAAAATAAAACAAAAATAAAAATAAAATTCACGACGTTTCGGAGGCAACACACACCGTCACAGCCAGATTAGCTGCATCAAGTCTATTCTCGTGGCAGTGCCATACGCCGATAATGCTGACACCAAGGCAGCCGAGTTGCGTTCCGCAACATGTCGAGTGAAATGATAAGCCCTCTTTAATATATTCATGACTCCGTGACGGAAGAAGTCAAATTATGCACTAGTTCTGTAGTATTCCTCCTATTAATCTGGTGTCAAACAAAACACATCTGGGCAGCGGGGTGGTGACGCAGTGGTAACGCTAGTGCCTCATAGCAAGGAGGCCCTGGGTTCGATTCCCGACTCCGGGTACCTTTTTCTGGAGTGTGTATGTTCTCCCCCCGTTTTGCATGGGTTTACCCCAGGTCCCTCCCCCATGTAACTGATATCGACCAAGACATCCCAATGCTATGCACTTAAATGAAAAATACTTAAATTGGGACTAAACAGAGCAAAATCACCCCCGACTGTGAAATCTTGGCAGGATCCTCCGTGGGACGTTCTTGGGTAAACACGCGTCATATTTAAACAGTTTCCGACTGCATAGCGGTGGCCAGAGGATGCCTTTATATTGATGGAATTATTGAATCTATTCGTGCAGTGTTTTTTTGTTCCCCTCTTTTAGCGTGCGGGTTTCTCTGGGCACTCCGCTTCCTACCACTCGCGTATACAACACCAAACAACTCTCCCGAACGTCACGCCCTCCCTGACAAACCTGGAGGGTCTCAGGAAGTCAACGCAAGATGCCCACGTGCACGGGTACGAAAGCAATAAATGCTGCCACACGGAACCACTGCCGGCATTGGTGGACAGCAGAAGTTGGATATCGGGTATGGGGGATATCAAGGGCAAAGGGGACAGGGGATGTCTCAAGGCTCTTGGATGTGTCCCCTTTCAATTTACTTCACGAGCCCCCTCGACTCCGCGATCGGGTCCACGTGGACCAATTGCATCCTGACACCCAATATTACAAAACAATAATGGCGTCTCAATGGGCTCTCATCCTGCTATAAAGTTCATATTTACGAAACAGACCAAACACATGCTCGACCATACTTCACCGCGCTGGTGAGTGCGGGTTGGTGAAGCGTGGGCAGGCCCATGACCACCGGTCGTATTTTTGCACGCGTCGCCTTGTGTGCAGCGAGCCCCAGACTGGACACCGCAAGCAGTGGCCGCCTTGAGAAGTAGGAGGCTGCGGGGGGGGGGCTCTGGCGAGCAGTGACGGCCGGGGTTGGGGGGGGGGGGACGCGCCACCGCGTGGCCCCGCGCCTCCGGTGGGCAGCGACGGGCCCCGCGGTGGCGCTGCTCCGCTGCCGCCTGCTGGGCGCTCTGTGAATGAGCGACGCGGCTGGGGTCGCGCCTCTCTCTCGAGTGGCCACCACGGGGGGGAGGCAAGCGCACGGATTGATTGATCGTGGTTGTGACGGACGCAAGCGCAGCGATGTCCAGTTCAGATCAGCACCGAGGCAATCGCTAATCTCCGAGTTTACAGTCCTGAGCCACTGGTGGAAATTCCACATTCCTACGGCCACGCGAGTGATAGCCACTGTTGAATTCTCCAGTGGCTACTTGTTTTTTGTTAATTGACCTCGTAAGGAGTATGGGCTGAGTGAACCCCATAACCAGGATTTGAATTCGCAACCTTCCCGCGAGAATTTTAACTTTTTCCGCTGAGCCCTCCGGGTGGATACAATTGGTTTGAACCATGACAAACAATCAACTGAGTCCCTTATATTCTAAACGTGGACATACTTGCCAGAGGTCTGTTTCGCTGTGTTCCGTTTTTTTTTTTACGATATGAACATTACGATAAGTCCGGCAACCAAAAAAACAAGAAGAGCCATTTTTTTTAATTCGGTAAAAAACACAATATTTAAAGAGCCACAATTCACGTGAATACGAGACGGTCGTCCTGAATAACGTCACGAAACAGTCCTTAATGAGCCGCATGTCGTTCCGGAGCCGAAAGCTGCCGACCCCTGCCCGTGGTAAACTAGACTTCCATGGTGAACTCGATTTACAGAGAAAACTGAACTTCCATGGTCAACTGATCTTCGTGGTAAACTGGACTTATATGTTGAACTGGACTTCCATGGCAAACTGAATTTCCATGGTGAATTGGATTTCCATGGTGAACTGGACTCCCGTGGTAAACTGGACTTCCATAGTGAACTGGACTTTCATGGTAAACTGAACGTCCATGGTGAACTGGATTTCCAAGGTAAACTGGACTTCTAAGGTAAACTGGACTTCCATTGTGAACTGGATTTCCATGGTGAATTGGATTTCCATGGTGAACTGGACTCCCGTGGTAAATTGGACTTCCAAGGTAAACTGGACTTCTATGGTGAACTGGACTTTCATGGTAAACTGTGCTTTCACGGTTAACTGGACTTCCATGGTGAACTGGACTTTCACGGTGAACTGGACTTCCATAGAGAACTGGACTTTCATGGTAAACTGGACTTTCACAGTGAACTGGACTTCCGAGGTAAACTGGACGTCCATGGTGAACTAGGCTTTTGTGGTATCCTGGACTTCCATGGTGAACTGGACTTTCACGGTGAACTGGACTTCCATGGTAAACTGGACTTCCATGGTGAACTGAACTTTCATGGTGAACTGGACTTCCCTGTTCAGGGCACAGCAACCAAAATAACAAGAAGAGCCTTTTATCATTTCAAGAGTCGCACTGCAGTCCTTTAAAGAGCCACATTGCGGCTCCGGAGCTGAAGGTTGCAGACCCCTGCACTATATGGTCCAGGTATTTTTTAAAATAATCTCGATGGGTCCTTACCTGAAGGTCATAAGTGCCAGGATGTCCCCCGCCCCCCCCCTCAAAATTGTGTGGATATTATCCGTGACCTCGTAAAACAGAAATGCAAAACAGACACGGCTACGTTCCCTGAATGTTTGACTCAAACGCTTTGTGTTGCGACGTTCCACACGGCTCTGCCGCACACGCATCGCACTTCACACGGAGTAAAACAAAACTGCAACCGTCAGAACTGAACCGTGGAAAGAACAGCAAAAATAACCGTGGGTTTAAATGATATGTAAATATTTATTTCACAATATTCAAAAACAAGTCTCATTAAAACAACGTTATTATTTCAATGTTGACAAATTAAATATCCTACAGATAGTTTAGTTCAATGCCAATATGGAGACTACATATTTGAATAGGAAAAGTGTGGCTTTTTCATATGGAATGTATATGCACTTGTGAGACAAGGTTAAAATACATACATCTAAGCATAGTACTGGTACAATATTGAAAGATAGCAGTGCACGTATATGACTGCATGACAGCATATTTTAATTAAACATTAACCATCAGCAAATGCTATCCTAATCAACTTCAAGAGGGATGTCAAAATAGTTAATATAATCTTGCAAAGATCCTTTGAAACATTTTCAAAGGAAGACAAACCCTCATCACCAGTTGCTCTTCTCGTGCCAATACGCCCCTAGGCCTGTGCGTGCCAGCTTGTCCCGCGTAAGCCTTGAGAGCTTCGCTCGTGACAAACGGCTCTCATGAGAGTTTCAGGTCGCACCGTAGCGCTCCTGCCGCATCGCTGCAGTGACGTCAAGTTAATAGCTACAGCCGCTATGCACCAATGACATCACTTGATCACGCTTGTAAGTCAATTTAAAAGTCTTAATTTCCGTTCACAGAGTTGTAACTTGTGCCTGGATACGGATCGACACGAGACAGCGCTTTTGGTGGGTTGCATCTTCCTTCAAGCGAGTAAACGATTTTACAGTTGTAAACAGTTCTACTTCACTGGTTTCAAACATTTCTGAAAGCCAATGGCTCTGGTCCTTTGTGTTGTTCGCTAACTTGGCCCCGACCATGCCTATGCTAGAGCAGTCGTTCACTGAGTCGTAACAGTTTTTACATGACCACAAGGCCACGACGTCACCGTGTGGTTCAGTAAGGCGCACAAGAGTGGGCCATCTTAGACGTATGCTTTCACACGTGATCTCTGGGTATATTTTCATAGATTTAACCTCAGGAATCACTCACACCATAAATCACATTCCCACTCCTGCAAAAGTGACTTTGGCCTCAATGGGCTCTCACTGGGTAATCAATTACGTTTATGGACATACGCGCACGTTCACAATTATCACCGGCATCGTTCGGAGGAGACCTGTATAAAATGTGAGCGAGCATCTGTTTGTTGTACACGACCCTTGCGTGCTCTGCATTTCTCCGGTCAGAGTTCTGTGACCTCGAGGATCTCCTGTCCGGCGGCGATGATGCTCTTGTTGATGGGGATGGTGCACGTGGTCGAGTTCTCCAAGCCGCCGACGCCCTTGGCCGTGTGCGCCCCCTTGGCCGTGTGCGCCCCCCGACCGTCGCATGGTCTGTAGCGGTGAGCGGGCGTCGACTTGGCCGACTCGCCGTAGCCCTCGTCCGTGCGCACCGTCTCAGAGCTGCGCGCCAGGCCGTCGGCGACCGCCCCGGCCAACCCGGGCCCCGACGCCGACCCCGACCGCGACCTGTCGTGCCCGGCCGCCCGCCCGGCGCCCGCTCGCCGCTCGTCCTCGTGGAGGCTGCCGGGGTCGGAGGTCAGCAGCGTGCCCGTGCTACCCTGCAGGGCGCGCACTCCCTCCCCTCCGCCGGGAAGCTCCACGGGGGGGTGGTGGCGTAGGCGCAGCGAGGCCACCACCTGTTCGGGGTCCGCCAGCCCATCCCGCTGCTGGTCGCTGCTGCCCGCCGCCTCGTCCGCGTCATCGGATCCCGCTGGTATGAGCTGCGGGGGCGTGAGTGGGGGTGATGGTGCGTTACGGTGCGTCGCGGCGTGGCTCTCGTTTCACATCAAGTTCACGAGAGTGGCCGGGACGGTGCGTCAGCACGCCATGCTTGTCTGCGCCTATTGGGAGACGCGTGTTTTTTGGTTTGTTTTTAAACCCTATTGCCGTATTTTGGGTCATTTTTAAATGTTGCAATAAGTCTCCTGTGAAGTGAATCTTTAGCATCTGCATTACAACAGATTGGGCACTCTAATACATTAACCATGTAGAATTAACAGGCAGGAATTGTGTTGTTAGTGACTGTCTATTGTGGATGGCACCGCGCACGAGAGAGTGGTGTGACCAGCACCACACCCAGTGTTGATGTTTACACACCGCAGCAGGAAATCGTTTATTCCGCTGTGGCTGGGAATTAAACTCGGGTTTCCGTGTTGGTTGCGCAGCACATGAAACACTGTGTCACCATGCGCCACAACACACGACACAAACACGCAATGATTTCGTCGTGTCGTCTTAACAGACGGTTGGGGAAAGTGCTGTTAGCGAGCCCCTATGAAGGCCAGCATGGCACATGGAGAGGGTGGGTTGCCGGCACCATGCCCGGCCGCTTTTGTCTCCCCAGTGCTAATGTTTGCATACCGCACCAGGTACTGATTTGAAGCTAAGTTGACCCAAGTGAGGCCCAGGGATCGATTCATATATTCGGCACTATTATTGGTCGCAAGCAGTGTTACTGAACAGCAGTGTTGTTCACTAAATTTCAGATACGGGCCACTTTCGCCGACGAGATATCGGTGGGAGGGATGCCACACCTTTGAAACCATTGGGGTTTGACAGCAGCACGGTGATGGGGGGGTGTTTTCACATGCTGTGTATATTTCGGTAGCCACATACAGACACACACGCACGCAGTTCTGGGTAGAATCATGTGGCAGTACGAGGTACAAACGTCAGTCAAGCCCTAGTTGCGCTTCAGCCATGCTGAGTGCACACCGAGCTCACGCGCTGTGGCCATCACACAGGAATGGAGACCAGAACGTTTGGAAATGGGTGACGTGGAATGGGTGAGGAGGTTCGAGAGTCTGGAGGAGTGCGGGAGAGATGGGAGAGGGGGGGGAGTGTGGGAGACATGGGAGAGTGGGGGAGTGCGGGAGAGATGGCAGAGGGGGGGGGGAGTGCAGGAGACATAGGAGAGGGGGGGAGTGCGGGAGAGATGGCAGAGGGGGGGGGGGAGTGCAGGAGACATGGGAGAGGGGGGGAGTGCGGGAGAGATGGGGGAGAGGGGGAGTGCAGAAGAGGGTGTAGGAGAGGGGGGTGGGGGGGGAGTGCGTGGGTAGAGAGGTGGTGTTGGGGGAGGTGCGGGAGTTCGTGCGTTGAGGGTGGGATGGAACCTCGGTGGTGGATGAGCTCTCGGCGATGCTAAGCGACTTGTGCAGCACGCGCGCTGCAAACAACTTTTTGAGGCGCAGGTAGTCGTCCAGCACCACCTTGAGCAGCGAGCCCTTGCGAGGAGCGCAAACACAGATGCGGCAGAAGTAGCAGAAGCGAGTGCGATGGCAGTGGAGCGCAAGCGTGAAGAACAACGGCAATCACAACGGTCGTCATCAACCCCCTCCCTCTGTCTCTCTCCTCTGGACGAGGGCCATTGCCCGCAACGTCAGCCAAAGTTTGTGGAAATTTTTTTTGTAATGCCAAGAATGATATAATAGTTTACAGCCGTTTGTTAATCCACTGCTGGATAAAGGCCTCCTTGTGCTGCATCCACCATGGAAGTTGTTTGACCATACGTCGCTCTACTGGTCAGTACGTGTTGAATCGGGGACCCAGGCCTGGTTCAGATATGACTCAATAATCGTGTTAGCAGCGGCTCGAAATCTAATTCAAGTTAATCACTGCATCATAAGGCAGTGTTAATAACGTGTGATGAGAGTTTTTGATTTTCCACGCTTGAGTACGTGTGCAATACTGAAGAACATGGAATGGAGTTGGTCACAAAGTCACACATCAAGCAGTTTGTACCCAAAATGTAACAATCCCCTGCCCTCCCCTCATCGCCATCATCTTCCCCACCATTCACACTCACCTCCACCCATCATTCTAACCATAGGTCTCTCTTTAACAAATAATTCTGGTCTCAATGGGCTCTTGCCTGGCTATAACGGTCGTCCAGTCTAGTGGCTCAGCGGTTGAGTGATAGGTAGGTTGAGAGATAACTTGGCAAATTATCCCTCTGGGGTCAATAACATGAATGCCACTGTATGGGGAAGTCAGCGATGGTTGTTCTATTCAGAGACTCGCCCCTGCCATCGGCACGTGGATGTTATTCCTCTGCCTCAGGGCTATAAAACGAGCACTGCCTCGACACTCATTTGGGGAAGGACACTGCTCTGTTTTTATGGTGAGGATCTGGTGAGAGGGAATCGATGTGGTGAGGCAGCTATTGGCGAGCGCATTCCTCTCTCCAAACGGGCAGAGACATGCCGTGGCTTGACTTGGCACGGCGTCGGAGCACATGGCGGCCGTACCTTGACGGGGCCGTCGCGCATGATTTGGCCGAGCCGTGCGATGTTGTCATACTCCTGGATGGCAGCGCGCAGGTAGCGGTCGTCCTCGGATTTGGTGCCTCCTGTCAGCGGATCTCGGCCAAATGTGCCCTGGTGGGGGGGAAGGGGGTCAAGGGGACGGCTTAATGAACTGACAAGCGTGGTTCATAACATATGTTTAAGTTAGGCCAAGTGATGATCTGAGCGAATTTGTGCCATAAAGGCCCTCCACCACCCGATGTGACGAAATAGAATGAGTTCCTTTGTTGCTTCCTCTTTTTCTTAATTTGCATGACTTTTGAAAAGCGACGGACGCATTCGTAACGGTGAGTTTTGCGAAGTACCCACCTGCAAATCTTGACTTAAAGCTTTCGTGGCTGCAGGAATTCATATTCTTTGGGTCTTTCAGTAAAATCACGTAGATAGGTTCAAAGAAAAGAACAAAAAACTACGACATTTCGATTGCAACACAAGCGGTCGTCATCAGGAAAAGGGGGGTTAGCTTCTAAAGACAACTGTTTATAAAGGTTTCAAATCGGCGTAGCCCAAATGTCAGCAGCCAATGTTAATGTAAATGGTGGGCAGTGACCGCGGCGGTGATGGGTTTTCCACCAATCAAAGGGCTGCCAGGTAAAAAATTAGCATATTAATGTAAGATCGATGAGCATCCTCCACTGCGAGCGCGCCAAGGTGGCTATGCTAATGCAAAAGATTAGCATGGTAATGTGAGAGATTAGCATGTTAATGTAACAGATTAGCATGGTAATGGAAGATCGCCAAGCAGCGACCTCGAGGATGGCGCTTGAGGTGGCTGTGTTAGTGTGAGAAATTTAATCTGTTAATATAAAAATTCAGAGCCGAAAATAACTAATATCGGAAGGTGGTAGGATAGCAACATCACAGCCAGTCTTCTTACGTTTTTTTTCGGTAAGGTCACGTAGGTAAAAAATTAAAATTAATAAAAGTAAAATAAAATAAAAATCACGATGTTTTGGAGGCAACACAAGCTTCCGTCTTCAGGTGGAACCGTCACAGCCACGACAGCTGTATCAAGTAAATGAGAGATTACAAGAGCTACCACTCCGTATATATAATGCTTGAAGAGGGGAAGGGCCAAGTACGGCACACTTTTTATTAATATGGTAAGGTGAGGCTTAAGACTAAGAATAGACTGCATAACAAAAGACTGAGCCTTTGTTATGGAGAGGTACGGTTTGTGACTACGCCTAGCCTACATAACAAAAGTGTGAAAATTGAAAAAACTAAACCTGGTAAAACAAAACTGGCTGTCTATCAATAACCTGTAATAGTTGTCTGTCAAATAAGATGGTCCAAATAAGTGTAGTTAAATCTTTTTTGCATGGTTAATCACATCTTTCCAATGATTACTCAGTTTGTAACCATCATCACGGTTGAAATTATGTCTGTGTTTGTATATTTGTATGGCTTCGTGTACAAACCTTTGATGGTAACCAGGAGGTTTGCAGAGCACCTTGGTCTCAGAAAAGACAATTTCATGAGAGCCCACAGAGTTGTAGCAATGATCGGCAACGGCCGAAGAATCAGTTCTGCCGTGTTTCAGATCTGACTTGTGCTCGCGGACACGATCAGAAACATGACGTTTCGTTTCTCCAATGTAGCAATCACCACAACTGCAATCACCACAACTGCTACATTGGAGAAACGAAACGTCATGTTTCTGATCGTGTCCGCGAGCACAAGTCAGATCTGAAACACGGCAGAACTGATTCTTCGGCCATTGCCGATCATTGCTACAACTCTGTGGGCTCTCATGAAATTGTCTTTTCCGAGACCAAGGTGCTCTGCAAACCTCCTGGCTACCATCAAATGTTTGTACACGAAGCCATACAAATATACAAACACAGACATAATTTTAACCGTGATGATGGTTACAAACTGAGTAATCATTGGAAAGATGTGATTAACCATGCAAAAAAGATTTAACTACACTTATTTGGACCATCTTATTGGACAGACAACTATTACAGGTTATTGATAGACAGCCAGTTTTGTTTTACCAGGTTTAGTTTTTTCTTTTTTCACACTTTTGTTATGTAGGCTAGGCGTAGTCACAAACCGTACCCCTCCATAACAAAGGCTCAGTCTTTTGTTATGCAGTCTATTCTTAGTCTTAAGCCTCACCTTACCATATTAATAAAAAGTGTGCCGTACTTGGCCCTTCCCCTCTTCAACCATTATATATACGGAGTGGTAGCTCTTGTAATCTCTCATTTACTTGATACAGCTGTCGTGGCTGTGACGGTTCCACCTGAAGACGGAAGCTTGTGTTGCCTCCGAAACGTCGTGATTTTTATTTTATTTTACTTTTATTAATTTTAATTTTTTACCTACGTGACTTTACCGAAAAAAAAAACCTAAGAATATAAAATCCTTGCAGTCACGAAAGCTTCAAATCTAGAATCACAGCCAGTTATGACTCAAACTGGTTAATAACGTCCTTCCAATGATTGCTCAGTTTGTACCCATCTTCTCGGTTGAAATTGTGTCTGTGTCTATATATATGGATGGCTTCATGAACGAATCTTTGTTGATAGCCAGTGGGTTTGCAAAGTACCTTCGTCTTAGAGAAATCTGTCTGAGACCATACAACCATTCACTGGTAAGACCACTTCAGCTGTACTTAACTAAGCTCACTCGGTATCGTTAATTAAGGACATCTCACTATCTCCAGGTGATTTGCTCGTTATGTTCGATGTGGTTTACCAAAGTTACTGTGCCTGACACCATTGCAATCATCACAAGTGTGGCAATGGGCCAAGTGGTGATGAGAGTGGTGGATTGTACTTTACTGCCGTCGCACGTAGGCTCGCAGAGAGACCCACAGTCTTGCGTCGCAAAGCTTAGACTCACAGTAAAACTTGAGGCGTGATTCGGCTGTTATAAAGTTAATGCATTTCGGATGTGAAATGAAGCAAACAAAATAAAACAAGCCTCTTGCTAATATATCATGAACAACAACTTGTGCTCTTGGTAACATGAATACTCAAGGCAGGGAAACATAGGAGCTATATAAACATTTATGGATATGTACCAATTATAAATAATAGTTTGTGTTGCTGGTTTATTATTTATTGATGCTTGTTTGCCCAGGAAAGCCTCACCGAGTCTCAAGAATTTGTCAGGAGGGTCCTGCCAAGTGTTTTTCAGTAGGGACGGCGATGTTGCTGCATGTTTCAGCCAATTTATTAATTTGCATGCAAATCCATAATAAAGATTTTTTTGGGTTAAATATAAATGTTTAGTTAAATCCACCACCACGCAACACAGCCAATTAGTAAGGTTTGTGATGTAAACAAAACATGCAAATTAGTTACTAGTTCAGCACACTGGTGTGTTGGAGAGTAAATCCACAATATTTACAATTTGAGTATGATAGCGGGTTTAACGACACATTTATATTAACGAGATCTAACCCAAAAAAACCTCTATTATGGATAATATCGGTCACGAAAACCTACATATTAAACTTGCAGGTAAATTTTCACCAGTGGGATGTTTTGGCCAACAGTTACATTGCATAATTTTTTGTTTACCATGGGAGGAAACCGTAGAATCAAGAAGAAACCAATGCAGAAGTACAGGGCAGAACTTACAAGCTCCGCCGTATGTATGTTGAACTTCTATTGCACCGTACGCAGTCAACTGCGCTAATTGGAGGTGATTGCTCACACACGCATGTTGCAACATACAAACTCCACACGGAACAGCGTCCGAGTCGGGAATCGATCCGAGGCCCTCTATGAGGTACGATTGTTACCGCTGTGTCATCCGATAGATCATCAACATGGTGAAGGTCAGGGCTCGGTGGGAGGGAGGCAGGGAGGGTGGGAGGCAGGGAGGGTGGGAGGCAGGGAGGGTGGGAGGGAGGGAGCAGACACGTTACTGTGACGGCGCCAGCGCCTGCTGCAGCGAGGATGAGATGGGCGTTTTAACGGCATCGTTAATTCCTGCGCGATGTGCGTCAGTGTGGTGGCGGCATGGCGCAGTGGCAACGCTCGCGCCGCTTCACAGCAAGAAGGCCATGGGTTCGATCCCTGACTCGGGCCCCTTTCTGCGTGCAGTTTGCATGTCCTCCCCCTGTTCTGTCATGGGTTTCCTTCGAGTTCTCCGGTTTCCTTCCATCGCTGAAAAAAAGTATCCAATGTGACTGGTATTGGCCAAACATACCCATGCCGAAAAACAGCCTGGAAACTACTTAATTTCAGACACAGTAGCAACAACTAGGCAGGAACCCTCCGAAAAATAATAATCTTGAGACTCTGTGAGGCTTCCCTGAGTAAACAATGACGATGGTAATAATAATCCACCACGATAGTGCAACGTACATATTGTACCGAGTCACGACCACAAGACTCACGTGGGTCTTGGCGGGGCTGTTCCACAGCTCGGTGATGTCGCTGAGGTTGTCCGGAAGGCCATCGTCATGCTCGGCCTGTGCCGCCAGCTCCATGTCGCGGTAGTACGGGTCCAGCCACACCGGGTTGGCCCTGCGCGCCCACACGGACACTTCACAGCCGCCGCTCGGGCGACGGTGGACGACGGCGACCCCACCGCCCCAGGCCGTTGTTGTTGGTCCGTCATTGGGTGAGGGCATCCCACACGCCAAAGCGGGCCATGGGGGCTATCTGATCACACTTCACCGTCAGTGCAATCGGCTATCCGATCGCACTACATCCGTTCCTCCCATTAACATGGTCGGCTATGTACGGTGCGAACGAAGTTCAACATACAAAGATCCCCCCCATATAGCGTTAACAGACTGTTGGGGCAAGTGCTGTTTGCAAGTAGCGCCTATGAAGGCCGGTGGTGGGTGGCCAGCACCACGCCCGGCTACTTTTGTCTCCCTAGTGGCAATGTTTACACACCGCACCAGACACTCATTTGAGGCTGAGTCGATCTGGAGGAGGTCCAGGACCGGTTCAGATAATCGTCACTGGTGTTGATCGTGAACGAGAATGGAAACCGGGTCGCTGTTTTCGCAGTGCAGCGCACTAATCGCTACACTACATATACAGTGTGGGTTGATGATACAAGAATGGATTCTTCCGTACTGCCCTCTGCTGTCTACAACATAGCCCCACAGCCCATGACTGTGTGCACAATGGACACCCAATCTGAGCACCACCCGGGCTCAACGTCTCAGATCTGACGGGATTGGGCGCATTGCATGTGATATTGGCCTGAGACATTCCGACACGCTCGCTCGGAGCTTTAGTCTTGGAATAACGATTTTGCGGTCGCGTGACGCGCTGATTGAATTACATCTCGTGCCTTTTAATGTCAATACCGTGGGATCGCTACCAATGTCACTGCCTTTGAAGCCGAGATAACGAGAGCAGAATCACGAGTCGAATTCGGCAGCCTGTGACGTAGACCAGTATGGTGATTTATTTTGCGCATCTTCTTTCCAAAATTGTTTTGAGCAATCACTCCAGTCTTGGGCCTCGATTACTCACTATATTATTGTCTGCCTTTACAGTATCCTCCAAACACTCTCGTGTCGTCCCTTTACAAGCTATGAGTAGAGCTACATCTGTAACTTGGTGATGCCATTGCATTATACGCCAGCCCGTTGATGGCGGCGCTTGCTGTGTGCAACTCACAATCAGACGGTATGGAGCTCAAGACTCAGTCCGAAGTCAACTCACACCTTCATCCCTCTGAGTTCTATAAAACGTGTACCACTTAATGGGAAGTATACATGGTTTCACTCAGTCCGAGTATAGGAATGTAGAATTTCCAGCTCTGACTCAGGGCTACAAACGGGAGATGCGACCCTGGCGCGCTCATCAAAGCAGGTAACCATTTTCACTTCGCATCGCGTTATGCGCTTGCCTGCAGGATAACGCTTCCGTTATCGCTTTCAGCTTGTAGACCAGGGGTCCTCAAACTACGGCCCGCGGGCCACATGCGGCCCGCCGAGGACATTTATCCGGCCCATGGTCACTAATTGGGCTGCGCTTGTGAGCACTAATTGGGCTGCGCTGGTGAGCACTAATTGGGCTGCGCTGGTGAGCACTCATTGGGCTGCGGTGGTGGGCACTGATTGGGCTGCGGTGGCGAGCACTGATTTGGCTGCGCTGGTGAGCACTGATTGAGCTGCGGCGGTGGGCACTGATTGAGCTGCGGTGGTGGGCACTCATTGGGCTGTGCTGGTGAATGGTTCAATGGGCCAATTGACTTGACTTGCCCCCCAGGCCTAAGGCTGCCAGCCCTCCCCTGGCTGTGCTTGACTGGCTCTCCCTCCCTCAGCTCCCTCACTTGCCCCTCGGCTCCACTCCCAGTGATATTCCTGTGTGCTGGGGATGTACTGCGATCTGTGAACAAAACTGCAGGTGTAATTAACTTTTTAATGACACCCGCACCAGTGTGAGCCTGGGGTAAAAGCGGAGTTCCCCCAATCAGACTGCATTGATGGGCAGTGCAGTCTGTATGTCTCTGTGTGGGCAAAGTTATTGCTGGTATATTGTTTTTGTAGCGCTGTACATATATATATTGGTATTTTACTAATAGCAATTTTGACTCCCTAGGAAACTGATGTCAAGAAAGAGAAAAATTGACTCGGAGTGTAGGATATTCAAAGAACAGTGGACTTATGATTACTTTTTCATGCAGTACAAGGAAAGAGCTGTGTGTCTGATATGCCAGAATATAGTTTCTGTGTTCAAATAATACAATTTACATCGACACTATGAAACTCAACATAAAGATAAATATGATTGTTTGGTTGGAGAAGTGAGAAAAGATAAAATATTAAAACTGAAAAATACATTAACAACTCAGCAAAATACTTTTGTGAAGCAGAAGCAGCTAAATATTTCATCACTGCGAGCAAGTTTTCAAGTTGCCAAGCTAATAGCGTGCACTGGCAGACCATTCGTGGAGGGAGAATTTGTTAAAGAATGCCTTCTTTCTGTTGCCAAAGAGATGTGTCCAGAGAAGGCCGATTTATTTAGTACAGTGAGTCTTTCAGGACCTACAATTACACGGAGGATTGAAGAAATGGGAGACAATTTGCATCAGCATTTGCAAAACTCCACAAAAAAACTTTCCTATTTTTACTTGGCACTCGACGAAAGCAATGATGTTCGTGATTCTGCACAACTTCTAATTTTTATTCGTGGGATGAATGACTATTTCGAAGTCACAGAAGAGCTTGCTGCACTGCAAAGCATCAAAGGAACAACTACAGGAGAGGATATCTATGAAAAGGTTTGCCAAACTGTGAATGGTTTGGAGCTGAATTGGGCTAAACTAGCCAGTGTGACAACTGATGGTGCTCCTAGCATGGTGGGGTCTAAGAAAGGAGTAATTGCTCGCATTAACCAAGAGATGGACAAACATAACCATTCTCATCCAATAGCCATACACTGCCTCATCCACCAACACGCGCTGTGTAGTAAATCACTGAAGTGGAACTCTGTTATGAAAATTGTGGTATCTTGTGTTAAATTCATTAGAGCTCATGCACTAAACCACAGACAAATTCAGGAATTTCTGTCTGAACTAAATGTTGACTATGAAGATGTTCTGTACCACACAGAAGTCCGTTGGCTGAGTCGAGGGAGAGTTTTGAAACGTTTCTATGACTTACTTCCACAGATTACAGCTTTTCTGCTTTCAAAAAACAAAGTACCAGAGCTCAATGATGCAGAATGGAAATGGCACCTTGCCTTTCTGACAGATGTAACAGAGCTACTCAACAGTTTCAATGTGCAACTTCAAGGAAAGGGGAAGCTCCTCTGTGATATGCAATCACATGTCAAAGCATTTGAAGTAAAATTAGGCCTCCTCATCAAACAAGTTAAGGAGGAAAACTTCTGCCATCTCCCCACAACTCAAAATCTGTTAGCGGAAAAACCATTGGTTGCAATTCCCAAACAAAACATGTGTGGATTCACTGGAAAAATTGCAAAAGGAGTTCCAATTTAGATTTAAAGAGCTTCATCTCCATGAACAGGACATACAGCTTTTCCGTAACCCATTTTCTATTGACATTAAAAATGTGGATACAATTTAGCAAATGGAACTGGCTGAACTGCAGAATTGTGACTCTCTGAAAGACGCATTCAAGTCAAGCAGCCTTCATAATTTCTATGCATCTCTCCCCTCTGAGACATATCCTCATCTCAGGAACCATGCACTCAAAATGGCAACCATCTTTGGCAGCACTTATGTCTGTGAACAGACTTTTTCCAGAATGAAACATTTGAAATCTCCAACCAGATCTAGACTAACGGATGCACACTTGCATTACTTGTTACGACTAGCAGTGACAAATATGGAACCGGACATTGACCATCTCATTAGCCAAAAGCAGGCCCATAGTTCCCATTGAAATACTGGCAAGTTTGTTGATTTAACTTTACTTGTTCTTCATTTTAAATATTGTATTTGTTCCCGTTTTGTTTCTTCACTTAAAAATACGATATATGCAGTGTGCATAGGAATTTGTTCATAGTTTTTTTTAACTATAGTCCGGCCCTCCATCGGTCTGAGGGACAGTGAACTGGCCCCCTGTTTAAAAAGTTTGAGGACCCCTGTTGTAGACTGTGCATTCAGACCACGGCGTCAGTGCGACTGACACTGCAACAGTGGCAATAAATGGCCTCAGTGGCTGCGAGAGAACTGGCATTGAGGAGAGAGACAGAAGGATCGTCCGACTTGCCCCTCCACGGCGAACTTGTTTGTGTTGGGCATGTTGTCCAGGATGTCCATGAAGCCCTGCTGGTTGCCTTGAGTGCACAGGGGTCATGGGGTCAAATGCACAGAGAATGGATTTATGAGACGGGGGCTTAAAGGGGCCTCGCTTGAATGAGCGACCCGAACGAAACGACGCGCAGGCGATGTTCGCTCACCGAGAGAGCCAGCAACGATGGCTCTTAGCTTCCGCTTGTGACTGAAAAAGACGAACACACACATGCACGCAACTGCTAACGCTGTATGCTCTGCACTAACATGGTCACAAGTGGCAGTTCGGAAATGCCGTAATGCCATGTTTCATGCAAGAGTTTGGTTTAGTCTTGTGGCATTGTAATGGTGAACACACTGGACTTGCCATCCAGAAGTTGCCAGTTCGATTCAATCTCCCAACAGTTGAAATAACGTGCACACTTCCTAAATCCCCACGCGTCCACCTGTGTCCACCGGGCAGTACAAATGAGTTCGCCGCAGGTAGTAGATGACAAGTCACGTACGGAGAGGTCAAATGCAGGTACCCCTGCCTGTCGCAAATGCCTGGCCAGAGTGCAGTGTGTAAAGAGTGGCCACAACCCTCCGGATTTCCCTGCACATGATGTCATATTGGCTATTGGCTTATCCAGCAAGTGTGCTCAGCACTAGAGGCCACGCAATGTGTGGGCACTGCCAACGTGTTTGTGGTGCGGGCAGCAACACGAATCCGCGACGCGGGAAGTCGGATGGCTCACGTGGTCCTGTAGTACCAGTTCATGACCACGAGGATGGCAATCACCAGGACGAGCAGAATGGCCAGGATGACGACGGCCATCTGACCCGAGGCAACACGCAGAGCACACGTCAGCCACGGGCAGCTCCGAGACAGCGGCGAGTGTGGGCAGGGTCGTGCGGGGTGACTCTCCTTGATTGATTGATTTGACAGTTTTTGTCTACGCGGGTAAGAAGCATTCTGCCTGAAGCTGTTGTTTTACGAGAATGACCCACGGAGGGACCCTTAGTGGAAAAACAGAAAGTTGCAGCAGCGAATCAATCACATTGCAGACACTGGTGAGGGGTCCCAGCTACCACGAGGTGTGCGTGTGGCTAAATCCGTGAGACACGAGTCCGTAGCTCACCCGGTGAGGGGTGTGAACTCACCTGTAGGGAGGTGAGGTCGTCGGACTTAGTGGCCACGACGGCCGGCTGAACGTCGAGCACGTTGTAATTCCGGAAGAGGTTCTTGAGCTGCTCCTTGTTGTCATCGATGAGAGCGATTACCCTGATGCGTCACAGCAAATGCTTACATTATCATCATCGTCGTCGTCAATGTCGTTATCATCGCTATCGCTGTCGTCTTAATCGTCATCACCGATGTCATGGATTACCATTGTTATCACTCGACAATGACAATAGATGTTATCATCTATCACGAGTAACATCCTTGCCATTGTCGGCATCATCAATGACTATAACCAGACGGACAATTGTCACTGATGTCATTGACATGACAATCATCATCATCACTACTACCATCATCCATTATCCACTACCCATTTATAAAAAAAGACTAAGGCTCAGTGTGCAGTAATTAATTATAAAATGTAATCTCATGGGTAATCCCTCCCCCAGTGTCACTGTCTGCTCGTGATCCTCACACGATGCTCAATCACTCACCTGCTAACATCCATGATTTGATTGGTGTCTTTGTTGACGACGTGGATGAGAACGTCCGACTGGGCGAAGTTCACCCGTCCGTTACTGTCCACGTGGTACTGGGAAAGAGGCCGTGCAATTGTTAAGTTATAGTCAACATATGGACGAATTGGCGGTACACCGGTGCAGCATAACACACCGGTCCTCATAAAACAGTCTAAAATCTAAATTTGATTCAGCAAATCTGTTTTATCAGTCTTTAATTGATGCTGTCACCAATTTTGACGCGATTTGAAGGTTTATTCAGTCTACTGACACTTGCTTCAAAAGGTCAATAATGACCGCTGATTTGGGACCTTTGAATCGAGGAACCGTCCAACCAAATCTAGGGCACGAGAAGTCAAATCTGCCTTTGGAACACGGAGCAGCCAATCGTTATCAGGCTGGGTACTGCTAAACGGCAATATAACTGTGAAGCACCATTGGAACCTCCTTTGCCAGTAGCAAAATATGATAATTGGCTTTTTACCCTTTTATCTGGCAACAAAACTGACACCTTTTTTACAAGGAGTCATGTTTGCATTGACCACAATACCTGCGGTCATCTGGTCCAACACCATGTGAGACTAGGCTCTAAGAAAAGCTGTCTCGGGTGTGGACCAATCAATTTCAAGGACAGTGCATACATTATCAGAGTTGTGTTTTTTTGTTTGCATTCCGACCGCAGGTATTGTGATCAATGCAACCATGACTCCTTGTAAAAAAGGTGTCAGTTTTGTTGCCAGATAAAAGGGTAAAAAAATAATTATCAAACTGTGAAGCTTCATGTTCAGCCGCTCGTAATATTCGTCTTCGGACTGCTACGACATCACGAGAACTGATTTTTACGCACCACCACCCCTCAAGATTTTATTACCAGAGTTGCAAATCACTGGAAAATAAATCATGATTACAAACTTTGTTTTTTTATGCTGCTCATCACTGGTGTACCGCCGATACATTCATATCACCATCGCTACGATGGAGCGTGAACCAGTGGAGATGTCTAACCGGCTGTCCAGGCATAGCGAGCGAACGCGACGGATTCAAGGGTCTTTCTGGGTGGTGGCGAAACCGTGCGGTAGCGTGCTTCGCCGCTTGCTGCAGAGGTTCACGGTTTATCAACGATGCATTTCCGTGTTCACGTCTGCTTCACAGTGGACGTTAAAGTTCCGGTGGCACTATTGGAAAAGTGCAGGCCACTGCGGGCTGGCATCATCATCCAACTTTGCCAAATGCTTTGTTTACCTGTAAATCACGCAACGGGATTAGGGCAACATCACCCTCTCCTGTGAAACTACTGCAGACTGTGTCTATCTAACTATAGTAATAGCTTTGCACGATAAGAACGGGCCGAATATCACATGTACTAAATCAATATAATTTATATACCATATATAACGTTCTTCTGGAAATGCCTGTGTAAATTATTTTATAAACTGATAACCATCTCTCCTGTACATTTTAAATTGCGCGATATCTCGTGCGGTGGATATGCGGTGACTTTCAGCTATGCAAGGGAAGTTGAAAACAGAGCTCTGCGGTTTTCAGGCTCCAATAGGAACAACTGAGCGCATCGCAAGCGACTGCCCCATTCTCTCCACTCGCTGGGGGAGTCAGACCACTCCGCGGAACTGCGAGTAATGCCATCGATTAGATACTGAATATAGACCCGAAGCTACAGATGTCACAAGCTAGGGTAAGAATTGATCCTGTGAAGTGTATCCGTAGCTATTGTATACATTGGCTCGAGAGAGCTTTTGCAAAATGGTTTTCAAATGCTCATAATTGATTCGCGAGTTAAAATTCTGGTCAGGGGTTGACTCAACCCATTATCCCCGCACGGTTGCAAGATTATTGCCACTCCGCTCCTGCTGACTCATGACCACCCGTGAAAATGAGCGCTGTTACGTGCGTGGTTTGCGCATTATAAAACCACGACCAACGACCTAGACAACTGCATTTGTGGGGTGGGTGAATTCATCATGTTTACTTCACGCTACAAATAGTTTAATGGGTGACAAGAATGAACATTGTCGGAGATTTCAATAAAAGTGCAATCATTTTCAGTTTGCAGGCGCAAGCATCATGAGTCAAATCGTCGGGGTGGCCTTGACCTAACTGGGCCCACGTATACGTTGTGTCGCAGTGGCAGTGTGGCGGGTGTGGGCACTGGCGCAACAAATGAAATGGGATCCGCCACCCCACCCTGTTCTTTTTCCCTGTTTTGTTATGGCCTGGCACTGGGGGTCCTCCGGCCCTGTGCAGCCTGCACACTAAGCATCTACAGCAAGTGGCGGCAGCAGAGGCACCTGCACATCGTCGGTGTTGACGATGGCACCCGTGATGTTGGACAGCAGCTTGACGAACTGCTCCTGGAATGCGCGCACGCGCTCCGGAGTCTCGTTGATGACGATCTTGACGCGCTGGTCGTCGCGCAGGATGTACACGCCCACGGTCGCCGTGTCGTTGTGGCCAGCCAAGTCGGCCACCACAACCTCGAGCATGAAGTAGCCCGGGCCGTACGCCGTGAAGAGGTCGTATGTGCGCAGGATGCCGTCGCGCCCGCCTGCGCGTGCGCACCGGGAGCGGTAGTGCAGTGGTTAGTGTGCTGCCTTACGAACCGAGCGATCAGAGTTCGATTCTCGCTCACTACCAATAACAGTGGTGGCAGTCCTGGGCATCCTCTGGGTCGACGAATAACTGAGGTTAGTACTTTGTGCAGTGTGTAAGCATCAGCACTGTGGAGACAAAGGCGGCCGGGCGTGGTGCTGTTCACCCAAACCCTTGTCCGCCGTGCCGACCTTCATACAGTAGGTGCTGTTCACTAACAGCACTTGCCCCAGCAGTCTGCTAGAGGCTACACGGGGATCCTTGTGCTGCGTGTGGCCATACCCAGGGTGAAGATGTTGTACATGCGCGTGGAGCTGTTGCTGCTGTGCTTAATGTAGAGTATGCTGAGGATGCGGTACAGCACGATGCTGTTGTTCCCCACGTCCCGGTCCACCGCCTCCAGCTGCAGCAGCTCTGAGCCCACCTTGGCGTCCACCGCCACGCCTGCGGAAGCCTCTTGTTACCACCCGACCCGCGCACATTCACCCCTTAATCCTTTACAAAATGTATTCAGTATCCGGACAGGTGGCTTAGCAGCAGAGCAGCTGGGTGGCAATCCGAAGGTTGAGAGTTCAATTGTTGGTTTTCAGTTGACACATCCCTCTGAAGTCGATAAAATGAGTACCACCTTCTGGGTATCTATACTAGTTGTCCTCTGATAGACTTAACCCTGTCATAGGAATGTGGAATTTTCACCACTGGCTCAAGGTTATAATCAGGCGATGATTACCACCTCAAATGCTTATTTGAGGAAAGTTTTAAATGCAATAGTGTAGTTCATCTTCCGGGATGACCCATATGGATCCAATTAAGGAATTACCACTTGCTGGGCTGCACCCGAGTTAGGGAGGCTTTGTTTTAAGACCCAAAACATAGGTGTCTGGGTAGCTCTGAGGTCAGAGCACTTTCCCACAAGCCCTGCTACTTAGAAATGTTTGTCACATGGCATCCAAGCCAACATTTAACACTTAGATCTGGAAATTTGCCAAGTTAATAAAAAAAACTATATTTTAAGTCCAGTCAATAGTGACTCGGGAGTAAAAATTATGGTCAGGGGTTGACTCTCAATCCATTATCCCCACATGGTTGACAAGAATAGTACCAATTTGTGGTGAGTCAGCAGGTGTCACCCTTGGACAGAGAACCACGTCTCTACAGACATTAATTTCCTCCACTCGCTGCTGACTCACGACCACACGTGAAGATGAGCGCCGTTACTGACTACACCTGACAGCCATGTTTGATCACAGGCGGCTCCCCGCATTCTAGCCCAGGATCTCGGTGATGCTGGCTCATTGCCTTTTAAAGCCACCCGGCCACATTTACAGTCTCGTTTTGACACAGTATTTGTTTGCATTGTCACGTCGGTCCTTGCCTGCTGTGTACTCGTGGTTGGTGAAGACCGGCCACTGGTCGTTGATGTCCTCCAGATAAACCCTGACCTCGCGGAGCGTGCGGTCCTTCGAGGGGTCGAACTCCGGGCCCGTCGTCACGGCCTGGGCCGCCTGGGCCGCCTGGGCCTGGAAGGGCGAGGCCAGGGCCTGGCGGGCCCTCGCGGCCACGGCAGGGTTCCAGTTGGGGTTGCTAGAGGCCTTGACGATGACGGCGTAGTAGGGGCTCACCTCGCGGTCCAGGTCACTCAGCACCACCAGGAGGCCCCAGCGACTCAAGTTGAACTTGTTCCCCTCGTTCCCGGCTGTGCACAGCGGGCCAGGAGGAATCCGGTTTGGAGGAGGATAGGGAATGGCCACGGCACACGAGGGTGGGATTGGAGCTGCAATGGTTGGTTTCTCATTGCTCCCAATTACATTCCAACTGCAGGGAGTCCTGCAGTAAGCAGTAACCCACCTTGTGTTAGCAATCTCGTGGTACAACTTTTACAAGCCCTGAAAAGAGTGTTCATTTGAATTAAAGAGACGTTTGAAATTCTCAGTGTTAAAAATTAAATTAATGGAAAAAAATAAATGACTTCTACATTTTTCTCAGGTTTTTTCGGTAAAGTCACGTAGGTAAAAACATTAAAATTAATGAAAGTAAAATAAAACAAAACAAAATAAAATTCACGACGTTTCGGAGGCAACACAAGTCTCCGTCATCAGGTGGGACCGTCACAGCCGAATTAGCTGCATCATTCACTTGATGCAGCTAATTCGGCTGTGACGGTCCCACCTGATGACGGAGACTTGTGTTGCCTCCGAAACGTCGTGAATTTTATTTTGTTTTGTTTTATTTTACTTTCATTAATTTTAATGTTTTTACCTACGTGACTTTACCGAAAAAACCTGAGAATATGAATCATTGCAGTCACGAAAGCTTCAAATCTAGGACTTCTACATTATATATGTTGAACTTCGTTCGCACCATACGTGGTCAACCGTAGTTTGATAACGTTCAGGCTGAGGATATCAATTAGCTGCAGTTGAGGACCAAACTATACCACGGGAGGCTGAAACCCGGATTTGAATCCAAGATCTCATCGATGCTGGCTTATAAGTGCTTTGACACAAACCTCCTCGGCAATCCAGCCACCTCTACTCCGGCATGCTGATGAATCCAGAAGCATACGTAGTAGAGGAATTGACTGAATACATTTATTATCAGGGCTCCTGGGTCCTCCTGAAAGAGACCACTGACACTCAGTGATACTTCCCTTGGTGAGTAGAAAAGAGTTTGTATCATTTAATTACTGTTCTAAGCATAGCTGGACTTTTAACAAAGCAAATACGTTTTTGGTCTTCAAATACAGGTCTACACAGAAAATACCAGAAATATTATCAAAGTAACTTGGAAGTTCTTCATGGAATGTCTTGAGAAAGCATTGCAGATGTAATCGGTAAATACGAGGTTGTGATGGGTGGGACACGTGGTGTGCAGCGTGGCAGAGGTCAGGTTACTAGCACAGACATTTGGAGTGGCACCCAGAGGTCAGTGGTGGTGGAGATGACACCGTAAGAGTTGTCTAAAATCTAGCTCGGGCTTAATATCCGACAATTTTTCAGGTCGCAGGTAAATAACAGCAGGCTAGAGACTGGACCATAGCCAAAACCATAGCAAGGTGTATACTGGATGTGGTGTACCAGCTTTGGAAATATCTTTTGGGTGAGCAATCCAGACAGACCTGACCGAAATTAATCCCTGCATCTATCAGAATAAAGCACATGGCGAGGTGCAGTGGCATCAACAACATTGGCTGTGATGTCCGCTCAATCTTTACCTTGACTGCTAAGGTCAAGGGAAGTAACACACCACCGTCGGTGCGGCGCTGCTACTCGTGTGCGCTGGGCGTGTGACGAGACGGCCGCGGTTACCTGCGATGAAGTAGTAGACAACGGCGTTGGCGCCAACGTCCGCGTCGACGGCGCCGCTCACGTTCCCGACCGCCGTGCCCGGGGGGGAGTGCTCGGGGATGGAGAACGACTGGTACGGAGCTCCGCCGTCCTGCCACGCATGGAGAGCGAGACGGAGGAAATGACGTTTGCGCTCGGACGAAATCGAAGCGACGCTCAGTGGATATCACGAGCTGCCTTTGGAGGGGTGCGTCCATTCTCCCTCGTGAGTCTCAGCCAGCGGGCGTCGTCCGACCCAGCAACGTGTCCTGCTCAAGCCCACCCACATCACTTAGCAGCCAACGTGCGTGTCAGTTTAACACGTAGTAGACTTTCGCGACCAATATTATCCATAAAGAGGTTTTTGGGTCAGATAGCATAAATATAAATCTGTCCTTAAAACAGCCACCACCCGACACAGCCAATTAGTTAGGTTTTTCACGTAAACAAAGCATGCCAATTAGTTACGAGTTCAGCACAACCGGTGTGTTGGAGAGTAAACCCACAACATGTGTGTTCCCCGATGCAAGCGTTCCTCTTCCTGCCTCTCAGTGCAATTACAATCATGTACCTCTCCATGCATCTTTGTCCACCTTTCAACTTTGTTTGTGTCGAGGTTCATGTTTCTGACCCACGTATCATAGCGGGTGATATATATTGATTACTATACACACGTGTGGAAGTGCGTGTGTGTGTACATGTGGGTGGGGGGCAGTAGTGCAAAGGTTAGCGCGCTGCACTACGAACCCGGCAACCCAAATTCGATTCCCGCTCACGGCCAACACCAATGATGATTATCTGAATTGGTCGTGGACCTCCCCTAGGTAGACTCAGCCTAAAATTAGTACCTGGTGCAGTGTGGAAACATCGCCACTGGGGAGACAGAGAGGTAGGTACTCACTATCAGCTGGTACATGCGGGTACGTACGTGCGGATACATGTGGGTCCATGCGGGTACAGGTGGGTACATGTGGGTAGATACGTGATGGTATGTGTGGATACATGCGGGTACGTGTTCTGTAGTTACGTGTGGGTACGTGCGTACAAGCGGTACGATGAACACGGGCTCGTTATCGTCAATGTCGTCCAGCACGACCTGCAGCGGCTGCGTGGACTCGTAGGACACGGGCTGGCCCTGATCCGAGGCCAGCAGGATCAGCTGGTGGGTGGGCACATGGACACGCATCAATGCCACCGATTCCTTTTGATGAGCAGCATGGGCGAGGCCTGAGCCAGCGATGCCGAGATCAGCGGTTGGAATCTGGATCTCATCCACACTCCTAAACAATAGTAAGTTGACCAATGACTGCACAACTAACCCTCAAATTAAATAAACCCACAACTTTCGTCAATACCACGTGGCCTTAAAATGAAAATATATAGAGGACGTTTCGGGCAACGGCCCTTTTTCAACGTGTTGGGTGTTTTGGTTATTTGTGCTTGTGCACTGCTGTCAATGCAGCATACAATACGTACAATTATTGCTTTAATTAAGTCGTAAAAATCATGATAATTGGACTGCAATGCACAAACAATTCTATAAAAGCTACCCAGACTAAATACCTGCTCATGTTCCAAATTGCCATGAGACCGGGCGTATTCAGCATCATTTCTACCAGGTGGCTCAAGTGCCCAATGCATTTGGAGCATTCGCCCCGAGCTCTCCGCGTCGAGCATTGAGCCTCGCAAAGTATTCGGGTTGAGCATGTGGAGAGCGTTCAGAGGGTTGGGGCTTGGGCCGCCGAGTTGGATGCGCTGGGGGAGCCTCACACTGTAGACGGCCTGGCTTTCGCGGTCGAGGGCGCGCGCCGTGCTGATGATTCCGCTCGTGGCGTTGATGCGGAAGCTCTCCCAATCGCGGCTGCCTACGCCGCCGGCGTGCAGGAAGCTGTAGCGCACGGCGCCGTTCTGGCCCTCGTCCCCGTCCACCGCGAGGACCTCATACACGAAGAAGCCGGCCTCACGCTCCTGCGGGTGGAGGGGTGGGGAGAACGGATGGTGCGGGATCGAGCCAATGGTGGAGTGGTGAGGGTGACGGCTGTCACGTGGCGCTGCGGCTACATGGGCTGACGTCCACTCACATAACTTTGACATACATGCACGTTTATTGATTTACTTATTTTTCTTGCGTTTCTGGCAGTCAGTCCAACTGCGTAACAGTCACCGTGTAAAGCATTCGCTAAATAAATTACGGTTCTGTGTAAGGTGTGGCGGAAAAAGCGTTGTCTTTGTTAGACATGTAAAAGTAATAACAATACGAATAACAATGGGCATGACCTCGGTGATGTTGACAACGGTGCCGTTGGGCGGCAGCACGAACACGGGCCGGTGGTCATTGACGTCGAGCACCTCGACGTAGAGGCCCGCCTGGCCCCATAGCGGGGGCCGCCCGTGGTCGGTGGCCACAGCCGTCAGGTTGAAGCGCTCGTACGACTTGAGCAGCCGCATCGACGTCACCAGGCCCGAGGTCGCGTGCACCGTGAACGCGTCTGTGGACAACGGGGCCGGGACGATGGGGGCGCTCATTGTAATTATTGTTGTTCACCCAGGAAAGCCTCCACTAAAAGTCCCAAGACACTTTTTTCAGGAGGGTCCTGCCAAGCATTCACAGCAGAAAAAGATGTTATTGGGTGTGTGTGATTCCAATTGAGTTATATTTCAGCGCAGGGATGTTTTTCCCAATGCCGGTTACACTGGTTTTTTTTAGCTATGGGAGGAAAGTGGATAATCTAGAGCAGGGGTCCTCAAACTTTTTAAACAGGGGGCCAGTTCACTGTCCCTCAGACCGTTGGAGGGCTGGACTATAGTTAAAAAAAACTATGAACAAATTCCTATGCACACTGCATATATCTTATTTTTAAGTGAAGAAACAAAACGGGAACAAATACAATATTTAAAATGAAGAACAAGTAAAGTTAAATCAACAAACTTGCCAGTATTTCAATGGGAACTATGGGCCTGCTTTTGGCTAATGAGATGGTCAATGTCCGGTTCCATATTTGTCACTGCTAGTCGTAACAAGTGATGCAAGTGTGCATCCGTTAGTCTAGATCTGGTTGGAGATTTCAAATGTTTCATTCTGGAAAAAGTCTGTTCACAGACATAAGTGCTGCCAAAGATGGTTGCCATTTTGAGTGCATGGTTCCTGAGATGAGGATATGTCTCAGATGGGAGAGATGCATAGAAATTATGAAGGCTGCTTGACTTGAATGCGTCTTTCAGAGAGTCACAATTCTGCAGTTCAGCCAGTTCCATTTGCTAAATTGTATCCACATTTTTAATGTCAATAGAAAATGGGTTACGGAAAAGCTGTATGTCCTGTTCATGGAGATGAAGCTCTATAAATCTAAATTGGAACTCCTTTTGCAATTTTTCCAGTGAATCCACACATGTTTTGTTTGTGAATTACAATCAATGGTTTTTCCGCTAACAGATTTTGAGTTGTGGGGAGATGGCAGAAGTTTTCCTCCTTAACTTGTTTGATGAGGAGGCCTAATTTTACTTCAAATGCTTTGACATGTGATTGCATATCACAGAGGAGCTTCCCCTTTCCTTGAAGTTGCACATTGAAACTGTTGAGTAGCTCTGTTACATCTGTCAGAAAGGCAAGGTGCCATTTCCATTCTGCATCATTGAGCTCTGGTACTTTGTTTTTTGAAAGCAGAAAAGCTGTAATCTGTGGAAGTAAGTCATAGAAACGTTTCAAAACTCTCCCTCGACTCAGCCAACGGACTTCTGTGTGGTACAGAACATCTTCATAGTCAACATTTAGTTCAGACAGAAATTCCTGAATTTGTCTGTGGTTTAGTGCATGAGCTCTAATGAATTTAACACAAGATACCACAATTTTCATAACAGAGTTCCACTTCAGTGATTTACTACACAGCGCTTGTTGGTGGATGAGGCAGTGTATGGCTATTGGATGAGAATGGTTATGTTTGTCCATCTCTTGGTTAATGCGAGCAATTACTCCTTTCTTAGACCCCACCATGCTAGGAGCACCATCAGTTGTCACACTGGCTAGTTTAGCCCAATTCAGCTCCAAACCATTCACAGTTTGGCAAACCTTTTCATAGATATCCTCTCCTGTAGTTGTTCCTTTGATGCTTTGCAGTGCAGCAAGCTCTTCTGTGACTTCGAAATAGTCATTCATCCCACGAATAAAAATTAGAAGTTGTGCAGAATCACGAACATCATTGCTTTCGTCGAGTGCCAAGGAAAAATAGGAAAGTTTTTTTGTGGAGTTTTGCAAATGCTGATGCAAATTGTCTCCCATTTCTTCAATCCTCCGTGTAATTGTAGGTCCTGAAAGACTCACTGTACTAAATAAATCGGCCTTCTCTGGACACATCTCTTTGGCAACAGAAAGAAGGCATTCTTTAACAAATTCTCCCTCCACGAATGGTCTGCCAGTGCACGCTATTAGCTTGGCAACTTGAAAACTTGCTCGCAGTGATGAAATATTTAGCTGCTTCTGCTTCACAAAAGTATTTTGCTGAGTTGTTAATGTATTTTTCAGTTTTAATATTTTATCTTTTCTCACTTCTCCAACCAAACAATCATATTTATCTTTATGTTGAGTTTCATAGTGTCGATGTAAATTGTATTATTTGAACACAGAAACTATATTCTGGCATATCAGACACACAGCTCTTTCCTTGTACTGCATGAAAAAGTAATCATAAGTCCACTGTTCTTTGAATATCCTACACTCCGAGTCAATTTTTCTCTTTCTTGACATCAGTTTCCTAGGGAGTCAAAATTGCTATTAGTAAAATACCAATATATATATGTACAGCGCTACAAAAACAATATACCAGCAATAACTTTGCCCACACAGAGACATACAGACTGCACTGCCCATCAATGCAGTCTGATTGGGGGAACTCCGCTTTTACCCCAGGCTCACACTGGTGCGGGTGTCATTAAAAAGTTAATTACACCTGCAGTTTTGTTCACAGATTGCAGTACATCCCCAGCACACAGGAATATCACTGGGAGTGGAGCCGAGGGGCAAGTGAGGGAGCTGAGGGAGGGAGAGCCAGTCAAGCACAGCCAGGGGAGGGCTGGCAGCCTTAGGCCTGGGGGGCAAGTCCAGTCAATTGGCCCATTGAACCATTCACCAGCGCAGCCCAATGAGTGCCCACCGCCGCAGCTCAATCAGTGCTCACCAGCGCAGCCAAATCAGTGCTCGCCACCGCAGCCCAATCAGTGCCCACCACCGCAGCCCAATGAGTGCTCACCAGCGCAGCCCAATTAGTGCTCACCAGCGCAGCCCAATTAGTGCTCCCAAGCGCAGCCCAATTAGTGACCATGGGCCGGATAAATGTCCTCGGCGGGCCGCATGTGGCCCGCGGGCCGTAGTTTGAGGACCCCTGATCTAGAGGAAAGCTGCAGAACAGGGGGAGAACGTAAAAATTCCAATGAGAAAGGTGCCCTAGCCGGGAATTGAACCCAGGGCATTCTTGCTGTGAGGGATGAGGTGTTTCCACTGCTCCAACCTGCCACCCTAAGAGTCAGGGTTGGTAGATCATGAGTGATCTCTGAAACTTCTGGTATCCTATGTTTAGCACAGTTGGCTACGTACGGCGCGAAATAATTTCAATATACATACACAGGGCTGCGATATGGCCAGGAGTTGGCAGGACCGCTCATGGGTTCAAGACCCTCTGAGTGTTATCCCATGGGATGGCTTTTACGTTTTCTCTGGGTACCGTGATGCTCTCTTACATGTAAAACACTCCTTATAAAACAATACTCAAACATCTCAATGCAGCACCTATGTATCAAGGCTTTCCTGGATAATGCAGTTCATTATTAAGGACAGCTCAGCTAGTCTAAGGGTCTCGCCGATGTTCGGTAGACTAATTATGAAGAGACGTGGACAAACATTTGAAGCACAAAATATAATCACAACAATGAACATCCATGCTCAAGCGTTCATCAATACCTATTGTTGATACTTAGCCAGTGGTGTAAATGACACATTCAGTTGATGGGGACCAATCTTGCCGCAGGAAAACCACACATATACAGTATATGTGTGTGTACACATATATATGTGTGTGTAGACATATAACAAACAAAAAACCCACTTCAAAATGAAATCCACATTGTGTAAGCTGAAGCACCTCAGTGTCGTGGCAGTCAATTTCTCCGCATGTGCAAACATTGACCTCATACATCATTGCCGAGGTGTGAAATTGACGCACGGCACAGCGATGTCGGACACAAGCACATGTAGGAAGCCAGTGCTCCTCGTGCTCTGGGCGGCACATTACACTGGAAATACTATTTGCTTGTTTTTTTCAAATAGGTGTGGTGGTTATGATGACCCGGGTGACCTGCTGGCTCTCACCTCAATGAATCTGCTGGCTGGGAGTCTACGACCCCGAAATCTAAATTCGTCTCAAATCATCGCTGAGCCGTGTGAGAGTTATGAAATAGTCTCTGCTCGGGTGAGCACGCGACTCACGGTGCCGCACGTGGCCGTGCCCGAGGCAGGTTTCCTTGATGCAGAGGGGGAGCTGCGCAAAACCGAACTATCGACGGTTTGAATTGAATGGCAACCAGCAGCGGGCGCTGTTGGCCTGCCCATGTGGAGTCTGCACAACCTGCTCAATGAAGTTGATTCCAAATGAGTGACAATGTATAACATTACCGGATGCATATGTAATGTAGTAACTCGGCGGGAGACGACTTCACGGGTAACACACTCTTTATTTTATCAAACTCGTTCACAGGTGACTAACACCTACTTTGTATCTCGGGTGACAAACACCCACTTAGTATCTCGGGTGACAGACACCCACTGAGTATCTCGGGTGACAAACACCCACTTAGCTACTTGGCGACTAACGCCCACTGAGCTACTCGGATGACCAACATCCACCTAGTATCTCGGGTGACAAACACCCACTTAGCTACTCGGCGACTAACGCCACTGAGCTACTCGGATGACCAACATCCACTTAGCTACTCGGCGACTAACGCCACTGAGCTACTCGGGACACTCCCTGCCCGGGGTATCCGTCTCGACTGTGGGTCCCCAGCCCGACCCACGGGGGCGTCGGACCCCGGGTCCCACAGCCTCGCCTCCGAGCCACACAGGGCCCCGGTCCCCACAAGGACGGCGGGACTAGGGGTCTCGGGGCACTAGGTCTTCAGCTCCGTCTTCGGGTCTTCAACTGGGTAACTCTCCCCGAGTGCTCTCGCGCGTCCCCCTTTATACCCCACCTGCGGACGTCGCTGCGAGCACCCACTTATTCGACCAATCGCTGGGCGCTGGCTACGATCCTGTTTTCCCACATCTCATCGTGCCTCACCACCCACGCCGCGCCGCCCCGTCATCTGTCACTCCCGGCGCGCGCGTCCACACCACGCCCACAACGCGTGCCCAACCCCGCACCCCGCGCCGCCCCGTGATCCATCACTGTCACAGTCGGCGCACGTCAACACCACCACTACATCACCCCCTACCACATAGCTCGCAGCCGACCCGGCTGCTATAAAAATATACAAACCGCCCTGTGTGCCCCGTAACACAACACAACAACAAGAACAACAACTAACGTAACAACACAACACGACGCGAACACTACCATCCGCAACCATCAACCAATGCCACCGCGACAATAGAACAATATATACAAACCGGCGAGTGACAATAGCAATGTGTATGCAGAAAGGAAAATAAATGGAAATTTTTTTTTTCTTTCGACTCGTGCAGTGTCCCCTTTTTTCCGAGCGTCCCTACAACGGGACATTACCCCGGCAGAGGGGAACACCGGGCGAGCTCGGTGTAGAGAAAAAACGTCTTCATGAAAATTGTTGAGCCCTAGCCCGAGTCCGCCTTGCCGGTCCGTCGTACGGCACCAGACGCGGTTGAACGTCCGGTGGTGCCGGCGGTTCAGGAAGACATCGGCCAGGCACCGAGGACCCGTGCGTGCCGCGGGGTTCAGGCTCCCGACGGTCAACAGCCGTCAAGCCCGAGGCACCTGGGGGTGGGTCAGGTGGAAACACGTGAGGAGCAGCCTGCGACACCTCCCTCCCCGAGTCGACGGTCACATCACACGCCCGGTCGTTACGGCACAGAACGGGGTCACACGGTGCCGTATAGGGCTTCAGTCGGGAGGGGTGCACGTACCAACGGCGTTTTTCCCATTTAATCTGTATACTCTGGGGTCGTGCAACCCGCACAATTTCCACCGGTCCCCTCCAAGGTCTCAACAACTTGGGGGACGTAGCCAACGGTGCATGTGGACAATGCAGCCAGGCCTTATCGCCTGGTTTCCAATCATGCGTATGCACCCTCCGCTCATGCAATCTCTCGTTCGCAATTTGCCGCGACCGCGAATTCAACCTCGCCGCCTCCCGTGCTTCAGTCAATTTTGCGATATTAAATTTGATGTGGTCTGCCAATTTAGATTTTGCACGTGGCTGGGAAATCCCCAGTTGGACGTCCATGGCCGGATCGGCCTCCCGCCCATACATAAGAAAAAATGGGGAAAACCCCGTCGCCGCATGAGGGGCCATTCGATAGGCCGCGAGTACCCCCGGCACCTGTAAGTCCCAATCAACCTGATCGTCGCAGACCTGTTGGCACAACATAGACGTAATCGTCCTGTTCAGACGCTCAACCATCCCGTCAGTCTGCGGGTGGTAGGGGGAAGTACGCACTTTCATTGTACCCAACAGGTCGCACACCTCGCGCAACAAACCGCTCGAAAAATTATTTCCTTGATCCGTCAGCAAGCGTTCGGGGGCGCCCTTGTCCAAAACATAACCCTGGACGAAGGCGTCCGCCACCGCTGCAGCCGACTGGTTGGCGAGTGGCCATGCCATGGGCCATCGGGTGAAGTATTCTACGCCAACCAGCAGGAACCTATTTCCCCTCGGTGTAGCAGGAAAGGGCCCCAAGATGTCCAACGCAACCAATTCGTTTGTGCGCGAAACTTGAATGGATTGCAGCGGTGGATTAGCTGCCAATGGTGGCGGTTTTCTTTCGGCGCACCCTACGCATCCCTTAAGAATGTTCGCCACGTCGTTACCCATCCCCGGCCAATAATAGTCTCGCTGGATTAGGGCGAGCGTTTTGTGAAAACCCAGATGCATGAGCCGTTCATGAGCTGCCAGAACGACCTTACCCCGCATAGCAACAGGCACAACGAGCACGTGACCCCGGGACATGTTGTCCCACTTCATCAAAAGGCCCTGTCTGCACACCCAGGAACCGACCCGCGCATCCCCTACCTCGGAAGCGCCAACTTTTCGACGTAGCGTAAGTAGGGAGCTGTCGGACATTTGGAGACGGCCCCACTCAATGAGGGGCAATGACAACAGCGAATCCCTCCCCGTGGGAGCGTCGACTCCCAATTGCACTTTGGACAAGTTAGCAGAACCGGCACACAACGAGTCCAACCACTCTGTCCCCTCATCACTTGGAGGATGCGACTCGACAGTGAAATCCGCTTGAGACACGAGCCGTTCCTCAACGGGTAGCGGCGCGGCGTGAGCCAGCACCGTTCCCTGCGCAATTTCGGCCGGCCGCGACCCCGTATTCAGGACCCTTACGAACGGCTCACTGTCCCCTCTCACCATGGTTTGAGCAACCGCTAAGTCGAGGCCCCTTCTGGCCCTGTTAGACGGCCCCAACGGCACCCCCTGTGCCACTGCGCCCACCTCGAGTGGCTTCCTCAACCGACGGGGTACCAACATTTTCGATCCCGGGGGCACCCTTACAGTCTGAGTTGCCAGCGCCTGCACCGTCGCACAAACCGTGCGTATTTTGGTAGGGCTCGTCAAGAACGCAAGTCGCCGACCTGACGGAAGCTCAATGCAGGCCTGATCTATGAGAATTTTGATGGGCATTTTGGACAAAAAGTCCGTACCTAGCAAACAGGGAACGGCCAGCGATGATGATACAAAAATAGGGCCCGCCAATTTGATGTCACCAATGCAAATAGTCGCCCGAATCTGGCCGATGATCCCCAGGGATCCCCCATTCGCCGCATTAAATGGCACGTCTACTGGCAGAAGGGGTCTACTTTGGACGGGAAGAATGTTATAAATAAGGTCCGAGATGATGGTGGCCGACGCACCCGTGTCAACAAGCACCCGGACCTCAACCCCGTCAATGAAGCCCGTTACCACGGACGACCCGGCCGACGCAGCCACGATCCTGTGGGCCAATTCGGACCACTCGACTGCTTGCGGGCCGCGTACGGACCCCCCTCGCCGAAATGAACCCCCGGCACCCAGCCGCGAACCCCCCACCGCCAAGCGGCGACCCGAATGTGCCGTGTTTGTGGACCGAACGTGTGAGGTGCCGCGACTTGCCGGGTTTTGTTGGGATGACTTGTGGGCCTGGTCGTCGTCCCGACGTGGTCCTGTGGCGCGCTGACGCGGGGCCCGGCACCCGGCTGCGACGTGACCCCGAAGGCCGCAGTTGTAGCAGACGACGGACGTCGTTGGTTTCGGTTGCTCCAGCTTGCGGGGTGAACGTGTGGGCGAACGACCTCCCGTTCTCCACTCCCCCGGACGCGATGCAGCGAAGGCCTGCTCCTGATCCGCAGCTGGCTGAGGTTCGGCGATCGTGGCTGCCAGTACCGCGTTCCCCGCCAAATTGCAGACGACCCCCGGCCTGCGTTTGAGGACCTCGTACGCGTGAATGCTCGTGGCGATCGCCAGGGAGCAGATATCCATCTCGTCCGCCACATTGATGGGGACCCCCAACTCGTGGGCCAACGCCAGCAGCTGCTCCGTCACCATGGCGTCCTTCCCCTCCTTATCCATGCGGGGAAAAGCTGCGTCCGCCAAGGCGAGTAGTGCCGTGCGATAGGCGAGCGTCGTTTCTCCAGCCACCTTCCGCCGATCGTAGAACTGGTGGCGACACGTGGAGGGCGGTCCGAACACCTTCGCCATCAGGTGTAGTGCGGCCTGGAGCGTAGAGCGGGACGACCTTGCAGCAGATGTGAAGGCTGCAAGCGCGTCGTCGTCGAGCATCGCTGGCAACGCACGCAGGGCAGTGGTGTCGGACCACCCCGACATCTCCTGATGAGCGAGGAACCTTCGTTGGAAGGCTCCCCAGTCGCCCCCATCCGCCTTGAACGCCGACAGCGCGGGCAATCTTTGCTGGAGGACCCGATCGTCGTCGACGTCGGAGAGATTTTCCCGCGCTCCGCTGTAGTTGTGTAAAATGTCGGCTCGGTTGTCAGGCGCAAAATGGAGAGCTCCGGTGCGCGCTGATGATGTGGGCTGCGCTGAGCGGAGGTCTCCGGTCACGTGGTGTCCGTGTTTCCCGCCAATCGATGGCGGCCCCTCAAAAACGGCGGGAACTTCCAGACTTTTGGCGCGAAGCGCCTTTTGGCGGGATCCCGCCAGCCTCGCTCCTTCCTCCAACCCAGCAGCCGTTTTCTCGCCCGCTGGAACGGAGATCTCCGCCAAGATTGCAGCGGCGGTGAGCAGCAACTCCGCCAACCGGGAGTGTGCGTCCTGCAGGCTGGTGTCGGAGGCGAGCGGAGCGCCGGCCATCCCCGCGAAGGGCTGCATCGGCGGCAACTCCTCGTCCTCTCCTCCCGAGGTTGGTGTCCCCGGTACGCCGTCGTCTTCCCGACCTCGCTCGTGGGTACGGGTAGTCTTCCTAGTGTCCATTCTTCTTGAAGACAGGTTCACTTCTGACGCCAGTTGTAATGTAGTAACTCGGCGGGAGACGACTTCACGGGTAACACACTCTTTATTTTATCAAACTCGTTCACAGGTGACTAACACCTACTTTGTATCTCGGGTGACAAACACCCACTTAGTATCTCGGGTGACAGACACCCACTGAGTATCTCGGATGACAAACACCCACTTAGCTACTTGGCGACTAACGCCCACTGAGCTACTCGGATGACCAACATCCACCTAGTATCTCGGGTGACAAAAACCCACTTAGCTACTCGGCGACTAACGCCACTGAGCTACTCGGATGACCAACATCCACTTAGCTACTCGGCGACTAACGCCACTGAGCTACTCGGGACACTCCCTGCCCGGGGTATCCGTCTCGACTGTGGGTCCCCAGCCCGACCCACGGGGGCGTCGGACCCCGGGTCCCACAGCCTCGCCTCCGAGCCACACAGGGCCCCGGTCCCCACAAGGACGGCGGGACTAGGGGTCTCGGGGCACTAGGTCTTCAGCTCCGTCTTCGGGTCTTCAACTGGGTAACTCTCCCCGAGTGCTCTCGCGCGTCCCCCTTTATACCCCACCTGCGGACGTCGCTGCGAGCACCCACTTATTCGACCAATCGCTGGGCGCTGGCTACGATCCTGTTTTCCCACATCTCATCGTGCCTCACCACCCACGCCGCGCCGCCCCGTCATCTGTCACTCCCGGCGCGCGCGTCCACACCACGCCCACAACGCGTGCCCAACCCCGCACCCCGCGCCGCCCCGTGATCCATCACTGTCACAGTCGGCGCACGTCAACACCACCACTACACATATACAGTAATGCATAATACCATCTAAACTATTTTGTACGTATATTTCATGAAAGCAAAAAAAAAGTAAATTTGTATCGGCCAAAAACAACCTCATGCTGAAAATTTCCTGAAAATTACTGAATTGGGATTACGCAAAGCAATACCGCCCCTTACAGCAACAAACCTGGCAGGACCCTCCTCAAAAAGAGTCTTGAGACTCAGCGAAGTTTATCTGGATAAACAAGTGCTAAAATGAAAGAACAACATATTTCGCTGTGTTAAAACTGTGGAGGAAATTACACTTTGCTATGACACGGACTGGTCTCTACAAAGGACGAACACTATTCTTGTCTTCCTGTAGAAGTGGTACTTATTTATTTCAACAATCTATGGATGATTGGCAATGTCAGCCCCTGACGTGACGATGACCCAGCCTGTGGATCTCTATCCTCAGAGGACACAAAGTAGCGTTCATTTGTTTGTTGGTTATGCAATATTCCGTTGGATCCGAGACTCATTCTCGGCAATATTAATGTTTATGTCTATTATTGTTGTTGCTGTGCTGACGCAGCACGGATCTCCATTTGAAAATATCTGAGCATCGGCTAAACGGGATCATCATCCGTGTAACAATACAAATCAATTCAAACTCATTCAATACACCCTGAAAGCAAAGCCAGTTGGGTTGACCCCCATCATGCCCGAGAGGAGGGTGGGTTTGCTGAGGAGTCAGAACTGTACAACTGAGATGCAGGGTTCGAATCTGGCTCTACATAACCATCACACTTAATTTGTTAACTTTATTTGGCTCATTTGGAGCACTGAGTATAAAAAGATCAATCTGATGAATAATTCTATCTGGATGAAGATATGTGAGAATGTGCAACCACCAGCGTATGGTCATTTGAAAGAATTCAACATCATTGGAAGGGATGTCAGAGGTAGTTGTGCTTGTGGGCCATTCCCTATCATAGGCCATCCCACTGCGATGCGAGAGTTCCGAACGGACGTTGATTAATCTCGACACACAAACCCGACAGAGGAAGCTGAATAACATTTTGAAGAAAGATGAATCACAAGGCCCGCCCGAGGCTCTTGTTTCGACTGAGGAGCTGCACTGCCGGGGGTTACCAGATCCAGGGCCCTGCAGGGAGTAGTCCACCCGCCCATTGTCCCCTTCATCCAGGTCGGTGGCGGTCAGTGTGAGCACGGAGGTGCCTGCCGGCTCGTTCTCGTACACAGCCGTCTGGTATCCGGGCAGCGAGAACACGGGCCTCACATCGTTCACGTCGATCACCGTCACGTACGCCTGCCGGGAGAAGACGAGCGGAGCGAGGCATCGGTGTGTGACATGCACCGCGTGCGCTCACTCACTCGTGGCACACGCGTGTGTTCATATCGGATCATTTATATGAGAGTTTACAGACGGACGGAGATAAAGCATTGAGCGCCATCGACCTGCATTGAAAAGCTCTAGCAACTTGATAGCCGACATTGTGCCGTGGACGTTGCCACGCCGGCACTACCTGTGCCGAGTTCTCTCTCTGGTTGGATCTCAGGTCCCCGGGGTTGTCTCGGGCCGTCACCGTCAGTGTGTACTGGTCCTTCTTCTCGCGGTCCAGCGGGGACAGCACGTACAGCTCGCCCTGCAGGCCGCGCGCCAGGGGAGACACGGATGCGGTGATGTCTCATGCTGGCAGGCGAGCGAAGGAAGCACCAGTGCACTGAGTTAAACTCCACGGCCTCTCGTGTGCAGCTTAATTTTGATCCGTTTCAAAAAATGAATGCAACAGAAACACCTGATCTGTCCTCAAAACTCTGCTCGGCTAACTTGGCTATAAAACAAGGGTTGGGTGGCTCAGGGATCGGAGCACTGAGCCGGAACTTCTGAGACCTGAGTTGGAATCCAGGCACCAGCCCATGATGAGTCTGGGCTCTTGAGTGAAGTGAATGACTGGTTTAGCTCAGTTACCAATGGCTGAACAATATATTTCACACGAGATGAAATCCAGTAAACACTCGGGGTTGCAATTGGATTGTGTGATTATCGGTAATTGTACAATCCCAACCCATTCAATTTGCCAGTTCAGGTCGGTTAAACATTGCTACAATTATATGTATTGGAATAAAAATGTTATTGTAATAGAATCTTTACATTATATTGTCTGATATATATATAAAAAACTTGGATTGATTGTTTTCACGTGCAAAAATGTAAAAACCTTGATGATGATGATTCCAAAGATGGATGATTAAAGATGACGATGATGATGATGCTTGAAGTTGAGGAGTAAGCATGTGACTGCTGCACTAAAGATACGGTCAGCATTGGCGTAGCTATCGAGTGTGCAGGTGGTGCAACTGCATAAGTGCCAGGGGGAAGTAACTTGGGCAGGGGGGCCCAGTTCATTCCTGGCACCGGGGCCCACGCATAGCAAGCCGTGCCACTAGCAGCCGGTAATGGAGAACGGCGGTGAGGGTGGTGTGCCGGGCCGCTGACCGTGGATGGTGTGATGCCAAACTTCCCCTCTCCGTCCACGAGGGAGTAAACGACCACCGCGAAGTTTCCCGAGTCGGCGTCGGTGGCAGTGATCCGCATCAGCACCGTGCCGGGCGCCACGTCCTCAAACACCGATTTCTGTGGACGGGCAACGCGGGCATCATCACCATCAGCATCATCACCAGCATCAGCATCATCAGCATCATCACCATCAGCATCATCCTTTCGCAGTGGCTATTGGCTCGCCATCGAACAAAGAGGGTCACTGCATCGCGCGCTTTCAGATGCGCTTCTGTGGCCGTCTGGACTCCTCTTCCTTCCGATATGAGGAAGTCACTGGAGCTGTGCACTTTTGAATCTATATTGAAAACTCATTGCTTTAGAACTGCTTTTGGTGTTTAGTTTGTTGTCCTTCCCCCACACCTCCGATTAGCCCGTTTGGCTATGTAAGGTGCGAAAGAAGTTCAACATACATACTTACATGCATCCTTGGCCATGATCTATTCAAGTCGTAAACCATCCCTCATAGTCCCACGATGCAACAATCTATCGAGCACCTGCACACGAGCTGATTTCGTCGCTCCTTCTCCACGGGGGATGTCCTCTCGAGTGCGCCCCCTCCTTCGTCTGCCATTCAAGTGAATCCGGTTTAATCTGGTTTACCAGGTTTCAAGTTAATCTGGTTTACCAGGTGAGAACTCAAGTGATCAGGATGAGTCTAATTTGTAAGAGTGACGTGGGTCACCAAAATGACAAAAGCAAACAAAATAACGGTGCAGCATTGAAGCAAATAAATATGACAACAAAAACAACTGAGTCACGTTGAGACCTCTCGTCTTGACCATCGGCGATCATCTCTTCTTTTACCGTGTACTCTCAAATATGCTGCACTGTGAGGTGGCCATGAGATAGCAGTGATAAGTGAGCCTGTGAACTCATTTGTGTGTGGACCCTTGAGTGTTGACCCGTGTGGGGTTTCCTCAGGCGATTCTGTGGTTTCTTCGCATGCCAAGTGATCGTTTTTAGAAAAGGCCAAATATTTAAATGGGAAAAGTCTTGAGGCTCGGTGAGACTTTCCTGGATAAACAAATTACATTAATCAGACTATAACCCACGAAGAGCCAATGGCTCTTTTTGAAAAAGTGAAGGTGGAAGTCCTTGCTGTGGCTCCACATATAAATAACTACGTTTTAAGTCCATATTCTTTGGCTCTTTGGGTAAAGTCACGTAGATATAAAAATAATAAAAAGAAAGTGAATACAAATAAAAAAACACGATGTTTCCTGATGATGACCGCTTGTGTTGCGATCAAAACGTCATGGTTTTTATTTTTATTCACTTTATTTTTATTATTATTTTTCTATCTATGTGACTTTACCTGAAATAACCAAATAATATGAATCCCTGCAGTCACGGAAGTTTTAAGTCAACATTTATGTTTTAATCTTAATTTGAAGTTTTCGTGGCTGCAGGGATCCATACTCTTATTTTATAACTAATTGGCATGCTTTGTTTACGTTGAGTCTACAACACACATTTACAATTGTAGATGGTGTGAGTTTATTCTCCAACACACCGGTGTGCTGAACTAGTAACTAATTGACATGTTTGTTTACGCGACAAACCTTGCTAATTTGCTGTGTCGGGTGGTGGCAGGTTTAACGACACATTTATATTTATGCAATCTAACCCGAACAATCTCTATTATGGATGAAATTGGTCACGAAAGCCTACGCGTTAAACAGTGTAGGGGCGTATGCTCTGGTGGTGAATGCTCTACCACCTGCACGTTGTCTCTGCACCATTGGGAGACTGAACGTGGCTGCATTCTGTGGCCTAAGAGGCCAACTATAGAACGTGATGAGGTCAACAGTTTCTTTAGGTACGAGCGACGACGCTCATGTGGAGAGGGTTCGCTCTGTGGAGGGCGGGGGGAGCAGACGCACGCTGTAGGAGGCGGGGTTGAAGATGGGGTTGTTGTCGTTGATGTCGATGATGCGGATGGAGACGGGTGCGTCCGTGTTGCGGGGTGGCGTCCCGCGGTCCTGCGCTCGCACCGTGAAGTTGAGCCACTTGACCTGCTCATAGTCGATCGTGCGGTTGATGGTGATCTTGCCTGCGCATCAAAGAAAGACGACATGCTGATGAAAAATAATGAAAAGCCCTTTGTTCATTCTCTGCTGGGTGAAGGCCTCCCCACGCCGTGCTAGTCGTAGGACGTGGGTTTGACCATACTTCACCATTCTGGACAGCGCGGCTTGGTGAATGGGGGTGGATGGCGTGGCCAGGACCAGTTTGGATATCATACGCCGCTGATGTCATAAAAGGAATTCAGGTCACTGGGTTCGTAATACAGCGTGCTAACCGCTCCATTCGCGAGATAACCCGGGCGTAATTCTGTCATGGCTTAAAATGTATATATTTAGTTGGTGTGTTTGAAAAAAATATAGTCGCTTCTCTCTATATTTATGTGAGAGCCTCTTGAGATTCATTATCTCTTAAAGAAAGGGATGCTAGAGATTTTCTTACTATTTCGGGACAGGTATGAATCATTGCAACCACAATATACATTGAGGGTGTTGTACTCTGAACCAAAGCACACACTGACCTCCCAGCATGAATTTGTTTAATGTCGCAAATAAACTGCCGGACAAAAGTGAAAACTAAATGATTGAATGTCACTCAATAGGCTCATTGGCAAGTTCACTGGCCCCCAGATGAACCCATTCTCAGGAGGTGCAGCCGCGGTGGCAAGATGTTAACGACCTTGCCTGGTATACAGGAGGTTGTGGGTGCAACCCTGACGCCTGTATATTTTTAGTTTGAGTGTTCTCCCTCCACATTTAGAAACATGCGTGTAGAGTATTTGGCTGCTATAAATTTCCACATGATAAGCCCCTTCGTTGAGCTATCATTTGTGGCCAGGTTGCTTCTGGAAAAGAGCTCTATAGGTCAGTGGCCCTTACCTGGAGAAAACAAAAATAGTCTTGTTTTAATAATTTAGTTTAGTATCCCTCTAGATTCTGAGTAGGCATACAACAATACACTGCTGCCCTCTCTCATTGGGTTGGCATGACTCAGGACCACAAACAATTCAAGAATAAATAACTTTTGTTAAGTTTGTATTGTTTAATTGAAATTAATTAATGTATTCTCATTTGTTGTTCATCAATTTTAAGGCCTGTTCACTTTTCATTATCATTCTCACTATTTACACGATCCGATCATACGTCTAGTGTGCACTGTCATGTGGTCTTCCACATTCATTTCCACCATTAACCCTACAAACAATATTCGCGTGACACTTGCAAGAGTTGAGAATGCCGTAATTACCCCTTGCACAAAACAAAGACAACTATCCCCCGCATAGCCTTAACAAACTGTTGGAGCAAGTGCTGTTAGCGAGCACCTATGCAGGTCGGCACGGCACACAAGGGGGTGTGCGTGGCTAGCACCACGCCCGGCCGCCTCATTCGAGGCTGAGTCGACCTAGGGGAGGCCCTGGACCAGTTCAGAAAATTGTCACTCGTGTTGGCCGTGAGCAGGGATCGAACCCAAGTCACCGGGTTCTTAGCGCAGCGCGCTACCACTCCCCACACACACTCACACACAACTCAAGAGTAACGATGACGGTCATCGGTGAATTGTCGCACGACGCCGCCTCGGCGCACCTGACACGGGGTCGTCCAGCCGCACGTACTGCCCGGCAGGCAGGTCGAGTAGCTGGTAGCTGACTTCGCCATTGGGGCCCTTGTCGGGGTCGACGGCCGACACGGAGAGCAGCGTAGTGCCGGGCAGCGCGCCCTCGATGACCGCGTCGCTGAAGGCCGCCACGCCGCGTGGGCGGAACCATGGCGCGTTGTCGTTCACGTCCACCACGCTCACCGTCAGCACGGCTGGCCAGCGGATTGGCGGCACGGCGGGGGTGATTATTGTCACATTAACGACAGTAAATACGACTCTACTAGCGTGTGCCTACTTGGCCGAGCTGGGCCACAGCATCATCGACTGCGTCATTCAGTGCTCTCAGTCCTCCGCCCAGTCTGGATAATGGTAATCCTCAACTGTGCCGCACAATGCATGGAGAGGCCCTCATCCTGCAGTGAATTGATAGAAGGGGGAGGGGGGGGGGGCTTACAGAGTCTCCTGCATTGGGATGATTGGCCAATTCCTTTTTTGAGAGTTTTGCCCGCAGGATATAAAAGGAGTTTCAGGAGAAATTTAATTATGCATACAAGGGGACAAGACTAAATGCACTGCACAGATCATTTAAGAACAGTCTGATGTTGTACAATCTCCAAATCAAACCTCGCAGCCAAAGCCTCCAAAACTTGGTATTTCCAGGAAGTCTCTCACCTAAGATCGAACCCCACTAAACTTCTGTTATCTGACGAGACTGTGGACATTCAGATTGATTGGGCTCAATGCCTTTGCAATCCCGTAATCATTGGAGACTCTGCACCTCTGTACAAGTTATATTTGTTCGAGTTACTCTTGCTACCGACGCACGAATCTGTTGCCGCACGGTACCATTGGGGTTGCTGACGGACACGTTGATTGAGCCGCTGGCCTTGTCCCGCACGGAGACGGTGAGCACGTACGAGGCCACCTTCTCTCGGTCCAGCGCCGAGTTGAGGCGCACGTCGCCTGCACGAGATGGCAACGGTGGCCACGGTGGAGATCATTTCTCAAACGTATCTCCACCCAACCGCTCGTCGCTCATCAGCTATCCCCATCAATGATAGCTCAATCAGGAATCATCTGGCAATCACCAGCCATTATCCATCAGTACTAATATTTAGGGACACATAATTCATGATGGGTGATGACTGGTAAATAAGAGTTTCAACGCACTGAACCAGTGCAGTTAAGAAACTGAAATAAATTATCCGTTATTCTTGTAACGTTGTTTATTGTATTGTTGCATATTGAGGGTCATTCTCCAATGTGATGAGTGCCACTGCTGTTGGAGTGAGTGCCACAGAGGGAAATGCATGGCAATGCGGATAACACAGGTATGTATGTTGATCTTCTTTCGCACCGGATGTAGCCAACTAATGCTAATTGGAGGTGTGAAGGAAGGACAACAAACTAAACACAAAAACAGTGCTAAAGAAAGGAGTTTGTTAATCTAAATTATTTTAAAGTGCACAGCTTCAGTGGCTTCCTAATATAGTAAGATGGCCGCAGAAACACATCAGGGATGTAATCGATGTGAAATTTCGTGTAGGAGAGAAAGGCGAGACCTGTGGTGAAGTCGATAGCGAAGACGTTCGACTGGTTCGGCACGATGGCATTGGCGTCATCGTAGGCCAGCACCTCAATGATGAAGTACTCCAGCTGGGGGTTCAGATCGAGGTCCAGGGCGGTCACCTGAACAAAGGTCACAACGCAGTTCACCACCCGCCCATTCAAACCGCCCAGTCACCCAATAAACCCACCCACCCAAAACCACCCAACGCACCCACCCACCTAATGCACCCTCTAACGCACCCACCTATCCAACCATGTACCCACCTACCCACCCACGGATCCACCCATCCATAACTACCCAGCCATTCAATGCACCCAACCCACCGAGCGACCCAATGCACCCATTCACCTACCCAACCAGCTACACAACATCAACCAACCACCCACATCACCCAGTCACCCAATAAACCAAACCTACTCAAAACCACCCAAGCCACCCAACGCATCCACCCATGCAACCACCCACCCACGTACCCACCCATTCAGCCACACATGCACGCACCAACACACCCACCCACCCGAACCACCTAGTGCACCCACCCACCCAAAACCACCTGCCCAGCCACCCACGTGAACCATCCAGCCACCCAACCAACAACCCAACCAGAATATTGTGTAGCTAGAAGATTTCCTGGATCTGGGAATCACACTCCTAGAAGTGGATAGGAAGGCCAGAGACACAGTTGAAGGATGATGCTGAGCCATTCAGCTACAATGAGCAAGTAATGAGTCAATGAATCGTGCCATTAGTATTGCTATCATTGTGCTTGTTTACCCAGTAAATCCTCATTCACTCTCAATACTCTTTAAAGGAGGGTCCTCCAGAGTTTTCAATGTCGGGGGCGATGTTGCTACGTGTCATCTCAATTGAGTAATCTGCAGCTATTTCTTTCAGCATTAGAAAATTTGGCTAATATCACTTACATTCTCTGTTGTTTTAGCGATAGGAGGAAACTGGCAAACCCAGAGGAAACCCATGCAGCAACAGGCAGAGATCATAGAACCCCCATAGAAAGGAGCCCGAGTTGGGAATCGAACCCAGGCACTTCTTGCCGTGAGGCATAAACGTGACCAATGCGCCACCACCCTGCCACCCATGCGCGATTCTAGCGAACTGGCGTTTGCGTGGGACGGGGACTCGGAGACTGGGCCTTCACCGTGGCCACGAAGGAGCCCACGGAGAGCGACTCGAGCACGGACACAGTCTGCACGGGCGCCAGGAAGGCCGGGCGCTCGTCGTTCACGTCGTCCACAAGCACCCGCACGATGGCGCTGCCCGAGAGCGGGGGGTTTCCCCTGTCCACGGCCACGACCTGCATTGCAACCGCACGACCACACACGCACACACGCACACATGCACACACGCACATATGTATGTTGAACTTCTTTCGCTCCGTACATCGCTAACCATACTAATCGGAGGTGGAGGGGAAAGACAACAAACACAACACCACACAACTACACAGCCACACAACCACAGAACCACACACGCACACAACCACACACGCACACAGTGATGAAGTCAGGGATGCAGCGAGTTACAATCCACGTCTGGATGACTTCATTCCTTCAGGGTTGAGGATCACGTCATGAGCAGATGAGAGCGATCGTTCTGGGACCAGCTCAGAACAATGGGAATGTGACATTTCCACCACTCCATGCTGGCAAGGAGATGAGCATGGCCCCTTTGCTCGATGAGCAGGGAGACACTGATTAGCGTGGCTATGATGACTATAAGCGTGACTATGACATCATTACTGTTATTATAGCGGTGCCATGTTATAAAGATCAATGTCAAACAATGACAGATCAGGGACAAGCCCACGATTAGCCTCACCCTGCAACCCTGCAGATCCATCTCTTCTCCCTTGTCCATCCTAATACTGCCTGCCCCGTCCCACAAATACAATCAGGCCTACCCCAACCCCTATTACTTCCCCAATCACTACCCCTATCACTACCCCAACCCCTACCCCTATCACTACCCCAACCCCTACCCCTATCACCAGAGGTGTGGACTCGAGTCATGTGACTTGGACTCGAGTCAGACTCGAGTCATGAATTTGATGACTTGCGACTCGACTTGGACTTGCATAACAATGACTTTGTCCCACCTATGAGATGTGGACTCGAGTCATGTGACTTGGACTCGAGTCAGACTCGAGTCATGAATTTGATGACTTGCGACTCGACTTGGACTTGCATAACAATGACTTTGTCCCACCTCTGCCTATCACTACCCCAACCCCTACCCCTATCACTACCCCAATCACTACCCCTATCACTACCCCAACCCCTACCCCTATCACTACCCCTATCACTACCCCAACCCTCATCCCTACCCCTATCACTACCCCTATCACTACCCCTATCACTACCCCTGTCACTACCTCTATCCCAACCCCTTATCACTACCCCTACCCCAACCTCGATCACTACCCCTATCACTACCCCAACACAACCTCTACCCCAACCCCTATCACTACCCCTACCACAACCCCTATCACTACTCCTACTCCAACCCCTACCCCAACCCCTATCACTACCTCAACCCCTCCTTAACCACTCCCACCTCTCCTCCTAACTGCCACCATAACTACACCACCACTTTGAATAGGCCCACTCTTTATCTCAACCATGATCATCGTACGTACAATGTTATAATTGTTGCAAAGCGCCTTGGATTAAGGCGCTATACAAATCTAGAAAGGTGAATGGAGATTTACAGAGCAAGATGCCCCCTGGATAAACATGCATTATTTAAACACATTGAATTTCAACCTGAAGTATGTTGCACGTCTTACAATAACATGTTGCTGTTACAACAACTATTTTAATTGCAAAATAATTTTTTTGAAGAAAAAAAACTAATGACGTTTTTCAAAGATACTCCTAAAGTTTCTTTCACAAATATATACATGTAATTTGCCAAACCCACGGCTTTGATATCTAACAGTCACTTTGAGACTCTATTGCATATCTTCCACCATGAGAATACGCACACATAAAGCTGTTGCGGTATGCCACGTGTGAGAGATTTGATGCACGTGTGTCTCCGTTTCCCACCGTGAGCGCACGAGTGTGCATGAGACTCCTCCACTCGCATGCTCCTGTGGTCGCATGCTTGCGTGCCTCACCATGAGTGTGTAGGCGGCCCGCGTCTCACGGTCGATGTTGGCGCCCGGGGCCACGTGAATTATGCCGTCGCTGGGGCCGATGCTCAGCTTGTCCCCACCGCCGCTCTCGATGCGAAAAGTCACCTGGCCATTGGGGCCCGCATCCGCATCCGTGGCCCAAACGGAGGCCACCAGCGTTCCTGGTGCCCCAAGCAGGACAGACGATTATTATGTCGCCTTTATAACCAAGTAAGGGTGGACCAGTGGGGCGGTGGTTAGAACATTGAAACTGGGAACCTGTATACTTGAGTTCGGTGGCGAGCAATATATGAATCTATTATGGGCCTCCAACACCTAATTAACCTGCCCTGACCAGCGTGGTGAAGTATGTTCAAACAACTGCCATGACCAACGTGGCACAGGGAGGCAGTGGTTAGAGTAAACAGCCCCCCCCCCCCCCCAAAGAGTCACTTCTTCATTTCAGGTGTTAACGGTATCTACTCACAAGACTTGGTCAACTAACATTGTCAGACAGTACAATAAATGGGTTTAAGAGTTATCTTTCAGACCATTCTCAAAAGGTACATAGTGATAACATCTCATCCACAAATATTAAAATAAAAAGGTGTTCCACTAGCTTCCATGATGGGTCCAATTCTGTTCGTATATTTTAACAATTTTGGATTAAACTTAAATTAGTCAGAATTAAATCTCTTTGCTGAAATGCTAGTATCAGGTAAAACTCCAAATGAAGTCAAACAGATGGACCATACAGGACCCACCATTGTGATCTCCACTTGATGCACGAAGCAATCAACATTAGGCCCTGTTCATCCATAAAATCCTTATTGGCAAATCTATGCTGTACTTAGATAATTATCTAATTCATTAACCCCATTGTCAAACCCAAGAAACCTAAGACGTCCATCAAATTGCCTTTTAACTATCCATAGAACAACAATTGGAACAGGTGACACAGCTTTTGCCATTGCAGCACCAACGTTTCGCAACAACCTTTTCTCCTCCCTTAACATTGTGAATCTTCTTTAAAAATAATCTTGAAGCAGAAGATTAGTGCTAGCTACAACCACATTTGCCGATGTGATTTGTAACTTTGATCCTTACCCGTGTATCGATAGTTCAATTTTAATGTGCAATATTATTGAGGGACTGTGTGTTGTTGTCTTGGTGTGGTCTGGAACTGTTGTTATTGTTTTGCTGCCTTGTTCAAGCTTGCATTTTGTGTTGACAAATAGGCAGGAATGTATGGAATTGTGCAATTTGTACTGATGTTATTTATTTATAGGAACTTGTTTAAATTTGTTCTATTTTGCACTCCTATTGTTTGTTGTATTGTTTGTTGGTGTCACTTGCTGACCCGCCCTGACTGGACATCCGTGAAAAAGAGCTTCATAGCTCATCAGATTTCTCATGCAGTCTAAATAAACATCCTGTGGTAAATGTAGATCACGAAAGATGAAGATATTTCATGATCTTACTCTAGACATTTGAATCTATTGTTTTCAAAGAGCCGAAATTAAGCTATCTCATGTATATTTTTATGTTGACTGTCAATATTTCTGTCTATAATTAGCTTTAATTTATGTGCATGCATGTAAATATGTACGTTTGTATGTGTGTGTGTCTTGGTATCCTAGTTCAATTCCTGCTCAGGACCAATAACAGTGGCGAATATTTGAACTGGTCTTGGGACTTCCTTAGATCAACTTGGCTCTAAATGAGTACCTGGCACGGCGTGTAAACGTCAGCAGTGGGGGTGACACAGGCGGCCGGGCATGATGCTGGCCAATCATCCCGTCGTGTGGCATGCCGGCCCTCAAAGGTGCCGCTCGTTACCGGCGCTTACCTCCGCGGTCTGCTCAAGGCTACGCGGGGTGGGGTCATTGTGTCGGTACCTGCAGGGCTGTTCTCGAGCACGTGCGCGGTTTGCGACGTCACGTTGAAGGTGGGCGTGTTGTCGTTGACGTCCAGCACTGTGACCCCGAGCCGCACCGTCGCGTTCCGCCGACCCCCATCCTGCACCAGGATCGTGAGCTCCAGGCGCCCCCCAGGGATACCCTCGCGGTCCAGACCCTGCCCAAACGCCATTGACATGTTCCCTGCACACGCATACACAGGGGTACCATGGGTACTAAAGGGACTCCAGGAACTAAAGGGACTACGGGTACTAAAAGGACTCTGCAAGTAGCATAGCTCTGACGTGTGCAGGCGGTGCAACTGCATGGAGGTCTGTGGGCTGCAGGGGTCCAAGCCCGGGGTTACACAGAGGAGGGCCCATGCCAACCGCGCTTCGCTGGACTCTGGGTACTAAAGGGACACTGGTTACTAACAGGGACAGGGAGTTGAAGTGATGGCTATCGCTAGCAGTCTGTGTAGTCTTTCGTTCATTAATTTAAGTGCACGTGGTGATTTTACTAAATTGTCACAGTGGCAAGAAAGTCCAGGAAATGAGGGCTCGGGAGAGATTAAGACTGCAAGGTTTTGAACGCTCTTTTCCAGTTCAATGTGAAAAATTAGCAGGTGTTATGATGATATGTATGTTGAACTTCTTTTCACCGTACGTAGCCAACCGCGTTAATCAGAGGAGGAGTGGATACAATCAGTGGAATTGTCTGAAAGAGACCCAAAATCCGATGAAAAAAGGGACAACTGACTACACGTAGGAGAGCAGCTGCAGTAGAATTGGTGGAAATTATATCACATGGGGTCATCATGACCATGCACGGAGCGGTGCTAGGAGAGGTGAGAAAATGTAACCCTTTTTCTAGACTGAAAACATGAAAAAGGCAGTGATTCTGGAGCCTCATGTTCGGTTTCGTCAGGATGGGAGCTACGGCAGGGGAACATTACCAGAAGAGATGGTGGCATTGACAATACAGCTTACGATTGGGGCCAGGGTGGGTAGGCAGTGACAGACGAGCGCATTACAGGCGCGTCGTACTCCTGCTCAGACATTCGCTGGGATTGGGCTCTGGACCCAGGTGGCGTGGCGAGGCTGTCCAGCGTACCTCTGTCGCGGTCGATAAGGAAGTACGCCGAGCTGCCCCCCAGAAGCGAGTACGCGAGCGTCGCGTTCACCCCAAAGTCGGCGTCGCTCGCATAGATGGGCCCATTGAGCACCGTCAGGACCGTCCCTGACCACGGACACGTTACAGGCAAATCTCGGTACACCGCATTACGTGAAAAGCCCAGCCAGGACAAGATGGATGAGTTTTGCGCTTGCCAATCGTACTGATTTATCACATTCACGAATGCAATTAAAGGGTTGGCGAATGTGAAGTTGAACCAATCTAGGTGTGCTTGCTTTCATGCTGCTGTGCTTATAACTCCGTGTGTGAGCTGTCGACATGTCATGCAAGGGATGTCAAGTGATGAAATCTATTTGAAAAACAACGAAAGTCAGTCAATCAAATAGTTTAACATCAGCATCATAGGTTTGTGAAATACATAAATAACTAAATTGTATTGCTGTGTCTAATATTGCTGCACAGTTCTTGCATTACCACAACCGTGGATTGCCCCATACGCTATACTATCACACATGGTACTCTTTGAACACAAACACGGGTGTGAACTGCATTCACCGTTTGGAGAATTCTCCGGGATCTCCGCCTCGTACGTGACTTGAGAAAATACCGGACTGTTATCGTTTTCATCCAGAATGGTTACAATCATGATGTCGGAATCCTGCAAGGGAGACCAGACCAAGATAAGAAAAAACCACTGTGCAATCAAATATCAATAGAAAATATTCCCCGGGATATCCTTTAAGAGACTGTTGGGGCAAGTTCTGTTAGCGAGCACCTATTCAGACCGGCCGGCATGGAATATGAGGTGTTTGGTCAACACCAAGCCCGGCCGCCTTTGCCTCCCCGGTGCAGATGTTTGTACAAACTACACTAGGTACGTATTTAAGGCTGATTCGACCTCGGGGAAACCAGTTCCAATATTCACCACCGATGTTGACTGTGAGTGGGAATTGGACTTGAGTCGCCGGGTTGGTAGTGCAGTGCACTAACCACATCAGCCCACATCAGCACACACACAAATATATCTCCTCCCCTACGGTGTAGCCACGCAGACTAGTGGGGGGAAAGTGCTGTTCGTGCCACATGCGGGGAAGTGTGACCAGCATCATCCCCGAGTATTTCCACAGTGCTGATGTTTACACACTGAATTGTGTACTTTTTTAAGGCTACATTTAACCCAAACCAGGTTCAGATATCACATCTCACTGATGTAATTAGTGGCTACCAATAAAACGCGATTCAGTGGTATCATAGCTTAGTTCGCTGGCCACTGCACTACTACTGCCTGCTCATCACACATGCACACACGTGTGCATACCCACACACATCCATACACGTGTGCACATACACAAATATCCATGCACACATGCACAACAGCTGTCATTTGTCACTTAGTGACATCACCAGGGCACTTGCGCCAGGCAAAATACACCTTGAGAGGTTATGTGAAAAGTCAGCTGTTATGGATTAACTGACAGATGCAGAACCTGTGCTCCCCACTGTGCCAGCTTGCACACACACAATCATACATGCACACACACATATACAAACAAAACAAAAACAAATATCCCCCATACAGCCTTTAACAGACTGTTGGGGCAAGTGCTGTTAGCGATCACCGCTGAAGGCTGGCACAGCCCACGAGAGGGTGGTTAGCCAACACCAAGCCTGGCCACCTTTGTCTCCCCAGTGGCAATGCTTAAAAATCACACCAAGTACTCACTTGAGGCCGATTCGACCTAGGGGAGGCCCAGTTCAGGTTCTGACATTAGCCACGGTCATCAGTCGCGAACGGGAATTGAACTTGGGCTGTTGGGTCGATAGCGCAGTGCTCTATTCGCCATAACACCAGACTACTCCCCGCACACACAAACACTCGACAATGAAGACGACAGCCTCCATGGGCGTGCACCTTGCGAGCGTAGCTGGGGTTGTCGGGGTTGTCGCGGACCGTCAGCGTCAGTCTGTACTCGGCCAGGCGCTCGCGGTCCAGCGGCCGGTTCACGTAAACAAGCCCCGTCTGAAAGGCACCCGACGTGGATGGGACATCTCTGCGACCTCATCCGGTTTCACGGAAAGCTCTTCCACTGTCAAAGCTCTGCTTTTAACTTTTGCTTTGAATCAAAGCAGCCCCGTGGCTGTGGATCCCTGTGTGAGGCTATGGTTCTCTATGTGAGTCTCTAAGAGTCTCCATGTGAGTCTATGGGTTTCCATGTGAGTCTATGGATCTCTATGTGAATCTATGGATCTCTGTGTGAGTGTATGGGTCTCTGTGTGAGTCTATGGATCTTTATTTAAGTCTATGGGTCTCCATGTGAGTATGGGTCTCCGTGTGAGTCTATGGATCTCTATGTAAGTCTATAGGTCTCCTGGCGAGTATATGAGCCTCTCTGTACGTCTATAGATCTCTGTGTGAGCATAAGGGTCTTCGTGTGAGTCCATGGGTCCCTGTTTAAGTCTATGGGTCCCTGTGTTAAGCTATGGTACTCTATGTTGAGTGTATGGGTCTCTTTGTGAGTCAATGAATATCTATGTGAGTCAATTCTTCTCGGTGTTAGTCTGTGTATCTCTGTGTGAGTCTATCATGGAATCACTTTGTTGACTTTTCTGACTGTCAGCATGAAAGGCCCTCTCCCCGTTGCAGAAAGAGAGGCGTGCGTGTGAGAATGTATGCACATAGGTGTGTGCGTGCGTGTGTTGTGTGTTTGTGCATGTGTGTGTGCGCGTGTGTGCAAAGGTGTGTGCGTGCGTGTTCGTGAATGTGTGCGTGCATGTGTGCGTGTGCATAGGTGTGTGCATGCATGCGTGTGCGCACGTGTGTGCTTGTGCATGCGTGTGTGTAGGTGTGTGCGTGCGTGTGTTGTATGTGTGTGTTTGTGCGTGTATGCATGTGTGTGTTCGTGCGTGTATGCATGCGTGCGTGCATACGTGTGCTTGTGTGCACATGCGTAGCTGTTGTGCGTGTTTGCGCGTGTGTGCACAGGCGGACCGTGTCGTTGATGGCGAAGGCGCCGCCCGTGTTGCCGTCAGTGATGCTGTAGGAGAGCAGCGCATTGCGGCCCTCGTCCGCGTCGCTCGCCCGCACGCGGCTCACGATGGCCAGCACGGCCGCCGCCTCGCTCAGCGACGCGTTGGCCGGCAGGTTGAGGAACACGGGGTCGTTGTCATTGACGTCCAGCACGCGTACGCCCACGGTCAGCTGGTGGGGATGCGGCGGCGTGTGTGCGTGCGCACGTAGTGTTCATCGTGAGGAGTGGTGATATGGCGGTTAGCTCACTCGCTACGAACCTGACAACCCGAGTTAATCCCGCTCAGGACCAATAACAGTGGCGAATATTTTAACCGGGCCTTCCGTAAGTTAACCCAGCATTAAATGGGTACCTGTTGAAGTGTGTACACATCAATATTGGGGAGAGTGGTTGGGTGTGGTGGTGATCACACCACCTCCTCGTGCTCCATTCCAGCCTCTATAGGTGCTCGCTAACAGCACTGGCCCCAGGAGTCTGTTAAAGGCTTTGGGTGTCATAACCCTCTGTAGGAAAGGGTTATGAACACATAATTTACGTGTAAGAATTAAGATATATTTCATAGATTTGTTTTATTATAGCAGTGACACTGTCCACCCAGGGTTGAAAGTGAGTGGCTCACAATCAGAAGGTTGCAAGTTCAAATCCTGGTTGGGCGTTAAGTCACGTCACCATTCTTGTGGGTCAATGAAATCTGTACCACTTTGTCAACAGTAGATAGACTCACCCCCACCATAGGCATACGGAATTCCACCACTGTCTCAGAGGTGTAAACAGGAGATGGGCACCAATGCCTCAATGCTCATTTTGAGCCAGAACTCACTTTGACTTTAAGCAGTAGCATTAGTAAAAATAATATGGGTGCTCAACTGACGCTGGAGTTGAGTGGAGGGGTGCCCATGTCTTTGGCCATGATGGTGAGGTTGTAGAAAGCCTGGGTCTCACGGTCGAGCTCCACGTAACGTCTGACCCTGAGGTCTCCATCAGCTGGGGAGATCACAAACTCATCTGCGTGGGGGAGTGAAACGGCGGGAGGAGAGAAAGCAGTGGGCAAGGGTTAGGGCCGTGTGTGTGCAAATGGGGAGTGTGGTGGTGCAGCGGTTAGCGTGCTGCACTCTACAATCCCGGCAACCGGAGTTCGATCCCGCTCACGGCCAACACCAGTGACAATTATCTTAATCGGGCCTCCCCTAGGTTGACTCTGCCTTAAATGTGTTCCTTGTGCAAAGTCTAAAACATCAGCACTGGGGAGACGAAGGCGGCTGGGCATGGTGATAGACACACTGCCCCACCCACTCCCCTACCCCCATGTTCTGCCTTCAAAGGTGTTCGATAACAGCTCTTGCATCAACAGCATGTGCAGGGCACATGGGGGATCTTTGTCTTTGTACTTGTGTGTGTTTGCTTGTGCATGTGTGTGTACTTGCTAATACACAGCAAGTTGGTACAGTGGGCGGCATAGGTGGTGCATCTGTTAGCCATCTAAGTAAATCCATAACACCTTCTTGGTCCGTCCTGTAACCTCCTGGCAGCCTGGCACAAGCGGCGCAGTGACATCAACGCCACTGAGTGGTGAATGGCGGCCGCTGTTGTTGTTGAGTATTTGTGTGTGTGTGTGCGTGTTGGAAGTAATCCACTTACTGCGGGGGTCCCCTTCTATGATGCTGTACTCGACCTCGCCGTTGAGGCCTGAGTCCTGGTCGCTGGCCATGAAGGTGGCGATGCGAGGTCCGGGCTGCCCTTCGGAGACGTCGATGGGGCCCTCGTAGGAGCGTGGGAACCACGGCGTGACGTCATTCACGTCCGCCACGTGCACGCTCACCTGCGCCGCGGGGACACGCGTGAAACCCTCTGAGCTCAATAGTTATTTTTCAGAAGTGGCCTGGCTATCACAAATGATAGCTCAACAAAGTGGCTTATCATTTATAGGACATTTATCACAGCAAAATACTCTGAACGCACGTTCAGAAAAAGCCACACAAACGTGGGGAGAAAAACATGCAAACTCCCAATATACAGGCGCCAGGGTCGGGATCGAATACATGACCTCCTGTATAGCAGGCAGGGTAGTTAACATCTCGCCACCGTGGAACTCCACGGTGGCGAGATCAGGTGAAGCTCCAGCACCCTGTGGATATTGTCTGCGTCTCGTTAAAGAAATCTTCATCATGATCAATCCACTGCTGGATGAGGCCTTCACAAGCTGCTACCATCTCTCATAGCCTATCGAAGACCCCAGTCAACCTTCTCTTCTGCTACCCTCAGATTTTGGAACTCCCTTCCCCCAGCCGTCAGTGTTATGGACTCCCTGCCCCTGTTCAATTCCAGGCTCAGTACCTTACTCTCCACTACGACTGACTGTCTCTCTATAAACTAAAAATGCCCACTCTTGTGAGCAGAATCTTGAAATGCGGTTGCCCTTGGACGCTACGTAAATCTATATTGCGTCGTATTGTTACTCGTATGTATGTTGAACTTCTTTCACAACGTACGTAGCCAACCGTGATGTGTATGCGAATGCGAATGCTTGTCACGAGCCTCACATAAACCTCCACCTTCTTCTTTTCAACCGTGTCTTAATTTTTGAATCCACACTGAGCATGAGAATGCAGTGAAGCGCTGGGAGGGAGCTGTGCATGTGTGTTCGTGTGGGCTTTGCACGGCACGCACGGTGGCGGTGGAGGTGAGGCGCCGTGCAGGGTCGCGGGGCTGGTCGGTCGCCGTCACCACCAGCAGGTAGAGGCCGGCGCTCACCTCAAAGTCCAGCGCCTTCACGGCGGTGAGCACGCCCTGCTCACAAATGCACCGACAAACACACAACAACAACCACCATTCACTGCTTAGTAGCGGTGATGTCACCACGGCGCTTATGGCAGGCTATGTGCACTTTAAAACCACGTGAAGTGTCGAAGGCTCGCTGACAGGACTTCACAGGACAAACCCAGGTGCTATGGGTTGACTAGCTTAAATGACTGGCAGATGCACCGCCTGTGTCCCCTACTGTGGGAACAAATGCACACACAGATGCACACACACACACACGCACTGGCTCCTCACCTGTGATCACAGTCACGTTACGCTACTCTTTCCTTTGGCTGCTCAAATAATCGATTTTTTTGGTTGTGCAGTTTTGCTCTTTTGCATCGGCCACATTCGTGCAGGACTGCAGCAGAGGCATAGTGTATCGAACAAATGCATGATGAACCCAGCAATGCAAGTTCACACGTAGACTGGACTCGGCAGATGACCAGCTACAGCCACACCTAGCGTTATATTTTATGTCGTGTGTCAGGTGTGGAAACATTTTCTGGGTCGTTGATCCGGATAGACCCAGGCTGAAATTAAACTCTTTAATGGAGTAGCTCCATTACCATCGATATCACGAGCACTTGGCGATGAGTCAAGCAACAAAGAGAGAGGCTGCAGTCGATGAATCCCACGTCTTTCCTAACGGTGCTTAATTTCAGCTGGAACAGTTCAGAACATTGTTTTGGGATCGATTTTTGGCACACTACCTCCACTTCACCTGGATTTTTTATCCTCATGATACCGCGGTGGTGGTGCGAGTGGTGGTGAGCAAATAACAAAAGCTATTGGCACGTATGTGTTGAACTTCTTTCGCGCCGTACGGAGCCAAACGTGCTAATCAGAGGCACTCCAGGTTACCAGAAGTCCTCGAGGGCAGTGCGGTTATGCGTAATGTCCTCGTCCCCGATATAAAACGCACAAGTCCGCGACGTCAAGCGAAGCAACGTTCGTAACATCCGCGCTGACTCGGCGGCGTTCCTGCGAAGCGACGGGGTGGGAGCCCCGCGGCCGTCGCCCTCGGCCCCACCTCACCGTGCTGTTGTTGATGCCGAACGTGGCAGCGGTGTTGCCGCTCACGATGGCGTAGACGACGCGGGAGTTGTCACCCTCGTCGGGGTCGGACGCGGCTACGTTGGCGACGGTGGTGCCTGCCGTGCCTGGCCCCTCCGTCAGGAGCACCTCGTAGGTCGCGGCCTCGAACGCCGGCGCGTTGTCGTTCTCGTCCGTGATGCGGATCAGCACGGAGGTGGTGGCCTGCGCAGGGATCACGGTGAGGCAGATGCACACGCGGACGCAGACGCTGCTCTTGTACCAGAGCCTTTGTGTAATTGTTGTAATTTTTATCGATGCTTGTTTATTCAGGATGGCCTCACTGATTCTTCAGAAGGATTCTGCCAAGTGTTCACTGTAAGGGGTGAAGTTGCTGCTGTGTGATCCAAAATGAGTAGTTTGTGAGGACTTTTTTTGTCAGCATTGACATGTTTGATCAATACCGGTTGTATATTTTTTTTTTATTTAAGCTGTGGGAGGAAACCGGAGAACATACAAACTCCACACAGAAAGGTGCCCGAGTTGGAAATCAAACTCGCGTACTTCTTGCTGTGAGGCGCAATAAGGAATGCGCAACCCCGCAGCCCTTATTGATATTCGTACTGTATTGGCAGTGGGATTCGTAGTTGTTGTGGCTTCTGTTTGGGATCGCAGCAAATTTCACTCTCGCTTCTTTCCATTTGCAATCAAATGGGCGAATGATAACACTATGTATTTTTATGTCTAAATGAGGATTTCAACTTAGGGTTTCTGTACAGAAACCGTGGGTATATGTTGTAGAAAGAGGCAGTCGGTTATATGCAGAGGAAAAAAAGGTCTTGACCCTGGACTTGAACATGGGCAGATAGTGGACAGCACGGATGGCTGAGGAAAGCGAGTTCCAGACTTTGGGGGGGGTAGTCTGCAGCAATGTAACAGTGTGAGGCTCACAACAGACATCTGGTGCCATTGCAGATCTGTAGATATTTCAAACTGGAGAACTGCAACTGACCACCGCGTGAAGCTCCGCTGACGGTTACAGCCGCTTCGATTTGCGAAATTGACATTTCAAATCCGGGGCTTAATGTTGTCAAAGTAGTGGCTCCCGCACAATTAGCCAGACCCTATAATGACTGCCCTTGCCACCCAAGCAAAGCGAATGACCTCGTCCAAATTGCGAAAGTGTGATGAACGATTTCTTGATTTAAGTTTTTTTGGAAAAACTAATCACAAGTCTCAACAGCCAAGTTGAGAGAAACCTCAGTCGTACGAAGGTGTTGGTGTGATTTACGGCCGAGAAAGAGACTTCAGTTTCGCTTAGATTCATTCGTGATTTATTTCAGCTTTGCGGTCTCCATATGAGCGTGACTGCAGCTATTATTCACGTGGAGTAGCAAAGCGGCGAATGTTGAGTTTTAATGTTTGAATCAATAGGAAGGTTTACAGTCTGGCATCAACGGAGGCCCAATGTCAGGAGCGAGGGAGGCAATGTGTCTTCCAGCGGAGGTGGCAGACGTCAGTCGGCGTGAGTTAATATCCGCCTGAGAGCCAGCGTGAGGTTCTTGGTAAAAAGCTGCACGCTAGCGTCCGTGGACTAAAGCTTTGCAGTGCTGACGCATGTGCCACTTTGCCACTATAGGTAAACATGTTTACCTATAGTGGCAAGGTCTAGAATTACGGCTATGAGAATGAGTTGCTCACCAGTGTCACAGGAACAACGTTGCAAACAACGAACAGTGAGGCTGTATATACAGGAAAAATATTAGTAGAAAGTATCTGCTTCCGTTTCATATCAATATCTCGCACGGTTTTGACTGCTCAAGATAATATTTTATGAAAGGTTATTTGCTTGGTGATGTAACTTACTATCTTATCACTCAATATTTGTCATAATCAGACTTTCAAATCATGAGCTGTGTAATAATTTACAATTCCAGTAAAATACTACTCTCAGTAGTTTGTTTTCAAGATGATCCCACTGGGAATATTTGCCCAGTTTTCCATTTGAATAAATGTTTTGCATGTGCCAGGACAGTGGAGCACTTGGAGAAATCCCACACCTACAAGAAGCAGAACTTACTTTCTGAAGTGCTTCCTCATTACCCGATAGGTGAGTGTCTCATGGATTGACGCCATCTTTCCACGATCTACCAACACTGCCTGCAAATCACCGGGTTGCACAGGGGTTGATGCACAACGCACTGAGCCGGTACCGCCGAGGTCCTGGTTTCGAATCTGGGATGTGCGGTGCGAGAGGGACGTGTGACGAGAGGGACGTGTGACGAGAGGGACGTGTGACGAGTGGGACGTGTGACGAGAGGGACGTGTGACGAGAGGGACGTGTGACGAGAGGGACGTGTGACGAGTGGGACGTGTGACGAGAGGGACGTGTGACGAGAGGGACGTGTGACGAGAGGGACGTGTGACGAGAGGGACGTGTGAGAGGGACGTGCGGCGCTCACAACCGGAGACGTCGCGCGTGATGCGTGTGACTGCTACCGAGAGGGCGGGGTTGCCGTCGTCCTCCACGGTGATGGTGAGGTTGTACGTGGCACGGCGCTCGCGGTCGGGTGGCTCGGGTCGCGTGCTGATCTCCCCTGACGCGCGGTCGATGCGGAACGTCTGCGAGGCGTCCCCCGCCGTGATGTAGTACGACAGCGCCGCATTGGGCCCCGCGTCGCGGTCCGACGCGCAAACCCGCACCACTGTCGTGCCGCCGCCCACATTCTGGGGATGGCACCACGGCATTGGGGGGATGGTGAGGCCGCCGAGACCAGACGGCGCCTGTGCCGTGCGTGCCGTGTGTCGTGCGTGCCGTGCGTACCTTGTGCCGTGCATACCTTGTGTCGTGCGTGCCGTGCGTACCGTGCGTGCCGTGTGCCGTGCGTGCTGTGCGTGCCGTGCGTGTCATGCGTGCTGTGCGGGCGCAGAACCCCAGAGTGCACTGAGCTGGCACCGCCGAGATCCTGCCTTCCAATTTGGGTTTGAGCCACCTGTGATGAAACCGGCTTCTCACGCCAATAGCACAATTAGATTAGAATTGAAATAAATGTTTTCAACATCGTACACAGGTCGTGTGGTTGTGGCCAGGGGCCACGTGTATAAAACACTGAAAGTAAAATGTTCTATTTTCAAACTAAAAGGAAAAAAATGTAAAAAACCCAACACAGCACCTATCTCATAGATAAATGCCTTGGGTGCATGTCCCCGACTATGTTAGAGGAGTTGGGAACTTTGTTAATGGGAATTTTTTTTTCATGTCACATTCAGAAGAGCTTGAATGTTGTGACTGTGGTGTCATTCCAATACTGTGTAATGTAGCATTGTTGTAGTGACCATTAGGGTTCCTAATATTAATTTTCAGATCTATGTCAGACAGCCTAGGACATGCAGCTTGGAAAGTCCATGAGAGCTGTTTAGTTTCGGGTTGCCTCCTTCTTTACGATATTCACGTAACTAACCACACGTGTTCTTCCATCTACACAGGGCTGCATTGGTTGTGGAGATGGCTCTGACTATGGCAACTCTGATAATTGTTTTTTTACCCTTCTATCTGGCAACAAAACTGACACCTTTTTACAAGGAGTCATGTTTGCATAGACCACAATACCCCGAGCTCTCATACTCTGATGGTGCATTGTCTTTGAGTTGTGTGCCTTTTGGCGTCATCTGGTCCAACCCATGTGAGACTAGGCTCTAAGGAAAGCTGTCTCGGGTGTGGACCAATCACCTTCAATGACAGTGCACATTATCAGAGTTGTGTTTTTTGTTTGCATTATGACTGCAGGTATTGTGGTCTATGCAAACATGACTCCTTGTAAAAAGGTGTCAGTTTTGTTGCCAGATAGAAGGGTAAAATTTTTTTTTCATATTTTTACTGGTAAATGAGGTTCCAATGGTATGGCAACTCTCTGAAGGCTATTTCTGATACTCAATGACAGTATATATATCTGAGAACATCTATACATTCCTGGGGATTACGTCCGTACGTGTTAAGGAATGCATTGCATACACATGCAGCATTGGTTTTCCAGCTATATTTGTACGTGTGCGCGTGTGCCCTCTGGAATCCCATGTGCCACTGTGGCAATTGTTGTATGTACTGTATGTTGTATATATGTTGAACTCAAATCTGTTCTCTTATAACGCGGTAGTTGCATTCCTGAAGAACACCGCGTTATGGTAATATCGCGTTGTAATAAATAATATATAATATCGGGGGTAAAGCACAATCTGCGATAGCACGTGCAATGCGTATACTGGCTGAACAAAGACTGGGGCACGTAGATAGCATCTAGAAGCATCCAACAGCATCCCACCATGTGTGATGCTATGCAGAGGTAGCTTATTCCTACTTGTGTGGCGTAGTTTTTTTCACTCGATCGCGTTATATCCAATTCGCTTTATAAAAAATGTGTTCCCTGATAAATTTATCGCGCTATATCCAATTCACTTGACGAAAACACGCGTTATGGGAGAACAAACTGTACGCTCGCACCATGCGTGATCAACCGTGCCAATCGGAGGTGCAGCAATGGAGACAAATATGCTACGGCTATAAAAGAAAATCAGGTTTCCAGCCACCTGGTTTGACGTCAAATGTAAACGCTGTGGTAGAAGCTGGAAATGTTGAAAACTGTTCTACTGAAAGTGCGTGGCACCTTGTGGCCCACGAGCAGATCGCTGGGTGGGCTGTGGAGCCCCCTGTTTGAGTATAACACAGAAGTTAGATAAAGAACGGCCGATGCTAGAGCGCTCTCTGACTTGGTGAATATTTGTTTGGCTCATTGGCTCGCAATTGCCATCCCATGGGGCAAGGGTTTGTGGAAGAGAGCCACGCAATCTGCCTCTTGGCTGCTTGTGTGCCCTAGGTGGGAGCTCTGCTGTTAAGTGGAAGAAAAAAATCAATCTATGAACTTGTTTAAAAAAAAACACAATTCTGCTGACATAGATTCATAGTTTTCTAACTTTGTGAATTTATGACGCTACTGTGTGTATTGGCAATTTGACTTAATTCAAATATTTTAGAAATGTATTACGTTTGGCTAAATTTATTTAATATATTTACTTTTACTTTTAATTTAAATCCAGGTGGTCCCGATTGAAATTGCACACAAACTAATAAATTATTCCTCAATGTGTGAAATGTATCTTCATAAAAAACCCAGTATTGTAATCCTGGCCCGAGTCCAGGCTCAAAGCCTACCATAACATCTTTCATAGTTCATGGATTTTGGTGGAGCTATAAGTCTCTTGATCAGGATTTACAGCCCCCCCCCCCCAAATAAAAACCCCTTAAAATATGGTTCAGATGAGGACATGTACATTTCTGGGTGCCCACTCCATTGACAGGAATGTGCCGTTCCCTCAGAATAATTATATTGTGGCTCTTGCCATGCAACAATGTTCTTGCTTCTGCTGCCGCCAGAACTAACACCCATTTGTGTGGTCTACTGAAGCCCTGATGTAGGTGACAGCGAACCGGATGAGTTGCAAACAGTGGTGGATAGCAATTTGGGCCAGATTCATGAAGACAAATTTTGCCATCGGTAATTTCCTACATTGTAGCTGGAGACATTGACACAACACATGAACTGTGGGTCCATTGTATTTAATGCAGGTATTTGAAGCATTGTGTGGTTAATATAATTTGTCAAAGTTGACACGTAACACTGTGTAACAATAATTTTTTATCTTTGTTCCTGGCTAGTAAGTGTTATTTCCTAATTGCTTATGCTTCAAAAGTACAGAAAATGGCTATTATTCCCCACAAACTTTGCTTTTGTGACCAGGACATGATATTTTGAAACTTAACTATTTTCCAGAACATTCCAGATAGATTCAGTGCTGAGTAAACTTGGAGTAACTTCTAGAATATTGTAGAACTTTCCAGTAATATAAAAAGCCCACAAGTTCAGTTTAGTTCCAGCTACCTAAGTGGATACATATCTGCATTTTTCTGAGATGGCATCAAGAGGCTGCAAGCATCCGGCAGACACATTTTGCTATGTCTGCGGCCAGTTTATCAAGACAAGAGCGAAAAAGTACTCTGTGGAAGCATCTGCTAAGATGTGTAGTATGGTTCCAGGGAGACTTGACACGTAGTTGGAGGCACACGCTTATTTATTAACACCAGCACGTAACTCGGAAGCTTACAGTAACTGAAGGGGTATCGGCCCCTTCACCCGTCTAGCCACGGAACACAACAGCCTAGCTCACAGCTAGCTTACACCTAGGTTACGGCACCCCGAATACCCAGACCCCGCTCTTAGATGAGCGTCGGTTCTGGGCTCTGGGGGCCACGCCGCTGGCTTGCCTGGTCGGTCCTTAAAAGGACAGCGATCCCAGGGAATTCCAGGGCCGGTCTAGCTGGTCTTCTTTCTTCACTGGTTACAGCTTAACACTAGACCCAGAGCCCTTCGGCTCACCGCCTTAAATAGCCATCTCCCCCCGAGGGGAGGGGCTGTGGGGGGATCCCAGCGTACGGCGAGGACGTCGCTGCGAGTACCTGCTCCGCGTACCGACGTAGCGACGCCCATTGTGTTTGTTTGCCACCAGCGGCAAGTCTAAATCAGGCCGTCTACAACGGCTACAACGGCTCTACATCACCCCCCCCCCCTGTACAGCTCGCAGCCGTCTCGGCTGCAACAAAATAGCAATAAAGATGCATCCCCCCCTTTGAACCCGTGTGTGCCTCACAAATCTTTAACAACAACAACAAGAAGAACAAACCAACACGACGCACCCCGACCGAATAAATACCCCATCCCGTAAAACAACATATATACAAGAACCGAGGGCGGTCGCTCGCAAGGGTCGCGTTGGCGGCCGTCCTCACAAAAGTCTACGCGTTCTGGCGCGCGTCCTTGCAGCGGGGCCGTCACAAGGGACCCCTCTGGTTTGGCCAGTGGCGGTTGTTATCAGTCCGGGTGTGAGGGTGTCCGGCTCCGCTGCAGAGCGACCCCTGACCCCCCCAGGAGGGGTTGGCGGTCGTGAGCGTGTCACTCCTGGTGCGCCTGTAGGTGGAACAGGCGGTGTTAAGTCAGGTGACAGCAGAGAAGTCGTACTCCGGGAGTCGGTTGACCCCTCACATGATTGGCCACGCGTGTGTGAAGTATGAACATGGGGCGCAACGAACGGTTTTAACCTGGAGGGGTGCACAAACCACCGACGTTTCCCCCATCGGATACGCACACATTGTGGGCGCAAAACCTGCACCACCTCCACGGGCCCCCGCCACGGCCGCACCAGTTTAGACGAGGTTGCTAGCGGGACTTGGGGACAGTGCAACCACGCCTGGTCACCCGGCTTCCACTGAAGCATGTGCACCTGACCCAGCCTGAGCCTCTCATTCGCCTTCTGGCAGAGTTCAGAGTTCTGCATGGCCGCCTCCCGCGCCTCTGTCAATTTAGCAACGTTGAATTTCACATGTTCGGCCAATTTGGATTTACTATGCGGCAGAGGTGTGGACTCGAGTCATGTGACTTGGACTCGAGTCAGACTCGAGTCATGAATTTGATGACTTGCGACTCGACTTGGACTTGCATAACAATGACTTTGTCCCACCTATGAGATGTGGACTCGAGTCATGTGACTTGGACTCGAGTCAGACTCGAGTCATGAATTTGATGACTTGCGACTCGACTTGGACTTGCATAACAATGACTTTGTCCCACCTCTGCTATGCGGCGTGGCGATCCGCAGCTGAGTCGGAACAGGTGGGTTAGGCTCGCGGCCATACATTAGGAAAAAGGGCGAAAACCCGGTCGCCGCATGGGGAGCCATCCTGTATGCTGCCAGAACCCCCGGGATATGAAGGTCCCAATCGGTCTGGGATTCAGACACCTGCTGGGACAGCATGGACGTGATGGTCCGATGCAGCCGCTCCACCATTCCGTCCGTTTGCAGATGATATGGGGAGGTACGAATCTTTTTCGTTCCCAGGAGCTCGCACACCTCGTGGAGAAGCTTCCCCGAAAAATGTTTACCCTGATCGGTCAGCAGCCGCTCCGGAGCACCTTTGTCGAGGACATAGCCTTGGACAAAGGCCTCCACGATGGCTGCTGCTGACTGATTAGCAAGGGGCCAGGCCATAGGCCATCTCGTAAAATATTCTACCCCGGTTAACAGGTATCTATTCCCCCTTGGCGTAGCGGGGAATGGGCCCAGAATATCTAGTGCGACGAGCTCGTTAACTCGGGAAACTTTTACGGACTGTAAGGGCGGGTTAGACCCCTTCGCTGGTGGCTTCCTTTGCGCGCACTGGGTGCATGACCCCAACAGGTCCTCCACATCCTTTGCCATGCCCGGCCATGAAAAATCTAGTTGGAGTGTGGCAAGGGTTTTGTGGGTCCCTAAGTGGAGGAGTTGCTCGTGCGCAGCCCACACGACTCTCCCCCGCAACGCAGAAGGCACCACCAGCCGGTGTCGACGGGATTTGCCATCCCAGTGCATGAGAAGGCCCTGGACCAACCCCCAGGAGTTGACATTTTCACCCCCCCGCACGATTCCCCCGACGCGACGGCGCAAAGCGAGGAGGGAGGTGTCCTCCATTTGGAGGCGCCCCCACTCCGCAACCGACAACCCCAGCAAGGAATCCCTCCCTTCTTGCTCGATAGGACCGGCAATGGAAGGCGCATCGGCAGGGGCTGCTAAAACCGAATAAGAGCTGACATTTGGAGGTCTGCAACGCCCCGAACCCAGCAGGCAAGCGCACTCAGAGGTGGGTGGTAACCGGGACAGAGCGTCCGCATTGGTGTGGCGAGTGCCCTTACGATAGGTAGTCGCAAAATTGAAATCCTGAAGGATTTCCAACCATCGAGACAATTGTCCCGATGGCTGTTGAACCCGCAAAGCATACTGCAGCGCCGCATGATCTGTGCGGACGGTGAACCGCCGACCATACAGATATGGGCGGTATTGTTGAATGAAGTACACGATTGCCAATAGTTTCCTACAGGTAACGCAGTATCTTTGTTCCGCCGTAGACAACACCCGACTGCCATACACAACCACATGTTCCACGCCCCAAATAACCTGGGAGAGAACGCCCCCGATGCCCGTGTTGCTTGCGTCTGTATCGAGCAAAAAGGGTTTTGTAAAATCCGGGTAACTCAATGGCGGAGCCGCGACTAGGGCATCCCGGAGCGAGTGAAAAGCGGCGTCTTCCTCCTCACCCCAATGAAATTTGACCCCCTTAGATGTCAAGGCATGTAAGGGTTTCGCAATGGTAGCGAAATCAGCGACAAACCGGCGGTAGTATGATGCGAATCCGATGAAACTCCTGACCTCACCCACCGAGGTGGGAGTCGGCCAGGAGCGAACACATTTCGTTTTGGCAGGATCAGTGGCAATGCCTGAACGGCCCACAATGTGACCCAAATAGCGCACCAATTCGCGGAGCAAGAAACACTTCTGGGGCTTGAACTTCAAATTAGCAGCCCGCATTTTGAGAAAAACGGCACGCAACCTCTGGAGGTGTTCATCGAATGTTCTACTAAAGACGATGACATCGTCTAGGTAAATCAGACACGAATCCCACTGCAAGCCAGCCAGAACCAATTCCATTAATCGCTTAAAAGTTGCCGGCGCGGAATGTAATCCCATTGGCAAGCGATTAAATTGGAAAAGGCCCTGCGGCGTACGGAAAGCAGTTTTCGGTTTGGATTCGTCATCCAGAGGGAGCTGCCAGAACCCGGACAATAAATCCAATGTGGAGAAGAATCGCGCCCCTGCCAGGGCATCAAGCGATTCGTCCATCCGGGGAAGCGGGTATGCGTCGGCTACAGAAATTTTGTTAAGCCGACGGAAATCCACACAAAAGTGCAATGATCTGTCGTGTTTTTTAACCAGAACGATCGGCGCGCCCCAAGGGCTGGTGGAAGGGGATATGATATCCGCAGCTAGCATGTCGTCTACAGCCGATTTAACATGCTCCTTTTTGGTGGGACTTAACCGAAATGGATTTTGGCAGATTGGCGCGCTGTCACCCGTGTCAATATGGTGTTTCAGCAATTTAGTACAGCCAATATCGTATTTATTTAGACTAAAAACGTCTGAAAATTCGCGAAGGAGGACTCGAAGCCTCTCACGCTGTGGACCAGACAGGTCCACCGATCCCGCACAAAGCGCATCGAGACACCCCTCATCACGATCCGAATGCGGTAGCGAGGGCGAACCGGCGCTCACCTGAGCAACAACTGGTTCCTCACAAGGCACCGGCGTCGCGTGCGCGAGCACGGTCCCCTGAGGAACCACGGCCGTTCGTGACCCCACATTGAGGACCGCGATGAAGGGGTCCTCGTCCCCTTTTACCAGGGTCTGGGCCGCTACCAAGTCGGGTCCGTTGACCCCGGCCCTCGATGGTCCCAATAGAACCCCCCGATCCCCGACGCCCTCCGCAAATGGCCGGCACAGCCTAAGAGGTACGAGCATTTGAGCTCCCGGCGGTACGTGTACCGTCCTCGCGGCCAGCGCCGGTACCATTGCAAATGCCGCATGGACAGTGGTAGCGGGGGATGACAAAAAGGCCATACGTCGCCCCGACGGGAGTTCAATGCATCCTTGGTCGATTAGTATACGAATGGGCATTTTGGCCAAGAAATCCGTCCCCAACAGGCACGGAACCGCCAGCGAGGAGGAGACCAATATCGGGCCGGATAATTTAATGTCCCCAATACAAATTTGCGCGCGGATCTGTCCGATAATGCCCAACGAACCCCCATTAGCAGCGTAACATGGGACATCAACAGGGAGCAAGGGACGACTTTGAATGGGGAGAATGTTGTAAATCAAATCGGACACAATAGTCGCCGATGCTCCCGTATCAATCAAGACCCGTACCTCGACCCCATCAATATGTCCCACAACAACTGACGACCCCGACGACGCGGCAACAACACGATGAGCCAACTCGGACCACTGGGTCGGTTGGACCGCACACCCCCCGGAGGTACGTTTTTGGCGTGACACTCACTCACACACCGTTAGTTGCGGTGTGTGAGTGAGTGGCAGGTGTGTGTGTGGGCCAATCATGTGGGGTGCCACGACTCGCCGGATTTTGCTGGGGAGACTTGAGTCGAGGCGCGACGTCCTGGCGAGGCGTCGCACCACGCTGCCGAGGAGCCCGGCATCCCGAGGCCACATGGCCCCGGAGGCCACAGTTGTAGCAGCGCGTGAGTGCTGCTGATGACTTGGGCTGATCCCGGCGGCTCGGTCCGTCCCGAGCTGGCCGTACTCCGGACCTCCACTCCGTCGGGCGATCCACAGCGCAGATGTCTTCCGCTGGGAGGGCGGACGCAGCCACGGTATGGCTGGCCGTCGCTTTGCTGGCCTTCCGACGTTGGGCCAGCAGGTTGGCATGAATGTGCCGGGCGGCCCTCAACGAACACATTTCCGCGTCGTCTTCAGTCAAGACGACGATGTCCAAATCATCGGCCAGCAGCAGCAGCTTCTCCGTGACCATGGCGTCCACCCCATCCTCGTCCATCCGTGGAAAAGCTGTTTTCGCCAGGGCCAGGAGAGCCGTGCGGTACGCCAGGGGCGACTCCTTGGCGCCCCGCTGGCGATCGTAAAACAGCTGACGACAGTCCGAGCGTGGTCCATAGACCGCGGCGAGGAGTTGCAGCGCCATTTGCAGCGTGGCGTGCTTCGCCCTTGGTGCCGAGGTGAGAGTGGCGAGGGCATCGTTGTCAAGCATCGCCAGCAGCACACGCAACGCCTCGTCGTCGGTCCATTTCGCCATCTCTTGATGGGCGAGGAAGCACCTCTGGAAGCCACCCCAGTCGCCTTCTCCTCCCACGAATTCCTTGAGAGGTGGCAGTCGCTGTTGCAGCGCAGCGTCCGTAGGCGAAAAACGCTCTCCGTCACTCCGTGCAGCTTTGGCGGGCTGGTCGCGTGTCAACGGCGGTTGCTGTGGTGACGTTTCGCTGTCTGCCGCTGCCGACGTGGCTTGTGGTTGGTGAGTATCGGCCACGTGATGTAGCCTCGCCTCGCCGTCAGCCTGCACTGTACTTATGGCGGGAACTTCAAACTCAGTGTCCTTGGAAATGGCGGGAAGCGGCATCTTATGCCGGCCGCCATCGGCCCGCGCAGCTCCACCCGCACCCAGCCGGGTAATTTCTTCCAGCGTCGCGGCTGCAGCATACAGCAATTCGGCCAGTCGAGAGTGTGCCAGCCGCAGTCCTTCAGGCGACGGTCCCCACTCGTCCTGACGCTGCGGTGTAGGTGGACTTGGCTCCTGCTGCTCGGGTCCGCCCGCAGCCATCTCTGGCTCGAAGCCGGCCGTGGTTTCCTCCGCCTCCGTCTCTCTGGTAAGAGCTGTGCGTCGCGTCTCCATCCTTGTAGAACCACTTCTGACACCAGATGTAGTATGGTTCCAGGGAGACTTGACACGTAGTTGGAGGCACACGCTTATTTATTAACACCAGCACGTAACTCGGAAGCTTACAGTAACTAAAGGGGTATCGGCCCCTTCACCCGTCTAGCCACGGAACACAACAGCCTAGCTCACAGCTAGCTTACACCTACGTTACGGCACCCCGAATACCCAGACCCCGCTCTTAGAAGAGCGTCGGTTCTGGGCTCTGGGGGCCACGCCGCTGGCTTGCCTGGTCGGTCCTTAAAAGGACAGCGATCCCAGGGAGTTCCAGGGCCGGTCTAGCTGGTCTTCTTTCTTCACTGGTTACAGCTTAACACTAGACCCAGAGCCCTTCGGCTCACTGCCTTAAATAGCCATCTCCCCCCGAGGGGAGGGGCTGTGGGGGGATCCCAGCGTACGGCGAGGACGTCACTGCGAGCACCTGCTCCGCGTACCGACGTAGCCACGCCCAATTGTGTTTGTTTGCCACCCGCGGTAAGTCTAAATCAGGCCGTCTACAACGGCTACAACGGCTCTACAGATGTGTGATGCCTACAAGGCATATTTTGGCATGCCTGTCGGGAATCAATATAAACCCTGGGCAACTCATTTCACCTGCGAAAAATGCAAAAAAACTCTGGAAGGTAAGATGGACACATATTGCTCGGATTTAATGTTATAAAATTTGTTGCATTTTTTTAATTGTAAAAGTTTTTAATTTTAAAATGGTTTACAATTTTCAATGTTATTGAAAAAATATATCATATATAAAAAATGTTGCGAGAATCTCTTGCACATTAGTCATGGGTGAAATATATGTATTTTTGTAGGATGGTACAGAGGGGAAAAGAGAGCCATGAAGTTCGCTATCCCAAGAATTTGACGGGAACCCACTGACCACTCAAGCAACTAATACTTCTGCATGGTGGACCCTTCCAAACGTGGCAAGAATGCACCTGCTATCATGTATCCCGGACCTTCCTTCATCCATCGCCCCGGTGCCACACTGCCATGAGCTCCCTGTACCCATTCCTCCGGAGAGAGAGCAGCCGTCTTTAGAAGAGAACAGCAAGTCAGAGAGCGAGGAAGGCGTTGTAGATCCAGATGACAATTTCATAGGTGGAGCTGAGGAGAGAAACCCATACTACCCAAACCAAAAAGACCTCAACGACTTGATCAGAGATCTTGGTCTCACCAAGTCCAATGCCGAGCTTTTGACGTCTAGGCTCAAGCAGTGGAACTTGTTGGATGAAAGTGTGCAAGTCGCAGATCGGAGGAAGCGTCACCGACCTTTTTGCAGCTTCTTCACCCGTCAAGATGGGCTCTGCTTCTGCCACAATGTGACCAGTCTGTTCGAGGCAGTCGGAATCGCCTGTAACCAGAATGAGTGGCGCCTCTTCATTGACAGCTCATCCAGGAGCCTCAAAGCCGTGCTGCTCCATAATGGTAACAAGTACCCGTCTCTTCGCCTGGCTCACTCGGTGCATCTCAAAAAGGATTACAACAGCATCAAAACCTTTCAGGACGCCTTTAAGTATGATGAGTACGGCTGGGAGGTCATCGGAGACTTCATAATGGTGGCATTCCTGATGGGTCTCATAGTCGGTTTTCTCAAGTTTCCCTGCTATCTTTGCCTTTGGGACTGCAGGGATACCAAGGTGCACTACCACAGGCGGGACTGGCCACAGCAGACCGAGTTCTCTGAGGGGAGGAACAACGTCAAGTGGGAGCCACTGGTGGACCCCTGGAAGGTGCTGATGCCACCACTGCACATAAAATTGGGCCTTATGAAACAATGTAAGAGCTGTAGATAAGGAGTCGGCAGCCTTCAAGTACCTTCAAGACTTCTTCCATAAACTGTCTGAGGCAAAGGTCAAAGCCGGTGTCTTCGTCGGACCACAGATAAAGAAGATCCTGGAGTGCAACGAATTCCCCAAGAAGCTCACTAGTAAGGAGAAAGCGGCTTGGGACAGCTTTGTCGCAGTGGTTCGTGGCTTCCTGGGCAATCACAAGGTCAAAAACTATGTAGAGCTGGTTGAGACTCTGTAGGATGTCCCTCAAAGGCCATATCCTTGATGCTCATCTTCATAAATTCAAGGAGAAGATGGGAACGTACTCGAATGAGCAAGGCGAGCGCTTCCACCATGATATAGGGCCATCCATTTAATACGTACGCATGGAGGGGGGAGGGGGGGCTTAACCCAAATGTGTACGCTTGTGTATGGGGGGTCTACTGACAATGTATGTACGCATAGGAAACGGGGGGGGGGGGGGTGAAACCTAGATAATAATTTGTCTCCATTGGCCTTCAAATGAGCCATAGTTCAGTTTCTTCAGCTGTCAGACAAGTACTCCCGGGAGAAGTTCAAGTTCATTTATTAGGTATAGCCCTGTGAGCTATTCGGCTCTTTAATCGGGTGCATCCGCAACAAACAAAAAACAAAAACATGAACAAGAAAACATCTTAAAGTGACTATGTGACTAAGTGCAAACAGAAAATCCAGGGAAAAAAACAGCAAAAATTCAAGAAAAAAGCACCGTACACCAACGCTATGTGCAAGAAGTAGGACTGTGGGAGAGGTGTCACTTGTATGCCACCGTACCCCTGACTGCTTGCTATCACGCAGCTCAGCAGTGAGTCTGACATAGTCTGGCGGCCTGCCCCATGGATTACACATCCTTCAATCTGGCCTCACTGCAGACTGCCGCTGGCTCAAGATTTTAGCTGCCGCGGTGCTCTGTTCGTGCTGCTGCTGCCCGGAATTCAGTACTAAAACTCGTCTGTACATCGGTCTACTGTTACAGCAGATGTTCAGTCGACGCACTTTATATAGAGACTAGTTCACCGAGTTTTAATTGTGTTTTAATATTATAATAGACGTGTTTTTAATAACCAGTCAGGATGGATAACACGGTCAAGTATAACTGTTTGTACAAAGCTGTGTGTAAAGCTCGGCCGCAAGCTAGTAAACAAGAACAAAAATAAACTAATCGGTTATGGAATAAAATAAAGTGCGATGAAACTACGTATGAATATGTTACTGCTGATCTAGCAAGTAAAGTGTTGGTGAGCAGAATCAATCTTTTATATTTCTGGTCAAGCGCGCAAGCACCGACACCAGTGGCGACTGTATCGAAGCCTGAAGTGCCCGAGACATCCTCTTTTGCTGACGCTGACGCTTTAGCACCTACAATCATGATGTCAGCTGCACCTAATGTGTTTCCACAAATATCGGCTGGCGACGCTGCATCAAGTCACGTCGACTTAATGCATTTCTGAAACCTACCGCCAGGATCACGAAAACAGCAGAAACTCCACAACAGACCAGTGTTCAACGTAAGACCTCTGAAGACCAAGCACAGCTACTAACTTTACTACATTTAAGAGGTGCAGGCCTCATAACCGATGAACTAAAGGAGAAAATGAAGTTAGTTGAATTGAATCTGAAGCAAAATAAAATAAAATTGAAGCAGCTGCGCCAGGAGGCTACGAGGCAGCGTGAACGCCGTCTCAAACTCAAACGAACTCTCGAAGACATAGCGGAAAGAACAACCGAATCTGAGGCAAAAACGACGAAAGTTTACAAGGGATAGAGACGGTAGATCAGCCATCACAGACGACGATCCAGATCTTCTCGAAAAATTTATTGATATTGCCTCGATTGGTGCCGCTACCAGCGACCGGCGCCGGTCGCAGGAAATGCGATTGTGTAAGATGCTCGAAGACCTACATAAAACCTTATCAAAACAAGGCTATGATTCTTCCAAGACGATCCAGCTCAATGGAAGGCAAACGTCACATAAACACTGTACCTGTGAAACTAACAAGAGCTGCCAATACCGCTCAGGACTGTCACAAAGATGCAGCATTTGCGTCCGCATCTATGTCATACCTAGATGACATCTGTTTTATGTTTGGAGCAGACGTGTCCTCTACTTCAGCCAAGACGATAAGGCTAAAATGGCACTTGGAATCCCGGCAGCGACGAAGCAGGCGCCAATACTGATGCATCTCGAATATGCGGTGCGTTTGTCAGATCACGACTTTGTTGTCGCGTCTCGCCATAAACTGATCCCATCTGTCTATGCTGCCTGCGTCGTGACTCCAGGAAAGTTAATCGATGCTGTAACATACTCCGGTCCTACGTATATTGCAGTGCGCTCAATGAAACATGGCAGCAGTACAGCTTTTACACATGGTCATGATATGGAACTTCTGCGCTCAATTCCAAGTTTCCAGCCATTGATGTGCACAGCTGATGGTCGTGTGAAACCAATAGTGGCCGTGGCGAGTGATGGAGGACCGGACGAGAATTCGAGATTTCCCAAACCGCTACAGGTTGCAGCCACTATATTTGTTGACTGGGATCTGGGTGTGTATTTGTCAGGCACCCACACACCGCATTATTCAGCCTACAACAGAGTTAAGCGCTGGATGGCTCCACTGAGCCGAGAGCTAGCCGGACTAGTGCTACCTCATGATCATGATGGGTCACATCTCAATTTATCAGGAAAAACAATCGACACGGAGTTGGAAAAGCAGAACTTTGAAAAGTAAAAAAACACTGTCAGATGTATGGTCCGCAGTCGTATGAGATAAGCATGATGTCCATGCAGAATATATTGACCCAGTAGAGCATGAATCACCCAGCGAACCAGAAGTCAAATGGGTCGCGCGTCACGTCAGGCAGAGTCAATATTTTCTGCAGATCACTAAGTGTGATGATTCTGGTTGCTGTCGCCCATGACGCACCTCATGTAAAAATTACTTTCCTGAACGTTTCCTGCCCGGACCTGTCGTACTGACACATGCTGCAGCTGGTCTTAGCATTCCTGAGCCAGAATCTGTTAAGCATCTGACGCACGCGCACTACAGTTCACTTGCTCAGTAGCTAGCCTTTGGATAATCAAAAGTTCCTTTGTTGTGCACTGTCACTTGCACAACCTGTAATTATCAATCGCACATGTCCCGTGTGCGGCGTGTATCACTCATCGCAGGCCAGTGTAAAACGACAGCAGCGCATTCACACTACTGAGTCTTCCGACAGTGAGAACAATCAAAAGCTGGATGATGATGTCAGCGACGCTGTAGATATTGAGACGGCGGCTCAGCAGACTGCAGCTAATGCTGCTGTGCTTTAGCCTCGCATTGCGCGTGTTGACGAAATTCCTATAATACGTAACTTGATTTGGAACCCCCCCCGCCCACCTCCTACGCATTTTCCATATGCTGAATTCCTCTTGATATGCAAATTATTTTGTTTAGGCGCTCTTCTTCCCACCTCCCCCCCTCTAACCCAGCTTAAATATACGCTCCAAGCTTGGGGTGTTTCATTCTTCGCCTGAGGATGGCTGCTTGCGTTGTGGCCGAAACGTCGTGAGAATTGTTTTATTATGTTTTATTTTTATTATTTTATTACTTCCCTTCTACGTGACTTTACCGAAAGAACCAAGAAGATGAATCCCTGCAGTCACGAAAGCTTTAAATCGAAATTTAACCGCCTCTACGGGGAGGGTTTCCACATAACTTTGAGATCCTTCAACAAGCTCCGGGACAAGAAGGCTCAGCTAATCGAGTCTCTCACCTTTCTGAAGAGATGCCGCGACTCTAAGGTAATACCGAACGCATTTACACTAACATCTGCTGCTGTAACTTCTTCTAATGCGAAACGAATTCTGTCTAGAACTAGCTTAGCTCTTATCTCAGAGAAAATCAGACTTACGCGCACCGAACTAGATCAGTTAGACAAGACACTCTACAAATCACACTTATCCTTGAGTGCAACAATGTCCACATCGGATTGGGAACATGTGGAAAAAATGACTGCCTCTTCAGCTGCCGCTATGTCGACTAAATGTAAGGACAACTTGATTTCCAAATTCAACCGCCTCTCAAACAAGAAACCGGACCCACACATTGAAAAGCTAGATGTTAACAAAGTCGTAATTAATCGCAGTAACAGTCCTATTTCTGAAGGTTTGAAATCCGTTTTAGCTAAAGGACTAAACTTTGCAGTCACACCTAGACACATACCAGTTAATGATATAATTGCTCGAGTAGATGTAGCTCTCAAGGGCTTGAGTCACATCGCTGCAGACGTAGCAAGATCGGAAATCTCTGTAACCCTCAAAAACGCTAAGATGCCAGCTAGCAACATCAGCAAAGATGAGCGTTTTGAATTAGCTCAATTAAAAAAGAGGGATGACATTGTCATCCTCTCAGCCGACAAAGGCAATGCCACTGTCATCATGGACAAAATAGAATACAACAACAAAATTCAAGAACTACTCACCGATGGCAGCTATACAAAAATAAAAAGAGACCCCACCAACAGCCTCGTCTCCAAAACCAACAACATCATTTCTGCTTCAACCGCATTAATTGATCAGACCAAACAGTTCTCGTTGAAACCTTCTGCAGCCAGGCCACCAAGATTGTACGGCTTGCCAAAGATACATAAAGAAGATACACCTCTTCGTCCCATTGTCTCTACTATCAACTCCCCGACTTACAAACTGGCTCGTTTTTTGTCCGAAATCCTACGGCCTTTCACTGGAAAAACCACCTCTGCAGTACTAAACTCTACTGACCTGGTATCAACAATCAAGGGGATTGCCCTGTCCCCAGACGACCTGCTTGTCAGTTTTGATGTGGTTTCCTTGTTCACCAAGGTGCCTGTGCCTGACACCATCGCAATCATTGAAGACTTGGTTCATCAAGGACTGAATGCTGGGGTACCCCCCCTGGTGAGACACTGCTTAACCAATACATACTTCACCTGGAATGGAACCTTCTACAAGCAAATTGAGGGCACCCCAATGGGCTCCCCCTTATCTCCGGTTGTAGCCAACATCTTCATGGAGAAATTTGAGACGGACGCCATCCAGACTGCGACTCTACGCCCGACCTTATGGAAGAGGTACGTAGACGACACTTTTGTCATCTGGCCACATGGCCGGCCTGCTCTAGACCAATTTCTCGACCATATCAATTCCATACACCCAGCCATCAGATTCACCATGGAAGTCGAAAATGATGGCAAGCTACCCTTTTTGGATGTCCTAATCAAAAGGAGACCTGATGGTTCAATGAGCCACTCTGTCTACAGGAAAGCCACCCACACGGATGCTTATCTAAAACCGGATTCCCACCACCATCCATCCCAGAAGAATTCTCTCATCAAGACTCTATATCATAGAGCCCAATGCATCTCCGACCATGAACACATTTCCAGTGAACTCAAACACGTACGCCAAGCTCTTAAGGCTAATGGTTACTCCGACTACACAATCCGCAAAGCCATCACTCCAACCACCAAGAAAGATCCTGTTGAGGAGCCTTTCAAGACCATCACCTTACCCTACATTGCTGGGGTCACAAAAAAGATCTCCAAAATCCTGATTAAACACAAGATCCAGGTCCGATTCAACACAGTACATAAAATCCGTGATCTGGTACCGTCTGTAAAAGATGTGGTTCCAGACATACAGTACCCTGGTGTCTACAAACTAAGTTGCCTCTGTGGTAGCAGTTACATTGGGGAAACCAAACGACATGTCTCGGACCGCATCCGTGAACATAAAGCTGACCTGAAACACTGTAGGACAAACACCTCAGCCGTGGCAGATCACTGTTACAACTCAGTGGGCTCACATGACATTGACTTCTCCAAGACAGAGGTTCTCTGCAAGCCATCTGGCTATCATGAGAGATTCGTACATGAGGCGATCCACATTTACAAACACAGAGACAATTTTAACCGAGAAGATGGATTCTGGCTTAGCAATCACTGGAAGGACGTAATAAACCATTTTGATACACATTAGGGTGGGTAGAATAATACATAGTGTTATATTAAAAATGTATAAGGTATAGGGTGGTTTATAGCAATACAGTATGTAATTTAATGTTGGTTTTGCCTATGGAAGTATATAGTACGGTATAGACGCGTGTGATGTAAGAGAATAAAGTTTAGATGGAAGCTTATTATATAATTTTTTACAACGTAGAATTTTTCATGTATTACTTACTGTTAGTAACTCAGCTTATTGTAGAGTATAGTAAGTTTACTGATGATGCTATGTAGTTTATACTTTAGTTTGTCATGCAGTTTATACTGTAGTTTTTTACGTTGTTGTTTAGTAACTACAGCTACATACTATTAACATTCCTTTCCTTTGTTAATGCTCCCCCCCTTCCCCCCCCCCTTTGATGCTGCTAATCCTGCATAATGCACGGGCATAGTATTGATTTGGAACCCCCCCCGCCCACCTCCTACGCATTTTCCATATGCTGAATTCCTCTTGATATGCAAATTATTTTGTTTAGGCGCTCTTCTTCCCACCTCCCCCCCTCTAACCCAGCTTAAATATACGCTCCAAGCTTGGGGTGTTTCATTCTTCGCCTGAGGATGGCTGCTTGCGTTGTGGCCGAAACGTCGTGAGAATTGTTTTATTATGTTTTATTTTTATTATTTTATTACTTCCCTTCTACGTGACTTTACCGAAAGAACCAAGAAGATGAATCCCTGCAGTCACGAAAGCTTTAAATCGAAATTTAATACGTAACTTGTTCAACTGGGTTCAGTCGGCGTTTTAACCTAGCGGACACTTTTCAAACTTTTTAAAGGTACGGAACTTAATTATTTAATGCAGCCGGCAGTGGACGACCTGTTTTCTTAAACACGTTAATATTATTAATCCTTGATCGTTTCTGCGTGCATTAAATATCGGCCGTTCTATAGGATTCGGGGGGGGGGGGGGGGGTGCGTCAAGTGTATGTACGCAGGTGGGGGGGGGGGGGTGTAAAAAGTACGCGTGCGTACAGGGAGGGGAGGAGGGGTCAAATTTTGACAGATTTTTGCATCCGTACTAAATGGATGGCCCCATACTGGACTTTAAACGCCGCTACCAAGGACAGTATAACGAGAACGTGATGGGAGACAACATTTGGGGGCTGATTTGTGTAAGTGATTTACAGTAAATCGTAAATCTCGAAAAACTAATAACTTCTAAATCTTTAGTGGTAATTTTTGTATTACTTTAGTATAAATACATGTACAATTTTATTCATATGTTGTTTTTTTCTGACTTTATATGAACGAAGAGACACAAATTTGCCCATTTTCTCATTGAAAATAGGTCAATTTCAAAATATCACTGTCCGGGTCACAAAAGCCATTTTCTATACTTTTTAGGCATAAGCAATTGTGGCACATTAGGAATGGATCACTCTTTTAATTATATCCTTGTGCAGCAAGGGAGTAAAGTGTGGTTCTGTGAAGGTCCTGATATGCTGTGCAGTGCATCAATGCATGTGTGTACAGCAGCATGTGATGACTGAGTCGGGCCTGTAGGTGGCTGGCAGGGTTAATAAATAACCGCACGTGTAAACCAGCCACATGGTTAATGGCGTCTCGGAAGAATTGCTGCGTGTAACTCGCGCTGTTGCATTTTACAGGTAAAGGACCCAAAGGTTGTTTTTGATCGTTATATAAATGTTCTCGACTTGTTCTAGACTTTAAGCTTGGCTTTGAATTGTTCGTTTGTGATATATGCAATTAGAAGTGTTTTAGCACTGCATTGTAAAGGGATGATGCACTATAATTAGTTACTGTCATTGTAATTCTCTAACTCTAATACTGTTTAGTCTATAACCATGCCCATGTACCCAGAGTATGACTACTTTCAATGCTATTGAGAATAGAACACATGTAAAGTAGTAAGCTGTACAATGATGAGATACAGTACGTATACTGTACACATACAGTACATATAATGGGTGTAATATACCGATATAAGTGGATGGCATAGATAGACATACAGCTTAGGATTAAAGTAATAGTCGAATAGTGATGTGCAAATGTGATTGTCAAAGACAAGGATGGTTTATAAGTAGTTGAATTGGGTTTAAGAGAAAGGGTTAATGAATAACCGCACGTGTAAACCAGCCACATGGTTAATGGCGACTCGGGAGCAAGGCTGGTTGTAACACACGTGTTGTTGCATTTTACAGAGTGACGGTGCTGTTCTTCACAAGATTAATATTAACTACAATAAATAAATGTGCTTGCCCTCGATTTGGAGCACCTGCCCACGTCCTTCATTTCGATTGTGCAACACAATTATGAAATAACACTTACTACCCAGGAACAAAAATTGTGTTATATCGTGTAACCATCGACACAAATTAGGTTCGCTTAATAAGACAAAGGTTACACAATGGACGGGTCGCTGCAGTTTGCTTCAGGCATAGCTGGGAGCTTCGTTGCAATTTTCACTGTAAAATGTGCTAACAATTTATGTGTTTTTAATATCAGCCTCTGAGCACAGGCCCAAAGACCCAAAACACCAAGTTTCCAGCAACAAACAGGACTATTTAATAAATGAATTGCGTAAGGTTATACAAACCTGAGAAAATAGACATCGGGAGAGAATTCCAAAGTGGAGCAGTGCGAGGAAAAGAGAAAGAGAAGTGTTCTGACCTGCAGTGTGGTGAGTGAGTGGGTGAGTAGGTGAGTGGGTGGGTGAGTGACTGTGTTTTTGTGAAAGGTCCTAGAAACAATAATTCAACATCACCTTGCCAGACATGCTGAGGAGAAGCTTTCGGAGTGCCAATGCGGTTTCACACCAGGGCGGTTATGCATGGATACCACTTTCTCTGTCCATATGGGACAGCAGAGGTGTACATAATTTTCACAGGACCTACATCTCTGCTTTATTGACCTGGTCAAGGCCTATGATACTGTAGCGCTGTAAATGGGCTACGTGTACTTACCTGCAGTAGCAGACAGGGCCCACCAGGGGCAGTAACTTGGACCGGCATGAGGGTTGCTCCATTCCCCAGCCCCAAAGCAGGGAGGGGCTGCGGAGTGTTCTAGGATCCCCCGATACCCCCCCTGGAACTCTCTGGAAGGGAGGCGTGGCCAGGGGCAGACACACCTGGGGAGGTGTATAAAAGCTGGACCTCTGGACGAGTCCGGGGCCAGTCCAAAGACCGAAGCCAGAAGACCAACTAGCCTAGGACCCTGGTAACCGCTAGACCTGCTGCCCTTGTAAGCGCCGGGACTGAGTGGGCCAGTGGTGAGACCCTGGGAACCCCCGGGCCCGACGTCCTTGTAAGGGCGGGGACCGAGTGGGCCAGTGGTCATGACCCGTACCTTTGCTGGGTCGGGTCAGTATAGCCTCCCCTAGGCCGGAGGAGAAAGAGCCCGTGGTCCCAGTGATAGGGCACGCTAGCCCGGAGGCCGCACCTCCCCAGGTAGTAGACAAAGGGGCCGTTGCCCCTTTGTGTTAAGACTGCTATTGTTACCGTTAATGCAAATAAACGCGTTGCCTTTACAAGTCGTCTCCATCTCCTTGAACCAACGACAATACCATAAATAGGCCAGGGCTCTGGGTTAATCTTCATGCTTTTGGAGTCCCAGACTGTCTGCTCACAATCATTAAGGACTTTACTGATAGTGGGCAGGCCCAGTGACATTGTGTGGTCAGGTGTTGAAGCCATTTTCTATTAACTTTGGGGTGTGTCAGGTATGTCCTTTGGCCCCTACACTATTCTTTGACCACGTAGTTCGAGAAGCTTTCCATGGATGTACCGGCGGAATTTCCATCTGGTATAGATACAATGGAGGCTGAGCAATGCCCGGGTGTGGTCAAGGGACAGCTCCCAATTGGTCAACCATATTTTTACATGAGGATGATCTCATGATTGCTGCCCACTCTGAGGAGTTGGAGATGCTACTGCTGAATCTGGAGCAAGCTACTAAGAGATGGCACCTTATCATCAGCCACACAAAAATAAAGCACCTGCCTAGGTATTTTATGTCATCAAATGCTCCCCTCCCTCAACTACCCATGGGAGATGGGGCAGTTGTGGAGAGAGTGAAGTTTCCATATTTGGGAAGTCTGCTTATGTATGTTGAACTTCTTTCGCACTGTACATAGCCAATCATGCTAATCAGAGGGTTTTTAATCTAGATTTAATAGCGCATAGCTCCAGTGGCTTCCTAATATCGGAAGGAAGAGCATGCCAGACGGCTGCAGAAGTGCTTATGAAAGCGTGCGATCCAGTATTTGTTCTATGGCTAGCCAAAAGCCACTGAGAGGATGATCGGAGTTTGCGTGACGGTTTATGCTCCTTGACGAGATCAGCAAAGTATGAACGCCATTATTATTTCATCAGCTGTGTATCGCTGTGTGGAAGCTACCTGGCCTGTCGCTCCATACAATGCTCTCGGCCTTCTTGGTCACAGTTATGCCCTTCTTTCTCTATGCGTACAAGATGTGGAGAACTCGAAAGGAACATCTGCGCCAGTTTGAAACATTCGACACTTCACGTGGCCTCAAAGTGGGCCAAGCATGGCCGTGGTGACGTCAACGCCACTTAGTGGTGAATGGCAGTTGTTGTTTGGCTTGTCGTGTGGTGGTTGAGTCGAGGAATCAATGAGTAAAGGTCACGGGAAGAGTAGCTGCCGTAGCAGCGATGGTAGAGCGATACACAGTTCAATATTGAGCTCAACGCATCTGAATATGTTCCCGTGTGCGTGCCCGCGTCACTCACCTCCACCACGCTCACGGCGTAGCCGCCGGGGCTCAGGAAGGTGGGCACATTGTCGTTCACGTCCAGCACGATGGCGGACAAGTTGAAGGTGGTGGAGCGGGGTGGGGAGCCTCCGTCCAGTGCCATGATCTGCACCCCACGGTGTGCGATGCATAGCGCAGTGTGACGACACGCGTCCCAGTGTGAGGACACGCATCCCGGTGTGACGACACGCATCCTGGTGTCACGAGCTCTGGTAACAAATCCTGATAAGTGGAGCTCTGCTATGAGTGCTCATCTCGCAGTGAGAAGCTCACGGGTTAAAGTCGTGATCAAGGCTCGATTCAGTCTAACATCCCTCTCAGGTTGAGAGAATGACCGACCCCCTGTTTTCATTCCATGGATAGACTGGACCTCACTATGGGAACGTGGAATTTCCATCATTGGCTCACAGCTGCTAATGGATATGCTGTCTCGTTGCCCGTACACGTGGGAAGGGCTCTTCACACTGCATAAGGCAGTTGCTGAAATTGTATTAGAAAAAAATCATGGTGCTTAAATCACAACACCAACATGAGCAAGAGGAAAGTCACAGTCACATTGATAATCTTGGTCACAACAATGGGATTGAAATTGAATTATTTCAAATTTTCTGTCATGCTGTGCAGGTCAATTTTCATGCTGAGATAACGAGTAGTCACTGCTGTAACAGAAAAAAAATTGCCATTAGGGCAAAACTACAGTGATTGGAATGCCTGGGGAGGCAGGGTGGCCACTAACGCTATGAATGTCACCTTTTTGGCAGCATAAATGGAAATGTCCCGTACACTCTGGGCCAAGGCATAAGCAACAGTGATTTTACCACCTTCTGCAAGTCGTGAGCTAGCGCAGAGGATTGCTTTCAATCACATGAACTCCTTCATTTTTCTTGTAAGCCATTAAGGGCACACCATGGTAGCGAGACGTTAACTACCTCGCCTGGTATAAAGAAGGTCGTGTGTTCGATCCCGACCCTGACGCCTGCTGTATATTTGCAGTTTGCATGTTCCCCCGTGGTCGCATGGTTCTCCAGTTTCCCCCCCCCCCCCCACATTTAGAATTAACATGCGTTTAAGAGTATTCATCTGCTATACATTTCCACGTGAAAAGACACTTGGTTGAGCTATCATCTGTGGCAGGGTCGCTTCTGAAAAATAATTGTATAGCTCAGTGGGCCTTACCTGGTTAAAATAAAAATTGTTTCTAGTTTTAGTTTAGTTAACCATCCCACTGTTGGGCAAGGCCTCCTTCCCCAATGTCTACCACTCCACTAAATCTCTTGCCACCTCTTCTGTCCATTGGGCTCCTCCGCATCTTCCCAATCTCCCCCCGCCCCCTCCAACATCTAATGTTCTGTCCACCCCTCTCATTCCCTCTAGAGCCCCCCATTTCATCCCTAATCTGGCCCGTTTGTCATCCGAAGTCCGAGATTGATGCTCTGCCAAGTTCCATTTGAGTTTTTTTCTCCTTGTAAATTGTGTCTGTTATCCGAGCTTTAATTCACAAATCATAATTCATGACGTTGCCCCTTCTCGCCACGTTCAAAGTCCTCCTCTCCGTTGCTCTTTGTCATACTACGAGTAACGCTCATACCGGTTCAATAGCGACAGGCAACCCGTGACCTCAAGGTCATTACTGGCATAATACAAGAACCCATTATTTTCCTTTTCAAACACGTAGGTCATTCATTCATTTTCACTTCATAAAGGTGTTTTTTTCTTCCCCTAAATAAGATCAACTGACTCGTGCTAAATATGATAAAGGAAACATCAAATTACGATTTTACTTTTCACCAAAAGTCTGCTTTGGCCACGTCTACTATTGTGACGCCACTTTCGTTTTGCTGCACAATTACAGGGTTCATTCATCACCATCTGTACGTATGTATGCTGAACTTCTTTCGCACCATACATAGCCAACCGTGCTAATCGGAGGTGTGGGGGAAGGACAACAACCATCTATCATCATCAACCATGACGCCTATTTATTTGAACATTTTCACGCCAGTTCACTTTCAATAATTTCCCTAGATATACAAACGTAATTACGTTACGTTGCTTCCTTCTTACAATGATTAAAATATATTCTGCGAAATTGACGTGTGGAACTGCTTTTCTTATATTTATCTTTAGCCTTGCTTTGCATACCTTGTTTAGTGATTCAATCATTGTGATTGATTGTGGGGTGATGCTTCCCGCCCTGGCTGTCTTGTTTCTGTGCTACACTATTTAAATGTTTGCTACCGTATAAATGTACACTGTACATGCGTGTCACTACGTGTTTGCACTGTGTGTGTCACTGGACACCCTGGACACCCTTGCAAATGAGATGTTCCACTTCCAGGGCTTATCCAGACACAATATTGTACTAAGTACATTCAATGGACAACACCTGGGGACGCAGGCACGTTGAACTGCCGCTTCAGCTCGTTTAACTTTACTTTTTGTATTTCCTTTAATTTTGGGTAGTACAGTAAGCATATTTTTTTTTCTTCCAAATCTGTCATTAGAAGCCTTCAATTTATTGGTTTTTTTATTTCATTTTAACAAATATTTTTTTGACGAATTATTTTATTCAGTAACCTTTACTGCGACCATGCTCGTCTGGCTGTCCAGGCAAGCACCTCAACACGACCAATAATAACACAGCAGCTACACCAAAGCCACTTCTTACCTAACCCCAATCCCATTGTTTTATGTGGGTAAATCGCCTTGAGAGTTTATGAAAGGCGCTATACAAGCTGCAAAAATAAATATTACAATTCAGATTCTTGGGTGAATGAACGATTATGATTTTGTTGTCCTTCCCCCGCACCACCGATGAGCACGGTTGGCTACGTATGGTGCGAAATAAGTTCAACATACATAGACATGCATACGAATTAATGGCCTATTGCTTGACAGGACTGAGGACAGAAGCCCGAGCGAAAACGTCACTGGCGAGAGGGTTGCCCTCCAGTCACTGCGCCACACAAGCCCGCGTGGGTGCGTGTGCGTGCGTGCTCGTTCAGCCAACCCATGGCACCTGCTGGGCTATCCCGTGACGGGCTGTCCCGTGACTTCCTGTCAGCGAGCCTTAGACAGTTCACGTGGTCTCAAAGTGCACGTGGCCTGGCACAGGCGCCGAGGTGACGTCACCGTCACTTCGGGGCGAATGGCAGGTATTGGTATTGGTGTGCTCGTGCGTGTGTTGTCTCACCCGGAGCCAGTATCCCTCGACGGTCTCTCTGTCAAGGGGCTGTGCCACCCGCACCTCCCCACTTCCCGTCAACGTTCTGGAGATGGAAAAGGCCCACCCCGTGTTCCCATCCGCAATCGTGTAGTTCACCTGTGGGTCCAGATGACTCAAGTGAGAATGACGACCCGCCCGCTAGGACCGGTGGGAAAGGCAGTGGCTTCTCTCCTGCACTATGAGTGGAATGCCCGCACAGTGTGAGTGATGGGTAGAGCTGAGATGGGATTGTTTATAACATTGCAACACTGCAATTGAGTTTGGGTCAACACACGTTCACTATACGTGATGTTTCAGTATCAGAAGCAGAAAATGTATATATACTGGAGGAATCCGATGAGCTATAAAGCTCTTTTTCACAGATGTCCAGTAGGGGCACGGGGTAAGAAGGTTACAACAACAAACAGTGCAAAACATGATAGTGCAAAGTACAAGAAAGGTAAACAAATCACCCAAACACACATACAAATAAAATTAAACCATCCCCATCCTACCAGACAAAGCCCACTGAGGCATTAACGAATTTTTCAGAAGCGACCTCGCCACAAATGATAGCTCAACAAAGTGGCCCATCATTTGGACATTTATAGCAGCAAATAATCGAAATAATCTCATACTGACTTCTCATCTCTTACTTTTAAGGCCAGGAATACGAAGGCTGCATTTTAGATTTTCAAGTTTACTTCACGTATAACGATAAAGAGTTAATGTCAATCAGATATGTAGTGTGGAAATGTTTATATTTTCCTCATGTTTATTTCCCCATTTAGCATATATTGTGTGAGTATCACACGTATAACTGCGTTTCAATATGTAGTAATTTTATGCATGAACATAATACTTTATCTAAAAAAATGTTTAGTATGACATTCCTATTAGGTTTTAACACTGCAGAGAAATTACGTTGTTGTGCGTGCATTAATTACCAATACATTTGATTCAAGCCAGGTGCTAGCTCATTGAAATATAACTCACACACAAAAGAGACAATTAATACAAAACGTAAAAAAGAAATTCAAATATTGTTTCAATCTGTTCCTTGGGAAAATGCTTCATTAGTTCCTACAAGTGGTGAGCAATGGAGTGGGTAAGAGGAATGGATCGAAGCAGGAGGTGAGAATGCGGCACTCATCGACGTTGTCAGTGCTGAAATCCAATCGTTCCCATTTGCAAGTCTCCAGAGGCCCTCCTCACCGGTGCTGCACCACGAAGCCCCCCCCCCCCCCCCGCCGTCGCGATGCTGCCATGGGCCACTTATCCGGACGGAGAATACGAAGGTACCGCATGGGCATGACATTAACGCATCTTGCGTGCCCATTAATCTTTCGCGGCTGCTAAATTTACGAGAGAGCCACCACTTTCACGCAAGCCCGCATCCTGGCCGCTCAGGCGATGCGGAGAGGGGGCAATGGTGCCCGGTCAATCGCTCTTAAGTTGGCTATGGTGCAGCTCCCGTCTACCGTCGTTAGATCCTGGGCCCTCTGCGACTGATCTTATGTTCATCAGCACTGGGTTGCGGGTGGCCACTCCTGGTGTGGCCAATTAAAGAAACCACGACACAGGCAGCGTTGTCTCTCCGAACACAGTGAGACAGTGACCTCGATAAAACTCTTAACTCAGATTTAAACATCACATTGTAGAACCCTATTTCCCAAAGCCATAAATATATGCCACGTCGAGACCCTGGGTGTACGGGTGGATATGATATCGAGCGTTGAATTGGACCGGTGAACGCGGGCGACGATAGATGGCTGACTCGGTGAGCTCTAGCGCACGCGCATGAGTGGGCGAGTTAGAATATCATTAGACGGCCGCACGAGAGCCGCCGTGTGAACGCATGAGTGGTTTATTTAATTTCAGTGCGCAGTCCTCTATCCTAGTGCTGATATCATTGAACTGGGTGAATGAGCCTTCTTGAGAAGCCTGTCTGTCTGGTCATGTGTGTGTGTGGAGGGATGGCACGGAAGGGTAGCTGTTAGCGTACTCCGATACGAACCCAGCAACCTGAGTTCAATTCTCACTCATGGCCAACACCAGTGACGATTCTCTGTACTGGTCTTGAGCTTCCCCTAGGTCGACTCAATCTCACCTGGTACGATGTTTCAACATCACCACTAGGGAGACAAAGGCGGCTGGGTGTGGTGCTGGCCACCTATCTCCTCATGTGCCGTGCCAGCCTTCATAGGTGCTCGCTAACAGCACTTGCCCCGACAGTCTGTTACAGGCTATACGGGAAGGGGGGGGGGATCTTTGTGCCCGTGTGTGCGTGAGTGCGTGCACTCACGGTGCCGTTACTGCCGGCGTCGCGGTCCGTGGCATACAGCACGGCGAGCAGCGTGCCCGGGGCGGCGCTCTCCCGCACCTCCACCAACGTCGCACTCCCCGCTTCGAACTCGGGGCTGTTGTCATTCTCGTCCGTCACATTCACGTACACCTAATGGCGACACGCTCCATCGAGTGACAACACGCGCACGCAGGTGCACGCATGGCCCTCTCCACAATGCACTGCTGGGCGAGGCTCTCCCGACGCAGCGTGTCCCGTGAGGGGTCACTCGACCATAATTCACCACGCTGAGCTGGCCAATGCGGTTTTAGTCAAGGCGGGACGCATAGACATTGAAGCGTGGTGCAGTGCAACAATGGATTTTGTTGCACTGCCATCTGTGAACAACACAATAACGATGATCCAAGATACGGTGTACTCTTTTTTACAGGGTATCCTACGTGAGGTGTTTGCCCAGTGCCTTGAGGATTATATAGATGCCTACCTAGAGGCCTATAGAGAGGCTCTCCAGAGACCCCTCGAGTGGAGGTCCTTCCACCAGCAGTGGCATGAGCAAGCAATGGCAGGGCTGCACCTTTCCTGTCAAATTTCAGATCCTCTCTAAGACTCATCTTGCCCCTCCCATTGCCACTCACGAGTCTCCATCACAACACGTCCAGTATAAAAATGTCATTACTATGTCACTGGACCACACGTATGTTTTCGTTTCTCTGTGCTCAGGTGACATTAACATTTAATTGGAGCAAAGCTGCGATATATTCCCATAATCACCACAGCAAACATAAGCACCAGGTTTATTGGTGAGCATGCATTAGCTCAGCACACTGCAAGCGCAAACGCACACACACACATGTAAACGCGCGTACTCGGACACATCCACTTACACACACATGCACTCGCACACAAACAAAGCACACTTTTACCTTCTGCACATTTATCAGAAGTTCCATGTCATGTAGGGACATTCAGAGAACAAAACATTAAAATTGGGAAAAAAAGCAATTGAACCCAAGGTGGCGGTTGTTCACCCACACTACTGTGCCTCACATTTCCATTCAGCTCGTATCGTGGGCCTTGTTGTGCACAAATGGAACGCCGAGTGTAATATACGAGGGGTGGCCGTAGGTCGGGGGACACCGGAGGATCGCTATTGCCACCGCCGTTCTCCCGGATGCTGGAGAGAGCTGTGGGGCGCGGAAATTGCCTCGTTTATTTTATCCCGCGACATCGCCTCCGTTGAGGGCCATCCGTGGGCTGCGGCGGCATTAATTCACGTGGCGAGAACGGAGCATCGCCGCTCATCGGCACGTGCCAGCTTCCCGAATTCGCCCATTCTATGTCTGTCACCCCCCCCAACGTTTCATCCCAACCGACTCCCGTCCGTAAGCGCCTTCCACTAATATATATATATATTTTTTTTATCGGAAACCACTCGTTGTGTAACTGAAGCAATACATTTTTTTTTTATCGGAGCTGAACCCTCGGCGCTGCGGTCGGTCTGGGTAGACGACGAACGCTCGGCATTGTACGTGCGCGAGCGAAACCGAGCGAAGTAACTCACCACGGCGATGGCCTCCCGGGGCCCCCCGTCCCGCGAGAGCACGGTGAGCACGTAGGAGTCCGTGGCCTCGCGGTCCAACGCCACCTGGGTCGTGATCTCTCCCTGCAGGGCGGCAATTAATTTCGCGTTATCGCTGCAACAAACGTACAAAGATGCCCTCCCTGTATTTATATACATTTGTTGAACTTCTTTTGCACCACACGTAGCCAACCGTGCTAATTGGAGGAGTGGGGGGAAGGACAACTAAACACAAAAACTGTTCTAAAGAAATTCGTTTTCAACCTAGTGGCTTCTTAATATCGGAAGAGTATTGCAGAGTTCCAGACGGCTAAAGAAGCGCATCTGAAACGGTCTGTATAAGCTGCTGAGGCAAGTGCTGATAGTGAGCACCTTTTAAGGGCAGAATGGCACATGAGGCGGATGGTGTGTCTAGAACCACGCCCCACCAGCTTTTTCTCACCGGTGATCATGTTTTGACACTGCGCTCGAGACTGGCTGAGTTGACTTAGGCGAGGATCGGTTCTGATATTGTTGGCCACTGTTATGAGCTGTGGTTGGAAATGCAACCCAGATGGCTGAGTTCGCAGTGCAGTGCACTCAACACGATTCCACCACGCCAAGCGTGCACGCATGCACGCACATACACACAGCCACACTTCTGTATGAAGCCCAGCATGAATTCGGATTTACGGTGCTTAAATGGGCACAGAGGTGTTGTAAACAAGGCAATTCCAATTCACGGAAATTGGCGAGGGACACCCAAGATTGTTAGGCTGCGCAAAGTGTTTTATTTTTGTAAGTTTTTCACTCTGGATATAAATGTGCCATACACGAAAGAACCAAAGAGTAATTGCCATACATGCTACGGTAACAGTGGATCTTTAAAGCGCAGGGTGTGATGGCTTTTGGAACAGCGCATCCAAGCTGCCTTAACAAATACGATTTGTTCGCGAGTGATGGCCGAGAACCCGCACTGCACAAATAGCCCCACGCAATTAAACGACGCAGTCCGAAGCAACGTAAAGGTAATGAGATCTCGGAGCAGAAGCCAGTTTATTGTAGATGCTCCAGCTTGAGCGTCATAAAACTAGCAGCATGCCACCACCACTAACGACGACATCTTTTTTCAAGTTCATTCGTTCATTATGGCAATGCTGTCAAAACTAGAGCCCTTGACACGACAGTCCCTTCATGGAAGGGTGTTCTGAAAGTGAGACACGGGACACACTGAATTGCTTTATGGGCAGTATTACATGCCTTCAAACCCTCAACAATTACAACAATTATGTCCTTTACCCGCGCGACCGATGAAGACGTGTGACCGCTAGATGTCTGTGTGTGAGGATCCTGAGCAATTCTCATCAAGCAATGCTCGTTTTTTACACAGCCACAATGTGTATAATTTTCTGTGATATTTGCTTATTGTTGCTATGATTTAGCCATAACCATGTTTTAATGATTTCTTTGCGAAAACACAATTTCGGGAAAATGTTCAACGCAAATTTTGCCTCGCAGAAAATTTTCTTCAACTAAATAACGATAAGTGTTCTCTTAGTTGGGATAAAAAAACAATTACCTCACAACATCAGCAATCAACTGTCCATCTAGTTGATTCTGATCTCTGTATAAGTCAACAGGCACAAAATCTGGGTTTCATTCTCGACTCTAACCTCTCCTTTTATTTTCACATTTTCCTTTATGGTGGGAGAGCTGCATAACATCCTGCCTTAGCACCTCGTCGTGATATTGTTATTATTATTTTTTTCTATCTACGTGGCTTTACCGAAAGACCCAAAGAATATGAATTGATGCATTTGTAAGTTGCAGGCTCGCCTACCGCAATTCTCTGTTATTTGGTCTTCCTTCGTCTCTCACCCAACGTGTGCAGGACGTTCAAAACGCAGCTGCAAGAGTACTCATTCGTACCCATAAGCATCATCATCATATTACAGCCATTTTACCATCCCTCAACTGGGCACCGATTCAGTCCGGAATCACCTTCAAGGCTGCAGTCACTCTTTTAAAAATTATGCTGGGCTAGCTGCTCCCTATTTTTCCCCTCTGATTTCAGTTTACTCTGCCCTCCCTGGTTTCTCCGTTCATCTTCTCTACGTCTGCTCTCCACCCCAAAAAAAACCCTCAAAACCACTGGTGGACGAGCTTTCTCAAGCGCAGCCCCCACAGTCTGGAATACACTCCCATGCCAGATGCGACAAATCGACTCCATCGCATTCTTATTCAAATGCGAACTAAAGGCCTTTTTTTAATTAATCCGGGCATATGCTGATAAAAAAGAAATCACATTTTGGACAATGACCGATTGGTCTAAATTAGTCGTAACATTTTGGCACTCCACTCCACCGCCCCTCCTGTGAAGGTGTCCTGGCTTGAGTGACACAGTGGGATTGTGCTCTGAGATGTGTAGACCGAATGGACTCATTTCTCTGTGGTGATAACTTTCTTGCTGTTTGTGCCTTTTGTATTCGTGCCATTTCTTAATTTTTCTTCTCTCAGGGTTTTCATTTGCTTGGTAACAATAATAATGATTATTATTATAAGAAATATTTATTTGCCCATGATAAGTCATGGTGCATCTCAATACTATTGTAACAGGTTCCGGAGACACTTGTAGAGGTAACTTCTTTATTACAACACAACACTCCAACAGTCCTGATACTCTGTTACAGCCTAGGTACACAGCCTAGGTACACAGCCTAGATACTCTACTCTGGCTACGCTCTGGAACTCGCCCTCCCAAGGTCGTAGAGTCGGGAGTTCCAGAGTCCCACCACTCGCTCTCACAACATCCCAGGGTCTTCAGATGGCTGGTCGTGGGTCTTGGGTCTTGAGTTACAACTGGCCCCGATCGTCTAAGGAGCTCCCCTTTTATGCCTAGTCCAACGAGGGGTGGGGCCGTGTGCGCCACCAGACATCCCACAGAGCACACACAGCCCCCCCCCCCGTTGGCGGCGCCAAAAGGCTTAAGCGCCTGGGAACCCAACGCCTGGCGCCCAGAGGCTTAAACGTCTGGACCCCCTGGGAACCCAGTGCCTGGCGCCCAGAGGCTTAAGCGTCTGGACCCGCCCGGGAACCCAGAGCCCCCAGCAGCCCCTCCCTTCTTATGTCACTACATTACCCCCCTCTACGTAGCCTCCAGCCGACCCGGCTCTCAAAAAAAAATACAATTGTACAATAAATTATTTGTTAACCATCAGAATAAGTGTGTGACAAATCAAGAAAAAAAAATGAGAAGAAAGTGCCTCTCCCCCTCCTGTGGTCACCGATGCAGAACAACACTGTATAAACACATATATGCAGGATTAACGCACGCCCCAATCGCCCACTATACATGATGGCAAGGTGAGTGGCGTAGCGTTGGGACGAAAGTTCGTGGGCGGGGGTCATGAAAATCGTTTGAGTTTTGAGCAAGTCCGAGTGGCAGGTCCATCGGTCGCGACGGAGGCGGGAGGGGACCGACGACCCGCTGTTGCGCTTGTGTCCTGGGTCGCTGATCCCGCGGGCAAGCTTGTTCCCACTGGGTCGGCCGTGGCGGGTTTCATTCCCAAGGCACCTGAGGGCGGGACAGCGGGACCTGCCCGAGAGTTAGAAGCAGCATCATCGCGGCGCGGCTCGTCAGACATGTCGCGCTCTCGGCCCCGGAGAAGTGAAGGAGGTGTGTAGAGTTGAATGTAAGGTTTTAGACGTGACGGGTGCACGAACCAACGTCGCTTGCCATGCTGGATCCTGACACACTGCGGGCGGAGAACGCGAATAATAACAACCGGGCCTCTCCAAGGCTTATCCAGTTTTGAGGAAGTAGCCAATGGTACCTGCGGGCAGTGGAGCCAGGCGCGGTCCCCTTCTACCCAAACGTGGCTGGACGTGCGGAGATTCTGCAACCGCTCGTTGGCAAGCTGACGGGCTTCTGAGTTATTTTGAGCAGCCTCCCGGGCATCCACGAGACGACGCACATTAGCACGGATGTGGTCGGCAATCTTAGCCTTAGGTGCGGGCTGTTTAATGTGCAATTGTACGTCGATCGGGGGGCAAACCTCCCTACCATACATAAGATAGAATGGCGAGTACCCCGTGGCAGCATGGGGCGCCATTCTATAGGCGGCCAAGACACCAGGTATGTGGAGATCCCAATCAGTCTGTGACTCAGACACCTGGTGGCTTAGCATGGAGGTAAGTGTCCTATGTAATCGCTCGACCATACCGTCAGTCTGGGGGTGATATGGCGAGGTGCGAATTTTGTGTGTCCCTAGCAGGTTGCACACATCTCGCAACAGGGTGGAGGAGAAATTTTTCCCTTGGTCAGTCAGCAGGCATTCGGGAGCACCCTTATCAAGGACGTAGCCCTGGAAAAAGGCTTCTGTAATGGCTGCTGCAGACTGGTTGGGGAGTGGCCAGGCCATGGCCCATCGGGTAAAATATTCGACCCCAACCAAAAGGTACTTACTACCCCGAGGAGTAGCGGGAAACGGACCCAAAATATCCAATGCGACGATCTCATTGACCCGGGAAACCTTAACGGATTGGAGCGGCGGGCAGGACGGCCTAGCAGGTGGTTTCCGCCGTGCACATTCTGTGCAACCTTGCACAAGGTCAGCCACATCGTTTGACATGCCCGGCCAGAAAAATTCCAATTGGATTTTAGCTAGTGTTTTCTGAACACCCAAGTGCAAGAGGCGACTGTGGGTTTCCCACACAAGTCACCCCCGCAGGGAGGTGGGCACCACCAATGTGTGGGATTGGGACCCCCCATCCCAATGCATGAGGACGCCTTCCCGGATGACATATGATACGGGGCCCCCCTGCCCCCTGTGACCCTCGGCATCCCTAGCGCGGCGTCTCAATTTGAGGAGGGAGACGTCTTCCATCTGAAGACGTCCCCAGTCGTCCAACCCGAGGCCCAGCAATGCGTCCTGCGGAACTTGCGTGGAGGAAGCCCCGTGGTCCCCGACACCATCCCAGGCCACGGCCGCAAGGGATGGGGGCGGTACCCCGTCAGGCTGCCTACAACGCCCCGCACCCAAAAAACAAGCACAGCGCCCATTGTTCGGCAGTTGCGACAACCCGTCGGCGTTCCCGTGTTGAATCCCCTTGCGGTAAATGACAGTGAACGCAAAGTCCTGGAGGATCTCGAGCCAACGCGAGAGCTGTCCAGATGGTTGGTCCACTCGCAAGGCGTATTGTAGCGCCGCGTGGTCGGAGCGTACTGTGAAATGCCTGCCATACACGTATGGCCTGTACTGCTTTATGAAAAAAAACGATAGCAAGCAATTCGCGGCGCGTCACGCAGTAACGTTGCTCCGCGGGCGACAGCACCCTGCTGCCATAGGCGACGACGCGCTCCACTCCATTGACAATTTGCGACAGCACCCCTCCAATTCCGGTGTTGCTGCCGTCTGTATCCAGAATGAACGGAGTGGTAAAATCTGGATAAGACAGGGTAGGAGCATCGACCAGTGCTTTTCGGACGGCATTGAACGATGCCTGTTCTAACTCTCCCCAGCGGAATTTGACCCCTTTGGCCGTTAATGCGTGGAGGGGCTTCGCGATGGATGCGAATCCCGCAACAAATCGTCGATAATATGAGGCGAAGCCGATTAAACTCCGCACCTCCCCAACAGAGGTAGGAGTTGGCCATGAGCTCACGCAATTTGTCTTTTCGGGGTCCGTGGCAATTCCAGAGCGGCTGACAATATGGCCCAAATAACGAACAGAATCCCTCATGAGGTGGCACTTTTGCGGTTTGAATTTGAGGTTAGCCGCTCGCATTTTAAGGAAAACTGCCTTCAATCGCGTGAGGTGTTCATCAAAAGTTTTGCTGAACACGATTACATCGTCGAGGTAGATTAGGCAAGAATCCCACTGGAGCCCAGCGAGGACCAGCTTCATCAGGCGCCGGAACGTCGCGGGGGCCGAGTGAAGACCCATGGGAAGTCTGTTGAATTGGAACAGTCCCTGCGGCGTGCGAAAGGCCGTCTTTGGTTTGGATGCGTCATCAAGGGGTAGCTGCCAAAACCCCGAGAGGAGATCCAAGGTGGAGAAGTAGTGCGCACCTGCTAAGGCATCGAGCGACTCGTTCATCCTGGGAAGCGGGTAGGCGTCGGTCACAAATCTTATTAAGTTTCCTGAAGTCAACACAAAAGCGGAGGCTCCCGTCGTGCTTCTTAACAAGAACGATCGGCGCCCCCCATGGGCTATTTGATGGCGCAATGACATCGGCCGCCAACATATCGTTGACGGCCACCCGTACATGTTCCTTTTCGGCCGGGCTCAACCGGAATGGGTTTTGACGAATTGGAGCGGCATCACCCGTGTCGATGTGGTGGCTTAGCAATTTAGTGCAGCCAATGTCGAATTTGCTTTGACTGAAAACATCGGCGAAATCGCTCAGCAGCGTGCGTAATTTAGCATGCTGTAATGGTGACAAATCGGCAGAAGTGGAGCAAAGCGCGTCGAGCCATCCTGTGTCAGGACCTGGCTTGGCAACGGAAGAGGACTCGCCCCCTACGTGACCCACGATCACATCTTCTGGCGAGGCTGGCGTCACGTGAGCAAGCACCATTCCCTGACAGATAACGGCCGTTTCCAATCCCGCGTTAAGGACCTGGATAAAGGGGTCGTGGTCGCTTCGCACGAGTGTTTGTGCACACACGAGGTCCGACACCCGCTCAGCTGAACGCGAAGGCCCGATCACAGCACCCCCCATGAACGCGTCGTAATCAAGGGGTTTACGAAACCGGAGGGGAACTAACATCTGAGAGCCGGGAGGAATGTGAGTTGTGCACGCCGCCAACGCCTGCACCGTCGTAGATGCGGAGTGCAACCGAGTGGGTGTGGGTAGGAAGGCCATGCGTCGGCCGGAGGGGAGCTCAATACACCCTTTGTTAATGAGAATTTTAATGGGCATCTTCCCCAAAAAATCTGTTCCGAGGAGGCACGGAACGGCGAGGGTTGATGAGACCAAAATGGGCCCAACTAATTGGACGTCAGCAATGCGGATCTGAGCATTGATCCGTCCGGTGATGCGCAACGAACCCCCATTTGCGGCATAGCATGGCACATCAACTGGCTGCAAGGGACGGCATGTATCGGGCAGAATGTTATAAATTATGTCTGAAATGATGGTCGCCGACGCACCCGTATCGATCAACATACGAACATCAACGCCCTCGATGGAACCCACTACGGCAGAGGACCCTGCCGCCGCGGCAACGACCCTAGGCCAACTCGGACCATTGACCTGGTCCGAGCGCCTGGTTGTTCAATGATGGGCCCGAATCCCCCTCCTCCGAAGCATGACCCCCCTGTGTGGTGTGAGGGTGCGTGCTTGTTGTAAGTGGGGGCCGAGAGTGCGAGGTGTCGTGACTCGCCTGGGTATGCCGAGGATACGGTGGTGGCCGAGGCGCCGGAGGTCCTGAAGTCCGGCGTCGGGGGACCCGGCAGCCGGACGCCACATGGCCCCGAAGGCCACAGTTGTGGCAGACGATGGACGCCCCATCCTGGCGCGAAATTGGCCGGTCCCGCTGGTGGTGATCTCGCTGGGATCGCCAGTTGGACGATCCGCGATTTTCTGTTGCCGCGAAGGCCTGATGAGGCCCCGAATGCACGTCATAGGCTTGTGCATCAGGTGGGCCTGCGCAGGCGGCGATGGTTGTGTCCTCATCGCAATGTAGGTGTGCTTGGATGCACCTGGCAGCACGTAGCGACGTGAAGTCGTCGTCGTCGTCGGCTGTCGGCATGGCAACTCGAAGCTGGCGGGCCAAGCTCATGAGCTTCTGCAGCACGAGTGACTCCACAGCGTCTTCATCCATGCGAGGGTAGGCAACCCGCGCCATGGCCAGCAGCGCGCTGCGGTACCCCATCGCCGACTCGGAGGCCTTCTTCCTCCTCGCATCGAAGCGGTGACGTGCTTCGGACGGGGGTCCATAAATCAGCCGCATCTGATGAAGGGCATCCGTGAGCGTGGCACGTTTCGCCCGTGGCACCGCAAGGAGTGCTGCGAGGGAGTCGTCGTCGAGCATGGCCGGGAGGCCCTGGAGCGCTTCATACTCCGACCAGCCGGACGTCTCTATAAGAGAGACAAACCGGCGTTCGAACGCTGCCCACTCACCTCCCTCTGAAGAAAATGCCTTGAGTGCCGGCAGGCGCTGCTGGACGTGAGCCAAGCGCTCGTTGCCTGGCAACCCGGCTGAAGCTGGCTTCGCGTTCCCAGCGCTGTCACTCGGCGGTGAGGGACGCAGCGCTGATGACGCGGCGTTGCTAGGTTGCAAACAGCTGTCACCCGGCGGTGAGGGACGCAGCGCTGATGACGCGGCGTCGTCGGGTTGGCACACGCTGGGCCCGGAAGTGACGTTGCTCCCAGCGGTCATTGCTCCCCCGGCAGAAGTGACGACACACCCGGATGTATTTGCGGCGGGAACGGCTGCCATCTTTGTGTGGGAGCCGGTGGAATGGCACGGCCGCTGCGCCGCCTCTCTCCCTCCTGTCTCCGCCTGTGAGCGACGCATGTCGTCCAGGATGGAGACGGTGGCGTGGAGCAGCTCGGTGAGGCGAAGCAGCGTTTCCTCCATTGCTGCTCCTGACGCTGGAGGAGGATCGGCAGGTGTGGTGGACGACTGCTCAGCCGGCGGTGCGGCGTCGTTGTCGGCCCAAGTTGGCAGCCCCGTCGCCGCTTGCTCTTCAACATCGCCGTCAGGACTGAAGGTACGTGGCTTACTTCTTGTCTCCATTGCCACTTCTGACGCCAAATGTAACAGGTTCCGGAGACACTTGTAGAGGTAACTTCTTTATTACAACACAACACTCCAACAGTCCTGATACTCTGTTACAGCCTAGGTACACAGCCTAGGTACACAGCCTAGATACTCTACTCTGGCTACGCTCTGGAACTCGCCCTCCAAAGGTCGTAGAGTCGGGAGTTCCAGAGTCCCACCACTCGCTCTCACAACATCCCAGGGTCTTCAGATTGCTGGTCGTGGGTCTTGGGTCTTGAGTTACAACTGGCCCCGATCGTCTAGGGAGCTCCCCTTTTTATGCCTAGTCCAACGAGGGGTGGGGCCGTGTGCGCCACCAGACATCCCACAGAGCACACACAGCCCCCCCCCCCCGTTGGCGGCGCCAAAAGGCTTAAGCGCCTGGTAACCCAACGCCTGGCGCCCAGAGGCTTAAGCGTCTGGACCCCCTGGGAACCCAGAGCCCCCAGCAGCCCCTCCCTTCTTATGTCACTACACTATATCCGAAGGTTCCTACTCACCAAATGCTAAATTCACTTTTTTGGGCACAAGATTTGTTTGACTAATTCAAGATACAATGACTGTTAAATTTCGATTTAAAGCTTTTGTGACTGCAGGGATTCATCTTCTTGGTTCTTTCGGTAAAGTTACGTAGAAGGGAAATAATAAAATAAAAATAAAACATAATAAAATACAATTCTCACGACGTTTCGGCCACAACGCAAGGAGCCGTCCTCAGGTGAAGAACAGGTCTGTCGTAAAGACAGCGTCTGAATGAGCACCACCATGCTTGGCAACGTATATTTAATCTGGGTTGGAGGGGATAGGGCGCCTTGACAAATGAATTTGCATATCAAGAGGAATTTAGCATATTTATGGGAAATGCAGATATGGGATTAGTCACTACTTATGGAATGCGTAGGAGGTGGGGGGGGTTTCAAAGTCATATTATGCCCGTGCATTATGTAGGATTAGCAGCATCAAAGGGAGGGAGTAGGGTTAGCAGTAATAAAGGGAAGGAATTTTAATAGTAAGGAGCTGCAGAGTGGCAGCCTAGGAATGGAGCGCGTACCATAGACGGGCACCAAGGAGATGGAGTGATGAAATCAGCTTGTGTGCAGGTTATTGCACCACAGGATCGCGAGAGGTAGCGGCAGCTTTGGGGGGGCCTTCATTTGGGTGCCGTGGTCGCGAGATACTAACTCCCTCTCCTGGTATACAGGAGGTTGTGGGTTCAATCCCGACGCTGACGCCTGCTGTATATTTTCATCTTCTCCCCACGGCCGTGTGGAATTTTCTCTGGGTCCTCCGGTTTTTCCCTCCACATTGAGAAACATACGTTTATAGCATTTGGCTGCTATAAATGTCCAAGTGATTATCCAATTCGTTGAGCTATCATTTGTAACCAGGTCGTTTCTGAAAAGAGCTATATAGCCCAGTGGGCCTTACCTGGTAAAGCAAGAAAATGTTTAGTTGATAGTTTAATAGTTAAATTTAGCAGTGGATTACCCCATGGCTAATGATTGGATTACAATTGACTTTTAAACCATATTCCCACCACAAGTGTAGTTGCAATACAAATTTAACTGCCGCAAAATAAGAAAAACTTCTGTGGGCAGGTTCTAATTGCGCCTGCTGCCCGCTGTGGCAGCAGCAGTGGTGGTGGCAGTGGCGGTGGAGGTGGTGGTGGCGGCGAGAGATGGCGACGGGGCCTGTGCCACGGCGGTGGTGGCAGCGGCGTCTCACGGTGAGGTTGTTGAGGCGGAAGAGCGCTGCGGCTTTGGCGTCGGTGTCAGGGTCGAGGCGGTACGAAATCATGGCGAGGGCGTCGGCCGAGCGGGCGGCCACGCGCACCACGACGGTGCCAGGCACCGCGGCCTCGCTCAGCGCTGCTTGGTACGCGGCGCGCGAGAAGGACAGCTTCTCGTCGAGTTCGTTCTGCAGTGACACCCGCAGCTCGCACGACGCCGTGTGGAACGGGGGAGCCTGGTCGGTGGCCACCACCTGCGGAAGGAGGAAACAAACAAACCCGAGTGGCAGGACGAGACGTCGACACTCCCTTAGAGCCCGCAGGAGCCGTCCGGCCAAGGGGTGTCAGCCAATACGAGGGGGCGGTGTGACCAGCACCACAGCCAACTGCGTTCGTCACCCCATTGCTTGGTACTCATTTAAGGCTGAGTTGACCTCACGGAGGCTCGTGGCAGATTCACAAAACACTCACCGCTGATGTTAGCCATGGCCAGGAATTGAACTCGGGGCATTGGGTTATGAGAGCGGTATGATAACGCGACACTACCGCTCCCCGTATCCGGCGCATGCTGTGAGAGCCCATGGAGGTTGTTACTGCATGCAAGGTGGTGGTGTCACAAGAATCACATCTAACTACCTTAGCCGACTCCATGCTAGCATTTACACTCTGCACTGGGTACTCATTTGAGGCTGAACTGACATAGGGACGCTCTAGGACGGGTGCAGATACTACTTCCCACTGATAAAGTGTGGCTTAAAATTGAAATCGATTGTAATGCAAGTGTGCAAACCACTGCCCCACACGCTGAGACAACGATGTTTAGTTTGATTCTAGTAACAATTGGAAAACTACCCCATACAATGCAATATATACACAACTAATTTACAGCCTTTCGTCAATCCACAACTGGATGAAGGAAACCCCCATGCCGTGTAGGCCGTGAGGTTTATTTGCTTAAGTGACTTTTGCAATGTTCAAAATTACCCTGTTCCTTAGCAAGGGTTTGTACTCCTGCCCCGACTTAGAAGTCATAAGCCACCACGAATTTTTGCACACAAGCTGTCTCACCTGGGCATGGGTCCCAGAAAACGATCTGGCTACTCTGGTGGGCCGCGATTTGGGAAGTTTTGGGAACCGCTGTTTCTAAACGACAGTCGAGCAAGCAGCTCGCAACTTGCTTGGGGGTTCACTCAGCCCATCATCCCTCCATGTTCGATTAAAATGAGTACCACTTTTTAGGGAAGTCAACAGTGGTTGTTGTATGTGTAGACTCGCCCCTGCCATAGGAGCATGACGTTTTAACCATTGGCTCAGGGCTGTAAAGGAGATGAGCACCAATGCCTCAATGCTCATATGAGCAGGAAATGGCTTTGACTTTGACTTGTGGACTAAAAGCAATAAAACAGGCCACGTGCGTGCACTCACCATAGCTGGCCCTGGGAAGGATAATCGGTTTAAGTACCACTCTGAGCAACACTGGGAGCTGCGATTGGTGCTTAGCGAGGAGCACCGAGCTCTTCCACAGGAACTCGGCCCTCCAGGGTGACACTGGACCTTTAATAACCTGTTAGGCTCGCGCTAATGCCCTCAACAACTGCCTCGCACAGCTGTAAAGGAGCCGAATAGGGCAATAAAAGCAGTTCAAGTGTGCTGCACGGTAATCAAGGATAATAATTAAGGAACATTAGCGCAGGTAACGGTTTCGACCACGTGCGGTGGCAGTTGTCCCGTCCACGTATATGAGGAGAGTGCGAGCGTTGCAATGCTTCTTAAGATTGCCACGGGAGATTAGACCAAGCACAATGAGGCACTGGCAGCGGATGAGCGAGGGAAGGTGCCAGTTGAAGGCTCCTAATGCTGCGCCCAGTATGGCGCGGCACGCGCATTGCGGCGGGCTAAGCCGTAGGATTTTGCCGTTGCTATGGAGGGATTGACGTGAATGCAATATCATAAAAAAATACACCGACGCCAAATAATGATTTGTACAATTTGGGCGGCAGAGTGGCATGCCAACAACATTGAGGTTTGATTGTTCCCGCGTTGGCGAGGTGTTATCTCCCTCGCCTCGTATACGGAAGAACTTGGGTTCGATCCCTACCCTGACACCTGTATATTTGTAGTTTGCATATTCTACCCGTGGTCACGTGTATTTTTCTCCAGGTCCTCCGGTTTTTCCCTCCACATTTAGAATAATGTATTTAGAGTATTTGGCGGATATAAATTTCCGCGTGAAAAGCCACTCCGTTGAGGTATCATTTGTGGCCAGGTCGATTCTGAAAAATAGCTATATAGCTCAGTGGGCCTTACATGGTAAAATAAAAAGTTTAGTTGAATCGTTTTAGTTTTAACTCGGGCACTTTTCTGAGCGGAGTTTGAGTGTTCTGCCCCTGTTCTATATGGGTTTCTTTCGGGTTTTCTGGTTTCCTCCCAAAACAAAAAAACGTACAATTTGACTGGTATTGGCCAACCATCCCAAAGCTGTGAATTTATAGGCAAATTACTTGATTGGGATCACACGAAGCAACATTACCCCCACTCACAAACTTGGCAGGACAAACTCCTGAAAAAAGAGTCTTCGGACAGTTAGGCAGTCATGGGTAAACAATCATAGTAATAAAAGCCCCAAAAAATGCATGGCTCTATTTTCAGTACCCAAAATGTTTTATACTGCATTCAAATAAGAATTGGAGGAGCATATCAAAGTGTGCCGATTTGAAACCAGCCATCAGAAAATATTTTTAATATTTAATTCTCATCAGGCCTCATGGTGATAGGTGCTTGTTAACTCTATTTGCTACGAAGAAGGGTATTGTACGAAACGTCAGCTATTATATAAATTTTAATGCTACAGTGTTATTGACGAACATGTAGAGGTTGTATTGTTAATTGTGCTTGTGCACCACTCCCAATGCAGCGTCATCAAAAAAAAAAAAACTTAATCTCGCTGAGGCTTTCCTGGTTAAATTATGAATTACTATTATTATTGTAAAGTTCTTCATCTTTCCCACCGACAAAAATGCGGGTCAGCAGTTTCAGGGCAGAATCGAGCGTGTGTAGCAATTGGGGACGTGGCTCGTGTCTTCAGTTTTTGGCCGAGTGATTGAGGGATTTTGACCCAGATTCTGATGTCACGTTCCCTCTCCCACCTCCACACCGAGCACACAATGATGAGAAAGTACGATTTTACCACCAACCCCGCACACCTCCGTCGCCGTTTCTCCACCTTCAGGGGTTTATAAGGCACAGAAGAGCATCTAAATAATCTAATGTAGCAACGAAACACAATCAGCATCTCAGGATGCTGTCACAGCTGTTTGTGTTAAAATGGGCTATCCCTCAACTGCGTTTCATTGAAAACAATTGGTGCTGTGAACTCCATTTTCTAGGTTACATAGCCAATCTTATTCAATCCTGCTTGTTAACCCAGGTCATCCTTGCAAAAGAGGCAATGTTTCATTGTCTCGATGGGTTTATTTAATCTCTTGGTTAACTAAAGGAGACTACGGCTGGTGTAGCATTCGCAATATTCAATATCACACGTGCTTCTTAAACACTTGACTTGTATACAGGATATACACACAAACTCATTGATCCCGGATTATCTTCATGGACTCTTGGGACAAATGCTGTAAGCACAAAGCACCTATTAAGGCTGGCAGGCAATGATGAAGTGGTACGGCTAACACGTAGCCTAACCACCTTTGTTTCCCCAGCACTAATATTGATACCACGCATCATTGTTAATGTATTCCGAGTTGGCCTGAATCAGTCCAGGTTGAGTTTCTGGTCGTGGATGGATTGTCAGGGATCACACCCAGACTGCAGGGATCACAACAGAATTCATTCACCACCACGTAGTCACTCCCAGCTTGATGGTACATTAACAACCGCCATTTGCCACTAAGTGGCGGTGACATCACCACGGCGCTTGTTCAGGCTAAGTGCAATTTAATGCCACGTGAATCGTTCAACCCCCGCTGGCAGTAGGTCACGGGACAGACCCAGGTGCCATGGATTGACTGACTGAAATGTTATGGGTTGACTGACTGAGGTACATTAACACACACAGACACAGGTATACAGGGTTATTATATAGCAGGATCGTGGGAGATGGTGACAGCTTTGAGATGCCTTCATCCAGCAGCAGATTGACTATGGCTGATGTTGATGCCTCTGCATTTCATCATTCACATTCACAGCTTATTTTGTATAGGTAACTTGCTTTGTCTATGTTGTACAAATTGTAAAAACCAGCATGGCATTTTCATGCATGGTCGCGAATCACTATTCACGGGGCGCGACTTGGTGCACGCACGGTGAAGAGTGGGAACCGACGTTACTTGACAAATCGGCGTGATGTTACAACACCGGCCAAGCGGTGTGCCGAGCGAACGCCGCGGCGTCGCACCATGAGCAGGTATTCAGGGCGCGTCTCATAGTCGATCGGCGCCACCGTCACGATGAGGCCCGTGCTCTCGTCGATGCCGAACGTGTCGTTTCCTCCGGACGCGATGGAGTAGCGCACGGTCCCCGCGTCGCCTGCAGTGGTGACACGCGACCACAAACCGGCTCTCAACGCGGTACTCCCACCGTAGCAGCACCCAGAGCCCAGAGTCGAGGGCCAGGGGCTGCTCGTGGCTTCAGTGAGGGGAGGCCTCAGCCTTCTATTTCAAGGTTTTATTGCTTTCCATAGGCGGAGTTTGACTTCTATATTTGGGGTGGGGGAGGGGGGTTCGCTTTTTCCCTCACATTAGGAATTGCGGGTGCATGTAATAAATGTTTTTTTCCTATTTGTAAACTACTGAAACTAAATTAATAAAGGTGTCTAGTTTGGGCAGGACGTTGCTCCCCCGTGCCCCCTCTTAAACTCCGCCCATGTCGCTTTCCAGCTGAGGCAGAAGATGTTAATGTATTTATTCTGTCCGTCCATCCATCTATAACGAGGGGCACTGTAAGACTCGTCAAGATAGTTCAATATGCGATCATTCAATATCTCCGATTGGCTATGTATGGTGTGAAAGAAGTTTAACATAATACAACATGAACAAAATGTTATTATAAAGTGATGTCGCTATTCGGAACCCATTGAAAACTGACCTAACTGATTAAATGGTTTCCCAAATCATGAAGGTACCAATTGCCACAGTTTTTGAAGTAGGCCATAAAATACTGGAATTGAACCCATGTCACCAGAATTATAGTGCATGAAGTATTTTTTATATCATTGTTTTTTAGCACAGGCCCAAAGGCACAAATGCCAAATTAAACATCACACAATTGGCATACACAACACAAATGCAAATATACCCTCTGTAGTCTTAAGTCCAGCATGGTGGAAGCACCATTGCTGGCCACCTTTATGTCCTCAGTGGTGAGGTGTACACTCTGAAGCAGGTACCCCTTTAAGGGAGGTCCAAAACCAGTTCAGATATCTTTCACCACTGATGTTATCTGTGGCAAGAAATCAAACTGAGGTCACTGGGTTAATAGCACGGTGTACGAACCACTACAGCACCACTCTCCCATTATATGCACACACACACGTGCACGTCACACACACCCAGGTCACGGTCCATTGCTTTGACGACGATAACCGAGGTGCCCACGCCGGCCGTCTCGCGTAGGCCCGTGCGGACGTACTGCTGCTGCGCGAACGTCGGCGCCTCGTCGTTCACATCCTCCACCACCACCGTCACCTAGCAACCGCACGGTGCACAGGCCCGCCAACTTCATTAGGCCGGCGCTGCTTCGCAACCGCACGGTCGCAAGCGAGCACCCTCCCGGGCTGCCAGCGCCGATGGCTGGCCGACTCCCACGCTCGCTGGCCTCTGCGCACGCTTCCTCTTGGCAAGCAGCCACTCGCAGCGCTAACCTTGCCAGCAGCAAAGCGCCGTGGCATTTATCGCCACCAATAAACTTCACAACGGCAACTGTTGACTGCACTCACTCTTGTTGTTCTGTGGCTGTGCCGCAAATTCCCTGTGCGGCCAATGGGGAACTGGCGTACACTGAATAATAATTCTCAATGTAAAAAAGTGAAGGAAATTAATTTAAAATGTCTTTGCATTTTGTAGTGCCTGCCAATTATATTTTATTTTCTCCTGGCAGATGTATGCTGAGCTCCATGCTTGGCGTGCTGAATAAAAATCCCAAAGTCTGTCAAGTGCTCAATCACAAGATCTACACTGTGATTATACGCCTGTCCAGGAAAGTTCCACCATTGTCAAGACACATCAAGGGATTATTCCTGTGTACATTTTGGCCAAATTATTTGGAGTGTATCATTGTGTGTGGAAGGAAACCACTAGTGTCTGGGGAAAACCCACTTGTGGAAGGGGAGAATGCTCAACCTTTACCATGTCAGCCTGTCAGCAAGCCGTACTTCCCCTCCAGACACCTCATTAACCGCTGAGTTGGTCTCGACGTTTCACCCTTTCACTCTGCGTGACACGGTGTCACCGTATTCCCGTGCATGTGCGGCTCTGGCTACTTGCTCCGCAGGCCTCTATAACCCTCGCATCTCAAAGCGCGACGGCTCAGCTCCGAGCACCCCCGCACATTCGCGCCGCGTGAGATGACGTGAACTCCCGCGGGGACCTCTCCCTGCGACCTCCCAGCACTTGCTTACGGCGCCGGTGAACCCCCCCCCTCCTCCTTCACCTCGCCCTCCACCTCCCCCCCCACCTCCCCCAGCGACTCCTCACCCGGATGATGCTGCTGAGCCCCACGCTGTCATTGTTGAAGGCCTCCACCTGCAGCACGTGCAGGGCCACCGTCTCGCGGTCCAGCGGCGTTGCGCCGCGAGAAATGAGTCCGCTGCTCACGTTCACCAAGAAGATGCCGTCTTGGTTGCCTGCGGAGATGGAGTCGGTGGCGCGAAGGCACAGAGACCAGTGCAGGATTGTAATATGAATGTATATGTGGTTATTCCAATTGTACTATCTGTAACCGCGTGATCAGATGAAACAATGTCCAGCACATACCAGTGCATCACCATCTCACGTTAGAGAACAAACTGCAGAAGGAGATTTAAAAAAAAAAACTACTTCTGAGATCCTTTTAAGTTACCTCTTGCCCATAAAAGGGGCACTTTATTTTTGCATACACCCTCATAAAGATGTTTATAACGTGGGAATCAAACGAATATATTTTATTCTTAGATCTGAAGTTTTACTACTTGAGAATGTGGATTAGTAGCGGGTGGCCTAGCCCAGGTTTCAAGCCCAGGCCAAGCCACCTGGCCACTCCCAGTGGATGTCCCTTCAGCCCAACTCTCGAGTCCTGGGGCTTGCTGGTTTCGGAGCATTGCAGCTAAACGCACTTCATCCTCTGAAGAGTTAAGAGCTGAAAATGCAGAGTAAAACTGTGGATAAGGATGTTGACACTGTTGCAGATGTGTGTGTTTTGATTGATGCAATATTGGCTGTGCGGTATTGAGTCGGGAATGGGATTTTAAATGAGGGGGAGCAGGGCAGCGAACGCTTCACCTGAAATGATTCTGTACCAGACTCTGCCGTTGATGCCCTCGTCGATATCGTTCGCCTGGACCTGCAGGCCACTCAGAGTCGCGCCGTCAGTGTAACCCCTTCCTCTCCCGGCGTCTCGAGAGGAAGTTGTCATTTATACATTAAAATTATGTTTTACATTTAATACCAAAACAAAAGTGTAATGTCACTCTCACGACAAACACATGCTTTGCCTGTAAATCAGATGTGTACTACGTAGCTTACATATGAACAAAAACAAAGCTCCCCCATACAGCCTTCAACAGACTGTTGGGGCCAAGTGCTGTTAGTGAGTGAGCACCTATGAAGGCTGGCATAACACACGAGGGTGGTGGGTGGCCAACACCAAGCCCGGCAGCCTTTGTCTCTCTAGTGGCGATGTTTACACATCGCATCAGGTGCTAATTTGAGGCTGAGTCGACCAAGGTGAGGCCCAGGACCGGTTCAGATAATCGTCACTGGTGTTGGCCGTGAGCTGAAATCGAACTCGGGTCGCCGGATTCGTAGCACAGCGCAGCGCTAACTGTTACTGCTCCACTAAGCACTGCAACACTCGCTCACGTATAACAACAACAACCGCCATTCGCCACTGAGTGGCAGTGACGTCACCACGACGCTTGTGCCAGGCCAAGTGCACCATGAGGCCACGTGAAGTGTCGAACGCCCGCTGGCAGGAGGTCACGGGGCAGACCCAGGTGCCACGGGTCGACTGACCGAGATGACCGAGATGACTGGCTGATGCACCACCTGTGCCCCCTACTGTACCAACTTGCTGTGCTTTAGCCACCCGGCGCTCCGCTCGTTGTTGTGAGCGTCGCTCCTCCACCCTCCGTTGTTGTTGGAGGGCGACTGCCTCCAACTGCCCAGTAGCGTCCTTCACGAGCCTCCTCCACAGAGGCCGATCTTGACACCGCTGGTACCAGTCATCGGCAAGTCCACTCAGCTCCACGTCCTCCTGTATCACATCACTCCATCTCTTCTCTAGCCCGTGCCGCGCCCGTTTAGCCCCCTCGATCCGGCCGAACAAAAGCTGTTAAGGCATGCGGTGGCTGGGCATGCGGGCTCCATGACCCAGCCAACGCAGCCTTGCCTGCCGGAGGAGCTCACCGATGGGACTTTGCCCAGATCTTTCAAGGATTTGTGAGCTCCTCACACAATCCAGCCTGGTTAAACCCAGGATGGATCGTAGGCAGGCCAGTCTAAATGTTTCCAACCGGCGAAGATGCTCCATTAGGGGGGTCCACGTTTCGCAAGCGTAGAGAAGGGAGGGAATGACTGGTCGAGAAGACCTGAAGCTTCGTGCGGAGCGACAGACCAGGTAGCTTCCACACAGCGTTTGGAATCTCGCGTACACACGCGTACACACACACGCGTACACACACACACTACACACACACACTACACACGCGTACACACACACACACACGCGCGTACACACGCACGCATACACACACGCGTAGACACACACACGCATACACACACGCGTACACACACGTGCGTACACACACACGCGCGTACACACGCACACGCGTGCACGCTCTGCTCGCCCGCATTCCCGTGGACTCGCCTGCAGGATGATGGCGCCGCGCGTGACATTCTCGGGCACGGAGACCTCGTAGCTGCCCTCCAGGAAGAGGGGCCGGTTGTCGTTGACGTCGAGCACCAGCACGTCCAGCGTGGTGGTGCCCGTGCGCCGGCTCCCCGCCGGGCCGTTGTCTGCCCGCCCGCACCGCGCCCGGGTTAGCGCCAGGGGGGCAGTGGCACTCGTTGGGTGCGATGTACCGTGCACCAATGTGGGGCGACGTGGTGGGCAGTGAAGGGCAGTGCAGAAAAAGCCATCGTATTGTGCTTCTATGTTTCCACGTCTATGCTCCTGGCATTCAGTAACCAACACTGGCCACCAGCGCATATAACTCAACAGTCTACAGGACTAAAATTGTTATCTTGTTTTTGACAGTGCATATAACGTTAACCACTGAATTAAAACTCTCACTCGCATAATATGCCAGCCTATGTTTTCTATTCGAGAATGTCTACGTTTCCAGTTCACCTGCTAAATGATACATTTGATCGAGTTCCTGTTTAATCAATCACTGTAACTTTGTTCAGACAATTTATCGATCCCTTCGCTTCACTTGGACATGCACACACAGGAGGAGGCATCGTTCTGGGGATAGTTCCGTGAGCGATTCCCCAGCGCGCTCAGTGATGATGGAACCCCGTGTCTCTGATGTTCTGAAGCAGGTGGGCACTCACCAATGGCCTCGATTACCAAGGAGTAGGAGGCCTTGGTCTCTCGGTCCAAGCTCACAACCGTCCGCACCAAGCCGTCCCTGAAGCCGACGCTGAACTGCCCGTCCTGGTTCCCTCCTATCGCCACAGCCAAGGCCAGTGGAGAAAGTTACACAACTTAGGGACGGAAAACCAAACCCACGTTGTCTCGGGAGGCGTTTCACTTTCTCTTGTTTAACCCAATGAGAAACTCTAGAGAGACGACGGTGAGTCTTATTTGCAAGAATGGCCTGGGGTCACCACAATCACGAGGGAAAAGCAAGTAAAATAAAGTACAACAAACGAAGCAAATAGAAATCAGCACAAAACAACTATCAAATGAGAAATCGAAAATGTTGCACAAACATAAATCAATGTTAGACCTAAGTAAAATAATACATTTCCTCCAGTGCAGATCAGCTCGGACAAATCATTTTTAAACTGATCAAAGCAAAATGACCAAATTAAGTTACATAAATGTTACACGGATATATGGTGACTAAAGTACCAATATGTAAACTGATAAGAAACTCAACATAATCATCGAGCAGCATGTGTTATGACGAAGGGCCATTGCCTGAAACCTCATCTCATATGTTTCCTTTTAAGGCCACGGTGTTATTAACGAATATGAGTTTTTTTTGTTATGATTGCCATACGTTACCAAACGTGTTCATCGCAGGTGCGGGAGAAGGTCAACAAGCTAGACACAAAAAGCAGCTGTAAAGAAAAATGTTTTCAATCTAGATTTAAAAGTGCACAGCTCCAGCGGCTTATTAATATTGGAAGAGCGTTACAGACGGCAAAGCGCATCCGAAAGCGCGCGACACGGTGACCGCCTTTGTTATGATGGCCAGCCAAGAATCCGCTGCTGCGAGGATAACCGGGAGTATGAACAGACTGGGGTCCAAGTGGAATTTGCGGAGGGCACCGGTGATGAAGAAGCTGAGCTCGGCGTTGAGGCCGGAGTCAGCATCCGTGCAGTTGAGGCTGATCACGACGGAGTCCCGGGCCACGCTCTCCAGCAGCGACACGGCGGAGCGCGTCGGATGGAACGTCGGCGCATTGTCATTCACGTCCAGCACTGCGACGAGGTCATTCGGCGAAAATCTCCATTTAGTATATTTATACGTAGAAATATTAGCAGAGAGAGGGAGAGAGAGCGAAGGGCTCACATATGTATTTACAAACCCGGGTCATGTTTGTGCCCATTCGATTCAGCATAACAATTTCAAGTGGGAAGCAAAGCGCGTTTGGCCAACATTGACAACCGTCCGGCCTCTACTGCTGCACGGAGGTCAGTGGGTGCTCTTCTGTGGTGAGTTTTTGGTCTCATTCTGGTCACTAATAACTGCACCGAAAACAGTAACATTTTATTTTGGCACTACAAGTTAATTTGCCAAAATTCCAGCTCTGCAAATTAAAAAGTATATAATTTTGACCGTCATGCAATGACTAGCTATCACTGCCAGTAGCAGAGCGGGTAGGAAAGTGCTGCCCCCTACTGTGTGCACGACAGTAGGTCACTTCATTGGCTCTCGGTGGTAACTCCGTGATATCCACTTCTGTCGGCTGCTCTCGAGCACAAATAGCCGCACTAACTCTGTGACAGATCCGTATGTGTACAGTAATTTTGTCTTACGACATGACCTTGATACGACAGTCAGAATATAATAATCAGAATATTTAAACTGGAGGAATCCAATGGGCTATCAAGCTCTTTTTTCACAGATGTCCAGCAGTTTTCACAGATGTGCAGGAGAACAACACAAAACGAACTGCCGCAACAACAACAACAATAACAACAACACGGCACGTAGGTGCGCATGATGCGGTCGCTGTACCGACGAGCGAGAGGGTAGTGGTGGAGCTAAGCGCCGGCGTCCCTCTGTCAGTGGCCACCAGTCGGAGCTGGTAGGCCGCCACGACCTCACGGTCGAGCTGCACGAGCGTGGTGATGAGGCCCGTGGCGGCATCCAGCTGGAAGTCGGGCCTGGGCAGGGCCGCTGTCATGGAGTATGTCACGTTACCGTTGGCGCCTTCGTCCGGGTCGGTCGCTGTCACCTGGAAGGGGGCGAGTCGTCGACAAGTGAAGCTAAGCAGGAGAAAAAATACGCGAGCCTGGTTTAGTAGTTGTTGGTCGTAAGACCACCTGGGGAACACTTGGACTGCGAACTGACCAGGAGATGGCAGTACAGCAGTGAGTTCTTTGAAAGCGGAGATATATGGTGGTTATTAGGCAATGGGCCAGAGGATATGTTGGTACTGTACCACCGAAGGGAACAAAACATTAGAAGAACCGATTTATTTACATGCCTAATGAGAGTGTATTTGACTACACGCTCGTTTTAAATGATCATGGGGTTTTCCTCTTTTTTCTGGCAAAAAAACAGGTGTTAAGATGTTAAAACACCAAACTGAAACCTTTTACAAGGAATCATGTTTGCATTAACCACAATGCTTGTGGTCAGAATGCAAAAAAAAACATACTATGATAATATATGCATTGTCCTTGAAACTGATTGGTCCACACCAGAGACAGCTTTCTTTTGAGCCTCGTCTCAAACGGTGTTAGACCAGAGGACGCAAAAAGGCGTACAGCCCAAAGACAATGCACTATCAGAGTAATGAGAGCTCGGGGTGAGCATCTACATTCTGGGACCTCTTTTCTAAAAGGTTTCAGTTTGGTGTTTTAACATCTTAACACCTGTTTTGTTGCCAGAAAAAAGAGAAAAAAACTATTATATTTTGGTACTGGCAAAGGAGGTCCCATGATGTCGTTTTAAATTGTTATAATATGGCTTACCGTTACTGGCCACATGAGGACATTGGAAGCTATAAGGCAATTATGCCACCTCAGTACTGTCAAGTGACATCTGGTCTGGGCTCATGGACTAAACCCCCAGCACGCTCCAGCAACCAGGGCCATCTCTGAAAATCCTCGGTCAACCGCTCTTTGGGGGTCACTCCTCTTCTGCTGATACCCTCGGATCTGTAATTCCTCCCAACAACCCTCCATGTTGCTGAATCCCCCTTCCACTGTTCCACGTTTACCGTCTTCTGTCGATGACTGACCATGTTAAAAATGACCAGGTTATTATGTTAGATGTGCATACCTAGCTATGCGTATCCTGTGATGCACATGTCCTAACTTCCACTATACAGCGTCTTCAGCTGCACTTAGACACTTTGTACATCTACATCTGAATTTGTGTACGAGTTTTCTCTGGGTACTCCAGTTTCTTATCACACCAATAATTCATTAATGGGAATGGCCAATCTTGAACTTACAAACTCTCAATTTGGAGTCTGCTAATCTATTAGCTGAACTAAATACATACAATATCAACTGGTAAGAAAATTACATCATCAGCAGATGTTGAATAATGTACAGTGAGGGAAAAAAGTATTTGATCCCCTGCTGATTTTGTACGTTTGCCCACTGACAAAGAAATGATCAGTCTATAATTTTAATGGTAGGTTTATTTGAACAGTGAGAGACAGAATAACAACAACAAAATCCAGAAAAACGCATGTCAAAATGTTATAAATTGATTTGCATTTGAATGAGGGAAATAAGTATTTGACCCCCTCTCAATCAGAAAGATTTCTGGCTCCCAGGTGTCTTTTATACAGGTAACGAGCTGAGATTAGGAGCACACTCTTAAAGGGAGCGCTCCTAATCTCAGCTTGTTATCTGTATAAAAGACACCTGTTCACAGAAGCAATCAATCAATCAGATTCCAAAATCTCCAGCATGGCCAAGACCAAAGAGCTCTCCAAGGATCTCAGGGACAAGATTGTAGACCTACACAAGGCTGGAATGGGCTACAAGACCATCGCCAAGCAGCTTGATAAAAAGGTGACAACAGTTGGTGCAATTATTTGCAAATGGAAGAAACACAAAAGAACTGTCAATCTCCCTCGGCCTGGAGCTCCATGCAAGATCTCACCTCGTGGAGTTGCAATGATCATGAGAACGGTGAGGAATCAGCCCAGAACTACACGGGAGGATCTTGTCAATGATCTCAAGGCAGCTGGGACCATAGTCACCAAGAATCCCGTTGGTAACACACTACTCCGTGAAGGACTGAAATCCTGCAGCGCCCGCAAGGTCCCCCTGCTCAAGAAAGCACATATACATGCCCGTCTGAAGTTTGCCGATGAACATCTGAATGATTCAGAGTGTAATAAATGACTCTTAGGCGATGTTGGTCTCCGTCTGTCCTTTATTGGGTTCTTGTCTCGCACCCCGCGATGTCCCCGGTCGGACCCGCACCTCTTCCGTCGCGTGCCCTCCGCACACCGTTCGAGTCCTCCTCTCTCTATGCAGCCACACCGCTGCCCGTGTGCCCCGCACACTCTGCAGCCACCCCGCTGCTCCGTGTAACTCTGCACACTCTGCAGCCACTCCGCTGCTCCACGTACACCGCTGGCCGATGGTGCCGTGACTCCGACCACGTGGCAATTCGTGCCACTCCTCCGCCAGCACCCCGCCTGGCTTCTCCCTATCTTGACTCTCTCTCGACTCCCGATCCCCTTCCGGTTCTCACCCTATATCCTCCTCCTCACGTGACCCTGACTCCGCCCCCCCTCATCCCGACGACCAGGCTCCACCTCCCCTAATACTCCGGCCCGCGTGAGTGGTGCAGAGGCAGCGCCCACCCTGTCCTTGCTCGCATTACATGACCCCCCCCCCCCCCCTGATGAAAAGCCCAGCCGTCCCCGGCTGCAACAGAACAAAATAATGCGAGCAACAATACAGCAATCAGCATCACAAGACAAACGGAGATTATAACAACAACAACAATTAACGAAAGGAAAGGGACTTGGAACGCGTGTGGGTCGCCGGCCCGTCCCGAACAGGGGGCGGCCCCCGCACAGATCGTGACTGCGACAGGGTTTTAGGAGCGGCGGGATCGGAACCGCCCGCCGCTGTTGGAGGCCTGTCAATTCCAGAGTCCCGTTCCCCAGAGAGACCCATCGCCGGGGTCTCCTGCAAATGCGTCCGTGGCGGGGTTGGAGGGGCAGCGGGGTCTGGTGTCCCCGTCGCCGTGGTAGGCCCACCCGGAGCACGAATCACTGTATCCGTCTGTGTAACGGCCGGTCCGTCTGTAGAAGGCACGACAGGCGTGCTTGCAGGTTGAACAGGCAAAGTCAGTGGTTCGTCGGATGCAACAGACACCGGCAAGGCAACATTAGGAGATGACGCATCCATCTGCGGGGCCACGTAGGGTTTCAATCGAGACGTATGGACGTACCAGCGCCGCGATCCGAAACGAACACGTGCGGACTGCGGACTAGGAACCTCAATGAGCACAACCGGCCCCTGCCATGGTTTGTGCAACTTAGGGGAGGTCCCCACCCGCACCTGCGGGCAGTGCAGCCAGGCCATGTCCCCCACTCGCCAGGGGGATTCCCCATCCGAGCGCCGAGCGCAACGTTTGTTCCGGGCCCGGGTCTTGGCCGTAGCCAATCGGGCCCCCTCCCGTGCCTCTGCCACGCAACGAACAGCATCCTGAAGGTACTCCAGGAGAGGCTTAACAGGACCCCTCGCCACCGTACCCAGCTGCACGTCCACCGGCGGCACATTCTCGCGGCCGTACATTAAAAAAGAAAAGTGAGTACCCCGTCGACGCATGAGTCGTCCTTCTGTATGCAGAGAGCACCCCAGGGATATGCAAATCCCAATCAGCCTGCTTTTAGCTAACCGTGTGACAGAGCATGGCCGACAGGGTCCGATTAAGCCGTTCCACCATCCCATCCATTTGCGGGTGGTAGGGAGACGTCCGAAACTTCTTGGTCCCCAGTGCAGCACACACCTCAGCCAATAATTTAGAAGAAAAATGTCGCCCTTGGTCTGTGAGCAACCTTTCCGGCGCCCCTTTGTCCATTACATATCCGAACAGGAACGTGTCCGTGATAGACGCCGCCGACTGGTCGGGTAAGGGTCAAGCCATCACCCAGCGGGAAAGATATTCCACCCCGACCAGCAAAAATGTATTCCCCCGAGCGGACGGCGCGAAGGGCCCCAAAATATCCAACGCCACCAACTCGTTAATCCGAGACACCTGTATGGACTGCACTGGCGGCACATATGGGTGTTTAGGCGGTTTCCGCCGGGCACAGTCGGGACACGCCCGAATGTGCCCGACGACATCAGTCGTCATGCCGTGCCAGAAGTAGTCCTGCTGCAACGTCAACAAGGTTTTCTGCACCCCGAGATGTAACAACGTCTCAGAGTGCAGAGTCCGAACCAACTCGTACCGTAACGACGACGGCACCACCAGACGCCAGCGATCGTGCAACCCTTCCCTCCACATCAGCAACCCATCCCGGAGAGTGGCTCCCGGCGTCCCACCGGACAGTGGTCCCCCCGTCCCCTTCGCAGCCCGACCCCGCAAGGCCCCCAGCGACTCATCGAGCAATTGCTCGCGAATCCATACCGAACGCGGCAGGTTCAAAACCCCATCAGCCGGTCCCGGGCATACGGGAGCCTCGGGCACCTCGACAGCAGACACAACAGGCCGAGGGGGTTGCGGAACCCGCGTACACCTATTCGTGCCCGAAGCGCAAGCGCAAGGGGACCCCTGCGGCAATCTGGAGAGTGCGTCCGTGTTCGCGTGACGCAACCCCTTCCGATACTGAATTTCGAACGAAAATTCCTGCAGGGTTTCCAACCATCGTGCCAATTGGCCAGACGGTTGGTCAACTCTCAGGGCATATTGCAAGGCCGCATGGTCCATGCGCACAATAAACGTACGGCCGTACAAATACGGCCGATATTGGCGAAGAAAATGTACAATAGCCAAAAGTTCACGGCGAGTAACGCAATAACGGGTTTCCGCTGGAGACAACACGCGGCTACTGTAAGCTACCACACGTTCGACGCCATCCCTAGACTGGGACAGAACAGCCCCGATCCCGGTGTCACTAGCGTCAGTATCCAGAATAAAAGGTCGAGTGAAATCTGGATAGTCTAACGTCGGTGCCGACGCCGCCTCTTCTGTCGGTCCCCAGCTGAATCTGCGGCCTTTAGCCGTAAGGAGGTGCAACGGCCTAGCGATCGTGGCAAAGTTAGAAACGAACCTGAGGTAATATGAAGCGAACCCAACGAACCGACGCACGTCCCCCACTGAGGCCAGAGTCGGCCAGTTACGGACACACGCCGTCTTCTCCGGGTCCGTGGCGACCCCTTCCGAACTGACAATGTGGCCCAAATAGCGCACGGATCGTTGCAACAGGTGACACTTTTTGGGCTTAAATTTCAAATTGGCGGAACGCATTCTAGCAAACAGTGCGTCCAACCTCCGCAGATGTTCCTCAAACGTGCGGCTGAAGATGATAACATCGTCCAAGTATATCAAGCACATCTCCCACTGCAGACCCGTTAACACGAGCTCTATCAACCGCTGGAAATGTCGCGGGGGCGGCGTTCAAGCCCATGGGAAGACAATTAAACTGAAAGAATCCCTGCGGCGTCCAGAAAGCCGTCTTTTCCCTCGAGGACTCATCCAGGGGAAGTTGCCAGAATCCCGATGAGCAATCAAGAGTAGAAAAAAAAAATTCGCCCCAGACAAGGCATCAAGGGAATCATCCATACGCGGCAGGGGGTACGCGTCCGCAACCGACACCTTATTTAATTTGCGAAAATCAACACAAAACCGCAACTTCCCATCCTTTTTTTTCACAAGGACCACCGGCGCGCCCCACGGACTGTTGGACGGGGAAATGATGTCAGCGGCCAGCATCTCGGAGCGGCATCACCCGTATCAATGTGCTGGGAAAGCAAGGAGGTGCGACCCAAATCGAAATCGTCCGCACTAAAGACGTCGGAATACCTCCCCAACAGCGCGCGAAGCGCGGACCGCTGGTCCCCAGTCAAAGACGCATTTTCCCGGCACAACTCGGCAATCCACCGATCGTCCTGTGACATGAAGGCCGTTACCCCCCCCTACAAGGCCCCGGCGGCCCTGATCGTCATGGCTCGTGAAAGCAGTCGTAGCGTGAGCCAAAACCGTTCCGGCCGGTACAACAACATTATCTGCGCTTCCATTCAACACTTGTAAAAACGGAGGTTGACCCGGCCGGACAATCGTCTGTGCCCCGACCAGCGTCAAGCCACCCATTATAGCAGTGGACGGTGATAACAAAACACCCGCCACACCCTCGATTCCAGGCACCTATTTGCGATACAGCAGCAGAATAAGCATCTGCGAGCCAGGCGGAATATCCACCGATACCTCGGACAGCGCCTGTACCTGACGGTCAGGAACTGACTGGCCCCAGGGTGACGGCAATAATTAAATTTGCCGACCCCCCGGCAATTCGATACAATTGTGATCCACCTTTATTTGAATGGGCATCTTGGCCAGGAAATCGGTCCCCAACAAACAGGGCACCACGAGGGACCTGGAAATCAACACGGTCCCTGAAGCCGAAACACCCCCAACCGATATACTGGCGTCCACCTGACCCACAATGCCCATGCTACCCCCGTTCGCCGCTATGCAAGAGTCGTAAACTGGCCGCACCCGCCCCGGCGGAATGGACAAGAGATGGAATATCACGTCGGAGATAATAGTCGCGGACGCACCCGAGTCCACCGAAATGCGTATGTCGAGCCCTTGGATCGAACCCGGCACGGTCGACGACCCAGTTGCGGCCGCAACCACCCATCGCGCCAATTTCCGCCACTGCGTCAGAGAGCGACGCAGATTACTAAGCGCCCCCCCCATTAGTAATGGCACCCGGCCCGCATGCCGATGGTGATGCATGAGATGACAGGCCTTGCCGGGTGTCTGATGCGTACCGACTTGCCTGTCGTGGGTGGTCCTGCCGCGTCGCGTCCGTGACCGAGGCCTCCTGCTGGGGCGGCTGCCGAATGCGAGCCCAACATTCTCTGGCGAAGTGGCCCTTACGGCCGCAGCGGAAACACGCCAAGTCGGCTCGCCGTGTAGCACCCCCTCTGTCTTGGCGCTCCCGCACCGGCGGCCCGGAGCGCAACCCCGCTCCCCCTCGAGCAGGCCACTGGGTCGATGCTGCCGTCAGCTCCCCAGGACCCTTCTCGTCATGAACATAGACGGCCTTCTTCGGGTCCCACCCTGTTGCACCGCCTTCGACGGTGGAGCTCCCCATCCAAGCCGTCACCTGTTTCCACCGGCGAAGTTTGAATTGGGCATCCAGGCACTTAGCCACCGTCCGGGACGTTAACTTATCGTGGCCGCACACCGGCATGGGGATGCCCAAGTCCCTGAATAACTCCAACATTTTACCCAGTATCAGGGGTTCCAACAAGTCGGGCTCCGTCTCCGGATACGCGGCCATAGCTAGCTCCATCACAGCGCCCCGGAATGCCACTGGCGATTCTTCAGGTGCCCGTTGCCACTGCACGAACCTGCGATGTGCATCGTACGGGGGCTCATACGCCTCCGCCATTTTTTCAAACACCCCCTGTAGCGTCGTCTTCTTTGCGGCCTTGATGGAACGGAAGAACCTGATGGACTCGTTGTCAAGAAGCGTTGGCAAGACCTCCAAGGCTTCTGCATCCGTCCTATTTTGCGGATCATACCGCCGCTTGAAAACGGCAGGCGAATGCGCTCCAATCTCCGCCAATGGAGAACTCTTTCACAGTCGTTAGACGATGGCTGCGGGTCCCCACGCCGCCGTCATCTGCCGATGGTGATCCATGCGGCAGCGACAAGATGGCGTCACTCTGCAATGTGTTCAAAATGGCGGCTCCCCGTCGTTCGTCCCCGACTACGCCCAAGATGGAGGCTTCCCGTGGTGGAGGCAGCAAGATGGCGGCTTCCCGCCATTCCTCCCCGACCACGCCCAAGATGGCGGCTTCGTGCCGCGTGTTGGAGAGGGCTGGAAGCGTCGGCAAGGCCCCACTCGGATGCTCCCCGCTTGGCCTCCCCAGACTAGTCATGGGCATCACCAGGGCGCATAACTGCGTTAAAACAGCCTTCAGCGACTCAAGTTGGGCCGCCACGTGTCGCCATCCCTCCTCGGCGCCCACCAACGCAGACGGTCCTGCTGAGCCGGTAACATCTTGCACTACCGACGCGTCGCCCGTTCCTGCGTCGCCTCCGCCTTCCATCGTTGGTAGAGCCACCGCCGGAAAAAGATCGTCGTCGTCTTCAGAAGATGGTGCAGAAGATGGTGCAGGTATGTTCTTTCTTCTGAGCTGTTTCGACATGCCGTCTCACTTCTGACTCCAATGTAATAAAGGACTCTTAGGCGATGTTGGTCGCCGTCTGTCCTTTATTGGGTTCTTGTCTCGCGCCCCGCGATGTCCCCGGTCGGACCTGCACCTCTTCCGTCGCGTGCCCTCCGCACGCTGTTCGAGTCCTCCTCTCTCTCTGCAGCCACACCGCTGCCCGTGTGCCCCGCACACTCTGCAACCACCCCGCTGCTCCGTGTAACTCTGCACACTCTGCAGCCACTCCGCTGCTCCACGTACACCGCTGGCCGACGGTGCCGTGACTCCGACCGCGTGGCAATTTGTGCCACTCCCCGCCAGCACCCCGCGTGGCTTCTCCTATCTTCACTCTCTCTCGACTCCCGATCCCCTTCCGGTTCTCACCCTATATCCTCCTCCTCACGTGACCCTGACTCCTCCTCCTCCTCACGTGACCCTGACTCCACCCCCACTCACCCCGACGACCAAGCTCCACCTCCCCTAATACTCCGGCCCGCGTGAGTGGTGCGGAGGCAGCGCCCACCCTGTCCTTGCTCGCATTACAAGAGGACAACTGGGTGAAAGTGTTGTGGTCAGTTGAGACCAAAATGGAGCTCTTTGGCATCATCTCAACTCGCCGTATTTTTGTAGGAGAAGGAATGCTGCCTATGACCCCAAGAACACCATCCCCACCGTCAAACATGGAGGGGGAAACATTATGCTTTGGGGGTGTTTTTCTGCTAAGGGACAGGACAACTTCACCGCATCAAAGGGACGATGGACGGGGACATGTAACGTCAAATCTTGGGTGAGAACCTCCTTCCCTCAGCCAGGGCATTGAAAATGGGTCGTGGATGGGTATTCCAGCATGACAATGACCCAAAACACACGGCCAATGCAACCAAGGAGTGGTTCAAGAAGAAGCACATTAAGGTCATGAAGTGGCCTAGCCAGTCTTCAGACCTTAATCCCAAAGAAAATCTGTGGAGGGAGCTGAAGGTTCGAGTTGCCAAACGTCAGCCTCGAAACCTTAATGACTTGGAGAAGATCTGCAAAGAGGAGTGGGACAAAACCCCTCCTGAGATGTGTGCAAACTTGGTGGCCAACTACAATAAACGTCTGACCTCTGTGATTGCCAACAAGGGTTTTGACACCAAGTACTAAGTCATGTTTTGCAAAGGGGTCAAATACTTATTTCCTTCATTAAAATGCCAATCAATTTATAACATTTTTGACATGCGTTTTTCTGGATTTTGTTGTTGTTATTCTGTCTCTCACTGTTCAAATAAACCTACTATTAAAATTATAGACTGATCATTTCTTTGTCAGTGGGCAAACGTACAAAATCACCAGGGGATCAAATACTTTTTCCCTCACTGTATATGTTTTGGCCATATCAAGGACAAAGATGGTAGCATCCCAGAGATGCGGACTGTGAAAGGAAGTGCAGGCAGATCAGTATTCATTTCATGGCGAATATAGTTTAAAATGTGACAAAAATAACTCTGCATGCAAACAAAAACATTCATTCTGTGGCTTTCATTTGGTTGTAATTGTTACAATTTTGGATCCAATTCTGTTTGTTGAAGATGCCTCAAGTGGCGTAATGCTTTCAGCCGTTTTGTTCTGAGTGTAAATTGTGTGTGTGTGCGTGTGGAGGAAGGTCTCTTTCTATACAAAATATTGAAGCTCTCGGGCAGGGGACCCATAAACTATGAAGTTAACCATTTTTATTTTTTTCCAGGGAAGGCCCACTGAGCTATATAGCTCTTTTTCAGAAGTGACCTGGTCACAAATGATAGTTCAACGAAGTAGCTTACCATGTGGAAATATATAGCAGCAGCCAAATACTCTAAACATGATGTCAATTCTAAATGTGGAGGGAAAAACCGGAGGACCCGGAGAAAAATCCATGCGACCACAGGGAGAACATTCAAACTCCAAATATGCAGGCGTCAGGGTCAGGATCGAACCTATGCCCTACTGTATACTGGGTGAGGTAGTTAACATCTCGCCACCGTGGCACCCCCAAAGATAATCTCTCACTGTATTTTCACTTTGAAGATATATTCAGTTTACTTTAGAATGAGACGAAGAAAATTATCTCTGAGCAGGTCTGATAGAACTGTTACAAGTGTAGTGACAGAGGATGTACTTCCTACGGCAGCTGAAGAAATTCGACCTGCCAAAGACAATGATGGTGCACTTCTAAACAACCATCATTGAGTCAATCCTCACCTCCTCCATCACCATCTGGTACGTTGCTACCACTGCAAAGGACAAGAGCAGACTGCAGCGTATCATCCGCACTGCTGAGAAGGTGATTGGCTGCAATCTGCCTACCCTCGAGGACCTGTACACCTAGAGGACCTTGAGGCGAGCGAGGAAGATTGTGGCCGACTCCTCCCACCCTGGACACTCTCTGTTCCAGCTACTCCCCTCCGGCAGAAGGATGCGGTCCATGAGGACCAAAACCTCACGCCACAAAAACAGTTTCTTCCCATCCGCTGCTGGCCTCTTCAACAAGGCCAGGGGCTCAAACTGACTTTAACGCTCAAACTGATTTTAACACAATATCTGCACAATGACACCCTGCCATATTTGCACTATGTTATCCTATTTGCATTTTTGTAATTTTATATTGTATATTATAGCTATTGTATATTTTAGATTTTATTTTATTAAATTTTTACATAGCTCTTTAGTATTAGTTAGACTTGTACCTTTAGTATAGTTAGACTTGTAAACCACTTATTTAAGATTTAAGATTCCTATATGTTGAATGTATGCACCTTCCGGCCAAAGTAAATTCCTTGTCTGTGCGAACTTTCATGGCGAATAAAACCCTTTCTGATTCTGATTCATAGAATTGGTCACTAAGTAGCATAGCGCTGGTTGCTGGCAGAGGGATCTGCAGTTGCTGCTGACAGACAGGGCGTCTGTCAGCAGGTCACGTGATAAACCAGAGAGAAGGATGTAGGGGAAAGGTTACAGAGGGTGCACGTGAGGGAAGCCTGGGAACCTGTTAGTAGGTTTGAGAAGGGGTGCGTGGCCGGGGCAAAGCAAGGCCACGCTGGGAGGATAAAAGGGGACCCTGAGCGAAGGCTGTTGCCTGGAGTGGGATCCCGTCGTGCTGTTGGAGTCTTCACCGCCGTCTTCATCTGCTCGGTGCCATCAATCAGGCAGTCTGCCAGCTGTCCTGACTGGGGGCTCTAGTTACTCTGTGTGGACCGTGAAGGCTGTTAATAAATAGAGTGCCTCCTATCTTAGTGTCTCTGAGTCAGTCACTACATTTGGAGTCAGAAGTGAAAGAACATTTTTTTTCTCCTTCAACATGTCCAAGTCGGCCAAGAAAAAGACTATTGTGTCCTCAGGTGAAGAGGATGATGGAGAAATTATCTCCTGACAGCCCTGGAATCCAGGACCCCGGCCTCCATTTTGTCAACTGGGCGGGAAACACTTCCCGCCAAATTTGACTTGCCGTCGGCGTCTCGTCCGGAGGTGCCTTTTCTTAAAATATGGCTACCGTTCGTCAAGGAATTTGTGGCTGTGGGGGGCAACTCGACGGTTTTCAAGCACCGTTGGGCCGCTGCTTGCGCCTTCGCAGGGTGGTCCGACGAGGAGGAGCTGCGGGCTCTTCCCACCACCTTGGACGAGGATGAGCCAGAGCGTCAGGAGCCTGTGCAAGCCTGCGCTTCGTTTGTCAGGAGCCCGCGTGGGAGGGTTGCTGTGGGATGACGACGGCAGCGGGAACGACGAAGCGGGACCCTCTCTCCACCGTGGAGGTCCCCGGTCACTTGTTTGAAGTGCGGCCTGCGGGGCCACATTTTCAAGGGATGCCGCGCTGACCCTGGATCGTTCTCCCCACCTTTGCTGTCTCCCGCCCTGCCGACCTCCGCTTCCCCGAGCCCACAGGCAAGTTGCGATGCATCGAATACCTGGCTAACATAGTCACTTCATGCATCTACCTCTCAGAGCGTGTCGGGTTCACACACCATCATCCCTCATCGTATTGCAGTGCGCGAAAGTCGGACTTTGGCGGGTGGTGGATGGCCGCGGGGCACGGGGCAGTGGACCGCGTTTGCGCTTCGTATTGTGGCAGCGGCGGCAGGATTGTCCATGGTTATTGGCTTCGTGCAGGGTGTCGAGCTAAGGGTGCTCATTGATACGGGAGCATCCGCTAGTATTATTTCAGAATTTATTAAGTCCTAGCCGTCGAAGTCGTGTTGTCTTAATCTGGTAAATAGGGCGTGTGTCGCCACTAATGGCAGGAGTTTGGGTATTGTGGGCCAGATATCGGCAACAGTACGAATCGGGGACATTGAATTGGCGGGCCCAGTGTTAGTCTCTAAGACGTTGGCTGTGCCTTGTCTGTTGGGGACTGATTTTCTCAGAAGGATTCCCCTTAAGATTCTTGTAAACCAAGGGTGTATTGAGCTGCCGTCGGGGCGTCGGTTGGCATTTTTGACGTCCCCGACTCAATTCCGAAGAGCTAACGCCACGGTTCAGGCCCTAGTGAAGGAGACCATCACGGTTCCTCCTGGCACTCACATGTTGGTGCCCTTGCGGCTGCGGAAGCAGCTTGATCACGAAGACACCGCGGGAGGGGTTCTTTTAATCCTTCGAACAGAGCAATTCGAGGTCTCGCATTGGTGGGGGCCCAGATGATAGTTAGGGGGGACCAGGACCCCTTTCTGCAGGTGTTGAACATCAGGCTGGGAGCCGTGGTTGTCCAGGCGGGTACGGTTTTGGCCCACGCGACGGCCGTGTGTTGTGAGGAGGCCAGCGATGTGGCCGTGGAGGTTGTTGCCATGGTGGAGCGGGGAGGCGAGCCAGATGAGGCTTGGATGGATGCGCTGTGCAAAGAAAATTCGAATTTGACTGGCGAGCAGCGGGGTGAGTTGCGTGCATTGCTCCGGGAATTTTTGACGTTTTTAGTCAGGATAAATATGATATTGGCTGCACGTCACTATTGCAGCACTGCATCGATACAGGTAACGCTGCTCCTATACGCCAGAATTCGTACAGACTCACTCCCAAGGAAAAGGACCATGTTCGCCAGGCAGTCAATGAGATGTTGTCTGCCGACATTATCTCCCCTTCCACTAGTCCGTGGGGAGCTCCCATTGTCCTGGTTAAAAAGCGGGATTGGGAGTTTGTGGTTTTGTGTAGTTTTCCGCAAATTGAATAAAGTTTCCATGGCGGATGCATACCAGCTCCCATGGATGGACGACTCCTTGGATGCCCTGTTGAGTGCGCGGTCTTTCTCCACCCTGTCAGGGTTTTGGCAGTTACCTCTGGAGTTCCAAACCTAAAACCGTGTTCTGAATACCCCAGGGATTGTTTCAATTTAACTGTCTCCCGATGGGACTTCACTCGGCTCCGGCCACGTTCCAGTGACTTATGGAGCAGGTCTTCAATGGGACCCGTGCCTCATTTATTTGGATGGTGTAATCGTGCTCAGAAGCACGTTTTAGGAACACCTGCAGCGGTTGCGATCAGTGTTTGTCAAGGTGCCGGTGGGCAATCTTAAAATTTAAGCTGCAAAAGTGTCATCTCTTGCAGACATCGGTTTGCTATTTGGGTCACATGGTCAGCGAGTCCGGGATCGCCACGGATCCCAAAAAAAACTGTGTGTATGTGCACATGGTCGACCCCCACGTCAGTGGGTGAAGTCCGTAGTTTTGTTGGGTTCGCGTCATATACCGCCGCTTCATACCCAAGCTCGTGACAATCGCTAAACCGCTCCATGCCCTCATTGCAAAGGGGCAGAGATTTCGATGAGGGGAAGAGGTGGAGGCCGCGTTTGTAGCACTGCGAGACGGCCTCGCCAACGCGCCTCCCTTTGGGTACCCCGATTTCTCTCTGCTATTTTTGCTAGATACAGATACCAGCGACACCGTAATCAGCGCTGTGCTGTCGCAGGTGGTGAACGGAGCAGAGAGGGTCATAGCTTATGGGAGCCGTGTGCTGTCCCCCGCAGAGCAGCGTTATTGTGTGACATGCTGCGAATTGTTGACTATTGTGCATTTTGTAGAGCAGTACAGGCCGTACCTCTATGGTAGGCAGTTTGTTGTGCACACGGACCACGCGGCTCTTCAATATGCGCTGCGAGTTGACCAGCTGTCCGGTCAGCTCTCCCGCTGGTCGGAAATTTTGCAGGATTATTCCCTCAGGGTCACCTACAGGAAAGATGCATGCCACTGTAATGTGGACGCGTTGTCATGGTTACCGCCGAGGAGCCGCTGTGTGTGTTTGATGGGTGTCGGCCGATGTAAACCTGTGGTTGCAGGATTGCCATGCACTGTCGTAGTGTCGGTTGATGTTCCACCACCCGTGGCACCCACTCCCTGTGACAACACGATTGGTCTCATGCACACGGAATGGGGCCGCCTCCAGGTGGAGGATGTCTCCTTGTTAAAATTATGGCATTGTGTCTGAACGAGGGGTGGTAAGAAGGTGCCAGCGGGAATGCCCCTCATAGTCCTTCGTGATGGGCTCCTGATGAGGTGGGATGAGGAAGTGTGGCATTACTGCATCGTTGTGCCAACTGCTCTGCGGGGTAGAGTTACACGGGCTGTCCATGTGAGGTTGATGCACCTTGGGGTGCGGAAAACGTTTTTGACCCTGAAGCGCGACTTCTTTTAGCCCGGAATGTTGAAGGATGTATACCACATGCTCAGGTTTGTGTTGAATGCGCTCGCCGAAAGCCCCCACCAAGGCAGGCCCAGCCACCGTTGCAATCCATCGAAGTGTCCCGTGTTAATGAGCTCGTTGCCTTCGACAACCTCGGCCAATTTCCCACCACTCAGAGGGGAAATAAATGTCTGCTCGTCGGGGTAAAGTACCTGTCCTGGTGGCCGGTGGCATGGCCTTTGTCGGATCAGTCGGCCACATCCATCACAGATGCATTCCTACACGAGTATGTTTCGGACAATGGGGCCCCAGAACGTCTCTTTACAGACCAAGGTCATCATTTTTCTTCTAAATGATTAAAGGAGGTGTATGACTTCCTGGGTACTAAAAAGATCCGGACATCACCCTACCATCCCCAGACTTACGGGATGGTAGAGCGCTTGCACAGGACTCTTACGTCCATGCTATGCCAACAGGTTAACGAGGCACAGTCTGATTGGGATTTGCACGTTCCGGGTGTTCTGGTCGCACACAGAATGGCCCCTCACGCCTCAATGGGGTTCTCGCCCTTTTCCCTCATGTATGAGAGGGAATGTGATCCCCCCATGGAGGCTCAGTTCAGCATGGACCTGGGCAAAAAGACAGTCGCTATGCCCATGCAGCTTACGATCAGGCAGCTGGCAGAGTCGCAGGAGGTGTCTCGGGGAAATTTGGCCAAACGGAAAACCGCCAATGAAAAGCTTTCGGGACTCCGTGGATCCGGAAACCCATGGACCCATGGGGACAAGGCAATGCTGCATTGCCCCCAGGTGCCCCTGGGCATGTCCCCTAAATTGCACCGGCCATGGCAGGGCCCTGTTGAGGTGATTGAGGTCAGGAGGCCGCAGTGGGTATGTATCTATGTCGGTCGCAGGTGCTGATATGTGCACCCGTCATGGCTGAAACCCCATTTTCCACCTTGTGATGTCGCTTCATCCCCACTACCTGAGGGCTGGGTGTCAGATGCGCTCGACGAGCCCGGACGAACGGTCGTGGAGCGTGAGCCTCAGTGGGACTCCGTTGTTTCACCTGCAGGATCCCAGCGCCTGACACCCGTGGACCCAACGGCGGCACCGTCCACAGACGGACCAAGGATGATGGAACGGTCGCCATCCACTTCTTCTTCTTCTTCTTCCCCTTCGTCTTCATGCCGGGAGGAGCCATGCCCATTAGGCCATTTAGATATCGTCCCAGGGGTCCCCAGGAAGCCCACTCTTGTCCCGCCTAGTGGCCCAGTGATGAAGACCCGTTCCAAAACTGTTCAATTCCGATAGCCCGCCCCTTCTGTTGTTCTATTAGTCCCGACACCGTCTGGCGGGTGGCCGCAGACGCAAGCCGGGATGTGACTGCCGGTTGATCTGAGGTCCTTCCTAATGCTTGTGGGCTGTGGCACGCTTACGGTCGTCGGGCATTGTTCTATCCCTGGGGGCCAGGTTCATTGTTGTGAGTTCTCGTCGGAATTTGTTAATTGTCCCGGTTGTTTATTGTTCTTGTTGTTCTGCTACGCGGGGATGGAGGTTGTTGTTGTTCTTGTTGTTCCGCTATGCGGGGGATGGGGGTCAGCCGGGCCGGCTGATTTTTTTTACAGGGGGGGTGATGTAGTGACATGGAATTGGTCACTATGTAGCATAGCGCTGGTTGCTGGCAGAGAAGGGGATCTGCAGTTGCAGCAGCTCTGTCTGTCAGCAGGTCATGTGATAAACCAGAGAGAGGGATGTAGGGGAAAGGTTACAGAGGGGGCACGAGAGGGAAGCCCGGGAACCTGCTAGTAGGTTCTAGAAGGGGGGCGTGGCCGGGGTGGGGTGTGGCCAGGGTGGAGCGAGGCCACACTGGGAGGATAAAAGGGGACCCCGAGCGAAGGGTCGGGGCTGTTGCCTGGAGTGGGATCCCGTTGTGCTGTTGGCGTCTTCGCCGCAATCTTCATCTGCTCGGTACCATCAGTCAGGCAGTCTGCCAGCTGTCCTGATTGGGGGCTGTAGTTACTCTGTGTGGACCGTGAAGGCTGTTACTAAATAGAGTGCCTCCTACTCTTAGTGTCTCTGAATTAGTCACTATACAAGAAAAGGTAAAATGTAAGTGCCTTTAGGAATCTTTGTTTCATTAAGTGTGTTTCTAAAGTGTATGCATTAAACTCTGCAGGTTATAAACACATGTCGGCTGCACACTGAATTGCAAAAGCAAAACAAAAAGAGCAACATTTTAAAATAAATACACGAGCCTAAATTGCACTTTAGTAATTATCTGGAAAAGCATAACTGATGGTCAAGAGTATTTGATTGTCTTGGAACACTTGACTAATTACATTTCAAGGAGTGATGTTTACATTAAGAACACAGAATAAGTAGCTAACTCTGCTAATTTGCAGTTGATTACATAAATATGAAATAGACCATTCTCACGCATTGTTTACATGTCACTGGTGCCCATTGCTTATTTCAAATCAGGTTGGGAAATTTGCCCCTTGCATTAAATATCAGGTGAGCAGAGAGCCCTTGTCATAATATTTTTTTGCTTTTTTAAATCAAGCTCCAGCATTGATTTGGACGTCGGTCATGTTCATTCCACTGTTGAACAGTGGCCTCCTACGCATGAGCTGACCTCATCGCTTTGTCTCCGTGGTGTTCATCCTCATGACATGTTCTCTCCTTTAAAAGACGAGCTTAGGAAAAGTACATTCGGGGAATCAGGCCCCATAACTTTAACTTCTGACACTGACTAAGGAGGCATCAAAGAAGCTTGGTTTTCTTTCCCATGCCAAAGCCTTCTGAAACTCCGAATGATATTACTCCTTCTCTATAAAGCACAAATCAGGACAAGGTTGTAATACTGTTATCATATCTGGAGTGGATCACCTAGTTCCTACCTCACTACACTTGATGGGATTCAATGTAGAGCAGTCAGGGTGATCAATGATTCAGAACTCACTGAATAATTCCAGTCATGAACAGTCGGTTACCTCCTTCCCACTCTTCTATTGCTGCTGCCATTACTGTTGCCATGAATGTCATGCATTGATTCCTCCAACCGTGTTTAGGACCCGGTCTACCAGATCGTTTCGTCTCATCCATCCGGTGTTCGACCACCCACACTGCTTCTCTTTCTGATTCTTCCCTTGTACTGCTCCACTTTGAAATTCCCTCCTATCGTCTCTCCCCAAGCTCTTAGAATGACCATGCTCAGTTCAAGAAATGCATAAACTCTTACCAATGACGACTTTAACACCACTGTTTGCTGGTGGCGACTTGGAATTTTGGGCATTTGGGCATGTGATTATTTTTTCAATTGTGATTTTTTTTGTGATTCTCTCATTGAATAAGTGGAAAACTCTCGGGGATCCCTAGAGCAATGGGGGGGAGGGGGGCACTTCTGCACGCACACTGCAGCTTGCGTGAACACGACGCCGCTCAGTCATAATCATTTCAACTTGTAACGTACCGCTACCACACAGTACCCGCTCACCCTTGTAGAGAGAGGCATGGCTCAAAGGCACGAGCAGGAACCACAGACGAGCAGGAGAGCAGCCGTGCGTTGAGCCGGCACAAACAATCCACCAAGCTCTCTGGTCCTCTATATATTAATATGTTATTGGGCAATTAATGAGTGTTTACATGTGGGAGGAAACCGGGGTACCTGGAGAAAACCCGTGCTTCGAGGAGTAAACAGTCTATCCCGTGTAGGTGGAACAGGTGGAGTCCACATTTTCCTGTGCCGACTTCTCCTGGTGAGCCAGGGCATGACACCTCGACACCCGTGGGAAGCCAGCCATTGCCAGCGCTGGGCCAACAGGCCACGTGCGCCACCACCGCTTCCCTCACCTGAAAGAGCGTCGAGTTTGCTGGCAGCCCCTCCAGCACCTGCAGCGCGTACGGCAGCCCCACGAAGCTCGGCTCGTTGTCGTTGACGTCCTGCAGCAGCACCGTGACCGTAGCGCTCGCCGTAGCGTGGCGCGGGGGGGAGCCGCCTGGCGGTGGACGGTGGCATTGGAGGGGGGAGGGGCGATGCGAGTAAAAGATGATATATTAGAGCGCAGTCGATCTAGAGCCAGGACAGGTTTTAAGAAATGTGATTTGAGTAATGAGGGGCATATAGACAGTTGTCTCTTGTGGCTGCTGGTTGATTGGTTCATGGAAGATTGATTAGGTAGGTTTGCCAGTGGATGGGTAGGTGGGTAGCTGTGTGGATGGGTTTGTAAGTGGAGTGAGTAGGCAGGTGAGTAGATAGGTATTATCATCAGCCGTGATGTATCCCATGCTAGATGAAGACCACCCCAAGCCATTGCCATCTCTCACGGTCCTTCGACACATTAATCCATTTAGCTCCTGCACGTGATCTGATTTCATTACTCCATCTCTATGGTAGATGTCCTCTGGGTTGCATTCTGTCCTTTGGCTGCCACTCAATCGTTAGTCTCGACTGATGGCCATCGTCCCTTCTGTCGTGCCCAGTTCAAAGCGTCAAACGTGTCCTACCCAAGCCCCACTTACTTTTCTTAACAGGCAATAAAACACGATGTCCTTTACTTGGATATGATAGATAAAGCCTTTATAACTCAGCTCAGAGGCCAATTAAACATGTATCTTGCGAAAAAAAAACTTGGAAAACGCAATGATTAATACAAGTGCAAGAATATATGGTGCAAAATTTCTAACTATAAAAAGCAACCGTAAATTTGTACAGATTGTAAATACATACACGGACATATAGGGCACATTTATTCTCATACATAGGGCAAAATATAAAATACCCCACATGCATCAACTATTACCACCCTCGGTTTGAATCCCAGGCTCGGACTGAAAATGCATTTCTCACATAAAACCGATGTTTACATTCTCAGCACTCGTGATCTCTCTGTTTAAATGTGGTGTGTTTAGTCAAAGAGTACCCACAGTAAATAATCAGAGACTATGACTGTCTTGTCTACACAGCTGATGATAATAATCGTAACTTAGTGGCCATGCGTAAAATTATTTAAATGTTCAGGCAAAGATCTGTTATGTTCATTCCTAGTTGTCATTGTTGCTGTCAGAGGGAGTTCAGACGTGATATATTTATTTGATTAGTGTCCATATCCCAAAAGAACAATTATGCTGAATTTAAAATCTAATCATTCTCAATATAAATCTGATCAAGAACCATTACGGCACTTAGATTGGTTTGGCCAAACAACCCACGCAGAGCGGTCTTTAAAAAATGATATGACTAACTGAGGCTTTCCTGTGTATTATAACAACCGATCATAAGTATATGCTTAAAAGATATATGAAACAAAACGAAAACAAGCAGTGGCCCTACACTGCAAAGTGCCCGTTTTACTAGATAAAACAGTGTAGATAAAACACGCACAGAGATGGGGGAGGGGAGCGAGGGGAGCGGTGGCGGCAGAGTGGGAGGAATTGTGGGAGGGTGTGGAATGGGTCCCGGGAGATTTCGGGGTCAGCGCCGCTGGGTCGAGGGAAGGGCAGCCAGGGTCAACTCCCAGGAGCCCCTGTTGTGCCGAGGGCCCACGGCGCCACCGCGTGATTGAGTTACAAGCTCCGATATTGAGAACTAAATTATGAAGAGTGGGAAGCCTCCCTGCAGAGCTGCCCCGGGAACCAAACCGCCTCTGACCGGGCCATGAGGTGAGAGAGAGAGGGAGTCTGCGAGAGATTAGGGGTTTTAGACTTGTTGGCTGTGTGGGATTAAGGTTATTGTTTAGGTGAGATTAAAATCATTGGTGCACTCTAAGCCCTCTGGGGATGACAGCGTGGAGTTGGAATTACCTATCTCTGTTTTTCCCCTGCATTAAACCCACACCTGAAGAGAGATAAAGTGTTTTTCACTCACGGATACGATCTGAAGGTGTTGACCCATACAGCTTTGAGATGTACAAGTTCAAGCACAAAGCATACGTTTCTTGCATATTCATTCCAGTAACCTCTATGTCAACATTTGCAAACGTAGGCTCAATTATTTCAAACGGTTTCCCTATCCAATTAATATTGAAGTAAATATAATTGACGTAATTGTTTTTAGTAATAGGTGTTTACCCTTTCAACTGGTACAAAAACGGACACCTTTTGTACCAGTTGAAAGGGTAAAAACCTATTACTATATTTTGCCACTGGTAAAGGAGGTCTCATAGTGTAATTGTTTTTATTTAAATAATTAAATTACGGTACTTAAGTCCAGACCAGGTGAGATCAAACTGAGACTAAACATCATTTAGAAGACAAACCTTGATTCATTAGATACAATGCACATTCAATAAGATCTGTGAAAAGTAATATCGTTGAAGGTGGGCCTGTTATGCAAGTCAGAAGAAACCTCAAATTCAAAGCATGAAGTGACAGTTTGCCAATGATCGATGAGGATTAAAGATATAACATTTCACCTAAGATATGCACACTATTTAAAAGTATTCTCTGATATGAAGAATCATTGCTTCTTATATATTTGTTTTCCTTTTAGGGCAGTGTTATTGATGCATTTGTTGCATTCTTGTCATGATACAGTATTTCGTGGAATAGTTGGCCAACAATACCCTCCAAGAGGGGCTCGCCAGAACTCCCTCGAGTGGAGGCCCTGCTGCCAGCAGTGGTACGAGTGAGCAATTTGCAGGGCTGTACCACCTACGCTTAAAAATATGCGATCATGTGGGTACCGGAATGGATAACACCGCTTTTCGCTCAAATTCCACTTTATTGTGCTCAGTTCCCCAATCAACGCAGCTGAAATAAAACGTGAACCAGGAAGGGGCCGTTGTCGTCTCGCCAGCGAGTGTCATGAGAGTTGCACAATCTGTGGCCGCTGTGCTTGCTCACACTGGTGAGGGACGTGGCGTCGCCAGAAGCTTTGCAGAAGAAGGAAACTAGAAGGATGTGGCTGCGACTTGATACACAACTGCTGTCTTTGTGCCTCCTGGCAGGTAAAAAAAATTCGTATATTAATTTTGTTGAGAACAAATGGGACTTGCTGACTTGAGATGGTAAATGTTTTTCTCTTTGCAATGTGGTTTGCAAAGGCATCCCACGGCAATGAGAGATGCCCCGTCTCGATGGGCCTTCGCCTGGTTAGAAGACAGTGATCACTGCGGGTGGCCTAATATCCCCACAGTGCGATGATTTTGCGAGCGCTAAGTAAAATGTGTTGCGGACTGCTTATTTTGTCAAATAAAGCAGCAATGCTAACTCTGCCCTTTTTTTTATTAAATATATTTGTCCAGAGGTTGTTTGTGCAGCCTGTGTATAATGCAAGACTGTTAAGCCACTCTGCATCTAAACAATTCCTAGTGTGTGCTCTCTTGGGCATCACATTTAGTCGACTTTGGATAACTAAAAAGATGTTCAGTTCCTAATAAACGCTATATTTTGGTTTCATGGCTATTTAGACACAGTGCCTCATCTGCCACACTGCATCTTTTCCCTGATCGTGGCAGATTAATGGGAAACAACAGCATCAAGTGCTCAATTGTATCACCAGGTAGATGTGTACAAAGTTTAGCCAAATATGATGCTGTAAATTTAACAGGCACGTTTCCGCAGACACATGCATTCCAAGTGTGGTCATCTGTCCGGGTAGGGCGGCGCATTGTGCATTTTCTCTATCAACTCTTTTGGCATTCTTTGCTGCTGCTCTGGGCACCTACAGGAGCTGAAGATGCCTGCAGCAGTGAGTGGCGAAGCCCAGGCTTGGATGAATTTCGCAATTTTGTTTGCAAAATCGTTTCAGCCTGGCAATGTGGAGCTCTGCAAGTGGTGGTGGACGTGAGCATGGTGGCGGGGGAGGCAACCCTGAGCTGTAAAGTGACCCCGAGCAGCGAGCACATGGCCGTGAACTGGTACACCCGCTCGCCCAGGCAGTCCGACCGGGACAAGGTGCTCGTGTGTCACCCGGTGGTTTGGTGGCGGAGCCAGTACACCCGCACGTGCTCCAACGTGCACACGTACGTCGCTGATGACAACACCTTCGTGTTGAAGGTACGGGGCAAGACTCGTGGTCACTGTCAATCACCGATTTGCGATGCAGAACGAGTTTATTTTTTTTTCACGTGCCAAGATGTTTTGTTGTTGTTGTTGCTGGAGCATCATAGGTGCGTCGTTGAGGTTAATGGATGACGATGCTGCGTTCATCTTGGTCTAGTTTTAAGAAATTATATACATGCTGCTTAAGTGAAAGTTACAGTGAGAACGTGAAAGGGGACTATTATTTCCGCAACATATAAAAAGGCAAGGTTGGCTACTTCTGCTTCTTCAGCTGCAGATGTCGATTATGTGGCGACTCAAAATTTCAATTCCTCACCTTTAGACGTTATTTCTTGTTCACTCTTCCCCCCTCCCACGTTGTATTTATCAGAGCCACTTTCAATATTTAATTATTGAGCACACTTGACAAGCTCTTGACAAAGATCCCCCGTGTAGCCTACACAGACTGTTGGGGCAAGTGCTGTTAGCGAGCACCAATGAAGGCCGGCACGGCACATGAGGGGGTGGGTGGCAAGCACCATGTCTGACCACCTATGTCTCCCTAGTAGCGATGTTTACACACCGCACCAGGTACTCATTTGAGGCTGAGTCGACCTCAGGGGAGGCGCAGGACCGGTTCGGATAATCGTCACTGGTGGTGTTGGCCGTGAGCGGGAATCTAAGAATAAAGGAATCTAAGATCATCGGGTTCGTTGCACAGCATGATAGCCACTACACCACCACTCCCCACGATGCACCATAAACCACACACGTGTGAGAAGCGCATTCGATATATCAACCCTCAAAGCCAACACCAGAATCCCACGAGAAACTCGGCTGTTGTCTATGGCCGCTGTTTCCACCAGCTGTGAAAGGCAGCGACGACGACGGAAACCATCTATGCATTTCGAGAACCAAAAACAAAGATCCTCCCTAGACTGTTGAGGCAAGTGCTGTTCGCGAGCACCTATGAAGGCCGGAATGGCACACGACGGGGTGGGTGGCCAGCACCACGCCTGTCCGCTCCCTAGTGCTGATGTTTACTACACAACACAGCAGATACCTATGGGAGGCCCAGGACGAGTTCAGATAATCGTCACTGGTGTTTGGTGGCCGTGAGCAGATATCGAACTCGGGTCTTTGCCGGGTTTGTACCACAGCGTGCTGGCCACTACACTACCTCTCCACACACCACACACATCCGTGTAATACACACACACACGCGAGTCCCTAGAGTTAAACCCCAGACAGGCACAGAGCTGCTTTAATGTGGAACCATATCCAAGACAAACTAAAATGTGCCACCATTCTTAACGTATTTAAATGTCTGCAAACGGTACGGCTCGAGAGTATTCTACGTGAAACGGCCAAGTGCACCCATTAATCATGCGTGTGACTGCGGTGGGATGTTCATGTGCGCAACCCTGGCCGTCGTCCTCCCGTCCTTGACACTGAATGAATGTATTTAATGTGGTATATAAACGTAGGCTGCATACGTTGTAGATTTGAATGTATTAGTATAGGTTTCATTGCACGTTTGCTAAATATGTATCACTCGACACTCTGGACACCCTTGCAAACAAGATGGGATTTTACAGGTAAAATGTTTTCTTTCTTTCTATAAATAAAATATCAAGAGCCAAAAGATGGTGGCTATGCACGTCTATAATCCAGCACTGAAAGCAAGGGTTGGGGGATGACACATATTGTGAAACTCCCTTCCCATGGGCATCGGGGTCTCCATATCCTGGCTTGCTAGAATGCAGTACAGCAAGTGTGAACTAATCTCCATCTCTTGTAATCTGTTCGCATGCATTTTCTCTGTGGTACTCCAGTTCCCTCCAATATGTATAACCACCTCTTGATCCGGTGAGCTTGGGCAGAGCTTGGCCCATTGAAACGTGGTGCATGCCCGAACACACTGCCACCATCTGTAAGATGTCACTCCATCTGGCTTTAACATCCTGCATGCTCGGCGTGCATCTGGATCCCAAAGAGCAGCTTAGCAATAATCCGCAACATATGTCTCGCTTTTAAAAGTTGTCCACTGGCGCTCAGACCCACCTCTTTCTAATTAATTATTTCCTGCCACAAGACAGCAACGGATATATATATACATATATTTATCAATAATACAGGTCTTTTGGATCATTTTTGGATACAGGATAATTGTATGACTATTCTTTCCAACCTTCTACACCTCCTCCTTTGTAGTCTTCTTCCATATTGCTGCTCATGTAGATGCAAAGCAACAACTATAATTTCACATTTAGGTGGTCAAGCCTTATGAGCAGCGGAGTGTATTGCTGTGATATCTCCTTCGTATTTCTGGATCGTGCATTGCGTCATATGTTGTACTACGGCCTGTTCTGGATGACCACAGTTGCACACTGCTGGAGAGTTTTTAATTTTCTATTTGTGCATCAGGTATCCGCGGTTTAGGGTGGACTATGAGCGTCGTATAAAATCAAAACCAGGGATCTTCTGCGTTGGGTCTTTCACAAGGTGTTTGTTTGTGAGTTCTTTTGAACTACATTCAGTTCTCCAAGTCCTCTGCAGTGATTGTGGATCTATAATTGCCCTGGCTCACCTAAAGCCAAGTTCGATCACTGCCTTAGCGACATCCTTTCCTCCGACGATCTATGAACGGTCAACGATGGACCAACTCGTGTGTCAAGTTAGGATGTGGGCAGCACAAACTAAACACAAAAATAACTGCCTTTTGTGTTTAGTTTGTTGTACTTCCCCGCACTTCCGATTAAGATGGTTGGCTTCGTATGGTGCAAAAAAAACTTCAACATACATACATGGACCAAATAGTTGAGCTCAAATCTAAACATCAATTCAAATCACTCGGAACATTTCCAATCTCTTACGCGGATGTTCACATCATATTTGTCTGAGCACTATCTGCCAGACGACCACTCCGAAAAATCACCCTCGCAACTTTTGTCCGGATAAAATACACCACGTTGAAGTAGCTCAGAATATTTTAGAATCAGAATTTTTTAGACTGGAGGAATCCGATGAGCTATGAAGCTCGTTTTGACAGATGTCGAGTATGGGCGGGTCAGCAAGCTCCTAACCTCCACCCCCTCCTTCATTTCACTATCATGTGATGCCATAATCTGCGCAGTCAACTTGACCTCCACCTTAAACACAACACCGACACATTTATATCAGCCGGCTCCCCCGTCGCTGCAACCAGTGACTCTCTGCAGCAGCTGTTGCATCACAGTGCAACAGACACCGATTGGAATCCATCTTGTCCTCCTGACTCGAAACTGCATCACATGTCGCCTCCCCTGTAGCCATCAACAAGCTCGCGTATGCATGTTGAACTTCTTTCGCGCCGTACGTAGCTAACCATGCTCATCGAAGGTGCGGGGGAAGGACAAGTAACAAGCTCATCGTGGTCTCATACGCTTCATACATAAACAAACACATAAACTTCCCAGCTGACCACCCACTTTAACTCTGCTCTACACTAAATGCTCTTCTCCATCATAACCATGAGGCAACTTGGCACGATCACCTGGCCGACTCTTCGCACGCCCTTAAATTTTAGATTTTTTTCGAAAGATACAATTCTCCAGCATCATCACCACCACCATCAGGACATCACTTCCCGCCTGTCGTAATCAACCCGTGGCCATTCCTTCTTCTGCCCCTCATTCTAGTCTGCTGCCATTTTTAACAACCCAACACGTTATTGACCTAATCCCACGTTCAACAATAAAAAACCTCTGCCTTGGATCTCCTACCAGCCAGCGTCTTCACCTGAAGACGGCTGCTTGCGTTGTGGCCGAAACGTCGTGAGAATTATTTTATTATGTTTTATTTTTATTATTTTATTACTTCCCTTCGACGTGACTTTACCGAAAGAACCAAAAAGACAGCCAGCGTCTTTTAAGCATTGCGCCGGTGAACTTTCCAATAGTAGTTTCTCACGTTGCTCATCTGGTCAGTTGCCTCCACCACTTACCATGGGCCAAGTTACATCTCTACAATGGAAACCTGCCTCTTACCCAGAAGATTCTGCACACTTACCAAGACTTCACTCATAAAGATCACTGATTACATCAAAGCCTCGACCGCCTTGAGTTCCATCATCGCCACCCTAGTTGGCCTTGACACATCTTTTGACCCTTTAAACGACGGGTTTTTATGGTTAAACGTCAATAATCTGATTTCGCCATCGGTGGTGCAACTCTCAAGAGGCTCGCATATACCTCTCTGACAGAGGGTCCTACGTCAAGGTTGGCAAGTCCTCAATCCCAGCCGTCACGTCCACTGAAGGTGTCCCTCAGGGATCCATCCTGAGTCCTATACTTTTTTCACTCTCATCGATAGTCATGACATAAATGATCACACTTATGCCAATGAGACTCAATTATACTCCACTCTAACCTCCACTCAGAGCCCACTCAACCTTCCAAATTAGACCTCAACATCACAGCACTAGTTTTGGTCAAACTACCTCCGACTAAGCCCTGAAAAATCCGCAGACATTTTTCCGTGCACCAAGCAGCGGCTCACCATAGCGTCGCTCCGTCACAACCTACTCACTGCTGGCTCCACCATCAGTCTCTCAAATCATCTGAAAATCCTCGGTGTCACCTTGAACCACGTCCTAAACACAATGCGCACATGTAACCATCATCTCGGTGCCTCATGGCACATCCGCCAAATGTTGACCATAGCCGCAGTAAACACGCTGGCTTGTAGCATTGTCAGAGCTCATCTCTATTGCAACGCCTTCCTTACTCGGATATCTCAAGAACGTCTCGCCAAACTACAGCGGCTCCGAACAAATCTTGTCTCGTGCTGTCCTGGGCGTGAAACGCAGCCACTTGGCTCAGATGGCTTCTCTAAAAATGGTTGCACCGACTCCCCATAGAATCAAGGATACAGCGCAATGTCTGCTACCCTGTGGCACCGAGCTCTCTTTTAACGTCTCCCGCCATACCTTCACCCTTCTTACTCACCCCACTGACCATGGCAAACTGCCGCGTCCTACAGAGCACGTCTAATAATCCGCTCACCATGTCCAGAACCAGCACCGTCCTTGGCTGAGCGGCGCTTCACGGTAGCTGCACCGGCAGTCGTCTGGAACTCTCGCTCCCACCGCACATTCCCTTCATTCACACACCATCCACCTTCAAGCAGCAGCTCAAGGGGGGCGCCATAGTGGCGAGACGTTAACTACCTCATCTGGTATGGAGGAGGTGGTGGGTTTGATCCAGATCCTGACGACTGTATATTTAGAGTTTGCATGTTTTTCCCGTGGCCATGTGGATTTTTCCACGGATCCTCCCGTTTTTCTGACCACAATTAGAAACATGAGTTTAGAGTAAATGGCTGCTATAAATTTCTACATCTTCTTGGTTCTTTCGGTAAAGTCACGTAGAAGGGAAGTAATAAAATAATAAAACTAAAACATAATAAAACAATTCTTACGACGTTTCGGCCACAACGCAAGCAGCCGTCCTCAGGTGAAAACCAGGTCTGTCGAGGCGACAGCGTCTGAATGAAACAGAAAACGTGCTTGGAGCATATATATAAGCTGGGTTGGAAGGGGGGAAAAGGGCGCCTTGACAAAAGAATATGCATATCAAGAGGCATTTAGCATATTTATGGCAAATGCAGGTATGTGATTAGTACTACTCATGCCCGTGCATTATGCAGGACTAGCAACATCAAAGGGAGGGGATATGGGAAATGCAGGTATGTGAATAGTACTACTTATGCCCGTGCATTATACAGGATTAGCAGCATCAAAGGGAGGGGATAGGGGTAGCATTAATAAAGGGAAGGAGTGTTAATAGTATGTAGCTGCAGTAACTAAAACCACCACGTAAACAACTAAAGTATAAACTACATAGTATCATCATTATTCTAAATATACTCTACAATAGGCTGAGTTACTAACAGTAAGTAATACATTACAATTGTACGTCGTAAAAAATATATAATATGCTTCCATCTAAACTTTATTCTCTTACATCACACGAGTCTACACCGTACTATATACTGCCATAGACAAACCCAACATTAAATTATATACTGTATTGCTATAAACCACCCTTTACCTTATACATTGTAATATTTCACTATGTATTATTCTACCCACCCTAATGTATATCACACTGCTGTATATTGACTATACAATTACGATACTATATATTACTTTGTACATTGTATTAAGCATATAAATGTTATACTATTTGTTATTATACACTGTACCATTGACCGTCGTGTGAAAGATACTAAGAGGAAGCAACGAAATATGTCAATGGGTGAGTAGTGTGGGGAAAATTGCAGCGGAGCAAAGAATCCATTCCCTGCAGAGAATACAATGCCAGTGAGTGGAACGCGGTCTGAAAGTCACCGTAAACGTGAACACAATCAGTTAGGATCCGAAATGGTTTATTACGTCCTTCCAATGATTGCTAAGCCAGAATCCATCTTCTCGGTTGAAATTGTCTCTGTGTTTGTATATGTGGATCGCCTCATGAACGAATCTCTCATGGTAGCCAGATGGCTTGCTGTCTTGGAGAAGTCAATATCATGTGAGCCCACTGAATTGTAACAGTGATCTGCCACGGCTGAGGTGTTTGTCCTACCGTGTTTCAAGTCTGCTTTATGTTCACGGATGCGGTCCGAGACATGTCGTTTGGTTTCTCCAATGTAACTGCTACCACAGAGGCAACTTAGTTTGTAGACGCCAGGGTACTGTATGTCTGGAACCACATCTTTTACAGACGGGACCAGATCACGGATTTTATGTACTGTGTTGAATCAGACCTGGATCTTGTGTTTTATCAGGATTTTGGAGATCTTTTTTGTGACCCCAGAATAAGGAAACCACATCAAAACTGACAAACAGGATCCTTCTTGATGGTTGGAGTGATGGCTTTGCGGATTGTGTAGTCGGAGTAACCATTAGCCTTAAGAGCTTGGCGTACGTGTTTGAGTTCACTGGCAATGTGTTCCTGGTCGGATATGCATTGGGCTCTATGGTATAGAGTCTTGATGAGGGAATTCTTCTGGGATGGATGGTGGTGGGAATCCGGTTTTAGGTAAGCATCCGTATGGGTGGCTTTCCTGTAGACAGAGTGGCTCATTGAACCATCAGGTCTCCATTTAATTCGGACATCCAAAAAGGGTAGCTTGCCATCTTTTTCGACTTCCATGGTGAATCTGATGGCTGGGTGTATGGAATTGATGTGGTCGAAAAATTGGTCTAGAGCAGGCCGGCCATGTGGCCAGATGACAAAAGTGTCATCTACGTACCTCTTCCATAAGGTCGGGCGTAGAGTGGCAGTCTGGATGGCGTCAGTCTCAAATTTCTCCATGAACACGTTGGCTACAACCGGAGATAGGGGGGAGCCCATTGGGGTGCCCTCAGTTTGCTTGTAGAAAGTTCCATTCCAGGTGAAGTATGTATTGGTTAAGCAGTGTCTCACCAGGGGGGGTACCCCAGCGTTCAGTCCTTGATGAACCAAGTCTTCAATGATTGCGATGGTGTCAGGTACAGGAACTTTGGTGAATAAGGAAACCACATCAAAACTGACAAGCAGGTTGTCTGGGGACAGGGATATCCCCTTGATTGTCGATACCAGGTCAGTAGAGTTTAATACCGCAGAGGTGGTTTTTCCAGTGAAAGGCCGTAGGATTTCAGACAAAAAACGAGCCAGTTTGTAAGTGGGGGAGTTGATGGTAGAGACAATGGGACGAAAAGGTGTATCTTCTTTATGTATCTTTGGCAAGCCGTATAATCTTGGCGGCCTGGCTGCAGAAGGTTTCAACGAGAACTGTTTGGTCTGATCAATTAATGCGGTTGAAGCAGAAATGATTTTGTTGGTTTTAGAGACGAGGTTATTGGTGGGGTCTCTTTTTATTTTTGTATAGCTGCCATCGTTGAGTAGTTCTTGAATTTTGTTGTTGTAGTCTATTTTGTCCATTATGACAGTGGCATTGCATTTGTCGGCTGAGAGGATGACAATGTCATCCCTCTTTTTTAATTGAGCTAATTCAAAACGCTCATCTTTGCTGATGTTGCTAGCTGGCATCTTAGCGTTTTTGAGGATTGCAGAGATTTCAGATCTTGCTACGTCTGCAGCGATGTGACTCAGGCCCTTGAGAGCTACATCTACTCTAGCAATTATATCATTAACTGGTATGTGTCTAGGTGTGACTGCAAAGTTTAGTCCTTTAGCTAAAACGGATTTTAGACCTTCAGAAATAGAACTGTTACTGCGATTAATTACGACTTTGTTAACGTCTAGCTTTACAATGTGTGGGTCAGGTCTCTTGTGTGAGAGGCGGTTGAATTTGGAAATCAAGTTGTCCTTACATTTGGACGACATAGCGGCAGCTGAATAGGCATGAGTAGTACTAATCACATACCTGCATTTCCCATAAATATGCTAAATGCCTCTTGATATGCATATTCTTTTGTCAAGGCGCCCTTTTCCCCCCTTTCAACCCAGCTTATATATATGCTCCAAGCACATGTGCTGTTTCATTCAGACGCTGTCGCCTGACAGACCTGGTTTTCACCTGAGGACGGCTGCTTGCGTTGTGGCCGAAACGTCGTGAAAATTGTTTTATTATGTTTTATTTTTCTTATTTTATTACTTCCCTTCTACGCGACTTTACCGAAAGAACCAAGAAGATGAATCCCTGCAGTCACGAAAGCTTTAAATCGAAATTTCCACATGATAAGCCACTTAATTGAGCTATCATTGTGGCCATGTCGCTTCTGATAAAGAGCAATATAGCTCAGTGGGCCTTACCTGGTAAAATACAACATAGTTTAGTTTCAAGGCACACCTACTCAGGCTATATGCATATCATTTGTGATAATATGTGTGTCTTATAAATTGTATGTATTAGTGTTATATTATTTGTATTGTTAGTGTAGTGACATAGAATGGTCACTACTGTCGGCCTGTACGAAGGCTGGGGGCCCCAAGGGGGTGCCTGGGGGGTCACGTGGTGGAGGGATCCGGACCTTCTCAGAGGTGGGGGAAGTGACGCGTGGCCTGAAGAGAGCCAGCCACGCCGGGGCGGAGCCAGCCACGCCAAAGGAGATATAAGCGTGGTGTGAACGCAGAGCGAGGCTGTTGTACTGTACTCCGAAGTGAAGACATCATGGGTCGTCGTCCTGGGCCAGGCAGGCCGTTGCCTGCCTGGTCCAGTCTGTGTCGCGTTCCAGAGTGTTAGTGAGTTGAGGAAGGTGGTCACCACCTCATGTACAGTGTTATATTACTTACCGTTTAATAAATAGTGTTGCCTCCAAGCTGTGTGTGTGTGTGCACCTAATTCGAACCCACTACATTTGGCGTCAGAAGGTGGAAAAATAAATATTGCTAGGTGTTATCCTAGGGAAGTAAAATGGGCACACGAAAAACTAATATAAAACTCACCTGGACGCCTTTGTACAACGGGGACGGTGTGACGACCATCCTTCGGACAGCCCCGGGGATGGCAGCCCCGGTGAAAGAGAGAGAGAGATGGCGCTGCACGCGGAGCGGCGGGACTGGCATCGCACTGCTGCTTCCCCGCCATCGGGAACGGAGCGACGAAGCTGCGGGGAGAGGACACCATCGTCGCTGCGGGGGCTGGCGGGGGAGGCCCGGGCATGCGGGCCACGCGGTGGGCCCGCCATTTCGGCGGCTGGTCGGGGCGCGGTTCCCGCCAAAACGCCGCTCCCGCCAACTCGGCGGCTGGTCGGGGTGTGTTTCCCGCCAAAACGCCGCTCCCGCCAACTCGAGGGCTGCTCGGGTCGCGGTTCCCGCCAAAACGCAGCTCCCGCCAACTCGGCGGCTGCTCGGGTCGCGGTTCCCGCCAAAACGCCGCTCCTGCTGCCGAAATGCTGCTCCCGCCGACATCAACGCCTGCAGAGGGGGAGTTCCAGTCTTCTGCTCGAGCGCGAGAGGTGGATGGGTTCGCAAGAGCAGGCCGTGTTCACCATGAAAGATTCTTCGGGCCGTCCCAGTGGTCCACCTTGCCGCCCTCCGCTATTCACAGTTTGCCAGGCGAGTCGTGACATGACAAGCACCCGGCCCCAAGAAAAATAATAATATCTTCACCCATCTTGTGTGTGCCGGGTTGCAATCGCGTGTGCTTTTTTTAACTCGCTGGTTTGCGGAGCGTGTTCGTCCGGTTGTGTGCGTGATAAATTGACGCGGCGACCATGCGGGTTTCTGCTTGTAACAAGTGTTGTTGTTAATTACGGCGTCGAGATCGGTATCTTCTGGGTGTAGTTAATGATTAATTCATTATCGGGTGTCCCGAGCTCTGTTGATATCCTGTAGGTTGCGTGTTAATGACTCGTGTTGTTACATCGTTTTGTTGCGAAATCGCCATTGTTATTGTGTATACTGTATGGAGTTTCGCTCGTGATTGTCACGTGTAACTGTAAGAAACTTTGATCGTCATTGTTGCCAAGGTACAGACCGTATGGAGCTTTGCTTGGAATTGTTAACAGTGTATGGACTGTTGAGTACTTGCTTGTGATTATTTACTATGTACGGATTGTCTGGAGTATTGATTGTGTGTGTTGCCATGTGGGGACTGGATGGAGCATTGCGCAAAATGATTGACTGTACGAATTTCATATACTGCATATACTGTATTAATCAATTCGGCGATTCTTGGGGTTTGTGTATAGTTTTTTTGCTCTCAAAATTCGAATGCCTGAGTCCCATGGTTAATGTTGAAGGGGTTTTTGAAATGACAGGTTCGGTGTGTTTCAACCTCACTGGTTGGCTCCTGTCCGTTGTTGCACAGATGATGTCTTTTGTGCGGGAATGCCCCTTGTGTTCTACATCGATTGGGGGTGCGTTTCCGTTAATTGCTGTCAAATTGCGTTGCTCTCTCCACTCGGTTGGTACAGCTGCATGCTGCAATGCGAGTCTCGGAGATGATGTGTATGGATACGGGATGTGAGGTGTATTGTTGTGTCCATTGAATATTCGGGATCGTCACAAATTGTGCGTACCTGTTTGGCATTGGATCAGTTCTGTGGGAGATCATAATTCAAATTGTATGTGTTGTGATGGTGTTAAATTGCGATGGTGACATGCTGCCAGGGATTTTGAATTGTGGTGCTGGCTGTCACTTATCTTGGGGCGCAGATCCTGACCAGGATGGCCCAGTGAGAGTTGCGTGTCTAACACAAACATTGTGGTCCCGTCATGCTGTGTCTGACGGCTTGACCTGACAGCCCGGAGATTGAGACACTCCGTGGCTTGTCTAGCCTAGTGGGCTGTGCGCTCACATGGCTCAGAGAGTGTGGTCCCGTCATGCTGTGTCTGACGGCTTGACCTGACAGCCCGGAGATCGAGACACTCCGTGGTTTGTCTAGCCTAGTGGGCTGTGCGCTCACATGGCTCAGAGAGTGTGGTCCCATCATGCTGTGTCTGACAGCTTGACCTGACAGCCCGGAGATCGAGACACTCCGTGGTTTGTCTAGCCTAGTGGGCTGTGCGCTCACATGGCTCAGAGAGTGTGGTCCCGTCATGCTGTGTCTGACAGCTTGACCTGACAGCCCGGAGATCGAGACACTCCGTGGCTTGTCTAGCCTAGTGGGCTGTGCGCTCACATGGCTCAGAGAGTGTGGTCCCATCATGCTGTGTCTGATGGCTTGACCTGATGGCCCGGAGAGTGAGACACTCCGAGGTGCGTTGAAACAGTGGGCTGGAGATTTGTAAGGTTCAGGTGGAGTTGTCCTGTTACGTTGGGACTGTATCCCTCAGTTGTTAGGGGGCATGTTGTGCAGTGAGTGAATGATGGGTCGTCTCAGCTTGGTCGGTACAGCTATATGCTGCGATGCGAGTCTTGGAGAGAGACTGGGTCGTCTCAGCTTGGTCGGTACAGCTATATGCTGCGATGCGAGTCTTGGAGAGAGACTGGGTCTCAGCTCGGTCGGTACAGCTATATGCTGCGATGCGAGTCTTGGAGAGAGACTGGGTTAAAATCCCCCCGATATGGCCGACGCGTGCTACTGGTTGTGACGCCGCGTCGGAAAGGCGGTGGGGTGGTAACATGGAAATTCCCCCCCCGATATGGCCGACGCGTGCTACTGGTTGTGACGCGGCGTCGGAAAGGCGGGGGGGTGCTAACGGGTGACTGTCATGTCCGAAGAGCGGAGGCGAGTGTTCGTTGAGTGATGCCTCAGGAGGGTTTGGTTCTCGTCACAGGAGGCAGTATCTACCTGGCACCTTGGAGTCGCCGGTTATGCCGACCGGCTATGGACTGGGGGGGGAGTGGAGCATGCGTCAGCTACTCCTGCTCCTCCTGTTCTGACTCCTGGGGGGAGGGGCCGTGCCCTTTGGGCCACTTCTGGTTCCCCAGGCCCAGCCACATGGACTCGTTGAAGACTGGCTGCTCTACATGCCTCTCAGACTCCTTGCTCATTGCCTACGCCGTCATTCCAATGGCCACACTCACATGTCAGTGCATGCGTGATTCTCACGGGGGGGGGCTGTGCTTGAGCGTAAGTGGGTTAGCCAGTTTTCATGTATATTTGTTGTTAATTCCCCGTTTTCTATGCGGTTCCCTTTTACCCTCGTCGATTCTGTATATATTACGTGATTGTGTTTCTTATCGGTCGCCGGTCATTTATTGATGTTGATGGTTCGGAGGCACACCTTTTCGATGTTTCACAGTTGTGTTACAGCTGGGGACGGCTGTGTGTTTATACAGGGGGGGGGTGATGTAGTGACATAGCATGGTCACTACTGTCGGCCTGTACGAAGGCTGGGGGCCCCAAGGGGGTGCCTGGGGGGTCACGTGGTGGAGGGATCCGGACCTTCCCAGAGGTGGGGGAAGTGAGGCGTGTCCTGGGAAGGGAGGCGTGGCCTGAAGAGAGCCAGCCACGCCGGGGCGGAGCCAGCCACGCCAAAGGAGATATAAGCGTGGTGTGAACGCAGAGCGAGGCTGTTGTACTGTACTCCGAAGTGAAGACATCATGGGTCGTCGTCCTGGGCCAGGCAGGCCGTTGCCTGCCTGGTCCAGTCTGTGTCGCGTTCCAGAGTGTTAGTGAGTTGAGGAAGGTGGTCACCACCTCATGTACAGTGTTATATTACTTACCGTTTAATAACTAGTGTTGCCTCCAAGCTGTGTGTGTGTGTGCACCTAATTCGAACCCACTACATTAGCAACAGCTCACCACCTGGCTGCCTTCTCGCTTGTCCGTGATTTCTTACCGCACTGAGTTGTTCTCCCCGAGAGCGAACAGAAACTTTGGCGGCGCATTACGAGGCTCAATCATGAAATGAAATCGAGTAAGAAACATAGAAAGTCTTTGCTCTGTCACAGGTGCCGAAGGTGACAAGGGAGTGGTATGGGCATTACATGTGTCTCGTGGAGACCTGGCGCTGGATAATCCTGGGGCCGATGTGGACATTTGTGGAAAATGCCAGCGCAGAAGTCGTGCTGATGAGTAGAGGTGGGTGAAGTGGAGGGATTAATCTGAAAAATATAGATACGATCTTAAAACTTCTTTGTTGCGGATCTATCTGGAACTGGGAGTCACGTCACTAATTTGACATCACTACCGTGTTTTTTATGTAGCATTAGTTAACGTCACGTTATATAATATAATATAACAATGTAACTATTCCATTAGACCTCCTTTGCCAGTACCAAAATGTAATAATAGGTGTTTTCCCCTTTTTTCTCGCAACAAAACTGAAACCTGTTTACAAGGAATCATGTGTGCATTAACCACAATACTTGTGGTCAAAATGCAAACAAAAACACACTGATAACATATGCATTGCCCTTTAAACTGATTGGTCCACACCAGAGATGGCTTTCTTTTGAGCCTTGTCTCAATTGGTTACTATTTGCGAAAACGCAAATAGTAATGCACTATTCCTCTGGTCTAGCACCAATTGAGACGAGGCTCAATAGAAAGCCATCTCTGGTGTGGACCAATCAGTTTCAAGGACAATGCATATATTATCAGTGTGTTTTTTTTGCATTTGATCACAAGTATTGTGGTTAATGCACATATGATTCCTTGTAAAAAGGTTTCAGTTTTGTTGCCAGAAAAAAGGGGAAAACCCCTATTATTAATGTAACTATCTGAAAATCCGAAAAGGTCCCCTATAATCCAAAACTCCTAAATCCGATTTTTAAAAAAATATTTTAAACTCTGGTGACAACTAATTATGGAAGATATCTTCAGATCACTTCTCAAAGGTCAAGAGTGACCATGTGAAAGACTAATAATACATTTTAAAACATGTAAATAGTATAAATCTTGACTTAAAGCTTTCGTGACTGCAGGCATTCATATTCTTGGGTCTTTTGGTAAAGTCACGAAGATAGGTTCAAATAAAAATTTTTTTTTAAAAAACTGCGACGTTTCGATCGCAACACAAGCAATCGTCGTCAGGAGAAAAAAATTGCTTAAAAAATTAGTATTCTTTGTTTTTTCGACTTGACTTTACTGAAAGAACCAAGGAATATGAATTCCTGCAGTCACGAAAAGTTTTAAGTCAAAATTTATGGAAATAGTATTTTAAAAAGCTAATCAACATTTGGTTGTCTGTCACAGGTAGAAACCTTCAGCAACCAAGGAATGTGACAAAAAGTAAGCCGTTTTCATGAATTCATATATAAACATTTTGCACTGTTTCTCTTCCAAGTGTAACTGAAATATTATTTTTTCTACCAACAGATAGAAATATTCAGCCATCAGTGGAAACTTCAACAAGTAAGCTAGTCTAACATCTAGAAATGCTCAATTTGTTAAATACACTTAAATAATTTCTTGAAATGTTTCTTAGTAAGTGTAAATGTCACAGAAGAATATTTTCATTCCGATTCCGTGCACCTCGTCCTTTTAAAAATCCATGACACGTGGCATACAGTCATCACGCTCACGTCGGCACCATGCTTAGATGTACGCTCATTTACCCAGGACAGCCTGGCTGAGTCTCAAGACTCTTCATCATGAGGGCCTGCCAAATGTATAAAGCGGGGGAGTGATGTTGCTGTGTGTAACCCCGATTGAGTAATTTGCAGGTAATTTTATCATTGGAATGTTTTGGCCAATACCCAGATACACTGTATTTATTCAGTTTTATCGACGATCATGATTTATTACGGAATAACCACCATGTCTTTGTGCTCCACCCTGTATGTGATAGGCATCGTGCAAGTGAACAACACGGGCAATGAAACGCAGTCACTTGTGCCCACTGTGTTGCTGTGCGGCAGCCTGCTTCTGACAGTGGCAGCATTACCCTGTGTGTGCTGCTGTGTCATGAAGAAACTGCCATTGCGAAAAGGTAAAACACCTTCATCGTTATCAGTGTGGCCCGTCCTGTGATGTCTTTATGGAATGAGCCGTTTGGTTTGGTTGTGTCAGGGAAATGTCAGTCAGTGGCCTGGTGGGTTTGGTGGCACCTTTTGCAGCACTTAAGGTCAGGGTATAATCAGTGTGTTAAGCAGCTCGCTCCTAGCCGTGAGATTGTGAGCTCAAATTCCAGCCAGGTTCAATTCGGCTCCTGATCTCAGGCCCGCTAATGGAGCTGATCGTTGCACAAACATGTATGTGATCGTGAAGAGACGTTTGGCTTGATTTTCTGTTACTTTAGCCACTGTGGTGCTCGTAGGGTAAAGTGAACTGCACGTTGTGCGACTGTGTGGCTGCATGAAGCCAAAATACATTTCCTAAAAAGACCCCAAGGTGTCCGACCAGGCGGCCGACGTGACACATTTCCATAGAGTGCCCTTGACCGAGAACCAACGGCCTTCTAATGCGGCGCTAAGCGCACCATCATGGAAAATCACGCTAGCCTCTGGACACAATTGCACATAATACGCAATCAAAACAACACGTCAAAAGCATGGATGCCTCGAGACTAGACCAACGTGTACAATGACATTTTTACTCTGTCACGTGACATCAGTTGCAATATAATTTTGTTTTTCTGAACAGATGAAGAATCATCAGTGGATCAGCCAGAACAGTGAGTCCAATCAGAGTCTAACAAAGAGACTAAAAGCCACAATCAATCACCATCCATCTCCAGAGCCCACCCACGCCACTCCAGTCCTGAAATAACACAAAGAGGACTTCCCCCATAAATGATCAAAAATTGCTTTTATGAAATAACAAGTGAATAATGTTGAATTTTGTTCTATTCTTCAGTTTGAGTGACAAAGAAAAGGAACATCCAGAAAACATGTACGATAAGCCTCAAGGTAAATGGCCAATGGTAATTTCAATCAAATGTACGCACATTAAAATCACACTTGTAAAACGCGTCATAGTCATAGAGGAAATGTGTGCTTCCCACTGATGTTTTCTTGTGATTGTGGCCGGCTCTGTGCAGGCCCTAAAGCGCCCACCCTTGCCGTTGTCGCTAAGGAAGGTAAGGTCCTACGAACGTGCAACACGCCTGTAAATAACGCCCTTTACATTTAAGTGACGTTAAACTTGTAAAAAAACACAAGTTATGCCCTGTTACTCATAGAATTCATCAAGTGCTGTATATATTACCGTTCCATTGTGAGCTTTCATGCATTGTGAGCTAAAAACATTTAAAGGACTGCAGTGGCAATAATATTTTAATTTAAAAAAAGACACTAATTTGAAGCCCTTCTTTCTTTGCCCGCAGATCGCAGCGAGTACGTTGAGATGTCAAGTTGCAGTGCGCACGTGGATAAAAACGATTACCAGGTGATGGGACCTCACATTTGCAAACCGTCACTTAGCAACTATTTAAACAAATGATATAGCATCTGGCTGTGATTCGCAAAAGCAGGTCATCACCCCACAGGATTAATTAGGCACAGGATCATTTGTTTGGGTTGTGCCGTGCTTTCCCCCTGCGTTTTTCCTGTGTAGTGAGCAGTTCAAGTGGTTGGCCCACAATTTGGGGGCTCAGAAAAATGTAACTGCACGATATTTTTTGGTATGGAAATACAACACGGTTGTGGCATATGGTTTTCATTGTTGCCACTGTTAATGTATTGTTGTTATTATTCTCGTGTTGTTTTGTAACAGTGCATGAAGGTTGTCTTAAAAATTGTCATGTATAATATGTTCGAAGGTCTATTTTATGAACATTCTTGATGATATTACTGTTTTACTGCCGACACTATATAATAACTGTATCGACAACATGGTTACGTGATTGTGTGGCTTGACATTGAGGAAACTGCACACGCTTTTTCCGAGAGAAAAAACGCTCGACAGAGTGGCACTCACGTGGTTGGCTTTGCCGTTGGGGTGGATGCTGGTTTAAGGAAACTCATTTTGTGAAGGACTTTACCTCTCTGCCTGTCAGAGCTGGCACAACAGTTAACGCTGCTCTGATGAATATGTGTATTGGCTGCTTCCCCTGGTTTTTTTTTTGCCAAAGAATTAACAACACTGGAGAAAATTAGCATTTGAACCTGCTGTACCGTCGATAAGGGCCATTGTTTGCCTCATTTATCTCGTAAATAAAGCGGTAATATATTTTCGTCACGTATCATCGTCACTACATTGGCTCGAACAAACACATGAGAAATGCACAAGCAAACAAGTGAGTTTCCGGTAACGGATCGGGCACGTACGGTCGGTGCCGGAGACAACTATGCTCCTCATGGAGGCGTAGGAGATGGGGTTGAGGTCCTCGCGGTCCAGCTGTAGCCCCGTGGTGCGAATCTTTCCGGACGCGGTGTTGATTCGGTAGAAAGGGTTCGGCGGATCGATGGCGTACACGAGCGTGCCGTTCTCATTAAGGTCCGGGTCGGCCGCCGACACCTGTGGCGAGAGCAGTCGTGCCGTGACGTTCGCTCGTGGGTACCCCCCCCCCCCGCCGTGCCACCTCCCCATGGCACCTCGTCAACAGCGGCACTTAATTAAACCGCCGCTCTTACTTCCAGTGATGCGGCATTGTGTTCCCCGTTCGTGGAGAAAGAACTGCCATTTCCATAATTTTTGCTTATCGCCTGTGGCAGACGTGGTTAATTCAGTCCAGATAAACCCCATTAATTAGGGCTCATGCAACCTACGGGTGCCGCCGCTTACGTGAGGTAAACAATAGCGAGCAGACGACACCTTCTCTGCACAAACGGGGCCCTCGTCCTGCTGCCGCCGGGTTTTTTTTTGTCCGCCCAGCACGACGGCGCATTTTATGTGTTGTGCATCGTGTTCGATTTTGAGCAATACACTGAGGAAATGTAATGTGTGAGATAATTCATAGTCAAATAGACGAATGAACTAGCAAATGGATTTAAGTTCAATTAAAGTGGCTGATCACATCATTGATTCAGTCAACAAAGCAATAAAAAAACATAATTAGCTAATGAAGACTTATGTAGTATCAGCCACATGTGCATCCAGTTTAAGTGGTTTTACAGAGACTTGGCGAGAATGTCCAAGCCCTGAATCAATAAAAAGTATTCTCTTCTGAATATTAAACCCAACTACATTTGTCCACATGCAATGGCCGTAATATGTTGCCTTGGTAAGTTTGTCAAGGCAATGATATTCTGCTGGAATGAGTTTAAGGGCAGTGTCCCGATTATAGCCCTGAGCTAGCGATGGAAATTACACATTCCTGTTGTGGGAGTGAGTTTTCCCATTGAATAATCACCGTAGCGCCACAGTGGTAACATTTTACCGACCGCTAATGGGTTGATGGACCGAGCCAACCCCCCGACCGGGATTTAGACCTTGTGGCCTTTCCGTTGCGAGCCGCTGAGCGACCGCGCTGGAACACTGTTGCCCTGGGGGAACTGATTGCAGGAGGGTAGAGACCACCCCTCCCCCCGTCCTCGTGTGACCCTTGTGACGGTGCCTCTGCTGCATGTGGGCAGTGGCGGCGAGTGGCGACGAGCGGCGGTGGCGCACCGTGAAGATGTCGGTGCCGCCCGGTGTATTCTCCACGATGGTGACGGCGTAGGGCAGGTCTCTCCACGCGGGATCGTTGTCGTTCACGTCCAGCAGTGTGATGTTCACCTGCCATACCGGGTTAGCCAAGTTATGGAACACACAGCATTGAATTTATGAAAGGCACACAGCCTAATTTTTCCAACACCCATAAACGTGTGATGCATGTGCGATTGGAACAGTTGTAAGAGCAGGCCCATCCTCCCAGCTGATGTTTTGCTGTACTGGAGCTGGGTGTGGTTATTTTCTGTGACTGGGCTGTACGTTTTATGTAATTTTCCAAGGCATACACTGTAGATAGAGGATATAATAACTGGGAATTTTCCGAGTGAAAGCATTTCTGAAATTGGGCCAATGGAACGCTCTACCAATCTCTCAGCTTTGATGAACTGGCAAACGACCGAAGCGTGCCACAGCCCAACGCCCGGTGAGAAGCCCCCATTGTACGGCGAGCCAGCGCGACCCCGCTCTGCCACCGCGGACGTACGGTGGCGATGCCGGTCTTCTGGTCGTTTCCATCCCCTCCGTCCACCGCCCGCACGATCAGGATGTACTGCGACACCGCCTCGCGGTCCAGCAGCGTGGTGCTCGTGACGTCTCCTGTGGGGACACACGCACGACGGCCCCGGTGGGCGAGCGCGGACCCGCAGTCGTCATGCCGCTTGGGGCACATCGACTCTTCACACGGCAGCAGCGCAGTCAGTCAGCAATAGTGGCAACTGTTTTCCAGTTTCACATATGGCTTAGTAATTTTCTCTAATTAGATTTCATTTTTCCCAGGACACTTTGTGCGGGCTAATTACTGAGGGTGTAACAGCTCATTGAGTCATTGATTAAACTGGATTTATACCACAATGGGAACTTGGTAAGCAGTTTCCGTGTTGCGGGGGCTCATGATGCGTGCAGAGCATGGTGGTTTTAGAAAGTGATTATGTATATTATCTTTGCATATTTAATTGTATATGTAAATTATGGTAATGTTACATTTAGGGTATTAAACAAAATATTTTACAACTGAGACAGAACAAATGAAAAACAATACAAACGAGACAAAAAGCAATTAATTCTCGAGTCAAAACTGTGACCACGAATGTCCATGTGCGTATGTGTGCTGGACTTCTTTTGCACCATACGTTGTCAACCATGCTAATCAGAGGTGTGGGGGAAGGACAACAAACTAAAAACAAAAGCAGTTCTAATGACATTAGTTTTCAATCCAGATGATTTAAAAGTGCATAGCTTCAGTGGCGTCCTAATATCGGAAGGAAGAGCGTTCCAGACGGCCGCAGAAGCAGTGCATCTGAAAATGAGCGATGCAATGACCATCTTTGTTCCATGGTTAACTATAAAGCCACTGCTGCGAGGATGATCAGACTTCGCGTAATGGTTTAAGCTCGTTGACGATTCCAGCAAAGGTATGGCTAGCCTCGAGGTCTTCAGAACCCAGACAGACAAATAGTTCACATTTTAAGCTATAACATCTATGTGAGCATGAGGACCCAACATTATAGAAAAAAATGTAACAGCCAAAACCGAGTGGTAGATTTGTACATGGAAATTGTTCAAGGGTTTCCGTAAAATTTGTTATTCAAAGATAATTTCATAAATAATGCAGCAGCTCAGCAATAAAAAAAACTAAATTTTTGTAAAATTTAAATGAGAAGTCAACCGGACGTTCAACTCTTGATGGGAAATGGGCAGCACCAGCTGGGCCCCGTTCGGTGATGGTGCTGCCATGCCAGAGGATGAGACCGGGAGCTCAGACAGCGCAAGTGTGAGGAGCAGTCACCGAGGACGCGGCGCTGCGAGTCGCCACGGAGTGAACGACACTCATATTAATCATACTTGGAAACAAGTATGATTAATAATATTACATTCAAAAGGTGATATCCAGGTCACAAAGGGTGTGATGTATGTATGTTGAATTTCTTTCACACCGTACCTAGCCAATCATGCTAATCGAAGGTGTGGGGAAAGAGAAACAAACTAAACACAAAAATAAGTTCTAAAGAATTAGTGATTGTGAGCAAAGGCTCAATCCTCCCAGAATGCCTTGCATGTCACGTGGCATTGCCAACCTGCGTATGTAAGAAACACAGCCTTGCTCGAGACCATCAACTCAAAACAGTCAAATCATGGACACGTTATTTTATACAGCAGCAGGACAGTGAGCATCTCTATACGCCGGCTTCAGGAATCCTCATTACAGTGTGGCAGTCGTCACTACCTTGTGATTCAGGGGCATTCATGTGCACAAGCAGTCCCTGATCACTTTGGGCAAGTAATGACTCACCCCTTCCACAATTTGGATCCAGGATTCAATCCAAGCGTCAGCCCCTTCTTCGTCTCACGAGTGCCATCCCGTTGCTCTGACGCATTCACTTCTTAACCTGAAGCCATCCAAGGTGGCTCAGCGGCAAAGCGAAGGGCTCAAAGTTGGAAGGTTGTGAGTTCAAATCCTGTTTGGGTTCGACTCAGCTCATCATTCCTCTGGGGTCGATACAACGAGTATCACAGGAACTCGCTTGGTTTTGAGCCTGAAGCCAACATTTGCATGTAATTTGTATAAACCGTAATTCGTATATCCTTACGTGCTCTATTCGATGCATGCACCATGAGTGTAAGGTTTTACTCTCGTCGCTCAACTGGTGACATGTTTGGATGCGTGCGAACGAGCGACCTCCTACTGACCAGAGCGAGCGTTGATGCGGAACTGTGTGGAGCCCTCCAGAGAGTAGATGAGAGACAGCTGACCGTACTCTGGCGATTGGTCGCCATCTGTGGCATTCACGTACAGCACCGTGGCACCTGCAGGGAAGGACAAAACTCAATGCAGCAATGATGACCTTTGAACAACGAAATGCATAGCATAAATTAATTTAACATTTATTTGAAAAAAAGTTTTAATTTCAACTTCTGATGTTACTAATACAGCAATCCCTTGGCAAAGCAGGCAATGTTTCAAGTGTTCGAATCTTTTAAAAAATAATGTTGTTTCAGAAAAGATTCTCATCTTACCCGCCAAAATATTTTCTGGAATAGCGATGCTGTAGGAATTCCGGTCAAAAATGGGGCTGTTGTCATTTTCATCCTGCGATTGAAACAAATCACAATGAACACGCTAGCATTCTTGGCTGAAATATTATTTGACCATTGTCTTTACCACTGCCAAAAGCAGAAAAAACTTCAAATAATTGATGTTTAAGGTAGTGGCTCTTCTTCAGGCCACAGAGAAAGGACAGGCAGGAAGATTACTGACAAAACATACAATGCAATGTCGTGGTGGATTGTTGTTATTATTATGCTTGTTTACCAATAATTATTACGTCTCACTCCTCTTAAAAAGTGTCAATGTTTCTTATCAAGTGTCAATGTCATTGAATAATATTCCCGTGTACTTTGTCCTTTTCAAAATCCATCACACGTGGCACACAGTCGGCACACTGATGTCGGCATCATGCTTGAGATTGACGCTCATTTACCCAGGAAAGCCTGGCTGAGTCTCAAGGTTATTTCTCATGAGGGTCCTGCCAATTGTTCACATGAGAGGGAAATCCTGCTTTGTGTAATCCACATTGAGTAATGTGCAGGAAACGTTTCAGCACTGTGATGTTTGGGAGGATGGAAGAGAACCTAAAGGAAACCCCAATGCAGAACAGGGGGAGATCATACAAACTCCACTCACCCACTCTGTAGAACAGGGGGAGATCATACAAACTACACTCACTCACTCTGTAGCACGGGGACAGATCATACAAACTCCACTCACTCACTTTGTAGAACAGGGGGAGATCATACAAACTACACTCACTCACTCTGTAGCACGGGGACAGATCATACAAACTCCATTCACTCACTCTGTAGAACAGGGGGAGATCATACAAACTCCACTCACTCACTCTGTAAAATAGGGGGAGATCATACAAACTCCACTCACTTACTCTGTAGAATGGGGGGAGATCATACAAACTCCACTCACTCACTCTGTAGAACAGGGGGAGATCATACAAACTCCACTCACTCACTCTGTAGAACAGGGGGAGATCATACAAACTCCACTCACTCACTCTGTAAAATGGGGGGAGATCATACAAACTCCACTCACTGTCACTCTGTAGAACAGGAAGAGATTATACAAACTCCCCTCACTATGTAGAACAAGGAAGATACCCTAAAAACTCCACTCACTCTCACTGTGTAAAACAGTGAGCGATCATACAAATTCCACTCACTTTGTAGAACAGGGAGGGATCATACAAACTCCCCTCACACTCACTCTGTAGAACAGGGAGTGGTCATACAAACTACACTCACTCGTTCTCACTGTAGAATAGGGAGAGATCATACAAACTCCACTCAGTAAAACAGGGAGAGATCATACAAACTCTACTCACTCACTATCACTCCACAGAACAGTGGTAGATCATACGAACTCCACTCACTCTCACTCTGTAGACCAGGTGTAGAATATAGAAACTCCTTTTTCACTGCGAGCCACGAGTGCTACCGCAATTTTACCCTGCCACCTTGATTGTGTGCAGAAATTAAAATGACAAAGTTTACACGTAATTAATTACTATCTACCAGTCCATCAGACCAATGTTTGCCAGCTACTTTTGTTTAAAAGGCAAATTCTTGAGTCGCCACACCCTGAAATAGATTGTTCACTCAGAGCTATACCTAATTTCACTATTTTGCAGTCACTATGTAAATAGTATTCCATTTGCACACATTATTTAACTAATGTTAATTGATATTGGTATGCACCAAACAATCCTTTAAAATGTAAGTATCAAAACAAATAAACATACTTAAAGCTGCTTTAGTCTGGAGTCAAGTGCTATGGGAGCTGCTGTGGAAATGTCACGTTATTTTATTGGCGCAGGGAGCAGTAACCAGGAGACACAGCCGAAGTCACGGACGGATTCTGTGGTAATGAACCACAGCGCAAGTTGAGGTTGTAGGGCTTCGTATCGATGCAAGAGAGACCGTTCAAAGTGATCAATCATGTTTGGGGAATCAAGGAAGCGTAATGGAGTATGCTTTCTGGGGTCAATCTGTCAGATGCCTCCTTTATGCGGGTGCTGCCCCTGCTTTGCTGCACACTCCAGATATTTTGCTTGCAAGGATTTATGATGCTGTAAATAAAATAAAAATCTTTCCGGATGACATCAGTGATACATTGCCACGATGCCAGCAATATAAAAAAGATGTCTCCCCCCCCAAACATGAAGCCTAACACAGTGCAGAGTGTTGCCCCATGCTAAAAACATCGGAAAAACAACATACTTTAAAAGCAGGGGCATCGACATGCCTATTGCGTGGCATCACATTAACTCATCGTAGCATCTGCCACAATCGAGGGGCACCCTGATGCGTGCTCCGCCATGGTAAGCAATCTCATTTGGAAAGCCGCTTAGAGCAAATCATAAATTCATCCTTCCTGCCTTTTGTTCCTTTTCATGTTTTATGTTTTTTGCTTTTTCCCCATTGCATTCTAAATCGAGCTACAGGCGTCGTCGTGTCATGAGACAAAGTATCCGTTCGGAACTCCTGCAGAATAGTGCGGGAGTTTGGAGGACAGCTGAGGGAAGCAGATGTGACGGAACAACTTCTGAGATGTTTTGTGGGGTTTTTTCTGGGGTGGGGGGTGGGGTGCACTTTCCCGAATCCCCCCCTGCACAGCAATGTGCATTGCGTGGCAGTGAAACTAATGTTTTGTTTTCTCAGACATTCTGTCAAATTAAGTGCAACATTTTTTTTAACATCATGGTTTCTGTGCTGTCATTGGAGACCAGGCTAAGACCATTAACTCACAACTGAGAACCTGCTATAATCTGTGGTGGCTGTCTGGATTTGAACCCAGGAACTCAGTGGCTCTGGCTCAGTATTCAACACCCAGCCCACCTCCTTGTAAATCTAATAATGGAGCAAGTACCACTTTCTGAAATATTACTAATGTTGAAAACATATCTAAAGAACTACACAAACCTATGCGTCTCTGGTTCTTAACCTGTGACCTACAAAGCCGTGGGAGGCAGTGCGCAGAATTTTTGCCGATACTCCGATTTAGATTTCACTTTAATCTTGACAAATATGTTTGTTAACGGCGCAGGGTGCTCCGCAAAGAAATGTTCAGGGCTGACGGTGGTCCATGGGAATCCCGAACGTGGCAGGAACCATTGCTTTACATGCTCAGAACGTTGCCCCGTGTCAGTGTGACAATGTAAATGGATGGGGATATATACCCGGCTTGTACGACTGGGGCAGGTTGCTCAGTGTCAAGGGAGCGCCCGCTAAATAATATAAAATGAACGCAAATTTGATCGCGGTGACATTTAAATCCGCGCGGCAGTTGTTCGCCAGCGTTCCTTCTGGTGACGCTGTTCTTTTCGTTCGATAAGAATGGGTGGTTCACTTTGGGTGCCCGTTGCTACAACAAACACCTTTATTCCCCCACACGGGGGGACGGGGGGAGAGTCTCTGCCACCAGATACCCTGGTGCTTCTTGTAAGGTCACAAAGACAAAGATCCCCCGGTACAGCCTTTAACAAACTGTTGAGGCTAATGCTTTTAACAAGCACCTATTAAAGCCAGCATGTCACACAAGGGGGTGGGTGACCAACACCACGGCTAGCCGTCTGTCTCCCTTACCGCGCCAGGTACTTATTTAAGTCTGAGTCAACCTAGGGGAGGCCCAGAGCCAGTGTAAATATTCGCCACTGTTATTGGTCATGTGCTAACCACTGTAACACCGCTCCCCTACACACACAGACACAAAACACACACACAAAGCACGCAGCACTTGCGCACGTGTGAGTGCATGCACTCGCGCGAACATATGTGCGTGCGTGCGCAGACTGTGAATTACCGACTCGAGGCAGAAACTATTTCACTTTGGAGCAAAAGCAATTACCTGGATGCTTGTATTAAGCAGATTAAGTGTAATGTGTTTTCATGCACATAGGTATATGTGCATTTATCTGTAACAAGTTATCTAATTGCTTAACTAAATAAATGTGCGTATCACATTATTCGTGGATTAACATGGGACTCAATCGTACATCTAAATTAGGCACATAAACCCACCGAGTGGCATGGCTCATCATCTTTTTTGTACACCTGTTGCGCGTGTGTATGAAGAGTGCAAAATGCAGATGTTGCATTCATCTCCGTTACAACGGGGCTCGGTGGCGTTGGGAAATGCACCAAAGCAGCAACTTCCTGCACCTGTTTCGGATGACGATCTCTGGAGCGTTTTTTTGTTTTCCATTGTGATGAGAGCACTGGAAAGCGTGAACTAAATATCACCACCACCTTCTTCACACTATACTCTGCAGCAACAGCCCCATCGCTGATAAAGGAAGACGTAATTGGTTCTGGCACCATCAGACTATCATCGCAAGGTAGACTTAATGCGAATGAATACACGGCAAATAATTAGTTCAAAGTCTATCGAGGTGGCTCTGGCTGATTGAAGAGGACCCCTGCAAAGCCTGACCCACGACCCACGACGTGACAGAGTTCCTCTCTGCCCCGAGTGTACGTCTCTCCACTCGAGCCCTTTCATATCCTCCTCATTTCCCTTGCATCTGCTAACTCTACAGCAATGGAATGACGAGTGTAGAAAATAAGAAAACACATAAAATGTACAAGGAAGGAGCGGTTTAACACGGAGGCAACCAATATTATCCCTAATTCTCCACACAGAGGTGTTTTGGGTGAAATCGCGTAAATATGTGTTGTTAGACTCGCCACCACCCAACACAGCCAATGTGTAATGTTTGTCGCGTGTGCTGAACTAGTAACGAATTGGCATGTTTTGTAAACGTGAAAAACCTTACTAATTGGCTGTGTCGGGTGATGGTGGGTGTAACGACACATTTATATTTACGCGATATAACAGAAAAAAGACCTCTATTATGGAGGGAAGGAGCAGTTTCCCATGGATTGATTTTACTGCCGATTATTCTGTTTGTGCTAAGCGGCCTCACGGGTCTGTAATCCTTCAACAAGATCATAATGCAGGAATCATATGAACATTTTGATACTTAATTAATATTTGAATGTTTCGTGAATAAATAAACTATTTGTTTAACCATAGGTGTGTTTATTTCTGGAATGTGCTAAGTCAATAAAAAATAACAAAGATAACTCAATAATTGACAATTTAGCAGCGACCCAACCATACAAACAAGCTGGGTTTCCTGTTTTGTTGCCTGAAAAAAGGGAGAAACCTATTTTCATATTTTGATACTGGAAAAGGATGTCCCATGATATAGCTGCTCACCACAAGCTCTCATTACTCTGAAAGTGCATTGTCTTTGTGTTGTACGGCCCTGACAACATTCCGGGTCGTGTCCTGAGAGACTGTGCGGAGGAGCTCACAGATGTCTTCACCGACATCTTTAACACCTCGCTGAGACAGGCTGTTGTACCTACGTGCTTCAAAGCTACCACCATCATCCCGGTCCCGAAGAAGTCATCACCCTCCTGCAACAATGACTACCGCCCGGTCGCACTCACTCCAATCCTTATGAAGTGCTTCGAGCGGCTAGTCCTACAACACATCAAGTCTGTCCTTCCCCCCGCCCTGGACCCTTTCCAGTTTGCGTATCGGTTTAACCGCTCGACCGATGACGCCATCTCCGCTACCCTCCACTCAGCTCTCACCCATCTGGAGACTAAAGACTCCTACGTCAGAATGCTGTTCATCGACTTTAGCTCAGCATTCAACACAATCATCCCCCAGCAGCTCATCCACAAACTAGACCACCTGGGGCTCAACACCTCCCTGTGCAACTGGCTGTTGGACTTCCTGACAGGGAGACCACAGGCAGTTCGAGTTGGCAGCAACACCTCCGGCACCATCACACTGAACACAGGGGTCCCCCAAGGATGTGTGCTGAGCCCCCTCCTCTTCACTTTGCTGACCCACGACTGCACACCATCATTCAGCTCCAAACTCTTCATTAAGTTTGCGGATGACACAACTGTGGTGGGTGCCATCAAAAACGGGGATGAGACAAACTACAGGAGTGAGGTGAGCAGGCTGGCCACGTGGTGCAAGGACAACAATCTCCACTTGAATGCTGAGAAGACGAAGGAGATTGTTGTGGACTTCAGGAGAGTGCACACCCAGCATACTCCGCTAACCATCAACGGTGCTGCAGTGGAGAGGGTGAGATGCACCAAGTTCCTGGGTGTGCACATCTCTGAAGACCTGTCGTGGAGTCACAACACTGCATCACTGGCCAAAAAAGCCCAACAGCGCCTGTACTTTCTCCGCAAACTGAGAAGAGCAGGAGCCCCGCCCCCCATCATGCACACCTTCTACAGAGGCACCGTTGAGAGCATCTTGACGAGCTGCATCACCGTGTGGTACGCACCTGCACCGTGTCCTGCCGCAAGACTCTGCAGCGCATAGTGAGAGCAGCTGAGAGGATCATTGGTGTCTCTCTCCCCCCTCTTCTGGACATTTATAACACCCGCATCACCAGCAAAGAATCAAGATTGCAGGTGATCCTACCCACCCATCTCACAGCCTCTTCAGCCTGCTGCCGTCAGGGAGGAGATTGCGGAGTCTTCGGGCCAAGACCAGCAGGCTCAAAGACAGTTTCTTTCACCAGGCTGTCAGGAGACTCAACTCCCTCCCTGCTCTACCATCACTCCCCCCCTCTGCCCACCCTCCCCCCTTTGCCCCCTGACCCCAACCCCCACACACACATTCACTCGTACATCCTGATCTCTGGACTGCACATTGCACTACATCGCACTACCACACCGGTTTAAATATCTTATTTCTTTAAATATTTTATTTAAATAATATTTTACATTTTATAATTCTTGACTGTTGTTTATTTTAAGTCTATTACATTTTTGATTATGTATCTTGTGTTGATCGCCGATTGTTTATTGTTTATTTATGTCTGTTAATTGTGATTCATTTTTTAATTGCTTGGTTGCACCGTGGGACCAAGAGAGAGGACTGTAATTTCATCTGTGTTGTATGTCATGCATGTAACACACTTGACAATAAAGTGACTTTTGACTTGACTTTTTTTTTTACTTTTTTTGGCATCCTCTGGTCTAACGCCGTTTGAGACTAGGCTCGAAAGAAAGCTGTCTCTGGTGTGGACCAATTCGTTTCAAAGACAATGGTTATATTATCAGAGTACGTTTTTTTTGCATTCTGACCACAAGTATTTTGGTTAATGCACATGTGATTCCTTGTAAAAGGTTTCAGTTTGGTGTTTTAATATCTTAACACCTGTTTTGTTGCCAAAAAAGGGGAAAACATATTCTCAAGCTGGGTTAAAACAAGGTCCTTAGCAGTAAAAACTTACCCTCAATTACATTCTTGAAAGGACAAAATGAATATCAATTCTCATTATGCATGGCTTCTGGAGACTATAAAAATTAACTTACCTTAAAACTAATAGTTTAACTCAAACCGTGTGTGTTGTTTTTATTCATCTATCAATATATATTCATTCCTAATCTACAAATGTAATTTTTCATAATTACAACATTTTTGTCTCCCATTACTTACACTTGGAGGATGCCATTGCCCAGCGGTGTTTGCCATGGGCCAGGGTTAGAGAAGCCCCTTAATGAGGATTTCTCTACCTCGAAGAATCGTAACGTTATCAGTTTCTCATAACGGTTCAGAATGATGTCATAGGAAACCAACTGTGGTGTGATTCGTTTTGTACTGAGGAGGCACAATGGGTGGGGGGATGAGTTATGGATCCCAAGGTGGGACCCATAACTCAGAATTTCCAAACTTTTAAGACTGCATGTCAGATCCATAATATTATATCGAGGTGGTTTTTGTAAATGATGTAATATCTCTCACAAACCAAGTCTTTAATACAAAATGCATATACATTATTTCAACCGTTGATAAATATTGCACACCTGAATTTTTTTATGAAATACAAACCAGAAGAGGAGTCAAGCAAGGTGATGCGTGTTTGGCAATACTATTCACAGCAGCTTGAGATTTCCTTTTGTGACATTGGAGAAATTGAGGCGTGAACATAAATAGAGAAATTATCATATTTGCCGATGCACAGTCATGAAAATAACGACCAGAGATTAATAACAGGAAACGATTGAATAACTTAACAATGAAGGCTGCCAAATTAGACTCAAGATCATTACAGTGTAAGCAAAATAAGTCACGCACCACAAGTTTTTCTCAACAAGAGAATTGTTTTTGTAGAGACACAACTGGACAATGCAAAAGCATGCGTATGCTTAGTGGAATTTAGAAGGTGGGCCAGGATCAAAATGTTGAAATAAAGAGATGAGAGAGAGAGAAAGTTTTAAATCGGTGCACATTCCGTGCTATGACTGATGACAAAAAAGAGGGGGGAAATCCTTGTAAGGCCCCGATGTGTTATTGACGATGGTGTTGAGTGTGTTGTTATTTGTGATTGCGCACCACTAGCGATGCAGCATCATCAATATTACTCTCCTTTGACATTTGGTAAAGAAACGTTTGTAGTGGCATAGTGCTGGCTGCTGGCGAAAAAGGGGATCTGCGGTGTACGGCGGTACTGACGTCAGCAGGCCATGATAGACATGAGAGGGGGACATCTCGGGGAAAGGTCACAGAAGGGGCCCATCGTGAAGCCTCGGGAACCTGCTAGTAGGTTCCAGAAAGGGGGCGTGGCTGGGGCGGAGCGAGGCCACGCTGAGAGTATAAAAGGGCCCCCTGTGGAGGACCTCGGGGCTGTTGCTGGAAGTGGGATCCCCATCATGCTGCTCAAGTCTATCGTAGTCACCATCTCGTCATCGCCAACATTCTTCTCGTCGTCGTCTCTGTCTTCACCATCCCGGGACGCCGCTAGTCAGACAGCCTATCAACTGTTCTAACTAAGCAGTGCCGCCGACAATAGACGGTCTTAATAATAATAGTGTGCACCCACGTAGGGTGGGTGTGTTATCCCGACGGTGCTCGCTAAATAAAGAAGTGCCTCCAAGTCTTACTGTTTCCGAGTTAGTCACTACACATGGACAAGAACACAGAAAAAGGGACCAAGAGCTGAAAAGTGTGCATAGAAGCGTGAAGAGATGCACGTTTGGAATCATACTGAGACACAGAGGACCGCATGGATTAGGATACAAAGACAACTTTGAGACATCACAATGCCGGAAAGGAAATTCAGCAAGCTAGGCTGGACTCATCGTGAGAAGGGATGGTGGTGGGTGGATGAAACTGAGCACAGAATGGCAGCCAAAAGAGGGATTCACTCGCGTGGGACCAAGATGGAGCAGCGAGATTAGCTCACGTGTGCAGGAGTGAGATTAAGTGTTGCATTGCAAGACCGCAAGAGATGGCGACAGCTTAGGGAAACCCCTCTCCTCGACGGTAGATGCAACACGGCTAAAGCATTTTTGTGAAGATCTTGTGCACCGGTTACTGTAATGCGCGTTTAAAAAATTTGATGGGCAGATCATTTAAAGTTCAGATGATTCAATTCCCTCTCAGCTGGGCACGGGGACACCTCGGGGGTGCTGCTCGACACGCGGTAGCATCATCTTAGTCATGCATATTTTATCACTGTGTTAGAGCTCTTCTGAAATGAAATTATAGACCGGGGTTAACAGATACCTCGCGAACATTCGTGTGATAAATTGCCAGCTATCTGTTCCACTCAATGGCGCTGCAAAAGCTGTCACAACGGTTGAATCGTTTTCAAAATGCCCTAGCTACACTATCAGATGTTACATGCAAATGCAGTACACTCCCACAATGTGACCGCAAATCGTTCTTCACTGATTATTATGCGTCTGTTACACATACACTGGTATACATCCAAGGCCAGTCAAGTAAAGCAGAGCTGGCAGTATACTCAACATTGTGAATGATTGGGGGTGCGGGGGGTAGCGCTAGTGGCACCGAATCATGATAATGTGCCATCTGGATGATGGGACCATAATGGGCTGGAATATCTTATCGTAGCCAAGGTGCATGCACAGGCGATGGATACTTTGAAAGGAACAGCGTTTTTTTTTTTAAATATATAGCAACACTACAGTGCTGCCAATTTCAAGGTGCATTTCTTGTAAGTGAAATATCGGGCCCCATTTAAATGTCAACTCCGATTAACACGGTTGGCTACATACGGTGCCGAAAGTTCAACTTACATACATATGTCACACGCCACCAAAATGTCATACAGCCCCTTCCTCAATCAACTGCTAGATGAAGGCCTCCCCACACTGTCTCCCCACACTGTCTCATCAGTCATGGTGGTTGTTTGACCAAACTTTCACCATGCTTGTTTGTGAAGTGGGGGACCCTGAATCGGTACAAATATCACTCGCCACTCACATGAGCTGTGGCTAGGACTTGAGCTCGAGTCGCCCCGTTCACATCGCAGTGTGGGAACCGTTAGAGTCACCGCTCCACCTCAAATTACATATGGAGGCCTAAGATGCGTAAACGTCCCACGCCATGGCCACCGTAGCAAATGTTTTAAACCTATAAAGTATACTTGCAACACAACCAATCATCATCATGATGATGATTGCTTGTGTTGCAAGTGTTGCAATCGAAACGTCGTGATTTAATTTATTTTATACCTACGTGACTTTCCCGAAAGAACCAAAGAGTATGGATCCCTGCAGTCACGAAAACTTCAAACCTATAAAGTATGACATTTTACATTGATTCAAATTGATTTCTCCCCTTTACAGCCCTGAGCCAGTGATATAAAAGTTAATATTTATATGGCAGGGGTAAGTCTATCTATAGGACAACTACTGTTATCGACCCCTGAAGAAACGATGGGCGGAATGAATCCCCAACGAGGATGTGAACTCGTAACCTTCCAATTGTGAGCTGCTCTACCGCTGAGCTGCCTGGTGACATTACGATGTCTGTACATTATATATATATGCGCAGTTTTCGTGCATATCAATGCCTTCTGGATTCTTCTAATCAATATTCCAAACATCTGGCTGAAGTGTGGCACACAGGCCACGTATTTCATAAATGAGCATGTGATTAACGTATTATTTTCAGTTTTGTGAATTCGCTTTCCAGAGAAGCAATTAGATGATTAACTACGGCTGAACCGCACTGCTGATTTGCATAATAATTTGCATTTAATCTGCACATTTCATTGGCGACAAAAAAAACCGACTTCCTTGTTTGGTTCGTGTTTCACACACTCACCATTTCCCAAAATTCTGATCACATCGCCACCCGCTTAGCAACTTCCTCTCCTCTTCCAAAAGTTTTTTGGGAAGCAGGGAAATGTCCAATTTGTATGACAACTGTGCGCGTGTGTTCGCAAAAAACATACGTAAATAAAAGCAGACGAGCGCCTGGTTCACCACCAAAATATAACATTTAGGTTCATCAGCTCATCAGCCTTTTGGATCGATTGTTTCCAAGCAGCGTTTGTTTACGTAGGCAAAGTGCCCGAGCGGTTTTGACTTTCCGAGTCTCGGCAGCGTTTGGTAGCAGAAGACGTACAGCTGATTGAACAAATGCTGCTGGGTTGTCTGATTTTACGTCGTGGATCCTGTTTGATGGAGCAAAGCAAATACATTACGAAACATATACAAACGATACGCCGCTGTGTATGTGACAGGAGAAGCACGTCTGTGTTTGTAAATGCAAAGAATGACTTTGTGCTTGAATTGAGAACTGTGTATTCGCGACAGAAATGTCATTCAATTATAATGTACAAAATAATGGAGAGAAATATTCCACAAGCATAAGCAAACGTAAACAATATCTGCTACTGATACTTGTGCAGCAGTCACGTGGTTTCCTCACATGTAATTGATCTGGACCTAAAGTACAAATAAACCTTATGGCGGTGCCCCTGGGTCACTATAGTACCCCGGCTCTCGGCATAACGTCCGTGATGCAGTCATTCTTAGTCTGTTGATGGTTGGCGATGCGGCAATCTTCCGATAACGGATTTTCTTATGGTAATGTTTGGTGTCTCGACATCGCGGAGTAGCACCGATTTCGGATTGATGGGTACCCCAGTCACGGAGTTAAGTACACCCCTGGAAAAAATCGTGTCCCAGAAATAAGATATTTAATTGCCTCGGCCATTTTGTATTATTTGGCACCCCGGGGTACCGCCATAAGGATCAGGTGTATGTATGTTGAACTTATTTCGCACTGAACGTAGCCAACTATACTAATCGGAGGTGCGGGGGAATTACATCAAACTAAACACAAAAACAGCTCTAAAGGAATGACTTTTCAATCTAGATTATTTAAAAGTGCATATCTCCAGTGGCTTCCTATTAATTATATTATCGGAAGGAAGAGCGCTCCAGACGGCCGAAGAAGCGCATCTGAAAGCACGATGCGGTGACTGTCTTTTTTCGATGGCTAGCCAGAAGCCGTCACTGCGAGGATGACCGGAGTATTAACAGACGGGGGTCCAAGTGGAATTGTATCTAGGTGTGTGTGACTGTGTCGTCCACGATTTTAAGGCTGAGTTAATAGGAAGAAACCTTTACAGTTATGGTCAGGCATGCCGTAAATATCACAACAGGCATGCTGCTACTATGTAATTCCCAAATGGCTCAGTGGCAGAGTGAGTGGTTCATAATCGGAAGGTTTTGAGTTCAAATCCTAGATGAGGGGATGGAATGAGCCCATCATTCCTCCCGGGTCAATAAAATAAATACCAGTTTATGGAGCAGTCAAAAGCAGTAAGATTATTGTTACTTTTTTCTGCTATAAATTTCCACATGATAAGCCACTTTGTTGAGCCATCATTTGTGGCCAGGTCGAGTCTGAAAAATAAGCTAATAGCTCCGTGGGCTTTATCTGGTAAGAAAAAACATTGTTTAGTTATCTTTGTATGTTTTTAAAGTGATTTGTTTACCTTTCCTACACTATGCACTCCTATCGTGTGTTTGCATTGTTTGTTGTTGGAACGTCTTGACCCCGTGCCCCGACAGGATATCTGATAAAGAGCTCATCGGATTCTTCCAGTATGAATAAATATATATTCTGATTCTGAGTTGTCGTCTGGCGAGGTTCGCCTCCACCATAGGAAAGTGGAAAATCAGCTGCAAATACTCATTTAAGCAATACATCACTTCCTTGTGAAAGTTCTATTGCTGTGTGTTGGACTATAACTTTCGGAGAGCCTTTATTTATCTAATTTAACGCAGCGGCAAATTCTTGTCAAAAAGCCAAGGACACGCAGCTCATTTACACGTACAGCCCTTTCACAGTCCACTGCTGCATGATGGCCTCTCCGTGCCATAGGGTTCGTGGGGGTTATTTGACCATACATTAATACAGCAGCGTGAAACATGAGACAACTGTATGCCGGTTTCATCCTTGTTAATAATCATCAGTACAATGTAGCAGCCAAGCCATTCCTGGTGACTGTGGGGAAGACAGTCTGGCACTGCCTTAGGACGACAATAAACCAACTCGAACATTTTCTTTTGTAACTGACTGAAACTCATCAGACCGGAGATGTGTAGGATGGAAATAGCTAAGATTAATAACAATGCAGGCAAGAGGTGATTTAGAGGCGGAAAAACGTACGAAGACTTCCACGATGGCAGTGACGGTGCTGTTGAGGGGTGGCGATCCGCCGTCAAGTGCCATGATGGTCAGGCTGATGGTGCCCCCAGGGATCTTCTCATAGTCCAGGGCACGCGCCAGCGTCACGACTGCGGACGCCACGTGGGAGGAGGGGAGAGGACATGCGTGGAGGCATGTGCGCAATCACATGCTGGAACATCAGGCTTCGTGAGCTGAACGGTTGAAATTGTGTGTCGTTCAATTAGCCGCACTCCACTGATGAGTCTCATGAGAGTTAAAACTGGTCCAGTTTGTCAACTGCTAAAGATAACAACACGCAAACGTGTGCTGCTGCTGCTCATAAACAGCAGGAAGACACGACTTCCATAATTCCTTGCATGCGTGTCATATGACCACCACATTGGATGTACAACGCTCTCAGCCTTGCCTAGACCACCAGCCTAAAAGACTGCCGAATGCGTGGCAATGTTATTGTTCAGTCCGCCAACCCAAAATAGTGTTTGTTTTGCCGTCCCAACAGGCAGCAGGAAACAACTGCTGCTGGAAACCAGAAAGCCCAAAGGCTCATGGACGAAAATGTTCATTTATCTTATTTTTTTTTTACAAGGTGACACAGACATCTCTCTGTTTACTTGTCAGAGTTGTTAGAGTTGTGACAAGGCAGTCCAACAGTCATGTTGTATTAATCATAAGCAAAATTACAAATTATAGTTATACGTGTATACCCAGGAATGCCCTTCTGAGTCTCAAGAATCTTCATTCGGATGTTTTTTAACGGTCGGGGGCAAAGCTTGCTGTGTGTTTCATAATTAAGTAATTTGCGAGTAGAGTGATATAAAAAAATTGGCAAAAGAAGACAATTTAGACATTTGCCACGAAAAAGTATTTCATTGGCACGAACCCTGAGCTGCAGCTGCAGCCCAGCTCATTTCCCTGAGCCATAGGTTTAAACTATTTAACTTATTTTTTTATTTTAGCGGGTAAGGCCCACTGAGCTATATAGCTCTTTTTCAGAAGTGACCTGGCCAAAATTATAGCTCAATGAAGTGGCTTACCATATGGAAATGTATTGCAGCCAAATACTTTACACCGCATGCTGTTTCTAAATGTGAAGGGAAAAACTGAAGGACCCAGAGAAAAATCCAAGCGACTATGGTGAGAGAGACATGCTAATTTCAAATATACAGACATCAGGGTCAGGGTCGAGCCCACGACCTCCCGCATACCAGGCGAGGTAGTTAACATCTCGCCACCGTGGCACCCCTAGGCAACGGTGTGCACGCTGCCATACGCATAGCAATTCATGCGGCTTTGTTGCACGGAAAGGCTCTGGCCTGAGATCGGGGTTGCTCTGATAAAAGACCGGGTTAGATTTTAAAGCTCAATTATTACACCAAAAACGGTCGTGTGATGTGCCAGCGTTGGCTCCGGAGGCTTTGCTCCTGCGCCAGGTTGCCACTCGGAGTTAATTGGGGATCCTGCACGCACCGAGGTGGGTTTTGTGTTCTCAGCCCAGTGACCAATGATTATATCTATAAGAATTGATGTTTTTACTTAATTTTGCCTTAACCGGTTGTGAGAGCATTAAATTGAAAATGTGCCCAATGGAGTGCAAAATTTTTTTTCCCCACAAAGACTGCCGATTATACGGGAATATTTTAGACACTTGATGGAGAGCCCAATAAGGGAGACTAATCACCTGATTTCAAACTTTCTCTCTGCGATGTGAATTTGTTCTTGTGGTTTCCGGAGCATGAGGGGCATTTTCATTGCCGGAAAGATCTTTGATCCGTAGCAGGTGAATGTTATATCCCGTTTTGCAGGTAATTGGGAAAAATAATGCAAGAGAAAAAAAGGAAATGATTCTAATAGCATAAATGGCCCTTGAGACATTGAAGATAGATTGTCAGGCAGATTCGTGTGTTGGCACGTGCAGACACAAGTACACAAACGCGTGCATGCGACAAGCTTGTTAACATTCACATCCTGCACCGACTGCCACCGTTTCATTTAATTTTGAACCTTTGCACTCCTGTCATCTGTCAACGTCTCGCCAAATACGTCAAAAACCCACGGCGCACGCTCAGATTTCGGAGTTCATGCACACTCGCAAGTGCAGTGTCACCTCACTTGGCCTTTGCTCTCATACTAGCAGATGCGTTGTTTAAGATATTGTCTTTACATTAACTATGAAAGCTGAAATGAGAATTACAAAAAGGCTTGTTGCTTCGCCCTGAAATATGAACTGCCGTTAAATGTGTTGTCATAATTTCATACGTTGTTTAATTAAATACTTTTTAAATTATTGTTTTCTTCCCAGAGATAATGTGTGCATTATACTTTTAGGTATTTTGAGAAAACGATCACAAATCCTAGGGCTGGTCATCATTTTGTAATTACTTTAATGTTATTCATAATTTAATTGTGGGTTAGGCTGTGTAACCATCCGACCAAATTTGTGGCATGAAGACCCTCCACCACCCGACGCAGCCAAACAGATTATGTTTGTCACGTCCAGAAGTGTTTAACACAACAATTGTTGTTATTTCAGCTCGCCAGTAAGCTGAAGACCAATTCTGACAGCCAAATTTCGTAATTGTAGAGTCTTAAAACACAAACATGGCCACATAGTTGTGTAAACTAACGATAATTTACAAATCATAATATTGGCTGCGAAAGCCTACGCGTTAACCAAAATGTGAGTTTAATGTGTGCGGAGCCGCTGACGTTCACTCCGCGACCGTCTCTCTGCCATTGCCATTACAAGCGAGAGCACTCACCCCCGTAGCCGCCGGACACGGTGATGCTGAAGTAGGAGGAGTAGGCCGAGGTGGACAGGATGCTGTACGTGATCTGGTTGTTTGGTGGGGAGTCCTCGTCCGTCGCCTGGCGCGTCGCACCAGCCACAGGATTAGGAACGGTGCTGCGAGGATGCATCGCTATGGAGAATCGTCAAGCCATCCGTCCCTCCATCGCAATGCACACACAATCACTTGACTGCCCACGTGCTTCACTGTAAGATGTACGTATTTTTTTGTAGTAAGCATTTGCATTTAATATTTTAAAAATGTTTTTTCCAAGGAACAGAACGCATCGAAAAGGACGCGAATTGAGAAGGATTGATGACATCAGTCCAGGTGCAGCGGTTGGTGAATCATAACATCGCAGCGTCATGAGAGATGGGAACACTGCCGGAGCCAGTGGGGGGGGGGGGGCGGTATCGTGGCACGTACCCCCCCAATGATCCGATCAAAATCCCTCCTTTCGATCGGATCATTGGGGTTTATTAGTAATAAATCAGCATTTTGCGACCCCCACTGCCACTGTGTAGCATTATTATGTGCCTGGCACTCTATGAGATGATAGGACACTAGCCTGAGTCCATAATTGGCAAAAAGTAACGGCGCAGTTATAAGTGACTCACAGAATTGTGCGCAATTGCGAACACAGTACACGACTTCCCCGAAGGCATTCACCTTCAGCGAGCACGATGCCGGTCACACACGGTTCGAATTCGACCCTCGATCGAATAATTCGACCCTCGATCGAATAAAAAGCAAGGGACAAGTCCTTACTTGCTAACAACTCCTATAATTTTTCATTGCTGGAGGGGTTTCCCCCCCTACCTGAAAATCCTGGCTCTGCCATTGGATGGGAATAGCTTTGGGAGGCATTCATCCAGTTATGGATTGTTCATGGATGATGATGATGAAAATACTCGTATTATTTTTTTTGCCCTACATTATTCGCACTGATATCAACGTCACAAGATGCTGAACCCAATCAAAAATGTTGCAGAGAAGTGCAACCCATATGTTAGAGAGAAAGAAAAAAAACGCACATTGACCCATCGACCTCCTGTAAATAAATAGGATGAGCTTGAGGATAGAGAGGGCCAGAGGGAGAGACCTGAAAGGGCTGGCAAGTTCTCTGTGTGTGGAGATGCGGGTTTATGGAAGGGCATATGAAGAGGTGGATTGGGAAGAGGTTGCGAACAGCGGGGTGAAGACACCTGGAGAGGTGGGGTTGGATGCACGCGGATGAATCCTGTGACGGGAGTCATGACTGGAGTTACTCACGTCACAAAGCAGTAAAACGTCACTGTTTACGCCCATCCACGCCCTGTCTGCTCCAGTAACCAAGGCTCTCTGTAGAAGCTCCGAGTCAACCTCCACTCAGCATGTGGTCCCTCATTCTCTTCTAATGCCCCCATGGTCTGGGACTCGCTTCCCCAGGCCGCCCGTGCTGCTGCTGCTGTCGACTCCCTCTCTGTACTATGGGAACCTCATTTGCCAGTAAAAATATAATTGGTTTTTTACCCTTCTATCTGGCAACAAAACTGACACCTTTTTACAAGGAGTCATGTTTGTATAGACCGCAATACCTGCAGTCATAATACAAACAAAAGAACATAACTCTGATAATGTGCACTGTCCTTGAAGTTGATTGGTCCACACCCGAGACAGCTTTCCTTAGAGCCTAGTCTCACATGGGTTGGACCAGATGACGCCAAAAGGCGCCTTTTGGCGTCATCTGGTCCAAAAGGCGCCTTTTGGCGTCATCTGGTCCAACCCATGTGAGACTAGGCTCTAAGGAAAGCTGTCTCGGGTGTGGACCAATCAACTTCAAGGACAGTGCACATTATCAGAGTTATGTTCTTTTGTTTGTATTATGACTGCAGGTATTGCGGTCTATACAAACATGACTCCTTGTAAAAAGGTGTCAGTTTTGTTGCCAGATAGAAGGGTAAAAAACCAATTATCCCTCTCTGTAGTTAAGTTCAGGCTCAAGGCCTTCCTCTCTTCCTCTGCACGTGATTGGCTGCTTCTCTCCATACAATATAAATATGTCCACTCATTATGTACAGAGCCTCGAGATGCAATTGCATTTAGATGCTATATAATCCAATTGGATGTTTCTCCGCTGGTACAGACATTGTTTTCCAGAGTATGCAGGGGTAGCGAATGCTACAGTGGGTGCAGAGCTGTGTCTGCTTGCTCATCACCTCTCTTCTGGGCCAGGTTGAGTTACATTTGAAGGTTGATGATCCACACAGCATATTGTGCAGTGCACCAGTCTGGGCAGTTAATATTACATCTCTATGTGCGTCTATATGCTGGGCTGGGCATTAATATAAAGCAATGGAAATCTGAGATTGAAATGCATGCTTCATCTGGCAGAAGGGAAACCTGAAAACTTTAGCCATTTTTTAGAATAGTTTTTAAAGAATTTAAATGTGTATAAAAACAGCGATTGTGCAACTGCTCCCCAGGCACTGCTTAACCCTCGCGTGTCTCTACTCGGCCTACGCGGTTTCGTTTCTAACGGTACTCGTTGCGATTCCATTGGGAAAAAATGAAGAATATTTCACATTACACTTTATTACTTTATTAATGAGAATATGTTTTATGAAGAACGATTAGGTTGGATTATTTGAGCGTACATCTCTTCACTTATTGCAATATATGCTCTTAAGAACCGAGTGCCCTTAGATGTGACTTCAATTAAAAGTCACAGAAATATAGCGGCTTTTGGACTCTCGGACAGGTACATATATTTACAATTTAATAATTTCCCGGTGAGTGCACTATCTTGTAGCACAGCGAGTCGAGTAAGGGTTGCATGAGCAAATGAGAATGAGGTTTAGGATCAATCAATAACTCCGTAATTGCTCGCCCTGCCTACAGCACGGTGGCTTAATTACACATACTTATAGCCTATTAAGCAAAAGATCCAATTATACATCTTTTGGAGTACAAATCTTCTACCAAGATGATGTTTTGTTGTTGCTTCCCTTGCAGTTTGTTTAAAGAAGGAAAAGGCAAACAAAGCCAGGGGTAGGTGGCTTTACCTGAATGTTTAAAAGGGCATTGGCCTCCGCGTATTAATAGCCAATTACCCAGGGTCGTTATTAAAAATGTAGCGGCATAACAAGATCCCGTTCATAATTTAATGAGGTTCATCGTTGCCGAGCCAAATGGCGATGCTCTTTAATTGTGCTACATTAGAGGTCTCACTGAAATGGATCCCAGGGCTCGCTCATGATTTACTGAGTAGCAGACGGAGTCATCTCCTACAATCACTTGCACAACAATAAAAAAAAATCCTTCCCGTCTTGGTACGTTTGTATATTCAAGCACAAGACAACGATTTCCCCTGGTGTAGCCGGCAACAGACTGTTGGGGCAAGTGCTGTTAGCGAGTAGCAGCGCCTATGAAGGCCGGCACAGCACACGAGAGGGTGGGTGGCCAGCACCACGCCCGGCCGCCTTTGTCTCCCCAGTGACGATGTTTACACACCACACCGGATACTCATTTAAGGCTGAGTCTACCAAGTGGAGGCCCAGGACTGGTTCAGATAATCGTCACTGGTGTTGGATGGGTTCGTAGCGCGGTACGCTAACCGCTACACTATCGCTACTACTTTATTCACGCACACGCACATAAAAATTGTCAACAGTAAAAGTGATTTTCTGCTCAAATGAGCACTGAGGTGACGCACTGAGCCAGTTGTGGATATTATTTGGAGAAGGTGGGGGCGAGTATTTGCAGAGGACAACCACTGTTGACTTCCCAACAAAGTTGTCCTCATTTTATCGACCCTGGAGGAGGTATGATGGGCCGAGTGAGCCCACAAGCAGGATTTTAAGGTCGCATCTTCTGTGCCACCTAGCCGGTATTGTCACACATTTCTACTTGTAAATTTATGCGTGAAAACCGCAGGTTAAAAGCACAAAGAGTAATTCACATTGCATGTATTATACTCGTGTAATTAAATTTTTAGGCGAAGCACGAGGGCTGAGTGGGAGCTACAGTCCATCATGGCACTCATATTAATTTCTGCACATGACTCTGTTCTTGGCTTCGACAGCCCCCAGTACTTCCTTGGTGTTTTTTTTTCTTCTAATATGCAGAGGGAGAAAATTGAAAACATAATGGCCATCTAATGAGCTCTGCCTCCTCGGGTAATGCCATAAATACTTTGCAACGTTACAACTGTTCCTTGGCCTGTCTGACCAACCCTGTTACAGCGCCCTGAGTGGGAACGGTGATGCATGGGTGTCGTTAGCAGCGCACTATAATTAAGCTCCATGCAGGCTTCTCGAGTTTTCACCCGGCAGCGGAGAGCATCCCTTCTAACCCGGTGAGCTCAGTGAAGCCAGTAAACTGTAACCTCTGTTTATGCGAAGCCGGTTTGGGTTGGGTGGAGTATGTTTGTCCAAATTTTTTTTTGCATCTTATATTTTCTTACTTTCTCATTTATATAGTGCCTTAACCAAGGCGCTGAACAGAGAATTAGCAGTTTTACATTGAAACGGTGCGATAATGTTGATGAGGATGGTACTGCGTGATATAACAATGCTTGAAATGCACGATGAGTGACAATGAGTAGTTGATGATAATGAGTGAGTGTGATGAATGGGTAGGGAAATTGGGAAGAGAAATTATGGTGTTAAATATAGGTAATGGTCGGGGAATTAGGAGCTGGGGTAGGCGAGGCAAAATAAGTGTTAAGGTAAGAATGAAAAATAGTCAGTTAGCCCGATTGTTTGACATGTAGGGGAAGTTTGTTCCAGTGTAAGGGGGCTAGAAGCGGTACGTATAGTGATGATAATACAGTAATTATCATTTCCCTGTGAACCCTGGAAATACTTTCTGAGTCTCAGGACTTACCGTTGGGAGGGTCCGGTTTTAAAAAATGTGGCTGTTTTATTTTATCAGTGTCATCATCATCATCATCTATGGTCAATCCACTGCTGGATGAAGGCCTCCCCAAGATTACTGGCATAAGGAACCCGAACAGTGGATGGGTTTGTGAAGGGGAACCAGGGCTGGTTAAATTGTCAATCACCAACCAACTGATCTTAGCTGTGGCTGGGAATCAAACTGAGGTGGCCCCGGATGCATCGTGCAGTGCGCTCATCGCAGCACCACTGCTCCACCCAGGGTCAAGTTTAACACCTGGGAAACAAAGGCTCAGCGTGGTGTGGCCAGACCACCGCCGCCGCCCCTCGTGCCCCACGCACCCCTAACAAGGTGGTCGCCTACAAATCCTGCTCCATACAAAATAAAGTTACCATATAAATGTCTGTAACTTACCTCATAATGAGAATATTTTTTTAAAAACGCTGTTATGATGTTTATTTAACACATTTGTATGCATCTAATGTTGGTCTGCCCCAGTTTCCTCTCCGGGTCCATACCTTCAATCCCTACTATAATCACCCAGAAATGTCTGTCCGTCCCACGCGTGACGTCACTCCACATGAGGCCCACCCCCCTCATTAATATTCATGAGTGGGTGGATTTTTACACTCACGCAGAGGAAGGTCGAGCCGAATTAAATAATGTATTACGCAAAGTCGCTTCAAATATGACGTTTCTTTACAGAAAGTGACGGTAAAAAAATTAATCTACACAGCACAGTGCTACATCCGTGTGTGACGTCACCGCAAAAGAGCCACTCCCTTCATTAATATTAATGCTCGTGTGGGAATTTACACTCACGAACAGGAAGGTCATGGACTCCCCATGCCGCACACCGCCCCTCATTAATAATCATGAGCGGGTGACGTCACTCCCCATGCCGCACCCCGCCCCTCATTAATAATCATGAGCGGGTGACGTCACTCCACATGCCGCACCCCTCCACAATAACCATTCGCGGGTGATGTCACTCCACATGCCGCACCCCTCCCCAATAACCATTAGCGGGTGACGTCACTCCACATGGGACAAACCCCCCCTCATTAATAATCATGAGCTGAACAATTTTTCTATTGAATCTTTCAGATTTACTGCAATATACACCCATCCTTGGACGGGCAAAAAGCTAGTATTTGTTTAATCATGCACACGGCATAATGTACATTTTAACCTTCATGTTCAAACGGTGAAATTACCTATCAAACTTCAAAAGCCACAGTTCCCCAAATCATACATCAAAACGACACAACAATTAAAATAATTTTCCAAATGTCCCATACATATCAATTGCTCTTGTAAGGTTCAAGCACTCCCCTAACCTTGTTACAATTGCATATAATTTCCCACGTTCGTTTAAATAATCACACTACATAATTGCATGTATCCTTAAGTGCGTGAATTAGTGCACGCACATCATCCTGGGAACATCTTTAATGAAACAAGTTGCCGTACATAAACAAACACTAATGAAAATTTTCAGGTTCAGTTGCTGCAGCTTAAGGGACGAGGAATGATGCCGGTTGCTCTGGTTGTGGCATTATCCTCTCCATAAAAACGCACACACGGCAGTGTCAGAACAAATCTCGTCATTATTTATTGACACAGGGATTTCCTATACTAATACTATTTTTTTTAACCAGGAGCTGAGCTGTATAGCTCTTTTTCAGAAGCGACCTGGCCACAAATGGTAGCTCAACGAAGTGGCTTACCATGTGGAATCAGAATATTTGTTTATACTGGAGGAGGAATCCAATTAGCTATAACGCTCTCTTACACAGATGTCCAGTGCCTCACGTAACAGCTCCCCATGAGCACCGGCCCAGGAATCTTGTGAATAGTGTAAACCAGGGGTCCTCAAACTACGGCCCGCGGGCCACATGCGGCCCGCCGAGGACATTTATCCGGCCCATGGTCACTAATTGGGCTGCGCTTGTGAGCACTACGTCGACACTATGAAACTCAACATAAAGATAAATATGATTGTTTGGTCGGAGAAGTGAGAAAAGATAAAATATTAAAACTGAAAAATACATTAACAACTCAGCAAAATACTTTTGTGAAGCAGAAGCAGCTAAATATTTCATCACTGCGAGCAAGTTTTCAAGTTGCCAAGCTAATAGCGTGCACTGGCAGATCATTCGTGGAGGGAGAATTTGTTAAAGAATGCCTTCTTTCTGTTGCCAAAGAGATGTGTCCAGAGAAGGCCGATTTATTTAGTACAGTGAGTCTTTCAGGACCTACAATTACACGGAGGATTGAAGAAATGGGAGACAATTTGCATCAGCATTTGCAAAACTTCGCAAAAAAACTTTCCTATTTTTCCTTGGCACTCGACGAAAGCAATGATGTTCGTGATTCTGCACAAATTCTAATTTTTATTCGTGGGACGAATGACTATTTCGTAGTCACAGAAGAGCTTGCTGCACTGCAAAGCATCAAAGGAACAACTACAGGAGAGGATATCTATGAAAAGGTTTGCCAAACTGTGAATGGTTTGGAGCTGAACTGGGCTAAACTAGCCAGTGTGACAACTGATGGTGCTCCTAGCATGGTGGGGTCTAATAAAGGAGTAATTTCGATTTAAAGCTTTCGTGACTGCAGGGATTCATCTTCTTGGTTCTTTCGGTAAAGTCACGTTGAAGGGAAGTAATAAAATAATAAAAATAAAACATAATAAAACAATTCTCACGACGTTTCGGCCACAACGCAAGCAGCCATCCTCAGGCGAAGAATGAAACACCCCAAGCTTGGAGCGTATATTTAAGCTGGGTTAGAGGGGGGGGAGGTGGGAAGAAGAGCGCCTAAACAAAATAATTTGCATATCAAGAGGAATTCAGCATATGGAAAATGCGTAGGAGGTGGGCGGGGGGGGGTTCCAAATCAATACTATGCCCGTGCATTATGCAGGATTAGCAGCATCAAAGGGGGGGGGGGAAGGGGGGGAGCATTAACAAAGGAAAGGAATGTTAATAGTATGTAGCTGTAGTTACTAAACAACCACGTAAAAAACTACAGTATAAACTGCATGACAAACTAAAGTATAAACTACATAGCATCATCAGTAAACTTACTATACTCTACAATAAGCTGAGTTACTAACAGTAAGTAATACATGAAAAATTCTACGTTGTAAAAAATTATATAATATGCTTCCATCTAAACTTTATTCTCTTACATCACACGCGTCTATACCGTACTATATACTTCCATAGGCAAAACCAACATTAAATTACATACTGTATTGCTATAAACCACCCTATACCTTATACATTTTTAATATAACACTATGTATTATTCTACCCACCCTAATGTGTATCAAAATGGTTTATTACGTCCTTCCAGTGATTGCTAAGCCAGAATCCATCTTCTCGGTTAAAATTGTCTCTGTGTTTGTAAATGTGGATCGCCTCATGTACGAATCTCTCATGATAGCCAGATGGCTTGCAGAGAACCTCTGTCTTGGAGAAGTCAATGTCATGTGAGCCCACTGAGTTGTAACAGTGATCTGCCACGGCTGAGGTGTTTGTCCTACAGTGTTTCAGGTCAGCTTTATGTTCACGGATGCGGTCCGAGACATGTCGTTTGGTTTCCCCAATGTAACTGCTACCACAGAGGCAACTTAGTTTGTAGACACCAGGGTACTGTATGTCTGGAACCACATCTTTTACAGACGGTACCAGATCACGGATTTTATGTACTGTGTTGAATCGGACCTGGATCTTGTGTTTAATCAGGATTTTGGAGATCTTTTTTGTGACCCCAGCAATGTAGGGTAAGGTGATGGTCTTGAAAGGCTCCTCAACAGGATCCTTCTTGGTGGTTGGAGTGATGGCTTTGCGGATTGTGTAGTCGGAGTAACCATTAGCCTTAAGAGCTTGGCGTACGTGTTTGAGTTCACTGGAAATGTGTTCATGGTCGGAGATGCATTGGGCTCTATGATATAGAGTCTTGATGAGGGAATTCTTCTGGGATGGATGGTGGTGGGAATCCGGTTTTAGATAAGCATCCGTGTGGGTGGCTTTCCTGTAGACAGAGTGGCTCATTGAACCATCAGGTCTCCTTTTGATTAGGACATCCAAAAAGGGTAGCTTGCCATCATTTTCGACTTCCATGGTGAATCTGATGGCTGGGTGTATGGAATTGATATGGTCGAGAAATTGGTCTAGAGCAGGCCGGCCATGTGGCCAGATGACAAAAGTGTCGTCTACGTACCTCTTCCACAAGGTCGGGCGTAGAGTGGCAGTCTGGATGGCGTCCGTCTCAAATTTCTCCATGAAGATGTTGGCTACAACCGGAGATAAGGGGGAGCCCATTGGGGTGCCCTCAATTTGCTTGTAGAAGGTTCCATTCCAGGTGAAGTATGTATTGGTTAAGCAGTGTCTCACCAGGGGGGGTACCCCAGCATTCAGTCCTTGATGAACCAAGTCTTCAATGAAAAAAGATCTCCAAAATCCTGATTAAACACAAGATCCAGGTCCGATTCAACACAGTACATAAAATCCGTGATCTGGTACCGTCTGTAAAAGATGTGGTTCCAGACATACAGTACCCTGGTGTCTACAAACTAAGTTGCCTCTGTGGTAGCAGTTACATTGGGGAAACCAAACGACATGTCTCGGACCGCATCCGTGAACATAAAGCTGACCTGAAACACTGTAGGACAAACACCTCAGCCGTGGCAGATCACTGTTACAACTCAGTGGGCTCACATGACATTGACTTCTCCAAGACAGAGGTTCTCTGCAAGCCATCTGGCTATCATGAGAGATTCGTACATGAGGCGATCCACATTTACAAACACAGAGACAATTTTAACCGAGAAGATGGATTCTGGCTTAGCAATCACTGGAAGGACGTAATAAACCATTTTGATACACATTAGGGTGGGTAGAATAATACATAGTGTTATATTAAAAATGTATAAGGTATAGGGTGGTTTATAGCAATACAGTATGTAATTTAATGTTGGTTTTGCCTATGGAAGTATATAGTACGGTATAGACGCGTGTGATGTAAGAGAATAAAGTTTAGATGGAAGCATATTATATAATTTTTTACAACGTAGAATTTTTCATGTATTACTTACTGTTAGTAACTCAGCTTATTGTAGAGTATAGTAAGTTTACTGATGATGCTATGTAGTTTATACTTTAGTTTGTCATGCAGTTTATACTGTAGTTTTTTACGTGGTTGTTTAGTAACTACAGCTACATACTATTAACATTCCTTTCCTTTGTTAATGCTCCCCCCCCTTCCCCCCCCCCCTTTGATGCTGCTAATCCTGCATAATGCACGGGCATAGTATTGATTTGGAACCCCCCCCCGCCCACCTCCTACGCATTTTCCATATGCTGAATTCCTCTTGATATGCAAATTATTTTGTTTAGGCGCTCTTCTTCCCACCTCCCCCCCCTCTAACCCAGCTTAAATATACGCTCCAAGCTTGGGGTGTTTCATTCTTCGCCTGAGGATGGCTGCTTGCGTTGTGGCCGAAACGTCGTGAGAATTGTTTTATTATGTTTTATTTTTATTATTTTATTACTTCCCTTCAACGTGACTTTACCGAAAGAACCAAGAAAAGGAGTAATTGCTCGCATTAACCAAGAGATGGACAAACATAACCATTCTCATCCAATAGCCATACACTGCCTCATCCACCAAAAAGTGCTGTGTAGTAAATCACTGAAGTGGGACTCTGTTATGAAAATTGTGGTATCTTGTGTTAACTTCATTAGAGCTCATGCACTAAACCACAGACAATTTCAGGAATTTCTGTCTGAGCTAAATGTTGACTATGAAGATGTTCTGTACCACACAGAAGTCCGTTGGCTGAGTCGAGGGAGAGTTTTGAAACGTTTCTATGACTTACTTCCACAGATTACAGCTTTTCTGCTTTCAAAAAACAAAGAAGTACCAGAGTTCAATGATGCAGAATGGAAATGGCACCTTGCCTTTCTGACAGATGTAACAGAGCTACTCAACAGTTTCAATGTGCAACTTCAAGGAAAGGGGAAGCTCATCTGTGATATGCAATCACATGTCAAAGCATTTGAAGTAAAATTAGGCCCCCTCATCAAACAAGTGAAGGAGGAAAACTTCTGCCATCTCCCCACAACTCAAAATCTGTTAGCGGAAAAACCATTGGTTGCATTCCCAAACAAAACATGTGTGGATTCACTGGAAAAATTGCAAAAGGAGTTCCAATTTAGATTTGAAGAGCTTCATATCCATGAACAGGACATACAGCTTTTCCGTAACCCATTTTCTATTGACATTGAAAATGTGGATACAATTTACCAAATGGAACTGGCTGAACTGCAGAATTGTGACTCTCTGAAAGACGCATTCAAGTCAAGCAGCCTTCATAATTTCTATGCATATCTCCCCTCTGAGACATATCCTTATCTCAGGAACCATGCACTCAAAATGGCAACCATCTTTGGCAGCACTTATGTCTGTGAACAGACTTTTTCCAGAATGAAACATTTGAAATCTCCAACCAGATCTAGACTAACGGATGCACACTTGCATCACTTGTTACGACTAGCAGTGACAAATATGGAACCGGACATTGACCATCTCATTAGCCAAAAGCAGGCCCATAGTTCCCATTGAAATACTGGCAAGTTTGTTGATTTAACTTTACTTGTTCTTCATTTTAAATATAGTATTTGTTCCCGTTTTGTTTCTTCACTTCAAAATAAGATATATGCAGTGTGCATAGGAATTTGTTCATAGTTTTTTTAAACTATAGTCTGGCCCTCCAACGGTCTGAGGGACAGTGAACTGGCCCCCTGTTTAAAAAGTTTGAGGACCCCTGGTGTAAACCATGAGGACTGGGGAAAGTAGGCAACTGTGCATGATGGCTAATTATTTTTGCTATTATATACCGGTTTCCCTCGCTTTATGCGGTAGATGCGTTCCAAAAAAATGGCGCGCAAAGCGAAACCGCACAAAAGTAGCTCATACGGTACACAGAATACTATGCCATATCCAACCGCATAGCCACATGTAATTTTTGGGTCGAAATAGGTTCGCCGCATTATACGTGAAATAGCACAAACTGAACCCGAATAAAGTGAGGGAAACCTGTATTATAATGAATGTAATCCAGCACTGTTGTGACCTCCCTTCTCATATGCGTCAAGGTGACACACCCTGGCTTGTCTGAAAAAGGGCGACGGCAAGTGAGGATTAATCTCCATTTGTCCCATCTGAATGGGAAATGTGTTGCCCCCCTCGTGAACGTAGGTTATCTCGGGATGCTCCGGTTTTCTCGCAGTGTAAACACGAGCATTAAGATGGCTGAAAGCATCTTAATGCACGTGCACCTCCACGTCTTGCGGATCGCACAGCATTACGTGATGCAGTTTCATGAACGACGCGACTATACGGTGCTGTTACGTTGGCTCAAAAAGATGGGAATATGTCCCGAGAGAGATCAGTGGTTGTGTTTGGTGTCTAGTATGCACAAGATCCGTGGGTTCAATCCCGACCCTGACACCTGTATATTTTTAGTTTTTGGTGTCTCTCTCCGCACGGTCGTGTGGATTTTTTCTCCAGCTCCTTCAGTTTTTCCCACCACGTTTAGAATCAACGTGCCTTTACATTATTTTTCTGCTGTAAATTTCCACGTGATAAGCCACTTTGTTGAGCTATCATTTGTGACCAGGCCTGGTAAGATAAAACATAGTTTAGTTTGATTTGTATATATATATTTTAAAGGGATTTGTTTACCATTCTGATACTTTACACTCCTATCATGTTTTCCGTATTGTTTCTTGTTGTTACGTTCTGACCCGCCCCGACTTCACATCTGTGAAAAAGAGCTTTCTAGCTCATCTGATTCCTCCAATATAAATGAAGATTATGATTCTGTCTGGTGGGGAGGTAGAAAGTGGAGGGAGGAGGAAGCGATGGAGGAAGAAGGGAAGGAGGAGGAGGGAGGGCCCAGGCCTTACCCGCACGCGCACGACGGGCGTGAGGGAGTTGTCGTTCTCGTGCGCCGTGCCCACGTAGGAGTCGCGCTGGAAGACGGGCGTGTTGTCGTTGACGTCCAGCAGGTTGATGCGAACGCGACCCGCCGTCTCCTGGCCGCCGCCGTCCCGCGCCATCACCGTCACCGTGAAGCGCGGCGTCGCCTCAAAGTCCAGCGCCGCCGCCACCGAGATCAACCCCGAGGCTGGGTCGAGGGAGAACCTCGAAACGGGGGGCAGCGCGAGGGAACGACGTGCAGGGTGGAGAGGTTTACATCGTCGGCAATGCAGCAGGCAGGCACAGTGTTGCTTTGTGCTTGGTAGTAATAACATAGCAAGGTTAAAGGGGCTGGCATAGTGAATTAATAACTTGAATACAGCGGACAACACAGAGCAGTCTCGAGCACAGTTTAGCTTCATTTTTAATTCTATGTCCATGTCTGTTGTTTTAGAAACGTACATTTAGAGTATTTGGCTGCCATAAATGTCCATGCGAATAGTCACTTCGTAGAGCTATCATTTGTGGCCTGGTCGCTTCTGAACAAGAGCTCAGTGTGCCTTACCTGGTAAAATACAAATATCTTATTTTATACTGCGTTGCTTTTGCACGTTGTATTTTGTCTGCAATCACTTCCTCGCTGAGTGATTCTCTGGTTATTTTCTGAAGTAACCAGGTGTTCCGGTGCCTCAAGTTGTGCTGCATGGCAGGTGCGGTGTCTATGATGATGACGATCATGATGATCCAGCGTCGTTGCTAGAGCAGTAGATCTCCCCACTCACGACAGTGGGTTCAAATCTTGAACACAACTGACTTGTCCTTGTCATTGTCATAATTACCATCATCAGCTCCATCATAATTGTAAGGGGTATACAATTAATATTGCCTGGTAAAGCATGGGGTGCTCATCAATGTTCATTCCAGAGAGGGCCTTGTCTCAGCAAAGGAATGTGGAATTCAATAATGGTTGTCCTACAGACACTGACCTTTGCCCCAGGACTTTATAAAACTCATTAAGTATGGGGATACTTAATCTTTTTTGATGTAAAATATGTAAAACAGACCCTGCGTCTCCTCCTCTGACTACTGCATCATTTCACCCCTTCAAGGTGATTGTTCTACATGCAACAAGATCGCAGATAAAGTGTTGTTGTTATTCTAAATAAAGGGCATATATCTTGCAAGTTGCACTTACTTATCCGAGTCATCGCTGAAGTGGTAAGAGACTTGCCCAAACACACCCGCATCAAGGTCGGTCGCCTGGAATAAAAATACAAAAACACGAAGACAAAGACGAAGAATATTTTACATATTTTGAAATGTAATACGTGCAAACATCAGCAAAACATCTCCCGGTGGTAAACGGATGTTTTGAATGCATTTAGATTCAGCGGTCCAGGGACCGGTTTCGTGGAAGAAATGTTTTTCATGGACCGGGGGGGGGGTCATCATTGGGTCTTTCCCCCTTTTCAAAGACGCTCTCCGGCGACGTTTGTTTTTTTACTCATTTTGGCTAGGGGTTAGCTTGTGGGCTTACCAAAACTGTGATTGAGACAAGTGCGCAGTGCGGGAAAGAGGCGCGGACGGGAGTGGTGAATAATAAAACAATGGGCGGGCCACGCGCGGACTCACCGCCCTCACCTCCTGCTGCTGTGCGGCCCGGTTCCTAACAGGCCACGGACCGGTACCGGTCCACGTCCCGGAGGTTGGGGACCCCTGCTTTAGATAGTTTACATTTTTACTACATCTAACCCCAGGAACATTCTGAATGCACTTCTCATATTAAACACTGGTCTATCCTGTTACAATATCCTAAGACACTTTACCAGACATGTATGGGCCTACATTGTTGTTATGTAACATCAGTGGCACAAAGTTTGCCCAATGATTATTTTCTGCTGGTTCACAGACCCCAATTCAAAATGCCATGTGCAAGCATTGACCTCAGTTTAAGTTGCAAAAACGGCTGCTTATCTGTCAGTTAGCAGTGGCAGCCAAGTTGCATGCAGGTAGAGACCGATGTGTGTCATGAAGCTCTGCGAGTACGCAGTCTCGTGCACGCAGAGGGAGGAGACAGATGCACTGTTGATTTGGGGCTCCGTTCCCACCACCCAAACTGCCATGCGTGGCAGAGGCTGCCGTAAGAATTATTGCAGGGCATTTATTCTGCAATTGTAATGACCTGCATGCGCTTTTTGATTTCTTTGCGGGAATTTGTAGATAATTTTCCAAGTTATATTTATCTCCCTCTTCCTTGACTGGGGCGAGAAATAATTTTAATTCTCCCATTCACAACATTAGCCCCATAATTCAATGCGATAATGGCGCTTTTATCGTCCCACCCACCCGGCAGGAGCCTCACTGCGGAACACAATTCACGGTCGGTAATTAATTTCCCCCTCCCCCACACAAACAAAATAAATTGTCTGCGAATATTTTTTTTAAAACCTATTTAGCCCTTCGCCCCGTCGGTCCAAAGCCTGACTCACGTGCCAGTGATTAAGTCCGCGTTCTGGATAAGCGGCGCCAGCCATTGCGCCGCGTCGAGCTAATCGATGCATCCTGCCGTGAGAGCACCACCCCCCCCCCCAGCGCCATCTAAATAGAAATCTCGGCAGACCACGCGACGCGCGGCCACGCCGACCCGAACCGCCGCGGACGCTTGCGCCCGTGCGCTCGGACAAACCTCCCCGCCCAACACTCGCCTCCCCCCACCGCAATGCCACTCATCCTCCACGCCGCCTTCGCCCGCGGCACGGGCGCAGCGCGAGCGGAAAACGCGGTTATCCGAGAAACTCTGAGCTGAAAGCAAAACGGGCGAAGTTGCTTGTGCAGAGATTGGCCCTGTTGCGCGTGAATGTATAGACGGGAGAGGAGTGCATTAGCGTTTAAGAAATCGCTTGTGTCTCTGTGCGGCGAGGCTGCTCAGCTTTTGTTGGGTTTGGTAATCCGGTGGTTTTAATACATAATTCTCCCCAATCTACAGCATATCTTCCAATTGATCGCATACAAGCGTGTGATTATCCCTTTCATTTTCAATTATTCACAATCAACGAGTGCATCTGACTTAATTTTTACCAGTGTTGGCAGTGATGCAGTGGTTTGCACGCTGCACTAATTTCATGAAGCCCTTAATAAAATTAATGTGCACAAACAGTTGCATGAAACCTTAATAAATAGCAAGGAACTGAAAATAAAGATAAGTTCTAGATTTGAAGCTTTCGTGACTGCAATGATTAATATTCTCAGGTTTTTTTCTTTTTTTTCTTTTTTTTTTCTTTTCGGTAAAGTCACGTAGGTAAAAACATTAAAATTAATGAAAGTAAAATAAAACAAAACAAAAATAAAATTCACGACGTTTCGGAGGCAACACAAGGCAACACAAGTCTCCGTCATCAGGTGGGACCGTCACAGCCGAATTAGCCTCCTCGATGCAGCTAATTCGGCTGTGACGGTCCCACCTGATGACGGAGACTTGTTGCCTCCGAAACGTCGTGAATTTTATTTTTGTTTTGTTTTATTTTACTTTCATTAATTTTAATGTTTTTACCTACGTGACTTTACCGAAAAAAAAAAACTGAGAAATAAAGATAAGCTACATTTGCAAGTGCTTTTATGGTTCACCTTGAAAAATGCAGGACCTGTAAAAATATGATTCATAATAAATATTTGGATTTGGCTCTCTGATATTTTGACTTGATAGATTTTTATTCATACTTCCTGGATATGGGGCCAGTGATGCTTGATATACTACAACAAAGCGCCGTATAATTTCTACATTTGGTTCTGAGAATTGTTCTTCATCTTCTCGGTGCGTGAGCTGAAACAAAAATAATTGGCGCGTTGTAAAACCCTTGTACACTGCATGGCAATCCGTTTGGCCTTGCCGCGACTCAGATTGGGTCAGATCGTTGCCTGGCCTACACACAAAAATCAACTGTGGATTAAATTAGACTGCTGCTCTCATAGCTTGGGGACGCCTCCGTCAATTCTCCAGCAGTGGATTGAGCATGACTGGCGATGACGACGAATAAAAAAAAACGATTTAGCCCTTCGCCCGTCGGTCCCAACGCCTGGCAGGTGCCACTCACCAGGACCTGCACAACGGACGTGCCCAGCGTGGCGTTCTCCCACACGCTGACGTTGTAGAGTGGCAGGCTGAAGATGGGCCGGTTGTCGTTCTCGTTGATCAGCACGATGCGCACGCGCGCCGAGCCCCAGTGCTTCCCTGACGTTTCGTTGGCGAAAAGCTGTGACCACCGGAAACGAACGAGCGCCCGCACGCACACACACACGCATACACATACACGCACGCATACGCACACACGCACGCACGTGAGGGTCACATCCACACTCGCGCGAGGGCCCAACCGACCTCACGGCAGCTGTTAGGGGACCGTCGCTGGTGGCGTGTGGCCGCCGCGTCACCGTGCCAAGTACGTGGGTTGTCTTGCAGCTGTGGAGCTATCACAGCAGAGCAGAGAGTTTCACTTGGAGATCTTTATGGTGGTGGCTGATTGTGGAATAATAATAACAACAACACTGCCCTTTAAAGTGGCCAGGTATCTCAGAGGTCAGAGCGCTCAATTTACACCGTGGAGATTCTAGGATCGAATCCAGTCTGATCAATCCAAATTCTCAAGTATAGACAGAGTTGATGGTCTCAGCCCAGTCACTTATAACTGCACACAGCAAAATTAAGTTCAAAGCCATTTTTTACGTGATGGGGTTTATTTCTATGTTCCAGCTCTGCGAATGAACAATTACGGGTTGACCGTTATGCAATGATCATTCGCCTCAGTGACATGACGAGTGGTAAAGCATTGCCCACTACTGCAGAGGTCACATGAAGGGATCTCAGATAGCTCTGGGTTATCCGCTTCCCTGAGCCGTTATCTAACACAAGCACTGCTCTGCAAGAGGTCCGAACGGATGCTTTGTCTCATGACATGACAATGAAAGTACAACTGGGGTAGTGCAATAACCCTAGGCTTAAATTGATGCCAATGCCATTTAAAATATTGCTTTAGAATGCAAACGATGCGCTCCAATGTAACGAATTGAAATTGCGATCTCATAAATTAACCTCCATGAAAGTGAATAGCGGTATCTTTAGTTGAAAATTACTCAAGTGAGTGGAGGCGGATCGATCTGCTACAACAGAGGTAAGGAAGCTGCTTCACACTCAGTCTCCAATAGGACTCTCAAATACCTTTGGTGAGGAACCACACCTTAACACACACCTTAACGGTATCCAAAAATAACGCAACATTTAGGGCTCACATTTACGGGTTACTGTCCGTGCGAAAATGAGAAACAGTTCCCAGGTCGAACATATTCCCATACTCTTTGGTTCTGTCGGTAAAGTCACGTAGGTATAAAATTAAATTAAATCACGACGTTCCGGGCGCAACAAAGCGTCCGTCATCAGGTGGGACAACCACAGCAAGAAACAATTGCTTAAATGGGTAAAAGGGATGCTGCAACAAGAGGCCATATAGGCAAGAGAAGGGGAGGAAGAGCCATGGAGGAGAGACAGGGAGGGTGGGAGTGTGGGGTAGGGGGAGTGGAGGACACAAGCACGGCAAAACATGCCGGGGTGGGGAGGGGAAGTGGGCAGGGCTGGGAGTGGGAAGGTTAGGAAACTGGAGATGCGGATAGGAAGGAAAGCCAAAAGCAGTTATGGTTTTACCTGGTTAATAACATCCTTCCAATGATTGCTCAATCTGTATCCATCTTCCCGGTAGAAGTTATGTCTATGTTTATATATCTGGATGGCTTCATGAACACACCTTTGATAGTAGCCAGAAGGTTTGCAGAGCACCTTGGTCTCGGAAAAAACAATATCATGAGAGCCCACAGCGTTATAGCAATGGTCAGCCACGGCGGAGGTATTAGTTCTGCTGTGTTTCAGATCTGCCTTGTGCTCGCGAACACGGTCCGAGACATGCCGTTTCATTTCCCCAATGTAACAATCACCACAGGTGCAACTTAGTTTGTAGACTCCAGGATATTGCATGTCAGGAATGGACTGAATCGGACCTGGATCTTGTCTTTGTTTAATATTTTGGAAATCGTTTTGGTAACACCTGCTATGTATGGTAACGTGATGGTTTTGATCGGCGTCTCAGGGGGTTGTTTCTCCATAGTTGGAGAAACAGCTTTGCGGATAATGCGGTCCAAATATCCATTGATCTTAAGGGCCTGGTGTACGTGTTCCAGTTCACTGGCTAGGTGGAGTTGGTCAGAAATGAAGTGAGCCCTATCGTGTAGTGTTTTGATGAGGGAATTCTTCTGTGCCGGATGGTGGTGGGAATAAGGTTTCAGATAGGAACCTGTGTGGGTGGCTTTCCTGTAGACAGTGTCCCAAGGAGCCATCAGGTCTCTTCTCAAACAAAACATCCAGGAATGGTAGCTTGCCATCCTTCTCCACTTCCATTGTGAATTTGATGGATGGGTGTATGGAATTAATGTGGTTGAGAAATTGGTTCAATGCTGGCAGGCCATTTGGCCAAATAACAAAAGTGTCATCAACATATCTCTTCCATAAGGAAGGACGTAGAGTGATGTCTGGATGGCATCTGTTTCAAATGTCTCCATGAAAACATTCGCTATCACTGGTGATAAGGAGGAACCCATGGGGGTACCTTCATTTTGTTTGTAGAAAGTACCATTCCAGGTGAAGTAAGTGTTGGTAAGGCAGTGCCTAACCAGCATAGCAACATCAGGGTTCAGTCCATGTTGGACTAGATCTTCAATTATTGCTAAGGTGTCAGGCACAAGAACCTTGTTGAATAGAGAAACCACATCAAAGCTGACAAGATAATCATCTGGGGACAGCGAAATGCCCTTGATTAGAGAGACCAAGTGAGCTGAGTTATGTACTGGTGAGGTAGTCCTGCCAGTGAATGGAAGCAAGGTATCAGACTGAAAACGGGCCAGCTTGTAGGTAGGTGAGTTGATAGTGGAAACGATGGGCCCAAGTGGAGTGCCTTCTATATGGATCTTAGGAAGACCATAGAATCTGGGTGGTCTAGCAGCAGAAGGTTTTAGGGAGATCAGTTTGACTGGTTCGATTAGAGAAGTTGAACTGGTAATGATATTATTGTTTTTGTAGTCAGGCTGTTAGTAGGATCTTTGTTGATTTTGGTGTAGCTGCCATCATTAAGAAGGTCCTGGATTTTATTGTTGTATGTGGTTTTATCCATGATGACAGTAGCATTTCCCTTGTCGGCCGAGAGGATGACTATGTCATCCCTCTTTTTCAAATTTGCGAGTTCAGAGCACTCGTCTTTACTGCTCTTACTAATGGGTTTCTTTGCATTTTAAGGATGGTGCCAATTTCAGCTCTAGCAACGTCTGTCGGGATGTGTCCCAAGCCTTTGAGGGCTACGTGACTGCGAAATTCAACCCTTTAGCTAGTACCGATTTTAGGCTGTCAGAAATTGGGATGTTACTCTGATTGATGACAATCTTATTAACATCTAAGTTTTAACGTGTGGATCTGGCTTATTTTTTGACAGGAGGTTGAATTTAGCGATCAAGTTAACTTTACATTTGGTTGACATTGAATTAGCAGAGGAGACTGTCATGTTATCTACATGGTCCCAATCAGAAGTGGACATTTTATCTGTTAATATTAGGTGTGATTGTAAGAGTCTTGTCTAAATTATCAAGTTCAAATCGGAACAATCTTATTCTCGCTGAGATTAGTGATAGGCTGGCTTTAAACAAGATCCATTTTCATTAGGAGAAGTGACAGCAGCAGATGTGAGTGTAAATGCGATAGGTATGACCTTGTTATCGCATCTCTTGAGGAAGGTTAGCAACTCGATTAGTTGCGCCTTCTTGTCCTGCTGTCTGTTAAAAGCTCTAACAGATGTGTGGAAACCCTCCCCGTAGAGGCGGTTCAATCTAGATTAGAAGTTCTTGTGACTGCAGGAATCCATGCTCTTTGATTCTTTCGGTAAAGTCACATAAGTGGAGAAGGATGGCAAGCTACTATTCCTGGATGTTTTGATTGAGAAGAGACCTGATGGCTCCTTGGGACACTCTGTCTACAGGAAAGCCACCCACACAGATTCCTATCTGAAACCTGATTCCCACCACCATCCGGCACAGAAGAATTTCCTCATCAAAACACTACACCATAGAGCCCACTGAATTTCTGACCAACACCACCTAGCCACTGAACTGGAACACGTACACCAGGGCCTTAAGATGAATGGATATTCGGACCGCATTATCGGCAAAGCTGTTTCTCCAACCATGGAGAAACAACCCGCTGAGACGCTGATCAAAACCATCACCTTACCATACATAGCAGGCGTTACCAAAAAATATTTCCAAAATATTAAACAAACACAAGATCCAGGTCCGATTCAATACAGTACACAACATCCGTGATCTAATCCCATCTGTGAAGGATGTCATTCCTGACATGCAATATCCTGGAGTCTACAAACTAAGTTGCACCTGTGGTGATTGTTACATCGGACCGTGTTCGCGAGCACAAGGCAGATGTGAAACACGGCAGAACTAATACCTCCGCCGTGGCTGACCATTGCTATAACGCTGTGTGCTCTCATGATATTGTTTTTTCCGAGACCAAGGTGCTCTGCAAACCTTCCGGCTACTATCAAAGGTGTGTTCATGAAGCCATCCAGATCTATAAACATAGACATAACTTCAACTGGGAAGATGGATACAGATTGAGCAATCATTGGAAGGATGTTATTAACCAGGTAAAATCATAACTGCTTTTAGCCTGTCTTCATATCCGCATCTCCAGTTTCCTAACCCTCCCACTCCCAGCCCCGCCCACTTCCCCTCCCCGGCATTTTTTGCCGTTCTTGTGTCCTCCACTCCCCCTACCCCACACCCAAACCCTCCCTGTCTCTCCTCCATGGCTCCTCCCCCTCTTCTCTTGCCTATATGGCCTCTTGTTGCAGCAGCCTCTTTTGCCCATTTAAGCAATTGTTTCTTGCTGTGGTTGTCCCACCTGATGACGGACGCTTGTGTTGCGCCCGAAACGTCGTGATTTTATTCTATACCTACGTGACTCTACCGAAAGAACCAAAGAGTATGGATCCCTGCAGTCACGAAAACTTCAAATCTAGATCGAACATTTTCCCCTTTAGTACTCAATTAGTTTGGCTAATATGCTTGCAGTGACGATAAACAACATTTGTGAGCTGTTTAGAAATAGCAGACCTTGTGTGGCTGCAGCCCGGGGCACTGGGTTGGTGGAGATTTTTGGCGGTGTTTGTGGTGTTGGTGGTGTTTGTGGTGTTGGCAGTGTTGGTGGTGTTGGCGGTGTTGGCGGTGTTTGTGGTGTTGGCGGTGTTGGTGGTGCTGGCGGTGTTTGTGGTGTTGGCGGTGTTTGTGGTGTTGGTGGTGTTGGCGGTGTTTGTGGTGTTGATGGTGTTTGTGGTGTTGGCGGTGTTTGTGGTGTTGGTGGTCTTGGCAGTGTTTGTGGTGTTTGCTGTGTTTGTGGTGTTGGTGGTGCTGGCGGTGTTTGTGGCGTTTGTGGTGTTGATGGTGTTGGTGGTGTGGGCGATGTTTGTGGTGTTGGTAGTGTTGGCTGTGTTTGTGGTGTTGGTGGTGTTTGTGGTGTTTGTGATGTTTGTGGTGTGGGCGGTGTTTATGGTGTTGGTGGTGTTGGTGGTGTTTGTGGTGCTGGCAGTGTTGGTGGTGTTGGCGGTGTTTGTGGTGTTGGCGGTGTTAGCGGTGTTGGTGGTGTTTGTGGTGCTGGCGGTGTTGGTGGTGTTGGTGGTGTTTGTGGTGTTGGTGGTGTTGGTGGTGTTTGTGGTGCTGGCGGTGTTGGTGATGTTAGCGGTGTTGGTGGTGTTGGTGATGTTGGCGGTGTTTGTGGTGTTTATGGTGTTGGTGGAGTTGGTAGTGTTTGTGGTGTTTGTGGTGTTGGTGGTGTTGGTGATGTTGGCGGTGTTTGTGGTGTTGGCGGTGTTAGCGGTGTTGGTGGTGTTTGTGGTGCTGGCGGTGTTGGTGGTGTTGGTGGTGTTTGTGGTGTTGGTGGTGTTGGTGGTGTTTGTGGTGCTGGCGGTGTTGGTGATGTTAGCGGTGTTGGTGGTGTTGGTGATGTTGGCGGTGTTTGTGGTGTTTATGGTGTTGGTGGAGTTGGTAGTGTTTGTGGTGTTTGTGGTGTTGGTGGTGTTGGTGATGTTGGCGGTGTTTGTGGTGTTTGTGGTGTTGGTGATGTTGGCGGTGTTTGTGGTGTTTGTGGTGTTGGTGATGTTGCCGGTGTTTATGGTGTTGGTGGTGTTGGTGATGTTGGTGGAGTTGGTGGTGTTTGTGATGTTGGTGGTGTTGGTGGAGTTGGTGGTGTTGGTGGTGTTAGCGGTGTTGGCGGTGTTGGTGGAGTTGGTGGTGTTTGTGGTGTTTGTGGTGTTGGCGGTGTTGGTGGAGTTGGTGGTGTTTGCGGTGTTGGCGGTGTTTGTGATGTTGGTGTTGTTGGAATTGTTGGCTGTGTCCATGGTGTTGGCGGTGTTGGCAGTTTTGGAGTGTCTTACTGTGAGGTTGTACTCTGGGTACGTCTCGTAGTCGAGGGGGTTCACCAGGCGCAGCGTGACGTCGGTGCGGCCGCGCACGGCGCCCGGCGATACCAGGAAGTCGGCGGCATTCTGTCCGGCGAGCTGCAGCGTGAAGTCGCTGTTCACTCCCTAACAGGGCCACGCGGAGGAGACACGTGTAACACGTGCGACATTACAAAGGGCTCTTCGAGGCACCGCCGATGGCCGTGCACAGAGAGAGAGAGACGCGTGGTGATATAGTTGCAGAGGCACGGCGCGAGAACCGACAGTGTGCGACGACGCGTGAAGAGATAGGGAGATACTGAGACACCAAATAGAGACGTGGAGTGAGACAGATGAAGACCCTGGGATATACATGGAGGCTGACATATGTAGAGAGATACAGAGACACACACACATATTGGCCAGTGTGGGGAAGTATGGTCACACACCCCATTACTGACAAGTGTGATTGTGTTGGGAGGCCTTTATCCAGCAGGGGACTTGCAAATGTCTGGAAATTTAAAGAGCTGTTGTCATAATTGTGTTTTCGGTTGGAGTGTCATGATGAATATGTTCGTAAATATCGGTTCATAAACTTGTAATATTGAATATGCATACAATCGCATGTGCAACAATTAATGTTTCAACGTTGTTTACAACATGGATACAACATAGAATCACGTGACCTCACCGGCCAACAGAGACCGCTCCATTTAAAGGTTTTAAAAATATATATATTAATTAAAATCATGACCTTAAATCATAACCAATTAATCGCGAGGTTATAAAAACCAAACACATCCTGAGTGTCTAGCTTTCGCAGTCAATATTGACTTTTTTCTTTTTCACTTCAGTTGTTTATCCAGGAGAGCCATGGTGAGCCGTAGCACTCTTTTATTCCGGAGGATCCTTCATTTTATCTGTCAGATGTTTTCAGCCAATTATGGAGAATTTATTATAGACGTGGGAGGAAGCCAGAGCACCCGAATTCTTCCAGCGTGAAGAAATATTATGATTCTTCTGATTCTGTTTTCTCCTTGCGAGCCAGGGTATGGCTCCTCCAGCGATGTCCATGGGAAGGGAGTTTCACAGCATTTGTGCGATCGACCAACCCTCGCCGCTGCCTCCAAGGCGTTGGGGTTAGAGGCCCGCGTGCATAGCCACCACAGCCCTGCTCTGCTGAGTGGCATCGTTTATATCCTGCTCTGGGGCAAAGAAGAGATATTTGACCGGGGAGATAGTTCAGTTCAGACGCTGGCAATTGAAGCAAACTGATTCAAATATAATAATTCAAAGGAACCCCACCTTCCCCCTGTACATGACAACAATGGAATTCAGCAGAACTCAAACTTGTCTGTCTCAGCTGCTGGAGATCTGAGGATCAACGACGACCACAATGTAGCGTAGAGCGAGAAGACAGCGTATTTGTTTGACTGCTGCAGTTGACGTGGAAAGGGCAAGAAGGATGTGTTTTTTGGAGTGAACATTCTCGTGTTTCGCTGATGTAAAGAAACCCATTAAGTGCTACACCGTGAGTCCTTCACAAGCAGCACTCATGCTGAGTACAAATCCAAATAGAGATTTATCTCCTAAACATATTTCGAGTAATTTGTATTGCGAGATTTTTAGATTTTATCTAAGATGATTAGAAATCACGAACGGATTCGAGTAATGTTGGTGCCAGGTATCATGGTGAATTATGGCAGTGAGAGAACACAGCACGCGACTAAAATTACACCTAGCCAAAAAACATCCCTCAAGCGATGTTCAAAATATGGACGTTTATTTGGCCCAACGTGATCGATTCGGGGCAGCCCGTGCCAAGCTTTCCACAAACACGGGCCCAAGGAAGGAGTTCTCCCGGCTCATTCCGCTCACTTTACGGGGGCGCTAAATCGTGACGCGGTGGCCACCAATTTCACGCACGGAAAATCTCCCAAATTGCACATTTTTTGGGGAATGAGAGGGGGCAGCGCAGCCGTGGCATTACGTCCGAGTGATTGTGACGGGTGTTGATTGTTTGATGAGTGCTTGCCCAGAAATCTGCCTCCAGTTGTAGTGTGTGGCAGATGGGTGACGGGATCTTGCAGACAATGCACCTACGTGCCAAGGATGTTTGCTAATTCATTCTGGGTTCTAAAATAAGTTGAACATCGCTGGCGTATATGTCACTGTGTGTGTGTATGGGGAGCGGTGGCGCAGGGGTTAGCACGCTGCGCTACCACCCCGATAACCCGAGTTCGATTCCCACTCATGGTCAAGACCACCAGTGACGATAATCTGAACCTGTCCTGGGCCTCCCCTAGGTCGACTCCGCCTCAAATGAGGACCTGGTACAGTATGTCAACATCGCCATGAGGGAGACAAGGGTGGCTCCTCGTGCGCCGTGCCGGCCTTCATAGGTGCTCGCTAACAGCACTTGCCCCAACAGTCTGGCACAGGCTATACGGGGGATCTTTGTCTTTATATATATATGTGTTTGCTGGTGGGGACTTTGAACATTGTCCTTATTAAATAATCTGCCAATAAAATCTACAAGCATCGCTAATCTCCTGAGCCACAATGCTTAATCGATACGCTGACATCTCACTCGCTGCCAGAGACACAACTTAGAGAGATACAGCCGATCTATCGTAAATAAATTGAACTGTTAGCCAAGGAATCCACGCTATTCCCCTGTGTCTCACATACGTCCTGCCGTACATGCGCGTGCCACACGGACCGAGCGCCTGTGAAGATTATAAGCGCCATGAGAACAATTTAACTTCTGTGCGCAGGGCACAGGCAGATTACGAATGCTCACATGTGGGCCAGCGTGCACGTGTTGTGACGCACACGGGGCCCACGTGCGCGCGTTCGTAATCTGCCTGCGTGCGCGCATTGTGACGCGCATGGAGCCTGTGGCGGTGCGCAGCCCGGCCTGCTGCACCATGCGGAAGCCAACGCAGTTAAGCGCCACGCGCTTAGCCGACGCGCTGCCAAGGGACGACGTCGGCATGTTTCACACATTCATTTGCACGGGGGAAATTATAAACTTGTACCAATTAATCACTTAGTTCTGCTCGTCGTGAAAATGGCGCTACGTGGAGTTCTGTTAATGAAGCCGGAGGCACAAGTGCTACCGGAAAGTTTCACGTTTGCAAATGAAATCACGTGATCTACTTCACAACACCGACGTTGCTCTCAAAGTGACGACACAATGTGAGATATGTTTATAGTGTGTATACACAATAATAGAGCGACAATTTGAAACAGTTTGGAAAGGAGAGAAGAAGAAGAAGATAGCAATCTCTCCACACTCTGAATGCAAATTCACACAGAGGTTCCATCCCCAGTGGAGCCTGCAAAATTGAAAGTACCACTGCCCCAACGTAAATTAGGGTCAAGTCCATTGCTCCAGAGCAGCGTCTATGGAAAAAGGGGTCTTGATGCAAATGTAATGGCTGCTTTGGTATAAAAAAACCGTGATCGGCAATTCATATATTTTCCGAGCAATTTTATTCTCTCCCCATTTTTGTGTTGAAAAAAATAACAGGCCCGTCGCTTAAATATTTACGCGAAGGGGATACGCAGATCCCTCTCAAGAAAGATTAGCGCGCGGCTGCTAAAGAAGCGCGAATGAGAATTTGGCAGTCGGCATCGCGTGTCAAGGCGACTTGGCGCATGCACGCCAGCGTGCAGTGCGTGCAAGCGCACGGACTGAAACGAACACAAGCAGGTACGCGCGCACACACACAGGCCCACGCGCAATCACTGTGCCGCTGCCACACATGCCTCGAGCTGAAGACAAAAATCGCGCAGCAGTCCGTTTTGATATTCGTTTACAAACCCAGATTTCTCGTAGGAAATAATGCAAACCCACATGCACGGATGCACAAACAAGCATGTGTGGCCAACATCAGGCTGCATGTAGTTAACCGGCGTGCAAAGGCGCGCCGCTGCTCACAAACAGCAGGAAGGTACAACTCCCATGCTCATGCCTCGGATGCGTGGCAGGCAATCACCGCACTGCACATATGAACGAGCTCAGCCTTGTCCAGACCACCGGCTCAAAGAGTTGAGCGAGTGGCCATGTTAACTGTTTCGGTCGCCAACAAAAATTAAAAAAATGTGGCCATCCCAACTGGCAGCAGTGAAACCGAGACAAGCGTTGACCGGTTTCATCCTCATTAAGACTCATCAGTACAGTACAGTCAGCCCCATATATGTTTCCAGCCTGCCACGCATTTGCCTGTTGCGATGGATCTCATCGTTGTTTGCGAAAGTGTTGTATTTCAATCACGGCTGCATGCTTTTACAAACTCAACATCGGGCTCGCATTTTCCTGTGGGTTTTTATATTCATCATCATAGTCGTCAGCCATAGTCAATCCACTGCTGGATGAAGGCCTCCCCAAGGTGTCACCATCTCCCCTGATCCCATGACGGTAGCAGATCCACGAGCGGATCCACGAGCGGATCCGGATTTAAAGGTGAACGCTGGGGGCCGTCGTCGCGCACACCTGGTCCTTGTCGACGACTTGGATGAAGAGCGGCATGGCGAAGCCGACTTGAGCCAGCTCGGAGACGGTGAGCGCGTACTCGGAGCGGTTGAATGTCGGGGCGTTGTCGTTCTCGTCCAGGATGGTCACCCCGAACGCGGTCTCCACCAGCGCGTTGCTCAGTGCCACGTTCCCCAGCATCTCGGTGGCCTTTGATTCAAACAAACACATATATCAATAATTCGAAATTGCTGAAGTTTCCCACTGCGCGAACCAGCACTGGGGTGACACTCATCACAGTTGATGTATCTGAAACCAGCAGTGGAAATTCCACATTGATATGGCAGAAGCTAGTCTCTTTATGACAACTGCTGTTGGTGATTTTATTTAATCTACAACGGTGATGATTCCCCTACATTTATGAACGAGACCGCATCACCCTTACATTCCAATTTTCGATCCCTCCACTGGCTCCCAAAATAATTCCAGATCCATTTCAAGATCCTCCATGGACTCGCCCCTGCCTACCTCTCCCCTCCCATCTCACTCCACTCCCCTCCACGCATTCTCCTACCTCTCCCCTCCCATCTCACTCCACTCCCCTCCACGAACTCTCCTACCTCTCCCCTCCCATCTCACTCCACTCCCCTTCACGCATTCTCCTACCTCTCCCCTCCCATCTCACTCCACTCCCCTCCACGAACTCTCCTACCTCTCCCCTCCCATCTCACTCCACTCCCCTCCACGCACTCTCCTACCTCTCCCATTTCATCTCACTCTACTCCCCTCCATGCACTCTCCTACCTCTCCCATCTCATCCCACTCCACTCCCCTCCACGCACTCTCCTACCTCTCCCCTCCCATCTCACTCCACTCTTCTCCACGCACTCTCCTACCTCTCCTCTCCCATCTCACTCTACTCCCCTCCACGCACTCTCCTTCATGTCCCCTCTTATCTCACTCTACTCCCCTCCACGCACTCCCCTACCTCTCCCATCTCATCCCACTCCACTCCCCTCCACGCACTCTCCTACCTCTCCCCTCCCATCTCACTCCACTCCCCTCCACGCACTCTCCTACCTCTCCCCTCCCATCTCACTCCACTCCCCTCCACGCACTCTCCTACCTCTCCCCTCCCATCTCACTCCACTCCCCTCCACGCACTCCCCTGCCTCTCCCATCTCACTCTACTCCCCTCCACGCACTCTCTGGTCCAGCAGCTAAGGCTCTCATGTGAAGTCCCCAGTCAACCTTCGCTCAGCGGGAGGTCGCTCTTTCTCCTCTGTTTCGTCTAAGGTCTGGAACGCCCGTATTTCTCCAGACACCCATGATGTCAATTCCCCACCCCTGTTCAAGTCCGGGCTCAAGGCGTTCCTCATTTCATCTGCCTCTGACTGGCTGCCTCTCTATGACATTGATTTTCCCGCTGTGCAGCGTCCTGAGAAGCGGTTGCATCTGGACGCCGTCTTCCACGCTCGTCGTTCGTGATGCTGCGTCCCGGCGCTGTTCCATCAGCACCGTCCAGTTAACCATAGCCTAACCGTAATGAAATTAATACAAATTACACGTGGGATTTGAAGCTAAACCCCTCTTTCAAAATAATTTCATCTGGCCGGTTTAATGCAATCTGTAAGTACTCTATAAACAAAATTATATTATGATTGTAATAATCCTGTCCAGCATTTAGACGAATGATATTTTTCATGAAACAACCATTTTTGGTGTAGAGGAAAATGCAGTGTGAATCTATATGGCAATAGCTGATGGAACTGGCGCCAAGGCCATTAGGTATGCGTGATAGAGGCCAATGAGCAAACAATTTATTACGTTTTAATCCAACAATACGGGGGAGTGGTTTTGTCTTAGAGCCCGAAAAGGCCACTTCTCAATCTGTGCACCATGCGGGCGAGAAGTGTGGGTCTTATTTTTGCATTCCCATTTCAGCAAAAACACCGCGGCCGCCGGAGTGCCACGCAGTGTATCCACCGCTCCACCACGCGGGTGTCGGCAGTGTAACCACCGCTCCCCCACGCGGGTCTCGGCAGTGTAACCACCGCTCCCCCACGCGGGTGTCGGCAGTGTAACCACCGCTCCCCCACGCGGGTCTCGGCATTATAACCACCGCTCCACCACGCGGGTGTCGGCAGTGTAACCACCGCTCCCCCACGCGGGTGCCACGCATGCACAAGAAGCAGCAGCAGCATTGATGTCGACCTTGATTGACTGTCCTATCCCAGGTCTCCCGCGGGATCTCAGTGGTTGCTCACCTGCCTTCAAATGAAACGTGTAAATTAAGGGAATGTTTTTAATGTACCGAGATGTTTCATTGCAGTCATCCCCCTAAGATTTTAATTATGATCAGATAGGTTTGTGCGGGATCAATCGTTCAAAAAGTGTGGAAGTGTTATCAGGCGCAACGGTCACAGTTTACGTGATTGCGTGTTTGCTCTGTATGTGTCAGTTGACACCCTGGACACCCCTTTTAAATGCGATGTTCCATCCAGACGGATTATGCAGGATGAATATTTTAATGAAAAGAATATATTCATTCAACGAGCCATGGTCTAGAATGTTGCATCGCAGATTTTTGTAGCATGGCTACATAGGAAGCTGAACTAAAATTGAAATTCTGTTCTTTGAGACCTCTGTAGATTAAACAGTGTGGGTGAGTGTGGGTCCCGTTATGAAATAAAAGCTCTTGAAAAATAACAATAATCGTGACATTTTGGATTCCTCATGACTGCAAGTGCTTGTTATGATTTTAATTATCCTGTGTAATGGTGTGAATCAATCCACTTTGTACGGCCTGTGACAAGTCCATCTCGTAGATACTACACCTCGAGCTCATTGCATTCCAAATCAGAGCCATTAAGAGCTGTCAAACGCTTCTTCCTCGCCGCCCGTGAGCTACTTCTTCAACGCCCGTGAGCTTTGTTCGCTCCTCACCGAGAGCTTCATCTGCTCCTCACCGAGAGCTTCGTCGGCTCCTCACCGAGAGCTTCGTCCGCCCCTCACCGAGAGCTTCGTCTACTCATCAGGGAGAGCTTCGTCCGCTCCTCACCGAGAGTTTCGTCCGCTCCTCACCGAGAGCTTCGTCCGCTCCTCACCGAGAGCTTCGTCCGCTCCTCACCGAGAGCTTGGTCCGCTCCTCACCAAGAGCTCCATCCAATCCTCAGGGAGAGCTTCGTCCACTCCTCACCGAGAGCTTCGTCCGCTCCTCAGGGAGAGCTTCGTCCGCTCCTCACCGAGAGCTTCGTCCGCTCCTCAGGGAGAGCTCCATCCGATCCTCAGGGAGAGCTTCGTCCGCTCCTCACCGAGAGCTTCGTCCACTCCTCAGGGAGAGCTTCGTCCGCTCCTCACCGAAAGCTTCGTCCGCTCCTCAGGGAGAGCTTCGTCCGCTCCTCACCGAGAGCTTCGTCCACTCCTCAGGGAGAGCTTCGTCCGCTCCTCACCGAGAGCTTCGTCCGCTCCTCAGGGAGAGCTTCGTCCGCTCCTCAGGGAGAGCTTCGTCCGCTCCTCACCGAGAGCTTCGTCCGCTCCTCACCGAGAGCTTCGTCTGCTCCTCAGGGAGAGCTTCGTCCGCTCCTCATCGAGAGCTCCGTCCGCTCCTCAGGGAGAGCTTCGTCCGCTCCTCAGGGAGAGCTTCGTCCGCTCCTCAGGGAGAGCTTCGTCCGCTCCTCACCAAGAGCTCCGTCCGCTCCTCAGGGAGAGCTTCGTCCGCTCCTCACCGAGAGCTTCGACCGCTCCTCAGGGAGAGCTTCGTCCGCTCCTCACCAAGAGCTCCGTCCGCTCCTCAGGGAGAGCTTCGTCCGCTCCTCACCGAGAGCTTCGTCTGCTCCTCAGGGAGAGCTTCGTCCGCTCCTCACCAAGAGCTCCGTCCGCTCCTCAGGGAGAGCTTCGTCCGCTCCTCACCGAGAGCTTCGACCGCTCCTCACCGAGAGCTCCGTCTGCTCCTCACCAAGAGCTTCGTCTGCTCCTCACTGAGAGCTTCGTCTGCTCCTCACCAAGAGCTTTGTCCGCTCCTCACCAAGAGCTTCGTCTGCTCCTCACCAAGAGCTTCGTCTGCTCCTCACCAAGAGCTCCATCTGCTCCTCACCAAGAGCTTCGTCTGCTCCTCACCAAAAGCTTCGTCTGCTTCTCACCGAGAGCTTCGTCTGCTCCTCACCAAGAGCTTCGTCTGCTCCTCACCAAGAGCTCCGTCTGCTCCTCACCAAGAGCTCCCTCTGCTCCTCACCAAGAGCTTCGTCTGCTCCTCACCGAGAGCTTCGTCTGCTCCTCACCGAGAGCTTCGTCTGCTCCTCACCAAGAGCTTCGTCTGCTCTTCACCGAGAGCTTCGTCTGCTCCTCACCGAGAGCTTCGTCCACTCCTCACTGAGAGCTTCGTCCGCTCCTCACTGAGAGCTTCGTCCGCTCCTCACCGAGAGCTTCGTCTGCTCCTCACCGAGAGCTTCGTCTGCTCCTCACCAAGAGCTTCGTCTGCTCTTCACCGAGAGCTTCGTCTGCTCCTCACCGAGAGCTTCGTCCACTCCTCACTGAGAGCTTCGTCCGCTCCTCACTGAGAGCTTCGTCCGCTCCTCACCGAGAGCTTCGTCCACTCCTCAGCGAGAGCTTCGTCCGCTCCTCAGGGAGAGCTCCATCCGCTCCTCACTGCCCACGTGCGCTGGTTGCCACTTGCGAGAAAGGCGGCTTCAGTCCAGGCGCCAAACCGGCCATAGCATCGAGGGCATTGGCTACCGCACAACGTGAGTTTCTGAAACGTACCCCGTATTTATGAAACTTACGCGTATTTTCTCCCAGAGGTAAATGTTGATTAAAGCTTGTTTGTGAACCTTCGCTCTGCCTTGAGTTTGCTTATGTCCACGTTTGTTTACGAGCCCAATAAATCACACTACCTAACAGTGCCCCATGGTAATGTGTGCCGTATGAACGATGCATTACAGTTTGGTTGTATATAGCGTCTCAATGCTGCTGCTGCTCAAGAGAGATGCTGCTGTTCCACGTTAATATAGTGCAGAGTGATCGTGATCACGCCAAGTGTGATTGTAGTTCCTGAGTGCGCTCTTCACTGCGCAGAAGCTTTCACTTTCGTTGTTTATAACTTCAGCAGCAACGCCGAGTATCCAGCTACCAACCCAATCACTTCCATTGTGCAGCATTGTCGCAGCGGCATACACATCTTACAAACAGCCAAACATTCATATTGCCCATCACTTAATCTAGGCCAGCATTACACTTAAGGAGCCCATTGACATAAAACACAGTTTACCGCCACCCTAAAGCAGCAGGTTACTTCTAATCACGCCGATGCTATCAATGACACCCCCTGTGTTTTACAACATTAAATGCATCTTTTGTTTTGGTGCCGCTGCGTTGGCAGTGGTGCACAAGCATAAACAACAACAAAAACTGAATGTGTTCGTCAGTAACACTGTGGTCACAAAAGAAGAATATATTTAAATTATTTTTTTAATTTACCAGGCAAAGCCCACTGAGCGAAAGACATTTTTTTCAGAAGCGACCTGGCTATCACAAATGATAGCTCAATGAAATGGCTTATCACATGGCAATTTAGACCAGCTAAATACTCTAGACGCATGTTGATTATAAATATGGGAAAAACCATGGAGAGAGAGTCACGGCAAACTCAAACTATGAAGACATCAGGGTTGAGGATCGAACCCACAACCTCTTTCATATCACAAATGAGTTAACATCTCGCCATTGGTGACGTCACATCTATTACGTGGTTGTGCACTTATACATGCAGAACATGCCTGTTGTCTGCGTGCGATCAAGACGCCAGCACATGTTACCACTGTGAGGATGCCACCCTGATTGGTTACGACTCCTGCAAGACATTATCAGGCAAGCCAGGAAGCGGAAGGGCTTGCGGTAAAGCTGGACTCCACTCTCACCCGGACTCGCAGCGTGAACCCAGCGGTAAATGCCACGTTCTCCCTGTCCAGGGCTCCGTTCACACTCAGCAGCCCACTCAGAGCGTCCAGGTAGAAAATATCATTTGTGTTGCCTGGGATGTGGGGTGGAAACGTACACATGCATGCAATTACTGGTAAGGAAAGATTTCACCAAAAGAAGATGCTTCTCCAACCGTAGGACATTTCACCTGTCATTTCGACAGCCAATTCCGAGGCCTTTCATTCCTGCCAGTACCACACGCCATGTTTAGATATTTAGCCTAAATCCCACCCGTCACCCAGACAAGCGCACATCACTTGTTTAACATCATAATATGTTTTCCTGGGCCCGGATATTAATTTTTGTCATTTAGTAAATCCTACTTGAAAATCGAACAGTTTCTTTGGGGGGTGGTGGGGGGGGCTAAAAAGATCCTGAAGTTTCTGCGACATTTGGCATCCAATTTTAATGGACATCTTCTCACAAGGCTTTTCTCATGTCTCCAGGGATCTATGGGATGCATGATACGCTGTAACACTGTCCTCTATGGCAGAATTGTGGTGTGGGAATTGCACACCACAAAGGAAAGACCCCCGCTCAGCCATTGACTGGGACTCGAAGAGAGATTAAATAATTATTCATTTTCTTAAGCTTTTCATTTGCACACCACTCGATCGTGGTATTATTGAGAGATTAATTCCGTCACTTTAAGCAGTTCCACGGGAAGGCAAGCACATGCCTCTTTCAGCGAGGCCGCCACACTACTGGGGGCATCTTCGCCCTACCTGACACGATCGAGTAGCTGACATTCCGCGGATTTCCCCGGTCCCCATCCTTGGCTTGGAGAGTCTGAACAGATGTTCCCTGCGTGCGAAAATTAGAAGGACAACCGAGTATAATGGTACAATAAACAAAAAAGCTTTACAGCATCTGACATTAATTATTTTCTGCCCCCCCGTGGTTGAAGGCTTTAGAGGCAACCACTGAAAATATGTTTAAGGCTACTGCTTGAATGCAAATCACTACTGTTTGAAATAAATATAAATAACTCACACATTTTAAACAGGTATTGAAGGTGGCTGAGTGGTTCATGGGTCAAAGCACTCGGCATGCACTGCTGAGATCCTGGATTAGAATTTGGGTTGCAGCTGGGTGTGTGATTAAACGAGGTTCTCGTGAACTGATGGTCTCAGCCTGGTCACCAATGAATGCACAGGACAATGATTGAATTGAACACGTGTTTTTGTCTCACCTTATCTAACTAACTTATAGGTCTGAGAATTAATAATAATTTATGAATGTCAGTTTTACTGCCACACGATGAACAAATTATCCACAGCAGGGAGTGTGGGGAGCGAGCAGTGCCCTCTCTTGTGTGGAGTCAGAGGTCACTAAAATATGCTTTTTTGTTATTCAATCAGCCTGTAACATAATGTTCTCTGCATTTCTCGATGCACTTTCCAACCCCTGTATTTTAAATGCTAGATGTGTGAGACCAGATCTGTGTAACTTTATTGACAACGGACAAGTTTTGGGCGCGTTTTACTTTCCGGAGAGTCTTATAATCCGGTTGATAAGGAAACACTAACCCGCGGGCTTTTCTCCAACGCACGGGGAGATGCACTGCTCTCTGAGTGTCCCAACGGGAACTCTTTGTCATGACATGATGCTGATAGCAATATTGAGAGATTGAGATATCATCGGCGGCATCAGGCAAACTGTTAGTCCATCGCTGGATGAAGGCCTCCCCATAGTGCTGCCAAAATTTTGATTTCGTTGGCAGAAGAAAAATGGAGGGGAGAAAAAAGCAAGATTTCCAGACAAAGGCGACACAGAGCTGCATCGTGATCGTGCGGGAGTGTCGGAGCTCTGTCCGGATGATTGAAATAACAAAACAAGGACTGTCGCTGTGGCCTCCCACCATGGCGTCAGGGGCAGGCAGCATCCATGCCGGCCGCCCTCCTCCCGAGCCAGCAGCGCACTCTCCCGCTGACAAAACCCAATGCTCACATTTCCAAAATGGATTATTGTTTTTATTATTTCACCGTGAACTTGGTTGGGTCTGCGGACAGAGGGAAGCGTGAAAAAAGCAAGGTGGGAGAGTTCCTCTTGCTCAAGTTATTTTTTTTTACCTCAAACAGTGGGACGTCATTGTATTGTAACACTCGCAAAAAAAAACATTTGTCAATGGCCACAAGATGAAATGGTGTTCTTATGTGGTCTCGGTTAATTGCAATGTATCCTTTGTTCTGTGTGTGTGTCTGCTTCTGTTGTTCAGCTGTAATTGAGCCCCCTCGTGTGCGACGGGACGAGCCTTTCATGAGGCTGATCTCTTGCAGCCCGAGCGCCTTCTGCCAAGCGACAAAAAATCCTTAAAGCTCCCCCGCCACGGAAAATATTCATAGAAAAATTTAATAAATTGCCGTACTTAATTACGTAATGAAATGTATGCAGTGCATATTAGAGTGTGTGTAGATAAGTTGAGGGTACAAAAACGAGCCAAAAGACATCAAAGCGAAATTAAAAACGCGTTAGCTGATTTTAATATGGCCACGTAAAAATAAAGTTGAGAAACTTTATTTTAAAAAGCGCAATGCCTTCAACGTAGAGTTGGGAAAATAGGCCTTTCCGAATCCTCATTTAAACAATCAACTATTTTGGGCACGCAAACCGAGCGAGGTAATCTCTGCGTTGCTTTGCCAGATGGCGTAAAAAATAGCACGATCCGGTCATTCTCTCACTCTTATGGGTTTGACTGCAGACTATCTCTAATTTCTACGTTCGCGATGTGGCAGAGGCGCCAATAACGTTACCCCCCCCCCCCCCCCCCCCATGATTCTACAATTTCTCCTCCTGACGCTTGCCCTGAAAGCCACTCCATATCTCTATTCTCTATGGCTGTACTGCCACTGTCATTTACACGTGTTTTTTCCAATGATTGTTTATCTAGGTCTAAAGTGGGTAAAGAAATGTAATAATAAAATAAAAATATTCCAAAAAATCACAGAATACAATTTTATGTGGGTTTGTATATATGTTTGTTGAAACTTATTTCGTACCGCATGGAGCCAACCGTGCTAATTGAAGGTACGGGGGAGGTGCATCGATATGCAACTGGATCTCAAGACGCGGTACAGAAACAGTGGGCATACTTATTTTGTACATAAAGAGAGAGAAACCGAGAAACCCGAGGAAGCCAGTGACGGCTATTATAATACAATGGACAGGAAGGACAAGAAACAAAGGGCTTGCATAATGCGCATGCATAATATACGTTGACTCAATAATTCCCCCCCCCCCCCCCCACTTTGCACAAGACCGCAGAAGTGTGGTCACCACATCTATGCCTCTATATAAGGAACGAAATAGGTGGACTTCTACACAAGTCTGGCTGTCGCCTGATGAAGCTAGTTGTAATTACTGGCGAAACGTCGTACTCAGATTGTAAACGTTGTGGCTTGGCTTTCTAACACACAACCGGTGGTGCTGTACTAGTGACGAATTGGCCACGTTCTGTTTACGTGACAACCCGTACTAGTTATATATGAAGCGATCTAACAACAAAAAAACCTCTATTATGGATGATATTGGTCGCGAAAGCCGGCTACGTGTTAAACTGGGAAGATGGGGGTCTTCAGCTTGGAGCTGAACCAGGGCAGGGAGATGACAGCACGGATGGCTGGGGGAAAGGCGTCTCAGACACAGGCGAATTAGCGATCTCCCACTGAGGTTAAATTAGTTTTTCCCAATAGATTGTGACCTCATCATAAAGTGTTTCAATTAACGATGTTAAACGTAGCTGACTGTACTTAAAAGAACAAAATGCTCATCATATGTATTACAATATTACCATATAAAGGCACCAGGTCCAATCGATACTCTGGAACTTGTTGAACCATCCGAGTGCACTGCTTTGTTATATACTCCTGCAGATAAATGTGCTGAAACGTGCTATTAGCACAGGGATATATATATGATGGATCTTGTCAAGACTAATCTAAAAGGTTCAACTCAAACGCTTCTCATGCCAGAGCACTGCGCGATTGTCTATCTAACCTTTCTTCTCGACTGTCCCAGCGCTCCGCTATCTGTCAAGTCTTGTGGGAAGCTACGCACACAAGACCAAAATACCTCCTCACCGTACACAATGAGACACAAGCTGGAAAGCCCGTCGATTAAGGGAGCCTCCGGCTTGTTCGGGGAATTTCGACCGCACGGAGACACGCGCGCACACACGGCAGGTGTGCGCTCGTATGTTGAACTTCTTTTGCACCGTACGTAGCCAACCGCGCTTATGGGAGGCATTTGGCGTGCGAGCGAGCGCACACTTGAGCGAGCGCACACTTGAGCGTACGTGCTGCTGTACTGGATGACAAGCGAAGAGACTGTTTAAACTCATTGCCAGCCTTGCCCAAAAACCACACGCGTCTGGGCATTGGCATTGGTAAGCCGCGCAGTAAGTCACAAATCGATTGACTTAAAGGGGCTCGAGTTTTTAGTGAATGCACATGAAGTGTCGCCGCAGAGAACCTGACCAGGTGGCTCAGTGGTAGAGCGGGCGGCTCTCAATCGGAAGCGTGCCATTTACAATTCTGATTTGGGGGTTCACTCAGCCCATCATCCCTTTGGGTTCGTTAAAAGTAGTATCACTTCGCGGGGAAATCAGACTGACCCCTGTGTAACAGATGATCCAGTTTCACGGCTATTTTACAAGGAATGAAGTGGACAAGGCAAACAGAGCGAGGTACAGGAACGAAAAGGTTGAGGGAAGAAGGGCAGGAGAAGGAGGGGATTAGAGACAAGGAGGGAGGGAGGGATGGATTGCTGCATGGTGAGTTGAGTGGGCGACCCTATTAGAGACCTGCGTATGTGCATCTGTGCATTGTGTGTGCATCTGTGCATTGTGTGTGCATATGTGCAGTGTGCGTACATCTGTGCGGCGGTGTGCATTTGTGCAGTGTGCGTGCATCTGTGCGGCGGTGTGCATCTGTGCGGCGGTGTGCATGCTTGCGTGTGCGAGCGTATTAACAGCCACATGGGTGAAGGTCTAAATGCGTGAGTGACGGCATTTCTGCTCAAGCGCCACTGAGCAATTTCCATATAAATGGCGTGGGCCTGCTTACGGGAAGAGTGAGGCTGTGCCGCTCTGATCTCTCTCTGTCTTAACACTAAGGGAGTTTTACCGATACGCATGTTTTGCTTGTTTAACACAATTTTAACCGGGGTTAAAATTCATTATTGAGCCGTGGCTTATGAAGCGAAATTGATCCTCGCACTCACGCCACATTGTATTACACCGGTGCGATGTTATTTTTGATTTTGCGGGGGGGGGCTGCTAACTTCTGTCCCCTGTTGGTAAATCTCCTCACAGTTCTGGGCGATGCCAGAGGCATGAGGAGAAGGCTCCAGGGCCCCCGCGGCTCCTGCACACTGTCCTCCTGCTGCTGCTGCTCAATGCTACCTCCTCCGATGGAGGAGCCCAATTTTGAAAGGAAAAAAATGAGATATCAGATGCAGCCGAGTGGCTCGCCAGGTCAGAGCGCTGAGCTGACACCATCTGGGATTGAATCTTTGTTTCAGCCACCCGTGATTAAACCACGTTCTAAAGTGTGGTGAGTTGACCTTCACTTTACACTTAAGAGGGGCCTTTAAGTGTTCATCATGTTCTGAAAACTTTGTTCCAATCGCCATTCGAATTCACTCATATTACAACTTATAGTATATGCCTAATGATGACCTAACTTCGCATTTTAGGCCTTGAGGCCTGTCTTCAATCACTGATATTTATAAAAAATAATATCACTCGCGTGGTGCAGTTTGCAGGAGATGCATGCGTGGCAGGGAAACGTGAATAGATGGTAGAAGACAACAAGCCAGAGTGAGGGTTGTCTGTTTGCTGTTCTCCACAACTGTGTGAGGGCACATTGACAGACAGCTTTAAAATAAATACAGTGTAAAAGCAAAGTTAAATTTTTTACTTAAATATTTCTAAGTTACATTCGTGTGTATTAATGTCATTGTTTCAATTATAGTATATTTAGGGACGAATATAATCTTGTAGCTCAGTGTAGGTACAAGACTGTAAGTATGTGGCCCCCCCCCCCCCCCCCGTAGCGAGACGCTGACACGACGAGAGCCAATGCCTTGCTTGGAAGGGCTCCATCTTGTTAGCTCACCTCCCCCCCCACTCCAAATGTCAACCCGGCTCCCTCGATCTCGCTACCTGTCCATACGTGGGATTAACGGCAGGTTCAATTAACCGCTAATGTGCTCATACCATAAGCGGTTTAAATGGAGGTGACGCCGAAGAGTCCAGATGGCTATTGATCTTGGGGATCGATGCCATTTTCGGCGCTAATTATGAATGAATTACAGGTTAATTAAAAACATGGTGCATTATTATCACCCTTGGCCACTGAGGACCAATTTCACGCTTTAGAGTTCCACTGGAAACAGACCGCATTGCCACGGGGGACCCTGCAACCGCGAGGGAGCAAATAAAATGTAAATTGTTTTTCTTTTTGTTGCCGGGGAAAATACGTTGCGCGAGTGTGCAGACGGCTGCGCCGGAGGGCTCACCAGCGGCACGTTCTCTGTCACGCTGGTGCTGTAGGGGAGGCCCAGGAAATAAGGGTCTGTGTCCTGAACGTCGAGCACTGTGACCAGGAGGTTGGTGATGGTGGACAGGGGCCTCCGCTGGTCCTGGTCCTGTAGAAGCACGGACACGAGCACGCACACATTGTACACACGCGCGCGTATGAAATTGTGCACAAGCATAAGGAAACAAAGGCAGTTAACGCCATCGAGTTTAGCTGTGAACGCTGTATGATTATTATGGCTAAATGCCTTTGGGAAAATCTTCACTCTGTTTGACGTCCTCATTTTAATAATCTAGAATTTGTAACATGGGTTTGCTCACTCTCAGAGAGATAGAGAGAGAACTTCTCCCTTGTGGGAAATCACAGACGAGCACAGAGGCAGCCGGAACTGACGCCAACAATTGCCCGAGGTCTGTGGCCCTACTTTGGGAAGTTTGGCCAACACCAGGTTCCACCATTGATATCGAGAGCCGAGCACCCGCACCGTGGCGTTGATGCGCAGTTGGTGAACCTCCGCCGTCTCGTAGTCGAGCGAGCGCACGAGCGTGATGAAACCTCGTGCGCTGTCCAACCGGAAGAGGTCGGACGACGGCTGGAAGAAGAAGAGGACGGAGCCGCCCATGCCCTGATCGGGGTCGGTGGCGCGGACCGTGAACACCGTCGTGCCCACAGCCGTGTCCTGCGGCCACAGAGCAAAGCGAGTGGTGAGAGCAGAGCGCACGCAACGCTGGCCAGACGGGGCCACGCGTGTGTCGGGCTGCTGGCGAAGGCGGGTAGCGGGAGGGCCTGATGTCTCACTTGTTTTACCCGGGTTGTTAAATTCCAGGTGGTGGTACATCACTAGTGGACACGCAATAGTGAAATGTATACTGGATTTAGTGTGCCGGGTGTGGAAATATTTTCTGGATCACCTACCCAGGCAGACCCAACTAAAATGAAGCCCTGGATGTCAGTGTCTGGGAACAATGGTTTCTTCAGCATCTCTGCGATGGGTAATAGAAGGTTTATTTATGTGGTTGGTGGCTCTTCGGTTGTAAAGAGACCCACCTCCAAAAAAATGTCATTATTTGTAATCGAAGGATTTAGTCCACGTATCTAGTTTATTTTTCAACCAATTTTTTTACTGGTCAAAGTGCATGTGTTTTATTGCCTCAATACATTAAGAATGTGCAGTATAAATAACGCAGAACAAAGGTTTGAAATCTAAGGTGGACTTCAAAAAGTATGCAGCCATATCCCTGAAGAGTTGTGTTGAGAATAAAATAATGCCAGCCCTGGATCTCAAGCCTATGAGCCCTCTGGGTTAAGCTAATCATCTCTCTTTTTTTTTATCTAACCCTTTACACGGAGCAAACTTACCGCCTCGACTGTCGCTCTCTAGAAAGTTTTATAGATTTAATTTGCTGCAGGATTATGCATTAGCCATTTTCACAATTTGCATTCATTTATTCAAATGCCCTGAATGAGAAAGAGAGAAGTAACACGGGAAACATATCTATAGACGGAGATAGACGATGCTGCACGCGCGTTGAATACATTGCTATTTCATTTACAGATAATGAGCGCAAATTATTAACGATCACTTTATTATCAACCACACTGAGCCTAGATGATGATAATAATAAAAAACACCTCGTATGTACACACATGCATGTATATTGTGCACTGCATTATATATTTAGAGGCAGGGGTCTGGCATGGGTATGGCAGTGATGGAAACCTCAAGATAAATAGATCTACATAACCTTGAAAAATTACATTTTGACCAAGTTAGAGAAAGTTAGGACCGTGGCTGTCATTTTAAATTACAATATATTTCACATTAAGAGTAATTCTAGGTATCTTATGAGTCACCAAAATCACCAATTGTGTCAGCGACTGCACAGCGACTGTAGGCTGTAAACCGGCCTGCTTCTTAAAAGCAGCACTTATTTTTATTTTATGGAGAGCTCACAAGAGACTATAAACATCCCACAAAGCACCCCTCACAGTATGAAAAGATAAACATTCATAACTCTATCAAAGGAATAGAAAGAAAACGTTTAATTCAGTTTCAACTTTAAATTACTGTGAATATGGCAAAGTGTTGTTCTGTTTATCAATTTCCTGTGGAAGTGCTATTTTCACCCGAAAAAGTTGCACTTTTGTTTTCCTTACAAAAAAATCTCCTCGCACGATTACCTGGCAAAATGATGTGCGGCGCACACGCATGCCCACATCACGGTTGGCTACGTACGGCGCAAAATAAGTTGGACATATTTCCCTCTGCGTTGGTTTAAATGTTATGAGACCCATCAAAAGTCCACGCAAAGATGGGAAGTGGTGCCATCTCAAGCTGGAGAGAGGAGAAAAACGAGCCGTGCTTAAATTCTGCCTCGCATTTACCCTTGGGGTGAAATAGCCACGCCTGGCATGGAAAGCACCTCCCTTGGCGAGCGCGGAGAGCGCTCGCCGCAGCTTTGTTCGACATTCTAATGTTCGATTTAAAGCTTTCGTGACTGCAGGGATTCATATTCTTGGTTCTTTCGGTAAAGTCACGTAGAAGAGAAATAATAAAATAATAAAAATAAAACAATAAAACATTCTCACGACGTTTCGGCCACAACGCAAACAGCTGTTATTTCCCTTCTACGTGACTTTACCGAAAGAACCAAGAATACCTTCTAATTGTGTCTGTTCATGTAGAATGTTTCTATATTTAGGGATCCTTCATAAATGAGAAAGTGCATGCCAAAAAGAACAAGAACGATGTTTTACCCACTGCTGAGGAAATCGTTATTCTTTAACTTAAAGCTTGACTTATGTTTCATGAGTGGGCTAAAGTAATGTTGGCTTTGTTGTTGTTGTTGTTGATGCTGATCACCAAAAGTAATGAAAAAATCAGAGCTTTGATTGAAGAGGAAGCTCTGGGTAGGGTAAGATACACGAGGCTGAAAGCAAATAAACAATGACCGAGGCTTGACCAGGAAGCGGCAGATGGCTCCTGTACATTAGTCAGTGGGAGTGCTTGACTGGCGCTCAGGGGTATGGGGCATACAGGCCGCGTGTGCCTCACAAACACAGACGTACACATGCATGCACGCATGCACAGGCGGGAAATAATGTTGTAAATACAACATAATAGTGTCAGCATTCATGCAAGCAGTAAAACACAAAACTCCGATATATTAGTGTTCTTTTGTTGAAAGAAAAATAAACTGAGCATGCACAACACCTACAAAACCACATTAACCTTTAAAAACATACAACATTAAATTGCTGCTTGAGTGCCCAAAATATTAATTTAGGACAGGCTCTGTGGACATATTTGGTCTTTAAAATATTGGTAATGTAGTTCTAATATTTTGTTCAGATTTCATTAAAATATCGTCGTGATTTATTTTATTTTATACCTATGTGACTTTACCGAAAGAACCAAAGGGTATTCATTAAAATAGTTTTAATAATTATTTAAGGACATTATGCGAATGTATGTTAAACTTCTTTTGCACCATACGTAGCCAACCGTGCTAAGCGGAGGTGCAGGGGATGGACAACAACATGAGGATGCGTCTTATCACCAAATTATATTCATAAAAATAACTAAAAATTAAATTTATGTTAAAGCCGCCTCGGGTGTCCACAATCCAGTGGATATCTGAGCCAGTCCCAAGCATAGATAATAAGGAGGAGGGTCGGGTGCAAGAGGTGCCGATACATCGGCCGTGAAGAAAAAATATTAAAGATATCCAATGCAACGTGACGACCACAGAAGAAGAAGGCTACCGGCTCGGTCGTCGCCCGGGTCAACAAGGTCCACGTCCACAATCAAGTAAATAAATGAGGGTGGAGTGATCTGGTCAGGGGAAGAAAAAGTGCACACCAGAGGAGTAGGGTTCTTGTTGAGCGCAAAAGCCAAAGCATCATTATTGGGACACAGACCAGTTAGTCCATGTGTAATTGTAGCCAGATTTAATGGACAACTCCTAAATATGTCTGTCATCCAAATATATGCCCCAACGTCAGATAGCATAGAAGGGGATATTGAAGAGTTCTACGAAACGCTGGAAAGCACGTTAAAGGAACTGTCTAGGAAAGATATTAAGATAATTGTGGTAGACAGGAACGCAAAAATTGGGAAAGATGAAACCGGATGGTTACGCATCGTGCAAAGGTATGGATATGGAGAAAGAGATGAAAGAGGTGAGAAACTGCAGGAATTCACGTCAAAACATGACATGCTCATGTGTAATACTCGGTTCAAACAAAAAGACTGCAGAAAATGGACATGGAGGGCACCGGATGGAAAAGAAACAGATATGAAAGATCTGGTCATGATCGACAGACGCTGGAAAACATACATTCGACTTTGCAGAAAATGTCAAGGAGCCGATGTGTCGTTGGACCACAGCTTGGTACGATGCAACGTACGACTAAAACTAAAGTGCATATACAAAACGCAATATAATAAGTGATTTGTTTACCTTTCCTGTAATTTATTCTCCTGTCGGTGATTTGTACTGTTTGTTGTTGCTACGTTCTGACCCACCCCTGTTCGATGGCGAGCCCAAAGCTACTGTGAAGATGACCGGAGTTCACGCAATAGTTTAGTTCATCTTCTTGGTTCTTTCGGTAAAGTCACGTAGAAGGGAAGTAATACAATAATACAAATAAAACATAATAAAACAATTCTCACGACGTTTCGGCCACAACGCAAGCAGCCGTCCTCAGGTGAAAACCAGGTCTGTCGAGGCGACAGCGTCTGAATGAAAAAGCACACGTGCTTGGAGCATATATATAAGCTGGGTTGGAAGGGGGGAAAAGGGGCGCCTTGACAAAAGAATATGCATATCAAGAGGAATTTAGCATATTTATGGGAAATGCAGGTATGTGATTAGTACTACTTATGCCCGTGAATTATGCAGGATTAGCAGCATCAAAGAGAAGGGATATGGGAAATGCAGGTATGTGATTACTACTACTTATGCCCGTGCATTATGCAGGATTAGCAGCATCAAAGGGAGGGGATAGGGGTAGGATTAATAAAGGGAAGGAGTGTTAATAGTATGTAGCTGCAGTAACTAAAACCACCACGTAAACAACTAAAGAATAAACTACATAGTATCATCAGGATACTAAATATACTCTACAATAATCTGAGTTACTAACAGTAAGTAATACATTACAATTCTACGTCGTAAAAATATATATAATATGCTTCCATCTAAACTTTATTCTCTTACAACACACGAGTCTACACCGTACTATATACTGCCATAGACAAACCCAACGTTAAATTATATACTGTATTGCTATAAACCACCCTTTACCTTATACATTGTAATATTGCACTATGTATTATTCTACCCATCCTAATGTATATCACACTGCTGTATATTGACTATACAATTACGATACTATATATTACTTTGTACATTGTATTAAGCATATAAATGTTATACTATTTGTTATTATACACTGTACCATTGACCGTCGTGTGAAAGATACTAAGAGGAAGCAACGAAATATGTCAATGGGTGAGTAGTATAGGTAAAATTGCAGCGGAGCAAAGAATCCATTCCCTTGCAGAGAATACAATGCCAGTGAGTGGAACGCGGTCTGAAAGTCACCGTAAACGTGAACACAATCAGTTAAGATCTGAAATGGTTTATTACGTCCTTCCAATAATTGCTAAGCCAGAATCCATCTTCTCGGTTGAAATTGTTTCTGTGTTTGTATATGTGGATCGCCTCATGAACGAATCTCTCATGGTAGCCAGATGGCTTGCTGTCTTGGAGAAGTCAATATCATTTGAGCCCACTGAATTGTAACAGTGATCTGCCACGGCTGAGGTGTTTGTCCTACCGTGTTTCAAGTCTGCTTTATGTTCACGGATGCGGTCCGAGACATGTCGTTTGGTTTCTCCAATGTAACTGCTACCACAGAGGCAACTTAGTTTGTAGACGCCAGGGTACTGTATGTCTGGAACCACATCTTTTACAGACGGGACCAGATCACGGATTTTATGTACTGTGTTGAATCGGACCTGGATCTTGTGTTTTATCAGGATTTTGGAGCTCTTTTTTGTGACCACAGCAATGTAGGGTAAGGTGATGGTCTTGAAATGCTCCTCAACAGGATCCTTCTTGATGGTTGGAGTGATGGCTTTGCGGATTGTGTAGCCGGAGTAACCATTAGCCTTAAGAGCTTGACGTACGTGTTTGAGTTCACTGGCAATGTGTTCCTGGTCGGATATGCATTGGGCTCTATGGTATAGAGTCTTGATGAGGGAATTCTTTTGGGATGGATGGTGGTGGGAATCCGGTTTTAGGTAAGCATATTTCGTTGCTTCCTCTTAGTATCTTTCACACGACGGTCAATGGTACAGTGTATAACAACATATAGTATAACATTTATATGCTTAATACAATGTACAAAGTAATATATAGTATCGTAATTGTATAGTCAATATACAGCAGTGTGATATACATTAGGGTGGGTAGAATAATACATAGTGTAATATTACAATGTATAAGGTATAGGGTGGTTTATAGCAATACAATATATAATTTAATGTTGGGTTTGTCTATGGCAGTATATAGTACGGTGTAGACTCGTGTGATGTTAGAGAATAAAGTTTAGATGGAAGCATATTATATATTTTTCACGACGTAGAATTGTAATGTATTACTTACTGTTAGTAACTCAGCTTATTGTAGAGTATATTTAGTATACTGATGATACTATGTAGTTTATACTTTAGTTGTTTACGTGGTGGTTTTAGTTACTGCAGCTGCATACTATTAACACTCCTTCCCTTTATTAATGCTACCCCTATCCCCTCCCTTTGATGCTGCTAATCCTGCATAATGCACGGGCAGAAGTAGTACTATTCACATACCTGCATTTCCCATATCCTCTCCCTTTGATGCTGCTAATCCTGCATAATGCACGAGCATGAGTAGTACTAATCACATACCTACATTTCCCATAAATATGCTAAATCCCTCTTGATTTGCATATTCTTTTGTCAAGGCGCCCCTTTTCCCCCCTTCCAACCCAGCTTATGTATATGCTCCAAGCACGTGTGCTGTTTCATTCAGACGCTGTCGCCTCGACAGACCTGGTTTTCACCTGAGGACGGCTGCTTGCGTTGTGGCCGAAACGTCGTGAGAATTGTTTTATTATGTTTTATTTTTATTATTTTATTACTTCCCTTCTACGTGACTTTACCGAAAGAACCAAGAAGATGAATCCCTGCAGTCACGAAAGCTTTAAATCGAAGTTTAGTTCATTTGCATATTTTCAAGTGAGGAGAAGAGGAACGTAGAGGCACTCGAGAACGAGCAGACATCGAGGAAATGTGAAGAAAAAATTATCGAGTAGATTCAGGGGGGCAAAAAATGGAGCGATTTAGCATAGCCAACAAGGCATTAGCACGAAAGGAGATGGTGGAGCTAACAGTAGAAGCAACAGTACCCAGAAGCAGTAACATCTAAAAGAAAATGGATAGCCGAGAAAGCCTTGGAACTAGCACGTAAAAAGAGAAAGATAAGGCAAAGAGATAAACGAATCGGATGAGATGGCGACCGAGTACAAAACGCTATCCAATGAGGTAAGGACATCGGTAAGAATGGATAAGCAGATATGGCTGCAAAAGCAATGTAGCGACGTTGAATGCTACGCTTGAAAATACAAGACCAGGGAGGTGTACAAACGAGTCAAGAGCACAAGTAGGAAGTGGCAACGAAAGGCGATCGGTGATAAAAGGCAAGGCCGGCAAGATCTCCATGGACAATGAAGAGAAAAAATCAATATGGACTGAGTATTGCGGTGATTTGTATAGGGATACGGATCAAGAGAATAAAGCAATGTTCGTTGAATTAGAAATGATATCCCCAGCACCGAGGGAGGATGAAAACGATAACATCTTGTACGAAGAAGTAGAAAAGGCAATACAATTCTAGATTAGAAGTTTTCGTGACTGCAAGGATCCATACTATTTGGTTCTTTCGGTAAAGTCACGTAGGTGAAAATAATAATAAAATATAATATAAAATAAATTTGTCCCCTCATCCCACCCCCCCATCCGATATACAGGAGCAGTACGAGCAGTATGCCCAGGAGCATTACGTCCACCCTTAGGATTAGCCTCTCCAGCCCACGCCCCGCCCCCACACTCACCCTGCCCTCATTTTCTTCCCCCACCCTCCTCAACTATATAAACCCTTGTCAAAGCAATCTCTGTGGCATACCTCAGTAACTGTTTTCGCTGTGGTGGTCCCCACCCGATGAAGGACGCTTGTGTTGCACCAGAAACGTCGTGATTTAATTTAGTTTTTTTTACTTTTTATTTTGTTAGTTAATTTAATATTATTTCACCTACGTGACTTTACCGAAAGAACCAAAGAGTAAGGCAATGAAACATATGAAGAAAAAAGTTCAGGAGTAGATGGCATGAGTAGAGAAATGATGAAAGCTGGAGGAAAGGAAAATAAATCCATGAGCTATGCAAGCAAGCGTGGAGAGAAGGGAAAATACCGGAGGAGTGGAAAAAATCCATAATTGTGACGATACCCAAGAAAGGCAGTGTCACCGATTGTAAATTGGAGAATCGTCACACTAATGAGCCACATGGGAAAGGTACTAATGATAGTAGTATTACATTGATTAATAGCGCAGACTGAGGATTATTTGGAATGATGAACAGGTATGGTTTAGGAAAGATAGGAATACAGTACAGCAAATCTTGATGTTAAGGCTTAGAGCAGAGAAAGCAATGCATAAGAATAGGATGGTTTACAACTATTTCATATAATTCCAGAAAGTATTCAATTCGACTAAGCAAGAGATAACGTGGGCAATATTAAGATAATACCTAGTAGGGAAAATCATGACACAGATTCTGCAGGACATACGTGAAAGGGCAAAAGTCAACATCAAAGTTTGGAACAGGAAATAGAAGAATGGCTCCCAACAAAAATAGGTATGACACAGGGAGATACACTATCACCAAACAACTTCGTCACATACTTGGAGAGAGTGATGGATGCCATTTAAGACAACGGCACAGGAATATATGTGCAAGGAGAAAGAATAAATAACCTGAAATTCACGGAGGAAATAGATGTAATGGAGGAAAGCTGCGTTGTACTCCAATAAAGTGTTGGTTGAGTCAGGAAAGGATGCGGGATGATTAATGTCGAAAATACAAAGACGATGGTGTTCAGAAGGAAGGACGTTGATGAAAAAATAATAATAGCAGCAAGATTGTGAATGTAAAGGAATTTTTATACTTGAAAAATCTACGGACATGGGACAATGGCAGCACGAAAGACATAAGTGCGAGAATCGCAAAGGCTAAAGGAGCAATGGCCGGACTCAATAACACGTGGAGAAGTAAGAAAATCAGCTACAAAACCAAACTGAACATATTAAAATATGCGTGTTCAGTACAGCTTTGTATGCATGCGAGACTTGGACGTTAAACAAGTAAACCCGTAAAAACAAAGTTTTTCACTATAAATCCTTCATATGCGTGGCGGCTAGAGTCTTCTCGTCCTCTGGCTTGAGATGGCTGCCACCTATGGGTCAGATGATTGTCTGCCAGTATTAAGCAATTGGTAATTAAATATTTAATTTGTTTTCCCTAAACAGTGTTACATTTTGGAAAAAAAATTTCACGAAAATTAATTGTCACACACAACGAGTCTGTGTGGAAAATGTCAGCTCGATTGGATCACGGGAAGTGGGTTAAAAAACGAGCGAAAGATTTGCACGGTCCTAAGCAAGCAAGCGAACTTAATATAAAGGATTTAAAAATATATTCGCCTGTGGAGGACGAGGGGATCGATCCCGCGACCTTTGGCATGGGAAGCGAGGGCGCTACCAACTGCGCTACTCCACCACGGCCTGTGGAGGGGTTATGCTCTGGGCTCCTACACTGTGACGTTCAGCCAAAGCCATGAATGAGTTGTATTTGAATAAATGTAAAATAATTTTTTTTGCCTATAAAGTGTAAAATTTTTGCAAAGTTTTTTTCACAAACATTAATTGTCTCGCACAACGAGTCTGTGTGGAAAATGTCAGCTCGATTGGATCACGGAAAGTGGGTTAAAAAACGAGCGAAAGATTTGCACGGTCCTAAGCAAGCACGCAAGCAAGCAAGCACGCAAGCAAGCAAGCGAACTTAATATAAAGGATTTAAAAAGACTGACAGAGATAAGATATTGGCATTCAAAATGTATTGCAACAGAAGGATACTGCATCGAAGCTGGACCCTAAGAGTGACCAACGTAGAAGTAAGAAAAAGGTTACACTTATAAAAAGACGACCTGATGATGCAGGCAGTGATGAGACGGAAACTGGCACTATTTGGACACATACGTAGGATGGACAACAACAGGAAAATTAAAAGTGTGTTCTTCGGAAAGATGGAAGGAACCAGAAAGAGAGGAAGACCTAACAGTGAATGGCTTTACGACGACATCAGAGATTGGTGCCAGAGAGATGCGGCACTACTGGAACATACTGGCACAAGACAGAGAGGAAAGTGGAAACAAATGACGAAATGTGCAGTGGATACTTACGGGCAATCTGCCCATGGATCGTGATGATGAAGAACATTAATGTCCATCAAGACCTGTCCTCAGGACCAATGTTTTCCTGCAGCATTAATTTAATGGCACAAACTCGAGAGTGATTTTAACATTCTGGCTTTCATCAGCAAAGTCTGGGTCTTTAAACACACGCGGCTGAATTGCCTGATGCACACTCAACTGATGAGACTCGGAGTTGAAAGAAGTTCAGAGTTTGTCTGCTTCATCAAAGGCTGCTGGAAAACATTGCCTTGGAAGAAGTGTTCTTTTTTTAGGCCATTTTAATCCTTTGGTGGTGAATCAGACCCCTGTCCAATAGATGTATTCCCCAAAATAAATTTGCAAAAACTATATTATATTCCCAACCCTCAGGATGCAGAACAGGAAGGCAAGAGGATCAGAGATTCCCATTTCTCATGACATCATCCACTATTACTGCCCACAAAAGCTCAGACATTTGTGCAACACAACCATTATGTTGCCGCTGTTTGCAAGTTACATAACCTACCCTCGGGAAGCCTTCGCGTGTAATCTCCGCAGACAGAATCACCCAGCGACAACACCGGAAAACAGAGAGACAATATACGCACAGCTAATGGTCTTTTTGTTTCGCCTCCAACCGATGGTCAGCTCTTATCTTGACATCTCCATCGACTGACAAATGCTGCGCACTCAGTAAATAGCCGGGCAGTGGTGGCTATGATGCACGTGGCTGCTGTAGTCCAGCAGTGTGAAGGCAGCAGCGAGGGCTGGTGGATATCCACACACAAACGTTGTGAAACTCACTTCCCGTGGGACATCAATGAGGTGCAAACCCCCGGCTCACGAAGAGAAGGCGGCACAGCAAGTGAACAAATTGTCATCTGTTTCCATCTGTACAAGGATAGAGTGTTGCCCCCTCGCACAAGTGGCGTTTTCTCTGGGTGCTCCGGTTTCCTCCCAGACGTATAATAAACACTCATCATTAAATTGCCTTCAAGCATCTTAAAATAAAATAAAACCCAATGCTGGACCCTCCTGAAGAAAACACTCAGTGTGGCTTTCCTGGATAAATAAGTACATTATGATTCATTATTATGAACAAAACAAGTGCATTATTTTAACAATAAAATGACCGAACCCATGCTGCGCCAGGACGGATCTGGTTGTGTGGTTTTGAACAAAACAGCATTCTCAAAACGTCCTTCGCTGTACAAGGGTTCAAACGGCACACTCGCTGCTATCACCGCCCGTTGCATCGGACGGCATAAACTTGCCACACCACAATCCGCCGTGCGCGCACCCCCCCTAATTTCTCAAGCAATTTGCCGCCGTTCAGATTTCAATCACCGCCCATGTAAGGGAGAAGAGCAAATAAGTCACAGCATTGATTTACACCCTCTTGTGTAATTAGACTTTTCAAAAAAGGAATACTTCTGGGTGCTTGCAAAGGTCAGAACTGGTTAAATATACAACCGCTGCCACAGACAGCGGCCCGTGTCCCTCCGTCCGTCCCAGCGCTGACCTTTGCCTGATTAGCATTTGCGTGTCGCTGTGATGCACCGTTCAGCACCGCACGCCGCTTCACACCGGTGCGTAGCTGAGGGATCAAATGATCACGTCGCGGGTTTCTTAGAGGAAGACGGACGCAGTCCAGAAAACGAGCATCTCTGTTCTTGGAGATCCGACGTCGGCTGTTCCTGGGCTGTCCAACACCGGCTTGAAATTTGTATATTGCGGGAAAATAACTTAAACGTCCCGGTCAAAAGCATAATTGGGACACTGGTAAATGCCACTTTGACTTCACCCCCCTTCCGATTGCATTATGACATCAGTGTGGTAACACCCGGCCAGGTGGCTTAGGGGCAGAACGAGCGGCTCGCAATGCACTCAAATCCTGGTTGTGAGGTTGACTCAGCGCATCATTCTTATGGGGTCAATAAAATTAAGTATAACTTTATGAGCAATCTTCATTGAATTGTCTATGGCTATACTCATCTCCAGCATAGGAATGTAGAATTTCCGCCACCGGCTCAGGGCTTGCTAACAAGGAGATGAGCACGGTCTCATTTTGGGATGAAATCCCTCTGTTTTTGTCGGGAGTATCGGCAAGACCACTACAACAGAGCTTCAAACTGACATTGTATGGCCAAAATACAGTATGCACCTACAAAGTGGAGTTATTTGGTTTGTTTGGTTGTGACTTTATTAACCCTCAGAAAAATCCTCTTAAACAGTGGCCAATCATCTATATCATACTTACTTAACAGGACACTGCTTTCAAAAGTAGTCAAGCATATGTGGATAAACAATATTTTATATTTTTCACGCGCATATAAATGTTTTATGAAATTATACAGACAGTTTATACACACATACAGTGTAATTTGTTGGGCTGTCAATAAGCATCGGTGTACTCGCGACAGACGCCACTGGACAAAAACTCGACTCGTATCATGGGGACCTTTTTGGCAATATCAAAGTATGATGTGTTAAGATGTTCAAACACAAAATAGAAACCTTTTGCAAGGAATCAAGTCTGCATTAACCACACACACGATACTTGTGGCGAACATGCAAACAAACATGCTCTGAAATAATATATGCATTGTCCTTGAAACTGATTGGCCTACACCAGAGACAGCCTTCTTGATTCATTGAACTCCACTCGTGCCCACGAAAAAAAGCGGCTGCGCCTTTCTTGCAACGCCGAAAAAACCGTAACCTTGCCAGCGATGCGAGGGAGAGACGGATGGAGGCAGGATCGGCCATTTCCGCCCCATCTCCTCCTCAGATGAAAATAAAAGTGGAGCCGCTTTTTTGTCGGGTCATGGGCACGAGTGGCGTCTTTTTTGTTTAACGGTGCGGTATGAACCAGCACAGGACATGTCAGACGATACGTGTCGCGTGAGTTAAAATTGAGTGCGATGTCGGTGCGTTTTAAATGAAATTACTCCACGTGTTGTTCGGGCGTTGCTGAGAGCATGTCCGAACGATACGTGGCAGATCAAGGACCCACCAAACTGCGAATGCGGTGAGGTAAAAACCATCAGGCGCACTTCACTGATGACTGCCCATAACAACCACGTGGAATCTGGTGGAACGGGCAGACTCCACTCAGCTATCCCAAATGCCATTAAAAATACAACTATCACAGCCCTCGCATTTGTGCTGGATATAATTGCAAGCGATATAGATTTCTTGCCCTTTGTTTCCCAATGGCACATGCTGGCCTACTTTCAACCAACAACTGCAACGACAATAATGACATTAACAAAATTAACAACAACAATAATATAACATCAACAACATCAACACCAACAATGACTTGAAAGATTAACAATAATACGAACATCAACAATAATGTGACATATCAACATCAATATTATTGTTCATATCAATATCATAAACACCACGTGTATAACAATTAGCAAGATAGCTCTATAACTGTTTTACAAGCACAAATGAAGCCACAATATCACCACAACCATTAAACATCTACAACAACAACCTCCATTCGCCACTAAGTGGCGGTGACGTGACCACAACGCTTGTGCCAGGCTATGTGCACGTTGAGGCCACATGAAGTGTCGAACGCCCGCTGGCAGGAGGTCACGGGGCAGACCCAGATGCCACGGGTCAACTGACTGAGATGACTGGCTGATGCACCACCTGTGCTCCCTACTGTGCCAACTTGCTGTGCTTTAGGCGCCCGGCGCTCCACTCGTTGTTGTGAGCGTCGCTCCTCCCCACTCCGTTGTTGTTGGAGGGCAACTGCCTCCAACTGCCCAGTAGGGTCCTTCACGAGCCTCCTCCACAGAGGCCGATCTTGACACCGCTGGTACCAGTCATCGGCAAGTCCACTCAGCTCCACAACCTCCTATGCCACATCACTCCATCTCTTCTCTAGCCCGGGCCGTGCCCGTTAAGCTCCCTCGATCCGGCCGAACAAAAGCTGTTTCGGCATGCAGTGGCTGGGCATGCAGGCTACATGACCCAGCCAATGCAGCCTTGCCTGCCAGAGGAGCTCACCGATGAGAGGTCCAGATCTTTCAAGGATATGTGAGCTCCTCACACAATCAAGCCTGGTTAAACCCAGGATGGATCGTAGCAGGCCAGCCTAAATGTTTCTAACCGGAGAAGATGCTCCATTAGGGGGGTCCACGTTTCGCAAGCGTAGAGAAGGGAGGGAATGACTGTGGCTGAGAAGACCTGAAGCTTCGTGCGGAGCGACAGACCAGGTAGCTTCCACACAGCGTTATGCAACCGATGAAAAGATAATGCCACTAGACTGATTCGGAGTGAGACCTCTGCTGTCAAACCGGAGCCGGTCATGAGCACACTGCCCAGGTATGGGAAACTCTCCGCTCTCCAATTGGGAATTGTGGGGGTGGAGTTTCCGATGCTACAAAATACCCAGGCAGGTGCTTAGTTTTGGTGGGGCTGATGGTAAGTCCCCATCTCTTAGTGGCAAGCTCCAAGCTTAGCAGCAGCGCCTCCAACTCCTCCTCTGAGTGAGCAGCAATTACCAAATCATCGGCATACATAATGTGGTTGACCAATAGGGAGCCATCTCTTGACCGCACACGGGCATCGATCAGCCTCCCATTGTATCTGTACCAGATGGAAATTCCTCCGGTACGGCTATTGAAGGCTTCACAAACTACGTGCTCGAAATATATGTTAAATAATGTGGGAGTCAGAGGACATCCCTATCGCACCCCAAGGTGAAGAGGGAATGGCTCCGACTCCTGGCCACATAGTTTTACCCGGGCCCGCTCCCAATCATGAAGGTCCTTAATGATCGTGAGCAGCGGGTCAGAGACTCAGAAAGTATGAAGAACAACTCAGAGCCCAGGCCTACTGATGGGATCATAGGCCTTGACCAGGTCAATAAAGCAGAGATGTAGGTCTTGTTGGAATTGCCTACACCTCTGCTGTAGCAGACGGACAGAAAATATGGCATCTGTGCAGGACTGCCCTTTCCTAAAACCACATTGGGGCTCCGCAAGCTTCTCCTCAGCGTGCCTAGCAAGTCAATGTTGAATAATCCTTACCAGGACCTTTCCCGGCACACTGATGAGTGAGATACCCCTGAAGTTGTTACAGTCTGTGTGGTCCCCCTTCTTAAAGAGTGGGACCACCAGGGCATCCTTCCAATCCTATAACATCTACAACCACATAACCACAACCATAATAGCCACATTTGCCCAAGGAAAAAGACCCTCCTCATAGCCTTAACAGACTGTTAGGTCAAGTGCTGTTAGCGAGCAGCACATATGAAAGCCGATACGGCACACGAGGGGGTGGGTGGCCAGCACCACGCCTGGCCGCCTTTGCCTTTCTAGTGGTGATGTTCACACACCGCACCAGGTACTCATTTGAGGCTGGGTGCACGTAGGGGAGGCCCAGGATCAGTTCAAATATTCGCTGTCATTGGTGTTGGCATGAGCGGGAATTTCACTCGGATCGCCAGGTTCGCAGCACGCTATCCGCTACGCTACCACTTTCCACATTATAACCATAACCACAAGCATGACCTCCATATTATAACCACAACAACCAAGATATAACCACAATTAATATAACCACCGCACCTCCTGCGTACGGCCAAATTGTAACCCTAGCCACAATCATAACCATATTATAAGCACAATAAATGAATTAGATCCACAGCATGGGCAACGGACGAACAATATGTATATAGATTGTAGCCGGTTGCTCTTTTCAAACGCCATACAAAAGAATACAAATATTCCTGACATCAAATGTATTTCCACATTCACCTCGAAATAAAAAAAAATCGTGCATTGCAACTCAATGAAAATAAATAATTTTACAAAACTCTCAACGTAAAATAAAAAAATATATACTTAAACATCTTGAGGCTGTAGCCCTAGTGGATGGAGTGCATCTATCAAATGAAACGGCGCTCACAAGAGCACGAGCCCAGCTCTCAAAAGCTTCAAAATACCCCCAAAAAACGTGACAACATATACTTTGAGTGTCATTTTACTGTTATAATTTCACTTTTCCCCACTCCCGATGCAGGCATTATGTGCATTCAGACGTGCGTGATCATTGTCATTTGTGTTTTTTGGGGGGGGGTTCGTTTTCTCCGACCGCGATGTCGCTCGTGAGCATTGAAATCGGCTTCCCACCCCCCTCCCCTTTTCAGTCTTTATTCCCTGCCCTTCGCGATGTCGCTCGCGAGCATCGCTCTTCTCGGCTGCAGCGGCAGTCCGCAGCACGCCGTGATAAATCCTCGCTGGGCGTGGCGGCCGGAAACTTACGACCATACGCCTTTCTGAATATTAAAAGTGAGTATTTATTTTTAAAAGCGTGAGTACATTACGTCTGGGCTTTTCCTGCGCAGATTCTCAAAAAACAAATGGTTGACACTACAATGGACTCACCACTCAAGTGTACACTGTACACGTCTAAGAGACAGCCGTAGAGCGAAATGAAATCCAAGCCATAACATTTTTCTTTCCACCGCCGGTGCGTCCGCCGAGCTCTGGTTACAAGCTCAAAGGGGGCTCTACACGTCACACAAAAATAACATATGTTGTTTAATTTAATTGTCACATTACGGTTGTACTATACCCCGGAAGGGAGGGGGGGAATAAAATCGCAGGCTCTGCCATCTCACCAAAATGCTGCTCAATTTGCATTGACATGGCTCTCACTCTCTCCTCTCTCTCTCTACCTGGAACAGCTGCAATTGTAAACCCCGGAAAGCAGCGAGCGGTCCTTGTTCTTTTGTGGCTGAGCAGCCGTGCTCGCACACACGGGGGGCCCCGGTCGGAGCTGCATCTTATCAGCAGTCGACAGCTGCGCGGGGCTCTCGCACTGACCGGGTGATTGACAGCGAGGAAAGGAAAGGGAGGGGAAAAGCCGATTTCAATTTGTCTCAAAATGAGGGTATTTGCATTTATTGATGTCTCAGCTGGAAGGAACCAACGTGAATGGGCCCCACTGTCGTCTTATTTATCTACTCGTGAGTTCTGAGTTATTGCGTGCCATTATTCCAAAATTTTCTCGTGTTTTTTTTTACGTAGCAATCAACCAAACACATTTAGTTTTTCTTTTTTTACATTCACGCGCATTTATTTAATTATTTAGTACCACTGATGACGTCCGATGATGTGCTTTTTGGCTTAATATCAAAAAGAGCATCACGCTTTCAGAAGCCACATGAAACCTGCTCATCCTCTCTGTGCGCTCGCCAACATTAAGGATTCCCTGAAACGTCTAAAGAGGGGAGCAGCATGCCAATACAAAATTGCCTGCCGACAAGAACCACCACCTCCTGTTTCATAAGCACGGCCCCTCTCCAGACGTCACGTTAACCGCTCCACGCCGTGTTTCTCTGCAGCGGTGAAGAAAGCTGCATGGCGGGTGTTTGCCATTGTTTTCCTCTCACGCTGAACGATGCAAGGTTACATTTGTTTAATTCGATTAAAAGAGGCAGCGGTGTTTTTTTAGCTCATTTTTTTCAAAAAGACGTCTTTCGGAGTCTGCCCGTGCATCTAGTTAACACTGGCAGAGCAAAGGCGTGAGATGGAGTGACGCTGTGGATGTAAACATCAGCTGCTGTTGCTGCTGCTGAAGGGAATGTTTTTCAAAATTAAAGACTCCTGCCAATACATATTATACGCCGCCTCTTAATAGTAACTATCCACTTGCCAGCTGGTCGAAGATTATTGCTTGCAGAGTCATGTCAGAAGGTGAGCAAAGGGAGGGGTGTCGGTCCTTTTCTTGCGTGTGCACAGTCAAGAGCAACCAATTGAGATTCACTTGTAAGTAACTTAGTCAATCCATTGTTTTTTTTCTGAGAGTCAGCAGATTGCAAATGCATCAACCACATCCAAATTTATATTTTGGGGCCGTGTGAAGTTATACACTCCATTGTTTGGCGTTCACAACCGCTGTCGCAACACTGGGGATTTTTTGGGGGGTCTTTTTGTTTAGCGCTTGTGCATTGGGTGCCCACATCCTCTTCCACCACGCGTCCGCGTTACCTCGGGGAGCTGCTGCAGGTAGGGCAGGCCCTGGAAGGATGGGGCGTTGTCATTAACATCTGTCACCTGAATCTTGACGCTTGCCGGAATCGTCTGCCGATCGTGAGATAAACAGGACAACAGTAAACAAACTGTCCCCACCACCTCCCCACCAAACCCAGAGAGGGGAAGGGGCGATGGGAACACGTAGCACGCCGATATCCGTGCACCGTGAGCAAAGCCACAGCTCAGTGGTGAAATTACATTTCAGGGAAATTACAAATTACATTTTCCAATTGCGATGCAGAGTGAATTGATGGATTGAAGCATGGTGAGGTGGCGGCAGTTTGGGGAGACCTTCATCCAGCGGTGGATTGACCACGGCCGACGACGACGATGATGACCGACAGCCAAAGCGCCTTAGCAACTGAATGTGGATGGCGGGGTGGAAGGTTGTAGCAGTGGTAATACTTTTGCCTATAGTAAGAAGGGCCTGGGTTCTGTTCATAACTCAAGCACCTTTCTGTGTGGAGTTTGTTCTCTCTCTGTTCTGCATTCAGTGTGAGTGTGTGGGGAGCGGCAGTGTAGCAGTAAGCATGCTGCACAACGAACCCAGCAACCCGAGTTTGATTTCCACTCACGGCTAACACCAGTGACGATTAGCTGAACTGGTCCTTGGCATCCCCTAGGTCGACTCAGCCTCAATTGAGTACCTAGTGCATTGTATAAACATCACCACGAGGGAGACAAAGGTGGTCGGGCGTAGGTGCTGGCCACCCACCACCTTGTATACCGTTCTGGCCTTCGTTGATACTACAGCACTTGCCCCAACAGTCTGTTACAAGCTATGCGGGGGATCTTTGTCTGTGTTTTGGGAGAGTCTGGAGCTTGTATGTTCTCCGCCTCGTCTGCAATGAGTTTTCTCTGGTTTCCCTGGTTTCATCCCATCGCTAAATTAAAACACACAATATAACTGGGTGTTGGTCAAACATCTCAATGCTGAAAAAATTACCTGGGAACAAGTGAATTGCGATTACACGCAGAAACATCGTCCCTTACTGCGCAAAAAACGTGGCCAGACTCTCCTGAAAAATAATCTTGAGACTGAGCGAGGCTTTCCTGAGTAAGCCCAGATAAATTAAAAAAAGAATAAGCACATAGTATGCTGGCATACTATTTTTGCATTAATTGTATTTTCCAAATGCACACAAGAGGCTCGTAATTACGCATGCCAGACTGTGCAATGAGGATTTATTTTAAATATCTTATTTTATAAGATGGAATATAATGAAGAAATTGCAAATGCTGCAGTAAATTGAAAAAAGAAAACAGCTACTGATTAAATATTTTAAATAATGTGAGTGAAAGAGGCAAAACCCATGAATAAACAACAAATACAATAAACAACCGAACACAATCCCGCTTGCTAAAAATATAAGTTTTGTTGTTGTTATTGTTTAACATTCAATGCCTAAGTCAATCAAGAGGCAGACTGACAACAACCAACAGTTGTATTTGTTGTGTGATTCACTCGAAGATCTAGCAGAGCAGACATTAATATTCATGTCTAGTCGGTGTTTTACTAAAGGATAAATGTCTTGCAATGAGCGACGTTTTTTATTTATTTTTCTGAAATCAAAGGAGCGCTGCTCCGCGTGCGGCGGAGCGCCCAGCATACAAGTGCCGCCACTTCCCAGAGTGGGCCGCTTCACAGCTGCACCGCCATCGGTGTCATCCAGAGTGTCGGACATTTCATGGTGGCGTCGTATGCGGTGTGATGATTTTCCCAGTCATCAGACAAAAAAGTGGAATCATTTAGCTTCTGTATTTTCATGGCAGCTCACTTTGTTGAACACAAACGAGCTCCGAAACCGAACTTAAAGTCCTTAATAGAGGTTTTTTGTTTCTTTCTTAGATCGCGTAAACCCTTAATCACCAGACACACAGCCAATTAGGAAGGTTTGTCACGTAAACAAAACGTGACACTTATTTACTAGTTCAGCACACCGAAGTGTTGGAGATTAAACCAATAACATTTACAAATTCAAGTACGATCTTTCGCCAGTAATTACAACCAGCCTCATCAGGTGACAGCCAGAATTGTGGAAAATTCCTCCTCTTATGGATAATGTTGGTCGCGAAAGCCTATGTGTTGAACACACTTAAAAGTGTGAACCTCCGTGACACCAGCTGAACTATTTCGAGGAATTTCTCGTACGAAGCAATTTGAGTTACGTCAACAATCATGTTAAACATATCTCCCAAGCTTGATGTGTGCCACAAAGTACCTCTGAGACGGGAGCACGCCCACATAGAGCACTTGAGAATATACCAAAACAATGTTTGTTAAATTCTATATCTATATATCTATATCATAGCACGAAGGAACAATGCCCATAATGTCACCCATTATATTTTTTTTTAGGTCACATTGTTACTAACGAGCGTGTTGGGTTTTTGCGTAAATTGTGCTTGTGCTTGTGCACCACTGCCAATGCAGCAGCATCGGCACCAGATGATGTGTTCACATTTCATTTCTTGTCATCTGTTTATTGTTTATTTTTCGAGACTCAAAAAATGCGGGACGGATGTGGGATTATTATTCACACATCACATTGTTCCCCAATGCCTTTATCGTACAGCACATCATTTGTTTCCGTCACAAGTAAACAGAACATGCAAACAACATTTATACAAATTTCATTTGTGGATATAGCATTGTGAGCAGACGCCACATACAACGCAAGAGAAAGTGCCACCATCAAAATGTGCTCAATTTGTCTTGATCAATTCTGCTTACTCCTCAATTAGCTGTTTAATTGCCCGTTAGTGCAGTTAGCTTTTTTCACCTTGCGCTCTCCGAAAGCGGCGGGGGGGGGGGGGAATCAATGTTAAAACAAACTAAACGCATCTGTCGACTTTCCAGGTGATAATTACGGTAAAGGTTACAATGCCCCCACACACGCGCGTCTGCCGCTCCACAACGGCTGCGTTACAGCCCGGACCGCCGAGCATCAATCGCCCGGGCGCCGCCTCGATCGTGGACACCTCCACTAAATCTAACCCCGCGGCGTGAGGGGTGGGTGGGTGTTTGGAGAGAATTAATTACCGCTGTTCCACATTTAATCTGAGTGCTGGACATTTATCCAGAGCTTGGTAATGGCTGTAGTGAGTGCACAGTGTGATAGGGAACTTCTGATTGGGACCGACAGGTTGGTGATGAATTGGCGGGGCTCTAAAGAAGCATTCGGCTGGGATTTTAAAGCCGGCTTAGTGGGACCCTAACACAGAGCTCTGACACACCAGCAGCTCCCAATGTCTGCAATTACAAGCGTGATTGCTCTGTGTACCAATGCTATATACACAGTCAACAAATGTGCGGTACAGTATCTATGTTTTCACTGACCGCAACGCTAATGGAGAGTGTGAGCATTATCATAGCGTTTGCTGCCATGGTGCCATGGTTATCTCCCTAGACTCGCAATCCAGAGGCCCGGTTCGATCTCCTGGCATGGCAGTTGAAAGATTCCTGCAAGTTTCCGAACTCCCTCCCCTGCCTCTGTCTACCGAGCAGTATAAATGGCTACGCCAAAGTTAGTCAAACGACAGGTCGCGTGTGGTGGGGTAAAGTGTAGGGACTCCCCACCTCTTCCAGGGTATCTGGCCAACGTGAACGAATAGGCCAAATATCCTTTTGAGGGGACCTCTATTTCCTGTATAAGAGGCCCTTCCAGCAGCAATGGTGTGAGTATATCATTGCAGGGCTGCACCTTTGCCTTATATAGTTTGCAAAAAATGAAAACAAAATCTAGTATTTCATGCAATTCAAAGCATGTGTAATAAAGGACTTCGTCACACACTGCTGGTCTCCGTTACTCTTTATTCAACTCTTCCTCGCACCCCGCTGGCCCCGACAGCAGACCAGCGTCTCCTCACGCACGCCCCGCACGCGCTCCCTCGTCAGTCCTTCCACTTCTCCACTCTGCACACCGCTGGCCGACGGTGTGCCGAAGCCCCCCCAGCCACGTAGCTGATGGGGCGGATTCACTCCAGCCACCCAACGTGGTCCAGCTTCGTGACTCTCCCAATGACCCGGAGCCCTTCCGGGCTCCCACCTATATCCCCTTCACCACGTGATCCTGTCTCCTCCCCTTCCGGACCTTCAGATCCGGCCTTCCCATAGCGCCCTGCTGGCTCCACCCCCATTCACCTCGCTTCCGATTGGACCGAGGTGAACGGCGGGCCCTTCCATATGCCCCCATACTGGGCTCCGCCCCCCAATACCCCGGGCCGTATGATTGGCCCAGAGCCCAGCAGCGAACCCCGTTTATGCTCGCATTACATATGTATATCACATACGAACGGCTATCCAATACAATTAACAGGATCCGACATAATTTTGTAGAGTTATTGATTGGAAGCAGTTGATACGAAATTAAGCATTGTGCCTCGCAACAATAAAAGGCACCATCCAGTGACCTGATTTCCAAGAAATGTCAAACCTTCCGAATGCCAGTTTACGCACATTTAAGAAATAAACTACGTATGCTACGGGGCAACAAACTTGAGTTGATTTAAGTCACCCATTTGACATATCTATTTGGACAACGACATTCACACCTTTGGTGCACAAAGCATCAGCTCTGGTCACAAAGCAGTCACGTGGTAATTATGGGCACCTGTGCTGCCTGTGGCGCATGTGATGGCCGGGCAGCAACGTCTGTATATTTTTAGCCTCGTAGCATCTCAATTGTAGACCTGGCGCAGAACACAAAGCTCAGACACAGGCACCACCGAGGCAACTTGAGAGCCGAAAGAAACCAATGTTCATCAGCCGGTGCACGGTCACCCTACCCACCGACACCCACACCAAGCCAGTGCCCTCCTGTGCTCCACCACGACCTGCTCCAACAGCGTCTGCTGCCGTGTTCCACATTAGGAGCGATTCTTATTGGGCTGCTAACTCAATTCTGTCCAGACACAAGTCTGATGTGCGATGCATGTTGCTATTCCTGGCATGCCCGGGCCCTCTTGTAAACACGTCTCATCTGATGACCCTGTCCGTGTCACAGTGAAATGAAGGGCCGCGCTGTCACCATTTGACGGCACAAGTCACTCAAACGTCCAATCCCCCCCAAACAACTCGCGAAATTAACCCAGACACGGCATGGCTAAATGCTACTTTCCAGCCAATTCTGGTCAGAGCTTATCTTCTGCACACGCGCTGAACTTGTTATTGCAAACGTGGTTTTCTATGTCCACCTGTGTGACTTCCAAATGCAGTGTGTTTACGTATGCACACATACATGTATCAATAGTGCGGTTTATGAAACATTGATTCAATGACTGATATCCTGGAAAGCGCTAAAATGAATGTATATATGGGCACATTGTATGTAATAAATAAAATAAAATTGTAAATGTACAGTATTGCCATTTTCCTATGCCCACGTGACCTGGAATGATCCGGACCTTATCAGATCTGGGGAGTTAAACTATTTTAGCCTATATACTGCTTACCATGACGATTCACTGACTTTTGTTGCACTTTTTAGCAGAAGCGACCTGGCCACCAATGATAGTTCAACGAAGTGGCTCAACACGTGGAAATGTATAATAGCAGCCAAATACTCTAAGCGCATGTTGATTCTGAATACCGTATGGAGGGAAAAACTGGAAGACCTTGAGAAATATCTACGCTACCACGGGAAGAACATGCAAACTCCGAATATACAGGCGTCAGGGACGGGATCGAACCCACAACCTCCTGCACACCAGGGGAGGTAGTTAACATCTCACCACCGTGGTTTGGATCGGTAACCACCACAATGCATCAAACATTTGATGTGGGCTGAGGGAAGTAGAGGGCAGTGAAGTAAAATCCATTGTACTGCATTATGCTCTCATGTCTATGCTCCAAACCTTCACTAATCCACACTGGCTATAGTGTGGCAAAGTATGGTCAAATAATCTGCATGGTGTGGGGAGACCCTCACCCAGCAGTGGATCGATTAAGGTGTGTACATGTACATATTTACAGAGTAATATTTATTTTGTTTTTTCTGTTGGTATTGCGAGATATATATTGTGTCTGGCTTGTTTATTGCTTATATGCTGGGTTTATTAATTACAAGATCGATTACTTAGGCTTTCGCGACCAATATCATCCATATTCTTTGCTTCTTTCAGTAAAGTCACGAGTTACGTGACTTTACCGAAAGAACCAAAGAGTAATTCGTCACGAAAGCTTCGAATTTAGTTTAATATCATCCATAATTCAGGTTTTTGGGGTTAGATCACGTAAATATGAATGTGTCGTTAAAGCCGCCACCACCCGACACAACCAATTAGTAAGGCTTCCATGTGTAATGAAAGCACACGGGGCGATACATTATGTAACGCAGCTACACATAGGCGATCCTAACACATAGCCCATCTCCGGCATATGCTACGCTAGCTGTCCGACTAGCGCAGCGACAGAAAGGGTATTGATGAAGAACAGCCACGTGGTCGGAGAATTAAGAGGTGCCCATGAGCAGCGACGCAGCCAGGACCTAGCACCCGAACCTCTAGTTCGGCCCCCCTTATAGGCGCACCGGCGCGGCGTGGCCTCTGGCCACGCCACCTTCCAGAACCTTCGAGCAGGTTCCCGGAGCCTCTGGACTAGCTCCGCCTTTCACCTTTACCCTAGATACGCCCCCTTTATAATAAGGCATTATATAATAGCCCTATAACCGCAATTACCCCTTCAGGCCGACAGGTGTCACCCTGTCATTACACATGGAATCATATTGTAAATGTTGTGGATTTACTCTCCAACACACCGATGTGCTGTACTAGTAACGAATTGGCATGTTCCGTTTACGTGACAAACCTCATTAAATGTCTGTGTCAGGTGGTGGCGGGTTTAACGACACATTTATATTTATGCGATCGAACCCAAAAAACTGTATTATAGAAGATCTATGACTTATAATTCACTACTATGAGCCAAGAATGTCTGTGTGTCCCACGCATGACGTCACTCCACGTCGGCCAACCCCCTCATTAATAATCATGAACACGTGATGTCCTCCACATGGACCCCCCCCCCCCCTCTAATTAATAATCATGAACACGTGACGTCCTCCACATGGATCTCCCCCCCTCATTAATAATCATGTGCGGGTGACGTCACTCCACATGTAGCACCCCACACCCCCTCATTAATAATCATGATCAGGTGACGTCTTCCAAATGGACACCCCCCACCATTAATAATAATTAGTGGGTGACGTCACTCCACATGGGGGGGGGCGAGGCGCCTCCTCCCCCCTCCTCATCGTCAACTTACAACCCTCACGACAAAGGCAGAACCCTCACGTCACGCGATCTCCGTAACGCTATTGAGACACAGAAGTAAAAAGGACGTCATGATGAACAAGGGATCATAACCTTAAAATGAAATAAGTCTGTGTCACCGCGCCCTTACAAACTGCACATGAATTGATGCAATGCATATCATGTCGCGGTCTGCTTTTTGCTTGCAAGATTCAGATTTACTGCAAAACACCCATCCCTGGACGGGCAAAAGGCAAGTTAATTAAGGGATAGTAACTGTTGCGTTCAAATGTATTGGGCAGCTTACAAGAGCTGGAGGCAACCAGCAAAGGGCAAAACATTTACCGTGCTTCATCAAAGAGCTGCTCATAGAAAATTGTAGTAACGTCGAGACGAGTCACGGCGAGGGGAAGCCATTTTCAGCGAGCGAACTTACCGACTGCAAATCCGTGACAGTGAAAATCACAAATATTTCTTCCTTTGTCTGAAAAATAAAACGAAGACGTACAAGTTATAATTGCGATCAACGACTTCAAAAGGCAATATATGAAAAATTTGAACTGAATGAAGGTGATGCAGATATTGTTGGACTAATATCCTTTATTTTTAATGCCGTCAACGTTTTTGTATGTCACTGTTATTAGCTTGACCTTACGTCTATAACTAATATATATACAGAAGAAACATCCTCAGTTTCAAGACCAAACGAGGATAACCATCACGGCATCACGGCATTGTCGTAAGTCAACAGACGAAGTTTCCCTGTTAAGACTGCATACAGATCAGGCGACTCACACCCATCCATTCACACCGGGTGTCTAGAACATGAGAGAAGCCACTCTTGTCGTCATGTTGTCATCATTGTTACAGGGAGGGCACGAGGATCTCTCTAATATGAGCCAATCATAAGAAGGGGGCATATCACATCATGACTCGATGGATGGGCAATGAATCAACACAGCGATTAACCCGCAAATTATGATCGGTCCGGTTAGTGTTGATGTTTCTTATGGATCGACTTGGGCGGCATCGATCAAATTCATATCTATGAACGATCCACAATACCATTATGGGCACATCGCTGATGGGTGATTTTGTCTAGTGTACGATCTCACCGCTCGAGTGGAGTGCAACACCCGCGAGCCGCAGCATCTAAGCCAATTGCAGTACTTCCAACGTAAGCGCATTTGTGTCATCGTGCAGAAGACACACTCTGGTTGGTGTCTTTGCTGGTGCCGTTGATTTGGGGGTTTTTTTACGCAGAAATTATTGTTCTGCTTTGTTTTAATCCGAGTTCTACCACCGTTAACAAGCCTCGTGGCCCCATGCGGGCCATCTCATCCGCTCCTTCTGCCAGCAGGAGGCCACCGACAAAACTCCCTCGTCACCAAACTCACGGTGTTTTCAGCACCCTGCCATTTATATCTGAAAAACGCACGGCATGTGACGAAACCCGTTCCATTACCTCTCTGTCAAGGGCGTGTTTGACGGTGACAACCCCCGTGTAGCTGTTCACGCGGAAGAAGAAGTTTCCGTCTTCGCCCGTGATCGCGTACGCCAGTGGCTCTTCGTCGGGGTCAGTGGCACTCAGCTGGGCAATGGAAGTTCCTGCAAGGCGGTGACGTACATGCGGGCGGCAGTGTGAGCTTCAGCGTTATGTTACTGCGTGTTGTTGTTAGTGTTAAAAATCACGATGGATAATCGCCTTTCGGTGGTACGCCGTCTGCAAGTCCGTCACCCATCTTGCTATCCCCTGCTTTTCTATAACCGGTTTAGCTTATGTTGATTGTGTGTGTACGTGCATCGCAACGTGATGTGACGGGCCCGTGCATTGCCTCAATAAAAAAAAATGATGATGGATAACTTAGAACATAGGTTGCATAGCCAATGCAATGAACCATATTTGTTTTGTTGGGTGAGGCCCGAACAGTGCCGCTATCAATTCCGGTTCAGTGATTCTGCACTTGCTCTATTACTATAGTACTATACCGCCTTCAATTTTTATGAACGACTGGGTATTTAAGGTTAGTGATTTGTCGTATTATCTGGCTGTATAGCAAATTAAAAAATACAATTACTTTACTATGCAAGGAAACATTTGTGTTTTCATATTTATGTGTTTTATTTAATTCCGAATTATGGGGCCCTGGCTTGGGACCCGAATATCTCAGGCCCCTCACCCCACTCATTGTGCATTGTCATTACATCACAAATTACATCACACCTGGTTTCATGTATTATCATCCTGCACCGTTATTATGAACTGATAACGTTACAATTCCGACAGGTAGAGATATCCTCCCCCATCCGAGGATTCCAGAACTCAATAATAAATGTGTGCACTGTATGTTGAACTTCTTTCGCACCGTACGTAAACAGACCATTGCCCAGACCACTGGTTTTTAAACAAGTCACTTTTTTCTGCTCAGAATCAACTAAGAGGAATTCAAATGTTCTATGCACTTGACACAAACTAAACTATAGACACCAATATCATTTGACCGCATAATTTCTGACATAATGTTTAGTCATATGTGAACTGTAGGGCAACAGTGGTCACGAGGCGACCTGATCATACAAATGTTTAAGCATCAAATAGCCTATACAGTAATTACATTTCCACTTAATATAGGTTTTTCCCCTTTAATTTGGCAACAAAACAGTTTAAATATACGCTCCAAGCCTGGTGGTGTTTCATTCAGACGCTGTCTTCCCGACATACCTGTTCTTCACCTGAGGACGGCTGCTTGTGTTGTGGCCGAAACGTCGTGAGAATTATTTTATGATGTTTTATTTGTATTATTTTATTATTTCCCTTCTACGTGACTTTACCGAAAGAACCCAGAAGATGAATCCCTGCAGTCACGAAAGCTTTAAATCAAAATTTAACAAAACAGGTGTTAAGATGTTAAACTCCAAACTGAAACCTTTAACAAGGAATCATGTCTGCATTAACCACAATGCTTGTGGTCAAAATGCAAACAAAAAACGTACTCTGATAATATATGCATTGTTCTTGAAACTGATTGGTCCACACACAGAGACAGCTTTCTTTTGAGCCTAGTCTCAAAACGAGCCCTCATTACTCTGATAGTGCATTGTCTTTGTGTTGTACACCTTTTGGCGTCCTGTGGTCTAACACCGTGTGGACCAATCAGTTTCAAGAATAATGCATATATTATCAGAGTGTGTTTTTTTGTTTGGATTCTGGCCACAAGAATTGTGGTTAATGCAGACATGATTCCTTGGAAACGGTTTCAGTTCGATGTTTTAACATCTTAACACCTGTTTTGTTGCCAGATAAAAAGGGGAAAACCCTATTATCATTGTTTAACTTCATTATACTTTGCACTGCTATCATGTTTTTGTATTGTTTGTTGTAACGTTCTTACCCCGTGCCTTACTGGACATCGATAAAAAAAATAGCTTCATAGCCTATCGGATCCCTCCTGCAGTATAAATACATTTTCTGAGATTTTTCGAGGGAACTATTGCCCAGCAGTGTATCTCATGGGCCAGGGTGAGAGAATCCCCTAATTCAGGAGGATTTCTCGACCTCTAATAATTGTAACGTTATCAGTTCCTCATAACGGTGCTGATGCATACATCGTGCTTGCTTGAGGCTGGATGCACTTTGAGAACACGCAGAGAGTCAACGATTCGCTCGCAGGAGATCACGGGACAGGCCCAAGTGTTATTGTGTGACTGACTGAGATGACTGGAAGATGCACCAACTGTGCTCCCCACTGTGCCAACTTGCTGCGTTATAGCCGCCCAGTGCTCGGCTCGTTGTGAGCCTCGCTCCTCTGCCCTTCATTGTTGCTGGAGGGTGACTGTCTCCAACTGCCCTGTAGCGTCCTTCACAATATTCCACCACTAAGGCCGATCTTGACACCGCTGCTACCAGCCAATGGAAATCCAATCAGCTCCGAACATTTTTATGTACCACATCACTCCATCTCTTCATATAGCCCCTCTACCTGGCTAAACAGAAGCTGCTTGGGCATGCGGTCGCTAGGCATGCAGGCTACGTAACCCAGCCAACGCAGCTTACAACCAGGATGTATCGTAGGCAGGCCATCCTGCATATTTCAAATGTCGCTTTAAAGAGACCACTGACACATGCACAGTGTTGGCAAAGCTCATTTTAAAAAGTAGCAAGCTAACACTACAAGCTCTTTAAAAAAAAGTATCTGCTAAACATCAAACGACGGATTTCGAATTAAAGCTTTCGTGACTGCAGGGATTCATCTTCTTGGTTCTTTCGGTAAAGTCACGTAGATGGGAAGTAATAAAAAAATAAAAATAAAACATAATAAAATAATTATCACGACGTTTCGGCCACAACACAAGCAGCCGTCCTCAGGTGAAGACCAGGTCTGTCGGTTCGACAGCGTCTAAATGAAATACCACCACGCTTGGAGCGTCTATTTAAGCTGGTTTGGAAGGGGGGGGGGGAATGCGCCATGACAAAAGTATCTGCATATCAATAGGAATTTAGCATATTTATGGGAAATGCAGGAATGCGACTAGAGCTACTTGTGAAATGCGTAGGAGGTGGGCGGGGGGTTTTCAAAGACATATTATGCCCATGCATTATGCAGGATTAGCAGCATCAAAGGTAGGGGTAGCATTAATAAAGGGAAGGAATGTTAATAGTATGTAGCTGCAGTAACTAAACAACCACGTAAAAAGCTAAAGCATAAACTACATAGTATGATCAGTATGCTAAATATACTCTCAATAAGTTGAGCTACTAACCGTAAGTAATACATTACAATTCTTGGTCGCAAAAAATATAATATGCTTCCAGCTAAACTTTTTAAACTTTTTCCTTACATCACACGGGTCTATCCTGTACTATATGCTGCCATAGACAAACCCAACATTAAATTGTATACTGTATTACTATACACTACCCTATGTCTTAGAATAATACATAGTGTAATATTACACTATGTATTATTCTACCCACCCAACTGTATACCACACTGCTGTATATTCACTATACAATTACGATACTATATATTACCTTATACATTGTATTAAACATTACACTTTAATACTATTTATTATTTTACAATATGTTATACAGTATACCATTGACCGTCGCGTGAAAGGTACTAAGAAAAAGCAACGAAATATGTCAATGGGAGAGTGGTGGTAGAAAGCTTGCAGCAGAGCAAAGAATCCATTCCCTGCGGAGAATACAAGATATATAGTCCATGTCAGTGAGTGGAACGCGGTCTGAAAGTCACCGTAAACGTGGACACAATCAGTTAAGATCCGAAATGGTTTATTACGTCCTTCCAATGATTGCTAAGCCGGAATCCATCTTCTCGGTTGAAATTGTCTCTGTGTTTGTATATGTGGATCGCCTCATGAACGAATCTCTCATGGTAGCCAGATGGCTTGCAGAGAACCTCTGTCTTGGAGAAGTCAATATCATGTGAACCCACTGAATTGTAACGGTGATCTGCCACGGCTGAGGTGTTTGTCCTACCGTGTTTCAAGTCTGCTTTATGTTCACGGATGCGGTCCGAGACATGTCGTTTGGTTTCTCCAATGTAACTGCTACCACAGAGGCAACTTAGTTTGTAGACGCCAGGGTACTGTATGTCTGGAACCACATCTTTTACAGACGGGACCAGATCACGGATTTTATGTAAACATAGTGTAATATTACACTATGTATTATTCTAAGACATAGGGTAGTGTATAGTAATACAGTATACAATTTAATGTTGGGTTTGTCTATGGCAGCATATAGTACGGGATAGACCCGTGTGATGTAAGAAAAAGTTTAAAAAGTTTAGCTGGAAGCATATTATATTTTTTGCGACCTAGAATTGTAATGTATTACTTACGGTTAGTAGCTCAGCTTATTGAGAGTATATTTAGCATACTGATGATACTATGTAGTTTATACTTTAGCTTTTTATGTGGTTGTTTAGTTACTGCAGCTACATACTATTAACATTCCTTCCCTTTATTAATGCTACCCCTACCCCCTCCCTTTGATGCTGCTAATCCTGCATAATACATGGGCATAATATGACTTTGAAAACCCCCCGCCCACCTCCTACGCATTTCACAAGTAGCACAAGTCGCATTCCTGCATTTCCCATAAATATGCTAAATTCCTCTTGATATGCAGATTATTTTGTCAAGGCGCATTTCCCCCCCCCCCCTTCCAAACCAGCTTAAATAGACGCTCCAAGCGTGGTGGTGTTTCATTTAGACGCTGTCGCCTCGACAGACCTGGTCTTCACCTATGGACAGCTGCTTGTGTTGTGGCCGAAACGTCGTGAGAATTATTTTATTATGTTTTATTTTCATTATTTTATTACTTCCCTTCTACGTGACTTTACCGAAAGAACTAAGAAGATCAAACGACGGACTTCGAAAAGGCAGCACGCTACTGTATCCATGTAACAACGTTATCCCATATAATGTGTTTTACAAGACATCACTGTATCACATTATACATGCTCTACACACTAAATAACATCGCTGTATCACATTTAAAACTTACTATATGGCGAGCTAGGGATGTCCAGACAATGAGAACATTCATTCCACTTCAGCTCGCAAACCCAAACGTGACGTTTTGGAATGCGGTCATGAGAAAAAAAATGACGTGACAACATGAGACTCATTACTTCCTCGTTACTTACTGATTGCACCGCGGTGAGTTCATCATCTCAGACGACCCCCCGCCCACTGCCACCTACCCACAACCAAAACTGTGGCTGAAGGAAAACCTGTTGTCTGAAATGCCGAGGTCTTCCGATCCTCTCAGTGGCAATATAGAAATATCTCTCTCACGTCAAAAAAACCCACCGTATTTACTTGTTTTTTAAACCCGTTCGTGTCACCTGTTAAAAATGCCTCTTTTTTTGCGATACTTTAGTAAGGGGAAATTGACTTTTGCAGGGGATTTATGAAAATAAATATATATGAACGGCCACATTTAACCGGATAAGACCGTCGTGACAGGAATGTTTTTGCTAATGTAGACCTGTCAAGCTGCCTCACGTAAATTCTCCACCATGCATCAAACGAATAAAAATATAAATAAAAAATGTGCACATTATGTGGCTCTTCCATTCAGCCATTGTAGAACCATTCTACTTGAGCGTGGATGTGTGAGTTACGCGATGTTTCAGTCATTTGAGATATTGGTGCAATTAGGCTTTCCTGAGACCATATTCAATTAGCTATAAAGCATTTTCTTGCACACCCACCCCCCCTTGGACTTCCATTGACATCATTTTCACATTTCGACCCACCCCATATTCCCCCATTCTCGTGTTTAATCGCTGCTAGGTTAAAAATTATGGTGTCAGTTATGTGTATAAAACTGTCTTTACAAAAATAGGCGGAGCGTAAAGTAGCCGAGAGCATGCATTATTTCACTTTTGTACGGCAGCTAAAAAACAGCGAAGCTTCGTAATTTACCGTCGTTGCATTTCACTTTTACGAATTTTAAACCTCGCTGCGAACCTGCAGCACGTAACTTAAAAAAAAACATCCATGCCCACAGGCAGTGTACAGAGACGTTACACACACGGAGACAGACGTTTCACACAGATATATAAAGGTTATCGTATGTACATTGTAGTGCATAAATAATACTTAAAAATTAACGAAACGCATATCCAACGAACTGATATATGCAATGGATAATATGAGTTATTTCACAGTGGGCAGTAACGATGTCAGGCATACGTATTCACTTTATATGGAAGTAAATATCTGCAAAGGGTGAGAGAACAATACGAATAATACGTTTGTGGGTATGCTCCGTATTGGCTCTGTCTCGCGTCCGAGTCACACCATGATCACAAAAAATCTGTGACACAAAGCCTTCACTTGTTCGTCTTCGCAATTCAACATTTGGTACTATAATGTCCATCTTGCATAAAGCCGGCTATCAAGTAATGCTCGAACGAGTGTGTACACTAGGTTGTTGTTTTTTTACTCATTGAAATGCGAGGCAATAGCCCGTGAGTTGCACCTTGGCCCTGCTGCCCCAGGGTTAGTGTCATGACCTATCGCAACCCGTCCCAAAGGTACCAATGTTTATCCATTTTTGTTTAAGGTGAGCCTTTGAATCTGTTTATCTATATCCTACATCCTGAATCCCATTTTCTCTTTTAAACATTTACCAGCATCGACTGTTAACCCACAGCCACCAGGACAGCCACCCTTTGGCCGTGAGTTTGTATGGCCCAGTGCGTTTTGGTCACCACCGTCGCTGAGCGGGAAGACGACACGGCCTCGGCAGCTGTCCACTCATTGTTAAAATGCGTTGGCTTAATATTTAATCACAGTCACTGGTTATATCTTTGGGTCAAAGGTAAATATTACATTTGAACGTTTATGGTTGCACATCTTGATCATCCACTGCCTCCCTTTTACACACCCACCTCGGCCTAAATGATTGCAGTGTTCAAATTCCAACGCACACATCCTTGGCAATGCATTATAAACATTGGATGCCCTCAAATGATGACCTTTTATAATGGAAATTCTGTACTCTTGAATGTAGAGCATTGCCATTGCAGAGATCAACTTTGTGTTACATATATGAGGGGGGTGGGGGGGATCATTTCGATTCCCATTAAAGTTCAGGGAGCTCTGCTTTCATTCGGTTCGGGGAAACACGCGTACGTGGAATTGCAATTAAAATGAGTTGTTCGTATCAAACGCCACCACGGGCGGGATGTTCACTGCCAATGGTTGGCTTCGTCAAGAGCAATGGTGAGGTATTGGGAGCCTGTGTTGACTCCACACGAAGCAGAGTCGGCGAGAAAATGGTGTATACATTGGTGCCGCCGAGGGAATTCAAATATTTGTGGACTGCGTATTTATGCTGCCAGACTGGCATTTGAGTGAGAGGACAAGGCAGGAGTCTAAACATGCAGATGCAAGGCCGGGCAGGAATGATAGACAGACACAAGCTTTCATAGTCAGTAAATGCTCAATGAAAACAACCTGTTAATGTACATTCTTCTGAATGCCTTCAAATTCAGGACATTAACACCGATGGTATTAGAACGGATTTTGTTTCGAGCTGTTTTTTGTGCTGTTTAAAGAAAAGAAAAACTACAAGGGACTAAAAACTCCACAAGAGTAAATCTCTTGCCTGGCATCACTCTCTCCGTCACAGCCCTGACCGCGTCGTCAACGCGAGCGAAAGTGTTTAGGCAGCGAGCGAACTGATCCATCGTCGAACTACAGCGTAACTTTTGACGCACAGCAGCTGCGCGTCCTTAATGAACGGTCGGGTCCCGCGAGTATTATAGTGAAACTTGAATTATTGATTCTGTCGGAAAATGCGGCTCTCGTCGGAATGCTGTCATTCAAAGAGCCACGAGTTTCCCTCTCGCAGGAAGCAAAACTGAACAATGTTAATTTAACTCGTCGAAAAAAATCGGAAACGATATCTCGGCTGTGGATATAAAAAGCACAAAGGGCTGCTTCCGCGCCCTGTCTAAGTGAAAGTCGGGCTTTCATGTGGTCTCAAAATTTATTTATTCAAGGGTTCGGCGACAGGTATGCTCTCAGATAACATTTGCGATCACGTAGTCGGCGATGAGTATCTCCGCACTTTTTTATTAATGCAAAGTTATTTGTTGATGCTCTATAATCCAGGAATTCGTGATATAATATATGACACATCTGTATTCGATTATTTTTACCTTTGTTTAGCCAAAAGGTAACAAGCCAAAACATTTTATTTCCTCACGTATTTTACATCGATGTTTGATAGAAAAATACAACGGGACGACCAAAGGAGATGCGGAGTGATTACAGCGAATCATGGAATCGTAGCACACGGAGTAGACTGCACAGAGCCACAGTCGGTGACATCACGTGGGGCTGCTTGAGTCAGGAGTTAATGGGAATATCTTCTGCTCAAGATGACGATAGCGGCGAATACGTAACTACAACACATTTGCTGTTGACAGCCTCTTCCTTTTAAATCACCAAATGCTTCCGGGATGTGTTTGATGCTAAGCGGGCCTGAGCCTGGTGTATGACTCGCATGGGAAACTGTATCTGGGAGTACCAGCTATTGTAGCCTTGGGAAGAAGTGAGGTGACCAGGAGATGACAGCACGTAAATAAATTGAATAATCGAAGTGTGCGCGACTTTGAGTGTGAAGCCCTAGTATGTGCGGGGTTACTCCGGGCGCTACGATTTCGACACTACGTGTCAAACGCTCATCAATGAGACAGGCCAAATAATCTAATGCAGGACCTACATACAAAAATATGTTTTGGACTCAGTGAGACTTTCCTGGCTAAAGGGAATTATTTATTATTGCACGCACATTCTATAAGTATAAGTAGTATGTCAAGATATACAAGGTCATACAAATACATTTAAATGGTACAAACAAATCACACCACACATTTATCAATATCTTGGCATCATACACATTCCAATAGTAGACAACGGTATACATTCTGTGAAATTTCATAGTTAAACTCCTCCTTGCCCTCACACTTCTTTGCCCCCACAAAATCCCAAGTCGAGGCTTTTGCTGAAGGAAACTGTTACATTGATCACATCACATGAGCCATGAATTCTCCACGACAACTCGTGAGTTGCAATGACAATATTGGTGGTAGCCGAGTTACTCAGAACTGGTCAGCTAATAGAAATTTCCAAACATACCAATGTAGGATACTTCTAAAAAGAGTTGTTGGCTTTCCTGGGAAATTAAAGGGCAACAATATTATGAATTGTGGGAGGTGGCGGTGGCTTTGGGAGGCCTTTATCCAGTCGTGGATTGACAATGGCTGATGGTGATTATGAAAAAGAGCCTTCTAGTCTCAACGGACTCTCACCTGGTTATATAAATTTAGGACATAACGATGATGATGAAGAAGATGCATTCTGCACTTTCACTGCTGCCAGCGCCACGCTGAGAGTAGGGCTTGAGGCTGATTTGCTGAGTTGCCCTGTCGTGCACGGTGTCTATACACATTTGCTTGGCCGTATATCACGGTGGTGACACCATTATATTACGTTGCCCTGAAAATGACTTGTAACAAGAATAGATCGTCAACAAAGACAAAAAAATGCACGGAATCCTGAAGACTAAATTACTTGGATTAATTTACTTAATTGCTCACAGAAATTATGTTAATGAATTGATGGTAATTTGAGTGAAGGACTAATGTGCTTCGGAGTCCCGACTGGCGCGGGACTCGCCACATCCACTTCTGTTGAGTGACCGTGCACAGTTTACCGCAATAAGTCTCCACCGTGAAGCCAGCGGTCGGGTGCTCCCTGGGGTCTCCTGCTGCCTCGATCCCAATCACAGATCCAGACACTCACACCGTGCGGAGCTGGGCAACAACGCCGACATCCCAGGCGCAGCCCCCACCCTGGGCTGCCCAAGCTGTCCTGTTGTGCATTGCTCTTGAATAGGCGTGGGAGACCTCGTCCTCCTCCTCACCGGGGGCTCTCACTTAGCCTTTAGCAAGCCAGACTCGGTTACCACAATACCCTTTTTGCGTCATCAAAAAAATCGTCGCGACAAAAATACAACAACCGAGAATGAAGAGGCAGTTGCAGTGACTGAAGTGACTGCGACTGAGTGAAGATAAAATTGGGAACACACAGTTCCTCCCCGAGTGCCCGATCAGGGCGGCTAAGATGCAGACGGTGACAGATACATAGCATCAACCTCAGAGTGATAGCCCTCACGTGGCCATGGGCCGTGTGGCATGAATTAGCATCACCCTGTTCTAGAATGCCATGATCTTTAAGCCACGATCACTCCCATCCATCTAGCACCTGCGTACGATCTGATCTCGGCGTTTAACGTTTGACATGGATGTTGCATCGGGTATATTTCCCTCCCCTTTGGTGGCTACTCTATTGCTACTAGGTTGTTGGGGGGCACCTATGGCGCCCCCCAACAACCACAGCCTGCAGCGTCCCCGAACAACCACAGCCTGCAGCACCCCCCAACAACCACAGCCTGCAGCACCCCCCAACAACCACAGCCTGCAGCACCCCCCAGCAACCACAGCCTGCAGCACCCCCCAACAGCCACAGCCTGCAGCACCCCCCAACAACCACAGCCTGCAGCACCCCCCAACAACCACAGCCTGCAGCACCCCCCAACAACCACAGCCTGCAGCACCCCCCAACAACCACAGTCTGCAGCACCCCCCAACAACCACAGCCTGCAGCACCCCCCAACAACCACAGCCTGCAGCACCCCCCAACAACCACAGCCTACAGCACCCCCCAACAACCACAGCCTGCAGCACCCCCCAACAACCACAGCCTGCAGCATCCCCCAACAACCACAGTCTGCAGCACCCCCCAACAACCACAGCCTGCAGCACCCCCCAACAACCACAGCCTGCAGCACCCCCCAACAACCACAGTCTGCAGCACCCCCCAACAACCATAGCCTGCGGCACCCCCCAACAACCACAGCCTGCAGCACCCCCAACAACCACAGCCTGCAGCACCCCCCAACAACCACAGCCTGCGACACCCCCCAACAACCACAGCCTGCAGCACCCCCCAACAACCACAGCCTGCAACGTCCCCCAACAGACTGGTGAAGTAAATCCTTATGATCCACTCGCACAGCGTGCGGTGGGCCTTCATCCAGCAGTGGATTTAAGCACCAAAAAAACTCGAGTACTAATGTAATGGACAGAGCACGGCTCTCCCTCAGGGCAGCAGTGGACAGAGCACGACTCTCCCTCAGGGCAGCAACGGAGCGAGCACGGCTCTGCCTCAGGGCAGCAGTGGAGACAGCACGGCTCTCCCTGAGGGCAGCATTGGAGAGCACGGGGGTCCCTCAGGGCAGCAGTGGACGGAGCACGGCTCTGCCTCACTCTGATTCACCCGTCTCCTCTGAGCTGCATGCGATTGTGTGAGTGAGAGTGAGTGAGCTGTGTGTGAGTGGATCGACCGTCAGCTTTCCGTGGCTGCGTCTCCGTCGCTGTGGCCATCACGTTGCTGCTTCTCGGGCCTGCGAGGTGTGGGGTGCACCACAACAGGAAGTGGCCAGCTCGCGGTCACGTGACACACTTCAACCAATCCGGGGGTGTTAATCACAGTCACAGAAGGACAGATCTGGGCTATTATAAATGTGTATTCTTGACCATCCCTGATAGTAAAGCGTCCTGCCCAAGCTCACTTCATGTTCCTAACTGTCAATATGATGTCTGATGAAATTTTAAATAAAAAGGCTTTACCCTGACATGATATAGGCTTTAAGATTGGAAAACACCAAATATATATCTTAATACCTGTATTATGCCAGAGAGGGTATAGCATTATTTTTTTAAATCATGTTAATACTGGAAAAAGGGTCCCATAGAAATATGTTTCTAACATGTTCTCTCGTCCATGGGTTCCTCTTTCTCTGTGCAATTCTAAGCATGCATCTCTCCACGCTTCTTTGTGCACTTTTAAGCGTCCGTGTTTATTTTGTCGTCGGTGTCCACGATTCTGGCCGTATGTAACACCAGGCGATATACGCTGGTTGAAAATGTAGCAGTCGTATTGTTGGCATGTTGGTTTTCATGATCAAGTTCAATCCTCCCGGCTCTCGTCTGTCACTTTATTTTACCATATTGGTTTCTGGTCGGTATTCGGTAGTTGACCTGGGTGCACTAAGTGCTCTGCTGCGTCTAGAATGCCGTCATGCTGTGGTGCATATAACATGAAGCTGTTTGGTTTTTTTATTCTTAAACTGTCCACATGTTTATACTTTAACACCTATCAAAGGAAAATCAGTTATAATATTGAAGCTAAGAGGGTATTTCATTAAACGTCACAGTTTTAAAGTTGCTTTTAAGTTAATTTTGTTTTACCAGGTGGGAGCTCAAGAGACCATGATGAGTCATTTTTAAGAGTGCCTCATGTCCAAAAAAAACTGTTGCCTTAATAAAATAAATGGCCCTTCTTCACAGCACATGAAATAGGATATTGAATCAAGTTATCGTCATTATATCCAAGCGTACGCTTCATGCAGCGTGTAAATGTCACATTTTCACTCCTTTGCTCATTTTCCAGAAAATGTTTTTCTATCATGCAGTGGACATATTTTACAAAAAATATGACAAATCATGACAGAGAGACGTTACGTTAAACGGTTTAAACATTATGTAACATTTCTTAAAAGTCAAACCGTGAAAGAGGAGAGCCATGCAGCATCACGGTGGCGAGATGTTAACTCCCTCGCCTGGTATACAGGAAGTCGTTGGTTCGATCCCGACCCTGATTCCTGTATATTTGGATTTTGCATGTTCTCCTCGTGGTCGCATGGATTTTTCTCCAGGTCCTCCAGTTTTTTCCTCTACATTTAGAAACATCCATTTGGAGTATTTGGCTGCTTTAAATTCCCACAAAATGATAAGACACTTCGTTGAGCTATCGTTTGTGATAGCCAAGTCACTTGTGAAACTACATAGTGCAGTGGGCCTTAGCTGGTAAAATACAAGTAGTTTTAGCGATGGTGTCGCATCGAGCATAGATGCGAAGGAGCAGTTTGAAGAAGCGTTTGTAAGCTAAACGTGTCCCATTTTCACTACAGTGTCTCCTGCCCTCGGGCAAAAAATAAACATTTACGAGGCAAAGAAGCAAACGGGGAAGTTTCACTTGATTGTGGAAAATACGGACGGCATATCGTTGATCTCCAGAGAATTAACTCGATTGCAACGTCCATAATTACATGGTATTAGCCACAACATTCATTATCATCTATTAACCTCTTCCACTATGTGTGAGGCATGATTAGTTTGTAGCAGACTTCCAGAAAACTTTAGTTATTCCTAATGTATTAACAATGCTTGCAGACACGAATACCGGGCATGCAACTCACGGTGCAATGAATTGTCGTCAGCGGAGGTCATGATTCAGTCCCAGAATTGATTGGCTATTTTTTTCTTTGGTTGTGGCAAATGTGGAAGGACTAGCAGGCGCAGCATTCACCTAACAATTTTTTTTAATGCATACCAAACCAAATTATTGGCTCTTACACAAGATTCACCAAATTTAACATACGCATAAGAATATATGTAATTAAATTAATTGCTGCATTACCGCATACCTAACTATATATACAATTATAGAAAATGAGTTGGAGTTGATATTTCAGTCAATTGAAATATTTTCAAGACATATACAGTGAGGGAAAAAAGTATTTGATCCCCTGCTGATTTTGTACGTTTGCCCACTGACAAAGAAATGATCAGTCAATAATTTTAATGGTAGGTTTATTTGAACAGTGAGAGACAGAATAACAACAACAAAATCCAGAACAACGCATGTCAAGAATGTTATAAATTGATTTGCATTTTAATGAGGGAAATAAGTATTTGACCCCTCTGAAAAACATGACTTAGAACTTGGTGGCAAAACTCTTGTTGGCAATCACAGAGGTCAGACGTTTCTTGTAGTTGGCCACCAGGTTTGCACACATCTCAGGAGGGATTTTGTCCCACTCCTCTTTGCAGATCTTCTCCAAGTCATTAAGGTTTCGAGGCTGACGTTTGGCAACTCGAACCTTCAGCTCCCTCCACAGATTTTCTATGGGATTAAGGTCTGGAGACTGGCTAGGCCACTCCAGGACCTTAATGTGCTTCTTCTTGAGCCACTCATTTGTTGCCTTGGCCGTGTGTTTTGGGTCATTGTCATGCTGGAATACCCATCAACGACCCATTTTCAATGCCCTGGCTGAGGGAAGGAGGTTCTCACCCAAGATTTGACGGTACATGGCCCCGTCCATCGTCCCTTTGATGCGTTAAAGTTGTCCTATCTGCTTAGCAATAAAACACCCCCAAAGCATAATGTTTCCACCTCCATGTTTGACGGTGGGGGTGGTGTTCTTGGGGTCATAGGCAGCATTCCTCCTCCTCCAAACACGGCGAGTTGAGTTGATCCCAAAGAGCTCCATTTTGGTCTCATCTGACCACAACACGTTCACCCAGTTGTCCTCTGAATAATTCAGATGTTCATTGGCAAACTTCAGACGGGCATGTATATGTGCTTTCTTGAGCAGGGGGACCTTGTGGGCGCTGCAGGATTTCAGTCCTTCACGGCGTAGTGTGTTACCAACTGTTTTCTTGGTGACTATGGTCCCAGCTGCCTTGAGATCATTAACAAGATCATCTCGTGTAGTTCTGGGCTGATTCCTCACCGTTCTCATGATCATTGCAACTCCACGAGGTGAGATCTTGCATTGAGCCCCAGGCCGAGGGAGATTGACAGTTCTTTTGTGCTTCTTCCATTTGCGAATAATCGCACCAACTGTTGTCACCTTCTCACCAAGCTGCTTGGCGATGATCTTATAGCCCATTCCAGCCTTGTGTAGGTCTACGATCTTGTCCCTGCCATCCTTGGAGAGCTCTGGTCTTGGCCATGGTGGAGAGTTGGAATCTGATTTATTGATTGCTGCTGTTATACAGGTAACAAGCTGAGATTAGGAGCACTCCCTTTAAGAGTGTGCTCCTAATCTCAACTAGTTACCTGTATAAAAGACACCTGGGAGCCAAAAATCTTTCTGATTGAGAGGGGGTCAAATACTTATTTCCCTCATTAAAATACAAATCAATTTATAAAATTTTTGATATGCGTTTTTCTGGATTTTGTTGTTGTTATTCTGTCTCTCACTGTTCAAATAAACCTACCATTAAAATTAGAGACTGAACATTTCTTTGTCAGTGGGCAAACGTACAAAATCAGCAGGGGATCAAATACTTTTTTCCCTCACTGTACGCACAGGACACTGTGTAGTGCCGGCCATAGAGAGGCACGGCGTGTGGTGTATTGACATCACGGCTACCACTATCGTGTGGGTGTAGTACCTGCCCTAGAGGGGCTCGGTCAGCACTGATTGATAGCACTGGATGCCATCATGCTTGGCGTGCAGTGACAGCCCTACAGGAAAGGGTGTGGGAGTGCTGGCCGTAGGAATGGGGTTACTAAAGGCCATGGCACTCTGGTTGACCTGAGAGGACCTGTTAAGTCTACAAAGGGGCCCCAAGTGGGGGCTAGGGGTGGTCACGTGGTTGGGGTCTAGATCCTGCTCGAGGATTCTGGAAGGTGGTCGTGGCCAAGGGCGGAGCCAGCCACGCCACAGAGAATAAAAGCCGGGTCCCCCAGAGGGATCGGCGTTGTTGTTTATCCTGAAGAAACCTTCATCTACGTCCTACGTTCTACCGAGTCTCCAACACAGAGACCTGGACCCGAGCTGTGGTCCTGGTCTGTAGTAGCAGTCACCACCATAGGTTGTTATTCTGTTAAGGGGCAGTTACCCTGTGTGTTGGTGTTAAATACATGTGTTGCCTCCAATTGTACGCCTGCGACTCAGGTGAACTTACTACATATGTAAGGAAATTAAGGATTTTCGGTTATTTTAGCGAGTGGATTTGGGACATTATGTCTCACAGTGGCATGTGTAAACTTGTGAGTAATCCAGATATTATATGTCTACATTGTATAACTATTGAAATGATAATGCTTGTTGCCCATAAACATTCAAACATGCATTATTAATGATGCTGAACCCATTATACAAATTCCACATTGCACATATTCTATTATAGCCTCACACTCTAAGACTGCATTGGGAATACGTATTATCCTTTCATCAGATGCAGTTGTGCATCCCATTATCGCTTCTTGCTTTAACGTTCTCGGTCCAGTTCGCTGTTATCTTACCACAATTAACAACAAGCCTTGATACTAGTGCTCCACTCTGGTGAATCGTGCAAATCAATGAAGGTGATTGTAAGAAAAAAGGGGCATTTGTTTAAAGAGAAAGGGAGCTCGAGGACGTGTGTGTGGGGTGGTGGTACACGGTTTGTATGTATGTTGAACTTCTTTCACACCATACGTATGGAAAGGACAACGAAATAACACACAATAAGCAGTTCTCTCGTGACAAACAGGAATAGAACGTCGGCATTATTGCACGGTAGTAGAGCAGAATGTGGCATATTAAAAGGCAATTTGGGCGCGTGCAAAAATGAGTCAGTTGACACCTCTCCTGACAGCATTCACAAAAAGAGGATTAATTAATTCACTTGGAGTCTGTGTAAGCTCCACTTGGCTTAAACATCAGGATTACTTCGGTGAGTATCGATGGCGGTGGTTACCAACCTTTTTTGAACCCCGAGCCCGCAGCCAACCCTGAGCAACGCTTAGCGGACAGCCCGTGTAGCATAGCATCCGATCCTTTGCGAGGAAAATAGTCGCCCGCAAACAGTTCTGCAGACCGCGATGCACAGCCTGGCAGGGCCCACAGAAGCCACTGGTCTACAGCAAGGCGTGGGACTCTGCTGATCGCCCAACGGTGGCTTGCTCATTTACACCGTCATACACTCTCCACCCAGCTCTCTCTCTCTCTTTGCTTTCCTTTTCTCTTTTTTACTTTTCTCCTTTAACCTTTCCGCTTCTCTTTCCTGCGTTGGATCACAACAAGGTTTATCCTCTTCTTGGTTCTTTCGGTAAAGTCACGTAGAAGGGAAGTAATAAAATAATAAAAATAAAACATAATAAAATAATTCTCACGACGTTTCGGCCACAACGCAAGCAGCCGTCTTCAGGTGGAGAACAGGTCTGTCAAGTAGACAGAGTCTGAATGGCACGCTTCAGGCTTGGAGCGACTATTTATGCTGGGATGGAGGGGCGAAGAGCGTCTTGACAAAATAATTTGCATATCAAGAGGAATTTAGCATATTTATGGGAAATGCAGATATGCGATTAGTACTACTTGTGAAATGCGTAGGAGATTTGGCGAGGGGTTTAAAGTCATTATGCCCATGCATTATGCAGGATTAGCAGTATCAAAGGGAGGGAGTAAGGTTAGAATTAATAAAGGGAAGGAATGTTAATAATATGGCGCCGCAGCAACTAATATGCTTATTGACTATACCTTGTCATATTACACTGTTTTATTCTACCCACTCAACTGTATAGCACACTGCTATATATTCACTATAAAATTACGATACTATATATTACCTTATACAGTGTATTAAACATTACACTTTAATACTATTCATTATTATATAATATGCTATACACTATACCATAAACCGTCGCGTGAAAGGTACTAAGAGGAAGCAACAAAATATGTCAATGGGAGAATGGTGGTAGGAATCTTGCAGCGGAGCCTTTCACTGGAAAAACCACCTCTGCGGTACTAAACTCTACTGCCCTGGTATCGACAATCAAGGGGATTTCCCTGTCCCCAGACGACCTGCTTGTCAGTTTTGATGTGGTTTCCTTATTTACCAAAGTTCCTGTACCTGACACCATCGCAATCATTGAAGACTTGGTTCATCAAGGACTGAATGCTGGGGTACCCTCCCTGGTGAGACACTGCTTAACCAATAAATATTTCACCTGGAATGGAACTTTCTACAAGCAAACTGAGGGCACCCCAATGGGCTCCCCCCTATCTCCGGTTGTAGCCAACGTCTTCATGGAGAAATTTGAGACTGACGCCATCCAGACTGCCACTCTACGCCCGACCTTATGGAAGAGGTACGTAGATGACACTTTTGTCATCTGGCCACATGGCCGGCCTGCTCTAGACCAATTTCTCGACCACATCAATTCCATACACCCAGCCATCAGATTGACCATGGAAGTCGAAAAAGATGCAAGCTACCCTTTTTGGATGTCCTAATTAAAAGGAGACCTGATGGTTCAATGAGCCACTCTGTCTACAGGAAAGCCACCCATACGGATGCTTACCTAAAACCGGATTCCCACCACCATCCATCCCAGAATAATTCCCTCATCAAGACTCTATACCATAGAGCCCAATGCATTTTCGACCAGGAACACATTGCCAGTGAACTCAAACACGTACGCCAAGCTCTTAAGGCAAATGGTTACTCCGACTACACAATCCGCAAAGTCATCACTGCAACCATCAAGAAGGATCCTGTTGAGGAGCCTCTCAAGATCATCACCTTACCCTACATTGCTGGGGTCACAAAAAAGATCTCCAAAATCCTGATTAAACACAAGATCCAGGTCCGATTCAACACAGTACATAAAATCCGTGATCTGGTCCCGTCTGTAAAATATGTGGTTCCAGACATTCAGTACCCTGGCGTCTACAAACTAAGTTGCCTCTGTGGTAGCAGTTACATTGGAGAAACCAAACGACATGTCTCGGACCGCATCCGTGAACATAAAGCAGACTTGAAACACGGTAGGACAAACACCTCAGCCGTGGCAGATCACTGTTACAATTCAGTGGGTTCACATGATATTGACTTCTCCAAGACAGAGGTTCTCTGCAAGCCATCTGGCTACCATGAGAGATTCGTTCATGAGGCGATCCACATATACAAACACAGAGACAATTTCAACCGAGAAGATGGATTCCGGCTTAGCAATCATTGGAAGGACGTAATAAACCATTTTGGATCTTAACTGATTGTGTCCACGTTTACGGTGACTTTCAGACCGCGTTCCACTCACTGACATTGACTATATATCCTGTATTCTCCGCAGGGAATGGATTCTTTGCTCTGCTGCAAGCTTCGTACCACCACTCTCCCACTGACATATTTCGTTGCTTCCTCTTAGTACCTTTCACGCGACGGTCAATGGTATAGTGTATAGCATATTGTATAATAATAAATAATATAAAAGTGTAATGTTTAATACAATGTATAAGGTAATATATAGTATCGTAATTGTATAGTGAATATACAGCAGTGTGGTATACAGTTGGGTGGGCAGAATAATACATAGTGTAATATTACAATGTATAGTCTAAAAACATATTAGTTGCTGCGGCACCATATTATTGACATTCTTTCCCTTTATTAATTCTAACCTTACTCCCTCCCTTTTGATACTGCTAATCCTGCATAAGGCAAGGGCATAATGACTTTAAACCCCTCGCCAATCCTCCTACGTATCTCACAAGTAGTACTAATCGCATATCTGCATTTCCCATAAATATGCTAAATTCCTCTTGATATGCACTCCGCAGGGAATGGATTATTTGCTCCGCTGCAAGCTTCCCACCACCATTCTCCCATTGACATATTTCGTTGCTTCCTCTTAGTACCTTTCACGCGACGGTTTATGGTATAGTGCATAGCATATTTTATAATAATAATAAATAGTATTAAAGTGTAATGTTTAATACAATGTATAAGGTAATATATAGTATCGTAATTTTATAGTGAATATATTGCAGTGTGCTATGCAGTTGAGTGGGTAGAATAAACTAGTGTAATATGACAAGGTATAGTCAATAAGCATATTAGTTGCTGCGACGCCATATTATTAACATTCCTTCCCTTTATTAATTCTAACCTTACTCCCTCCCTTTGATACTGCTAATCCTGCATAATGCATGGGCATAATGACTTTAAACCCCTCGCCAAACCTACGCATTTTACAAGTAGTACTAATCGCATATCTGCATTTCCCATAAATATGCTAAATTCCTCTTGATATGCAAATTATTTTGTCAAGACGCTCTTCGCCCCTCCATCCCAGCATAAATAGTCGCTCCAAGCCTGGAGCGTGCCATTCAGACTCTGTCTACTTGACAGACCTGTTCTCCACCTGAAGACGGCTGCTTGCGTTGTGGCCGAAACGTCGTGAGAATTCTTTTATTATCTTTCATTTTTATTATTTTACTACTTCCCTTCTACGTGACTTTACCGAAAGAACCAAGAAGATGAATCCCTGCAGTCACGAAAGCTTTAAATCGAAATTTAAGGTTTATCCTCCAGATCCGTTCGTCTACGCCGGACACGGCGACCCGTTGGTATCCCGTTACTAGTGCTGGTATATAAACAAGCCAGGCTCTGCTCGTGAAACAATGATGAATGTCGATACCCGTTTGCAAAAAATACTTGTATTAAACTCATGGTGATAAAAATATATATGTAGACATGCACTCCCAAATGCCATTTGGCCACTGGGGAGTGTTAAAAAAATACACACTGACATTTGATATGTGGAGAAAAACATGAGAAAGAGGCATATTGTCTGTTTTTCCCTGTGTATCCTGGTTTTGCATTGACATTGCGGTGGCTATTGAGCGTAGTTTGTGAAGGCAGTGCTTGCCAAAGCTTTACTTTAGCGTCCGCGTGCGTTAAGCGGGTTACGTCACATTAATCGTTACCGACGGCTTGGCTAAAGAAGTGATATGGGAGTAAAGGCAATTTAGAGAATCGCCCGTAGTGATGCATCCCAGGATAATGAACCGGGTAACACACGGAAAGGTCACAGTTAATTTAAAGGAACAATTCTAGGCTGAAAATTACAATTCTGATGCCACCAGTGACTGGGAGAGATCTACAGACTCCATCTACTTTCAACTACATTGAACACTATATTTTACTAACTCCCATCCGGCAAAGTGCTTGAGTCCCGCTCTAAATTCAGCAGTATGGAATGGCTCTCTCGCAATCCATGTTGTCCCAGCCTTTGGCTTTGGCGCCACGAAAAGGGTTAAATACGTACAGCGCATACCATACTCTCTACCCTCCATTACCCCCCGTGTAATCAGCAAGTTTCATAATGGCCTTGAACACAGAGGACTTGCAATCGCATGTGCTACGTCGTCTCGCTGGGGGGGGGGGGTGAAGGCACACACCAAAAAAAAACTTAGAGCAATTTGTTTCTTTCTTTCTGCAAGTACTGCCTGTCACAGAATGGGGCGTGCACGAGAGATCTTTTCTGCAAGCTGTCAATGGAAGGTGGCATTTGTTGCTTTGCTGTTTGGGTGCCCAGCATGGAGGTGGGGTGGGGGAAGCACCTTTGGGGGAAGCACTGTTGCGAAATAATCAATGTAATCGTATTGAACACGTTCAGATGCGACCGATCTTTGCTACCTTTTAACCTTCTAAAGTGATCTTGAATGTTTAAACGTAGTCCTGTGGTAGTGCCCTGGATTCTCTGAAATAAATAATTATGTCGCAAGACCCGTTTGAAAAAGCACAACGGGTGAAATGTGATTTAATTCCCAATTGCACAGCAGAGATAGCATTCCTAAAATCACGTATTCATTTGAAGCCTCTATTATATACTTCCTAGCTTCATCAATGTTATTTATTGTCCCGTTAAATATATTTTTAGTGTCTTCAGTGTCCCTCCAGATCTCGAAGAGCACTGCACACGTGGAGGCAATCCACATCAACAATCTTCGCTTCGGCAGTCAAATGTTGAGGATATCAAATGCTGCATGCATGGTGCTGACTCGTGTAGAGAATATGATGTAGCCTGCTCGTCGGTGGAGATTTTGTGAGATAGTATAATTTTACACGCTTGTTATGCCCCCAAAAATATATATATCGTGATAAAAAATGCGAATTTCCACACGTATACTTAGGTGCATTTTATTTGCAGAGCATTCTATACGGGTTTTATGGAGGCGTCACATAAACGTCAGCATAAAAGTGTTATAATGACCGCATCCAAAACAACGTAATTGAATTTTGTGTCAAGGCAGCAATCCCTTCTGGTCCCATCTCAATATCTGTAGAGTCAAACAAATATGAGCATTTAAAATCGCAGCGGTGTGCGGGAGAGACGTGCGTGTGGATTGAAACGGCCTGCGGGGGGTAATGCTCGCCAGAATTAACAGGTGCCGCGTGTCACAGGAACTTCCGTGAGCTTTTCTCCGATAATACGCAATCCTGGAAATCACGATCCACGCTTGAAATTAATTCGCGTAAATATTACATTTCAGCTTAATTCATACTCAGCTTGTATTTTACAGAAATTAACTTTGTCATTAGAGATACTGTAATTAATGTTCATTGGTCAATTACAGTCGTTGCTCCCATTACTCAGGAAGTCGACCCCGAGGTGGACACAGCCAGAGGCGAGTGAACTCCATGCCAATCGCTCATTCATGTTGGCGTTTACTATGGTATCCTCAGCACTATCTCCACTCACACAGTCCTTCACAAGTGTTATTAACGTTACCGGCCACGATCAATCTACGATGGGACGAAGGCTCTCCGGCACGCTGTCGCCTATCTCTCACGACCCCCCGATATAGCGATCCGTCGAACACCTGCAGGTCGCCATCTGATTCCATCGCTCCCACGTTTGGGGTGATCGGTCCTTTCGAGCCTGATTCCTCATTTGGCTGCCCACTCTATCATTGGCCGTCATCCCTTCTAGCTACAACGACGCACCACTGCCCAAAGCCCACGCTTGTTTTTTTTTAATCAACAGTCAAAATAGAATTGTTACATTCTCAACCGTGCATTTATAATGCATGTACGCTAGTTAGTTAACCTTTCTTTTAATTTCACATTCATTACCCAATCATGTGATTATTCTTTTTACTCTGTATCTCACATGACCGCATTCCGGCAGTGTTTCCTTGACCGGTGGCAAAGGCTCACCCTTCCCATTTCAGTTGCCATTCATCAGGAAGGTCCAGAAAGTGCATCCACTTCAAAAATGCACCAATTTGTATAGGAAAACAAAGCAACTGTGTGGTGAAATATCTGCACGAGTGTCTGCTGTTGTGGCTGCTGACTTCCACCAGTCGGTGATGGATCGACTCCGTGCATGGTTTTTGTGCGTGGACACGGGCAGGCACGTGGTGTGTAACGCCTAATGTGGTGTGTAACACGTGGGGTGTAACACTTGGTGTGTAACGGCTAATGTGGTGTGTAACACGTGGGGTGTAACACTTGGTGTGTAACGCCTAGTGTGGTGTGTAACACGTGGTGTGTAACGCCTAGTGTGTATGTAACACGTGGTGTGTAACACGTGGTGTGTAACTCACCGACTAACGTGTCTTCTGAAACAGGGATAAAGCCTCCAAAGAAACTATTCAGAAACGTTGGTGGCCTGTTTGCTGTAAAAAACACACACAAAATGTTACTTCCGTCATATGCCGATGCAATTATACACAAATCAACGTAAACACGTTTTAACCAAAGTAAATGCACTTGAGTTTCGATTAGGAAATGTTAACAAGACATGCATGTCCCTGTAAAGCTTGGTCGTGAGCAGGGCAGATAAATCGTGATTTTGGACACAGCTGACTTAGCACGATTCAATGCGTTTTATATCTCTGGCATCAGGTTGTCTCATCGATGGATTGAAAAAAGAAATAAATATATCAAACACCAACATATATATCATAATCGTTAACACAAATAACAGTGGCCAGTTCAGGACATGCTGTCACTCCTATCAGAAGCAGGATCTGTGGGGAAGCTTACCTCCAGCCAGACGTGGCAGAAATGCCACGCAGAGCTCAGAGATGAGTAATGCTGTCCTGATTCTACTCGAGAACATCTTTAATAAAAATAGATTTTCCTGTAGTTCAGGATCTTCACAAAAAACTTGCACAGAAGCCCTGGAAAAAGGTAATTTTAGGTGGCATTATTATATATCAGCAACATCATCTATTTTGTTACGTGTTAATGTTCTATCATCGAATGTGACTAACACTGCTGAGCATGAGACGTAATTCAAAATTGGATTTTTAATTATTTAAAGAAGGTTTTTTTGTCATCAATGGGCACTGCGTGATACTTTACACCAACAACCAAAATGGGAAACTCCATCTCTTGATTGTAGCTCGAGTAATCTATAATATGCCCGAGACATAGACTTGTGGATTAAAGGATGCGTTTTGTATTTCTGGATATCGATGGAAGCATAGTTTACAAAAAAACGTACCCACGAAACTTTGTATCCTCCTTTTGTCCACGGAGAGTTAATTAAACGTTGATGGATAATTGACTTCCATTTACCCTACAGGAATACAACAGCACACGCAAACATTACCTGCTGTTAGGAGCAAGGTGAGCTATAAACCTTAAATTAAGTAGCCCATTTTCTCTCTTAATTGTGTTGGGTCACGCTGCTTGCATCGCTGTTATTGCATGGAGATGCGCGCAAATAAAACGTTGAAATTGATTAAGCTGTGAATTTAAAATATGCCTTTGCCTTGTTCGTGGCTTGAGTGATTGAGGTCAGGCATTGCATGTTCCAATAAAGCATGGGGCCTCTGTGGAAGCTGTCAGTCAGTGGGGGGGGGGTAGCGCGCAGCTGTGAGCTCTGCGTGTCCATGGTGCCTTCACAGCAGATGAATGCGCAACCCGATACCAGCGCGCCTGGTAACCCGCTCGTGGGCGCGCGCCGCAACGAGGGAATCGGATACCCAGAGACGAAGGTGGAGGCCCTTCTTTTTTTTTAAAAATTGATGGAGACTGGATCATCTGTCAACTTGAATTTATCGCGTCATTTACATCGCGCGTACAAGACGCGGCTTTCTCGCACCGCAAACCGACAGCGTTCGAGAGGAAAGGCAGCGAGAAAAGAGAGGGGTTGTGGTGGGGGGGCAAATGATGCAAACACATTTATATTAGAGTTAAAAAAACAGCGGTTAATCATCAACTCGCTTGGCCGTTCCTCTGATGCCACGTGCTTGCGGTGCAGGGTCAGATTGAGGGGGGCTGTTGTGGGTGACTGCCCTCATGAATACACTTAGAACTGGCCCGTTGCCTGGCTGCCCTCATCTGCCAATATGGGAGCAATCAATCAATGCCGCTGCATCCTAAGCAACCTAAGGCTGCTTCACATTTTATTGCATCTTGTGACAAGATGCATTGAGACAATGTATAGACTGCCCTGCTATGAATGTCATTGATTTGCATTGTGGGGTGCAATTAGCATGACGCTATATAAACATGAAATGATTAATATTGTACTGAATAATACTGGAAACTGGTCTATGCACCTGATTATAAATCAAAACGAATGTGTACATATACACATAATCACATAAGCAATGTATAAACCCACGCAAAGAGTAATTCACGTTATGATGTAATTGCTATGCAGCTAATTAAGTGGCCACCTGGCATTTTCGGTAAACGCCTTCATTTGGTAAACACAACGCTCATAAACAAAACCCACGTGAAGTGAATAAGTGTCTGGGCCTTATCTGCTCACATAAAGTGCGCACATTAACCGTGCCGAGATCACGCCTTCCTCGCCCATGCCAGCTTAATGACTTCACATCCAGGAATAATACTTAATTGCTAATTAAGGCCCGACGCGGCACTGCCATGAATGTGGCTGCGCTGAGCGCCACCAGGGACTTCCAGATCCCAATCTTACATTTGGTTCCGCTCAAACGGTGCCCGCCACACGAATGCGGTCTCTACAACGTGTAGAAGATTGGCGTCTTGCTGTGCCTATGAATGATTATGGGCGATGCCCACTGAGCGAGTTTCACACCATTTTATTCCTGCTCTGTAACTTCTGCAGGACGTTAATCGTCACCGGTATAACTATTCACCCCTACTCTATTAGCATATACATAACATTAGCATACAATTTGCATAAAACTAATACAACCGATCTTACACACGCGATTCGGTATATCTTTCTTGAGCGTCAACATTGTAAACGAATCAACGACTGGATGCATCCTTCCACCCCGTGTTGCTGAACCAATGGGAGCCGTCTCCTGCACGTCAGAGATCCCGTGGCATCGTTCTTAAGAGCACCGACGACGTATCCATCATCTCAATTTATATTCACAATCATATTTACAATACAATTTGAAAGCATTAATAATAGTTGCACCCTCATTTCTGCAACGCGATGTTTCAAGGCTCCCTTGAGAATGGAATTCGATATTGTGTGCCGGGTCCTAGCGTGGTTGTCACTGGAGTAAATGAAATATATATTACATGGATTGCAGTGTATATCGAAAACCGCACTGCACGCACGTCTGACCCCGCTCGTTATAAGTGAATATAATTGCCAGTACAAATGTACAAGTTACATCTGTGACATAAATCACCACTCGAAATCACAAATATAAATGCAGTATCAAAGCGCACATTACGACGTAAAAAACACTCAACACGTTCGTCAATAACAGTGGCCTTAACGTGAAAACGATATCAAAGGCGAAGTTTCATAGCACATTCAGTGTCTTTTGAAAACGTCCTATGAAGAAGGACCAACGTTCCAAAAACGTTACCTATTATTTATATTTTAAATGTTAAGCCCACGTTGTGATTGACGATTGTATTGTGCTGAGTTGTTGTTTTGTTACTTGTACGTGTGTGCCGCTACCACCGCAGCAGCGCCAAATGACTGTAACATTAGCGCTACTTACAAGTTGGGCGCTCGGCATTGCACATGCTACAAGGACACCGTCGCTATAAGCCCGGCTTTTATCGCGCGCCTGCGCATGTCACAATATAACGATCTTAATAAACGGTGGTAATGCAACAGTGACTTATCAGAGCCCCCTACTTACCCTTTGATGAATGAGTGAAGTTGAGGCGGCTTGCGCTTCTCCCTGGAGCTGGACCAACACGGGTGCTAACGCTGCCCGCTGTTGCCCTGTGAAGGAGTGCCCGCCTTGGCTGCTACACTGAGACGGCGCGCATACAGGCGGGGAGCGGGAGGGGGGTGGGGGGGATTTTGTCGCTCGACATTTCAGCAGCACCCTCCACCTCGCTCAAAAAGCAAACGAGTAAATAAATAAAACCTTGAATTAAAAAAGCCACCGCTCGTTAGCACCGCAGCCTGCGCTGCTTCTGCCGTTCGCGCGCTTCTTGCAGAGCCACGCCGCGCAGAAATGTTTAGAGAGGGCGATCTGGGCAGGGACGACGAACTGACAGCTGATCTCTGCTGTTGAGTATTTGTTTATGTATTTTTCTCTCCGCTTGTCACTTCGCGCCGCCGGAGCGGTAACGCCAGAAATGAGAGAGGGGGAGTGGGGGGGGTTGGACGTGGGGGTTAGGGACGTGGTGGGGGGGGGGGGGCTAAGATTATTGAAACGCAACCGGACCGTTCCTTAACGCCAACCGACTCGAGGGAAGGAGGAGCCCGAAGCTCACACACACTGCTCCCACAGCCTCCCTCTGCCTGCCCATCTCATACATATTTTACAGCGCTCCTCTGCGTTACATTACAGGAACCCGGGCGCTGTCCACTTCAGGCCCACCACCACCAGCACCGCGAGCAGCGCCAGCGGCAGTGATCGCCTTCTCGCTCGCTCGCCCATCCACACGTGGACGCGGCTCGCATGCGAGCACAACCACCAAGCGGGTCCTACCGAAAATAGACACACCCAGTGTTCCCATCTGTCAATCAGCGAGTACACTGGTTATGTATTTATTTGTTCGTTCATATATCCATCTATCTAAAAAGCGTTAACTTTAAAAACTGCTTCGAAGGTGTGCCGGATATCAACATAGTTTTTTTTTACGAAATCACCCCGGGGAATCGTAATGAAAGTTGTGTGGATTCTTACTATTTATTGTGACCGAGGCGAGTGTTCGGAGTGTGTGTGCTTGCCCAGGGTACCGCCGCAGCTAAATAAGCAACGCTTTTCTGCTTATGAATGCGGCAGCACGTGTTACTGGCTCCCCACCGGGAGCATCGTTGGCCCAGCGTGCGGCGATCCCAGCTCGTTCGACTGATGGAATGTTTAGGGCACCGTTTCACAGGGCATCTCACGTCGGTGTTGATTATAGCCATGTTCCGTCACCGTTGATATCGTTGCGACAGCAGTGATGTTTCTCTCCTATCATTGTACACTTATACGCGCTCATTCGACTCGTTGATTCGTTGGCGGTGCAGCTTGTGTGTAATAGCAATGCATTTTATCACTAATTAAATAAAATACGATTACTGTCGTTCGTCACTGCCATCCCACTCTGCACCTAGTAATTTCCAATTGCGGATTTTTTTTGCATGGATTATTACCCCGGCACAATTATTAATTGGACATGTGCAACTTTAATTAAGCTATCTTTCAGCTTTCAATTGAGGATTCCGACTACATTGTATCACGTGTAATAGATTGCACATATTGCCCTTCCGGTTTTTTTTATTCTAATTCGCTTACGCTTATGATTTGGCCTGGCAGGTTGCAGTGGTCTGAAGCGTTGGATGGGAAACCAGGGCAGGGTTCGCAATAGAGCGCGTCTGTCTGGCAGGGACGATGGGGTTGGTACGCGATATATGTACTAAAGAGAACGAAGCCTTAGGCATCGCTTGAGTTAATGGGAGGGCAGTGCCTTTTAAAAGGAATTAAATTAACTGCGGCAAAATGTAATGTTTGGTCGCTTCTCAAAGACCAAAGAAATGTTGCAGCCTCGCAGAAGCCATATCTCTCGTGCATTCTAGTTTTGTGTTCAACACAAACACAACACAGGGACTATTAAGTGCTTACAGAACCCTTTCAGGGCGTGCAGCGTGCATATCCATACACAAAACTCGCATTTCTACACATGCCCTTTTAATAGCTATTGTTCACGTGCCGTGATTATTGTAATTTATGTTTTATCCAATTGTGTCGCGTCAACATGCAAATGCGACATTTTAAAAGAGTCCCTTTTGAGTTACTGAACCTCATGAATACGATTACACACATACGACGGCGGCGATGTTTGTTGTTTTAGATTTTGGGCAGTCAACATGAAACGCGGACGGAAAGAGAACAGGGAAAAAATAATGCAATGAACAATTTTATGCTCAATTTCATGCCAGCCCAAACACCTCGCAAGCAATTTTAGCGTGGCCTATCCGAACCTGCCAATAAAAAAAAAACTTATTTTTAAAAAGCCACGATTTAGCATTTCAAGCACTCTGTGGCCTATGGGGGGAAGGGGGCTGAGTGTGTCATGAGCTACTGACTCTGGTTTATGAGCTTCATTTCTTTCGTTTGTTCAAGAAAAAGTCATTTGAGCACCGGTGGGGGGTACGCGTCCCAGTGCACGCCGCGGTGCATCGTTCATCCCAAGCCACTCCTCGACCCAACTACTGAATGTACCCGTGTCTATTACGGACACCCACGCTTCCATTAACAATCGATATATCAATCAGGCTGCGGTTTAGGGAGGCTCACAAGCTGACCACTTTGTCACTCCAGGAATATAGATGTCGCTTGTCGGCGCATGGGGTCAAACCCAGTGAGCAACGCGCGCATCCGTGATGCCAGACAATCACGGTCGCGTGGGTTTTTACGTGACTGAACACGTGGAAAGTCAAACAGGAACACGTGTTTCTGGTTTATCATTTTAATATGCTTTATTTTACCAACACATTCCATTTGTTGTGCAGTTGTAAATAATTGTGAAAACCGTAGCCTTTAGAAAATCTCTCGGGAAAATAGTGAAACTGTAGTTATACAAAGTTGTGTCTGTAGACTGGTAACTTGCTGAATTATAGTGCCGTTTTCCAGCATCCAAACTAGGTGTTTGGCAGCCCATCAATGGCTTTTTGCAGTGTTTCAAACATTTAACTGCAGGTCGACTCTGCCCTCGAGGCAATCCCGTGTTGTCGTGCTCAAACATACATTTGTCATCAAATTTAAATTAAATAAAAAGCGTTAGAAAGACAACAAAATAGATGCTGGCATTACCTCCGTTACCAAACACCTGCGCTAAGAGCAACGTAAAGCCACTGAATAATAAAAAATATCTCTCCATTCCACACTCCAGTCTTTATCTGCACGGCTCGCATCTGTACTTTGTGTTCGCTTGCGTCCTTGACCAAAGACCTTTGACAATTGTTTAATTCTGCGAAGGGGACCAGAGAGCACGAGACATTAGTGCCCGCTTTGCGGTGCTTTGTGGTGCTCTGGATTGCTTTTCGATCCGATGAGGTGCACACTCAAAAATGCATGGGTGTGTTGTTCATATGTTTGTGGTGTGCTACAGTGAAGAGCCACGGCTTAGTGATTGAGTGCATTGCGTTATAAACCTGACGACCAGCATTCAACTCCTGGCCATGCAAACCATTGCCTGTTGGAATTTGAAACTGGTCTGGTCCTTCGACATTGTCTGTCAGAAGACAAAGGCAGTCGGACGTGTCGTTGGTGGCACCGGCACTTCATGCGCTCCTGTCTTCATATGCTAGGTAACAGGACTTGTCATAACAAAATATTGTCTGGCCTTATCCTAACACTACACGGCGTTCAGTAAGGCTACGACTCTGGGCTTTTAAATGTATATTACCAAATCCATTAAAATAGTAATTCAATTTTTTAAATCAGACTTTTTTGCACTCACGAATCAGCTGCAATGTAATGTTTAATGCATATAAATGAAACTTCTATTGCAAACTATGTAATTCACCAATGTAATCTACATCGGTAGCTTAATTAACAAATCCTTTAAGTAGCAATGGGTATGATTGATGCATTTCACAAGAAAGCTGTATTAACTCATGAGAAATTATCAATATCAGAAAGCTCGTTCGATGTGTATACGTTTGACTGAATAGAAAAGTTTGTTCAAAAGACCCATATCTTCATGCTCTAAGCCAGGGGTCCTCAAACTACGGCCCGCGGGCCACATGCGGCCCGCCGAGGACATTTATCCGGCCCATGGTCACTAATTGGGCTGCGCTTGTGAGCACTAATTGGGCTGCGCTGGTGAGCACTAATTGGGCTGCGGTGGTGGGCACTCATTGGGCTGCGGTGGCGAGCACTGATTTGGCTGCGCTGGTGAGCACTGATTGAGCTGCGGCGGTGGGCACTGATTGAGCTGCGGCGGTGGGCACTCATTGGGCTGCGCTGGTGAATGGTTCAATGGGCCAATTGACTGGACTCGCCCCCCAGGCCTAAGGCTGCCAGCCCTCCCCTGGCTGCGCTTGACTGGCTCTCCCTCCCTCAGCTCCCTCACTTGCCCCTCGGCTCCACTCCCAGTGATATTCCTGTGTGCTGGGGATGTACTGCGATCTGTGAACAAAACTGCAGGTGTAATTAACTTTTTAATGGCACCCGCACCAGTGTGAGCCTGGGGTAAAAGCGGAGTTCCCCCAATCAGACTGCATTGATGGGCAGTGCAGTCTGTATGTCTCTGTGTGGGCAAAGTTATTGCTGGTATATTGTTTTTGTAGCGCTGTATATATATTGGTATTTTACTAATAGCAATTTTGACTCCCTAGGAAACTGATGTCAAGAAAGAGAAAAATTGACTCGAAGTGTAGGATATTCAAAGAACAGTGGACTTATGATTACTTTTTCATGCAGTACAAGGAAAGAGCTATGTGTCTGGTATGCCACAATATAGTGTCTGTGTTCAAAGAATACAATTTACGTCGACACTATGAAACTCAACATGAAGATAAATATGATTGTTTGGTCGGAGAAGTGAGAAAAGATAAAATATTAAAACTGAAAAATACATTAACAACTCAGAAAAATACTTTTGTGAAGTAGAAGCAGCTAAATATTTCATCACTGCGAGCAAGTTTTCAAGTTGCCAAGCTAATAGCGTGCACTGGCAGACCATTCGTGGAGGGAGAATTTGTTAAAGAATGCCTTCTTTCTGTTGCCAAAGAGATGTGTCCAGAGAAGGCCGATTTATTTAGTACAGTGAGTCTTTCATGACCTACAATTACACGGAGGATTGAAGAAATGGGAGACAATTTGCATTAGCATTTGTAAAACTCCACAAAAAAACTTTCCTATTTTTCCTTGACACTCGACGAAAGCAATGATGTTCGTGATTCTGCACAACTTCTAATTTTTATTCGTGAGATGAATGACTATTTCGAAGTCACAGAAGAGCTTGCTGCACTGCAAAGCATCAAAGGAACAACTACAAGAGAGGATATCTATGAAAAGGTTTGCCAAACTGTGAATGGTTTGGAGCTGAATTTGGCTAAACTAGCCAGTGTGACAACTGATGGTGCTCCTAGCATGGTGGGGTCTAAGAAAGGAGTAATTGCTCGCATTAACCAAGAGATGGACAAACATAACCATTCTCATCCAATAGCCATACACTGCCTCATCCACCAACAAGCGCTGTGTAGTAAATCACTAAAGTGGAACTCTGTTATGAAAATTGTGGTATCTTGTGTTAACTTCATTAGAGCTCATGCACTAAACCACAGACAATTTCAGGAATTTCTGTCTGAACTAAATGTTGACTATGAAGATGTTCTGTACCACACAGAAGTCCGTTGGCTGAGTCGAGGGAGAGTTTTGAAACGTTTCTATGACTTACTTCCACAGATCACAGCTTTTCTGCTTTCAAAAAACAAAGAAGTACCAGAGCTCAATGATGCAGAATGGAAATGGCACCTTGCCTTTCTGACAGATGTAACGGAGCTACTCAACAGTTTCAATGTGCAACTTCAAGGAAAGGGGAAGCTCCTCTGTGATATGCAATCACATGTCAAAGCATTTGAAGTAAAATTAGGCCTCCTCATCAAACAAGTTAAGGAGGAAAACTTCTGCCATCTCCCCACAGCTCAAAATCTGTTAGCGGAAAAACCATTGGTTGCAATTCCCAAACAAAACATGTGTGGATTCACTGGAAAATTTTCAAAAGGAGTTCCAATTTAGATTTAAAGAGCTTCATCTCCATGAACAGGAGATACAGCTTTTCCGTAACCCATTTTCTATTGACATTGAAAATGTGGATACAATTTACCAAATGGAACTGGCTGAACTGCAGAATTGTGACTCTCTGAAAGACGCATTCAAGTAAAGCAGCCTTCATACTTTCTATGCATCTCTCCCCTCTGAGACATATCCTCGTCTCAGGAACCATGCACTCAAAATGGCAACCATATTTGGCAGCACTTATGTCTGTGAACAGACTTTTTCCAGAATGAAACATTTGAAATCTCCAACCAGATCTAGACTAACGGATGCACACTTGCATCACTTGTTACGACTAGCAGTGACAAATATGGAACCGGACATTGACCATCTCATTAGCCAAAAGCAGGCCCATAGTTCCCATTGAAATACTGGCAAGTTTGTTGATTTAACTTTACTTGTTCTTCATTTTAAATATTGTATTTGTTCCCGTTTTGTTTCTTCACTTCAAAATAAGATATATGCAGTGTGCATAGGAATTTGTTCATAGTTTTTTTAACTATAGTCCGGCCCTCCAACGGTCTGAGGAACAGTGAACTGGCCCCCTGTTTAAAAAGTTTGAGGACCCCTGTCTAAGCCGTGCACCTTACATACGCATATTCGTATTTATTTTGATGTGTTAGTTCACATCCAAAGCCAAACATTAAAAAAGCAAGAATCTATGGCAGCTCAGCGCAGCACATGGCATTTATCAAGTGCAGCCAAACCCACAATGTGACAAGATTTACCTACGACCTCCTGCTTAGAATGCACGAAATTCAATATACTGCTTATAAATAAATATAATCCTGTTTCCCGACAGCCTGTATCCTTCCTATATCCTTCTTTCAAGAAAAATATATCTAAGCACAGAATATATTGTGCAGAGGAGTGGCTTTGAATACCAAAGTAGAGCTTTATATTTTTTGAATTGAACAAATTCCAATTTGATATAAAAATGCTAAATATCACTTATAATCTTAGCAATAACTTCCACCACCCGCTCACCTTCAATTTAATTCATACAGATAATAATAATAATATATTGATACATAATAACAGAGTACATTTGATATGCACACGCAAATCTATCATCGCGAAGGCGCTGCTGTGTTTCAGACACGGTCTGCAGTAGTTTCACAGCAAAGGCTGACATTGCTTTGTGTAATCCCAATTGAGTAGTGCGCCGATGAGGCTCCAAATGTGGACCATGATGCCGGCACACAATGGCCGACGTGTTTAAAATGGCTTCAGAGGGATCTTTCGAGTACGCCGTTAAGCAGACGGCGCGTACTGTAATGGTTAATACACCCGCAAAAAATAGCCAGGGTGGCCTGCCGGATTCAAACCCACCGAACTTCTGCAATAATAAATTATCAATGCAGCTGGCAATCAAAGTGCACCACTTGGTTGTCAGTGCCTATGAAGACTAAACGGATATTGTACCATCATCGTCCAAATAATTCCATCGTCTACTAACTCGATATCGATACAGAAAATACGTAAAGAAGAAAACAAGCGAAATTAAACGAATGTCCCTGACTGCCCCCGCACGTGCCACTCCACGCTTTGGTCTCACAGTGCTATTTCATGCGCTGGACAACGCAGCGTCAACTTAGAAAACTGCCTCCAGGTTTACGTCGCCCTCTAGCGGCTGCTTGGTGCAGGGTTAGAGATGTTGTTGGTGCGTCTTGAACGGGTGAATGAGCTGATTTACTGACATTATTGGCAGCCAGTGTCCGTGGAGAGCTTTTGATATTAGATGTGTCACCCACTCGCCTCGTGTTTTGAGTAAAAATGCGACCTTGAATCGTGACAATGAGTCGTCCCGCATAATGAGGTTTAATACGCAGTAGGCTTTCGCGACCAATATTATTCATAAAAGTTTTGTTTTCAGGTTAGATTGCGTAAATATGCGTCGTTAAACCCGTCAACAGCCAATGCATAATTAGTAACGAAGCAGGCGTTGAAGTAGTAACTAATTGGCACATTTAGTTCACGTGACCAACCTTATTAAATGACTGTGTCGGGTGGTGGTTGGTTAATGACACATTTGTATTTACACAATTTAACAAAAACCTTTACAGTGTTATACACCTTTTCAGTGTTATATCCATGGGACCTTTTTGCCAGTGTCAAAATATACACACCTAAATATAGATCAGGCGTCAGTGTCGGGATCGGGATCGGCGACCTCCTGTATACCTGGTGAGGTAGTTAACATATTAGGCTCTTTTACCAGAGAGGGTCTCACCGTCCAGAAGGGCCTGGAGCCAAACACGTGGAGAATAGCGTCTCGACAACCAATGGGAGCATTGCTCAATTTGAATATGTGTTTAACGAGTAGCAGGATTTCGTGACCAATATTATCCATCAGTTTTTTTTTATGGTTAGAATAAATCGTGGGTCTACTCTCCAACACACTGGTGTGCTCAACTAGTCACTAATTGGCATGCTTTGTTGACGTGACAAACCTTACTAACTCTCTATATATTTGGAGTTTGCATGTTCTCCCTGTGGTCGTGCAGATTTTTCTTCGAGTCCTTCCGGTTTTCCCCTCTACATTTATAATCAACATCACGCATTTAGACTCTTTGGCTGCTATCAATTCCCACTTCGTTGAGCTATCATTTGTGGCCAGATAACTTCTGAAAAAGAACTATTTCGCTCAGTGGGCCTTACCTGGTTAAAAACAATATTTCCTTTTTAAATATAAATCAAATATAAGCCCATGGGTTCAATGTGAGACACCAGCTGAGAAGGCTTCTGTCGAGGGGTTTGTGTACGGTTGAAGCCGTGTATTGTTGGGTGCACGCTCGTGAGCAAGTATGTTGCTGTGTGTAGCCAAGTGGGGAACGAATGTGGCCGACACGAGCAGCGTTAAAGCCGTGTAATTAGTGGCGAGGGAAGGCACTGCGCTGGAGAGAGCATGGGCGCTTGAGTGTCGCCAGTGTATCGTGCTCCATTAAGACATCTCTACAAAGCCGTGTTGTATCAGTTTTGTTTAACACTTACGTCTTCAGAACTGCAAAAGCGTCTCTTGAGGTCGCCACGAGATTGACTCGTAAAGTACCTGGGACGATACAAAAGCAACACGTTTCAAGTGTGGGCTGGGTGATCGCACCTGTAATGCTCGCCATGCTATTCCCACTTTCGCTAAGACGTACAGAACACAACTTGAACACATGCCACCACAAACTCAAGAAACATTTCCAACAATGTTTACTGTACAATGTAAAAAATATACTAACAATATGTACAGAAGCAGGAGCATCTTCAAAGGTACATACACAGGTTTGGGTAAAAAAAGAAAAAAATTGTACAAATGAATGTCCGGCTTACAACAATGCATTTATACAAAGTTCTCACGTGGTTGATGTGGAAATGTGGTGGCTGTGAAATATTGTTATAAAATATGTGAGGCTCGGAGCGGGCATACTCGAACATTACAGTAGGACGCATACAGATCGGATTTAGGACATGAGAAGCACAGCAAGCGGTATGCGTCGTGGTGCATCATTGCCAAATCCAAACATCCCTCCACGACACGTTACAATCTGGTCGCTTCGTTTGCGTGACAAGCGGTGACTAACCAGGCTGCCATCTGGTGGCACAATGCTAGAGCAACCGGCTCGCAATCAGAAAGTTGCCAGTCAAGATCTTGGTTTGGAGATTGACTGTTGACGGCCCATCATCCCTCCGGGGTGACTAAAACGAGCACAAATTTGCGGTAAAGTTAACAATGATTATCTTGTGGATAGACGCCCCCCACCATAGAAATGTTGATATTCCACCACTGGCTCTGCAAACGAGGAATGCGGGGGTGCAAGGGGGGGAGCGTGAACATCAATTTCTCAATGCTCATTTGAGCAGCAGGAAATCAAAAAGACACCACAAGCTGTTTGCGGAGGGTTTTTTTCTCTCTCGTTTGTCACGATGCCAGATGTTAACAACGTGGCACAGTTGGAGCGGACAGGAGGCATGCGAGCAGTGGCCTATGAGAGCTGGTGACAGCCCTGCCGATGGCTGACACGTGCGCGGAGATTATCGTGAGGGTGCACCACGTCGCTAACACCGTCCGCTGAGAGCGGACGCAGAATGCAGGACATGCAGTACATCACATTCTCACGCACGGCAGACACGCGATCGCGGACACATGGGGCACAACACATGAACAAACCACAGAGTGTGTGGACAGTCTCGCAGATGAGGTTGGCAGAACTTTCACAAGCTACAGGAATAAATTAATGCGAGCGGTGCGCAGAGCAATACTGAGTGAACCCCTCACTGCGGTGATGTGCAAACTAGCACCAGTCATACTGCTTATTGCCAAGTGTACAGTCGTGGGTGGAAGGTCTTTAGCATTAAAATTAATATCCGTCCAATTTCAACGCTACCACCTTGTTGCAGTCCAGTGTATACAGATGGGTCTACTCTGATGCCCCCAGTGGCGTAGCCATCAAGATGTCCAGGCGTTGCACGTGATGATAAGCCGCTTTCGTTGAGCTATCATTTGTTTTAGTTTTTAAATACAAGGCCGTGAGCAGGGCCACTCAATGTGATACACCAGCCAAGAAGGCTTCTGAGGAGAGAAATGCGTGGTTCTGTGTGCGGTCGAGGCGCAAAGGCCACGAAGGGGGTGGAACGTCACCCCCGGGGTGCGGTGGGAGCCGTTTGATCGCCTGCACCCCGGGGCCCAAGCCAATCGCGGCCACTACGCCGCCGGAGGTCGTCTCCTGCTACGAGTGCCACCTCGCATGCACGAGTTTCACGATCGTCCCCCTGGGGACTACACGCAATGGAAAGAAAAACGTAGAATGTCCGCATTCCTATCCGCTGTGTAGTAACAAAACGTCTTCGTGCATACAGTGCATAATAACATCCTCCTGACTGAACGTTTCGGTCTCGATTTCATTTCAATCCTTCATCGTTGAGCTCCGCTCCCGGATCCTGCTGCCCATCGCACCTCGTCGTGAGCTTCTCCCAGTTTTGCCGATTGCTTTGGCAGCCGCTGAGCAAGGGCGCGCACGCTGGGAACACGCAACTGAGGGCCTGCGGGAGGGGACGCGGCGGGGAGTAGAGAGATCAGAACGATACAAATGCCTCCTTGCCATGAATAACAAAACAACCCAACACCACCCTGCGTGCCAATAACACCACACTCAGGAGAAAACAATACAGTGCATAAGTACACTAGGCGACGTTTCGGGTGCTCTGCTCTGAAGGGCCATTGCCTGAAATGATGCCAATTCGATATTTTTCCGCTTCACGGCAGTGTTACTGACAAATGCATTGAGTTTTTCCTCAAGAGTCAAGGTTTCCGAATCCATCGCTCACATTTGTACATGCACCTGACCCGCGGTCTGCGGTGTGGTTCTGTCCGCGCAGGTCAGCAACTGCGTGGCAATTTTTGTTGACTATCAAAGAGACAGGAAAGCACACGGGGGGAGTTTGGCGGGGCAGGGGGGGGGGGGGTTCGCAGCGACATGTGACAGAGGAGCCGGGGGTCGCGATGGTGGTGCCGTTGGGGGGGGGCTGTCCTGTACCCCCCCTCCTCTCCATGTCCACGGCCGCGCAACCGTGCTGACTACGACCGGCGGGGCCGTTGGGTCCAGGGGACGATGCCGCCCGCTGCCGTTCTCCATGACCAACCACCGAGGGTGGCTGCCTCAACACTGCCCTCCCTTTGTCTCAAAAGCGTTTGGGTTTTTACGACAAACGCTTTGCCCGAAGGAGATTCGTAGTCCGGTCTGCCCTAGCCACTGGTGTGGTATATTTGGTGTTTTTTGACCATATGTGAGTGAGGGATACACGGGTGCAAAAAAAGATCAACCGCAATTGAAATGTTTCGTGATATTGAGGGGAAAGAAACGAGGCACCATCCACAGCCCATTGTTGAGCACGGAAGCACGTGGCATTGTTTCCCTGTCTGCTCCTCTCATGAACAAATACATCACAAATACATCACACTCACTCGCCCTGACACGATCGTCGTTAGTGTTCCTCACAACCAGCCTCCACCGGCGAGAACAGTAATTACTCAGTTCTAGCTTCATGTTGCATACTTATAGAGTAAGTCATTCCGTGTTTGAGTTGTGTGTGAGTTAGGGGCCGTCCATAAATGACGTCACGCGATTTTGGACGATCTTTGACCCCCCCCCCCCTCGTCACACGGCGTCACAAAAAGTCAAACCCCCCCTCAAATATGACGTCACAAAGCTCTGCCCCCCCCTCCAAAAAAATTAAACATGCTTCAAATCGCTTTAAACTATTGTCATTGTAGTGCGTATTTAATGTGGCGCTGCACTCTGATGTTGTAGGAGAAAACATTTATTAAAAAGTATATTTAATTAAGTAGAACGTGTTGTTTATATTTATTTAAAGTTGCGCATTTTGATGTGACGTCATATTTCTCAACCCCCCCCCCCCCCCTTGTCACACACCCCCCCCCCCCCTAGGTGCGTGACATCATTTATGGACGGCCCCTTGTATGTGTGCGTGCATTAGTGAGATATCAGTGAAGAGACTGGGTCTGCGGAGGGGGTCTGAAGGTGTCTGGAACGTGACCCCCCCGCACCCCTTGTGCCCTGTGGAACACATGCCCCGTGCAGGCGAGGCGAAGTGGAATTCCTCACTCACGCTCATTATCGCTCGCCATAGAGGTGAACTCGAGATTTCATTTTTCTTCCTCTGAAAGTCATGTCTCTATGTTTGGAGTTTGCGTGTCTCTTTGCCCGTGGTCACGTGGATTTTTCTCCGGGTCCTCCGGTTTTTCCCTCCACATTTGGAATCGTGAATTCAGAGTATTTGGCTGCTGTGAATATTTCCACGTGATAAACCACTTCGTTGAGCTATCATTTGTGGCCTGGTCGTTTGTGAGAAAATAGCTAGATCAGTGGGCCTTTCCTGGTAAAAAAAAAAAAGAGTTTGTAAAAATAATAATAATAATGCCCGACAAGACCGAGACACTGCCGGTGGTCTCGTGGAGCAAAACGTCTGACATCATGCCGAACAACGTGCGGTCGAATCCAAAAATACATCGGAGTGCCGTACAGAACAATCGCACAACCCGCGCAGTGGCATCATTTGAACGTGGGTTGAGGCCGAATGTTGCGAGCAAAAGTCTCAACGACCGTACCTCATAGAGGGGCAGGCAGATCCCATCAATGAAACCGACCTGGATGGTCGGGATTTTATCCCTCTTCTCCCGGTTCATCATATCCTGTCAGAGTCACACAGAGTGAGGGGCACAAACGCGCCAACGTTACACCGTCGTAGCGCGCGGTGATCACAACCCCGCGTCACGCACACAGTGGACGAGCGTCCCCTCGCACGGGAGTATGAGACGGCGGTCGCAGAGCTCTTCCTCCCCGCTTCTGCTGGTGGAGCTGGCCGATAGCAACAATACGTCAACCTGCGAGAGTGAAAGGAACTCAACGTTATTCCTGGCGGTGGGACTTTGTGGGAGCCAATACAGAGTGGAACTCACTCCATTCTATATCATGGGACCTCCTTTGCCAGTGCCAAAATATGAGAATAGGTTTTCCCCTTTAATCTGGCAACAAAACAGCTGTGTTAAGATCTTGATTTGAAGCTATCGTGACTGCAGGAATCCATACTCTTTGGTTCTTTCGGTAAAGTCACGTAGGGATAAAATAAAATAAATCACGACGTTTCGGGCGCAACACAAGCGTCCGTCGTCAGGACGCTTGTGTTGCGCCTGAAACGTAATTTAATTTATTTTATACCTGCGTGACTTTACCGTTAAGATGTTAAAACACCAAACTGAAACCTTTTACAAGGAATCATGTCTGCATTAACCACAATACTTGTGGTCAGAATACAAAACGAAAACGTACGTATCAGAGTACGTTTTCGTTTTGTATTCTGACCACAAGTATTGTGGTTAATGCAGACATGATTCCTTGTAAAAGGTTTCAGTTTGATGTTTAAACATCTTAACACCTGTTATGTTGCCGGAAAAAAGGGGAAAACCTATCCTCACTCCATTCTGTGACATCGAGACCTCAAAATGACAAATAATATTGATGCTTGTTGAAGCCTAAAGGCAGCTCAATTGACACAATCACGTGCATAGATATTGAAATGTTTACATGTCAAAAAACAATGACTCACGGCTGAACGTTGCCTATAAGGTCGTGAAACTTCGGTTTGTTTCAGATCGACCACATTTTTTAATTATATCGACCAAATTTTACAGCAAAATGGTGATGGATACGGTGACCTGAACTACCCAAGGTTGGATCAGTATGTGACCTGAGCACCGGGTCACATGGGCAGGTCGAATTCCAAAGAAAGGCTCTGATCAGTAGAATTAAAAAGGTCGCCGTGGTGCTACGCAGGAGGTCGTGGGTTCGGCGCCGACCCTGACGACTGTATATTTGGAGTTTGCATGTTCTCCCCGTGTTCTCGTGGATTTTTCTCCGGGTCTTCCGATTTTTCCCTTTACATTTTGAATCAAAATGCATTTAGAGTATTTGGCTGCTATACATTTCCACGTGATAAGCTACTTCATTGAGCTATCATTTGTGGCCAGGTTGCTTCTGATAAAGAGCTACATAGTGCAGTGGGCCTTACCTGGTAAAATACAAATAGTTTCATGGTTTTATTCACAAATGTACTCAGTTGCACTCTTTGGTTCTTTCGGTAAAGTCACATCGAAATAAATAAAATAAAATAATAATAGAATACGACGTTTCGATTGCAACACAAGCAGCCATCATCAGATACAAATGAATGAAAAAACAAACATAGTAAATTTAGAAATATAGTGCAAGACAACGCAGGGAGTCGGCTTAACACAACAGTCAACACCCCACCTGGTTGATTACGTTCTTCCAAAGATTGCTAAATTTGAGAGAGAGACAAAACATAGAGACAGAGACTCACACAGAGACAGAGAGAGACACACACATAGGCACACAGAAAGACAACGTCTCTGTGTCGAGGCCGTAAATAGAGAAAGGGGGGGGGGGGGGGTTGGAGTAGAGAACAATGAGATAGTTGTGTGGAATTCCTGCCCATAGCGGACGGACGAGCTGGAAACTGGACTTCTAAACAAACAAGCACGGAGCGTTGTGTGGAATTCCTCCCCATAGCGGCCGGAGGAGAGAATGGACTTATAAACAAGCACGGAACAAGCATGGTAGAAAGCAAATTTTATAAAAAAAATTAGGAAGTGTAATGCAATGCAACACAGAGAGTCGGTTAGCACACAGTTAACGCAGAGCCTGGTTGCTAAATTAGAAGTTAAGTGTGAAACAAAGAAGCACGGCAAATATTCCCCGTAGAGGTGGTTCAAACTAGACTAGAAGCTTTCGTGACTGCAGGAATTACTCTTTGATTATTTTGGTGAAGTCACGTAGAAAGAAATGTAATTAAATAATAACAGAATACGACGATTCGATTGCAACACAAGCAACCATCATAATTAATAGAAGATGCATTTTCAGTATTTAATTTACAAATAATATTTAATTAATGTTATCGTTATACCCATGTAATTCACCAACTCAAGAAATCTGCATCACGGGTAAGCCACTGCACCTGGGTAAGTGTCTAAAACAGGAGCCTGTGTGTGTGCGGGTATGCGTGGGCCTTTAGAGCCTTTTTCCCGAGATTTGACACCGATGAAGAGAGAGGGAGGCAATTACCATGGGCTCCACGTGCAGCTCCTGCCTCTCCCTGTCACCTTGATCGAAAAACTCGGAGGCTACCAGCTCGGCGATCTGTGGGAACATGGGAGAGACGACGATTGCTGCTTGTGGTCTTATTCATCTCGCGGTAAGACACAAAGCGATGTCTCGTCCCTGTGTCAGCAAAACCATGAGAGGCGTGGACCCAACGGTGAGTACAACATAACGCGCACTTTCTATTGATGAAGCTTCGTTCCCCAGCGCGTGCGTGCAACGTTAATCAATGTTTCTTTGTGGGTGTGGAGAAAATTCACAGTTGCGTGAAACCCTTTGGCAGCCTGCTTCTCTCAGACTCTGTGCTTAGCCTCAAACCATATCCATTATATACACCCCTCTGTGGACTTCTGCAACTGATGTTATATGTTTGTGACCATTCCTCATGATCGTACTATGCTACAATCCATTTCACTCCTGCACATGAGTGTGGTTGCGATATGTTAACTATCTCGCCTTGTATACAGGAGGTCGTGGGTTTGATCTAGACCCAGACACCTGTATATTTGGAGTTTGTGTGTTCTCCCTGTGGTCGTGTGGGTTTTTTCCGGGTCCTACGATTTATCCCTCCACATTTAGAATCAACATCACGCGTTTCGAGTATTTGGTTGCTATAAATGTCCACATGATAAGCCACTTCGTGAAGCTATCATTTGTGACCAGGTCACTTCTGAAAAAGAGCAATATAGCTCAGTAGGCCTTACCTGGTAAAATAAAAAATAAAGTTATTAATAGTAGATAGTTCAATCTTATCCTCACTCTCCCCATAGTGGTTGTATTCTCGGGACTGTTCCCACGTTTGGCTACCACTCTGCTGTTTTTTAATTTTAGTTGAAATTCTGACCACCGGCTGCCACCCCTTTCGTGATGTGTTCAATGCCTACGATGTCTCTGATTCGAGCGTTTTATTTGTCAATGTGCGTGTTTATTTCGTCAACAACATTCGTCGTAAGGCCCATTGCCACATCGCGTGTCAATATTAAATAGGGTTTTTTAAAAAGTACCCAACAATCTTAATTTTAGAACTTTCGTGACTGCAGGAATTAGACGTGACTTAACCGAAAGAATCAAATAATAGTACCCAACAACCTCCAGATTTTTCACAGACATACATCTGTGAATAAATAATTGAACAATGCTGCGGCCCCCTCCCAAACGTTTATGTCGGTTGGCACCACAGACTCTTAGCACCACCCACTGCTGCTTCAGCCTCCAGCCAACACCACAGATGATGGACCAGTAAGATTTCTCCTTCTTGGTTCTTTCGGTAAAGTCACGTAGAAGGGAAATAATAAAATAATAAAAATAAACATAATAAAATAATTCTCACGACGTTTCGGCCACAACACAAGCAGCCGTCCTCAGGCTTTAAATCTAAATTCAGTAAGATTTCGTTCAACCACCGAACAAAGTGCTTCTCTGCACAAGGCCGCCGACGTTCTGTCTCCCCCCCTGCACCGCTGCGAACGTGAGCGGGGCACCCATGCTCGGGATGTGAAGCGAGCGCAGGAAGGGATCCATACCTTCTGCTGCACAGGCCACGGCTTGGTGATGGCAGAGACGTCGCACGCAGTCATCATCATGGCCCTGCCAGGGGTTAATAACGCAGCAGCGCTGAACGTGCGAGCCTGACGCCACGACGGCCCCAGTTAGCCTCGCATTTGCGACTTCATTCTATGGTTCATTAAGGCATCCGCGATCCAAAAATCCCTTGGCCTTGTGTGTAGACTCCACTTAATAATATGTGCAGTGGATTGTCACAGCCCTTTGTGTCAAGCTACTGCTGGATGATGGCCTCCCCATTTCATTTTCGGTTGTGGGGGTGTTATTTACCATACTTCACCATGCTGGTCAGTGCGGGTTGGTGAATGGGGGGCCACAGGACTGATGCAGATATCGCTCGACAACAGTGTTAGCCAGGGACAGGAATCCAACTCAGGTTGCCAGGTTTATCGCGCGGTGTGCTAACCACTGCACCACTGCTCTACCCCCACCACTAAATGATCATAGTAGAATTATAATGTTTAGTTGTATATAGCACTGTCGTTCAAGTAAATTGCATCTCACAATTGCTGACGAACCACAGAAAGCTGGAAGGTGTCCTCTATATATTAAGATATTAAGATGTATTCATCCAATTAATGAGTGTTTATACATTGACAGTAGTTAATAAAAACGCTTGAATGAATTCATGAAAGCCTCAGAGGGAGGATCCTGGGATGTTACATAAATCATTTTAAGGAGTTTTCTTTTTATTGTGCAGAAGGAAACTGGAGAGTGGCGAAAATCCCGTGCATACGCGGGGATAGCAATCGTAGGTCCAAACAGATAAGTTCAAGAGCCCATTTGCTGTACTCAGTGTGTTTGTGAATCCCACAAATTAACGTGAGCCACCAGCCCTTGCCTCTAAAGTTTTGCATTTATGATTTTTGCCGTGCTTGTTTACCATGGTAAGGCTCATCGAGTCTCAAGACTCTCAGGAGAGACCTTCCTTGTGTTTCACAGGAGGGGCCAGTGTTTCTGTGTGAAATCCAGGTAATTTTTCGGCATTGCGATTTACTTTGGCCAATACGAGTTTCTTTGTATTTATAAATCACAGCCAAGTGCCACCGTGTGCCACCCCGTGCCACCGAGTGCCACCGTGTGCCACCATGTGGCACCGTGTGCCACTGAGTGCCACCGTGTACCATATCACGACCTTACGGCCATGATGCCACCATGTTAAGTTGATGACATTTAAAAAAAAGTGACTTTTATTCACTTTGCTTTCCCATTTGCATTTATTCTACGTTCATAAATCTCACATAGACTGCTATTACGCTTTTACCGAAGTAGCTTGCGGTGATGTTGATCTTCAAGGTTAAAGGTTCCGTCCTTGACGAGAGAGAAAAACTCTCCCCGATTCCTGGCAAGGCAGAGCATGGGTGGCACCAATCAATAAAGCCTATTTGCATTATGCCTGTGTTCCACTCGCGTAAATGTTTACGTAAATTTGTATCACAAATTGCATTGATAAAGTCTAACTTAGAGGATAACAGTACAATGTGTACAATATTTATATAGCACATCTGTGCAACCGCAACTTGTGATGCTCTACAGATAGTGTGGATGTTTCTGTTGTTGAGGCAGTCAAAGGAAGAAAACAATAATCGAGCGTGGACTTGAACAGGGCAGGGAGTTGACAGCAAGGACAGGAAGTTCTAGACTGGGGCAGCAGATTAGAATGAGCGATATCCCACTGGTGAAGGTCAACTGGGGGATTCAACAAACACACCTGGTCGCTGGAACGGAGAGTGTGGAGGGAAGCAGTGTGTGATGAAAGGGGATAGGTAGGAGAGAGTGTGGAGGGGAATGAAGTGAGATGAGAGGGGAGAGGTAGGAGAGTGCGTGGAGGGGAGTGGAGTAAGATGGGAGAGGAGAGGTAAGCAAGGGTGAGTCCATTGAGGATCTTGAAGACAATTGGAGTGCAATCTTAAAATTGATTTGCGTTTGATTTGGGGGGCAGTCGAGGGATTATAAAATTAGGTCTGATTTATGGGTGCGAGTCAGAAGTCTGGCAGCCGCATTTTGGATCATCTGAAGTTTCGAGATGAAGAGTGTGCGGAGCCGGTAGAAGAGGGAGGTGCAGTGGTCGAGTTGGGATGAGGTGAATGAAAGGGTCAGGGTCTCAGTGGTAGCTGGGGTGAGCAAACGGTGGAGCGGGAGATGTTGGGCAGGGAGATACATTGTTTTTAGTAATGTTTGTGTTGGGAATTCTTGAGCAGTTAATCCAAAGTGGTTACATTTCTACTTTCCACTTATGTATCCAGGAAAGCCACACCGAGTCGTAGGACCTTTTTTCAGGTGGGTTTTTATTTTCAGACGTTTCCAGCCAATTAATGATGGGTGCTTATTGTGATGTGTACGTGCAAGCGAGCGTGCCGTTTGCCCATGACACGCGAGCCAACCTGCGTGTGTGTGCACGTGTGCATGCGCGTGTGCGTGCGTACTTGCAGTAGGTGGCCAGGTCTGTGGACAGAATGGCGTGCTCGATCATGCCCACGGCCGAGCGGTACTCCTGCACGGAGAGGCTGCTCAGCATCTCGTTCCCCTGCCACCGACGCCGCCGCGCACCAACCCGGCATCACATATTGTGAAATCACATTCTTCCATTGTTTTTATTTGAACACAGTTGCTGAGCGCTGGCCCAACATCCCACGATTGCAAGCGACCAGCAACAAACAGCACTATTAACCCTTTCCCGATGACGTACATTTACGTTATCAAAACGAAAGCGGACGAAAAGCTCAAATAAAATCGCTTTATCAGTACCGAGGCTCCCACAAGGCCATACGGGAGGACGTGTGGCAGTTTGGCCATAGCGATCATTAGAGTGTGGTCGTGTCGTTCCAGTTCTCTGCGGTGAGTACAATGTAATTTTTTTCCCAAAAGTATTTTAGAAACAAAAGGATTTAGGTACACAGAGGATATGACAGGAGGGTTGACACTCAGTCCAAACAAATTACGGATTACAGTGCAATGGAAACCTTCTTCTTGGTTCTTTCGGTAAAGTCACGTAGAAGGGAAGTAATAAAATAATAAAAATAAAACATAATAAAACAATTCTCACGACGTTTCGGCCACAACGCAAGCAGCCATCCTCAGGCGAAGAATGAAACACCCCAAGCTTGGAGCGTATATTTAAGCTGGGTTAGAGGGGGGGGAGGTGGGAAGAAGAGCGCCTAAACAAAATAATTTGCATATCAAGAGGAATTCAGCATATGGAAAATGCGTAGGAGGTGGGCGGGGGGGGTTCCAAATCAATACTATGCCCGTGCATTATGCAGGATTAGCAGCATCAAAGGGGGGGGGGGAAGGGGGGGAGCATTAACAAAGGAAAGGAATGTTAATAGTATGTAGCTGTAGTTACTAAACAACCACGTAAAAAACTACAGTATAAACTGCATGACAAACTAAAGTATAAACTACATAGCATCATCAGTAAACTTACTATACTCTACAATAAGCTGAGTTACTAACAGTAAGTAATACATGAAAAATTCTACGTTGTAAAAAATTATATAATATGCTTCCATCTAAACTTTATTCTCTTACATCACACGCGTCTATACCGTACTATATACTTTCATAGGCAAAACCAACATTAAATTACATACTGTATTGCTATAAACCACCCTATACCTTATACATTTTTAATATAACACTATGTATTATTCTACCCACCCTAATGTGTATCAAAATGGTTTATTACGTCCTTCCAGTGATTGCTAAGCCAGAATCCATCTTCTCGGTTAAAATTGTCTCTGTGTTTGTAAATGTGGATCGCCTCATGTACGAATCTCTCATGATAGCCAGATGGCTTGCAGAGAACCTCTGTCTTGGAGAAGTCAATGTCATGTGAGCCCACTGAGTTGTAACAGTGATCTGCCACGGCTGAGGTGTTTGTCCTACAGTGTTTCAGGTCAGCTTTATGTTCACGGATGCGGTCCGAGACATGTCGTTTGGTTTCCCCAATGTAACTGCTACCACAGAGGCAACTTAGTTTGTAGACACCAGGGTACTGTATGTCTGGAACCACATCTTTTACAGACGGTACCAGATCACGGATTTTATGTACTGTGTTGAATCGGACCTGGATCTTGTGTTTAATCAGGATTTTGGAGATCTTTTTTGTGACCCCAGCAATGTAGGGTAAGGTGATGGTCTTGAAAGGCTCCTCAACAGGATCCTTCTTGGTGGTTGGAGAGATGGCTTTGCGGATTGTGTAGTCGGAGTAACCATTAGCCTTAAGAGCTTGGCGTATGTGTTTGAGTTCACTGGAAATGTGTTCATGGTCGGAGATGCATTGGGCTCTATGATATAGAGTCTTGATGAGGGAATTCTTCTGGGATGGATGGTGGTGGGAATCCGGTTTTAGATAAGCATCCGTGTGGGTGGCTTTCCTGTAGACAGAGTGGCTCATTGAACCATCAGGTCTCCTTTTGATTAGGACATCCAAAAAGGGTAGCTTGCCATCATTTTCGACTTCCATGGTGAATCTGATGGCTGGGTGTATGGAATTGATATGGTCGAGAAATTGGTCTAGAGCAGGCCGGCCATGTGGCCAGATGACAAAAGTGTCGTCTACGTACCTCTTCCATAAGGTCGGGCGTAGAGTGGCAGTCTGGATGGCGTCCGTCTCAAATTTCTCAATGAAGATGTTGGCTACAACCGGAGATAAGGGGGAGCCCATTGGGGTGCCCTCAATTTGCTTGTAGAAGGTTCCATTCCAGGTGAAGTATGTATTGGTTAAGCAGTGTCTCACCAGGGGGGGTACCCCAGCATTCAGTCCTTGATGAACCAAGTCTTCAATGATTGCGATGGTGTCAGGCACAGGCACCTTGGTGAACAAGGAAACCACATCAAAACTGACAAGCAGGTCGTCTGGGGACAGGGCAATCCCCTTGATTGTTGATACCAGGTCAGTAGAGTTTAGTACTGCAGAGGTGGTTTTTCCAGTGAAAGGCCGTAGGATTTCGGACAAAAAACGAGCCAGTTTGTAAGTCGGGGAGTTGATAGTAGAGACAATGGGACGAAGAGGTGTATCTTCTTTATGTATCTTTGGCAAGCCGTACAATCTTGGTGGCCTGGCTGCAGAAGGTTTCAACGAGAACTGTTTGGTCTGATCAATTAATGCGGTTGAAGCAGAAATGATGTTGTTGGTTTTGGAGACGAGGCTGTTGGTGGGGTCTCTTTTTATTTTTGTATAGCTGCCATCGGTGAGTAGTTCTTGAAATTTGTTGTTGTATTCTATTTTGTCCATGATGACAGTGGCATTGCCTTTGTCGGCTGAGAGGATGACAATGTCATCCCTCTTTTTTAATTGAGCTAATTCAAAACGCTCATCTTTGCTGATGTTGCTAGCTGGCATCTTAGCGTTTTTGAGGGTTACAGAGATTTCCGATCTTGCTACGTCTGCAGCGATGTGACTCAAGCCCTTGAGAGCTACATCTACTCGAGCAATTATATCATTAACTGGTATGTGTCTAGGTGTGACTGCAAAGTTTAGTCCTTTAGCTAAAACGGATTTCAAACCTTCAGAAATAGGACTGTTACTGCGATTAATTACGACTTTGTTAACATCTAGCTTTTCAATGTGTGGGTCCGGTTTCTTGTTTGAGAGGCGGTTGAATTTGGAAATCAAGTTGTCCTTACATTTAGTCGACATAGCGGCAGCTGAAGAGGCAGTCATTTTTTCCACATGTTCCCAATCCGATGTGGACATTGTTGCACTCAAGGATAAGTGTGATTTGTAGAGTGTCTTGTCTAACTGATCTAGTCCGGTGCGCGTAAGTCTGATTTTCTCTGAGATAAGAGCTAAGCTAGTTCTAGACAGAATTCGTTTCGCATTAGAAGAAGTTACAGCAGCAGATGTTAGTGTAAATGCGTAAAAATTCAAGAACTACTCACCGATGGCAGCTATACAAAAATAAAAAGAGACCCCACCAACAGCCTCGTCTCCAAAACCAACAACATCATTTCTGCTTCAACCGCATTAATTGATCAGACCAAACAGTTCTCGTTGAAACCTTCTGCAGCCAGGCCACCAAGATTGTACGGCTTGCCAAAGATACATAAAGAAGATACACCTCTTCGTCCCATTGTCTCTACTATCAACTCCCCGACTTACAAACTGGCTCGTTTTTTGTCCGAAATCCTACGGCCTTTCACTGGAAAAACCACCTCTGCAGTACTAAACTCTACTGACCTGGTATCAACAATCAAGGGGATTGCCCTGTCCCCAGACGACCTGCTTGTCAGTTTTGATGTGGTTTCCTTGTTCACCAAGGTGCCTGTGCCTGACACCATCGCAATCATTGAAGACTTGGTTCATCAAGGACTGAATGCTGGGGTACCCCCCCTGGTGAGACACTGCTTAACCAATACATACTTCACCTGGAATGGAACCTTCTACAAGCAAATTGAGGGCACCCCAATGGGCTCCCCCTTATCTCCGGTTGTAGCCAACATCTTCATGGAGAAATTTGAGACGGACGCCATCCAGACTGCCACTCTACGCCCGACCTTATGGAAGAGGTACGTAGACGACACTTTTGTCATCTGGCCACATGGCCGGCCTGCTCTAGACCAATTTCTCGACCATATCAATTCCATACACCCAGCCATCAGATTCACCATGGAAGTCGAAAATGATGGCAAGCTACCCTTTTTGGATGTCCTAATCAAAAGGAGACCTGATGGTTCAATGAGCCACTCTGTCTACAGGAAAGCCACCCACACGGATGCTTATCTAAAACCGGATTCCCACCACCATCCATCCCAGAAGAATTCCCTCATCAAGACTCTATATCATAGAGCCCAATGCATCTCCGACCATGAACACATTTCCAGTGAACTCAAACACGTACGCCAAGCTCTTAAGGCTAATGGTTACTCCGACTACACAATCCGCAAAGCCATCTCTCCAACCACCAAGAAGGATCCTGTTGAGGAGCCTTTCAAGACCATCACCTTACCATACATTGCTGGGGTCACAAAAAAGATCTCCAAAATCCTGATTAAACACAAGATCCAGGTCCGATTCAACACAGTACATAAAATCCGTGATCTGGTACCGTCTGTAAAAGATGTGGTTCCAGACATACAGTACCCTGGTGTCTACAAACTAAGTTGCCTCTGTGGTAGCAGTTACATTGGGGAAACCAAACGACATGTCTCGGACCGCATCCGTGAACATAAAGCTGACCTGAAACACTGTAGGACAAACACCTCAGCCGTGGCAGATCACTGTTACAACTCAGTGGGCTCACATGACATTGACTTCTCCAAGACAGAGGTTCTCTGCAAGCCATCTGGCTATCATGAGAGATTCGTACATGAGGCGATCCACATTTACAAACACAGAGACAATTTTAACCGAGAAGATGGATTCTGGCTTAGCAATCACTGGAAGGACGTAATAAACCATTTTGATACACATTAGGGTGGGTAGAATAATACATAGTGTTATATTAAAAATGTATAAGGTATAGGGTGGTTTATAGCAATACAGTATGTAATTTAATGTTGGTTTTGCCTATGGAAGTATATAGTACGGTATAGACGCGTGTGATGTAAGAGAATAAAGTTTAGATGGAAGCATATTATATAATTTTTTACAACGTAGAATTTTTCATGTATTACTTACTGTTAGTAACTCAGCTTATTGTAGAGTATAGTAAGTTTACTGATGATGCTATGTAGTTTATACTTTAGTTTGTCATGCAGTTTATACTGTAGTTTTTTACGTGGTTGTTTAGTAACTACAGCTACATACTATTAACATTCCTTTCCTTTGTTAATGCTCCCCCCCTTCCCCCCCCCCCTTTGATGCTGCTAATCCTGCATAATGCACGGGCATAGTATTGATTTGGAACCCCCCCCGCCCACCTCCTACGCATTTTCCATATGCTGAATTCCTCTTGATATGCAAATTATTTTGTTTAGGCGCTCTTCTTCCCACCTCCCCCCCCTCTAACCCAGCTTAAATATACGCTCCAAGCTTGGGGTGTTTCATTCTTCGCCTGAGGATGGCTGCTTGCGTTGTGGCCGAAACGTCGTGAGAATTGTTTTATTATGTTTTATTTTTATTATTTTATTACTTCCCTTCTACGTGACTTTACCGAAAGAACCAAGAAGATGAATCCCTGCAGTCACGAAAGCTTTAAATCAATGGAAACCTGTCTAAACCGAATGTTTCAATAAACCGTTTTAATAAAATCTACAACCCTGGTGTCTTCCTAAGCTCTGAGAGCTCTAAGAAACAATTCCCATTGGAGGAGAGGTAGTGAAGGGGATTATGTGTTTGGTGGTAAGCTTCCTCCCTGCCCCTTAGTTTGGCACTTAGATGCTCTAGAGCGGCATTTTTTGGAAATGTATGGGCCCATTCCCGCAGTGTTGGGGAAGCGTGGCTCTTTCCAGTTGGCTATAATGGTGCGTTTTGCCATAACATTGAACATTTGGAATAATGTATTTGCCTTCCTGGAAAGGCCTTGAGGTTTCAACCTCAATAAAGACATTTCTGGTCAGTGTGAGATGCTTGTTTTGTGAATGTGGTTTAAATAGCTAAATTGATCATTTGAAAAAAAAGTGTTAATGTCTGGACATTCCCTAAAGGCATCGTCTGTGTGTTTTAGGGGTGTCCAGAGGGCATCTCGGGCAGCTGGGGGAGGTTGTTTTGTCGAATTTGGCTCTTCTTTGGTTAGTTAAGTAATTGCCATGGAGAACTTTAAATTAGGTTTCTCTGAGGGGGGCTGAGTGAAGATTTTGCAGCGTACTAGTCCAGATTTTGTCTCTTTCGGCAATTCCTACTGTGGTACCATTAAGTGAAAACCAGGTTTTGTTGGTTTTTGGTCGTGGTACAGAGGCTTCATTTGTTAGCAGAGCGTAGGCGACTGATAGCTTGTTTTTTTGTTCAAGGTCCATGATCCACTCTGTTGTTTGGGTGGCAGTCAGGTTCAGAGATAGTTCCTTATCCTGCAAGGCCGCTCTGAGTTGGGCATACCTAAGAATTTGGGAAGTGCGATTATGTGTATAAGTCATGGAAGCGTCATCTTTTTCCTTGTGAGTCTACTATGTTTCAAATTAACCTTACGTTTTTATTTTGCCATTCCTGCCATATTATGGGCTTCTTATTCTGAGAGATGGATTTCCCCATATAGGGGGAATACAAAGCTAGGCCTCTCGGGTATCCTAATTGTTTCTGGAGACGACTCTAGTTTCGCAATGCAAATCTGTAGGGACGAGTACAACGTCTTTAAAGACAACGGAGCTACGCCTCTCCAAATAAAATTAACGCTGAGCAGCTCGTTAATTCCGACAATGGGAAAGGGGTTAAAGTGGATGTCTCTCAACCGTGTCCAACAGCACATCCTCCATTTCCTCCACAAATGGAAGTGTGAACGCGGTGAGGTGCAAACCATCAGGCGTGTATACAACTCGCCGTATTCTGGTGGTACAAGCGGTCTCCCCTCAGCTACCATGTCAGATGCCGTGGAATGGTTCACAACATTAAACATACGAGTGTGGCCTGTTGCTCTTTTCACACGCCATAATAAGGAAAACAAAGAATACCTGGGAATTCACTTCTTGACTTGGGAAAGGTTACGCAAGCTTCACAAAAGAGATGATGATGAGGGGAGGGAATTCCGCATGCCCCCGTGTGCCCCCGGAAGCCCCTCGTGCTCTCACCGGGCTGTTGAGCAGCATGAGGCACTGGTCGAAGTGGTGGTGCTCCAGCATGGAGTGTCCGTAGAGCGTTGCCAGGGGGTGGTCACTCCTGCTGACCGCACAACGAGCTGAGCGTGACTTAAGTGTCTAGCCAATTGGTGATAGTTCACGCAGCGGTAGCGTTCGGATATTATGCACGAAGGCGACACGTCGCTGCCGAACACTTTGCCCTGGATGTGTTTAAGTCGCCTTTGGACAAGAGTCGGTAGCTCAAGAGTTAACGTGTGGAAGTGGTCCTACTCGAGCAACCCACCCACTCGCTCAATCACCCACCCACCTACACACTCACTCACTGACCCGCTCACTCATCAACCCACTTGCTCGCTCACTTGGAATGGGAGTGGGCAGGTCAACAACCAACAAAGAGAAGTGGGGCTACTCTGACAATGCGAGCACGGCTGTGGCTGCGGTGAGACACGGACCATGTGAAGGAGGACCTTACCAGGGCTACAGACCGGACCACATCATCATCAGCCATGATCTATCCACAGCTGGCCACATCCTCATGAGCCTGATCCTGGATAAACATTCGACTGTGGTGGCAGGACACGATAAAAAGAAGAATTCCCCGTGTCTGTGTTTGTGACATTATCCCCACTGAGTGAGTTGGTTTAGAACAAGGGCTATGACGACGGGAGCCATGCTGCATTGCTGGGTTTAGGGACTGGGGCTCAATACTCGCTTGTGAGTAGGGGCTGGCTCTGGGGTGGCTGGGAATGAAAGCGATGGTCAAGATTGCGTGGTTGGTTCAATAAGAGAAATGCCAATCCAGAGCAGCGCAGTGGTAAGGGCCTGGGTTAGATTCCCGACTCGGCGCCTTCCTGTGGAGTTTGTATGTTCGCCCCCTGTTTTGCCGGGATTCCTCTGGGTTCTCCGTTTTTCCCATAGCTAAAGAAAACATGCAATGAAACAAAAACATTTACAATGAAGGTTTATTAAAGGCAATGGCTTAGTCACACAGTATCCTAGCATCTCCACCCAGTGAAATGGGTGTAGCAGAGTCTCCAGGAATGAGAAATGCCCTGGGGTCTTACTTCTTGATATAGGAGTTGTTGAAGCCCCGGTGGTCCAGGTCATGACTCAATGCGGCGATGATCAAGCACAGCATCTCGAGAGGGGTCAGCACATCCTGTGGGACGCGGGCGTGGGGGGGGGGGAGCGCCCGTTGCTCCGTTCGTTATTTGCCCACGCTCAGCACAGATGAGATCAATCGTACACGCGCAATCCACACGCAGCTTGCGTGTAAGGTCCATTAGTGTGTAAAGGTGGCGAGATGTTAACTACCTCGCCTGGTATACAGGAGGTCGTGGGTTCGATCCCGACCCTGACGTCTGTAGATTTGGAGTTTGCATGTCTTTCTCCCCGTGGCCGTGTGGATTTTCCTCTGGGTCCTCCGGTTTTTCCCTCCACATTTATAATCAATATGTGCTCAAAGTATTTGGCTGCTATAAATTTCCACGTGATAAGCCACTTCGTCGAGCTATCATTTGTGGCCAAGTTGCCGCGGAAAAAGAGCGATATAGCTCAGTGGACCTTACCTGATGATAATAATAAACAATAGTTTTGTATGTTGCAGGCTAATTGAGATAATTCAGCCCATCATCCCTCAACGGTTGTCCTATGGGTACAGCTGGGATCACGCCCCTGCCATAGGAATGTGAAATATATGCCACTGCTGGCTCAGGGCTGTAAAGAGAAGATGAGCACCGCCCATCAATGCTCATTAGAGTGGGAAATCTCTCTTGACTTTGGAAATCTTCCTCTTCTTCTTTCGTATGGCTGCTGCTGTGGATGCAGCTTCAGTATGTTTGGCCAATACCAGTAACATTGTCCGCTATATTTGGCTATGCAAAACAGGAGGAGAACATACACATTCCACACTCTACAACAACAACACAACAACAACCGCCATTCGCCACTAAGTGGCGGTGACGTCACCACGACGCTTGTGCCAGGCCAAGTGCACCTTGAGGCCACTTGAAGTGTCGAACGCCCGCTGGCAGGAGGTCACGGGGCAGACCCAGCAGGTGCCACGGGTCGACTGACCGAGATGACCGAGATGACTGGCTGATGCACCACCTGTGCCCCCTACCGTACCAACTTGCTGTGCTTTAGCCACCCGGCGCTCCGCTCGTTGTTGTGAGCGTCGCTCCTCCGCCCTCCGTTGTTGTTGGAGGGCGACTGCCTCCAACTGCCCAGTAGCGTCCTTCACGAGCCTCCTCCACTGAGGCCGATCTTGACACCGCTGGTACCAGTCATCGGCAAGTCCACTCAGCTCCACGTCCTCCTGTACCAGATCACTCCATCTCTTCTCTAGCCCGTGCCGTGCCCGTTTAGCCCCCTCGATCCGGCCGAACAAAAGCTGTTTAGGCATGCGGTAGCTGGGCATGCGGGCTACATGACCCAGCCAACGCAGCCTTGCCTGCCGGAGGAGCTCACCGATGGGATTTTGCCCAGATCTTTCAAGGATTTGTGAGCTCCTCACACAATCCAGCCTGGTTAAACCCAGGATGGATCGTAGGCAGGCCAGCCTAAATGTTTCCAACCGGCGAAGATGCTCCATTAGGGGGGTCCACGTTTCGCAAGCGTAGAGAAGGGAGGGAATGACCGTGGCCGAGAAGACCTGAAGCTTCGTGCGGAGCGACAGACCAGGTAGCTTCCACACAGCGTTATGCAACCAATGAAAAGATAATGCCGCTCGACTGATTCGGAGTGAGACCTCTGCTGATAAACTGGAGTCGGTCATAAGCACACTGCCCAGGTATGGGAAACTTCTCACTCTCTCCACAACTGCCCCATCACCGATTGGGATTTGTGGGGGTGGAGTGTCCGATGGTACAAAATACCCAGGCAGGTGCTTAGTTTTGGTGGGGCTAATGGTAAGGCCCCATCTCTTAGTGGCACGCTCCAGTCTCAGCAGTAGCGTCTCCAACTCCTCTTCTGAATGAGCAGCTATTACCAAATCATCGGCACACACACACGACAATCACACACGTACGTGGTCAAGCCAGATAGTACGCGTCGTCAGGAGCAGCGGAGTGTATCGCCGTGACGTCTCCTTCGTATTTGTGTAATACGTTGCATGGTCTGTTTTGGATGACCACAGACGTGCATCAGGAACTATGGAGATGATTGACACTAATAGTGAATACATTTCACTCGTTAGCAGAGCATAGGTTACCGGAACATGCACTGTGTCATTCCAGGTGCTGGTGACAGTTGCTTGGGGCATCTATTATTGGATTCAGGAAACGTCCGTTTACACGAATTAAATGAGTGCCAATAATATTGCATCAGTGGCAGTAACGTGAAGTAAATAACGGGCCGAATAGACGAGAGGCTCTTTAACATTGCGCAATTTTTGTTGGAAAACAAAATCCATGGCTGAAAGCCTCACGCAAGCGACACAGCCTCACGTCCCTCCCCAACCACCCACGTTTGTTGACACTCGCCGTGCGGAAACATTTGCACAGTCACAACAAAACGTTTCACTGAGCCACCAAGCTGCGTCGTCGTGCGAGCGCGCGCGCACGCCGAGGATGAGACATTGCACCGCATTGGCCCCTGCAAACACCGGTGCCAACGTAGAAGGTACCTGAGCCTGTCCCGTCGTGAGCACAGTGAACATGCACTGGCCCGTGTTGAAGGCGTGCCGCCAGTTGTGGTAGGCAATGTTCCTCCGGTAGTTCTTTCTGACACTGAGAATCCATCGGCAAGCGACCTGAAGGGAGGTTAAGATATTTTTTTGTTTGTTTTACGCGCTGGAAGTAAAAGTGGTTTACATGCACTCAACACGTGGGTGCCATTGCGCAGTTACATGTCGGCATTGTCTCTTTTCATATTATTGATGCACGTTCTCGCATTCAGACTCGTGAAATTAGCACGAGGCTCGCAGTGCAGTGTCCTTGCTTGATGACTCGTAAGTACGGAGCCAGTGGTAGCTGTGCCACTGAACATGATGCTCCCTGCCAAAAGTATAAGAGATCTTTCCCTTCGTTTACTTAGTCTGGGCATTGATAATAATCACGTGTTGAGTTCACAAGTTCCTTTGTGATATATGTTAAAATATCCACCATAAATGATAACGAAGCTGTCTCTGAAAGTACGTGCTGCTCCTATCAAAACAAACGAGTTTATGAAGAACAACATTGAAGATGGGATGTAAAGTGGATGTTGTCGCGGTGTAATGTTTAGCGCACTCGACTTGTAATCCAGAAGTTTCCTGTTCGACTCCATGTCTCGGCACGGCTGCTGACACAACGGCATAACTTTACTAAATTCTCCCCACCGCCTCTGTCCACCCAGCGGTATAAATGTCGATCGGCAGATCGCGCGCGCTGAGGTAGAGTGTGGGTAACTCCCACCACCAGGGGTCCGGGCAGTGTAACAGAGTAGGCCAAGATACCATCTGTTGCAGGGGTTCTCTAGAGCAGTGGTTCTCAACATTTTTCGACTCCTGTGACCTCCTAGTTGAATTTTGTATCCGACCCAACGTGGTTCTGAGAAAGGAACGTATAAATAATGCACATCGATATTTTAACCAACTGTCCAATTTGTCATGGCATCCTAACTAGCTAGTAACTGCAAGTGAAAAAAAAAATCATCAGACGCTCTGCACGCGTGACGTAATTTGTTCAAACTCGCCGGTAAATCTTGGAATCAGCGAGTTTAGAAAATTCTTCTGTATCGTGCTCGGTTACCATATTGATTTCAATGTTATCGTCGTTATTTTATATTGGCAAATCCATACATGATCATTCACCAATGACTCTCATGTATGATATAATTTCACAAATTTACAATTTGCCTCATGTACCTCCTGGGACATTGCCACGTACCCCCAGGGATCCGCGTACCCCCCGGTTGAGAACCACTGCTCAATGGCGTTCCCTCACCTGGCAGCCCTTTTTCCAGCAGTGGTGGGGAGCAAGCCATCGCAGGGCTGCCCCCTGACCTCTTCTATCCAGAAAATCCTGCGAAAACGAACGTGCGGCTTGCAAAACGCAGCAACGCCCACCTCATAAGGTATGGAGAACGTCTGCAGCAGCGAGAGGTCCAGGAGCATGCGCAGGGAGCCCACGGCAGTCAGCTCCTCCACCATACCAAAGTCACTGAAGGTGAAGTCCTGGAGGTTCAGCGACTGGGCTGAAGGCACCGACGTCGTCTGCGGGAATCAAGAGGAGAACAACTGACTTGCTGCTCCTGCACGGGAACAGTCAAAGCCACGGTGACTTCCTGCGCAAATAAGCACGGAGGCAGCACTCACTTCCTGTTTGCAGGCCCGAGACAGCACTAGACATTCCACATTCCTATGGTGACAAGTCCATCCACAGGATGCCCACTTAAACGTGAGGTGTTGGGACATTACGACTAAATTACCCTAAATGTGCCCATATCCCATCGGATCTTCGAAGCTAAACGGGGCTAAACCAGGATGGTACTTGAATGCGTGATCACCGTGCATAACAGGAGATATAGGTGGCGGCTACCAGGTGGGCAGCAGAAGGCAATGCAGCTAAATTATTGTATGTACAGCTCTGCTCCTGCATGTATTTGCTCTGCGTCTTCACCAGTCCGCGTTGATTAGCGTGTGGTGAATTCACCTCCCATGACCCATATGGCAGGCGGGAGGGTCTCATCCAGCAGTTGAGTTACTAAATGCTGGTAAATGTGCATGTGAGCTGCACGGCGATCTGGGTTCATTACCTGCAGCTTGGCACATTCGTCCTCGTGGGCTGTGGCATGGTATGACAGCACCTGGAGTCAAACACAGCACACACGTTACTGCTATGACTGCAGGATGCAATGACTGCTACGTATCATTAATACCGCTACCATTACAACTACTTTATTCTCATTATTAATAAGGTCGCTTACCCAGGAAAGGCCTCATCGAGTCTCAAGGCTTATTTATAGGAGGGTCCTGCCAGGTTTTGACAGTCGTGGGTCATCTTGCTGTTGTGTGTGATCCCAATTGAGAAATTTGCAGGGTAATTATTTCAGCTTCGGTATGTTTGGCCAATACCAGTTACATTGTCCGCTATTTTTGGCTATGCAGAACAGGAGAACATACACACTCCACACTCTCCCACACGCTCAAAGACAAATATCCCCCTATAGCCTAAACAGCCTGTTGGGGCAAGTGCTGTGAGTTAGCACCTATGAAGGTCGGAATGGCACACGAAGGAGTGGGTGGCCAGAACCATGCCCGACCGCCTTTGTCTCTTCCCAGTGGCGATGTTTACACACCGCACCAGGTACTCATTTGAGGCCGAATCCACCTAGGGGAAGCCCAGGACCGGTTCAGGTAATCGTCACTAGTGTTGACCATGCACAGGAATCGAACTCGGGTCACTGGGTTGGGAGTGCAATATTCGAACCCCTATACAACTGCTCCCAAACAACAACAGCCGCCATTCACCACTAAGTGGCGGTGACGTCACCACGGCGCTTGTGCCAGGCTATGTGCACGTTAAGGCCACGTGAAGTATCGACGGCCCATTGGCAGAAGGTTACGGGGTAGACCCAGGTGCCATGGGTCAACTGACTGAGATGACTGGCCGATGCACGATCTGTGCCCCCTACTGTGCCAACTTGCTGTGTTTTAGCCACCCGGCACTCCGCTCATAGTTGTGAGCATCGCTCCTCTGCCCTCCATTATTGCTGGAGGGCGACTGCCTCTAACTGCCCAGTAGCATCTTTCACGAGCCTCCACAGAGGCTGATCTTGACACCGCTGGTACCAATCATTGGCAAGTCCACTCAGCTCCACATCCTCTTGTACCACATAACTCCATCTCTTCTCTAGCCCGTGCCACGCCCGTTTAGTCCCCTCTATCCGGCTGAACAAAAGCTGTTTAGGCTGGACATGCGGGTTACATGACCTAGCCAACGCAGCCTTGCCTGCCTGAGGAGCTCACTGATAGGACTTTGTCCAGATCTTTCAAATATTTGTAAGCTCCTCACACAATCCAGCATGGTTAAATCCAAGATGGATCGTAGGCAGGCCAGCCTAAATATTTATAACTGGTGAAGATGTTCCATAAGGGGGGGTTCCACGTTTTGCAAGCGTAGATAAGGGAGGGTATTACCATGGCCGAGAAGACCTGAAGCTTCATGTGGAGCGACAGACCAGGTAGCTTCCACACAGCGTTACACAGCTCGACTGATTCGGAGTGAGACCTCTACTGTCAAACTGGAGCCAGTCATGATCACACTGCCCAGGTATGGAAAACTCTCCACTCTCTCCACAACTGCCCCATCGCCATTGGGAGTTGTGGGGGTGGAGTGTCTGATGGTACAAAATACCCAGGCAGGTGCTTAGTTTTGGTGGGGCTGATGGTAAGGCCCCACCCCTTAGTGGCACGCTCCAGGTTCAGCAGCAACACCTCCCACTCCTCCTCTGATTGAGCAGCAATCACCAGATCATCGGCATTCATAACATGGTTGACCAATAGGGAGCAATCCCTTGACCGCACCCGAGCATCGATCAGCCTCCCATTGTATTTTTACCAGATGAAAATTCCTCTGGTACAGCCATCGAAGGCTTCACGAACTACGTGGTCGAAATAGATGTTAAATAATGTGGGAGTCAGTGGACATCCCTGTCGCACCCCAAGGTAAACAGGGAATGACTCTGACTCCTGGTCACGTAGTTTTTTTCCGGGCCGACTCACCATCATAAAGGTCCTTAATGATTGTGAGCAGAGAGTCAGGGACTCCAAAATTACAAAGAACAACCCAGAGCCCAGGCCTACTGATGATATATAGGCCTTGACACACTCACTCGCACACATAAACTCACTCACACATTACGTCACACTCTGCAGAACAGAGGGAGAACAAACTCCACACAGAAAGGTGCTTGAGTCAGGAATAGAACCCAGGCCCTTCTTGCTGTGAGGCAAAAGTGTTGCCATTGCCCCACCCTGCCACCTAGCCACCCACATTCAGTTGCTTAGGCACCTAAAGCACAAACACTTCCCCAAGCTCCGAATGGCTTTGGCTGTTGATCATCATCCTTGTCATCAGCCATGGTCAATCCACAGCTGGGCTAATGGCCTCCCTAAACCTGGAGGAATGCCATGCAGAACAGGGCAAGAATACACAAACTCCACACACACAGAGGCGCCCTTGTCTGGAGTCGAAACCCACCTCCAGCGTCACGGTCTGCTTGGCCACGGCGCGCGCCACGGCCTCGTACATGCGAGTGTTACGAATGGCCATGCCGCAGAAGATGGCGAAGGCCTCCACGAACTGCTCGTCGTTGCGGTTGAAGGGGCGCACCTCGCCCGCGCCCTCCTCCAGCTTGTTCACCAGCTGGCACACGCCTGTGGGCGCACGCGGGGGAGCCAATGTTGAGAGTCCCGGCACAGGACGACGCCGCGAAACACCGCCGACCGTCCCCGTGTGTACAGTTGCGTCCGATACCGATATAAGTGGATGGTATAGATAGGCATACAGCTTAGGATTAAAGGAATATTTGAATAGTGATGTGCAAATGTGATTGTCAAAGACAAAGATGGTTTATCAGTAGTAGAATTGGGTTTAAGAGAAAACTGTTAATGAGTAACCGCACGTGTAAACCAGCCACATGGTTAATGGCGACTCGGAAGAATTGCTGCATGTGACACGTGCTGGTGCATTTTACAGAGTGACGGTGCTGTTCTTCACAAGATTAATATTAATCACAATAAATGTGCTTGCCCTCGATTTGGAGCACCTGCCCACGTCCTTCATTTCGAGTGTGCAACATAAGTGCATAGCTCCAGTGGCTTCCTAATCTCAGAAGGAAGAGCGTTCTGAAAGTGCGCGATGCGGTGACCGTCTTTGTTCGATGGAAAGCCAAAAGCTGCTGCGAGCATGACTGGATTTCGCATGACTGTTTATGCTCCTTGATGAGATATGGCAGGGGCGAGTCTATCCATAGGACAATCCCACAGTTGAGTTCCACACAAAGTGCTACCAATTTTATTGACCCTATACTGGGATGGACTGAGTGAACCCCCCAACCGGGATCTGAACTCGCCACCTTCCGACTGCGAGCCACACACTCGACCGCTGAGCCACCTGGCCGGATCTCATATATTCTGTCAGTGTTTCTATAATATCCCCTATAGAGTGTGTTTTCATAACACGAATTGGATCAAACGCGATGACTGTATCAGGGAACACATTTTTTCATAACGCGGATGCAAATTGGATATAACGTGATCAAGTGAACATAACTACGTCACGCGAGTAGGAACGAGTGGTCGTGCGGCTGCTTCGGTATAGCACCATCACACAAGGTGGAATGCTGCTGGATGCTTATATGCGTACGCATGTCACGTGTTATCGCGGACTGCACTTGACCCTGTATTATATATTTGTTACAACGCGATGTTTCTTCAGGAACGCAACTCCCGCGCTACAGGAGAACAGACTGTACGTTGTAAAGTACATTTGTGTGAAACTATTTCTTGTATGGTTTCAAATACACTCGCATGTGTGCACACAGCATTTGCAAGGGCAAACGTGTGCTCATTCGTGGCCATGTGAACTCACCAATGACTTCGTTCTTTTTCCGGTTTTGTATCGGAGCACAAAGTAGACTCTTCGTCCTGTAATTACCCCTCTCCTCAACCTTGAACACAGCAAACAACGTGGACATCCATGACCGGCAACCGAAAGGAAGAGAATCCTCCCCATCTGCGTTAGGGATCAGGGAAACCGGCTGTACTCACGGGGAGGTTGAACCGGTTGTCGCGATGCACATCGGCAATGTTGAGGAGAGTGAGCATCTTCATCACAAACTCGGCGTAGATAAAACTCACCGGGTGACTCCGACTTTCACTGCAAGGAAGGCAGAGGCAGGGAGAAGTGACGAACCGATGAGCACAACGTGATAGGAACGCATTCAATCAAGCGTCGTGCAATATCGTCCACTCTCAACACGCAAGTCATGTCAGAAACAAGTCCAGGTTTTGGACGATTTTTGACCCCCCCCCCTCCCCTTCGTCACACGGCGTCACAAAAAGTCAGACCCCCCCCTCAAATATGACGTCACAAAGCTCTTCTCCCCCCCCCCCCCAAATTAAACATGTTTCAAATCGCTTTTAACTATTGTCATTGTAGTGCGTATTTAATGTGGCGCTGCACTCTGATGTTGCAGGAGAAAACATTTATTAAAAAGTCTATTTCATCAAGTAGAACGTGTTGTCTAAATATATTTAAAGTTGCGCATTTTGATGTGACGTCACATTTCTCACCCCCCCCCCCCCCTCGTCACACATCGTCACATATGTCTGACCCCCCCCCCCCCCAGGTGCGTGATGTCATTTATGGACGGCCCCAGGGCTTAAAGTCTCACCGGAACGCTGCAAGGCTGACTTGGCACAAGGCACCACTGCTAAGTAACAAGATATGCTTCATCATAATAACAATCCTTCATTATTGTACCATAAATTAACATCATCCTATGAACAAGTTTGTAACAAAAATGTAATGCTGCGACATCGCCGTTGTGTTGGATGTGTGGGGGTGCGCTAGAATAATTTGTGGAGCAGCAGCAGCAGCAGCGTTCCGGCCAGGCCGAGCTGCAATTAGTCACCGAGTACCGATTTGTGTTACAACGCAAACTGTACCTTTGAGAGGTGTTTTCTGCGACACCGGGCACCTCGAGGCTCTTGTGAAATACCCTGGAAAAGATCTGCACCCATCATGAACACCGACGTTCTTCTTGGAGACTCATTCTGCTGCCTGTCTGTTGCGAGTTCGTTTCGACCATTGCCACCACCCAGAACACTTTTGAAACAAAACGGGGGCACGAGGCTATCACGAAGGCACTGAATTTGCCAGACGAGTCCAGTCTGCCAGTAGGGAGCTATGTTGCTACAGCAGACTCTCGATTATCCACGTGCGGTTGATCCAAGCAGGAGATTTTTGTTTGTTGATGGTTTTAATACGGACAAGATGTGTGCAGCGCCAGAGCGCCCCTCCCTCACTAAACCTCACTGGCCAGTGCGTGATAAATTATCTGTTTTTATGGTCGTATTTTTTTTATTTAAACATTTCGCCCAGATAATCCCGAATGCTGGGACATCTCAATTGCAAGGGTGTCCGGGGCATCGAGTGACACATACACAGCAGGCAAGTAATGATACGCGACTTTTTTTTTTAATCTACAACTATACTAATTATTTGGTGGAAGCAAGAACAGCCTCCAACTCTTATCATCCACTCTGTCTCTCCACTGCGCTCTCTATTCATGCACTGTGAAGGCCCATTACCAGAAACATCGCCCATTATATAATGCCGCAATGTTGACATATGTGCTGAGTTTGTTGTTGTTGACAACTTATACAGTATACAAGTACAGTATACAATGGAAATTGCCAAACCAATGTAGTAGGACTTGGATAGGCTTTTCTGGGTAAATCAGTCATTGGTATTGTTCGTAAATGTATAGTTTGGTCAAATAACCCCTAACAATTGCACAAACTTGGGTGAGGCTTTCATCCAGCAGTGCATTGGCACAAGAGCCACAAGCGTGTATGGGTCGTATGGGGCCCTGGCGTGGGCGTGCGGGGGGACCTTACGTTGGGCGAGTCCTTGTCGGCGATGAACACGGCGCAGCGCTGGCAGGGCATGAACGAGAGGATGATGTCGATGATCCTGCCCACAAGCTCCTCCAGGGAGCTCTGCTCCTCGCACACAAGACTCGCCAGCTCCAGCAGCACCTGGGCGGAGGGGCGGGGCCCGGCACGTTCGGGCGAGCGCAACGATTCTATTACGTGAGATGGCAACGCCGCTATACGATGAAAGTGTGAAGGCCTTCCCAAAACCGTGTCGGTCACGGGGGGTGTTTGACCATACTTCACCACGGGTTGGTGGCGGGGGCGGAGGGCACGGGGGGAATGGTTCACGTTGGCAACAGTCGGGAAGCGACATCGGATCGTCGGGTTCGTGGCTCAGTGCAATAACCACCGCACAACTGCTCAACCCCGTGATTTAAAAAAAGTGCCTTCAAATATGTACGTAGCAAGATGTATGTATATCAGAATATATCCACAGTGGCAGCAGTTGAATATATACTTCCCCTTCGCACATATTAATTCACTGAAATATTACCGTCATACACTCAAGTGCGAATGATGCAGTTGCCTGGAAAAATTATAATAATAACAATACGAGTGATTCAGAGAAATACAACATACGCTTTAATGACAAAATTTGGCATTTTCCCCCAAACTATGCATATTCAGTAATTGTTTTAAAGGTATTAAGTACAAACAAAGGATACATTTAGAATTATAAGGTTATATGACTGTCAAAGATTGTCTTACCTTCACCTGTGCCATGTTGCACGCTATCACCCGCACTCGCTGCGCTACAGAGCTTCTGCCCAGGTGCTGTAACAAACTGGCCAGCTATAGTGGCGGACTCCACTCTAGACAAAGACCCCTCAAACAAACGGTGCAGAGGCAAACAGAAAACGAACTCCCTTTCTAAACGACCTGGTAACTAGGTAATGAATGGGTGGGTGGCGTTATATTGCAGCAGCACGATGCTCATGTTTCACAGACAATACAGGCCTGCCCACAATTGTTTACACACACGTGCACACATACATTCAAACGATACAAAGCTTTGTATTGGGTGGCCTTTTTGAAAATGTTAAATCAACTGAAAATGGTGTGTTAAGTGCATGCACCGAACACGTGGTGCAGCCCATTTTCCACGCCAAAAAACAAACTGACACCGCCACCGCCACCACGGGCGACCACGCTGGACTGCGCCCCACGCACTGGCATCCAGTGCTGTGACCATCAACTGTGCAAACCATGCGGCTCCAGCAGGGCCCATCAGCTCCAACGACCGAGGCGCTCGCATACGAAGGAGGGGGGAGACGTTGCACCAGGGCCCATGCCGACCATGCTACACCACTACTGGCACCGTGGAAAACCACAACACCTTGGCCAGGAATCTCCAAGTTATTATTCATTATAATTGTGCTTGACAGTTAGGCTTCACTGGGTTCAAAGACGCTTTTGCCAGGAGGGTCCTGCCAAGCCTTCGAAGTAGGGGACTATGTCGCTGCTGTGAGTAATCCCAATTTAGCAACTTGCAGGTAATGTTTTGGCCAATGCCACTTCCATTTTATAGTTTTAATCCCTGAAAGCCCGGAGAGCTCACTTGGTTCCGTCGATTCTCGAGCAGCGAGTCCTCGTACAGCTGTGCATTGTGCAACACGATTCCGCAGAACGCCAAGTAAGCCCCGAACTCCTGGGCGAGGCGACATCGAACGGGAGAGAGAGAGAGAAACGCTGGATGAGCCACCACGGTCACCCGCACACAGCGGGAGTCGGTGTGGAGCCGCTTCAGTGAATTAAAAAGTCGGCGTTCATGTACACCAACAGTCGTGAAGCTAGTGGTGGAAATTCTACAGTACTATGACAAGGACCAATCGTCCATAGGACATATAATGAAGTAGTGCAGCCTTCCCAGGACGTATTCATTTTACTGACCCCAGAGGGACAATTAAGTTAATCGATCTGGCAAGGATTTACATTCATGCCCTCCTAGTCATGCTGTCCTACCAACTGAGTTTCTCATTTGGAAAGTCAAACATGTTGAATGATGTTAAACGTGTAACTGGCATATGCCTGCAGGAATAACTAAATCGTTGTTGAAACATTGGCATAAAACCTCAAATCACTTATGCCGAGATGTTTAACCATAAGAATATCGGTTTCATTTTGGTAAAAGTGTAAATGTGCATTTCAAGTATCGATACTGTGGTGTTGCTGAAATGCATTACAACCAATGCAAATGTAAATGTGGTCACTGCGCTCTGCCACAGAGAGTCACAACGCTGAGGGCTCTCATGAAATTGTCTTTTCCGAGACTAAGGTGCTCTGCAAGCCTCCTGGCTATCATCAAAGGTTTGTACACGAGGCCATCCAAATATACAAACACAGACATAATTTCAACCGTGATGATGGGTACAAACTTAGTCATCATTGGAAAGATGTTATTAACCATGAAAAAAAGATTTAACTACACATATTTGGAGCATTCCTACATAACAATAGGCTCAGTCAACCATTCTACACAACAAAAACTAATTTCCTGGCAGCGATTTAAGCCGCACCACCTCTACATAATAATAGGCTCAGTCAACCATTCTACACAACAAAGACTCATTTCCTGGCAGTGATTTCAGCCGCATCATCTCTACATAACAAAAACGCTCAGTCCCTTTTACACGCACCTTTACATCATCCGCACCTAGTTTACACAACAAAGGCTCATTCTTAACAGCGTGCTTCAGCCGCACCGAACCTCACAAAAATAATATTCAGGGCCTACCTTGGCTCCTCCCACCCTCAACCAGTATATATACAAATACTGTTTCTTGGAATTTATCTCACTTGATACAGCTATCGTGCTGTGACGGTTCCACCTGAAGACGGAAGCTTGTGTTGCCTCCGAAACGTCGTGATTTTTATTTTATTTTTTATTTAACTTTTATTAATTTTAATTTTTTTACCTACGTGACTTTACCGAAAAACCTAAGAATATGAGAGTCATGAGGTTCACTCCACGTGTCATGCGCTCAGTCTTACCCTTTCATCCTTTTCAGTGAACTTCCCTTCGTTATTCCCCTTCTTGTTTATTGCTTGAGCAACCCCAACAATCTGTTTCACAAACACAGCAGCACCGGGTGTCCAAGAAGACAATGTACATATATAATTATTTTAATATATGCATAGAAAAAATTATATCCTTGGGAAGTCTACTGACGTGGGACAACGACGGCACGAAAGACATAAGGACGAGGATCGCAAAGGCAAAAGGGAGTAATGGTAGGAATAAATAACATCTGGAGAAGGAAGCAAATCAGCTGCAAGATCAAAATGCACATCTTAAGAACATGCATGTTTCGTACAGCGTTGTATGCCTACAAGACTTGCACACTAAGAAAGACTGACAGAGATAAGATATTGATACTAGAAATGTATTGCTAGAGGAGGATACTGCATCTAAACTGGACCCTAAGAGTGACCAACGTCGAAGAAGACCTGATGATGCAGGAAGTGATGATGAGACGGAAACTGACACTATTTGGACACATACGTAGGATGGACAACAATAGGAAAATTAAAAGTGTGTTCTTCGGAAAGATGGAAGGAACCAGAAAGAGAGGAAGACCTAACAGAGAATGGCTTTACGACGACATCAGAGATTGGTGCCAGAGAGATGCGGCACTACTGGAACATACTGGCACAAGACAGTGAGGAAAGTGGAAACAAATGACGAAATGTGCAGTGGCCACTTACGGGCGATCTGCTAATGGATCGTGATGATGCACAGAAAAAAATGCATTCGTTCAAAATGGCAAAATCGCCACGTAAGTGAGAGTGCTCTCTTACCTCCCCTTTATTGTCTTTAATCGGCAAACACAGCACGCTCTGCGTCTTGTAGCCAGTCATTAGATCGACTTCCACATTAAACCGAGGGTCCTAAACGTGGAGAGGATAAGCAGCGCATTGATCGGCATTCCTCCGTGCTCTCTGACGGATGCTTTACCGGTACGGCTACTTACACCGCAACGATTCCCAGGGCACCCCTTCGTGAGTTGCGTTTAAAGTCACACATCTTGCATGCCACATTGCCCATAATGCATCTTCTGAAGGCTTCTGCTCAATTTTACTGTTGATCCTTGCCCAGTTTTAAAATTTAGAACAAGGTGCAAGTGAATGAGCATATTTGATTTAACTCTGTTATAAACTGTTTATATTTTACCAGGTAAGGCCCACTGAGCTATGCACCTCTTTTTCAGAAGCGACCTGGCCACAAATGATACCTCAACAAAGTGGCTTATCATGTAGACATTTATAGCAACCAAACACTCTCAATGCATGTTTCTAAATGTGGAGGTAAGAACCGGAGGACCCAGAGAAAAATCCACGCGACCACAGGGGGAACATCAAAACTCCAAATATACAGGTGTCAGGGCCGGGATCGAACCCACGATCTCCTGTAAACCAGGCGAGGTAGTTAACATCTCGCCACTGTGGCGCACCTCGGTACAGAGCAGACAGCACTGTCTCTCTAGACCGGAATTCGCAGCTTTCCACAACCTAGTCTAATGCTACACATGGACATGAACGGCACTTTGTCAATACACTTCTGGACGGGGGCCTCTCCGCACTGTGTGGATCGTGGGATCTATTTGATCGTACCTCACTATTTTGGTCAGCGTAGGTTGGCGAAAGTGGGGAGCATAGACGTGGAAGCACAGAAGTACAGTGCAACAATTGATTTTGCTGCACTGCTCTCTGCTGCCCACCATATAGCTTCAAGTCCTATAACACCTGTCATACATGGTGGTCGCACATCACAACAAGAGTTGTATTTAAATTTAGATTTCATCATTATTGTACCAGCGCTTTGGTCATCTTGCACACTGCGCTGTATAGACATACATTTTTTTATTGGTCCATGTACTAACCTGCTTAGCTTAGCCGATGACAAAGTCACCCAGAATGTATCTGATCCCATCAACTCTTCGCGTGATACTATAGCCAAAGAATTGGCACCAAGCAAGGCAGACAGAATTCCCCCCCCCCTTCTCGGTCTGCCCAGCAGGGGCACGAGCGAGATGTCACCCAAGCCCTGGCAATGTACCAAGCTGTTACTAAAACTATAAAAACTAAACAAATTTTTATTTTACCCAGTAGGGCCCACTGAGCTCTTTCCCAGAAGCAACCTGGCCACAAGCAATAATAGTACAACAAAGTGGCTTATCATGTGGAAATTTAAAGCAGCCAAATACTCTAAACGCATGTTTCTATATGTGGAGGGAAAAACCGGAGGACCCGGAGAAAAATCCACGTGACCACAGGGAGAGAGACATGGAAACTCCAAATATACTGGCGTCGGGGTCGGGATCGAACCCATGACCTCCTGCATACCAGGCGAGGTAGTTAACATCTCACCACTGCCCCCCTGTTGTGTGGGCTATCACGACAGCAATTCACCGCTCAGGAGGAGTGTGAACTTGGGTTGGGCCAAAGGTGACATTTGGCGGTGCAGGGCCCAGCCACCGCTCCCCCACCCCCCGCCCCCGGCGCCGTGCCAGGACCGCTCGCACCTGGTAGGCGTTGGGGATGTTGACGCCGTTGCCCGTAGCGGCCACGTATCCCACGATGCCCTTGCCCCAGGCGAGCCGCAGCCAGCTGGTGCGGGCCTGCTCGGGCGTAGAGCCGAGCGACACGTCGAAGAGGGTGCTCACGAGACAGCGCTCCTGGGAGCTGTCCTCGCGCACGATGAACAGCGAGCAGCGGTCGGCCGTCAGCACCTGGGATGGCGCAACGCGTCGGCACGAACATAACAATGCTGTATTTTTCGTAACTTTTTAATTGAAAAACCTATTTTGCTGTCTGCTGCTGGCTCTGCTCAGCAACCATGATAACAAATAGCTTTGGCCAGACTGGAAGCAGATTTTTTTTTGGATGCTAAAGAACTAATCTCTTTGTCAATGGTCTCCCCGTGATTATAATTGCAATGCGGGTCAATGTAGATCAGTTAAGGGAGGCCCAGGACCGGTTCAGATGTCACTCGCCACTGATGTCAGCTGTGGCTGGGTATGAAACTCGGGTCACACAGCCCAGAGTGCAAAGATGATATAAATTGTGTTTGCCAAAGCTGACCAAATGTGTGCATGTTCACCACAAGTACTGTGTGTGTGTGGATAATGCAGACTTTATTCCCTGCAAAAGGTTTCTATTTGGTGTTTGAACATCTTAACACCTCCTGTTTTATTGACAGAAAGGGTAAAACCTATTCTTATTTTTCATACAATGATATAAATTGGCTTGGAGTTTTGATGACAATAATTTATAAAATTATCAAAACTGTTCCCAGTAATTCTGCAAATCCAGTTGTAGTTTAACACGTAGGCTTTCGCGACCAAAATCATCCATAATACAGATTTCTGGGTTAGATTGCGTAGTTTGAGATGTTGAATACATCTACCCAACGGAATTAAGTGCAAAATAACTAAAAACATTGTAACCTCCACTGCTTCATCTCTTTCCCCCTCTAAACTCGGGTGGCTTCTCCAGATGCTGCGGGGACCTGGTTGACGTGCAGCAGGATGCGGTGGCACAGAGTCACGACGTCCAGGCGGCAGGCAATGTCCTTGACCAGCTCGAGGAAGCGCTCCCTCTCGCCCGAGACGGAGCGCGCCGAGCCGGTGCCGTGCGCGCTCACGGTGGTCACCATGGCGACGGCGGCAGTGGCCATGACGCAGCCCGACGCGGCCCTCCCGGGAATGTCCGAGGCCTCCACGTGCGGCTGGGGGGACGACCACGATCTGCAGGTAGCGAGCGCAGGATGAACTAGATCCTCTGGGTGCTGCTGCTGCATACATCACCATAATAACCACCTTCACAGTGCTACCATCACCAATGTCACCAACGTCACCATAATCACCACCAAGATACTTAACTATATATGTCTCATGCAGATGCATTTAATATTCGACAAAAAAAAACTATATATTTAGATCAAACAGTTATACATTCAATATTTCCCGAAGCTGGGCGACCCTGGGGACCGCACCACAGCCGGGCGATTTGGGGGACCGCACCTCGGGGCAGCAGCCTCCGTGCCCAGGACGAACGTGAGCGAGCCATCGCTTGGGTCCTCCATGAGCAGCGGCCGCAGCGGTCGGTCGAACTCGGAGGCCGAGATCTTGCGCGGAGGGGACTGCCTGCACTCGTCCACCGCGCGCCCGGCCCCGGTGGCCCCCGCGTGGCCCAAGGAGCCGCCCCCCACTCCACGGGACGAGGAGGTCCGGTCGGCGCTCACCACGGGTCGCACACGCTCTTCAAACCACACGTTGATCATCTCTCTGCACGGGTGACATCATCCATCACCGAGTTTATACAAAGCGTCTCGCCCAACTGTCGTCTCCAAATGACAAATGACGTTTGTTCATCAGCACCACTTTAGTTTGGCAAAATATGTGTTTGTTTGGCTACCCTGCTGAATGTGCTGGGTGGGTGCGCGGGACAGCGTGCACGTGTGTGTGTGCGCATTGACAGGGGGCAGCCGTAGTGTGGCGGTTAGCGCGCCGCGCTACGAACCCGGCAACCCGAGATTGTGCTCGTAGGCAGCGGTTAGCGCAGCGGTTAGCGGGCTGCACTTAGAATCTGGCGACCGTGGTTTGATTCCCGCTCACGGCCAACATCAGTGACGATGATCTGAACCGGTTCTGAGCCTCCCCTAGGTCGACTCAGCCTTAAATGTGTACCTGGTTCGGTGTGTAAACATCGCCACTAGGGACGACAAAGGCGATCGGGCGTGGTCACCCACCCCCTCGTGTGCCCTTCTGGCCTTCATAGGTGCTCACTAACAGCACGTACCCCAACAGTCTGTTGAGGCTATACGGGGGATATTTGTCTTTGCAGTGGCGTAGCCTGGCTGGCATGCGCCCTGGTACTGGGAATGACATGGGGGTTCCTGTGCAATTACAGAACATCACAAAACAATTAACATTTCAGAAAAGTCAACATATTCGTCAAGAACACTATGGCCTTAAGATGAATAATATAAAATTGGGCAGCGTTTTGAGCAATGCCCTTATTCATAGAACATGAACACATCAACACGTGCTATGAATAACTGTGAATAACCCAACCAATATATCCTCTTAAAATTATCAATTGTAATCTGAATGACTACATTAATCCCCCCCCCCTGGTCTTCGCACCTGACAGTGATGACATCACCTCCACTCTTCTATTTATGACCATGAAGAGGAAGACTTCTTCACAACCCAGGCTAATCGCCTGATGAGGCTGCATGAAATCCCCCACGAAACTTCACAGTGCTCGAAGTAGTAACTAATTAGCACGTTTTGTTTAGGTGACAAACCTTACTAATTTCCGCGATCTGACCCAAAAACAACCTCTATTATGCACATGAACATGTCAGTGCAATCACATTGTTCATTTAGGAGTGTGAATGCTGTCATTGGACGTTGATTCACCCAGCCCACTCACTCACATACCAACACACACCCAAACCAACACGACCCACACACCAACCCACACACCAACCCACACACCAACCCACACGATCCACACCCCAACCCACACACCAACCAACCCACACATGCCGACCCGACAGGACCCACACACCAACCCACACACCAACCCACACACCAACCCACACGACCCACACACCGACCAACCCACACACACCGACCCGACAGGACCCGCGTCAGCCTCAGCAGCCTGCACCACCACGGCCGTCCGCCTGGCGGCGCTCCTGACACGAGCACGGAGGTCTCCAGACGCCGCTGCGGAGCAGGGGCGCGTATGGGGGCTTCGCTGGGCGCGTGTCCGATTTTTGATCATTCGCGGAACTCGTGCGCGATTCTCTCCCGGTACGCTTGTCACAAGATTCCCACCGGAGCAAGCTGCATGCTTCAAAACACCGCGTGCATAATACGCTCCAGTCTAGGAGTGAAACTAAAAAGAGCGCACGCTCCGCTCGTCCCACGACTTCATGCGGCGTGTAAATAAATGTTCGTACCCCGCGCGTTGTCCGGCGCGGTTCGCTTGAATTTGGTCGCATTCATTGTCGACCGTTCCGCACCAGGGTAAACCAATTTAGGCCACAAAGACTCTACCGTTAATTTAATACACTCCTGCGAGTGTTCGGAAGCTGTCCGTGCTTCTTTTGTTTACGATCAAGATCGATTTAAATCACAGCGCATTCCTTCCTCCCTGCATAACAGATTACAGCGCGCGTGCCAAACACACACATCACAGCTGATTAAAGAGCCCGGCTACAAACATTCTTCGTTGTCATTGCATAACTTATAGGGTGCTCGCAAACAACACGCTTGTTCCGATTTTTTTTCACGAGTAGAAACTTTTGTTTCAAGATCGTTGTCCGAAACGTCAATCTTTGTGTCAATATGCGGATTTATACGTCTCTTTACACGAGATGTACGCTGTTAGCGAGCACCTATTAAGGCGCGCGTGACTGACGGGTCGAGCGGCCAGCAACTCCGATACCTCCCCCTCTCCGCCTGTGCTGATATTGACAGATTCATAGCAGGCATCATTTCAGGCTCAGTCGACCTTGGGGAGGCTCGGGATCGATTCAGATATCACTCGACACTGAGGTTGACCAATAGGGATCCATCCCTTGACCGCACTCGGGCATCGATCAGCCTCCAAATATATCTGTACCAGATAGAAATGTCTCTTGTACAGCCATGGAAAGCTTCTCGAACTACGTGTTCAAAAATATGTTAAATAATATGGGAGCCAGAGGATATTCCTGTTGCACCCCAACGTGAACACGGACTTCCAGCCACGCAAATTTACCTGGGCCTGCCTACCATCATGAAGGTCCGTAATGATTATGAGCATAGAGTCAGTGACCCCAAAAGCAGGAAAAACAACCCAGAGCCCTGGCCTACTGATGATATGAAATGCCTTAACCAGGTCAATAAACCGAAGAGGTAGGTCCCATTGAAATCCCCTCCACCTCTGCTGCAGCAGACAGAAAATATAGCATCTGTGCAGGTCCGCCACGGTCTGAAACCGCATTGAGTCAAGCCTCTCCTCAGCGTGCCTGGCAAAGCAATGTTAAATAAAGAATCCTGGCACACCGAGAAAGGAGATGTCCTGGTAGTTGTTACAATCACTACGGTCGCCTTTCTTAAAAAGGGGGAGCACCAGGGCATCGTTCCAATCCTGCGGAACCTGTCTTGTGGTCGAGACATTGGTGATGATGTTATACAGGGCAGTCTGCATACAGACACCATCCTCCCTCAGCAGTTCGTTGGGAGATTATCTGTGCTCAGTGCTTTTCGTGGCCTCAGGTTCTGAAGCGCCCGTATTAACTTCCTCAAAAGATGGCACCTCGACCAGCAATTCACAGGGGGTGGATACTTCTTCCAATATTCGAGGCACGGTAGCCTCAGCAGAGATGTCCACACCTTACCCCATGGCATTACTTCACAGAGATGCTCTGTAAACAAGTAGACCTGTTCCTGGAGGTCGGATATCGGGTCACCGTTCTTTCCCCTAAGGACGGTGATAGGAGTGGTGCTGCAAGTATTTTTTTCATGGAATTAAAAGGTATATGTGATTGCACATATACAAAGATAAAGACTCCCTGTATAGTCTAAACAAACTGTTGGAGAAGTGCTGTTAGCAAGCAGCGCCTATAAAGGCCGTTATGGCATACTAGGGGGCGGGTGGTCAGCACCACTCCTGACCGCCTTTGTATCCCAAGTGGCGATGTTTACACACCCCACCAGGTACTAATTTGAGGCTGAGTCGACCTAGGTGAGAGGCCCAGGACCGGTTCAGATAATTTTCGCTGGTGTTGGCCGTGAGCGAGAATTAAGCTCGGGTGGCCGGCTTCGTAGGGAAGCACGCTCATCCCTACACTACGGCACCACACACACAAGTTGACATGTTCTCACACACACACCAGCTCCCACCCGTGCACACCGAGGATGTACAGAGAGCTCTTTAGTACAATGTGCCGCAACGGAGGCGAACATTTACCTGGAGAGCCCACGCCACCAGAGGCCATCTCGTCATGCTCGCCTACACGTCTCTTGACTTGCTCTGATCCCTGCGTGCGTCCACTATCGCATCAGCCCCCACTCCCCCCCGTGCACTGATTTCCAGAGACTCTTCACTGGACGCGAACGTCACGGCGCAATGTAGCGCCATCGTCTCTCTTGGTCTCATTGGTCACATCCAGAAGGCGTTGTCTCGTTCGTGCCCGGTGATGCCTAGCATCCCCACGTCCGTCCCCACCATCCCAACCGATGCCACGGTCAGGCAAACTCAGTGGGGTTGGGAAAGACGCGTCGCTAGGAGGGGAAGATGGTCGAGAAAAATAACGCACGAGCAGCCAAGGAATGGAAATGCGTCTGCGAGCGAGATCGCCAGTCGAGGAGATAGAGCGATGACATCGGTTCAGGTGCAGGGTGGATTCCTGCATCGTGAGAGGTGTCGGCTGCTTGGGGAGGCCTTCATCCAACGGTGGATTGAACATGTCTGATGATAATAGTCTCTCTTTAATTCCGCCAGGTACTTCAGTGGCCCAAGGCTAACTCGAGTCCACGTCTTATGCCCATGTGATCACTGTTGTAGTCAGGGGCCGTCCATAAATGACGTCACGCGATTTTGGACGATTTTTTTACCCCCCCCCCCTCGTCACACGGCGTCACAAAAAGTCAGACCCCCCCCCCTCAAATATGACGTCACAAAGCTCTGCCCCCCCCCAAACCATATTTCCATTCTAAAAATAAAACATGCTTCAAATCGCTTTAAATTATTGTCATTGTAGTGCGTATTTAATGTGGCGCTGCACTCTGATGTTGTAGGAGAAAACATTTATTAAAACGTCTATTTAATGAAGTAGAACGTGTTGTCTACATTTATTTCAAGTTGCGCATTTTGATGTGACGTCACATTCCTCAAACCCCCCCCCTCGTCACACATCGTCACAAATTTCTGACCACCCCCCCCCCCCCCAGGTGCGTGACGTCATTTATGGACGGCCCCTTGCTCGAAGTGGAACGTGCCCACCATTCTATCGGCTTTAGCGTCACACTCTTCGGATGCCAATTCATTGCTTCACTGATGACCCGGCGAAGCCCTCATCCGTATTTTTATAGGCGTTAAGAAGACGGCTTACAGACATTGAGAACATTACGCTGATCTCAATCTTCAGGCCGCAATTTAGAGGAGCCCAAATGAAAAACGTTGACTTAAAAAAAAAAATTCACATTTAGTCGACTCTATGTGTACGGTATGTGTGTGTATATTTATACCAAATGTCAAATGTCTAACCCTTGTCGAAAATAAACGGAATCAGTGTTACTCGATTACGATTGTCTATTTGTGATGGACTTCAATGACGAATGCATCCTAACCCTCGATGCGAATCAGAACATCTTGTAACAACATTACCCCCTGCTGATCTCTATGAAGCTGCGTGTCGAGCCTTGTTTGTCGACTGAATTTAGAGCGTCAAGACTTAATTCGACCTGAGACCTTTAAGACCATCTTGTCACATGTGCCGGAGACACGGGGTTACACTTCTTCCACGCACAGTATTTCCACACGTCATGTCAGTCATATCTCTCTCTCTCTCCAACGTCAAATCGCGGTGACGGTAACGTCCACCGAACTGCACGACGTAGACCGAGCGCCGTTAGCTCCGTGTAAGTGCAGTAATGAGCCTTAATTGCTCGGGGGTCATAAAGGTCTCGCAAATATGCTGAGCCTCTACAATCGTTGGCGGACAAAGAGTGGGAGGGGCACGCTGAGCCACGGCACGGCCACGCCACCCGCTTCTAACGAAGGGTTTGCCAACAAGCCGCGTTGTCTTTTGATTGACAGGTACAAGGCAGATTTAATGTCAACAACAACACAAGCTGGTGAATTTCCATCGTTATTTCGACGTACTTGAGAATGTATAAACCCGATGTGGATTGTTATGCGATCGTTGCTCGTAGAGTGTGCACCCTGCGAGGCTGTGAAGTGCAGGCCGTGCATCGCCACCTCCATACATCGGGGAATGGAAATGAGTGTACGCGTCTCATTGGCCTTTGATGTTTGAATCAGGGAATTTTGTTCTCAGCCAGGACAAACCCTAAAACGTCCTCCCCCGGGACTTAGCATGCCACACCCGTCTCGCTTCCTTAATTTGTCCTCGGAGAACTTTAGGAGGACTGTATAGGCTCCAACAATAGTGCAGGATGATCATACATGGGCGCCGTGTACTCTAGTGGTAGTGCCTTACGGCGATAAGCCAAACTCCGAGCCAGCATAGCAGCGCTCCGGAAAAAAATATCGAGTGAGAAATGAAGACTTGGTTGTAATGTACAGATATAATTGCATACATATACAATACCGGCAGACCGTATGAACCTTATAGGACGTGGCCATCTGCTCGTTCGTCCCTCCGGACGTGAAAGGCAGCCAGCTCGCCAGCCAGCAAAACTTGTTCTCTCTCCCTAAAACAGTTACGATGTCACCCTGGTGTTGCATCCACCTAAGCCGTCGTTTTTGTAGGAACATGAGATATGATCTGCAGCGACCCAGGCTGCGAGCAAGCAGCACGCAAGGGTGATGTACATGAATGCGTCTGCAGCTATATAAGGTCAGCAGCCCGGTCCTCATTAATGACCACACGCACACTACACGCACGCAGCCACTACTTCCCAAGTCACGCTCGCAGACCCATGGCAATGCCTACACAGTGTCCGCACGTGGGCTATGTATATACGCCGAAGTATTTAAGGGCGAGCTTTTTGCACGCAAAAAAATTCCTCTAATTGTTAAGGGTGTAGACGTGCCAGATGACGTGGGGGAGCGGTTGCGCAGTGGTCCGCGCACTGCGCTATGAAATCGGCAACCTCAGTTCGATTCCCGGCCGCGGCTGCTAACATCAGTGGCGAGTGACATTTCAAGCGGTCCTGCGCCCTCCCCGCCGCCCCTTCACCAAGCCGCACTGACCAGCGTGGTGAAGTATGGCCAAATCATCCGCAAGACTGATGGAGCGTGGGGAAGGCCTTAATCCAACAGTGCATTGACTAAGGGATGAACTGTACATTACACATTCAATTCGATGACTCATTGATAGGATACTCATTTAAAATACGGCTTTATAATTAGTCGTAAAAAATGCATTCAACAAGCATTAAGGGAGTGTATTCGTATTGCTGAAAAGGGGTGATCAACCGAAACGTTCGCTTCCTATACACGTTCCAAATACAAGAAGTTCAACATACATACGTGCATACATACAAGACAGTGATGATGATGGCTGTGAGATTGTGCTCGTGGGGAGCGGTAGTGCAGCGGTTAGCGCATCTGTTAGCGGGCTGCACAACGAACGTGGCGACCGAGGTTTGATTACCGCTCACGGCCAACACCAGTGACGATTATCTGAACCGGTCACGGGCCTCCCCTAGGTCGACTCAGCCTCAAATTAGTAACTGGTGATGTGTATAACCATCGCCATTGGGGAGACAAAGGCGGTCGGGCATGGTGCTGGCCACCCACCCACCCCCTCGTGTACCGTGCTTGACTTCATAGGTGCTCGCTAACAACACTTGCCCCAACAGTCCGTCCAGGCTACATGGGGGATCTGTGTCTTTGTGTCTACAATCATCACGGATGTACTGCAACATGGGCAACGCAACCGTGCAACGAGCGTGGTAGAAAAAGCGAAGCCAGCCGCGCTCACCGTTACGCAGATTCCGCGAAGCACTCATCAAACACACCGCGCCTTCGTCTTCACGCAACCGCCGGTGGTGGTAGGCAGGGGGTGGGGGGTCACAGAACCCTGACCGCCTCGAGAGCACGTGGCGCATCGCCCTAGGCAGCGGGTGCGTGCTGAGCGGCTCCAGTGGAAGCCCCGTGGCTCCCTCTGGCCCCGCTCGCCTTATGCAGTTAGCTTGCGACGGGCGACTACGGCTCCTGCTGCTGCTACTGATAGCGGCGAATTGCGAACCGTGGGGAAGATGCGGGGCTGCCTCCCCTCTCCTCTCGCCCTGAGCTGAAAGTGCCCTCTTCCGGAATCCACCATCATCGACTCGCACGGGCGTATCTGTGAGCGCAGGACGGGACTCTTGATTTCACCCCCCCCCCCCCTCATGATTACACACACAGAAAACCCGCGTGTTCCATCCATGCCAGAAACCATACCCTATACCTCGACTCACTGTAACGCCGCTTTCTTCCCCGGTGGCGAACACAACTAGCGCCCGTATGGTTTCGCACGAGCATTGTTTACAAAGTTCCTGAGAGCAGCAACTTGTGTTATTACCATATATGCAGTGCGAGCGAGGAGCGATACGAACACGGGCGCGGTGCGCCGGCGTTCATGCCGTTTTGAGCGCTCCGCTAGGAAGAAGGATAATTTCCCGAAACGTCGCTTAGTGTACTTTTCTTTTCGGAGGCAGCGTTATTCAATTGTTGTTGTGTGTGCCCGGGCACCACTGCCAACGCAGTACCACAAGCAGCTCTCTCTAATTTGCGAAGCCGAACGAGGTTCGGAACGTTTCGAGTGAGCCTGCACACTCACCTGGTTGCCTTCCTGGCGAAGTAAGACTTGGCAAAGTCCGGGTTGTCATCCAGCCAAGCCTCGACCGCGCGTGGATGGGGTGGACATGCGGCTGGCTCCAGATGAGGGGGAGCTGGATCCGGAGCGGGATCGCGGGGAGAGCCGGGCCGCTGTCCCGGCTCGGACCCCGAGTGTCCCGCGCCGGGGACTTGGCAGCGTGGGGACAGCGCGGGGCGCTCGGCTCGGCTCCAGGGGCGAGGGGCGGAACGAGCGCCAGCGCGCTCCGCCCCCGAGTCCGCGACCACGACCCTTGCACATCCCTCATCCTGCTCCTGCTGTTGCTCCTGACACTCTACGGCGTCTGCCGCAACGTCCCTCTGCCGAGACGCTGCTGCTGCTGCTCGTGACGTTTCCGGTAGGAGTGTTGCTGTTGGTGGCAGTGCCCTCGATGGTGATGATGGTGATGATGGGAACGGTGAAACCAACGACGAATCCATGTGTCGATGCTTCTGGCTGTTGGCTTGCTGCTGCTTCTGTATTTGTCGCTGCTCGTAAAACAAACAAAATTGGACGGAAATCACGGGAGGTGTGTGGCAGACTCGCTTCAGTCCTCCCTGAGGATCAGCGAACACAGCTGATGCCGGTGCACGCACTCGGTCTGCGCTTCTTTACGCTCATCCCGTCCCCGCGGCGCCAGGCACAGTCACCAAGGTCCATCGGTCCCTTTAATCCCTTCGCGCCTAATCAGAGACCGCATCGAGATGAGTCGAGATCACTCCTCTCTGCGGGACACGGAGGGCTGCGCGCACCGCGGCTTGTTGAGTCTCGCGGGGAGAGACGCCGATCAGCCCCTGTGCTCTCTCTCTCAGCTCTCCACGTCGCGTGCGGCGGTCCCTTGGCGACCAGAGGTGCTGCTGCTGCACTGTGTGCGGGGGCGATGCTCATCTCGCGTCGCCCACCTCGCAAGTGAGAGAGGGGAGGCAGCTGGCAGACTGCGTGGCCAAAAGAAAGCCCGTAGGAGGGGGGGGGTGGGGGGTCGGGGTGGGGGCACAGTGTGTGCTAAGACCCCCCCCCCTCTCACAAACCCCCACAACCATCCATCCCACCACCCTCCACCCACAACCATCATCCCCACTGGCCACAGCCACCCATCTCTGTCTCGAATCTACCCACCCCCCTCCCCCATCCACCCACAAGTGTACGGTCTTCGCGGAGAGACATAAACACACGCGCGCGTATTCATATATAATGCGGGCTATACCCGACCGCTACGCGCAATGTGTGTGCGCGTGTTGTGTGCGGCACGCTCATCAATAACGGCGTGCACTCTCGTTCGAGGCAGACGCGAGCAGCCAAGCGGCGAGCATGGCCATCGCGCGAGCGCGAGCCCTCGTGCGCACAGGCGGCTCTGTCAGCGAAACGTCGGACCTCAGGCAGCCGTGCGCGATGCCTCCGCGGGGCGGCGGTTGGATTTAAATGAGAGCGCAATGGGATATAGACCTGAATATATTGTCATATGTAACCACTTAATTTGGCGATGCTGCGTTGGCAGAGATGCACAAGCATAATTAACACACGCACACAATATCCGAAAAACAAGCCTGTGCATATTATTTATCATAGTTGAATTCAGAGAGGCGAGGAGACAAACAGAACATTCATTGCGTTTAAAGATGGACTTCTTATTCTATCAGAGGGAGAGAGGACAATTGTCATTATGGAGGAGTCGGATTCTTGGTCTCTCTGGCATTCAAACAAGGAGTTGCAGACACCCAGATAAACGAAGGCTCTCAGATGCCCATTTTCAAAGCGACGTCATCGCAGTTCCATTGTCGGCGAGTCCGATCCGATTCGCCTCTGCTTCGTTCGAGACGCGCTCGGGACATCGCGTACGGGAAGCGTTGAGTCCCAGTCCCTCCTCAAGACACCCCCTGCCTTACACAGCAGCACCGACATCACTCGGGCCACGTATCGCGCGCAATTGCGTCACGAGAGCAAGCCGCCGCTGCTGCCTCCAGACCTTGTCAAGCCGATTCATCACCGAACCCGCCAGACCGAGGCGACTGCGTGCGTCCAGGCCACAGTAGCCCGAGGAATCACCAAAACAACCAGACGCGCGAACCCGTGGATAGACTCAACCGTCCAAACCGTGACCTGCACTTGGAGAGGCGCGTGCCCAAGGGCACACATTCGGGATCTCGTCTGACCCTGACCCCGGGATGGACACAAGCGCGCGCCACCTTGCTCGCTCTGCAGGAGGCGCCGCGAGACGGCTGCTCCTCACACAGGGTCGTCAATCGTCGACGAATAGAGCTGCCTCGTCTGCACAATCCAGATCCGTGATAATCTCCATTCGCCAACCTGCAGGGCGGTAGCAGGTTGACGCAGTGGCAACGCTGGTGCCTCACGGCAAGATTCCTGACTTGGGTGCCTTTCTGCGTGAAGTTTGTATAGTTTTATTTTAATTTTACCAGCTTAGGCCCACCGAGCTAAATCGTTTTTTTTCAGAAGCGATCTGGCCACAAATGATAGCTCAACGGAGTAGCTTATCATGTAGATATTTATAGCAGCCAAATACTCCGAATGCATGTTTATTCTACATGTGGAGGAAAATCCACGCGACCACGGAGGAGAATATTAAAACTACAAATATACAGCAGGTGCCAGGGTCGTGATCAAACCCACGACCTCCTATATACCAGGCGAGGCAGTTAACATCTCGCCACCGTGGCGCACCCAATTACCCACAAGCCCCCCCCCCCCCACCGGGCACCACCTCCACTGAGTTTCTTCCTTCCATTGCTAAAACAAAAGCAGAACGTAATTGGTCATGGCAAAACATCACAATGCTGAAAAAAAATCACCTGTAAATTATTCAGGACTCCCGTAAATAAAAAAAATCCTGAGTCTTGGGACTTAGGGAAGCTGTCCTGTGTTGAAATGCATCACAATAAAATAATTACATGGAGCTAATCAGTGCATCTGCCTAAGATAATAATGTCATTTGTCACGTGCACAATGTTTCACAGACATAAATGACCGTGAGGTGCGAAGAATACCTCTGGGGGAGTAAGGAAATACGCTCCCACAAAGGTTTTTGATTGCTTTCGAGAATTAAAGACATAACCACAAATGAGAATATTAATAACTTCATATTTGCTGACTAAACATACGCTATGCAATCGATGACAATTACAAAACATGATTGAAGAACTCAAAAAGGCCCAACAAAGGCTACAAATTCACAAATCGTTTCGTTTGGGTTAGATCGTGTCAACTCGTAAATATAACCCTCCACCTTAGTTCCAAACAACAACAGCACACAAACCAACCGACAGTCAATCAAATCAAGTTGTCCCTTGTGAAAATATGCCGACTGAATTGGGTTTCCAGAAAAAAAGACCGTAGTAATGTTCAAAAGTCAAGCAAACGATTGATAATTGTTGAGCCATGTTGCGCTGGAATGACACCCAGCATAAACCACGTGGTCTTCTTGGCGAGAGCGCCGATCGCGCTGCGTGAAAGCACGTGCTGCTCCGGGTGCTCAGATCGGTGCTATGACGTCTCCAGGACACGTGCACATGGACCGGTTTAATAATTAGAGTCGATTGCTTTGTGATGTAATAAGATTAATTATATTCAGTCGTTTGTGAAAATAGGCTATCATTTATTATATTAAGGTGTATTGTGTTGGTAATGAAGATAAAGTGTAAATGCAATTGTGATTACAATACGTGTTAAATGCTTAACGTGGTTATTTTAATTAACAGTGTTTGGTTTAGAGTTATGGGGAATAAGTGAAAAAAAGGTTTATTGAAGAGATTTTTGGTGTTAAATAATCATACATTATCAATTGGTTTCATCTCAATAGCAACAGTATGTTGACGTGCATGAGGAATGTAGTTACGTGTTAATTAATCAGGTTAATTAATCAGGTTATCTCAGAGTGGGCTGCTCGCTTGCCACTGGTCCCTCGATAGAGCCTGATGGGCTTCCGACCCATTCCCCCTGGGGGTTGGTTACCCCAGCTCAAGAGTCGGTTGCTCGATGTCCACTCGCTCGTGATGATTTTCAGAGCCATGTGAGTAACCAATTACGCAGACCTATATAGGAAGATGCATGCTGGGAATGAAACTGAGACCGGGAGAACCATCAGCAGCTCCTGAAAAAAAACTGCAGTGGTCCCCTTGTCCTCGGGCAACATCGCAATAAATGTGGGCAAATGTGACCGTCAGCAGCAGCAGTTATGGAGAGATAGACAACTGTTGTCCATAATAAAGGTGTTCTTTTGGGTCAGATCACGTAAATCTCAATGTGTAGTTAACCCACTACAACCCGACACAACCAATTGGTAAGGTTTGTCACGTGAACAAAAACGTGCCATTTAGTTACTACTCCAGCACTCCGTTGTGTTGGAGAGTAAACCCACAGCATTTGCAATTTGAGTACAACGTTTCGATGGCGATGAAAACCAGTGTCAGGTGATTTGCCGGAATATTCATGCGAATCTAACCCCAAAAAACGTTATTATCGATAATATTGGTCGCGAAAGCCTACTACGTGTTATACAGACAATGTGTTGATTTATTGTGATGGTGACCTAACACAAGATGACTGCAATGACCTTCTTTAGAGACTGCTTATGTGTTTTGGATAATGCACAAAGACTTTGTGCATTTTACATATTTTGGGTCATGTTGTTTGAAACATATGATTTTCCAGCCAGTACTATTAATAATGTCATTATGGAGTTTCACACATATATATTAGAAATATATTGACTGTGATTGAAAGTAAGTGGACTTGGGCAAGGCACGTAATGGCTGGTGGTCGAGATTAATAACGGACTGACAGCCCAATGAGAGGATATCCAGCAATGAGATGGAGTGATAAGTCTGCTCGTGTGCAGGTGCTATAGAACTGTTGCATCGCGTTACTGTGCGACGTGGCGACACTTCGGGTAGACCTTAATCCAGCACGGCTGATGATGATGATAGGTTTGAATTGCACGTGTGCCAATCGACGGCAATAACGCACTAAAGTAATACATGACATAAGCAACACTGTATGTTTGCAACACTAAATTATGAATAATTGAACGGCCAAAAGGAATTCACGCAGCATCCCATCTCAGGAGTCCCCCTCTGCGGTGATTGAGGATGCGGGTGGACGCAGTTCCATGAGTAGCACCACAAACTGAGGCGTCGAGTCCAGCGCACGGCGCAGCTCGGCGGTGAATCTGCCAGCCACGCCGCACTGGAGGGGTGTGCATTTAAACCAAAGGTTGGAATTGATTGCGGCAATGCCAATTGTGAAACTGCAAAGTCAGCCCGTTGCGCAGTTACATATTATAGGCCCCTTTGCAGCACGCGTTCGTGAATTCCCATGGGCGATGCTGTAAGAGTGAGTGAGCGTCTGTTCGCGCGTGCGTGTCTGTGCGTGTGTCCGAGCGGGGAGAACGGGGAGCGGTGGTGCGGTGGTCAGCGCACTAACCAATACGAATCCGATGACCCACATTCGATTCCCGTCCGCGGTCAAAATCGGTGACGCATATTTGAACAGGCCCTGTGGGTGTCCCTCATGTCAACTCAACCTTAAATTAGTGTCTGGTGCGGTGTGTAAACAGTCAGCACCGGGGAGGCAAACGCGGCCGGATATGGTGATAGCCACATCGTATATTATAGGTTCAGATATTACTCGCCACGTATGCGAGCTCTCGTATAGCCCTCTGCCCTACAAATCCGCCCCATGAGTTCAATTCCCGGTCATGGTTAACGTCAATGGCGAGTGATATATGAACAGGTCAAGCCCATCACCAGCCCGCACTGAGCAGCGGAGTGAAGTATGGTCACACAACCCCCATGACCGACATCGACGTAAGGGAGCCCTTCATCCAAAAGTAAATTGACAACGATCGGTAATAATTATGATTGTATTAAAATACACTCCATGCGTGTTCCTGTTAAAACTAAACGGGCGTATGGAATTGACTAGGTCTCAAGTACAGCACGTGCTCTACCTAAGCGTGGTGCCGTGTGGGTCTCCCGTTCCCACTACACACCGGGATGTTCTTAAGCCCAGGGAGTCATTAATCCTGCCTCTCCCAAGGAATTTCACAATCGGTCTGCTGGCGGCAACACACACACACACACGCGTGGTTGCTGCCTCGCAGGGAGAGAGAGCAGAAGTTGCTGCTGCTGTACCCTCTACAATGAGGTGTGGGGAGCCTTTTTTCTGCCAAGGGCCATTTGGATATTTATAACATCATTCGCGGGCCATACAAAATCATCAACTTAAAAATTAGCCCGTTATATTTCGTCAAACATTTAATTAACTCACCCCTTAATGTGATGGCTGGAACTGCTTCTCTTTGGCGAGGCGTGTGACGTTAGCTGGTATTGATGATGTTGCTACTCGCAACTGCTTTTCCAGGTTTGCTCCTAGATTTATTGAATTTCGAGTCCCGCCTGCGGTTGCCTTGGCAGGGCCAGACCAAATGATTTCGCGGGCCTTATACGGCCCACGGGCCGGACGTTCCCCACCGAGTCACGCAGCATCTCGATTGTGAAGGGAGTACTCTGTGACCTGAAATTCTTCATCGGAGATGACCAAATCCCAACAGTGTCTGAGCAGCCGGTAAAAAGCCTTGGAAGGTGGTATGATGCAAGCCTGAAGGACAAAGACCAGGTGCAACAGCTGCGCAAAGACATCAGTAGTAGCCTACAGTCCATCGACAACACCCAGCTACCTGGAAAGTTAAAGGCCTGGTGTCTGCAGTTTGGTCTCCTACCCCGGGTGTTGTGGCCCCTAGCAGCGTATGAGGTTCCAATCTCAACAGTGGAGAAGATGGAAAGAGGAGCCACGAGCTACTTAAAGAAGTGGCTCGGAGTTCCACGATGCCTTACCACCATAGGCCTCTATGGAGATGGGGTCCTCAAGCTGCCCCTCACCAGTCTAACCGAGGAATTCAAGTGTGCAAAAACCAGGCTCCAGATGACACTGAATGAATCTCGAGACCCAGTGGTGAGCAACAACGCGCCGACCTTGGCAACTGGGCGCAAATGGAGGCCAGGAAAAGCAGTCCAGGAGGCAACAGCAGACCTCAGACATGCTGACATTGTGGGTCATGTTCAGCAAGGGAGAGGAGGCCTTGGGCTAACTAGCCGTGCTGCTTGGAGTAAGGCCACTGCACCAGAGCGGCGGAAGATGGTAGTGCAGGAAGTACGCCATCAGGAGGAGGCTGCAAGGTGGGCCAAGGCAGTCTCTCTTGCCAAACAGGGACAGTGGACTCGATGGGACAGTGTGGAAAAGAGGAAGATCAGCTGGAAGGATCTGTGGGCCATGGAAGCGAGGCGGTTGAGCTTTTCCATCAGAGCAACATATGACGTCCTTCCAACACCAGTTAATCTTCACCAATGGTATGGTGAAGATCCGGACTGTGCCCTCTGTTCCATGCCAGCCAACCTCAGGCACATTCTCACAGGGTGTAAAACAAGCCTCACCCAAGGACGCTACACTTGGCATCACAACCAAGTCCTTAAAAACCTTGCGTCTGCCCTGGAGGACAAGCGAGCTGCCACCAACTCCCTACCACCCCCAGCAGCATCACACCCCTTACGGACGACCTTTGTCCGCGAAGGGGCTAAACCACCGAAGAGCGGCTCTACACCATTAGAGCGAGACCAGCTGCGCTTGGCCCGCGACTGGAAAATGCTAGCTGACATTGGCCGGCAACTTGTGTTTCCTCCGGAGATCGCAACCACCACCCTAAGACCTGACATGGTGCTCTGGTCCCGTTCGCTCAAGAAGGTCTTCATCATTGAGCTCACAGTACCCTGGGAGGACTCAGTAGATGAGGCTTATGAGCGAAAACATCTGCGCTATGCCGATCTAGCTGCCGAAGCACGGCATCATGGCTGGAACACAGAAGTCCGACCAGTGGAGGTGGGCTGCAGAGGTTTTGTGGCAACATCTACAACCAGACTGCTTAGAGACCTGGGAATTAAGGGCCAGAGCCAGCGTTCGGCAATCAGAGCTGTATCGGAGGCGGCAGAAGGCAGCAGTCAGTGGCTCTGGATGAAGAGGAAAGACCCCAGCTGGGCCCCAAAGTGAGAGGGCCAGGAGGTATGCAGTCAACAATGCTTGACTCAGGGAGGAGGACGCCCCTGCCATGCATAGTCCCAACAAGGCAACTCCTATGACTAATTGGGAATGGGACACAAGCGTAGGATTGATCACCCTGTCGCTGGCCGCCTTTGGGGAGGGTGTATAGTATGAAAGGCCGAAACACCCTAGAAACCAAAGGTTCACTACTGACGATGCGCTCCCCAAATTTCACCAGGCTCACTGTTCATGAACTCTTGGAAGTGCTTGCACAAAGGATAGTAACATCTCATCCTGTGTTCTTTGGAATCCCCTAATGTGATGGCTGGAACTGCTTCTCTTTGGCGAGGCGTGTGACGTTAGCTGGTATTGATGATGTTGCTACTAGCAACTGCTTTTCCAGGTTTGCTCCTAGATGTATTGAATTTCGAGTCCCGCCTGCGGTTGCCTTGGCAGGGCCAGACCAAATGATTTCGCGGGCCTTATACGGCCCACGGGCCGGACGTTCCCCACCGATGCTCTACATAATGCAGGGAACCAGACACGTTTTCGACTTCAGGAATCGCAATCCTGAAGCTCAGAAATGTAAGGGCGTGCAGAGAGAGAGCCATGCGGTCAGCTGCCGCTTGCCCACGCATCGCCATGGACAGTAACTACGTACTTTATTGTATGTTGAACTTCTTTCGCGTCGTACGTAACCGACCGCGCTAATCCGAGGTGCGGGGGGAAGGACAACAAACTAAACACACAATGAGGTTCTGAATAAATGAGATTTCAATCGAGGTTTGAACTACAGTACAGTACTGCAGCAATGAATCGTGCGTTTGAGAATAATTAGCCGATGATTTTAGCTGTTTTCGGCGGTGATGTTTTATTTAAAAAAAAAATCTCAAATAGATTTTTAATGCATGGAAAGCAGCAGAATAACACCACAAGCTGTAAATAGACAAACTATGATACTTGTGAAGATACGGTTTGTTTTTTAATAAAAAAATAAGTAAAACGGATTCACTGGGTGCCCGGTATTCCGAGGACGAGCTTTGCTGCTGGAGTTGGGATTTCACAGCCTCGTCGTGGTGCCTAAACTCCTCTCAAACTCCCAGCCGCGGCACACTCCCATCTCCACTAACCCATCCTGCCCTGCCCCCTGACCTTGGGACCTCGCCGAGCAGACAACATCAGGGGTGTGGGGGAGGTGGAACGAGCTCATAATGAGCTCACGGTGACGGCAGCAAACACCGCTCAGGGTTATACCCACCCAGCCCATTTGTGTCCCTTGAGGGCAAAGACAAGCACACGGTCTGGTGAACACACGGTGGGGGGAGAGTTCTGTCAATACATCGATTCATGCTTCGTAAGATTAAGAACGTCCCAACGTAGAAGATCCCTGGTTTTGTTATTCCACGAAGCGCATGGTTCACCATAAATCGCATCTACTGCACAAACCATGGCAGTAGATGCGGATAACCTGATGCTCAAATGGACATTTAAAAACTCTCCACGAGTGTGCGACTGTGGTCATCAAGAACAGACTGTAGTACAACATATAACGATGCAATGCCCGATACACAAATTACGAAGGAGACGTCACGCGATACCCTCCGCTACTCCTGACGACGCGGTTTATTTGGCTTGACCACGTGCGTGTGTGATTGTCGTTGTTGTTCTACATCTACAGCAGCAGTCATAAGAAAGAAGGTCATGCAACATGATTCTAATCGCATGTTTAAGAAAGCCAAGTTTTGTATCCGTATATATTGTCTCCGGTTTTCCCCTCCGCATTTCGAAACATGCATTGAGATTATTTTTTAAAAAATTGCTGCAATAAATGTCAAAATTACGGGCCACATTGTTGAGCTATCATTTGTGGCCAGGTCGCTTCTTAACAATAAGTTAATACCTCAGTGGGCTTTTCCTTGTAGGATGGGGATGGTTTAGTTGTATTTGATGCGTTTGGGTGATTTGCTTACTTTTCTTGTACTTTGCACTCGTATCCTTTTAACCGTTTGTTGTTATAACGTTCTTACCCGCCCCTACTAGACATCTTCTGTGTGGTTTTCCCACCTGATTATGATTCTTCTTAGGTTTTTTCGGTAAAGTCACGTAGAAAGTAAAATAAAATAAAAACAAAAATCACGACGTTTCGGAGGCAACACAAGTCTCCGTCATCAGGTGGGACCGTCACAGCCAGATTAGCTGTATCAAGTGAGGCAATGATTCAAGATGTAATCCCTTAAAAGCGAGTTGAGGGGGGAGGGAGAGGGAGGGGGGAGCTCATCAGACTATGGTAGCCAATGAAAGGAACGTATCGGGAGGGAGGGGGGGCGAGGCCAAAAGGGTGGGCGATGGACGTGGAAGCGCTTGTGCGCAAGCGGCCAATTACTGCACACGCCAACACAATGGGGCGATTGTGCGCAAGCGGCCAGCCACTGCACCCGCCAACACAATGGGCAGAGAGGAGGAGGGGAGGTCTAATACACATGATAGACAAAAGAACGAAAATGATGATGGGTACAAACTTAGGGGGAGCTCATCAGACTATGGTAGCCAATGAATGGAACGTATCGGGAGGGAGGGGGGGGCGGGGGGGGGCCAAAAGGGTGGGCGACGGACGTGGAAGCGCTTGTGCGCAAGCGGCCAATTACTGCACACGCCAACACAATGGAGAGAGAGGGGGAGGGGGGGTCTGATACACATGATAGACAAAAGAACGAAAATGCCCATGTTTATACCAATGCTGGCTGAACAATGAAGAGAGTACTGTTAAAATAACTGGGGATGTTAACACTCGGTAAAGTACAGTACAATATTGCCTGTCAGATAAGATGGTCCAAAAAATTTGTGATTAAGTCTTTTTTGCGTGGTTGATAACATCTTTCCAATGATTACTAAGTTTGTACCCATCATCACGGTTGAAATTGATACAGCTAATCTGGCTGTGACGGTCCCACCTGATGACGGAGACTTGTGTTGCCTCCGAAACGTCGTGATTTTTGTTTTTATTTTATTTTACTTTCTACGTGACTTTACCGGAAAAAACCTAAGAAGATGATTCCTTGCAGTCACAAAAGCTTCAAATCTAGAACTGATTATGATTGCTTGTGTTGCAATCGCAACGTCGTGATTTATTTTATTTTATACCTACGTGACTTTACCGAAAGAACCAGAGAGTATCTGTCAAAAGAGCTTTCTTGCTCATCGGATTCCTCCAGTATTAATAAACATTCTGATTCTAATAGTGTATCGAAATGGTTTAAGGGTGTACCTGCAGCCGCCAGTGATCGCTATATAGTTTACCAAAATGTTAAAATAAATAATCGATGGTTGATTAAAAACATTGTGTGGGGGGGGGGGGAGAGAAGACGTTGCTGCCCGAGTCCTTCAGATGGGGAATGCGGCGTTGTGAGTCACGAGCGTGACGAAGAGGGCATTGTTGTTGTTGTTGTGTCTTTGTGCAATGCACTGTAATTCAATGGATGTCGAACTTATTTTCCCACAGATAGCGATGGGCAAGGGGAGAGCGTGCACAGCTTTTGAAAACAAACGCAAAATAGAGCTAAAGTCACACAATTCACGCTGCCGAAAAGGAGAGTAATGAACGTGGATGGAAATGGGAAACTATAAACATAGAATCCACGTAGAGTATGTTTGTTAAACTTATTTTGCACCGTACGTAGCCAACCGTGCTATTCATACGACACGTAACTCTGTAAAAGCTTTAGAGCAATAATGACTGAAGATGTTATAACACGCAATGGGACATTAATTAAGCAAATACTACATAATTGGACGATTGATCAATCGCAAGGTGTAGGGAGCTCATAGAGCGAAACACAAAACCATGACGTTTGATAGAGACAGAATCGTGAAGTCACGTCTAAAGATAAAATAATAAATTAAAATAATAGCATATTACGACGTTTCGATTGCAACACAAGCAAGCATCATCAGGCATAAAAGAAATAGCAACAAAAATCTAACTAGAAAACTATAGACAGACATACAAGCAGACAGACATCACAACGGCACACAGAGAGAGGACACATATCGGCACAAAAAGAGGGGTCGTTTCTGTGACGGTCCCTTAAATATAGAGAGGGGGGGGCGGGGACGGAGAGAGGGGGGGGGGCAGAGAAAATTAGCATATCAATGAGTGTACGGCAACGTACTGCTGCTGCAAGTAAGATGACGACGTGGCACGGGCACGCAAGCTTGAAAATTAGGAGAAAGGCACACGAAGTTTGATCGTCATTGCAATCAACTCCCATAGCCCGGGCTTCATAGTGAGTGGAGCACGCTGTCCGTTAACGGGGTCTTTTAGCAGAACGCTTAAAAGTGGAGTACTATTCACACCTTTTTAGTCTGGTGTTTGAAACGGGCTGTACTGCTTCTGTGCTGACGGGGTTTTTCGCGTCATTTACAGATTTAATTTCAGGATCTTATGCGCAAAGGGGCCGTCCATAAATGACGTCACGCACCTAGGGGGGAGGGGGTCAGACATTTGTGACGATGTGTGACGAGGGGGGGGGTTTGAGAAATGTGACGTCACATCAAAATGCGCAACTTTAAATAAATATAGACAGCACGTTCTACTTAATTAAATAGACTTTTAAAATAAATGTTTTCTCCTACAACATCAGAGTGCAGCGCCACATTAAATACGCACTACAATGGCAATAGTTTCAAGCGATTTGAAGCATGTTTTATTTTGCGGGGGGGGGGGGGGGGCAGAGCTTTGTGACGTCATATTTGAGGGGGGGTCTGACTTATTGTGACGCCGTGTGACGACGTCACGGTGCCAGACGTGACTGTACCGACGTCTTCTTGGTTCTTTCGGTAAAGTCACGTAGAATGGAAATAATAAAATAATAAAAATAAAACATTATATTCTAGATTTGAAGCTTTCGTGACTGCAAGGATTCATATTCTTAGGTTTTTTTCGGTAAAGTCCCGTAGGTAAAAGATTTAAATTAATAAAAGTAAAATAAAATAAAAATCACGACGTTTCGGAGGCAACACAAGCTTCCGTCTTCAGGTGGAACCGTCACAGCCAAGCTTGTGTTGCCTCCGAAACGTCGTGATTTTTATTTTATTTTACTTTTATTAATTTTAATCTTTAACCTACGTGACTTTACCGAAAAAACCTAAGAATATAAAACATAATAAAATAATTCTCACGACGTTTCGGCCACAACGCAAGCAGCCGTCCTCAGGTGAAATTTTCAGACGCTGTCTTTCTGACAGACCTATTCTTCACTTGAGGACGGCTGCTTGCGTTGTGGCCGAAACGTCGTGAGAATTATTTTATAATGTTTTATTTTTATTATTTTATTATTTCGATTCTACGTGACTTTTACGAAAGAACCAAGAAGATGAATCCCTGCAGTCACGAAAGCTTTAAATCTAAATCTGTACCGACGGTTTAGGTCGAAGGCCTAATCAGGGTTACCAACACAGTGCGGTTTGCCCCGGCGGCCAGCACTCCCCTATGGACGGGCCTGCCTGCATTCAAACGAAGGATTTTTCGTAACCAATGCAATGATCTGTATTTGTTGGTAGTTTTCTGGCAACAACCTTGCCGTTAAATATACAGGGTGCTGCAAAAAAACATTGTAACACTGATATGGGCTTTGCTTTTTTAATGGAAAAAGAACGGACAATATGCTGTTAAATGAAAACAAATGTATGTTAATAGATTAAAAAAGTCAAAGAGCCTTCCACTTATTCGTCATCATTGTCAACGCATGCCTGGTATCTTTTTTCTCGTGGTATTGTTGCAAATTATCGGAAGTATTAACATCTTTTTGAAGCACTCTGTATTAAACCGCGCAGCAAACCCCCACGAGGAGACAAGCGGGTTGGCTGCCTCCAGGAGGGCGGGGCGTGACCGTCCGCTACAGTGGGCGGGGCTCCTCCAACTATATTTACTTATTTATCCTGAAGGAGGAATCCGGTGAGCTCTCAAGCTCTTGTGACAGATGTCCAGTAAGTGGCGGGTAAGAGCGTGACACCAACAAGTAATATAGAAACATGATAGTCGTGCAAAGTACAAGAAAGGTAAAAAAAAATCACCCAAACACACATGCATGAAACTGAACCATCCACAACCTACCAGGCAAAGTCCACTCAGATACTCACTTATTCTTCAGACGCGACCTGGCTACCACAAATGATAGCAGCTCAACAAAGTGGCATCATCATTTGGACATTTATAGCAGCAAACAATATCAATGCAATGTGGAGGGGGGCATGACCATCTGCAGGAAAGGGGCGTGGTTAGCTGCGAGCCGTTTCAATGAGAGGGGGGAGGGGGCGTGACCATCTGCAAAAAAATGGGCGTGCCCATTTGCAAAGTAGGCGTTGCATCGGTAACAGAGAGCGTGGCTTCCCCCCAGGGCAGCTCGCGGGCGGGGCCATCTACAAGCCGCTTCAGTGAGAGAGACGGGAGGGAGGGGGGCGTGGCCATTTGCAAAACGGGCGTGGCACCTGTCCAAGTGGGCGTGTCCCGTCGCAGGAGATCGAGGGGGGGGGCGTCCTCGCTTTCGAACCCCGCAGTGGCGCGCGCTCCTCTCCCGCTTCCGGCCAAAACACGGCGGGGGGAGCTCGGCCACGACGATGGCCGCGGAGGTCCGCGCGTCGCGGGGCCCCGCCTGGAGCGACGCGCAGCTCCGCGTCTACCCCTTCCCCACGGAGAGCATCCCCAGCTTCCCGCACGACGACGTGCGCGCCGAGGCGCTCATCGACAACGAGGTGAGGAGGGGAATGGGTGAAGAGGCGGCCCCGCCGCACACGTGCGCCGTGCTGCAGCACGATCGCTGTGTGTGAGGGTGGAAGCCACGTGCGGTGCTTTGTGTCAATGAGCTGTCGTGGTTACATTTAAGCAATTATTAATGTGATGTTATGTCTCGTGTGCCGAACGCTCATTCGTGAAATATATATTTTTGTAAACATAATCTAAGAGACCCTTTTGTGAAATGCGTCTTCATCTTCTGTCTGTTCCCAGAGTAAATTATTGGCCTAATTACAAACGAAGTGTATTTCATAGGATATGTAGATTATAGTTGAAATTCACAGTCCGATGTGAGAGATTGCACGTCGGTGTAGCCGAGTGACTGGCTCATTTAATCAGAACCCTGTTGAATGACATCGTTATCTGCGTGGCGTGTCAGTAATGATGATGGCCATGATTATAACTTCAGAGTTTTTCCACTGCTTTTAATGCTGAATATGTTTTAAAGCAGTGGCCCTTTGATCTAATACTGTTCTATACTGGTGCATACAATGTATGAAGTTCATCAGCAGTCTCCATTCGCTGCTGAATGGAGACCTCCACAACAGCTGTGCATTTCTCAGCAATTGCTGAAACCTGATGTGTCTATAATGCTGGAGCAAGGTGGAACTTGAGATAATAATTAAGTGTTTTTTTTTTTTATGCAACAAATCTTTAATTGTTTACGGAGTCGCCCTCGTGTTTCCACGATTGTGTTTTCGCTTCGATATTTGTGTCGGGCACAGGCAGTGAACGTCGCAACACAAAGTTTACGACCTCGTGTTGCAAAAAAAAAGTGATGAGGGACGCGATTTAAATTGGTAGAGTGTATGGGCGCGGTCACGTGCGCGGCGCCGGCCAATGGCGGTGCAGGCGCCGCCCTCGCACGATGCGCATTGGGAAATGTAGAGGCTCCGATGCGGCGCCGGGTATCAATAAAGTTATCGCGGCTCGGTCACGTGGCGCGCGCGGCACGCCGGCTCGGTCACGTAGCACCGCGGGGGCGGGGCTGCGGGGAGTGGGTGGAGGGGTGGGGGCTGCGGGGGGTGGGTGGAGGGGTGGGGGCTGCGGTGGGGGGCGGAGTGTGACACGTGCCCTACCGGTGATGCTGGGTACTTCAAGTGTTGTGTTGTAGAACCTAGTGTGTGTGTGTTGTATAACCTAGTGTGTGTGTTGTAGAACCTAGTGTGTGTGTGTTGTAGAACCTAGTGTGTGTGTTGTAGAACCTAGTGTGTGTGTGTGTGTTGTAGAACCTAGTGTGTGTGTGTGTGTTGTAGAACCTAGTGTGTGTGTGTGTGTTGTAGAACCTAGTGTGTGAGTGTGTGTTGTAGAACCTAGTGCGTGTGTGTTGTAGAACCTAGTGCGTGTGTGAGTGTGTTGTAGAGTTTGAGGATCGGGATTGGGTGGGTCCTCTCAATATACAAGAATGACAAAGGTCAACCGAAATGATCCGAGAAACGTTACCTTAGAATAATGAAAGACAGAACGAATTAACCACAATACCTCGCCGATCTCGTCAAGAAGCATAAACCATCACTCGAAATCCGGTCATCCTTGCAACAGCGGCTTTTTGGCTCGTCGTCGAACAAAGACGGTTGTCGTATCGCGCGCTTTCAGATGCGCTTCTGTGGCCGTAAGGAACTTTTTCTGATATGAGGAAGCCACTGGAGCTGTGCACTTTTAAATAATTTAGATTAAAAACTAATTTCTAGAGAACTTATTTTTGTGTTGAGTGTGTCATTTCTCCGCACCTCCGATTAGAAATGTTGGGTACGTACGGTGCAAAAGAAGTTCAACATGTACATAAAGCAAGTGTTAAGTTGGAGCCCCCTCCCCAAGAACAACAACAAAACAAGCAAATAGAAATCGGAGCAAAAAACAACCGCCTGACAGAAGAAATCTTACAGCGAAAATGGTGCACAAACATATCAATATTAAGTGAGGAACATTTCCTGCAATGGCATTCGACTCGAACAAACTATAAAAAAAAATCTTAGTTAAATGAAGTAAAAAAAGCATCAATGGATGTAGGGTCATTAACGTAGAGACAAGGACATATGTCCAATGCAGACGCAAGTGACGTTATACAGAATGGACAGTTTATTATGAAGTTGTGACTTCTGGAAAAGTAACCAAATATATTATTTGGGGTCCAGACAAATCACCCCACCGCTGAACGGCCATGCATCAGCACCCAGACAATCGAGAATCAGCTCTAAATCTTTGTCTTTTTGGGGTTCTTCACCTAAATTTCTGGCATTATTTGAATGCACGTATTAAATAAGATAAGGAACTTCTCATTTACATGGGTTTTTTTTCCAGGGTGGCTATTGACACACACTGCAAACCCAGAATGATGCATATACAAGAATTATAATCTATAATTTATGGAGTATATTTGTAGAATGAACACAAATGCAATGCCAATAAAAGGAAAATTTTCTAAATATAGACAACCACAGGAAAATCGCTACATTAATAGTGCAATATTAATGCATCGATGTGGTTACCTGCATACCAACCCCCATAACGCTAACATGCCAACCAGGATTTGATATATGTTATGAATGTTGATCTGGAGGAGAAGAGTAATATATGGAGCAATTTAAATCTCATTACAGTTGAGGCGTGCAGTATAAATATTAACGGCCACGTTTTGTGTTAACCTTTTAAATGTAAAAAATTGGGTATTAATTATGTCTTGTGTTGAAGGCGTTATTGAAATAAATATTGTTTCGGCTGAAAGTTTTGGCGTGTGTTTTCATGTTTGTAACCTGGTGTACTAATTGTGTTAGGCCCTGGCACTTTGTAAACATTGGCACCCAGGAAAAATCTACATAGACAGGTCCGCATTAAACGAAAAGGGGGCAGCAGTTAGAACACTCATGTTCGTGTCACTGGTACAGAGCCTGCATTACGTTTGACCATGGTGAAGCACAGCATCACAGGCAACATATAACGTGATTAAAAACTTATTATGATCTTAACTGGACTCCCAAGGCTTTAGAGTCACACCCGATCAAGTGCTAGACTCGGTCGAAGCACTTTTTTGTGCGGGTGAATGGTGTGAAGTTTCAACTGTATGGAGGCCTCTGTCCTTTCCATCTGGGGAGGCAGCGGAGGACGGCATGAAAGTGGCCGTGTGCACTTTTGCAGGGTTAAGTTTTCAGTTGACCAATCGTGTTATCCGTTGTGATTGTACTGCAGATTATGTGTGCATTCTCTGTGTGGCATAACGATGCAGCATACTTGCAGTAACAGACCGTGCCCACATTGCCAGTAAAACGTGCGTGGGATCGTGGACTTTGCGAAGCCAATGTGCTTGTGGGCAGTTATGCTGTATTTTACTCACCGTGCGGCTATTTATTTTTAGTCTAATACAGATCTCGCCTTGCACTCCGAGTAGCTCGTGGTGGGACACTGGTCCTAGTGGCCACGTTCACTTGTCAGTTATCAGCAGTTGAATGTAGAGCAAGGTTAGTGTGCTTCGGCTAAGTACCCACATTAAGGCCCTAAAATCTGGTGGGGAAATATTCAAGGTCAAGTTAATGTAGTGCATTAACATCGCTTACAGATGTGCCACTTTTACAGGTATTGTAAAAAGAGTCATCACAGTATTGAATGGATGGAAACTGCAGTGGTAACACAATTGCTAAATAAATCAAGGCCTTCCTGTGCAGTGTCAGCGGAATTCGGAGTATTGATCATAGTTCCGTGTTGGGTGCCCAGTACCGGTTCAGATATTTCACTTCCTACTGCTGTTGTGGTTAATGGCTGCAGACTGAACTCGGAATGCTGGGTTCATAGTGCGGTGTGCTCCACTCATGATATTTAATTAAAATGACAGATCATGACATTTGTAGCATCTTAGGAGGTATGGGAGACACTGGTGGGTGATTGTAAATCACTATTTTGGAGATGACATTTGGACAGCGTCTATGTGAAATAAGCAAGGTTTTACACACTATTTATTTGACCACACCCTGCTAGTTTTTTACATACCTCCCGTGTCACCTGCCTTACGGTTTATGGTGCACCTATAGCTGTGGTTACAGAACTGGATTGTGTCTCCCACAGGGTGTGAGACGATATGACTTCTTTAGGGACACCAGATGGTCCTGTGGTCATGTATTTTTAGCACAGACGAGATTTTATTTTCCAGTAATTAAAATAATTGAATTGAGACACACACACTGGAATATAAAAAAGGGTACATGCTTCACTTGAGTCTATATAGTATGTGATTGTTGAAAGATCAAGCAATCAATAAGATTGGAGAGAGTGCAGTGGGGGGGGGGGTTAACAAAATAATGGCGGGGCCAAATCAATAATTGGAAGGAAATGGGGTTGAGGAGGGAGCTGCCACTTGGCATGAAGTCTGAAAGCACTGCCATAGCCCGATGACGATTCTCGTACCAGCGCAACGATCACTCCGCACCGTGCCCTTGGTGTGATACCCTTTCCAGCCCAAATTTTGGATGCCATTGTGCTGCTACCTGCGTGCGTGGAAATGTTGTCTGGTCTGCGAATGTTGGCACCGCCGCTGCGGTGTGCGTGCCAAGAAAAGTTCTGTAAATACCGGCCTAATGAACGCTGCGTGAAACACTCGTGCGATTTGGTGATGATGGTTTTGATCAGGAGAGTTTAGCCTAAGGGTATGTTATAGTAATAAACATTACATTCCTCAAAAACCACACGCATTCTAGATCCATTCAGGACATGTCAATGGTGGTCGTGATACATTGCCGGTGATGTGTACAGTAGAACCTCGGAGATCGAACGCACCAGAACTCGAACAAATCAGTGTTCGAACGATATTTCCCCGGAAACCGAATGAAATTCGGAGGTCGAACGGGCAATCGCGACTTGAAAGAACTTGTACGGCTGAGACGCGTATGGGCAGCGTGCATGACGCTTGCCCAGACAAAGGTTTTACCACCTCTTCCTCCTCACAACCTTCCACTCAAGCCATCAACTCTCCTTACTACAGGTAAAGTGAAGTTCAATGTTCATTTATTCCCCATATTTATTCACTTATTCCATTTATTTATTGTGTTTCTTGTTTTTTGTATTATTTTTGCATGTAATTACTGTAAACTTTGTGTAAAAATGCTTTATAATGAGAGATTTCTTGTGTCTGGAACCAATGAATGTCATTTACATTAATTCTTATGGGGAAAATTAATTCGGTGTTTCAACAAATCGGTGTTCGAATGGCCGTCTGGAACGAATTAAGTTCGATCTCCGGGGTACCACTGTATATTGTCATACTTGCAGTGTTGCTAGTAGTTAAGGAAACATGTTGATGATGATATTAAAGTTGTAGACGCTTATATTGGCTTCCATAATGTGAGTTTGCCCCATTCCTTTGTCCTGGGCTGTGAAGTGACCACCAGATCAAATTAAATAGGCAATTGCCTAATCGTTTTGCCACTTATTCTGATGGGCAGCCTCAACCACATGGGTTGACTCATTACAGTTATTCAGACAAATGACTGGTGTTTTTGTTGTATAGCTTTGCAATCATCTTAATTGTACTGTTGGCTTGCCTTAGAACTGTTCAATACACGAGAGAGGCGAGTTTGTGTTCTGCTTCGTTGGTGTTAGAAGTGAGTGTTGTTTTAGATGTATTGGGTTGTTAATGTATCCAGTCACTAGCTTGTATCGAATGTACCGTGCTGTTTTATATAACAGCACTATCAATTTAGATCACAGTGCGTATTCAAGGCTGTCTATTGCATGCAATGACATCTATTTGCAACATTCTGCATTGTTCTCCTCAGGTTTTATCATGTTCCAGACATTTTGTCCAGCTACTGATTTGTCGCCGTAACTTTGTCACGAGTATTTGTCAAAGCGATGAAAGTGGAAGTGCATCCTCACCCACTCCCTATGAGGCTCTTTAATTGATGATCAGCTTTACACACAACATTTTGGAATTGAATATCTATTCAAAAGCCATGGAATAACTCATTACATTCACTTGAATTTGAGTAACGATTAAATTGTTTTGCACGCCGGACCGTTCGAACTGCATGGCCCTCATGGACGTCATAGGTAACCGGTAGACATGATGAGGCACCAGTTTTAGGACCCATCAGTCACTAGGGCAAGTTCCAATCGACACTTAAGGTACACAAACAGGGCTGCAGTTTTTATTTTCATTATTAGATGTGTCGATATGTGCAGCAAACTAATGATCCGTTATCTTTCGATTTAAAGCTTTCGTGACTGCAGGGATTCATCTTCTTGGTTCTTTCGGTAACTGACTTTACCGAAAGAACCAAGAAGATGGATCCGTTATCTTTTTGCACGTGATTACCAATTAAGCAAAAAACAAACTGGGCATCCATCGACGTAGATGGAGCGATCAGCCGGTGTGCGGTTGCTCGGTGGATCATTATATTGCGGGACTGCTACAGCTAGCGAAGACTTGGGGAGACCTTCATTCAGCAGCATATTGTACATATGACGAACTTCTTTTGCACAATAGTGGTGGGCAAAGGGAGAGCCGTGGCGCAGTATGCAGGAAAGGAGAGTAATAGACATGGATGAACATGAGAAACTCAACATAGAATACACGTAGTATGTTTGTATGTTGAACTTCTTTCGCACCGTACGTAGCCAACCGTGAAATCGGAGGTGTGGGGGGGAAGGACAACATTGGACATTACCAATCATGGTAATGTCTCACTCTGCTGCCTCTGCTGCTACTGTCGCTCAGGAGCCAGTGGTGCTGACAGGCACGGGCCTGGTGGCCTCGGCACTCAATTGGGACCTCCCGTACCTGTGCGATCACCTGGGAACGGGCGACTTCTCGGTGTACGCCTCGCCTACGCACCGCTTCCTCTACTACGACGACAAGAAGCTTGGAAACTTTCCCACCTTCGTGCCACCAGCCACGCGGCAGAACCTGAAGTTCCCCGAATTCCTCCAGACGCTGGAGGCGGTCCGAGCGAGCGGTGGCAGGGACAGGTATATTGTGTTTGTGTCTTGTTTGTTGGTGTCACGTTCTTACCCGCCACTTACTTAACATCTGTCAAAAAGAGCTTTATAGCTCATCGGATTCCTCCAGTATAAATAAATATGATTCTGTATGCAACGGCTTGATCTTGGGGCTTTGCAATGTTCCTGAACCCCCCCACCCCCTCCTCAAAAGTCCCCCATTCACGAGCGTACATTTTTGTTAAAATGAATTGTGCTTATGCACATTACGCACCCCTGCCAAAATGCAGCATCACCAAATAAAGGATATTAATAAACCATACGAACTTGGTAAGAACACAGCATGCACTGGTATTGTCAAATTACGCATTATTTTTCAGGCAGGGCAAAAGGTCCCAGGTGCAAAGAAGCAGCTTGGAGGAGAAATGTCTGTTCTCTGCAGTTGCAAACTAAATGCACTTTAAACATCTATTTCTGCACCCTAATTACTATTTGGTCATTGAACTATAACTAGTTGGGCCTGTGGACACATCTGCAGGACTAATAGAATGTCTTGCTACATGTACTTGATTCCTCTATGCTTTTATATGACTTTAAATCACCTGGGAATTTTAACCTCCATTAGGCCCCACCTCTTTCCTCTTTATGCCCCACCCCATTACTCCTTAGACCCCCACCTTTCTTGCACGTCAGTCCCTGCCTCTTTCAGCCCAGACTCCTTATATGCCTTTGGCCACGCCTTGTGCGCCACGGTGGTAAGGTGTTAACTTCCTCGCCTGGTATACAGGAGAACGTGGGTTCAATCCTGACCCTGACGCCTGCTGTATATTTGAAGTCTGCGTGTTCTCCCCTCCACATCGAAACATGCATTTAGTGTATTTGGCTGCTATACATTTCCACGTGGAAGCCATTTGTGATGGCCATTTCGCTTACGAAAAAGAGGTCTTTAGCTCAGTGGGCCTTACCTGGTAAAATAAACAGTTTAGTTCTTCATCTCTGCGCCTTTCTTTTTTACCCTCCACCTCCTACCTCTTTAAGCATCACCCACCTTACTCCTTAGGCCCTGCCCATTCCTCTGTGGGAACGGTCCCTCTTGATAACTCGCACTCCCTCTTGATGACTCGCACTCCCTCTTTATGACTCGCACTCCCATTTATACGTTAAACCCCGCCTATTACTCTTTAGGCCACGCCCCCTTTGTGTGTTTAGGCCCCGCCCCTTCTCCCGTGGGGGGGGGGGGGAGTTAGGGTTTATTTGGGTGGTTTTGGAAGTGGTGGGGGGGTTGTGCACTTGTAGGGGTGGGCAGGGACAGTAGGTCGAGGTGAGTTGTCTTCACACTACCAAAAACCCTCTTTAAGGACAGCAATATAATAATTAAGATTTCATAAGCAGATTATTCCTATTACAATGTAATCGGCTGTATTTTTTTTTATTCTGATGAGATGTGTACAGGTATCCCTCGATTTAGAAAGAGATGAGTACATCGGAGTGGCTTTTCCCATTAATTTAATACCAAAAAAATATACAATTACATCACTTTTTACAACACAAACATAACAAAGTACGTAAATATGAAAACGATTGAATAATACTTAATTTAAAACAACAACAACAACAACAACAATTATTATTTTCCAGGGAACTCACCAACAGTTCTGCATGTTGGGATGACTCGAGACGTGGAGGCGTTACTGTTGCACTGCAGGGATGGTGCGACATTCACGGATCGATGACAACGCAGCCTCCCGGGTGCTTCTTCTTTTACGATCTCACGGCGTGTGCCGTTGTGAAATTTCGTTCACGTGGAAATTCGATTTCGTTCATCTAAAAGTGTCCATAATTTGTAAATTCCGTATGCACGAAATTTAGTAAACCAAACGTTCGTAAGTCGAGGGATACCTATATTGTACTGTACTTCTACGCTCCCGCGTTTATGCTTCCCGCCTTCACTAATCTGCACTGATAAGCGTGATGAAGTGTGGTCAATAGACCGCCTAGACACAGCGATATATTGGCTGAAAATGTACACTGTATATTGTAGATAATTTATGCTGAAGGTGTTTTTTAAATGAATGTGTTTGAATGAGTAAGTGAAAGGTTATCCTCATGTATGCCTCTGCCAACTGCCTAAACTGTTTAAAATTTCCTTTAGGGCAGTAGGTTTTAGCAACAGATTATCTTCAACGTACTTAACATGCGTGTTGCATGAGTGTTATAGCTATTAATGAGCTCGGTTGAATTGCATTTTAAGTCACAATGTCACTTAACGCTTATAATTGATGTACACGTATGGATTATTTGTTTTTTCCGTGCATAAAATGTCTCTTAGTTTACATCACACTGCCAGAGGTTGAACTACTGTTGAGTTCATCATGTGCCTGGGGTGGCTGGCAATGGGTTTTATGCTTGTTACCAAAAATCAAAGGCTAAAGTTCAGATGTGGCTGTCAGATTGAGTTAAAGTCACACGCACACTTGGCTGCAACAGGCATAGGCACTTAATAGCTTATCCACAGCTGAAAACATCAATAGACCCAGGAGGAAAAAAACATGACATGTGTGGCATTTCCAAAACTGCGGTGAAGTATGTAAAGGAATGTTGCTCTTCTGTTTTCTGTTAAATATTGCATGCAAAAACCGTCTTATTTTAGCAACTGAAATTTACTTCATTACTTAAATTTACTTAGTTATTTTATTATTTGTTTCTGTCTCTTTAAATAGGTTGTTGGTGGAGCATGGGAATGATAGCTGTTGTCCACTCGACAATACTTGTTACGTGAAAATGCTAAAGCCAAACCGGCGAGAATGTGGTATTTTATTGTATTAAATTAACACCACCTTTTGAGGGGAGGAACAAATCTGCAGGGCAGGAGGCAGGGCGACCCTCGACCCCGCAGTTCTGAAACTCACATTAGTCACGGCGCCTTCACTAGCGGAGCGGCATGCGACGAACTTGGCTTGCCAATTTAAGCTCAAATTCAATGCAGATGTCATTCATGTTTGTCGAGAACAATAGATACAATAGATAATTGTGCAAAAGATATCGGTCAATAAAAAAAAAACCCACAAACATTGATGCGTGGCCACCGTCGCAACGACACGTTTACTTGCACACTTTTAGGAGAGTGCTCATGCCTCTCGGTCACAAGGAAGCCTTTGCGCTCCTGTAAAAGCATTCACTGACCACGGTGCTGGCATGTTCAGGTTGTACCTGCAGCAGACGCTAAACGACACGGTCGGAAAGAAGATCGTGGTGGACTTCCTGAATTTCAACTGGAAATGGATCAACCGTCAGCAGGCCAAGAGGAACTGGGGCCCACTCACCTCAAACCTCCTCCTCATTGGCATGGAGGGTGAGTCCTACCTACCTCCTACGTGTTGTCTGGTGCCTCCCAGGGTTCTATTTTCGTGCGTGCATGAACTGACAGCACCGTGTTTCGTAGACGTTTTTTGTTTGGGCCACCAGTTTTAGTTTTACGAGACTGGCAGGATCGACACCTAGTTCTCGTGTCATCACTCGCAGCTGTCTCCGTTAAGTTGACGAGTAAGGATGGTGGTGGCTCTGCCGCCTGTACGAATCGCCCTGTCACCCGGTGTAATGGCCCAAATCTGACACATTTATTAAGGAAGGGCCATATTTGCTTACTTTCAGGGCAGCATTATTGACGGATGTGTTGAGTGTACTTGATTGTGTTATTGTCACGGGCGTCAATGCTGGCTAACGTGCATAACGCGCCCGATGCCGCTGCTGCCACGCTGTTCGCATTGGCACACAATAGTTACATTCGAGGGCTTTTGTGTTGGCTGCACGCAAGCTCCACTTATGACTTAACGACATGCAATAATTCAGCACTGAAGAGTCAGTCGCAGGAACAGTGCTTGAGGCTTGTGAGCTGGCAGGGCACACTTAAGGCTTTGAATTGGAAATGTGTACTCGCTTTGTGAGATCCTTTTTTAGGCGTTGTGCAAAGCACATACTATTTCCTCACAAGCAGCTTATCATATGTAAGTCGCCTAAATTTGAAACCAATACGTTTAATACAAGTAATCCATATTGATTATTTTATTTTAAAGAGCTGGATGGAGTGAATGAAGCAATTTTAAACAAATACTGCACCACTGAGTGTCGAAGCACTTTAAAATCCACCAGTTTGTGTGCGAATAACTCGTACATAAAATAATACATATCGATATGTATGAACAATATAGATCTATAAAGGCAATGCAAGATAAACAGCAAAAACAACTGCTTTTAGAGCACATTCCCATGCAAATTTATTTTCAGAAATCTCATTTGACACCAAATGGCACTCGGAGCAGATAAAGCTTGTTTCCTTTCTGTTTCGGCGAACTTGAAGGCCTCAGAATGTTGTACAGAGGCGAAGCGGGGAAGCCTCACTTGGCGTGACGTGACCCAGTTGGAGCCGGCAATTTAAAATGCAATGCTGCCAATCTGTGCCATGCTGTCTGGGTGCTACACACTTCTCCAAGCGGGCCGACCCGTTTTCTTCCCATAATTATTCCCCATCCCCTATCTTTCCTCCTCACTCCAACCGTAACCATCTGTCTTCCTCCATCTCCACATCAATGGATGTTTTAATAACCTTAAGGAAGCTCGGAATTGGTGTCATCAGACGCGTAACAGGATACAGTGATATCGACATAGGCAATACAACACGGAGGATTTTTGCTATGCATATATAATTAGCGGCAAAGGGTTACAAACCATTATCAGGTTCCCATCATTAACAGCTGTTGTCCTGTTTATCTGGGACATGCTAGAAAATGTGATTGAAAACAAAAGGTGATCAAGAGAAATGGATTAATTGAAGTTGTGTCCTTTGCACGTAACAAACGACCATGGTATGATCCAGGATCACAAATCCACAGTAATATTTTTTTGTTAACTCTGTTTGCCGTTGGCTTCTAACACAGCGAAGCACACTGTACAATATGCCGTTGTGTATGCGAGCACTTGAAGGGGGCACGTGTAAATTGATATTGGTGGTAACATAGGAGGGGGGCATCTGCTCTGCGCCCATTAGCCATCAGGCCAGGCCCCCCCTCCCTCCCGCACGTCAATTAGGATTCAATGGACCCTGCCCGTAGGGTGACGCGACAAGGCACATGCACACATACCCACTGATGGCTCTTTCTCTCTTGGGGGGTCGTTAGGGGCCAGTGGCTGCTGGCCCAGTAATGGAGGGATCTGAAATTACAGGGTGACCCTCGAGAGATGCGCAGTGTAACCTCAGCGTTTCCATTTCAGAGGGTCAGGCTGCTACGGAGGTAGTGCTGTTTGTGTGTGTGGCGTGTGTGTGGCGTGCATGTGTATTTACACTGTTTATAATGAGATTTTGAGTCACAAAGGGTTGTATATGAGGCATTGATCATGGGAGGGCAGGTTGTTCCAGTGGTAACGCTCGTCCCTCGCTGCAAGGAGTTCCTGGGTTCGATTCCTGACTCGGGTGACTTTGAGTGGACTTTCTATGTTCTCTATCTCCCTGCTCTGCATGGGTTTCCTCCTAGGCTCTAAAATTTCCTCCTATAGCTAAATTTGTTTTTACAATGCTGAAAATTACCTTCAAATTACTCGCTTTGGATTATAGATTCAGTAGCAACATAACCCCTACTGCAATATCTTTACAGGACCCTTTTGAACAGTGTTGAGACTCGGTGAGGCTTTCTTGGGTAAACAAACGTAGTCATTATAATAAGAATAAGAGCAATCAATACAATCTCGTGGAGTGCGTGCACACAACCGCCATCCACAAGTATTTTTAGTTGATGGCTCTGATGTTGACATGCAAAGGTGTCATCACACCACAACAGTGACAACTGTTACCAACTAAGACGGGTTAAAATTTTCGGTGTATGGAATGGACTTTTTGGATTGGGATTTTTATTTAATTTTGGTCATTGTCCGCACCATCCATTTGAGCAGCCAACGTTGTCTCGGCCAGGTGTGCTATGTTGGATTTTACCGAATGAATCGGCTCACCTATGGTGTGTACCATCTGCCGGGGCATGTGGGCTACTGGTCGAGAAGGAGTAGATCACCGACCGCCGTTAGGCGCTAAATACAGTGAGAGTCGTCCAGCTGCTGGGTGCTCTAATCTGCATCGTCAATCACCCATACCCTTGGTTTAGGCCAACCTGCTGAGACCCCATCTGCTTTCTTGAAGCCACGCACTCGGCTTGAGCAACGCGCACTGTGCTTTAGTTGCGTTCCCCACTTGCGTCACCTGATACTATTGGCAGCACTGCATGTGGATTGAATTCACGTTTTCCCATCGATGCTATGAATAGCGTTCATTGATCGATCATCATTGTTGAGTCTTGACTTCCATCGGCAAATATGTATCCTTTTCCCGATCTTCTCTTTCTGTTTCCTTTTATCGAATGCCACAAGCCCCACATTCATGAAGCAGGATTCCACAATTAACATTCCCCTCATAGATCTGCCGGCTCAAATTAACGCTGCGAAGGAAGTGGCTTTCATATTTCTAAAACGTGAAAACGTTGCTTGGTACGGGAGCCACAGATACTGCACCGCCATGATGTGATGCGTGCTGAGCGAGAGTAGAGGATTAATAGGATTGGATATTTGGTTTTAGTAGCAGTAGAATGTGTGTGCATGTTTGATCCATGTGCGCACTCCATTGCTCGCAGCATATGAAGATTCACAGAGGTGGCTCAGGAATTCACATGGAGATAAGAAAAGAAGGGTAAAATGTAAATCCTCTCCGTTTACTTTGCGGGTTTGTTTAGTACGAGTTTATTGTAATCGTTTTTAAGGGATTCTTACAGCCACAGAAAGTAAAATTTTTACTATTTTTGAGAACTGCATGCAGTTTTTTTGTAATTTTTTATATAATGTAGTTTTTTTGAGAACTCGTGTCAAATAGTTAAATATTTATCAATCTACTTCTGGAGGAGGGCCCCTCACCATGCTGGTCAGTGTGTGGGTTTGCGAAGGGTGGAAGGGTGGTCAGAACCAGTTTGAGGTGTCATTCATCACTGATATTGGCCGTGGCTGCGAATCGAACTCGGGTTGCTGACTTTATATTGTAGGGTGCAAATCACAGCTCTGTATTATGGTTGTATATGTGGAGTTATATTTGTGTGCACATATATATTTATAAGGTACAACCGTAGGAGAAAGTGGGAAAAAGTATGCAGACTAAACTGAACTTTGTAATTAAATGCAGCCTAAATAGTTGAAGAATGTAATTGGATTTCGTAGTCGATTGCTTTGTGGGCCAGTGGCCAGCACTTACACCGCTGACACACACACAAACTGTAAAATCGTTTCTCTGCCGGCTTGGCAGCGACCGCAAGACACGCTGAACTTAATTTATTGCTTTTAAATATACTGGGCTGCACTCGTGTAAAATACTTACGGCCACTGTACGTCCTCGGGAGAAAGTGCTCTGGCCAGTGAGACCGTCCGCCACAAGTAGAGGGCAACCTTTTCACCAACTCCTCTTCATCCCCTGTGTGTGGCTACAGAGGGCAAACGGCGGGTGCTGATTGCGCGAAAAAAACTAAGCGCAAAGATGCAGTTGCCGAGTTTTCTCGCTCGTGAGACGTGGGGGTGGGGGGCAGAACTCGCAGAGCCACAACACGGCCCAGGATCCTACTGTATCCTAATCTTCTTCTTCCCTTGCGTACATTCTTCGCTTCCTTCCTACCTTTTCTGCCTTCCTGCTGCATGTATCGCGCGGCAGTTTTGTCGCCGTAGCTTATTGTGCGAAATCCTTGCAGCCAACAAGTGAAAAGTAAATATAAGTGAATGCCTCAGTGGGCTTTGCCTGGTAGGATAAGGATGTTTTAGTTTAATGTGTTTGTGTGATTTGTTTACCTTTATTGTACTTTGCACTACTATCATGTTTTGTACTGTTTGTTGTTGCAATGTTCTTACCCCGTTCCTCTACTGGACATGTGTGAAAAAGAGCTTTATAGCTCATCGGATTTCCTCCAGTATAAATAAATAATATGCTTATATAATATTCGCTAGCAAGGCAGATGACAGCATGTGCAGCTTTTTTCTGTCTGTCCATAAAGAGTAACATTGTTAAAATCATTAAGAGGCACACCAGGGTGATTTATTGAACTCTAAAAACAACGTTTAGCAAGCATTGAAAATACGGTTTACTTTTAAGTTGATGGAAAGAAAACTGCACGAGATTTGCCTGTTTAAAAGTGGTGAAGCAGAGCTTCATAGCTCATCGGATTCTTCCTTCAGTCTAAATGAAGATTCTTATTCTGCTAGACTTGCAATGAACGCCGTCGAGAAGTATTTTATGTTTCCTCTTTCTTGAGTTTGTATTTACACACTTGCCGTAGATCTGTACGATTAACTGCTGGTATATAGTTGTTTAACTTTTTCATGCATTCGCCATATATTTTGAGGGCAAAAGCTGGCCATTCAGGGTTAGTTACTGCATTTATTAAGAGGCCCATGATGACAGAATGAGTGCCTAAAGAAATGCTAACAATGCCAGGAAAGAATTAACAACATAGCATACGTGACGTTTAAACCACTGAGTGTTGCAGCTGTATTTTCTTTGTTATAGCGCCACCATTCGGATACGACCTTAAGTGTCACTCTACCGGCAGCTTGCCATTGCTGATGCACTTTGCTTCTCACTGCGCTCCCATGAGCGGCTTGCAATCGGAAGGGTTTCGAGTTTAAATCCTCGTTGGGGATTGGCACGGCCCATCATCCCTCTAGTCCTGGGTCGATAAAATAGCTACCTCTTTGTAGGAAAGTTAACGGTGAATATCTTATGGGATACATCATGGGACCTCCTTTGCCAGTACCAACATATGATAATAGGGTTTTCTCCTTTTTTCTGGCAACAAAATAGGTGTTAAGATGTTAAAACACCAAACTGAAACCTTTTACAAGGAATCATGTCTGCATTAACCACAATGCTTGTGGTCAGAACGCAAACAAAAAACATACCCTGATAATATATGCATTGTCCTTGAAACTGATTGGTCCACAGAGACAGCTTTCTTTTGAGCCTCGTCTCAAATGGTGTTAGACAACTAAAGGTCTTTTGGCGTCCTCTGGTCTATTATCATCTTATGGGATAGACTTGCCCTCACCAGAGGAATGTTGAATTTCCACCACTGGCTGAGGGCTATATACAGAGGATGAATGCAACCTTGGTACTCATTGGAGCAGCAATCACGATTAGCGCGGTTGGCGGCGTACGGTGCGAAAGACGTTCAACATACGTACATACATGGCCTTATGTGTTGCTCTGTCGCCGGCTTGCCATATTTCATGTACTTGCTCGGGAAGGCCAGCACGTGTGCCGTCACAAGCACATTAGCTTCCGGTAATAAACAGCACGACGGACAACACGTAAAATCATCCTCTGCGTTTTATCGTTTTATGGAGAATTCTTGTGCTGGAGTGTGACCGTGGTGAATGATCACGTTATGCACGCATGCAAGCAAATAACAAAACCGAAGTGAACGTGTTGTTTGGGAGCAGGAGAGATTGTGGAGCTGTTGTAAATGTTGGCACTGATTTTTTTTGTTAAACTGTGCTCCATTCACCACTGTGGCCCAAGAACAGGGCTGGGCTGTTACATTTTCGCTCGGTTCTTGTCCAAACGCTTCATGGCCACGTCGCTCCGTAGTCTCGGCCTCTACCACTCCATTTACCCCCATGCCCCCCTCCCTTTTCCCCCTCGTGATAATTGTATGTTTATTTTGAATAACGTTCAGCATTAGGCTCGGCTACCCTACAAGCTAAAATATATTTTTTTATGTAATTAATCTGAGTGGAGGGACACCAGTGGCCTAGTACGTCTGTTGTTCCGCATTGATCCAGTGGCATCGCCGCCATGGCCCAGGGTTAAAGCGCACGTCTCGCTTGTTAAAATAAGCTGCCATCAGCCTCGCCACCCGAGTTGGGTGAGACTCTGTTGAGGATGCCCTGAGAATCTTGGCTAGGCCCCGTTTATCCGGTGCGTGATCCGGAGCCCATCCCGCTTCCCCGTGGCCGTGGATTGGCGTCAGTGTGTCGGTAATTTTAATTGCAGTAAGGTGAGACTGTTGTTTTAGCGTTCCCCCGAACATGCATGATGAGTTCACTTTCTCATGTGGTGAACAAATGAAGGACTTTGAGGGTCATGTGGTGCACAGATGGAGACTTGAGGTGATTTTAAAGTGAAAGCCTTAACAGATATGGTACATTTCTTTTCTGAGGCATTATTCATAATCATTGAGCTATGTTCAGTCCACTGCTGGATGAAGGCCTCCCCTAGCTGTCAACACCTCTCGCGATATCCTGCTACATCGTAATCCACCTGGCACCTGCTCATGAACTGATATAATCGCTCCATCTCTTGGAACGTCCTGACATGTTCTGTTCCCTGGCTGCCACTGTAATTTTATTATTTGACTGTTGGCCATCATCACTTCGAATAACGTGTCCTACCCAAACCAACTTCCTTTTCTCAACACGTTATTAATATTTTACAAAAATCTATATTCGGCATAATATAACTTTTTCTGTTACAATTAGTAATTTGTGTATATTAATACAATTGATTTTAATACATTTTATGTTATAATATATCCAAGCGATAGTACAAGTAAAAATCCGATCTTTCAAAATTAACCAAATAAATAAAATAACCAGTTCAGAATGTAATTTCATTTGGATTGAATACAACGTTCTTAATACATTGTCCTCGGCACTAATGAGTGCGCATTATACGCCCAAATCTATTTCTTTCCATTCATCCTTTACGAGCGCAAACGCACAGCGCCCAGCCCGCCCGTGGCTGGTCGAGTGGCAAGCGCGAGGCGAGCTGCTGAAGCCAGCGGCGCCGCCACCGTCGCGTTAACTCGTAGTGCGTGCGGCGCTGATGGAGCGGCGCTGACGGAGCGGCATGGGTGCGTCCGTGAGCGCCGGCATACGTCTGCCCGCCCCGCTCGCCGAGAGGCACAGGCACCGTGCGATAGTTAACGGGGAGCGGGGGTCGTGACGGGGAGGGGGGGTGCTAATTGCTACGTCCCTTTGTGCGACAGGCCACTGCTAGTACTGCCACTGCTTATTGAGTACCGCCTCGAGCAGTGCAGGTGTGAGCCATAGGGCTTCCGTTGCCGTGAGCCGTTACCGTGGAGACCCCTGTGGCTCGTTAGCACAGCAGCCCGCTGCCGAAGGGGCGCACCTCCTGGGAAGGGAGTTGTGTGCCCGGCAAGCGCGGCGGCTTGGCGTCGTGGGCAGGTTCTGGACGGTCCACGTCCTGGGTGTCTAATGCAGGAAATTAGCTGTGTCCATTTGCATTATCTATGGGACCTTTTTGCCAATATCAAGAATTATGAAAATTAAGACTAGGTTTTACCCTTTCTGGCAATAAAAGTGGTGTAAAGATGTTCAAACACCAAACAGATACTTTTTGCAAGGCATCGTCTGCATTAACCACACATACTTATGGAAAAACATGTAAACACTAGCTTTTTGCTCGTCCAAGGACGGGTGTATTGCAGTAAATCTGAAACTTGCAAGCGAAAAGCAGACCGCGACGTGATATTCATTGTATTAATGCATGTGCAATTTGTAAGGGCGCGGTGACACAGACCTATTTAATTTTAAGGTTATACTCCCTTGTTCATCATGACGTCCTTTTTACTTTGATCGCGTGACGTGAGGGTTCTGTCTTTGTAGTGAGGGTTGTAAGTTGACGCCGAGGAAGGGGGAGGAGGCGCGTCGGCCCCCCCATGTGGAGTGACGTCAGCCGCTAATTATTATAAATGGGGGGGCGGTGTCCATTTGGAGGACTTCACCTGTTAATGATTATTAATGAGGGGGGCTGGTCTACGTGGAGTGACGTCACGAGCGTTAAGGACAGACATTTCTGGGTGATTATAGTAGGTGTAAGGACAGTACGGGGTGATATAGGGACAGTACGGCTCCCCGTGGCCATGGTTACTAATTAATGTAATGGGGACAGGTTCACATTAGGGTAATGTGGGACCTAAGTGGTCGCTAATAGTGATTGATGCGACAAGCTTTGACAGGGTCGCATGAGGGGAAGCACGGGACCTAACGGTCGTAAATTGTAATAAGGGCAGAGACAGACAGGGCCAGGTGTGGTGAGAGACAGTTTGGGAATAGGGGCATGGCCCGGTCGTGAGGGGGATAAAAGCCGGCACGAACTGGGGCTCTGGGCTGCTGTTGTGGGGGAACTGCCGGCGCCGTCGTCACCTTGGAGCGGGTCGTCTTCATCCTCCTGGAGTGGGCACCTTGTAGTCTTGGAAGGGTAGAGTTATGTTGTCTCAGAATAGAGTTATCCAAGTTACCCAAGTGTATATAGTCACTCGCGGTTACTCGTTAAGTTATCAGTGAGTCCGCGGAATTTATTCATGATAAATATTCATATAACTGAACAAGACAGTGTCTCTGAGAGCTACATTACATAGGTACTAGCTTTTTGCCCGTCCACGGATGGGTGTATTGCAGTAAATCTGAAACTTGCAAGCGAAAAGCAGACTGCGATGTGATATTCATTGCATCAATTAGTGTGCCATTTGTAAGGGCACGGTGACACAGACCTATTTCATTTTAAGGTTATAATCCCTTGTTCATCATGACTTCCTTTTTACTTTGATGTCTCAACAGCGTTACGGAGATTGCGTGACGTGAGGGTTCTGCCTTTGTAGTGAGGGTTGTAAGTTGACGCCGAGGAGGGAGGAGGAGGCGCCTCGCCCCCCATGTGGAGTGACGTCAGCCGCTAATTATGATGAATGGGGGGAGGGGTGTCCATTTGGAGGACGTCAGCTTATAATTATTATTAATGAGGGGGGCTGTTCGATGTGGAGTGATGTCACCCACTCATGATTATATTATTAAAGAGGGGGGACGGTGCTCCATGTAGAGTGACGTCACCTGTGCATGAATATTAATGAGGGGGGCTGATCTATGGGTAGTGACGTCACGAGCATTAAGGACAAACATTCTTGGGTGATTAGAGTAGGTATGCTGTGATAATGTATGCATTGTTTTTTAAACTGATTGGCCTACACCAGAGACAGCCTTCTTTATGGCCTTGTCTCACCAGTGTTAGACCACAAGTACGTGTGGTTAATCCAGACTTTTGAATATCTTAACACTTTTATTGTTAGAAAGGGTCAAACTTATTCTTATTTTTCATCGATTTGCGTTGTTGAGTATATTTTATCACTTCATACTTTCACACAGGGCTGTGGAAAATAATGTGCATTATTATTGCATATGCTTCCTGAAATGGGTGTCATGTTTTTGCATAAATAAAACATCTGTGGGCAATGTTTCTCATAATAATTTAAGATAGTTGTGTGTGTGTATAAGCACAAACGTGTGCATCACTTTTCAATGTTGTGATGACCCTTTTAGTTGGAACTCTCCAGGGTCAAATGTGGAGATGAATTATTTTTTATATTAGAGTTACATCTTGGAGTCATTGAAGTGTGCGAAATCTCAGAGTCATCAACGACTCCTGAGCACTCGTTGTCTTGGGATAAATCTCAAATCTGCGGGACCTCCCTCCTCCTCGGTACTAGTTCTCTCCCGTCCTCGCCCCCGGCCGCTGCTCACCCATGCCTTCGTCACACACCGATCTTGACTATCATAACTCAACATCACGGCCTCCACAAATCCCTCACCTGCAAGCTCCACATGATCCAAAATGCCATTGCAAAACTCCTTACCCTCATGCACTGTTGGCTACTTAGGGTGTGAAAGTTCAAAATACATTTTAAAAAAACAACATGCAATGCAAATCGCCTCATCCCACACTTTTGGCTCCCAAACTAAATACCCATATTGATGTCAACATGCTCTATGGACTTACCCCTGCTGACCTCCTGTCGTATCTCACTCTACTCCCATTTGTGAGATCTCCTACCTCTCCCCTCTCATCTCACTCTACTCCCATTTATATGCTCTCCGCTTTGACAACCAAGGCTTTCTTTCAGAGCTCCCAGTCAACCTTGGCTCATGGGGATCGAAGGTCGACTGGTTTAGTCCCCGTGTGAATGAGGGACCGATCGTGCTTGGGGTGCCACGGTGACGAGATGTTAACTGTCTCGCCTGGTATACAGGAGGTCGTGGGTTCGATCCCAACCCTGACGCCTGTATATTTGCAGTTTGTGTGTTTTCCCTGTGGTCACGTGGATTTTTCTCCAGGTCCTCCAGTTTTTCCCTCCACATTTAGAAATATGCATTTATTGTATTTGGCTGCTATCATTTCCACATAATAAGCTACTTTCTTGAGTTCTGATTTGTGGCCAAGTCACTTCTGAAAAAGAGCTACATAGCTCAGTGGAGCCTTACCTGGTAAAAAAAAAGATATTTAGCTTGCTCATGTCGTATATATTCGTGTGTGTCATGAGGCATGATCACAGGTTATGGAACCAATATCAATTGTCAAATCAACCTTTGAGACAACTTTGAAGCTCCTATCGTGCCATTCAGTGGTATGATGCGCGCGCTGGTGTTGGGGTGGCCGTGGTGCGTGCGCCATCTGAAATTTTTCTCTCAAGGCAGCAGTGATGGGACTGCTTCTATGTATGAAACTTGGTACAGTGTATACGTGCCAGTGAATTAACCTTTCTTCCTTTTTTTCCCGTTCAATATTTTTTTTTCATATAACAATGGCTGCGAAAGGCAAAGAGAATGCGCCAGTGTAATAAAAAATTAATGGCCATGAGCATGAATTATTCATCGCATGACAGAGTGTGCCTTGCCATCGAATGCATTTTTAACCATCACTATAACGATGGCTGTCATTTTAATAAATACCCCCCAAAGAAACTCCCGAAGGCGAAGAGTGCAAATTTTTTTATATGGATCTTGAAAAAAAAAGGGACACACTTAGATTGCACATGCAATTTAAACTGTTTTATGGAAGAGCATATGCTTTAACTTAGAAAATATATAGCATATATTAAGGCATTTTTTTGTTCATGCAGCATTCAAGTCTGGGATGCCACGCCCCACTAAGCAGGCGGTGGAAAGAGATTTGTCCCTTTGATGTTGAGAACATGTGCGGTGGTTAAATGCATTGGTGTAGCTGCCAAGAAGCTCTTAAGTAAATACAAGTTGTGTGTGCGCTCGTGCATGTGTACTGCACATATGAGAAGCAGTGGCATTATCATGAAATTTGTTTTTATTTTATGCATGTTTACCCAGGAAAGCCTTCCTAAGTCTCTATTTTTTAGGAGGGTCCTGCCAAATCTTTGCACTTGAGGGTGACGATGCTGCTGTGTGTAATCTCAATTGAGTGATTTGAGACAGCATCTTCAGCAATGGGATTGTTTAGCTAATACCAGATAGATACATTGTCCGTTTTTTTATCGTTAGGAGGAAACCGGAGAACCTTGAGAAAACCCATGCAGGACATGGGGAGAACATGTAAAGACATCGCAGGAAGGCGCCCGACATGGAATTGAACCCAGGCCCTATTTTCTGCAAGGCACAAATGTGACCACTGTGCTGACTTGCAATTGTGGTTATTGCACTATGCTACAAACCCAGTGACTTAAGCGTTTCAATCCAAGCCATGATTACCATCACTGGTGAGTGGTATCAGAACTTATCATGGTCCTCACCAAGGTCCACTCGGCTTAGGTGAGTTAGCAATTGGAAATAATCTTGATTGGAAGTTTTCGTAACTGCAGGAATCCATACTCTTTGGTTCTTTCGGTAAAGTCACGTAGGTATAAAATGAAATGAATCACGACGTTTTGGGCGCAACACAAACGTCCATCATCAGGTGGGAAGGCATGGTCTGCTGCTGAGGCAGACTGTTTAAAAAGGTTTTTAAATGGGTGTAGCCCAAGGGTCATAAAGAAGTGGCCGGGGCTAGTGATGTTAATGTGATAAATTACCATGTCACTGTAAGATATGAAAGCGGCCTCCTCAACGAGGGCACGGAAGTGGCTATGTTAATGTGAGCGATGAGCATGATGTTAATGTGAGAAATTAGCATGATTGCTCAGTTTGTACCCATCCTCTCGGTTGAAGTTGTGTCTGTGTTTATATATCTGGATGGCTTCATGAAAAAATCTCTGAAGGTAGCCGGTAGGTTTTCAGAGTACCTCCGTCTTGGAAAAATCAATTTAGTGTGAGCCCACAGCGTTTTAACAATGATCGGCAATGGCAGAGGTATTGGTCCTACCGTGTTTCAGATCTGCCTTGTGTTCACGAACGCGGTCCGAGACATGTCATTTTATTTCTCCAATGTAACTGCTGCCGCAACCACAACTCAGTTTGTAGACACCAGGGTATTGTATGTCAGGAATCACATCCTTTACAGTTGGGATTAAATCACGGATTTTGTGTGCTGTGTTGAAACGAACCTGGGTCTTGTGTTTGTTTAAGATTTTGGAAATATTTTTGGTAACCCCTGCTTTGTACGGTAAAGTGATGGTTTTGGTTGGATCCTCAGAAGGTTGTCTCCGCATGGCTGGGCAGACAGCTTTGCAGATTGTACGGTCTGAGTATCCGTTCATCCTGAGGGCTTGGTGTACATGCTCCAACTCACTGGCTAGGTGGTGCTGGTCGGAGATGCAACTAGTGTTTTGATGAGGGAATTCTTCTGGGCTGGATGGTGGTGGGAGTCAGGCTTTAGATAGGCATCCGTATGGGTGGCTTTCCTGTTGACCGAATGTCCCAACAAGCCATCAGGTCTCTTCTCGATCAAAACGTCCAGGAATGGGAGCTTGCCATCCTTTTCCACTTCCATGGTGAATTTGATAGATGGGTGTATGGATTTGACGTGGTTGTGAAATTGGTTCAGTGCTGGCAGGCCTTGTGGGCAGATAACAAACCTCTCATCCACGTATCTCTTCCACAAGGAAGGACGTAGGGTGGATGTCTGGATGGCATCTGTCTCAAATGTCTCCATGAAAACATTCGCTACCACTGGCGATAAGGGAGGACCCATAGGGGTACCCTCACTTTGTTTGTAAAATGTACCATTCCAGGTGAAGTATGTGTTGGTAAGGCAGTGCCTTACCAAAGTTGGATTCAGTCCTTGTTAGAAATAGTACAGCCCTGCAGGGTGGATCCACACAAGTGTTGTTAAGGTATTCGTAGCATAGCCACTGCTCTGGTTGCATCAGTCTGCGATATGAGGTCAAACAAATTCAAAATAAATAGCTTTTAACTGCCAAGTTCCTTTAAGAATCAGTAATCCATAGACTAGGCAACTAGTTGATAAGATTTAATGGCATGGTTTTCTGGCCTACCATGACCTGACTTTGCTCACCATGTACCCTCCCCCCCCATTAGTTTTGAACACTTCTTTGAATAGACACAGGTGGCAGGGCATGGCCTAGTGCTGGCCTTCGAAGGTGTTCACTAACAGCACGTGCCCCAACCGCCCTGAAATATAAATGAGAGATCTGTGTCCTTATTAGCATACACCTCCGCCTATGCGAGTCTACAGTTCGGTTTGGTTGTGTTTTAACGGGCGGCAGTGCGTCCGTGTGTGCGTATATACTATCCCTGCGGCTTGTGATTTAACGAGAGTCCTACGTGTGTGTGCGTGTGTGTGTGCGTGTGCGCGCGTGCGCGCAGGGAACGTGACACCGTGCCACTACGACGAGCAGCAGAACTTCTTTGCGCAGGTCAAGGGCTACAAGCGCTGCATTCTCTTCCCGCCGGAACAGTTTGACTGTCTCTACCCGTATCCCATTCACCACCCGTGTGACCGGCAGAGCCAGGCAAGTGCCCACCCAAACAGCCGACCCGTTAAAACGACTGTGCCGCAGTTGCATCTGCCTACAGCACTTCCGAGTCGATTAGTGGCTTTCATAGAACTCCTGGGATTGTGCATAACGACAGTGGGGTTTCTAAAATATAAAAAAAAATTGCAAGAGAGCTAAATTACAGGATTTATAGTCTCAGACAGTAATGAAGGGATATAGGTATGCATGAAACTGGGACACTTTGCGACCTTATGCAAGCAAGACATTGTTTTTGGTATTTACCTAACCCGTCAGAAAAAAATCCAAAACAAGCAGGCTTGAATTACATATAATGCGCTGTGAAATGTTGCCTAATGGTCACCATTTGAGCAAGAGCATACGTTTGATAATGGGCTTATTAACTTTTAAAAATGTGGAGAATAATCATTTCTGATTACTTGCAGCCATCTCCAGTTATGTGCTTGATAGATTATTGTTTTGGCACCGCGTCAAAACAATACCTACGAGTGTGCTGCAGTGAATGCGTTTGTCAGGGCCTTTCGTTTTTTATTTTTTGATCAATTATATTGCCATATTTTTCCACCTACTTCTCTTGACCCCGAGTGCCATGAATATTCAAGCAAGAGAAGCAAGACATCCATGTTTGGACATTGTAAATCACAGTCCAGTATCTGAGGCAGTCGTTTTGCACTTTGCTGTTGGCAACCAAAAAACTCAAAATGTTAAATAATGGAGTGGTGATGATGTGCAATTGTGGTCAGTCGGAGGTTTTAAAATCATGTTGGTTGGGGACTCTATGCGAGTGCCAGGGGCTCCGAGTTATGTAAGCCGTGGCATAGATTCAGCTGAGCGTTCAGTGGGCAGGATATTTGTTAATGTGCAGCCTTTCTGTTGCGTGCATTGCCTTGTGCGTGTGCACCTATGATGTGGAAATATCTCGTCAATGGTAAATGTAACCCTTGTGTCTAAAACATTGTCCATACACAAAACAGCTGTGTTAGATTAAGTAGGTCCGTCATAGTAACAATGCCGTTTATTTTGTCATGGAAGTTTTTTCTTTTAATGTTTTTGTTTGTAAAAGTGTCGTTGATACACAAACATCTAGACGCTGTTTACTGTAAATATTACTTACAATTTTGGCGGCAGGGTGGTGCAGCGGTAACACTCGTGCCTCACAGCCAGAAGGTCCTGAGTTCGATTCCTGAGTCGGGCACCATTTGGAGTGGAGTTTGTATGTTCTCCCTCTGTTTTGCATGGTTTTCTTTTGGGTTCTCCAGTTTTCTCCCGTAGGCTAAAAACCATGCAATGTACGGGTTTCCCTCACTTTGTGTGGTGAATGCATCCCAACAAAAAGGGGCGCGCAAAGCAAAATCATACGAGACAGCTGCCCGCCTAGTAGCACGTACAGTAGTGTATGCACAATGTCCCATGTCTGACCGCATAGCCGCATGTAGAGTGAATAGAAACCGTGCAATATATATCGAATTTTTGGTAAAAATAGGTTAGCCGCATATACAGCGGGAGCCGCGTAAAGTGAGGGAAATCTGTATTGGCCATACATCCCAATGATCAAAAATTGCCTGCAAATCACTCGGTTGGGATCACACACCAGCAGCAGCAGCAGTGGCAGCGAAGTCGCCCCCCGACTGTGGAATTTCGCAGGACCCTCCTGAAAATCTCGGTCTTGAAACTTAGTGAGGCTTTCCTGGGCGAACAAGTATACTAGTAATAATGAAAATAACAGCTAGAGCAAGGTACATAATATAGTACAGGCTTTTTTCCCCTCGCTATTATTTAATTTTGTTTATTTTTTAAATGTACCAACTCACCAAAACATCTACTATAAACAAGTTATGTCGGTCAGCGCTGGAAATTGACCTAACGTGACGTCTGAAATGAAACGTGTAATTTCGGCCGCTTAACGAAGTCGGTCGGTTCGCGCTGGGGACTGCGGCGTGCGCCTCATGCCGTCTGATTTATTCGACTGCCAAATGTGGAATGTTTTGGCTGGGCAGGTTAATGTCACTTGGCTCCCCATCGTCTGCCTGTTATTTGCACCTTTTAAAGTCACGATCCAGTGTGTGTAACAGCTACACGAACCACACACATTGCCAATGTGAAAGATGATCATTTATAGTTCTTTAAAGTGGTTAAAATTATTTATTATTTCATGTTAATGTAAAGTCTCATGGAATAGTGTCTTAAACAGTATGTAAATCATTGATAATATTTAAAGTTTCAATTTCTTTTAAATACATTTGCTGTGAAAGTGCCTGGGTGAAATGTGATGGGGCTGTGTCCTTGCCCAAGTCTGGCTCAGCCTGGCTCAATTTTTTTTTTATAAATATTAGTTATTTAAAATACTTTTAACTGAAATGAAAAAAAAACTAGTTTGTTGATTATTGTACGAAACGATGATTATTATTTCACCAGCACACACTTCTTTTTAATGGAAGTAATTTTTTGTGGAATTGGAAACACCACATTTTACGTAATTGTGTGTAAACGCAGTATACAATCTGTTGCTGTGCTTTGGAGTGATTCGCGAATGCGCTCTGTCCCCTATTGCATGGGCCCCCTCTCCGTTACTCTCCCTCCCACCGTCTCCCACCCGCCCCAGTGATCCCATGTACATTTGTCTGGCTGTGACAGCAGTCGGTTCTTGCCCCGACCAATGCATGCAGAACCTCCGCCTCTTGCTAGCAAAGCACAGAAGGGCACGTTAGCCGTAAAACCCGCAGAGTCCCGGAGTGCCTGCCTTATCCCCACGATCTGTACTGTGGACGAATTGCCTTTTTATCTCGCGTAGGAAAAGGCTTCAGACCTCTCAAATGCCCCCCTTACATGGCAACAGGAAGCCATGGGGCCCGCATACACACTGCCATTTGCGCTTGACTAAGTTAAAGAGAAACACATGAGAAGTGGGTCACTGTGGGAGGTGCAGTGCTCCTCCTCGTCGTGTAGATTTGTCTCAGTTGGGTTGGGCTGCTGTAAGGTATTGCTCGGAGTTGTTACGACAACTAGATACGGCCAACCGTGAGTCAAGAGAGCAGGGCCACCATGCGCTAGTTTGCCAGGGGGGCACTGTATGTGGGATGTTACTGCGGATTGAACTTTGAACCGTAGTCAAGTGCAATAACATTTTGACAAAAAAAACTCCAAGGGGCTTTATTGGAATTTGTGACTTTCAGCTGACCATATTTATTGCCCGAAATGGCAATTGTCACGTAGCTCTGCCCAAGTTTTATGCACAGACCTTGCTCTGTCAGTTCGAGCTGCTTCAATTGACCGATTATATAGATTGCCCCCTGCAAGCCATAGATGAATAAAGTCAATATATGCATAACTAGCTTTACTACCCGGCTTCGCCCGAGACTTGGATTCTTGTCTTGGATTAATACACGGCCTACGCGGTGGGGGGGGGGGGGCGGTGCGTGACGTCAGCAGGCACACTGAGTAACGGCTGCCGCATGCGGGTGCCGTGAAAAATATATCCATTATTGCACCCCCCCCCCCCAAAATACAAAAGTCTATGTTTATACTTTTTGCATTGTGTACAGTCTGGAAGCGACCCACATGCCAAATTTCAAGTTTGTTGCATGTTGGGAAGTATGCTAAACATTTCGAACAGACACACGTATTCAAGAATGTCCCTTTTTTACATATATAGAGGTTTTTGGGTTAGACGCGTAATTATATAAATGTGTCGTTAAAACCCGCCACCACCCGACACAGACATCTAGTAAGGGTTGTCACGTAATTACTGGCGAAATGTCATACTGTGTGCTGTACTAGTGACAAATTGGCCATGTTCTGTTTACGTGACAACCCTTACTAGTTGGCTGTGGTGGGTTTTAACAACACATTTATATATTTACGTGATCTAACCCAAAACCTCTTCTGGATATTGGTCGCGAAAGCCTATGTGTTAAAGTCAATATAGTTATTTGTTTTAACAATTTAAAACTTTCATCTTGTGATGTGTGGCTCAGATGTTGTGCATAGCTTTGCGTATGAAATGCGGATCGCTAACTGCTATTGTGTTGCAGCGTCCATTCAGTTTTTTTTTCCATGAGGCCAATGTTTTTACTGACTGTGTGCCGCTTGTGCCTTCCCGCCTGAAGAAAAACTTTCATTCTTTTCTAGGTCGACTTTGAAAATCCAGACTACGAGCGGTTCCCGAACTTCCGCAAGGCAATTGGATACGAAACGGTGGTCGGCCCAGGAGATGTTCTGTACATTCCCATGTACTGGTAATTGACTTCATTTATAAATGGATATTTTAACTCAGTTTCTGAGCCCAGGAGACCCAAAAAGGGGCCAAAATGCCAAATGACCGGCAACAAAACGGTGCTGTTAAGGTTGTAGTCGATAAGCGTTCACACGTTGTTTTTATTTGAGCAAAGTCGTGAGATTTTGGGAAGCGAATACGGGGGGCATTCCAAAGTCGAGCAGAGGGCAGAAAGAAAAGCAGCCTGTAATGTGGCGAGAGAGTGGTTGATATTGGGCGAGTGTGTGGTTGTATGTATAACTTCTTTCGTACCATACATAGCCAACCATGCTAATCAGTGTGGTGGTTAAGCAGTCGGGATGAGACAAAACCATCGTTTTGGTTGAGTCCGCTCGTAAAGTTTATCAGCTTAGTAATCATGGTAGTAGTGATATATACAGTATTAGTATTTTGAAGAACCTATTGATGGTTGGCCAGTCTGTGGCCAAATCAAGTGGAATATGCCCAATTCTAGAAGCTGAGCAGAAGTGAGAGTCTGGATAGCGCTTAAATGGGCGAACGCCGTGCATAAAATGTTATAGGCTGCTGCTGCGGTGCTACGTTTCTGGCAGCAGAGGGCAGTGTAGTAAAATCCTTTCTGCACTTTGCTCAAATTCCTATGGCCCGCGACCTTCACGAACCCACACTGACCAGCGTGGCGACGTTTGGTCAAGTAACTCCTGTGGCCAGCATGGTGTTGGGAGGCCCTCATCCAGCAGTGGATGTGACAAGGTGCTGTGTGCAGTTGTCATAGCAACAGGGATAATACCAAGCCTCCCACTGCATACTGTACCCCTATAACGTAAACGTGTTACTCTATCCTTGAGGTCACCAGTGCAACGGTAACATTGTGACCCCCGGTGATGTTGCTATCAGTAACCGGTCGCCTGGCAGCCGTTTGTGATCAGATTGAGGGTGGCTATCACCGCACTTGTACTTTACTGCGGTTTGAACACGTTTCACGATTGTAGAGCCATGTCTGTATTACCCAAGAAGAGCGGCTTCCAGTGTTTGCAACCTTGCACACCTTGACTACAAACACATTGCACCGCGATCAACTGGCTTGCACTATGACAAACGTATCGTTCGTGTAGTGCGCGTTACAGATGCTGTGTTTTAAAGCTGCCCCTCGCCCATAATGGATGCCCGTTGCATGGCTGTCCGTCACATTTTAGGTGGCATCACATTGAGTCTCTGCTGGATGGAGGCATCACCATATCTGTCAACTTCTGGTACAAGGTTAGTTCATCACGAGTTCCTGCGAACTCCTGTGCACTCCGTTGTTTACCTATTGTGCTGGCCATCCTGCCCCCTGCTTGGAAATCTCTGATGAGAAAACACTATATAAAAATTTGATCCATCGTAACTTTTGATTATCCTGGTTGCTGGCGGCACAGGACGCCGCATGTCAATCGCCCCGTCTGCTTGCGTTGGCATCGCTTGCCCACACCCCACTGCTGTTCAGGCAGCAGTGGGGTGTTTTCATGTGCGGCTCTCCGATTGGTGTGTCTGGAGCAATTTGACCAGGCAAGGGAATTGCATCCGCTGCCTACCCCTCGAGTGTTGGGTGATTCTTGCAGGTATCATCCCTCGTGGGGGATTCTCAATTACACAGTTAAAAGTATTCTAATGGGGATTGTCTTATGGCGTGGAATGTCCACCGCAATCCCATTTACTTCACGGGTGATCTCTGAATCTCCATTGAAGTTAATGGTATTCTTTGGGTGCCTAGGAAATGTCCAGCAGAATCCCCATTCAAGGCAGTGACGATTCCTTTCCGCAACTCCCATTAGCACGGTTGGCTACGTACGGTGCGAAAGAAGTTCAACATGGGCTGACTGTGCTACGGGCGCTCCAATCTTGCCCGGACGCCACGGTGGAATTGTTTGGGAACCTGCCAATTCCATGTACTAGGCATTGTCCATACATTTTTATGGTAAATAAGGTCCATACCAGCTGGCTGGTATTGGTCTAGATTCCAGCTAAACGATATCAACCAGATTCTTTATTAAAATGTATTCCCTAGGCATAGGCCATATGTTTCAATGGTGGGCTGAATGTGTAGCCTGGCCTTCCCTGCAGTTCAAAAATATCCCACGATCCCCTTTGGCATCATATTCCATTCTAGGAGCCAAATTGAGATTCCAGTCCAGGAATCGTGAGATTCCTCTAGTTCTCGTACCCAAGCGTGTGCGAGGTAATCTGCCCGTGTGGTAATCTGCCCACACGTGCACACAGATTGCACCTCCGAGCTATAGTTTGTTGTCCCCCCTCCGCACCTCCGATTAGCAAGGTTGGCTACGTACAGTGCAAAATAAATTGTACGTGTATATGTGCATTCATACGTGGTGATAGTCGCTCTTCCAGTGTCTCTTTCGAAATTCCCACAGGCTGCTCCCGCCCCAAAGAAGATCGACTACCCTCTGAAGGCCTTCCAAAAAGTGGTCATCACACGGAACATCGAAAAGATGTTGGGAGAGGCCCTCGGAGACCCTCACGAGGTAACATGAGCAATCCTAATCTGCCCTGCAACTGGGAGATGCTAATATCTTCATGTTGAAACGTTACACTGGGTGGCACGTAGAGAGTGCCATTAACTCGTACCATTAATGGGCACCACGACACCCAGGGCTGCCCAGTGGGGGGTGGCCATGAGCAGCATCACGTAACCGCGGACTCCACAGTGGGCTTGACTGTCATTAATGAATCAGGGTGCGTCGCGGCAATCTTCCCTTGGCATCTGTTCCTGGGCCTCCTGGACCCTCTTGGCAGTCTTGAGAACCCTCATGCACTTAAATGAACCGAAATTAGATATATTTTACACTCTATATATTTTACACGCTTGCGTCTTGGACTGTAATTGGTATACGTGCCACAGACCAGCTGTTCTACATAATATTTCTGATAACCTTATAAAATTCAATTGCATTTTGAAGGAATATTAACATAGATTGATTAGCATGATTACATGTTAGCGGTCATGTTTTGCTCAGACATTGAGAAGACGATATAAATTGGGTTAGCATACGTAGAGCATCCCCACAGATGTAGAATTTTGAACCATCCAAACATCTGCAGTAGCCATGGGACATTTAAATCTCATCATCCAATCGTCCACGTGGGAATTTTTTGTTTGCCTATTCCAGTTATATTTGTACTTTCTATTTATGGCAGATGTCTTATACTCGTGATTTTAGAACTTGAAATGTTTGAAAGCGCCAGTCATTACTTGTGCTATGTAACAGCATTCTCGCATCTCAAATATAAATAAACCATGTCGGGGGAATCGCACTGGCAGAAAACGAAATCCGTTTTGAATCTGCGTCCGTAATCCGCGACATGTGGCCCCCTTCTGGAAAAAACTCAGACATGGACGTCATCGCAAGTGGACAGAATAAACACAACTGACACCAACAAGACGTGGCTGGCACACGCCTCTAATCGATCATGTGAGAGGCAAGGGGTTGATGGATCAAGTAGATTTGTTTTATACTCCCAAACCCACTGGGCTGTGAAATGGCTGAGAAAATGTCAGTGTAGCAAATTCACTCGTTTGGGTGAGTTATTGTCCACATGCTCTGGTTTCCTCCTGCATGCAAAACACTCAATAATGGAATTGGCCACCAAACATCTCAAAATGCAGGTCTCTGGTAAAAGTCTTAAAACTCGGTGAGGCTCTCTTGGATAAAGGGAATTTATTCCTTCTTTACTTTACCCGGAGTTGATTGGTGTGCTGTTGTCCCCTTCTCTATTTGCAGGTTGGTCCACTTCTGAATATGATGGTGCGAGGGAGATATGACAGCAGTCAATGAGGACATCAGTATCTGTTGGATATAATTCAGCACCTGAAATCCCTGGCAACTATCACACTAACTCCTTAAATTTGTACACAAAACCGTTGTTGGCAAATCGACTGTAGCTAACATTACTGGTATATTTACTCAAGCTGGCTTTCGATAATTTGTTTTTGCATATTCATAATTGCACCCCATGTGCAGTTTATGAAACAAAGGCCTCATTATTCTTGCTAAGTGGACTCGTACGTTTTTTATCTGCTGTTGTATTCTGTGATACTCTGTGAAAATGGTCATGGTTTTCTTTTAAGAGCAATAGTTTTACAGAAATCTAATGTGGTGGAATCTTTCGAAAGCTGTCCAGCTGTAGCCCACGAAGGCAGAGTATTTGAGTGTAAAAATGAAAACCTTTTCGAATCTTGTGAGAAATGTTCACACATCTTACAGGTCAGGCAGTTACAAACATCACGACCTCCAGTGTATACTGCCATCTCGTGGTGACGCTCTTGTACTGTTACTGCCAAATGGCGATTTAGATTTAAACGTTAAAATTTTTAATTAAGGGTTTATTTTGTTTCCTAAATTATTGGTATTGTAGTTGTTAGCGTAATTCAAATCGGCTTGTTTTTTAAAACAAATGCCAAACCCAAGCTTGTCAGACTCTTGACCTTGAGTCTCTCCACTCCTTGCCGGTCATTTTGGCATCCATGTCGCGACTATCCTTCAAATTCCCTTTTGTGCCACCTTCCAGTCACTCGTGCAATCCACAGATCTCTCCCAACTCATCTCGACTCACACCCGTGGCCATTCAACATCTCCAATATCATGTGCACTGCTCTCACTGCTGTTTCTCACCTGTCGATTTAGCAACGAATTACCTCTTCAATGTATGTATACTTTTGCTTCCCTCCACCACATCAATTCAGGTCCCAAATCTCCTTCCATCCCCACCAGACGTCTTTTTTTGTTTGCTCTGCTCACACGGCTTCACGAACCTCAAATATCCCTCGAGATCACTGTAATTATCTTGCCCCCTCTTGAAGACTCAGTTTTTGTTTGCCATGACAAACGTCATTAAGATATAGCGGGTGTGTTATAAAATATCAAAAAATTTCGTAAAAAAAAATCCTTTGCAACTGCAACAAAAATTGCCCTGCGGTGGCATCTCTCATCAATCTCCTACTTGCGTTCTTGCTAAGAGGAGTTGAGATGCGCAGTGTGTCTTCACGAGCATACCCCAAGGCTTGCCCCAGCAGGCTGACTTCTGATCAGGAGGGGGGGGGGGTAAACTGAAAAAAAACCCCTCACTTTCGGATAGTTGTTTTACAAACTGTACTGACAAAAATAGGGCTCGTTTTTCAAGGTCTTGCCTTCAGTGTAATTGTTCATAATGAGGGCTGTGAGTGATTATGTTACAGTGAGTGCTGTTTGCTCAGACCACTAACCATGACACAATTTTAGTTTATAATTTGAATGTAATTTTTGAATGCCAAAATAGTGTGTCCTTTAACCATAAGCATGATGGGGAAAAAAATATACATATCTTTTTAATTTATGTTTTGCCAGTTGCTTAAAACTATCCCGTGTACACAAAGTCATGCAAAAGCCTGATTTTTGCATAGTAAAAACACCAAATACAGTTAAATCGTGTAATATTTACAAACAGCAACATTATTTCAAATGGGTCTGAAGATTTATAAAGTTTACTCTGGGGTGTTTGTGCTCCCATTTTGTGGCTAGGAGTAGCAGTGCTGCCATAAACTGTTTGCCATGACGCAAATCCTATGAATACTTGCATTTTGTAAATGTTGTTCATTTTTAGTAGCATTGCAATATCAATTTGATTTTGAACTTTCTAAAGCTGGAAGCCACAACTCAAGTACATTGAATGTTCGAGTAAATGGCGCCAGTTAAAACGTACGAATGGATTTTTCACGTCTGTTCTATTGGGCAAGTAATTTAATGCCCTTTTTGCAAATCATTAATTAAAAAAATGCCTGTGGTTAAACATGACTCGAATTCTCTTTTTAAAAATCATATTTGGAACTGTCTAAGGTGATTATTTCACGAGTGTTGTTCATTATGTGTACATTGGCCTATTGCTGGTATGTAAACTCCCCTTTTCTCCAAAAGTATTCTTGCCTGCGGTGACAAGTTTTTCAGTCGGGAGTCTCAGATGTGAACCCGATGGGATTGATGTATGCTACCCACTCGCGTGGTCTCAAATCAACTCTGCTGCAGCTCCACCTTTAAAAACAAGTCATAAGGGGTGGATCCTAAATGAGGGGGCTTAAGGGGCCATTCATCATGTACGAATTGAGGGGGGGTTAACCCAAATGCGTACGTTTGCATATGGGGGGTCTACTGACAATGTACGTAGTACCCTTAGGGAACGGGGGGAGTGGGGTGAAGCCTCGATAATAATTTGTCTACATTGGCCTTCAAATGAGTTAGATAGTCCGGCTATGGACTGTTTGCTAAAACACGTAAAAATTATTCATCCTTGATCGTTTCTGCATGGATTAAATATCTGCCGTTCTATAGGATTCGGGAGGGGGGGCGTCAGGCGTACGTACGCACGCAGGTGGAGGAGGGGTGTAAAAATTCCACGTGCGTACAGGGAAGGGGGGAGGGTCAAGTTGACAGATTTTTGCGTACGTACTAAATGGATGGCCCCTAAGTGGGTTGATAAAGTGGTGGGTCAGAGGAAGTCGTGGTCTAAACATGAAGGAGTTATGTCCTGAAGAGGAAACTCATAAGCAGAAAAAACCTAATCTGCAACTCATGACAGCGACTTGAAAAACAAACCCAATTCCGCCCATGTGGTGTTTCAACCATGAACTTCCCCGTTGAATTAGGACAATTAAAGCACTCATACGTGCAGCAGGCAGCATAAATCATTCTACAGAGGTGGCCAAGGGTCAACTTTTGTGAATTCATTAAAGATCTGACAACCACTGCTCACTCAAACATTACAATGCAACAGCAGAATGATGCTTTATTACGAATCACAAGCAGAGAACATGGCATACAATAACAGGTAAATCTGGAAGGCGGCAACCCTGAACACGTGCACACACCTCTGCACGCTGGCCCTGTTCATGTGCAGTAGCAGCATCTCAACACCTGCACAGTGGGAGTGCCGAGAGCAAGGGCAGAGGTGGTGGGGTTCGGTCCGTTTGGCAAAATGCACAATACCAAGCGAGCCAGTACCCCCCAACGCCTCCGCAACTCAGGGTGGCTCGGTGGCCACAGCCTTTCCCAAGCACCCGTCACAATCCCTTGCTCTCGGAGGAAGTGGCCAACGTTTGAACGACTTATTCTTACGTGATCAGTGTTTGGAGTGTAACAAAGGCCCAAACGCCTCCGTGGCTTTAAAGGACACGCACAGGGCCATGCTTGCAGATGAGTCGTGCATCGTGAAATGAGGTTGCCGGTGGCTATATATTGACAATGCCCAATTGTGCTACCCAGAGTTTAATGCCTGCAAAGCAGCACTGGTGTTAATAATATAACAATACTGTACCTAACGTGCACTTTTTTTACATTGGAGTTAATTTGAGGTTTATCCAAATTATGTAGATTGCACATGACAAACTAGCTTACATTTTACTTGTTTACCCTTAAGTTCACAATATGTAAAATGCAAAAACAATTTATATTGGAACTTTTCAGTTTCTAGTTTCCAAAATGTATACGATACATTTTTAGCAGGCATTTTAAATTCTGGCAAAACGTTACTAACGTTACTAATCTCAATGCAACAAAGATATAATTGTTTTTTTTATCCGAAAATAAACTTACTTACGCAAGCACTGCGGCTACTGGCGGCGTCTGAAGGCATAGGTGTAGGCCTGGGTGCGGGTCGTGACGCGATTCGTTCGGCTCGTCTGCGATCTCAGCAGCTGCACAAGGTCACCCCTGACGAGTTCAAACGGTGCCAGGCGATCATACCTGCGGGACAAGTTACAGCAGCGGCCATGACCCAAACAGGGATTATTAAACAGGGATTATTCATCTGAAGTCAACAATGTTCAATGTGGTAATTGCACAACCGTCCTATTTTCAGAACGAGATTAAATGGAGGCTTCGCAACGTACGCAGTGCACAATTATATATATATCACAAATGCAGCTATGCCCACCGATTATTTTCCCATGATCCACTACAATGGGTAAGATTTGAAGGGTAATTATTAGGATTGTTTACCCAGGAAAGCTTTAGTCTCAACTCTTATGCAGTAGCGTCTTGCCAAATATTTTCAGTAGGGGGCGTATTTGCTGTGTAAAAAATTGTGAATTTGCTAAGATCCATTAAAAAATCCTCAATTATGTTTAGAATGCTGTATGAAATAACGAGTGGGAAATTTAACGATTATTTTTTCACCAAGAAAAAATCGACACATTAAACATGGTAAAGATCTGAATCGCACAATATATCTGAATCGTTTGAATCATCACCATTTTCATCAGAAGCATTACCTGAACAATAAAAGTAAAGTCATCTGAATCCTCTGAATTATCTGAATAACTTTGAACTCGGTCAAAATAATTATGAAAATCGTCATGTTAATCATCTAAAATAACCGTCAGCATCTTCAACCGAATCATTGTTTTATTTTCGCTCAGTCACAATGTGTCATATCAAACAGTCGTGGTAAAGGAGCTCTGGGACACACGTGTATGCATTACCGCATATAGGGCCGTCCCTGAGCGTCCACGAGAAACTTGTCAAAGTTCCACCGCAGGTCGCTGGACTTGAGTGGCTCGTAGAAGAGAGATTTGATCTTTTCAAATCTTTCGACAGGGGCTGGGCAGGACGCCTGTCACCGGGTAAAAGATGCATGCACAAAGCAGAGTGTAAATCGGCAATCCACCGGCGATTATGGATATGAACAATGTTTTTAAGACGACTCAAAATTGGTTTATTTTGCGTTTGATAGTGTCGGTGTAAAGTCAATAAGAGCCCTCCATCACTCGATGTAGCCAAGCAGATCAAGTTATCACGTAGGCAAATGTGCCTATCAATGATCTTTTTCATTAAACCGAATGTTGAAAAGCAAGTTTAATTGCGACTTTTACATGTGTTTGTGTGCAGATTAATCCCAGCATGAGATATCAGCTAGAGACTGATCTCATTCCAGGGATAGATCTGCATATGCAACTAAAATTTAAAAAGGTAAATTAGTACATTTCTAAATCTTCTTTCACATGGCTGCTGATGCAGCTGCAGAGCAACAACTACAACTTCACATTCAGCTGGTCAAGCCAGATAACCGCGTAAGGAGCAGGGGAGCGTATTACTGTGATGTCTCCTTCGTATTTGTGGACCGGGCATTGCGTTGCATCAGGTATCTCCATCTGCCATAGTTTGTTCAGATGCGGTCTAGGGTGGACTATGAGCTTCGCCTTGGGTCTTTCACAAGGTCGTTCACAATTTCCAAAATGGCTGAGACTGATCGTATGACCTGCTTTTTTACTGTACGCTTTGTATTGAAACAACCAATTTGTTCCCAATTCTTCGAGAAAGCCACGCCCACAAAGCTCTGAATGGGGCTGTATGTTGGCTTTTGTCACCATGTGAGCCTCGTGTCGGGTGAACGAGCACCTTGAGAAACGTGTAGAGTGGGGCCTCGGAGTCTCCGTTCACGTCAATCCTCTTGAACAGGGGGAAGTTGGGCACGAACCCGCCGCCAGGGCGCACATAGCGCAAGCCGTTCAAAATCTCAGCAGCGTCCGTCCCTTCGCAGACCAAGAGAGGAGGGAGGATTCACATTCACAGCGATTCGTTTGACACGTAGACTGCAATAAAGATACACACACACACACGAATGTGAAAATGGCCTATAGGGTTTGTAAAAAATACTATACTTAGTTTACAAGGAAAATATGTGAAGAGGCACATTGTCTATTTAGTGTAAACATGGGTCAATTTGAGCTTTATTGAATTGGGAGTGTTAATGATTAATGTGACCGATTTTTTGTTCTGAGAGTTGCACCTTTTTGCACTGCAACGTCTTTGCAACTCCTAATCACTTTTACAAACATGCTCGAGCTCACTTATCAGGTTACATACAGTTTGTAAACAATACACGTAGAAAAGAGGAGTCAAGCCAGCCAGCAGCCACGTGCATTAAGATTTAAATCAAGAAGAGGATTTTGCCTTGCAAACACGCAACTCTCTCAAGTCCTCACCAGGCTCCTGCAGACCAAACTGGTTACATGGGAAGCCCAGGATGACCAGGCCGTGCTGTGATAATTCCTCCATCAGTGCATTTAGGAGGGGGTACTGCAGACCGCGTGGGCACACGAATCAAGACTCTTAGACATGATTTAACTTCTCTTCAACCGCAAACGTAAACATTGCTGGATAATTCGTTCTGGAATTTCCTGTCCTATGCGTGGAGTAAATACCACTGGGTATTTGAGCGAGTAGAAAGAGGACTGGCCTTTGACTTAAAAGTTTACTGAAATATATTCTCCAGTGACATATAGTATTGGAAATAACAAATGATTGTGACTCAACGCATTGATATGGAAGTGTAGGAGGCCAGTCATTTGTACAGCTGCTTGTGCAATTTATAATGAATCCCCCCCCCCTCCCACTTTGCGTGACTTGTAAATGTGTTGCCTTTCGCAACTCTGCATGCATTTTTATGCTTTGTTTACATCATTGCGCGACCGAGACCTTGACATTATGCACACATTGCAGTCTATAAATGGAAGTGAAAAACTAAACATAAAAAACAATATTTCGCAAAATGCATTATTAATATAGTGTTATGTGAAAAACATTGTAAAAACTGTGATATGTACTATCAGCAATCGTGCTTATGTAATGGTAAAATACGAGAGAACGATTGCCAAGGCTTTGATGACGATTGCATACCCTTAGTCATTTCAGTGTATTTGTTCCATGCATAATCCCCGTTTAGTCAGTTTCCCCGGCTATTTTACAAGAGCGATCCGTGGTACGTGAGTGCAGAAACAACAAACATCAATAAAGCATGCCATAGAACAAATCCAGCGTCCTTCAAATCACACACGCCTGTCATCAACGATTGGTGTATCGTACGGATTTGTGAAACTCTGAAAAGCCACCGAGAGGTGCGTGGTGGCCAGGAGACATCGGCATCTAGAGGCAGGTTCAGTAACCCCGTATCTGTGACCCTTTGAGTGTCACGCCACATTTATCTTTTTTCCAAATACTCAAGTTTCGTCCCACACGCAAACCTCTCCTAAACAGAATTGGCCAAACCACTGCAATACTCTCCAAAAATATATAAACTGAGGTTTTCACAGATATTTTAAAAAATGATCTTGTGATTATAGCCGTTTCACAGACCAGTCAGGATTTTGTTCAGATTCACGATTGTCCTTCTGGAACAGATGAAATTCCTGTAATTAATGTGCAATTATCCTGTTGCACAGATGGCAATTTATCAGGATGTGTAAATCACCACAGAGGCTAACGTCGTGCCATTGTATTAGGCTACATATGAACAAAACAGTAAAACATTTTCAGGAATTTTGGGTTATGTTTAACAATCTGCAGAATTGCTCACAATGATGGTTATGAATATACATATATTGTAATACACATATTGAATGCTAACGTGATGTACAATTTTGTAACATTCATGACATCGATACGACAGGAGACGGAAACTGAAACATGATTTATGCCCGTGATGCCAGGTTACCATTTTTAAGCGGGAAAAAATAATTAACAATAAAAAAAACACAATTCAACTTCTGGTCTTAAATCAATTATATTTAAAATATATCTTAGAAGTAAAAAAACAAATTAAGATGTGCATTTTATCCATACTAATTTGAAAAATGTGCAAATAAAATGTACGTGTGTAAAACAGAGCAGTGAAAGCAGAGCACATGTTGTGGGATTCACAGGGCAAGCTCATTATATGCTCATGGGTCGAGTTATGAATGGCGGCAGTCACGTGATTGTGAAGCTCATGCGGATTCCTCCGGGGTTTACACGAGGATGCCGATTCAGGGGAAGTTGATGAGGTAGCTGATAAATAATCAGACGATTCGGATGGCCATTCCAACGAGGGTTACATTGTCATCATACAAAAATCGCGATGCCGTTGGGGAAACATTCACCAGTGGATAGACCAGGGGTCCTCAAACTTTTTAAACAGGGGGCCAGTTCACTGTCCCTCAGACCGTTGGAGGGCCAGACTATAGTTAAAAAAACTATGAACAAATTCCTATGCACACTGCATATATCTTATTTTGAAGTGAAGAAACAAAACGGGAACAAATACAATATTTAAAATGAAGAACAAGTAAAGTTAAATCAACAAACTTGCCAGTATTTCAATGGGAACTATGGGCCTGCTTTTGGCTAATGAGATGGTCAATGTCCGGTTCCATATTTGTCACTGCTAGTCGAAACAAGTGATGCAAGTGTGCATCCGTTAGTCTAGATCTGGTTGGAGATTTCAAATGTTTCATTCTGGAAAAAGTCTGTTCACAGACATAAGTACTGCCAAAGATGGTTGCCATTTTGAGTGCATGGTTCCTGAGATGAGGATATGTCTCAGAGGGGAGAGATGCATAGAAATGATGAAGGCTGCTTGACTTGAATGCGTCTTTCAGAGTCACAATTCTGCAGTTCAGCCAGTTCCATTTGGTAAATTGTATCCACATTTTCAATGTCAATAGAAAATGGGTTACGGAAAAGCTGTATGTCCTGTTCATGGAGATGAAGCTCTTTAAATCTAAATTGGAACTCCTTTACAATTTTTCCAGTGAATCCACACATGTTTTGTTTGGGAATTGCAACCAATGGTTTTTCCGCTAACAGATTTTGAGTTGTGGGGAGATGGCAGAAGTTTTCCTCCTTAACTTGTTTGATGAGGAGGCCTAATTTTACTTCAAATGCTTTGACATGTGATTGCATATCACAGAGGAGCTTCCCCTTTCCTTGAAGTTGCACATTGAAACTGTTGAGTAGCTCTGTTACATCTGTCAGAAAGGCAAGGTGCCATTTCCATTCTGCATCATTGAGCTCTGGTACTTCTTTGTTTTTTGAAAGCAGAAAAGCTGTAATCTGTGGAAGTAAGTCATAGAAACGTTTCAAAACTCTCCCTCGACTCAGCCAACGGACTTCTGTGTGGTACAGAACATCTTCATAGTCAACATTTAGTTCAGACAGAAATTCCTGAAATTGTCTGTGGTTTAGTGCATGAGCTCTAATGAAGTTAACACAAGATACCACAATTTTCATAACAGAGTTCCACTTCAGTGATTTACTACACAGCGCTTGTTGGTGGATGAGGCAGTGTATGGCTATTGGATGAGAATGGTTATGTTTGTCCATCTCTTGGTTAATGCGAGCAATTACTCCTTTCTTAGACCCCACCATGCTAGGAGCACCATCAGTTGTCACACTGGCTAGTTTAGCCCAATTCAGCTCCAAACCATTCACAGTTTGGCAAACCTTTTCATAGATATCCTCTCCTGTAGTTGTTCCTTTGATGCTTTGCAGTGCAGCAAGCTCTTCTGTGACTTCAAAATAGTCATTCATCCCACGAATAAAAATTAGAAGTTGTGCAGAATCACGAACATCATTGCTTTCGTCGAGTGCCAAGGAAAAATAGGAAAGTTTTTTTTGTGGAGTTTTGCAAATGCTGATGCAAATTGTCTCCCATTTCTTCAATCCTCCGTGTAATTGTAGGTCCTGAAAGACTCACTGTACTAAATAAATAGGCCTTCTCTATACACATCTCTTTGGCAACAGAAAGAAGGCATTCTTTAACAAATTCTCCCTCCACGAATGGTCTGCCAGTGCACGCTATTAGCTTGGCAACTTGAAAACTTGCTCGCAGTGATGAAATATTTAGCTGCTTCTGCTTCACAAAAGTATTTTGCTGAGTTGTTAATGTAAATTTCAGTTTTAATATTTTATCTTTTCTCACTTCTCCGACCAAACAATCATATTTATCTTTATGTTGAGTTTAATAGTGTCGACGTAAATTGTATTCTTTGAACACAGACACTATATTCTGGCATATCAGACACACAGCTCTTTCCTTGTACTGCATGAAAAAGTAATCATAAGTCCACTGTTCTTTGAATATCCTACACTCCGAGTCAATTTTTCTCTTTCTTGACATCAGTTTCCTAGGGAGTCAAAATTGCTATTAGTAAAATACCAATATATATACAGCGCTACAAAAACAATATACCAGCAATAACTTTGCCCACACAGAGACATACAGACTGCACTGCCCATCAATGCAGTCTGATTGGGGGAACTCCGCTTTTACCCCAGGCTTACACTGGTGCGGGTGCCATTAAAAAGTTAATACACCTGCAGTTTTGTTCACAGATCGCAGAACATCCCCAGCACACAGGAATATCACTGGAAGTGGAGCCGAGGGAAAAGTGAGGGAGCTGAGGGAGGGAGAGCCAGTCAAGCACAGCCAGGGGAGGGCTGGCAGCCTTAGGCCTGGGGGGCAAGTCCAGTCAATTGGCCCATTGAACCATTCACCAGCGCAGCCCAATGAGTGCCCACCGCCGCAGCTCAATCAGTGCCCACCGCCGCAGCTCAATCAGTGCTCACCAGCGCAGCCAAATCAGTGCTCGCCACCGCAGCCCAATCAGTGCCCACCACCACAACCCAATGAGTGCTCACCAGCGCAGCCCAATTAGTGCTCACAAGCGCAGCCCAATTAGTGACCATGGGCTGGATAAATGTCCTCGGCGGGCCGCATGTGGCCCGCGGGCCATAGTTTGAGGACCCCTGGGATAGACTATGGCCGAAGATGATGATAATAATGGGGCACTTATCTCGTTGATAATTATAATCTATCTGAAACGTAGTGATCTAAGGCTTTTAAAATTATTAATACGGTGCATAATTTACTAAGAGTTGCCATTAGAACACCCTAACGCTAGTGCAGTGTTTCAAAACACTTGTTTTGGCCAGTGGACCACCCAGGTGGATGCAGGGCCCACCCAGAAACCACACTTCTGGTGATAAAACGCATTAAAATTATCTCTAACTTCCAGCAATACAAAGTGATTCACATAAAACATGTTGGGTTTTTTTACGCAGCAATAAGATTTTTTTTTATCAGAGGGGAGAATTAATATTTTATGGTTAGGGTGGTTTAATCAGGATAGTTTTGCCCAACTTCTTTTTTTTAATACCATAAGTTAAATATTAATTAATGTCTGAAACAAACGGGATAAACGTTGTTAATATTACCCGCGTTTGCATCACAGCCCCGGGGCCCACCTGGAGGACCGTCACGAGACCGCACTGCCCTAGTGGATCACTGTTTGATGGCTATTAATACGATTATTCTTAAGATTCAATAATCATTACTTACAGTATATTATGTATGTTGAACTTCTTTCGCGCCGTACGTAGCCGACCGATGGTCATCTATTCGTATTGAGATGACGATTTAAATTATTCAGACGCAGTTGCGAGTCAGGCGATTCAGATCACTGCTGTACTTTTATACTCATTATTATGCGGATACAGTGCTTATTATGATCGATTCTGATAAAGATGACGTCGCAGATTCAGGAATTCCGATGCTTCCGATGACAAAGACGCCGGACTCGGATGCTGAGAAGGCAAACCATTATTGAGATTGTTCCGACGGACAGGTGTGTGGCAGAGGTGTGGACTCGAGTCATGTGACTTGGACTCGAGTCAGACTCGAGTCATGAATTTGATGACTTGCGACTCGACTTGGACTTGCATAACAATGACTTTGTCCCACCTATGAGATGTGGACTCGAGTCATGTGACTTGGACTCGAGTCAGACTCGAGTCATGAATTTGATGACTTGCGACTCGACTTGGACTTGCATAACAATGACTTTGTCCCACCTCTGGTGTGTGGACAGGTGAGTGGACGTGTAAACAACGCTTTCGCTCTCCCAAGCACGCACCTGCGTCCTCGTGAGCCCTCAGAAGGTGGCCACGTTGACGACGAGGGTGGTGCGGCCCCGGTACCGCTCGAGGGGCACGGGACGCCCGTCCATCGAGAGCGGGCAGAAGCTGAACAACCCACCCGGGGGGGTCGCGCTCGCGTTACACGGGGCCCGCTGGGCCTCCACGAGGCTGCGGGGCTCCCCCGTGAGCAGCAGCAGCAGCAAGAGTGCGGCCAGGTTCAGGGCCGGCGGGAGTGGCCTCCCGGGACGACGACCCATTGCTGCCTCTGTGCGCAAGACCAATGAGGTGGCCATCACCACCACCACCACCCGATCCCCGAAACCCCCAGTGGATCGCTGGCGGCTAAGCCCCCCACTCGGCGATGTAGGCAGACTCGGTAGCACCCACTTAGAGATTGCCAGTCAAGCCATACAACGCCATGCGATCATTGTTAGAAGGGCTCCTGCAGGGCTCGAGCACAATTTAGCGATGGGCGTCGCTGCCTTTCCCCCGTGCAGGGACGCGCACGCGTGGAGCGATCGTCGTCGTTTACCACATCGCGTCTGGCGTGTCGCTTTGTTGCTTAACGTTGTGTCGTCGCCATCGTGTGGCCATGCACCACCCGGCGCCTCTCAAATGTCCCCACGCTAATTGCCCCTATTAACGCCCAGCGCTCATGGAGGCGAGGGTCAAAGTGGATCGCGCAAGAGAAAGTATTCATCAAACTCCCCAAAACCCACTTTGGGGTCGGCGAGGTGGCCAGGACAGACAGTGTGGATTCTTGAATCCACCTGTGCGGATGCGTGCGCGTTCATCCCCTCCTGGTGCGAGGGTATTCGCCCAGCGCTCATTTGGTCAAATTGAGCAATAACATGCAGCAAGAATGTTTGAAACACCCAATTCGTGTGTACTGCATTAAATACAACTCGACTGTATAATGCGCCAACGCATGTACACGCTGGTAAATAGCTTATTTAGATTCTACCAAAAGTCCAGCCTAGCAAATCGTGTTGATGTCAGCGGGCTGTCAACATTGGTTAAATGAAGACAATGCTGCAGCAATAAGCGATCGCTACTTCAGTGCGGGAAGGAGAGGCAATGAAACGCATTAGGACACACGGCAAAAGACTTCGAGAAAGAAGACGTGCAAACAGCGTGGTTATCGACACCAAAGCGACCACCAAAAATAGCTTTTAAATTATTTTTTAAAATCAAATCAACAATTTTCACACGGCGATACAAACGTGAAATCTCCCATCACAGGGGCGTTTTACACTCCACGTTGAAGACGAAAACCGCGCGTGCAGCAGTCACGACCGTTCTCCCCTGCATTCACAACGCCCGATTCATTGCAATATTTAACAAAAAACCCCACCGCTTCCACACACACGCAAGACGATGCAGCCATTAGACGACTGTGCCATTTAGACGGAGAAAATCATCGCTGCGCCGTTCACTACGATCAATAATAAACATTTTCTCTCCGTGCTGAACAACATTTTTTTACCCCAAAATATTGCTCCAAGCTCAGCCGCCAGCAGCAGCTGCGACCGCCTCTGTCACGTGGCTACCCGCCGCACGCGCGCTTTAAATACCCCATGACGTCATCCCGCCGACGATCGCTGACACGGGAGCCGTCCGCCCGTCGGCTCGCGTTACGTCACTTTTCTTGCGCGCGCCGTGAGACGTCATTCTGGCCCGCCCGGTGACATACCCGTTGTGACGTCATACGGCTCTCGTGATATGAATGCGTGTATCCCTTGCCCATCAGGTTGCATAACCTTTGTGACGTCATACAATGCGGACCGTAATGGAATATCTACATGACGCCGTACCTGTTACATTTGGATTGTTTTAATTGTAAAAAAAAATTTCCCGCCGCCTTAACCGATTTTAAAAGTTCAATTGATATTTTTTTCGACGGCGCCTGCTTCTGACAGCAATTAAACATATGACGTCATCACTGGCTGTAGGCGTTGGCCATTGTCCACCAAAACGAGCAGACGATGTGCGTTGCAGTCAGCCACAGATACATTGGGAACAGGAACTCAGACTCGTCCAGCCTCTCTTAAATAAGTTACGTTGGGATGTATTGCTATCTCAATCGGCTTTAATGTGGTTAAGTAAAGAAAGTGGATAATGGATCATGAATGGGCATGCTCTCACCTGGCTAACCTGAGTGCAGAATCTTGTTTAATTTGTAATTAATCTCAATGGCTGTCTGCCGAAGAAGATGAACCAACAAGATAATTAATCTCAATTGGCTCGCGCTTTAAACAAAGAGATTGATTACATTAAATGGAGAATCTCAGCGGGGTCTTACCTGCAGGCTAAAGCGTCTTGGCAGCTGGTCTCAGTGGGCCCTCATCTGCTAGATTAAGGACAACATTCAGAGACCTCAAAATGGGCTGTCACTTTGGTTAAATGGTGTCACTCACCACAATGCATATCGATGGGCTCTAATATGATTACATTAAGGGCATCATTCACAACGAGACATTGGATCTCAAAGGGCGGGAGGATACCAATGAAGAGATAATTAATCTCGGTAAGGCTCACACCTGGGTCAAAACAAGAATGCCAATTGCCAACAAAACCCAAACAGCTCTCACCTGGGCAGAGGATTTGAATGAAGAAGTTAAGGAAGGTCAATGAGCTCATGATTAAAACGATAATTTAAAGCCTTTGATATCGCTATCCTACAAGGGGAATGAGTACATCACACGTTGCAGGGTTGTCACAAGATTATGATACTTGACATTGATTGCAAGCCCCCTCCCCCCACCCCTGTACTGTGGCAGGGCCCCCACTGCCGAATGCTGACACCTCCGCCACTGGTACATTCTATATTGTCATGATTACATGAAACTAGAACATGTACTTATGTAATAATAATACAATGATTGCATTTAATTTTGTAAATACAATAATTTTTGTTTTACTTTGCACAACATCCCAAAGGTAGTTTTCAATTGCCTTTGCACATGTATACAAATGCATGCGATACATGGTTCGTTATTTACACTGCAAAGTCGGCATACATATGCATTGCAGAAAAATATACACGATTGTGTTTAATGGGACCAGATGAAGACATGTTTAAGACACAAATACTTTATTGTGAGTAACAAGTCAGTGATCTATGTTCCATTATCACTACAATTATTTAACCATAAATTACGCATTTCAATGTAGCCCACTAAAGCAGGATTTTTAACAAAGCAAAGTGAAATAAGCAAACAGAAATGACCCTTTTACCTAAATTGAAATGCCCACAAGTGGTAATGTTTTTTTGTTTAATTTTTTTTACAAACAGACGCGCGCTATAGTGTGTGTGGGGGGGGGGGTCGTGGTGGTGGTGGGTGGTGAGCAGGCGTGTTTTTGATTCACAGACAGTGACCACAGCTCAAGGGACGGTGGGAAGTGCGGTTATTAGTCATAAAAACTAAGCTCTAAAAAAAACCCTACGGTTCAATTTTGGGAATTTTGGTTTTTTAGGCACTTTCCAATCTTTTTCTGGACAAATAAAAGTACAGAACTTGCTCCACTTTTTGAAGTTATAGGAAAAATATATATTGTACTTTACACACAAACTATGAACTTCCACTTGAGCCGTAATGTACTCTTGATTTTTTTTCCATTTTTGCCTGCACGTTAAAACCATAGTTGCTTGGAATGAACAGCCCTTACCCATGTTTTGATATTCCATCCGAAGATGACCAAGTTTGGAAAATTATTTTCTTCGAGATTATTACCTTGTCAATGCCAACATGTTGACAGGCGGCTAAACCAACAGCTGCATTGACGTAAAGTACACATGTAAAATAAAATAACAAGTCCTATTTGAGTTGACGTTGGTTAAAATGAAGCATTACTCAGAATGGGACAGGTAACCCATGCAAACTTCTGTGTGTCCTGGGAGTAAGTGGGGGCTGGCTTACTGCCATCAAGTGCGTGGCCAACCAAAATGTGCACTTTCTGTCTCTTGTATTGACCCCAAAACGCAGTTTATTTTCCTTCTCATTAAAATTAAAGAGATGAATGCTTTTGTATAAGAGAAATCCCAGCCACTGAAAATAAGTCCACAGAACGCACAAGTAACTACGCAATTTAGTTATACAGTATAAGTGAGTTATCGTACATACATCTTTTTAATGTAGAAGTGCATGCAGCAGGCATGATAATTGGCAATTTTCTCAAACGTAATTTCGTCCCTTTAAATAGTGCTTCAGCGCTTATCGTGTGTATACTGGCGATTTGAACGATGAAAACTCAAATACTAGCATTGTTTACAGCTGATTTTGTGATGGCAGCGTTTGCATTCTTCATATACAAGGTCTCAGTTTTGCAAATAAGTGCTGAATATGCATATTTTTTCATAATTGTTTTGTTAAACTTGTTTTTCGGTATTTTAAAACAAACCTTTTTTGTTTGTGAGATTTATACAGAATGAGTGTCACGGTGCATGGCATCACTACAGTACATTCAATGGCAACTCCTATGTACATGTTTGTGTTTACATTGTGTGCCAATGATGGCCATTTAAGTTAAGAAGTTAAGAGGGGTGGGGGACATAATAAGCTCAAGGAAGTAATGACCTCCATGCCAAGGCTGCATCAACATAATTGTTACAAGCAATAACATGGCAGTCTTATATACAGGATTGTGTGATTTGTCTGCCCGATCCCAGGCCAGTAATCTGCAACGCCTCCCGAATACGCAATACAATACCATACATCATTTAGCCCAGCTAAATTACTGTGCTCTAATAAAGCATAACAAGTTTTAGTAGTAGTAATAAGTTATAATTTTATTCTTTTTTCAAAATCACCTTATAACATACCAATGTGGCGGTGGATTAAAATTAATGGGTTTTACGACCTTCAAAACTTGTTTGACAATTTTTTTCCCCTTTTTTATTGAACTTTTTTTACAGGAAAGTGATTCACAAAAAATAAAAATGTTTCAACAAGAAAGAGTGTCTTTGGCTGAAAATTAAACATGGAAATTTAAAATAAAGCATTTTTGTTTGTTTGTTGCATCATGCAGTGCATTAAATGGTAACTCTAATCCAGTTCGGGCCACACCCAACGCAGCATTGCTCAAGGCCTCCCCAAGCCACTCACAATCTGCACTCACCAAGGATCACAATCATCTCTCCCCCTCTACACGTTTGATTTTTTTTTACTGCACGAAGTCGCCTTCCAGTCTCGTGTGGCACATTTCCAGAATCCCTCTCCAAGCTGTGTGGCCCTTCCTCGCTCCGTGGAAGCTCCACTTGGACAGTCAGTGCTGCGGTTTTGCACCGTTACTCTGTTACGATATCGAGCAGAAAGGACAAACAAAGGCAGAATTTTATTACATTCATACGAATGTAAAGTCCATTTTTTTTACAGAATCACTGTGAGAAATGCAAATACATCCGTTGCAATTATATATGCAATATAAAATTAGATTAATAATTATTTTGTTACGCTGTATCCTTTCTTATACGAGGGGAGCAAACTTATTGTAAATTGTCAGCACCTTCTGACAATAAACCTAATCGCACATACAATATCAGTACAGCCAACGCATGCATATTTCGACAATGTTTCACATGTGGATATGTACAGATCTTTTCAATCTAGAATCAGAATCTTTGTTAAGACTGGAAGAATCCCATGAGCTATGGAGCTCTGTTCCCCAGACGTCCAGTAATCCATCGTTAAAGAAGGGCCTCCTCCCATAGTGCGGGACTGTTGTGGTTATTTGACCATACTTCACCATTCTAGTCAGTGGGGGTTGGTGATGGCTAGTAGAATATATGTGGGAGCTTAGAAGTACAACAGTGGATTTAGGTTGACTGCCATTTGCTGACCATAACATAGCCACTTAGCCGACAACGCCTGCAATGCACAAGGGTCACTTATCCAAGCACTAATCCAGGCACAAAACCTGCTTAGTATTCAAGATCTGACGAGATCGTGAACATTTCTGGTGCTTTTGGTCACACACACTATATTCATATGTGGAGAGAGTAATTTAACTAAAAGATGTCAGCTCAAACCCCAGACTACCCAGTAGGCATTTTCTGAGATTCTTTTTTAGAGTTCACGCCCCTGGTTGAATGGGCTCACTGGGCTGTTGAAAAGAGCACGCAGTGAGCACATCTTTTGATCGAAGCCAACGTAGGCATTGCAAACCTGTTTGCATACCAAAGTCGACGTTGAATAATTGTGATGGGCAGGGGAGTACGGCGTTCCAGCATCGGATGGACTCGCGGCCCAGACAACGCTGCTTACCTGTTCCACCAATCCAACGTGAACTTTACAAACAGTAGCGTAAGCTGCTTGCACGCTCCAGTTTGCAGGCAGTACAAATGCAGCCAGGCTCGTTGGGCCAGTGGGGGTCCAGGGCACCGGGGTTATGAAGAGGGGGGGCATTGGATAGAGGACCCCAATAGATTATTGCACCAGGGCCCATGTTAACCACACTACGCCACTGCCTTAAAATGTTTGCAAAGCCTATGCTATTGCCACGTGTTTATGATCCAGCTGCAAAGGCCCACAGAGCGTTTACCTTGTGAACACTTTTTTTGACCTTGGCAGCATTTACTATCTTTCTCACACCCCCAAAATGCACCTCTGTCCTCTCACCCTGAATGATCGTTTTGGTGACGACCTTTGTGACAATGTGATCATCGGCACGGCTCTGCAGAGGGCGGAATTTCGAGGGGGACAAGACATAGAATAGAGCAGAGTTGTTAATCACGGGGGACAACACTGAGCAGGAGGAATGGAACAAGGCTGGATTACGATAAACATTTTTCCACATTTAATACATTTTCTACATTAATTTCCTTCACCTACCAGTCTTTTTTCCAAGATTGTCCTGCTTAGAATATTGTTCTAAATCCTATTTGACAATATTTTTCATGCACTTAACTGAAAATCACGTGGAAGGGAAACTAGAGAACCCGGGGAAAGGCATTAAAACTCCAAAACATTGCGATGATACATCAGCGCTGCACTTGTTTTACAGAGTCCTAGTTGAGTTCCACTGCTCCTCAGGTAGGCATCACACACACGATGCCGTGTGATCCATCAACCCTGCCCCTGCCCAAGTATCCTGGACACCAACCTCAAGGGATTATCCTGGGTAAAATATTTTCTAGAACAAAACATAAAAGTTTAACACGTAGGCTTTCGCAACCAATGTCATCCATAATGTAGGTTGTTTTCGGTTTGATCGCGTAAATGTGAATGTGTCGTTAAACCCACCAGCACCCACATAAACAGAACATGCCAATTTGTTCCTAGTACAGCACACACCCGTGTGTTGGAGAACACATCCATAACATTTACAATTTTCTCTCCAACACCCCGGTGTGCTGTGCTAGTAACGAATTGGCATGTTCTGTTTACGTGGCAAACCTTACTAATTGGCTGTGTCAGGTGGTGCTTAACGACACATTTATATTTACGCGATCTAACCCAAAAAAATATTATGGAAAACATAAAATAATCCAAAGTTTTGTATTAAAGCTGTGCACCGTCACATCCAACTCATTGAACAAATGACTACACCATACAATAAAATACAACAGGCTGCTGCATCAGCCTGGTGGAAGCATGACCCCAGAAACAAGAAACTAACGCAAAAGCAAAAATCCACACCCAAAAATCACTTGAGCAAAAAAACGTAAACTGCCTAAAAAAAAGGTGGAAAATTCGAATTGCCTAAAAAAACATCTGTTCCTGCAGAGCTAGATACAGAATGAAGGCTTCAGCAAGGAAGGGTGTTTTATACCGTGAGGGGTCCTTCGAGCCCTGCGTTCAGGCTTCCGGCCTGCATCCTGGCGTAAGCGTCAGGGTCCGTGGCCTGCGTGATGACCTCTTCCCTCACTGAGCCGTCGGGGGCAGTGACGCGGCGAATCAGTTTGCGCGTCACCTGGCCACCGCAGCGAGGCCACGTTGTGATTTAGAGCAAGCATTATGCAAATTTAAATCTTGGGGATTGTTTATGTTGATGAAGCTACTGTAATGCACACGACAGTGTTTTTGTTACAAAGCTCAACTGCAAAATCATAAAACCGGTGATAATTACATTTCCAAGCTGAGGGTACACTGAAAGACAATCCCAACTTGAACAAGCGCTAATCAACACGGGTAGAGCACGACATTGTAACTCTGGTAACAAATCCAAGTAAACATCAAAACACGGTGAAAATGTTATGTATGTATGAATAACGAAACAGTGGCACGCCGGCATGATAAATGCAATGAATAGAAAGGATGTTACTTTTCGAGTGACGAGGTTTCCCTGTTCGTCGGTAAACTCTTCCACACACACAGGCCCAGCAGGGAGATCCAGCGGCTTGTCGCCCTGCGGCCATGTAAGACAGGACTTGCGGGGTTGAACAGGTCTCACCCACAACAAAGAGGCGCATTTTGCTTGCCAATGTTACCCGCATCAGGGGCACCGTGAATTACGTAATACGGCAAGCCATTTTTTAATATAAATCCTCAAAGTATCCCTCAATTCGTATTTAATCCAAGCTCATGCATCACTTTCAAATGCGTGGATGAAAATGAACGAGTAAAGTAATGGAGACAGGGAACTGAAAGTTCAAAACGAATCATGCAAGGGGTCATGGTGCAATGTCTATGTTGTATGGAATGTAAAGATAGGACATATACCGTACTAATGATTATATTATGAAAATATCTTCTTGGTTCTTTCGGTAAAGTCACGTAGAAGGAAAATAATAAAATAATAAAAATAAAACATAATAAAATAATTCTCACGACGTTTCGGCCACAACGCAAGCAGCCGTCTTCAGGTGGAGAACAGGTCTGTCAAGTAGACAGAGTCTGAATGGCACGCCCCAGGCTTGGAGCGACTATTTATGCTGGGATGGAGGAGCGAAGAGTGCTTTGACAAAATAATTTGCATATCAAGAGGAATTTAGCATATTTATGGGAAATGCAGATATGCGATTAGTACTACTTGTGAAATGCGTAGGAGGTTTGGCGAGGGGTTTAAAGTCATTATGCCCTTTGCATTATGCAGGATTAGAAGTATCAAAGGGAGGGAGTAAGGTTAGAATTAATAAAGGGAAGGAATGTTAATAATATGGCGTCGCAGCAACTAATATGCTTATTGACTATACATTGTCATATTACACTATGTTTTATTCTACCCACTCAACTGTATACCACACTGCTATATATTCACTATAAAATTACGATACTATATTTTACCTTATACATTGTATTAAACATTACACTTTAATACTATTTATTATTATATATGCTATACACTATACCATTAACCGTCGCGTGAAAGGTACTAAGAGGATGCAACGAAATATGTCAATGGGAGAGTGATGGTAGGAAGCTTGCAGCGAAGCAAAGAATCCATTCCCTGCGGAGAATACAAGATATATAGTCAATGTCAGTGAGTGGAACGCGGTCTGAAAGTCACCGTAAACGTGGACACAATCAGTTAAGATCCGAAATGGTTTATTACGTCCTTCCAATGATTGCTGAGCCAGAATCCATCTTCTCGGTTGAAATTGTCTCTGTGTTTGTATATGTGGATCGCCTCATGGACGAATCTCTTATGGTAGCCGGATGGCTTGCAGAGAACCTCTGTCTTGGAGAAGTCAATATCATGTGAGCCCACTGAATTGTAACAGTGATCTGCCACGGCTGAGGTGTTTGTCCTACCGTGTTTCAAATCTGCTTTATGTTCACGGATGCGGTCCGAGACATGTCGTTTGGTTTCTCCAATGTAACTGCTACCACAGAGGCAACTTAGTTTGTAAACGCCAGGGTACTGTATGTCTGGAACCACGTCTTTTACAGACGGGACCAGATCACGGATTTTATGTACTGTGTTGAATCGGACCTGGATCTTGTGTTTTACCAGGATTTTGGAGATCTTTTTTTGTAACCCCAGCAATGTAGGGTAAGGTGATGGTTTTGAAAGGCTCCTCAACAGGATCCTTCTTGGTGGTTGGAGTGATGGCTTTACAGATTGTGTAGTCGGAGTAACCATTAGCCTTAAGAGCTTGGCATATGTGTTTGAGTTCACTGGCAATGTGTTCCTGGTCGGAGATGCATTGGGCTCTATGGTGTAGAGTCTTGATGAGGGAATTCTTCTGGGATGGATGGTGGTGGGAATCCGGTTTTAGGTAAGCATCCATATGGGTGGCTTTCCTGTAGACAGAGTGGCTCATTGAACCATCAGGTCTCCTTTTAATAAGGACATCCAAAAAGGGAAGCTTGCCATCTTTTTCGACTTCCATGGTGAATCTGATGGCTGGGTGTATGGAATTGATGTGGTCAAGGAATTGGTCTAGAGCAGGTCGGCCGTGTGGCCAGATGACAAAAGTGTCATCTACATACCTCTTCCATAAGGTCGGGCGTAGAGTGGCAGTCTGGATGGCGTCAGTCTCAAATTTCTCCATGAAGACGTTGGCTACAACCGGAGATAGGGGGGGGCCCATTGGGGTGCCCTCAGTTTGTTTGTATAAAGTTCCATTCCAGGTGAAGTATGTGTTGGTTAAGCAGTGTCTCACCAGGGGGGTACCCCAGTATCCAGTCCTTGATGAACCAAGTCTTCAATGATTGCGATGGTGTCAGGTACAGGAACTTTGGTGAATAAGGAAACCACATCAAAACTGACAAGCAGGTCGCCTGGGGACAGGGAAATTCCCTTGATTGTCGATACCAGATCAGTAGAGTTTAGTACCGCAGAGGTGGTTTTTCCAGTGAAAGGCCGCAGGATTTCAGACAAAAAGCGAGCCAGTTTGTAAGTGGGGGAGTTGATAGTAGAGACAATGGGACGAAGAGGTGTATCTTCTTTATGTATCTTTGGCAAGCCATATAATCTTGGTGGCAATGTATAAGGTAATATATAGTATCATAATTGTATAGTGAATTTACAGCAGTTTGGTATACAGTTGGGTGGGTAGAATAATACATAGTGTAATATTACAATGTATAGTCTAAAAGCATATTAGTTGCTGCGGCGCCATATTATTAACATTCCTTCCCTTTATTAATTACTCCCTCCCTTTGATACTGCTAATCCTGCATAATGCATGGGCATAATGACTTTAAACCCCTCGCCAATCCTTCTACACATTTGACAAGTAGTACTAATCGCATACCTGCATTTCTCATAAATATGCTAAATTCCTCTTGATATGCACTCCGCAGGAAATGGATTCTTGCTCCGCTGCAAGCTTCCTACCACCACTCTCCCATTGACATATTTCGTTGCTTCATCTTAGTACCTTTCACGTGACGGTTAATGGTATAGTGTATAGCATATTATATAATTATAAATAGTATTAAAGTGTAATGTTTAATACAATGTATAAGGTAATATATAGTATCGTAATTTTATAGTGAATATATAGCAGTGTGGTATACAGTTGAGTGGGTAGAATAAAACATAGCGTAATATGACAATGTATAGTCAACAAGCATATTAGTTGCTGCGGCGCCATATTATTAACATTCCTTCCCTTTATTAATTCTAACCTTACTCCCTCCCTTTGATATTGCTAATCCTGCATAATGCATGGACATAATGACTTTAAACCCCTCGCCAAACCTCCTACGCATTTCACAAGTAGTATTAATCGCATATCTGCATTTCCCATAAATATGCTAAATTCCTCTTGATATACAAATTATGTTGTCGCTCCAAGCCTGGGGCGTGCCATTCAGACTCTGTCTACTTGACAGACCTGTTCTCCACCTGAAGACGGCTGCTTGCGTTGTGGCCGGAACGTCGTGAGAATTATTTTATTATGTTTTATTTTTATTACTTTATTATTTTCCTTCTACGTGACTTTACCGAAAGAACCAAGAAGATGAATCCCTGTAGTCACGAAAGATTTAAATCGAAATTATGAAAATACTTTAGGCGTACAATTAAACAGTCCCACATTCTGCAGGCGTCTGTGCCTGGTCATGATAAAGGTGACGTTTCAACTTTTATGTTTTTTCTCAAGAAAGTCGAAACTAAAGCGATGAAGAAGAGTTGGCAAGGGTCATAAGACCACATTGCTGAGTGGCTTGGTAAATAGACATTGCACTGTCTTACACAGGTTACAAATGATATATGCAGTATACCTTTTACAGGTGCAAAGTATCATTGTTTATTTTATAAGTGAGTACATAAAAATTAGCATTTAAAATAAGCCCAAAATGTGGATGACACAACTATTTGTTATTCTTGTGGTCTAAGGACTTAAGAAAGTAACTACGGTATACTGTATACAATGTCTTCTTAAAACATTCTTTAAAATTTTAAGTAAAATGCTGAAGAAAACAAATCTCAATCCAAGGGACAAACATCACAACAAATTGCACAGCACTGCAAGGCGTTCTTAAAATCAGAGCACTTGTCCACCTTAAGCAAGCAAAGAGAGGTTCAAAATGTTCTTGGAACAAGCCTTTAAAACAACAAAAAAATAATCGACACTGATGCGGGTTGCACATCTATGCAGACGCACAGTATATACACACACACATATACTAATGCTACCTGCGCCGCAGGATACCTGAACAATTACACGTCGGCGGATCACCCTGGTGGTGACCGTCTGCTCCTCCTCCGAGCCAGAGCCGGAAGCGGACTGGGGTGCGGATTGAGAGGGGGGGGCGTCGGGCGCGCACGCGGGCACTGCACCACTGCAGTCTCTCTGCGCGCACGAGCGCACCCCCGAGGTGGAGGGCGAGAGGACAAAGCAGAGCAGCGTCACACACGCAGCCGCCACCGCCGCCACCACGAGCGGCAAGGAAAGCAGCTGCCTCAGGAGGAGCATGGCGAGCGCCCAAAGCATCGTCCTCTCCGCGCCGGCCCACGGCGGTGTGTCCAGCCGGCAGCGAGAGATCGAGAAGAGAAACCGCCGCCGTCACCTCCTCCTGCTGCCGCTCGGGACACGGCGTCCCCGGGGCTAAAAATGACCGCCAAACCGGGCACGCTGCCCCCCGCAACCCCTCCTTCTCGGGGGGGGATGGCCAATGGCCGCCGCATGAGGATCATCACTTGCAGGCAGGTGGGGAGGCTTTACAAAAAAATATGCCTTAAGCATCGCAGCTTTTTTATTTTTAGCCGTTCTCTCTGCACCGCAGGCAGCTTAATCAATGTCACGTTATCCGTTTCATTCCATGGCAGCGATTTACGAGGGAAAAACTGCCAAAGAGGGGAGTCTCGAGAAAAGGTGAAAGCAACGGTAGCATTGGTGGTGCTGTGCGTCCAACCTGCCCCTGTAAAGACGCTGGTGTCACAACCCAGAAATATTTTCATTTTACTTCACTCAATAATAATAATTTCAGAAAAACATAAAATATAAACATGATCCTAGGTCGTACATTCCCAATGCCGCGCAAAGACCCTGAAATATACGTTAAAAATAAGAAAGATTAAAATGTAGTATACGTTTGTGATCAGCAGTGCAACTAATTTATTTTACCAATTGAAAATAATCTGCCGAAAAGAGACCACTATTCATGCCTTCTAAACTCTGGAGACAACGGCATATCTTCCCTGACAAGACACGATACAATATTTCCATTGAGCCCAAGCATATGAACAAAATTTGTTACACATCAAGTTAAGCTAGATTTATTGCGATTCCAATGCAAACCGACATTTGATACGGGAAGCAATTTCATTTCACGGAGACATATACTAAAGTGTCAAGTGGACTCCATAATGAGACTGCCAAAACCATATCCATAAAAACGGTTCAGTGTTATTATTAAATTCCCACTTGCAGCTCTATTTTATGTCAATACTAATGCTAACGTGTTACATTCCTCCGTAGGTCTCGGCCAGCAATGCCACTTAACAGCAATTCGTCTTGCCAACGAAGGAAATAGGCAAGAGATCAGGACACACGATGACACACTATTAGCCACGGAGAAGTTTAATTCAAAGCCCACAAATCGAAATATGATTCCTTTCCCCACAGTATTCAAGGAGCAGTTTATTGCACACCCGCGCAATTAACCACAGCTTCCCATACAATTCACACGCAATCCGTTGTCCCTGTGTGTGTGCCGGGCAAACTGTAAACCCTGCGTTGGGTTCTGCTGCATCTGACTGTGGTGAAAAAAAAAGGGGGAAGTCAAAACGAAAAATATTTGAAACTATTTTTTTATTTTACCAGGTAAGGCTCACTGAGCTATAGAGCTCTTTTTCAGAAGCAACCTGACCACAAATGATAGCTCAGCAAAGCGTCTCATGAAGTGGAAATTTATAGCAGCCAAATACTCTAAACGCATGTTTCAAATGTCGAAAGTAAATACCGGAGGACCCGGAGAACAATCCACGTGACCACGGGGAGAGAGACATGCAAACTCTAAATATACAACAGGCGTCAGGGTCGGGATAGAACCCATGACCTCTATACCAGGCGAGGTAGTTAACATCTCGCCACCCGCGGTGCGACAAGTCAGATACCAAATGGCCGGCAGGGCTTATGATACAAAGTGCAGTAAGTGAGTTATAATCTCGGCCTGGCGATGCCGCTAGGGAGCGGCGAACTGAGGTAAGACTGCACCTTCACGGGACCTGGGACCTCCTCCTTCACATCGTGAAGCTGTGACGATGGCACATGCGCCACCGGACACACACCACGCACTGTATTTGCTATTATTACGATTGCCTTTTTTTACCAAGGAAGGCCTCGCTGAGTCTCAGGACTCTTTTTTTCAGGAGGGTCCTGCCAAGTGTTTCGCAGTCGTAGGTGATAGTTACGTGTAATGCCAATTGGGTAATTTGTAGGTAATTCTCAGCATTGGGAAGTTTAGCTAATACCAGTTACATTGTATAATATTTGTTGCTTTGGGAGAAAACTGAAGAACCCACAGGAAACACATGCAGAGCAGGGGGAGAACATAAACAACTCCAAAAGGAAAGGCGCTCCAAGGCATGAATCAAACTCGGGTCCTTCTTGCCATGAGGCAAAAACGTCACCACTGCGCCACCCTGCCTCCCATTGCTACCCTTCTTACTGAATTCAACTCGGGTGAGAGGTCAAGTCAAACTATACCTCTCTGCTGCTGGGAGCCCCGGGTTTTCCATCCATGGCGTGAAGCCCTCTGCCCGGCCCGTCCGTCTCCAGGTGTTTGTGAGATCCCAATGGCTTGGTCTGTCCCACCACCAGCTTCTCAGCCTCGTCTCTCCTCCGCACACTGCACGGTCATGCGAAGTGGCAGGGAAGCATCTTAGAGTTACTTACAAACTGCCAGCGGCAAGAGTTTAAGCTCTACTTCACCGGAAGCACCCAAGCGATCCGTGCTGTTGACTCCTTGTCCCTGCTCAAGTCCAGGCTCAAGACAACCCATGTTTCCTCTGGCCATGACGGACTTGCATCCATCTCTCTCATTAAAATAAATAGGCATACAGTGTCTCTACACAAGTGTTCTTCATTGCAATGCCCGTGGGCCACTGGCGGCCCCTTTAGTGCAGCTCCTGAGGTGCGGCCCTCCGCCAATACACAAATAGTGAAAACAACCCATTATAATCGTCCTGTCAAAATCCCAATGGTTTCAAATGTGTAGCAGCCCTCACTCTGATGATGTCTTATCAGCGAAAGTGGCCCCCCTCTGAAAATTAGTGAAAAACGCTGCTCTACACCATCATTGCAATGCGTCAGACTGAGATGCTATCTACATATTAGCCTTTTGCCCATCCAAGGACGGGTGTATTGCAGTAAATCTGAAACTTGCAAGCGAAAAGCAGACCACGACGTGATATTCATTGCATCCATTCGTGTGCAGTTTGTAAGGGCGCGGTGACAGACTTATTTCATTTAAGTGTGATAATCCCTTGTTCATCATGACTTCCTTTTTACTTCTATGTCTCAATAGCGTTACGGAGATCGCATGACGTGAGGGTTCTGCCTTTGTAGTGAGGGTTAAAAGTTGATGCTGAGGAGGGGGGAGGAGGCACCTTGCCCCCCCATGTGGAGCGATGTCACCCGCTAATTATTAATGGCGGGGGGGTGTCCATTTGGAGGACGTCACCTGTTCATGATTATTAATGAGGGGGGCTGGTCGACGTGGATTGACGTCACGTGCGGGACGCACAGACATTCTTGGCTCATTATAGTAGTAAATTATATCATATTGTAATATTTAAATAAAGTTATGTTAAAATTAACCAGATTCTTTAGAGTGCTTACAATCCCAAAAATGTTTGCAGTCAGGGGCGATGTCATGTGTAATCCCAATTGAGTAATTTGCAGGTTATTTTTCAGCATTGGAATATTTGGACATACCATTGACATGAAACGTTTAATTCATTTTTACTCCAGGAGGAAACCGCATAATCTAGAGAAAACCCATGCAGAACAGGGAGAGAACATATAATTCCAAACAAAAAGGCGGCCCGAGTCGGGAATGGAACCCAGGTTCGTTCCTCCTGCGAGGCGGAAGTGCTAGCACTGCGCCACCCTGCCGCCGGGTTGCTGTGCGACGCATTAGTGGCGGTGAGCACCTTGTGCCGTCCATGTTGATGCCGTCCCGGCTGACTGCTGGCATCGCTCCTGTCCTCACGCTCACGGCAGGACTGTCCAATCCTGAAAACACACACACACCCTCACAGTTACAAACGCGCACAGGTTTCAATATTGGCTTTGTAGACTGTTGGTACAAAGTGCTGTTGGCGAGCGCCTATTAAGGCCGACAGGGCATGCTTGAGGAGGTAGGGCGAGCATCGTGGAGAGGTGGATCCCTCGTACACAGCCAGGATTTGAACCCGCATCACATCCATCGGAGGGCATTGTGTTGAACATCCAACGCTGCTGCCTCATGAACGCACAATGATGATGGTTCAAAATGTACATGAGCATATGGTGCTGTTGCTACACATGCTTTCACGATGGGAAAAATATTGCATTGTTTGGTATTAAACAGATAAGTATACAGGAAAGAAAACGAAATGTAAGGAAAAGTAAAATAACAAAAGTAAAATATAAAACCTGAATCTCCGAGGGAAAGGTCATCCTCCGACGCGACCATGGGCGCCAAGTTACGCCCGGCCTCGTCGGCCGTCCCCGGAGCCACTGGCAACAGTGGAGGTGTCCCGTTGACCTCTACGGTCATGTCTGGCCCCCAGCTCAGTTTGGGTCGGGCGGTCGACCCCGGGAACAAGGGGGAAGGCAACTCATCGGGCGGGGGGGAGACTCCTTGACAGCGTTCGTGAAGAACGATGAACAAACACAAAACAAACATGAATGGTGAATTAAACGGTAAAATGAACAAAAATGCCTTCACATCCACAACAACAACAACAAAATGAAGGTGAAAACGAAACTGCGAACTCAAGCGCAATGGAAACAATGGCAAAACCGGGCACTGTTGGAAAATGAAACGCGACGCTGCCAAACGCCTCGCCTGCTGAATCCGTGCAGTGGAACGCAGACCCCTAATCCCTGTACCTTTGAATGCACCGGGGACGCTAATTCAGACATCGTTGCGCATCACGGTGTTGGGTTGCTCGCTATCGCTCGCTCGCGTGCGCTCACCGTCAGACTCATCCAATGCGATCGTCCCCTCAATCTCGCTGTAGGAGCGTGCGCCCCGTCCGGCCCCTCTCTCCACGAGGCTCACGATGTCAAGCCGGTGGATCCGCGTGAGGGCCACCTTCAGCTTCTCCACTGCAGAGGAAGAAGGCAACGTCAAGCTAACCCTTCCATCATAGGTGGAGTTTGACTTCTCTGATAGTTAAGAAACAGAAATATGATCCGTGATGAGCTGCACTGCCTACCTATTAAATACAGGATTGCGTATAAATTATGCCTACTCGTCTTCAAGAATCTCCTTCGATCTGCTCCGTTCTATCCCCCCGATCAGTGCGTACCGGCTCGCGGTGACCTGCTGCTGTACCCGCAGCCATGTAAACCGCGATATGGCCAGCGCAGTTTCGGGGTCTCTAACCTAAAGACCTGAAACACGCTACCGGCTCACGCTCAGGATCCATCCCTGAGTCTGAGCCAGTTCTGCAACAGACTCAAAATGGTGTTGTTTTAGAGAGTCTACTTCAATGTGTGATCAATGTGCATTCGTGATGGACTGCACTCATAACAGTAGCCAATAACAAATGTTCTTACTTACTTTACTTACTTATATAATCGGAGGTGCGGGTCAGTATCAGTCTGACATACATATGTATGAAAAACTGTTAACAAGGCAGGAAGGTGGCATCAGACGTTAGATGAGAATGAGCGTAACGGTGCTAAACCGAGGAGGCGGGGGGCCAACGCGTGTGACGACGCTTGGCGACGCTTGGTGACGTGAGCTAGCGAGCGCATGCTGGGCAAGGCGGGACGCACCGGTGGCGGCCGGGCCGTCGTGCGCCGTCCACTGGCGGAGGAGCTCGTGGCCCTGCTCCGCCACCGAGATGGGGTTCTCCATCCGAATCCGGTTGATTTGGTCCTCGTGGAAACTCAGCTCACGGGCCAGCTCTGCGCAGCCGCATGATAGAATCGTCCACAGGTTTGGGTAAAATATTTTTTATTAAATACACGGCAGTTAAAATTGCGTCACGTGAAATCTGTCTCGCCGAGTGTCTAAATGCGTATGGACCACGGCCAAATGAGGCTTACCACTTAAAAATGGCATCCAAGTGATATTTAACCCATCGCTGCAAATATCTCAGCAGCACTAATCAGGTTCGAGAGGGGAATGTTTTACATCTGGAAAAAAATGCTGTGTCTTAATTCAACCGCGCTGAGTCACTTTTGTCACTGCAAGGGCCTCATGCAATGACAGCAGTGACCGGATGCCTGTGTTCATCAGTGGTTGCCGGCCAAAGGTATTTGAAAGTCTGATACAGCCCTCAGTAAGAAAAAGGTTCCACAGCCCACATTTAGATGATTATTTATGAATGGCTGATGTAAATTCTAATGGGCAGCAAATCTTACATTTCGCACAAATACAGCCAAGCCTATGCTTAAAACTATTATCATCTATTAAACTGTGCTATGTATTATCTGTTATTATTGCCAGCCCTACAATAACGCACGGTCGGATGCATGCACATCTTACCAGGCCAGCTAATGCCCAAATGTCCTGCGATTTCTGACAACCGCAAGCTGGTCTTTTCACTCGGACTGTGACCAGCAGCTGAAAAAAAAAAAATCACAAACCATGTTCATCAGCAATTTAACACAATCCTCTTGAGGAAAATGTGTCTGTTGGGGTATGCAGTAGTATATTTACAACAATGCTTTCATGAGATCACCCAATTACAGTCACGGGGGAAAAGATGCAGCGTAGCATGTGTACATGTCAATTATGGAGGATGAATGGATGGGGCAGTTGGGTGCATGCATATTGGGAAGCCGATAGACGAGAGGAAACAACGTTGACACATTTCACAGAAGATTGCATGGGATCAAGGACATTGCACGTGGAAGTTGCAGCAGATGGCATGCACTACATTGCATGCAGGGTGCGCGCAGTGTGGCGGAATTTCGTCTGCTGCTGCTGCCTGTTACCCACGGAGGCATCTCGCTGCCGAGGCCGGGGTGAGTTACTGCAGCACCGTGCCGTACGTGAATGACACACAGCAGCATTTCCGCCAATTGACGGGCAGATGCAGCAGAGACCCGGTGCACATATTTCATGAAAACAAACGTTCTGAGGTGGTCGTACACAACACCGTTTGAAAAACAGAAGAGGGAAATGACGCGGGCTTTGTTTTTCAAACGTGCAGTCAGTTGACAAAGTGAACAAGTCGGTTTATATTGTACAGCATCAGAGCAAACTCTCTTCAGTTGTAAACAGTAAAAATACAGCAAAAGCAATTTTTGAAATGCATAGATTTAGTTTCAAACAAGTTTTAATTGCAACAACCGATAGCTGCCGGTGGCGTAACATGGTTGGCACGGGTCCTGGTGCCAGGAATGAAATGGCACCCTCCGCCCCAGTCCAATTTCTCTGCCCTCTTTACATCCTGGGGCTCCTCTGGCCCCTGGGCCCCAGTGCAGTTGCACTGCCTGCACACTCAATAGCTCCACCATGGCACGCTGTACACTTATAAACAAGAGTTTGCTTGCTCTCAATTTGTAAAATTGTATTTTGACAGCACTCCTCAGCACCTTTTTTACAGGACGTGTTCACGATCGTGACATTTCTTGTCGTGGGCAAAAGTGCACCGCAAATGAGAATGACATTGGGCGCTCATGGCCACATAGACGCATCGGCGTTCGGCAGGCCGATGTCACCGACGCACATCCACGCGGGGGCGTCCAGGCGCGCACAAGCATGCATGCGAAGACGTCACGGACAATGGAGACAATGGAGACAATGGAGCACCAGACGAATGGAGATGGCGTGTGCGGCACGCAGGACTGATCGCGGACGTCAGTCTGGCACCAGAAGTAAAATGGCTACAAACTAGTTCCGTTCTTGGCTGGAGTCGCGTCGGACGACGAGCCCGGGCTGCTCTCGATGGGTCGACTTCTGAAGCTGCTGCTGCTGTTGCTGGGCGAGCGCTCGTCCGAGGGCGGGTTGGGCGACTCGGTCGACACGTCATACACGTTGCTGTCTTCGTCCTCCGTGGACGCCGCTGCCGCGTCGTCGCCCCGGCCCTCCTGCAGGGATAGCCGATCGGCGAGCCGCGACGCCTCCCTGCTGACGCCCTCGAAGTACTCGATGGAGTGCCGGAAAGCCTCCGGAAGGGCAGGGCTGCAGGTTGCTGCTTCGTCCACGACGGGGGAAGCCGTGACCGGCTGCGTCTGCTCAGGCTTTGCTTTCACCGGCAGCTTGGATTGGAAAGTTTTTGGTTTCGCAGTCGATGGTCTCCCTTTTTTCAGCTGAGCCCTTTCCGATTGGAATTTTCCATCCGAATCGGAATCCGAACTCCTGTGGCGAACGGGTATCCTGGATTTAATCTGCTGCTCTGACTCTGACTTTGCTCGCACTATAGATTTCTCCTTACTTGTCGTGACCTTTGTCCTGACCTCTGCGACCCTACTCCTAACCTCTGCGACCCTCGACACGCTTGTCTCAGTGCTTACCCCTGACGCCTCGGATCTCGAATATTTTGACTTGATGGGCAGTTTAGATTTCGACTTGTCAGCTTGCGACTGCTCAGCGGTCTGCCTCGACATTTGCCCGGTGTACCTTTTGGAGGGGCTGACCTGTGCCTGCTCGTGATGTCTTGGGGAGACGCTCGCCTTGGTGGCGTGCCTGTGGGTTGGCGAAGGCGCCCGCTTGGCACCCACGTGCTCCAGCGAAGAAGCGTGCTGCTTCGTTGGACTCTCGCCGGGCCTGCCGTGCAACTTGGACGTGCGCTCTGCCGGTACAGGGACCTGCTTTGCGTCGTGCACGCTCGCGGAGGGGGCATGCTTCGCGGAGTGGTCGGCATGCGCGGGAGGGTGCTTCTGGGCAAGCGCGCCATGCGGGGGAGAGGGGTGCGTAGAAAGTGGCTTTCGGTTCACGTCGGCATGTGGGTCAGGGGCCCTCGGGATCTGCTTGGTGCTCGACGTGGAGTGCGTCGCGGCGGCACTGGCCGCGTGTGAAGTGCCGTGTTTCTCCGTGTGCGCAGATTTTGCTGGGGGAATCTGCTCTGAAGCGCTGGAGGTTTGGCTCGACGTTAAATCGTCGTGTAGGGGAATTTGAGTCAGGGACTGTTCAGAAGGCGAGCAGGAGTGATACGTGTGCAAGTTGTCCTGAACGGCCTGCTCACCTGAGGCGGAATGTGAATGCACCAGATGGCCAGAGTCCACAGGCAGCTGCTTTGAGGGCAGGGGAGGGTGCATGGCCTCTGACGAGGGATGCACTGGTGATGCGTGGGCAGTGTGCGCTGCGGACTGCTTGAGTGTGTGAACAGTGTGCATTGGGCCCTTGTTGAGCGAATGGGTGGGGGAATGCTTCGTGTCGTGCTTGGGGGACGAGTGGCTCACTTTGGCCGTCACAGCGGTGTACTTGGCTATGTGAGCATTCTCTGGCAGCGTGCTTGACCTGTGCTGCGAGGCCATGGCCACCCTCGTTGCCTGCTTGCTGGGTGACGTCACTACGTGGGGCGCGTGCTTAATGGGAGAAAGTGCTGGCTTTTTGTTGCCCTGCTCACCCACCAGCGAAGTCTGACTTGGGGCAGGTTGCTCAGCGTGTGGAAAAGCATGAACTTTGGCCCGCTCCGACGACTCTGAGGGGTGCTGTGCAGCTGGATTGTCACCTGGTCTGGGAATCAGGCGATCCGGAGCTGCTGGGCCCTGTGCCTGCGCAGTGGCCACTGTGACTTGCTGTTGCCTTTCTTGCGCAGAGTGTTTCTCTCTAGGTAGGGATTTGGGTGCGAATTCCCCCTCTCCAAGTCTCCCAGAGGCTAAGGGGCGACCACTGCTCTCAGATCTCTGGTCAAATGCTTTGCTGCTGCTGCTTCTGGTGTCTGCTACAGCTTTGTCTAAATTATGTTTATCGGAAAATTCCTTGGTCTCAAGGTTCGTTAGTTTACTGTTGACGTTGGTCACCGCATGTGCGTCTAATGGCTCTGGCTTTGGCGACGTGCACAACTCCATCCCCAATGCATTTGCTGACTCGACAGAACTTGTGGACGAGTCTGGATTTTTATCGTCGGGCGCTTCCGCACTCAACGTGTCCTTCTTGATGACCTTGGCCGAGGCGGAGACTCCCATCTTTATGGGAATCCGCGACTTGGACTCGGATTTCGTGGTCATGGACGATACTATCTTTTCCTCAAGAGAGTCCCAGAGCGTCGCAAATGGGTCCTGCGTGGCCCCACGGAGAGATTTCAGCTCTTGCTCCGTCCACAGTGACGACTTGAAGGGGTCCGTGGATTCCTCGGCGCCCTGCGGGGAGGAGGCTGGCGTGTCAGCGTCCGCCTGCAGGGGCGCAGCCCCCACCGCCACGCTCCCCGGCTGGGCGCCTCCCTCACCAATGGGCAGGCACTGCGGCCTCGCGTCCTTGGCCACGTCGTTCTCCTCCCTCTTTCCCACGTCGATGGCACCGCTGCGAGTCATCTCGAACATCTTCCCCTCTCGGAACGGGAAGGGAAACATGTTGCGCTCGCTCGTTGGGGTGCTCTCGGGGTCGGTCGGGGTGCGGGCTGTCGGGGTGAGGTCGTCAGGGGAGTTGGCCGGAGACTTCTGCACGCTCTCGTTGTGCAGCGCGAGCCGGAACGGCTTCGGCTCTGCGGCGCGGCCGTGCTCGCCGCGGCCTTCCTCCTCGTCGCGAATTGTAGTCCACGGGTCAAACTTCACCGCCTTGCCCGCTAAGTTGGAGGGAAAAGGATAAACATTACCAAACGGGGTCCGATCTGGGTGACGGCCTTCTAGTGTAAAGTTCTCTGCGGTGCTGTCCGACTGCTTCTCACCTGATTCCTCCGTTTTTGTGTGCGCACTTGTAGGTTTGCGCCCCTGCGGTGGCTCGCGGTCGTGTAAGGAAAAGCCCGACCCGTCCACGGGAAACCAGTCGGTTTTGCCCATGGTCGCGTCGCGGACCTCGGCCGCCCAGTCGAGCAGCCTATTGTTGTTGCTCGCCTCTGCGACGGTATTTTCGTCCTCTTCGCTGGGCAGCTCGTACCCGTCGAGAGAGTCCACCTCGGTGGCGTCGGTGTCATGCGAGAACTCCGCTGTGGTGGTGAACGAGCGCTCGGTCGGCTGAGTGTCTTGTGGCGTATCCCTGTCTCCCGGAGCGTCTGACGCCACTTGCCTTGAATCGACGCCGGGGGCTTTACGGGTTGCTGTCTTCTCACCTTCGTCCTTCCTCTTGGCTCTCTCTTTCTGTTCGTCGTCGTTAAACAGCTTAAACGTGTACTTCTTGAGGGAGATGGGTGACCGATTTGGCTCAGCAGAGGCCGGGTGATTCAGATCCTCTGCGCTAAACTGCACGGGCGATGGAGGCTGCACTTTGATATTGGGCTCGGCGTGCCTTGACTTCCGCGCCTCCCTATGGCACATCAGCAGTGTGACCTCCGAGTCACACGCCGAGGATGAAGACGTCATTCCTTCCTCGCCAGCCAGCTCCATCATAGGCGGCATTTGCTCCTCGTCCAGCATGGTGATGGGAGGAGGTGGAGGAAACTCGAACGTTCTCTCTTTTTGATGAGGATCCGGTGTGGACACCGCGCTGCTGGGCTCTCCAGATTTCATTGGGAAAACCGAAGCGTAGGTCGGAGGCTCGTGAGTAGAGTTTGCTTTGCGTTGCTCAGCTGTCAGCTCACCGCGATTAGTTTTACACTCAAATGCTTCATGTCTCTTTGCAAAGTCGTTTTGCTGCGTTCGTGAAGAGCCACATTTAACAGAACTCTCGGGCTCAACTTTATGCATCCAAGGCTCTTTGTCCACGTCTTGGTTAGGAGACTGTGGTTCACACTGTTTACTCGAGGATTCACACGGAGTCTTTTTGGGACCGGTCTCAGATGTGCTGGCAGTTTTAATCACGTTGCCCTGTGACTGCTGAGCACAAGGTCCTACAAAATCCTTTAACGTCACAATGGCTGTGACCTTTTTCTCCGTTGAACTATAGGTTAGGGTGTCGACCGTCGTTGAGAAGCACTGCATGTCTGTCGTGAACTTGTGCTCCGCCTCCATCAATGCCTTGCTCTCACTCACCAACAGTTGCTGCATCTTCTCCTTCTCCGTGAGAGGAACACCGGCGGGGTCAAAGGTCTGGCACGTAGAAGATTCCTGCGCGAGCGATTTTACTTGCTCTTCGGTCAGCGCAAAGTGCTCCATCATCTTCTCCTCACTACACAGAGACTTCACCATGGCCATTGCTTCATCGCCCGATTGCTCAGAGCCTTCCACCGCAGACAATAATGTGACTGCCGCCTTCACGGCCAGCCTCTCAAAGTCAGAAGACGAAGAGCTGCACTGCACAATTTTCTGTTCTTCGGGGTTCAACACTTTTGATAAAACTGCCGCTGGCGGCGAACCTGGGTTCGAGTCCCCCCCGCTCGGCGTGCGGCTCACGCCAACCTGCACTCTGCTGCGCTCCTCAGTGCCATGCTGCTCCTGCACGGTGAAATCGGCCAGACCAACCTGGGACGGTGACTTCTTTCCTAGGTTCATGCCGTGTCTGTCATCGCTGATTGGCTTAATGAATTCCACCTCTTTCTCTCTCTCCGTGTCGCTTACGGCTCTGTGGCAGGCGGCCGATTCGGCATTCTCGCTCGTCGACCGTTCCAGCCGAACGGCATCTGCGGCGCCCGGCTCCACCGTCGACTGCTCGGGGCTGGCGACACCGTTTTCGCCCTCGTTCCCCTTCCCCGCATCGTCGGTGCATGCCGACGGAGAAATGTCTTCCTTTTCCTCCACGGTGGAGCGCTCCTTCTCGGAGATCATGGAGTCATCTTCCATGTCACGTTCGCTGTCAGTGGTGGAGCGTCGGTTTTGTCCATCCCACTGGCTCTTGTCAATGTCAGCATTTTCTTTAGTTCTCTTGTATGCACTAGAAGAAGCCACTTGGGTTTTGTGCTCGCTTCTAGAGTAATACCGCCTGGATGTCGATGGCGACGTCCTTTTCTCGGGTGATTTCTGCACTCTTTCCGTTGTAGAGGAGGTAGAATATTTTCCCGATCGCTGAACTTCATGCTTTCTTCCATTACCAGAGCTCTCGGATTTGACGTGGCTTGTTTCACTTTTATCTTCATGCTTGGGACTCCTCGAAACACTTTTGTGGGCCCTCGCATTTTGCTTTGCATGCTCTTCTGTCGCACATCCTGCTCTGGAACTCGATGACTCGCCTTCCAAATGCACCAAGCAGTGAGTGTCAGGAGCCGTTGTGTGATCCTTGTCCATCTCGCTGCTGCACTGGGCCTCTCTTAGTCCATCGCCGATCGCTGGTGACACCAATTTTCCATGTAAAGAGCTGATGGCCACTTTCTCAGGGTGAGATTCTAACCTTTGGGATGGAGGTGATCGGAACTGCCTGAATTGATCATTGTCTACCTTTTCCTCCTGGATGACTCTAGCTACTCTTGGACTTTTCTGGACATCGATCGTTTTTTTTTCCACTAGCTTTATGCTGGAGCCCCTTGCCGACTGCCCGTCGTCATGCTCTTCATCCAAAAAAACCGCCTCCCTCGCCTCTGTGATCCGCTTCGTCCTGTAGTCTTTATAAGAGGCTGATCCGTGTCCTTCCCGGACGGGGATAGAAGACCTCGGGAAGACCCTGGGCTTCACAGTGCTGTCGTGATCGGCACTAGGCGGTGGTCCCCCCGTTTGTTTGCCGGGACTCGTGGATGAGGACCCTTGGGGGTCTCCACTCTTGGGTTCCACCTGCACTTGTGAAGGACCCGGTCTGGCACTGGCGCCGACCTCGTGCTTTGCTAAGGGAGATGCTTGTCTCGACGGGCTCCCTGGTTCTGGCTTCGCGAGACTGGAGACCTGCCGGACCGGACTCACCGGCTCCTGCTTAGACACGTTGTACACTTGCCGCACCGGGCTGCCTGGCTCGGCTTTAGCCAGGCTGGACATCTGACGAACTGGGCTGCCAGGCTCCTGCCTGGTCACATTGTAGACCTGCTTGATGGGACTGCCAGGTTCAGACCCCGTCAAGCCGGAGTCCTGCCTCACGGGGCTTCTCCTTTTTCTCTCGGGCGACTGGAGTTCATCGTTTAACTTTTCAGCTTTGTCACGAAAATACTGCGATACCTCGGTGAGCTTCTCGGCTGCCTCCTTGACGGTTTTGTCCACTCGGTCTTCTCTGTAACGAGACGATTCTCTGTCTGGAGACCCCTTCCTCTCTGAAGAGAATCCCCTCAGATGGTTGCTTCCGGGTGCCGGATCGCTGTCGTGGTACGTCTTCCCTTTGGCGTCGCTCTGAGCAGGAGAGACGCATTGTCTGGGGACTTTATCCATCTGCTTGCCAGGCTCCTTCGTTTCCTTGTGAACATCCTTCGACCCCCTTCTCACCGTCCCTGTAGCGAAGCAATCCAAGAAGGTTTCTTCGCTGTCTGAATGGGTCTGATCGGTGCACTCTGACAGCAGCATTTTCTCAGCAAACTGGTAACCCTCCCCGCGAATTTCCGTGAATTCATCCTCCACGTACTCGACCGACTGCTGAGTGAGGTACCGCAGTGAGCGGTACGACTCATCGGTCATCAGCTGGGCAGAGCCCGGGCGACTGTCTTCCTCCTGAGATAGAGGGGTGTCCAGGTGCGATGAGTCCAGGTACGACGGGAGAGACTCGTCGGCTGTCAACTCTCCTTCTTCTTCTCCTCGATAGCCTGGGTTATCAGGTGACCGGTGGCTTTCGCTTGACCTGTAACTGTCTGGAGACCTGCACCCCATTGGAGTGTGCTGACCTCGGGATGATTTGAGGATTTCTGGTGACCTATGACATTCTGGAGACTTGAGAATGCCCTGATATCGGCTACCTAAAGGGGACCTCTGTTTCTCTGGTGTTCTTTGTCCTGTGGGAGATCGTAGACTTATGGGTGTTTTTATATCTTCTGGTGACCTATGACCCAGTGGAGACCTATAGCCTAAAGGGGACTTATGGCTTTCTGTGGTGTGCTCGTCTGGTGAATTTGGGCCCTCCAGCTTCCTCAAGCCAATGCACAGTCTACTGACTGGCGATCTTTGGCTATCTGGAGACACAGGTGATCTCCTGCGGGGAGCAGGTGAAGGTGGGCTTTCTGGGGAGTGCGGTAGATTCTCAAATTTTGCCGCCATGAATTGTTTTTCGCCACAGTCCTCGTCGTCTAGCATTATGATTCGCTTGTAAACTTTCGTCTCGTCTTCTGGCCCTTTAATCTTCCGTTGAAGAGTTGGACTCTCCAGCATTTTAAAGTGGCTCCGGGCTGCCCTTGTTGGGCTTGCCATGTCGCCAGCGATCTCGCTCATTCTCTTTGGGCTGTCAGAGGGGGGTTTCCAGCTTTTGAACGGCATCCTTATCGGCGACTCTGGAGTTAATGGCTTCCGTTCGGGAGTTCCAGGTCTCCACTCCGTCCCTCTTGCGCTGTCACCAGAGAAGGAGGATTTGTGTTCATACAGACTGGCGTGCTCCTTCGAGGGATCTTTGCCAGACTGGAACACTTTCATGAGGTCCTTCACAGACACGGTCTCTTCTATAATTTCTGGAGCTGTAGGCGAAGTCGTGCTGCTGCTGCTCTGACCTTGAGAAGTCGTTCTTCCCAACATGTATCTGGTGGCCACTTCGTCTTTTTTGTGCGCATCCTTATGCAGCCCTCGCTTCTTCTCTTCTGCTTCGGCATCCACTCTCATCTGCAGCGCACGCACCTTGTCGCGAATGGGCCCGATGGGCTTCTCCTCGACCACCGGAGATGTCAGCGGCAGGTCTGATGAAGGGGGCGACAGAGCGGAGTCAGGCTGCCACGTGCCTTTGGAAGCTCCATACTTGACAGAATCTGCACTGCCCGCTGGCAGGCCATATTTAGCTTGACTTGAGGACGTCACATTTTTACTTTGAGCGCCATGTGGATGTTCATCTGGCCTGCTCGTCTGCCTTTTCTCAAAGGCCAGATCCAGTCTCTCAGGCCTGTCTCTGCTAAGGACATCCCTTCTGCGTACCGTTTGATAGAAGTTGTAAGGCTTTTCAAGATCGCCGTCATTTCTCACCCTTTTCAGTGGTGACCATGGTGGAGACTCATTAAGGACTTTAATTGAACCTGGAAGTCTGCTGCCTAGTTTCTTTTCTTCGGATGAAATGGATCCTTTTTCCTTCACGATGAATTCTTTTCGCCCTGCAACACTTGTGTGGCTCTCGTTGGACGAGTCTTGGTAGAAGCCCACCCGCTTATTCATGTCGCTCTTAATGTCTTCACATGAAAAAGAAACAGTTTTAGTCGTGTCTTTGATGGAGCCCTTGTGACTTGCAGCAGTAACATCAAACATTGCAGACTTCTGATCATAGTAGCGAACGGATGCGGAGTATCTTTTGCTCGCGTCTTCCACTTCTTCATCACTGATTATAATTCCACTCTCTCTGTTGATAAAGCGCGCGAGCCGCCCCTCTTCCTGATGCGACCTCTGCACCACTCTCACGTCCCCGTAGTTGTCCTTTTTCAATATCTCGCTCACTTTCTCCAGATCCTCTCTGACCTTCTCCATGATCTCCAACGGCTCTCCGCTGACATTCTCCTCCAGCCTGCCACCCGCAGCCATCCTGACCCTGACGTCGAGCTTTGGCGACCTTACCGCCTCCTTGGCCGTGCCGGCAATGCCGCCGTCACTCTTGAGGATGGACGTGACCCTCATGAGGTCGCGCCTCATCTCACCAACGTCCCTCAGCAGTTCCTGGCTGGTGGAGGTGGCGGGGAACACCACGGCTGATTTTACGCGCAATGGGCTGGCGACGTATGGACTCCCCACGTACGACCTGGGCCTCAGACCATCCGAGCCGCCTTAAATAATGGAGATTTTTTTTTAAATCATAAGTAAATAAAATGATACGAAATAAAATATGTAGAAACAAAACCAAAGTGTGACAAGAGAAGAGAAAGGCTGGTCAGACAAGGAGAACTCCTATACATTGTCAAAAATACGTAAACGGTAAGGGTGATGGGATCCAATGAGAACTCCACTTTTTATGGTGAAATAGGCAATACTTGCTTGGTTTTGCAGACTGGTGAGGTCAGTTGTAGCAATGGGGTTTTCAGTTTCCTTCCACTGAATTATGAATAGCTCACCACACAGATTTTATCAACGTGCTCCATGCTGTTTTAGCTGACTTAGTCTGATTGCAGAGCTTAATACAATCCTAGGCTGCCTCATTTCACCGTACACAGTGGAGCTCAAATTGCGTCTCAGAGATCTTATCTGAAACAATATGCGTGTAAAAGGACAATGATTTGCTCTACCCGCAACTGCACAATGATATTTAACATCTTAGGAGATTACAAAACAAAACAATACATATCGATGATTGCAGTATTTTAACACAGTCAATCAACACTACTGTCAAAAATTGCAATATGACCTAGGTATAATATGTAGTAAAAAAAAACGTTGTACTGTTTAGTTTCTGAACAGTAAAACAGAGAGATGGCTGCAGTGAGCATGCAGCCAATCAGGGACGACGATTCTTGAGCTCAGCCTCGTTCAGTCTCAACTCCTCAGTCTCGTTCTCAGCACTGAGCGTTTGTCTTCTTAAAGACACCCATGTGAGCAGGTGTATTTATATCCTGATTAGCTACAAGCTCACTTCATAAGGTTCCACGGCTGACACCACAACACCGTCGTCGCACAACATCACGCCACATGGTTGAAGCTTCAGTAAGAAGACGTTTTTTTAAAAGCTTCTCTCTACCACTGCGATGGTAAACAATGGTACGTGAAGAGACACAAGATGCAAAATCGTGTTGTGATTAAATGGCAGGGTGGTTTACAGGTGTGACTGATGAGATATGGAAAACATCACACAAAATGTGCACGTACAAAGTGCGTCATGCAAAAAGGCCATTTTACAAATGCAACTGCTCTGATAAAGAAGGGAGCGTTTCACTTGTAAAGCTACCTTGGATAAAGGTGACTTTGAATTAAATTAACGCTTCCTACCAAAGGCATTGGTCCAATGAAAATAACCCCTCGCCTTACCAGCCAACACGCGAATGCTAAGCTGGTCATTGAAGGAACCAAAAATGAAAGTTTTTTTAAGAGTAAAATTACAGTCAAATAAACATCATCAAATGCACAATGTTAAATAATGTATGTTGCAAAGACATTAATCACTCGGCACTGTAAGTGGGACACTGTGAGACACAACAAAAAGATGTGGTCACATTTCGATGATATATAAACCCTAATTGTACTGTAACAAACAGGTATTAAACACACCAGTAGAGTATAAAGGATGCCAAATCGTGTGTGTTGAATAACCCGTTCATGTAGTTAAAGCCAGATAATCAGTTTCTGTTTAGTAACAAAAATGAATTACTGTTGTCTACAGATTATAACAAAAACATTTCAGCCCAAATAAGATTTAGATTGCGTGCATCTGGTATGGAGGCCAATGTTGCAATGTGCATATCTCTGAGTGGAATGTGGGAGAGGTCATGGATTGGCACTGTAGCTCAGAGGAAGGTGAGGCGTGGTACGTCAACAACGCGGCGTCTTCCCCCTTACATTTGTCTTTCTGCTCAAGTTTTATTCTGAGCGTCTTCTCAGCGGCGTTACGCCATGAGACGGAACGTCCTTTCGGACATCTCGCAGAGCGGTACAACCCACTGTGTGTTATGGAGCGGCCCATGGCGGATGTCACAGGGCTCCCTCCAGTGACCTCTGGTCCACACATAGGCAACAGCATTTTTCCAACCCCTCGACACAGACCAACGTTTGTCACGTGACAAACTGATATTTTTTTCAATCTCAGAACTGGAATTTTTTGCCAAATCAAGTGCAGACCCGAAATGTTAATGCGGTGATTTATTTACGTGCAGCCAATGGTGGCCGGGCCGAACAAATCGACTTACTGCACGTGAGAGCCCAGTTTAACAACGGGTGACCGTCTGAATTTAACCCCGGATCTCAGTGGCAGCAGCCAAGCACCCTGACCTCTGAGCCACCCAGCCACCTCTCGGCAGCGACTTGGCGAATGAAAATGCACGCCGCAGCCACGTTGCAAGATGCGCGACGTGATAAAGCAGCTTCTTCTGTGCGCAAGTCCCACTAGCAGTGCACTGCGAGTAACACCGTGTCCCGCGCGTGCCAGCGATGGTTAGTAATGGAATGGAACTCACTCAACAAGCCCAGCGCGTTCAGACTGCCGTAATGCTTACGTAAAGCCAGGGACGTGTAGGGCTGCCGCCTGTAGCCCAGCCGCTCCTGCTAGGGTAAGGGGCGGACACACGCACAGCCACTAGAGGAGCTGCAGCATGCACGCACGCCGCCAAAGCGCTGCCTGGTCACTCCCCACCCAAGGATGTTGTGCGGTCATCGGATGACATGTCCTCTGTGCTCAGACCGGAAGCTGGCATGAACTCGTGTATTCACGGTTATTATCATTCCACACGTTATTGTTTTGTATCATTGTTTAAATCACCTCCTACCCCCAATGAGTAATTTCACATGTAAACATAGCATACACAGCAAAACTGTGCACAGAAAATGTTCCTGTACATTTGTTCACCGTGTGTTGCTTGCTCGTGCGCAGTGTACACACGCAAACAGTTTATCGCGAACAAATTAAACCTGACATTGTTCTACTCCACACGAAATTTCCTGACGTGACACCAAACCAGTAGTCCGACGTATAAACAGGGAGACAGCGGCGTAAATTAGAAGTGGCACGCGGAGAATTTCACTCGACTAAACTTAGCGCCTTGACGGGGTGAGTGACACAGATTCTGTGCACTCTGCGGTCAACTTATCTGACAGCCTCGGTGGATCATTTAGTTTCCATTTACAAAGCCCCAGTACCGCACTGCAACCCTGTGCTAGAGTTAAGAGCACTGCCCTGGCTGCCCCAGCCCTCTGACACTGGCCTGGCTGCCCCAGCCCTCTGACACTGCCCCGTGGGTTTAACCATCATATAAAGCACATTGAGTTTTAAGTAGGACTCAATACTCATTGTTTCAATCATATTGTGTTTTTTTTATACTAATCATAATGATCAAAATTGTAAATGATTCGTAAATGGCTGTTTGAATAAAAGTGTTCTCATGTTAAGCAACTTGACACCACAGCTCCGAAGTTCCTTGGGCACCACGGTGGCGAGATGTGAACTGCCTCGTCTGGTATAAAGGAGGTCGAAGGTCTGAACCTAACCCTGATGCCTGCTGTATATTTGGGGTTTCTATATTCTTCCCGTGGTTGTGTGGATTTTTCTCCAGGTCCTCTGGTTTTTCCCTCAACATTCATAAAAAAAGCATTGAGCATTTGGCTGCTATAAAATGACCTACTTCGTTGAGCTATTAATTTTGACCAGGTCGCTTCTGAAGAACGAGCTTAATAGCTCAGTGGGCCTTACCCTTGTAAAATAATAATAGTTTAGTTTTTAGACGGGAGTCTAACTTTGGCTCGAGAGCTATGTAACAATGGGAAACCTGTAGAAAGGCCTTGAGGTTGGCTCACAATGTGCCGTAGATATCCCCTACTACAAGTGCTTATCATAGCAATCAGCTGTGCCGCCGCACCAGCCATGGACCAAGGCCAAATGTACATAAACTACCTTTATCTTTGAAAAAAGATAATTTATGGCCAAACTGTGGAGGTCCAAATATATTGGCAAAGTCTATATTGCCTCAGGAGAGAGAGAGAGAGCACTGCTCTTTCTCATGGGAATGATCGGACGAGAAATTAAAACAATAATTCGTATATTTTGGTCAATTCAAGACGTTAGTATATCCATATCCCATCACTAGACGCGGATGAATGTAGAGTGGAAGGCAGTCGATATACCCCGTCTGTGCTTAACGTCAATTCATCAATAAGCATCACAACTACTTCGGTTCTGCATACACGTTGACTACTTTATATAATGGGTTGTTTCATGTTGATTGCTTTTGCATACAGAACATCGCCTGATGGACTTGCTTTTTGATACCAATACCTTTGCAACTGTATTAGAAATGTTAGCGAGCAACTGGTTGCATATTAATGACCGGTATTTCGGATTTTAGTAAAGAAAACATTGCATGCATTAAAGCCCTGTTCATGTGTGTGTGTGGTTCACCATTCCGCTGCACGAAACAATATCAAAACGAATCTGGTTTGCATGGGTTACTGTCATTATTAAATTTAGACCCAAGACTAACGAAACACCAAAATAGTTGACAGATACTGATTGTGATGATAGTTGGTGCTGCGCCGGCTATCCCTGGGGGTTCCTTGCTGTTGTTGGTGCAGGGCCTCAGTTGGTTCACCCCGGATGTGCCAAATTGTTTATTTCTCTCTGCCTCTGTGTCTCCCGCTCCTGACACCCTCACCCATCTTGTATTATCATTACTACTACTACTGTGCTTGGCTACCTACTAAAGCCTCACTGAGAATCAAGACTCTTTTTCAGGAGGGTCCTGGCAAGTGTTTTTTTCAGTAGGGGGTGATGCTGCTGCTGCTGTGTAATCCCAATGGAGTCATAATTGGTATATTTGGCCAATATCAGTTACATTTGCTGTGTTTTTTATCGATTGCAGGAAACTGGAGAACCCGGAGGAAACTCACACTGAACACAGCAGGAGCACACAACAAACTCCACACAGAAAGGCACCCAAATCGGGAATGGAACCCAGGGCCTTCTTGTTGTGAGGCGCGAGCGTTACCACTGTGCTGCCACCCTGCCACATTTTTCTTCGTTTTTGTAATATATAATGCCGTACACATTGAAACCGTCGTTGCTGTTTTCGATGTTACCTTTCACATTTGTGAAGTTTGAATAATAACGAACAACGTTTCATGAAGAGACTTTCAAATTAGCGATCTCAAAGCACTAAGTTTTCAATTTTATGTAGTAGGTAAACGGCCGTATAATGAAACAATCACCTTACAGTTTACAAAATATAAACCAATGACTACAAATGTTCATATTGAGCAAATTAGCAGAGTTGTGTGCAGGTTTCACTGTCAAGGGTACTCAAGGACACTAGGAAATATATGTGTGTATCGCTATATCTTTATTGTAGGAAAATATAGAACAGACATTAAATTATCTATTTAGGTTTGTACGTCTGTGTGCTGTCATATTTATGTTTCACACAATGATTGATAGCCCACAAGCACCAATGAAACACGACGGATGAAACACAGCCGGCGAAAAACTCTCCGTAAACTTTACCTCATCCTCATCGTCTCTCTCAGACTCATTCTCCTGGAGGATGATAAAACAACATGTCGGAGAATGAGGAAACGTCGCCACATGTGTGATAAATATTATTACGAAGCTTAACACGTAGGCTTTCGCGACCAATATTATTCATAATATAGGTTTTTGGGTCAGATCGCGTTATTTATAAATGTGTCGTAACCCTCCACCACCCGACACGGCCAAACAGTAAAAAATGTGTCACGTTTTCAAAGGACAAATTAATTGACTTCTTTAGCCCACCGGTGTGCTGAAGAGAGAATCAACAGCATTGTTAAATTTGAGTACGACGTTTCGCTGATAATTACAATCAGCTTCATCGGGCAAGAATGGTGAAGCTCTCCTGTTGCTTCCGGTCTTAAATAGAGCAGCATCAGGGTGACGTCATCATTTAATTCAATTCAATCTGGTGCAGTGATTCGAGGCAAGGAGGGGGAGGGTATTGTAATTATATAGATTGGTAATCATTCAATAATTATTCATTGGTATTTGTTTCCCTTATAAGGGAATTGTAATTGTATTTATTTGATAATACGCTTCCAGGCCGCACTAAGCCTGTAGCTGTCAGAGCGATTAAAGTTATTTCTGTTTCTCTCAATTTCAATGGATTATCTAATTAGTCTTGGCCAGTAATAATTAGTTTTACACAACACTTCAACGTTATCAACGTTATCAAAACGTTGAAGTGTTATATTGGACAGAAGGGACGCAACATCAGTGTAAGACTAAAAGAACACCAAAGAAACATTAAATTATCTCAAACACAACTGTCGCAGGGGCAGAGCATGCTTGTCAAAAAGGACACTCAATTGATTTTGATAACGTTGAAGTGTTGTGTAAAACTAATTATTACTGGCCAAGACTAATTAGATAATCCATTGAAATTGAGAGAAACAGAAATAATTTCAATCGCTCTGACAGCTACAGGCTTAGTGCGGCCTGGAAGCGTATTATCAAATTAATACAATTACAATTCCTTATAAGGGAAACAAATACCGATGAATAACAATTGAATGATTACCAATCTATATAATTACAATACCCTCCCCCTCCTTGCCTCGAATCACTGCACCAGCTTGAATTGAATAAAATGATGACGTCATCCTGATGCTGCTCTATTTAAGACCGGAAGCAACAGGAGAGCTTCACCATTCTTGCCCGATGAAGCTGATTGTAATTATCAGCGACACGTCGTGCTCAAATAAAAAAAATGCTGTTGATTCTCTCTTCAGCACACCGGTGGGCTAAAGAAGTCAATTAATTTGTCCTTTGAAAACGTGACACATTTTTTACTGTTTGGCCGTGTCGGGTGGTGGAGGGTTACGACACATTTATAAGTAACGCGATCTGACCCAAAAAACTATATTATGAATTACGAAGCTTGTCTACCCAGGAAAGCCTCGCTGAGTCTCAAAACTTTGTTGTAGGAGGGTCCTGCCAAGTTTTTGCAGTGGGGGGGGGGGGGGGGGGAGCGATGCATAAACCCAATCGAGGAAAATGTCAATTTTTAAATCCTTTATATTAAGTTCGCGTGCTTGCTTGCTTGCTTGCGTGCTTGCTTGCTTGCTTAGGACCGTGCAAATCTTTTGGTCGTTTTTTAACCCACTTCCCGTGATCCAATCGAGCTGACATTTTCCACACAGACTCGTTGTGCCAGACAATTATTGTTCGTGAAAAAAAATTCCCAAAATTGTACACTTTCTAGGCAAAAAAAAAATATTTTATTTATATTCAAATAGAACGCATTCATGGCTTTGGCTGAACGTCAGAGTGTAAGAGCCCAGAGCGTAACCACTCCACAGGCCGCGGGGGAGTAGCGCAGTTGGTAGTGCCCTCGCTTCCCATGCCAAAGGTCGCGGGATCGATCCCCGCGTCCTCCACAGGCGAATATATTTTTAAATCCTTTATATTAAGTTCGCTTGCTTGCTTGCGTGCTTGATTGCTTGCGTGCTTGCTTGCTTACGACCGTGCAAATATTTCGCTCGTTTTTTAACCCACTTCCCGTGATCCAATCGAGCTGACATTTTCCACACAGACTCGTTGTGACAGACAATTAATGTTCGTGAAAAAAAATTCCCAAAATTTTACACTTTTAAGGCAAAAAAAAAATATTTTACATATATTCAAATAGAACTCATTCTTGGCTTTGGCTGAACGTCACAGTATAAGAGCCCAGAGCGTAACCCCTCCACAGGCCGTGGCGGAGTAGCGCAGTTGGTAGCGCCCTCGCTTCCCATGCCAAATGTCGCGGGATCGATCCCCGCGTCCTCCACAGGCGAATATATTTTTAAATCCTTTATATTAAGTTCGCTGCCACGCATATAAAGGATTTATAGTGAAAAACTTTGTTTTTACGGGTTATACTTATTCAGCATTGGGATGTGTTTGGCTAATACGAGTTACGATGCACCTCCGATGAGCACAGTTCGCTGTGTACGGTGCCAAAGAAGTTCAACATACATACAATGCATGCTATTTTTAAATCCTTTATATTAAGTTCACTTGCTTGCTTGCGTGCTTGCGTGCTTGCGTGCTTGCTTGCTTGCTTAGGACCGTGCAAATCTGTCGGTCGTTTTTTAACCCACTTCCCCTGATCCAATCGAGCTGACATTTTGCACACAGACTCGTTGTGCTTGACAATTAATTTTCGTGAAAAAAAAATTCCAAAATTTTACACTGTTTAGGGAATTTTTTTTAAATATTTAATTACCAATTGATTAATTGTGGCAGACAATCATCTAACCCATAGGTGGCAGCCATCTCAAGCCAGAGGATGAGAGGACTGTAGCCGCACGTTTCATGATGACGCAAATGTTGACTAACCACATGGCATGAAATCCCTGCCCCCACGCTGTACAGTGAAGACTATTTATAGAGCAGTTAAACTGAAGCCGCCAGGTTCTTGAAAGTGGTAAAACGGGTCAACGCTAGTGCCCTCGGGAATATACGGGGCATGTCAAGAGGTGATCTTTCATTTTTAAATCCTTTATATTAACTTCACTTGTTTGCTTGCTTACTCAAGAAAAACAGAAATGAATAATAAAATGAAACGGATGCCACGCATATAAAGGATTTATAGTGAAAAACTTTTTTTTACGGGTTAATTTTTAAATCCTTTATATTAAGTTCACTTCTTCTTGGTTCTTTCGGTAAAGTCACGTAGAAGGGAAGTAATAAAATAATATAAATAAAACATAATAAAATAATTCTCACGACGTTTCGGCCACAACGCAAGCATCCGTCCTCAGGTGAAACCAGGTCTGTCGAGGCGACAGCGTCTGAATGAAACAGCACACGTGCTTGGAGCATATATATATAAGCTGGGTTGGAAGGGGGGAGGGGGAAAGGGCGCCTTGACAAAAGAATTTGCATATCAAGAGGAAATTAGCATATTTATGGGAAATGCAGGTATGTGATTAGTACTACTTTTGTCCGTGCATTATGCAGGATTAGCAGCATCCAAGGGAGGGGATATGGGAAATGCAGGTATGTCATTAGTACTACTTATGTCCGTGCATTATGCAACCCAGCTTATATATATGCTCCAAGCACGTGTGCTGTTTCATTCAGACGCTGTCGCCTCGACAGACCTGGTTTCACCTGAGGACGGATGCTTGCGTTGTGGCCGAAACGTCGTGAGAATTATTTTATTATGTTTGTTTTTATTATTTTATTATTTCCCTTCTACGTGACTTTACCGAAAGAACCAAGAAGATGAATCCCTGCAGTCACAAAAGCTTTAAATCGAAATTAAGTTCACTTGCTTGCTTGCTTGCGCGCTTACGACCGTGCAAATCTTTCGGTCGTTTTTTAACCCACTTCCCGTGATCCAATCGAGCTGACATTTTGCACACAGACTCGTTGTACGTGACAATTTATTTTCGTGAATTTTTTTTTCCATAACTTTACACTTTTTAGGAAAAAAAAAAGATATTTAATAACCAATTGCTTAATGGTGGCAGGCAATCATCTGACCCATAGGTGGCAGCCATCTCAAGGACGAGAAGACTCTAGCCGCCACGCATATAAAGGATTTAGCGTGAAAAACTTGGTTTTTACGGGCTAATTTTTATCTGTGGGGAAGAAACTGGAGAGGTGGGAGGGGCCCATGCAACAGGGGGAGAACTTGCAAACTCCACACAGAAAGGTGCCCGAGTCGGGGAATCCAATCCAGGTCCTTATTGCTGTGAGGCAAGAGTGTTACCACTCCGCCACCGTGCTACTCCGAACAAACAACAATGTCTGTTTTCCAAAAAAGCCAGTGAATTGCTGTACCTTCTTGTAAGGAGGTATCGTGATGTTGAGGTTACAGATCGCCTGCTGAGGCAGACCTCGCGTTGTCTTGGGGTCCTTCATGAAGCAGAGGCGTCCGCACGGTTCCTGCGTGGCGTCCCGCACCTGCGCACCGAGCCATCGCTCGCACAATCAATCGGCCGTCCCTCGCAAAACAAAACCACCCCAACGTGAGATGCATTTATTTTGTTAAGAAGTTGCCTCTTCTCCTTTGCCTCAGACCGACTTTGTCTTCTTCATTAAGTTGTCATCTCCACATTCAGCAGACTTCCATCTCGCCCCCTCTCTGCCCTGCCAACCCTCTCGTCATTGCCAAGTGCGTTATCCGTCAGCTCAAAAGAGCCGAATTAAATTACTCCCTTGCATCTCTTTCCCTAGCCGATATTTCTACTGCTTCCTTCAGTCTCACTGCTAGTTCTTCGAGGTCTCTTGCTCCGCTTTCTCCCCCTCCGGCTGCATCATCCCCTGCTCCTGTTTCTTTCCATTCGTGTGCTGCGCAGCATCACTAACTCCGGGATCCCATCCCAGCTCATTCTCGAGATGAGTCCTGACGAGGCTGTCATCTTTCTTTCCTTCGTTTGTCGAGTACATTCTTTTCACTTCCAGTCGGTTTTGTTACTTCGTCAACTGTCAGTCTCCGCTGTCTAAAATCTCCAAGAATCCTTCTCACCCGGGCCATCTCAAACACTAAGCTCTTTCTTGCAGCCCTCTAATGGTTAAACACATTATCCAATTTGAATCCTGACAATGCCCATGTCTCCCAAATTTGAAATGAATTTACTTTATTCGTGGGAATTGTACTCCATTTTCCTCTTTTTAGATGCTTTTCAATTAACACATGCAGCATATCCATTGTATAAGTGTCACGCATCACAATGATCTCGAGAGTGAATTTCATTGTAACAAGTGGCTGGTTATTGACATTTTACTGATGTGAAATCAAGTGGCCCGATGACTCAAAACAAGACATTTGCGCTTCACCTTTACGTAGAAGGGCAGGCGGTTCTCCTTGAAGGCATAAAAGTTGAAGGAATGCTGCTGCCCTGATTTGGTGAGTGGCACCAGGTTGCCAAAGCACTCCACGTAGATGGGCTTCCCTTCCATCACCTGAACACGCGATCGGCAGAGGACAAGCGAGGCACGAGCCGCTCACTCTCAAAGTACAATTGACAGTCGTCCACAGTCTGTTCTCCCTATGACGCCGCATGTTGTATTCATAACTCGAATTGTATATAATGCGATGAATGTGTAGGGGTGTTAGAGAGAGAGCCCGTTATGCATGGCAGCTTATGGCAAACAAACACAGTGGGCGGGGCTACGTGAGTGCACAGGGAGGTGCTCTCTACGACGTCCGCGCCAGGCACCCCGGGGGGGCCCCACCCCTCAGCGGGGGGTTGGGTATAAAAGGGGATGTATCAGAGGGCTCGGGGTTCTTGTTAAGCTAACCAGTGAAGACTGAAGACGTCTTAGCTAGAGCCCTGGACTCCCCTGGTTCGCCGTCCTTATCAGGGCCGAACAGGACCGAGCCAGCGGCGTGGTCCCGAGATCCAGAGCCGGTGCTCTTGTCAGCGCTGGTCTGGGACTCAGGGTACCGGGCCCGACTTACCAGTGTCGGGCCAGAGAGCCTCCCCTAGCCCGTTAGAGGAGGACTAGGAGGCAGGCTAGGAAGTAGCTAGCGCGTGTATCCCCAGCTAGCCGGGTGAGGGGGCCGACACCCCCTCTAGTGTTGTATGCCAGAACCGTGCTGTGTGAATAAAACCCGTGTGCCTCCAACTCCGGCGTCCAAGAGTCGTGAACTCTATTACATCTGGTGTCAGAAGTAAAGATCTACGAACATGGACACGCGCCGGACAGCTCGAGTCAGGGTACCGGAGGGGGAGGACACCGTTGCAGCCGGGGAGCCCGGGACGGCTGAAGAAAACACGGAGCAGTCGGGGTCGGATGCGTCCACACCGCAGCAACAGGAGAATGGAGAGCCGTCGACAGAGGGGCTGAGGCAGGCGCACGCTAAGCTGGCGGAGCTGCTGTACGCCGCTGCCGCCATGCTGGACCAGATCACACAGCTTGGGGCTGCTGGACCGCCACGGGGCGATGGCAGCTGGCGACCACAGCGCCTTCCCGCCATTTCGACGGAGCACCACTTTGAAAATCCCGCCATCACCGCAGCTGCTGTTGAGGGCGTGGCCGGGTTGAGCATCGAGTCCAACGGCGGGCATACAGTACCTGCCGCGTCATCACCAACGGACGGCACGTCACCACGGGTGCGACCGGCGATGCCATCGGTTGTTCGAGCCGCGGCACAGCCGGGTGGGGGAGACGGAGCCGCGGCACAGCCGGGTGGGGGAGACGGAGCCGCGGCACAGCCGGGTGGGGGAGACGGAGCCGCGGCACAGCCGGGTGGGGGAGACGGAGTCGCGGCACAGCCGGGTGGGGGAGACGGGGGAGTGCGACCTTCCGCGGCAGCCGCTGCGTTACATCAGCGGCTACCTCCACTCAAAGAATTTGTGGGCGAGGAAGGCGACTGGGGCGGCTTCCAGCGGCGCTTCCTCGCTCACCAGGAAATGGCGCAGTGGACGGACACCGAGGCTCTCCGCGCGCTGCCGGCACTCCTCGACAGCGACGCCCTTGCCACTCTAACATCGGCACCGAAGGAGAGGCGCGCCACGCTGCAGACGGCGATGCAGCTGCTGGCTGCAGTCTACGGTCCGCCGTCGGACTGTCGCCAACTCTTTTACGATCGCCAGCGGGGGGCAAAGGAGTCGCCCCTGGCGTACCGCACAAGCCTCCTGGCACTGGCGAAGGCGGCCTTTCCACGGATGGACATCGAAGGTGTCGACGCCATGGTCACGGAAAAGATACTCCTGCTGCCAGACGACTTGGATATCGTCATCATCGCACAAGACGACGCGGAGATGTGCTCCCTCCAAGTGGCACGACTCCTCCACGCAAACCTGCTCGCGCAACGACGAAAGGCCAGCAAGGCGGCGAGCGGGCGTGCCGTGGCTGCAGCCACCCTCCCGGCGGAAGAGATTTGCGCCATCGACCATCAACGGCAGCAGGGAGCGGGAGTACGGGCGGACCGGGGCGGTTCGGGCCATCTCGACCATCCATCGTCTTCGCCAGCGCTCCCGCGCTGTTACAACTGCGGCATCCGGGGCCATGTCGCCTCGGGGTGCCGCTCTCCTCGGCAGCAGGGGACGACACCTCGACGGGACGCCGGCCCTCTTCCCAAGCTCCATCATCATAACCTGGCGAGTCGCGGCACCCCTCATGTTTGGCCCACGCACACGCCCGTCACACACTCAAACACCGCAGCGAATGGGGGGTCGATATCGCGCACCATCGCACCAACATGCACCACTATGGGTACTCATATCGAACCCAGCCAGTGGTCCGTGTTGGCCCATCGTGTTGTAGCCGCATCATCGGGGTCGTCTGCCGTTGTGGGGCACATCGACGGGGTTGAGGTGCGCATCCTGGTCGATACGGGAGCATCGGCGACCATTATTTCGGAATTGATTTACAATATTCTCCCTGTCCAGAGCAGTCCTTTGATGCCATTCTATGCTGCTAATGGGGGCTCACTTGGCATCATTGGACAAATTCGAGCCAAAATTTGTATCGGGGATATTAAATTGTCTGGGCCGATTTTTGTTTCCTCCTCGCTGGCGGTTCCGTGCCTGCTGGGGACGGACTTCCTGGCCAAAATGCCGATTAGGATATTAATCGACCAGGGATGCATTGAGCTCCCATCGGGCCGACACATGGCGTTTCTGCCATCCCCCGTTACGAATCGGACGGCGTTCGCGACGGTGCCGGCGTTCGTAGATAGAACGGTGCGCGTTCCTCCGGGGGCACAAATGTTGATTCCTTTGAAACTTCGGCGGCCCTTCGCTAAGGGCATTGGGGCCCAGGGGGTTCTGCTGGGGCCGTCTAGGGCCGGGGTTAGTGGACCTCATTTACTTCCGGCCCAGACCATAGTAAGAGGGGACGGAGACCCCTTCATCGCGGTCCTCAATGTGGGCTCGCAGACGGTGGTGGTCCCACAGGGGACCGTGCTTGCTCACGCAACGCCGGTGCCCTGTGAGGAACCCGTCGCGAATCACGTGAGCGCTGTCCCTGCGCCGCGACCACATTCGGACAGCGATGAAGGGTGGCTCGAGGCGCTTTGTGCGGGATCGACGGACCTGTCAAATTCAGAGCGTCAACAGCTTAAAACACTACTGCGGGAATTTTCCGACGTTTTCAGTCGGGACAAATACGATTTGGGCTGCACTCATCTGCTGCGTCACCATATTGATACGGGTGACAGCGCGCCAATACGCCAGAATCCTTTTCGGTTAAGTCCCGCCGAAAAGGACCATGTCAAATCGGCTGTTGATGACATGTTAGCCGCCGACATCATTTCTCCTTCCACCAGCCCTTGGGGAGCGCCGATCGTCCTAGTTAAGAAACAGGACGGCTCGTTGCGGTTTTGCGTTGATTTTCGGCGCCTTAACAAAATTTCGGTGGCCGACGCATACCCGCTCCCACGGATGGACGAATCGCTTGACGCCTTGGCGGGAGCGCGATTCTTCTCCACATTGGATTTACTTTCGGGATTCTGGCAGCTTCCTCTGGACGATGATTCAAAGCCTAAAACTGCTTTCCGTACACCGCACGGCCTGTTCCAATTCAACCGGTTGCCGATGGGACTCCACTCAGCGCAGGCAACTTTCCAGCGTTTGATGGAATTAGTTTTGGCTGGATTGCAATGGGACTCGTGCTTGATTTATTTGGATGACGTTATCGTCTTTAGTAAAACATTTGACGAACATCTCCAGAGGTTCCGGGCGGTTTTCCAAAAGATGCGGGCTGCTAATTTGAAATTCAAACCCCAAAAATGTCATCTGTTACGCGAATCGGTGCATTATTTGGGGACACTCAGGTATTGCTACCGATCCCGCCAAAACGCAGTGCGTCAGCTCCTGGCCGACTCCCACCTCGGTGGGAGAGGTCAGGAGTTTCATTGGCTTCGCGTCCTATTACCGACGGTTTGTCGCGGATTTTGCGACGATTGCGAAACCCCTACACGCTTTAACGTCAAAAGGGGTTCGGTTCCACTGGGTATTGGGGGCGTGCTTTCCCAGGTGGTTGACGGCGTGGAACGGGTGGTCGCGTACGATAGTCGGGTGTTGTCTCCCGCGGAGCAAAGATATTGTGTCACCCGTCGGGAACTGTTGGCAATTGTCTATTTCATCCAACAGTATCGCCCATATCTGTACGGTCGGCATTTCACCGTCCGCACAGATCATGCGGCACTACAGTACGCCCTGCGAGTTCAACAACCATCGGGACAATTGTCTCGATGGTTGGAGATTCTCCAGGACTTTGATTTTGAAACCACCTACCGTAAGGGCATTCGCCACACCAATGCGGACGCTCTGTCGCGCATGCCAACCACCTCCGAATGTGCATGCCTCCTGGGGTCTGGACGTTGCAGGCCTCCGGGGGACATATCGGTTCCGGTCTTGGCGGCCGCCGACGACGACGAAACATTGATTACTAATTCGATCGCACAACAGGGAAAAGATTCCCTGTTGGGGTTGCCCGTCACTGAATGGGGGCGCCTCCAGATGGAGGATACCTCCCTCCTCGGGTGGCGTCGTCGCGTCGGGGGTGCTGCGCGGGGGAGGGGTGATGCCGATGCATGGGAGATGGTGCAAGGTCTGCTGATGCATTGGGACGGGAAATCCCATCGACACCGGCTGGTGGTCCCTTCTGGGTTGCGGGGCAAGGTGGTGTGGGCCGCTCACGAGCGCCTCCTACACCTGGGGACCCAAAAGACCCTCGCCTTGCTCCAACTTGATTTTTTTTGGCCAGGCATGACGAGGGATGTCGGGGATTTATTGGGGTCATGCCCTCGGTGCGCGCAACGAAAACCGCCGGCACGGGAGTCTAACCCACCCTTGCAATCAATCAAAGTGTCCAGAATAAATGAGCTTGTCGCGCTGGATATTTTGGGCCCATTCCCCGCCACCCCCAGGGGCAATAGATATTTGTTGACTGGTGTGGAGTATTTTACGCGCTGGCCTATGGCCTGGCCCCTTGCCAATCAGTCGGCAGCAGCCATCGTGGAGGCCTTTGTTCAGGGATATGTCCTGGGCAAAGGTGCTCCGGAGCGGCTGCTGACCGACCAGGGCAGAAATTTTTCCGGCAAACTACTCCAACAAGTCTGTGAGCTCCTGGGCACGAAGAAAATTCGTACCTCCCCGTATCACCCGCAAACTGACGGGATGGTCGAGCGTCTGCATCGCACCATCACGTCAATGTTGTCACAGCAGGTTTCGGACTCACAGACCGATTGGGACCTGCAAATTCAAGGGGTCTTGGCGGCATACCGAATGGCCCCCCATGCAGCTACGGGATTTTCCCCCTTCTAACTCATGTACGGTCGTGAACCTGACCCGCCTGTTCGTGCCCAGCTGCAGATCCCCGCGCCGCAGAGTAAAACTAAATTGGCTGACCATGTAAAATTTAATCTGGCCAAATTAACTGAGGCACGGGATGCTGCCATGCAAAACTCTGACCGCCGTCAGAAAGCAAATGAGCGGCTCAGACTGGGTCGGGCGCACATGCTGCAGTGGAAGCCGGGGGACAAGGCATGGCTGCACTGTCCCCAGGTGCCACTTGCTACCTCCTCTAAGCTGGTGCGGCCGTGGCGGGGACCTGTGGAGGTGGTCGAGGTTTTGCGACCGCAGTGCGTGCGCATCAAATGGGGGAAGCGGCGGTGGTTCGTGCACCCCTCTAGATTAAAACCCTTCGTTGCGGTACACATCCCCACTTCACACACGCGTGGCCAAACATGTGGGGGGTCGACCGACTCACTGGGTCCGTCTCCGTCGCTTTCACCTAACACCTTGCCGGCTGTGCCACCTCCAGGTGCATCAGGAGTGACGGGCTCACGCCCGATCACCCCTCCTGGGGATGCCAAGGGTCACGCGGCGTCGGATGAGGACTCACTCCGAGACGGACAGTTGCCACCTGACGGTCCGCCACCCGGGGTTACCCCGTGTGAGGGGCCCGCTGCAAGGACGCGCGCTAAAATGTGCAGACTGTTGTGAGGCCGGAAGATGTGTACATAGGTTGTGTTCATTGTGTGTTGTGTGGGTGGTGTGTTCCCGGCTCATTGGATGTACATATGTTGGGTTCGCCATGTGTTGTGTGTGTGGTGGGTTCCCTGCAAATTGTATATAGGCTGTTTTTACGGAATTCGTATTTATTCGGGGGGGGTGCGTCGGGTTGTTTTCTCTTCTCGCTGTTGCGTTCTTGTTGTGTTCTTGTTGTTGTTCTTGTTATTGTTGGAAAATAGTGAGGCACACGCGCGGTCAGGGGGTAAATGCGCTTTTATTGTCATTTATTTGGTATGTTGGCAGCCGGGACGGCTGCAAGCTATGCGGGGGGGGGGTGATGTAGGGGTGTTAGAGAGAGAGCCCGTTATGCATGGCAGCTTATGGCAAACAAACACAGTGGGCGGGGCTACGTGAGTGCACGGGGAGGTGCTCTCTACGACGTCCGCGCCAGGCACCCCGGGGGGGCCCCACCCCTCAGCGGGGGGTTGGGTATAAAAGGGGATGTATCGGAGGGCTCGGGGTTCTTGTTAAGCTAACCAGTGAAGACTGAAGACGTCTTAGTTAGAGCCCTGGACTCCCCTGGTTCGCCGTCCTTATCAGGGCCGAACAGGACCGAGCCAGCGGCGTGGTCCCGAGATCCAGAGCCGGTGCTCTTGTCAGCACTGGTCTGGGACTCAGGGTACCGGGCCCGACTTACCAGTGTCGGGCCAGATAGCCTCCCCTAGCCCGTTAGAGGAGGACTAGGAGGCAGGCTAGGAAGTAGCTAGCGCGTGTATCCCCAGCTAGCCGGGTGAGGGGGCCGACACCCCCTCTAGTGTTGTATGCCAGAACCGTGCTGTGTGAATAAAACCCGTGTGCCTCCAACTCCGGCGTCCAAGAGTCGTGAACTCTATTACAAATGTACTAGGGAACATATTTTTTTATTACCCGGATGAACCTTGTATATAACGCGAATGAGTGAACTAAACTACGTCGCGCGAGTAGGAATAAGCGGTGGTACGGCTGCTGGATGCTTTTAGATGCTACCCACGTGCCTCGGTCTTTGTTTGGCCTGCCAGGTTATAAGAGAACAGACTGAACTTGCTGTGTCAACAATTGAGCCAGCCCTGGTCCACTAGACCATCCCCTCTCTCGCACACCTTGAGAGAAGCTGTGTTTGTGAGCGTGGTGCTGAGCAAGGTGGTGATTATTATTCAACATTGCCTTGCCAGGCAAACTGAGTAGAGGCTTTCGGAGACTCAATGTGGTTTCAGGCCAGGGTGGTCCACCATAGATGCCATATTTTATGTCCATCTGCTACAGCAGAGGTGTAGGGAATTCCAACAGAACCTACATCGCTGCTTTATTGACCTGGTCAAGGCCTATGATACCATTAATAGGCCTGGGCTCTGGGTTGTTCTTCATGCTTTCGGAGTCCCTGACTCTCTGGTCACGATCATTAGGGAGCTTCATGATGGACCAGTTTCGCCTGGACCTCTCTGGCATACAGGGGGTGGACAGTCTTCCACTCGGGGCAGGAAAACTTCCAAACAACAGGGAGTGAGTGGCATTGCTTTTAAACAAAATAATGAAGGGTTGTGGGAATATGGAAGCAAGGTGAGGGAAGCTGCGAGTACCCAGATTGCTGTGGGCTTGCCTGCCCATCAACAAGAGGCGAAGAATGGTGGTGTTGAAGATGGTGGTGGCTTACGCACTGACATGAGATGAATATCCAAAGTGACCCTTTGGGACATAGTTGTCTTATAAGGTGACATTAATGCCTGAGCCGGTCGTGATATAGGCACTTGGGCTGCAGTGAACATCTGCGCCGGTTTGAAAAATTCAGGCTAGCCTGCCTATGATCCAGCATAGGTTTAACCAGACTGGATTGTGTGAGCTCATAAATCCTTCAAATATCTGGTCACAGTCCCATTAGTGAGCTCCGCTGGGAGGCGAGGCTGTGTTGGTTTAGTCATGTAGCCCGCATGCCCAGCCACCGCATGCCCATGCAGCTTCTGTTTGGCCGGATAGAAGGGGCTAAACAGGCACAGTACGTGCTAGAGAAGAGATAGACTCATGTGATACAGGAGGATGTGGAGATAATTGGACTTGCCGATGACTGGTACTAACGGTGTCAAGATCGGCATCGGCGAAGGAGGTTCGTTAAGGATGCTACTGGTGAGTTGGAGGCAGTCACCCTCCAACAACAAACAGGGGGCAGAGGAACGACAACAACGATCGGACTGCTGGATGGCTAAAATGCAGAGAGTTGGCACAGAGGAGAGCACAGCTGGTGCATCTGCCGGTCAACTCAATCAGTCAACCCATGGCACCTGGGTCTGTTCTGTGGCTTCCTGTCAGTGAGCCTTCGACACTTCACGTAGCCTCAAAATTTACCGAGCTTGGCACAAGCGCCGTGGTGATGTCCCCACCACTTAGGGATGAATGACGGTTGTTTCTGTTGTTGTGCTTGTCAGTGCGGCGGCTGCGATTATGAGTGCGGTCGCTGTGTTTGTGAGCGTGGTGAAACGCCAAGCGTCCAGCGACAACCAGCTGTACCCACCTCCACGTCGCGGCTGCGTGCCACCTCCGTGAAGTTTTCCTGCTGTTCCAGCGTCTTATCGACGCGGTCGTCCGTCATGCAGAAGCAGCGCAGCCGTGACTCCACCGCCTCTACCGCCTTCGAGAACACCACGAACGTGGCCAGATACGGTACGCAGGTAGCCTCCTGGTACAGCCGGTTGGCCAGGTTCACGGCCTCCGGGGGCTGCCGGCAGTACAGCAGCCAGAACCTGGGCGGCCAAACCGGGGCAGCAGATGGGGGAAGAGACGGGCGATGTTGCAATTCGGAGCATAACCGAACTCGATCGCTGACTCGCTCCTGAGCAGGCTCCCGACTGTCGATCCCACGAGAGAACCTGTACCTCGGAAACACTGGGCCACGTGATATCGAATCTGCAGGTCTCACGGCAGAGCCGCCCGCTAGGAACCTCTGCGAGTGGAAATTAAAAGGAAACCGGCGGTGTGATTGCAGGAAACTCCGATCGCACAGTGATGAATCACTCTGAACTATAAATTCAACGGAGGAATTGAAGCAATCCCCTGCACATCTACGAAACGATTTCCTTGCCAACTAATCTAAAAATAGACTTCTAAGTTTTATTAATTACAGCCATGTGCAAAAGAGAGTTTATAATGGCGCCAGGAATACAAACATGTGGCCACAATGTGTCCACAAATTACCAGCTTTTTAATGGGGCATTGGGTATGTCGTGTAAACACATTGGCACAAAACGAATACACTGAGTTCACTATCACTCGGATTCGTTGTTATTAATGTCACAAGAAAAATTTGCCAGCCATTTACTCGACTCGAGTGAAAACAAACACCCGTCATGGGTTGAGTCGGTGTGCGCACGTGCGTGTGTGTGCATGTAACCTGGCAGAAACGTTGGTGGTGAAGGAGACTGTTGAGGTGGTGATGGTGAGAGGCGTCGTGCCGGTGATGTCTTCCCAGTGCGCCGGTGAAATTCCACCTGTGCGACCACAGGAATCAGCCGTGGGGACACGGTAAGAGGTTGGTGAGTGTGTGGCTGTCCTATCACAGTGAGCCCTCTAATGTATGGGGTGAGGTAGCGTAGCGGTGAGTGCACTGTTCTACGAAGCCGCTATCCTGACTTCAATTCCAGTTCACGGCCTACATCCAGTGATAAATATCAAAACTGGGCCTGGGCCTCCCTTAGGTTGACTCGCCTTAAAACGTGTACCTCGTGTAGTGCTTAAACTTCAGCGGCCAGGCGAGGTGCTGACCACACCACCGCGTTTGTGTACATTCCAGGCCTGAATAGGTGTTCATTAACATCAACTGCCCACCTTCACAGGGGATATTTGTATAATATGTGTACAGCTTTAGGGCACATGCATACAATTCTAAGCATCATTTTTGTTATTACATAAAGGCATCCTTGCTTTGCTAACCAATGAAAATGCGGATGACACAATTGGAAATGCCAACAAAACAGCGTGACGAATCATCGCACACTGTAAAGTTTAAAACGGAACGATGTCATAAGAGCATAGTGGGACAGGGGAGGAGTGGCGCATTCATTTGCGCACTGTCCTATGAACCCGGGTGTCTGAGTTTGATTGCTGGCTATGGCAAACACGAGTGGTGAGTGGTATCTTAACCAGTCCTGGACATCCCTCTTCATCAACTGACACGGAGCAGCGCGGGGTGAAGTATCGTCAAACGATTCCCCCGACCCGCACGGCATGGGGAGGTCTTCATCTCGCAGTGGGTTGATAAAGGGCTGTGTGAAAGCAATATGTGCTCTCTGTAATTATTTTTATTTCGCTCGTTTACCTGGGAAAGCCTCACTGAGTCTCAAGATTATTTTTCAGGAGGGTCCTGCAATCCCTATTGGGTAATTTGCAGGTACATTTTCAGCACCGGGATGTCTGTCCAATCACCGAAACATTGCATGCTTTTTATAGCTATGGGAATAAAAGCATAGAACCTGGAGGATACCCATGCAGAACAGAGGGAGAGAATGCACAAACTCCACGCGGAAAGAATGCCCGCTTCGGCAATGGAAACCGGGGGGGCTTCTCGCAGCGGTGGCATGAGCGTTCGGACAGCACCAACCACCCAGCCGCCCATAATAAACCAACGCGCGTCGTTGTGAGCGCCCCCACCGGTGATGCTGCACAGCAGCCGCAGCGGCGGCGGCGTGTCAGGCACAGTCTCGTTGAAGCCGTTGACCCGCGTGTCGGCGCTCGCGTTCGTGATGGCGCTCGTGGACTGCGGCACGGGGATTGTCATGGTGATGGGCTTGTGGAACTTCCTGCGGCGCGGCTCCACCGTCACAATGGGGCTGAACGCCGCCTTGTTGCCTAGGACCTTTTTCACCATGTCCTCTGGCACTGGGTGGGCCTGCAAAAGATTCACACAATCTCATTCGAAACCTGACAGGCCCACTGCAGCGATGACATCACCTTTACTCCCGTTATTGAAGACCAAAACAGGAGGACTTCTTCGCATTCCTGGCTCCTGCCTGATGAAGCTGGCTGCAGTCACCACCCAAGTGCCGTACTGGAATTGTAAATGTCATGGGTTTACTCTCCAACACACCGGTGTGATGTAGTAACTAATTGGCACTTTTTGTTTATGCAATATAACCCAAAAAACCTTTTTTATGGATAATATTGCTCGTGAAAGCCTACTGCATGTGAAAATGACAATCACCTTGTTTGTTCATTTAATAATTATGCTGTCAATTCATTTGCTGGGGCGGTGACGTGGCCGAGTGGCAGTGCATTCAGCCACTCGTTTCAAAGGTTTGTGGTTCTAGCCGCTGGCCACCTTGGTTAATACAGTAGGTGTATGACCACACTGTGCGTCGCCTGCTGTACAGTGGACATGAATGATCCTGTGGGGAAAAAGATGTGTAAAAAAAAAGCATGCAATGTATCGGCACCAGTCCAAATTTGCACGAATTAGAAAAATTGACATTGCAAATTACTTCATTGCGAAAAATCAACAGCAACATCGCTGTGTCATGGCAGACTAATATCCACTTGCAAGGCCCATGCTTTGTTCACCTTGTTCCACACGTAAAAATGACAAGCAAACAGAAAATGTACGAGAATAATCTTGAGACTTACTGAGACCTGACAGACACGCTCGTGTGTTGTCGCCGGACACAAACGAGCCCACGCTTGGGTTGCCATGCCGGTGGCGGCGCTCACCTGTAGGCCGACCTTGATGCGTTTGGTGAGGGCGCCCTGCGGGAAGGAGGCTCGCACGTCGGGCACCACGGTACAGCTGAGCACGCCACCCTCGGGTCCCACCACCTCGCTCTCCTGGCGCACGCGCGACACCACCGCGAAGTACTGCGGGAAGTCGCGCGTCACAATGCGGCAGATGCGCTTCCTCTCGAGCTCCTCCAGCGAATCGAGCTCTGGGGGAGATAGCGAGCATGGGGTCAGCACGGCGGTCAGCACAGGGTCAGCACTTGGGTCAACACTGGGGTCAACACGGGGGTTGGCACAGGAGTCAGCGTAGGGGTCAGTGTGGGGGTCAGCCCTTGGGTCAGCACGGGGGTCAGCGTGGGGGTCAGCGTGGGGGTCAGCACGGGGGTCAGCATGGGGGTCGGCAGAGGGGAGCCCGAGATGTGGGGTGGGAGGGAGGAGGCAGTAAAGGATGACGCGGGGAGACAAAGGTGGCCAGGTGTGCTTCTGGCCACTACCTCCTTGTGAGCCATGCCTGTCTTCACAGGTGGTGGCGGAGCGGTTCGCGCGCTGTGCTATAAAAAACCGGCGACCCAAGTTCGATTCCCGCTCACAGCCAACACCAGTGACGATTATCTGAATTCGTCCTGGGCCTCTCCGACGTCGACTCAGCCTCAAATGAGAACCTGGTCTGGTGTGTAAACATTGCCACTGGGGAGACAAAGGCGTGCGTGGTGTTGGCCACCCACCCCCTCGTGTATTGTGTCGGCCTTCATAGCTACTCGCTAACAGCACTTGCCCTAACAGTCTGCATGCCCACTGGAGGATCTTTGTCTTCGTGCACATGCTGGTGTGTGAGCTAAAGACAGTGAGCGTCTGCATCAAAGTTTACAGCCTTGTGTCAGTCCACTGCTGGATGATTGCTTCCCCATACCGTGTGGGCCATGGGGGTCATCTGACCACACGTCATCATGCTAAACAGTGTGGGTTGGTGAAGGTAGAGATTATATATGTGGGAGCATAGAAGTAAAGTGCAACAATGGTATTTGCTGCACTGCCTTCGACTGCCCACCCCTAGCCCTGTCAGAAGCTATGCAGAGTTATGCCTGGTGTTTGAGCCATAATCTTGAATATTTTTGGGGTATACACACCCTGGATGAACCTTCTCAAATAAGATTACATTTTATTTGCTGCAATTGGGCAAAAAAATGTCCTCTAAAATATTAAAACGAGACACAGTCAAAGATTCTGTTCAAACAAGCATCTGTTTTTTTATAAAGCATTTCGCCAATATTCTGAATCAATTACTGTTATAAAATGCCAACGCTCCTTTGTAAAATTTGGAACTTTCTCCGTTTGGAGAATATATTTCATGTCACATTTGTCAGCATTTAAAATGCCTCATGCGATTTCTAATTGAATTTTTACGACGTGGTGATATCCAGGGGCGGCTTCTCTTATGGATGGCCATTAAGCTGCAAGTCACATGTCCTCTGTGCGCAGTGACAGGCAGCACGCGACGGCCACGCGATGAACCCCAAAGTGAACGTGGGGAAGTCACGCAGCTTGGTTTCCACAGTCATAAAGATTGCTCACAGTCAGGCCGCAGTACGTTACGACAACGTACAATGTCCTGGTGGCGCAGTGGTAACACTCGTGCCTCACTGGGAGAAGGAGTACCTGTGTTCGATTCCCAACTCGGCCGCCTTTCGTGTTCTCACTCTGTCCTGCATGGGTTTCCTCCCACAGCTAACTAAAACATATCTTGTAACTGCTAATTGGCCAAACGTCCCAATGCTGAAAGTAATTACCTGCAAATTACCCAGTTCGGATGACACAGAGCAACACTGCCCTCTACTGCGAAAACTTGGCAACGACTCTCCTGAAAAGAAGTGCTGAGACCTGGTGAGGTTTTCCTAAATAAACAAGCGTGACGATAATAAACACATTCCTGCGGAGGGAGCTGGTAGGAACGTTGGGTTGCTCGGTCAATAACCAGGGTCAACGGCGGCGTGGTGTATTCCGCAAATATGGCCGACTGTGAGGGCGGGCACAAGCCGGCGTGAGTAGGTTAAACGTTGAGTTTTATAAGGGCACCACGGGGTGACCAGCTCCTCTCCATCCATCCCCACCCCTCCCACCCAGTCCCACCCAGCCCCTCCCCACCCTCCCCTCCCCACCCTCCCCACCCAGCCCCTCCCCATCCTCCCCTCTCCACCCAGCCCCACCCCTCCCATTTTTGGATGCACGACGGACGGACATAATAATCCCCTGTGGGCTGGTGTAACCAGGAGGTTCCTACCAGTATAACGAAAGTAACATTGGGGTCACTGTGTAAATTATTTGCGATAGCAAACCGTGCGAGTATCATTTCAGTGACTCACTTGAGCACACAAGACAGGGCTGTTTTGGCCACAACACGCACAGCCCACAGGAGCTCGCGCACTGCCGAGTAAATAAAACCTCTAATAATCCCAAACTAATTGGGCGGAGAGCCTTTTTATAGGGCGACAGAATGGGTTTGCCAAATTTCTTACAACAGAGAAGAACACAGCTTCAGAATTGCCAGTGCATAATCGCATGCTGTAACCATTGTGCAGCTTATTTCTCACGCGAACAGTGATCCGGTCGGATATTCATGCTTTGCAATTACGTTTTAAAAATTTCGTTTTTTTTTCAGGGCAGCCTTCAATGATGTATTAGTCATCGTATTCATTTATTTCCAGGAGCCTTCACAGGTGGTCTTCCAGCCCAGAGCCCATTTGTGGCTTTTTTGAGCCCGGCCTGGAGAGGTTTTTCCTGCACCTTCGTCCATGCCGTTGAGCACGTCGTTGAGGTCGTCGTTCTTGCAGTCGTTTTGGTGCTCCTTCCACGTCTTTCCGTCGCCGCTGCGCAGCACGACGAGCTCCCGCTCGCGGCCGCGCAATGAAGCGAAGTGCGGGATCTCCACGAGCACCGGCCTGCGTGGCGGCGGGGGACCACCCAGCCCGGCACAGGGGGACACGGGAAGCAGAGGCGGAAGGAACATTGACGGTTGTGCGTATTACTCATCTGCTCACGACATGTGTTAAGCATTAAAAAACAGAAACCTGAACAAACTGTTAAATATATATACAAAAAAAACTATTAAACACATATTTTATGCTACCAGGTAAGGCCCACTGGAGCTATATAGATCTTTTTTCATAAGTGTCCTGGCAACAAATGACAGCTCAACGAAGTGGCTTATCACGTGGACATTTCTCGCAGCCAAACACTCTGAATGTGGACTGTGCCCCTTTCCAAACACAGTGCCCGTGCTGTAGTGTGGTAGTTATCTAGGCATGCTGTCTCAGCTTAAGCTTATGCATTAATACTATTACTACCACTTCATACAATACATTAAACCCATGCCTTGCTTTTATTGTACAACACAGAAATTGGGAATACACAGTGTACTTGCAAATTTCATTGATCTTGCACACGTCCAAAATTATTGATCGTAACGGCATTACATCAGGTAATTAACATCCATTAACGCGCATTTACAGGCACTATCGAAGCAATTAACCATTGGCAATTTCCAGTTACATCCAGTCGAATAGATACCATTAAAATAAACAGGGAATAAAAAAGGTATGTCGTGAACAGCAAACTATTCAACGGAAAAACCTGAACAGGCCTGGGAATGTGAGAAAGCCCTCCGTGGTGGTATCACGGTCAAAGCACTGTGGACGGATACCCCCTTGACTCCAGACCCCGAGGTCTCTGTGAGGCCAAATGTCCGCTCCTTTGACCCTGTGCTTCAACAGCAGTGGGCGCCAACCCATTGCCTCGATTGGTCCAACTCCAAACAAATGTGATAATTGAACACTTGAAAGTGCGTCGCAAAATGAAACAAACCACGAGACAAAATTAAGTGCTAAATCATAATCTCTCGTTGGCTTTCCAATTCTATAGGCGGATATTTAAAGGTGCAACCCTGAAATATGCACGCTCACGGCACTGTTGGCGGAAGGATACTCGAGTAGAGAGAATCCTAGAGAGCACCTCTTGAGGGTATTTAGGCTTACTCTACTAATTCAATGAAAACCATTTAACGAGAAATGTAATGGTAAATCTCCCCGAAAGAAAACATTACGTAGCGATACTAAACGAAGAAACAAACGAGAGGTTTATTTGTTTTTGCACAATTGGATTCCCGCTTGATTTGACAAGGAACTTTTCTTCCCTCGAGTCCGAGCCACTTCTGGGCTCCTTGGCTCGGCACAGAATGGGGAAACTGTGCGGTCTGCTTGCCCACACCAGCAGCCAAACGGGAGATATGGAAACACTGTCCACAAGCCAATACATTAAGATTACCAAATGAACGCAAGGGAAAATTGCAGATTTACATGACGACACGCAGTGCGTTTGCCGAATGTGAGCGTTCGTCTGCTTGTGCAATATACTGTACGCAGTTTGGTTTGATTTATTTATCTCTCTCTCTACATCAGCGGAGGTCACAGCGTGACCCAGGCTGAGCACAGGCCCACGGGGGTTGATTTGCTTCTCCAAAGGTGGCTGCCCACGCCCGCGGTTAAGTGGGCACGGCGCAGCGTGCGGCCTCACTCGCAAGCGGCGTCGCGGAGAAGGAGGCAAATGGATCGAGGCCTGCAAGCGCTCAAACGTTGCCCGGATTAAACAATAATCTCTGCGCACGTTAAGCTTACGTTGCCGGGTCAAAATAAAGCGAAGGCAATCGGAGCAGACATATGCGTTGTGCGTGTCAAGGGAGAGAGTCGTCAAATCTCTCCTGACAGGCAAAGATATAGATCGATCTCAAAGTCTTTTTCAGGCTGTTAACTACGATGCGGACTTGCACATTCCCAGTCCTATTGGAACGACGGCAAGGAACCAAAGGGTTAAACGATAGGAAATCAAAATACTCGGCAGGATGGCAGCAACTCAGGGCAAACACGATCCACTGCTTCAGGAACAGAAAACAAATCAAGGTAAAAACAAAAACAAAACACAACAAAGGAAGAAAACCAAAGGTACAAAGAAAGCTGTATGATATGAGGAACGTAAAAGTGAGTGGGAGGTTGGGGCGTGGGGTCTTGGGGCAGCGTTGGGGGGGAGGGGAGGCCCGGGAAGAGGAGATAAAAGCGTGGCTCTTTCTCAGCCGCAAAGGGGGGGCCGTTAGGCATCCTACCCTATGAAAGAGGTCCCCTCGGGGCCCAGCTGCAGCAGGCGGCTAACCAAGCTCTCTCCCTCGTTCAGAGGGGGGGGGCGTGCTCGGCAGGTGTAGCTTACTGATAGCGGATGGCACAGGGAGGTAAGGGGGGGGGGCGATGGGAGACGGTTAAGGGGAATTGGGGGAAGCAGGGGATTAATAAGGGAGAGGGCGATGGGGAGGCAGGGGTGAGGGCAAAGGTTTGAGGGACGGGGGGAGGGACGGGGGGAGGTTGTTTGTATCAAAAGCAGCGGTGTGAGAGTGAAAGAGAGAGGAAGTGACTGACAGACAGAGCAGGAGAGAGAGAGACAGATACAGAGAGAGATTTGGATGGGACAAAAAAGAGGGAGACACGCGTGGGAAACGGAGACAAAGTTGACCGAGCGTTAGAGAATAAATAATCGTGCTGCCCTACAGAGAAATCCGTCGCGCTGCTCTCCAAGGACAGCCATCATATTTCGCCCTGGACATGCAGCGACATTCTAGATGCTGTCCGGCGCTAATTAAAAATCGTCCTGTCCCAGCGGAAAAAACATTTCCCGAATCTGCATTTTGAGCCCCGACCCGGAGATAAAAAAAAGTGCCGCGGCAGGGCCATCGCGCAAAAAGATTAAGAAAGCGATTGAAGCCAAAACTGCGGCGCAGTGCGGCTGCTCGCGTGTCCACGCGCTGGGCATTGCAGCAGCAGCAGCAGCAGGGGCCACAAAAACGAAGCTCGTGGCAGCAGCAGCCGCAAATAAGCAGGAGGAAAAAACCAAGTCGTGACATTTAAAAAAAAAACTATACATTTTTTGTACTTTTCAAACACCGGCACAAAGTTTAGTTAATAATTTCCTTGTGTGCAGATTTGAACGTTCTTTTTTTGTTTCCGCAATGGAAAACTGCCACTGGGCTGGTGAAAGAAATTAATTAATATGCGTGTTTAATTATTATTGTTATTTGTAATGAGCACATTTTACGCATGTAAACTGATCAAAAATACATTTTCATCAAATCTCCATTAAAAAAAACCAAACCTGTAAACAAGAGTGCAGTGGTTGATTGCAGACACACAATGGTAATTTGTTAGGGCAACTGACTGCCGGCATTAAAAATATACTCCGTTTCAAAAACAGCACCAGTATCACGATTAACATCGTTACGATCATAAATACTGAAATACACATTTAAATACAACACCTTCAAGTTTATGAGAAAAATCTCAAGTACACTCAACCCACAAGGCCTTGCAATGTCTAGTGCGTTGAGATGTGGTCACATTTAGGTGCTATATAAAGCCAATTTTATAGAGTAATTGTATAAAGTCCTGATGGTTCTTAAGGGCAATTCCAAGGTAAAACACAGTATCAACAGTAACAGCTGTGAGCAATATCAGAGGGCGAATAAACTGATGCATCACATTTATTAAAATGTCAGTTTACACAGCGACACACTGTCAAACTCCTGTGGAGGTGGCTATTATTCACTCCACTAACTATGGGAGTGGTGCATCAAGAGATAATAATCAGCCCATCAGCGTGACATTCAGGAAACTTGCTCATGAGATCCACTGCTGAAACAAATTGGAGTGAGCTGTATCGTACAACCGAATAATTTCCTTAAGACAAGTCTGCTCCGAGCCCTAAACAGCAGCTAAAAAACCCTCAAATAAACGTAAATTCGACGACGTTCCTAAAACGAACCAGCAATTTTTCGCGACAAAGTCTCGCGCGCGAGGGGTGGGGGGGTCGCGCGCGTGCGCCCGTGCGGTCTCTTACCCGAGAAACTGCGCCCCCGCGGGCCCCACCTCCACGAGGCGGCTTGCCAGGCCCTCCCCGTCCACCATCGGCGGCGGCACGGCCAGGCGGGGCCGGCGCACCAGCCGGCACGTGACCCGCGTCGGCGCCTCGCACTTGCGCGGGGGGATCACGATGCGCAGGCCGTTGTGACGGCTGCCCCGCATTGAGCCGCCACGGGCGTCCACCATGAAGCTCACGAGGAAGCTACGAGGCCACGTAGGCAAGGGGCAGAAACAGTGGGACGCGGGGGAAGGTTACACGATTGGGATTCTTTAGCTGGTTGACGGAAGGATAAACGTGCGGCGAGAAAACCTCAACGTTGTTCGGTGTTTCGTGTTTGTCCCTTGCGAGAGAGACACGGGATATGCAGCCGAGCACGTCATTTAACCAACTATACAATACATTTGTAGTGACATCGTGGGATGTCAACGTATAGTGCCGACCCAAGAGAGGCACGGCGTGCGGTGTAACGACATCGCGGATACCACAGCGTTGTGGGTGTAGTACCGGCCCTAGAAGGGCCCGGTGAGCGCTCATTGATAGCGCTGGATGGCACCATACTTTGCGTGCAGTGCCGGCCCCTACAGGATAGGATGTGGGAGTGCCGGCCGAGGGATGAGGTTACTCAAGGCCATGGCACTGGTTGACCTGGGAGGACACGTGACCAGTTAAGTCTACAAATGGGCCCCAAGTGGGGGCTAGGGGTGGTCACGTGGTTGGGATCCAGATCCTTCCCGAGGATTCTGGAAGGTGGGCGTGGCCAAGGGCGGAGCCGGCCACGCCGCAGAGAATATAAGCCGTGGACCTGGACCCAAGCTGTTGGTTCCGGTTCGTAATAACAGTCACGTGGTAACTAGTGCAGTTAGACTGATGGTGGTCACCACCATAGGTTGTTATTCTGTTAAGGGGAAGTTACCCCGTGTGAATAAATGTGTTGCCTCCCTGTCTACATCTGCGACTCAGTCAAACTCAATACACATTTAAATATATATTAAATATTGATAAGATACATGGACGTTCACAATACAGGTGGTGCATGCCTTTGTGTAAAAGGTTCCGCCCTGTAATTACTTATCAAAGCCACTGCTACTTGAATGTGCCTATTATTAAACGCATGCACTTATTTACGTCCATTGTGCCATCGGGCTTGGCTCGGTGTTTCTCTCACGTTGAACCTACACAAAGAGCATTGTGTGCCACAACGTTAAACAAGTGTACGAGTCTGAGTGCCCACTCAGCGCAAGCCCATTGCTGTGGACAAGTGGGGGAAGGCATCCTTGGCAGTTTGGGTTTGACGCAGAAGAAACTGGAGGATGCCGAAGAGAAGCTCCCCTGCCCGTGAAGCAGAGGCAAATATCGGCATCCTCCGCTGGCGCAAGAAGGCACCGAGCGGCTCGTGCGTTCCGGTGGAGCGGAGTGTGCGGCGGTTCGTCACGTCGCTGCGTGCCGGGGGGAGACCGGTGAAGCGTTCTTACCCAGACTGAATCGGGCTGCGGTGAAAGGTAACGTTGTCGGTGATTCCCGGAGTCCAACTTTGCTGCCGCAAGGAGGCTGCTCGGTCCAGATCTCGGGGCATCGACAGCGGCCGTGACTGTGCACGCGCAGACATCCACAGATGGGGAGGTCCACAATTTCGTCCACAACGCATCGATCGAGGCGTCGAGACGTCACCGTCGGAGGCCACCGCATGCAACTCCTAGCCAATACATCCCTAACCCCCTCCGCCAGATCCAGAAGCTGCTGCACAGGAGGCACACAGCGACCTCCAACATCTGTAATGACGCTCTCCCAGGCCCTCGGCCCCTGGAGACCACTCCAACGCCTGTATCGGTAACCGGTCCTCCCCCATCCTGCCCAACCATGTCTACGACACTCGCCTGCCACGACCTCTTTCCGGACTTCTTCACTGCTTATCTTGTCTTGCTGTGAAAACTCCTAACGTCTGAACAAACTGCTGGTCAAAATACTCTTCAGTGAGTGCCGGAGTACCTATTAAGGCTCGCGTGGCCGTCATCCACGTGGGTGTCCCCCCCCCCCCCCCTCCATTTACAAAGCATTTCCATGTTAAAATGAACTAACCAAGGGAGGAGGTTCAGGGCAGTTACAGACACTCCGTTGGCCATCATACCTTTATTCGGCGACGTGTCCTGCCCAAGCCCAATTTCACTTTTCTCACCGCTCCCATGTGCATCAAATCACGGTGAGCTGGAATTTCCGATAAAGCTTTTGCCGGGGAGAGTGACAACATCCATACCTGCATGCCGGGCGGCGAGAGGAACTCCTCGTTGTGAGCGCTGTCGCGAAGCAGGGGCCCGCTCTCCCGGAGCAGCGATCCACTGTCTCGGAGCAGCGAGCCACTGTCTCGGAGCAGCGAGCCGCGGCTGGGCGTGAACGACCTGTCGGAACTGAACGAACGCAAGCTTCTCGAGCGGAAGAGCAAAGAAGGGCGCGGGGCAGTCGGGAGGCAGTTGCATTGCAGAGTGGGGCAGGCGGTGCGTGCGTGCGTGCGGCCCGGGTGAGGACCGGGAGAGAAAAGCGGTACGGAGGGAGCAACGTGGGGAATGAGCGGGAGGTAGCAAACCAGAGCGTGTGGTATTTAAATAAAAAATTGCACAATTGACACGGCCGTACAGAAATTTCGCAGACGAACGTGCACCGGACAGTCCGGGCGCAGTGGATACACGTGGGTGAATTCGTCGCAGAGTGTGCGGTTGGTCAGGACCAATTGTGCAGTAGAGGTAACGGTTAAAGGGGAGGTGAATTATATTGGATGGCACACGCACACAGACATGCCCACGCACGTGCGCAAATCGATTCGCGCGCAGACCATGCACATGGGCACAGGGGAAGATGTATAATAACACGAGTGGGCGAGTGGTCGAGTGGGGGAGTGGGTGAGAACAAGGTCGGAACAAATGAAAGTCAAAACAGACAGACAAAAGAGACAAAATACAATACAGCAGTTAGGCATGCAGGTAATGAAATGCCTTGAATCCAAGGTTGCTGAGGTTTAATCAAAGCAAATGATGGGAATGAGTCATGAGCCACTCGGTCTCGCAATACTCTTGAAACAATGAGCTCATGGAGCAAGGTCATTGAACCACGCACGGAACCACGACACGGACACAACGTGAGAACCTCGTAACAGCTCACCTTTTTCCCTCTTGAAAATGTTTTTTTTTTTCAGTTAAATAAATGAATGACACAAACCGAGCGAGAAAACATTTTGCCCACGCGATACATATTTATATACAACACACACACACACCCACATGAAACACCAAGCACACACACGACACGCGACAGTCTCGAAGCAAATGAGTTGCTTCAGCAGCTGCAATGAATGCACGGACACAGCAAATTATAAAAAAACAAGGCCCGGGGTGTTAGGGGCAGGGGGGGGGGTGAGGGAAGGAAGAGTCGTTACCTTGGCATCAAACTGGAGAACGGAGGAGCAGAGGGAAGGAAGGAATACAAACCAGGGAGGGAACAGGAGAGGAAAAAACAAAGTAAGAAAAAAAGAGAACACTCAGTTTTAAACTTGTCGCTATCATCGTCATCATTATTATTGTTGTTATTCAATGGAAACTCTGCAGGCGCAGAGCAACAGATGGGGCGCTTCAACTTGCTGTGCGGCTCGTAGCTGAGCCACGCGGGAATGTCATGGCTGTGAGCTGGCTGGTAGGGTGTTGGAGGAAGGAAGGGGACGGTGGGTGTTTGGTAAAGGTGACCATTGAGCATTGAGAAGCAACATGGCCGTGGTTCAGCACCCATAACGGGGCGTTTCGGAGGTCAGCTGAGTGCGTCGCCATGTGCGCAATGCACGCCCAGCTTTACAATTGCGGCTCGGCCTTGACACGTGCTGTTAAGTGTCATCCGCTCGTGGTTGTGGGTTTTCTCCAACTACTCCCACGCACAATAATGCTCAATAACAAACTCAAAACCGCCAAATATTTCAAGGGGCCCCTTCCTGAAGAAAAAGAGGGTTTTCTGAGTTGATAAACACGTATGATTTAACCATCGACTGTGTCTCCCGTATGGCTCCAAGGTGTTTCTGAGTCTAAGGCTCATTGGCTGAACTCTCCACACATTCCCCAGGGATGATGCTAATAAAAAGTAATACATGTTGTGGGGAAATCGTCAAGTGAGCTCGAAATACCAGGGCAGGACGACCTGTTTTCTGGCTCATAAAGCGCGCACGCAACAGACCCCCACAACGCCGCTCGACGGGAGTGGGTCAACGTCATGTGCCGACTCCTCCTCGTAGTGTTCCCATTTGCTCAAAACACGTGGGAAAAATTATCGTTTTTTTCCCGCCAAATTCTGCCTGCCAGAGCGCCCTCCAGGCACCGTCAGCACGTCGAGCCAGCAGCCGGTAGCTAGGCATGTCGCAATACAAACACGGGGTAGAACGCGGGGACGAAACGCGCGCAGCGATGTTGTGAGCCCCGCGTCGCCCCAACGCGGCGAAGCCAAGCAAGGCCAGAGCTGTTCGTCGTCGTGACCCAGTAAGCCAGCGCGCCCCGCAGCCTCGCGGAGACAAACGGGAGCGGCAATGTTAGAGTTGCGGAATGCACAGGAGCGAGCGAAGAAAAAATAAATAAACGCGCACTTGCGAAGCGAGCGCTAGGGCCACAGTGCGGGCTGCACGGGCGCCCCGTGTGAACGCAAAGCGGAGAACGCCTCCTTGATTGGTGACGAGCACGGTATGTACGGTATTTACAATGTGCAGAAACGACCCTGCTTTCAAGAACTCTGCAGACGCAGCTGCGATAAAATCACAATGCGGGTACCTGGCACAGAGCCTGTGAAGTTGAGGGTGCAAAAAAAAACCGCAACTTAACCGACAGCTGACTGCGCAGCATCTACGCATTCAAGCGCAGGCGTCAGGTGACATGGAAAGGACACAAAAAGGGTCACGATTTGACACTTTGACGTTCAAACCGGCGATTGTTACCAAAGAATACAGATTGTTCTGCCAGCTTGGTGTTATTGGGGATGTATAATGGGAATAACAGGCTGCATTATCACCGTGGAAACGCCTGCTGCTGTGCATTTCTGCTACAGCAGACAGTCAGATTAATTTGAACACGGGGGTAGAAGAAGACGACAGCAGAGTAACCATTTGTCACTCCCTTTGAAAAATGTAATCTTTAATTAACATGTATGGATATTCATGCACGATGTCTGGCTTGAATGGAATAGTAGGCCCCAATACCCTCGAGCGCTCCCTCTAGTAGCGGCCCGTTCAACCAGCAGCAAGTAATCGCAAAGAAGCACCTTTGACCTAATATGCATGCAGGTACAATTATCACGGTGGATATGCTAAGAGTACTGGCAAAATCATTGCTGCTGCTGCATCAAAACCCCATTCACGAGCTGACTCGAAGCTGTGCCGTTGGGTGACGAGTTCGCGCGATATCAGCATTTCCCGACATCAGAGAGCTATCACCAGCATCATGGTGGTGGTCGAGTGACGACCTTGAATTCAACCGGAGCGTGAGTGCAACTCGCTCAACGGGATTGCGTTAAATGAGATGCGTGGTAGTAGCTTCCCGCGGCTTGTGATCGTGAGCCATCGCAGCAGCAGCAATAGCCGTGAGCGATGAGCTAAATCGGTCGTACCTGGCAGAGAGGCCCCTGGCCAGGCTGGCGGAGCCCAGGTAAGTGATGCTGTCAGCTAGAAACTGGCTCGAGGGAAGAGAGTCGTCACCGAGCTCCTTGAGATCCTCTGGGCGGAGGTACTCACCCCCGGCCATCCCGTCCTCACCTACGCGTCGAGCGTCGGGGGAGGGGAAGAGAGAAGGGGTGCGGAGAGGGGTTGGGGGCAGAATGGGCATAAGGGTCAGTGGAGCGTCGGGGTTAGAGCGGCAGCAGACGGGGCCCCTTGGTAGAGTGCCACACCAGGGTGAACTTGCGGGAGAAGAGGACGGAAGAGAAAACCGGTGACTCAACCCAGAATTGGGGCAGGAGGGGTCAGAGTGTACGTGACTTTCAAAACTGCTGAACTGTGATTGGTGACGACTGGCTGTTAAACTCCTGCAGTAAATGAAATGTATGCTTGCAAGATAACGCACAAGTGTGCCCGCCCTGTCTCTCTCTCTCTCTCGAGAAGAAGGTGCTGGCATGGTATCGAAACACTCTCAATCAGAGCTTATGAACAAATCCCTATTATTAGACGCTATGCAGTCCTCACAGATCACCAGCTCATCTGTCAGTGAAAGGATATGCGAACGTATTTTTAGCAACTCAAGAATCTGTTTATGAGTCAAATATACCACGTTGAAAAAAACAAAAGCCTCTCGCTAATTGTGATATTGAAATAGTAGAGGGAATGCATAGGCGGTATATACTTTTTCTTACGAAACTTCAACAAAGAATCTGCATAAAAGTATCAAGGCGTAAAGGGGATAACAGAGCCTGTGAGCTACAACTGTAATTTTACAGTCTCGTGACAAAAATGCCAATGACACATTGGCGCACACTTCAAGCCGTGCAAGAAACCCAGCAGTAGCCTCCCACCGCACACCACGAGCAGCAGTGTGGGCCTTGCGCGTGCGCCCCCCTCCATGATCTGTTAACGTCAACATTAAACCATACATTTCTCTGTCTCGATTACAAATTCAGGCCAAGGCATCCGGACTGACCTGAGTCGACCAATCGCACAGAGAGAAAGTAAATAATAAAGAAAGGGCAGAGTCCCCCCCCTGCCTCCGTACTCTCCCTCAACCCTTCCACCCCCCCGACAAGTTCAAGGCGATCGGAGCCCGGCGATTACCAAGACGGTAGCGCTGGCCGGGGCGCCACGCGGGCGTCCCGCGCGCGTGGGCGCGTCTCTACACACCACGCTGGGCCCTACGGTTCCTGTTGTGCTCCTGCAACGCGGGAAGATGCTTGGCATGGGGCTGAGCACTCGGGATGCCAAATCCCTTATGAGGAAATTGCAGCACGGTGTTGTGGCGCTGAAATTCAACCCTGGGAACATCGCCTGCTTCTTACAGACAGCGGCGTTGGCGGGTGTGGACTGCCGCCCCCCCAACACAAAGTTCGGGAGGCGTTCGGCTCTGTTTGTGTGAGAAACGCTAACAAGGTAAAGGCACAGCCCTGCAATTGCTTGCCCATGCCGCCGCTGGCAGAATGTGCTTCCACGAGAGGGTATCTCACGAACTCTTCCACTCTGGTCAGACATCTTGGAAGAGTTGGGAGCACCCACACCATCGGGGTGCCACGGTGGCGAAATTTTCACTCCCTCGCCGGGTATACAGGAGGTCACAGATTCAATCACGACCCTGACGCATGTATATTTGGAGTCTGCATGTCTCTCTCCCCGTGCTCATGTGGATTTTACTCCACGTCCTCTGGTTTTCCTCCTCACATTTAGAATCGGCATGCGTTTAGAGTATTTGGCTGCTATAAATTCCCAAATGATACGCCAATTCATTGAGCTATCATTTGTGGCCAGGTCGCTTCTGAGAAATAAGCTGTATAAGCTCAGTGGGCCTTAGCTGGTAAAATAAAAATAGTTAATAGTAAATGAAAACTACCCCGTTGGTGTGTGTGCGTATATTATAAAATAATAAACATTTTACATTATTGTTCCGTTGTTTACTTGCTTGTGTATATAGAAACTTGGTAAATTAGGCCGTTTTACAGATAATACGATGGCAATGGAAACAATACGGCGCTGCCAAATTGTGCAACGAAAATATTTGTTTTGGTTATTTGTTTTTAACACGTGCAGATTTTTACCATTGCAAGCCTTGAACTGGGGCGGGGGGGGGTGAGAATGTCACAATCAGCAATTGGGGCGGTAATTATCCTGGCGAGGCAGCCAATGTTTCCACTGCTAGAACAACGAGTGCTCACTGGTATAGACTGTGCACAGTCGACCGACAGAACACCCCACTGGTGGGAGAGAAAAAAAGCGGTATTCCCACGACTCGTAAGGGTGCTCCCATATACAGTAGCACTAATAGCACACACCTGGGGAATATTAGAGTGCTCAGGTAAAAATGCAGGAACACGGTGTCGGAGATTAGGTGGAAATACTGCGGTGGATGGTCAATCAGCATCAGCCAATCGTGAAAAAGTCATGGCGAAACCATTGAATTAACCTTTGTATCGGAGGGAATTTTGTCAAGTGCCTCTATAAACAGGGACATTCAGTTACGTGGCAGTCACAGGTGTGAGCGGTTTCCTGGCAAAACTTGAGCAGACGATGGTTTGGGATAATAGTTTCCCTGCAGCAATTACTTAATTGACTGGTTCACACAGAGTCGTTTACTTTTATGCACGAGCACAAATGCGCATCTCTCGCACTGTGATAAATGAAATGGCGATGATAAATGAGCCGCCGAGAAGAGCAGGAAACGCATTCAGCAGGCCCACGATCGAGCGAATGTTTTCTTCAAGGCAGAGAGCTTTGGTGGTGACAAACGCTGTACATTTTTAAAACAACGTTGAGCCATTTTCAGTATCTGCCGAATTGCAGCACGTGTGGTTAATTACGGTTGCTTAGTCACTGCCAAGCCCACTGCTGCTTCCGGCAGGGCGAGCTCGTGCATTGCAATCTGGCCAAACCTTTATTCTGTCTGCGCGTGTGAAAATAAACGCTACGACAGTGAATTACCACGCTTCACAATCCCGGGATTAATGGCAAACGATGCGAACAGCGCACACTGAGAGCTGTGGAGAGGAATCACTGGCACGCTTCTTCCACATGGAAGCTCTCGGACTCGTGTCTGTGCAGTCATGCCACTGCGCCACTTTTAGCTGCCGCTGCCTCTGAAATGGATGTTGGAGACGAGAAGCTCCTAACAAGGTTTTGTGTCGCTGCATTTCAGGGACGTGCGCGCATGGACGTAGCATCGGGTCGCCGTTGTGCGCGGGCTCGGTAGGCACGCGGGCACCCGCGTTTAGCTGTCCGTGAGAGAGCTTCCCCGCTCAGACGTGCCTGTCGTTACCCGCCAAAAAGCTGACGACAACGCGCTAAACTGTATCCCAGATGTCTGACGGCATAAGCGCCCACGCACATCCCAAAACCACATGTAGATACATAGCCGTGTGTGTGTGGGAGGGACAGTGGGTCCATCACCGCCTCCTGCCAGTGCAGTTCCAAACTCAGACAGTGGTGGGATTTCAGAATTACGAGCCTTTTTATTTATTTATTGTTCAGATCGTCAAGTCACGGAGCGCTCGCAGATTAGACCGTCTCGTCACAAGCGAGACCTACGGGCAGTGCTTATTGCACCCGTGGGAAAACATAGGCATGCGTGACAGGGCAGGGAAGATCATGGGGTGGGGATGCAGAGTGGGGGCCAGAGCTTACTTGTGCCACCTCAAATGCCCCCTCCCTGCAAGATGACAGTTCAACTCTTTCTAGATTTGAACTCTTTCTAGATTTGAAGTTCAACTCTTCTCAGTATTTTACCTGCTTTGTATAATTACCAATACATGACAGCAAACCTTCTGCCGACCTTACCACTAATATCATTAACAAAGCACAGAATACTTGTTTGCTGTGCTGTGTGTATGTATGTTTACATTCTTTTGCTCGTACATAGCCAATCATGCTAATCGGAGGTGCGAGGGAAGGACAACAAACTAAAGTTCTAAATAAATTAGTTTTAAATCGAGCATTAAAAGTGCATAGCTCCAGTGGGTTCCTAATATCGGAAGGAAGAGCGTTCCAGATGGCCACAGAAGCGCATCTGAAAGCGCGTGATGCAGTGAGCGTCTTTATTCAGTGGTTAGACAAAAGCCCCAAAAACCCAACTTTAAATAACCAAGAAACTACTCCTTCTCAACACAGTTGCGCAGCAGTGGGGACAATGGTGATCTGGCTTCAGATACCACTATTACTGCACATAAGAAGCCACCTACGGTGACCTGGTCTTGAACAGTGGTCCACGTAGAGTGCGTCCGTGTGGCAGTGACCCTGTCCACATCCTGCCATTTCAGAATTCAATTTCAGCAGCGTCTGCATCGTGCACTAAACATAAGGAATAGACTGCCGCACCTATCACCTATCGACAGAATCAGACGTGGCATTCTTGAGCCACGCGAACTCTCGTAAAACCAGTGAAACTGCCTCAGGCCTGAATTAATAATCTCCCGCAGTAGCACTGCACTCAACGTGTCAGCATCAATTTAAAAAAGAACAGGAACTGATATTCAGAAAATTGACAACACTGCAACAAGCCCTGCGTCCTCGTTCAAACTCTGACACGTTGCACAACAGAAAGGAAAAGGGTTCCTTCTTGTAAGTCGCGTTAAGACTGATGCATGCATGGCTTGAAAATGTAAACGGAGCAGGTAAGAAAGGTTAGAGAAAAATAGTGCCACCGCCACTGTCAGCCTCCGCCTTCTCGCTTGCTGCACAATTGCGCACCCCACCGTGACACCCTGCACCACCGTGAGCCCCTTCCCCTAGCGAGACGAGGCCAGGGTAAGCTCCCTCTGCCACCCGCTCAGGCACAGAGGAGCCCTTGCACACTGAGAGGTCCGATGCAAAACGAACACAAACATCAAACAAAACAAATGTGATGTTAAAACGCAAAGGGTGAGGGAGGGGATGTAGGCGGACGGTAGAGGGCAGGGGCAAACATCAAATTAAATTAGAGAAATTAAAATCAACAATCGCCAACTCTGCACAACTGAACAATTAAATAGCTCAAAGTTGTGACGTACATGTGTGTTTGCAGTAAAACAATGACCATAAATTGAAGTTGAATTAAAACAAATGTCACGCAGTAGGTTAAATCTGCAAATAATAGACGTGGAAATGAGTGGTGAATCTTATCTCGCTGGGGCCACACAAGCAAACTTTTCATTTTTCGCTTGGCGAAAGCAAACCGTGTTAGACACACGCAAATCCTTTGCAAACAATCTGCGGATCGTGGTGAGTTGCAATGAGTGAATTTTTCAAATCGCTACATCCAATTCCCAAACAGCGTTTTCATTTGAACAATGTGCAGTTAGACGCCACTTCGAAGCATATCAAAGTAGTTGTGTGTCCCTGACAGGTCAATCCACTTTGGCGACAGAAATGAAAGTTTAACCCTCGGCACCAAAGCACTTCCTGGCCAAGCTACGGTGCTGTTGTGGCACCGAAAGAAGAACTTCTGATCCAGATTGAGCAGGCGGGGGGGGGGGGGAGTGGCAGCCACCGTGTGCCAGCACACTTGCTCACAGCGCAAGCTCTTACCTTCGTCGTCAGAAAGGTCTAGCGCATCATTCATGGTCTCAGGAACGTTCAACTTGTGCTTCTCTATCACCGTCTGCAAGGTGGGAAGGGTAGCGGAGGAGGAGTCGTAGCGGTGGTGGTGGGAGGAGAGAGGGGCGGTCGGGGCGGTCGGGTCGGGTGGGGGAGGAGGAGACATGAGATAAGCACCCTCCTGTGGGCGCATGCTAAGCTAGAGTGGCATCACTCCACGTGCTTGAGCAGAAGCATGGCAATAAAAACAAGGGTCCCTGCTGGCATTTGGGCATGAACAGCGTATAACTCGATCATCCCCGCAGGGAGAATCACCTGGAAAACAAACGCATTTGAATCACATTTGAAAAGAGCACGCGTAACGGCCATCAGCTGTCTCTTTATTCACCCTGGTTGAAATTCTACCCAGAGGTGGATAAAGCCGCACTGTTATTGCCAACATCCGCGTGGTCACATTATCACAACAGGAACGATTGAGATAACAACGAAATGGTTTCAAAGGTCACTCACCCGTCCACCACTCCGCTTACAGTATACTAATGTTACCAATGCAAAAACTATTTTAGTTTTTACACCTTACTCATGGACACACACACGGCAACAGCACCGCAGCTATGTAACATCTTCAGCAGACACCAACTGACCAAACGATCTCCTTATAATCCAATCGCATTAATCCGCTCAGTTCTAAATGTGTTGAACTTTCCGACTTTCCCTGCGTGTGGCCGCTGCAACCCCGGCGTACGCTGCTGTTCTGCGAGCACCGGGTGACCGAAGCGAGTTCGCTTTCAACGTGAGCGAGGAGACCGGATGGCCCAGAAGCAAACCCGCACCTGTACTCTGCCTCGTCAAAAGCACGATCCACCAGAGGATGAAAAGTGAGGGGCTGTGCGTGCTCAAAAATGCAAATCCAGCAAAGGGGTTTAATGTAATTAGGTAGATTGTCAGGGGGATCATCCGCGTGGAAGTGTAGCAGCCACACTCGGCAAAACGGAAAGAGAGCGCGAGTGGCTTCAGTTGCTCCGCGCACGCCGCGTGGCTGAGCGAGCGGATGGACACTCACGTTGACGCCCGTCACGGGCTCCTCGGTCAAGATGCTGAGCGTGTCCACCACGGAGATGTAGCCGAGGCGCCGTGCGATGGCCAGCGCAGTGTTTCCGTTCTGTGCGAGAGGGTCGCAAAGGGGCGCGGCGCTCAGCATCACTGGTGCGAACGTTTTTTTAAAATGTACATTTTGGTAGAAGGTTGTTTATGACATGTTGAGTATGTAAATGATGGAGCAGCAGTGGTACAGTGGTCAGCAATGCACACTGCCCATGGATAACATCAGTGACAAGTAATATCAGAACTGGTCCTGCCCTCTCCCCGCTTCACCAACGACCACTAATGAAGTGTGGTGAAGTATGGTCAAAAACCCCCATGACTTACATAGCATTGGGAAGCCTTCATCCATTTGTCTATTGAGAATGGCTGGACTTTCATTATTTATTTATACGTATACTCTACAAAACCAGGCTTAACTGAAAGAAAATAATTTCTATCTTCAATAAGAATTTTGCATAAAGTTGCCATTGTTGCAGATTATAACCCGAATGCCACAACTGCAGGAATAGTGCTAATCCCCCAGCAAAGTCCCTTGTTACGTGAACTGCTCGGCTGTGTGGGGCGACAGAAATGATGGACAGGAAACTCACGGCGGTCAGCTCGTTAGGGGAAGCTTCATGCTGCAGAAGGGCGTTGACCACGTGCGTGTGCCCCTGCTGCGCGGTCTGGTGAAGCGGCGTGTAGCCGTTCTGCAGTGCATTAAAAAAAAACAGAAACCTCCACCACCGCTCCGTCCGCGGGAACACACGTACAGCCCAGCGGTGTGCTGCTATAAAACAACGACCGCAGGTTATCGCGAAAGGCCTAAAAACACCTTCCTAGAAATTCCCGAGCGGCGTGCGTTACACAAGCGAGAGTTTAGAAGGAATCGGCAAGCGCTGCCCAGTATCTGCGCGTGATGTCTTACCCGGGTCTTGGCGTTGACGAGGGCTCTGTTTCGTAAAAGGAAGTTCACCATCTTGATATTTCCGTAGTGGCTTGCCACATGCAGTGGTGTGTAGCAGAGCTGCATTGAGGCAGGCAGAAACAGATCAGATGGATAGTGGTAAACATAATAGTTCCCATGGACACAGTTAACATTTACACACTGGTCACGGTCACATTATTTTCATTTGCCCAAACTAGCTTGTGCACGTGAGTGCATTTCACGTCAAAATGTAATGTATTAAATTATAGCAATAATTATCATGGCCGGTTCAGCATTTTGACGGCGTTTTCTCGGTCGGGGTACCTTGGTGGTGGTGTTCACGTCAGCTTTATGCTTCGTCAAGATTTCCGCCACGTTCACTTTGTCCTCTTGAGCGGCGAGGTGCATGGCTGTGAGGCCACCCTGCACGAAATGAGAAGACACAAAGAGCAATGTTCTAAAAGCCACGTGGGCATGAGAACAACGCATTGTGAACGCACACCTGCACCATTACACAGCACAGGTCCACTTGCTGTCTTGCATGTCTTCAGTTTAAAAAAACCGAGAATAAAACGCCTCCACATTGTTTAGGGCAAAGGACCATTGGCTTGTGGAGAAGGCTACGGTGGTGGCATGGTTAGCATGCCGGATTTTCAATCCAGAGGTCGCCGGCTCCATCTATCTGGTGCGGCAGTTTTCTCAGACTAAAAACTATTCTCGACGGTTTTTTATTTACCAGGTAAGGCCCACTGAGCCAGATAGCTGTTTCAGAAGCAACCAGGCCACAAATGATAGCTCAACCAAGTGGCTTATCACGTGAACATTTATAGTAGCCAAATATTCACATGATTTTAAATGTAGAGGGAAAAACCGGACGACCAAGAGAAAAATTCACAAGACCACATGGAGAAAATGCAAACACTAAATATACAGGCATCAGCATTAGGATTAAACCCACGATCTCCTGTATACCAGGTGAGGTAGTAAACATCTCGCCTTCGTGGCGTCTACGTGGGTTCACCACAGATAATCGATCGGGAGGTCCTGGATGGTGGAATAAAGCACTGGCAATTCCACCTCTTTCAAGATGTTGTCCAGCATTGAAGAGTAGGCCAAACACCCTCTAAAGCTCCCTCTAGTAGACATCATTCTGCCAATGGTGATGTGAGCAAAAAATTGCAGGGCGGCACTTCTACTTTTCTTTTCATACTACTTGCATTCTAGGCACATTTCTAATTATGCAAGTGTGGGTGAGCACATGCATAAACATGAGGTACTGGCTTGTGTGATTGCACGAATTAGCACGTGTGCACGTGTGTGTGCGTGTGTGCATGTATTGTGGGGAGCAATAGCGTAGCATTCAGTGCGCCGCGCTACAAACCCGGCAACCTGAGTTCGATCTCTCTTTGTGCCGATACGTGTTCTCTCTCTGTGTATATTTGTGATATCTGTCTGCTTATATGTCTGTCTATAGTTTTCTGGTTAGATTTTTGTTGCTATTTCTTTTATACCTGATGATGATTGCTTGTGTTGCAATCGAAAGGTCGTAGTATGCTATTATTTAATTTATTATTTTATCTTTATACATGACTTTACCGAAATAACCAAATAATAATTCCTGCAGTCACGAAAGCTCCAAAATTAAGATTGAACCACTTCTACGGGGAAGTTTTAAGCTTATCTTTTTTCTCTCTCTCTGGTTTTTTGTTTTCTCTCTCTGCCTGTGTCCTCTCTTTGGAATTTTCACAATTAAATTCTAACTTAGCAATCTTTGAATTACGTAATCAACCAGGCTATGCGTTAATTGTGTGTTGACCGACTCTCTGTGTTGCATTACATTACATTTCGATATTTTGCTAGGTTATTTAATTTTAGTGTGTCTTTCTCCTAATTTTCAAGCTTGCGTACTTTACCACGTCGTCGTCCACTCATTGACATGCTAATTTTTTCTCTGCCCCCTCCCTCTCTCCGCCCCCACCCCCTCTCTATATTTAAGGCCTCGTCACAGAGACGATCCCTCTCTCTTTGTGCCGATACGTGTTCTCTCTCTGTGTATCTTTGTGATATCTGTCTGCTTATATGTCTGTCTATAGTTTTCTGGTTAGATTTTTGTTGCTATTTCTTTTATACCTGATGACGATTGCTTGTGTTGCAATCGAAACGTCGTAGTATGCTATTATTTAATTTATTATTTTATCTTTAAACGTGATTTTACCGAAAGAACCAAAGAATAACCTGAGTTCGATTGCTGCTCATGGCCAAGACCAGTGGCGATTATCTGAACAGGTTCTGGGCCTCACCTAAGTCAACTCGGTGTCAAATGAATGTTTAAAACATCGTCACTGGGGAAACAAAGGTGGCCGGGCGTGGTGCTGTCAACCCACCCCCTCGTGTGCCGTGCCGGCCTTCATAGGTGCTCGCTAACAGCACTTGCCCCAACAGTCTGTCCAGGCTATACGGGGGACCTTTGTCTTTGTATCTGTGTTGTGTTGTCCTTTGCAACCACTGCACTAGAAATCTGGCAACCCGAGTTCAATTCCCACTTGTGACCAATAACAGTGGCGAATATCTGAACCAGTCCTGAGTGCCTCTGAGGTCGACTTAGTACTAAATGAGGAACTGGAGTGGTGTGTACACGCCATCAGCAGCGGGGAGACAAAGGCAGCCAGAGATTTGTGTTGACCACCCACCCCGTCGTGTGCCATGCCGACCTTCATAGGTGCTCGCTAACAGCACGTGCCCCAACAGGACTTGTAAAATGCCGCACGGAGGACCTTTGTCCTCGTACGTGCGTGAGTGCATGAGTTTGAGCGTGCGTGCACGGGCGTGAGTGCGCGCGTGCATGTGGATGCTCGCCTTGGTAGCAAGGCTAATGCTGGCGTGTCGCCCCAGGAGAAGCGCCACCATGTCTGCATGGCCCTCCTGGGCGGCCAGGTGCAGCGGCGCCACGCCCTGCTGGGTCAGCACGTTGGTCTCCGCTCCCAGCTCCAGCAGCACCTTCCCCACCTCCAGCTGGTTCTTCTTGGCCGCGATATGCAGCGGAGTGTAGCCGTTCTGTGGCACATTCGGATTATCATCATCGTCGTCATCGTCAACCACGGTCAATCCACTGCTGGATGGAGGTCTACTCAAACCGCTGCCACCCGTCACGATGCTGCGATGCAACAGCCGTATGGCGGCCACACGTGAGATCATTTCACTGCTCCATGTCTTTCCTTGGCGAACATCCCCTCGGACGCCATTCCTTTAACAAGGTCGATTAGCCAACCGTGCACCTCCGATTAGCACGGTTGGCTATGTACGGTGCAAAAAAAATCAACACACGTACGTACGTGTGATCGCACCAGACAGAGTCCGTGCATTGTGCGTGGTGATGATCAAACCCATAAGGCGTCCTGTTCATACCCAGCGATTCTCAGCACCCCCTGTTCCTTCACATATCAACCAATGCAAGTGGTCGTGGATTAATTAGTCGTAAATGTATTTACAAGTTATTGTGTGTGATCAAAACAACTCCCGAGTTATTCATGGAGTCGTGGAGCAAAACTGATTCTTATGCTCACAATACACGCGTCACATCTGGCGTGTTAGAATGTATTATTTATAATCTAGGCAAATGATATACCGATACCTTTAGGCAATGCCTTCTTATCAAATCTCGGAAGCTTAGCAGTGCTTGGATGGGTAACCACCATGCAACACAAGCTTCCGTCATCAGGTGGAACAGCCACAGTAATTTTGCTGTGGCTGTTCCACCTGACGAGGGAAGCTTGTATTGCCTCCAAAACGTCGTGATTTAATTTAGTTATTTTCATTTTTCTTTTCCATCTACGTGACTTTACCGATCCTTGCAGTCACGAAAACTTAAAATCTAGAATTAACCACCATGCATTTCAGGGTGCTATAGGCTGCGGAGCCACATGGTGAGCAGCAGAGGGCAGTGCAGCAAAATCCATTGTTGTCCTGTACTTCATGCTCCCACGTCTATGTGTCCCGCTTTCACCAACCCACACTGACCAGCGTGGTGAAGCATGGTTAAAATAACCCCCACAACCCACGTGGTGCAAGGAGGCCCCCATCCAGCAGTGGATTGACAAAAGCCAGTCCATGTTCATGTACATTTAGGCTAATGGTACGAATGAACCAAACAAATGAGCCTAAACAAATGATATCGCACGAATGCGACACGCTAACGACAAAACAAGAGAGGAGACATGAGACGACCAATGAAATAGGCAGCCCAGACGAGGCCGTACCAATGAGACGATGTGAACGAGATAGCACAGCACAAATGAGACAGAAGCTACAAACGAGATACTGTATACAACAAAGTGAACAGAATCACGGCTCTCCTCTTATGACACTTTGTTGTAATGCTCTTACCCCGTGCCCCGACTGGACATCTGTGAAAAAGAGCTTTACGGCTCATCGGATTCCTCCAGTATAAATAAACATTCTGATTGAATTCATCGAATCGTACGCGAGCCGTTAACAGGCCGTGCCCAGAAAGAACAAACAGCTGTTCACGCAACGGCAGCGTCTCGCTGTTTCTACACGAACATCGATCTGGCCACAGCAACTGGCACGCCGATTCGGCATGTGTTTGTACGCCCGTGACCCCCCGCTTCGTGCGACTACTGGGGCACCTGCCCCCACACACGGCGGTCCCACACCGTGGAGAACGCCCCCCCCCCCCCCTTATGGCGGTGGCCAAGAAAATGAAGTGAGAAGGTGTATTGGTCTCGATGACGTGGCAATCACGCGCTTAGCAGATGCACTTCTGTGGCCGTCTGAAACGCTCTTTCTTCCAATATTAGGAAGCCACTCGTATCTATGCATTTTTAATGCTCGATTTAAAACTAATTTCTGTAGACCTGCTTTTGTGTTTAGTTTATTGTCCTTCCCCCGCATGATTGGTTACATGTGCTGCGAAATAAGTTAAACATACATACATACAGCACAGCAAACAGAGCATTCTGTGCTTCATTAATGATATTGGTGGTAAGGTAGGTAGAAGGTTTGCTGTCCGATATTGATCATTAAACAAAGCAGGTAAAATCCTCAGCAGAGTTGAATTGTCATCAGTGACAGGAGCTATGCACTTTCAAATCAAGATTGAAAACGCCTTTCTTTACAACTGCGCTTTGTGTTTAGATTGCTGTCCTTCCCCCACACCTCCAATAAGCACGGTTGGCTATGTACAGAGCGAAAGAAGATCAACATACGTACATACATACTATAGAGCGGTTGAGTCATTTGGATATCAAGTCGCGAATTTTGAACGCAAAACGAGGACCGTGTCTGGAGGTACGTGGTGCGTAGGCCGACTTGGTCGCCTGGTGGTCGGAGTGCGTGCCTCTTGCACAGTGTTGGTGGGATGTGCAAATCGCGATGTGGAAATATTCCCGAGCGAGTACATAATCTGATCATTTGGGTAATCATCAAATATTCCAGTAATTCCATCATAAAGATAGGGCACGAAGTGCTAATGTCATGGCCAGATGTCCCTTCACTGAACCGGAGTGAACGGGTGAAATCTATTTTAAGTAAAACTATCCCACTGCAGTGATATAAATGGCACATGGATCATGTTATATATCTAATTGATAATAAGAATAAGAATTAACAATCATTTTCCAAACCATTGCTGGATATGGACCTCTCCATTTGTTTAGATCGTGGGGGCTGTTTGACCACACTGCACAACGATGGCCAAAATGTGTTGATGAAGACCCAACGACCGGATCAGATATCATTTGCTGCCGATATTTTGCCCTGGATTGGAATAGAGCTCAGGTCACTCGATAGACAGCACAGCGTGCAAACCACCGTGCCTATAAGCTCCGGCCCCTTGGATCGTTCTGTTATTGTTACGATGCCTCAGGAGAGTGAATTTGAGCAGTGTATAACAATTGTGATGACAATTGGAAGAAACGTTGAGAATAAAGGAAAGCATAAAGTGAGAAAATGTCAGTATTGATGGTCATTGTCAGCACTTGTTGTTGCACACAATGCCAAAGAAATTTCCAAAGTTCACAAAGTGAAATACGATGCATTTCAATAAAATTAAAACTATGTCAATATTACTTGAAAAACTGCAATCAACAAAATGTATAGTTTTATTCACATTTTTGTGGTCAAATTTGCTCACGATAAAAATAAAATGGAGAGAAAGAACAAACGTCAATCACCGCTATTGTGACCAGGCTATTTACAATATCCAAGGAGCGCGGGGCAGCGTACGGTGTGCGTGCACGTCGGGGCGAGGTGTGTGAGCTGGGCTGACCTTGGCAGTTGAATGCGGGGAGGCCCCTTTGTCGAGCAGCAGCAGCGCCACTTTCTGATGGTCGTAGTGCGTGGCCACGTGCAGCGGGGTCAGTCCGTTCTGTCCAACGAGAACACAACAACAACCGCAATTCGCATGAAGCGGCAGTGCCATGACTATGGCGCTTGTGCCAGCTGTGCACTCTAATGCCACGTGAATTGTCGAAAGCCCGCTGGCAGGAAGGTCACGGGACAGACCCCAAGTGCCATGGGTTGTCTGACTAAGATGACTGGCCGATGCACCACCTGTAGACCCCAACGAGAACACAACACGTGCACACCCACACAGACACACATAGGTTCCCTTCTATATCTTGCACATTCGAAGTGGATAGATGAGGGGCACCAGGTCGATGGAGACCCATTAATTTGAATTTCTGTCAAACGCAACAATATGTATATCATACTGAGCAGGCCTGCATTGCCTCCGCGGCTGTGTGGATACGAGGTTTCTACTCCAGAGCCCCGTCAGCCACCTACTGGCCAGAATCATTATTTCGCACCCGTGCACATAGACCCGGAGCAAACAGGGACTGTTAAAAACCAAACAATTCATTGGTTGGTGCCTATATAGCCTTGTAGACTGGCATGTATTGTTTGCGAGCACCTATTCATATTGAGGCCGGTATGGTGCCCAAGGGGGTGGCGTGGCCAACACCATGCCGTGCCACCTTTGCCTCCCCAGTGATGATGTTCACACACCTCATCCAAGTGCTACATTTTTCGTTGACTTTCGGAGGCCCAGGTTTAGGAAGGAGACCAGAAGCATTTGAAAGAACACTCAGATTGCACAGTGCGCTAACCACTGGACCATCACTCCTCGGACATACCCAAAAATCGCACGCATAATCCATATCGTTAATTTACGTAAGTGGGGGGTGCTGATCGTGAACTAAGCCATATTATCCCTGAATGATTACAGAGTAAACAGAATAACAAATTGTTCTAGCATATGCGTGGATACACGTCTTTAATAATTGTATTTGGCTGGAGGTGGCCCGGTCGCTTCGAGTTCACATCACTGAGCTGCAACTGCCGAGACCCTGGGTTTGAATACGGTGTCAGGAAACTGATTAAGGTGTAGTAAGTGGATAGTCTCAGCCCAGTAACCATTAGCTGAGCACAAACCATCTCATAACAAATTCCAAATACAACAATAATATAAATGAACGAATCGGTAGTACACCGGTGGTGTGCAGATTTTTTTTTTATCACGTTATTTATTTCTTTATTGATCCGCAACCCCGGTCAGAAAATCTTGCAGGGTGGTGAGTCAAAATCAGTTCTGGTGATGTCGAAGCAATCGGAAGAAGGTTATGAGCGGCTGAACATGAAGCTTCACAGTCTGTTGCTGTATAGCAGCACCCAGCCTGATGACGATTGGCTGCTCCGTGTCCCAAAGGCAGATTTGAGTCGTGCCCTACCTAGATTTGGTAGGACCGTTCCTCGAAATATGGGTCACTTTCAGAGATCTCAGAATTAGGTCTGTAACCGCTCCTTCTTCGAGCTGCCGTTTTCAAAGACAAGGGGCCATTTTACATTGCTCTGTGAGATTCCCCAAATGGAAACTTCATCTCATATCGTGACGCTGCCAAAAGCATAGTTGAAATGAAATTTGGAAACAAAAACATGTAACTTGGCCGAGAAATAAGAACGTTTATTCTTGCGTAAATAGCTTTGTCACAACATTGATATACACTTTCACAATGGTTCTATTAAGTAGGTAATCTACTGTAGATTTTTCTAACTAAATTACTGCTACTCTTGTATTTCTACATCATATTGGTGTGTGTGTAAGTGTGAATGTTGGTGGGGAGCGGTCGTGGAACAGTTAGCGTGCTGCGCTACGAACCTGGCGACCTGAGTTTGATTCCTGTTCACGGCCAACACCAATGATGACCAGAACCAGTCCTGGGTCTTTCCTAGATCGACTCAGCCTAAAATTAGTACCTGGTGTGGTGTGTAAATATCGCCAATCAGGAAACAAAGACAGCCAGGCGTGGGGTTGACCACCCACCCCCTCGTATGCCATGCTGGTCTTCATAGTTGTTCGCTAACAGCACTTGCCCCAACAGTCTGTTAAGGCTCTACGGATAATCTTTGTCTTTGCATTTGTACATGTGGGTGCGCATGTGTGATGGGTCAGCAGTGCTAATACCTTGCCCTTGGGGTCAGCAGACGCGTATTTCTCCAGAAGTAAAGTGGCGACTTCCAGTCGGCCGTACTTGGAGGCAATGTGGAGTGGCGTGAACCCTTTCTGTAGGGCACACCAAGAAAGTTACTAAACACCCCACAACTCCTGCTGATGCATTTGGTTGCGAACTAAAACCCAGCGAGTTCCCACCGAGGTGCCCGCAAGGCCGTGGCAAAGTGGTCTGTGGAAGTGTTGCACATTCTACGAATTAAACGAGTCGTTTGACTTTGGAAGAGTGCATTGTTGGCGCATGGTGGTCTGCAGAAATCGTTGTTTAGAGGGTTGCCCGTGGCCCATAGGTCCATAAGGGGTTTATAATCACTGCTCAAGGAAAAGTCTTTCCATAAGCAACATAGATCACATTTCCCCACGACCCAGAGAATGTCCTTACATATTATTATTGTATAAAATGGGATAAGAAAGCAGAGCAGTAATGCATTATTGTTATAGCTGTAAAGCTATTGTTGCATGCTGCAGCATAAATTACTTTACAACACTAGTAATGCACTTATTGACGAATATATGTGGTCGCACACTGCAGTGCATATTTTTGTTTTTTATACGTGCAATAGCTTCTATTTGTCTTTGAACTGCCTTTGATGTAATGCAATATAGCCGTACATTTATTGCACATATCAAGGCAATCTCGATTAAAATAAAGTAATTACTGCCATTATTTCTCATCTGCGATTGCCCCACTGAGTTAACTGCACAATAGCATTGTATTATGCTTGAAAAGACGACGCTTGGATGAAGCCCAACGTCTGAGTAGGGAAAGCGAGCATTGTGCTGTTAATATCAGCCCCATGAAGCGCGAACAAACTCCACCAAAAGGAGTAAATGTGAATGCCCCAATGGAGAAGACAAATGTCGTGAAGGGATGTTTCTATTCACCTGGTTAACAACACGGGGTCACTATTAATAGTGAGAGTGCACCGGGAGACGCTGGCTGCAAGGTGACCACGAGCAGTGGTTTCACGAACCCGTCTGTGCAAACTTTTGAGTGATGTCCTTTGCTAAGTATGATTTTTTTTTATTGTGGGGAGATCCAGACTTCGTCCCAGACACAAAACATTGATTAAATAAGAAAACAAACAAAAACCAAGAAACGAAGACACCAATGCTGCAAAAGGTTATCTTGAAAGCTTTCCTGGATAACCAAATAACCGTAACACGTGGGCCTAATTGCAGCTGGATTTGCCTGGGTTGGCGCCCTGGAAAATATTCCCATGCCCAGAACACCACGACCGGTACAGGCAGTCCTCAGGTTACAGAAGGGTTAGGTTCCCGAGCATGATCCGTAACCCTAATTTTTCATGTCGGAAACTGAACAATTATCCCCCAAAATCAAGATAAAATCTTAGAGCCGGAAATAGTTGTGCCTCCCCTACCCGATCACTAGGTTTCTTTTCTCTCAGCACTGTATTGCACTGCCGTCCATTTTCTATCGCTGTCTGTATCGCTGTACATCCACTCTGCACTTCCTATTATTCTTTCATTGCGTCGAATATCTACCCTAACGCTACCCATAATTAAACAAATGGAACATATACTATATCCAATTGTTTATGCATACCACAAAAATGTTAATATTGATTGTTAACGGAAAGCAGTCACTTCCGAATGTTCACTTACCGAGCATTAGGCTAGGCCTAGACTTCTCCGATCGCTGTTGGCTGAGACCATGAGTGATCGAAGTGTAATCGTGTTAAAAAAAGGCACATACGGTTAATAACTCATGAAATAAACTTAAAATTAAGAAAACTAGCAGTAGAAACATGGGAAAAATTGTTCTAAGCATAGAAAACAAACAATTACGTAATGCTACAAAAGGAAAATAATTACATAATGCAATAAAACATACATTTACCTGAATCCTTCCTCGTGAAGCTTGTGCTCGGTGAAGGCTTAGTTTTGGTGGAGCGAGGCGTAAGGCGGGACTTAGGCCTCGCTCCACGGTATTCATCTGCAACCTCACTGCGCTGCACTATCTGTGATTACGTAACTAATGCAAACATTTCCGCATGTTGAATTTTTTACATGATTTATGGGAGCATTTCCATAAAAGTCGAAGTTCGGGGCTGTAAAGCTCTTGCGATGCCCGCAGCTACTATGAGTCACGACTCCAATCTAGCAGCGACCCAGAAAACATTCAGTGAAAAAATGAATCCTGACTATCTATCCTAGGAGAGCCACCTCGGATGCAAAGTAAAGCACCGTCTGTTTGCAAGCGCCGTGATGTACTGAGCCTTAATTGACCTTGGTAACCGGCGAGATGTCGGCGCCGTTCTCCAGCAGCAGCGAGGCAACGTCGCCGTGGCCCTCCCTGGAGGCAAAGTAGAGCGGCGTGGAGCCGCTGGCGGTCGGCGCGTTGGGGTCGGAGCCTCGCTGCAGCAGCAGCTGCACGATCTCCGCCTTGCCCAGCCGCGAAGCGATGTGCAGCGGCGTCTGGTCCTCCTTGGAGGGTGGGGGGGGGGGAGTTTCGGGGGAGAAAGCGGTACGTGTCGAGAGAGGGGGCATGGCGCAGTGAGGGGTAAGTTCCAGGCAAGTTGGCAAAGTGAGGAATGGATGAGTGGGGAGGACAGGTTGGAGGAAACGGGGGAGGGGGGGGGTTGTGGAGAACACCACCAATTTACCACGTGCACACAATTTCGTGGATAGCTTCACCTGCAGTCCACTGAACACACAAGTGTGGCGTTACATTAGATCAAGGAAGGGTTTCTAATTGTTTGGACTGCATAGCCACGTGTGGAACAAAATCACAAAAAGTAGTTTGCTATGAAGAGATGCACAATTAGAATACTGCTAGAGAAGTGAATGCTGGACCTAAAGATCTGCTGGGGATGATGGGACAGTGAACAGAGAGAGTTGTATGCAGTCAATAGAATGTTTCTTGCACTTATTTAACCACTCTTGATGAACCTGAGATATTTATCGCCACTGATGTTGGCTGTTGGTATGAATTGATTTCAGGACGCAAGTGTTATAGTGCAGTGCGCTAACCACTAGATCACTGCTCCACCCCCGATTAATTGCTGATAAATGCAATTTTTATTTTGGGGGTTCTTAACGGCCGTGGTGTAATGGTGCGCGCACTGGAAATTTAATCCAGAGGTCACCGGTTGGATACCATCTCCCAGCATGGCAGTTGAAACAACAGTGAAAGCTTCTCAAATCCACCTCCTCTGTCCGCCCAGCAGTATAAATCTGTCCAACACAGTCGCTCGAATTCTGGTGGAGTAAAGAGTGGGTCATTCCTACTTGGCCAGTTCGGAAGAGGCCAAATACCCCCCTAGAGTGTGTGGCTCTCTCAAGCTCGCTCCTGCGGAGGCCCGTTTGCCAGCAGTGGCATGGAGAAAGTGACCGGAAGTCTGCAACTCTGCAAGGAGGCCAAGCGCTGGTGTGTTCTCTGCGTACCCGCGCCTTGACGCCCACACGTGCCCCACTCTGCAGCAGCGTCTTCACCACCTCCAGCTGCCCAGCTCGCGACGCCATGTGCAGCGGCGTCTCCCCGCGCTGCGGGAGAACCAAACAGACACACACGACACGCCACACTCCGTGAGGGCGGTGGCGTGGCACGGCGGTCGCACGTTCGCTGCTCGTTGCGAGGGTTCGCAGCTGCAATCCGGTAGGCTGGCCACCGGTTATTACTGTGGGCGCGTGACCTTAAAATCCTACAAGCCGTCTGCTTCATTGTGGAGGCTAAAGATCCCGTGACGTCGTGTCAAATGAGGCCGTTGCAGGCATCATGGTCCAAATTCAAAAAATTACATTGCAAATGGCGCAATTGGGATTGCACACAGCAACATCGCCCCCCCTACTGTGAAACTACTGAAGACTACGTCTGTGAAGCGCAGCAGCGTCTCCCTTCCTAATAGCCTTGTGCTATCAGAATGGCTCGAATGCCAAATGTTCCAAATTATGAACCATTATTGTGAGTTTCACTTCCAGCAGCAACAAAGCAAAGCAAACCACCACTGCATAGCTCTTCACGGTTGTGCAGCTCTCTGATGTATTCGGGTCTGTATTGCGTTCATATCACGCGGTACAAACCAAAAAACAGCGGAGAGCCCCACAATATAACTTGTGTGCAATTACAAAGTGAATTCACTGCGCAGCACACCTGTAGATGCAAGCTGTGATAACATACGCGGTGTCCATATAAAGGTATATTCCATTATTTGGCAATTATAATTAGGCAGCAGTTTGAACCGGTTGAATGTTGTGGGTTATGTGGGAGACGTGAAAAATTAAGTGGCAAAGCAATCTAAACCTTGAGTGATCTTTCACAGCGCGGAATGGTAGCACGTGTAATGATCGCAGCCAAGAAGCTGGCGAACACGTGGGGCTCACGCGAACGGCGATGCGACGTTCATGGAGGTGTGGAAGGATCAGCCTCGGGTGAGACCTAATTTCCACGCCGCCACGGAAGCATTGGCACCGAGTGCATAGATCTATAGGCCGAATTGAAACCGCCATCGAATTAAAATAATTTAATAACGGACGGCACCGGTATAATAAGGTCAACTTATAACACGCTGCACAGTATTCACACAGAAGTGGGAGGAACCACAGACAAGCGGGAAAAGTAGCCAGGCGGTGAGTCAGTACCAAGTGTCCCCCCAAATTAATGAGTGTTTGCATTTGGGAAGAAACTGTAGAAATCACATGCAATGTGAGGGGGCAACACTCTATCCCATACAGATGGAGATTGGTCTACTGCTTTCATGCCTTCTCCTGATAAACCCAGGGGGGGTTATGGCACCTCAGCACCCCACGGGAAGGGAGCTTCACAACACTTGTGTGATCTGCCAACCACAGTGTTGGATTATGGGCGTGCACCACCACCAACACCGCCCGGCTACGGACACCCCGTATCATTGCCGCTTGTGCAGACAACGTTTTATTATGCGACTCAATCAAGAGAGGTCAAATGTTGTATATGACGGTGGCGTCTTTCGTGGGTGTCGCACGGCACACGAGACGGCCAAACTGTGATGATGCAACGGGATAACGGACAAGAGACTCGCAGCAGCAGCATTGCACAGACAGGGAGGTGATGACAAGCAGGTGAATGACCTGAAAGCATACGCACAGGACGTCATCAATGCTATTCCTCCGTCACGTTCGCGCCCATCAGCTCACAGGCAAAGTATGCGCCCCCAAAATTAATAAGAGGACCCAGAAGGGATGATTATTGTCACATCCTCCCAAGCGCGCATTTTTTTTGCAACAGTATTATTACGATCTACGCTCAGAATGCCTCATTGAGTTTCAAAGACCGTCTTTCAGGAGGGTCCTTCCAAGTGTTCATCATAAGGGGCAATAATTGCAATAGATATTTGCAATTGAGTGATTTGCAGGTCATTATTCAGCACAGGGAAGTTTGGGCTAATAGCAGTGACAGTGCTTTTAGCTTCGGAGACATCAGAAGGCATCAACCAGGCACTTGTTCATACGAGCGTCGTTGAGAAAGCACAATTTCCAAATTTTGCGTCTAATCTGGCAGCTATTTGAATCTCCCCTCTACGTCCGTCACACTGGAGATAACTTACAACGTTGGTGGCGTTGGAAGAAGCCCCATTCTGTAATAGAAGCTGCACCACGTTGAGATGTCCCATAAAGGAGGCGACGTGTATAGGCGTGAGGCCAGACTGGTTCGCGCAGACAAAACACAAAAGCACACAACCACAATGAAACACAGACACTATTAACGTGGTCTCCAAACGCAATGGGTGCCCCTTGCATTAAGCCCCGACTGTAATTATTGGAAAAAGAAAAAAACCCACCTCGGAGGCGAAGACACACGCGATGGGAACACAAAACATAGAGGGCACTTTAGGGAACTACTTGAACGACTTGCGTAAGTCGCGCACCCAGAAAAGTGTATTCAGTTGAAAAATTACGTGAACCCTTACACAAAGCAAAAACAAACTTTATTAATTACATTTAAGAGAGATAATGAGGTGGCTCAGTGCGAGATTAAGCGGGTACCTCCGTGGTGGTGTGTATGGATGCTCCGTGCTTCAGGAGAAGCTCCATAACCTTGATCCTGTTCTTCTTGCACGCAATGTGCAAAGGTGTGAAGCCATTCTGGATGAAAAACGAGAGTCGTAGTTTGACAGCGAAGTCGAAATCTTTGCCTGAGCAAGCCCCTTGCGAGTCAGTGCAAACCAAATCACAAACAACAGGTGCCCAAATGTAACTTAAATTATACATCAATTTCAGCGGTAGATGCAGCGGTTAAAATTGAGATTGACCCAAACACATTATTCTGCTTCTCCACAGTTGATTTAGGATATTGCATAATCTGACTTCGCAAACGCACCTGGAAACCAAATCGCCGGGAAATGCGCCCTATCTCAGAAGTTAAGCGGCATTTTGAGCCAGGATAGTGCTGTGGTTTTAGGCCTAAAACGGATGCAGTCGGCTGCTGGGGCTCCACAGTGGCAGCACAGGGCGGTGGAGCAATGCCCATCGTTGTACCGTACTATGCTCTAAAGTCTCATGCTGCACACCTCCGCCATGGCAGAGGTTTTTTGGTTTAGATCGCGTAAACATATTTATAATACGCATTCTAACCCAATAACCTATTATGGATAATATTGGTTGCGAAAGCCTACGTGTTAAACTGACACCTCCACCAATGTGCACTGAACTGCGTGGTGAAGTATGGTCAAATAAACCCTCATGACCAACATGGTGTCAGGGAGCCTTAATCCAGCAGTGTATTCACTAAAGGGCTGTACATGTACACAGCTACACGGACATAGCTATGCAAATAGAAGGGGCCTGATTAACGTGCTGTTGGAAGTTAAATGATTGGAAATTTTTCGGCACAATCGGCCAATGTTTCCATTATCAACAACAATGTGTCTTTGCCGTTTCATCAAGATGTAAATCTGGCTCAGAGCATTTTCAGTTTCAAGATAATGCACAGACGTTCAATTTGGAATAATTTCTCATGAATATTTAGAGACGTTAGGCTTGACAAAGCCTCCTCATCCTTCAGCGCTGACCTCTAACCTTTGCCGTGTGATATCCCCCAAGTGTGCGCAATGTGCAATCCTTCAGCGGGGTAGGCGAACTGCAAACATCAACACCCCTGGCAATTCGGCCGTCTGTGTTCCCTTCTCCAGTGCAAGTGGTTCATCAACCGTTACCATCCCTTAGTCAATGTGAGATATGCTCTGAACTCTGAGTCATTGTGTGTGTGACCTGTTAAGGTAGTGTAGCAGTTAGCACCCTGCGCTATGAACCCAATGCCAACCCCTAGTGTCCCTTCCTTGGCAAAGCCCCTATCCCCGAGTCTTGACTGTTAGTGGTCAATCCGATGCAGTCAGGAGGCCCGTAGCCAACCCCCTTCGCCTCCTCCACTATGTGAGTCCATGTTTCCTATGCGATTTTATGGAAATGTCTGATTGTGGTCATCCTCACAGCAGCTTTTGGCGAGCCATCGAACAAAGATGGTCAATGAATCGCGCACTCTCAGATGCGCTTCTGGGGCCATCTGGAACACTCTTCCTTCCATTATTAGGAAGCCACAGGAGCTATGCACTTTTAAACCATTCAGATTGACAAACTAATTTCTTTAGAACTGCTTTTAGTTTTGTGTTTGTTGTCCTTTCCCGCACCTCCAATTTGCACGCTTGGCTACGTACGGTGCAAAAAGGAAGTCCAACACACATATATACATGAGGAACGTTGCAAAAAATGTAATGCCCCCCCCTCCACCCCCTCCATCCATTCGTCTGTCCAATTTCTCCCCCTCCTTGTAGCCCGGGCAACTCGGGCAGTTGCACTGCCTGCAACACCCACCAGCGCCCGCGCGTTGGGCTCCCCGCCGCGGTCGAGCAGCAGCTTGGCCACGCGGTAGTGGCCGCAGTGCGCGGCGACGTGCAGCGGCGTGAGATAGTCGAGCGTGACGTCGTCCACGGGCGCCTGGCGTCCCAGCAGGAGCTGCACGCATGCCAGATGCTCCCCCTGTGTCGCCATGTGCAGCGGGGACAGCCCGTTCTGCCCGCGGGGTGAGCGCAACGGAAGCGTTATTTGTGTAACCCGCGAGCGCGACGCGGGCACGCATCCACGATCGTCGTTCCACGCTTGAGGAAGACGGCAAGTCATGTTTTTACAATGTAATAAAATATTTTGCTTTCGCCTCAGACGTTTGTTATTTTTTTTCCTCGAGCACAGCCCCGGGCGCCTATAGGTTCACGTGTTTATCTCAGTTGCGGTGATCTGTGAACTCGAGTTCTGGTTTTTTTCTCTTGTACGTATTGTTGAGAACAAAAACATTTTGAAAAATATTATTTGCATTTTATATATTGGCATCTAAATGTGACCACATTGCAAGATGCTGTACAAAAACAGCGGAAATGGAATGCTCTCGACATCTGCATGACATTGCCTAAAGATTATATTTGTAAAGCACTGTAGAAATTTAGAAGAGCGACTCTTAAACTGCCAGATACAGTCCTTCCTTGCATTTAATGAGCATTTTGTACATTAGGGGAACCTTGAGTACCCACAGAAATGTGGCGCATATGGGAGGACATCTCTCTAACACCAAGATCCACTCAGATAGGTTCATGAGCCTACGTCCAGTGCTGCTATCTGCTAGCCACTTCACACCTCTGTGGGTTTTGGGAATTGCATACATGTACGTGGTCCACCATCCATTGCCTCTAAAGCACTGGGTTCCAGGCTTGTGCTACGTTTGCCAGTGACGACCACTGTGCTGAATTTGCATGCAAATACCAGCACGGGCCGGCCGGTGGCAGGAAACAGCACCGCAAGCATTCCTTGCCGATATTGGGTGAATCACCCGCATGGAATGGAGCCACATTGACAGCTTTGCTCTGGATCATTTAATTTGCTCTAATCCCCCAGATAAATACCCGTATCCTAAGAAGTTCCCCCTCTGCGTTTCTGCTCCAAGTCCCCTGGTCGGTGAGAACCAAACTCGGTTTAAATCCTTCTGTGTGGCGGCCCCTGATCTCTGGCATAACCGAGCATTAAAAGAATTCGGGATAAAAACCGAACCTTACCATCCTTGTCCGACTTGAAATTGACTATTGAAACTCAGCTTTTCTGTCAAGTGTACGGCAACTGATCACTTATAAACGTTGTATTTTTATCGCACGTGATGTGGTCTATCAGCCTCCTAATGAGAGTGCCAGTTGTGCCGTCGTGTTAATGCACGACTTTGCCATTCGGTACTTGACTCTGTAAAGTTGTTGTTTGATGATGAAAAACAAGAATAGGTTTTACCCTTTCTGGCAATAAAACTGGTGGAAAGATGTTCAAACATCAAAAAGATACCTTTTGCAAGGAATCAAGGTTTCATTAACCACACGTACTTGTGGTGAATATGCAAACAAACTCTGGTAATGTCTGTATTGTTTTCGAAACTGATTGGCCTACACCAGAGACAGCCTTCTTCAGGCCGAGTCTCACCAGTGTCAGATGAGAGAACACGAAAAGGCTTGGGGTGAGCAGCTATATAATGGGCAAAAAATATTCCATGATATTGTTGTCTGATCGCTTTGCTCATGTGTTTGTTCTTGATGCTGTGCAACCAGGTTTCTGTAACCAGGGTCCCCATCGTAAAATGAGCATTTATCATCCAATGGGGTTTTGCCTGTGCCAAGAAAAATCCCTAAACCTAAATAAAGCATCGGTGTCGGCAGGGTGCATGGTGAGATGGTGTCCAGCGGAGCATGAGGGTGGAAACGCGTCCAGCCACCTCTGGCGAGTCGCTGTGACACGCCGCACTTTGTGGAATGTGATTTCTGTCAGCCGTAGCGGGACGTCAACACATCACGTGCAGAAGAGTCGCATCGTTGCAAAACGAACAATGGAACTGCAGCGTTGAAATAAATGTATGGTTGGTGGGGTGTAATAATAAATGCTATGGTCATCATTTCCATGGTCCAAGCAAGGCAGCCTGAACGACCTTCAGATGCTTCTCCACTACTTCTAAAACCGACGTATGCCGCTGTGTTGTGTGTATGTATGCTGGACTTCTTTCGCACCGTACGTAGCCAACCGTGCTGATCAGGGGTGTGTGTCGTTGGCTTGGTTTGTACGGGCTCCTTATCGAGGCAGAGAGCGTGGTGCTGGGAACGATTATCCTTGAGGGGTGACAATAAAGTGAGCGCTGCTGCTGCTGCTGCTCATTGTACCTTGGTCTTGGCCAGGATAGGAGCGTCTCTCTCCAGCAGCATCTCAATCACCTTCTCGTGCCCACTCCGGGCAGCACAGTGCAACGGCGTCAGTCCGTCCTACACGTGCCAAGAGAAACAACCATTTCTGTTTTTAGTTGAAATGGCATGGCAATTCATTGTCGGATAGTGTAATAATCACGTGAAATCTTACATGAGCTCCACGGCTAATGTTGAGTCAAGATCGTAATATTAAAATGCCACTTATGCCGTTACATTACACAGAGAAGTTTGCAGGCTTTCATGTCTGTGTCTGCTATTCATTACTGGAAATGTAATTAATTTAACTTGATTCAATTTCTTCTATTAGACAAACTTAAAAGTTTTAGCCCACATTTTAGTAGGAAAATTAATTTATAGGTCTGGCAGCAACCATATGTTTAGCTGCTGAACTGAGCAGGGCTCTACAGACCCACAATAAAATGGCCTCAAATGCGCACGACTCCTGTGGACCACTCAGAGCTTGCTTTGAAACACCACCTGGGCTACCTCCAAAGTCCCGGCTGTTGTGGTATGTGGTATCAGCAGTAGTTTTGCGAACTGCACCACAAATCCAGAAACCTGAGTTCAATTCCCAGTCACAGATATCATCTACGACAAGTTCAAGTTGTATCTGAAGATCCTCGGCTGACTCCGGAAAAAATATATAATATGCGGTGTGGCTTCTACTCATCAGCCCTGAGGATAAAAATGTGACTGGACCTGGTGCTAATCACACCATCCGCTTGAAGTGGTCTGTTGTTGTGGTTTTAATAGGTGCCTGCTAACCGCACATGCCCTGAAAGATCTATAAGGCCAAGAGAGGGGGTCTTTGGCATTGGTGACAGTACCAGCAGCAGTGGCTTGCTACATTGTGCAGGCTGTGTCTGTAGAGAGGGCACTGCAGGACATCGTACCCTGGTCTTGGTGTCGATCTTTGCTCCCCGGTCAAGCAGCAGCTTCACCATGTTGTTGTTCCCTCGCTTGGCGGCCACGTGGAGGGGAGTGATGCCATTCTGTAAAACATCACGCAGGGAGTGGCCGACTCTGAGATCGTCTCAAATAAAGGGGGCCGAGGGGCTTGGCACCCGACCTAGCTGAGATCATAACCTTGGGGGCGCTGCGGTGGTGAGATTTTAATTGCCTCGCTTGGTATATAGGTCGTGGGTTCGATCCCGACCCTGACGCCTGTATATTTGGAGCTTGCCTGGTCTCTGTGTGGTCTTGTAGTTTTTTTCTCTGGGTCCTACGGTTTTCCTCTCCACATTTAGAAACACACGTTTAGAGGATTTGATTGTTGTAAATGTCCACGTGAAAAGCTACTTCGTTGAGCTGTGATTTGTGGCAGCCAGGTCACTTCTGAAAAAGAGCTACATAGCTCAGTGTGCCTCCCCTGGTTAAATAAAAAAAAACATTTTAGTAGATTATAGTTTTTGAATTTGGGCGACCACCTGTGGTGAAACTGGATTCTCATGAGTAGCGAGTTGATGGCCCAAGCACAGGCACTTCTGATCGTACAAAAAACAATCTTGTTAATTTTATTTCGTTACACGCATCATACGGTTTACTTAGGTTCCAAAATTGAATAACATAGTTGCACTGAAATGGGATGAGCACTCTTTGCAGTGTATTTAAAAGTTGTGTCTCTCGCACGGATAAAGTGGGCTATTTGCAGCGACTTCAGAAATAGTTCTATGATGTCATGTGCAGGGGATGTTCCCTGGCACGGGGTGAAGCACTGCCCATTGAGAGAAGATCCAAATGACTTTGTATTCATCTCAGGACAAGACACTAATATAGCACACACGTCCTGAGTGGGACATAACACCTCCTAATTTTTTTTTTATAAGTGGCATATTGGCTCCCGCATTTTTTAAACATAAACAAGCCAAACAAAAGCACCACGAGGAGCGCACGCTCAGCGGATCAGTACCCGTGCCGTGAAGTCGACCGCGGCGCCCAGGTTGAGGAGCAGCGTGGCCACATTCATGTTGCCGTAGTGCGCCGCGATGTGCAGGGGGGTGAAGCCACTCTGGAAACAGGAGGAGGAGGACGACGAGGGAAGACGAGGAGGAGGAGGAGGACACAGCGTGAATGAGGCTACTGAGTGCCGAATATCTGAAGTCTGCCCACCCACACCAGATGTGTATTATAATAATAATTTTTCTCCCCCGTACCACCTCAAATTTGCCTCTTTCCTTTCACACAGACCTCAGTTTAAGACTGGTACTTGCCACTGTTGGGGCAAAGCACGTCGCATTTTTTGAGAGAAAAAAACATTCTGCAATGATGTTACAACAGTTGAATCCGAGCTAAATGGAGGTTATTTTTATTCCTTCTTTGAGATTTCTTTTTTTAGTTTGTGCTCTGATCTATATGCTAACTTCGTAAGCTTATCTTCGACTCCTTTGCACTAATGAATTACAGGATATTTGGATACATTAAAACCAACACTCACATGGATTTGAGGAATGTTTAAAAAAATGTATTAACTGGTTTAGACACACGAGGGCTTAGGTTTTTCACCCCCAGTATCACTCGAGACTACAACAAGCGGCATCCCGAGTGAATGTGCGATCCAACGGGTCTGAGTTGTCTCTACTGTGTGGATGGTAACGATAAACGGGCAACAAATTCCCTTAAGTTGCTGCCAGTAAAGAAGAGTTATCAGCTTTATATTCCCCAATTAGCCTTATTAGGCAAGAGCCATCCACAAGATAGAAAGACTCTCACGCGTGGATTGCCACACGTTCCGTCCCGCGAGTGCACTGCCTTGCCCCAAAGTGAACCGCTGTGGAGTTACTGCACCAGAATTATCACTATTCAGGGCATTAAAACTAATCCCCAATTTTAACATGCAAGGCAATACGTGTTACAAATGCGGAGATTTGTAATGAATGTAAAAGCTAAATTTGCACACTCAATCCCAATCGAATTATTGGTATGAAAATATAAAAATTATTAAAACACATTCACAGTATATTTGGATTTTTTTTACGTGTATGCACATTTAGATACTTAATATACAGATGCAAGCATGCATACACATGTGGAAAAAGCACGTAGATATCTCGATGCTCAGCTGCAAGCGTTTACGGAGAAAAATCAAGACGCGTCACGTCCCCGTGTATGGGGGCGATATGGGCCAGGTGAGCCGTGTGTGCACGGGCATTGGGGGACGCGCGCTCGCACGTAGGCGAGCGCGCGTGGCACGCGCGTGCTGTTATACCTCAGTGGTTTGGTTCAGCATCATCTGCGAGAGCTGAGCACAAGCCAGGCAGCGTGGAGAAAACAAAGATCACACGTGGGATGATGAGTAACGGTGCCGCGTGATCGGTGTTGTGCTGCTGCTACCGCGCGCACAGTGAGCATCACAAAGCAATGGCCGGTGCCAGTGGAGTATCTGTCGCTCTGCCCATCTCCTTCTCCCCACCAATCCCTCGCCCCCCCACACTCCTTTAGTGTCTTCTGAATTCGGTCAGGCAGAAAACTGAATGTTCCCGGGTTCACTCAAGCAATAACCCCCACACAACCCTCAACCCCTTTATAGATCAAATCGGGCCCCCCCCCCCACTGCCTTCTGCCCGCCAGCCCCCCTACGACTCCACCTACCCCTGCGTGCCTCTCTGCTTTATTATTTTTCCTAGATACGCCACTGGCTGGGGGTGTGCGTGATTCGACGAAACAGTGCAGAAGCCCGGCGGCCTAATTATGCACGGCAGCGGCAAGGCAAAGACGGACGCAGGCGAATGCGGCAGCAGCGCTGGGTCAGCGCCGCATGGCTACGGTGGAACCTGCCGTTCATACAGCCGTTGTTATTCATTTGGCGGAAGCACACCGGAGAGTGAATGGTTAATACGGCATGATGAAACGTGATCTGAAAATTAAAAAAATATATATATAAAACAAAAAACATTGTGCATTACTCATGTGAAGCAAAGCCGTTCTTGTGTTTACCATATGACAACATTGTTCAAGAATACATGCATGTCATGCGCAAAAAACAACATAATCATCATCATTTTGTGACCGTTTTTAACAAGGAAATTCGGTTAAATATATTACAATCGTTTGCTAATCGTTGCATTTTCCTTAACAATATTATTTTAATGCATACCACATTGTGTATTGGGGGAAAAAATATATTCGTAATAGAATGTACATTTGTAATTTGCATTTTGCCGTTCTATATTTTCATTGCATATATTATAACTGCACAAAGGATTGCTCTTTAATGGCCTCAGAAAATTTAGTATCGCAACCCCCAGGGAGGGGAGCTAGGCGAGGACCCATGTGTGATGGAGACGGATAATGTTTTACCCCATACAAGAAACGAGGCTCTGCGGCAATCCCTGGCTTGCAGTCAATTACACAAGAAGTAATTCATTACATTTACTATGCTATTGGCCATTATCAATTATATGAGTTATCATTTGTCAAAATACAATGGCAAACATGCATCACCGGAATTAAGCTGAACTAACGCACAATTATGAAATAAATTATTTGCAATTGCGGCATGGAAATAAATTGTGTTTTACTCCCGCTGCAAAAACGATGACCGCTGAAGAAGAAGAGTCCCATGCCTGCAGATACCTGGACGCCCCACAGTAGCTCACGCCAGTTCACACGCTGCCTCCACGCAGGCCGCAGAGCCACTCTCCCTGCCAGCTTTTTATGATAATAGCTCCCCTCCTAGACCCACCAATGGATGGCACAGAGATCGATAGGTACTAGGATGTGTGTGCGTGTGTGAATCTGTGTGTGTGTGTCTGTTGATGTGTCTTTGTGTGCGTATGTGCGTGTGTATATGTCTACAAGGAGGGGTATTGTGGTTAGAGCACTGCACTCCGAACTCGGTGGCTCGATTTCGATTCCTGCTCGTGGCAAGCATCAGTGAATAACTGAACCGGTTCCCTGGGTACAGTGTGTAAACATCAGTACTGCGGAGACAAAAGTGGCTGGGCGTGGTGCTGGCAACCTGCCGTGTCTGCCAGGACAGTCAATTAAAGCTATTGGTCGAATATTTGTCCTTCTGCGTATGTGCATATCATGCTTGCTCGCTAAAAGCACTTGCCCTAACAATCTGTTAAAGGCTACATGGAGGCTGCATGGGGAGGGATGTTTGTCCATATATAGGTGTGTATGGGGAGCAGTAGTGTCACGGTTACGACGCTGCGCTATGAACCCCGAGAGCAGAGTTCGATTCCTGCTCATGTTTAACACCAGTGACGATTAACCGAACTGGTCCTGGGCCTCCCCTAGGTCAACTCAGCAACACATAAATACCTGGTGCGGTGTGTAAACATCGCCACAAGGGAGACAAAGGTGGGCGGACGTGGCTGGCCACCTACCCGTCGTGTGCCGTTCCGGCCTTCAAAGGTGCTCACTAACAGCACTTGGTCCTCCAGTCTGTTAAGGCTACAGGGGGGATCTTTTGTCTTAAACGCGTGTGCACGCATGCAAGTGTGCCAACGCACACTCGTGAGCGCTGGCACACGGAGTGGTGCCGCTACCTTGGAGGTGACGTCGGCGTTGTGCTCGTGTTGCAGTAGCAGCGCGGCGGCGTTAGTATCGTCCTTGCGCGCGGCGATGTGCAGCGCTGGCAGCCGCACTTTACCCTTTGTGTCGCTCTCAAGTAGCAGCCCCACCACCTGCTCGTGGCCCTGCTGGAGTGCCACGGCCAGTGGGGTGAAGCCGTCCTGCAACACGCACGGACGCCGGTTACTGCCGCCGCCGCCAGGGAGGTTTTGTCACGGTGGTGCTATCCGGCCCTCTGATGGCCGAGACACTCCCAGCACGTAGAGCCGAAACGTCGGACGCGACACGACCCGAAAACAAACACCCGTCCGAGAGCTACACAAAGACGCTTCGTCACACACGTGCGGCCCCGTGCATGTTCTGTGCACAAGGTGAGATTGAAAATCGATATGAATGAAAGCAAAACTTGCTATTGAAGCCGTCCCAGTCAACCTTCACTCAGTGGATGATCAACAATTCTCCTCTGCGGCCCGCAAGTTTCTCTACCCCCATCTATCTGTGTTGTTGACTCGCTGCCCCTGTTAAAATTCAGGCTCAATCCTTCCTTTCTTCCTTTGCCTGTGACGGACTGTCTCCTTAATACATGAACATGACCTCCGCTTCAGCAGTGTTTTTGAGATGTGGTCACATTTAAACGCAGTTTAATAAATTACACTTTTATTGTCGTGAATTCATTGCTTTGCAATACGCGCAGCTGTTCAGCGTGAGCAAGTCAGCTGTAAACACAGCTGCCATTAAAACTGCAGGCTACAGCACACAACTGATTTACTTCCATTGGCTGATGCTGTTATCAACAGCTCTAAGAATCACTTCCACAATATCCATCAGCATACGGGTGTATCATTTATGACTGTCAAGCAGAATACACTTCATTGTGACTACAGCTGCAAAAATCAGTAAGCCGCAAAGCAATGGATGGGCTAATTACAGGTAACATCCCTCCATCTGACAAGGATGAGCAATAAACACAATGACATCTCCTATTTAGAGCCCTAGGTCAGCCGTGGAAATTCCACATCCCAATGACGGGTCCCGTTAAGTCATAGGATCAGCACTGCTGACTTCCCTGCACCTCTGATTAGCACAGTTGGCTACGTACGGTACCAAAGATGTTCAAAATTCATACAACGTGGTACTCGTTTTACCAACCTCAGCAGGATTATGATGAATTGAGCCAATTAAAACAACCCCCAACCAGGATTTAAACCCATAACCTTCTTATTTGTGAGCCACTCACTCTTCCGCTGAGCCACCCGGCCAGGTAACAACAACTGAAAGCCATAAAACAACACACGGCGAAGCATCTCCGGCGTTACGGAGCAGGTACCTCTGTTGCCACGCTCTGGTTGGCCCCATTGTCCAGCAGAAACTTGACAATCTCCAAGTGGTTCTCCTGCGCTGCCATGTAGAGCGGGGTGAAGCCATTCTGTGCACAAAGACAAAGGTGGAGGCTTGGTGCGACCGCACCCCGACTCTGTCTACGTACGTATGTATGTTGAACTTCTTTCGTTGCCAACCGCGCTAATCGGAGGTGCGGAAGAAAGACAACAAACCAAACACCAAGAGCAGTTCTGAACAAATTAGTTTTCAATCTTGATTTAAAAGTGCATAGCTCCTGTCGCTTCCTAACATCGGAAGGAAGAGCATTCTAGATGGCCGCAGAAGCGCATCTGAAAGTGGTCACCGTCTTTGTTTGATGGCCAGCCAAAAAGTCTACAGGGTCCATGCTGCGAGCGGAGGGTGAATCGGCAGAGTTAGTCACCGACTCCCTGACGTGTTCTCTGCCTCAACGACTCATTGAACCCGCATCTGCCTCCTCGGAGCTTACGTTTTCAATTGGCTCCATGCTAGTGTAGTGACTGACTTGGAGACGTAATTTCTTGGAGGCAATTCTTTAATTAAACACCGAGCATACTTTATACACCGTATTCAATACACACCCTACGCTGTTACACACTCTCTGTCTCTCGCTTATACGCAACTCTACACTGGTTGCTAGCCTACAACACAACGCTAGCCGTCTGACACTGACGGCGCTGAACTAAGACAGCCAACTACGTCTAGCAGCGGAATTATCAAGTGGAGACGACAGCGGCAATTGCGACGATCTTCCAACAGCAACGACGACGGGATCCCACTCCAAACGACAGCCCCGAGCTCCTGCTTGGGGTCCCCTTTTATCCTCCCAGCGTGGCCACGCCCCCTTTCTAGAACCTACTAGCAGGGTCCCGACGTGTCCCTTCCGTAACCTTTCCCCTAGATCCCTCTCGGGTCTATCACGTGGCCTGCTGTCAATCAGGGCAGCTACAAGCTGCAGATCCCCTTCCCTGCCAGCAGTTAGCGCTATACTACTTCGTGACCAATTCTATGTCACTACACTAGCAAGCAGAGATGCGTATATATTCAGAGGGAAATTTTACACCGAGAGTAGAAGCTTCCCGCACCTCCGATTAGCACGGTTGGCTGCATACGGTGGGAAAGAAGTTCAACATACGTACATACAAACTGCATATAAGCATATATTATACAACACAGTTCTGATATAAGCAACACACTTAGATTACACTGGTGGGGGGAAGGCAAAGGGCAATTCCTGTGATGGAGTTGTTTTTTCTCCGATTTCTATTTGCTTCATTGCTGTACTTAATTGACTTTTTTTTTTAATTGTCGTGACCCAGGTCTTTTGACATCTCACCAGGTCAAATAAAATAAACTTGATACAAGCAGACACCTGGCCTTGCTCCCAAGCGGTGTGTGTGTTCAGATCCAGCTACTCAAAATTATTTCCTGCGCAAATAAGCATTAAGCAGTGCTCATCTCCTCTGTTTAAATCCCTGAGCCGGTGTAAAAAAAAATCCACATTCCTAAAATGGGGGTGAGTTCCTACGAAGGACAACCACTGTTGACTTCCCTACAGAGTGGCACTCCTTTTATGGCATAATTGGCCGCGTCAACCCCCAATCAGCGTCGCAATTGAACTCATAACCCTCTGATTTGAGAGCTGCTCACTCTACCACATGTATGTTGCCCCAAAATGGACATTGCCAGAACCATCAGCCCACTGTATAATTCACTAAGAAAGCAATGTCCTTTATTTACCCAGGGAAGCAATAGCAAGTCTCAAGACTCCTTTGTTATATTTCAGGAGGGTCCTGCAACATTGGGACGTTTACTGAATTCCACTGAGTGTCACGTGAGAAGAATTGTTGTGAGGCTGCGTTTTACGTTGTAAAATATTCAAATGAGGCAGACAGCAGCTGTTATTGTTAAATGTGCGTTCTGGTCCTAAGACGTAAATACACGTTAGATCGTGTAAATATAAATGTGTAATTAACCCACCACCACCGATAGGCGCAGTGATGACATCATCTGACTGTATTTAATACCGTAAACAGGAAGACTTCTTCACAATTATGGCAAATCGCCTGATGATGCTGGCTGTTGTAATCACCAGCGAAACGTCGTACTCAAATTGTAAAGGTTGTGGGTTGCTCTCCGATACACCGGTGTGCTGAAGTAATAACGAATTGGCAGTTTCGTTTGTGTGACAAACCTTACAGATTGGCTGTGTCGGGTGATGGTGGGTCAACGACGGTTTTACATTTACGCGATCTAACCCAAAAAACCTTTATTACAAATAAATACACGTGCGACTGGCGCCTGCGACGACATCAACGCGATCGAACAGCGGCGGGAAACTCCAGCCGCCTGCCCGCCCCTGTCACGAAAAAACTCAGCGGCGGCGGATTAAGATCGTGCCCACCGGCTTGATGATCCCAACTGGAAATAACTTCCACATATCCCCAGCAATGATGAATAATAAATCACGCTGCGGCAATGGATTTTTACGCGAATGACAATCTAAGGCTCTCCGGCTTTGAGGTTTTTCAGCACGAGTTAAGCATTTGCTGCTGGCTATCTGCACAAAAGAAATGTGTGTGATTTGTGAAAATAAAATTGTTGTTATATTTCAAATAGTCATTATATACAGTACAATGTTGAAAACGTTTGGAATAATCTGTTAAATGAATTCTATATATGGTAGCCTCTGTTTTGCTGCAGTTTTAATATACTGATAATTTAAATGTGTTCTAAGTATTTCAATAATTATTAGAATTGGCAGAACATGAAATGGAACGATTCATTTCAGCTCACTTGATAATGGCCGCCCTACTGCCACCCCCCTCAGCAGAGCCCAATGGACCTTACTGCTGTTGCTTAGCAACAACCTCAATCTCATCCAATCAGATTTCTCTCGGGATCCATCACCATGGTAACTGCTCCGTCACCATGACTGCTGCAGAAATGTGGCCAGACAGCAAGGGCTGTACCATCGAGGCATCTTTATATTCATGCAGTTCAATTGAAATATTTTTTTCTCACATTCTCATTATAATACAGCGATGTTAATTGGCCACTGCAATTTGCTTTGAGAAGCATTCATAGTTACACTTTAATGAGGGCTCCGAAATCCACAAGAATAAAAAAAGGAACAAATAAAATGAATAAACACACGAAAGCATATACGCAGCACGTGATTATTGCTTGTGCGTGCCATTAGAATATTCACGGCATAAAACGTGTCCAGAATATTGACAATAAACGTGTTTAGAACAATTTAATCGCCAATACACTGACATGTAATCAATGTAGTTGTGCTATATTATCAGGTATGTGCTGGATGATACATTAATTTAAATGCGTATATATTTGTTTTCATTGTAACTCTTTAACTATTTGCAAAATATTTGATTTCACGGTGGATTTAAGGAGACGATTGACACACCCTGGACCAGGTCTGGAGAGTCAGGAGGCCCACGACAATCAGCACTTCTCCCCGCCCCCTCACCAATGGTGATGTAACAATGCCATGGTGACGCAAGATATACTGTAAATATATTATTTTAAAATATACATGCGGAGATTAGTTTATTTGAAGGTGTATCATTGCATCAAATTATCATTATGGGTGGTGGCGGTTGGGGATGCTCTCATCCAGCAGTGGATTGACCATGGCTGATGATGATGAATGTACATGGTCACACATACCAACCTTTTGTATGTATGTTGAACTTATTTCGCACCATATGTAGCCAACCGTGCTAATCAGAAGTATGGGGGAAGGACCCTTAATCCTCTTCCTGTACTGAATATTTTTTAACTACAATTTCTGGATTATCGTGTCTCTTACACTAAATATAGCCAAACGATGGTGGTGCATACCTGTACTCCGACACTGTGGAGGCGTGCGCTGGTTGGATTGCACAAATATATTTGCAAAATCTCCTTCCCTTAGGTGTCGAGGAGGTCCCTTACCCTGGCTCGCCAAGAAAAGGCAGTTTGGCAAAAGCGCAGACAAATATCTGTCCTTTCTGTGTGGGATAGAGCGTTGCCCCCTTGCTAGCGTGGGTTTTTCCAAGGTGCTATGATTTCCTCCCACATGTATGAACACTGAAATGGTTGAAAAACATCTTCTTTTAAAGAGCAGAAGTTCTCAACCCCGGGGGTACATGGCAATGCCCGAGGGGGTACGTGAGGTGATTTATAAATGTGTGAAATTATATCATACACGAGAGTCGTTGGTGAATAATCATGTATGAATATGCCAATATAAAATAACTATAATAAAATGTAATTTATATAGTAACCTAGAATGATATAAAATAACTTTGATCGTAAACCATGTGGTTTCCAAGAGTAACCAGCCAGCACGAACAAACGACGTAACGCGTGTCCGTTAATTGTTTTTTTATTTGTTTGCAGTTACTGGCTACTTAGGATAGCTCACAAAATGCACAATCTAACCTATATAATTTTGTCTGTCTGTCTGTCCGTCCGTCTGTCCGTCTGCGTACGCTCCCTTGCGGGGGATGTAGCTCTCGGACCGTGAGATTACATTTTGCAGGTGGGCACGCCCCCGGCCCCGCGGTAAACTTAGGCATTTCCGATTTTTCGTCTCTAAACTTTAAATCGGACCGATTATCGATTTAGTGCGATTTCTCTTTATTTATTTATTTAAATCTTTATTTATTTATTTACTATTGCCGACCGGCGCGGACCACGGCGGTTGCCCCTGGCAACGGGTAGCGACGCCTTCGCTGCGGGGTGGACGCCATTTTTAATTTCCGTAAAAAATATGCGCACGCATTAACACGCATCTCTGAGGTAAATTCATCAAAGTTTCACGTCCTCTTCACTCCCCCCCCACCCCAATGTGTGCAATTACTATTATAGGGTCGGTAGATAATAAAATTATAGCGATTAGACAGTATTATTGTAGCGCGGGGAGGGGGGGGGGTAATGGCCCCAGTACCCAGCCTCAGCCGAGTGGGCAATCTAGGTGAGTCCAGAGGCTCTGCACGGTACTAGGCCTCGACACCACACACGTGTCAGGCGACGACTTTGTGGTATAAACTCGATATAGCCAGCGTTGCCCGGGGGGAAATACATTTAAAATCTTCTGAAAACTTTAAAACATTACATACCAATGAAAATACAACTGTGTAATTACTTTTAAACCCGATGCGCCAAGAATCGATTCTCTGTATCGCGCAAAGGAATCGAAGGTTGTAGATTCCTTTAGAATCGGGCGATTCCCGTTTACTATAAGTTGTTTATAGTCGATATAAACTGCTACGAACGGGAAATATCCGGCGTTGACCGGGGCAAAAATGTAATTAAAAACTCCTGAAAACATTAAAACATAACATACAAATGAAAATAAAACTCTGTCATTCAAAATGTAAACCCCCAACATGCCAGGAATCGATTCTTTGAATCGCGCAAAGGACTAATCGAAGGTTGTAGATTACTTTAGGATCGCCCTTAACATTTCCGACACACACTTTCACACATTTAGCTTTTACATTTAACATACAAAACGTCAGCATGTACTGCTGTCATCAGTGGTAAGAGTGAGTGGTAAGGGTGAGTGACGGTTGTGAGAGGTGATTAGTGAGTGGTGAGTGGTGAGGGTTAGTGGTGAGCATGAGTGGTGAGTGGTGATTGTTGAGGGTGTGATTGGTGAGGATGAGTGGTGAGTGGTCAGGGTGAGGGTGAGTGGTGAGCGGTGAGGGTGAGTGTTGAGGGTGAGTGGTGAGTAGTGAGGGTGAGTGGTAAGCGTGACTGGTGAGTGGTGAGGGTGAGTGGTGAGGGAGAGTGGTGAGGGAGAGTGGTGAGGGAGAGTGGTGAGGGTGAGTGGCAGTTGTGAGTGGTGATTAGTGAGGGGTGAGTGGTGAGGGTGACCGTGAGTGGTGAGGGTGAGGTTGAGTGGTGAGCGGTGAGCAGTGAGGGTGAGTGGTGATTGGTGAGGGTGTGATTGGTGAGGATGAGTGGTGAGGGTGAGTAGTGAGGGTCAGTGGTTGTTGTGAGGGTGAGTGGTGAGGGTGAGTGGTGAGTAGTGAGGGTGAGTGGTGAGCGTGACTGGTGAGTGGTGAGGGTGAGTGGTGAGGGTGAGTGGTGAGGGTGAGAGGTGATTGGTGAGGGTGAGTGGCGAGGGTGAGTGGGGAGGGTGAGCAGTGAGGGTGAGCAGTGAGGGTGAGTGGTTGTTGTGAGGGTGAGTGGTTGTTGTGAGGGTGAGTGGTGAGGGTGAGTGGTAAGAGTGAGTGGTGAGGGTGAGTGACGGTTGTGAGAGGTGATTAGTGAGTGGTGAGGGTGAGTGGTGAGGGTTAGTGGTGAGCATGAGTGGTGAGAGTGAGTGTTGAGCGTGAGTGGTGAGGGTGAGTGGTGATTGTTGAGGGTGTGATTGGTGAGGATGAGTGGTGAGGGAGAGTGGTGAGGGAGAGTGGTGAAGGAGAGTGGTGAGGGAGAGTGGTGAGGGAGAGTGGTGAGGGTGAATGGTGAGGGTGAGTGGTGAGGGTGAGTAGTGAGTGGTGAGGGTGAGTGGTGATTGGTGAGGGTGAGTGGTGAGGGTGAGTGGGGAGGGTGAGTGGCAGTTGTGAGTGGTGATTAGTGAGGGGTGAGTGGTGAGGGTGAGCGGTGAGGGTGAGGTTGAGTGGTGAGCGGTGAGGGTGAGCAGTGAGGGTGAGTGGTGAATGGTGAGGGTGTGATTGGTGAGGATGAGTGGTGAGGGTGAGTAGTGAGGGTCAGTGGTTGTTGTGAGGGTGAGTGGTGAGGGTGAGTGATGAGGGTGAGTGGTAAGAGTGAGTGGTGAGGGTGAGTGACGGTTGTGAGAGGTGATTAGTGAGTGGTGAGGGTGAGTGGTGAGGGTTAGTGGTGAGCATGAGTGGTGAGGGTGAGTGTTGAGCGTGAGTGGTGAGGGTGAGTGGTGATTGTTGAGGGTGTGATTGGTGAGGATGAGTGGTGAGTGGTCAGGGTGAGTGGTGAGGGTGAGCGGTGAGGGTGAGTGTTGAGGGTGAGTGGTGAGTAGTGAGGGTGAGTGGTGAGCGTGACTGGTGAGTGGTGAGGGTGAGTGGTGAGGGAGAGTGGTGAGGGAGAATGGTGAGGGAGAGTGGTGAGGGAGAGTGGTGAGGGTGAATAGTGAGGGTGAGTGGTGAGGGTGAATGGTGAGGGTGAGTGGTGAGGGTGAGTAGTGAGTGGTGAGGGTGAGTGGTGAGGGTGAGTGGTGAGGGTGAGTGGTGATTGGTGAGGGTGAGTGGTGAGGGTGAGTGGGGAGGGTGAGTGGCAGTTGTGAGTGGTGATTAGTGAGGGGTGAGTGGTGAGGGTGAGCGTGAGTGGTGAGGGTGAGGTTGAGTGGTGAGCGGTGAGGGTGAGCAGTGAGGGTGAGTGGTGATTGGTGAGGGTGTGATTGGTGAGGATGAGTGGTGAGGGTGAGTAGTGAGGGTCAGTGGTTGTTGTGAGGGTGAGTGGTGAGGGTGAGTGATGAGGGCGAGTAGTAAGAGTGATTGGTGAGGGTGAGTGACGGTTGTGAGAGGTGATTAGTGAGTGGTGAGGGTGAGTGGTGAGGGTTAGTGGTGAGCATGAGTGGTGAGGGTGAGTGTTGAGCGTGAGTGGTGAGGGTGAGTGGTGATTGTTGAGGGTGTGATTGGTGAGGATGAGTTGTGAGTAGTGAGGGTGAGTGGTGAGGGTGAGTGGTGAGGGTGAGTGGTGGTTGTGAGTGGTGATTAGTGAGGGGTGAGTGGTGAGGGTGAGCGTGAGTGGTGAGTGGTGAGGGTGAGTGGTGAGGGTGAGCAGTGAGGGTGAGCATTGAGGGTGAGTGGTGATTGGTGAGGGTGTGATTGGTGAGGATGAGTGGTGAGTGATCAGGGTGAGTGGTAAGGGTGAGTGGTGAGGGTAAGTGGTGAGCGGTGAGGGTGAGTGTTGAGGGTGAGTGGTGAGTAGTGAGGGTGAGTGGTGAGCGTGACTGGTGAGTGGTGAGGGAGAGTGGTGAGGGTAAATGGTGAGGGTGAGTGGTGAGTGGTGAGGGTGAGTGGCAAGTGGTGAGGGTTAGTGGTGATTGGTGAGGGTGTGATTGGTGAGGATGAGTGGTGGAGTAGTGAGGGTGAGTGGTTGTTGTGAGGGTGAGTGGTGAGTGGTGAGAGTGAGTGGTGAGGGTGAGTGGTGAGGGTGAGTGGTGAGGGTGAGTGGCGGTTATGAGTGGTGATTAGTGAGGGGTAAGTGGTGAGGGTGAGCGTGAGTGGTGAGTGGTGAGGGTGAGCAGTGCGGGTGAGTGGTGATTGGTGATTGGTGAGGGTGTGATTGGTGAGGATGAGTGGTGAGTGGTCAGGGTGAGTGGTGAGCGGTGAGGGTGAGTGGTTGTTGTGGGGGTGAGTGATGAGGATGAGTGGTGAGGGTGAGTGGCGGTTGTGAGTGGTGATGGGTGAGTGGTGAGCGGTGAGGGGTGAGTGGTGAGCGTGAGTGGTGAGGGTGAGTGGTGAGGGTGAGTGGTGAGGGTGAGTGTTGAGTGGTGAGGGTGAGTGGTGAGAGAGTGGTTAGTTTTGAGGGTGAGTGGTGAGGTTGAGTGGTGAGGGTTAGTGGAGAGTGGTGAGTGGTGATTGGTCAGTGGTGATTGGTGAGGATGAATGGTGAGTAGTGAGGGTGAGGTTGAGTGGTGAGGGTGAGTGGTGGTTGTGACGGTGCGTGGTGAGGGTGAGTGGTGAGGGTGAGTGGTGAGGCTGAATGGTGAGGGTGAATGGTGAGAGTGAGTGGTGAGGGAGAGTGGTGAGGGAGAGTGGTGAGGGAGAGTGGTGAGGGTTAGTGGTGAGAGTTAGTGGTGAGAGTGAGTGGTGAGGGTGAGTGGTGATTGGTGAGGGTGAGTGGTGAGGGTGAGTGGTGAGGGTGAGTGGTGAGGGAGATTGGTGAGGGAGATTGGTGAGTGGTGAGTTGTGAGGGTGAATGGTGAATAGTGAGTGGGAGTGGTGAGTGGTGAGGATGAGTGGTAAGGGTGAGTGGTGAATGGTGAGGGTGAATGATGAGTACAGTTAATATGCACTGTTGTAATCATAGCAGGTACCACCACCACAGTATGTACTGCTCTCATCAGAGCAGGTACCACCACCACCACAGTATGTACTGCTGTCATCATAGCAGGTACCACCACAGTATGTACTGCTGTCGTCATAGCAGGTGCCACCACACTCGGTATGTACTGCTGTTATACCAGGTACCACCACCACAATATGTACTCCTCTCATCATAGCAGATACCACCACAGCAGTATGCACTGCTGTAATCATAGCAGGTACCACCAGTCACTATGCACTGCTATAATCATAGCAGGTACCAACACAGCAGTATGCACTGCTGTAGTGATAGCAGGTACAACCTCAGTCGGTATACACTGCTGTAGTGATAGTAGATACTGCTGTAGGGGTGTTAGAGAGAGAGCCGTTATGCATGGCAGCTTATGGGAAACAAACACAGTGGGTGGGGCTACGTGAGTGCACGGGGGGGGGGGTGCTCTCAACGACGTCCGCACCAGGCAGCCCGGGGCCCCACCCCTCAGCGGGGGTTGAGTATAAAGGGGGATGTGTCAGAGGGCTCGGGGCAGAATGTTAAAGCTAAACCAGTGAAGACCGAAGATCGTCTAGCTAGAGCCCTGGACTCCCCTGGGACGCCGCCCTTGTCAGGGCTGCGCAGGACCGAGCCAGCGGCGTGGTCCGGAGAACCAGAGCTAGTGCTCTGGGACTCCGGGTACTGTAGCCCGACTTACCAGTGTCGGGCCAGACAGCCTCCCCTAGCCCGTTAGTGGAGGACTAGGAGGTAGGTCAGAGATAGCTAGCAGTGTATTCCCAGCTAGCCGGGTGAGGGGGCCGATACCCCCTCCAGTATTGTATGTCCGCGGTTGTGACAACTGTTGCGGAATAAATACGTGTGCCTCAACCCCGGGTGTCCAAGAGTCCTCAACGATATTACACTGCTATCGAGTTGGTAGATACCGCTATAGTAAATACTAAAACAGTCAGTATATACCACTACAGTCAGTCAATACTGCTACAGTCAGTATATACTACTACACAGTCAGTACATACTAGTGAGTAGATACTGCTATAGATTTTGTAGTTACTACTATAGTCAGTGGATACAACTATAGAGTCAGCAGATACTATACAGTTAGTCGTTACGAGTATATAGTCGGTAGATACTACTGTAGGCCCAGTAAATACTACTATGGTCAGTAGTTATTACAGTCACTAAATACACAGTCAGTAGCTACTACTGGCTCAGTAGATACTACGGTACAGTCAGTAGATACTACTACAGAGTCAATAGATACCACTTCCTCTGTTGTATGTAAGGTGTTGTTAGTATATATACCTACGAGGGGTAAAGATATTTTTTGAGGGGGGGGGGGGGGAGACCACAATTTTCGGAAACCTTTTGACATCAACTATTTACCCCACACTTTCTAAAACTTTTTGGACTTGTGAAAGCCTCTTATATATTTGTTGGTGGAGAAATGTACAAACAGCCCACCGGGCTTTGACAATACCTTAGTATCTGTGTATATTAATGTAAGGTTTTTAAGAAATATATTTTTCACCCGGGCAAAGCCGGGTACTTCCGCTAGTTGGTTATAAAATGTTGACGTTCATTATTCATACATTTATTTCTCAGAACCACGTTGGGTCAGGCAAGGGGGGTTACTCGGTTAAAACAAAATTCAACAAGGGGGGTATAGGAGCTAAAAAAAGGTTGAGAATAACCACTGGGCTAGAGGGCCATAAAGCTTTAGCAACAATTGGTGGTGGTGGATTGCCATCTGGCTGCCTTCCAGCTTGTCTCTTGGTTCGTGAGCGATTGTGAGATGCAATTTGCACGAATAATGCAACAATATAAAACAAAACAATATTATGTAATAAGTGACTAAAAAATATAGATGTTTTGTATTTCATGCCATCAAGCCATCTGCCCTCCTTTCTATGATCATTTTTCAGATGTGGTCGTGCTGCTGAGCTGGGTGGAACAGTCAGCATTTCAAAGCATTTTTTCATAGCCACAATCAGCAGCACAGGCCATGCTCCCATTACATCACAACACTGTGGTGTACACCATGGATACATGCCTGATTATTTTGGTTGACATTTTAAAGATAGCAATTTCCACTTCATCAGCTGCCGTGAGATGTAACGTAAAAACTTTGCTCGAATTATAATCGTCAATTTTGGAAATGCTATTGAATTCCGCTTTTGGCAAAACAATAGAATTCTTCGTGCACTTTATATACTTTTGATAAATGGACCGCAATGGTTCAGTGTCTGTGTCTTGTATATATCGCCAGTTGTTGGGAGAGAAAACGTGATGTGACAAGCGCCCCCATGTCTTGTGTCAAACCAACCTGTGATTGAGCATTGATGTTGGCACCAAACTCCACCAGAACTCTGACAATGTCTGTCTGGCCAGCGAGCGCTGCTATGTGTAACGCTGTGTTTCCTTTCTGTGGGTCACACACACAGTTACACACGTGCACACACACACATGGAAACATCACAAAGGCAAAGTTCAGCCATATAGCCAGACTGGTAGTGGGTGATTAGAAACCACCTATTAAGGTTGGCACAGCATACAAGCACGGGTTTCTATTCTTGTCCAGCAGCAGCAGTCCTCTTGTTGGCGATGCTCATCATATCCCATCGACCTCCTCCTCCACTTCACGAGACCACGTGTTTCTCGCTTGTCCTCTGCCTCTGTTTCCTTCCACGAGTGTTACAAAGGAGCGGCGGTGTGTGGCCACTACCACGCACGGGCGTCTTTTTTTCCCAGGCGCTCATCTTTACACAATGCGCCAAGTGCTTCTTTTAAGGCCAGACCAGCACCCGAGATTGTTTATATGCTGCTTGCCACTAAAACTTGGGTTGCCAGGTTCATAGTGCAGTGTCCTAAAGACTGCTTTGCCGCTCCATGCCAGCATGTGTCTTGATGGGATTGAAGCTATAAATGTGTGCTACGTTGTCCCCACTACCAGTTTGGCTGCTGCGATGAGTTATTGCATAAACTTGACGAAACAACAACTACCTCCCGACCAAAGTACTTAGCAAATGAATGCAAGCAAATACATTGTACCGAACCCCAACATTGCCACTGAGCAGCACCTTCATAAGCTTGTTATGCCATCAATCGTAAGCATGTAACTTTCACACCCACTCCATTCATATCTTATCTGCTATGGAAATCTGATATCTTTCACTAATTTCCCAACCTGACACCCCTGCATAGGTGTTGTGAATTTTTGGTTAATTTCAGTACATGATGGGTTTTCTTCTTTCAATTATATTGGCTGTCTAAAGCCACAAACCCGTCCAAAAAATATGTTGACAAAAGTCTGTCTCTCCACACGGAACTAGCAATTCAGCTCATTGACCTATGCCCCTTCGGGCCCAATGCCATCCAGCGAAGTTTTTCTGAGCAGCTAAACCCTATTTAGGCACAAACATTAATTTTAATTGTTTTTGGAATTACATTTAAACGTATGTAAATTAAGCCAAAAGCCACAAGTGAAATAACGTATTTCATGATTTAAGCAGCACCTTGATATGGAGAGTATTTCATGATTAAAACTCAACTTAAACTAATAAAAAATAAAATAATAAAACCTTTCAACGAGCATGCTCGCGCGTGTGCACGTAAACACATTTTACGTTGCTTTATTATTTTATTTTTGTTATACCACGGTTCCTGAGCCACAGGCCCCAAAGGCCAGAAACGCCAAGGAGCCAGCAACAAATGGCACTCATTTACAAGCGCTTTGCCGCTTGCCGCTGCCTTGTCCCCTCACCTTGGTGGCCGTGTCGATCTCCGCCTCTCGTTTCAGCAATTCGGTCACCACGTCCACGTGGCCCTCCTTTGACGCTAGGTGCAGCGCGTTGAGCCCGTTCTGCGAGAACACAGACGACGAAGACGATGATGAAGAAGACGAAGAAGAATAGGAGGAAGAAGGAGGTCCTCCTCTACTCAGCCACTAACAGGGGCGGTGACGATCGCGTTAGCCCAGCGGCCGACAGCCGATTGTCGTTGCAGAGGTTCGCAATTTCGGTTTCGAATCGAGCGGCGGCCACCCCGATTAATGCTGCGGTGTGTGTAGTAAACCATCTCCTTCACAATTATCGTGTTGAACATCCCCAGACTCCATTGGAAAGAGTGGGCAGCTGTGTTGCCGGGCGTCAGGGTTCACATTTGCCGAAGTTGTAAATGTACCCGCGAATCACTCGATTGGGGATCACGCAGCAATTATGCCTCAGGTCATGCTTGAAAAATTTTACTATCCTACTTGCTTCAATTCTCATCTGGTTAATCAAAACAAACTTGACTTGACCGTTGGGGCAAGTGCTGTTAGCGTTCACCTATGATAGCTGGGACGGCTATCACCCGGCCACCTTTGTCTCTCAGTACTGATGTTGACACACCATGCCAGACACCCATTTAAGGCTGAGTCGACCTAGAGGAGGTCCAGAACCAGCTCAGATATTTTGGCACCGATGTTGGCTGAGAGTGGGAATCGAGTTCGTAGCCAAGTGCGCTAACCACTGCACTGCTGCTGTACGTGTACTGTATGTAGCGTAAAGAGTCCGTGACACCACAAGGTGAAATGCAGCAACAAACATAACTCAGACATGTAACAAAAAATAAAAGCAGCAATGACTTCGGGAAGTACAGATTGGTAGATGGAGTCAAACCCTGGGTGCGGATCGCTAAAAGTCCATTGTAAAAACAACGAATAACCAACCCTGTGTAGTGCACAGTATACATAGGTGTACCTAATGTAATCCTACACTTGACTGTGCTGTGCACAGTGTGTTGTGCGTGCTATTGTACGGACCTGGGTTGCATCTCACCTATCGCCCTTCCCACTCATGAACATAATGCCATTGGTACATTGAATACAACAACTCTAGCTGTCCGCTTGATGATACTCGTTGTAATTACTGATTAAACGCCGTACTCGAATTGTAAATGTTTTGGGTTTTGCTCTCGAACACACAAGCGGGGTGCTGAACTAGCAACAAATTAGCACGTTCTGTTTACGTGACAAACCTTGATAATTGGCTGTCAGGTGGTGGCGGGTTTAGCGACACATTTATATTTGCGCGATCTAACCCAAACCCCTCTATTATGAACATTGAATACACTTTAAGTGCATACAAACGATACGCAATTTAACGCATTCAAGTGCATTCTATTTTATACGTTACATTGTATAATATTCTCTGAAGTATAGATATGTAAATAACTTAATGTCTATTGATTATATTGCATATAAATACGGATAGTATGTATTACTTAGCCTACCTGGCATGGCTAATTGCGAAATCCGGCTAGCTGGGGCTTTCCCTCTATCGATATTGTTATTTAATGCATAAAGCTCATTGGGATAGAATAGTCCACCGCACCATACAGAGAATCTGTCGACAGAACTTCTCTGTGGGGTAACACTCATCAACCGTGCATCACTCATAATCATTGTCTGAGCATGATTCATAATCAACGGTTACAAAAGCAATCAGAAATATTAATTGATGCCAATGTTAATGACCAATAAATTACAATTTTCATGTTTACAGACAATTTTACCCTACACTTTAAACATTAAATCTAGATGATTCATATATAATTTCTCAACTTTATTTCTGGGACATAACAATTCTTGCCGCAGAATTTAATTACTTCTGCGTATGTCTTCGGGGTTGTGCTGCAGAGTCTTTTAATGATTATTTGTCGTGCACCACATGGTCCGGCATGATTGTCCGACGTTGTTATCGAGAACCCTCCTACTGGAGAGCTGCGATGCAACCCTTTGGCATCGAGACAACGGGGAAACACGTGGTACAGATTCAGTGACATCAGGGATGTCACTGTGTGGTGCCGGCCCGGAAGGGTCGTGCCGTTCGATGTTCCTACATCGTGGACGGCACCGTGTGGGTGGCTGTGTGTGACACAGCCCTAGTGGGGACATCACCGTGTGGGAGGCTGTGTGTGACACAGCCCTAGTGGGGACAGCAACGTGTGGTGGCTGTGTGTGACACCAGCCCTAGTGGGGACAGCAACGTGTGGTGGCTGTGTGTGACACCAGCCCTAGTGTGGACAGTACCGTGTGGGTGGCTGTGTGTGACACAGCCCTAGTGGGGACAGTACTGTGTGTGTGGCTGTGTGTGACACAGCCCTAGAGTGGACAGCACCGTGTGGGAGGCTGTGTGTGACACAGCCCTAGTGGGGACATCACCGTGTGGGAGGCTGTGTGTGACACAACCCTAGCGTGGACAGCACCGTGTGGGAGGCTGTGTGTGACACAGCCCTAGTGGGGACATCACCGTGTGGGAGGCTGTGTGTGACACAACCCTAGCGTGGACAGCACCGTGTGGGAGGCTGTGTGTGACACAGCCCTAGTGGGGACATCACCGTGTGGGAGGCTGTGTGTGACACAACCCTAGCGTGGACAGCACCGTGTGGGAGGCTGTGTGTGACACAGCCCTATTGGGGACATCACCGTGTGGGTGGCTGTGTGTGACACAGCCCTAGCGTGGATAGCACCGTGTGTGTGGCTGTGTGTGACACAGCCCTAGTGGGGACAGCACCGTGTGTGTGGCTGTGTGTGACACAGCCCTACCGTGGACAGCACCGTGTGTGTGGCTGTGTGTGACACAGCCCTAGCGTGGACAGCACCGTGTGGGAGGCTGTGTGTGACACCAGCCCTAGCGGGGACAGCACCGTGTGGGTGGCTGTGTGTGACACAGCCCTAGTGTGGACATCACCGTGTGGGTGGCTGTGTGTGACACAGCCCTAGCGTGGACAGCACCATGTGTGTGGCTGTGTGTGACACAGCCCTAGTGGGGACAGCGCCGTGTGGGTGGCTGTGTGTGACACAGCCCTAGTGGACAGCACCGTGTGGGTGGCTGTGTGTGACACAGCCCTAGCGTGAACAGCACCGTGTGGGTGGCTGTGTGTGACACAGCCCTAGTGGACAGCACCGTGTGGGTGGCTGTGTGTGACACAGCCCTAGTGGGGACATCACCGTGTGTGTGGCTGTGTGTGACACAGCCCTAGCGGGGACAGCACTGTGTGGGTGGCTGTGTGTAACACAGCCCTAGTGTGGACAGCACCGTGTGGGAGGTTGTGTGTGACACCAGCCCTAGCATGGACAGCACTGTGTGGGTGGCTGTGTGTAACACCAGCCCTAGCGTGGACAGCACCGTGTCGGAGGTTGTGTGTGACACCAGCCCTAGCGGGGACAGCACCGTGTGAGTGGCTGTGTGTAACACCAGCCCTAGCGTGGACAGCACCGTGTGGGAGGTTGTGTGTGACACCAGCCCTAGCGGGGACAGCACCGTGTGGGTGGCTGTGTGTGACACAGCCCTAGCGTGAACAGCACCGTGTGGGTGGCTGTGTGTGACACAGCCCTAGTGGACAGCACCGTGTGGGTGGCTGTGTGTAACACCAGCCCTAGCGTGGACAGCACCGTGTGGGAGGTTGTGTGTGACACCAGCCCTAGCGGGGACAGCACCGTGTGAGTGGCTGTGTGTAACACCAGCCCTAGCGTGGACAGCACCGTGTGGGAGGTTGTGTGTGACACCAGCTCTAGCGGGGACAGCACCGTGTGAGTGGCTGTGTGTAACACCAGCCCTAGCGTGGACAGCACCGTGTGGGAGGTTGTGTGTGACACCAGCCCTAGCGTGGACAGCACTGTGTGGGTGGCTGTGTGTAACACCAGCCCTAGCGGGGCTTGGCGAGCACTGGGATAGTGTGGGCACCACGCACAGTGTGTGGAGGGGGAGGGGGTGAGTGTCAGGGGCAGTTACCCCCTTGTGTTACGGTGTTACAAATGAAAGTGTTGCCTCTAAAAGGAACAACGTCTGCGACTCAGTTGGACCCACCACACATATGAAGGTGGCGGTGTTTATGCAAGGACAAAACGGTTCCGCCTGTATCGGCCCGGAGTGTGCGCGAGGCTGCCCATGTGCAGCCCGAGGGCATGCGGAGCACCTGGTTGCAGGTGTTGATGTCCATGCCTCCCTTGAGGTGGTCCATGAGCCTCTCAAGGTTCCCATTGCGAGCAGCACGCAAGAAGCTGGTCGCCGCGTCTGACTGAAAGGACAAAGCGGAAAAGCATGCAGCAGCAATAATAATAACCACGGTAAACGGTGGCATCGCTATGCGGTGTGCAAGTTGTGCAACTTCGATCAGGGTTCACGGGGGGAAATTGGACACGGGGGGCCCCATTTCATTCCGAAACAGCGGGACCCGTGACGATCAGGATACACCCACTGCCTGTGATCCACCACACTGGAGGGAAACATTTGCTTAATCATGCAGTTGCGTGTGAAATTCGCAAATGCACCGGGTTTCCAGTGCATATAAGTTAATTTGGTTTCTTTCCCCATGCAAAACATAACAAAATGGCCAAATATTCTAAGATAAGGGGCCTTCTTGCAACAGTATTGAGGTTGTCAGCCGTTCCTGGATGAAAAAAACGATTATGATTTGTCTTTATCCAGGAAAGTCTCCAAGGCTCACCGAGGCTCACAATCACCCCTACGAGGTCCTGCTCGGGATGTTTGGCCAGAGTGGTCAGAAAAAAGCCCAAAGCCGAGAGAAGAAAACCCCAAAAATGGCTCCGAAATCTACATTGTCTCTCAGCGGCACCACATTGTACGTACGTATGTATGTAGAACTTCTTTTGCACCGTACATAGCCAACTGTGCCAATTGGCATGCGGATGACGTGAGCGTCTCATGAGCCACCCACCCGGCCTCCACCATCGAACAAAGAAGGTCAATGCGTCGCCTCGTTTTAGATGTGCTTCTGCGACCATTTTGAATGCTCTACCCTCCGATATTAGTAAGCAACTGGAGCTATACATTTTAAAATCTACATTGAAAACTCATTCCTTTAGAACTGCTTTTTGTGTTTAGTTTGTTGTCCTTCCACCGCACCTCCGATTATCACAGTTGGCTACGTACAGTGCTAAAGAAGTTCAACATACATACATTTGTGTCTTTAAATTTTGATTAAAAATCAAGAGATGTAAGCATGCAAATGTAAAATCAATTGCAAAGAGGACCTGCTTATACATCCAGACATTGAATTTGGTAAGATGGCGATTATGATCTGATGATTGAAAGTTCAATTCCAGGTTTGTGTTTAATGTCAAGATCAGCTGGCTCATGAATAAAGCATCTGCCAAGGCAAGAGTGTGGTATTCTTAGTTTAAAGATTTAACATGGGATAAAAGAAAGGCCAGGCTGCTGTAGAAAAACCATCTGCTGCTCCGAAAGAAGGTCATTGCATATTTTACCATAGGCTGCAGAAGTAACAGCATTCACATTAATAAAAAATAAATTTAATTCCATAGAGTAACAAATCTACAATAAATAAAGTACTGGAGGTATGAAACAATCATTCCTAGGTACAAATACATTGATATGAACCAATACAATGGGTCTTAACACTTGCAATTGCTATGCATAAGCGAACACTGTTTTCAATCCAATTGAAAAAGGTAACAAAATTAAATTGACACGTTTACGTGAACTCAATACATAAAATCATGAGCTCAGAATAAAAAATGTTAAAAACACATTGTCCATCATTCATAAAAATAAAAATTACGTATCGCACAGCACATTTTCTTCGTGCCGCTATACCGGAAAACTGTATGTGATATTAAAATGTGTACTTCAACATGCATAACTAGGGTGATAAAAAAATATTGCAATATGAATTTAAACCGATTATTTTTCTCGATGCGAAAGGTAGTACTTGACATTGACCTTTTCAGGGGAATAAAGACATCACGCTGACATGACGTGATCACATTTGATATCTAGTAGAGTGGGCGCTTATAACAAATCAAGAATCAGAGTGAAGACGAACGTTAAAGCAACTGTTTGATGTCGCCCAACGTCACTTTAACAAGGAGATAAGAGGTAAAAACGTCAATGTTTTAACCTTGCACCAAAAAAGACGGGCCCCCCCAAGCACCGTGTGAGATTGTGTTGCGTTGACATGGTTTACAGACGCCTGCGAGATGAGTGATGATGGCACCTGAAGTTTTTACCAAGAGAACATCTGTTCCCAGGCTCTGCACTACCCCGTTTGAGCAGCCTTCTCTTCAAAGCGATGGCTAAAATTGAGAGCTGATGTCAAAATCTTGTACAATCACACGGATTGCACAAAGAACACGGGCTCTTTTATATTTTCTTTCCACCGCCTTCCAACTGCATGCCTTCCACAGCCTCGGCGCGATAGACCGGTACCACATTATTTCAGAGCTGGACAGGGAGATAAAGAGCCACGTTGGGTTTAGAAGGCAGTCTCACTCCCAGGGGAAAAAAACGGCGACTTCGTAGTCAAATGCCATACATTGACTTTGTGGGTTTAGTTCATGGAGAAAGCGAGCCACAAAAACAAGTAGTGCCTGCATTCACAACAATTAAGAGGGACACGTTTTGTTGATGGGTAACGCATCGCCTAAGTCATCTAATAATAATTAATAAAATGCCTGCATCCCAGACAGGAACACAATGCATCAGCATGCCCATTATGTCAAAGGACAGTCAAGCACGGCAAGTTATCCTTATCCCTGAGCGGATGATGTAGTGGTGCTCTCTCACGCTATGCCACCGCCAAACTTATCATCTGCATTTGCCCTGGTAAGCGCATCCATCGCGAAGAAATGCGCCCACCACTTATGACGAGGAATATATAACGGTGATAGGTAATAGGTGACAGAAACATGAAAAGTTCCAATGCGAAACATGATGGCCAATTGAGAAATGTTGATTTCAATCTCTTGCTTGCACCATAAGCAAATTAAATTGTTGAGTATATCGATGAGTCATACAAACAGCTACTGGCACCAGGTGGAAAGCCAAGTTTACTCTTTTCTCACGGTAAATGTAATTTCTGATGCTATTTTTGGCATCTGTAAATAACAATGCATGTTATTTCTACAATGCAGCACGTTAATCAGGCGGGAGTTAATTAACCACTTTTGATGTAGGTGAGCGACTGCGTATTTCCGTGCACAGAAAATATGATGTCCATCATTCAATCTGTCTCTACGTCCATCCGAGGACAATTCACACATTTTTAACAGAAACGACAAATCTCAACTGTTCCGATACCCAGATGCATCTGCTTCGTTTTTGAGCAACATTAAAGATAGAAAACTCAAAAAAACTAATTTTATACCGTATATATAAAAAAATGCATTGCTTTATGTTGTTCACCCAATCATGTTGTTCACCCAATTGTGTGGTCTAGGAGTATTTTTGCTGTAATTTCACTGCCTTTCCGAAGCTTGGGAATTGATCATGCAATTTTAACTTATATACTTTATTCATTAAAGGGGCGCCACAGTGGTGAGATGTTACCTTCCTTGCCTGGTATGCAGGCCGGGGGTTCGATCCTAATTCTGACGCCGGTATATTTGGAGTTTGCATGTCTCTCCCCGTGGTTTTACTTCAACAAAAGCAAGGATTTCCCATTGAGGCAATGTCAACCGATTCTGTCAGTGGGCACCTATCAATACGTGCAAGACAAAAATCCCCCATATAGCCTCAAGATACTTTTGGGGCAAGTGCTGTAAGCTAGCACCTATGAAGGCCTGCATGGCACACGAGGGGGTGGGTGGCCAGCACCACGCCCGGCCGCCTTTGTCTCCCTCGTTGAGATGTTTTTCCCACATCGCATGTGGCACGTATTTGAGGCCGAGTCGACCTAGGGGAGGCCCAGGACCTGTTCAGTTAATCGTCACTGGTGTTGGTGGCCGTGAGCGTGTATCGAACTCGGGTCGCCGAGTGTGTGTACACCGATGTGCGTGCGTACACAAACTACATAACGCATGCACGCACATCTGAAGGCATTGGTTTGGCGAGGCAGGCTGAATTTGTGCAACCAAATCAAGGGACGGAGCATAAACACGACCACACCAATTATTTACAAAGGCCACACAAAGCATTTACGTTGTTAAATAATCCAGTAAACCTGTTGCAAGAGTGTACACACACTCAGGGTGAACATACTGGTTGTTCACACGGTACATTTCCATGAGCCGCACAAAGCATTATGCCAGCGCAAATGTCACGGATATTTTTTTTTACTTTTAGCAGTCAGCTCCAAAATTTTCAAACGAATTGGGTGACAGATACAAAGTTCATGGGGCAGGTTACACAACAAACACACAATGCGCATTTAAATATATAAGTAATTGCTCTCCCCGACAACAGCGAAGCACAAGACATCTCGCGAAAAGAAACACAACCAGCTCGTTAATCCGTGTCACGCTGATTACAACGCGCGGCGCACGTCACTCACTCAACCCGTGGGGAGCGCACGAAGAGTGAATCCCAGTGAACGCACAAGGGGCCGGGACGTGTCTCGTTAAACTCATCACGAACTACGCGCCCGCATTCCAACGGGCACACTGTACAAACCCTGGCGTTATAAACGGACGGTTAGAAGAATAAGAAAAATAATTCGCGTTTAGAGAAAAAGGGCAAAACAACAAAAAAGACGCCTTACCGTTTCCAACAGGTATCTTTTCTTCTTACACACTTCCATTGCGTGCGCAAGCTCACCCAGGTGACACGCGATCAATAGAGGCGCGTCTGTTCAGAGCAGGCGACGCTGCTCCTCTCTCGCTCCAGATCGCATCTATAAATACCGCGGGCTGCTGCTGCTAATGCAGCAGCGGCCGGCGGGCACAGGGGTGGCGGATCTGTCCAGATTCCAGGCTTGCATGTTGGTTATGAGCCCGGATCTCCCATGCAAAACACTCACATACACTCACGTGTGTATGTGTGCGTGCCCGATGGATGTGGTTTATTCGTAGCAGGAGAATTTATCCGTGCTTATTTTGGAAATGGAATTGGTGGAAAGTTTCAGTGGAAATGTAGCACTGGGCAACACAGCGCGCAACTGCGTAACACGACAAATGCGGGGCCTGTTGTGTAGCTACACGGTGTTTAATTAAGAGGGCAGCGACAGGGGAACGCTTAGGATGCCAGAGAATTATATCCAACTACCCTACTGTACTCAGACAGTGGCAGTCACATTTTAACAAAATTGGAAAGGAGGCCCGGGTTCTGAGCAAAGTGGACGCATTTATTTGGCACGCAGCATAGATTTTTCCAATAAAGCTCCATTTTACTCATGTGAAGTCACTCGAAGTGGAACAAAAAATATTTGAATTAAACTATTATTTCTCCGTGTGATGTTGAAGCAATCACGAGTTGCCTTTGGGAGCAATGGGGAATGAATGTTACCCAGGTCTCCTGCGTACAGTACAATACTTTGTATTCCACTAAGTTAACTTTGCCTTCATAAGAAATGTTTCGGGGGGAGGGGGGGGCATTTCCCACAAAACGAACAACAGGCAGTTCTGCGTTCATGCTGAAATTTGATGCAAAAAGATCCCAAAGATTATGCAATACCAAGAACAAACTCTATGCGCATGAAAGGGCTGTGTACACATCAACCAGGCCTCGACACAGCCTTCACATGGTGTAATCCCAAGTGTAAAAAAAATAATTCTACATTTAGGTGAAATGTATTCATAAAAATAGTGCCGACTCTGTAAATAACTTGTGATTGAACTGACGCAGAGAGAGAGGGGAAACAAATTCTGATAATCACACACACACGGAAACAGCAGTTTTGATTTGACGCTGAATCATTTAGCCTTCCTTTGAATTTGAGGGAATGCTATGTGTATTTTAGTGCATGTGTTCAGCTTAATTGTAACAAGAGGGAACTCAAAGAGGGAGCTGAGAAAATGACAAAAACCCCTACCATGAAGATATTGTTAGGAAGTGATAAGACACAAAAACAGATGAGAGAAATAGACACAAATCCAGAGTGACAGGGAAAGAAAGACGGACAACAGACGAGACAGAACAGCAGAGGGTCAGAGAAAGAAACAGAGAGGCAGTGAGAGACAGATCCACAGAGATATAGAGACATAGGGAGGTAGATACAGAGACAGAAGGTGACAGAGAAACAGAGATGAAGTCAGACAAATGAAAATTAACATTTGCCAGCTTATCGAAAAAAAAAGTAACAATTATATTCGGCTTCTCACTTGAATTTTGTTCAATATCCTATTAGATATTTGATATTTGGCCACAGAGTGCAAAGTGCAATTCAGTGCACAATCAATTCGAAAGTCTTTATTTAGCAATACTGTACAACCATCAATTGGCAATGTGGCATACCGCACTTATCATTAATGTTGGCCCGTATCCTTGTCCCAACCACAACTTCTAACCACGTGTATCTAGAAGGTAAATACATAAACATTACACCACCAGCTTTGTCTCCACCTTGAGTGGAACAATGGTGCTAGCAAATGTGGACTCATCTACTTTATGCTCAATTATATCTACAAATTTTTGGACAAACTTCGTAAAGGTAATTGACCCATCGAAGAAACCCGATGTGCACGCACGCAGAATTAGACCAGTGGGGGTGCTAGCTCATCTCAATAAAGACAAACTCGTGAGAAGACAAAAGAGAAAAAGACAGGAAGTAAAAATGTGAGAAAAGAGACATGTCGACAAAAATAGAGATGGAATTTTCTTTTTTACTGCACGTATTAGCTTGTTACACTTATTATCATTTGAATTTGAGCTGGCATTTTATGTGCCTCTATTTTCTTCGTGAATCCAAGGCCCCTTGCGCTGCTTGGGGCCCGACGCTTTTTCTTGACTTCTGCCTCGTGCCGCCGCTGAGGCAGACTCCTTGAATCGTCGGAGTGCCATGCATGGATTATGCGCTTAGCGTGGGCTGACGAGCAATGTTTGCATGGTGACATCATGTAAGTAAGCACACTCAAACAAGGCCTCTCAGGAGCTTACGCTACGAAACACCGGTCCGTGGAACCCACCCACGTCCAACCGCTTAACGGATGACGGAAATCTTCATGACTTACTCGAGGACAGATTGCCAATGAAAGATGATGATGGGTGCAACTGAAGACTGAGCATGCGCGAAACCGGTGAGCACAAACTGCACTATTAAGAAGGGCTATTGCTATAAACGTTGCTTATTATGTTTTCTTCCTCTTTAGGGCACTCTTATTGACGAGTTTGTTGAGTTTTTATTATTATTAAATACCGTATGACGTGAAAAGCACATGTATACATGACAATAGAAAGCTACATGTAGTGAACGTTAGTATACTTTGACAGGCAACTTTGTGAAATAAATTACAAGTACAGTAATAAACCCGGTTTACATAGGGGAGATGCGTTCCTGTAAAGGTGCGATGACGAATATTGAAACGATGTCAATCAAAGCGATGTACAGGGTAAATTTCGATTTAAAGCTTTCGTGACTGCAGGGATTCATCTTCTTGGTTTTTTCGGTAAAGTCACGTAGAAGGGAAGTAATAAAATAATAAAAATAAAACATAATAAAATGAAACAATTCTCACGACGTTTCGGCCACAACGCAAGCAGCCGTCTTCAGGTGAAGAATGAGACACTTCAAGCTAGGAACTTACATATAAGCTGGGTTGGGGGTGGTAGAAGAGCGCCTTAACAAAAAGAATGTGCATATCAAGATGAGTTTAGCATATACATGGGAAATGCGCAGGGGGCGGGGGGGCTTCAAAGTCATACCATGCCCACGCACTATGCAGGATCAAGAGCACCAAGGGGGGGTGCAGGGATTAGCATTAACAAAGGAAAGGAATGCCAATGATATGTAGCTGCAGTAACTAAACAGCACCGTAGAAAACTAAGGTATAAACTACATACAAAGACTAAAATATAAACTGCATAGCACCATCAGTATACTTACTATACTCTACAATAAGCTGAGTTACTAACAGCAAGTAATACATTACAATACTACGTCGTAAAAGTTATATAATATGCTTCCATCTAAACTTTATTCTCTTACATCAACCGAGCATATACCGTACTATATACTGCCATAGATAAACCCAACATTAAATTATATACTGTATTGCAATAAACCACATTTCAACATAACACTATGTGTTATTCTACCTACCCTAACGTGTATCAAAATGATTTATTACGTCCTTCCAATGATTGCTAAGCCAGAATCCATCTTCTCGATTAAAATTGTCTCTGTGTTTGTATATGTGGATCGCCTCATGAACGAATCTCTCATGATAGCCAGGTGGCTTGCAGAGAACCTCTGTCTTGGAGAAGTCAATGTCATGTGAGCCCACTGAGTTGTAACAGTGATCTGCCACGGCTGAGGTGTTTGTCCTACCGTGTTTCAGGTCAGCTTTATGTTCACGGATGCGGTCCGAGACATGTCGTTTGGTTTGTCCAATGTAACTGCTACCACAGAGGCAACTTAGTTTGTAGACACCAGGGTGCTGTATGTCTGGAACCACATCTTTTACAGACGGTACCAGATCACGGATTTTATGTACTGTGTTGAATCGGACCTGGATCTTGTGTTTAATCAGGATTTTGGAGATCTTTTTTGTGACCCCAGCAATGTAAGGTAAGGTGATGGTCTTGAAAGGCTCCTCAACAGGATCCTTCTTGATGGTTGGAGAGATGGCTTTGCGGATTGTGTAGTCGGAGTAACCATTAGCCTTAAGAGCTTGGCGTATGTGTTTGAGTTCACTGGAAATGTGTTCATGGTCGGATATGCATTGGGCTCTATGATATAGAGTCTTGATGAGGGAATTCTTCTGGGATGGATGGTGGTGGGAATCCGGTTTTAGATAAGCGTCCGTATGGGTGGATTTCCTGTAGACAGAGTGGCTCATTGAACCATCAGGTCTCCTTTTGATTAGGCCATCCAAAAAAGGTAGCTTGCCATCTTTTTCGACTTCCATGGTGAATCTGATGGCTGGGTGTATGGAATTGATGTGGTCAAGAAATTGGTCTAGAGCAGGCCGGCCATGTGGCCAGATGACAAAAGTGTCGTCTACGTACCTCTTCCATAAGGTCGGGCGTAGAGTGGCAGTCTGGATGGCGTCCGTCTCAAATTTCTCCATGAAGATGTTAGCTACAACCGGAGATAGGGGGGAGCCCATTGGGGTGCCTTCAATTTGCTTGTAGAAAGTTTTATTCCAGGTGAAGTATGTATTGGTTAAGCAGTGTCTCACCAGGGGGGGAACCCCAGCATTCAGTCCCTGATGAACCAAGTCTTCAATGATTGCGATGGTGTCAGGTACAGGAACCTTGGTGAATAAAGAAACCACATCAAAACTGACAAGCAGGTCGTCTGGGGACAGGGCAATCCCCTTGATTGTCGATACCAGGTCAGTAGAGTTTAGTACCGCAGAGGTGGTTTTTCCAGTGAAAGGCCGTAGGATTTCAGACAAAAAACGAGCCAATTTATAGGTGGGGGAGTTGATAGTAGAGACAATGGGACGAAGAGGTGTATCTTCTTTATGTATCTTTGGTAAGCCGTATAATCTTGGTGGCCTGGCTGCAGAAGGTTTCAACGAGAACTGTTTGGTCTGATCAAATAAAGCGGTTGAATCAGAAATGATATTGTTGGTTTTAGTGACAAGGCTGTTGGTGGGGTCTCTTTTTATTTTTGTATAGCTACCATCGTTGAGTAGTTCTTGAATTTTGTTGTTGTATTCTATTTTGTCCATGATGACAGTGGCATTGCCTTTGTCGGCTGAGAGGATGACAATGTCATCCCTCTTTTTTAATTGAGCTAATTCAAAACGCTCATCTTTGCTGATGTTGCTAGCTGGCATCTTGGCGTTTTTGAGGGTTGCAGAGATTTCGGATCTAGCTACGTCTGCAGCGATGTGACTCAAGCCCTTGAGAGCTACATCTACTCGAGCAATTATATCATTAACTGGTATGTGTCTAGGTGTGACTGCAAAGTTTAGTCCTTTAGCTAAAACGGATTTCAAACCTTCAGAAATAGGCTTGTTACTGCGATTAATTACGACGTTGTTAACATCTAGCTTTTCAATGTGTGGGTCCGGTTTCTTGTTTGAGAGGCGGTTGAATTTGGAAATCAAGTTGTCCTTACATTTAGTCGACATAGCAGCAGCTGAAGAGGCAGTCATTTTTTCTACATGTTCCCAATCCGATGTGGACATTGTTGCAATGTCCACATCGGATTCACCAAGGTGCCTGTGCCTGGTACCGTCTGTAAAAGATGTGGTTCCAGACATACAGCACCCTGGTGTCTACAAACTAAGTTGCCTCTGTGGTAGCAGTTACATTGGACAAACCAAACGACATGTCTCGGACCGCATCCGTGAACATAAAGCTGACCTGAAACGCGGTAGGACAAACACCTCAGCCGTGGCAGATCACTGTTACAACTCAGTGGGCTCACATGACATTGACTTCTCCAAGACAGAGGTTCTCTGCAAGCCACCTGGCTATCATGAGAGATTCGTTCATGAGGCGATCCACATATACAAACACAGAGACAATTTTAATCGAGAAGATGGATTCTGGCTTAGCAATCATTGGAAGGACGTAATAAACCATTTTGATACACATTAGGGTAGGTAGAATAATACATAGTGTTATGTTGAAATGTGGTTTATTGCAATACAGTATATAATTTAATGTTGGGTTTATCTATGGCAGTATATAGTACGGTATATGCTCGGTTGATGTAAGAGAATAAAGTTTAGATGGAAGCATATTATATAACTTTTACGACGTAGTATTGTAATGTATTACTTGCTGTTAGTAACTCAGCTTATTGTAGAGTATAGTAAGTATACTGATGGTGCTATGCAGTTTATATTTTAGTCTTTGTATGTAGTTTATACCTTAGTTTTCTACGGTGTTGTTTAGTTACTGCAGCTACATATCATTGGCATTCCTTTCCTTTGTTAATGCTAATCCCTGCACCCCCCCTTGGTGCTCTTGATCCTGCATAGTGCGTGGGCATGGTATGACTTTGAAGCCCCCCCGCCCCCTGCGCATTTCCCATGTATATGCTAAACTCATCTTGATATGCACATTCTTTTTGTTAAGGCGCTCTTCTACCACCCCCAACCCAGCTTATATGTAAGTTCCTAGCTTGAAGTGTCTCATTCTTCACCTGAGGACGGCTGCTTGCGTTGTGGCCGAAACGTCGTGAGAATTGTTTCATTTTATTATGTTTTATTTTTATTATTTTCTTACTTCCCTTCTACGTGACTTTACCGAAAAAACCAAGAAGATGTACAGGGTAGTAGTAGTAGTGGGTGGTGGTGGTGGTGGAGAAGAAGGCTGAGAGGCGATGGAGAGCGAGAAAGGACGGACCCTGCTGTCAGTGACGCGAGTGTGTTGGGTTGAGGCGACGCAAATCGGGTAGTGGTGTAAATAAGTAAGTGACGACATATTTGTAAAACGACGTAAAGGAGGAGACATAAATCCGAGTATTCCTGCGGCTTCTTACGTATTTTTTCGTGAAGAAAAGAAACGGTCACCCTGTCCATGTAGATATTGCAGTTTATCTCTACAAGCACCGATGTCTCACTTCTCTGCAGGGCGTAATGTTAGAATCGGTCTCACACAGCCCACCACGTTTACACGTTAGCCTATGCTACGTCAAAGTGTGTGTCTGCTCGAGTGGTACATCAACACAGAGCAACGCCATTGCCCGAGCCACAACACCACTCGCACCGCCTACACTCGGACGCAGTTGGTCAGCGCGGACACTGACTTCTAGTGGCACAGGCACGTGAATTCCGCAGTGTGGATGTCACAAGCTCAGTACTGCATGTCTGCATGCCTTCATGGCTTCTTTCTCCACATAATCTACCAAAGGCACCTTTGGACCCTGCAATTCCATCTAATTGATTCCAGTCAGCTACTGCAATGACAACAATTAAGATATTTGTGCCCTGGTTTCAATTACGCAAAAGGAAACGTCTGTTTGTGTGCAAGTGTCCGGCGGATTATTACATCACAGGATCGTGAGAGGTGGTAGCAGCTTGGGGAGGCCTTCATCCAGCAGTGGAATGACATTGGCTGATGATGATGAGAATGATGATCAGGTGCAGAGCGTAAATATATTCTCGGGGAATTATTAAACGTCAAAATAAAGAGAATTCCAACCATGTACGGGCCTCCTGGTTGCTAAAATTCCTATGTCCTTGTCTTATGGATTTGTTTATTTGGCTCAATGGCATAATCATCAAAGGATGATACGTTAAAATAAAATTATTAACTCAGCGTGGGCAGCATTGGTAAAAAAAATGCTCATATCTCAATGTGCTCTTGAAGTTGAAATGCAAGTCTTGCTCGTTCTAAATAAAAACGTTCATTCATTGAAAATTAATAAAATGTTGTACTTAAAAAATTCCCTCAGGGATTCGTATTGGTCGTGCCCGATTACTTCGTTCTACACGCGTGACCTTCCGGGTGAGAACTCAGAGACCTCTCTCCGTGCAATGGGAAACGCTGTCGATCCAGCGACGTGGGAAAACCGTCTCAGTGAAACTCGCCCGGAAAAAAAACTCGTCCGGTGAAACTAGGCCTATGAAACTAGCCTGACAAAACGAGCCCGACAAAAGTAGCCCAACAAAAGTAGCTTAGTGAAACTAGGCTGGTGAAAGTAACCCAACGAAACTCGGCTGACGAAACGCGCCCAGTGAAACTAGTCTGATGAAACAGTCCAGTGAAAAGAGTCCGTGAAAACAAGCCCAGTTAAACAAGCACGAGTTAAATTAACCTGGTTAAACTAACCCGGTTAAACTCGCGCTGTGAAACCAGCCTGGTGAAACAAGTCCATTGAAACTAGCCCGGTTAAACTAGCCTGACGAATTGGACCCAGTTGAACAAGCCCGGTGAAACGTTCCTCCATTCCATCAGTTGAGTGACAAATATTCCTCCACCACAGGAATTCCCGGCATTGTTACCCATTAACATTTGACATGCAATGCGAGTGGGAAGCAGACTCCTCCCGTGTCCGTTGCACCGCCTGAACCTAGCATGGGACACGCAGCTCCTAATATCAAACGAGAATGTTGAAATGGTAAGTCGCCGCATGTCACATTTGCGCTCTGCTGTGTGTGACTTATGCTGCGACGCTCCTGCCACATTCCTCTGCCCAGTACCAGCTGGAATTGTGCCACTCTTTTAGTAGCAATCTATAAATAATCGACCCAGAGCTTCTGGAAAACTGAATGACATCTCAGTGTGTTTATATATATTAAAAAGTATACAGGGCACATACAGACTGTGTCGCTGCAATGTTTAAAGCAGGCGCCGTTTAAACGGCTGTTTGCTTTAAAGCGAGGGCAGTGAAGAACGACTGTACCCAATTTGATATCTGGCTTGGAGTTTTATCACCCGCATCGCACTTTGCTGAAGGCTCTTGCCAAAGTAAAAAAAAATCAGTCGGGGGTTTGCACATGGATTACACAATTAATACTCTTGCAACGTCATCAAATGCGACTGTGACACGAGTTCATAGAGCCCTGAGCAGGAGTAATTGCACTCGTCTGCACTTGCCTTTGCGGAGTGGGGCACTGCAGTGACATATTTGGTTCTCGGCCCATTCCTAAATGCTGCTACCCGTGCAATGGTGCCAGTAAAATTCCCTGCATTTTGTTTATCACAACAAGAGTGTGTCCATTGATAGGCGTTCGATTTTAAACGTGCGGGTTCTATGAGTCAAAAATACTGGCTTATAAGGAATAAAATATAGATGGTGATGTGAGTAATGGCCTTTCTTCGTAGTAGAGATCTCTCTCTCTCTCTCTGCTGCCATGAAGATAGCTATGAAGATAGCTATGAAGATAGCAGAGGGAACTCCATTATGAAGAGAGTCAATTGCCCTAAGTGTCGCCTATGAAAAAAATGATTTTCCCTTTTAGGGCAGTATTATTTACGAATGTGTCAAGTTTTGTTTTACTTGTGTTTATGTATCACTGCCAACGCAGTATCACAAAAAACATGTTGTTTTCTATGGGTTTTGCGTTCAAGTTTTTATTTAGCCAATGAGCTATGATCAAGATAGGTATCATTAAGCAGCAAAATTTAGTTTTCATTATTTTTAAGTTGTTTACGTGGAAAAAACCTCACTGAGTCTCAAGACTCTTTCTAAGGAGGGTCCCGTCAAGTGTTCACCACCGGAGGCGATGCCGCTGATTTGCGTGATCCCATTTGAGCAATTGACAGGTACATTCTCAGCATTCGGATGTTTGGCCAATACCTCCGATCAGCACGGTCGGCTACGTGCGGTGCGAAAGAAGATCAACATACACACACAATACCAGTTGTACTGAGCTATGGGTGAAAACTGGAAAAAGCCGTAGAAAACCCATGCGAGAGCAGGTGGAGAACATGCAAAACTTCCACACGGAAAGGCACCCGAGTTTTAGAAACGAACCCAGGCCCTTACAGCTGTGAGACACGAGTGTTACACCACTGTGCCACCCAGTCGCGACTGGCTTGCACGTACAGCTGGTTATATCATCCACAAAATAAACCCCCTGTGTTATTTATCTTTACTTTATTGACCTTTAGTTTTGTATTTGTAGGGGCGTGACAACAACGCGCATACCATTGGCCCTCTCTTAATGCCCGTGCACTAAATGAAGCGGCTCATACGGCTATCTTGTTTGTTTTGTGCACTTTAACTCTGAACTAACACTGTTAAGGCTTGTAATTGCATGAACACTGAGTTCAATTTGTACGTGCTTGCAAAATGTACTCTGTAGAGTACTAAGGTCATACGTATGTTGAACTTCTTTCACGCCAGACGTAGCCAACCGTGCTAATCGGGGGTGCGGGGGGGGAAGACAACAAACTAAACACAACAAGCAGTTCGAAAGAAAGGAGTTAAATGAGTTAGATTGATAAGGAACACCAAAATACTGATAACAATTGTAACTGAAAGTAAATACACTTTTATCTGTAAGATCATCAGTAGCAGCAGCCATCGTCGATTCCCCCCTGGATATAGGCCTCTCAAAGCTGCCACCATCCAACATGGTCCGGCACTGCTCTGCAAGCTAACTCCTCTCTTTACACATCGTCTGCCGAGTGGCATTTAACCTTCCACGCACGTCGCAAATGGTGCGTGGCATCACCGCGGTAGACGTCCGTTGTAACGACGCGGTTAAGCCACGGTGGATCGTTCGCAAAAGCGCACAGTTACGACGCAGTTCTCAAGGCGGGTTCGCCGACAATTTCGGCTGCTTGGCGGACGGAGATGCCGTTGTTGCTCCGACGTAACCCTCATTCCGCCAGGGCAAGCGCATTCCAATCACTCTCACTGCGTGCGGCGCTGCCCCCCGGGGGAACTCGGGCGCACATGGCATCAACGCACCGCCACGCGTGACGCGCGCGCGCGCCCAATGGTCCGCGCGTGCAGAAGAGCGAGCCACTGGTGCCGTGTTAAATGACGCAAAGACCGCACGCTGGCGAAAGTCGCGTGACTCAAAACGCTGCACCACTCGCCACAGCGATGGAATTACCAAACGTCACAGCCATCTAATAAACTTCCAATGGAGCGAGCTTCATCGTGATCGTGTTTTTTGATGCTCATTTAATTAAGTGAAATCTATTATTAGATTACCCTATCCGCATTTATAAGGTCTGCTGCTGTTTGTCGGGACGTCATCTGTCAAGGTTTGGAAGCCGGTTTCTCGTATCGACGATTACAGAACCCGTGCCACGTATACGAGCGGAATGCCGAGGCCGATGAACTCATTAAAATAAAACAACAGTCTTCAATCAACTCATGTCATATTAAACGCACACTTGTAAGAAATGTTTTATTTAACACATTGTGTGACTGTAGATATCCCTTCCTTGGACTGTGGTGCGTGAGTGTGGGGCATTGGAAAGAGGTTGGGGAGGGAGAGGATTATTCTTCAGCTGATCGCGTGCTGGGTGAAACGGGGAGTTGGGGGCGAGAGAGCAGATACTCAGTGGAGGGGTGGGGAGGAGGAGGAAAGAGGAGAGGAGGAACCGGGATGTGGTTAATTGGGACTGTCAAACTTGAGTTTGCAGATGGAGAGATGAGGCAGCGTATCATCCAATCGGCTAGCTTCCGAAACCAAATACATCTGAGGTAGCGGCCCACATCAATGGGAACTGCTTCCCTTATGCTTTCATATGTCTACATGTACATGCGCTGGGCCTTTTGTTGTTGTCGATTTGCTACTGGATGAGGATGTTTCCGCACACCGCACTTCACCACACTGCGTCAATGTGGGTCGGGCCGGGTGAAAAGAGCACGGATTCTGGATCACAGTAAGGTATGAACAATGGATTTTACTGCACTGCCCTTTGCTGCAAGACGCAGCCCTGCAGGAGGCCATGATACCTGCTTTGTGCCTGCTGGTCGCCCACGCTAGACCAGTCTGAAAGTCCCGCTCAGCTGCGAACATCTGATGAGATCGGTCACATCCCACGCGGATTTGTCATCGGCAAACTGTTTGATATAGACACATGACATTAAGTATTTCAGGAAGCTCTGGGTATTAATAATAATAATTGTCATTTATAAAGCACCCGTAAACAGTCATTCTCAGGGCGCTATGCATGGAAAGGCAGACAATAGTAAACAACAACCAAGTAAAGAATAACTGAGATAGACGTTTGAAAGTAATTAAAGGGAGAAAACCATTAAAAACGGATAGGTTTTCAGTCTAGATCTGCAGCTTTGTAGTGGTTCGGAAGGCAAAAGGAGTTCCAGAGTTTAGGTTTCGCAATTTCAAAGGCAACGATCACCCCAAGTGTGAAGCCTAGACCGTGAGCAATGCACAATCTGAGGATTTTAATGATCTAGATGGAACATATGACTGACGGTCATAAATGTAGGGTAGAGTACGTCCATTTAAGGCCGTGAATACCAGTGAGAGAATCTTAAAATCAATACGGGTACAGACAGGAAGCCAGTGATTGGACGGGAGCACAGATGTGATGTGATCCTCAAGGGGTGTACCAGTAAGCACCCTGGCGGCCGTATTTTGAACAAACTGCAGCCTGTTTAGGAGTTTGTTCGGGGTCCCAAAAAGCAGGGCATTACAGTAATCAATGCGTAAGAAAAAGAATGCGTGGATCAGCCTTTCAATGTCTGCAGTGTTAAGGATGTGACAGAGACGGGATGTGTTTCTCAGGTGGAAAAAATAGGTTCCCATGGTTCTGTTTACATGGGATTCAAAGGATGAAGTTTTATTTAAAAAGACATCAAGATTATTGACCTCATGTGTTTGAAAGACGTTCCAACCATCAATAAAATAAGCTGTCTTTTTATCATCATTATTTTAAGGAAAGTTGAGGCATCCAGGCTTCTACATGAGAAATTGACCGTGCTAATAGTGAAACTGTAGATACACCATCCAGTCCCAACTGTAGGTAGATCTGAAAGTCATCTGCGTAACAGTGATAGCTGAGCCCTTGGTGTCGTAATGAAGCTCCAAGTGGGGCTAGATAGACAGCGAACAGGATGGAGCCAAATACTGACCCCTGAGGGACACCGTGAGGAACTGTGTTAGTTGAGGATACAAAAGGTGCACATCGTTACCAAATGCTTGCGATTTGAGAGATAGGACTAGAACCGTCTCAACGAGGTGCCTGTTAACCATCAAGACTTCCAATCGGTTGAGTAAGATATTGTGATCAATCGTGTTGAAGCCTGCGCTTAGGTCAAGGAGGAGGAGAACACTTGGAGAACCTTCATCAGCAGCAACTAGGAGATTATTAATTATCCTTACTAAGGCTGTTTCAGTACTATAACCAGATCTAAAACCAGACTGAAATGGATCGAGTAGATTATTTGACAGCAGGTGTAAATGAAACCGTGAAGCGGCAGCCCGCTGAAGAATTGTATAAAAGGGTGATTGAGATTGGGCGAAAGTTGCTAATGACAGTTGAATCTCGACACGGTTTGTGGATACGCGGTGTTACAGAAGCCATCTTAAATGCAGATGGGACAATCTCAGTTCCGTGACCTGTTAAGAAGATATTGGACGAATGGAACCAGAAAGGAGAAGTTATATCTAAGGGCACGCGTAGGAAAAGGATCAAGAGGACAAGTGGTGGGATGAGATTTGTTCATTAATGAAGTCAGTTCACAGACTGAAATTTCAGAGAACTCAGCTAATACTGCTCAATTAAAAGATGGATGAGGTTAGTCATAAGGCAGAGGAGTAATTGAGACCGGATGGAGCTAATCTTTTTCGAGGAAGAAATGCTGCAGTGAATTACAGAGAGCATCAGAGAGTGGCTGGTCAAGTAGTTTAGGTTGAATGAAGAGCTTGTTTATGGTTGTAAATACAATGTTTCGGTTTCTTTTACCAGAAGCAATTTGGTTGATGAGGGAGGAAGATTTTGCAACAGTGTTTGTGTCCTTGTAAGTGCGAAGACTTTAAACATTTGATGAATATAATGTATGGTTAAACCAGATTTTCTCCAGGTATTTGCAACAACACCTTTAAGCATCTGCAGTAGAGTGAGTGCAATATTAGCATCGTAATAATAAACAAACATCACATGTAGCTTAAAAATACTTTGTTATGCATTGATATGAATATACTGAGGTCTACATTGATCAATGATTCCAATGGATATCCAATACTAACCAAGGACGAAGCTTACACTAAGAAACACAATAAAATATAGTTAGCTCTTAACACGATTTGTCCTCATATGTATGTACAATACTATTATGGATCATCAAGAATAAAAAAACACGAGAATTGTGTTATCTGATTCTGATTATTATTGACAACTGGAAGAAGCATTTAATTTCAAATATAATGCAGTCTCACAAAAACTAAAACAGGTACACTTGTGAGAAGTGTAACAGCAGAATGCACACCCCAGCCACCCTGATGCATTGTTGGCTGAAACGCCACCTCCAAAGGTGATCCAACTTCAAATTGACCCGATCCTGAAAGTATTATCATTGTAGTACCCGTTAATGATCACTCTCCACCTGCTAGGGCCTTCGTATCGAAAGACAAAACCCAGTTCACAACAGCGGCTTGCCTCATATAGCGTCACCAACGTCTATGTGCTGTGTGGGCACGTGAGTTATTTATTTGTATTTGTAATTTACACTCCAATTTGTAACCCACTTAGTATTCAACAGGAATGCAGAGGGCTCATCTGGCATTACATAACAACTTACACACACAGGAAGTGGCAACGCATAAAGCAAAGCATGAAAATTACAGACCAAAATGCTAAGAACTGCACGCTTACATTTGAATTGGAGAATACTAAGTTAAACACGTGCTGAACGAAATCCTGGCTGGGGATTCAGAGTCCACTCATCCACTTTCTAAAAGAGTTAATAGTGGTTGTTCTATGGAGAGACTTGCCCCCACCATAGGAATGAGGAATTCCCACCAGTAGCTGTAAACAGGAGATCACCACCAAGGCCTCAATACTTATTTGCACAGAAAATCACTTTGACCTTTATTTTTAACTTTTTGTACTTTCAAACGTAAGCTGCTGCAAATAAATCATCCACAAGAACAATAAATAACGTGTTAAAAAAACACACCTCTGGAATAGCCCCAAATGAAACTTGAACAAAGACACCTTTTGTATTCACGTCGGTTACAGTCAGCAAAGATGTTTCGATGGAACGTTCTGCGTCACGGGGACGGCCGTCGTGCGTTCGCGACAGGCCATGTGACAGCGCCCCTCAGGTGCCGCCAAGGGATTAAATGCCCATTAAGATACAAGTGCTGGCTTACTGAGGCTCGTTTACCTTCGTCGTATTCAACTGAAGGGTATTCCCCCTCTTACTCCCCCTCGGATTTTGTGTTTGATGGATAACGCAGAAGACGAACGGCAATTTTATTATTATTACATGCTTTTATATTTAACTCACTCTGCCTGTTATTGTTGTCGTTATCGTATCCTCAAATCTTGTAACTCAATTTTAACCCACTTCCCAATGTGGTATCCACTGCAAACTTGGTATACTTATGTCATACTGATGACAATACTATATTCTATATAAAAAAAGATAAAAACAAGTATTTGAAACATTCATTTTTATATGTTATGTTTCGGCTTGGCTCTAATTGTCCACGCTCAACTCACGTTGGCTGTAAATCACCATGGCTCCTTACGTTATGGCAAGCCTCGGGGCCACTTCCCGGAGTTCTGCCATCACTCGTACGGTACATTTCATTAAAGCGTGTTTTTTTTTAAAGTTCGTTTTTTATTACACGCTTTTATTTAATGCCACGTGACACTCGAGGGCGCGGTGCAGCTCGTGGGCGCGTCACGTGACACCGCACGCGGGAGTTTTGTTCGCTCTGCAGAGCTGGCGATGACCACGACGACCCCACGGACACCGGCGAAGTCGATTCACCGCCGGATGTTCACGATCTCACGCAAATATCAGATGGAGATTGTGCGATCGTGGCCTTTAAAGGAGGCAGGTGCATCGAGGAGGCATGATGGCGCACGGTTTCGCTTTTAAGAAAGCTGCAGTGCAAGAGTGCAAATCGGACGAACGTAAACTGAATAGAGGATTTTGAGGCCTTTACGAAGAAAATAATCGACAGACGCAATAATATGTAATTATAAAAAAATCACTTTTATTTCACCCAAGGCTAAATGAGGTTGAGAGCTCATGGAGATGAAGTTCTACATTTCAATTGAGACCTCGAGAAACAAGCAATTCTGCAGAAGGGCACGTGAGTGTGATCTGTAATATAACGCAAACACAAGGAGTACGACAAAGCAAGGAATGGAGACAGCGAATTATAGAGATTGAGATGAAACATTCGTTTTCATGATATTTTAGGAGTAGTGTATGCAATAGTTCGGTGAACACAAACTGGGCAGGAATTATTTTGGCTGTAAGGCAGTAGACACTGTAGGTGTTCTAGTGTCATAGTAGAGAGACGTACTGTGTTGTAGCAGTGTCGTGGTAGAGAGATTGACAGTGTTCTAATAGCATCGTGGTAGAGAGATTGACAGTGCTCTAATAGCATCGTGGTAGAGAGAGGCACGGTGTTCTAGTAATATCATGATAGAGAGGTGTACGGTCGTCGAGTAGTACCATCGAAGAGATATGTACAGTGTCAGTAGTGTCGTGGTAGAGACGTACAGTGTTCTAGTAGTGTCCTGGTAAAGAGACGTACGGTGTTGTAACAGTGTCATGGTAAAGAGACGTACGGTGTTCAGTAGTGTCGTAGTAGAATGACGTAACACGTTCTAGTAATGTTGTCTTGCCTCACGGCAGATGTGGAGCGTGTGTTCACAGGAAGTTCCTGTTTTTTGATGCTAATGTTGGTCACTTGACCAGGAAGTGACGATGTTAGATTTCCACTGTACCACGCGGGCGTCAGCCATTACACAGATAAGTTAAGATGGCGGCACGCATCGCATCTCAGTGAGATCACAGCCGCACTTGTCCATTGTGGGAGCTTAAGAAGCATTATCTGTAAGTTGTTTATATTCCTATAATATTGGAAATGCTGTTGTAATGTTGGAATGACTATTATAGCAATGTAAATGCCTTTATGGTGCCGTTAAGTTGTTGTAGTAAATACGAGGCCTAGTTAGTAACGAAGCCTGTGACTTTCCTTATTGTGGATGTTACTTGTGATTTAGTAGGTCGAGTCAGATTTGTGCCTATGTTGCGATCCTGAGAGTGATGACGAAGTATCTCATCCACAGTTTAGTGTTAAGTGTAATGCTGTACATTTGGGGTGCAGTGGGATGAATACACTATGTGCCTGTATGCAACGCACCAGCTTGTGCCTTTGTCTAGTTGTTCAGGGGTAATGTGGGGGCCTGGTCCTTCCAGGATCTATTGTTATCTGAGACAATGTTCTGATGCTGTCGTGTTCATTGTGTGGGTGTTTCCGAATTATAACAGATGCTGTATCTGTGTTTTCTCACCAGTTTTACCTGTTACAATCAATAAATGCCGATCGGAGTTGGACGGTCATCCTGGCTCCGAGGGTTTATTGAACACATGGTTATCTACTCGACTAGCGGTGCAACGCAGCGCACAGCGAGGCCGAGATAAATGTCATGGGAGAGGTGTATGGTGGTCTAAAAGCGTCGTGGTAGAGAGATGTCCAATGTTCTAGCAGATGGTAAGCTACCATTCCTGGATGTTTTGTTTGAACCTAGTCTCACATGGTGTTGGACCAGATGACGCCAAAAGAAAAGCTGTCTCGGGTGTGGACCAATCAATTTCAAGGACAGTGCATACATTATCAGAGTTGTGTTTTTTGTTTGCATTCCATCGGGTAGTGGAGGGTTACGACACATTTATAAATAACGCGATCTAACCCAAAAACGTTGATTATGAAGGTAATACTAATCGCCTTTACATTCACATCTGCTGCTGTTGCTTCCCCTAACGCTAAACGAATCTTGTTTAAGGCTAGCCTAGCCCTAATCTCAGAAAGAATAAGGTTGCTCCGATTTGAACTTGATAATTTAGACAAGACTCTCTTACAATCACATTTAGCATTAACAGACAAAATGTCCACATCTGATTGGGACCATGTGGATAACATGACTTTCTTCAGCTGCTTCAATGTCAACCAAAACCAGAGTCAACCTGATTTGCCAAATTCAACCTCCTGTCAAAAAAGAAACCCGAACCACACTTGGAAAAGTTAGATGTTAACAAAGCTTCAAATCAAGAAAGATTGTTATCAATCACAGTAACAGCCCAATTTCTGACAGCCTAAAATCGGTACTAGCAAAGGGGTTGAATTTCGCAGTCACCCCAAAACACATCCCATTGGATGACATCATTGCCCAGGTCGACGTAGCCCTCAAAGGCCTGGGACACATTCCAGCAAACGTTGCAAGATCTGAAATTGCTGCTATCCTCAAGAATGCTAAGAAATACATTAGCAACATTAGCAAGGACGAACGTTTTGAACTCACTCAATTAAAAAAGAGAGATGATATTTTTATTCTCAGGTTTTTTCGGTAAAGTCACGTAGGTAAAACATTAAAAGTAATGAAAGTAAAATAAAACAAAACAAAAATAAAATTCACGACGTTTCGGAGGCAACACAAGTCTCCGTCATCAGGTGGGACCGTCACAGCCAGATTAGCTGCATCAAGTGAAGCAATGATTCAAGATGTAATCCCTTATAAGCAAGAGATGATATTGTCATCCTTTCAGCCAACAAGGGCAATGCCACTGTCATCATGGATAAAACCACATACAACAACAAAATCCAGGACCTTCTCAATGATGGCTGCTATACCAAAATTAACAGAGACCCTACCAAAAGCCTGGCCACTAAAACCAACAAAATCATCACTAATTCGACTTTCATAATCGCATCCACCAAACAGCTCTCTCTAAAACCTTCAGCTGCTCAACCACCCAGATTTTATGGCCTTCCAAAAATCCATAAAGAGGGTACTCCACTCTGTCCTATCGTATCCACCATTAACTCACCCACTTACAGACTGGCACGATTACTGTCTGAGACTCTGCTTCCCTTCACGGGCAAGACCGCCTCAGCTGTACTTAATTCGGCCCACTTGGTTTCACTAGTCAAGGACATACTGTCCTCGGAGGATTTGCTTGTCAGTTTCGATGTAGTCTCCCTTTTGACCAAGGTACCCGTACCTGATACTATTGCAATCATTGAAGACCTGGTCCAACAGGGATTGGATCCTGATGTACCTTCGTTGGTAAGGCACTGCCTTATCAACACTTACTTCACCTGGAATGGTACTTTCTACAAACAGAATGAAGGTACCCCAATGGCTTCTCCCGTATCACCAGTGGTAGCCAATATTTTAGACAGATGCCATACAGACATCCACCCGACGTCCTTCCTTGTGGAAGAGATACGTAGATGACACGTTCGTCATCTGGCCACGTGGCCTGACGGCACTATACCAATTTCTCAACCACATCAATTCCATACACCCATCTATCAAATTCACCATGGAAGTGTAAAATGATGGCAAGCTACCATTCCTGGATGTTAGAGCAATCATTGGAAGGACATGAAAAACCACGTTAAGTTTTGACTGCTATGATTTTCACTCATCCACCCTTGTCGTCTTGGGTTCCGGTTACTAATTCAAGCTCATTGACATGCTAATTTTCTCCAGCCCCACTCGTCCCTGCATGCCACAAACCCTCCCCCCTCTCCCCCCTGTGCCAGCCTCCACCAGTCCCTGCACGCCACAAACCCTCCCCCCTCTCCCCCATGAACTCTTGCAGCCACGACTCAACAAAACTCCTCCCCCCCTTCCCCCCCTGCCGTGCCTATATAAAGCCACAACAGCAGATCGTTTTCTCATCTGAAGACGACGCTTGTGTTCCGACCGAAATGTCGTGTTTTCTTTTATTTTGTCTATCGATGTGACTTTACCGAAAGAACCAGAGAGTACGTGTTCTAGTAGTGTAATGGGAGAGACATACAGTGTTCTAGTACTGTTATGGTAGAGAGGAGTTCATTGTTCAGTACTGTCGGAGTAAGGGGTACGGTGTTCTAGTAGTGTCATAGTAGACAGACGTATGGTGTTCTTGTAGTGTAGTGGTAGAGAGATGCGAGTTCTCGAGACTGAAGGTGGTCTAGTAGTGTCGTGGAACAGAGAAGTACGGTGTTCTAATAGTGTCGTTGAAGAGAAATGTACAGTGTTCTAGTAATGTCGTGGTAGAGAGACATACATATTCTAGTAGTATCATGGTAGAGAGACGTACGCTGTTCTAGTAGTGTATTGGTAAAGAGACGGTTGGTGTTCTCGGAGGGTCGTGGTAGACAGACGCATGGTTTTCTAGTAATGTGGGAGAGATGTACGTTGTGATAGGAGTGTGGTACTCGAGATATGTATGGTGTCCTTTTAGTGTCGTGGTAGAGAGATGTACAGTGTTTTGGTAGTGTCATGGTAGAGAGGATTTCAATGTTCAGCACTGACGTAGTAAGATGTATGGTGTTCTAGTAGTCTCGTTGATCGGAGACGTACAGTGTTCTTGTAGTGTCATTGTAGAGACATGCACGTTGTTCTAGTAGTGACATGATAGATAGACGTAGCATGTTATAGCAGTGTCGTGGTAGAGAGACGTAAGGTGTTCTGGTAGTGTCGTGGTACGGAGAAATACGGTGTTCTAATAGTGTCGTTAAAGAGAAACTTACAGTGTTCTATTAATGTTGTGGTAGAGATATACGGTGGTGTAGTAGTATCATGGTAGAGACGTACGGTGTTCTAATCGTGTATTGTTAGAGATGGATGGTGTTCTAGTAGTGTCATGGTAGAGAGACACAGTGTGTCATCGTAGAAAGATGTACGGTGATCTAGTCGTGTCGTGGTAGACAGATGCATGGTGTTCTAGTAATGTTGTGGGAGAGATGTACAGTGTTCTAGTAGTGTCGTGGAACACATTGCCAGTGAACTCAAACACGTACGCCAAGCTCTTAAGGCTAATGGTTACTCGACTACACAATCCGCAAAGCCATCACTCCAACCATCCAGAAGGATCCTGTTGAGGAGCCTTTCAAGACCATCACCTTACCCTACATTGCTGGGGTCACAAAAAAGATCTCAAAAATCGTGATTAAACACAACATCCAGGTCCGATTCAACACAGTACATAAAATCCGTGATCTGGTCCCGTCTGTAAAAGATGTGGTTCCAGACATACAGTACCCTGGCGTCTACAAACTAAGTTGCCTCTGTGGTAGCAGTTACATTGGGGAAACCAAACGACATGTCTCGGACCGCATCCGTGAACATAAAGCAGACCTGAAACACGGTAGGACAAACACCTCAGCCGTGGCAGATCACTGTTACAACTCAGTGGGCTCACATGACATTGACTTCTCCAAGACAGAGGTTCTCTGCAAGCCATCTGGCTATCATGAGAGATCCGTTCATGAGGTGATCCACATATACAAACACAGAGACAATTTCAACCGAGAAGATGGATTCTGGCTTAGCAATCATTGGAAGGACGTAATAAACCATTTCGGATCTTAACTGATTGTGTTCACGTTTACGGTGATTTTCAGACCGCGTTCCACTCACTGGCATTGTATTCTCCGCAGGGAATGGATTCTTTGCTCCGCTGCAAGTTTCCCCCCACGACTCACCCATTGACACGACGGTCAATGGTACAGTGTATAATAACAAATAGTATAACATTTATATGCTTAATACAATGTACAAAGTAATATATAGTATCGTAATTGTATAGTAAACATATAGCAGTGTGATACACATTAGGGTGGGTAGAATAATACATAGTGTTATATTAAAATGTATAAGGTGGTTTATAGCAATACAGTATATAATTTAATGTTGGGTTTGTCTTTGGCAGTATATAGTACGATGTAGGGTCGTGTGATGTAAGAGAATAAATTACAATTCTACGACGTAAAATTGTAATTTATTACTTGCTGTTAGTAACTCAGCTTATTGTAGAGTATAGTAAGTATACTGATGATGCTATGCAGTTTATACTTTAGTTTTTTATGTAGTTTATACAATAGTTTTCTACGTGGTTGTTTAGTAACTGCAGCTACATACTATTAACATTCCTTTCCTTTGTTAATGCTACTCTCTGCACCCTCCCTTTGGTGCTGCTGATCCTGCATAATGCATGGGCATAATATGACTTTGAAACCCCCCCGCCCACCTCCTACGCATTTCCCATGAACATGCTAAATTCCTCTTGATATGCACATTCTTTTTGTTAAGGCGCTCTTCCTCCACCTCCAACCCAGCTTATATATAAGCTCCTAGCTTGGCAGTGTCTCATTCTTCACCTGAAGACGGCTGCTTGCATTGTAGCCGAAACGTTGTGAGAATTATTTTATTTTATGTTTTATTTTTATAATTTTATTACTTCCCTTCTACGTGACTTTACCGAAAGAACCAAGAAGATAAGCTATTTTAGTAGTGTCATGGTAGAGAGATGTACGGTATTCAAGTAGTGTCGTAGAAGAGAAACATACGGTGTTCTAGTGGTGTGATGGTAGACACATACAGTCTTACAGTAGTGTCGTCGTATAGAACCGTAAGGTATTCTAGCAGGGGCGGTTTCTTCATTAGGGCGATTGGGCGACGCACCACCAATGTCATTCAACCACAGAGTCACGCTAGCCGTCACTGTGCCTCTGGATATAGTCCAATCAGCGTCATGCTACGTTCTGTGGAGTACCGCCTCTTTTTGGGCGATTTCCCTCCAGCTGAGAATCGCCCCGAGTGGTCCCATAGACTTACATTCAAAGATGTTTTTTTTCGAACGGGGGCGCTGCAATGCATTCTCTATGGCTTCCGGGAGGGCTCGCCCTAACGTGCTTACGTTATCATACGTGCTTACGTTATCATACGTAAGCACGTTTCATCCAACAATATAATTTGTCGCGACCTAGTGGAATCTTTAATAAAATAAACTTGAGTGGTTTGTTTTAATAGTGAGTATAGAAACAAACAATATGTATTGTAAGAGTCACTTTATTTTTCATTAATATTAAAGAAGTGAAGTTGCCTTTACATGCTTAAGCTGTTAATTTATCCATTGCATGGGTGGACCTTATCCTTATCAATCATCCAGACATTTGTCCCCCCTGAGAGATTTTGCAGGAGCCGCCACTGTATTCTAGTAGTGTCTTGGTAGAGAGAAGTACGGTGTTCTCGTAGTATCATGGTAGAGAGACGTACGCTGTTATAGTAGTGTATTGGTAAAGACACAAGATGGTGTTCTCGGATCGTTGTGGAAGACAGACACATGATGTTCTAGGAATGTTGTGGGAGAGACGTACAGTGTGATAGGAGTGTGGTACTACAGAGACGTGTGGTGTCCTTTTAGTGTCGTGGTAGAGAGATGTACAGTGTTCTAATCGTCTCGTGGAAGAGAAAGAGAGAGAGAGTCTTCTAGTAACGTCGTGGTAGAGAGACATACAGTGTTATAGTAGTGTTGTCGTATAGAGACATAAGGTATTCTGGTAGTGTCGTGGTACAGAGAAGTACGATGTTCTAATAGTGTCGTGGTAGAGAGACGTACGCTGTTCTAGTTGTGTATTGGTCGACAGACGCATGGTGTTCTAGGAGGGTTGTGGAAGACAGACGCTTGGTGTTATAATGTTGTGGGAAAGACGTACGGTGTGCTAGTAGTGTGGTACTAGAGAAACGTAGTGTGTTCTTATAGTGTCGTGTTCGAGAAATGTACAGTGTTCTAGTAGTGTCGTGGAACAGAAACGTACGGTCTTCTAGTAACATGGTAGAGAGATGTAATGTGTTCACATAAAGTCGTGGTAGAGAGACGTACGGTGTATCGTGGAAGAGAGACATATGATAATTGTTTTTTTACCCTTTTATCTGGCAACAAAACTGACACTTTTTTTTACAAGGAGTCATGTTTGCATTGACCACAATACCTGCGGTCGGAATGCAAACACAAAACACAACTCTGATAATGTATGCACTGTCCTTGAAATTGATTGGTTCACACCAGAGACAGCTTTTCTTAAAGCCTCATCTCACATGGCGTCATCTGGTCCAACACCATGGTAGAGAGACATACGGTGTTCTAGTAGTGTCGTGGTAGAGATGTACAGTGTTCGTGTAGCTTTATGGAACAGTAAGACGAACAGTGTTCTAGTCGTGTCATAGTCGAGAGACGTATGGGTGTTCTTGTAGATTCGTGGTAGAGAGACGTAGAGTGCCATAGTAGGGTCGTCGTATTGAGACGAAAGTGTTCCAGTAGTATTATGGTAGAGAGATGTACAGTGTTCGTGTAGCTTTATGTAAGAGAGACGTACGGTTTTCTAGTAGTGTCGTGGTAGAGAGATGGATGGTGCTTTAGTAGTGTCGTGGTAGAGACACGTAAGGTGTTCTAGTAGTGTCACGATATAGAGGTGCGCAGTGTTCAATACTGTCGTAGTAAGACGTACGGTGTTCTAGGAATGTCGTAGAGACGTATGGTGCTTTTATAGTGTTGCGGTAGAGAGACGTAGCATGTTATAGTAGTGTCATGGTAGAAAGAATTAGTGTTATAGTAGTGTCGTGGCAGAGAGACATACGCTGTTCGAGGAGTGTCATGGTATCGAGACATACAGTGATCTAGTAGTGGTGGTAGAAAGACATACGATGGTCTACTAGTATAGTGGTAGAGAGACGTACAGTGTTTTAGTAGTGTCACGGTAGAGAAACGTTCAGTGTTTTAGTAGCGTCGTGGTAGAGAGACGAACGGTGTTCTAGTAGCGTTGTGGTAGAGAGACACAGTGTATAACATCCTGCCTCAGCAGCTCTCTCGCAATTTTTTCACCTGATGACGATTGCTTGCGTTGCGATCGAAACATCGTAATATTTTTTTCTACATGGCTTTACCGAAATACCCAAAGAATATAGACATACAGTGTTTGCGTAGTGTCAGGGTAGAGAGATATACGGTGTTTTGGAGGGCCTGACAAACACTTAGAGGGAGATGCATATGTTTGTTTGTGGGATACATAATGAGCCACACCTAGTGATCATTTCTTTCAAGACAAATTTAGACCCATTCATAGCCTTCATTATTATTGACATCAGGATGTAAGCAGTCTTAATAAACCCTTGGTGATTAGTTAAAAAAACAATGCATAAATTATTACACTTTAACACATGCCGGATAAAACACACTAAATATAATATTTTTTTACACAATATAGTCGTCACTAATTGTAAGCATTCACTTTTGCGTCGCACCATTCATTGGCTTCGATTAAAATTCTTACCAATCAGTTGGACAATACACAACATTTTTCAGAGACTGCTTCAATCATCTTGGGCACGGTACAAAGTGAGAGGAATGCATCGAATACGGAGTTACAGATCAGGAGGGTGGCATTCTTCCCATCTCGGCAGACCACACGAGTCACAAGGAGCATTGGCATAAACCCTTTCTCACCCGCGATACACCACAAGCACGACGGCTCTTTTGGCACACTGCCTCCACCGAGCCTCAGCAGACGTCGCCATCTCCAATGGCACATTGCACCACGGCGTTTAGCTCGTGCACTCTCACGGAGGCTTTCTGCATTGTGCACTTCTGTCATTACGACCATTCCTATCACACGCATGTGCGTGCATGCCTGCGGTAGCGTCATGGTTAGCGCGTTGCCCTATGAACCTGGCGACCTGAGCTCAATTTCTGCTCATGGCCAACGTCAGTGACCATCATCTGAACCGGTCCTGGGCCTCCCCTAGGTCGATTCAGCCTCAAATGTGGACCTGGTGCGGTGTGAAAACATAGCCACTGGAGAAACAAAGGCGGACGGGCGTGGTCCTGGCCACCCACCTCTTATGCTGTGCCGGCCTTCACAGGCGTTCACTAACAGTACTTGCTCCAACAGTGAGTTGGGGCTTTCAGAGGGGGGGTCTTTGTCTTTTGCATGCCTGCCAGCGGTACCACTGGGCAGGCAGCGGGCGAAACGTCGTTACCAACAAAACTTACATGACGCTGAACAATGTCCGCTCGGCTAAATTATATTATCAATGCGTCAAATTTCAGGGACAAAAATTCCGGGGGATATAACAAAACAAAATCAACACATCTGTAATGACATTTGTGGTAATTAAAATATAATGAATTAGTTGATGCCGCGCATTGCATGTATGTTGTACAGCATATAGTTGGGTGCATTAAATCAGTCTAACCAGGGCTCAGTGGTAGAGCGAGCGGTTCGCAGTCAGAAGGTTGCCACTTCAAATCCTGTTTGGCGGTGTACTCAGCCCATCATCCCTCAGGGTTGATAAAAATAATAAATACTACTCAGTGGGGAAGTCAACAGTGTTTGTCCTCCTTATGCACAGACTCGCCCCCACCATTTCCATGTGGAATCTCCACCACGTGGTGCTCCTCTGTGCTTAAACAGATGAGCACCAACTCGGTGCTCATCTGAGAAGGAAAACAATTTGAATGTTTTTTTTACCACAGTAACTGGTAGAAGCTTTCATTACAACCAATATATTTCCATCGTTGTTGCACCACATGCAAGCCCGCTGCCAGAAAGTCACCTTCATATTTTCGTGGGGCCTCGTAAAAAAGAAAGAAGACTTTGACATTCTGTCCTTAACATCCCGTATTATATAATATGCCGGGAGATGTCAATACCGTTGGATGCCATTCACATCACGGATACAGGAACTAATGTTTGTCTTAAGAGCAGATAAAGCTTGTACGGGTCATTTGGTAAGGACCCCACGCTCTGCATGCACCTGCTAAGACTTACACTACATCAGGGATTACAAAAAAAATCGGTGTGCACTGCTTTCAAGTTTTAGGTTTTCTCGCCCCCTCTCCCAGCACTCTGTGTAACACAGGAACTCGAGTGGAAGGACTCAAGAGTGAGTGCACAAACACAATGACATCATCGCATTAAGCTGGAGACTGCAAATCCTGGAGCAGATGCAAATAACTAACGTGCACTTTATTTTGCCCTGCGTTTTATGAGAGATCATACAATCATCAAGTGCTGCTGCAACAGACACTGAGAGTACATACCAAATATTATTCCAGTATTTGTTACCGATAATTGATTACCCAACAGTGCACGATGATTTATCAAGACACGTTGAACCGCTGTGTGCCTGCAGAGTCAAGGATCTTGCCATTAAAGGCCACATTATACTCAGCACATATACAATGGCGAGCATTAAGACAATCAATATTCAAGAATTTTTGTGAGTGGAAATGCCATTCTGTTCTCATCACAAGTACGACCATTATTGACACGGGCACATCATTTGAAATTCACTTGCAAAAATGCAATCGTAGAATTAGAATTACCGAGCTTTTTAATGGATTATATGGCAAAGCTTTGGGAGCTAAATGCTGGCAGGAAAAAAACAAATGATAGATGAGGTCCTAACAATAAAAAGTTTTTGTTTATATAGCAAATGCCACACAACAATAAACATCACATTCCACTCACGTAGGTGCAGCCATGCATCCAGGCCACCTCAGATGCTTAACTAACTCAAAAGGCCAAACATATTAAATGAGCAGACTTTACATTGATTACATGACGTGTTCCCGGGTTGAGGCCTGTGTGCGTGCGAGCGAGGGTTTTGGAACCGGTGGCACCAGGGCGTACCTTCCGCTTGCGTTCGCGGGATCGGCGGCGGCGTTCGCGCTTTAGCTCGGCGGGATCGAGGATCGCCTCGAGGTCTCGGTTCTTCTTGAGCTGGGATGCAGCATGAGCCATCGCGGAGCGCACCCAGCGCTGACGCGGCGGAAGCCCTCACGCTCCCTCCCTTCAACGCTCGCCCAACGAGCGTGGCCGACGCAGATGAATCGTAGTGCCAATTCAAATAAATAATCTTCATAAAATCAACGAATTAATTTCCAACGGATTGGACAACAGGAAAAATGAGTGCCGAAAAACGAAAAAAGCGAGGCTCCCCAAAAACGGCACCGAGCCACCAGGAAGCAGGGAGGAGCAGCCGATCACAGCAGCGAGCTTCCGTGCGGCGGTGCGGAGATTAAAGCATCCCTGGCAACATCAGCACAATCTGGCGTGGCATGCTTACCAGGGTCACCCGATTTGCTGGAGCCACTCACGATTGCAAAATAAATGAATATCCAGTTTGATTACCAAACAAGCAAGCACCAAGGTCCTAATCTTTTTCCAGCGTAGAGCTCCCCCAAAACTCAACGGCACCAGACAACGGTGCAGATGACACCGCAGGAATATATTTTTTCCCCCGTCCACGAGAAACCCGCCACTGCAGCAAATAAAAAAAATCACTCCGTAGTCACGAATCCATTGTGCTGCATGTTATATCCGAGGAAGAGCACCAGGATTTCACGACGCTCCACCGACGAGGCTACGCCGCTGTGAGCACGCCGGGGCAATATCTGTCCGGAGCTTGTCGACGCATGCGTCTTGCTTCACAGCGAGAAGCGTGCGGGAATCATGGAGCCAGCATAAAGGCCCCCCCACCGAGCGAGTCCGGGGGAAGCAGGCTGCGTAACGGTGCTGCTGGAGGGAGCGGAATAACGTCACCTGACCACAGCGCAAAATCCACGGCGCATTAACCGGCGGGCGTGCACACCGTTTCCACACAGAGCACCCCCACTCTGCACCGTGCTGCAGGGACGTTTAACAGTAGTAGTAGTAATAATAATGCTGTACAGAAGAGACGCAGATGCACGTCAGTCCGCTACTTTATTGCCACTCAAATGGAGACTAAGGCAGCGCGCGAGCGAGCGAGCAGGTGAGCCAATGTGCTCGGGCTCGGCTCCAGATGTAGCCTCTTCACTGAAGCGCCCATCGTCCGTGGAGTCTCTCCAGCAAGCTGCGAGCAATACCGCATGTTCATATTGCTACATTATGTTAATACAATGATAGGACTGGAGGGGGGAGGGTTTTGAGTGGGAGTCGGGGTTTGAGTTGGGGGGTGGAGCCTGGGGTGTAGGGGGGGCGGTGTGGTTTGCACTGTCGGAGGAGCTGCAATGAGCTGATTTACACAGATACATCTCCTTCCCCATTGTCCTCCCCTCCTACCCCACAACCCCCCTCCAGCTCTCCATCCACCCCCACATGCCCCACTGCAATCCCTTCTCCGATTGTTCCATTTGCCTCCCATTTTGGTCCAGATTCTGCACGGGAGAGCCCGAATGAAGGATAGTTTAATTTATCCCACAGACCAGGAAGGGGAGTGAATACAAATGCTGGGGATAGAATAAGATAAAAAATATTTTCCTAAATAATTTTAAATGTCCCACTTCACAATTGCTCCTCCCGGTATAACGTGATTTTTCTCTCAGGTCCGTGAAGTACGGTCAGGTTGTGGCTTAGCTTTAGAGTCGGTGGAGGCCAGTGTCCAAAGACGTGTGCCCTGCGTGGCGTGTAGACACCAATTTACACAATTCTGTCCATTTGAGCCGTGCACACAGCCACTCGGCACAGAACATTTGGCACGAGATGCGCAATGGATTCGACATGAACCAAAAAATATTCACCGCATTTAACACTGACAATGCCGTAAACAAAGCAAAATATATAACCAGCTGATGCGGTGGGCAATGTTCCTCAAATAAGGAAAAGAGGTGTTTATGACAAATACCATTTTTTTTTATCTGTGCTTTTAGCACCTCTGCCAATGTAGTAATTTTTGTTTAATTTTGCATTAAAAATTTCTGCTTTATTTAGCAGAAATCGTGAATGCAACATTCATCTATCATGGGGTCCGTGTGGTAGCATTGAATATATCACGTGTGGTTTTCTGTGCACAGATCAGAACGGTGGCGTACTGAGAGAGAGAGAGGAGGAGGCGCACAGCGTTTGAACGAACGGCGTGGCAGCGCCCAGCGAGACGATCAGCCGCTGCCCGACTCCACGCTCAGGCCCGAGCGTAGAAGCGGAAACCAAAACCACGCGCCCGCCTCCACCATTAGCCGGTGCCTTCCAAACAGACAAAGGCAGTGCGCGTTCGTGTTCCATGCAACGCTTATTCTTTTACTCTTTCTATGGCAATGGCTCGAAAACAAAAACAACGGTGGGCACTTTCCTGAACTATTAGCCTGATTGCGTGGTCAGTGTGGTGAAATATAGTCAAATGTGGACAGACAACGCCCTAGACTGACATGGGGGGAGGCTCTGATCGACAATGGATAGACTAAAATGTGCAAATCACAAAAGCAGCAATACCCCGATTTATGTCTCGCCTATATATGTCGTCACGTTATTAATACATGTACCACGACGACCAGATTTGCGTCACCTCAACCCCACACTTATGTGGCTGACAGCATCGTCGTCCGTCCTTTCTCCGTATCCGTTGCCTCTCAGCCTTCGCCTCCATTACCACCCACTACTACCCTTTACATCGCTTTGATTGACGTTTCGATATTCGTCGCCGCACCTTTCAGCAACGCATCCACAACGTAAAACGGGGTATTTGTGAAATATTAAAAATAATCTATGCCTCGTGTTTTCTGGCTGGCTGCTGGCTGGGCTGCTTTCCACCCAAACAATAATTATATTGTTAGTGGCTGTGGGCCGTTGCCACCGAAACTAGCTGGGTAACTGACTAAAAGGAATTTTTAAAAGTAGCAAATAAAGATTGAATTTAAATGTCATAAGAAGATCAGAAGACGTATTAAGAGAGAGCGACACCGAAGAGGTGTGACTACGGAAGAATGCAGAAGACTGACACGGTTCATTTCAAATTGCTTTTTAAATCTATTAGGGTGATTTTTTTTGCGAAAATATGCTTTATATCCTAGAGAATTAAAAAATCCCCACATTAAATATTATCTTGACATTATATTCCATAAAAAATTTTGATTTTAGTGCTCCAAGTACAGCTGTCGGTTATGATCCATTGCAGAACAAGGGATTATTTGCTTGTAATAACACTATGTAACACAATTTTTGTCCCTGGGCAGTAAGTTTTATATTTTTAATTGCTTACGCCTAAAAAGTATAGAAAATGGGTATTATTCCCCAAAACTTTGCTTTTGTGACCAGGACAGTGATATTTTGAAAGGTACCTATTTTCAATGAGAAAACGGGCGAATTTGTGTCTTTTCGTTCACACCGTCAGAAAACAAAAACATATGAATCGAAATTAACATGTATAAATACTAAATTAATAAAAAAAAATTACCACAAAATATTTAGAAGTGAGTAGTTTTTCGAGATTTACGTTTATACTGTAAATCACTTTCACAAATCAGCCCCCAAATGTAATTAAGCATTTAATGCCAAACATGGCATCAGCTAAGGAGGTGAAGGAGCAGGGGTGGTCAATTTCACTGAACACAAACAGGAAGCTATGACCATTGCTCGATACGACGTTGCCTGGTGTACACGATGTTGCCCGGTGTACACGATGCTGCGGCTCTGTATACAACACTGCCTGGTGTATACAATGGTGCCTGGTGTATACATTGCTAAGCCCACTGCAGGCCCTGAGGGAGCTGGCTCCATTTGATCTCCCGGCGTGGCAGTTGAGACAATTGGCAGGTTCGTCAAATCTCCCATCGCCTGTGGAGTCCAGTTCTATAAACGGGTGCACCACATTTAGCCCATCAGCAGGTTGTATGTGGTGGGGTGAAGTGTGGGTATTCTCATCACTTAATTTTTTGTTATTTTACCATATAAGGCCCATTGAGCTCTATAGCTCTTTTTCACAACCGACCTGGCTATCACAAATGATAGCTCAACGAAGCGGTTTACCATTTGGAAATTTACAGCAGCCAAATGCTCTGAACGCAAGTTGATTCTAAATGTAGGGGCGGGGGGGGAAATCGGAAGATCCGCTCAAAAATCCACGCGACCATGCGGATACAGACATGCAAACTCCAAATATACAGGCGTCAGGGTCGGTATTGAACCCACAACCTCCTGTATACCAGGTGAAGTAGTTAACATCTCATCACCCTGGCAAGATGTCTGAGCAACATAGAAGAGTAGGCTAAATACAAACTAGAGTGAGTTTCTAAAGCTCTCTCTAGTTGAGAATCTTCCACAAGCAGTGATATGATAACTGCAGGGCTGCGCCTTTACCTTTCACAGACAATGTACAGACTTTGGGAAATCAAACCTCGAAATAAATGGGTACATAGAGTCAGTGAGATGCCAAGATAATATGGAGCAGTCCATACATTTAAGTGGCAATCATTTGGACCATAGTAGGAGAGTTGGCAGTAACTACACAGGAGTGCGATTTTTCAGGAATCAAACGTTGAGTTTTAGGAGTCCAGGTTACATTGGACAGAGCTGCCCAGCTACCAATAATGCTTTTAACAACAATTATATAGAAATTAAGTTGTCTAATTGTGACCAAATAAATGAAAGGGCATCACCGTGGCGACATATTAACTACCTCGCCTGGTATACAGGAGGTCGTGGGTTCGATCCCGACCCTGACACCTGTATATTTTGAGTATGCATGTTCTTCCCGTGGTCATGTGGATTTTATCTAGGTCTTCTGGTTTTTCCCTCCACATTTAGAAACATACGTTTAGAGTATTTGGCGACTATACATTTCCACACGATAAGTCACTTCGTTGAGCTATCATTTGTGGCCAGGTTGCTTCTGAAAAAGAGCTATACAACTCAGTCGACCATACCTGGTAAACAAAAAATAGTTAATATTGGTTGTTTAGTTAAATGAGTGCACAACACACACAACAGCATCAACATGGGAGACTTTAACGCAAGGGCAAAGAGAAGTATGAAAAGAGCATTGGTAAATGCGTTACTGAAGTGAGCACGATGAAATAATTTAATCTGGGTTGCAGCCAGTAGAGACGTGAAGATAATGAAATTGTTTCGAACCAAGGGGAGTCTAGAGAATAGACAAGGAGCCCAAATGGAGACAGAATTTAATTTACTTATAATAATTTCAACTTGCAACCCACCGCACAGTATTCACTCACTCTCGAAGACAGCGAGCGACTCTGAGGTTTCAGGAACCACTGACAAGTGGGAGGGTAGCCCATAATTGTCCAAGCTTTGCGGTCCTCTATATATTAAGGTGATTCTCAGGGGGCAAACCCCAGACTGTAAGATACATCTTTGTCTTTACAAATTCATCGAAAGGAAGTGATCGCAGACTGGCGTGATGCAAGTTACACATCAACAGTGCCCCAGAGAGGACGACAATAATTGTATATCAAAAACCCGCGATAAAAGAAAGAACAGTAAAACTGAGATTTATATCATATTAGCTTATATACTCGGCGTTGCCCAGGACAAAATAATATTTTAAAACTACTCTTAAAAATCTAACAGCAGTGCGTACTGACTGTGGAGGTACCTGCTATGATTACAGCAGTGCATACCGACTGTGGTGGTACCTGCTATCACTACAGCAGTACATGCTGACTCTATAGCAGTATTTATCGACTCTATAGCGCAAAGTACTCACCTGACAGTGGCGTGGTGAGGCCTAGTCCCGTGCAGAGCCTACGGCGTCGCCTAGATTGTCCAGCCGACCGAGGTGGCACCTTGGCAGGCTGGGGCTGGGCTGCTACCCCTGACCCCCCCCCCCCAGCCACGATCTCCCCGGCCGCTCTGCAGTAATATCTACGGCCTATAGTCGTAGCATCTAGCGACTGGATATAGTAGTAACTGCACGCATCGGGGTGGGGGAACATCACACAGTGAAGAATTTACCTCAGCGTTTAGTGTATTTTTATAGCATTTTGAACGCGAAAGAAAATGTCCCCCTCACTCCCACCAAAGGCGTGCGACTTAGCATGGGCTGTCCCCCCCACCAAAGGCGGCGGGTGAGTTGGTATGGGCGTGCACGCGTCATAAATAAAGAAAAAATAACGCACATTAATCGCACAAAATCGCTAATTAAACTAATTTAAAGTTGACGGATGTGAAAAAGGAATAGCGCTTGCTCACCGAGGGGCTTACCGTGTGGTACCTGGCTATTTTTTTTTTATGTAAACGCCACTGTTGGAGAGGCAAATCGTTCGCAAGCACGCGAACACACAAACCCAGAAACATACAAAATTTTACTTTTTTCTATAGAAAGAATAGAAGAGTCAGGCAAGGACAGATGCACTCACCCAGGATAATCACAGCAATATAAAACATTTGCATAAAAGTTTCATTGGAGAAATTAAGGCATAAACATAAAATAAGATTGCATGAAGTGTTTCAGATGTGCTGATGACACAGCCATCACAATCAATCAGATTAACAATTCAGTAAAGCAAGCTTGAATGTTGGGAAAAATCTGAATGAGGTAAACAAAATAAAATGTCATATACAACACAACTGTTGGAAGTACACAACTCGAAAATATAACAGGATATTTAGACCTAGGGTATCTATTAAAGACCAACTTGGATGGAAATTATGAAATAAAGAGGCGGGTGAGAACATATTGGGGTCCTTTTGGAAGAAAATTGTTTGATAAATTGGACAATACTCAATTAGGGAATATTAACTGCTGTGACATATGGACATTAACAAAATAGAGCAGAGGCTGAAAAATAAAAAAAGCGTTGAGAGATGCATATTGCATGTTTGGAATTTTCACTGAAAGAGAGAATCAGAGAGCAAATACCAATTAGAGGCATTACACAGTGACTGTTAAGAAAAGTTTGATTTGACCGTGTCGCAGATAAAGGAGAACACACATCCGAGAGGACAACCACTGTGAAAACTGAGCAATAAGTTGAGCTTCTGTGTAGCAGCACGATGTATCGCAGCATCGCTGGACCAAGAGGGATGGTGACGACATGGGGAGGCCTTTATCCAGCAGTAGGTGAAACAAAACTGATGATTTTGGCGATGATCAATGGTGATGAGTGACAACCATTGGTCAGCACTGGTATGGGAAACAGCAGAGAACTGCGGGGCCAACGCGTGACATAGAGCACGCACGCATGGCACATGCAGTCTGACCAGCGACACGCTCAACGTGCCGCGCGTGAATGCACGCGCCGCCGTCACAGACACGCGGCATCCACGCGTTGACACAGGCGGGTCACCAGCGGCACAAGGGGAAAATGCAACGTGAACAAAATGCCAGCGCCTATGCGTGCGTGCACAACACGCTGTGTGCACAGTACGCATGACTTGTCGTGCACGCGATGCAAAAAATAATCAGTGCACGATGACGACGAGCAACGCGCACGTGTATACAGCCGCTGCGCTGGATGACGAGCGATCGCGGACCACGGAGGCGCGAGGTTTCGTCAGCATAGCTCGATTCTGATGCTGCATCGAAGGAAATTCGTGTAAATTGACTGCACGGTGCACAATGGCTTAGCGTGGTTGGTAATGGAGCCATGGCACAAGGAATGGAATGGGGGGGGGGGAGCCCCCCTGTCCACTTCCCCTCTCTTCATAGCCAGACACCTGCCACACCCCCATCCCCCCCTCCCGTGGACCCCCGGTTCAGTTGCACTGCCTGCACACTCGAGATCTTCACCACCCAACAAGAGCAGCTGCTCTGATAAAACACTGCAGCAAGAAAGGTGAGCCAATGCAAATTCGTGAAGACGAACACTGCCATTGGCCTCACTGAGAAGTCGTTCAGTGCCGGTGAAGTTGAAGCAGAAGCGATTTGCTCGAATTGTTGCAACGCCTGTCGAAGGGGAACCTCATAACTCTTGCATGTGCCCCTAATCCAGCACCTGTGCGCGGTGGTTACACAGCTGCATATGTTAAAGAGAGCTACTATTTGCGGCTCATAGCACGTGTTTGTCCTTAAAACATCGGGGGGGGAGTGGTGGTGGTGGTGGAGCAAACAAAAGAAACAGGGGGGGGGAGGAAATGTTTTCCTTTGGAAATCTCACTTAAGCTTTGGGGGGGGGGGGTGAAGGGGATTTTCCACTCTTGCTAAAATACTTCTGGCTAAAATTTGTATTGCTCAGTTTGGATTGCCACAGGTTTGTTGCAATAAGGACCGGACAAAGAGTTTCGGCCACCAACACAGGACGGTTCCATCAAACTCTCCAACAATCGCACGTTTGTGAAGCATCAGCGCAAGCACGACAGTGGGTGGCTTGTTTTGCAGGGGGCAATGGTGATGGGAAACACGAGAGACGACGCAGAGACGCCATTGCTGCCGGCCACAGACATACGTTTGGATGCAGAACACAGCTGCTGGCAAGGGATCACCGTTCGCAGATGTGAGACGAAGCACCGCTTCCTGACAGCGCCGCGTGCCCCTTTTATCCGCAGTTCTCTTAAAAAGTTAAATGGATTTTATTCTCAGGGACCTTGATATGACAGGACTGATGTGGTCACCCTTGAAGAGAAAACAAGTCACAGTATTTGATGAATGCGTGCAACCTAACACGGAGAAGGTAACGCTGGCCAATGGAAAATGCCACAAGGTTTTTCCTCCAAATGGAATGTGTTAACCCTACTGTGTTGACAAGGGTGACACTAGAAAATATATATTTCAAAACAAACCATAGCAAACAAGCAGCTTATAAGTATATATCCTCATTTTCATATTCACATTTGCGAAAGTATTTTTAAAAATGTGGATTTGGTGGAAGAATGGCATCAAGATGCTTTAGGGGCACGTTGCTTTGCAAGTGATAATGCTAATTTTAACATTTTCAGTAAATGTTGCTGTAAACGTTGTTTAAGCCTAATTATTGTGGGCCTCAATCACATATAGATCGGAAGGCTAAAACACTTGGCAATCTGCCTCATTGTTAGTGATGCAATCATTGGCAGGTTTTCTGCCAAATATCGGATAAAATTGGACATTCGTAAAAATGTGACTCTGGCCCGATACATGGTCACAATTCCTAGTTGTCTAACAAAGCTCATGCCTGAATATTTGTTACAGTACTTGTAGTTGTCTTTAGGAAAAATGCTTCAATAAAAACCAAGTGATTGCACAATCACTGAAAGATATACTTTCAAATGTGGCTCATTTAGCTAAGTACAGAAAGAGAGGGGATAGGCCACCTCCATCCAATTACCGTTTGGGGCCCCGAGGCCGCGGTGATTGAAAGCAGAGCGGAGCACGTGTGTGTGTGTGGGTGACGGTTTTCCCACTCGTGTGTCACCGTGACAGACAAGGCCCTGTCAATACCGGCTTCTAAACAAACATTGCAAGCACCCCCGTTGCTTTTAGCTTGCTGGTCTATGAAGGCATGAAACAATGTTTGTAATAAAACATTTTTAATGTAATCACAGTTTTTTTCTGTTAGCTTTAATATTTTTTTTGGTCGTGTTGCAATGTAGGTTGATAATTTAAAACTAATTGCAAGCTGTGTTTAATTATGTTTTGGCTTTGGAGATCTGCTTTCTGAGTAATAAGAAAAAGAGCGCTACAAATGGTCGAGGCAGCTTCGAGTACCCAATTCAAACGCCGCTAATGCCACAAACACACACAAGAAAGCAACATTGCAACATTACACTGCACATGTTGTTGGCTCTCTGATATCATTAACTCGTTGCTATTCAAGCCCCAACAATCAACGAATTACACCTAGAATCATTATTACACTCAACGAGTAATTTAAATATTCACAAGATTAACCTGGTGGACACTTGCGAAGCAAAGCAGGCAATGGGAGTGACATTGCCTCTGCTCTTGCATTGCTTCGACATCTTTCAATCACAGCTTGGCGTGTTTATTTAGCTGTAGGTGCCACTCGGGTCGTGACACTGCAGTCTCATCGACGAAGGGGCCCATTTCTGCCAGAATAAAATCAGGCACCACTTTCACCCCATCTGCGCAAATACCACGAATAACATTCAAATTAGAAAACATACCTTGACTAAACAAACATCCCCCCCCCCCGCAGCCACAGCCAAGATCCGCCTTTCATGCGATCGTTGGGAACCAATTTGACCACAGAAGGCATGTGCAAAGGCTAGCAAAATGCGGACGCTATCCATCACAGGGGGGGTGGGGAGGGGGACGGTGGGCCTACACGCACGCCACCAGCGGCGACCACCGGGCACCGTGTGACGCACGCGACCTCTCTCCTCGCGACTCCACCAGCGCCGGATTGACTCCTCGCGCATTAATGAGCGCGCCCTGCTCTGGGGGGGGGGGGGGATTGCTAGTGTAGCCACGCGTTTCCGTCTACAGCTTCACGAGGAGTGTGTGGTGTGTGTGGAGAGGAGGCGGGAAGGAGGGGGGGTGTAAGAACGATGGTGAATTATTGATTCTCCCTCTCGCCCGTAGCTGCGGCACGACATGGAAGGCGGTGCGCGCGAGTGCGCGCAGGGATCGGCGGAGGGCCTCCATCGGCCCAAACCGAAGGACACATTTATTGCCACTGCAACAATAAAGCAGGGCCCATCATTATAGAGGCATTATGCTCCATTAAAAAAAACTCGTAAATTTGTAATCGCATGTCAAGTTTAGTTTTTTTTACTCTGAAAGCCCAACAAATGGAAAGGGCCCACATTAATTATTCTGCACGGTGAGCACAGTGAAGTGTCACGCTTCCGTGTGCAAATAAAAAGGCATTGAGTCAGAGTGAGCGGAGCGAGAGAAAGAGGTCTGTTAACACACACGCGATAGACACGGAACTTTTCCGGCACCAATCCTCATTCATGCGTTGAACTGAGTGAGTTGTAAAAAAAAGGGTTTGAAACCAAGGATATACAAAAATTCTACATTGCATTTTCACAACGATCACAATTTTTTTTTAATATTAATCCGAAGTGACATTACTTCATATTCAACCCTTAACATCAGTATAGCTATTATACAATTAGTATACTACAATAAGCTTTAAAAAGCCAAATTACATACGATATGAGCATATGCGGAATTTTACTTCAATATTTTTGGCGGGGCAGGGGTTCGCTTTGTCCCTCACATTAGGAATCGCGGGTGCATATAATTATCTTCTTGGTTCTTTCGGTAAAGTCACGTAGAAGGGAAGTAATAAAATAATAAAAATAAAACATAATAAAACAATTCTCACGACGTTTCGGCCACAACGCAAGCAGCCGTCCTCAGACTGTCTTATCGACAAACATGTTCTTCACTTGAGGACGGCTGCTTGCGTTGTGGCCGAAACGTCGTGCGAATTGTTTTATTATGTTTTATTTTTATTATTTTATTACTTCCCTTCTACGTGACTTTACCGAAAGAACCAAGAAGATGAATCCCTGCAGTCACGAAAGCTTTAAATCGAAATGCATATAATTAGTTAAATTGTAATCTTAATTGTGAACTATTGAAAATAAGTTCAACAAGTAAGCTTTTGAGACCGATATTATTCATAATAAAGGTTTTTCATATTATATCGCGTTATTTATAAATGTGCCAGAATACTATTCTGGAGTGCATGTTTGTTGGCAAATTGCCCGATGATGCTGGATGTAATTACCAGTGAAACGTCGTACTCAAAAATTGTACATGTTGTGGATTCACTCTTCAACACACCGGTGGGCTAAAGTAGTGAACTATTTGTCTTTTGCCAACGTGACACTTTTTTTACTGATTGGCCATGTCGGGTGGTGGAGGGTTGCGACACATAAATAACACGATCTAACCCAAAAACCTTTTATTGAAAATAAATTAATAAATGTGCCCAATTTGGACGGGGCATTGCCCCCCCCCCCCCACACAAGCTCGGCCCGGTCATACGAGGTCCATTTGACCTTTAAAAGGATTTTGAACAAAAAATGTGATATTGACATACCGAATGTATAAAATTACTTGTCGTAAACATCAATTTAAATTGGCACTGCGCGAGAGAAGGACACTGAGCATGCAAATGTGAAGAAGGAGAATACGAAGAGGAGCGAGTGGGCTTGGGCAGGAGACACGTACCGAGCTGAGGACCGACCGAGTGGCTGGTCAGAGCCCGAAAGAGAGAGAACGCGTCGAGTATAGTACGTCCAGTGTGGAGATGGAGCAGTGAGATGAGCTCATAGTGCCGTTGCTGGGTGGATTGTTGAATTGTAAAATAGTGAGAGATGATTACGGCTTGGGGAAGGCATTCATCCAACAGTGGAACGAGTATGGCTGCTGCTGTGTATGATCCAAACAGTGAATGCACATAGAACAGCTGGGAATATTAATGTACTGCATGGTATTGCCTTGTGCGCTGAATGGGGTCCCATACTTCATATTAAGTGCTTTTGCCAATAACATCTGGTAAGACAGTAACATTTCTTAACGAGCCTAACTCTGCCGATGAGACCCAGCAGGTTAAACCCGACCCAGTGTCCTTGCTTAAAGCAGATGCCGCTTAATAATATTGGTCTGGAAAGCCAATAGGATGTGAAGAGACAGAATTGAGTTCTGCTTATATTTACTATTAATCACGACTCACCTCGACCATCACTATAGCACGTCTACAATTTCACATTCGTGGGGAACAGCATCCCCTTATAAATGAGTGAGATGTTTCACTACAGCGAGTCGTTACCAGTCTGAAGCCTCATCTCCCCACAATATCAGTTGGTTTCATCGGGCATGAAAGAGGTGGGTGGGGGTGGGAAAGCGGAATAGGCGGCCATGCACGCGGCTCATTGAGCAATCCGACCCCACCCCCCACGACATTCCATTCACCTGCCTGCAGATAGCGACGAAAATTAGCATCTGAAACTCAGATGGGGTGGTGGGGCTTGGGGAAAGACAAAAGGAATTCTTTGGGAGGGGAGGAGTGTTGAGCCAGGGATGTGGATTGGGGATTGCAGTGTCTGAGTGGGTGTGCACGAACTTTACCGCCCACTCCCATCAACACCCCCCTCCCCTCCACCTCTCCTCAGTTGCTTCCTCAAGCCGACCACGTGCGTGTGGACATTTTCAACTGCTGCTGCTGACGATGGCTACAACTTTGTTTTGCCGTTGCTCAAACGTCGAGCGCGTATTCTTTCGTACCAACGGCTCGGCTCTGGTTCAAGTGAGCCAAGGGTCAAGCCATGGATAACTTGAGCTGGCTCTGAACGACCATGGTCCTAGTCAGAACCATGCCGCGACATCAGATACGGCTCTATGTTTGCCGTGGCCCCACCAGCTCGTCATGGGTACCCAGAGATTAATCTCACTCCGTGTTTCTTGGAATGCTTGCTAGGCTTGGCTTGGAGTAGGGATTATAGGCATCAGGCACTACCACGGAAGTCCAAGTGATGCATATCCATAATAACCCTGATGTGTTGTACCCTGTACATGAAAACTCATCTTATCCACGACCCTATTACCCGCAACTCCTATTAATTATGCGCAGCAGCTGTAGGGTCCGAGAAAACTCCTATTATGGACCATGAGTTAACCCATAATGCATTGCGAAGCTACGTATGGTGCGAAAAAAAATGTATACATACAGATGAGTCGTGCGGCAAATTCATCATAGTTACCTTGTGGATAAGAGTAAGTTTGCGGATAACCCTGCAGATAATAGGATCCGTGAAACTAATCTCCCACATCACTGTGGATAAGATGAATTCTATATTCCTTTGATCCTATGGATATATTTATACGACTACGGGGTACATTGAGGGCAAAACGAGGCGATATGCACGTGGCGTGCCACGATAATTCCCGGGATTGCCAACAAGGGTTTTGCCACCAAGTACTAAGTCATGTTTTGCAGAGGGGTCAAAATCTTATTTCCCTCATTAAAATGCAAATCAATTTATAACATTTTTGACATGCGTTTTTCTGGATTTTGTTGTTGCTATTCTGTCTCACACTGTTCAAATAAACCTACCATTAAAATTATAGACTGATCATTTCTTTGTCAGTGGGCAAACGTACAAAATCAGCAGGGGATCAAATTCTTTTTTCCCTCACTGTACATATCCAGTACATATTCAGTACGTGCATCAATAACAACATTATTTGCCAAGGTATTCACAATCTTTGGCAACGTATATTTCTCATATCGTTCCTGAAGCTTTAGATTTCCTTCCAGAAAAGAAAAAGTGAAGCACGAAGCGAAATTTTAGAAATTTGACGACACATCAAAAAGGCTTTGACTCAATACAAATCAGAGCATTTCGTGTCTGCGAGCGCTGACCCCGAAGAGATCGCAGCAGTGTGGAGCGGCAGCAGCTCTCTCTCCACACGCCACCGGGGAGACATTTATCGGTCACTCGAAGAGAGAGAGCGAAACCTGGAGGATGCACAGCTCCCAACAGGAATCGCCACAAACCGATGGCATCATCCGTACCCTTCCCATGCCACGCGTTGGTCACGGACATTCGCACGAAGGCAAGCCAGGGACCCTACGCCCTCATCGCCCCCCACCCCTCCGCAATGCAATGTGTGTGTGGGGAACGGTGGCCAAAGCGGTTAGCGCTACGAACCTGGCGACTCGAGTTCCATTCCCGTTCTCACGGCCAAACGCCAGTGACGATCATCTGAACCGGTCCTGTGCCCCCCCTAGGTTGACTCAGCCTCAAATGAGTGCCTAGTGCGGTGTGTAAACATCGCCACTAGGGAGACAAAGGCGGTCGGACGTGGTATTGGACACCACCCCCCTCGTGTGCTATGCCGGCTTCCATAGGCGCTTGCTAAAAGCACTTGCCCCAACAGTTTGTTAAGGCTATACGGGGGATATTTGTCTTTGTGTGTGGAAGAGAGCGGCTCTCTCTCACCGCCTGCAAACAAAAGCTCCTCGGCAGAAATGGACGGCAATGTAAAATAAGCGTCCTTTATTATAACCGAATTGGGGAGGCTCGTAGAGACAGCAGCAAATCTCTTTTGCAAAGGCGAGCTGAGCAAAAAGGCAAAATGAGGACGCCAATTAGCATTGTACCACAATCGCAGGGTGACGCACGGTCGACTGTGCACGCGCACGCCCGCGCTTGTGTGCGCGTGCACGCAGCATCAAGACACGTATGGGGAGCGGTGGCGCAGTGGTTAGCGCACAGTGCTACCAACCTGGCGACCGGAGTTCTCAATTCCTGCTCACAGCCAACATCAGTGACGACAATATGAACCGGTCCTCGACTTCCCCTCGGTCGACTCAGCCTCAAATGAATACCTGGTGCGGTGTATGAACATCGACACTGGGGGAGACAAATATGGCCGGGCTTGGTGCTGGCCACCTACCCACCCGACCGTGTGCCGACCTTAATAGGTGCTTGCTAACAGCACTTGCCCCAACGGTCTGGTAAAGGCTACACGGGGAATCTTCGCCTTTGTTTGCATCTCGAGGCGGCGCGTGGCAGTGAGCGGCGCAGGCTGCGAGATTTATTGACAGCGTCCAAGCCGCAGTCTTCATCCCTCCTGTCTGATGCCGACAAAAGCTCTCCCCGATACACACACACGCAGCGCGTAATTTTATTGGTTCTAAAATATCTTATGCTGTTTACACATTATGGATTAAAAACTGGACTATTCCAATTGCTACTGGGGGGGGGGGGGTTATTCAAGACGTGTGATACGCTAAGGTTTAATATTTGATCTTGAAAATGATGGCGCCATACATACGACAGCTAAACGTACATTAATTTGTACCACAAATCAATCATGAGCCATGGTCAATCCACTGCTGGATGAAGCGTTATAAGCGCCAAATCAAGTTCGTTATAATGACCTCACACGGCCATTATGACGCACTAATCCGCATGACCTCAATTAATTACTCCATCTCCTCGATTGACGTTCCACCTATAATGCAGTGGCAGATACACTGTTACCAGTTTCTTATAGGACGTTGCAGGTAACTTGGAGGTGCCCGCATTCACAGTGGCAACTCGCGCATCGTGCCCGCAACGTAATCAGCGAACAATGACGTGACATCTGGAATTTGTTCTCAACCCTCTTCTGAAAGAACGTTTAAACGATAATCATAAACAACTTGGGTTCACATTAGATCACAGTTGAATGCCATTTTACTTCAACGTGAATGTGATTATCAGCAAAACGGACAATTAAATGTTGTTGTTCACATTCGGTAAATGACAGCACATCCCAAAGCCACTGTCTATGGCCACCGACACTGAGCCCCTTCCACCTATGCAGCCACACACGCGCACGACTTGGCTGAGGCAGCATTTTGTCATTGAGACAAATGCGCACGCACAAGCACACACACACACGCGCGCGCATTGTCTAGGACGCTTCTTAGAAGCCAACGTTATAAATGCACGGACAACACAAGTGACATTTGTGATAACGTGACATTTGTGACGTGTATTACCCAAACCAAAATTCGGTGCCGGTACAACGGCAAACCAGGAAGAGAAAAAATATATAAGAATCTGCCGTACTCATAATTTAATCCGGGGTGCAATGTCTAATACGTGGGCTTCGAAAAGCCCTCCGCGACTGTGACATTTAAATGACGAGGGTGAAAAGGTACGCGTTGGATGAGTGAACGCGGGAGCGCAACAACGGACGCCGAGTGGAAGCGCGCACAGCTCTGCGCATCTCCCGTGCGCGCGAGGCCTCCCCGTGACTCGATCATTTTGCCCCGAGAGCTGCGATTTCAGCGCGGGACATTTACATATCATCGCCACAGCAACCCCAGCGACATTAATCTCATCGTTCGTCCATGTGATCAACGGCAGCCAACCGAGCGGCATGAATTTGGTGGCCGCTCGTTTCGCCGTCATTGGCTCTTCATTGTGACCTTGATAACAACGTCCCTCGCTGGAGAGACAGCGTAGGCTGCCCCCCGCCCCACCCACCCATTGTGGGGGGGGGCAGTTGGTAGACGTGGAGCGCTTGCGAAGAGATCCTCTCGTTGGGATTACTCCGGGGCCGACATGGAGCAATGTTGATTTCTGGTCACGTAACATCTGCATGGATACATGCCGGGGTGGATGGACTGGGCTGGGCTGTGGGCAACATCTGCATCTGAGCCAACCCCTGATTGGTTTCGTAATGTGCCCGGTTTAATCCTACTCACTGCTGCACAATCCCCCCCGGCCCTGCCTCTGCACCCCCCCCTCCCCAACTGTGTTACAACAACAATTGATGCATCTGATTTGTGAAACTGCACAGCTCTTTCTACCGTGTGAAATGTAGAAAAATGTGGTTAATTTACATCGGCAGCAGTTGTAATGTAACAAGGCCGTCGTGATTTTTTTTTAACACAGTGCATTACTGCACAAAACTATTGTTGCATTCGTCAAGACGGTGGCTCTCATATGGGGGAGGAAATGAGAGGTCACTCGCGCTCAAAAAGTTATGAACGATTACAAGTCAACGTGATTTCCGGCTCAAATAAGCATTTAGGGAGCGCTCATCTCATGCTTATAATCGTGAGCCAGTGGTGGAGTTTCCACATTACCATGGTTGGGGGTGAGTCTATACGTAAGACCACCACTGTTGAAACCACTGTTGACTTTCCCCACTTAGTAGTACTCATGTTATTGACCCCGGATGGATGATGGTTTTCGAGTCAACCACAAAACCAAGATGATTAATCTCACAACCTTCCGATTGCAATTCACCCCATCCCCCACCCCCCGTTGAGCTACAGACCGTGTAAAATATGTAATGCGGGCGTAAACGACCTTCCGGATGTGACGTCATGAGGGGAGGAGTTACGTCACGTGGGGGAGAGGGTTCAGGTCTATAAGGGGAGAAACCGCAAGAGGAGAGGGAGTGATTGGAGACTGGGAAAGAGTGAGGCCACGCAGGGCGGAGAAGGGGTGAGTGGCGAGATCGCCACATACACAGAGAACGAGGTTCGGCACCGTCGGCCAACAGTGACCGACCCCGGAGCAGCAGGAGCAGCGAGGAGGCTGCAAACAGCAGCGGGTCTGCAAGGGGAGTTCGGCAGCGGGAGCTGCCCACAGAGTTCAGCAGCGGGTCTGCAAGGAGAGGAAGGAGGCTGCAATAGTGACAGCAGCCTGGGGCTGCAAGCAGAGGGTCTCTAGGGGAGTGCCGTGAGGGAAAAGCTGAGAACCCAAATAAAGGACACGGAGTCAGAGAGAAGCGTCCGAGTTCTTTATTACAAATAGAATAGAGTTGGAAAATTAAGTAGCGCCACTCCTTGATCACCATTCCCGTCTGTAGGGAGTAGTGTGTGACGTGCCAGGCGCGCTGCCTCTGCCCTCTCTAATGATGCCGCTGCTGCTGCGTCTCGTCACCCCAAAGTCCTGTTTGATGATTGCAAGAAATTCGGGGAAATTTATTTTTTCTTCTTGCCACAAGCCATGCCACTCATCGGCATCCTGAGCGGTGCTTTCACAGTTTCGATTACATTTGCACAACCTGAATTCACGTTAATGTTCTATACATGTAATCTTGCAATATATTTAATGCGAGCGGTCGCAGTCGGAGGGCTGTGATTTCAAAACGTGGTTTGAGGTTGCGTAAGTCCATCATCCGGGGTCGATACTCTGATTCGCACTGTTGGCTACGTACGGTGCGAAAGACGTTCAACATACATATACACTATTTAGGAGGGAAGTCAACAGTGGTTGTCATATGGATATACTTTCCCCTGCCATAGGCATGTGAAATTTCCATCAATAGTTCAGGACTTCAGACAGGAAAGGAACACCGACGCAATCCTCATTGGAGCAGGAAATTACATTATAGGCTTTCATTTTTTTCCAAATTTGGTTTTACGACCCATAAAGTTATCATCTTGCTAAATATATCAGACTGAACATCCATGGAGTGTCGACTTCGAACAATAAACATGGGCATACTGGAAGAGCAATCTGTTCATAGTGGGTTAGCCGCTCAATCGTCATTTGAGAAATAAATCACTTTGACTTTTGATCTTGGCTGAACTTACATAATCAGGCCAGAATGTTGGCTATAGTTCAGCTGATAAATAAAAATTCGTGTTCTATTTTTCATTAACCGTCAATTTACCACGGAATTCTCTTGGTGTAAGATTACACGAACAGTAATTAAGTTCCCAACCACCGAGACCTTAGAGTACAAACAATTATGCCAGCTTAGTGTGGATTACTTAACCGTGCAGTACAAGAAACATCCCCTGGAACAAACAGAGCCAGCTTAAAAAAAACATATCCCACTCTCTATAGCCAAGCAAAAGCACATGCTGGAAATGCATTCGCGCAAATACTTAAAACAAACGAGCATTAATATAAATGTGTGGCTTCCCACTACAAACGTGTGTCGTTCGTAGAAAGTACCCCTCCATGGGATGTTAAGTCAACTTCTGAAATATTTAACAAAATAATAGCGGCTACGGGTATAACAACCAAATGAGGAAAACATTCCACATCTCTATGGCAGGGCGGCGTGTCTTTCCATAGAACAACCAATGTTGACTTCCCTACTAAGTGGTACTAATTTTATCAATGCCAGAAAGATGATTGGCCGAATTAACCCCCAACCAGGGTTTGATATTGCAACATTACAACTACAAGCCGCTGGCTTTACTGCTGAGCCATCTGGCCGGCAACATTTAAATTACAATGCGGTATAAATCTATTGCCGATGATTAAACTGTGTAAAAAAAAGTTCCTGGGTAGTAAGTGTTATTTCCTAATTTATTATGCTTCAAAAGTACAGAAAATGGCTATTATTCCCCACAAACTTTGCTTTTGTGACCAGGACACAAAAGCAAAGTTAATAATCCACTCCATTAATAACACTGTAACAAAAACACATGTTGGTCCTGGGAAGTAAGTGTTATTTCCTCATTTATTATGCCTCAAAAGTACACAAAATGGCTATTATTCTCCACAAACTTTGCTTTTGTGACCAGGACATTGATATTTTGAAATGTACATATTTTCAATGAGAAAACGTGTGCATTTGTGTCTTTCGTTCACATAAAGTCCTGGTCACAAAAGCAAAGTTTGTGGAGAATAATAGCCATTTTCTATACTTTTTAGGCATAAACAATAAAAAAATAACACTTAGTACCCAGGAAGAAAAAAATAGTGTTACATAGTGTTACATTTCACGCCGTTTCGTCGGTCATCGTATACACAGTTGACTGGCGCAAGCTCGCCGTGGACACTTCCCGGGAGGGCCTTCACTCGTGTGCCAGAGGGAGGCTTGGGTGCGAGGAGGCATTCTGCCGGGTAATGCGGGGGGCTGCCATTTTGAGGATGAATACTTTCAGTGATTGCTCCGGCGCGCGGTGCTGCAAATGAAATGGGCAATACTACTCCACGGCAGGGGTAATTTCACTGCAGATCGAGCTACACACAGGGGCACAGTCAGCACTTACATAATGGAGTATTGGCGTTGGATGTGGTATACCACAGAGCAAAATCAACATTTTATACATCCATATGTTATTAACTGCCATTCATTATTCACACGTGTTCATCATTATTATCAAATATTATTTATCCACTTCTGGATGAAGGCCCATCATGCTGACAGTCCTGGCAACGCTAACATTTCATCTCTGAGCATGAGCAGATCTCATAGCTCCATCTCCATGGTGGGATGTCCTCTACCCCTTTGGCTGTAAGTCTCTAGCCAGTCTCATCCACCAGCTATGATCCCTGTTAGCTTCAGTCTATGGTTTTGTCTTGCAATTCATAGCAATTTGTGTCATATCAAAGCTTCCTGCCAGGGGCCCACTCTCATATATTCTGACACATGTTTGTGTATTGTTTGAAACGTATCCCATGTTCTTAGGAGTTATTGAGATGTCTCTATTTTGTGCTTGTTCTCTGATCTATGTCAGTAAGTTCGGTCAGTTTTGTTTCGGACAAGGCCATTTGAGCTAAGAAGCTCCTTTAAAATTGGCGACCTTCCCGTCCCTCAGTGTAATTCCCAACGTGCATCTCTGCATGCTTCCTTGGACACTTTTAGCCTTCTTCCATGTGGAAATGTATTGCAGCCAAAATACTCGAAATGCATGTTTCTAACGTGGAGGGAAAAAAACGGAGGACCTGGAGAAAAATCCACACGACCATGGGGAGAACATGCAAACTCCAAATATATACAGGCATCAGGGTCGGGATCGAACCCGCGGCCTCCTGTATACCAGGCGAGGTATTTAACCTCTCGCGACCGTGGCACCCTTATGAACGGCTGCCTAGAGGGAGGCAGATCGGAAAGGAGAAATTTGGCCCCAGGCCTCACTCAAAACGGGGCCTGTTTTTCCCTCGCCAATCAATAAGGCAGGCCCTACGTGCCATCCTTCGCAGGGCCACAAGGAACGTCTGGGTGGCCCTCGTAATATGGAACGATTGAAGACTTTCTTCTTGAGGCACACCGATTTTTTCATTATCATATTTATCTTCACAAAAAACTCCGTCCTGCTTAATCATTTTGGTTCCTGATTCAACTCCAATAGTTACCCGTGGTGCACACATTCAATTGCGTCTTCCAGTAGCACACATCATTTGGGTTTAAACCCAATGCAAGTTGACAATTTGATGAAAGTGAACTCAATCAGTGGGATATATTTAGTTCATTAATAAACAAGGAATATGGGGGGGGTAGCTGGGGGAGAGGGGGGGCACTTCACAGAAGTGAAGCAGAAGCTCTCCTGCTGCTCTCCCTCTGTCAACCCCCCCACCCCCCACAGCACATTGAGAAATGGTTCGTGCCACATTTACGCATTACTGGAAATCATTACGAACGCAGCACTGTACTACCCAGGATGCAGCCACTGCTGCCTTCCTTGCCAATCCATCCATTGACCGAGCCAATAAGTGCGGCTACGAACACACCGAGCAATTTGCAGCCAAATAAATGAAAATGTCCCTACATAACAAAATAAAAATGCGTCTAAATGGACACGAATAAAAAATAGCGTCCTACATGCAAATTGCATCCCATGGTGGCAGCACGGTATGGTGTGATACGAAATTACGGTACGGGATTTTTTGGTTAAGTGCGGTACGATAGTTTTTCATCAGGTGCGGTACAAAAGTACAGCTTTTTTCGTACTTTTTGTACAATTTCAGGTGATCGATTAATTTTAATCTAAGATTCTCAATTTCTGGTGATCATTCTGCTCTTTTGTCTTTAAAGGCGGCTACAAGAATTTAACACATCAGTTATAAAAAAAACTAAGGCGGCAGGCGAGATGCCTTTCTCAAAATGCCACTCACCATTGATAACGGAAAAGAACGTTATGCGTTTTTAATTAACATTTCGAAGTGAGCTGAACATTTCGAAATTATGCGATTTTGTATATTAATCGTTTTCTGTTCATTTGAGCAAAATACAACCAAACTTGTTTTAAGAATTTTTTTTTTTAAGAGTAAGGAGCTTTCTACAAAAAAACGAATTCAGCAAAACGGTATACTACTGTAGTGACAATCGCGGATGTCACTGTGTAATGCTTAGAGAAGCACGGTGTGCGATGTAACGACATCGCGGGCACCACTAGGATGTGGGCGCAGTACCAGCCCTGGAGGGGCTCGGTGAGCGCTGACTGGCAGTGCTGGATGGCACCACACTCTGCGTGCAGTGCCGACCCCTACAGGATAGGGTGTGAGAGTGCCGGCCATTGGAATGGGGTTACTAAGGGCCATGGCACTCTGGTTGACCTCGAAGGACACGTGACCGGTAAAGTCTACACAGGGCCCCCAGGTGGGGGCTAGGGGTGGTCACGTGTCAGGGCCGAGATCCTGCTCGAGGGTTCTCGAAGGTGGGCGTGGCTAAGGGCGGCGCCAGCCACGCCACGGAGGATATAAGCCGGGTCCCCCAGAGGGACCGGCTGCTGTTGTTCGTCCTGAAGAAATCTACGTTTTACGTTCTACGTCCGAGAAGAGTCACCAACACGTGGACCTGGTCCCAAGCTGGGATCCTGACCGTTGTAGCTACTCTCAGTGTAATTAGTGTAGTTAGCCTGGTGGTCTACCACCATAGGTTGTGATCTGGTAAAGAAGCAGTTACCTCTTTGTGTTGGTATCAATAAATGTGTTGCCTCCAAAGAGTACGTCTGCGACTCAGTTGAACTCACTACACTACTATAAGCTTGCTTCTCATCTATTCATTATTTTCTAAGCATTTTTAGTTTTTAGGTACAATATTAGGTACGCAATTGCGGTACTAATTTACGAAATACAAGTACGAAATACGAAAAAAAATCTTACCGCACCGTACTGCCACCCTTGATTGGATCTCACAATTGCTAAGTCGGAACCACGGGCAAGCTGGAAGGCTGCCAGGCTGTGAGCCGGCACTAGCGATTGCTCTGCAGTTCTCTATATATTAAGATGTTTTCAACCAATTAGAATTCGTACACACGTGGGAGGAAACTGCAGCACCCGGAGAATACCCACAGGTGTGAGGGGGCAACACTGTATCACATACAGAAGGAACAACGTAGAACAACAGTCGACACTCTGCTAGACTGCATTCTGCCGGCAGAGCCAGGGTATGGCACCTCGATGCCCACGGGATGTCGTTTGTGTGATCCACCAACCCTGGCTTGCACAATCCTGGATTACAGGGATGCACAACCACATGCCTTACAAAAACGATTTTAAAACATATTTTTTATTTTACCAAGTGAGGTGCACAGAGCTACTTATTTTTCCAGCAGCGACCTGGCCACAAATGATAGCTCAACTAAGTGGCTTATCACGTGGATATTTATAGCAGCCAAATACTTTAAACGCGTGATGTTGATTCTAAATGTGGAGGGAAAAAACCAGAGGACCCCAAGAAAAATCCACGCGACCACGGGGAGAGAGACACGCAAACTCTAAATATACAACAGGCGTCAGGGTCAGGACAGAACCCCATGATCTCTTGAATACCAGGCGAGGTAGTTAACATCGAATATGTAGATTAACACGTAGGCTTTCGCAACCAATATCATTTATGATATAGGTTTTTTTGGGGTTAGATAACGTAAATATAAATGTGTCGTTAAACCCTAGACCACCCGACACAGCCAAATTGTAAGGTTTGTCACGTAAACAGAACATGCCAATTCGTTACTAGTACAGCACACCGGTGTGTTGGAGAGCAAATGCACAACGTGTAATGTTGTGTAATTGCTGCGATCTAATCCAAAAATCCTATCTTATGTTTTACATATGTATTATGCATGTACCGATAAAGAAATGAGTCACATGTAAACTATGCTTGTGCTCACAAAACATGGATTGAATGTGTGTGAGAATCAATTGCCTACTACTTATGCAAATGATATGCAAACAATATGCTAATGATAGTGAAGAAAACTTCACAAATGACGCACGATAAATGAGAGACAACACAAAATTACACGAAATGTATTTTTTTGTTGAATCGACTCATGGCAATTCTTTGAATCACTGGAGGTGGGCGGGTACATTAATATCATTATTATACCTATCACATGGTATTTATGTTTAACATATACAAGTATGAAAAGTAAGAATAGGTTGTACCCTTTTTGACAATAAAACAGGATGTGTTAGGATGTTCAAACACCAAATAGAAACCTCTTGCAATGAATCAAGTATGTATTAACTACACACGATACTTGTGGTGAACATGCAAACAAACGTGCTCTGATAATAAATTCATTTTCTTTACCGATTGGCCTACACCAGAGACAGCCTTCTTTATGGCCCAGTCTCACCAGTGGCAGACCAGAGAACGCAAAGTCAATGCACGTATCAGAGCATTTATAGCTCGGGGTGAGCAGCGATATCACGGGACCTTTCGCCAGTATCAAACTGGCAACACATTCCTGCGGAGGGAGCTGGTAGGAACATTGGGTTGCTCGGTCAATGGCCAGGGTCAACGGCGGCGTGATGTATTCCGAAAATATGCCCGACTGAGGATGGGCACAAGCCGGCGTGAGTAGGTTAAACGTTGAATTTTATAAGGGCACCACGGGGTGACCAGCCCCTCCCCACCCAGCCCCACCCCTCCCAACCCCCAGCCCCTCCCCACCCAGCCCCTCCCCACCCAGCCCCTCCCCACCCTCCCCTCCCCACCCAACCCCTCCCTCCCCACCCAGCCCCTCCCTGCACGACGGACACAATAATCCCCTGTGGGCTGGTGTAACCAGAAGGTTTCCTACCTGTAAGAGAGGTCCCATAGATATAACATATACAATGTATATTCTAAACAACATCACAAAAGCATGCTCCACAGACAACGGCAGGCTGCCTCCTGTCTCGTTTGACGCGGACGGTCCGGGAATTGGCATCTTGTGTTCGGGTGGCAGCAACTGATTTGCGCCGACAGCCGGTGCTGGTATTGTGTCAAACTCTATCATTGTTTACTTGTACAGTTTTGATAATAGATCTCGGCGGAACAAAAAAAATATCCCACGTTTTGTCCGCAGTGGAAACGGTGGCCTAACCAGGGGCGGTTTCTTCATTAGGGCGATTGGGCGACGCACCACCAATGTCATTCAACCACAGAGTCACGCTAGCCGTCACTGTGCCTCTGGGTATAGTCCAATCAGCGTCATGCTACGTTCTGTGGAGTACCGCCTCTTTTTGGACGATTTCCCTCTAGCTGAGAATCGCCCCGAGTGGTCCCATAGACTTACATTCAAAGATGTTTTTTTTCGAACGGGGGCGCTGCAATGCATTCTCTATGGCTTCCGGGAGGGCTCGCCCTAACATGCTTACGTCATCATACGTTTCATCCAACAATATAATTTGTCGCCAACTAGTGGAATCTTTAATAAAATAAACTTGAGTGGTTTGTTTTAATAGTGAGTATAGAAACAAACAAGATGTATTGTAAGAGTCACTTTATTTTTCATTAATATTAAAGAAGTGAAGTTGCCTTTACATGCTTAAGCTGTTAATTTATCCATTGCATGGGTGGACCTTATCCTTATCAATCATCCAGACATTTGCCCCCCCTGAGAGATTTTGCAGGAGCCGCCACTGGGCCTAACCCTAATTGTAGGTACGGTACATGTACTGTAATTGCTGCATCTGTTATGCAAATGGATTCACCAATTGTGTGCAAAGCGTTCGCACCTATGAAGTCGTCCTTAAATGACGTCACGCACCTAGGGGGGGGTCAGACATTTGTGACGATGTGTGACGCGGGGGGGGGGGGGGGGTTGAGAAATGTGACGTCACATCAAAATGCGCAACTTTAAATAAATATAGACAACACGTTCTACTTAATTAAATAGACGTTTTAATGAATGTTTTCTCCTACAACATCAGAGTGCAGCGCCACATTAAATACGCACTACAATGACAATAGTTTAAAGCGATTTGAAGCATGATTTATTTTGGGGGGGGGGCAGAGCTTTGTGACGTCATATTTGAGGGGGTGGGGCCTGACTTTATGTGACGCCGTGTGACGAAGGGGGGGGGTCAAAAATCGTCCAAAAATCGCGTGACGTCATTTATGGACGGCCCCTAAGTCGCGTTAACGTCATCAACGAACTCAGAAGCGGTCAAATGGGTCCAGTAGTCTTCCACTGTCCTCAGAGCTGCTTCTCACTCGAAGCCGAGTCAGCGTTTTACGACTTCACTGAGCGTGCGGTCCCCGTCTGCTTTCAAGATGGCGAGGTCCCTCTAGTGGCTGATGGAACTGACTAAACCCGCAATGAGGAGTTGCACGGATTGCATTGTAATGCTACATATTTTGTATTCATTGTTGTTCGGTAATGAACACAATCGCTTATTTGTTATAATTATTATTTGTCTTCATGGTTATTGTTATTTTGGGGTAGAACAGTGGCACAGCAGTTAGCACATTGCGCAATGAACCCGGCGATCTGGGTTCGATTGAGAGCCACGATGGACATGAGTGGCGAATAGAATCTGAACTGCTCCTTGCAGCCCCTTCGCCAATCCACAATAACCAGTGTGGTGAAGTATCGCTGAACAACCTCCGTTATTGACGCAGCGTGGGTTAACAAAGGGCTGTGCATGTTTATAAATCACCGACCTATTTTATTTACTTATAACCAAAGGTGTGGTCTGCTCACTTCTCCATTGGCTTTAGCGTCACACTCCAACGGAAGTGAATTGCTTCACTCATGGTGGGATCTTAAATGTTGAACGTTTAACATGAGACTTCACTGTCCCATGAGCGAAATTTATGTACGTTGTATGTTGAACTTATTTCGCACCGCACACAGCCAACTGCTAATCGGAGGTGCTGGGGGAAGGACAACAAACTGAACACAAAAAGCAGTTCTAAAGAAATCAGTTTTCAATCCAGATTTAACCAATCAACTTCTGGACCATCATTTTTAGGGGCCCACATTTTTTCTCAAAATAAGCAAGGATGAGACCTACATTTGTGATATATTATCTTTACAGCCCTGATAGAACACGACCACTGCACCAAAGTGGTTACGCTTGTGCCACACAGATCATGGGTTTGAATCCAAACGAGGGTGCCTGTGTGGAGGTTGTATGTTCTCCCCCTGTTCTGGATGGGGTTTCTCCCAAATCTTAAAAAAACGATGTAAATAATATTGGCCAAACATCGCAATGCTGAAACATGGCCTACAAATGACTCAATTGGGATGAGGCATAGCAAAATCGCCCCCCTACTGGAAAAACAAAACTTGGAACGACCCTCGTGACAAAGCGCCTTGAAACTTAGTGAGGCTTTCCTAGGAAAACAAGCATACTAATTAAAATAGCGATGTCTGTTGTGTTGTAACAACAATTTTAACACTGGAGTTTAAAAGCATTTCACAACTCGTGCGTACGCCGCGGGTGTAAACCGAGCACAAGCACGTGTGTGACATTTACTCTGTCCAGAATGGGTAATGGATGTATTGACCAGACCCAAGTCATTTGCGTAACAATTCCAGTCTCGCTCATGTTTCCGTAGCGTATTTGTACAGTTACACAAGCCTTCTTCTTAGTTCTTTCGGTAAAGTCACGTAGAAGGGAAGTAATAAAATAATAAAAATAAAACATAATAAAATAAAATAATTCTCACGACGTTTTGGCTACAACGCAAGCAGCCGTCTTCAGGTGAAGAATGAGACACTACCGAGCTAGGAGCTTATATATAAGCTGGGTTGGAGGTGGAAGAGCGCCTTAACAAAAAGAATGTGCATATGAAGAGGAATTTAGCATATTCATGGGAAATGCGTAGGAGGTGGGCGGGGGGGTTTCAAAGTCATATTATGCCCATGCATTATGCAGGATCAGCAGCACCAAGGGGGGGTGCAGGGAGTAGCATTAACAAAGGAAAGGAATGTTAATGATATGTAGCTGCAGTTACTAAACAACCACGTAGAAAACTAAAGTATAAACTACATAAAAAACTAAAGTATAAACTGCATAGCACCATCAGTATACTTACTATACTCTACAATAAGCTGAGTTACTAACAGCAAGTAATACATTACAATTCTACGTCGTAAAAATTATATAATATGCTTCCATCTAAACTTTATTCTCTTACATCACACGAGCATATACCGTACTATATACTGCCATAGATAAACCCAACATTAAATTATATACTGTATTGCTATAAACCACCCTATACCTTATACATTTTAATATAACACTATGTATTATTCTACCCACCCTAATGTGTATCGAAATGGTTTATTACATCCTTCCAATGATTGCTAAGCCAGAATCCATCTTCGTAATAAACCATTTCGATACACATTAGGGTGGGTAGAATAATACATAGTGTTATATTAAAATGTATAAGGTGGTTTATAGCAATACAGTATATAATTTAATGTTGGGTTTATCTATGGCAGTATATAGTACGGTATATGCTCGTGTGATGTAAGAGAATAAAGTTTAGATGGAAGCATATTATATAATTTTTACGACGTAGAATTGTAATGTATTACTTGCTGTTAGTAACTCAGCTTATTGTAGAGTATAGTAAGTATACTGATGGTGCTATGCAGTTTATACTTTAGTTTTTTATGTAGTTTATACTTTAGTTTTCTACGTGGTTGTTTAGTAACTGCAGCTACATATCATTAACATTCCTTTCCTTTGTTAATGCTACTCCCTGCACCCCCCCTTGGTGCTGCTGATCCTGCATAATGCATGGGCATAATATGACTTTGAAACCCCCCCGCCCACCTCCTACGTATTTCCCATGAATATGCTAAATTCCTCTTCATATGCACATTCTTTTTGTTAAGGCGCTCTTCCACCTCCAACCCAGCTTATATATAAGCTCCTAGCTTGGTAGTGTCTCATTCTTCACCTGAAGACGGCTGCTTGCGTTGTAGCCGAAACGTCTTGAGAATTATTTTATTTTATTATGTTTTATTTTTATTATTTTATTACTTCCCTTCTACGTGACTTTACCGAAAGAACCAAGAAGATGAATCCCTGCAGTCACGAAAGCTTTAAATCGAAATTTTACACAAGCCTTCTAAAGATAGAGTTGTCAATGAACTTTCCGAAAACACACCACCCTCCCACGCCTAACAACGACCACAAACATTCAATAACTATTTAGTTGAGTTGTATCACTTCCCGAATTTGGTTATTACTGTTTCTCTGCTTACGGTAATTTCACTCACCATCCAATTGTGGTTCAAATATTTTTGCCGATATTTTCATCACTGTCGTGTCGAAATACATTAAGTGCCTCAAGATGCTGTGGAGGACAATACCACAATTTGCAAAAACATTGCTTTTGCTGATATTTATAAAAAATATATATTTGGAGGTCTGCAAATTCCTTCTCCATGGACCCACATTCACGACTATAATGAGCCAAGAATGTCCGTGTGTCCCGCTCGTGACGTCACTCCACGTCGGCCAGCCCCCCCTCATTAATAATCATGAACAGGTGACGTCCTCCATATGGATGCCCCCCCTAATTAATAATCATGAGCGGGTGACGTCACTCCACATGTAGCACCCCCCCTCATTAATAATCATGAGCGGGTGACGTCACTCCATGTGTTGCACCTCATCCATTAACAATCACGAGCAGGTGACGTTACTCCACATCGAACAGCCCCCCCTCATTAATAATCATTATAAGGTGACGTCCTCCAAATGGACACCCACCCCCCCCGCCATTCATAATAATTAGCGGGTGACGTCACTCCACATGGGCGGGCGAGGCGCCTCCTCCCCCCTCCTCAGCATCAACTTATAACCCTCACGTCACGCGATCTCCGTAACGCTATTGAGACATCGAAGTAAAAAGGGCGTCATGATGAACAAGGGATTATTACCTTTAAATGAAATAAGTCTGCGTCACCGCGGCCTTACAAATTGCACACGAATGGATGCAATGAATATCACGTCGCGGTCTGCTTTTCGTTTGCAAGTTTCAGATTTACTGCAATACACCCGTCCTAGGCTAGTCCCATGATGTCCAGCCCTTGCACACGCCATGTAAAAAAAAACACCACACCGCCATCAGCACGATTTGCACCTTGCTCGAAATAAAGCGAGTGGGTAACTCGCAAAACACGGGGAAATCTACACGGTCCCTGCGCTAGCATTTGCCATTTTTGGGCCAGCTGTCGGTGAACTCTCTTGTCACATACATCCACATGGGACTCTATCCTGCCTGCATTGACAACCTGTCTTCCCACATTCAGCCTACAACCTCGACAAAGACCGCCCGTATACCATTAATAGACTGTTTGGAGCAAGTGCTGTTCCCGAGCACCGATGAAGGCCGGCACGGCGCTCCAGCGCACACAAGTCTCATCAGTAGCCTTGGAATTTCAACATCTGGCTCTGTGGCTGTGTGGTGGAACCACTAGGGGTCAGCCCTGTACTGTGCACCACGTGATTCTTGTCTCGGTGCCCCATGTCACAGCGATTTCGTTCTAAAAAAAAAGAGCATTGAGGCGGCGCTCTTTTGCTGTTTACAGTCCTGAGCCAGTGGTGGAAATTATCCATTCCTATGGCAGGAGCAAGTCTCTCCATTGGACAACCACTTCTCCACAAAGTGGTGTTCACTTTAGCCAGCATGGTGATGGGCTGAGTCAACCCCCAACCAGAATTTGAACTCAGAACCTCCAACTCAATTCATGGATGTAATCTTTTTGGTCAAATTTTAACTACCTTGTGTTATTTCTCGTTTTCTTCCATAGCAATTGCAGAATTTGGCTCACTCGCTCCAAGTCTATAATGACCATATAACTCCATACATAATGAATCATGCATTATTGTACAAATTATTGTATCCACATATATGCTAAATCATATATTTTAATCCGTGAATGAATGCATAATTAAATGCCCAATGTGTATGAGAATTAAAACAAACAAATGCCTTTGCATTTGAGCAGAGCTCGTCCCAGGTCGCTAAGCACTTCAGAAACTGTTTACTATTGAAATCTTAGCAGCTTCTAAAGGTGATGATATACAACAGGAGATTACTGTTAAAACACATACCGAGTGTAACTACAAAAACGACACCGACTGTAATGATCCACGCTTATGTTGAACCCTAGCAGCATCAATCTGTACTGTACTGGGTCACTATTAAACTCGTACATTTACCAGTGTACGAGTTCCATAACTTTTCTCTTCGATTTTCAAGGCACTCGTACGAATGTCTCAAAATTGGAAAATGCCTCAAACGATACTGACAGCGGTTATACAGAAGCAGACTTTGTATTCGCGGAGGAAACGGCGAAATTCAAAGAAACCTCCTGAACTCATTCCATTTAAGCAACAGATTATTTCGGTAAAGTCACGTAGATAGGAAAATAATAAAATAATACATAACGACGTTTTGATCACAACAAGCGGTCGTCCTCAGGTGAAAAATAGAAAGAGAGAAACATGCCTCTGTGACGAGACAAGGACGCCTAGATCTCAAACTTAACAATATTTAGAAATGTAATGCAACTCAGAGAGTCGGATAACACAACAGTTAACACCCTACCTGGTTGATCAACGTCCTTCCAAAGATTGCTACATTTTGCATCCATCTTCTCGGTTGACATTATGTCGGAATTTTATCCCCACCCTCTCGCCCCTTTGCGGCCGCCCCTCCCCCTCTTTATAATGCCTCGTCACAGAGGCATGTTTCTTTCCTTTACCTGAGGACGACCGCTTGTGTTTGCGATAGAAACTTCTTGATCTATTATTTACTTATTTTCCTATCTACGTGACTTTACCTAAATAATCTAAGAGTATGAAATCCTGCAGTCACGAAAGCTTCTCATCAAGATTGGGTCTCATCACGTTTAATTTATACCAATTTGGAGAATAAATATGATGCGGATGCTTACTTAACTCACTTAAAATCAGAGATGCTACCTTGGTTCTACAGTCAGCGCACCGGACTTGTAATCTCCCAGTACGGCAGTCGAAACAATTGGGGGACAGTTGAACACGTCGGCTTTCGCGACAAATATCATCCTTAATACAGGTTTTTTTGGGTTAGATTGTGTAAATATATAAAAGTGTCGTCTAATCTGGCTGTCGCTTGATGAAGCTAGTTTTAATTACTGGTGAAACGTTGTTCTCAGATTGTAAATGTTGTGCCTTGCTCTCCAACACACCGGTGTGCTGTACTAATGACGAATTGGCAAGTTCTGTTTACGTGATAACCCTTACTAGTTGGCTGTGTCGGGCGGTGGCGGGTTAAGCAACACATTTATATATTTCCGTGATCTAACCCAAAAAAAACCTGTATTATGAATTTGGGGAAAGTTTCTTAAATCCCAACGTCTCTCTCCAGCCAGCGGTAAACGTCAAACAGTGGGGTTGCATATGGTGGGGTAAAGTTCGGTTACCCTAATTTCTTCTAACTCTGAAGAGGCCCTCTAGAGCAGTGGTTCTTTACCTTTACTGCAGCCTTGCACCCCCCTTTGTTTCCAGTGGCGGCTCCTGCAAAATCTCTCAGGGGGGGCAAATGTCTGGATGATTGATAAGGATAAGGTCCACCCATGCAAAGGATAAATTAACAGCTTAAGCATGTAAAGGCAACTTCACTTCTTTAATATTAATGAAAAATAAAGTGACTCTTACAATACATCTTGTTTGTTTCTATACTCACTATTAATACAATCCATTCATGTTTCATCTTCTTGGTTCTTTCGGTAAAGTCACGTAGAAGGGAAGTAATAAAATAATAAAATAAAACATAATAAAACAATTGTGAGAATTGTTTTATTATGTTTTATTTTATTATTTTATTACTTCCCTTCTACGTGACTTTACCGAAAGAACCAAGAAGATGAATCCCTGCAGTCACGAAAGCTTTAAATCGAAACCATTCATGTTTCTTTTATTAAAGATTCCACTAGGTGGCGACAAATAATTTTGTTGGATGAAACGTGCTTAAGTATGATGACGTAAGCACGTTAGTGCGAGCCCTCCCGGAAGCCATAGATAATGCATTGCAGCGCCCCCCGTTCGAAAAAAAAACATCTTTGAATGTAAGTCTATGGGACCACTCGGGGCGATTCTCAGCCGGAGGGAAATCGCCCAAAAAGAGGCGGTACTCCACAGAACGTAGCATGACGCTGATTGGACTATATCCAGAGGCACAGTGACGGCTAGCGTGACTCTGTGGTTGAATGACATTGGTGGTGCGTCGCCCAATTGCCCTAATGAAGAAACCGCCCCTGTTTGTTTCTCAATCGTTAAAAAAGTATGTTAATAAATTAATCGGTTTAATGGAACAATGTAGTTGTACTTATTTACCTTCTAAAAAAATCTGGCCACGTCTCGCATCCCCAGAAAGGGAATCTCGCACCCCTCCGAGGGTGCGTGCACCCCAGGTGAAGAACCACTGCCGCTTGAGCGTCTCCTAGTGGAGGCTTTTCCACCAGCAGTGTTGGGAGCAAGCATCGCAGGGCAACACCTTTATCCTTTACTTAACATCACGTGTGAGCTTGCTTTTTTAAAACATCTAAACGCTTTCTGTGAGGGAATGTGGAGCCTTCACAAACTTAAGCACATGCATGGGAACTTCACGATAAACATGTGCCCTGAGCTACAGATAACAAATTAACTAGGCCACATCTTGAATTACAATCTAGGGTCAATCGGTGCCACCAGCGATAATTAACTCGGTCCATCATCTGTGAAAGCTTGGCAACTTTCGTTGTTGGGAGGTTGCCTGGAAGCCAGGTGGAGGTTACGCAAATCCCAGCAAGCCAGCATCTGTCTCAAAATATCTGATTTGCACTGCACAGTTAGAATTAAAGTGTATCGCCTTGTCCTTACATCACTTTTACAACACCCTTTTCCCCACTATGACACAAATCTTGATTTGAAGCTTTCGTGACTGCAGGAATCCATACTCTTTGGTTCTTTCGGTGAAGTCACGTAGGTAGAAAATAAAATAAATCACGACGTTTTGGGCGCAACAAAAGCATCCATCATCAGGTGGGAAAGCATCGTCTGATGATGGACGCTTGTGTTGTGCCCGAAACGTCGTGATTTATTTTATTTTATACCGACGTGACTTTACTGAAAGAACCAAAGAGTATGACACAAATCGTTATGATTTAGAAAGACAAAGCCATGGAGAAAAGCGCTGCAGAGGTAAACACAGCAACCTTGCCATAAAAATAGTTATTCTGTATTAAGAAACAACGGACTAAAACCCGCTCGTTGGATACTAGACAACGTTACCATGGGCATGTCTTTGCCATTGGTGACTTCATATATTGGTCGTAGTAATCAATGACTGAAGCGAATCAGGCAACAGCAACCGCCATTTGCCAGGAAGTGATGGTGACATTACAATGGCACGTGTGCCAGGTTAGGTGCAGACACATTCGTTGCCACCCACACATCTCAATCTTTGACGCAACAGAGCTGAACGTTTTAGTTTTTACTCCTGGCAGAGGCAATTTCGGCGATGGGAAGGAGCCAACATTTCTACATTTTTTTCAGGGCAAACACCAAAAAATGTAGGCATTCATCTGGTCAAGTTACCTATGAGAAGTGAAGTTTCCACCCCTCTGATTCCTGTGGTCTCTCATTTGATTAACTCTGTGGTCAAGCACGTGGTAAGTTTTGTAAATATGATCATCAAAAGGCCTGTTGTAATGTTACATTTTGCTCATATTAAAATGAATATAAGGGTGCAAAGATACATTTCCCCCAATACTTTTTCCTACAATTGCTGTAATGTACGTACGATTGCCGCAATTGACTGCAACAGAGTGAAGACACGCTCGTACCAAAGCAGTGCTGACCATTTCCGTTCATATGCACCTCTTGATAATGGACATGACTTAATTTTATATCGTGGAGTTTTTATTGTCAGAGATTGTGGATTATTTACATTTCAATGACTACATCTGGTGCGAAAAAATAAAAGGTTTGTTCCATCAACAAATGTAGTATGAGGATATCAAGACCTTTTCCTGCCAAATCCTCACATTCGAGGGTGATGTAATCCCAAATGAGTAATTCGCAGACAGTTCTTCAGCATTGGGATGTTTCGGCCAATGCCCGTTACATCGGTTTTTTTTATTCACAGCGATGGGAGGACACAGGAACGATCACGTGGGCACGGCTGTGCTGCTGTCCGGCCCTCGGCATCTTTTTCGCGTCGTACCGTGCGTCGTTCGTCAACGATGTTCCACCGCTGGCTCAACGCGCTCGGAGCGCCATCAACGTGGGCGAGGACATCTCCTCCTCTCAAAATGTTTGAGAGACGGAACGTCCGGATTCTTCTAACCGTAGCCGCTATTAAAATAATTTCACAGTCACTGATAAGTCAGCACACACTCAGACCCACTCTTTCACATTAAAGTGAGACAATCTAAAAATAGTCAAACATGCATTATACAGCAGCCTCGCATGGGGGGAAAGCATTAGCTGCTCAGATAGAGCGGATGAGATATTTAGTGCCGATTCACTTTCAACTCTGAAGATTGCCGAAAGTAAAAACATGTCTAACTGCTTACACAGATTTATAACACTAATTTTATAAGTAGTTGACAAGCCATAACATCAACAAACGTTAACCATGGCCATTAAACATATTGTGCCGGTTCTAAAATACGTTACATTTATATTTTTTATTGACAAAAACAACGTGGCTTATTGGAACCTTGAAAAAGAATGTAAAACCAGATCAGTAGGGTAACCATTTCTGTGGTCCGCGTCTCCATGCGAGAGCCTGCAGCCCCGCTATTCAATCCGATCTCACAAGCGACGCCACGAACGCTTGTGAGTGACAAGTTAGTCGGATGTCCAAGATAGCTGCGACCGCACGGCCCGCCGACAGAAAACAAACACTGCGGCGAGCAGCAGCTAATCATCAAACAATGTCAGCCACGTACCACCTTGGGCGGTGGTGCAGAACGAGCAACGGCGTGCGTGGAGGGCGTAGGGGGGGGGGGCGCGTGGGGGGCGTAGGGGGGGCGTGCGTGGGGGGTCTCCACGTGGCCGGCTCGACACCGCCATCTACGGTGGCCGGGCGAGAGTTTACCTTGGCAGAGCTGAGGGCGCCACAGGCCCTGCCTGGCAAGCCACACGGGATATGTGGCAGGCGCGGTAAAGCGTCACGCGGCAAAATTTGACCCATGTGCTAGAAATAAAAGTAGGCGTTGCGTGCGTGCGTGCGGATTTATAATCATGGGAAACTATGGTTTATGGGTAACTGTCCATCATTTTTACATTGTAGTTTTCTTTTGTACATAATAAAAAACTAATTTATTCTCAGAAGACAATCGATTTACCCTCTCTAACCTCGGCAACTGCTTACCCAAAGAGGCAAATAAAGCTATTCATCGTTCAATTTGAATCTTGTCTGACAAAAAAACCCAGATACGGTTATTATGTAGCCACAACAGAGGCTTTTCTTGCTGGAAATAAATTAGGTTTTTGAATGAGAAAATGCAACATTTACTCTTTGCCGTGGATTGACATTTGCATCGTATTCACCAGCGAGTCAACAGGGATGACGTGTGCAGCTGTTTCAGTGTCATCAGTGCTCTACCAGTAACCACTTTCCAGACACCGTATAACAGTGGAATCTTTGCGTAAGTACAGCATTATAGCCCAGTGACTTTAACAGCGAACTTTGCATTTTGAAAATGAAAATCGTGTTTTGTGTAATGCTACAAAATGACACTGTCCGGCAGTGCCAGCAATAAACAATCATTCCTAATCCTATCGCGAGACTTAACTATACACGTAGCAGCTGCAATCCGAGTACTTACTGAAATAACGGCCAAGTTAATCAATGTCGGCCAGGTAAGGAATGTGTAAATTCACCAATTAATGAAATAAATAAATGGCATTCCACTCAGTGGAAAATTATGCAGTCACCCAAGTTCTCACAAACTAATGTCTAAATAAAAACATCTAGAAGGGATCCAAACCATTAAAAATGATAGAACAGGTACATTGAGACTGCATATGGGCCCTCCAGTGGCCAGGGTGCTGTTGCGGGGTCCACTTTCTGCCCCGCTTCCCCCCCCCACCCCCTTCTCTCTCCCCACAACTGCCGAGGCCTATACAACCTCGTGCCACGGCAGATCTCTCGCCTACTTCAGCAGTTTTTTCTTGCTGTGGTTGTCCCACCTGATGACGATTGCTTGTGTTGCGATCAAAACGTCGTGATCTATTATTTTTCTACCTACGTGACTTTACCGAAAGAAGCAAAGAGTATAAAATAGCTATCGGAGGAAAAGTCAGGCACTGAGATAATTTCACCAAAGGTGTTCACGGCAGCATTTGACAATATTTGTATTCATGTAATTAGAGAAATCAAGACCTGAAAAATAATATGTGCTGATGACATTCATTATATAGAGCCACAGGAAATGACTTTTGCAGCACGATGATGTGGGGAGTCCTTCATCCAGCAGTGGATCACGAGGATGACAAATCTTCAATTTATATGTATCGTTAGGCTCTGATACATTAATTTTATCTTGTAAGAATCAATAATAACCATTTAAACAAATCGGATACATTTAAGCTAATGGAGAAAAAAAACTTTTCCAACGAGATGCAAAAACAGGGATCGGCGCTGGCGCTATTTGCAAAACCTAAACAAAATATTCAGTCCTGAATTGGACTCCGACCCCCAAATGAAGACGACGCTGCCAAGCGGGGGTGAATCACGGCACGACGAATGAGCATGTGACCAGCCCCGTAGTACATCACGCTCACACGCCACCGACTCATCGGCACTTATTGTCAGGGCCTCCATTCTTATCACATTACCATGGCCACCGATCATTTAACAATTTTTTTTCACTTTTTCCACGACATGCTGACTTGCGCGCAGTTAACGAGGTGTTAATGGGCTTGGGCTGAAGCGACATGGGCATGCTTGCGGGGTGGGTGCCAAGCATGTCCGATCTTGGCCAAGGGGATTTCCATGCCAGCGAGTTCTCCAGATGCCTCGTACTTTGTTTGGGAGGAAGCATTTCATCGCCAGCAGGTGCGTGAGGCACAACTTGCCAACGGCATGGTTTTGCTTCTCCAAGGGAAGGGACATCACATAAAGCACCTCCGCGCCTCTCCGCACTACAGCCAAATAATTTGAGCGATCTGCGGGAGATTAATTATTAAAAGTGCACGCTATACATCGCCGCATATTGTGAATAGCACCACTCTCAGCGGCGCTGCACTCACATTAATTTTGGCTGTGATTGCTAGAACGTTCAGAATATTTCTCCCCTTAATTTAAAGGGAACGAAACACACACGGTCATGGTTAAATGTGGCGCTATTAAAAACGACCAGCCAAAGTGGGTAATGTTTTTTCAGGTAAAAAAAAACATGACATTTCAGAAATATAAAAATTCCACCATTTAAAATAGACTACAAATCCTCATTCATTGTTGGGGCAACCGATGTCCGTGAGCGCCTATTAAGGTCAGCGCAAGCTCCACGCGTGGCTGCATTTGTCTCCACCGCGCCGATGTGGGCTCCGTACACACGGTGACATCGCGGTTGGCATGTGGCCTGGGTGCCATTTCCCCCACCTTCGTGGCCCGGCACCTGGGTCTCTGTGGCTCGTGAGCCCCTGGCGCAGTGGCATCATCGCCTGCCTACTGGATGGCTATGCCACTCTACATATACCGTGATTGGCACAGTTGGCAATGTACGGTACAAAAGAAGTTCAACACTGTCCATACCGTACATACTGCACCAGGTACACGTTCAAAGCAAGAGCAATTCCGGGAGGCAGCCAGGGTTTAGAAAAAGGTACACTGATGTTGTGCACGGTTAAGAATCAAATGTGGCATACGCATACAGTCACAGATCCCCTGGATAGGCACTGACACTTGTTGGGCCAATATGCTGTGAGTGAGCACCTACTAAGGTTTGGCAAAGTGTATAAAATGGTTGTGTGGCCAGCACTATGTGCCGATGTTAACTCACTGCACCAGGTACCCATTTAAGACTGAGCCAACCTAGGGAAGGCCCAAAACACTCTTGCCACTTATTTTCGACTGGGAATCTCAAGTGGCCAGATTCACAGCAGTGTGCCACGATTGTTCTAATTTATTTGCAAATCGTATCCTCTCCTCCAACTTTGTGGTTTAATTCAAACATATATATGTACTCTTTCCAGCCAGAGTACCTCATCCAGCTGTGATACACACAGAGGGCCACCGGCACCAGGGCCGTAAGAAGACCCCGCGGAGTCTCAGCGTCCTCCTCCGCACGGTCGCCCACTCTCCCGCCACGCCCCCGTGAAATCAAAGACAAAGATCCCATGGATAGTCTTACACTGTTGGGTTAAGTGCTGTAAGCGGGAAGCACCTATGAAGGGGTGGTTGGTGACCATCACCACGCCCCGGCCGTCTTTGTCTCCCAGTGTCGATGTTTACACACCACACCAGGTACTCATTTGAGGCTGAGTCGACCTAGGGGAAAAGTTCAGGACCGGTAAAAATAATAGTCACTGGTATTGGCCGTGAACGGGAATCGAACTCGGGTCGTCGGGTTAGTAGCGCAGCGTGCTAACCGCGACAAAGACCCCCGTATAGCCTTAAACGACTGCTGGGGAAAGTGCTGTTAGCGGGCACCTTTGGATGGCCAGAATGGTACACGAGGGGGTGAGTGGCCAGCACCACGCCCGGCCGCCTTTGTCTCCCCAGTGGCGATGATTGCACACTGCACCAGGTAATCATTTGAGGCTGAGTCGACCTAGGGGAGGCCCATTACCGATTCAGATAATCGCCACTGGGTGTTGGCCATGAACGGGAATCGACCTCGGGTCGTCGGGTTAGTAACTCAGCGCGCTGACCGCTACAAAGACAACCACACAGACACACACACAAGTGCAGCAAATGCACACACGTAGCTACGTTGTTACAATAAGAAAACGCAAACAAACCCCATGCCGTTATTTGCGGTGGCAGTTTGGTATCGTGCTGCGAGAATGGCTTTATTGAATTTAACAAAGGGGTAGATTCTAATTTGACAGAAAATATCCCAAAGCTGCAGATGAGGCAAGGGTGACGAGGCAAACGAGAGGAAGACTTGCTGCATGTCAGCTTTGTCAAAATGTGGCTGGGAGGCGATAAAGATGCCACCCATTTCCCTCCCCCCTCGCTGTCGTTAGCCAATACATATTTTAGCCCGTGGGCTCTGAGGAGTCTTATATGGATTTGTCTTCACAGACAGCTTGCCTCGGTCAAGCCACATGCTTACATCCCATTTACTACTATAATTAGCCAAGAATGTCAGTGTGTCCCGCGCGTGAAGTCACTCCACGTCGGCCAGCCCCCCTCATTAATAATCATGAACAGGTGACGTCCTCCACATGGATCCTCCCCTTCATTAATAATCATGGAAGGTGACGTCACTCCAGATGGGGGGGGCGAGGCGCCTCCTGCCCCTTCCTCGGCGTCAACTCACAACCCTCACTACAAAGGCAGAAACCTCACGTCACGCGATCTCCGTAACGCTGTTGAGATATCGAAGTAAAAAGGACGTCATGATGAACGAGGGATTATAACCTTTAAATGAAATAGGTCTGTGTCACCGCGCCCTTACAAATTGCACACGAATTGATGCAATGAATATCACGTCGCGGTCTGCTTTTCGCTTGCAAGTTTCAGATTTACTGAAATACGCGCGTCCCTGGACGGGCAAAAAGGCGAGTTAATTAATAAGTGATTACGCCCGTGACCAATTCGCCCGGAAACTCGACCCATCTCGTCAGATCTTGGAAGCTCAGCAGATTTGAGCCTGGATAGTGCTTGGATGGGCGACCCTCCACCCTGCATGCCTGGTTGTCACAGGTGGTTGAGCGGTGTGCGTTATGTGGGAGTCAGCAGAGCACAGTACAGAAAAATCAATTGTTGCACTGTACTTCTATGCTCCGCATCTTCACCAACACGCATTGAGCAGCCTGGTGAGGTATGGACGAATAACCTTCAAGACCGTACGGCATGCAGAGGCCCTTACACATCGCTGTGGATTGATAAAACAGGCTGCGTATGTTACCCATCTACATATTAATAATAGATGAGGATCGACTGGGTTAGCGTTATCAGCAACAACAATGCTTTATCATAGCAACAGGTGAAACAAGAGGTTGGGGATTCAGTTGTCACGCTCTCTGCCCTTTAAATTATCAATTAATTTCCAAATTAATCAAAGTGACCTCTGAAAACCCCTGATTAGGGCTTACTGTGCCTTAATTAGCGCTCAGGTGGCCCCTCTGCTCTGCAGTTACATCCGCAGGTGCAGAGTTGCATCCCCGTTGCAGCCCTGTTGCAGCCGCGAAGGCAGCAACCGCGAAGGCAGCAACAGCAGACGGGAGGGGGAGGAAGAGGAGGTTTCCATTCACCCCGAGCAGACTTCAGCAAAGCCTCCGCACGCAATGAGGGGTTGACAGCGAACGATCCGAGCCCCTCCAACCGAAAAGAAAATCACACCCCAGTCGCTCAACGTGACCCATCGCAGATATCCGTGCGCGTCAAAGGGTAGGGATTTCGTTAATTGCAGTTCAAACAAAATCCACGAAGGGAAATGAAAGAAAAACCCGCAGTTTAATTTGAAACGTCCGTTGTTTGAACACGAGAGCAACATGTTACGCTTACCCAGAGGCGCGGTGCATTGGAGCAGTCTGAGACTCGTCATTATCAGGAGCAGCAGCCATGATCCACCCGCTGCGAGACGACGGCCACACCGAGTCGTCGCCATTCCTCACGATGCAACAATCCGACGAGCTCCTGCACACGAGCAGCCTGAGTCGCCACTCTACGTGCGTGATGATGAGTTCTGTCCCATAGGTGGTGCATTCTATCCTCTAGATGGTGCGTTCTATCCTTTAGATGGTGCGTTCTATCCTCTAGATGGTGCGTTTTATCCTTTAGATGATGAAAGGCGCTTGAGAAGTGTACATTATTTTTTTATTATTCTTCGTACACATTTGAGCTTTTGTACAACGTTCCTTGTGAATGTACATGGTTAAGATCGATAGGTCATAGCCAGGTTATATACAACACACTGATGTGACGAACCAAGTGAGCGTTTAATCTCAGTGTGTTCCCTGCTATGGCATACGGATCAGAAATGCGTAAACATTGGGCCATCCTTAATGAGGCATTCCATAGCGCTATGGTTCCATGAGAGCTACACTTGCGGAGACGATTGGTATGATAGCCTGCAGCAGCAGGTGTCTATTGGTGAGACTAATATAGCTTGTCAAGAATATTTATTTTCAAGGGCCATTACAATTTTAATAACCGTCAGCGTGAGACGTGTACAGCATAACATTATTGTTTGGGTGAAATCCTGATGGCTGCAGCAAAGATTCTATAAAAGTCCTCCTTTTGGAGACGAAGAATAATACTCGAACCTAACAATTATCTCTTGAAGTGATAGGCGAGCGATTTCCTTCTGAGCCGCAGTAATTTCTGAACGTGAAATTCAAAACCGCGCGCCGCGCTACAAAACCGGCCGCCTGGGTTAGACTGCGGGCAATGGCTTACGTCCGTGTTGAATGTTATTTTAACCGGCGCCAGGTCTCAGGCTGCACAAACTGGCCTCACTTAATACAGTAAATTCAGCTGTGACGGTCCCACCTGATGACGGAGACCTGTGTTGCCTCCGAAACGTCGTGATTTAGAATTTTATTTCTATTATAATTTTTTATTATAAAGCGGTATTATTTATTTATTTTTACCTCCATGACTTTACCGGAAAAAACCTAAGAGTGTGGCAATGATCAGCTTGGTGAAGGATTGTCAAACAACCCACCAGCAGTGGCTTGACAAAGCGCTGTAAACAGCCTAGTCTTTACACACGTGTGTGCATATACACACATACAAAGGTCTCCCTGTAGCCGTACTAATTGCAGGGACATGTGCTGTTAGAGAGCAAGCATCTATTAAGGCCGGCACTGAATACGAGGGGTGGGTAGCCACCACCATGCCTGACCGCCTTTGTCTCCTCACATAAAAAGAGAAAAAAGATTCCCCTATAGCCTTAACATACTGTTGGGGCAAGTGCTGTTAGCGAGCACCTACGGAGGCCAGAACGGCACACAAGGGGGTGTGTGGCCAGCACCAAGGCCAGGCCACCTTTGTGTCTCCCTCGTGGCGATGTTTTTACACACCGCACCAGGTACTCATTTGAGGCCGAGTTGACCTAGCAGAGGCCCAGAACCGGTTCAGATAATCGTCACTGGCGTGGCCGTGAGCGGGAATCAAACTTGGGTAACTGGGTTCTTAGCTCAGCGCGCTAACCACTGCACTTTTGCTTCCTACTTATACACAGAGACAATGGTGGGCATGTTCAGGGGACACCGACAATCCAAATGACTTGCCCCATCGCCATGGCAACTGGGGAGCGCTATTGCGTTACCGTGGCGACGGGCTTTGCCCACACATGCCGTCTCCACGTTGCCATGGGGACCGACTCCCTGATGCTGGGGTCCCACGGGTGGCCGGGGCGCATGCGTATCGCACGCACCCTGCGCGTAGCAGGACACAGCTGCCTGGAATTGCATCCGTCAGCCGTCACTGAATTATACATCCTCTAGCCAGAGGCAATCAGCAGTGCACACTTTACATAACGTCACCCCACAAGGCACATTTAAATCTATTCCTGTGGCTGTGGCCAAAATACCCCAAAAAAAACTATCAATTTTTTTTATTTTCTTTACTTAACATTTTCCCATGGATAGATGGTTTCATCGCAGAATGGTGAGGAGTGGCAGTGGCTTGGGGAAAGGCTTCATCCAGCAGTGGATCGACCATGGCTGATGATGGTGATGATGGCATTTTCCAATGAACTACCGATTATCCCTGCCTGCGCTTTGTCTCTTTGTCACCACAAGCCAGCCGCACATGAAAGGAATAAAGTATTCAAAGTGAAGTGAGATTCATTTCCCATTATCAATTGATTGAAAATTATGTAAGAAGCAGTATCTCAACCAAACCATGATATACTGTTGCACTGCCAATTAAAAGCTTCTCAATCACGCAAGTGTCCAAATGTCGACTCGGAAATGTGTTTGTTCACAGGGATAACGCAATGTCACGTCCAATGCTGCAACCGTGTCGCGTGGACATGGTGATGCTTCCATTGCATCTGCATTCATCCACACCTGATGAATAGTTTATTACATTTTTATACATGCCCAAAGAGCAGTCAGAACTGAGAATGATTTAAGGCAATGCTGACATTTTGGTGCCACTGTGCGGCATCATATGGGGCGAGGATTTCCAAGCTCAACTCGCCCCCTGACCAGAGACTCCATTGTATGTCCGCCGCATCACAACCTTGCTTTGGTCAGCATCGACGGTCATCGTTGTTCATGCTTGCAAATGACTACCTACCATCTTTAAATATGACGAGGTGCCTCATTTAAGTCAGAATCAGAATCTTTATTTATACTGGAGGAATCCGATGAGCTCTAAAGTTCCTGTTCACAGATGTCCAGAAGTGGTGGGTCAGAAAGTTGCAACAACAAACAATACGAAAACACGATAGGAAATGCAATTAATTGGACAGGTAAGCAAATCACTGAAAAAAATCTGTTTCTTTTACCAGGTAAAGCCCACTGAGCTATTAGCTTATTTTTCAGAAGCGACCTGGCCACAAATCATATATCGACGAAGTGGCTTATCATCGCGTGGACATTTCAAGCAGCCAAACAATCCAACAACAAGTAATGCGATTACCCCCTGCAAGTCCACATGGCGACATATCCAGCTCTGCTGTGTTGAGTAGAGCACCGACTCCTTGACTTTGTCCGGCCAGGTGGCTCAGCCATGGAGAAAGCAGCTCACAATCGGAAGGTTGAGAGTTAAAACCCAAGTTGGGTGCCAGATAGACTTTCCTCCACCAAAGGAAGGTGGAATTACCACCTCTGGTTTAGGGCAGTGAGCAGGAGATGAGGATCAGCTCAATGTTTATTTGAGCAGGAAATCTCGGGTCACGTTTTGACATTCACGTTAATACTTCACGCTCGTTTAGATTATTTCTTTGTACACGCACGTTTGTACACATACGGAGACAATAACAACAAAGGCCATTCAACGCATCAAGCTTGTCTTCTTCAGTTACCTTACAGTGTCAAGATGCAACTGTAAATCTCTCAAATGTATGATTACCGAAATGTTCCACACTTGACATTTTTTTACATAATAATTGACCAGGTAAGGCCCACTGAGATGTATCGTTCATTTTCAGAAGCAACCAGCCACAAATAACAGCTCAACGCAGTGGTTTATCACGTGGAAATTTCTAGCAGCCAAATACTCTAATGCGTGACATTGATTCTAAATGTGGAGGGGAAAACCGGAGGACCCGGAGAAAAATCCACGCGATCACAGTAAAAGAGAGAGGGACATGCAAACTCCAAATATACAGGCGTCAGAGTTGGGATCGAACTCACGAACTCCTGTATACCAGACGAGGTAGTTAACATCTCTCCAATAAATTTTGATTTAAAGCTTTCGTGACTGCAGGGATTCATCTTCTTGGTTTTTTCGGTGAAGTCACGTGGAGGGGAAGTAATAAAATGGTAGAAGTGAAACATGGTAAAATGATTCTCGCGACGTTTCGGCCACGGCGCGGGTAGCCGTCCTCAGGTGGAGAACGGGTCTGTCGAGGAGACAGAGTCTGAATGACAGACCTGTTCTCCACCTCAGGACGGTTAGTTGCGTTGTGGCCGAAACGTCGTGAGAATTATTTTATTATGTTTTTTTATTTTTTTATTTTATTACTTCCCTTCTACGTGACTTTACCGAAAGAACCAAGAAGATCTCTCCAATACATACACACTCAAGAAACTACGAAAGCAAGGCGTTTATCATTCATTTATAATGTTTTACATCATGGCAATGAAAAAAGCACATGGATTCTGGAGGCTGGCCCGCTTGCACCATTCAAGTTTCACGTGAGATGGCAGCATTGAGGAAAGTGCTGTACTTATCGTCTGATTTTGTATGATGTGCGTAGTTATGACCATACAATCAGCGCCGTCCGTCACCACATTCACAACCTGCCCTGGGTTACTCAGAGCGACGTGTAATTGTATTATGGTATTTCCATGCTACAGCGATATGAGTAGTTCGCACAGCACTGCAAATTGAAAGCACGTGTTTTATGTTAATTCAAGGCCAATACAAGTGATACCTCCCTCCTACGAGACCAAAAACTTATTTTTATTTTTGAAATGTGTTCAGTCTAGGGTAGCTATGGCCACGAAAATTAACCATAATACAACAATAGTGATAACTTTGTCAATCCTTTGCTGGATGAAGGCCACTCCACGTCGTGTCGGTCATAGGGAGTGTGTGACCATACTTCCCCACGCTGGTCAACATACGTTGGGAGACGGACAGTGCCATGGCCGGGAATCAAATCTATGTGGGTGTTTTCACAGTGCAGCGGGCTAACCATCACGTCATGGTACCACCGAACCAGAACACAGGCGATCAAATGGACGGGTGGATATTGATCACCAGTGGACCGAAATGAACACTTCACGAATGGCCCGTGTTTGCTCTGAAATGGCAAGTATTAAAAAAAGCGCAACCTGAATGAATCCGAGATACCAGCAATTGGCTGATACCATCCACAAGGGCGAACGCGCACCCTGGTCTGTCGTACCACTCCTCCGCTCGGAATGTGTTGTTTTAAGGCAAGCGCGCTACCTGCGGCCATGGTGCCACTCCAAATCAAACACCATAGTCCAACCCCTCGGGCTGTTTCAGAGCACGGGGTCTGTTACTCAATTTGTCTTCTCATTGCCCGGCCATCTGCGCATGCGATAACCAATAATGGCATTCTTTCATTTTTCAGAGCAATGCAGACGCGCGTCACTGTGCATTTAATTAATTCCCATCCCTCCCCTCCCTCCTCCTGCTCTTTGTGTCGCAATCCTGCATCGCTGCAGCAAACGGCCAGATAAGCTGGAAGGCACCAGACGGTTGTTAGCACTCACCGCCCGTGCTGCTGCTGCTGCTCCCCTTGCGTTTGGAGATGACCGTGGCCAAGTGACACCTCCGGTTAGCACGGTCGGCGACGTACGGTGCAAAATAAGTTCGACATACGTACATACAAATTGGAACGGTGCTTAGGTGGATTGTTACATCCCAAGACCGTGAGAGATGGTGGAAACTCAGGGGGGACCTCACCCAGTGGTAGAATTATCATGGCTGCGGCTGCTGCTGCTGCTGTTGACGATGATGATAGTTAAGTCGATGCTTACAAAGTAAAATTCACAAATACAATTTTTCAATTTTGGACGGCACAAAAAAATAATTGCTTGAAAGTTAATTAGTGTCACTCAAAGGACGGGATCAGCTTCTCCATTGCATTCAGTCTCATGCTAAACACTGCAAGATATACTTGCAATCCTCATCAACCGTGAACCAAGTAATTTGCCTCCCATGGAGTGTGACAGTTTAGCCAATATAAATGGGGAAATCCAGCTTGCGAGTATGACCATTATACACCATATACACTCACAAACCTCATAAATAAACCCTTATAGTTGTTTTTCTATAGACAGTAATGGGCATATCATTGTGCAAAGGTGGTGTTTTCCTTTTATTATCACTTAAACATAAACTTTCCATAAAACCTCAGCGGTATAAAAAAAATAAAAACCTCCGTCACATGGAATTGATTTCATCTATCGTCGCTGCTGGCTTATTTCTCTACATCTTCGTAAATCACCACGAGGAAGCTAGAGAGCGCCGTGCCAGTAAAAACCATCGTGTGTCAGAATGGTTGTGTGTCACACAGCCCAACCTTGTTGTACACACACAAACGCGCGCGCGGGCCTGCTTATACGACGTAATCGCGTTACGACTCCCACTTGCACGGCAGCAACAGAATGTGAGCTGCGTCAGGGTTGTTCTCTCTGTGCCGGTCTGCCTACGGATTTGTGTTTATCTTCTTTTTTTATAGTACGGTTGTTGACCACAGCCTCAAAAGCTGAAAACGCCTGGCGGCCAGTAACAAACAGCACTATTAAAAGGTGACATACAGTATAGTATAAGAGCTCGTATGTTATTTTTTCATTCGGCAAGGTTATACAAAGGTCATCTTGAGACGTCAGAGTACAAGGGAAAGCATAAAATGAGGTTTGCGGTAATGGCAATGATGACTACGATGATGATGATGACTACGACGATGATTATGATGGTGAATATAATGATGATCACTACGATGATGATGACTACTACGACGATGATGATTACTACAATGATGATGACTACGACGATGATGACTACAATGATTACTGCAATAATGATGATGACCACAACGATGATTACGATGACTACAATGATGACGATAACTACAATGATTACTACAATGATGATGATGACTACGATGATGATGATGACTACAATGATGATAATTATGATCAGTAACTGGCTTGTTTACCGTTAAGGAATTAAAATGTTGCTGTGGCAGAGCACACCGATGGCTTGTCAAATCTGAAAAGCAACAATTTCCCCCCGCCCTCCCCCCAAAAAAAACATATCAGAATAACAAACCGCTAAGGTCAAACGGTGAAGGTGAATCTCTCAAATCAACGGCACGAGTCAATGCGGCACAAGCATTGGTATATTTAGCCATGATAATTCAATACCGCTTGATTACATTTGAAGCGGTTATCTGTGGTTCAATATGCAATCATCACAAGAGAGGAGCCAATACATTACAAAATGTAGGCCATTAGGCCTCCTGACTGCTCCAAACAGATAATGTGCTGCTATTGAATTTGGCCTTCGCTTTGCTTAGACTTGCAGCGATTTAGCGGGAGGAGCGCCGCCCGTGCGGTACTTATCAAGCGGCCCTCGCGGTCACTCTCTCAACGCCCCCCTTGTCTCCATTCTCACAATCGGCTGGTGAGAGTTCGTGTCTCATGGGAAAGAGAGCACATGGCAGTTTAAGACTGCAGGTGATCTAGCGTTAAGACTCGATGCTTTGGCTCGTTCCCTCATCGTTTGACTCCTTCCTCCTTTGTGATTTTCCTGCCAGCCACTTTCCCCCCTTCTCTTTCTTCCATCTCCTTTTCGTTTCTGTATCTCTCTCATTCTCTTCTTCTCTCTCTATATCGCTACCTCGATCACAGATGGGGGGGGGGGGGGTCACTATGTATCCTGTCATGTGCCGGTGCCACTTGGAAGATGTGTATCCCCAATAACCCGATTTTCTGCAATCGTTGTTGCTGTAATAAAATAAAAATACATTTGATTGAGAGCAGATTCCGTGGCCGCAGCGATGGTGGCAGAAGGAAAGAATGCAGTGGCTGCCGGAATGCTTCACTTGGCCTTGCTCACAAACGTGGTCCTGTTAGTGGGTCGAGTCGAGATAGCGGACACACTTACCTGTGAACAAACATGGTGAACGATTGTTCGAAGAATCTGATCATGACACCTAATTTTTTTAAAAAGCAGTTGCAGCAAAAGCCATTGTGGTACTGTACTATGCTCTCATGTCTTTGCTCCCCACCGTCTGTTTGTTTCACCCGGTGAGAAGTCAAGAAGTGATGATTCTCATTAGCCAGAGTGACCCGGGTCAGCAGAAATAAATAAGAAAACGTACAGCAATGAAGCAAATAGCAACCAAAACTGTGTCACGTTAGAGATTGAAAATATTGCACCGACCCTGATTAGTGCGGTGAAGTATGGTCAAATAACCCCGACGAACCACACGGTACGGGGAAGCCCTTAGCCAACAGTTGATTGACACGAGAGCTGTACTCGTGCACATAAAACTACTATGAGTTAACACATGAAGGAATGCACACACACATTAACAGTGCGCTTTGGTAGCATGCTGCTGATACTACGCCCAGTTGCTGACTGTACAGACTCATTAAAAATCCAATTCAAGATTTTACGCATGACTAACGTAGACTCGGTGAAATAGAATGGCGTAAACCGTGGCAGCAGCAGCACGGAGGAGAGTGGCTCAAATTATGCATCTCCTGCAGACGGTGTGTACAGGATAAGTTAATTCGTCTGTAAAGCCTTCCTGATATATTTCTGTTTCTTCTCACTAACATGTCAGCCTTCTAGCTACAATTTCCGATATTTGCTCGTATGAAATACGAAGAAAAAGTTCATTCTTAGAATTCCTGTTCCACAGTTGTGCCTGCAAATGAAAGTGAGATGCAATCTTCTTCAATAAGTGAGTTTGCAAAAAAAGGTTGTATTTCTCCTTCCCGTTTGCTGATGCAAAGGTGACCCCTTTAGAGTCGAAATAAATAAATACTTACTAAGAGTGTTTGGGCCGGCAGGTAAGACAGAAGTTTCTTCGTTGTTTTTCTTTCTCACAAAAGATTGAGACTTTTCTTTCATATCAGCTGTCTGTGTGACTGGACGTGTGTCACTGTCTCACATTCGCGTTTGTTCCTTTGTGTTACCAGTCCCTTATTTAAAAAAAAGGAAAGCAGTGTGACTAATCTTCTTCTAATGTAATTTATTGTTTAAAAAAAATCACTCAACAGTTTTTGTGATCACCCGCTTTGAATCTTTCATATGTGACTTAGCCACACATTGTTTAACGTAAAAAATACAGATTTTATATTTCTGTTTGTACATCACCGATTTTTTTTTTGGGGAGGTACAGTAATAACTATTTTCACTTCACACTACAAAATCTATCACCTCCAATCGCACGACTCCCCGTCCCTCCGTATCACCGCGTTCCAGTCTGATGTGACGAATGCACAGCCATCACCCTAATTTAATCTGCCATTTAGAGCACCGGGGTATTTTCCCAACCAAATGCAAAATATGAAACATTATACGATGCAGCTCAGAAGAGAAGAAAAAAAGTGACCTCACAGATCTCATTGTGACAATTCCTTGGTCGAGGCTGCATTATAGGATCTGGGTGTTTTAAGACCAAAGAATGAATTCTTTGTTGTACTATTATTTTTTTTACGCTGGTTTACTCAGAAAAGACTGAGTCTTAAGGGGGGGGGGGCTCAATGCTTCTGCGTGCGATACGCAGGTAAATCTGCAATATTTGGATGTTTGGTTGATGGCAGTTACGCACCGATATGGGTGTTCTTTTTTTTTTACAACATCTGGGATGAAACCGGACAACCCAGAGGAAACCCACAGGGGGGGGGGGCAGGGGAGAGAACATACACGATGCACACAGCAATGCGCCCGAGTCGGGAATCGAAGTCGTGGGGCGTGAGTGTTACCACTGCTCCCACCCTGACGCCCGGTTCACGATACAGTACAATCCAACACTGGGTGCTGTATTTCACAAGGCAAATGCGGAGGCAGACGCTCGTCTGCTGCGTCTAGACACTGCATGCCCCACCCCGTCACGCTAACAGCCTCAGCCTGGATGGGATGTGCAAACACTTCCCACACACGGCCCTAATGTGTCGCTGACACCCTTAATAAGCCAGTAGTTGTATTAACGGCCTTGTTAGGAAGATTCATTGCATTTCCTGCACCACGGCGATTGAACCTCCTTGGATTTGTTCGCGTAATGAGAACGTTGTGCAGATTTTACAAAAAAGAATCCCCGATCATCCTCTAATCACGAGCTGATTTTGTGCATATTTCACGAGCAAAATCCCCAATCGCATCTAATGGCTGGCTTACTCAATGGCACAGCTTTTTGACAAAATATGAAAAATGCGAATTGGCAAAGACCAAGCGCAATTACGAACGTTATTTGCACTTATAGGCAATTGCAGTGGAGCAGAAACAAGTATAACCCGTAAAAACAAAGTTTTTCACTATAAATCCTTTATATGCGTGGCGGCTAGAGTCCTCTCGTCCTCTGGCTTGAGATGGCTGCCACCTATGGGTCAGATGATTGCATGGCAGCATTAAGCAATTGGTAATTAAATATAATATTTTTGTCCTAAAAAGTGTAAGATTTTGGAAATTTTTTCCACCAACATTAATTGTCACGTACAACGAGTCTGTGTGGAAAATGTCAGCTCGATTGGATCACGGGAAGTGGGTTAAAAAACGACCGAAAGATTTGCACGGTCCTAAGCAAGCAAGCAAGTGAACTTAATATAAAGGATTTAAAAAAAGCTTCAGCATGACCGAAGATTTGGTTCCAATCTATTCTAGATAATGAGAACAATTCCGAACTATTTAAAAACTCTAAACTCTCACACACTGCCCCTTCTCCCAAAGAGCATGCTTGGATTGTACGCCGCGATTAGCTTTTCTGTTGTTGCTTCATTTGCCAAAAACGTTCATCGCAGCGTCGTTATCGGGGCAGCCCGCGGTGGCATTAATGATCTTTGTCTAACCTCGGCAGCTCGCTCCACGCTGGCGGCAGCGCTCAGCCCCCCCGGGGGAGGCCCGAAACTCAAGCGGAGGGGCGTGGCCCACGCCGCCGCACGTGGACAACGTCGGCTCGTGTTTACACGCCGCAGCATGGGGACAACGTCGGCTCGTGTTTACACGCCGCCGCACGTGGACAACGTCCGCTCGTGTTTACACGCCGCCGCACGTGGACGTCTGCCGTGTTTACACGCCACAGCACGTGGACAACGTCCGCTCGTGTTTACACGCCGCCGCACGTGGACAACGTCCGCTCGTGTTTACATGCCGCCGCACGTGGACAACGTCCGCTCGTGTTTACACGCCGCCGCACATGGACAACGTCCGCTCGTGTTTACATGCCACCGCACGTGGACAACGTTCGCTCGTGTTTACACGCCGCCGCACGTGCACACCGTCTGCCGTGTTTACACGCCGCCGCACGTGGACGTCTGCCGTGTTTACACGCCGCCGCACGTGGACAACGTCCACTCGTGTTTACACGCCGCCGCACGTGGACAACGTCCGCTCGTGTTTACACGCCGCCGCACGTGGACAACGTCCGCTCGTGTTTACACGCCGCCGCACGTGGACAACGTCCGCTCGTGTTTACACGCCGCCGCACGTGGACGTCTGCCGTGTTTACACGCCGCAGCACGTGGACAACGTCCGCTCGTGTTTTCACGCCGCCACACGTGGACAACGTCCGCTTGTGTTTACACGCCGCCGCACGTGGACAACGTCCGCTCGTGTTTACACGCCGCCGCACGTGCACAACGTCTGCCGTGTTTACACGCCGCCGCACGTGGACGTCTGCCGTGTTTACAAGAACGGTCTTTCCCAACGCAGCGCGGCACCGCCAATGACAGTGCGCGCATCCGTTGGAAACGATTGACACAGGGGGCTACTACACACGACACGGTACGCGCGTGCCACACCTGCCACACGGGCGCACACGCGGAGCTGTTTACCATCCACAACGTGCGAAGTGGGCTTATGTCCATGCGCTTACAGTCGAGTATTTAGAGACAATTTCAATATGCTGCAACAGGGGCAGTATCAACAACCGCCGGTTCGCACGGTTGGCTACGTATGGTGCGAAAGAAGTTCAACATACATGCAGTTTAGATTTCGGTGATAATTGCCAACAACTGGTAAGAACCCTTTTGTAAATTGTGAAAAAAACTATTAACGAGAAGGAATTAACCCCATTCAAAAGTCTAAGTAGTTTCATACTCAAATGAGCATTGAGGTGGTGCTCATCGCCTGTTTACAGCCCTGAGCCAGTGGTGTAAATTCCAGATTCCTTAGGCAGGAGCGAGCAGTACCAAAGGACAATCACGTTGACTTCCCCACAAAGCAGTTCCTCTTTTTATAGAGGTTTAGAACTGTATCGCTGAGCCACCCAGGCCGGCTAAAAGGCATTCGCCACGCTTACAAACGTTGACAGTGCAAAGCAATTTCTGCAACGGGGTAACATATTCCTCTAATTCTCATTTGCCGAGCAGCTTAATCAGCAGCAGGTCCAGGTGATGAACAAATCCGCCCATCTCAAACATCCATGTCCCCCAGCAGAGATTGCAACTGGTGGATGCAGCCATCATTACTGGAAAGGGCAATCATTATTTGGTAGCAAAAGCCATTTTAATTAAACTCGGACATCTTCTTAGGTTTTTTCGGTAAAGTCACGTAGAAAGTAAAATAAAATAAAAACAAAAATCACGACGTTTCGGAGGCAACACAAGTCTCCGTCATCAGGTGGGACCGTCACAGCCAGATTAGCTGTATCAAGTGAGGCAATGATTCAAGATGTAATCCCTTAAAAGCGAGTTGAGGGGGGAGGGAGAGGGAGGGGGGAGCTCATCAGACTATGGTAGCCAATGAAAGGAACGTATCGGGAGGGAGGTGGGGGCGAGGCCAAAAGGGTGGGCGATGGACGTGGAAGCGCTTGTGCGCAAGCGGCCAATTACTGCACACGCCAACACAATGGAGCGATTGTGCGCAAGCGGCCAGCCACTGCACCCGCCAACACAATGGGCAGAGAGGAGGAGGGGAGGTCTAATACACATGATAGACAAAAGAACGAAAATGATGATGGGTACAAACTTAGGGGGAGCTCATCAGACTATGGTAGCCAATGAATGGAACGTATCGGGAGGCAGGGGGGGGGGGGGCGAGGCCAAAAGGGTGGGCGACGGACGTGGAAGCGCTTGTGCGCAAGAGGCCAATTACTGCACACGCCAACACAATGGAGAGAGAGGGGGAGGGGGGGTCTGATACACATGATAGACAAAAGAACGAAAATGCCCATGTTTATACCAATGCTGGCTGAACAATGAAGAGAGTACTGTTAAAATAACTGAGGATGTTAACACTCGGTAAAGTACAGTAAAATAGTGCCTGTCAGATAAGATGGTCCAAAAAATTTTGTGATTAAGTCTTTTTTGCGTGGTTGATAACATCTTTCCAATGATTACTAAGTTTGTACCCATCATCACGGTTGAAATTATGTCTGTGTTTGTATATTTGTATGGCTTCGTGTACAAACCTTTGATGGTAGCCGGGAGGTTTGCAGAGAACCTTGGTCTCGGAAAAGACAATTTCATGAGAGCCCACCGAGTTGTAGCAATGATCGGCCACGGCAGAAGAATCAGTTCTGCCGTGTTTCAGATCTGACTTGTGCTCGCGGACACGATCAGAAACATGACGTTTCGTTTCTCCAATGTAGCAATCACCACAAATGCAACTCAATTTGTAGACTCCAGGATACTGTAAGTCAGGAACGACATCCTTCACAGATGGAATCAGATCACGGATTTTATGCACTGTACTGAATCGGACTTGGATCTTATGTTTGTTTAGAATTTTGGAGATCTTTTTGGTCACGCCAGCTATGTATGGTAACGTGATGGTTTTGGTCGGAGTTTCATGTGGCTGTTTCTGTGTGGTGGGAGAGACAGCTTGGCGGATAGTACGGTCAGAGTATCCGTTCATCCTGAGGGCCCGATGTACATGTCTTAATTCACCGGTCAGGTGGTGTTTGTCAGAAATGCCATGTGCTCTGTGGTATAGCGTTTTGATGAGAGAGTTCTTTTGAGATGGGTGGTGGTGGGAATCCGGTTTCAAGTAGGAGTCTGTGTGGGTGGCTTTTCTGTAGACAGAATGTCCCAAGGAACCGTCAGGACTCCTCTCAAACAGAATATCCAAGAATGGTAGTTTACCGTCTTTCTCCACTTCCATGGTGAATCTGATGGATGGGTGTCTAGAATTGATGTGGTCCAAGAAGTGGTTCAATGCTGGGAGGCCATGTGGCCAAATGACGAAAGTGTCATCCACATATCTCTTCCACAGGAAAGGACGCAGGGTGGATGTCTGGATGGCGTCTGATTCAAACTTTTCCATGAATATGTTGGCTATAACTGGTGACAAACTCGGACATATTGTGTGTGTGTGGTGATGTGCAAAAACGCTGGGCAAACGAAGGCTTAAGATAAATGCCCATTTATTTGTACAAAGTGCCAGAAACGAAGAAGACTTTTTTCTGCAATGTACTTTAAAATGACCGGTTTGGGTCATACATGTTTAATAGGAACTGCAGGAATATGGGACATTTGAAAACAGGTCTCAAAGTCTGGTAAATCGGGATTTTCGGTCTGAATTATTTAATGGCATATTGTGCAACGCCGTGAGGTCAGAACCATCGCCATGACTACCAGCATCTCCGCAGCTCTTGCGAGCGCCGGTGATTATTTTAAATGCGCAAAATTATTTTCGCCTCCGAGATCTCACCGTTGTTTTGTTGTTGTATAAAATAAACCACACAACCGGTGAGCACATTACCAAGGTTTGTCTGATCATCGCACGCATTGCGTAACCATTTAATTGCCTTGGGATCGCGCAGAGGAACACTTTCCATTTGCAGTATTTTTTATTTCTGAACCGGAATACGAAATTAACTTTTGTCCGTCTGCGAACGGAAATGTTACGCGGACTTGCTCACGCGTAAAAGAACACTTTGAATGTGAATGCCAATTTAAAAGGGTTGCTTGAACCGGCACAACCCATTACTCTGTAAAGAATACTGCTAATACGGGCACCAACAAAGAATCCATGCCACAGTCATAATAATAACACTTAATTATTAAACCAAGTAAAAAAAAAATCGATCAAATCAGATGGCCAGCTTTAAAAAAAAATGTAAATTACACGTCATAAAGGTTTTTGGGTAATACCATCCAGCATGTACGGGCGATTTGCTAGAATAGAATAGTGGCAAATCGCCCGAAGATTATGGATGTAATTACCAGCGAAACGTCGTACTCAAATTCTAAATGTTGTAGATTCACTCTTCAAACACACCGGTGGGCTGAAGAAGTAACTAATTGGCGTTTTTTTCTTCTTGGTTCTTTCAATAAAGTCACGTAGAAGGGAAGTAATACAATAATAAAAATAAAATATAATAAAATAATTCTCACGACGTTTCGGCCACAACGCAAGCAGCCGTCCTCAGGTGAAAACCAGGTCTGTCGAGGCGACAGCGTCTGAATGAAACAGCACCAAGCTTGGAGCATATATTTAAGCTGGGTTAGAAGGGGGGGAAAGGGCGCCTTGACAAAATAATTTGCATATCAAGAGGAATTTAGCATATTAATGGGAAATGCAGGTATGTGATTAGTACTACTTATGCCCGTGCATTATGCAGGATTAGCAGCATCAAAGGGAGGGGATATGGGAAATGCAGGTATGTGATTAGTACTACTTATGCCCGTGCATTATGCAGGATTAGAAGCATCAAAGGGAGGGGATAGGGGTAGCATTAATAAAGGGAAGGAGTGTTAATAGTATGTAGCTGCAGTAACTAAAACCACCACGTAAACAACTAAAGTATAAACTACATAGTATCATCAGTATACTAATCCTGCATAATGCACGGGCATAAGTAGTACTAATCAAATACCTGCATTTCCCATATCCACTCCCTTTGATGCTGCAAATCCTGCATAATGCACCCAGAAAGAACCAAGAAGATGAATCCCTGCAGCCACGAAAGCTTTAAATCGAAATTTAATTGGCGTTTTGTTAACGGGTGGTGGAGGGTTGCGACACATTTATAAATAACGCGATCTAACCCAAAAACCTTTATTGTGAATAATACTGGTCGCGAAAGCCTACATTAAATTACAATAACACTGTCTGCATAAAATCCAGCCCTGACAATGGCCTAACCCAAAATATTCAGGCAAATGCAACATTTACAAGGAGACTGCTCCTCATGACGGCCTTGTTCTTCTGAAGCTATTGCGATGGCACATGAAGCAGTATCTTTCTTCATTTTATGCCGCTGACAGTTTTAAATTCATCACGTATTTATTTATTGTTGAATCATAGCCCCCCTACCTCCACACATATATATATACAATGGCGTTTTGATTGTTTGTAGCAAACTCCCCCATTGTTGCAATCGCCATCACCGTGGCACGACGCATACGCTGACAGTTTTAAATTCATCACGTATTTATTTATTGTTGAATCATAGCCCCCTACCTCCACACACACATATATATATACAATGGCGTTTTGATTGTTTGTAGCAAACTCCCCCATTGTTGCAATCGCCATCACCGTGGCACGACGCATCCGCGCCGCCACCTCACGTGATCCTCTCGGCATAAAAAAACGCCTCCTGCAAGAGAGGCCCCAAGTACCCATGCCTGCAGGATCAGTGACCACGGGACACACATCACGTGTGATGCAAAGAGGCCTTTTTCCCCACTGGCAGTAAGAGCATTTGCTAAGGGTGCAATTTTACCTTTTGTTAATGCATCTTAACCATTGATGTGGTGGAACTATTGATCCAATAATGCCTCACTTTCTGCATCATTACGAGAACTGGCTTCAACCACAAATCCATCGGCATTAAGCTTCTGTCTGTGCAGATGACAGGGTCTAACCTCGAGTGCTTCCTTTATGCTCAGAGTTCAGTGTGAGGATGTCGTGGCGTTCAATCCCTGTTGATCTCAGCTCTTTGCTGCTCTAAATGTGACAGAAGGCTTCAATTACAGAACTATTCATGGATCCAGAGGCACAAACCAATTGGCCCAAGCTGGACAGCATGGAGCAGGAATTGGCTCAGGGTTTGGACTTGAGGGAGCTTCGCTCAAGGAGAGCGAGCTTCTCGTAATTGCGAGAGCTGGTAATAGGGTAGTGTATTTGTTTAGTCAGGAAAGCCTCATTGAGTGTCGAGACTAATTTCTGTGATGGTCCAGCATAGAGTTGGGCGGCAGGACCCAAGCAGTGGAAGCATTCGTGCCTCACAGCAAGGCCCTGGGTTCCATTCCCTGACTCACGGTGCCTTTCTGTGAAGCGTTTGTATATTCCCCTTGTTCTGCATGGGTTTCTTCTGCATTCCCAATGCTGAATAATTCCCTGAATATTGCTCTAATTGGCATTACACACAGCAACATCACCCCAGACTGCAACAGAAAAAGGGTCATTGCCCAACGTATCATGGATTATATATATATTTTTCCACATTTAGAGGCATAGTGATGTTGTCGAATCTGTTGTGTTTTAGTTGTCCCTGGTAGAGGATGGTTCAGTTGCAAGCAGCGGTGCCAACACTTTGGCCAGCAAATGTCGCACACCTACTATTGGTTTGTGGCATCACGCCACCGGGAAAGAGCACCTCTCACACTGCCCCCACGGTGCCCACGGTGCCCACGTCATCCTACTGCAGTGAGAAGGCTGAAGCACAACGTTCGGATGGTTCAGCTGCGTGTAGAGTGCCAACAGAGACGCGCCCGCCACGATGTGAAGTGCAAAAAGGGTAAAGGCGCGGCCCTGCAACTCCTCACTTGTGCCACCACTGCCAGAAGGGCCTCCACTCACTGCAATGAGCCCTGGAAGCCAACCGCCGGAGGGAATTTGGTCTGCTCTTCCACGCTGGCCAGACGTCTTTCAAGAAGTGTAAGTTCCCACACTTTACCCCACTACACGCTACCTGCCAATCATTTATGCTGCTGTGTAGACAGAGGCGGGGGGGGAAGGAGTATTTAAGAAACTTGCACCGTTGTTTCAACGGCCTCGCAACGGCTGTTGAAATGAGCCGGATATCTCTGGATACGAAGAATAACACAAGATCAAAACGGGCATTCAAATCACGAGCCGCAAGCATTGCGAGCGACACAACAGGTGGGGGGAGGAGTGCTAAGACAGTGAGTCACCGTGCATTCCCAACAGGCTTTCCAAAGGCGTCAGGCTAACCTTCATACACCGATACAAGAGCCCGCTGATAGTAAACAGTATTGGCATTCCATTCATTTCACATATAAGAAACTCGTTCAGTAATCTTCTTTCAAACAGCACATTACACACACACATAAAACACACATTCAATGTAACACCTACGCCGTAGGCTTTGCTATGCACCAGCTCATTACCAGGAGAAACAGCAATGCCGTCGCTACACGAGGCTTTAATAATGAAGCCGCTGGCTTTTGCACGAAGAAAGAAAAACAAGGAGGCAACAATGGGAACTCTTGCTGCCGCAGGAAATAACAACTGATTTAAGGAATACATGTATTCATTCATTAGAAAGCAAGCAAGGTCCTCTGCTCATCCAAGTCGACCACATGAGCCTCTCCATCACAGTGAACGTTGCCGCCGCTACTCGAAGAGTCCGCACTCATTCGTCAGGGGCGGTCACAACACAGCATCGCGTTACACCAAGATGGACATCGCTAGCATAGCGGCTTGGTAAATACATTTTCCACCAAGGTCTGCCTTCCCCTTACGTGTTTTATTATAAAAGGACATTACATTCCCCCCCTCCCCCCCATTTAATTGCTTCCCATCTAAACAATAGACCGCAGGCGGTGGAGATGACATTTACTCCTGCGCCGTCATTTACCACGTGGCCTTCGTGAGACCTCTCAGGGCCACTGAAGCGTTACGTAATGCCAAGAAAATAATGAACGAAGAAATTGCACAAATGAGGATACTGTTTGTTGGAATTTGTAATCGGAAGGTTGCTAGTTTTAATCCGATTTGGAAACCGACTCAGTCCATCATACTAGCGGCGTCGATAAAATAAGTACCACTTTGTGGAGAAGTCAACAGTGGTTGTCCTATGGATAGACCCACGCTTGCCAGGAGGATTGTGGAATTTCGACCACTACTTCAGGGCTGTGAACATTGAGATGAGCATTACCTGAATGCTTCTTTCAGTGGGAAACCATTTTTTTACAAAAGCTTTACATCCAGAATGCTCCCCAAACGAGTGGTAAAATTATCTCCAAAAAACTGTGAATCGTGTGTACATTTTACAGAGATAATACCACTTCACTTTGTGGTTGAAACGAAGAATTTTAATGTTGCGTGCGTCATGTGGATTATAATTATTGCAACGTTAATTTGTATTTTGTTTCAAATGTTTCAATATTTAGTCATTTGTATGCGTCAAACCAATTTAAACGTACGTTTTGGACATGCGAGCAAGGCTCAGTCTGTGAAAGTGAAGAAACAATCGGCAGAGAGACAATTCGGGTGGGGTGGGGAGATATTCTCCCTGGGCCTCTCACAAAAGAGGCCCGCCCCCCGCTCCTCCCAGAACAAGCCCTGCTTTATTTTGTCACTGATGATCAAGGGAGGCCCTCAACCTGGGATTGCAGGAACGTGTGTGCGGCCCTTGGCAGGCGACCCGTACCAACCCAGTTTGCTCAGACAACAAATGACCTCAATACAATGGCCCACGTGGTTGATAGAGCCCTCTTAGAAATCAGCGCATACGACCGTATGGCCACACGGCACACACCACTGCACGATCACAACCTAGTGAGTGCGTTGGACTAATGTCCCCTGTCTTTCATCACTGACACCTAATCGCATTGATGTAACTCAAGCTGAGCACTGATGCTGCCTCAACTGAAATTGACGCGGTTAGAATATTCATCCGATGGTAAAGATTTACGCCATCAACTCCACCTCCCTGTTCCCTACGAGGCTCACGCTCGAGAGTAAAAGGTAAAGGGGCATCCCTGCAATGTCTTGCTCGTGCCACCGGCAGCTGAAGGGCCTCTCCACTGTAATAAGCTCGACAGGAGATCCCGAGAGGCTATGTGGCCTCCTCTTCCAGCTGTCTTGGATTAGGTGAAAGTACCCCAACTTTACCCCCCCCCCCCCCACTGATAAGACTGTCACAGGTGGACAGCGGTGGGGCGGAGGGGTTTGAGAAACGTTTTCATTGTCTTACCTGGCACGCCGGGAGATCCAAGCGTCTACCTCTGGATTGCAAGTCCGGCGTGCTCACCATTACACGATGGCAACGCCACTCATATAACCCTTTTAATACATCTTTTTTCACTAAGGCGCAACGCATATACATAAATAAAACGCAAGAGGCAAAACAATTACGAAATATCCAACGTACTCACTATAACTGCACTGGGTGGAAAATCACGCTCGGAATTGCATTCATTACCGCTAAGTGCACAATGTATACATAAGTACAGGATGTGATTCTATGGTTATTTTATTCGTTAAAAACTCAGATGAGAGAAAGAACGTCCGTGAGAGGGGGGTGGGAGAGCTCTAATTGTCCTGAATCAAACGAATGCGGACGCTAAGAGGAGTGGGGTGCTGTGTGGATTAGCTGGCTCAACAGCGAGTGGTGGGGCGCCATGGGCTAGAAGGAACACGGTCTTCGGCCGGGTTGCCAATCTGCGGATTTGTGCCTTTTCTATTGATGGCCCATGGCTCAAGGTGATGTCTCATCAATAAAATTCTTTTATACAGTCTGAGCTCAAGCTCTCAGGGGCCTGCATTCTCCATGGGAGCTGAAGAGCGAGGAAACGGAGGGTCCATTAAATTAAACCGGAGTGAGCGTACCATTTTCTACGCCATCATCGTCGGCAATCTGGCATATTTGTATTCATGCTCGTAACCTGCATTTAAAAAACATTTAACACTGCATTAGCGTGGATGAGCCACAGTGCTGAAGAAGCCACCGGGGTAGAGGTTCAGACACAGACATGTCCAAGCTCAGGAAGGCAAAATGTGCCAGTAGAATCCTAAACGCAAAACGACCGCGCACAGTTTAAACAGGGAAATACATTGTGCGTGATTTACACAACGATGGCCTGACGGCCGAGATTGTGGGCGAGGCTCAGATATGTCCGATTTGGTGAATATGCGCATGGGATGCGCCGTTACATGAATCACTACTCTGAGATTCCAAACGAGCAGCTGCTAAATGACCAAAATGCACAATTATTATGTCGGTTGACACTCCATACAATGGATCTTGGACTCCCACACACTCTGCATCATGTATATCTAATTTTATATATATAGAATACAACACCTTTTTAACTACAAGGTCACTGGGAGATGGGAGGCAGATATACGGAAGGACCTTTGAATGTCTTTCATGGGTTCAGATGGATACACATATTATATCCACATGACAAGCAATCACATCAAAGATAACGTAACACATCACTTTATTTTCTAAATTAGATTTCTACCTTTCAGTCAACAAACATCTGGAGAAATCTTTAGAAATGGAAATGCAATACCATTGGATTTCTTATTTGACCTCATTTGCTGGAAGATTACAATTCAGCAACGTGTTTCTCGAGTGTGGGATTGTGTCGGTGTGTACTTTCATCTGCACGTTTTGTCAAAAAATAATGAAAATCATGAAACTAAGATTTTTTTACAAAAATCTATCATTGCTGAGAACAGACCCAAAGTTGCAAAAGATTAAGCGGCCAGCCACAAACAGCACGATTGAAAAGCGTAATAGATCAGAGTTAACATGAATGAGAACGACCACTTATTCTTGATGGTAATTACTCAAGTTGGACTGTGCTGCGCTGGTGGGCACGGGAAGACCCTCACAGTTAAATCATCAGTGAGACGTGATGGCGACATTTTTAGATGTGCTTGCTTCAGCCGAAGCCTCCGAGGGACTAATTTTATCAGCGCGATCATGCTTTAAAAAAAATTGCGCACGGCACGTGCGTTACCAGGATATAGTTAGAAGCTAATGTTATTTCTTTACGCTCAATTAAGAACTGATTGCGATGGGAATTTTTTCTCCCAGACTGCAGCTGCGGCGTAATGAACGCAATCCAATAGGACGACAGGACAGCGATGGTGGATGCCAGTGTGCGGCGGCGGTGGCGGGTCAAAGCCTCGTCGCCCGTCCTCCGCTTCGGCGGATTTCCAGAGGGCCAAACGAGTTCTGCCGGCCACGCTAAAAATAAGCGGCTGCTTAAACAGATGAGCTGTGAGAAGGGCGGAGGGCAGCGGAGGTGGCAGGTTTATAATAAATACCATATTTCACCTATACTGGCATTTGCACATGCGCCGAGTGACTTTGAATGATTGTTTTGGGCAAGCGGCGGCGCAGAGTGTTTACAGAATATGCCTGCCTTGGACTCAGCCCTGTGCTTTCTGTTACGCATTTACAATGCATTATGAAGAGTAAAGACAGTGAATGCATTTACATTGTGAAATTAAGGGTCATCAGTAAACATAAATTGGGTACTGTTATATCTACCGTGTGTTTACGTGCCATGCTTGTGCCTGTGTGTGGCTAATTCGTTTATTATGCACATTTGTTTTTTATACCCTTTGACTTAAATAAATGTTTGATAAATAAAAACGTATATACACAATCAGGTTACTTAAAGACGATACACAGCTTAGCAACAATCAAATGCGGAGATGAATACAATTCCTGTCTCACTGCTTGAAAAGCTTTGCTCGTTAATTGCTCGAATGGCAACGCATTTGACGTAGATTTCGAGGAATTAGCGCCACGTCGGAATCCGTACTGAAGTCGTCAGGGGATTAAATTAATCAAAAATGTCAACTAAACTAACTCCCCCCCCACACCAATTTTACATCCGCGTGAAAAATGAGAGCTGTCGTTCACACTGGGGGGTTTCTGGGAAGTGAATGGCCGTGGTGGTGGTGGTGGTGAGACTGCCAAGGTTCCCAGCAAATGCCACCTCCTCCAGAGGGGGACGGTCAGAGCCCATGGAGCTCTCGTGAGGGGAGGAGACCGAGTTCCCCGTGTAACGGAAATGCAGAATTGCCTCTAATTCCCGCCGTTTGGGTGCAAACGGCAAGCATATCAGAAGTCAAGAGATATCGAGTGTTATTTTCACAGCACTGTATTCTTGGGCTTCGAATCTTTCGTGGTTCCCATTGCACGTCATGTAATGTAACTTGTCTTGTCTAATGAGCTGGACGTTATTACAGGAAATCCCTCTCAGAAGCAGAAAGTAAAGCCACAGCCCTGCAAGTTCTTGCTCACGCCACTGCTGGAGGAAGGGCTTCCATTCGAGGGAGCGCTAGACAGCCTCTCTAAGGGAGGATTTGGCCTACTTCTCCACTCTGGCCAGACATATTTGGCAGAGGTGGGAGTACACACTCCGTACCCCACCACAAACAAGCTGCCGGCCGACTAACTGTGGTGTTACCCATTCATACCATAATTCGACATCATCGAAATGTTCCATCAAAAGTCTGAAAAGCTGCAGGTTGACTTTTTTTTTTATCAGCCAGCCATTCCAGCCGTTGCATGAGTGAAGTCGCACATGAGGCCTAGCCGGGGGTTGTGCTACATTTTCCCGAAGGTTGCAAATGAGGGGAATGTCTTTCCTTCATGGTCGAGTGCTACGAGTGGAAAGGCATCGACATGGACAATTACACACAAGTGGGGTCATCGCAGAATGAAGGAACCCATGATGGTGTACAGTCTGAAACCTCGCATCCACAACCGAGCACGGAGACTCATCAAAGACCGACTTGATTACGTGGACACAGATGCGCACACCACTCCCCCCCCCCCCGCTAATGTGGATGCGAATTCCCGGCGAGTATTCTATGCGAGCCCATGTGTGTGCTTTTCATGCGAGCGGAGACATTGCTGGCTAATGGATACCCTTCATGCACGGACAGATTTGCAGCTCCAAATTGATGTGCAGTCAGCAAGCGCCCGTGCGGCTCACAGTCTCTTGCTATGATTGGGTGGGTGTGGAAACGCCAATTGTCTTTGTTCTGTACAAGTGTCAATTAAACGGGATGCTCAATGCTAATTTATGTGATCGACGTGTCAACAAGAGAAAGGGATGTTCACTGTATTGCGGAGTTTCCCATCTGCTGGGCTGTCGGCGTGAATTTCGGTCAACGCGATTTCTCAGAAACAAAGCGAGCGATGTCGAGTAAATTTTTACCGTTCCCGCAATCACCGGCTCCATCCTGTGACCTCGCAAGAGATGCGCCGCCACGCTGCCATCGCGGAAATTTCATGTTCGATGTAAAGAAAAACAAAAAACTTTAATATGATGATCAAAGGAAACCGCAAAGACCACACCTTCTGCATGACTTAGCATGGGAAAATGTGCAAAATATGCAGTGCCGTGTGAAAAACAAAAGACCAATTTTTTATCCTTCACGCTCCAGCAGCACGCAAAACCTGATACATTTGTTCCGCAGCTGAAACCTGGGTGAGTTTTCAATTTACAAGCGGCATTTATTCACATCAGTCTGAGCGGCGCGTAGAAAAATGTCGGCGTGCACAATTAAACACGATTGCCTTCACAAAATAATAGTTCTGACCGACGAATAGTTCATGCTGCGTTCACGTTGGCAAACGTGAAGGCGATTCCCTTTTTCCGTCGATCTTTCTCCCCAAAAGAAGCGTGCCAATAGAACGTCATTAGGGGGCAGGCGGCGATCTTCCCCATCGCCGCATCCTGAGAGAGTGCCGTGTCCGCGTGTTATCTCCCCGTTGCCGTATCTGCATCGCACTCTCGTGCAAATGACCTTCCTTGGCTCCTGTCTCTGGAGATGCAATCTGATTAGACGACGGTGCCCTCAGGTGCCCCCGTGGGGCCCGCGGCTCTCCAGCGATCTGGACGAGGAGCGGCCTCGCGGTGCGCGCAACACAAACTCGGGCCACGCCGCCGAAACGTGGCGGTGCATCCTCGGGAAACGCATGAGATGCAGGCGACACGTCGGTTGAAACTCCGTAATTCCAACACCGTGGCGCCACATTGCCACCTCGCCTGTGCACGTTGCCAGTCTGGTTAGGCGCAACTTATGAACGTGCGAGTGATATCGCACACCCTGGCTGCTATTGATTATTTCTAACACGACCGAGACTCTTTCTACTTTCAAGGAAGCTAATGCCTGTTAAAAAAAATAATCCAGACGTTCTGATTTTCTTCAACCCCCAACCTTTAGATTTTTTTGCTCTCACCCCCGCCCCTTTTCTGGAACGTGTGCGATTTAATGAGCACTTCTAAAGGCTAACAAGAGCTGGTCCACAGTTAGGTGCCAAATCCCATGGGACGGGGAAGGAAATTTTTTTAAATCACAGCTGCGCAAGCGTACCCAAGCAGATCCACACATGCTGACAGGAATGACAGCTTCTTAGTTTGAATGGGCAAGGCACAACGGCAACACGAGGCAACTCTCTAGAGCCCTCCCTCAGGTTTTTCCCCACCATCATGCAATGAAAGAGTAAAAATGTAAAAAAATTCAAATAGGTTACGCAAGACATAACCCGAATGAGCGATCGTAAATAACAATCACTGCACATCCAATCAGATTTGTTTTCGTTGCAGGACACGATGAGATAACGTTGCTGTGCCTTTTTTTAATAACGTCAATTGCGCTGTCATCTGTCATTATAATTTAAACAGCTCAACGTAAGCACAGATTATAACAATACTTTCAATGCCAGGATAAAAAAAATGACATTTCATGTTTAAGTTGCGCGACTATATTTTGACAACTGTCATTGAAACGAAACCGCTGGTGTCTATGATGTGCCCTTGATGTTGATGACAAATAGGCGAGCAGCGGTGATAACCAAGCAAAGGATGGTAACGATGTTTTGTTCCCTCTTTATGGGATGTGAACGTGGGGGCTTACGTTTCACATCGCAGCGAACACCAGCTGTATCAACCATTCCGCCAGCATCTCAGGGTTCAGCGGACCCATCGGGTTTTTACAACACAAAACTGTGGCTGAATTTGTACCTCGGCCATGAAAAAGAGTTCTGTAGCATAGTGGGCCGTACCTGGTACAATACAAATGTTTTTTTTCTCCCAAAAATTATTCCAACCGTGCCCCCAAATGACCAGCGACATTGCGGCTCGCAAACACTAACAGACGAGGCCATAGCCAAATAAGACAGTGGCCTTTTTCTCTCTCTCTTTTATTTCCATTATTTATGAACGCCACAAAGGCATCCACCCGGCTATTAAAAGCGTGCGGCCAATTTATTAAATGGGCTTTCGCAATCGTACCTTTTATTGAAAAGGTGGAAATGGTCGGCCATCACAGTATTTCAGTGGCAAAAGATGTCACGTTACGTTCGAGGGCTCTGAAAAAATCATCTCAACAAAACACACCAGCTTTGTTAGCACTTTTGGATCCCGAGTTGGATGCTCGTCAAATGCATGAAGCACATAAGAGCTTGCCCCACGTTCAGCTGATGCCCTGTACCAAGGCAATAAATACTGTGTTATAAACCTAATCTAATCAGTGGAGTGATTACATTAGATTGCCAAATGCCACACTCAGGAGTGCAGCAACACCTCTGCCTGCCTTTCATTGCAAGGATGAAGAATAGGGGCTTTCCCTTTCGTGCTCCTTGCGATAGAGTATGAACACTTAGCTGGAAGTGGTTTCAATTTTTTTCATAATTGAAATATATAAGATTACATCAGGAATTAATCAAGCTTTAATGCAATCCTATTTTGTAAATTATGTTTGATGCACGTTATTAATTTGCAGGTGCAGATGCGTGCCAATCCTCACCAGCGTGAACTATTCTCCCGTGCCATTTTCTGTAACTTTTTTTTTTTTGGGGGGGGGGATTTGTTCTGCTATGCACAGATTGTTCTGAATATTTTCTCAATATCAACCACGAAGGCAATTTCATTAATTCAAATACGTCATCTGGATAATGCCTTGAGATGGAACATCTCGTGTGCAACGGTGACCAGTCTGGGTCTGGTGAGGCTTATGTAATTTCAGGAGTGAGCTATCGCCACTTTATCATTAATAATAATAACACTGCAGTTGTTTGTTATTGTCCCTTCACTTGTCCGCCCACGTTGCTTCCCGTGTGCCTCGCTCGGTCGGGGAGGTTTGGAGGGGGGCACGAGGAGAGAGTCCCCCTAGAGAGGTGGCCGCGTCCTTCATGGTGACAGCGCGAATCAGTATCGACGCGCGAGGATGTGCCGCCCCGCGCGTCGCGGCGCACCATCGCCACGGTCTACGCACGGCGGTGGCGTGCCCCTCGCTCACGCGCCCCTCGCTCACGCGCCCCGCGCGCGCGCCAGCGTCCACGAGCAGTGTCCCCTGCGGGGTGTGGGGGGTGTGGTTGATATCGCGCCGTTCGGAAAATAAAATAAAGCCTAACCGAGAAGAGAAATTAGTTTAATCAGTGGAGTTAGCACGAGTGTCATATTTACCGTAGCGTCACAACTTACGATTCATTACGCTAATTTTACAGACTTCAACAACAAGCGCCGGAGTAGGCACGCACAAGAGGTTTTAAAAGAAAATGTTAATAAAAGTTAATGGACTGGTTTATTACACTGCCATAATTTAATGTAAGCATCACTATTTTTCACACGCATGGTACAAAAAAATGACAGGGGTAACTGTTTACATAAAATACGTGATAAAAAAAAACTATTAGCTAAAAAAATTGCCTCTTTTTCACTGCAATGAAAAACTGGTGATTTTGTTGGATTACGAAATAAAACTCTCCGTGCAAAATGTATGATTGCCTTTGTGTATATATATACTTATTAATTTCGTCTTCGGGATTTAATTCGGGATGAACACTTCCTAAAGTTATCGAAAGGTGCCAAGGGGCAGTCCTTTTCCGGATGTATTCTGGCCGCATCGCACTCGGCAAGACAGAGCCATCTGTCAGCTCACAGCCCGGCACTGGAGTCTCGAGAAAAACATCACAGGAGCAGCGAATAAAAAAAATCTCGGACGGATCGCGAAACACGGACCGCGTTAACGTGGAATGCGGAACATGGAACGCTCACCAATCGACGCACAAAGAGCAGCAGCAGAAAAACCACAGGGTAGGAATGACGACTGGGAGAGCAACAGGTGCAATCACAGTGGCCGTGCCAGCAATATGCTGTATGGCAGCCGTCCCAAATGTGTTGCTGTATGGGTAATTGTCTGCCGTTAATGTACGTACAATAGCACCTAACACAATGATTTGGCGCTTGAAAGCCTCCGACCCAAAAATCAGAGCACTAAATCCTGTAATGTTCACCGACAGAGACTGCAGCTGAAATAAACAAAAAATGGCTTAAAAAAAAACCCGACGTTATCCATTGCGACATCTGTGCCGCGTATCGGCCACAAACAAGCGAGCAACGCGCAAGCCCCCCCCCCCCCCCCTTTTTTCCCTTTATCTTCATAAACAGAGGCCGGTCACAATATCCCGCGTACATCTCTCCATCGTGAGAAAAACACGTTGTACCAATGGACATTCACCTGCTTATAAATAATGAATCGACCGACTAAAAATAGTCCCCAGAGGGCACAAGGGGCACCGCATGCCAGACGTGACTCTACATTTTCTTCAACCGTAAAATGTTTTTTTTTGTTTACACACAACGTAACTACCCGAGGCAATGATGGGTAGAACCGTGTGTGCTTGCTGATGAATTCCATGAGAGTAAGGACGTTTGTGGGTGAGAACACAAGAAACCGGGACAGAGTATTGCATGCAAGTGACCTCGATCACCAAAGCGAGAAATGAAAAAGCAAAAGTGAAAATAGATTCCAGCAATGAAACCGATAGGACCGGTCTGGCCTGCTCGTCACTTCTCAACACCGCACACCCACCGCTCACTAAATCCCCACATTCGCAGCCCTTCCCCTCTGGAAAGCACGGCCCTTTGGACGCAGCACTATTTATACCAAGGCCTCTTGGATGCCAGGAAATATGTTTGATGCTACAAACTTTTGACATGTGTGTACTTCCCTTGCTTGAACCCTGCAGGTCCACCACCGGTCAAAGGGCAGATGGAACCAACTCTACTGAAAGGCCTTCCATAAATAACTACGACTACTGATTCCCTTTTTGACCATCGCTTCATAAATACAAACCCGGCTCTGCTCCTTCACCCATGATCGCCTGTGCAAGACTCCGAGGTTTCTCCGCTTATCCGTGGGGTTGGGGCGACCGCAGGATTTGCTGAGAGTTGAGGCCGCCACTGAATGTTGGACGGCGTGTCACACGTGGAGGTGCCTGCTTGTTGCATCATGCACCGGCGACATTTCATCGGGTAACCACCAGGGCACAGCCTCATTTCTCTTAACCTCGCTTCAGAACGAGAATGCTTATTGATGATCAACGACGATTACGATGATGTTAATGAAGATGGAAACTATGTTGATGATGATGATGATGATGTTGATAGTGATTACGATGACAACAACGATGATGATGATCATGCCAATACATCACTCGTCTGCAATAGCTTGGGTCATCTGCTCAATGGCAAAGATGGCATTTGATGAGTACAATTGTTGAAGATAACGAGTGGCGGACACTATTACGGTCTGGTTGCCCACCTGGTGCCCTTCGTGAGCACGCGAGAGCAGGTTTGGCTGGAGGCGCCGCCGATTGCCCTGCCGGGAGTACCGAGGAGCGGGCAACGCTGGGCGGACACGTCCGCCGCTCGCCCTGGGGGGCGCCGGTTGGGCGGGGGGCAACGCTTAGCGTCGATTTCATGTGCACCTCTGAGACAACTCGCCCACAGCACGGGCAGATGGCAACTCCTCTCCATTTGCTTTCCTATCGTTCTGAATGCACCCCGCTCTGCGCTTCCTTTCGTCGGTAGGCTGTGTTTTCCTTACATCGGAAGATGGCCCGGATAGCGTGTGCGCTCATCACGACGCTACAGAAGCAATGCAAGCCCCAGCCTTGGGTCCCGATAGGAGTGCTCATCAGTTTGTGGGCTGCGTTGCCAGGCACTGGTTAGCAAGGCTATTTACATGCAAATTATCCCTGATGTCGTATGATTGTGAATTAACCTCGTCACCTGTCAACAGCTGCATACCACCCTTTTGTGCTAGACAATGACACATCGCGCATATCATCGCTGTAGCATATAGCAATCAAACAGCTGGGATGCTCAGAACATCAACACAGATGCTCGGCTATCACGATTGAGCAATGAGTCGACGCCAACATTGACGACAGGAATTGATATTTTTTCCCATCTCTCAAATACATTGTCGATATCGTTCTGTGTCCATTGTTCAAAATATTAGGGAGATCGCATTTTATAACTGGAAAAATCAATAGTAAAACACAACACGGTTCTGAATTTTAACATGAAATTAATTTGTTATCATTTGAACAGGGATTTATATGTTAAAATGAAAAAATTAAATGAGAAATTTTCCATTTAAGTAGGCGAGATATATTGTGGCATTAACACAATTAAATTCACACCACTACATACAGCTATCTACACAAACATAGTTACGTTTATGTATGGTACAAATAATAATATACATTTAATATAAACATATAGGTATGCACACAAAAATTAATATAGCATTACCAATACAATATTACAATTTTTAAGCGAAAATACTTTTAAACCAAAAAATGCTATGTGGCAAGAAAAAAATAAACCGACGAGAAAAAAACCCACCCATTAAAATCCACACGGCAAATGTGAACTTACGGAGTGGACAGGGTTTGCGTGACGGAGCGAGCCACACCAGTTGCTACAAGAAAGCCCCCTCGTCCAAGACCACATAAACAAATCTCTCCGTGCAGACGGCAGCGGCGCAGTCGTCGCCGCTGCCGCCGCGTTACCTTGCGATGTCGTTTTCTGTGCCTCGGGTTGGTGGCCGATTTTTGGGCGGTTTTTGGCGTCTCCTCGCTCATAGTTATAGCCGCACCAGCAGCAGCCGTATCCGAAACGAAGGAGAGCCACGCAGGGAAGGCAAGCGAAAAGGGAGGCGAGGAGAAGACGGGCGGGCGGGTGGATGGGCGGGGAGAGGGAGGGGAGGGAGATAACGAGAGATCGAGGAGCGTGGACTGCAGCAGCAGCGAGCGGGCTCCTGTGCGTTTGTGTGTGGCGGCGAGCGAGCGAGAGGCGCGGACGGGTGGGCTGGGTGCACTCTCCTGCTCCCTCCCCCCCTCCCTCCTCTCCCACTCTCTCTCTCCTCCTCCTCGATCCCTTTCCCTCTCCGAGCTGTCAAGTCGAGGGAAGAACCGCCCAGCTTGCGTCCCGTGAAATGACGTCACGGCGAGACACACAAAAACACACATGCACTCTCCCTTGAGAATTGTGCCAAGCCCGTTCTCGTCACCCCGTGTGTACGTGTGTCTTTTCCTTGTGCGCGCCTGTGTGCGAGTTGCTTGGCCATGTGAAACATATTGACATTGAATTTACACATGCGTCTTAGAGGCAAATCGGCAGCCGAGTGACCAAATGTTGCTAAATTATTTTAAATATATGTACCCGACAGTGGTTCATTCGTTAATATTTAGCTGTTTAATTGTCAAAGTGATTTCCAGTTCAAGTGAGCATTAAGGCAGCGATCCTCTCCTGTTTACATCCTTGAGTCAGTGGAGGAAATTACACATTCGTATGACGGAGGCGAGTTTGCCCATAGGACAACCACCATTGTCCTCCACACAAAATGGTACTAGTGTTATCGACCCAGAAGAGATGATGGGTTGAGCCAACCCGTAACCACGATTTTAATTCACAGCCTTCCATTTGCGAGCTGCTCGCTTAGCAAACTGAGCCACCTTGGCTGGCTTTTGTCTTCTGAGAACGGTGAGGAAAATCTACCACGGGATAAACAGAATAATTAACTTCATCCGATTGAAATGAATGTGTTTGTTATTAAGGTTGTGCATGTGCAATTATAGTTTGTCTAATAAAAATTAAGATGCGGGCGAGGTTTCGAGATGAAAACAAACGGCTGGATGAAGTCACCGTGTATGCACTAACTCTGACGAATGCATACAAAACGCAAGCGGAATTCACGTGGGTATTGTATAATGAGAGGGCTGCCTCTAATACTGATACATTTTGTCAAGCAAATGGAAGATTGGTTGAAGTATCGTTAAATGTCATGTCAGCATGTCCTCGGAACACCAACTGAATAGTCTAGAAGTGTTCAGCGTTTTTAGGACAAGTCTTGCGAGTATCGATATAAACTATTATTATTTATGCTGCATTTGAAGAGTATTCTTTTCTTAAGAGCACTCTCATGGTTGGGGAAAGAGAACACACTGTAGGAATCCATGTAATTTTACTTATTCGTGCATTCATTCGTTTGTTTACTTGCACTGAAAAACATCGACTGAGCACACTGTGCCAAGATCGAGCGATGCGAACCAGCGGCACTTGCCACGACATGAAACCACGCTCGGAAGTAAAACCGCAACGTTTCACGAAGCTTAATGCCTCGTCGCGCCGCGGAATGTACACACAATGAATTATATAAAGCGCCGTGAGGCCCTCTTCTTCGCGTCGACATTTAATACGGCCATGACATCATTTGTGCCTCAAGCCACCTCCGAGTTTGCGCACGCGCCTGGTCGTACGGCCGAGGGCCTGCGAACTGTTGATCGTTCACCCCGGGGCCGGGAGCGCGCGCGCCTTCTCGGGACCACGTGGACACGGCGTGAGTTATGGGCACTTTGGGAGTGACCCCCAGAGAGCAGCAACGACACTGAGGCGTGGAGCGGTGCACTGCATCTGTAAGTCAATAGCGCGCCCGTGCCCAGGGGATTCATACACACCCACTTTAATCATGTGACATCTGGATTAGCTGACCCTATGTTGCTCAGCACTGCCCCCTCCAAGGCCAGAACCCCTTCCGCCCCTGCCGACTCACCCGGGCGCTATTATTTTGTCTCCGTCACCCCCCCACCCACCTCCGCCTTGTGCCACCGCATTAACCGCCGATACCGGACCCTCTGACTCGGTGTAGAGCCCGCAGCTGCAGTCTCCGAGCCCTAAACGCGTTACGTCCACGGCACTCGGCCCAACCTTTCCCACCACCTCCTCAATCTTCCGTCTCCAATTTTCTCACAAGACCCCCGACGGCAGATCGCCCTTGCGCGCACAAATGCGGGAAACTCAAACCGCCCCACAGGCGCTTGCCTGCCTCATGTGAACGCCTGCCATGCTCCTGACCATCGAGCAAAAGACGGTGACCGCATTGCGCACCTTCAGATGCGCTGCTGCAGCTGACCGGAACGCTCTTCCTTCCTATATTAGGACGCCACTGGAGCTCTGTACTTGTAAATCATCCAGATTGAAAACTAATTTCTTTACATCTGATTTTTGGTGTTTAGTTTGTTGTCCTTCCCCCGCACCTGTGATTAGCACGGTTGGCTATGTACAGTGCGAAAGAAGTTCAAGATACATAGATACTCACGGCCTTCAACGTTGCACTGTGGCCCATTCACTCTCTGGCTGTGCGTGCCGAGCTGGAGACTAAAATTGAAGGGCAACGTTAAATCTGCGCCGTGATTTTGCAAAAAAATAAATCGAATTGCCGTAAGATTTGTCAAAAGTGGCCGTGAAGTGTGCCCCTCTTGCTGTCTAGCTCACTCTTTCTATTTTTGCACCTGGGCTGTGTGGGCACAGTCCAATTGATTGCCGGCATGCCACACCAGCTAGCTGCCAGCCCGAGTGCAAGGTAACTCAGTATTCCCAGTTGGGGCGGCTCATCCACGCTCGCTGGCAGCACAGGCTGATATTGGATAAGAGGCGAGTCGATTAGCGCCGCCACCGCTGCCAGGGTGCTGGGCCCTGTCTGGCTTTACACGGCCGCGCAGGTGGGCAGACGTATGGGCAACTCAGATTAGCGCGGTTGGCTACGCACGGTGCGAAAGAAGCTCAACATACGTACACACAGACGTACGTACAGAGCGATCCGTCGGCCTTCACAGAAACGCACTGCACAGTACACGCGACGCAGCACGGACCGCGCAGAAGGCGCAGCACACTCCGTGAAACGTGCACCGTCTGGCACACACGCGGCACCACACACATGGAGCAGCGTGCAGTACGCAGAACACACCCGGCGCAACGCACAACACGCAGCATGACACACCACAACAACAACCGCCATTCGCCACTAAGTGGCGGTGACGTCACCACTACTCTTGTGCCAGGCCATGTGCACCTTGAGGCCACGTGAAGTGTCGAACGCCCGCCGTCAGGAGGTCACGGGGCAGACCCAGATGCCACGGGTCGACTGACTGAGATGTCCGAGATGACTGGCTGATGCGCCACCTGTGCCCCCTACTGTGCTAACTTGCTGTGCTTTAGCCACCCGGCGCTCCGCTCGTTGTTGTGAGCGTCGCTCCTCCGCCCTCCGTTGTTGTTGGAGGGCGACTGCCTCCAACTGCCCAGTAGCGTCCTTCACGAGCCTCCTCCACTGACGCCGACACACCACACACGCAGCACCACGCAGCACCACACACATCACACACACACCGCACATCACACAGCACCGCTCACATTGCGCATTACGCAGCAGCCGAGATGCACCCTCCACTCCGCCAACCCGCCTTTTCGGTCGAAGCCTCCACTCGACTTTTGCTCAGTAGGGGGGGGGGGGGGCGGCCGTTGTGTGCCACTGATTCTGCTCTGCTACCCCCCCCCCCCCCCATCGTCTGCCCCCACACCCCGCTGTCCGTGCAGATAACTCCCTGGCCCTGTTCAAGCCCAGGCTCAAGACTTTCATTTTTTGCCGCAGAATATCGCCGACCGCCTCAGTCTATAAAACAAACAAGGTCACCGGTGTGGATAGAGTGCTTTGAGATGTCGCAATTAGATGCCGCGCAAATTCACGTTGTATTCTATTGGATTAAGCGCTGCCGAATGCGATGTCACACGTCCCTCCGTGAGGCTCGTGCTACCTTGACCGTGTTGGAGAGAAAACGAATTCTACGCAAAAAAAATGTGTTGATCATTAACGATGCTTCGGCGTGGACATTTGCCAGTGTGTGAGAGTGGCTGCTGCAGTCAGCGTGAAGCAAGCGTGGATGGAACGATTGGGCTGCGTGACATCAATTTAGACGTCATTTTCACCGAAAATGACGTCTAAATTATATGAGTACCTGGTGCGGTGTGTAAAACACTAGGGAGACAAAGGCGGCCGGGCGTGGTGCTGGCCACCCACCCCCTCGTGTGCCATTCCGGCTTTCATAGGTGCTTGCTAACAGCACTTGCCCCAACAGTCTGTTAAAGGCTATAAATCTTTGGGGCCACATGCGCACGGATGGGTGACCATTCGTGTCTAAAGGAACAGGTGCAATAGGTGCTGCTCTCAGTTGAGGGCAATGCGGCAAAATGCGTCGTTAGCTCTCATTCATCAACCCACACTGACCAGTGTGGAGAAGTATGGTCAAACATCCCATCACAGCCGGCAAGGAGTTGGGAGATCCTTGTTGTTTAGTTTGTTGTCCTTCCCCCCCGCTCCTTCGATGAGCGTGCCTGGCTACATACGGTGCGAAAGAAGCTTAACATACGTACGTACATACATGCAGCAGTCGACTGCCAAAATGGGCTGTACATATATGCATGTTTTTATTCTTTATTTGTTTTGTTAAGTTCAGCAGGAAGGGCCGGATACGCTGATGGGCTCTATGTCATGGGGGTCCTGCGACGACGGTGCCGGTGTGAGACTCTTGGTTCTCGTAGGGGTGGGGATTGGGATTGCGATTTATTTTATTTTGCGAGATGCTGCAGAACAAGGCTTTGGGAGTTTAGTTTTGTACATTTTTAAGAGTGCCAAAATTCAGTTTGTTTTCCACGATGTAAAAAGTGAAAAAAACAATCGTATTGCAGAATTTTTGCAGCAATTTCTAAATATGCGGTTTGTTTAAATGTTGTTTTACATCTTCCCAGTTTTCTTCTTTCTTTTTAACAAAATAAAAAGGTTATCCATCTTAACTCCTTTCATTAATTATGCAACTTTGCATAATCAACACGACAAATCCTGGTAACAAACATGGGGTTAAATCTTGACTTCAAGCTTTTGTGACTGCAGGAATTCATATTTTTGGGTCTTTCGGTAAAGTCACGTAGATAGGTTCAAAGAAAATAACAAAAAATAACAAAACACTACAACGTTTCGATCGCCACACAAGTGGTCAGTTTTCAGGAAGACGACCGCTTGTGTTTCGATCGAAAGGTCGTAGTATATATACATTTTTTTATTTGAACGTATCTACGTGACTTTACCGAAAGACCCAAGAATATAAACATTGGGTTACAAAGGTCGCGATACAAATGGCGAGTATCGGCACATGCTTTACATGTAAATAAGTAAGAACATTTGATATTGCGCACTCTTATGAGTCCAGTGCATCACGAATGCGCATTCAGGAATGGCGAACCGGTCAAAGATTTAACCGGTCAGAAGATTTTACTGCGACGGATGAGCAAAATGTCTCCTGGGAATCAACGTAACTTTTGAGCAATAACTAACGGACACGGAACCACTCTGCCGAAACGCCGTGTCCCCAGCATCCATTTGTCTGACTTTCCACTGCCGTTTCCTCTGGCTCCAATCAATAGACCCATCAAATAAAGAAATCCGTTTGCGCCAACGGGGATGGTGACCACGTAATGCGGCGCATGCCCACAGACACGCAGGCACACCGTGGGCAAGCCACAGCAGCAGCAGCATTTGCTGCAAATCCTCAGAAAGAAATGCTAAAAAGGTGTTAAACGGCAATGATTTCATTTTCACGATATTTTTTTTTTACTCGCTGCGATCACTGACAATACCACGTTTATGTGCGCGTGTGTTCGGGGCCCTCTTTGAGATGATTTGCATGAAGCATCCACTGTTTAGGGGCTGAGCAAACCACGGAGGTTGTTCCCAAGAGTGTTCACACCCAGGGCTGCCTGCCTGCACCGATAAATGAGCCGTTTCCTCTGGCACAGTTTGTGATGCGACTTCATTTCTCCAGTGATATCCGACCGAGCGCACGGGACCTTCACAACGTTTCACCAAGCATTGCCCCCCGTGATCCCTGCCCACGAATTGCAACACACACACACGTATGTTGTGATTCACAATTAATTTTTGGATCAAATCGCGTGATTAAAATGTGTGTCGTACACCTTCAAGATGTCACGGGAACAAACATGCTGGTTCATTATTACTGCTGCAGCACGCCGTTAATGTTGGAGAGCGATGCACACGTTTTATAAATTGGGCACGACGTTTCAACTGGTTGTTATAGACAGCATCATCAGACAGTTGCCAGAACAATTCTGGCAGATATATTCTGGCCACTGTACGTGTGCTGAAGCGGCAATAAATTGGCACGGTCGTCCATCGCGTGACAACTTGATTCATTGTCCGTGTCGGGTGGAGGAGGGTCTACCACACGTTTTCCCTGTGCTGGTCACTGGAGTTGTTCACCACAGCTGGTCACTGCGGGATCGTGGAATGGGTATAGACAACCGGTTCAGATAACACTCATGCATGACCGGGAATAGAACTCATGTCGCCGGAGCACACGAACCACTGTGCTACCGCTCAACGGTAAACACACACTGAGTGTACGTAGGGTTTCACGAAAGTGCATGACCCACTACTCCATCAACTTTCAAACTTACGACCACACATATTGAATGCAGACTTCAACACAGATCCCCGTGTGGCCTGTACAGACTGACGGGGCAAGTGCTGTTAGCGAGCACCTTCTAAAGTCACCAGGGCATGTAAGGGGGTGGTGGTATGGCCAGCACTACAGCCAGCCACCTTTGTCTCCTCAGTGCTGATGTTTATACACCACACCAGGTACTAAATTAAAGCGGAGTAAACCTAGAGAAGACATGAACTGGCTCAGATGTCACTCATTATTGACGTTAGCCATGGCCGCGAACAAAACCCAGGGCCACTGGGTTTGCAGTGTAGTCCACGAACCACTCCACACACAGCTCCCCCATTGTAATGAACGAATTAACACACACACAAGTATAATACAAATTCGGCGCTATGCAACGATACACTTGTACGTATCAAAATCACCACGCCGCAGACACGGCACCACTACGGCAGAGCAGCTTGCCTCCAGGGGTGAACGTTCCTTTGAAAGGTGGTCAATGACGAGACGAGATATCTGTGTCCCCCCCACCCCCCGTGCGCAACGCACGAGCAGAGTGACAGATCGGCTCGGGCAGCGAGAATTCGGCTCGGGCAGCGAGAATTCGGCTCGGCGGCGTGAGAACGTCGCTTCGTGGGGGGGGGAGGAGGCAGCCACCCACAACGGGGTGCTTCTGCGGCTCAACGCACGCCCTCTGCAGCCGCACGCCCGCAGTCAACGCGGCACCAGGGCTGTGAACGCAGCCCTGGTGCCTAACGCTCCACGCCTCACAGCAACGAGGGCCGGAGTTGCGATTCTCCAACTCGGGCCCCTCTCTGACTGGAGTTTTTGTCAGTTCTCCCCCTGTTGGGCATGGGTTTCCTCTGGCGTTTTCTGCGGATTTCCTCCCCACAGCTAAAATAAAGCATACAATGTAACTGGAATTGCCGAGAAAACAATCACGTTCAAATTACTCAGCTGGGATTACAGTAAATATCCGTTTAACGCGTGGCGTTCACACTGCGCGTTTTCGCTTTCACGCGGTTTTTCTTTTATGGAACGTATTTCTTTTAACGCGCACAGCTCTCGCTATACCACGAGCCTATCGCGTAATGGACTATTCACGATAAAGTCAGTGTAGCGCGTGGCGGACTACTCGCTATAACGCGAGTCTAGCGCGTGACAGATGACTCGCTATAACGCGAGTTTATCGCGTGACGGACTACTCTTCTGAGAGCGTGACGGACTACTCTTCTGAGCGGCGTGGGAGTTGCCAGCTGCTACTGTAGCACTGATGCACGCTGTGTTACACAGCGTGCCTTCATCTTCCTCCTCAGTCTTTGTTCCGGCATCTTTGTTCACACACCATATCTCTCTCACACGCGTTCTATTTAAATAAACGTCACACAAAACATATTAATAGAAATAATATATAGACACAACACATTTTAAAAGAAACAAGTAAACAGTGTACTGCCGAATAAAAACTAAAATCAAATTACCGGTTGGAACGGTACCCCAACCTTTACTGTTTTCCCTCAAGGGAAAACCACTCCCGAATAAACGCAAATTCACTTTACGCGGCAATTTTCAGGTACGCAAACCCCACGTGCAGCAGGGACTCGCTGTACACATGGCAGCAGCATCACCATCGTCTGCGAAAACATGACAGGACCCTCCTGAGAAATCGTCTTGGGACTCGGTAATAATAATAATAATGTACACTATGCTGTTTTTGGGTTGTACCAACACGATGTCCGACAATCCAGTCCATGTACCAAGAACTCGTTCGTAGGTGAAGTCGACTGCCTCTTGTCGATCCGCTACTGCACGAGGGCCCTCCCCGCGCCGTGCGGGGCAGAGCCTTTGTTTCAAACCCAGTCACCACGTTAAGTCCACACTACGTTAAGTATCCATGGCATCTGAGTAGCGCACGGCTATCACAGAAGCTCTCCTTCACACACGAGTGTAGTCTGCTGGTAGGGGGTTCGATGTTTTGCCACGTGGTTATAACCAATTTTAGGAATTTGCTCGTCACGTTCGTGCTTGGCAAACTTGGACCGTGACACCGGCACACGTGACATTTCTGTTTTCCAATCAGGTCAGGGGATCTTTAATGGCCACTGTGAAGCAGACGGCGCGGATTGTCTTTTGGGTGATACAACCAGGGCATTAACCCTGCCCGGCTCGAACCGCGAATCTTTGCAGAAAAGCGCAAAATGTGCTCCCGTAGAGCCGTGCCACCGCATATTTAAAACGTGCCGGTCAGCGAGGGGTTGGTGTAAGGGGCGGGGGGAGGAGCGACCACAACCGGTGGCTGGGAATCAAAACTCAGTTTCACGAGGTTTGCAATGGACCAATCACTGCATCGCCGCTATGCAATATCATGCGCGATCGAAACATACTGATGAGAAACTGGCACGTGATTCAAGCGTACTGTCTGACAGGGAAAGCATGAGCAGATTGAGAGAACTGATAATTAATAACGATCGGAGTGTGCAGACCATTATGGCGATGCATGTCTCACTGGGCCGAGGTTTGCTTTGCAGTAGGAAGATCAAGGTTTGAACTCACTGTATGCTCTGGGTCTCCCTGTGAAAAGCAATTTCGTATCACAAAAGGCTCCCACCCGTAAAAATATACACGCGTGCATTATCTATAAAATTTATCGAGAATTCAGGTTCGGCAAGATTAAACAAAAAAAACGTGCCAAAACTCGTACACTGTGAATATTGCGCACCGAGGTGGGCAATTTCCACACCGCGGTGCCCGGCAACGCGCTCTGCACGCGAGAGGCAGAGCCCCATCCACCCCCCCCCCTCGGCTTGCCACGACGGCGCCACGCGCACACAGGTGCCAGCGGGACTCAGTGCCGCTGGCGTGGGCGGTGAGGTGGCTGCTCCGTGTCAGCGCTCGGTCTGCAAAGGCCGATTCATCTCATCCACACGGGGTTCAACCACCCACACTGCAAGTCACAGCGCTTCTCTGTCCGCGTCTTCCCTCGTGACTTCTCCACCTTGGAATTATCTCCCCCGTTGTCTTTGTTTCCGAGTCTTGCAATGACACTCGATCAATTCAAGGAATGTGTTAAACTCGCGCACGTGATTTGGGGGGGGGGGGGCTGTTTGTCGCTGGCCGCTTGGTGCACGGGGCCCATGCTCAACGGCCGTGATTAACAAAACTAAAAAGTGCGGCAGTGTGTGCCGGCGAGCAAGGGCCGCAGTGCCTGTGGCGTTACGTAATGGTGTTCCCAGGCCATGTGTGCAGTTAAAGGAAGATGCCCACTTGCCAAAAAAGAAAAGTCAGCTTCTGCAAGGAGCGGAATGTGTAATCCCCACTTTATTAAAAGCAACCGCACAATATACTCGACACACCCATCCTAAGACACCCACAACATATCCATTGATGGGTAAAGTGATATTGGAATTCCATGCCTTGCCAATGCTCCTGATGAACACCGGTCAATTCACAGTAAGCGGCATTCCAAATATATTGTCTGCTGGCGCACGTTACGACCTTATGACTGGCACCGACTCGGCTTACAAGCGTAAACCGTGACCGGCACGGCGGACTCTGGCAGGAAGTGACATTAGTGCTTCGAGTCGAGCCAAATCTGGCGGCGGCTACAGCAGCCGCCACCGCGTGTGTCCGAGTGTTGATAGTACATCAACCCCCGGGGCACGTCAAAATCTGATCGAGCCGCCGTGCCTCATTGCAACGGGGCTTTCCCGTTATTAAAACACATTTGCCAATATTAAATGAAACATTGCATTGAAAGTTACGTAAATAAAACATTATGTAAATAAAACACAAGACGGTGCTTTGCTTTCACTGAGCAGGCTTAAAATACTTTGCACATGTGTGGATGTGCTGTTGTTGTATATAACCAAGAAATGAAAAACAAGTTTAAGTGAAGTCCATTGCAAACATGCATGGAGATTGATTTGACAATGAATGCACCAGGTCAGTTTGCCTTTCAAAAAAGCAGAGCTGCAAATGCTTGGGGTAGTGAATCTAAGAAAACCCTGAGATGTTCAAATGAGATATTATGCAAACAAAGATCTCACATGCTTCTCCCAGTAGGGCATCGGCACCATCATTCAATGAGGCACATAGCCTTGATTCCACCGTTATCCAAAACATTATATACTTCAATAACATCACAATAACTGCAACAATGAGAGTTTATCAAATTGTGGATTTACAAACACAAATGCAGCAGTTAAAATGGCTAAACGTGCTTTTTATGTTCATCGGAATGACATGCGTTTTTGTTTTCGGTTCTATTACAGATTCCTATCACAAAGCAATAAGCCGTTTGCCACCGATAAAGACGGTCAATAATGAAACTGTGAAACAGCCATTTGTCCATTCAAGTTCATATGCAAATGTAAACAGTGGCCTTGGCCACAGCCGCCAGTCTTGGCATCGATCAATACAATTGCATTCTTATTTGTTAATCCATGGCCCACGTGCGCCAATGAACTTGTGATTCTTCCACATTTTGACTGTTCTTAGCGATTGCGTTATTGTGGCAGAACTTGGGCTAAGTGTAAAAGTTCGCTTGTTTTTACCCTCTATTTGCCTTGTCGGCGCCACCAGATCTCAACAAATCACTACTCATTAAATAAAAACCAAACGAAGGGTGTTAATGATGGCTTGTTTCGGGTTACGAAAAAAACAAGAACACAAAGGAGACTTGCAACCAACTGGGCCAAGGTCGGTTGATGTTGGATCAAACATTGGTCCATTATCAACCATAATTGGCCAACCATTGCAAGTTTACTGGGGAGATTCTGTCGTGTCAGCAATGTCACTGTGCTTTTTGCCTAATGGCTTGGAAGGTGAAAGTAAATTGCACTATTTCATTCGAAATGTACTGCCCGTTAGATTTGAATAAAGTGGTCAAATAAAAAAAATAGCAAGATTTTTTTATAAACAAATTTTAAATAAAAACCCAGTAAGCATGAGAGTGGCCAATACCCAAAGCGTGAACACCACGGCACCCGCTCCTCTATGCCGCAAGCATTACACGCCTATTGCACCGTCAGCAGCAATAGCGAAATTGAAACGAGAATGAGCTGAGCGAGAGTGAGAGTAACACCAAAGCGAGGAGTAATGCGCTGCGTTTCTTGCATACACTCGACGTAACTTCATTAAAAAAAGCGTTTAAAAATTCAACGGGACAAGCGGTTGTGACGACACCGTCTGCCGTTGCCGCCTGTCAGGTGGCCTGTTGCTGCGGCTTCACAATGGAATTTTCCGTGATGCGATCGACGCCCGGTCGGTCAGGACGCCACTATCATTCGACAAAACTAAATATACGCGCGCGACAGTGGACAATATGACGTTTGTTTTCACCGTAACACAATTGTCACGAATCATCATCAACATCAGCCAGGTTCATTCTACAGCTGGACGAAGGCCACGGCAAAGCCGCTGCCACCTCTCTCCATGCTGCAATGTCAACAATCAATCCAATTAGCTCTCGCGCAGGGATTTATTTCATCGCTGCGTCTCCTTGTCGATCTATAATTGTACGCCAGAAATATGTCTATTGATGCAAAGATGTGGCACAGTAAAAAGAGGACAACTGTTGATTTTAGCTTCAAGTGCATGCGTGGCATGTGACGTGTCACTGATTTGTTCATTACGATAATTTATAACGCTTGCAAAACGTGCGTCGAATCATTAATCGAAGAATCAATTAGATATAACTTATGCAATTAAATGCAAGTGGCACACTCTTACGTTTAAACTTGCTCACAAAGACAGCACAAATGAGAGAACACAGAAGAACCAGGACCCTGACACCCTGACGGTGCTTTTTCTGCAATATTTTGCTGTCTTTTCTTGGATTTTCTGTTTGCACAGAGTCACATAGTCACTTTAAGATGTTTTCTTGTTCATGTTTTTGTTTTTTGTATGTTGCGATTGCACCCGATTCAAGAGCCAAAGGGCTCACAGGGCTATACCAGATAAATGAAACTGAAAACTGAAAAACTGAAACTGCTGTATATTTTTAGTTTGCATGTTCTCCCCATGGTTGCGTGGGTTTTCTCCGAGTACTCGAGTGTTTCCCTTCACATTTAGAAACATGCATTCGCATCATTTGGCTGCTATAAATTTCCACATCAAAAGCCACTTCATTGGGCTATCGTTTGTGGCCAGGTCGCTCCTGAATAAGAGCTACATAGCTCAGTGTGTGCACGTACGTTGAACTCCTTTCGCACCGTACGTAGCCAACAATCACAAGTACGGGGGAAGGACAAACTAAACACAAAAATCAGTTCTAAAGCAACGAGTTTTCAATCTAGATGATTTAAAAGTGCAGTGGGCCTTACCTGGTAAAATAATATAGGGTAGTTCGTTTCACGAGATAAAAACAACTCTGAATGAAATTTACTGCGAGTTAGGGAATTTTATAGAATTGCTGTGAGGGGGGCAGAGGGGTGGGGGTTGGGTGCAGAAGGGGGAGGGGGTGAGGTGGGGGTGGATAGGGGTGAGGGGGGAGGGTCTGATGGGGGGTGAGGGCAGTAGATGGGGGATGAGGGGGGGGATCGTTATAGTCACAGTGCTACCACATCAGCTGGACTCTATGTGTGTTATTGATTTGAATAAGCACTCATGAGTAACGCATCACATACACTGATTAATTATTCACGCGGACACTATTAACATTTTACGAACATTTTCAATGCGCAAATTCTCACTCGGTGGTGATCGCGTCAGGGTAGAGATTTTAACATTCTAAGTTTCAATCTTTTATTCGCTATTGCAGTCTGTTTATTACTGACGTGGAGTATTTATCATCAAATAAAATTCCAAACCAACACTTGCACAGCTGATGTGAATACAAAGGAGACAGGAATTGAGGCTTATCGATACGATGGCCATTTCAACGGTCAAATATATGCGAGGGCTCTTCTCAATATACCCCGCCGGCAAAATCATCTCCAGCTTCAACATCGACCGTCGATCCCTTGCCGATGCCACGAGGCTCGATCTATAGCCGTCGACTCCGGATATCCCACGCACAGCCCCCCACTCGAGTTGTATACCACGCCTCCATGCGGCATCGTTCTCCCGCTAAACCGGACCCAGAATGTCCTCGCACTGCACTCCATTCTAAGATAAACTCTCCCAAATATAAATTGGAGACGGTCACCGCATCGCACGCTTTCAGATGCGCTTCCGCGGCCCTCTGAAACGGTTTCCCTTCCGATATTCGGAAGCCACTGGAGCTATGCACTTTGAAATCTTGATTGAAAACTAATTTCTTAAGAACTGCTTCTTATGTTTAGTTTGTTGTCCTCCCCTGCACCTCCGATTAGCACGGTGGACTACGTACGGTGCTTAACAAGTTCAACATACATACAATTGATCTTTAAAGGGTGTTTTTAAAAATTATAATTAGATGACCCCCTGAGTCAGCATCTCCGGGGCTTGACTGGTGTGCGACACACCGCTCCGGCTTCGTAAATCACCCGAGGACCCCGCGGTTGCATTCGGCGTGGGGCGGCGCGTCCGCGGCGCCGGCCCGGCAGGCGCGCGCGACGTCGCGATTACGCGCACTCACGGACACCCGTCGCTGTCACGCAGAGGCACGCTAACGAGCCACGAGCTGACGGACGGCGCCAATTCATCTTTGGCCGGCGGCATCGTCACGGCAGCGAGGGGCAGTGACGGAGGTGAACTGCGGCAGAGAGCCACGGCGTCGGCTGTTATTTTTGACCTGACGAATCAGAAACCTCGGGTGGGGGTCCCTCCGACTGCACCACGCGTGCAGTCGCGACTGGGAGCAAACACATTCCTGCGGAGGGAGCTGGTAGGAACGTTGGGTTGATTGGTCAATGGCCAGGGTCAACGGCGGCGTGGTGTATTCCGCAAATATGGCTGACTGTGAGGGCGGGCACAAGCCGGCGTGAGTAGGTGAAACGTTGAGTTTTATAAAGGCACCACGGGGTGACCAGTCCCTCCCCACCCAGCCCCACCCCTCCCACCCCCCACCCTCCCCACCCAGCCCTCTCCACCCAGCCCCACCCCTCACATTTTTGGATGCACGACGGACGGACGTAAAAATAATCCCCTGTGGGCTGGTGTAACCAGGAGGTTCATACAAGTAAAAACCTTTTAATCTGTCAAGTTTCTCAAACTGTGACGAAAATGCCATCCACTTTCACGAAGCAGGGGATTAATTAATCTGTACTCTGTGCTGATGGTCGTTTTACATTTTAGCGGGTAAATAGAGTAAACAAGCAAATCATATTTTGGGTGGCAGAATGGTGCATGGGTATCAGTTATTCCTGATAGAAATAAATGCCTGAGATTCATTCCCAAGTCGGGCGCATTTCTGTGCGGCGTTTTTATGCTCTCCCCCTGTTATGCAGAAGGTGAGTGTGTTTTGTGAGCGAGTGTGTGTGAGTGAGTGGGGAGCGGTGGTGCAGCGGTTAGCGCGCTGCGCTACAAACCCGGGAACCCGATTTCAGTTCCCGCTCATGACAAACACAAGTGACACTTATCTGAAACGGTCCTGGGCCTCGCCTAGGTCAACTCAGCCTCAAATGAGTACCTGGTGTGATGTGTAAACATCGCCACTCGGGAGACAAGGGCGGTCGGACATGGTGCTGGCCAACCACCCCCTTGTGTGTCGTGCCGGCTTTCATAGGTGCTCGCGAACAGCACTTGCCCAAATAGTATGTTAAGGCGATACAGCGGATCTTTGTCTTCGTTTTGGTGAGTGAGTGGAGTTTGTATGTTTTCTCCCCATGGTTCTCCATGGGTTTCCTCCAGGTTCTCTGGTTTCCTCACACAATGTAACTGGTATTGACCAAATACCGCAATGCTGAAAGATTACCGACAAATTACTCAATTGGGATTACACGCAGCAGCAGCAACATCGTCACCTTGTGTAAAAACTCTGCAAGACCCTCGTGAAAAAAAACTGCCTTCAGACTCAGTGAGACTTTCCTGGGTAAACGATCGCGATATTAATAATAATGTTGAATTGAACAAGAATATATAATCTTCATATCCTAACGATAACCCTAGCCATGAGAAAAAGCACAGAATTGAGAAAACAACGTGCGCAATAGGGCGACGATCGGGGCACACAAGCGTGCTGTTGGCAAAGGCTTTACGAGCTTGGCGCCTGAGATTGCACTAAACCATCTCCAGCAAATGCTTAGTGACAATAGAACGGAGGGCGCACTCACGCAATATCAGCGCAGTACGTCTCCTCCTTACCAGACCCTTTAATACACATCCATTTTGTAGATTCACCAGTTATTATTCTTACATTCGGGCCATGCGTCATACAAAGGAGAGTGGGTTACCCTTAGCTCAGGTCCCGACCTGACGCCTGCTGTATATTTGGAGTTTGCGTGTTCTCCCCGTGGTCGAGTGGATGTTTCTCCAGGTCCTCCGGTTTTCCCCTCCACATTTAGAAACATGCGTTTAGAGTACAGCATTTGGCTGCTATGCATTTCCACATGATAAGCCATTTCGTTGAGCTATCATTTGTGATAGCCATATCGATTCTGAAAAAAGAGCTATATATAGCTCAGTGAGATTTACCTGATAAAATAAAATAAAAGTTCATAATAGTTTGAGCCATGTCTCCCTTTAATACCAATTATAATCACCCAGCAATGTCTGTCCTCGTGACGTCTCTCCACATCGACCAGCGCCCCTCATTAATATTCATGAGCAGGTGACATCCTCCAAATGGACACCCCCCTCCCCCCCCCCATTCATAATAATTAGCGGCTGACGTCACTCCACATGGGGGGCCGAGGCGCCTCCTCGCCCCTCCTCGGCGTCAACTCACAACCCTCACTACAAAGGCAGAACCCTCACGTCACGCGATCTCCGTAACGCTGTTGAGACATAGAAGTAAAAAGGACGTCATGATGAACAAGGGATTATAACCTTAAAATGAAATAGGTCTGTGTCACCGCGCCCTTACAAATTGCACACGAATTGATGCAATTAATATCACGTCGCGGTCTGCTTTTCGCTTACAAGTTTCAGATTTACTGCAATACACCCGTCCTTGGACGAAGAGACACATTTCTTCTCCTCGGACAAATAGGACTATTACAAGATTAGACGGTCGCTCACTCATGTAAGATGTCTACATTTGCACACACAGATGCTCACTCACGTATGTATGTATGCACACATGCACACGTGCAAAGGCCCGCTTCATGCATGGATACTTTATCATAGAAATCGCCCATAGCAGAATAGCAATTGCTGCAGGAATCGTCCAGGATGGAAGCGCAGGAATGGAATCTGATCCCTGCTCTGATATTCATCTCCTGTTTTTTTTCGCCGACAGCAAAAAAACCACAATGTGGTTACATTGTGACACTCCGCAAATCCACACTGCGTGTAATACCTCCCAAACATTCCAATAAAATCAACTTAAATTTCACATTCATCAACCTCCCTCTGTAATTAAACAGCTCAAGTCATGGAGTCCCTTTGGCCTGATGAGGCAGGGCTGGCTGATCAGAGAGAAGGGAGGCTTAAGAGAGGCTATCTGCCCCGGGGCCCCCCAAAATGGGCTATGTATTTGTCGCTAAATGAATAAGGGGGCCTCCAGGGTGGCCCTGTGTAAATGGTAACTCCACGCCGCTTCATGAAATGTGAGTGGCGGTTGATGTTCATTGGGTCACTTGATACAGGGAATGTTTTTTGTTGTCAGTCACTGCTTAAATCTCTCTGCCCGTGTGACGCGTGAAGCTCTGGGATGTCTGCAATTTGCCAATTACGTGCAGTGGCAGCCATGCACAAAACATACCCTGCGAATGAGGAAATAAAAAAGGCAATGCACTTATGCAGTTACAAGATTGAATTGTCTCTATTTCCCAGCTATTTCTTGGGCTCTACGTAATAATACCGCACCCAGATGACCGATGAAATTCCACAATCGCTCTCGCCTGTGATGTTTATTTAATATCGCGAGCCATCTATTTATAGGTAAAGTTATTTAAACGCACGTAACTGCTTACAATAAATAACGCTGAGTGGGAGTATAATAATAAGATTGCGTTTTGCTTTATCGCTGCAGAGTAACGTGGCGATGTTCTGGAGCAGCGGCCAGCTGCCTGCATCGAAAACATCGTCCGCTTATCTCTCGTCGAGTAAAACGAACGGCCAACTCCAATTCATCCCCGCGTGGACCCCTAGCACCCGAGCCTCATTCACACCCCGTCAACCCTTCCCATGGTCTGACCGGGCCACGTTGCCACACAGACAGAAAATTAAATCCATGGGAATTGCATCAGGTACTTGGAGCCTGTGATTGGGACATCTGATCCACCCTATTCTTCCACCTCCGTGGGAGAGAAATAGCAGCGCCGTCAATTTAACACGTGGGATCTCGCGAGCAATGTTGTTCACAACAAAGGTTTTTGGGTTCGCCAGAATTGGCAGATCGCCTGATGAAACGGCTTGTAATCACCAGCGAAACGTCGTAGTAAAAAATATAGTAAATGGCATGGGTTTTCTCTCCAACACACCGGTGTGTCGAAGTAATAACTAATTGGCACGTTTTGTTCACGTAACAAAGCTTACTAATTGGCTCTGTCGTGTGGCTTTGGGTTAACGACACATTTATATTCATGCGATCTCACCCATACACTTTAATTATGAGCAGCGCAAGTGAACGCTGACTGATACCCACACGGTCTCACATTTCTCTTCTGGAGCTGAGAGCAGGGGGCAAGCAAGGAGGCAATGTCCATCATCGTTGATCGTAAGCTCTGATGCGATGCGCTTCAAGAATTCACGACGTGACACCTGAGTAACAAGTAGCGCCATAAAACGGGGCTGGATTAATCTGGAGCCGAACGTTGCCGACCCCTGACCTAAATAGGCTGTTAGCGAACACCTATGAAGGTTGGCACGGTACACGAGGGGGTTGGTGGCCAGCACAACGGCCGACCACCCTTGGCTCTACAGTGGTGATGTTTACACACCACACCAGGTACTCATTTTAGGCTGAGTCAACCTAGGAGAGGCCCAGGATCGATTGAGATTCACGTCACTGGTGTTAGCCGTGAACGGGAATCAAACTCCCGTCGCCAGGTTCGTAGGGCAATGCGCTAAGCGTTGCACTACCGCTCCCTACCACATAACTCTCTATACAAACATGTACAGCCCTTTGTCAATCCACTGCTGGATGAAGGCCTCCCCATTCCGTGTAGCTTGTGGGGGCATTGATATGGGAGCGCCTGGAACATAGCCTATGTACGGTGGCCGCCCATCCCAGCGCTGTCCAGGTTCAACCTAACTTGGCTGCTGACATGACGAGACTGGGCGGGTTCCGGGTGATTTGGTGATCATGGGCCCCCTCTATATTTGCTGCGCTCACAATGAAGCCATGACAACCGCAGTAGGTGACATGCACCGCTCGACAAACTCCTAGTCTTTAATTTGGCGATTTTAATATAGATGGTACAGTATATTCCCACCGGGCATCTCACGCAGCCTATGCCATCAGGACATAATTATTATTCTGACGCATCTATAATCACCTGGGAGACTGCGTTTTGCCCGTCATCATTATTGTGCTTGCCATTGAGACGCTCAGTTCGCCGGTCCTAATGGGCTACGATGCGCGGGATCGAGGTTTGTGCCTCTTGGAGAATGGGCGCGGAGGATATTTCCAGATGTTCAAGCAGTGTCGTCAAGTTGGCCTCGTGGTCATTACACAGCAAGCGCTCAGCTCTCCGTGCGGGCGGAATGGTAAAGCGGCGGGGAGACCTTCACCCAATGTCCCGGAGACAAAAACAAACTAACGAGGGCCTGAGCGGCCAGAGCGGTTCGAGCATGCGTGGGCTAGTGCCAAGCGACAATGCTTCTTTGTTTCAATCTAACGTATATATTTTTATTTGTTACACGGATGATCCATTTAGCCAGTTGCCCGGCTATTTTTTTTTTACAAGGGAGTTCCGTGGTGCTGTGTGAGTTCAGCGGCAAACAACAAAAACGTCGACATTGCAGAGAACGAATAATCGGGTCCTGAAGCAATAATGCGCAACAAACGAGGCATTTGACGGTCAGTAAACAAAACACGCGCGAGTCCAAAAAGAAATGTAAAAAAGGTTAGGCACAGGTGTCGAACGTAAGCACACGCAAATCAAGAGAGTCCATGGCGATATCCGTGCTTCCGAGGTGAATATTTTCAGAAAATGAATATTTTCAGAAAATGTTACTCGTGCACAACAGTAAAAAAAATACTGCTGGAATATTCATGGCAGGGTGTTACGGTTGTAAGCTCTTCATGACTGGGGGGGGGGGGTGGGCCCTATGAAGGTCACACCAAGCAGGAGGCAATCAATGTAGACGACTCCGCGGCCGGAGTTTACGAGCTGCTTGTCGGGGCAGGAGTACGCGCGTGCACGCGCACGTGTGTCTGTGAGCGGTCGTGTCGCAGTTAGCGCGCTGCACTATGAACCCGGCGACCCCAGTTCGATTCCCGCTCACGGCCAACACCAGCGACGATTATCTGAACAGGTCCTGGGCCTCGTCTAGGTCAACTCAGCCTAAAATGAGTACCTGGTGCGATGTGTAAACATCACCACTCCGGCCGGACGTGGTGCTGGCCACCCACCCCCTCGTGTACCATTCCAGCCTTCAAAGGTGCTCGCTAACACAGCACTTGTCCCAACAGTCTGTTTTCGGCTACACAAGGGATCTTTGTCTTTGTTTGTACTCGCGCGTGCCCACACGGGCGAGCCGGGGGGCCATCTGCATGGGATCATTCGCTCCCGTCGCGGGCGTGAATCAGCAAAGGAGGCTCGGCGGAGAGCGCTGGCGCGGTGGGTGTTTGTTACGTCTTTGTAGGTGCGAGCCGCAGGAGGATGAGTGGCAGCGCCATTCGGAGGAAGGATGTTCCCTTGCAATGCAATCAGATGCACCCGAGACCCAGTCTGTGGCTGCATCTCCTGACGTTATACCACTGCAGGTTTCACTAAGCCCCTGGTTTTAAATATGTGATGTGACTTGTTGTACAGTCTTCGTAGGTAAAAAAAAAACGAAAAATACATACACCCCAATGCAGAAATAAAATACGTATGGTGCGAAAGGAGTTCACACGTACAGATACATACGTACACAGTTACGAGCAAATCACTCAATTGGAATCACGAGCAGTGGCAACATCGCCCCCTACTGCGTAAACTTGGCAGGACCCTCCCGAAAACAATTGCGATTCAGCGAGGCTTTCCTGATTAAACAAGCAGAATAATAATAATAAAATATATTTCATTGAACAGGAAAGCAGTTTCGTTCGTTCGTCTCTCAGTCCGCTTATCCTGGTGAGGGTCGCAGCAGCAACATACTCAGTAGGACGGTCCAGACCTCCCTTTCCCTGGCGATGGACTCTAGCACGACTACACTACCATACACTACGAAACACGACTACACTATTGTAGACTATTACACTATATACCACACTACTATACACTACTGTACACTATACACTACTATACACAAACTGTAGCTCTTCCTGGGCAATTCCCAGGCGTTCCCAGGCCAGCCGAGCGACAAAGTCCTGCCAGCGTGTCCTGGGCCGGCCCCAGGGTCATCCTAATGATAACCCCAACCATGAAAACATACTGAGCTGAACAGACAACGTGCGCAATAGGGCGATGATCGGGGCACACGCGCGTGCTCTTGGCAAAGGCTTAACGAGCTTGGCGCCTGAGATTTTTTCGAATCATCTCCAGCAAAGAACAGAAATGTAAAAAAGTGCCATATTTTTCACTGCTTGTGAAGTGGTGGGCAGCAGAGGCCAGTGCAGCAAAGTCCGCTGTTGTAATGTACTTATATGCTCCTACGTCTATGCGGGCCCAGCTTCACCCTGGCCAAACAACTCCCACGACCCACACGGAGCGAGGATGCCCTCATCCAGCAGTGAATTGACAATTAGACTGTAAATGTGCTTGCGGATTTCATAAATGAATACATGTACTTTTGGTTAGAAATGCTCTCTATAAAAATACTCAGTCTAAAAACCAAATGTATTATGCTTAGTAATTTCTGGTACACAAGTCGCATGCGAGGCTAGCCATCGAACAAAGACGGTCACCGTATCGCGCGTGTTCAGATGCGCTGCTGTCTGAAACGCTCTTCCTTCCAACATTAAGAAGCCACTGGAGCTATGCACTTTTAAATCTAGATTGAAAGCTAATTTCTTTAAAACTGCTTTTTATGTTTAGTTTGTTGTCCTCCCCCTCACTTCCGATTATCACAAATGGCTACGTACATTCAGTAAGAAGTTCAACATATCTTCATCATGAGGCCTCCTTTGCCAGTACCAAAATATACTAATAGGGTTTTCCCCTTTTTTCTGGCAACAGTCATGATGTAGATACTTACCCCGAGCTCTCATTACTCTGATAGTGCATTGTCTTTGAACTGTGTGCCTTTTGGCGTCATCTGGTCGAACACCATATGAGACTAGGCTCTAAGAATAGCTGTCTTTGGTGTGGACCAATCAGTTTCAAGGACAATGCATAACTTATCATAGTATTGTTTTTTGTTTGCATTTGACTGCAAGTATTGTGGTTAATGTTAACATGATTCCTTACAAAAGGTGTCAGTTTTGTTGCCAGAAAAAAAGGGGAAAAACACGATTAGTATAAGTTCAACATACATACAAGAGCAGGTGGATTACCGTATTACATTGCAAGAGTGCAATAGGTGGCAGTGGCTTGCTGTGGCAGCATGCCTCAGTGTAGTTTTACCGCACAGCATGAGACGGATGCCACCAGGGCAAACTCATAATACCTGTGTGGCCGAACACTTTATCTCGAGCGAAAAAGGACATCCCATCCCATCCTGCATTACTCAACACTACCATGGCCCTGTACAGCCAGACAACAGCCCAACACGGAGACGCACATTCTCAACAAAGTGAAAACAACAAAACGTGTTTCGGAAGTTCGTCGTCATCACCAGCTGTGGTCAATTCACAGCTGGATGAAGCCATCGCCACGTCTCGCGTCCCTGCGATGTAACAATCCACCCAGCGCGTGCTGCACCTCAACCCATCACATTCTGCGTACATCTCCTCCATAAGGGGGAAACTAAAGACACAAGCCACAGTGCGACTGTGGCCGTGCAACGAAATCTATGGACCGTGCAGTCTGTGTTCATCAATGTAGAAATAGCAAAGCAACAGAAACACGAACTCGTGAAGCCTTCCCATCATGGCTAACTTTTCAAATAGTTGCTCTGTTCTTGTGTGTAGCAATTTGTGCAGAAGCCCATTTTGAAAACTCATTTCTTTAAAACATATTTTTGTGTTTAGTTTTGTTGGCTTTCCCCCACACCTCCGATTAGCAACGGTTGGCTTCGTACGGTGCAAAAGAAGTTCACCATACATACATAACATTGTGAAGTGAAAATAATGTATCACAAAGCATCGCAGAACATTACAGTAGTCACGTTTTAGTCCTTGCCCTTAATTTACTCTACAAATCTGTGGGAAAACGGCCTGGCAATGGGGCATTGTCAGGCCCTCAATAAATCTTCCGCACGCGCATATGATGAGCTGCGTCTGCCCAATGCTACGCTCCCGCAAGGCCGCGGTTAAGGTCGGTCGCGGCTGCTGCGTGGTTTGGTTACACAAAAGAAAACGCGATGAAACCCGGCCCCAAATCTAATAAACTTGATCTTCTTCCACCTGACACGAGCATTTATTCCACCTATGTCAATGACGCGACAACCCACCAAGGCCCATCCCAATATTAATTGTGTAGCTGAACTGCCCTTTAGGATGTCACAGGTCTATCGGTACGACGAGTGTATAAACAATGCGTGCATTGCGATGATGAAAATTCAAGGTCACGGCGGATGGATTGCTGAACGCAATTGGTATTTGTATTGCCCACTCTCCCTCTTATACTGCACGGGGAGATTGTAAAATCCTCATGTTAATTAGCCAATGCTTTCATTTTTTCTTTACCATTCTCAAAACATTTTCTTCTATGAATATGCCCTCGGAGATTTTGGAGATGGTTTTGTAAACATGTAAGAGACTTAACAAATGGATCGTTGACTATTATGGGTCTGTTTATATTTACGATGGAGCCACCAATGTCAACGTGCCCCATCCGCAAAATTTTAGTGTGAATCACTCTCCATCATTCACCCTCAAACATGTTGCAGCTTGAAGACATTCGTAACGTTTGGTTACATTATTTAACAAACATTTTGGAAATCATGGCTTCTGAACGGCCATCCGTTGTGTTCTCTTAATAACGTTCTTCTCTTCCAAAGGAATTCCAATAAATGGACAATATTTAGTTGACAAAATACTACAGTATGGGGAGCAGCAGCGCAGTGGTTAGCACAGAGTGCAATAAACCTCGAGACCCGAGTTGAATTCTCAGCCAAGGCTGACATCAGTGGCAATGATATCAGAACGAGTCTCCGGATCCACCAACCTGCACTGACCAGCATGGTGAAGTATGGTCAAGCAATGCCCATCACACATACTCCATGGGAAGTCCTTCATCTAGCAGTGGATTGATAAAGGGCAGCAATTATTATTACGATGCAATATTTCCCAATAAAAAGGCCACAATGATATGAATGCAGGTATCTTAATTGTTGTAGAAACACAGACTCAATTGAGGTTGAGAGAATCTGACACTGTAATTACTGCAGAGCACCACCTGCTAACATGAAATACAAGTGTTTGTATTGCGCTGACCAGGTGCCAGACTGTCGGTAAGCACGACCATGCTGGGTATGCCAAATCCCATCTCGTTGTCTCACGGAAACCTGCGTGCCTTGTCATTCTATTTGGCATCTGTGCTGATAACTGAAAATCCGACCGGTATAGATGGGCCAGGCAGCTCAACAGCAGAGCAAGCAGCTCATAATCGGAAGGTTGAGTTCAAATCCTGGTTGGGGGATTGACTCATCCCTTCATCACTTCTATAGATATATATATGACCTATGAAAGAAATGAGGAAATAACTTGATTTGGCGAATGTTATAGAGAAGTGGTTCCTCTGAAAAGAAAATACATTTTAAGTAAATATTTGTCAGTGAGACCACGATAAATAAAGAGCCCACATCACATATCCAATCACGTACAACAAATAGATGTATTTACTCCAGTCTATGAAGCTGCAAGAAAATTACGATCTAAAAATAGTTTGAAACTCGTGACGATTGTGTTTATTTTTGAACCAAAACATAAATATAAGGCTGTAGGTGACAACACAAATGGCCACAAACGTGCCAAACATCATCTAAGGGAAAATATACATTTGCACTAACTCTGTGAGCGGGAGGTTGCAAAGCGAGAATTAAAAAAATTGCAGTAAGTATTTGTGTGAGGCAACGAGCAAGGTCACACTGACATTTACATTCCCATGAAAATGGGAGAGAAAAAAACCCAGCCACCGACGGCTCTCACGTCCTCATCTCAGCCGGTCGTCACGGCAGCACCTGTTACCATAGGAACTAAGTTCCGGCATTTGTTACCATGACAACCCCTGAGCCCATCCCAATCCAAACGCCCCTGCCCCCTCCTTCCCCAGAGACCCACAATACCACATGGTATCAAAACAGCTTCACCCTCCGACATGACGTGACTTGCCTCTAAATCACCTCTGGGGCAAAAATAAATATCCTTATTTTTATTTCCTACCGAAAATAGCCAATTTGCGACCGTCTGGGTCTGTTTTTATGTTGTGCACAACCTGCCTGATTTTCCCTGTTACTGTCTCGTAAAAAATATATATGTTAAAGCAGAATTTGAATAGATATGCGTCAATACTGCATGACACAATTTGCAGTGAAATATCGATAACGCAATGTAAATTATGGGCTTAAAAGTGTCTTTGTATCAACAGTGAACTGATGTGAATGAATAATATTTAGCTATTCCAACATGTGTTTACTTCATACAAGCAGTAGCAAATGTCCATTCATTCCATGCGAGCGAGTACGAAAACGCAGGATATCCTCCACTGAGATGGGGAAATAACATCAGCTTGTTTGCCGGTACAAGGCAGTTCGCTCCATCACATGGCCGTGAGAGACGGCGGCAACTTCTGGGGGAACTTCATCCAGCTGTGGATTGACCATGACTGATGACGATGATGAACGTATGAAAATCTTATACGTGTCCGTTGATACATGTACCGTACAATCACATTCATTAATATTGCACGGTCGTGTTGTATATCTATTATGTCTACATGTACCGGCAGCACAGCTATTTAAGCACACTATTATGACTCATCAATACGTGTACGAACTCTAATCATGGCGAGTTAGACCTTAAACAAGAGCTGGAACATAAACAGGGTTGAACTGGTGCAGCAGCTATTGCTAGCCACTGTGGACCCGGCCACCCGGGTTTGGTTCTTGGCCCCGGCTCGCACCAGTGGGTAGCGACGTCTGAATGAGTCTTGGATGCCCACCCCACCGACCTTCACCAACCTGCGATGACCAGCCTGGTGAAATATGGTGAAACTCCCATGACCCACATAATACCTATTAATGCAGGCAACTCAAAAACAAAATAGCTCTTATCGAGAAGATACACACATTGGCCGTGCACCAGACGTGAGTATGACATGTCTATGAAAAAAATATATACTTTAAAGTCATAGGCAAGAAAACCATTATAGCACTGCGGTGACACCACTGCAATGCCATCGACATGAACTTTAATATGAAGTCCATGCAGTGACGTCACCTTAACGCGTCATTGTTTTCTCGAATGCGGCTTCAGCTCTTGTTGGATAGCCTGAGACGACAGTCCGTTTGGCTAAATATCTACAAGAGTTGTCTGCGACTGTGTCATCATCAGCATCAGCCATGGTCAATGCACTCCTGGATGAAGGCCTCCAGAAGCCACAGCCACTACCTCCACTCATGGCCCTGCGATGCAACAATCGACCTGCAATAGGAATGGATCTCGCCACAGCGATGAGATGTTAACCACCTCGTCTGATATACAGGAGATCGTGGGTTCGATCCCAACCCTGACACCTGTTTATTTGGAGTTTGCGTGTTCTCCCCATGGTCGTGCGGATCCTCCAGTTTCCCCCTGCACATTGAGAAACATGCAATTAGAGTATTTGGCTGTTATACATTTCCATGTGATAAGCCACTTCCGTTGAGCTATAATTTGTGGCAAGGTCGCTTCTGAAAAAATCTACATAGCTGAGTGGGCTTTACCTGCTAACATAAAAATAGTTCATAATAGTTTGTGTCATGTCTCCATTTAATGTGTAGAGAAGAGAATGTTCTTGCCCTGAACCACCACGACGAAAGAGAATGCACCTCAACGTTCTTGCTCATTAGCACATGCAAATGAGGCACCATCGAGGCACTTTGACAAATTATTCGTCAATAACAAGTTGCATCCCGCACACGATCACCGTAACATGATGTGTTTAATGTGTTGCAATACTTTGGTAATATTGGCTAGATTAATTACCCTAGTTGGCACAAGCAAAATTATTTGGTGACATGGCAGTTACAGAGCAAGTGTATTTTTAATCAATAAACGTGTTCAGGAAATATGTGGACATGACTAAGTCAAATTGAAAAACATGAGATGCAAAATGTCCCCCCCTAATTGAGGATTTCATATCGAGTCATACCCACAATGGCATCTTGGCACAATCAATGTGAAGAACACTGGATGTTCCCATACAACCAAACACAAAGATCCCCCTCATAGCCTGTAACAGACTGTTGGGGCAAGTGCTGTTAGCGAGCACCTGTGAAGGCCGGCACGGTACATGAGGGGGTGGATGGCTAGCACCACGCCCGACCGCCTTTGTCTCCCCAGTGGCGATATTTACTACACACCGCATGGGGTACTCATTTGAGGCTGAGTCGACCTAGGGCAGGCCCCGTACCCGGTTCGCCGGGTTCGTAGCGTGGCGCGCTGACCGCCTCACCACCGCTCCCCGAGCACACACGCGGACATAAACTCCCACTCGCACTGGCCACCACAACAACAATAGCAGCAGCAGCCGCCATTCGAGAGAGAAATAAGAGTCGCCCTCTTGCCAGCTGGCTAAGCCTTGGTTTTTTCTCCGAAGGAGGCCAACCCCCTGCAAGTGTGGCCTTTATCGGGGGTATTGTTCTAATAAATAACAAGGGGAAAAAATCCAGCATAGGGCTTTTCATTGCGCTGCATGCCTCCTCAACACACCGATCCATCATCGCGGGCGTGAGCGGACTGAGCCCTCTGCTGTTGAACACCCAAACCGGGCCACTGCTCGAAGGAGACGTTCTCGTGTCAAACACGGGTTTTTTCGACAGTGTGCCAGGGGATACAGTCCAAGCAAAACCCCTACGATGTACCCACAGCACGATTCGCTGCCATACTTCACCTCGCGTGCGCACTGTACTTTGCCCAAAGCGAATTTGTTGTGAGAGACGGCCCAGGCGGGACAGGGATGCAGTTTGTAGTTGTTGCAGGTTCAAATCTCTCTGGCTGAGCGTCGACTTACAACCTCCCCAACAATATCCCATCATCTTTCCGGAGTTGAGAAAATTGAGCACCATTTTGCGGGGGGAAGTCAACATTTGGTTGCCCTCTATGTGGACTTAGCCCTGTCGTAGGAATGTGGAATTCCCACCAGTGGCTCGTGGCTGTCACTGTGAGATGAGCAACCGCATCAATGCTCATTTGAGCGGGAAATCACTTTGACTGTTGAGTCATATAAGCGGTAGGCCGTCAATGATTATACCATTTAACCCCATATACATTTTCAAATCTCATGGAAAACTTGAGTTCAAATGTTATGTTACATGATGCAGCTTCCCGCTTTGAGACTGCTGGTGGTGACGAGATTTAAACAGTATCTACCTCACATCGCACACTTCCTTGGATGCCGTGGGGTGTTGCTTTAATTGAACTTTATCTATTTACGTGAAGGTTTCGGTGATGTTGTTTTCTTGTTAATTTTATAGCTGGGGAGGCCCTGGTTGGAGCTCACCCCGCATGCTTGCATCGAGCAGACCCCAGTCGGCGGAGGCCTTCCAAGTCGCCGCGATGGCCTCGCTGCCCGTCGCCCCGGTCCACGGCCGGAGCTTTGCTCCTCGCACCGCGGCCCCACTCATCTGGGGCCCCTTCCCGCCTGGCTTTGGCCCGCCTCATTGGCTGTGCTGTCGCTGCCCGGCCACCCTCGCCGCTGTCGTCGGTCTCCCCCCCCCCACGCTGCTCGCGGCCGCCTTTTTGTTGGCGCCTCGCAGATATCGCTGGCCCACGGCTGGAGCCCTTCGCCGGCGCTGGCAATGCTTCTGGCCGCGGGCGCACCGATGCACCGGCGACATCATTCACCTGCGCTGCTTTTCACCACGCATCCTGGCATCCTGGCACCCATCCCTGAGCTGCAGGCTAAATGCCATCAGATGAATGTCTGTTGCCGGCTTGCCGACGTACATCGGGGACATCATCGGTCACAGAGGAAGGGACCGTGCATACCAATACTTCGCTGGCCTGGAATCCCATCCCAGCCGAGGACCAAGTGCCTAAGAGCCAATAAGTGTCTCCTGCAGCCTCTTATCATGCTCATCATCACCCCTAACACCTCCAATCATGCCTGGCAGCCTCTTAATGTGCGCGCTCTCAGTAATAAGGCCTTATTGGGTTTTATGAGTTAATCATCTTCAATCATCTGGATTTTCTGTGCCTCACAGACACGTGGAATTAGCCAGACGATCATCTGCTCAACCAGGCCTCGGTCATGGTGGAAGCCTTACGGCTCTCCATGGCTCTTCCGCGATCCTCCACTCAGCTCCAATGCTGGGCTCTCATTCATTTTAGCACTTACCACTGGAATAGAGCGCAGTCTAGGTAGTGGCGGTGGTGCTTGCTATACCACCCCCAATCAGGGCCTCCCCACTTTTCATTACATACCTCACTGAGCTTCTTTCTCTGCCGTGCTCATCTCCGATATAATATTTCTCCTGGGTAGCTTCACATTGATGTGCTTCCACCAGCGACTCCTCCTGGCCACCTTCGACTGTTTCAACTTCACTCAGGGTTGTTATAAGTCCTTCGCCCACCATGTTCATGGTCACATTCGGGACCTGTTGTGCTCTTGGGGACTGGAATACGCCTGTCCATTGTTGATGTTTGTGTGTCCGAATTGTTCTGCATTATTATTCCACTTTTTGGTACCTCCACCGACTGTCTTAAAGAGCCAGGTGATATGTTGGAGTCTGAAATAAATCACTATGGACATCTTTTTTTCTCAGCAATTTTTAAGTCACCTCTTTCTGAAAAAAATGCAGACTGCCTTGGATGCGACTGTGGAGATATACAACACTAAGCTAAACTGTGCATTTGACATCGTGGCTCTCCTGAATTTCGCATTAGATCTCGGCTCTTAAACCATCGCCCTCGTACACAGATGAGCTCTGTGCATGGAAGGCGACTGTACGCAGGGCTGAGCGGATTTGTAGAAAATATAGTCTCACTATTCATCCTTAAATCCATAAGCAAGATCTTGCCAATCACAGAGAAGAACTGCACCATGCTCACACCAGCCATCACTCCATCACTTTAGCTGATGCTTGGAGCAACCCGAGGATTTGTTTTTCAACCGTTCATTGGCTCCACTCATCCGTGCATTTATTTTCTAGCAATAAAGCCCACACTAGCAGTTCATCCAGTTCCTTTAAATGAAATTAACACTATTGGCCTTCATATTAAATCTTTGCTTCATCCTATAAATCCCTTCAAACTGCTAACCCGCCAATGCACACTTCCAACTGCTCTGAACTTTCCTCGCCTGATTTAGCATTACTTGTCGCCAAATCTTGGCCTACCTACTGCCCTATTGATCTTTCTTCTTCTAAGATCATCCATGCCAACGTATCATCTATTGTTGTGTTCATCACCAAACTTATTACCAATTCACTCTGGTCTGGCACTGTCCCATCTCAGTTCAAATGCGCGACTGTTACCCCTTTGCTTAAGCAGCCTGGCCTTGAACTCAGGGTCCTCGGTAATTTCTGTCCCATCTCCAACATGCCGTATATCTTCAAGGGCCTCGAGCGTGCAGTTGTCATGCAGCTATGACATAATTTGCTCTTCAGTGACCTTATTGATCACTTCCAGTCTGGTTTCAGGCCTGGACACTGCACGGAAACGTCCCTGGTGAGGGTTATGAATGACCTGCTGGTTGCTGCTGATGCAGGCCTGCCCAGCATCCTTGTCCTTTTGTACCTGAGTGCCGCCTTCAATACTATTGATCATTCAATCTTGCTCAAGCGATTGGAGGACTACATATTGGTATCTGGCTCTGTCCTGCACTAGTTCACTACTTGTCTTTCTTATCAAAGTTTGCCAGTCTGGCAGAGCATGCTTCTGACACGTGTAATGCGAGCGTAAATGGGGTTCCTGCTGGGCTCTGGCCCAATCACACAGCCCGGTCTGGGGGGCGTGTGGGAGGGGCCGCCGTTCACCTCAGCTCCAATGGGAAGCGAGGTGAATGGGGACGGAGCCAGCTGGGCAGTACGGGAAGGCCGGATCTGACGATCCAGAAGGGGAGGAGTCAGGGTCACGTGGGGGGAAAGGATATAAATGGGAGCCCAGAAGAGATCGGGGTCAGTTGGGGAAGTTAAGAGGCTGAGCCACGTTGGGTGGTGAGAGGAGATCCGCGCCATCGGCCACGTGGCCGAAGGACCTTCACCACGCCGTCGGCCAGTGGTGTGCGGAGTGCGGGAGTGGAGGAGCTAACGGAGGAGCGTACGCGGCACGCGAGAGGAGACGCTGGTCCCTTGCCAGGGAGGAGCGGACGAGGGAGCGCGTGCGGGGGCGCGCGCGAGACGACGCTGGTCCGCGGAAGGGACCAGCAGGGTGCGGAGAAAGAACCTAAAACAGCAGTGCCTGACGGAGTCTTTTATTACACACATACTCCAATCCGTCTGGCGTCCCCCAGGGTTGTCCTCAGTCCACTTTTATTCTTTAAATACATGACCTCATTCGGTCATATTTAAAAACAATTTGGTAGTAGTTTCCACTTAAACTGATGACACTCATGTGTACATTGATGCCAAATCCTCCACTCAATGCATTCTGCACCATACATAACCAACCGATTAACACGGTTGGCTACATCCAGTGAAAAAGAAGTTCAACATCGTCTTTCATCCCCGTGCGTGACCACCAAAGCTTGAATGCGATCTAATTTTCTCCAGCTAAATGGTGATAAGACTGAGGTGTTGCTTGTTGTATCCCAACAGCAATTGTCCAGGGCTGGTTCTGTCAGAGCGATGATCAATGGCCACAATATTGGTGCTGTTCAGGCAATCCGCAGTCTTGTTTTCCTTGATCACTCACTCGCCAATGAAGTGAACATTAACAAGGTTACTAAGGCTGCCTTCTTTCGTATCAGAAATAAATATAGGTTGCCCCTTACATCCTCTCTCAGTCAGATGCCGGAAAGCTGGTTCACGTCTTCGTCTTCTTTCGCATAGCATTCTGCAGTGTGCTGTTTTTTGGTGCACCAATTCAGCTGTTAAATAATCTCCAATGCATGCAGAATGCGGCTGCCAGAGTTGTTATCTGTACACCTGTTACTGAGCGCGTTACCCCTGTGCTTGTGTCTCTTCACTTGCTGCCAGATCATCCTCACCTACAAGGCCCTCAATAATACTGCTTCCGCGTATATTTGTAATCTTCTCCATCCCTACCTTCAAGCAAAAACTTCGCTTTTCTGATTGTGGTTGCTGCTGTTACTGCTGCTGTGCATGCCGGGGTCGAACCTCCGCTCAATAGGCGATGGAGCCTCTTCCCGTGCATCTCCCAGTCCGTTGAATTAACTTCCACCGGATATTCGGTCCGCGTAGAGCCTCTCGGCTTATTTACATCCCGCCTTAAGACACATCTGTTCTTTAAGGCCTCTTCACTTCCTTTCATATCGTTTAGATTTCCGTTTTTAATATGATTTTGTGGGGTGTTTTATCAATATCCTGCGTTCTTTTATTAGGTTTTACTGCGGTTTTTTTTCCTTTAGAAATGTTATCTCTGTTTTTAACTCTCTACAGCACCTTGCCACCTCCCGGCGAAAGGTGCTTGACAAGTGTAAATTATTGTTGTTATTCTCGTTGCGATTGGCAAGCGAGCAATTGCGGCCCACGGACAATTGACTGGTCTAAAAGGTCTATCGGACAATAGACCAAATTGACTGATTATATTTCATGGAGAAGTGAGCTTGCTGAGTGGTCATTACATATCTAAAGCAGACTCGCAGTCTCATTGATTGACGTATTCAGACGTATTCATCCCATTGATTGATTGGCAGGAGAGTAGAAGCAATGTTTTCCGGTATGAGCACCTTGTCTCAATTGTGCATATTGATCAACACCCAACTTTGTCCGCAACAAACTCATTAATCTCTGTTGGCTGCTTGGGTAGCGGGTAAATACCACGACTTACGCAACAAATGAGTCTGGATGAAGGCCTTAGAGGAGAACCGAGCGTGCGAATCGGCCATTCATTATTTAAACTGTAGTAGCTCTACACTGTTTACACCGGGTGAAAATGTACACCCTGGATGTAGATTACAGACAATACATTCCATGCATTATTAAATTGATGTGAAAGTGAATTTCAGCCGTGGGATGAGGTATGAGGGGCTGATATAGGGGAATTTAAACTATTCCCCCGGTTCACGTAAACCTTTTCTGAGCCATGGACATCGATTTCATTGTCAATACAGCAATTTTCATGCTGTGGACTAATCGCTTCAGTAATTTAACAAGAGTGCGTGTGCGCGGGTTATTTGCGTTAGCCGCTGCAACGGTAATATACAACACAATAAACAGAGCATTGATCGAGTGTTTATGCTCTGTTTATTTTTTGTGAATCCACCCACAAATATAAAAAATAACTTTTAGGATTACTGCCCTCTGTTGTGTACACAGAGTGAACGTGAAAGAATCGTAATAAAAAAAACTCCAATAAAAGTAAGTACTTTCTTGCTTAAAATGAGCACAGGGGCAGTGCTCATTTAATATTTAGAGCCCTGAGTCAGTGGTGGAAATTCCACATTCTTGCGGCTGGGGCGTGTCTTTCAATTGTACAAAACCGCTGTTGATTTCACCACGAGGTGGAGATATAATTTGCGATGCTACGTGAGGCCCTCGGTGTGTCACAGTCTCTCGCTGAAAAATCCAGGATACACGACACCGCAGCAGGCAGGAGGCACGGTCACAAAAAAGCAGCGTAAATGAATTCAGAAAACAGTGATGGGGCATTTCGTTTTTTTTATTGACTGATGTTTGGTTACTTATGTATTCTCATTTATTTTAGCCACGCTTTTTTGTTGTTATTCGTATATTTTGCTCGAGGGCGCTTGGATGCGAAACTCCCCCCAACCCCCCGCTCGCCCGCTCTCCCGGTTTCCCGCTCTCCTGCGTCCCTGCATGGAGGAATGGGAGAGACAATGCAACGTCGACGCACAAACCCTCGTCACGGGGGCTGCCACTGCCACCACGGCACACACACACCCACAGGCACACTGTTCGGACCCACTTAAGTGTATGAACGAAATCTGGTGAGGCTATTTTGAGGGGTTCTATTTTAATCCTTCCATTCAGGATGGAGGGATTAATAAAACAGAATGAGGTAAAATGCAACTGGTATTAGCCAAACATTTAAATGCAGAGGAGATTACCTGCAAATTACTCAATTGGGATTACACAGAGCAGCAACGTCGCCCCCTACTTCAAAAAATTGGCAATACCTTCCTGAAAAAGAGTTGAGTGGTTAATTAACAAGCGTCATGATAAATAAACACGTAAATAAGGATTTGCTTATATATATTGCACCCTCGAGCAACACGTAAATTAATAGCGCAGTTGCAGGAAAATCTGGACAAACGTATTGGTTTGTCTCAAAATTCTATTTTTCTTTCCATCCTAAATTGAAAAACCATCTGAAAACCAATCTATCACCTCTGGCTTATTGCATCTCAACCCCAACAATATGTATTTCAGAAAGCACGACCCACAGGTAGCCCCTCACAGAACCAGACACTTCCAAAAACCTCCAATTAACACGTAGGCCAGGCTCAAACTGCTTGGCTTTTTTTATTTCAAACAAGTTTCAGCATCATTAAGGGTAATAAATGTATGTATGTATTTTGTTGAACGTCTTTTGCACGGTACGTAGCCAATCGTGCAAATCGGAGATGTGTTAACCGGATACCTGATCTACGCATTTCATTCTAATCTGTTTTTAACATGCAATTCCTTGCTTAATATTAGTGATGCTTTTTTGTTTTACCTGACAAGCAGTTATGAATACCCAATTATGAAAAATACCTGTTTTTCAAAACATAATCTCATCTCCCGTTAACAGCCCTGCGCCACAGGTGGCAATTACACATTCCTCTGACAGGGCTGAGTCTCCCCACAAGACAACCACTGTTGCCATCCCCACAAAGTGGTACTCATGTTAGAGACCTCGGAGGAACGATTGGCCGAGTCAACTCCCAACCTGGAATCGATTTTTCCATGCCATTGCGTAGGCTGGATATCTTCATCTATATAATAGGCAAAGTTGTGAATATGTGTGTCTGTTCAAAATGTTTAGCGTACTTCCCGACATGCAACAAACTGGAAATTTGCCATGTGGGTACTTTCCAGACTGTACACCATGCAAAAATGATAAAAATACACTTTTTCTGGGGGGGGAGCTCAATAATGCATGTCTTTTTTTGCACAGCAAGTGAACTGTGACGTCAAATCTGTCACGTGACCCGCGCATGTGGAAGCGTAACGCATTGTAGTGTAGTGGTTAGCGCTGCGCTACGAACCCGGCGACCCGAGTTCGACTCCCGCTCACGGCCACCACCGGTGACGATTATTTAAACTGCTCCTGGGCCTCCCCTAGGTTGACTCAGCCTCAAACGAGTAACTGCTGTGGTGTGTGAACATTGCCACTGGGGAGACAAAGGCGGTCGGGCGTGCTGCTGTCACCCACCCCTTTGTATCTCATACGTTCCTTAAACCTGTGACGATGGCTACTAATTAAAGGGGTTCTTCCCTTTGGAGATTCCCACAAATATTACTTGGTGCATGAAAGCAATTACATCATGTTCCGCCTCCACACATATAATATGCAAATGAAAAATGAATTGAGAGTGGATAATTAATGAATGTGTCAATTAGCCACGTTGTACTGCAGCATGGCTCACATCCCCATCTTGACAGCTAAAGCCATTAACACATATCATTACTTCTCTTAAACACAACCAAGCTAATATGTCAGTGGAAAGTGCTCATTGAATTCCGATTTACAAAGTGGGTGCACAGGTGTTCGTGCATGTGTAATTTCCACGCGCCATTAGCATTTGACCGCGTTTGAATGTTGACGTGTGGACGCATGTTGAGTGCGTGTTCGTGCACGGCCATTCTTATGCGGTAAAGAAATTCGATTCCAACCGGTTGGTCGCCAATGTTGTGTTTTTTACGGATAATGCCACCAGCGAAGCGCAGCGTACAGCTTGGATTACGGATAAGATGGACAACGGCGCCGATGTCGTTTGAAGCCAATTTATTATTTTGTACACAATTGTAGCTGCGCGGTTATGTGTGTCATACATCACGGTATTGATTGCGCCGAGTGATTGGACCCTGGCGAAAGAGCATTACACTTTTCGTCCTGACAAGTCACTGTTACATGCTGCACATCACACATTGCCAGGCCACGTCTGCACCCAAAAGTCACCAGCAGATGAATGGATAGACACCACATCCCCGAGCCTAGAAACACACCGGTCATCCCTCTCGTAATAATAATAATTATAGTTTCTAAAGTGCCGTAACATGGCAAGCCATAGCAAAGGGGAACAATACAATCTTAGCCTCTGCTTTCTCTGCCCATAAGAGCTCCTGTTACAAGCCTCAACAAGAAACCCCTGTGCGGGAATAGTGAAGAGAGTTTTCTCGAATTCAAAAACTCAAAAGTTATTGCTTTAATAACGTACACAGGTAAAGGGAAAGTGTCAGCGAGGAAACCCCTTGCGCACTCTACTGTCGGCGAAAGAGCTACGAGGAGTAAATCTGCAGAGCCTCTAGAGAGCAATAATGCACTTCTAGAGGGCATTTGGCCTACTCTTCCATGCTGGCCAGATGTCTCGGAAGGAGCGGGGAGCATCCACAAGTTCCCCAACCGCACGCGACCTGCCCACCGGCTGGCTCTGCCGGACCCATTTACACCGCGGGGTGGACAGAGGCGATGGGCGGGGGAGGAGGATTTCAGAATCTCAACGATTGGGGATTTGCAATCGCGACAGGCTCACTCGGGCGCATGCATGTTATATTATTTTGTGGTTTTGTTTGGGTACATTCTCCCCCACCGCCTTTCTCTCATCCCCCCCTCGCCTAAAATGTCCACGTTCCCGGTTGTTGCCTCTACGTGAGTAGGGCAGAGCCCACCTTTTTTCCCTTTATGCTTTCTCATGAGCACCTGGCCTCTCCCCCATCACCCGTGCTCTGTACGGGGCTCTCGTTTATTACCAAAATAAATTACTGCGTATATATATAAATAAATATTGACGATTGTTTCAACTGCCTCACCAGGAGATCGAATCGAACCGGTGATCTCTACATCGCAAGTCCAGCGTGCTGACCGTCACACGACGGCAGCCTCCCCAACGGATACAGCATAGCGATGACTTAGCACGTGCTGTATATATGTTGAACTTCTTTCGCACCGTGCTAATCGTAGGGGCTGTTGATAAGCCAGCGTGCACGCAGAAATTCGTCAATTTGAAATGAATGTATCAGGTCATTAAGAGATGAATGACAGCGGTGCCTATTGGAGAGAGCGCAGCGGCTCGTGCTTTCCGAAACCCGTCACTTCGCCGCACGCATCGCATCCTCGGCGTGTGTGGCGTGCAGGGAGGGAAGTAGGACTCTCCACATGCACACACACACACACTCGTTCACTCATGCATGCGAGCCGCAGAATGTATTGCGAGGCAATTCCAGTCGGGCCACTCAGGTTTAAGAGCAAACGATTACTTGAAATGTCATCAAATTGATACCAAAGTCCATTTGCCCAATTAAAGCTGCATTCAGCCGGTTTCCCTTCTAATTCACCCTCCTGCAAGGCCAACTGCTGTAACTATTTGTCTGTAAAAGAGGAATCGTGTAGAATAGTTATCACGCCCTGTGCCATGAACCCGGCAAGCCGAGTTCAAATCCTGACCACGGCAAACACCAGCGGTTACTGATGCAGTACTACGCGTCCCCTTTAACAGCCTAAAGTGACCAGTATGGTGAAGTATGGTTAAAAAAACTCACCATGACTAACACGGTGGTAAAGGCCTGAAATGTATTATTATTATTATTCTCATGATGAATTTATACAGCTTGTCCTGATACCTGCCGGTGAAGTTAAAACCAAATTGCAACGAAAACATTGAAGTCTACAGCACATACTGTACAATGGGAGAGATAATTTAATTCTCATTAAAAGCACGGCCGATTTACTTTCATTGCATGGACTAACTCGCTCCCTATACCACGGGTCACGTGTTTAAAATGAGGTAAGAAATTATGAAAAAGATTGAATAAAACCAAACTCTACACGTTGGATTACATTCATTTGCTCCATGCTGTTAATGTCAGGGGAGCGAAGCAGGTTTGATGGGGAAATTACTCACTTAACATTTCAGTATGCGGACAAACGAAACAATTACATTCAGGGAAACTTGATCATCCAGCTCGATTTTACGGATTGTGAATACAGTTCAATATATATGAACTTCATAATCTTCCCCCAACACCGAATGTTCTTTAACTCCATTCGTTTACCGACCTGTTCACCATCGATTGCCCTGAGTAGAGTTCTCGCGCCGAGTCTCGTTCTGAGTCTGATCCAACTTGACAAGCATGCTCCCGAGTCAAGTTGTTAACTGTGTTCATAAACTTTGAAGCTGCGTGTGAGGCTGAAATTAACAGCCAAGGGCAATGTTTGTTTGCGGAAATTTGAAGTCTATTTTTAGAATCCAATTTTTCGGGGCACACACGAGTTTAGGCTTTTCAAAGCGCCAGTGGTACATTAGCCCATCTCTGAGGCATCGCCAGCCACATTAATGTTGTATTCATAACAGTACAAGTGTTTAAGGCGTCATCATAAAATGGGGCTATGCAAATGTCGAAACAAATTCGGAACTGAGAGGGCGACGTGATATGGAGTTGTTTTGCGGTGCCTGGCACGAGTGTGGCTTATTCCCACTCATTCTCACAACACAGAGGCGGCTCTAGCAGGAAATATAACAGAGAGAATTACACATACACTACCATCTTGCCAAGGAACATCTTACATATGACAGCCGTGCCAATTGGTCGGAGCATTACTGCAGTAAAAGGCTTAATTCCACATGGCATGGTGAGCTATCGTTCTCTCTCAGTACACACGAATGGCAATAGCATGCCCCACGATAGTCAATAACATTTAAGAACATTCATACACCAAAGTGATTATTTATTTGATCTATAGATATTGTTTTGAGTTAGGCCAAGTTGCGATAGTTGTATGCATCAATGCTTGTCATTAAACCCTCCGCCACCGGACACAATTGAAAACGACTCGAATTCCGAGTAGTTCCTAGTTCAAAAAGTCGTCGTGCATTGATGCCGAATTGAGTCACGATAGGTCATGTGCCACCGGCAAAAATGAGCTTTGTTGGTCACATTTTAATCAATACATTGGCACGTGTAAATAATATCATTGTCAACGCGACGATCTTTTAGGGTGATGGACCGTTAATGACAATATTTTTGGCATAAAACTACCACCACGTGGCCTGACCCACAAAACCAATACGGATCAAGGTGTAGTGGTGATACGCGCTGGGGTAGGGATCATGTGCCAGTGCGTAGTGATTGGCTGTGTGTGTTGGTGACGCGCGCTGACGGTGAAGGATCAGGGGTCAGCGCGGGGTCGGGGGTTATGAGGCAGTGATTGGTTGGGTATCAGTGACGCGCGCTGACAGCGATGGGATCCTGGGGCAAGCGCGCGGGGATTGGTCAACTAAGGGGGATGCTCACGTCGAGGTCCGCATACGCTCCGTCTCCCGTGAGCGGGGGCTATATAAGGTGGTGCGCACAGGCGCACGGGGAGCGAGTGACCAGCGAAGACTGAAGACGGAGGAGGAAGAGATAGGGCCCTGCGGTACCTAGTCCCGCTGTCCTGTAGGGGCCGGGGCTCTGTGTGACCCAGAGGCGGAACCCTGGGACCCGGGGCCGAGCGTCCGTGAGAGGGTCGGCCCTTGGGACTCAGAGGTTGTGGCCCACGCCCAAGCTGGGGTGGGCCTGTAGGCTCCACGGACGTTACGGGGCAGAGTGCAGTGTGAGCATGCAGTGTGAGGCATAGTAACTACACGTGTCAAGTGAAGTGTGTGTAGTCAGAGGCATAGTAACTACACGTGTCAAGTGAAGTGTGTGTAGTCAGAGGAATAGTGACCACACGTGTCAAGTGAAGTGTGTGTAGTCAGAGGAATAGTGACCACACATTGTATCGTGACAAGTCAAGGTTTAATAAAAAGTGTGCTACCCGTCAAGTGGTTTCCTGCCGTCATTCCAATACTTCAACTGGCGTCAGAAGTGAAACAGTCTTCCAGGCATGGATACAAGGAAGACCCGTCGGACTCACGGGATTGACCGCGAGGATAACCTTGACGACTCGGGCCAGCTGGCATCGGGGGGAGAGGACGAAGAAATGCCGACGCCGCAGGATCCGCCGAGGGCGCCGGATGAGCGACTGGGGACCGATGCCGTACTCCGCGAGGCGCACTCCCGTCTGGCAGAGCTGCTGCTCGCCGCCGCGTCCATCCTGGCAGAAATCAGCACGTCGGGAGGAGCGGGGACGTCGGCGGACATTCAACAGGGTCGCCCCGCAGATTCCCGCCAAAATGACTGGGCGATTCCCGCCATTTCAACTGCGCGGACATCTTTTGGCGGGAACGGCGAGCACCACGTGGCGGTGGTTCTCCAAGCGCGCCCGCTTACGTCATCAACGCGCGCTGCGAACCGCCATCAGCCACCCGCCATTGAGGCCGCCATCTCGCACACCGACGGTGCGGCGGAGAGGAACCACGAGGCAGAGGACGACTTCATCTTTCAACAGCGCCTTCCCACATTGTCAGCCTTCAAGGCGGAAGGCGGGGACTGGGGCGCATTCCAGCGCAGGTTTCTGGCGCATCAGGAAATGTCCGCCTGGTCCGACGCTACGGCGCTGCGGGCACTGCCTGCCATGTTGGACGACAACGCGCTCGCGGCCTTCACGTCCGCACAGAGGTCGGACCGCTCCATGCTTAAGGCTGCGCTGGGTCTCATGGCCAAGGTCTACGGACCTCCCTCGGCGTGTCGCCATCACTTTTACGCCCGGCGGAAGGCGGACACGGAGACCGCGCTCGCCTACTGCACGGCGTTTTTGGCTCTCGCCGACGCCGCGTTCCCTCGTATGGACGAGGAGGGCCAGGACGCGATGGTCTTGGAGCAACTGCTCAAGTTGGCGCAGGACCTGGGGGCCCCCATCAACACGGCCGACGAGGTCGATATTTCTTCTTTGCGGGTCGCAACAAGTATACAGGCGCATGAGGTCCTCCAGCGTAAACAGGGGGTCGTCTGCAATGCTGCCGTGGCCTCAGCTCCGGGCCCGGTGGTCACCGAGCCCCAAGTCGTCAGCCCACGAGAGGAGGCGTTCACCGCGGGACGACCGGGGGACTGGAGGTCGGGGGGTCGTTCGCCTCTGCGATCGGCCCGCAAGCTGGAGCAACCGAGATCTCCGACGACCCTCATCACGTGTTACAACTGCGGCCTCCGGGGCCACGTGGCGTCCGGTTGCCGCGCTCCACGTCAGCGTGCCATGGGACCTCGGCTGGACGACGACCAAGGCCCCAAGTCATCCCTACTAACCCCGGCAAGTCGCGGCGCTTCACATGCTCGGCCTACATGCACGACACACATGGGCCGTCGCGTTGCGGCGGAGGAGAGCCGGTTAGGGATCAGGGATTCGGTTCGGCGAGGGGGGTTCGTGCGGGACCGAGGGGACATTAAATGGTCGGAGTTGGGGCACAGGATAGTGGCTGCGTCGGCGGGATCATCGGTCGTTACGGGTTTCATTGACGGGGTCGAGGTCAGGGTGTTAGTGGACACGGGGGCGTCGGCGACTATTATATCGGACCTCATTTACAACATTCTCCCCGTCCAATGTCGACCTCTGCTCCTGGTGGACGTGCCATTTTACGCGGCTAATGGGGGCTCGTTGGGCATTGTCGGTCAGATTAGGGCGTCCATTTGCATTGGAGATATCAAATTGTCGGGACACGTTTTCGTTTCATCTTCCTTGGCGGTTCCTTGTCTGTTGGGCACAGATTTTTTGGCTAAAATGCCCATTAAAATTCTCATCGATCAGCGTTGCATTGAACTACCATCGGGTCGCCGTATTTCATTTTTGACGAACCCTACCGAAATTCGGACGGCGTGCGCTACGATACAACCGCTGGCGACACAGACCGTGCACGTGCCCCCGGGTTCACAAATGTTAATTCCCCTCCGGTTGAGGAAACCATGGGTGGGGGAGACCTCGGAACAGAGCATGCTTTGGGGTCCTTCAAATAGGGCTGTCGGAGGTCTCGATTTGTCGGTGGCTCACACTTTGGTTCGGGCTGACAAGGACCCGTTCGTGATGGTTTTAAACGCTGGGTCGCGGCCGGCCGTTATTCAGCAGGGCACTGTGCTAGCTCACGCGGCACGGGTCCCTGCGGAAGAGCGGCTGGTTGCGCATGTTGATCCAAGCCCGACGCAGAACAATCCAGTGAGGGAGGACCTTGAATGGGTCGATTCGCTGTGCGCGGACTCGAACGATTTGTCAACGGTACAGTTGGGTGCGCTGCGTGCGTTGCTGATAGAATTTTCTGATGTGTTCAGTAAGCATAAATATGACATTGGGTGCACGGACCTGTTGCGCCACCATATTGAAACAGGCGATGCGGCACCGGTCAGGCGAAATCCCTTCCGGCTGAGTCCTGCTGAGAAGGAACACGTTTAGTCGGCCGTCAACGATATGCTGGCGGCCGACATTATTTCGCCTTCTTCCAGTCCTTGGGGAGCACCTATTGTGCTGGTTAAAAATCAAGACGGGTCCTTGCGATTTTGCGTAGATTTCCGTCGCCTGAATAAAATCTCCGTGGCTGACGCGTATCCGCTCCCCAGAATGGACGTGTCCCTCGATGCATTGTCTGGTGCGCGATATTTTTCTACTCTTGATTTATTATCGGGATTCTGGCAGCTGCCACTCGACGACGAGTCTAAACCTAAGACAGCATTTCGGACTCCAGGGGGCCTATTCCAGTTTAACCGGTTACCCATGGGACTTCACTCCGCTCCCGCGACGTTTCAGCGCCTTATGGAATTGGTTTTGTCGGGCTTGCAATGGGATACTTGCTTGATTTACCTTGACGATGTCATTGTTTTCAGTAAAACGTTTGAGGAACACCTCCAGCGATTGAGAGGGGTGTTCTTGCGAATGCGATCAGCTAAATTAAATTTTCAACCGGCCAAATGCCACCTTCTTCATAAGTCCGTGAGATACTTGGGCCACATTGTCGATTCTTCGGGGATCTCTACCGATCCCGCGAAGATGGACTGTGTCAGTTCATGGTCAACGCCCACGTCGGTTTCGGACGTGCGCAGTTTCATCGGTTTTGCTTCTTACTACCGCCGATTCGTTGAGCATTTCGCCACCATTGCAAAACCCTTGCACGCTCTAACGGCAAAAGGAGTCAAGTTCCGATGGGGACCAGAGGAGGAGGCCGCGTTCTGCTCCCTCCGGGACGCCTTGGTGGGTGCCCCGCCCTTGCGTTATCCTGACTTTACAAGTCCCTTCTTGCTAGACACGGATGCTAGCAACACGGGCATTGAGGGGGTGCTCTCACAGGTCGTTGGGGGAGTCAAAAGGGTGGTCGCCTATGGTAGCAGGGTCTTGTCGCCGGCGGAGCAGCACTACTGCGTCACCCGTCGCGAGTTGCTTGATATTGTTTTTTTTGTACGGCAATTTAGACCGTATCTCTATGGCCGTCACTTTACGGTCCGGACGGATCACGCGGCGCTTCAGTATTCATTGAGGGTCGCCCAACCCTCGGGCCAATTGTCACGGTGGTTGGAAGTCCTCCAGGACTATCAGTTCACGACCACATACCGTAAGGGGTTGCGCCACACTAACGCCGATGCCCTGTCGCGATTGTCGCCTTGTCACTAATGTGCGTGCTTAATGGGATCGGCGCGCTGTAAACCGCCAGCTGCGGAAAGTATGGGGGCGTTGGCTGCGACCGCGGATGCACCAATCGGGGATGTTCCCGCTACCCCTGAGGGAGAGGACTCGCTGCTCTCACTGTCGCTGATTGAGTGGGGCCGTCTCCAAATGGCTGACAGCTCCCTGCTAGCGTTGCGCCGCAGGGTGGGGGGTCCCGAGGAGGGCCGGGAGCGAACTGGCTCCTGGGTACTTAAGCAGGGCCTGTTAATGAGATGGGACAATTTGTCCCGGCGGCACGCACTCGTGGTGCCTTCCGCTGTGCGGGGGAAAGTTGTCCTGGCCGCACATGAACGCCTCTTGCATTTGGGAGTAAACAAAACGCTTGCTCTGCTTCAGCGTGACTATTATTGGCCGGGGATGGGGAGTGATGTGGTGAATATTCTAAAGGGGTGTGTTGATTGCGCCAGACGGAAACCGCCGCCCATGGCATCAAATCCACCGCTGCAATCTATTCAGGTCTCGCGCACTAACGAGCTCGTTGCGCTCGATATTTTGGGGCCTTTTCCAGTCACGCCTAGGGGTAATAAGTACCTGTTGGTTGGTGTCGAATACTTTACCCGGTGGCCTATGGCGTGGCCACTCGCCAACCAGTCGGCGGCGGCTGTGACGGACGCCTTTGTCCAGGGCTACGTCCTGGTCAAGGGGGCTCCCGAACGCTTGCTGACCGACCAAGGGAAACATTTTTCAAGTAAATTGCTGCAAGAGGTGTGCGACCTATTGGGTACTAAGAAGGTGCGTACCTCCCCGTACCACCCACAGACAGACGGGATGGTGGAGCGACTCCACAGGACTTTGACTTCTATGCTGTGCCAGCAGGTGTGTGAGGCACATGTTGATTGGGACCTGCAGGTCCCGGGGGTCCTCGCCGCGTATAGAATGGCCCCCCATGCAGCAACGGGATTTTCCCCATTCTATCTGATGTATGGTTGGGAAGCCGACCCGCCCATGGAAACGCAGCTGGGACTGTCCACACCACGAACAAATTCGAAATTGGCAGAACATATAAAATGTAACATTCATAAGCTGACCGAGGCACGGGAGGCCGCACGGCTTAATTCGCGGGCTCGCCAAATTGCCAACGAGCGGTTGCGTGCATGGAAGGTGTCCATGCACGACTGGAAACCAGGCGATAGGGCCTGGCTGCACTGCCCTCAGGCACCTTTGGCTACGTCGCCTAAATTGTTGAAGCCATGGCGGGGACCCGTGGAGGTCGTGCGGGTTGCACGCCCCCAGTGTGTTCAAATAAAATGGGGAAAGCACCGTTGGTACATCCACCCCTCCCGACTGAAACCGTTCTCGCCTCCATATGGCCTCCCTTTGTGTCGTGAGGGCCGAGCATGTGACGTGACCGACGACCCAAGGGGGGAAATGTCTCCGCCTGATCCTCACATGTCTCCGACTGATCCGCTCCCAGGTGTCTCGGAACTGACAGCTGCCGACCACCGGCGGCCGGATCCTCGTGGCGCGGCCGGTCCTTCCAGGCCCGATCCGCGCTGTCCATAGCTGCCGGAGCCACCGGACGGTCGTCAGCGTCCCGTCCCATACGATGGACCGGCCAGGCGGACTCGCGCTAAGTCGCGCTACTTTTCATGACCAACCGAATGAGGAGCCGATGCGGCTGGAGCGCCTCGTCACTGCGTTCCTCATCCGCTCGACCGCTCTATCACCCCGGTGGAGGAGCGAGCGGAGGGGGGAGAGATCAATAGTCACAGAGACACTGGACACGTTAATTTTCTGGGATTTGCTTTTAGTGTGTTGTTCGTCGGGCTGTACATAGCTTGTTGTCTAGGTGTTGTGGGTTGTTGTTGACTTTTATTGTGTTGGTTGTCGGTTTGTACATAGGTTGTTGTCGGGTGTTGTGTCGTTGTGTTGTTGTTGTTGCGTTACGGGGCACACTGGGGGGTGGGGTTTTTGTTGTGTTGACGTTGTGTTGTGTTGTTTAGCAGCCGGGCCGGCTGCGAGCTATGTGGGAGGGGGTGATGTAGTGGTGATACGCGCTGGGGTAGGGATCGTGTGCCAGCGCGTAGTGATTGGCTGTGTGTGTTGGTGATGCGCGCTGACGGTGAAGGATCAGGGGTCAGCGCGGGGTCGGGGGTTATGAGGCAGTGATTGGTTGGGTATCAGTGACGCGCGCTGACAGCGATGGGATCCTGGGGCAAGCGCGCGGGGATTGGTCAACTAAGGGGGATGCTCACGTCGAGGTCCGGATACGCTCCGTCTCCCGTGAGCGGGGGCTATATAAGGTGGTGCGCACAGGCGCACGGGGAGCGAGTGACCAGCGAAGACTGAAGACGGAGGAGGAAGAGATAGGGCCCTGCGGTACCTAGTCCCGCTGTCCTGTAGGGGCCGGGGCTCTGTGTGACCCAGAGGCGGAACCCTGGGACCCGGGGCCGAGCGTCCGTGAGAGGGCCGGCCCTTGGGACTCAGAGGTTGTGGCCCACGCCCAAGCTGGGGTGGGCCTGTAGGCTCCACGGACGTTACGGGGCGGAGTGCAGTGTGAGCATGCAGTGTGAGGCATAGTAACTACACGTGTCAAGTGCAGTGTGTGTAGTCAGAGGCATAGTAACTACACGTGTCAAGTGAAGTGTGTGTAGTCAGAGGAATAGTGACCACACGTGTCAAGTGAAGTGTGTGTAGTCAGAGGAATAGTGACCACACGTTGTATCGTGACAAGTCAAGGTTTAATAAAAAGTGTGCTACCCGTCAAGTGGTTTCCTGCCGTCATTCCAATACTTCAAAGGTAATGGCCACAAAAACCTCCGTGTAATATTTATTTATCTTTGAACTGTATACAATAACACCCGGCTGATGATCTAATTAGCATTATAGCGGTGGCTTCCTCACAGTAGGATGTGGAAATAGCTCATTAACTCTCTCTACACACCACACAATGTAAACAATAATCAGCTACTTAAACTCCAAACGGTCACTCTTCCTGCAAAGGCATAATCACGTTCTGTCACCTGGCTGATTATGTTCTGCACAATCACCTCCCAAACGTCGGCGCTTGTATCTGACAGAACCATTCGAGCACTGAAATCTGCCAAAGGAGGATTTCGGCTGTGATCGTCAGCAGCTTAACTCATCGGGGCCGTCATCATCATCTTCAGTGGAAATGTAAGCATATTCTTCTCATAGGGAACAAGAGACAAGGATATAGAGACAGGCAGAGAGATAAAGGGCGGTCTTTGACTTCGAAGGGGACAGCAAGCACTTTGATTGCAAACAGCAGCAGGAGAGAGAACATGGCTGACGATGATTATGATGATGATGACGAAGATCGCCTCCCAAACGTTTGCATGTGATTTCAGCGATGCGATGAGGCTGCGAGTGTGTTTAAAGCGAAACTGTGCAGGTGGATAATTATCGAGCACGATGGATACGTCCGGGCCCCTTGTGAACTTTTATGACATTTGAGAAACAAAAGCACTCATTTGTTGCCAAGGACAGAACGCAAAGGACATTATGCTGTGTGGCAACCGTCATCCTCCACGTGACAGCTTTTATTGCACTGGCTTGTAAAAACGAACAGCGACGCAAAAACGCGCCATTATGGAACACTGTCGCCAAGCACAGAAACACTCCGGTCTGGCTCTGTGTGTCCTGCTTTCAATTTGTCCGTGAAAATAAAGAAGCCCACGCAAGCTGGCGCACTAACGGCTCAACACAATTTACGTAAGAAGCCTGGGGCCATTCAATTGCCAGGCCAGTGGGCCATGGCTGGCAGCGGGCAACACCCACCTCAGAAAATCAGGAGATTATTGCATGAGATATTTTGCTAAGGAAAGCCACGCTGAATCTAAATAATATTATGTTAAGGAGGGTTCTGCATTGCGATGTTTTGTCAACACAAATTCAACTTGTATGTCTTTAGCTTTGAGAGGAAACCAGAAAAATGCGGATAAAACCTACATGCAAGAACGAGTGGAGAAACATACAAACTACACACACAAAAACGTGCCTGGGTCAGGGATTTAACCCGGGTTCTTCTTTCTGGCTGTAAGGCACAAACCTTTGGCAGTGTGCCACCCTGCCGCCCAACACTGCACTGAAAAGCACGAGAGGGAGAACGTCGGGCACAACAACAGCGGCTGCCTTGTGCGTCTGGGTTCCCTCCAGCTGCATTTACCTCTGGCACCTGCGGGTCTGACTCAGAGAGTGCGTTACTCGAGTGCACGCCCTAGCGGTGAGTGTCACTGCTGGCTTCGTTTATCCACAGAGTTACGAAGGGGCGTCTTCTGTGAGACAGCACCTGGCCTCAGCAGTACCATCAATGTCAGCTTAAACCGCGGACCTTTTGATCACGAAATACAAAGAGGTAGCCACGGAATGTTTGAAGGCCCTTGCATCGTCAGTGAGAGCTCTTGCACTGATGAAATTGAGGGGCTTAGAAAGGATGCACAATTTTCGATTTAGTAAACCAGTATTATAATTTCTTCGACCTCGTTTACATTCGTTGTCTTAAATACATTTATACGGCGCCTTATCCAAGGCGCTTTGCACATAATTAACAATCGCACGTATGGATGTAATGGTGGAGATGAGGCGAATGAAATAGATGAGAGGAAGCAATGGGCAAATCTGTGATGTTAGAATTCGGTGAAAGTGTAATTGATGACAGTAAATCATGATGAATGGATTGAATGAATGGGGAACGAGTGAAAGCCATACAATGAGAATATAAAGAGGGAAAAGTAACGGTGGCCGTTATGAGGCGGAGATTAAGGGGTCGTGGGATGAGCTCGGCGGAAATAAGTGAGTTTTGAGTGCGGAGTGGAAACTAGTGAGCAAAGGTGACTGCTTAATGTGGAGGAGAAGTTTGTTCCACTAATACAACGAGCGAAGGCGAGATTGAGCGCAAGGAGGAGGAACAGCGTGAAGGCACTTAGAAAGATACAAGCGTGGCATGATATAGTGGGACAAGTCCATGCAGGGATTTGTCGAGCAGGGTGATGATTGCAAACATCACAAGGAGGTGCCCAACAGTAATGTGTTGGGTATGTATGCTGTAATACTGGTAAGAACCTCTTGGTTACACCAGCCCACAGGGGATTATTGTGTCCGTCCGTCGTGCCTGGAGGGGCTGGGTGGGGAGGGAGGGGCAGGGTGAGAGGGTGGGGAGGGGCTGGGTGGGGAGGGTGGGGCTGGGTGGGGGGGGGCTGTGTGGGGAGGGTGGGGAGGGGCTGGGTGGGGAGGGTGGGGAGGGGCTGGTCACCCCGTGGTGCCCTTATGAAACTCAATGTTTAACCTACTCACGCCGGCTTGTGCCCGCCCTCACAGTCGGGCATATTTGCGGAATACACCACGCCGCCGTTGACCCTGGCCATTGACCGAGCAACCCAACGTTCCTACCAGCTCCCTCCGCAGGAATGTGTTCCAGCACCGTGGAGGCAAGTGAGGATTGGTGGATCAGGCGAGTGTGGGCGTCGGGGAGGTGCAAAACCCCTGGCTTGCCAGGAGAATACCGTGGAGGGAAAAATGCTAACTCCGTCTGTTCTGTCAGTATGGGATCAAGTGTCCCCCCTCCAACCCTGCGTGCGTGGGGTTTTCTCCGAGTGCTCCAGTTTCCTCCCACATGTGAACACTCATTCATTGGTCGAAAACGTTGTAATATATAGGAGGCTGCAGAGCTTGGGCAATTGATGGCACCAGGTCACCGCCTGGCTGCCTTCCATCTTGTCTCTGTTTCCTTGGACCTCTGAGTCTTTCTCTCTCTTTGAGAAGAGACTGGATACTGTGCGGCATGTTACCGGTTGAAATTGTTATATGTGGTACATTATGCGATAATGTAATGTCAAATGCCACGTAATCAATATAGCATCTGTTATTCAGAATAACTTTTATAGCAAAACAAAGCTAAAGTTCCTCTCGGATAGAGCGGCAATCAAAAGTCTGTGTGTGTTCAGATATTTGGACTTCGAAATATTACGTAATTGGCGGGATCTGAACCCTCAACTCTGGGTACGCAAAACTTCCATAACGCCATTTAACAAAATATCCGCTACAAAGGTGGCGAAAATCGCTTCGCTGCTAGTCACGCGCGGCTGTCCTTTGCGCGAAATGTCACGCGGGGAGAACGGGCCCGGCTTCACAGCGGCCAGGGTGGCGGCGCTGCTGCTGCGAGAGATAACAAGGAGCCTCTGTTGTGTGCGGCCGAACAGCTGCCCACGTTCGTCTTGCGCGTGGCAGCCGGGAAAGTTCATGGAGTGATCTTTGTGAAGCTATAAACTTTCCCAAAACCTTTGCGGTTGTCACCCCCCACCCCCACCCCCCGGCATCTTGATGCTCTCGAATCAAGTGAAGAATTTTACACGGATGTTTGCAAAGTTGTAAAATAAGTTCTGGATGAATCCTTCCCTGTTGGACGGTAGCTTGGATTGTTATGAGATCAGAGCAAATAAATGCAGGACACGTGATAGCAAGCCTCCGGTTAGTAGAATTAAGTTTCTAAGTCGTAAGGGTAGCTGCCAAGCCCTCTATTCTAATCAGGCTTACATTAGCCAAGGCCAAAGCATAAATCACATCCTCGGAGTCTCAACATCATGCGAGGAGTAAGTGATCGTAAATTTGCATGTGTTGAGAGAAGCTGCAGGCTATATTTTTAGAGCTGCGCGAGACATTAACGCATAATTAAATTTGTGTGCTGCACAATCACAGACACGTGTAGCATATTACATGTTTAGGGCTTGGTATTGCACACCGGATTTGAACTTAAAATGGCGCACGACCACATTCGACATTTGAGTTTGATGCAGAGCTCAATGAAACTTTACAACACTGCTCCAATCAGCCATAAATATACACTTACAGACAGGGACGTGCGGTCAGGGGAGGCAGGGGAAGCAGAGCCTCACCTGTCATACTCCAATGAAAATAGCTGTTACGAAAAAAAATATGAAGATTTTTCCACTCATCTGTGTTATAAATGTCATTTTTGAAAACATGTTTTAACCCTTTCATCTGGCAACAAAACTGACACCTTTTTCACAAGGAGTCATGTTTGCATTGACCACAATACCTGCAGTCGGAATGCAAACAAAAAACACAACTCTGATAATGTATGCACTGTCCTTGAAATGTATTGGTCCACACCCGAGACAGCTTTTCTTAGAGCCTAATCTCACATGGTGTTGGACCAGATGACGCCAAAAGGCGCACAACTCAAAGACAATGTACCATCAGAGTATGAGAGCTCGGTGTAAGCATTTACACCATTGGAACCTCATTTGCCAGTAGTAAAATATGATAATTGTTTTTTTACCCTTTTATCTGGCAACAGATTATCATATTTTGCTACTGGCAAATGAGGTTCCAATGGTGTAAATACCCCGAGCTCTCATACTTTGATTGTGCATTGTCTTTGAGTTGTGCGCCTTTTGGCGTCATCTGGTCCAACACCATGTGAGACTAGGCTCTAAGAAAAGCTGTCTCGGGCGTAGACCAATTAATTTCAAGGACAGTGCATACATTATCAGAGTTATGTTTTTGTTTGCATTCCGACTGCAGGTATTGTGGTCAATGCAAACATGACTCCTTGTAAAAAATGTGTCAGTTTTGTTGCCAGATAAAAGGGTAAAACAACTATTATCATATTTTGCTACTGGCCAATGAGGTTCCAATGGTGTAAATGCAATTTCTGTACAATTCCAATCATTTTTATAGTCAAAATCGCCAAATTTGCGGAGCTCTGCTGCAAATACAGGAAGAAACGAGAGGTGAGGCAGCGACGAGCTCAGCCTCCCCTCTGATTGCGCAACCCCTCAGTAACTGGATGGAGAGCGGGCAATAAGCACGTGCCTGTTACTATCTCAGTATGTCACCAATGTAATGTTTGTAGACCCCTTCATTTCATGTCCTCGCCTTCCATACTTAATGTAACTTATTTCACGTCTGTGTATAAAGATATTTAGGCTCGCTGGTCTCGTCATGAAACTGCAATGAAAAAGCACCAGGGGAGGCAGCTATCACATCTGCCTCACTGAGGGGGGCGTGTCTAACACGCCCCACTCAGTGAGGACACGCCCCCCTCAGTGAGGCCACGCCCCCTCGGTGTGTGAATCTGGCTCTGACACGAGCCAGTGCCTCCCCCAGCCATTGACCTCAAAGCACGTCACTGCTTACAGGGTATACTGTACATAGGTGCACAGGTGCACTTAAATAAACTGGTATATATGTGCTACAAACAATGCTCTTGTCAAGAATAATTCTCGTGACTTAGAAACACAAACATGATTTGAAATTCAATGAAGTACAATACTCTATCGTATTATACAACCCACACTGATCCGCGTGGTGAGGTATTGACGATTTCGGCGTAGGGAGGTCATCATCCATCAGTGGATTTCATTATTATGATTATTTCATGCAGCTTGTCCTATCTACTGCTGAAGTTTGAAGACCAAACTATGCCTCCAATGAGCACGGTTGGCTATGTATGGTGCGAAATAAATTCAACATATATCCAACCAAAACATTGAAGTCTAAAGGACATACGGTGGGAGACAGAGAACGAAGTTCTCCTTTAGAAGCATGACCTCACCACTTCCATGACGTGGACTTACTACCTCTACCCTCCATCCAGCAGTGCAATGACAAATGGCTCTAAATATATCATGGTAATTTCATGGTTTCAGACACAGCAAACTACTGCAGGCCTTGCACTACCGTGCAAGAACGTCACGGTTTACCAAATAAACATGATTCGATTCGAAAGTAAATCATTGCGTGGATAAAAAGAAGGGTACAGTATTGTCCTATGTGATGACTTCAAAGCTGATGACAGTACCGATCACCGAAAAGACATTTAATAATACCACAAATTGTCGTGGCTGTGATGGACATTTACATGTCAGGTATGTAAACTGCCGCAAAAACACTTCAATCACTCTGACCACCGCACCGCCACCATGGTGGGTTCATTGCTCACCCTAAAAAAGCGGTAATCCCTTTCATCCTGGAAAGGTCTGGTCATGCTGTGACGGTCCTCTAAGGATGTTTTGATGCCTCTTTTAAAAGGTGGTTCAATATCCCTTTGGCTACACTCTCGTGAGAGTGAACTCGTTGCTGTGCAGTGAGGGTACCTGGGCATCTGGGAATCATGCACACAGCCCAGGGCGAACTCCAATTGCCTTCCAGTAATGTATGTATTATGTATGTTGAACTTCTTTCGCACCGTGCATAGCCAATTGTGCTCATCGGAGATGTGGGGGAAGAACAATAAACTAAACACAAAAAGCAGTTCTAATGAAATTAGTTTTTTATCTAGATTTAAAAGTCCACTGCTCCAGTGGCTTCCAAATCTCGGAATGAAGAGCGTTCCAGATGGCCACAGAAACCCATTCTTGAACAGTAGTGCAAGGCTAGCAGGACCTATTTTACCTCCCAATATTCCAAAATAATAGATTCGTGTGCTTTATTAATATCTAGTCTCATGCGATGTGACCTGGTGTGGAATATGACACGACTCTCAAACCTGTCGTAACGTTCCATCAAAGACCAAAGGCTTGCCGTAAAAATGGGACATTTTATTGGCAGTCGTAACTTGCGCTGCAAATATACTTAGATCGCACTTTGGGACATAATGCCGCCCGGCCACGCTTTTGTATGAATATAGAAATTGCACAAACTACCTGGATGGAATTACCGTAACCTGAACGGCATGTGCATCCAACACCAGATCACATTTCAGTGAGGAATTTAATTAGCCGTGACCATACCACTTTTGCAAAGTAAACATTTTAGCACGGTCATACATCTATATTCTAACGATATTCCTGCAACTGTCGAGTCATGCAACATTGGTTGGTAATTCTGTCTTCCGACGTCTTCATTCGTGTACGTGATAAGTTGCAAATCACTCACCGATATCGACGAAAAATTGTGGTTATTCTTCTTAGATTTTGGTCAGCAAATACATTAACCACATTCATAATTATACTTTTTGGAACAAATTAAAGTCACAATTTGCTCACTGCCGTCCATAATTAATTGCATGATGCATCACGAATGCCGTGCAACAGCGCAGAGGACACTTAAAAATAAATTCTAAATAATTAATGTTTTTACTTGCGAGCGGTAGAACCGATAAATCTTCCAAAACATCGCGGAAACGTGCTAATTAGATCTAAGGTCAAGTATTGTGAACCCACATGCAACGAGACGGCTCCCAAATCATTTGTGATATGCTATAACACGGCTGTGAGACTCGTTATAAATGGCGACTATTTCACCCACCATTGACGCGAAAGCTGCAGACTTAATTGGTTACCCATCTGCCGGTGGGGTGGAATATCAACAAGCAGGGCTGTGTAGGCACTGCACTATTACAGCTTCCACCCGCCGAGAAGTGAACGCACTGAAACCCGTTGACAGTGCACATAAACGATACCAGATTACCTGGGGCTTGGGATCAGTTGGCTGCTCAGAGACCAAGGTAGCGGCAAGTGGTCAGACAGTAAACAAGCGGTCTGCGGAACGTTTAACATTTGGTGGGGGTGCACGCAGTGTCGAGTATCCGTCTCATCTCCCGGTCCAGTGAGGAGTGACCGTGACCCCTGGGACACTGCCAAGGGTCAAAGCGTTTCAGGACAACATGGATATCGCTGTAACACGTGCACATTATTCAGCACCATTGCGGAGAATGCAAGTAACAGAATAAGTAGGCAGACAATATGCCTCCCTCTCGTAATAAAATAACCAAAAATCTGTGCTTTTGCACATCCAATCAGTCACTGTCTGCATTGGAGAGGTGTTTGAAATGATCTGCTCTTTCTTGACAAACAGGGCCCAAATAGATTTGCCATTCCATGCTGGGAGAAGCGCGATTGGCCGTATCTCAAAAGTGAGTTAGATTAACTCTTCAATCCTATACGTGGATGTTCCGCTTACTCAATGCTGCTGCTCAATTTTACATGAGTGATTTATTAAAGTCCCAGTTAATAATCCCAGCTACAGTATGACGGAGAGAAGTGTTGCATCTAGCTCTTGATTCCAATGCATGTTTAAAGCATAACTCTCCATGTGTTTATTGCATTGATTGATAAGGCGTCATTCCAATTGTTGGATGTGTGTAAAGCATTACAAAACTGTTAATTATTACATTATATGACACAATTAATTAACCAGCTGCCTGCCAGTGGTTAAAAACGCAATTTCAACCACTATAAATAGCACATTGTTAATTAAAGACTTACATTCTACTGTTCTATCAATTCAACCAATTTCCTTGTATGTTTCACTACTGATTCCAACTTCAAGTACGCTTACTGATCTCATAAAGGATGCATGAATGGGAAAAAAGAAAACCGAAGCGGCGCCCAATTAAACCTAAAAAATGTACGGAGCGCAATAACGCCGCGCGCCTATGACATTGACGTCCTGCAATCATGAAAGTTTCCACTGGTCAGTGGTAAAATGTGGAATGGACCGCCAACCCGCTGACCCCGACTGCGCTAATAGGTGACCGATTACCGCCCGCCAGTTGCGGCAGCCTCGTCGGCGTCAAGGTCAACGCGGCGAGGTGCAGCGGCAAGCAGCAGCCGGAGCGACGCTCCTTCCCTGGCTCCCTGGATTCCGGCTGACGAGCGGGAGCCGCAGCAGACGCGAGGGGCTACGACGATGACGCTGCCTCGCGCTCCAACTCGTCGTGGCGCTCTCCCCACCTTCCGTAGCTTTGAATAACCCCCCCCCCCGTAAGTGTTAAGATGTCCAAACACCAAATTGACACACCTATTATCACAATGCATCACGTGTGCATTAACCACACATGCTTGCGGTAAAAACAATGCAAACAAACGCATGTATTTTTACTGGAAAGGGTAAAGCCTATACAATGTTTTCATCATCTTATTACTGGAGAAATGGTCCAATAGATTAAACACATTATGCTGTGGTGCCACGAGGTGTTCTCAACACGAGCCGCTCTGTTCAGCTATCAAATTGTCCCACAATGCAGACGATCATTCACCTAATCATTTAACAGGCAGGATAAATCGACACGACAGAAGTGGGTAGAATTTGGGTTGATAAAAATAAACCTTGAAGGAAAGATCACAGTGGAAACCTTGAAACAGTTTTCTATTAATCCGAAATATTCAGATGAGCAAGAGGGAACAGTAAGTGAAAGCGAGCGTGACAATGTGGGCAAAAATCTGTAATTGCCAGCACAAAAAAACACGTTTTCCTACCAAGGCACATTTAATGAGATTCGAATTTATTATGTCTGCTGATTTAAATACTATCATGAACGTACAGACCTTTGCCAACCACTGCCGGATAACGATCTCGCACACGCCACGCCAGTCATGCGGGGGTTGTCCGACCATACTTCCCCATACTGGCTGGTGAAGTGAGAGGCATGCGAAGGAATATCGGGCCGCCGGGCTATTGGCGCCGTGCGGTAACTTCTGTGGGATCCCTCTCACGCTGACTGCACAGAGCAGATTCCACGGCGGCACTGTTTCATGGGTTGGGTGCGCAATGTCACCAAGCCGTTCGCCCAACTCATTACATGAGACAAAAGCGGCGGCAGTGAGTGTGGGGGGACATTGGACTGTGGCAAGCCTCGAGAATGTAATAAGACCGCAATAAAACATTATGGAGGCCTAAACAATGCGTTCACGCGCATGCACCCCAGACGAGTTGGTTGGTTTACATGGCATTGTTAAGAGTACATCGTGCAACCACGTGCGCAGCACCCACCTGTGCGTGTCCCTTCATTTATCGCCCAGCTCTTATTAGGCCTTTCACCTTGTAAACAGCTCCCTACCGTGACACCGCCTCATACATATTCATGAATGGCCAGACGGTTAAGAATAGTTTTTTCACTTTAACACTTTACAATTCCAGACCACAAATGACTCTTTTAGTTTTTACATTGCAGAATGTTTTAGCTTCCAGGTTAAGCAAACCGATATAAAATGTGCGACTTGCAGGTGGACTAGTAAGACGACCCGTTTGCTAGAAGGGGGGAAGCGGGAGGCGCAGTGGTTGGCGCACGGCCAACATCAGTGGCGACTGATGTCAGAGCTGGGACTGTGCGACTCTCCTCTACACCAAGCCGACAATGACCTAAACGCTGACCAGCGTGGTGAAGTATGGCCAAAAGAAGAACCCTCACGACAGACAGAGCGTGGGGAGAAGACCCCCTCATCCAGTAGCGGATTGGCAAATTGGTTGCACATTGCAATTTCTGCGTATTTGAAGAAGTCTTAACGTGGCTTGGCTTGACAATGCTGCTGGGCTCGCGTTACAAGTTCAAGCGCCACGTGACTGTGCAAGTTGACATAACGCAGCGGCTGTGTGGAACCCGTTCACATGAAATGCCAGAGGCTTAAAGGGCCGCGTTGTTCCAGGCGTGGTTGCTGCTTCGTTCTCTCAGTCGCACGATCCAGCGTCGCGCTCGCCCGACAGGACCACGGGGACACGGACGGACAACGCCTCGCTGTCACGGTCATTCACCACCACGTCTCCCTCCTTCACCTTTAGCCGGGTGGCGGCTGCGGTGGCGGCGGCGATGATGATGAATTACATAAAGCACCTTTGCAAAAGGCAGTCTGAGGGGCACGTCAGAGTAAATAATAAAATAAACGTATTAAGCCAAGGGAATTAAATAATGGCCGAGTGTGTCAGCTGATTTGGGGAACAAAAAGCGAGAGGGCGTAAATGCATCTCGATGCGGGGTTCAAAACCACCCCAACCCCCACACGTGAACAATGGGCAAGGCTACCGTGTAAATAGTTGCGCAACCGGCACACCATATCCAGTATACCCGCCGCTATGTCCGTGGCTACTAAGTCACGTGCCACTTTACTTCGGCGGGGAAATGTACGATGGGGAATGAGGCCGCGAGCCTGACATTGGCACAAACGCCAATTAAAACACACGTGTCTATCCATCCATACGGCGAAGTCACTCGAGTTAACGAGTGTGAAAGGCATTGGGATGACGATACTCAACAGGGAAATTGATTTAGCTCAGCGGTGACGGCGCAGTAAGATGTGTAAATTACACGCGTGCTCACTGCTTGGAATTGACACTGTGGAAAACATGGTTTTGCACGCCGCAACAGCCAGGCCGAGTGATGGACAGCCCATTGCTCCAGCCAAACATAGACAAAGATCCCCCGTTTAGCCTTAACAGACTGTTGGGGCAAGTGCTGTTAGCGAGCACCTGCGAAGGCCGTGACGGTCCACGAGGGGTGGGTGGACAGCACCACGCCCGACCGCCTTTGTCTGTCCTGTGGCGATGTTTACACACCGCACCAGGTACTCATTTGAGATTAAGTCGACCTAGGGGAGGCCCACGACAGGTTCAAATCACCGTCACCGGTCTTCGCCGTGAGCGGGAATCCAACTCGGGGAGCCGGGTTCGCAGTGCAGCGCGCTAACCACTACACTACCGCTCCCCCCACACACACAGGCTCCACTTTATAACTTGATTCTCCTGCCAGCGAGACCCCTGCACACACCTTAGATATTGTTGCATTCTCATCGCCGTGTTGGGTAAAATCAGAAATCGCGCGACAGTCTGCGGAGGGAAATCGACACTCACGCGTCTCAACGGCTACCGTCTGTCAAACCATAATAGCAAAGTTGAATTTGACCATCAGAGAACCAACAGCCGGTTTGTTGCTGGGTGCGCGTCCGTGAACGCTGCTGTTGTGCAAAATAGAATAAAATAAAGGGTCAAAGTCGTAAAGAGTTATGTGCGCGACAGGCTTAGAGACTCACCGTCTCGCTTGACGTGGTGGACTCGCTGCGTGATAAGGTCAACATGTTCCCTTGAGAAGACACCTCGGAGCTGTGGACGTCAGCGCTCACGGACAACACCACCACCACACCACCAGCTTCCCTCCTCGACGCAGGTCCAGCACAGTGCGGGTACAAGCGGGAAGCCGCGCACCTCAGAACGTCTCGGTTCGGATCCCGAAGCGGGTCCCACCCGAAACACTGCGCGGGCTCTGCTGTGCGTCACTCGCAGCGTGGGCGTGTGTGTGTTTGGATATGCGTAGGGCGTGTGTGTGTGCGCGGGGTACGTGTGTGTGTGTGTGCTGGCCACCGACCGCGGCACACACGCACGCCCATAACCCACCCGGCCACTCCCTTAGCCGTGGCGCGCAGCAGGTGCGCGCGCGCGCCACACCTGCGTCCGTGCGCGCGCGCCCCACCTGCGTGCGCGCGCGTGCGTGAGCATGGAGTTCTCTATTCACACACGCGCACACGTGAGCTTGCCTACTCTTTCTTTACGTCGTCCATTAACCAAGCCCATTGGCTCTCCAGACCAATATTATCAAGCGGAAAGCAACCTCTGCACGGGTTTAACTTGACCTTCGGGTTGCATCAGAGTGTTTTATTGTTTGTTTAATTAGCCTGCCTCTTTCTGAAGAGATTTAGAAGGCGGAATTCGGCCCAGAGATGTTTCGCGTTAACACAAATACTGCTTGATAATATTGGTGTGGGAATGCCCCCCCAGCTTGAGGGGCCATAACAATAATACAACATGCTGTGTTTAAATGTGGGAGACATAGCTGAATTATGCTTACACTGTATGTGCGCCTACCCATAAAGTGCCGCTACAATGCGTACTGCAATGAGTTTGCTTGAAAGTGAGTTGCAAGGTTGGACGGTCGCAGGATACAATTGCCTGGCTATTGTCCCAGTTGCTGATGAACGGTGTTTGCGAATAAAATAATAAATAGAACACGGTGTTCCACGCGATGTGTCACACCTTTCACGCAATCCGGGTTCTACTATTGTGGTTATTAGCTCGGACTCCGTGCCAGTTTACTCTGGGAGGTTATGACTATACGCGAAGCTCCCCGTGGGAAAAAATAAACACGCTGTATATGACCATTTGCATATGCTCTGTATATTATTATCCGTGTGTTCAGTTTATCCGGAACATCCACCAATTGCCCCGGATAAAATCGAGTTCACTGGCAAAGTTGAAAAACGCGTATGGCTTGCACAAGCCAGTCAACGGGAACGCCGAGATCTTTCTTGATTCTCAGCGATTAAAAACACGTGTATTTTTGTTCACTGTTATTGTATGGGTTGCAACACGCCAATCCATGGCGTGACGGAATTCGATGTTGTGCAGCAGCAAGACGGTATCCACTAGAGGGAGCTCTAGATATAGCCTCTAGAGTCGAGAGCAGTCTGTTCTTACTGCAGCCTGCACAGGGGGTGCGTGCACCCCAGGATAAGAACCACTGCTCTAGAGTTTGGATACACAATTCTTGAGAATCTACACTCTCCAGAGCAGTGGTTCTCAACATGTGTCGGCTTCTGTAACCCCCTTGTTGTATTGTGTTTTAACCGATTACCCCCCTTGCCCGACCCAACGTGCTTCTGAGAAATCTATATATATAAAATCGCAAATCTGTCTGTCTGTCTGTGTGTGTGTCTGTGTGTCGCCGGACCATACGCAGTTTCATTGGACGGCGGTTGCCCCTGGCAACGGGTAGCGACGCATTTGCTGCGGGGTGGACGCCATTTTTTATTCCCGTTAAAAATATGCGCACGCATTAACACGCGACTCTGAGGAAAATTCATCAAAGTTTCACGTTCTCTTCACTCCCCTCCCACCCCAATGTGTGCAATTACTATTATAGGGTCGGTAGATAATAAAATTATAGCGATTACACAGTATTATTGTAGCGCGGGGGGGGGGGGGGGGAACGGCACCCGTACCCAGCCTCAGCCGGATGGGCTATTTAGGCGAGGCCGGAGGCTCTGCACGGTACTAGGCCTCGACACCCCACCCGTGTCAAGAGACGACTTTGTGGTATAAACTCGATATACCCAGCGTTGCCCGGGGGTAAAATACATTTAAAATCTTATGAAAACTTTCAAACATTACATACCTATGAAAAAACAACTGTGTAATTACTTTTAAACCCGACGCGCCAAGAATCGATTCTCTGAATCGCGCAAAGGAATCGAAGGTTGTAGATTCCTTTAGATTCGGACGATTCCCGTTTACTATAAGTTGGTTAAAGTCGATATAAACTGCTACGAACGGGAAATATCCGGCGTTGACCGGGGCAAAAATGTAATTAAAAACTCCTGAAAAAATAAAAAAATAAAATAACAATGAAAATGAAACTCTATCATTCAAAATGTAAACCCCCAACATGCCAGGAATCGATTCTTTGAATCGCACAAAGGACTAATCGAAGGTTGTAAATTACTTTAGGATCGCGCTTCCTGTTTAATATAAGTTGGTTATAGAGTTGATGTAAACTGCTACGAATGGGAAATATCCTGCGTTGACTGGGGCAAAAATATAATGGTGAGGGCGGTTGTGAGTGGCGATTGTGAGTGGTGATTAGTGAGTGGTGAGGGGAGGTTGAGTGGTGAGGGTGAGTGGTGAGGGTGAGTGGTGAGGGTGAGTGTTGAGGGTGAGTGGTGAGTGCTGATTGGTGAGGGTGTGATTGGTGAGGATGAGTGGTGAGGGAGAGCGGTGAGGGAGAGTGGTGAGGGTGAATGGTGAGGGTGAGTGGTGAGTGGTGAGGGTGAGTGGTGAGGGTGAGTGGTGAGGGTGAGTGTTGAGGGTGAGTGGTGAGTGCTGATTGGTGAGGGTGTGATTGGTGAGGATGAGTGGTGAGGGAGAGTGGTGAGGGAGAGTGGTGAGGGTGAATGGTGAGGGTGAGTGGTGAGTGGTGAGGGTGAATGTTGAGGGTGAGTGGTGATTGGTGAGGGTGTGATTGGTGAGGATGAGTGGTGAGGGAGAGTGGTGAGGGAGAGTGGTGAGGGTGAATGGTGAGGGTGAGTGGTGAGGGTGTGTATATATGTAAGGCAATTAAGAAATATATTTTTCACCCGGGCAACGCCGGGTACTACTGCTAGTCTATATATATAAAATCGCAAATCTGTCTGTCTGTCTGTGTGTGTGTCTGTGTGTCGCCGGACCATACGCAGTTTCATTGGACGGCGGTTGCCCCTGGCAACGGGTAGCGACGCATTCGCTGCCGGGTGGACGCCATTTTTAATTCCCGTTAAAAATATGCGCACGCATTTGTGGTATAAACTCGATATACCCAGCGTTGCCCGGGGGGAAAATACATTTAAAATTTTATGAAAACTTTCAAACATTACATACCAATGAAAAAACAACTGTGTAATTACTTTTAAACCCGACATGCCAATAATCGATTCTCTGAATCGCGCAAAGGAATCGAAGGTTGTAGATTCATTTAGATTCGGACGATTCCCGTTTACTATAAGTTGGTTAAATTCGATATAAACTGCTACGAACGGGAAATATCCGGCGTTGACCGGGGCAAAAATGTAATTAAAAACTCCTGAAAAAATAAAAAAATAAAATAACAATGAAAATGAAACTCTATCATTCAAAATGTAAACCCCCAACATGCCAGGAATCGATTCTTTGAATCGCACAAAGGACTAATCGAAGGTTGTAAATTACTTTAGGATCGCGCTTCCTGTTTAATATAAGTTGCTTATAGAGTTGACTAGCAGTAGTACCCGGCGTTGCCCGGGTGAAAAGTATATTTCTTAATAACCTTACATATATACACACCCTCACCACTCACCACTCACCCTCACCATTCACCCTCACCACTCTCCCTCACCACTCTCCCTCACCACTCATCCTCACCAATCACACCCTCACCAATCACCACTCACCCTCAACACTCACCCTCACCACTCACCACTCACCCTCACCATTCACCCTCACCACTCTCCCTCACCACTCTCCCTCACCACTCATCCTCACCAATCACACCCTCACCAATCAGCACTCACCACTCACCCTCAACACTCACTCTCACCACTCACCCTCACCACTCACCCTCACCACTCACCACTCACCCTCACCATTCACCCTCACCACTCTCCCTCACCACTCTCCCTCACCACTCATCCTCACCAATCACACCCTCACCAATCAGCACTCACCACTCACCCTCAACACTCACCCTCACCACTCACCCTCACCACTCACCCTCACCACTCAACCTCCCCTCACCACTCACTAATCACCACTCACAATCGCCACTCACAACCGCCCTCACCATTATATTTTTGCCCCAGTCAACGCCGGATATTTCCCATTCGTAGCAGTTTATATCAACTCTATAACCAACTTATATTTAACAGGAAGCGCGATCCTAAAGTAATTTACAACCTTCGATTAGTCCTTTGTGCGATTCAAAGAATCGATTCCTGGCATGTTGGGGGTTTACATTTTGAATTGTAGAGTTTCATTTTCATTGTTATTTTTTTTTTTTTTTTCCAGGAGTTTTTTATTACATTTTTGCCCCGGTCAACGCCGGATATTTCCCGTTCGTAGCAGTTTATATCGACTTTAACCAACTTATAGTAAACGGGAATCGTGCGAATCTAAAGGAATCTACAACCTTCGATTCCTTTGCGCGATTCAGAGAATAGATTCTTGGCGCGTCGGGTTTAAAAGTAATTACACGGTTGTTTTTTCATAGGTATGTAATGTTTGAAAGTTTTCATAAGATTTTAAATGTATTTTCCCCCCGGGCAACGCTGGGTATATCGAGTTTATATCACAAAGTCGTCGCTTGACACGGGTGGGGTGTCGAGGCCTAGTACCGTGCAGAGCCTCCGGCCTCGCCTAAACAGCCCACCCGGCTGAGGCTGGGTACGGGTGCCGTTCCCCCCCCCCCGCGCTACAATAATACTGTGTAATCGCTATATTTTTATTATCTACCGACCCTATAATAGTAATTGCACACATTGGGGTGGGAGGGGAGTGAAGAGGACGTGAAACTTTGATGAATTTACCTCAGAGTCGCGTGTTAATGCGTGCGCATATTTTTAACGGGAATTAAAAATGGCGTCCACCCCGCAGCGAATGCGTCGCTACCCGTTGCCAGGGGCAACCGCCGTCCAATGAAACTGCGTATGGTCCGGCGACACACAGACACACACACAGACAGACAGACAGATTTGCGATTTTATATATATATAGATGAAGTATCGGAAATGACGGCAGGAAACTCCTTGACGGTTAACACACTTTTTATTAAATCTTGACTTGTCACAATACAACGTGTGGTCTCTATTCTTCCGATGGCACACTTTACTTAACTCGTGTAGACTCTCTGCCTCTGGCTACACTCTTTACTTAGCTCGTGTAGACTCTCTGCCTCTGGCTACACTCTTCACTTAGCTCGTGTAGACTCTCTGCCTCTGGCTACACTCTTCACTTATCTCGTGTAGACTCTAGGCCTCTGGCTACACACATCACTCGTCTCGTGTAGACCCTATGCCTCTGGCTACACACTCCACTCGTCTCGTGTAGACTCTAGCTCTCTGGCTACACACTCCGCATGCTGACACTGCATGCTCACCCTACACTCCGCCTCTGGGTTACACAGAGTCCGGGTCTACACTCCGCCTCTGGGTTACACAGAGTCCGGGTCCTCACAGGACAGCGGGACTGGGTACCGCAGGGCCCTATCTCTTCCTCTCCGTCTTCAGTCTTCGCTGGTTACACTCTCCCCGTGCGCCTGTGCGCATCACCTTATATAGTCCCTCCTCCCGGGAGACGGAGCGGATGCGGACCTCGATGTGAGCATCGCTCCTTAGTGAACCAATCACAACGCGCTATCTCTACGATCCGCTTTCCCCCAGCGCGTGTTTCCACTCATCACCCAATCACGCCGCGCTGCCACCCGATCACTCCCACACCAGCGCGTCACCGGCACCCAGCCAATCAGCACCACACAACCCACGATCCCGCGCTGACCCCTGATCCCTCACCGTCAGCGCGCGTCACCACACACACATCCAATCCCAACGCGCTGGCACCTGATCGCTACCCCAGCGCGTATCACCACTACATCACCCCCCCCCACATAGCTCGCAGCCGTCCCGGCTGCTAACCAACAACCTCACACGACGTTAACACAACAAAACCCCCACCCCCCCAGTGTGCCCCGTAACACAACAACAACACAACAGCAACCTATGTACAATTTGACAATTAACACAAGAAAAGTCAACAATAACACACAACACCTTATAAAAAAGCTATATACAGCCCGACGAACAACATAATAAAAGCGATTTCCAGAAAATGAACGCGCCCGGCGTCCCCGTGACTACCGCAGCGACGAGGCGCTCCAACTTCCTCGACTCCTCACATGGTAGGTCATGAAAAGTAGCGCGACTTGGCGCGAGTCCGTCTGGCCGGTCCGTCATATGGGACGGGACGCTGACGACCGTCCGGTGGTTCCGGTTGCTCTAGACGGCGCGGGTCGGGCCTGAAAGGACCGGCCCCGCCGCGAAGATCCGGCCGCCGGTGGTCGGCAGCTGTCAGTTCCGAGAGACCTGGGAGGAGATCAGGCGGAAGCATGTGAGGATCAGGCAAGGACATTTTCCCCTTTGGGTCGTCGGTCACGTCACATGCTCGGCCCTCACGACACAAGGGGAGGCCATATGGAGGCGAGAACGGTTTCAGTCGGGAGGGGTGGACGTACCACCGTCGCTTTCCCCATTTTATCTGAACGCACTGGGGGCGTGCAACACGCACGACCTCCACGGGTCCCCGCCATGGCTTCAACAATTTAGGCGACGTAGCCAAAGGCGCCTGAGGGCAATGCAGCCAGGCCCTGTCACCCGGTCTCCAGTCGTGCACGGACACCTTCCGTGCACGCAACCGCTCGTTAGCAATTTGGCGAGCCCGCGAATTAAGCCGTGCGGCCTCCCTTGCCTCTGTCAGCTTATGAATATTAAATTTAATATGTTCTGCCAATTTAGAATTAGTTCGTGGTGCGGACAGGCCAAGCTGCGTTTCCATTGGCGGGTCGGCTTCCCGACCGTACATCAGATAGAATGGGGAAAACCCCGTGGCTGCATGGGGGGCCATTCTATACGCGGCGAGGACCCCCGGGACCTGCAGGTCCCAATCAACATGTGCCTCACACACCCGCTGGCACAGCATAGAAGTCAAGGTCTTGTGGAGTCTCTCCACCATCCCGTCCGTCTGCGGGTGGTACGGGGAAGTACGCACCTTCTTAGTGCTCAACAGATCGCACACCTCTTGCAGCAATTTACTTGAAAAAAATTTCCCTTGGTCGGTCAGCAGGCGTTCGGGAGCCCCCTTGTCCAGGACGTAGCCCTGGACAAAGGCGTCCGTCACAGCCGCCGCCGACTGGTTGGCGAGTGGCCACGCCATAGGCCACCGGGTAAAATATTCGACCCCCACCAACAGGTACTTATTACCCCTAGGCGTGACTGGAAAGGGCCCCAGAATATCGAGCGCAACAAGCTCGTTAGTGCGCGAGACTTGAATGGATTGCAGCGGTGGATTAGCTGCCACGGGCGGTGGTTTCCGCCTGGCGCACTCAACGCATCCCTTCAGAATATTTACCACGTCGCCCCCCATTCCCGGCCAATAATAATCACGCTGAAGCAGGGCAAGCGTTTTGTTTACTCCCAAATGCAAGAGGCGTTCGTGTGCGGCCAAAACAACTTTTCCCCTTACAGCAGAAGGCACCACCAGTGCATGCCGCCGGGACAAACTGCCCCATCTCATCAACATGCCCTGTTTAAGTACATAGGAGCCAGTTCGCTCCTGGTCCTCCTTAGGACCTCCCACCCTGCGGCGCAATGCTAGCAGGGAGCTGTCCACCATTTGGAGGCGGCCCCACTCACTCAGCGACAGTGAGAGCAGCGAGTCCCGATCCTGAGAGGTAGCGGGAACATCCCCGATCGGTGCGCCCGCGGTCACAGCCAATGCCCCCCTATCTTCTCCAACCGGCGGTTTACAGCGCGCCGATCCCGATAGACACGCACATTTCTGACAAGGCAACAATCGCGACAGGGCATCGGCATTTGTGTGTCGCAACTCCTTACGGTATGTGGTCGTGAACTGATAGTCTTGGAGGACTTCCAACCACCGTGACAATTGGCCCGAGGGCTGGGCGACCCTCAATGAATACTGTAGCGCCGCGTGGTCCGTCCGGACCGTAAAGTGACGACCATAGAGATACGGTCTGAACTGTTGTACGAAAAAAACAATGGCGAGCAGTTCACGACGGGTGACGCAGTAGCGCTGCTCCGCCGGAGACAACACCCTGCTACCATAAGCGACCACCCTTTCGACTCCCCTAACGACCTGGGACAGTACCCCCCCAATGCCCGTGTTGCTAGCATCCGTATCTAGCAAGAAGGGACTCGCAAAATCCGGATAACGCAAGGGTGGGGCACCCACCAAGGCGTCCCGGAGGGAGCAGAACGCGGCCTCCTCCTCCGGTCCCCATCGGAACTTCACACCTTTCGCCGTTAGAGCGTGCAAGGGTTTTGCAATAGTGGCGAAGTGCTCAACGAATCGGCGGTAATACGAAGCAAAACCGATGAAACTGCGCACGTCTGCAACTGACGTGGGTGTCGGCCATGAACTGACACAGTCCGTCTTCGCGGGATCGGTAGAGATCCCCGAAGAGTCGACAATGTGACCCAAGTATCTAACGGACTTACGAAAAAAGTGGCATTTGGCCGGTTTAAATTTCAATTTAGCCGATCTCATTCGCAAGAACACCCCTCTCAATCGCTGGAGGTGTTCCTCAAATGTTTTACTGAAAACAATGACATCGTCAAGGTAAATCAAGCACGTCTCCCATTGCAAGCCCGACAAAACCAACTATATAAGTCGCTGAAACGTCGCTGGAGAGGAGTGAAGTCCCATGGGTAACCGGTTAAACTGGAACAGGCCCCCTGGAGTCCGAAATGCTGTCTTAGGTTTAGACTCTTCGTCGAGTGGCAACTGCCAGAATCCCGATAATAAATCAAGAGTTGAAAAATATCGCGCACCGGACAATGTATCGAGGGACTCGTCCATCCTGGGGAGCGGATACGCGTCAGCCACAGAGATCTTATTCAGGCGACGGAAATCTACGCAAAATCGCAAGGACCCGTCCTGCTTCTTAACCAGCACAATAGGTGCTCCCCAAGGACTGGAGGAAGGCGAAATAATGTCGGCTTCAAGCATATCGTTAACGGCCGACTGAACATGTTCCTTCTCAGTAGGACTCAGTCGGAAGGGATTTAGCCTGACCGGCGCCGCATCGCCCGTGTCAATGTGGTGGCGTAACAAATCCGTACACCCAATGTCATATTTATGTTTACTGAACACATCAGAAAATTCCATTAGTAACTCGCGCAGCGCACCCAACTGCACACCTGACAAATCGTCCGAGCCCGCACACAGCGAATGGACCCATTCAAGGTCCTCCCTTGGTTCAATGTTCTGCGTGGGGCTCGTATCAACGTGCGCAACCAGCCGCTCCTCCGCAGGGACCCGCGCCGCGTGAGCCAGCACGGTACCCTGCTGAATGACGGCTGGCCGCGACCCAGCGTTTAAAACCATCACAAACGGATCCTTGTCCGCCCGAACCAAAGTGTGAGCCACCGACAAATCGACCCCCCCGACAGCCCTGTTAGAAGGACCCAAAAGCATGCCTTGTTCCGAAGTCCCCTCCACCCATGGTTTCCGCAACCGGAGGGGAATTAACATCTGTGAACCCGGGGGCACGTGCACGGTCTGCGTCGCCAACGCTTGTATCGTGGCGCACGCCGTCCGAATCTCAGTAGGGTTCGTCAAAAATGAAATACGGCGACCCGATGGTAGTTCAATGCAACGCTGATCGATTAGAATTTTAATGGGCATCTTAGCCAAAAAATCAGTGCCCAATAGACAAGGAACCGCCAAAGAAGACGAAACGAAAACGGGTCCCGACAATTTGATATCTCCAATGCAAATGGACGCCCTAATCTGACCGATAATGCCCAACGATCCCCCATTTGCGGCGAAAAATGGCACATCCACTGGGAGCAGCGGACGGCATTGGACGGGGAGAATGTTATAAATGAGGTCCGATATAATAGTCGCCGACGCCCTCGTGTCCACCAATACCCTGACCTCGACCCCATCAATAGAACCCGCGACGACGGATGAACCCGCTGAAGCAGCCACAATTCTGTGCCCCAACTCCGACCATTTAATGTCTCCCCGGTCCCGGCCGAAACCCCCTCGCCGAACCGAATCCCCGAACCCTAACCGGCCCTCCTCCGTCGCCCCGCGACGGCCCATGCGTGTCGAGTGTGTGGGCCGAGCATGTGAGGTGCCGCGACTTGCCGGGGTTTGTAGGGATGCCTTGGGGCCTTGGTCGTCGTCCAGCCGAGATCCCATGGCGCGCTGACGGGGAGCGCGGCAACCAGACGCCACGTGGCCCCGGAGGCCGCAGTTATAGCACGTGATGAGGGTCGTCGGTGATCTCGGTTGCTCCAGCTTGCGGGCCGATCGCAGAGGCGACCGACCCCCCGACCTCCAGTCCCCTGGTCGTTCCGCGGCGAACGCCTCCTCTCGCGGACTGACGACTTGGGGTTCGGTGCTCACCGGACCCGGAGCTGAGGCCACGGCAGCGTTGCAGACGATCCCCTGTTTGCGTTGAAGGACCTCGTGCGCTTGTATACTCGTAGTGACCCGTAAGGAAGAAATGTCGATCTCGTCGGCCGTGTTGATGGGGACCCCCAGGTCCTGCGCCAACTTAAGCAGCTGCTCCAAAACCATCGAATCCTGGCCCTCCTCGTCCATCCGAGGGAATGCAGCATCGGCGAGAGCCAGCAAAGCCGTGCGATAGGCGAGCGCGGTCTCCGTGTCCGCCTTCCGCCTTGCATAAAAATGATGGCGGCACGCCGAGGGAGGTCCGTAGACCTTGGCCATGAGACCCAGCGCTGCCTTCAGCGTGGAGCGGTCCGACCTCCGAGCTGACATGAAGGCCGCGAGCGCGTTGTCGTCCAACATGGCAGGCAGTGCCCGCAGCGCCGTAGCATCGGACCAGGCAGACATCTCCTGATGCGCCAAAAACCTGCGCTGAAATTGGCCCCAGTCCCCGCCTTCCGCCTTGCAGGCTGACAATGCGGGGAGGCGCTGTTGAAAAATGAAGTCGTCCTCCGCATCGTGGTTCCTTCCCGCCGCCCCGTCGGTGTGTAAGATGGCGGCCCCAATGGCGGATGACTGATGGCGGTCCGCAGCGCGTGTTGATGACGTAAGAGGGCGCGCTTGGAGAACCGCCGCCACGTGGCGGTCGCCGTTCCCGCCAAAAGTCGACGCCGATGAAATGGCGGGAATCGCCAAGTCATTTTGGCGGGAATCTGCGGGGCGACCCTGTAGAATGTCCGCCGCCGTCTCCGCTCCAGCCGATGAGCTGATTTCCGCCAGGATGGACGCGGCGGCGAGCAGCAGCTCCGCCAGACGAGAGTGCGCCTCACGGAGCACGGCCTCGGTCCCCCGTCGCTCCTCCGGCGCCGTCGGCGGATCTTGCAGCGTGGGCCATTCTTCGTCCTCACCCCCCGACGGCAGCTGGCCCGGGTCGTCAAGGTTGTCCTCGCGGTCAATCCCGTGGGTCCGATTGGTCTTCCTTGTATCCATGCTTGGAAGACAGTTTCACTTCTGACGCCAGTTGAAGTATCGGAAATGACGGCAGGAAACTCCTTGACGGGTAACACACTTTTTATTAAATCTTGACTTGTCACAATACAACGTGTGGTCTCTATTCTTCCGACGGCACACTTTACTTAACTCGTGTAGACTCTCTGCCTCTGGCTACACTCTTTACTTAGCTCGTGTAGACACTCTGCCTCTGGCTACACTCTTCACTTAGCTCGTGTAGACTCTCTGCCTCTGGCTACACTCTTCACTTATCTCGTGTAGACTCTAGGCCTCTGGCTACACACATCACTCGTCTCGTGTAGACCCTATGCCTCTGGCTACACACTCCACTCGTCTCGTGTAGACTCTAGCTCTCTGGCTACACACTCCGCATGCTGACACTGCATGCTCACCCTACACTCCGCCTCTGGGTTACACAGAGTCCGGGTCCTCACAGGACAGCGGGACTGGGTACCGCAGGGCCCTATCTCTTCCTCTCCGTCTTCAGTCTTCGCTGGTTACACTCTCCCCGTGCGCCTCACCTTATATAGTCCCTCCTCCCGGGAGACGGAACGGATGCGGACCTCGATGTGAGCATCGCTCCTTAGTGAACCAATCACAATGCGCTATCTCTACGATCCGCTTTCCCCCAGCGCGTGTTTCCACTCATCACCCAATCACGCCGCGCTGCCACCCGATCACTCCCACACCAGCGCGTCACCGGCACCCAGCCAATCAGCACCACACAACCCACGATCCCGCGCTGACCCCTGATCCCTCACAGTTAGCGCGCGTCACCACACACACATCCAATCCCGACGCGCTGGCACCTGATCGCTACCCCAGCGCGTATCACCACATACATAGATATAAACTGCTACGAATGGGAAATATCCGGCGTTGACTGGGGCAAAAATATAATGGTGAGGGCGGTTGTGAGTGGCGATTGTGAGTGGTGATTAGTGAGTAGTGAGGGGAGGTTGAGTGGTGAGGGTGAGTGGTGAGGGTGAGTGGTGAGGGTGAGTGTTGAGGGTGAGTGGTGAGTGGTGATTGGTGAGGGTGTGATTGGTGAGGATGAATGGTGAGGGAGAGTGGTGAGGGTGAGTGGTGAGGGTGAATGGTGAGGGTGAGTGGTGAGGGTGAGTGTTGAGGGTGAGTGGTTAGTGGTGATTGGTGAGCGTGTCATTGGTGAGGATGAGTGGTGAGGGAGAGTGGTGAGGGAGAGTGGTGAGGGTGAATGGTGAGGGTGAGTGGTGAGTGGTGAGGGTGAGTGTTGAGGGTGAGTGGTGAGTGGTGATTGATGAGGGTGTGATTGGTGAGGATGAGTGGTGAGGGAGAGTGGTGAGGGAGAGTGGTGAGGGTGTGATTGGTGAGGATGAGTGGTGATGGAGAGTGGTGAGGGTGAATGGTGAGGGTGAGTGGTGAGTGGTGAGGGTGAGTGTTGAGGGTGAGTGGTGAGTGGTGATTGGTGAGGGTGTGTTTGGTGAGGATGAGTGGTGAGGGAGAGTGGTGAGGGTGAATGGTGAGGGTGAGTGGTGAGTGGTGAGGGTGTGTATATATGTAAGGTTATTAAGAAATATATTTTTCACCCGGGCAATGCCGGGTACTTATGCTAGTACATATATAAATGCTGAACATCAACATTTTAACCCATCGTCCATTTTGTGGGCTATCCTCACCAGCCAGTAACTGCAAGCGAATAAAAAACAAAAAATCATCGGACGCTCTGCTCGCGTGACATAATTTGTTCTCGCTTGCTGGTTACTCTTGGAAACCCACATGGATTACGATCAGTGAGTTGGAGGAAGTCTTCTGTATCGTTCTAGGTTGCCATATGGATTTAATTTGCATCGCAGTTATTGTATATTGGCAGATTCATACATCAATATTCACCGATGTGCGAAATAATTTCACACATTTATAAATCACCCCACGTACCCCCTGGGACATTGCAATGTACCCCCCGGTTGAGAACCACTGCTTCGGATGGTATATTGGCCTACTCTTCCACGCTGGCCAAACGCTTTGGAAGAGGTGGGAGTACGAACACCTTGACTGCCAATCGACGAACTGTGTTGTCGTCATTTAGACTCGTGCTCTCGAGGGCCCTGAGGCGCATTGTTTAAGACACTGGTCTACCGACCGTAGCCGAGAACGCTATAATTAGACATTCAATGTCCCCCCCCCCCCTCCAGTGCCCAATTAGTGCGGCTACGATGCATGCAGTGATGGGATGCGCATCGTTTGCGGCCGTTACGAATTGGCTTGATGTGGCTGTGGGCCTTTTGAAATTAAGTCGCAGGGCCGTGTCTGACCCGCGGGATTTAGATTATCAACCCCAGAACTTCCCTCTCTCGCTCAATACATATATATCCCGAGAGAAAGGCTTTGATATTGAGCATGTGTGGCAGGTCGAAACAGCGACATTTGCATTGCGAGTCCAGCATCCTCTTCGTCCGGGGGTCAGCAACCTGTAGCCCAGGAGCCGCATGCGGCTCTTTAAAGACCGCTTCGTGACGTCATTTATTAAGGACACTCGTCTCGTATTCACCACGCAGTGTATTGCGTTTTTTTTACCGAAATCGAAAAAAAATGGCTCTTCTTGTTATCTTGGTTGCCGATCCCCTGTCTTAGTGTGTAGAGGAGTGTAACGCGTGCTCGCCTGTGCACGGCGTGTGAGATTCTCGCAAGCGTGCGGGCCACTGCGCATTGAGAAGCCCCAGAGAGAGAGAGAGCGAGACAGAGAGCGTGGCCGAGCCTGCAGCGGCCACCCCCTGCGCTCGCCTACGCGTTGTCCAGCTGATGTACGCCGCCGGTGCCATCGGTGAAATAATGTGGAAGACATTTTTGAAGTAACGTGGGATTTTATCTCACCAGCATACTTCTCTAACCTCCCCCCACCACCATGTACTAAAACAAACAAAAAGCGCCCTCTGTCAATCGCCTGCTGGCTGAGGGCCTCTCCACGCGGTGGCCGCGTCCGTCGAGGAAGATGCATGGCCATCCTTCATCACGCTCGTTTCAAGTTGGTTTTGTTTGACCAGGTGAATACTCGCGAGAACACAGGAGGCGCATGTGCGTGATAGGCTTTACCAAAAATGCTGATAAAAGCAACAGCAAACTAAACAAAGCACGGCAATTGAAGTCGAACAATTGGGAACAAAAACATTATCGCGAAATGAATCGAAAATAATTCTCAAAATTACGTTCAATCAAAGTACGGGTTGGTGAAGGGATAGTGGGTGGTATGTGACTCGCCATTGATGTTAGCCATGACAGAGAATCGAGCTCAGGTTGCCAAGTCCACGGGCAGTGCGCCAACAACAGTGCCACCACTCCCCTTAAAAAATATCCGATCAAATGTCTTATACGTGATCTGAGCCTGTCATATTTTATGCGTCAGTGTTGGGAATAAATAATTTATGAATCACCTTTTTTATTCCTGAAATAGATCGTGCTGATGTTAATATTGTTTTCCTTTAACTGACGTGATCTGGGTACAGTATTATTGTAGATTTTTTTTGTAGTATTACAATTCTTCATGTGTCCACATATCGCATGGGTGGTGGCAGAATAATAATCAAAGTGAGAAGCAGAGATCGCCTCCGCGATCCATAAAATGACACACCCAGTATAGCACGTCCAATCTACCCCTCACGACGGCTATGGCTCCTCTTCACGTGTTGACTGCAGTCTACCAGCATCAAGGAATATATGTATTGGGACGCCACTCTGGCTGGATGTTATATACCTTGTCTGGTATGTAGAAGATCGTGGGTTCGAACCCGACCCCTGACGCCTGTATATTTGGAGGTTTTTTTTCTCTCCGGGTTTTCCCCTCCACATTTAGAAACATGTGTTTCCAGTATTTGTCGGCTTTATATTTCCACATGATAAGCCACTTAATAGGGCTTTCAATTGTGGCCAGGTTGCTTCTGAAAAAGAGTCGTATAGCTCAGTGGGCCTTACCTGGTCAAATAAAACTAGTGTTACAGTGAGGGAAAAAGCATTTGATCCCCTGCTGATTTTGTACATTTGCCCACTGACAAAGAAATGATCAGTCTATAATTGTAATGGTAGGTTTATTTGAACAGTGAAAGACAGAATAACAACAAAAAAATCCAGAAAAACTCATGTCAAAAATGTTATAAATTGATTTGCATTTTAATGAGGGAAATAAGTATTTGACCCCCTCTCACTCAGAAAGATTTCTGGCTTCCAGGTGTCTTTTATCCTAATCTCAGCTTGTTACCCGTATAAAAGACACCTGTTCACAGAAGAAATCAATCAATCAGATTCCAAACTCTCCACCATGGCCAAGACCAAAGAGCTCTCCAAGGATGTCAGGGACAAGATTGTAGACCTACACAAGGCTGGAATGGGCTACAAGACCATCGCCAATCAGCTTGGTGAGAAGGTAACAACAGTTGGTGCGATTATTCGCAAATGGAAGAAACACAAAAGAATTGTCAATCTCCCTCTGCCTGGGGCTCCATGCAAGATCTCACCTCGTGGAGTTTCAATGATCATGGGAACGGTGAGGAATCAGCTCAGAACTACACGGGAGGATGTTGTCAATGATCTCAAGGCAGCTGGGACCATAGTCACCAAGAAAACAGTTGGTAACACACTACGCCGTGAAGGACTGAAATCCTGCAGCGCCCGCAAGGTCCCCATGCTCAAGAAAGCACATATACATGTCCGTCTGAAGTTTGCTAATGAACATCTGAATGATTCAGAGGACAACTGGGTGAAAGTGTCGTGGTCAGATGAGACCAAAATGGAGCTCTTTGGCATCAACTCAACTCGCCGTGTTTGGAGGAGGAGGAATGCTGCCTATGACCCCAAGAACACCATCCCCACCGTCAAACATGGAGGTGGACACATTATGCTTTGGGGGTGTTTTTTCTGCTAAGGGGACAGGACAACTTCACCGCATCAATGAGACTATGGACGGGGCCATGTACTGTCAAATCTTGAGTGAGAACCTCTTTCCCTCAGCCAGGGCATTGAAAATGGGTCGTGGATTGGTATTCCAGCATGACAATGACCCAAAACACACGGCCAAGGCAACAAATGAGTGGCTCAAGAAGAAGCACATTAAGGTCCTGGAGTGGCCTAGCCAGTCTCCAGACCTTAATCCCATCGAAAATCTGTGGAGGGAGCTGAAGGTTCGAGTTGCCAAACGTCAGCCTCGAAACCTTAATGACTTGGAGAAGATCTGCAAAGAGGAGTGGGACAAAATCCCTCCTGAGATGTCTGCAAACCTGGTGGCCAACTACAAGAAACGTCTGACCTCTGTGATTGCCAACAAGGGTTTTCCCACCAAGTACTAAGTCATGTTTTGCAGAGGGGTTAAATACTTATTTCCCTCATTAAAATGCAAATCAATTCATAACATTTTTGACATGTGTTTTTCTGGATTTTTTTGTTGTTATTATGTCTCTCACTGTTCAAATAAACCTACCATTAAAATGATAGACTGATCATTTCTTTGTCAGTGGGCAAACGTACACAATCAGCAGGGGATCAAATACTTTTTTCCCTCACTGTAAGTGTGTTTGTTCCGTGAGACACTGAACTAAGCTTTGGGACCAACTCCGGCTACACGCCTGATGAAGCTCAAAGCAGTTTTGGCGAAACGTCATATTGGTCAAAATGTGATCAATACATTGGTAGGGGGGAGGTTGAATAATAATAATCTTGGCAAGAAACCACTGAACCCAAAAACAAAAATGGCTCAGATCCACGTGTTGCTCTCAATGGCCTCCACGGGCCCTTGGCGACTCGAGACGAAACTGTATGAGCCGCCCCCCCCCCCCTTATCATGCATGAACAACTGTAACATTGTCCCCACTCGCCTGAAGCTGAATTTCCACTGTGGGATGCGAGTGGGGGAAGCGCAAGAACGAGCTGCTCACTTTGAACCTCAAGGTCCCTGGAGCACGGGGGGAAGAAGGCGGAGATCACTTTCATATCGAGGGGCGAATCGCACTTTCAAATAGCCCATCAACGCAGGAGCACTCAAGAGTCACTGGAAGTGGCCCTTTAAAGTGACAACAGTGACTGTGGCCGAGCACGCTAAAATTAGAAATCTCAGTGTTGCTCCCCCCTCGAGTGCTCAATTAGTGCGGCTACGATGGTTGTAGTGATGGGATGCGTATCGTTTGCGGGCCGTTATGAATTGGCTTGATGTGACTGCGGGCCTTTTTAAAATTAAGTCGCAGGCCGTCTCTGACCCGCAGGACGTAGCTTGTCCACCCCCAGAACTTTCCTCCCCAATCGCTCAATAAACAAATAAATACCGAGAAAAGCGGCTGAAGGGCGAGAGAGGTTTGGATATTAAGAATGTGTGACGGGAGATCATAACTCCGCATACCAATTAACTACAATGGATATGCACCTCGAGGGGATGCACGTGGGATTGGTGAGACCAATGGTTCACGTCTCAGCCCCCGCCCCACCACCACCCTCCATCCACCCCGCGAGAATCCTTACCCCGAGACACGGCGAGATTATTCGCGAACCATCCCGCGCCACACACAGAAATATTGGCCACATGCCCCCATCGCCCTCACCAACCCTGCTTCTCATAATCCCTGTTCAACAGAGCACGGTCCTCAGTCGTCGTGCAGTTATTATTCAGCTGTATTTCGCAGCGTGCATTTTAGGTGCGCTGGGTCATATCACGGGAGAAGAAAATTGACGCGTGAATAATGTGAATAACGCTGACGCTCTGACTCGCCCCTACTGGGCATCTGTGAAAAGAGCTTTATAGCTCATCGGATTCCTCCAGTATAAAAATTCTGATTCTGAATACGAACTGACGATGGTTGGGCTCAATATGAGCATTTGTATAACATTAAGGCTACCACATTTTTGACTTAGGCCCCGATATCGTAAACAGAATGCCCTTGCCGGTAAGATCGGCAGTTCGCCAGTATTTGGTTGAAGTAAGCATGGCTCTGATGATGATACATTGTGTGTGTCGAATTCGGTTCAGTTTTCACGTCTTGAGACAATGCTGCTCGAATGTTGCACTCACAGAAGGCCATGCCGCTGATGGGTTGTATAAGAAATAATTTTATATTCATGCGCAGAGACGTATAGATGTGAAGGAGATGTCTCATTTAATTTACTTTCTCATACACATTTCTGTGAGGCTCAATCTGGGACACACGCTGAGCTGGCAGCCCCGCCCACTAGGCCACCAGCTACGCCCACCATGCCAATAGCCCCACTCACTGTGCCACCAGCCCCGCCCACTGCACAGGTAGCCCCGCCCATTCCCCCCGCCGCAACCACGAGTCAATCATGAAAGCCAGAACTTTTAAATCCGCACTCGCAAAAGCTTCACGGGGGACACCGGGAAAAGGTCATTGTGAACCAATCGGGACGTTCTGTGACCGTACAGTTCCTCCACGCCGTGGCCACACGTGAAGATCACCACCCAAGTTGCATTGTTCTGCACCTTTCCTTCCCACTACAAGCACACCAACAATCCCCCCAATTGTCCCCCCCTTGCTCCGTGACGCTCACCTTTTGGCGTCATCTGGTCCAACCCATGTGAGACTAGGCTCTAAGGAAAGCTGTCTCGGGTGTGGACCAATCAACTTCAAGGACAATGCATATATTATCAGAGTTATGTTTTTTGTTTGCATTATGGCTGCAGGTATTGTGGTCTATGCAAACATGACTCCTTGTAAAAAAAAGGTGTTAGTTTTGTTGCCAGATAGAAGGGTAAAAAACCAATTATCATATTTAGGGATTTCGATCGGATCATTGGAGGGGCACGTGCCACCACCCCCCCCCCCCTGGCTCCGCCAGTGAACAAGATGCGTGTGTCGAATGAGCTGGGCAAACCGCGAGGCGAGACGAACCCACGGCAGCGCTCTTACACCATCTACTGGTTTTCCTTACCACGTGCACCTAACCTGGCACCCCATTCCCGACTGTGGCTCCGTCATTTCTCGCGAGTTTGGGGGGGGGGGGGGGTGTCGTGACGTATCGATGGCTGTCGATCCTTAATCTTGAGATATCGTGTGTAAGAATACATTATTTATATTCGTATAGTACCGGTTCACGTGATGCTGACTCTGGCGTCTCTGTCTTTCTTCCCACAGCTAAAAACAAACAAACTGTTCAATGTACCACGTGTTGGCCAACATCCGAATGCAACAGGACCCTCCTGAACTCAGTACGGCATTCCTGGGTATTATTACGCGGTACAAGCCCTTGCCAATCCACTGCTAGATGATGGCCGTATGCGTCGTGGGGTTTATTTGTGACCATGCTTCAGCAGGCTGTTCAGTTCGAGTTGGTGAGGGGAAGACTGTGTATGTTACTGCACGTTGAACTGCTTTCGCAACGAACGTAGCCAACCGTGCACTACAACGCACCGTTGTAGTGCACTGGCATTATTAGGTCGATTAATCTCCTGTGGAGACTTGCTTCCATAATACATTGACACGAATATTATGGCGCCGCTCAATAGCTGGATGTAATGACCGAAATCAACAAAGCCAAATCTGTATAACTATTGTTGTTGTACCTAGTAACAAAGTATATTGGTGGCCTGTACATGTTTAATGCCATAGACACAGCATACTTGCCTGCACTGGCGGACATCCACCAGTAGGAGGTAATATGCGGGCCACTGGGTATTCCCAGACCCCAAGAGGGGGGGGGGTCTGGGCGAGGGGTGTTCTGGGAGCCCCTGGAACTCTCTGGAAGAGAGGCGGGGACGCCTAGGGAGGTGTATGAAAGCCGGACCCCTGAACGGGTTCGGCAGTTCTCCTCAAGCAGAAGACGGGACTTGGAGTAGGACCCTGTGGACCCCCCAGTCCCGCTGTCCTAAGGGCCGGACTGTGAGGGCCAGTGGTCAGGACCCGTTACCTTGGTTGGGTCGGGTCGAGATAGCCTCCCCTAGGTCCCTTAGCCGGAGGGCTGGAGTGTACGTGGTCCCAGTTGTAGGACACGATAGCCCGGAGGCCATACCTCTCCAGGTAGCGGGTGTAAGGGGCCATTACCCCTTTTGTGTTGGACCTGTAATATCAGTTTAGTAATAAAGGAGTGCCTCGTACCTGCTTCCCATCGTCCTTAGGCTCACTACACATGTCACCTGATTGGCCCTCCCTCATTCTCAGGTCACTCTTGCCAAGGGGGCAATGCTGTTACATGCGTCTCGATGTGTGTACGGCACAGTATGCGATCCCTGGGTAAATTATGTATGCAAACAATATCCGTTGGGTTTGTTCCGGCTTTTCGAATTCCTCCCACATTAAGCCACTCGTTGAATTATATTGGCCAAACAATTCCAATTAATGGGACTCGGTGAGTCTTTCCTGGGTAAACGACTGCCATTATTATTTATCGGTAACTATATGCTGTACAAATTTGATAATCGCCTCTGCCTGCACGGTAAGACGACAATGAGATGCCTAGGCAACTCATTGTCGTCTTACTGTGCAGGCTGATACAGATTGAATCAACTGTCACGATTCAATTCACGATTGTTTAAAGTCTCTTCTTTTTGTCGGCTGTCCATGTACAGTATTTGTAGCGCCCGTACTGTTGTTCGTACTGGTCTCTCGTTTACCTGCCCATACTCACTCTGCTCCCGTGTGTGGCAAGCATATGCAGTCCAGTTTGAACCACCTCGTTTCTACCGTCTCATAGAAACTCATTCTCGCTGGTTCTATTCCTCGACTGGTTTGTCAATTTACCTAGTATATTATAGTGTTCACTCACGCATTCTGACCATGTGTCTAAATTGAATATTTGTTTGGCACGAATCTAAAATAACGGATTCTCAAGTGCACTATTATATTTAAATCGCGAGCATGCCAATTATAGCAAATTAATCCACGGCCCACTTTCACCAACCCGCACCTGATCGGCGTGGTGAAGGTTGCACGGTCAAATAACCCGCACGATGTGGGCTGGAGGCCCTCATCCTGCAGTGGATTGACAACCAGGTTCTGCTCGTGTAGTGGTACTGCACGTGTTCTTAATGAATCGATTAAGCAGGGAGGTATGGTGGCATCGACGTCTGCTTCACAGTGGACGTTGAAGACGCCGTGACGTCCTTCACAAGAGTAAGCCACTGTGCGTGCTGGCGTCACGGTCCAAGTTTGAAAAATGACCGTGCAATTTTCTCAATTTTAAACAACTTTTTTTTATTTTGTTTTTACCAGGTAAGGCCGACTGAGCTATACGGCTCTTTTCAGAAGCGACCTGGTCACGAATGACAGCTCGAAGAAGTGGCTTGTGTGGAAATGTATAGCATCTAAATACTTAACGCACGTTGATTTTAAATGTGGAGGGGAAAAACCCGGAGGACCTGGAGAAAAATCCACCCGACCACGGAGAGAACATGCAAACGCCAAATATACAGCAGGCGTCGGGGTCGGGATCGATCCCACGACCTCCTGCATACAAGGCGAGGAGGTAGTTAACATCTCGCCATCGTGGCGAAATATACAAAGCAACCATCGTCCCACTACTGCGAAAACTTGACGGGGCCCTACCGAAAATGGGTCATGAGACTCGGTACGGCTTTCCTGGATGGATAAACGCAACGAATAATCACGGCTTTGGCCAAGGAATCACGATCCATTAACGTCTCGCGTCAAAAAAATCTGGCCGCGTTTTCCTTCGCTCTTTGCTATTCCGGCGAGTGGCCACAAGAGGCGGTCTCCTTTCCCGCGCCTAGTCGCGCCTCTTCCCGCTCCTGTGCCCCACCAGAGACCCCAAGCCATGGGGGGTCAAACAATCGACTCCCCCTCCCACTCGCAAACAAACACACACACGCACACGTGTGTCACACCCACGCCCGGTTTAAATACCCGCCGCGCAGCCCATAAACACACCTACATGACTTGTCATAGCAACGGAGAACAAAAAACGGACGTCCAGATATGAAAAAGGAGTGCGTAACCAAACTAGCGCACACGGTACGCTCGATTAAAGAAAGCGGATGCTGGTTCGCGCTCGGAGCAGCGCACTCGTAAGGTGGGTCGGCTTTGATTAAAGAAGTAGGAGAAAACAACCTCACGATGTTCATAGATAATGTTTGCGTTATGCTCCGAGTGTAGCCATGGACACGGCATTCGATTCGCAGTCGCGTGACGCTGTCGGCTGTTACCGCAGTCCGTGCAGAGGGTTGCCGCTTTAGAAAATGTAACGACAGCTTACGGGCTTGCCATGCAACCCCCTCGACATTGCTTCATGGTAAGTTGATGTGGTGTTCGCGAATGTTGCCTTTCACCTCTCGCGTGCTTGCAAAGAGGGATGTTTTTCTGACCGAGGCGGTACCGGCTGATCGTCAATCGAAAGGGCTGGAGACGGGTATATTGGCGATGTGCTCGCTCTCTCGCTTGGGCTCCTTCTCTCTGATTTCAAATCATCTAATGATCGACCAGGTGGGGCGGTGGCTCAAAGCAATCGGAAGATTAAGAGTTCAAATCCTGGTTGGGAGTTCACTCGGGGTCAACACAATGAGTATTACTCTGTGGGGAAGTCAACAGGAGCTTGTACTATGGGTATACTTGCCCCCGCCGTAGGAACGTGGAATTTGCTCCAATGGCTCAGGGCAGGTAACGGGATGAGCACCGCCTTGAAGTTCATTCATTTGAGCGAGGAATGAATTACTTCGACTCGTGTGTGCGTGATTTTTGATTGAACTACGCGGGCAGAGAGACTACGCTGGCGTGCGGGCGTGTGAACATGAACCCTCTCGCAATGAACCCAGACGACACACGTGTCCTTGGTGTGACACGCATTACGTTAACAAACTCGCAGATCTCTACAGTAACTCATTGCTCTTTCAGGAGACGCATAGATGCAATATCCGCTCATTTAAATATAACAACAGTTGCATTGTACATCGTCACTGAGCGGAAAAGGGGACATCTCGACGTTTCGGACAGCTGGTCTTCTGGAAATAATGCGGTTACTCCAAATTATATGCACATGACACGGCCACTGCGACATGGCCACATGTGAACGGTTGTCCACCACCCTATAAAGAATATTGACTCGGTAAACCTGCAGAAGGCCAGTCGGACAGAACGTCAACATCTTTCTTTTCTCTCAAAGTATTAAAAACCACATTTTTATTGTTGTTTAATTAACCTGTTAGCTTTCGTGGCAATATCTTAGCATGCAATTGCGTGGTGTGTTTTGTCTGGACGCGTGTGCAGTTCTAATAGGAATGCGACAAGCCATGGACGAGTACATTAAAATTGAGAAAATCGGCGAAGGTGAGAGACGTGGTGTGTGTGTGTCTGCGCGCAGGTCACTTCGATGGGTGTGCGAAGTGACCATAGGTGCTACTCGCTAAACGGCACTTGTCCCAACGCTCTGTTAAGGCTATACGGGGGATCTTTGTCTTTTTGCTGCGTGTGCAAGCAGCCGAGCGACGGGGCTTGGTCCACGCGTGCACATTGACTCTCGCACGGTATTTCCCACTGGACTCGGATGAGGCCCATCAATTAGCGAAGATCTCTTTTTTTCAGTAGCGACCTCGGGCCAAAACGGCTGACACGGCAATGTCCCGATTTTCGCCTCCCCCCCCCCTTTTTACGTCGTTTTGCAAATATCCGTCGCCGCTTTGTTGACACTACGACCTCATCTGCGTCGCCTCAACCTACCTCCGATGAGCACGATTGGCTACGCACGGGGCGAAAAGTGCAACACTCAAGTCGCTGACGGCGGCGTCCGTCGATTCGCAGCCTTCGCCTCCACCGCCTCCTACCCACTGTGAATCGCCGTGATTTTACGTCGTTTTCGATATTCGTCGTCGCACCTTTTCAGGAACGCATCCCTGACATAAACCAGGGTATTACTGTAATGCATACCCTTGGTTTATATATTACACACTGTTAAAATATGGAAAAAAATATTATAGTAAGCATTTACATAAATAAAGATATGGGTTTACAACTCTTTGTCAATCCGCTGTTTTGACAATCCGGAGCGCCCTGGTGAGGCGAGGGGTGGCTCTAGAGCCCAGAGGCGGTCCAGATACGTCATCACTCGCCACTGATGGTGCCCGTGGCCGGGAATTGAACTCAGGTGGCAGCTATGCTAACGTTCTGTTTGCTTAAGGCGTTCACATATTCTACAATGAAAAGTGGACGTCACGGTCAATGCCGAAATTGGTCACCACATCTCACCATGGCTCTCGTTCTGGTAATTTCCGTAATGATTCTAAAATAAACGCCCAACCTCCGACGTCTGCCCTTATAATGACCAAAGACAAATATCTCCCGTATAGCCTTAACATACTTTTGGGGCAAGTGCTGTTAGCGAGCACCAAATGAAGGCCAGCACGGCAACACGAGGGGGTGGGTGGCCAGCATCACGCCCGACCACCTTTATCTGAACCCAGGACCGGTTCAGATAATCGTCACGGGTGTTGACCGTGAGCGGGAATTGAACTCAGGTGGCTGGGTTCCAAGGGCAGCACGCTAACCACTGCGCCACCGCCTGGTTTGAGGTCTAGTCGCCGACTTCTGTACTGGGTGACCCACCCACACCCAGTATACATGCAACGGTGGTCCAATGTTGCCTTGTACGTAGTTGCAACCGTTGAACCCACGTTGGTCCAATGTGTAATGTTTACTACTGGGTACTCCTCTCTCTGCCTGTCTCGCAAACCGACCCACCTCCACACTCTGCACACGTATCCCCGCCTATCCCGATTACATCCGCACTTCACCTCGCTTACCCTATCCCTATAGCATCCATCCTTTTGTAGTTGCTTGGTTAAAACCAGGACTTAATTTCCCCGCTGAAAAGTGTCCGGCTCGCTGGTGGAGCTTAGGCGCGTCGCCAGTAGCCGCAGCGGGAGGTGGTAATACTGGATGAGGAAATATTCCCCGAATCGCCGACCCAGAGAGACCCCGGCTGAAATGAAACCACGAGCTCTCGACTCTAGAGGGCGTGAGCTCCCCTCTAGTGGGGGCCCTCGTTCACGCCTGCGGTGGGGCCAGAGAGCAATTTCAGGGCTGCAAATGTTCGACTCTTTTGGGGTGGTGGCACGGCCTAAGCGGGTAGCGTGCTCGCCACTTGGTGCAGAGGTCCACGGTTCGAATCTCGCGCCCGCCCTGGTTATCGCTAAGGTGCGTGTAACAACACGCTTCAGAGTTCATAGTGGACGTTATAAGATCCCCTGACAATCTTCGAAAATTCGAAAGCATCATCAAATGGTTCATTTGGCATTATCCACGGCAGTCATCGCCCCCCACCTCTCTACTGGCAGACCAATGCCCAACGTCACTTTTGCAAACGACTCATCTTTGTTACAGTACTCTTTGCGTTCTCCCCTGGTTTAAAGGAAATCGAAAGTTGGATGCTAAAGCAACGCGTGGCGGCTGTCCCGCATTCACGCTCGCACGCAGGCTCGTACGGAGTGGTGTACAAGGGACGGAACAAGGGCACGGGCGATCTCGTGGCGCTCAAGAAGATCCGCCTGGAGCACGAGGAGGAGGGCGTGCCCGCCACGGCGATCCGGGAGATCGCGCTTCTGCGCGAACTCAGGCACCCCAACATCGTGCGGTGCGTTCGGGCGGTCCCACGGCTGGCGACTCGGCGATAACGGCACGGATTGTAGGCGGAGGCACAACACCGCCGCTGTGTTAACAGGACATTGTTCATCCACCGCTCGTGTGGATGATGTACTGCTGTGGATACCTGATGCACACGTGGAAAATTAAAAGCTCTCCAAGTATGCGACTGTGGTCATCCAGAACAGACCATGCAACGCAATACCCGATCCACAAATATGAAGGAGATGTCGCAGCGATGATACACTCTGCTCTTGCTCCTGGCCACCTGAATGTGAAATTGTAGTTTTTGCTCTGCATCAACATAAGCATACGATCGGGAAAATGTTGTCCATATGTTGGATTTGTCTTACCGTGGATTCCCAGGATAATGAACAATGCGTCACGTGGGAGACTGCGTCGCAGATATGTGACCTTGCTTTACCCTTTCAACCCGGGGGGGGGGGGGGGGGGAACTCGCCTATTACTGCACAGGGTGGCCCCGATGTCTTCCGGAACACCCTGTCAACAAAAACCTAAGGTTCATTTAAAACATAAATGAATATGCAGATGAACAAAAATGTGGTGGGTCAATGAATTGCGGATCACAAGACATCTGGACCATCCTGTACATGTAACAGCCATTTGTGAGCACAGAAGAATGGATGTTGTGTGCGTGGGGCCCATCCAAGCATTGTGGACGTGTATTGGACGGGCAAGTGGCTACTTGCCCAAACAAATGGGGGATTGGGGAGTGTACCGTGTACATGTGTGCCCTCTAGCGAAACAAAATTGAAATGTTGAATTCGTTAATGCCCATGTTCCCACCCACATGAACGTTAGGGTGAAGGCCGCGCATTGTTGCCCTGTCCATGCGTACCTGGCTGTACACTAGGCGTGTGACGATTAATACATTCAAAGTGAACTGGATCATTACACTCATGATGGATGCAATATATTTTAGAATAATCGTGTAACTGTGCGATTTGTGCAATTATGGACATATTGTATCCTGTACAATCCACTGCTGGACAGAGGCCTCCCCGTGCTATGTCGGTCATAGGGGCTGCTTGACCATACTTCACCACACTGTTCAGTGTGGGTTGGTGAAGGAGGGAGGGTTGCCTAGATACCGCCTCAAGTCTTATTTCCCCACCTCCCACGAGACATAAGCCCTGTCGGGCCTCTATTAAATGTAACGATCCTTCCGTGATTAAATATCTCTGTATTGTGCCCGCTGAGACGATTTTAAGAGGATACGTGCGAGTATAGCGTTATGTGATTTCGTTTAATTTGGCCGGGTGCACTCAGCGGCAGGCGAGCGGCTCGCAAGCGGAAGGTCACGAGTTCACATCCTGGTTGAGTGGTTGACTCGGCCCATCGTCGTCATCCACTTTGCAGAGAAGTCAACAGTGGTTGTCTTCTGGATCGATTTGCCCCCGCCATAGGAACGTTGCACTTTCACCTCTGGCTCAGGGCTGTGAACAGGAGGAGATGAGAGAAGGCCTCGATGTTGGTATGCGCAGGAAATCGCTCGAATAGAGGGTTTTTTGGGGGGATTGGATCGTGTAAATATAAATGTGTCGTTAAACTCGCCACAATCCGACACAGCCAATTAGTAAGGTTTGTCACGTGAACTAAAAAATGTGCCAATTCATTACTGGTTTGGCACACCGGTGTTTTGGAGAGAACCCACAACATCTACAATTGACAACACATTGACAGGAAACCACTTCTTTCCATCACGTCCAGGCTACAGGATGTACTCCTGCAGAGCGCTCGACTCTACTTGATCTTTGAGTACCTGCCCATGGATCTAAAGCGATACCTGGATGCGATACCTGCGGGCCACAGCATGGAACCTCCACTCATCCAGGTGCCCGTCAATTGGTCATACATTACTAAAATGTATTTTGGCGGTTGATCTAAGAAAAGGAGACCACAATGCACTTCATCAAGAAATACTGATGCTTTGTTTGTGTAATACACAAAGGCCGAGTGTCTTTTTTTCACATTTTGTTGTTGTTTGAAACGTATGGATTTCCGGCCTGCACTATCCTTCTGTTGGGATGGGGTTTTTCTTGTCATTTACAAATTTGATCATCCAGGTGCATTATCCTCTCACTGATGCTGCCAAATGCTTAGTGGGCGCCATGGTGACGAGATGTTAACTACCTTGCCTGGTATACAGGAGGTCGTGGGTTTCAATCCTGACCCTAACGCCTGTATATTTGGAGTTTGCATGTTCTTCCCGTGGTCGTGTGCATTTTTCCTTCACCATTTAGAAAGATGCCTTGAGTATTTGGCTGTTATAAATTTCCACATGATAAGCCACTTCGTTGAGCTGTCATTTGTGACCAGGTCACTTCTGAAAAAGAACTAAATACCTCGGTGGGCTTTATTTGATAAAATAAAAAAAAAATTGTTTTTACTTTGGTGCCAGGTTGGATCGCTGCATCGCAGAATCGCGAGAGATGGCGGCGACTTTGGTAGTCGGCGTATTGATGGTGGCTGATGGCGATCATGACATTGTGCGTACGCTCGCACCTCTGTGGCCCTCTCCGTGTTTTTTTGTGAGGGCAGAGTTACCTGCACCAGATCCTGCAGGCCGTGGTGTTCTGCCACTCGCGCAGGGTGCTGCACCGCGACCTCAAACCGCAAAACCTGCTCATCGACAGGCACGGCCACATCAAGCTCGCCGACTTCGGCCTGGCGCGGGCGTTTGGTGTGCCCGTGCGCGTATACACGCACGAGGTACGGGTGCACATACGGGCGCGGGCAGTTGTGTGCGACCGCTGTCAGCAATTTCAAGCTGTGGACCACGAAGTCATGACGCCACTGCATGCGTGTTTTGCGGGTCTGTGTGAGTCAACGGGGCTCTGTGTAAGTGCATGGGTCTCTGCGTGAGTCTGTGAATTTCCACGTGAGTCTGTGCATCTCCATACGAGTCTATGGATCAAGCTATGGACCACAGTAATGCCAATGTCCATTTCGATCATTCACTGTCATGCGAGTTTCAGATATTCACCATAATGCTACTCCTAAAGCCATCCACATGATCGCTCACAAACCTTGTAAATATGTAAGTTGAACTTCTTTGGAACCGTACGTATCCAACCGTGCTATTCGGAGGTGCAGTGAGTTAACCGCTTGTACACCACGTGCCAATTTTTTTTGTTTGGCTCTGTCGTGTGGTCAAGGGTTCTTAAGGATACAGATTTGGTCAGATAATTACATGGCCTAACCCAACAGTCTACTCCTGGACATCTGTGATAACATCGCTTGTGCCTGCCCCCTGTTGTCCGCGTGGCACGCGCAGGTGGTGACGTTGTGGTACCGCGCCCCCGAAGTGCTACTCGGCACGCCGCGGTATAGCACCCCAGTGGACATGTGGAGTGTGGGCACCATCCTGGCCGAGATGGTCAACAAGCGGCCGCTCTTCCACGGAGACTCCGAGATCGACCAGCTCTTTCGCATATTCAGGCACTTGGCTCCCTCCATTGCCGTTGTTGTCGTATAACCCCCACAATGCGCCACGACTGCATGGAATGTATTTTGTACGAGGCTGCGGGGCTTTGTGGTGGGCAGGAGACAGACAAGGCAGGATAATCCATTGTTGTACTGAGCCCAAAGTGATTGTTCTGCTCCTATGAGCATTGAGGCGCTGCTCAAATCTCCTTAACAGCCTTGAGCCAGTGTCAGAAATTCCGCATTCTTATGGTAATGGCGACTTTATCCATTGGACAACCACGGTTGACTTCTACGCGAAATGGTACTCATGTTATTGACCATCAAAGGATGATGGGCTAAATTAATTCCCAACCAGGATTTGAACTCATGACCTTCTAATTGCGAGCCGCTCGTTCTACCGCCGAGCCACCTGGACGGTTACTGTACCGCACTCTGCTCCCACTTGTACGATCCCCCGCATTGTATGGTTTAAAAAAAAAACTCCCACGATTTTCACGGCATGGAGAGGCCCCTCGGACGCATGCTGTGGCAATGTATGCCGTGATGTGCGTGCTAACGGCCACGCTCTGGCGTGCGTGTGTGCGTAGGATACTCGGCACACCCACCACCGAGGTTTGGCCGGACGTGGTGACCCTGCCCGACTACAAGCCCAGCTTCCCTAAGTGGGCGCCCAGCGGCCTGGCCGCCCACGTCCCCGGCCTCAACCAGGACGGCATCGACCTGCTCGAGGTAACGGCCGTTCACGCAGCCTCGGGGTGGCGTAGGAGAGGGTGGTGTAGCCACGGATTCTTGAGTCTATCTGTGCAGACGTTTGAGCGTTACCCTCCACGTGCTCGTGAGTTTTCTCCGGCTACTTTGTGGTTTTGCACCCACTGGAAAAGAACGATTATTGGTGGAATTGGCCAAATAACCTTATCATAGGGCCCTCCTGAAAAAGTGTGAGACTCATTGAGGCTTGTCTGGATTGTATATCTGGCATGAAGCATACATGGTGGAAAGCATGTTCATAGTTTTTACCTGCATGGCAATAAGGATGGCAATTGAGTCACCTTAAGGTGAGACTTACCTGGGTGAATAAATTACGTTAGTATTATATTCTTTGGTTCTTTCGGTAAAGTCATGTAGATAGAAAAATTATAATAATAAAGATAAAGTGAATAATAAAAAAAGATAAAAATAATAAAAAACTATTTTATTCTTCTTCTTCTTTTTATTCACTTAATTTTTATTTTCATATCTACGTGATTTTACCGAAAGAACCAAATAATATGAATTTCTGCAGTCACGAAAGTTTTAAGTCAATATTGTTATTATCCATAATAGAGTTTTTTTTGGGTTGGATCATGTAAATATAAATGCGTTGTTAAACCTGCCACCACCCGACACAGCCAATTACGGTAAGGTTTGTCACATAAACAGAACATGCCAATTCGTTACTAGTACAGCACAGCGGTGTGTTGGAGAGTAAACCCACAACGTTTACAATTCGCGTACGACGTTTCACCAGTAATTACAACTACAGTAGTGATCTAACCCAAAACACCTCTAATATGGATAATATTGGCCGTGAAAGCCGACGTGTTAAACTGTCATTATTATTATTTCTGCAAATTATTTGGTCATGCTGCTGCTGCGTTGGCAGTAGTGCACAAGCACAAATAACAAAAACATTGACACATTATTTAACACCACTGTGGTCTTAAAGGGAAAAAATAAGTACAGTTTACACCCAGGATGCGTTCTAGAAAACCAGAACGTAAATGTAAAGTATTTAAATCTAAGCAAAGATATCAAATGGTGGATCGTAACGTGGTACAGAACTTAGTAGTAGCTACTACTACTAGAGATGTGATAGGGGTTCTGTAACGTGGTACAGAACCTAAACAGAGGATGATCAGTAACCCTTTGCTTATCAATACTGTTACAACCATGTTGTTACAAGAATGTTACAACCAGTATATATTACCTTGTCTATTATGTTATGCGTATTATTGGTTGTGTATGATATGAAAAAAATAGTTTACACTTGCATAAAAAATAGTCGCCATAAAAACGGTATGCGAGGGAATAAATATTAAGAGAGTACGCATGTAAGAGTGGCGACTGTAGTCCGGGAGGATTATGCTTGGTTGCTATTCGGCGCACGAATGTTGCGGCGGCAGCGTAAACATTCGAGTCTGAGTGGTAAAGTTTGTAAATCTCGAGTGCGTTATGGCGAGATACCACGGAACGTAAAACAGGGTTGGTTATCGATAAGTTGAGTACGTTATAGCGAGATGGCGTTAATCTGGGTATGGCTGTAATCAACATGTCACGCAATGGCCCTTCATTTACGTGCTATGAAGAAGGACCTTTGCCCAAAACGTCGCCTGTTATGTATTTTTCCATTTAAGGCCACAGTGTTATGTGTGCAGTTTATATTTTGCATAATTACAGTAGATAACTGCTGCCCAGTCTGCAACATTCGTCGCGAGCATCAAAGTGTGAATTGCATTGTTATTTCATTAGAACACACGCTGCATTTGTATGCGGATGCGTGCGTGAGCTTTGCTTTACATATGTAACAATGCATTGGCTGCATATAAAAAAACAAACATGGGTATAACTGTTGCCAAATGTGTGTCTCTTTATTCTCCAGAAAATGCTGACCTATGACCCTGCAAGAAGAATATCAGCAAAACGGGCCCTGACTCATCCCTACTTCCAGAATGAGAAGAGCCAATGAGATTCTTCACTCTCAGACGCATTCGTATGCTTGGCTCGATCTCGACCCTGACGGGATCGAACTGATCAAAATTGGGTTCGTCGCAACCCTCACGCCTGTATATTTTGAGTTTGCATGTTCTCCCCGTGGTCGAGTGGATTTTTCTCCGTATCCTCCGGTTTTTCCCTCCACATTACGAATCAACATCACGTCTTTACAGTACTTGGCTGCTCTAAATATCCACGTGATAAGCCACTTAGTTCGGCTATAATGTATGGCCCAGGTCGCTTCTAAAAAAAGAGCTATATAGCTCAGTGTGGGCCTTACCTAGTAAAATAAAAAAAAAATAGTTTAGTTTTATGTTGCACACCGATGCTGTTGTCCTCTTGGGTGCGTTCCCTCTTTTGGCTGCCACTCAGGAGTTATTCTTGCAATCGTCCCTTGTACATATTATAGGCAAGAACAGTGGCCTGCCCAAGAAGGTTACTTTTCTTAACGGTCAAAAAAGTATGCGTTGGTTGCGGAGGTTTGCAGGCCAAGCTCCCCGGCCGCACCGTTTAACACTGCGGATGTATCGACCGTAAATACGCGCCGTCACACATGACAATAATCGTGAAAGACTCAGTGACGTTATTTAAAAGAGAATCGTCAGTGCCACGTTTGAAAAAAAAATGCACTAATTTATTGTAATAACCCATTGCAACCTCACCCCCTGTTGCCAAACCACTTCACCACTTGCACACCGATGCTGAGTCACCTTGTGTCGGATGGGGGCAGCTGGAGGGGGGGGATTCACTGGCATAAAACAGACAACTACCAGCTGCGAACTGGACGGATTGAGATGTGATACCCTGTGGCATAGAAGCAAGTGGCCCTCCACACTAAAATCCCGAATTCCTCACTGCGTTTGTTCTACGATCGTGGCGTGCCGCGTCTCTTTGTTGGGGCTGTGACGTTGGCCCGAATCGTGGCGCGCTCGTCGCAGAGGTTTTCAGGGGTTCGAATCCAGCGGCCGCCCCGGTTATCACTGCGGTGCGTATTAACTGTAAACAATCTCGCCGACCGCTTCACGGTGGGCGTTAAAAGATCCCGCGACGTCGTTCGTATGAGTGGGCCATTGTATGCCGGCGTCATGGTGCCAAATTTACCAAATTTCAAAGAAAAAATGTACTTGCGATTCACTGAAATGGAATGTACGTAACAAGAATCGTCCCCCTACTGCAAACAAACTTAGCAGGACCCTCTTAAACAAGAATAGTGCAAAGCAAACGTCATATAAACGTGTTATTTGTGTCTAATTGTAATTCCACGTACTGTATGCGTTTGTCCATGCTTCATTGTATTCTTGTGAGCTTTTGTTCCACCCTCTTAATCTGTATCCGTGTTTCTGAATGAGGGAGGTCATCGCAGGTAAGGCGTATTGATCACAAACTGTATTTCGTCGCCCCAAATCGGCAAAGCGCAGCATTGGGATGGAGGCAGCGTGGTGAAACCTTCATCCAGCAGTGGATCGACGAAGATAGTGCCGTGTATATTACAGCCCCAATGTGGATTGCGTTTTGTGTAAGGAACGACGGGAGAGTGGTGGTTGGGGGTGGTTAGCCCATTAATCACTGCCGGCTCGGCAGCACGCGTCAGATGCGGAGGTTGTGTATTGCAATGTTATTAAAGCGCGCGCTCTGCACGCTGCTCACGATAGCATCGCGAGCGTTGTCTGTGACAGGGGAATTCCACAGTGAGCATTTACAACTGCGCGCGCGCGTGTATAAACGCAGACACGCGCTCAATGTATCAATGCGTGTTAATAATGAAAGCAAAGATGCACGCGTCGTTATAACGCACTGCGCTTGGCCTCAATCGGCAGCATGGTGTGTTGTGCGCGCAATAGCAACACGCGGACACTTTTCTTTTGTTTAATATCGAAGCCTACATAGTAACTTCCACACGGCGAGTGACCATATGGACAAGTGGTAGACGATTATGAGAAATGGACAGATCGGTTCCCGAGTCGTCGCAGTGCATGCCACGTGGTGATGACACGTGCCGGGAAATCCACGATTCTGAGGCGTTTGAGTTGGTGGATCATGTCCCGATTTGTGAAACCCCCAACCCCACTGGGTTGGGAGGCGACGCGGCAGATGACGAGCTTTTTGAGCGTTATGCCCTCGTATGCGTGCGTGTTCTCCGGGTCCCGATGATCATCGTACAGGGTCTGTAGCGCGTTCGCCGATTGTTGCAGAGGTGTGACGGTTCGAAATAGCCAGGCCACCCTGGTCATTACTGCAGGTGCAATCACCGTCAAGTACGCGCCGTCTGCTGCACAGTGGACGTTGATGTTAAAGATCACGCGACATCATGGTTTATCGTAGAATAATTACCCATTTTGATTATCGTATACATAAATGGGACCTTTTTTCCAGTATCAAAGTATAAAAAAAAAGAATAGGTTTTATCCTTTCTGGCAATAAAACAGTTAAGATGTTACCAGAGCATGTTTGTTTGCATGTTCACCACAAGTCTGTGGTTAATGCAGGCTTGATTCCTTGCAAAGGTTTCTAATTGGAGTTTGGACATCTTAACTCCTCACCCCTCCCAAAAAAACCTGTATTATAGCTAACACCTCCTGTTGTATTGCCAGAAAGGGTAAAACCTATTCTTATTTTTCATATTGCATCAGTCATTTTTTTCTTCTGGAGATCGATGATCGACCGCCGCAATCATCGCTGTCCCTCCTGCTAAAACATGGCAGGACCTGCCTGAAAACGGGTGACGAGACTCTCTGAGGCTTTCCTTAATACAACCAAAGTCACGATAATAACATCATCAGCGCTATTGGCTAAAACATCCCTAAAATAGCTTTGAGACTCGCTGAGGATTTGCTATACACATTTCGCAAAGCATTACCATCACGTAGAGCCCCTTTCCGCCCTCATGAGAAATGCAAAGACAAAGATCCCCCGGTTACCCTTAACAGGCTGTTGTGGCAAGTGCTGTCAGTGAGTAGCACCTATGAAGGCCGGCACGGCACATAAGGAGGTGGAGGGCCAGCATCACGCCCGGACGCTTTTGTCTTTCTAGTGGCGATGTTTACACACCGCACCAGAGACTCATTTGAAATTGAGTCGACCCAGTGGAGGCCCAGATCCGGTTTAGATAATAATCGGCACTGGTGTTGGCCATGAGCGGCAATCGAACTCAGAGGTCGCCGGGTTCGTGGTGCAGCGTGCTAACCGCTACACTACCGCTCCCCACAAACCACTTGAGAAAGCCGACACTTCACACACACACATCCCACGCAGGCTGTTTAACTCTGGGACGCGAACGAGGGTGTTTACTTATAATTTGGGATAGAAACAAATAGCATTAAGTGGCTAATTGGGGCTGTAACGATCTCCACGGCTAAGCTGGAATTAGACCGCCACGCAGGGTGGCACAACCTCACACTGCGCTAATGAAGCAAACACTGTCAATCGAGAACCCCTAAATTTGAGGCGATGTTTTCCTTCGGCCAAATCCCACCATTTCGCCGCGTCCCTCCAAAAGCGTTTAAGTCTTTAAGCGTCAGAGCAAAGGTGGCGGCTTTCACGCCCTCGGCTGAGTCACGGTGTTGCTCGTGTGATTCGCTCGGCGAGGGAGGACCACGGTCTGATTGGTGCGCGCATTGGCCCGATTCGACCTCCGCGAGCATTGTGAGTGAAATGAAACATGAAGGGAACTTCGTTCCGTGTCTTCACATCTAAAAAAGAAATTCGTTTTAGTCCAGCGGCCTAATTTATTGTTCCAGACCATTACCAATAATTCCCTGCGGTGACGCGTCCGCTTGTACGCGGAATTGCGTTGAACGAGGTCCCATAGTTTAGACGTAGTGATCATGCCCATCAAATCTCCCAAATCAGTGCGAGTGTGTTATAAGCCTGACCCTGCTCATTGGAAAAGAAGAATATAACAGCTCAGTGGGCTTTACCTTGGTAAGATAAAAAAAAGAGTTTACTTGTGTTTGTGTATTTTTTTAAGTGATTTGTTTACCTTTTTTATACTTTGAACTCCTATCGTGTGTTTTGGATTGTTTGCTGTTATAACGTTCTAACCTGCCCCTACTGGACATCTTTGGAAAAGAGCTTGGTAGCTCATCGGATTCCTCCAGTATAAATACATATTCTGATTCTGAAGGCACGGATAACCTAAACCAGCCATGAATACGCATGCTTAAACAAATTCTGCTTCACAATATTGGTCTGCGAAGCCAAGAGGCCGATGATGGGCTAAAACGATGCTGTGTTAATATATTAAGGGTTGCTTGGGCAGTGGTACAGCAGTTAACCTCCAATCGGCTGGCGGAGAGGGCAGATGCCTGCAACGCGTTGCGTGCACGGAAGGAGCAAGCAAGGGTACCATTGGTTTGCGTAGAATGTTGCTTGTAAGAATATTATTAGCGAGGCATAATCGTACACGAAAGGCAAGTAGTAGGCCAATGTTACATACGGGTTGATGTAGCGAACGAGACAGTACAAACCGGACCTAGCAATACGAAAGAAAAAAACAATACAAAGGAGACAAACAGAAACAACAACCAAATAACGACCTTGAATTTAGCGGAAACTCTTATCCAGTTGTTCACAACCTTTGGTCCGCGAGGCAACTACTGCAGGGGATCCGTGGAGAAGAAACATCATATCTTCATCAAGGAAATGTACAATTTCAAACAGCTGGTAGGCGTGTGATGATCGGCGAGGCGCCGGCGAACTCGAACCGATTGCGAACGGCGTCCCTAATCCTTGGCAGTGGAGCGGTGGCTTAGCGGTTGGGCGCACTGCGCAACTAAAAACCGGCCTACCAAAGTTCGATTCCCGGCCACGGCTAACAGCATGGCGATGTATATGTGAACCGGCCCTGGTGAACCCTCCACCAATCCGCACTCACCCCAGTGTGGTGAAGTATGGTCAAACAATTCGCATGCAGACTGCGCCTTCAATACAGTACATTCAAGCGGCGGGTTGATTGATTAACTTTTAGGGTATTCGTCGCCCAGACCCTTGATGCGAGCACTCCACTATACGTTTGAAAACACACAGTGTCCATGCCTCTTCTTTTCCTGCAAGTCTGTGGTCTGGGAGCACGACATCAAACGTGGGAACCACTCCAACACTCCAGCGAATGCTTCAAAGTACGCCAAAGTTTGATCTGCCCTTAACTTGCCCTTTTTTCCAACCTTCGCCGCCTATATTCGAACGAAACTATGCTTCACGATATCAGCGACCCGCCAAGAAGCCTCGTGTTGTACACGGCGGCGAGTGGTAGGGCACATCGATGTGTATGTAACAGACGCAGCGCGCGACCGCGCTGGGATGCTTACTTGAGCGCACGAGACGGGATTACGTCACGCCCGAGGTATATCGGCTGTGGAAGGAGAGTGAGACACGGCAGGGGTTCTAGGGTGAGCGAGGGTGGGTGAGAGTGCGAGAGGGGGAGGGGTGCGAGATGAGGTCGCGAAGAGGTGGGGGCGGGATGAGATAAGGGGGCATGGTGAAGATGGGAGAGATGGCGAGAGGGTTAGACGATTCATCGAGGTTTATTACATCATCGGAATAAAAGAAAAAAAAGAGACATGCAACGTTCATGTGGACAGAATCGTATGGAGGGACGTTGAGTGATGATTCCCGGTTCAGAGGTCGCTCGCCACTGCCTTCCCTGACCGGGAATCGCCGGCTTAAAGGCGCAGAGCGTGCGAATCGTTGCACCACCGCTCCTCCAACTCGACGTCCTGCACTTACACGGCGCAATTTTTTCGTCAAAACATACGCGAGCATGTGTCCACGCGCACGCGAGTCTGCACTCTGCCCACAATCACACGAGGCAATCGTCGACGTCGCCGTGCGGTCGCGATGGACGCGTCATCGAGAGCGAAAGTTTCTCGGGAACAATTGAACGCGTCCCGTCGAAGATTTGGCGGACGGCGTTAACAGGGCCACGAAGCACGGCGCGCCAGGCCCTGGCGTTGCGTGCCACGCCGACTTGTGACGATGTCGCACATGGCATGTTTTGTTGCATGTTCTATGCCGATCCTGTGGCAGATGTTCACGTGTGGCGACGTTGACACAACACCGATCACGATCGTTCCGATAGAAATATATTTACTCATCACGACTCAACGGAGCAAAATGGTTCGATAAATAAACCAGGCATCGCGTGGATCTAACCCCCACCTTTAAAACGATCTTTCTCGCCACGCACGTACGAGCCCTTCTGACCCTACATCTCCTCACGTCCAGCTACATATTCGGGTCTGCAACGATACAATGGCGACCTCCTGCTCATCGCCTCCCGCTGGAAATTTTTTTTCGCATCCTCTGTAACGGAACCAGCGTTCACAACCCGTGGACAATGAATGCCCCCGTCTCGCTGACCCGAATACACAGACAGGATTGCGGGCGGCGAGAAGATTAAAGGGATGGCTCATGTTTATGCATGAGATGGCGTGGTACTCACTATATATTAGGGCTCGCCAGCTGGAGCGCTATTAGGTAACAACACGCTAGGCATACGAGAAACCCTCCCCCCCCACCACAGAATGCTTCCTCATGATCAATCCATACATATCATTTCGCTCGCCACATTGCTGTGGTGCTGCATCGCCGGCCGATCGGATGCCGGTGAATTCGAGGGGTTAATGTCGGGGGTCCAAATGGGGCTGCTCGCTAACCCGAGCGTGAGGCTGAAGGAAATGGAGAACGTGGGGGGCACGGCGCCGAGACATGCGCACCCCCACAGCCCTCTGCGCCCCCCAGGATACATGCTAGAGCTCTACCGAAAGCTGAGGTCGGACAAGCGTCTCGGGGTGACACCTGCCGAGACTGCGCTGCCCAGGAATTCGGACACAATCCGCAGCATTCCAGCGAAGGGTAAGTGGCTGCACGGGCGATTCGAGGGCGCACATCCACCAGAAAACAACGGCGCATTTCCACAACCGAAGCTCGGCTGTCGGTGCAAACACGTTTTGTGAAACTGCGTTGGCACGGCACCACCGCTCCTCGCATAGGCACTCATAGATCGAGAAATCAATTGGTAGAACGGCGGGTGAAGTCGCGTTGTGGTCCAGGGTTTGAGACTGGCGATCTCAGTCGCATTGGTGTGGGTGACGGTGTTCAATACATTCCGGGTTTTGCAGGGTACATTTAAAGCTGGAGGTTATTATGTAATTGATAATGTCATATCCAGGGCCTAGGAGGGAATGCAATTGCGTATGAGCTCATTTTGCCGGGTGATTTATTTGTAAATGTTTCTTGCAATTGATAACAGATATTTGTTTTCTGAATCGAAATTTCGGAAAGTACTGGATTTTCATTCGTTTGAAGTTTACTTTTTAAAAAGCACTGCAAGTTGCGTCTTTCATCGCCTTCATCTCGGGGGTTTTCCTTCATGAACTACGTTTGATGTCCGTACTCAAACGCCTAGCGGGATTCATGAACGTGATTTTTGTCTTGTATCGCCCGGAGCACACCCACTTGCGCCATCGATTTACCTTAAATGCTCTTTTAACAACTTAATGTTGGCGTGACTGGCAGCAACGTTGTTACCCGTGGCACGCCGCGGAAAGGGGAGTGTAGAGCCGAGGGGTACAGAATGTTACGGGAAAGGGAAAAGGAGGTAAAGAGATGGAAGGAGAAACGAGCATGGAGCGATGAGGGTAGGGAGAGGCTATAAGAGGCCACCGACGATGCTAAACGGAGCAGCGTCTGTTTTCACAAGGGGATAAGATGGGGGGGGGGGGCATTCAGAGTGGGGGTGACCACACATACATACGGTGATTTATTGAGCATGGAGATGATTTAGGTTAGTCATTGCACAATCTTTTGGTCGGAGTGTTGCGTGGTGGGGTAAATTATGGGTGCTTGCTACCTCTGCCACCCGGGTGGCAAAACCTCACACTGCGTGAAGAAAACAACGACTGTCAGTACTCCCTAGTTCGTTCGTATGGGCCCTTCCGCCAGCAGCGGCGTTATCAATTTACTGTATATTATATTAGGAAGTCATTTCAGCCGCTGCACCTGTAAAAAAAGGTGCAAAAGCCCAACATGGCATGTTGTTCACGCGCGCTACTGGCGTCGAGTAGGATATTGGGGGCATCCGCATTCTCCCTGAACACTCTCACAAACCTGAACACTCTCACTCTTTGGTTCTTTCGGTAAAGTCACGTATAAAGATAAAATAATGAATTAAATAATATTTTATCTTTATACGTGACTTTACCGAAAGAAGCAAAGAGTAATTCCTGCAGTCACGAAAGCTCCAAATAAAGACTGAACACTCTCGCTCATCTGAACACTCTCACGGACCTGAACGCGACGGGTCGCTTCCCTATAGCACGCGCGTGGCACCCCACACGGAGCGCCACGGCACGCACTCGGGGGCGCGCGATGTGCTTTTGATGTCCGAACCGGAACGTTCGGCACGGGAGCCCGCAGGTGTCATCCGCTCCCTCCCCTGCACTGGCGAGCACAGCACCTCGATTCGACCCCCCCTCCACCCACCCACCCACCCACTCACCCCCCCCCACATCTCCTCACCAACACTCTTTGAACATAGCGCGGATGTGTGTAGAGCAGTAGGGATCTCTTACTTACAGACGGCTGCATATGACTATCGGACATGTGTGTTGTGTGTGTGGTGCACACCGTACGTTAACACGCGGTACGGTGTGTAAACATCGCCACTAGGGAGACAAAGGCGGTCGGTTATGGTGCTGGCCACCCACCCCCTCGTGTACCGTTCCGGCCTTTATATGTGCTCGCTAACAGCACTTGCCCCTACAGTCTGTTAAGGCTATACGGGGGATCTTTGTCTTTGGTGCACACCGTACGTTAGCACGCGACTTCGCGTTATTGTGCAATAAGTGAATGACGCAACACAGCGCGCTCGCTGCTTCTCGCACCGACGCCTGTGGCTGATTTCCTTGAGCTGACACTCCGTCGACCGTCGGGGTCGCAGACTATGGCAGCGATGGATGAATATCGTCGTGTCGTATGCTGACGTTCTTTCTCGCCATGCTGTAGCCAACACGGGCAAGGGAGCAGCGCAAGGAATGGATGGGGTTGATACTTGCCTTCGGTTTGGTGTCCGTCCGTCGCACACTCCGATGAGCGCGGTCGGCCACGTACGGTGCGAAAGACGTTTTGAACGGGGGTAGTGGACACTCAATCGTGGGCCCTTTGCGGTCAAACATAAACATTTAACTTAAAATATAAAATAGTTTGAGAAAAAAAAATCTAATTTTAAATAACCAAAGCGAATGTTTGAGCTACGCGTATTTATCAGCATTGAATACAGCACTACAGTAGCTCGGATAGCCGGCTAGTAAGTTCGGTTAAACTAATGATAACCTCTGTGACAAAAGCCTTGTGTATACGTGCACACGTAGTCAGTGTATCAGCGTGTGCGCGTTTCACTCCATGCTACCAACACGTGCATTGTGTCACAGTGCTGTGTTGTCCGTCGGTTCGGGACGTGGCCTTCCCTCATCTCCTCACCCGTCAACTCCTCCATCCCAAAACACCCTCTCCTCAGTACGATGGTGTTGTTGTGTTCACGATTGTGAAACTTATTTTTGTATGTAACTTGTGAAATTTGAATAGAACGAGTAAAACGGTTGATGACTTTTAATAGTTCATCAAAATTGGTTTGTATATAAGCTATTGCTTATTATTAATCCGACACACGAGTTACACAATGCAATTGTGAAGTAGGTACTTTAAAAAAAATCATATTGTTTGAATTACTTCATTTTTATTATTATTATTATTAATTAATTTGTTCACCAACAACACCACCTCGACCACAGCAGCAGCAGTCAACACATCACTCTTTAACCATCGGTGCCGTCCCATCCTGATCATCCTTCCATCATCAATCGGTGTTGTCCTCCTCCCGCACCTCCGATTAGCATGGTTGGCAACGTACGGTACGAAAGAAGTTCAACGCACAGTGACTGTCGCTGCCGTGTCTGTCTTCTGGCAGTCACCGTTATAAAAGAGCTCCGGAGCTCAACGTTTTTTTTACTCGAATAATAATACACTTCTGAACATGTTATACTCGAAAATTACAGCGCTTCGTGTCGATATAATCATTGCCAGAAATGAACCACAATACCTCGCTGATCTCGTAAAGGAGCATAAACCATCATCACGCGAACTTCGTTCATGCTCGCGACAGCGGCTTTTGGCTCAGCCATCGAACAAAGGCGGTGGTCACCGCATCGCGCGGCGCTCTCAGACGACGCGATCCTGCGGCCGTCTGGAATGCTCTTGCCTCCGATGTTAGGAAGCCACTGGAGCTATGATGCACTGTTAAATAATCTAGAACGAAAACGAACTTCTTGAGAACTGCTTTCTTGTGTTTAGTTTGTTGTTCTGCTCGCGCGCCTCCGAAACATGTTCAACGTACACACATTTAAATTTGAAAAGCGTCGGCCCACACAGTAATCGCTCGTTCCCGACAAGAGAGAGACTCTGGAGGAGCCAGGCGGCGGTGAGTCACGCAATGAGCCAAGCTCGGAGACGCGTTCAGACAATTGGGCGGTAGGAGGAGAGCCGAGCACCCGGAGGAAAGCCCACGACGCGCGAGTGAGCAAGACCATCCAATACGAATGTAAGGGAAACAGTTCAACATGCGTACTGTGTTAGTCTAGTTGTTGGTTGTACTGGCTTCCCGTGGCGAGTCAAGCGTATGGCTCCTTCCGCGACGCACACGGCAGATGAGTTTCACGTTTGCGTGATCCACCAAGCCTCGCCTACACGGTGGTCGAGCACAGGTGTTTCTCCACCACCGTCTGGCTAATCCACTGCTGGATGCAGGCCTCGCACGGGTCGTCAGTTTGTGGGCCACTGTTGTGCCAGACTTCAGCCGCGTCAGCTGACCTCGCTCTGGACGCCTTTGACCTCGCTCTGGGCGCCTTTGATGTGAGCTGTGGCCGGGCACCGCGAAATCGAGTGTCGGGGTGCGCGAAACAGCATGCCGCCGCTCGACCCCTGGCATTCCATCCGCCGAACCCTCGCCATCTAAGATGTGAGTGTTCCGCGAGATGTGTGAGAGAGAGTGACGATCACAGCACTCTGAGTTTAAAGGCGACAGCGAACACGGCCACAGCGGTGCGCAGGAACCATCGGGCCTCAAACAGAGTTGTGAAATGCACGTCATCAAAGAGTCAACGCGGCCAATGTGCAAGCAGCAAAGCGTTCGTTAACCTCAATTGCCTTAAATCAGAACACATATTTATAATAAGCGACGTATCGGGCAATGACCCTTCATCATAGTACATGCTTGATACCAATGGCCCATCCTTCCAAACGCGTCTTCATGGCGAGCATTTCGCACCTCCGATTCAGCGCTGCTGGCTACGTACGGCGCAAAAGAAGTTCACCGCATACATCACACAAAGCACGTGTGCCATTGCCGTAAAAAACACGTGCATACTGCAGGGGCCACTTTCCCGAAACGTCGCCTATTACAGATTTTCTTTCGAGGCCCACAAGCGTGACTGACAAAGGGGTTGAGCAAGTAGCCAGCCAGCAGTTGGAGTTTTTCTAAAGACGGAGGCGCTGGTTCACTGCGCCCACTCGCAGGGAGCGCCCCTGTGCCTGGACGCCGTGATGCCGAAAGAGCCCCCAGCACCCACCCACCCACTACCCACCCCCACTATCCACCTCCACCCCCACTACCCACCTCCACCCACACTACCCACCTCCACCCACACTACCCACCTCCACTACCCACCTCCACCCACCCACACTACACACCCACCCACTACCCACCTCCACCCCCACTAGCCACCTCCACTACACACCCACCCCTACAACCCATCCACCCCTACTACCCATCCACCCCTATTACCCATTTACCCCCTCCCACTAGTAGGGGAATCGTGGCTGCTGGTGGTGGGGGTGGCTAGAGATTAGGGCGGCTTCCAACGCCTGCGTCTGGCTCCGTTGCGCGGGGAACCATCTCCGCCCGGGTCTTTAGGCGTCGCGGTGATGTGTATTGGTGCGCGCCGCGCGCGCGTGTGGGGATGTTCCGAGACATTTTTTTCCTCGCCATTGTCTCGGTCGGCGAGGGGGGTCCAGTGACGACGTGACGGCGACGTCTCCTTCCTGGGCAGCGGCTCCTTTCTCCTCCTCATTATTTTGTGTGTGCGCGCGTGTGTGTGTGAGTGGCTCCTCTCGCGAGGGCCCCTTTGTGCTGCTGCGGCGGCGTGCCTCACGCCCCTGCACACCTACGAGCTGTCACCTGGACGCGACTCACCACCACCCCCCCTCCCCCTTCCTTCCTTCCACCGCCCCCACCCCGTAACCTCACACATGCCCCGTGTCGTGCGTGCCTGGGAAGAAGCAGCGACGTGACGGATCCACGACGCGCACTCGCCGAGGGGGTGCCCCCCCAGGCGTGCAGCGCGCTTCCTTGAATAGACATTTGCATACAATTGTCGTCGTCAGACTTGATCTATCCGGTGCTGGATGAAGGCTAGCGTATGAGCTGACGTCACTGCTCCATCTCCACAACGGGCGAGGCCCTTGGGAGCGTCGCGAGAGAAGCCGTGCGCTGTCCTCTTGTCTTGCTCATGAACTTTATGAACAATTTATGCACGTGCATTGCGATAGAATGCTAATGCGTCTGTGATTCAAGGTATTTATTTAATACAGTATAGGATCTATGGATGCATTATTGTGTTGGGAGTATAATGATACAATGTGATTTATTAAAGGGTTGTAAAACAAACACGTATTCTTTATGCGGAGAGATATATTAAAGAGACATTTCCCCCTAATTTACGTTGGGAGTAATATTCTTCACAACGACGCTGATGATTGCATTGTGTAATCCAGGAGAGTTTTAGCAATGTATTTACGGTGCTGTGTTGAGTTGCGTCGTTGATATTATGGCGATGTCATCGCTCTCTCACCAGCCCCATGGGCTGCTTGATCGTTACTCGGGGAACTTGTCGATGCATGTGCGTACGTCTCCTGTCCACTTGGCCCGTCCCCGGTCCTGCGTGTCTCCACCCCGGCCAGGACGACAGGAGACATCGCGCGGGTGGCGTCTCAACTTTGACCTCTCCTCCGTGCCGGGTGACGAGACACTCCAGTTCGCCGAGATCCGCTTTCGGCCGCCGCCGCGGGCGCAGGACGAGTCGACCAGGCGCGGGCCCACCTGCTCAGTGGAGATCTACCACACCTCGCCGCCCGTGTTCGGCGAGGAGCCTGCGGATCAGCTCGTCGGATCCTTCACCACCCCCAAGTTCCACTGTGGTGGCGGCGGCGGTGGCGGTGTGGCCGCCGCGTCCGCGTGGAGGATCGTCGATTTCACGGAGGACCTGAGGAAGTGGCTTCACCACCGGCACCTGACGGCCATCCTCAGAAGGTACCTGCTGCTCGCCGTCCCGGCCAGCCGCGATTGGGCGGGGGGACATGCGAGGAACGGCGAGGAGCCGGGAGATACCGAGCGAATTTCTCTCACCACCGATGGCCACAGGGGACTCGAAGCCGCCGGTGGTGGAGTCGATGCCGTTCGGAGCCCGCTACAGCCGGCTAGAGCGCGCAACAACTTCACGGATGCCGGGGCGCGCCCGCACAGGAGGTGGATGTCGAGGCAGGCAGAGGAGCCAGCCACCATGGTGGTGTTCTCCCGGCTCGACGAGGCGGAGGGCGGCCGCGGCAGCGTCTCGCTACTGCACCACACCTTGGGGCACACGCCGCACACGCCGCTCTTCTCGGACGAGTGGCGCTCGCCGGCTCGGGGCGGGAGTCCCCTCGCCGACGAGGCGCCATCGAGCAGCCGGCGGCACAAGCGCAACGGCCACGGAGGAGGGGCAAATGCGGCGGTGCACGGGCGCAAGGACGGACTGCGGGGAGGGCACGGGGGCCAGCAGGGCAGAGGTACGTGTCTTGGGTGGTGGCACGCATTGTGTGCGGCCTACCGATGGAGGTCGTTGTATACATGGGCTTGACGGGGAGACAGGACCAAATGTTACTCTACCCGGCACACCACATTCACCAAACCTTTCGCTGTGGCTAATGGTCACGTGCCACCTACTCCAGTCTGTGCAGGGAAACCTTCATCCAGCGGTGGATGGACCGTGGAGGATGATGGTAACAAAAACATGTAATAGTCGAGGCTGATGTGTTGGGCCATGGCCCTTCAGAGTATGTTCTGTTTATTTCCCTTTTACGACTATGAAGGATGTTTAAAGAAATCACGCTTCAGTATACTGCTGCCCTTTTCGTCATTGGTCAGTGTGGCTCTGGAAAACATTTCTTTACAGTATGTATATAAAAAAAATAGTATTTCAGAAACAGTTCTGTCAACTCTTCCGTGAACCCAGTGCTTGATTTCAGCTGGACCTGAAATAATTCACAGGGCCATGACACAGCGAAGAATGTAGCAGTGTTGACGCATTCCCTTTCTCCACCGCAGCGGTAGCAGGCGAGCCGTGGTGCCACCGGGTGGACTTCTACATGAGCTTTGAGCAGATCGGCTGGGATGCCTGGGTGATTCAGCCGAAGAGATTCAATGCGTACCGCTGCGAGGGCCCGTGTCCATCCCCTGTGGGTGAGCGCTTCCAGCCCACCAACCATGCGTACATGCAGGTGAGCCCATCACAATCACCATTCCGCTCCTCCACAGTTGGCTATGTCCGGTGCTAAAGAAGTTCAATATGCATACACGTACCATCGAGACTCGCGCGGTGAGCCTCACTCGGGCCCAATCACAGCCACCATTGTCATGAGTTGCAGGGGTGAAGCAGACATTGGGTTACATGTCGAGTAATCAATGGTGCGCATCACCATAATATATTTTATGCGAATACTTTTATGTGGAGGGACAAATATGAAGGAGGCACATTGTCTGATTATTTTGTAACAGACAGGAGAACTCCTCTCATCCGCAGTAATTTAGAGGACCATATCGCAGATGCTATAGTCCCCAGGGGTTGTCTGTGATTGTACTCCTATCTGTGGGTGCAACAATGGCAGATAACTATGGATTGAGTATTCAAGATTTACCAGGCATGCTCTGGAAAGGCTTGCAGAGCCCCAATGTGATTTCAAAATGGGGCGGTCCTGCACCGACGACATAGTTTGGAAGGAGTTTCAACAGGAATTACATCTCCGCACTTGCGTATCTGCTTTATGGACCTGGTCAAGGCTTATGATACCAAGAATATGACCTGCATGCTTATGATCATTAAAGACTTTCACGACGGTGGGCAGGCCGGTGTAAATTTGTAACAAAGATGTCCTCTGGCTCCTGTATTATTTAACATATTTTTTGACTATGTAGTTCGAGAAGCTTCCCATGGCTGTACCAGATGAATTTACATCTGGTACGAATACATGGGTGTTATGTATGCTAATGATCTGGTAATTGCTGCCCACTCTCAAGAAGGAGTTGGAGACTCAGCTGTTGAACCTTGAGAATGTCACTAAGAGGTGGCACCTGGATGGGTATTTTGTGTCAACAAACACTCCACCCCCTCCACTTCCCATTGATGATGGGTCAATTGTGGAGAGAGTGGAGGAGCATATGTCTCACTTCGAATCAGTTGAAACTGCCCGGCCTGATGCTCCATACGAATATTCTGGTCTTCTTGGCCACAAATATGCCCTCCTTTTTCTATGCTTGAAAAACTTGGATTCGATCAAAGGAACATCTGCACAGGTTCAAAACATGCAGGCTAGCCTCACTTGATTCATCCTGGGTTCAACCAGGCTAAATTTTGGGAGAGTTTCACAGAACCTTGAAATACCTAGACATATCAGCGAGCTCCTCCGGCAAGCGAGTCTACATTGGCATAGGTATGTAGCCCGCATGTCCAGCCCCGCGTACCCAGGCAGATTTTGTTTGGCTAGATAGAGGTGACTAAACGGGTGCAACACGGGTTAGAGAGGATATGGGCGAATGTGTCACAAGAGGATGTTGAGCTGAGTGGATTTGTCAAAGACTGGTATCAGCGGTGTATAGATCCTCCTCTGTGGAGGAGCCTCGTGAAGGACGCTACTGGGCAGTTGCAGCCAGTCGCCCTCCAACGACAACGGAGGGCAGAGGAGTGATGCTCACAACAATGAACGGAGCACCAGGTGGCTAAAGCGCAGCAAGTGGGCACAGGTGGTGTATTTGCCAATCATCTCAGTCAGTTAACACATAACACTGGAGTCTGTCCCGTGACCTGCTGTCAGTGAGCCTTCAACACTGCATGTGACCTAAAAATGCACCTAGCCTGGTACATGCACCGTGGTAACGTCAACATCACTTAGTGGTGAATGGCGGCTGTTGTTTGTTGTTTGTGTTTATGAGAGCATGGGTGTATGGGCATGAGTAATGGCGGAATAAAGCATGGCCCTGACTGCTTTTACTTTCTGAGATACATTTATGCAATCCCCTTTCATAAATACTTTAGGGAATCAGAAATGGGACAAATTTTGGCCTACACAATTTATACAGCCATTCGGTACTCCAGCCCGAGAAGCTTACATAATGTCTTGACTTATGTGGGTGTAATGTGCTATTAATAGTCTTAGTTATGGCAATATGTGCAGGAGCTAAATGGCAATGTTGAGGTTTAATAGCCACGAGATGGCATCAGGAGGGGATTCGTGCAGTTTTGCTATTTCTATGTTTAAGGAGTGCAGTCTACAGTGGCTGACTAAACTGTCCATCGTTTGGGTTGCGTGGCTTGACATTCATTTTACATTTAGGAAGGATATGTGCACATCAGCCTGTTGATGTAATGATGCAGTTGATGCTTACGCCACCCGTGTCTTTGAGGAATTTCAGTGCCAGGAGGCATGATGTTTGGGTCTCCAATGAGATGTTTATTCTGAACCTCCTCGTTGTTCCACTCTGTTTGCCAGCGTTCTTCCGGATCTGGGTGAGATTCTAGGATGGCGACATAACGATCCCGGAGGGGGGATCGGGACCTGAGTCGGCAGTGAGCTACACTGTTCAGGTCTTGTTTGATGGGTAGGTGGATGTCGTTGGCAAGAAAAAGTGTAAACTTCATTGCAGTTTGCATATTTCTGCGGACATTTGGTTGCAGCATAGTCGTCAGAACAGCGAGGCAGATGATCAGTGTTGGTTTCAGTATTCCGGTTGCGATGCGAATCACGTTATTTAGTTGTGAATCTGGCAGTTTTTTTGTACGAGTTCCTGGACCAGGCTGGGGCGCAGTGATTCTGCCACTGAGCAGATCATCGAAAGGGCGGCAGTTCGCAGCACATCAGCTGAGTTGCCCAAGATCGTTCATAGATCTGTTTTATGTTGGGCTTGAAGGTTAAGCTTCTGTCCATGACAAGCCCTATCAATCTTCGAGTGGAGTCATAGCACACTGGGCTACGGCACCTTCCTTGGGGTGGGATGCGAGTCACATGCTTCGCTTGGTCTACACGAAGCTGACTGATAGGCCAGCATACCTCTAGAAGCCTCCTCTTGCCTATGCGTGGGGGTTACCATCATTTACACAGATACCTTTGTTGCGAGAGTTGTGTTCTTGATTGAACACACGGTGATAAACTGCTGACTTTTCAAAGTCCCCTCTCAATACATCGATTTTGTCCTCCAGTCGTCTCCCTGTTTATCCAATGTAGCGACTTGCAGTCTGTGCGATGTACGCCATCAACCACCCTGCTCCGCTCATCTCGATGGACTTTACCCTCATTAGGTCTGACCTAGGGGTCTTGACCGGCTGGTGGTGTTCTGCCTGTATGTGGTGTTTGTTCAGCAGGTGAGCTAGTTCCTCCACATTTAGAAACATGCGTCTATATTATTTAGAATATTTTTTATGCTATAAATGTCCACATGATAAGGCAATTTGTTGTGCTATCATTTGTGGCCAGGTCGCTTCTGAAAAAGAAGTGAATAGCTCAGTGGGCTTTACCTGGTAAAATACAATCGTTTAATTTGAACCTTTTTTGGGTGATTTTCTTACCTTTCCTATACTTTGCACTCCTATTGTGTTTGTATTGTTTGTTGTTGTAAAGTTCTGATCCGCCCCAACTGGGGCGGAAAAAGAGCTTAATAGAGCATCGGATTCCTTCAGTATGAATGGATATTCTGATTCTGACTCGCATTTAGAATATCGGGCAGTGGCAATGAAAGGGCTGAGGCAGGAAAATAATGTGGTTATTCTGCATGCAGACAAAGGACATGCAGCCATGATTCCGAAACAGAGAGGACAACGATTGCCAATCGCTCAAATTCCTTTTGGACACGTAACACAACCACTCAACACATTAATCAATAACACTGTGGCCTTCAAAGGAAATGTGTGATAGTTGGTGTTTTTTGGGAATGGCCCTTCTTCATCACGTGCAAACAAAGGAGTGGCATTGCCAGAAATGTCCCCTCTTATGTACTTTGCATTTTAAGGCCACGGTGTTAGCCACGGTGTTATTTGACGAAATGCGTGGATAAAAATATATATTGTTTGTGCACCGCTGAAAAAGGCGGCAGCCACAGCATCACCAGATAAAGCCAATTATTTGGTGATGTGGCGTTGACTTGAATATCACGTGACTAGGATGAAATAAATATTCGGATCAAAGCTGCTTTGAAGACATGTTTGAGTTTTCAGTGTAATTTGATTTGAAAGTCTCTGATCCTAAACATTTCTTGAAAGCCTATTTGAGCCTATTGAAATCAGAGGTTGAGGCCCCTGTGCCTTTCAGTCGATCTGAAAGATGCGAGGAGAGACGCAGAAACGGAGATTGAAAGACACACAGAGGCACAAAGACCCACGACACAGAGACATACTTTTGGTATCAGTGGGCTTGGGCAGGACGCATCATGGCGAGTTGGGATGATGTGCGATACAAATAATTGAGTGGCTGCTACAGAATGGAACGCACCCAAGGGAATATCCGGTGAGGAGATGAAGTCCTGAGATTTTTTAATTAAGGCCGTTATTATTATATATATTGGGGGGGACACATCCCCACATCCCCCCCAATATTCAAATATGCTCAAAATTTCCCCCCAATATATTGCTATAAGTATATAAAAAACGTAATAATAATAGCTATGCTGTGTAAATAAAAACAACAATTTGCTAAACCTTGGCACAATATCTGGACTTGTCTTCATATAAATCAATCCATAGATGTATCTTTACATGATTATGGTTGTACTTTATTAATCCCTAATCTCAAACATTACATACAATGAAACAAGAAATGGTAAAAAAAGTAAAAACAGAGCAATCAACATTATTGTAAAAAATAAAATAAAAAGTCCATCCCATTTGTTAGTGAATTTTTTTAATATTTTTAGGCAGGAAATGAGTTTTCAAATTTAGATATTTTTCTGGGTTGGGACCCCCAGACCCCTGGAAGATTTGGTCCCCCCCAATGTTGACAAATGGCTACGGCCTTGGTTTTCATGTGCAGGCGCTGGACGGATTGTCGCATCCAAGATTGTCAGAGGTGGTGGCGTTGGCACGGGGGAGGACTCCATTAATCCGTGGCTTGACCACGGTGTTAAGCACTGCTCCATCAACCTGGGGTCCCGAGTTCGATTCCCAATCGTGGATAACACCATATTTATTATCTGAACTGGTCCTACCCCTCCCCTAGGTCGGCTCAGCCTAAATGGTGTACATGGTGCAGTGTGTAAACATCAGCACTGGAGACACCAGGATGCCCGTCATGGTGCTGGACCCACCAGCCCCATCGTGCGCTGCTGCGGACTTCATAGGTGATACACAAATACACCGCCTTCACATATCTGTCCCTCAACGTAAAAATAAATAAAACAACTTTTTTTTACTCATCCCATCAGTGGGGCTGGCTGACAGCATTTGCCCCAACAGTCTGTTAAAGGCTGCATGTGGGATCTTGGTCTTTGTGTGTGTGGGGAGTCGTAATGCAGTGCTTGGCGCACTGAATTCCGAACTCATTGACCCAAGTTCACGTCAAGATCAGTCTTTGGTGCAGTCTGTAAGACAACACTGGGGAGACAAAGGTGGCCGAGTTTGGTGTTGACCACCAACCCCTCATGTACCGTGCAGGCCTTCATAGGTGCTTGCTAACAGCACTTGTGCCCAAAAGTATTTTAAATCCTATGCCAGGGAGCTTTATCTTTACATGAGAGTGTGAGTGTGTACGTGTGTGGGGAGCAGTGGTGTAGCAGTTAGCACGCTGCGCTACGAACCCGGTGACCCGATTTTGATTCCCGCTCACGGCCAACACCTGTGACGATTATCTGAACTGGTCCTGGGCCTCCCCTAGGTCGACTCAGCCTCAAATGAGTACCTGGTGCGGTGTGTAAACATCACCACTAGAGAGACAAAAGTGGCCGGGCATGGTGTTGGCCACCTACCCCCTCATGTGCCGTGCTGGCCTTCATAGGTGCTCGCTAACAGCACTTGCCCCAATAGTCTGTTACGGCTATAGGGGGACCTTTTATTTTGTTTGTGCGTGTGCGTGGATGAGTGTGGGGGGGGGGCAATCACTTGAAAACAGACAAGTGGACTAATGCAGATACACTCATTCACGCGCTAATTAATGCAACATATACAATCATTAACGCACTCACAAAGACAAAGATAGCCTTAAACAGACTGTTGGACCAAGTGCTCCAAGCCAGCGCCACTAATGGAATGTAATAACTTTACTTTGTATATGGAGGGACAGACATGTGAAGGAGGAGTATATTTGTTTATTTACCTACAAAGGCCGACACAGCGCACGAGGGGGTGGTGTGGCCACCACCATGACCGGCCGTCCTTGTCTCCCCATTGTTGATGTTTGCACTCCCTACCAGGTACTCATTTAAGGCTAACCTAGGTAAAGTCAACCTAGGTGAGGCCCAGAACCGGTTCAGATAATCACCACCGCTGGTGCTGCACGTGAGTGGGTTTATAGTGCGGTGAGCGAAACCCCATGGTAGATCCACTGCTGGATGGAGGGCTCTCCAAGTTGCTGCCACCTTTCTCGAACCTGTGATGCAGCAACCCATCCACCGATTTCATCGATCCATTCCCTTGGTGGACATCCTCCCTGATGCATTGCGATCTTTGGCTGCCACGCCATTTTTTTTATTGACCACCGTCCATCACCCCTTGAAGTGGCTTGTCTTGACCAGGCCCACGTACGGACGAAAATTCGTGTTTCCCTGTCTCTGTCTTCATCTCTTGCGTTTCTATATCATCGCGTCTCTTCGCGTGTCTCCCGTGTGTCTTCACGTGTGTCTGATGAGATTGAATCTGCCTCGAATGCACGCTATAATAAATGTCTATTAAATTCCCTCAACAAAGAAACTTGCAGCACCCAATATTGAAACATTTGTGGATAAACGACAAATGTAAACATTTAGGGTAATATCGTGGATAATCATAGACAATTGAAATCATAGGGTCGCAGATAATAGAATATCCGTGGATGCTAAAGCTCCCTCGGGTAAGGAGAGTTGTGGGTAATAGGTTAACGGATAAGAATAGTTCTCCTGTACCAAGTAAGACAATGGTTAATTTCAGATATTTTTTTTGAATTAAATAGAAAAAGCATCACCAAATTCAATACTAAGCACTGCTATGAAAAGGGTGATCTGCTTTGAGGAAAGATGTCACAAACTGTCTCTGTGTTGTATGTATTAGGTGATAAGGCAGTTGGAATAATGAATGACCTAATTTTTTGTGTTTGTGCACCAAGAATTGTGGTATGGAAATGCTTTGTTGAAAGTTTGTGTACCAGTAAGTGTATTTTAGGAGGTATATACAGTGTGTGGCTGAGGAAACATCGATTTCACGTACATAATAGTTAAAATTTAGAAAATACATAAATGCAGTACTGCCCATTTTCGACTATGCCAGCTCTATATATATTCCATAACTCTACCAGCTCTATGTATATTGCAAATCTATATAAGCTCTCTCTATATATTGCAGCTCTATGTATAGTGCAAGCCATATGGTTCAGAAGGATGAGGATGTCCCTGACCTCTGCTGTTCCCACGGCACAGAAAGTATTCTTGCGAGCATTTTGCCTTTCAGTCGCAGGGCCGTTAATGTTTTGCTAAGTCGGGGGCTTGGCAACTGCAATAACAAGAAGAGACATTTTTTTCGAATTCGGTAAAAAAAACCCTCGATATTTCAAGAGCCGCCATGCATGTGGTGAATACGAGATGGTGGTCCTTAATAAATACACGTCACAAAACAGTCGCTTAAAGCCGCAGATTTTCCGACCCCTGGGCTAGGCACAGCAAGCTGTCTGTCTAGATGTCCGTGCCCACGTGCAGCAGGCGCTGCATGGTCTGGAGCATGCCCCTGGTGGAGTTTCTTCCTCCCATCGAGATTGCCGAGCATGGCCAAAATGGTGCTTGCTCTCCCATCGTCCCATCTTGAACGACGCAGGAATGAGCAGGTCGTCCAGATACGAGTATGTGACCGCGCCTGTAGGAAGGCGTCCTTTAGGTTTATTGGATGCATGCCCATTGTTCACCTTGAATGAATCTGAACCCTGGTATTGTAGGACCCGCTTGTCTTTTTGTGGGCGAGTGCTCCACCCTGGTATTTGCTGGAAGAGATGGGCGGAAACTGCTGAAAGAGGTGGCTAAGGCCTGAATGACAGGCGACAGCCAGATTCCACAACTCTTTTTGCACCCAGGCGTCTGTTGTAGTGGACGAGCGACCCCCCAAGAAATAATGGAGAGGCGAAGGATCTGTCCACAATACTGTCAAAGCTGCTGTTTGGTCATCTGGAACAGTCTGCCGACTAAAGTCTGGTCAGCCGTGACAGTCGGTGCTTTCAAGAGCAGACTAAAAACATTTGTTTTCTCTTCTGCTCCTCACGTTTAGTTTAATTTTCTCAGTGTAATCCTCGCTTCTGTCTCAGCCTTTTTGATGAACATGTAAGTACTGTTTGTTGAACTGCTTTCTCGCACCCGTATGTATGGCGCGCTATAAATCTCCGATTGGTTGATTGAAGATGGATTTGCTTCCTCGCATCTCCAGCCGTGGCGTGTGCCATGCCATTGCTTCTGGGTGCACTGGGTCGTGACGCTTGCTGGTGAGGATGATTGTCCTTGGTCAACCTGCCTTCCCACTTTGTCTTCGGGCCGGATATACCGCGGTCTCTAAAGAGTCATGTGGTTGAACTGCAGCGAAGTGCGACTTGGGGCATGATTATGTCTTCCGATCCCTCTAAGCATCGATATCTTCAGACGTTTTGGCAGTTTATTACAAAACAGCAGCTGCTGAAAGAGCAGTGCATTGTCAGCTCAAGCTGGCGAGCTTGGAATCCTGCCATCTGATGTGTTGCCCACGACTCGCCGCATCCACCATGTGTCTGGTGATGAGAGTCGCATGGACACCCCATTCGTCCCAGATGACAATGTATGCATGTGTAATGAGCGACTTTCGAGACACGACGTGTAGAGGGCTTCTTCTTATTTATTTCTCACACTGGGCACAACACTGGGTAATATATATTTACGTCTCTACTTAGCTACACACAGCCGACCTCCTTCACAGTCCCATTGCCTACATTCAACCACATAGCTGGCTGACTAGTGTGACGATGACGGCGCTGGGAGCCGTGCAGAAGATCTTAAGATCTTACATGTGGCCGGACGACAGAGAGAGATGACGGTGAGCAGCGACGCAGTCAGGACCCGGAACCCCACAGTAACAACCCCGAACCTTGGGTCTGCTCCCCCTTATATCCCTCCAGGCGCGGCTGGGGTCCACCTCTTGCCACGCCCCTTTCAGAACCTTCAAGCAGGTTCCCGGAGCTTCCCGACTAATCCCACATTTTACCTTTAACCCAGATATGCCCCCCTTCTGATTAGTTGTTACATAACCTTGCCCATACCCATGATTACCCTTCCAGGCCAGCAGGTGTCACCCTGTCATTACATCAGCCCCCTCCCCCCCTATATAAGATAGCCGTCCCAGCTAATATTAACAACAATTTTCCAGGTAAGGCAGATAAGGTCCGCAATAAAACGAATAAACAACAACAATCTTGTCTTAGTTTTTAATAAGGCAGAACAAACCCCAATTAAAAAAACTCTGACCAGCAAGCCAAGAAGGTAAGGGAAGAAGCGAAGGAGGGCGAGCGGGAAGACAAGAGAGGAGAGGAAAAAAATCTCCACAAGACACGCGAAATCGATCCCAACCCCCTCCTACACACACACACAGGGACATTCCTATTATCGGAATCTATAACATTTAGACCCAGTTCTCGATGCTGGCCCGTCCGCGGGAACAATCTTCACCTTCTGCGCAGGGGATGTGGGCTCCACCGGGAGACCCGGAGAAGTCAGTTCCATATCTGGCTTCACAGGTGCTGTGGCCCTTGCTGCTGCAGGCGACTCGTCGCGTTCGGCGAGACTTCGAGATCCGTCAACCTTCAAGGGCTCGGAAGCTGTGAGCGGCACAATACAATCCTTCTGATGCACGCACTCCGTAAGCATTTTCCCCGGCTCGTCGGACACAACAGACACTGGCCGTACACAGTTTGGAGATGAGGCGTCAGCTCAAGGAGGAACAAATGGCTTCAATCGCGATGGTTGAACAAACCAAGAGTGACGGCCTACCTGTACACGTATGCACTGCAGCCGCCTGACCTCGACCACGTCCATGGGGCAATGCCGTGGCCAATGTAACTTAGGGGACGTACACACTGGCACTTGCAGGAAATGCAACCACGTCTTGTCACCTATGGACCAATGCAGTACGTGGTCACGCTTCCTCGCATTCTGTTCATTAGCCGCCTGTGCTTTGGTGGTGTTTACTTTGGCTGCTTCCCAGGTTGCCGAAACGCATTCAAGCGTAATTTGCAAGGGTGTAGGCAATTTTGAGCTTCCTTTTTCTTTTGACAACCCTAATTGAACCTCCATAAAAGGTTCATTCTCCCTCCCATACATGAGAAAGAACGGCGAAAATCCCGTGGAAGCGTGGGGGGCCATCCTATACGCGGCCAACACGCCCGGAACATGCAAATCCCAATCAGTCTGAGCCGTGTTAACCGCCTGATAGAGCATGGACGTCAGGGTTCTATGTAGCCGTTCCACCATCCCATCCATCTGGGTACATTCTAATCGTCCTAGTGCGCAGCGCATGACAAACTTTACGCAGTAGCTTCAAAGAGAAATTCTGCCCTTGATCAGGGGCCCCTTTGTCCATAACATATCCGTGCAAAAATGCCTCAGCAATCGAAGCTGCCGACTGGTCGGGCAGCGGCCAAGCTATAGGCCATCATGAAAAATATTCAACACCCACTAAGATAAACTTATTCCCCCTCTGTGTGGCCGGAAAGGGCCCAAGCATATCGAGCGCGACCAACTCGTTAATCCGCGAAACTGAAATGGACTGCAGCGGAGGCTGGGACTTCCTCAGTGGTGGTTTCCTACGTGCGTACTCCATGCGACCTTGAACCAAGTGGTACACGTTGCTCGACATCCCCTGCCAATAATAATCACGTTGCAACGTTAGCAACGTCTTCCATACCCCGAGATGCAACAGTTTGTCTTTGTGCACCACCCGAGTCAAATTCCCTCGAAGTGCGGTGGGGACTACCACACGACAACGGTGCAACACATCCTCCCTTAATATCAACAGGCCCTCCTGAAGGACCGGTCGCGGCCCATCGGTGAGAGCAGACACCTTGTGGCTCAACTCAGCTCGATGTCGTAAGGCCATGAGGGACACATCTTCCATTTGCAACCGCCTCCACTCAGCGCGTAAGGTGCAAAACACTGTCACCCGGCGCGACCACCTCGCCAAGCTCTCCCCCCGCAAGCGCTGTCATTATGGCAGTAGATCCCGCCGCCGGAGGTTTACAATGGCCCGCACCGGACAAACATGCACAGCTCGCCCCTTGAGGCAAGCGGGACAATGCATCTCCAAACAGCCTTGATCGACCAGGATCTTAACGGGCATCTTACTTAAAAAGTCAGTGCCCAAAAGGCAGGGCATCGTCAGCGTCTTCGAGATCAGCACAGGCCAAGCAACAGCGATTTCGCCAATTTGAACCTAAATTCCCTGAGTAGAACCCAACACCACCAAGGAACCCGCAGCAGCCGCAATCACTTGCCACGCCAGTTTCCTCCACTGTGTGCTTGAGCTAGGCCAGCCCTGTATAACAAAATTCTGCCACCCGGCGTTAATGTGTGTGCGATGCTAGGTGGAGATGACCCTCGAACCCCTAGATGTCTGTGATTGCAATATGGGCCGGGTGTCTGATGTGTCGCGACTCGCCTTTTGGGGTTGAGATGCAGCCATCGCCAGAGCCGGGGGCACCAGAGTCATCGTCAGGGCTCGAGGAAGGTTCTGACACCCGCGCGAAAAATGCCCCGGCTGGCCGCAGCGAAAGCAGGTAAGCGAGGGCCTCCACAGCATCCGATCCTCTTCCTCATGCGGTCTCCAGCTCCTCTAACGCCGCGTGGCATCTCCACGACTCCGACTCCACACTGGGACCGCAGCTGCGACATCCTCATCCGACGGCAGGACCATGGCCGGCTGCATCACAGCATTCTGTGGTGACCACCCATCCGGCACACAATCCCGGTTGGGGTCTCCAGTCCGTGCCGCCATTTGAGAAAGGCATCTGGCGGCTCATCGGGATGTCTGTTCGTCTTCGTCATTCACCGGGAAGACAACTCTCATTTCTCATGCGAGCCCCAACATTATTTATATGACAAGTGAGTCGAGGGCTTTCGGGTCCATCGCGGGGTACGCCACTTCTCCCAGCGCTAACAACGCGCTGTGGTAGGCGAGAGGCATCTTGCCCTCCCCTCGCCTACACTGCAGAAACTTCTTGCGTGAGTCAGAAGGCGGTTCGTACACCTCCACCATTTCAGCATAAGCACCCTGAAGTGTAGTCTTCTTTGCAGCCGGTATGGCCCTAAAGACAGCAAGAGCGTCGTCGTCCAAAGCCATCAGCATAGCTTTCAGCGCCTCCTCCTCAGTCCAATTCACCGACCGGAAGGCTGCTTCAAACCGCCAGGTGAAGGCACTCCAATCGCCCCCTGTTGCGACAAATTCTCTAAGAGGAGGTATCGGCGAGTTCGTTCGGTTCTTCTTTCCCCGTTTCCAGCGGCGGGCATTGCTTCCGGCGAATCATGCCCGGCTCGTAAAATGGCGGCTATCGGCCGCACCTCTCCTGCGCCACGCGTAATGGCGGCCTCTGGCCTCGTGTTCTGCGCGCCACATGTAATGGCGGCCGTCGTGCCAGCGGACATTTTTGCCAGAACACCGAACCCCGGCGCCTGGTCGCTCCTCTCCGGCGAGGTCTGTGCAGTCCGCCCCGCCATCGTAGTTGCCGTAATGAGCGCCGTCAACTGCGAGACCACTGCCCGCAGCAGCTCAAGTTTCTCCGCCACCATGTGCCAGCCCTTTTTGGGCTGCTGCTTCAGAGAGGTTGCTGCTGGTCCCACCATCTCTGGCGCAGCCAACTCTCCCACCGCGGCTTCAATAACCGGGACCTTGGTTCCCGGGGCTGTTAGGAGGTCCTGAGTCTCATCTTCATCGTTGTCAGAAGACGCCACAGGTGAGTTCCGCTTATTCTGGTACTTAGACATCAATCCTCTTTTGTAAATTACCGGTATGCCGACCACAATGGGTTAAATCTGCCCATCGCAGTGACATGTGGAAGTAACCGCTTCAGACAAAGGTGCTCTATAACCTTTTAAATCGTACTCAGGTTTGAGATTGGGCGATAGTTTGCGGGGTCACTATTGATTAAGCCAACTTTTTTCAGGAGCGGTGTTACCTGTGCCATTTTGAACTGGTCTGGGAAACAGCCCCTCGCTGAACAAAACATTTGCCAGGTGGACAATCAGCAGTGCGAGCGACGTGCAATCATCGTTACATCTGCCACCGACGTTGGTGATAAACCTGGAACATAAGTTCCAAGTTGATCAAACTCAGTTGACAGACCGGGAGCATGCGTTGCCTTCAAGTTATAAACTGCTGACTTGATAGTCACAATTTTATTGGCGAAGAATCTCACAAGTACTGTGCAGAGACCTAGTTCATCAAGAACAGCAGTGATGTAATTTTCAAATTGAGCTGCAAATTAATCAACCGTCGATGCAGGATTTAGAAGCACCGATAATGACCAGATCTTCTGACGGAAAGCATCGTAGCTCAGTCGTTTCCAGCCTCGGTACTGTATGATGTCATTGTGACGGGTAGGCGAATAATCGGTCATGCCACTTTGCACATCACGAGACTGTGATCTGAAATACCCACGTATTCGAAAACGTCGATCACAGTTACGGCACCGGCGGATGTGAAAATGTGATCCGGAATATTTCCCGAGCGACATGTTGCACCGCTGACGTGCCGGGTTAAACTGTGACTGTCGATAATTAAGGCGAGATTGCTGTTGATTTTACCACAAGAACTGGTCGGTTTCGAGACAGTTCAGGTCACCACAGATGATGTAGCTAGAGCCAAGTGACCCACAGTTTAGAAGACCAGAAAACTCGGAAGATAATTCCGACAGTGGTGAAGACAGCCATCGATAGATGACAGCAATCACAAGCCCCCACATGCTGTTCGTTATTTTCTGAAGCAGCAGCTTGAAAAATGTGTTTGTTAATGAGTCACTAATGACTTTGATGCAATGTCTTCATGGTGAATCAATGCGACCCCACCGTCGTGCGGGCTGCCTGTGCCAGGCTTTCTGCGACAGTGCTGATGTACAATAGCGTGTCTGTTAGGTGCAGCCTCACGCTTAATTACATCCGACTAGTCGTCATATACCCAGGTTTCGGAAATGGCCAATATGTCAAGTCCACAATCATCGATCAAATCGTGGATCAGCGCCGTCTCGTGACTATGGAGCGTGCGCTGAAAAATCCAAAGTTGAAGAACGCTTGTCTGGGATTTGGCTCCGATACCTGACATCAGCAGCAGTGTGGTGATGAAGGCGCTCTTCCACGATCATGTGGGATGCGGGGCGGAAGAAGAACTGACCAGATCTGCAACACAACCATGCGCAAGGCACTGCAACAAGCGATGAACGAGGTCGGGTAGGGGGTCAGCATTTCCACAGCAGATCGTAGCACAGCGCGGTGTGGAATTCGAGCAGTTTGAACCGGAAAGTCGGCGAGTGAGCACTCCCTTCTGCACGTTGGATACTCAGACGAGTCTACTGGGGAGTTCTCACTGCGGTATCGGCGACGTTTGGGTAAAATAGAATTGGTTTTGTCGATCCAAGCCAAGAGAAGATCCTGGTATGGCCCCACATTGTCCAGGGAAGAGGGGAAGCTTTGCTTGACCAGACGACTCGGCTCGCTCAGCCGAAGTCACGCGAGAGCCGGGCCCGGTCGCATGCAGCCGGGCAGCAGCAGCGGAAAGCATAAGTCACAGCGTTGCCAGCACAAGGTGTTGTTGCTGTTGCAGTTGCTGCTGTTGTTTCAGTTGCTGCTGTCGTTTCTTCCTCTGCTGTTGCTGCTGATGTTGGCGTTGTTGTTGCTGGTATGTATGATTGGAATACTTTGATCGAGACCTTTGATTAATGCATTTGATCAAGAACTTTGATCAAATGCCTTTGAACCAAGCAAGACCTTTGAATCAAGGCTGCCCCCTGAAGGTGGGATCGTCGAGCGGAGGAGGCTAGAGTTAGCATGCTTGCACACACAAGTGGTGCCAGCGCCGTGCCGTTGGTTGCATTCCGAGGAGTCCATGTGTAATAAAAGACTCGGACGCTTCTCTCTGTCCTGTGTCCTTTATTTGGGTTCGATCTCTTTTCCCTCACGGTACTCCCCTATATACTCTCTGCTCTGCAGCCCAGGCTGCTGTCGCTCACGTAGCCCAACTCCCTCCTAGCAGACCCGCTGCTGTCACGTCGTGCAGACCCCTGCTGCCCGACTCCTCCCTTGCAGACCCGCTGCTCTCTGTAGCCTCCTCGCTGCTCCTGCTGCCCCGGGGTCGGTCACCGTTGGCCGACGGTGCCGATCCTCGTGCTGCGGGTGTGTGGCGACCTCGCCACTCTCTCCTCACCCTTCGCCCTGCGTGGCCTCTCACTTTCCCAGTCCCCGATCACTCCCGACTGCTTCCGGTTACCCCCCTTATAGACCCTTACCCTCTCCCCCACGTGACGTAACTCCTCCCCCCATGACGTCACTTCCGGGAGGTCGTTTACGCCCGCATTACACATGTGTCGGCCTTCTGGGTGCACAGAGCCCGAAGCACGTGCAGAGTAGGGTCTTTATCGGGCTCCAGCCGCACTCACCGCGAGATTGCATGCAGCCCCAGCGCTTGGCAGGTCCACACGGGCCGTACGAACACGTACTCCCGTGGACTTTACACAACAGCGTATTAAGCACTCTCCAGCACAGGTGTCAGTTATCTCAGTCCTGTGAACCCATGGCATCTGGGTCTGTCCCGTAATCTCCTGCCGATGAGCCTTCCGATTCTGAACACTGCACGTGACCCCAAGGTGCACAAGCAGGGTGGTGACGTCACCTCCACTCTGTGATGAATGACGGTTGTTATGTATTTTGAATATCTATACCAGCTGTATTTATATTATATGTATAGTTGTCGACTTTAAGCTTCCCCCCCTGGGTTAGAAGAGCAAGGCAAGATTATGTAGTCATTCCGTACTCCCTCTATAGAACCTCCTACATGGAGAGTTGTTATTTATCATGAGAATTTACGATGGACTGCAAAGACACATCCAACATGTGTACAAAATTTGCCCATTTGTTGTTGACAATTACAAACACACCTTATTGACATTTTCAGTACATAAATCCCCAAATACAGCGGTGCAAAATGTTGGGGAAAGTGCTTTTAACAAACATCTATTTAGTGCGACTAACACAGCGCCTTGATGCCTCTGTCTTTCCCGGTGCAGAGGCTTACATACCACACCAGGTTCCTATTTTAGGATGTTTTGGCATTGGGGAGAACCATAGTTTCACTTCACTACAAAGCTGGCAACCTGGATTTAGTTCCCTCGTCACTGACAGCACTAACTTCTGGTTGCACATAACACCATTGCTGAACCCAGGTCGTTTGGCTGATGTTGCAATGCTTTTCTCACTGCGCCACTGGTAAAACGTCGGCTTGGCAAACACAATACTGCAATAATGCAACGCAGTATTTGTGAGCGGAACGATTTACATGTGTGCAATGGATCTTGTGTACAGTTGACTAATTCACGAGCCCAGATAAAATATTTCACTTGTCATTAGCACATAAAGTAGGCACACTTTGTTGCTTTTTGTAGATATTCATCTTCGAAGCCTAAAGTCCCATTCTTGCATGGAAATGTAACTCATTATTTGGTGATGCTGTGTTGGCAGTTGTGCTATGAATGTATGTGCTATGAAGAAGTGCCATTTCCCTGTACGTCACCTATTATATATATTTACGTTTAAGGCAGTGTTATTGACGAATACGTTGAGTTTTTTTTCATTATTGCATGGAGCCACCTGCTCGGCGTTAGTTACTCCATTTGCTTTAATAGTCAGATTCAACGATAATAATCATCACCAATCGCTCGCCGGAACGAGGCCCTCGCGATTGACTTCCATGTGCCGCGTGAAATACGTCGCGTCCGGCCGACAGCTGTGCCACCTTTGGGGTGGCCGCCACGGCGACGGACCATTACTGCGAGTTTCCCCCTCCCTAAGCGTCCGCAACGTTGCTCTTGTGTTGTAGAGCTTGCTGAGGTTCTTCAAGCCCGACAAGGTGCCACCGCCGTGCTGCATTCCCACACGCCTGAGCTCGCTGAGCATTCTCTACCACGAGGAGAACACCGTGCGGGTCATGCACCACCGCGACATGGTGGTGGAGGAGTGCGGGTGCCACTGACGGCGGAGGATGCGTCCGTGTGCGTGCGCGTGCTTGGGAACCTTTGTCCCACGGATGTTGTCACGTTCGGTGGGGCGCGTTTTGAGTGGAAGAGTCGGGAGCATGGGGTTGCTCACGTTTGCGTTGCGCTCCAAGCTCGCGTTTCTGTTCGCTCGGCCACCCTGTCCTCGTGGTCACTTCGCCCGGGGTTTTCATCTTTCCATTTTGTTTCTATTCGAGTACAGCAAACCCTTGCCCGTCGCGGGGGGGGGGGTGGAGTTGTTTAAAATAGCTGCATTCGGCAAATCCGCTATCTGCAAACTCAAAGGCAAATCTGAAAACGAGGATTTGGTTCAGCGTTCATAATACGACTCCTCTTGTTTTATGTTAACCTACATCAGGGTCCGGCAACCAAAATAACAAAAGTATTTTTTTTCGAAGAGCCGCAACGCACGTAGTGAATACGAGACGGTGGCCCTTAATAAATAACGTCACGAAGCAGTCCTCAAAGAGACGCATGCGGCTCCAGAGCCGACCCCTTGCCCTACATCAACCCAAACACTCAATAGGAAGAAGTTTGAACGTAATATCGAATTGTATTTTTCTCCAGTTCGATATAACTTTTTACGGTAAATGTATAGAATGAGAACAATTGATGTAGTGTATACAACGCTGCGCACATATCCGTGACTAGTATTGTGCACACTACAGGAAGACAAATTGTATGGCTGAACCTCGCGGGGCCTCCTCACTGGAGGCTGGGAACACTGCATGGCCTGGGACAACAGGGGCGCCGCGTTTGTTCAGACGCGGCAGCATCGCCGCGAGCATCGCAGTGACGATGCGTTGCAGGAATCTCGCGGTCAACCGCGAATGGCCGAGCCGCGGGGGGGGGGCGATCGGCGAACTGCCACCTTCAATGAATTTGGCGCAAAACCACGATAGCTCAACCTGCGAGAGAGGGGGGGGGGCGTTTGCTGTACAAGTCGTGCAATTCGATTAACAGCCATTTGGGGATTTTATTGGATGAAAAATATATTTGTGTATATATTACGTCTTTACAAAGAAACTTATCATACTCACAAACCGAATAGAAATGTATATTTTATATAGTGTACTTTATAACTTGTCAAATAAATGCATTTATGTAGTGCAAGCGTTACATTTAAAATGATCCGCACGTGGGCCCTCCACCTGTATGTCAAGTTGCAGTGGATTTAAAACTATTGTTCGACATACGATGTCTTGCACAGTTGTCCTGTGTGAGCAACTCACTACGCGAATTGTGCACGCGCTATTAATCCGAATGATTTAATTCAAGGCCGACATACAACTCCTGTTATCCATGGCAATGTGTGGGGCCCGGAGAGTGGGACTGGCGGATTATCCGCAGTTTACTCCTCTTGTCTGTACAGTAAGAACGTGTCTAACCCGCGGATAATCGGATCAAATTGCAGCATCGACTCCTCTTTTCCGCGATAACGCCGGTCGTGTTTCAGTGGCTGTGGAGGGGTTGGTCTGTACGTGTCTTCAAAGATGTCTCGTGTGCCTGTGCGTATGTCACTGCCTCCGTCTTTGTACAGCACCTTTCCCTGTCCCTATCATCATGTGTGTTACAGTTCCTGTGTCTTCATGTGTATCTCTTTGTCTCTCTATGCCTCCGTTTCTCTGTCTTCATGTCTACGTCTCTGTGTCTTTTAGTGTCTGTGTCACCTCTCTCGGTATCCGTGTCTTTGTTTCTCAATGTCTCTTTGGGTCTGTTTTTGTGTGCATCTTTGTGTCTTGTGTTTCCTCTTCTGTGTGTCTCCTTGTCTCTCTGTCTCCGTGTCTCTTCGTATCTCATTGTTTTGTGTGTTTGTATCTCCATGTCTTTCTTTGCTTCTGTGTCTCTCTCTGTCTCCATCCGTGTATCTCCATGTATCTTTGAGTGTATTCGTGTCTGTGTGTTGTCTCATGCAGCGAGTGGCTGCCTGTGCACTTTGATCGCAGCAAGTAAAAATAACTAAAAATAATACAAAATCATGGATTCTACAATGCATGACCTGTGAAAATATGGCGGATAATGGGATGCCATTTTGCAGACTCATGGGAAGTCACGGATATTAGGAAGAATAGGGCCGTGGGTAATAGGAGTCTCGGATAAAAGGAGTTCTGTAATATATGAATTGATAATCGCGGTGGAGCAGTGGCAATTGTCTGCACGTGGCTTCTCACACAAACTAGAGCACCACCATGTGATGATCCATCACAAATGTTTATTCTTTGTGTAGAGAAATGTTTATATACCGTATGTATGTTTAAATGTGATTTTACGAGTATAACTTTTTTTTAAACGCGTATTTTTTCATGTTTGAAATGTTGCAATACATCTGGTACGTTTGTATGTGAATATAACTATTTCCGATGGAAATTCTACCTTGGTTCTGTTAATAGAGTTCTATTACATTTTATAGGATATTTGTGTCTGTGCACCTAGCATTTACTGTTGTTTGTCCTCGATTTGTCATCAAGTGTGTCATTTGTAAAATGTTTATTTGAAATAAACACACGATGAAAGATTCGCACACGCAAACATCTCCTTGACAAATGTTATTTGAGTTGCGTGAACAACCGTGCATGCTCGCCGTCACGTTTTCCCAGCGATCACGGACACACGTGGAGGATAAGGAACGCACGCTCGGGCAACATACAATTTTATTACTCGTTTCATGCTTCTGAAAGCTGGTCGTTTGTGAACAGTGGGACAGTACCTCCTAGCATACGATGCTATTCACAGATTTTTGTTAGTTTCATGCCACCGTTACCACATCTTGGCTCGTGACGAGACCAACCCCACTGGCGAACGCGGTGAGGGGCTCCGAGAGCAAGCCACTCGTCTTGTCCGCTTCAGGATTTTTCCGAGCTAACGCTAAAAAAGGTTATTTTATGCCCCCCCCGCCGCCGTTATTGGATGGAACGGAGTTCAAGGGCGAGAACGGGCACCCCCCGCGAGCAGAGACGGCACTTTTCATCGTCTCAGTACTGGCCGGAGACACGGGAGCAAACCGGGTGCCCCACCCTGGATTTATAAAGCGTTAATACTATCCAACAATGGACAAATTAAGCATGGTGTATAGGGGATACATACGTTATACGATTTAGTACTAACATAACAAGCGTGTTGAAGTTCATATTTGAATCTAGCATTCCACGCAAGTCTTAAATCCTGTAACCAAACTTCAGCGTGCCCCTGCCAGTGAACATGTTAAAAGTATTATATTGCCACTTGAAATTATTACCAAACACCAACAAACGACTTAATTCTCTAGATTCAAATATAATGGCTGTTTTTATAAACTAACAGACATTTCTCCCAAGTTAATCTGAAGTTCAAACACAATGAATATTACAGTCATGACTAGAGAGCCCTGTCGATGAGTGGCACAGGGTCAATCAAGCACATGACCTTGGTTAATCTGCAGTGACCTGGGTCTTACTGTTTGAGGTATATTGCATTATCTCTAAATACAAGTTTATAAAGTTAATAATAAACATAAACAGCAAATTATGAAAACCTTCCAAGTGCTTTGACCTGCACCATTGACCTCTATCGTACGGGATACACTGTTTTGTTTCAAGTTGCTTAAATAAATACCGCTGCAGTCACACAAGTGTGTGCGCGTGTGCGTGTTATTGCGTGTGGGTGCGCTCATTCAGTCGACGTCACTTCACACCTGCAGCCCGTCGGGCACTCGCAATATAGACATCATACCTATCTAAAGTCAAGCCCTTTTGAGAGTTATCATAGTTCTCTTTAAACACTGTGTTTTATAGCAAATACTTAACATTTACAATATTTACAATAGACGCTGTTTTGTTTTTACGCTTGGAAGATATTCATTCAAATTGACCTTTGTTTTCATTTTCCTTGATTCTTTTTAAGATATATTCTTTCAATCACCTCTTTTGAAAATAAATTTGATGTAACACTGTCCACGCAGAGAACTTCATGGCTCTGGGACATCACGACTAACGGGTGGGTTTAATGTCGTGCAGTCGACCGACTGCACCCATGCGTTAACCCTCGGGGTCAACGCGAGCAGTGACCCCTATCAAACCAAACCGTAGTCGGTCACCCTTAAACAGCCACACAAATCAGGGTTTTTAGCAACAAGACAAACTCGTGGTTTCGTGTGGGCGCATGCCTCGTTCATCTATTACTGTGCACGCTAACGCAGGCCAGTATTTGGAGGTCAGGTGAAATTTGAAAACCTTTGAGTTAAGATTTTAAGTAGTAATGCTGGGACTCCCATGTTGATATTTACATTAAGCAGCCGTTCGTACGGCATGCCCTACTTGCACCGTTTATGAAAGAGCTGCCGGTCTGAATCGGATGCATCTGGGTAGCGTAGAGGCTAAGTGGTTGGTGATTGATATCCTGTGGAATTCAAAATTTATCCTGAGCAGAAATATACGTGACTGAATAATTTACCGTGTCAGTATTCTAGCCGTAATGCAAGCACGAATAAGAACGATGGCACCTTGGCAACATTAGTTGACGTTTGTCAACGGCGTTTCAGCAGGAGTGAAATAACTAACGGAAAGCTACGCACGGTTTATACAATCTCTCGTGAAAAAGTACGATTTTCTTCCTGTCGAGTTAATTCCCTTGACTCCAAGTTGTCAGGTTAATCATTTAAACACAACTAGATGTGCGTAAAAACGCAAAAAGTTAAAAAGACAAACTAAATAGCCGCTCATAAAACATGAGGTTGTCGGTGTTTGTAATTGTTATGCATATTTTTTTGTTTTCTACCAGATACCATAGTCAATTCTGGAACGTAAACCAACATAATAGTACACTATCTAAGTTGGACGTTATTTCCTTTAATATGTTTCTATATTACAAAACAAATCTAGAAGAACAAAAACACATCTGCTTTCTCTGACATGGATCAAACTAGCCTCGCCACTAAGGAGGCAACAAAGTCTTTGGAGTGAAACGGCAAATTAGAATTGTAAGCACAAGTATTGGCCTGGAGTACAGCCCATGTTGTTTGTTAATAAGCTAGTCCTAATAATAATAACAATATCGTTTAATAGCGTGCTTCGGTCTTCTCAACCACGCACATATCTAAGTAAAACACTTTTTGTTGCGAATGTTCTCGGCCAGCCGTTCCACACAACCCAGGCGGCAGGCAACCCCGAGTGCCAGAACGGCTCAGCGGCGTTGTTGTCGTCTCGACAATCACTGGTACTCCCCCCCTAACGCTGCATGGCCCCGCGCGCTGCTACTCGCCCAGCTGAGATGATATGTGACGTTCTCCGAGAGAAGCAAGACTTCGCATCTTGCCTAGCACCGTAGAGAAAGGTGGCCACAGCACCATTTTCTTAAGTCCTAATAACTATCTAAGATCTGCAGTGTCCAGTCAGATAATTGACCGTCTGTCAACCCTTCATTTCTGATGTTAATCAAACTTTTAAAATAAAAATGTTAATAAATCCAACTTTGTCGTTTCAAAAGTTTTCTCCGCTGTGTTAAGTCTAAAACAGTCGAGCAGTTAAGTGCTGTGTGAGATCAAACACGTTGTCAGCTCAACGCTTCACACCTGGATAACTTTAGGTAACCACACCACACTCAGAAGGACTGAGGCAATCACTAGGCGAGAGAATATTATCCGCTCATCGTCCAACGATGTTTGTTACCGTGTTAAACGTTACGTTTGCCTGTTAAAATAATTGCCATTACAGTGGGTTTCTGGAGTGTGCAAAGTTTCTGCAGAAGGTTTTACCAATAAAACAATCTTCTGATCATCTCATCAGCAGTGTTCCAGATTCTTCCTCGTGTACCTCGTCATCCTCTGAAGACAAGTCGTCAAACGCGTTGGATTTCACAACATCCGAGGAGGCCCCCTCGCCAGCCCTCCTGGCGACCTTGTGAAATGCGAGCGGGTCCCGTGCGGCCTCGCCAGCTTGTGGCTGCCGGTCCTCCCCACGCACCCCAACGGGGGGCTCCTCGCGCCTCCCCCCGCGAGCCTCGCCGCTCTCCGCCGAGGCTCGGCGCCCCCAGGGCCGCCCGTCGCCGACTTCCCTTTCCCTTCCTTCGTCGTCATCGTCGCCGTCGTCGTCGTCGCCGCCAACCACAGAAAAAGCCACTGCCCTCTGCGCGGCCGCCGAACCGACGATCTCAAAGTGGGGCGGCTCCAGGCGGGCAGTGGGCACGACGTCAGGCCGCGCCGGCCACTCCGTGGGCATCGCCGCCGCCAACGCGGCGACGGCGGCGGCGATGGTGTGGGCATCCTCGGCGACGCCGCCCCGGCCGGGTTCCGCGAGGGCGTAAGTGTCGGAGGAAGGCGGCACGAGCGTTCCCGCTGCCCGCCTGTTGCACGACTCGCAGCAGAGTTTGTTGTAGCCGGGGATGGGGCAGTAACGCACCAGCACCTCCATCTGACAGAAGATGGACTTGTCGCCCAAGCAAGGCTCCTCTGCGCACCAGACCAATGCAAAGTTTCGGGCGTCGTAGTTTTTGTTGTTGGTCACGGCCGCGCGTAATTATTTGCTTTTTTTGTTGAGAATTAAGTAACATCAAAGTAAAACGATAATAAATGTAAACATGCATAACTATGCGGCGTGAAAGTTGGCAAAACAGCAGAAGCCCAAAGCCAGAACAAACTTAAAAACATTCCATTAGCTAATATTTGTATTGCCGGGTATGTACGATGAATGACTGCCAGAACCTCATTCATCAGTGCGCCATACTGCGGGCACACAACGCAACATGGCATGTGAACGAGTCTTGGCCAAACCTCGTCTCTTGCCAAAGCCGCTTGAAAGCCACAAGTAAAGTTCAATTCAAGCAGAAAGATTTCTCACTCGGGTGCTTACATTTTTTGCCAAAAGCCAAAGCTGGAAAAAAAATTAATTTACAGCCACATGCTAAGATTTCTGAAGAACAAAAACACAACGCGTCCACCAATAACACTGGGGGCTTAAAAGGGAAAATGTATAATAGGTGACGTTTTGACCAATGGCCCTTCCTTATAGCACATGGAGAGGTCAGAGAGATAGAGTGAATAAGAGTTGACGGCTTCGCCATACACCACGGGGAAATGATTAGAAATCAATAAATAAAACATGTTTCCCGATTCAGAGATTTAAAATTGGCAGACACACCCTTCAACAATAAAAAAAAAATGTGTGAATGCATCAACTTATTTGTAATGAAAGAAGTGTTAGAAAATATTGCTGGCACTTTGCATTATGGGTAACCATGTTTCAGTGTGGTATCTTAATGAAGAGAGGCTAAAATTGTCTACTTAGCGACTCATTCCTGGGCCTGCCTTATCATTCCAATTATATAAAATCCATACTCAAGAAATATTTTAAATATTCTGCTTGCAAGGTTCCGATTTTTATAACCTTTCTTGAAAGCCTTTTTGATACTGATTTGAAAAGAGCTCTTCAATAAGACACCACACTTCAGCATCGTAACCTATAATGCAATGTGCCAACATTTCATAATTTTAATACTAAATAGTTTATGCATAAATAGGTAACTTCATATGCCAATTTAAAACTCTTCATTAGAAAACATCGTTTAAAATGTGAGTATTATCATGGCTGCATGATATATAGCACAGTCTCAAATTATGATTCACTCGATCTCTCCGTGCTATGAAGGAGAGCTATTGCCTGAAACGTCGCCTCTTATATATTTTTCTATTTAAGGCAGCGTTATCGATAATTTTGTTGAGTTTTTTTCTCATGAATTGCGCCGGTGCACTGCTGCGAACACAGCGTCTCCAAATCATTTGTAAAATTCAGAAAGCGGAACAGAGTCATTCATTTGCTTCGATGTCACGTGCAGGCCTATGCTCTGGGTCATACTTGAGGAGCGTTTTGTCATGGCAGGCTCCAGGTCGGGCCGGGCGAGCCAGTTTACCCGAAGGTGAACATGATCACTTGGATCTGCGGGTGTGAATAACAGACACGGATCTCCGATTGACTCTATCACACAACCTATCATTCTTGCCATTACTCGATCACTCCTATGACTTACCACTATCACAGCTGCCATCATCGTCACAACTGAACGTCATCAGCACGTATTCTGCGATCTAGCACCAGCATCGCAGTCACCACCGGAGTCTTCACCGCAGGTGTGCGGATGCAGGAATGGTTGTACAATCATTGTCGCGTCTTGCGATGGGCGATATTTCCATTCGGACCTCTCAGAGTGAGAAGTACACAACAATGTTTGCAGAGAACGACTCTGGAAGTTGACTTTAAGACTGACTCGGAAGTCACTCCTATTGACCTGTTTTTACATGGTAGGGGTTTTACACCTCATACATTTCCTGAAGACAAAGTTTGTCACAGTTGAAACAAACCAAACATTTTCAATTCTCAATGCTGGAGCAAACCAAATGATAGAAAAACAAAAAAAGTTATTTTGTGTGCAGTCATTGGTGAACGAGTTGAGGCCATTAACTCGGTAAACCTGAGATCCCAGGTTAGTCACGGAGAAGGGCCATTTCCCGAAACGCCGCCCATTATATACATTTCCTTTGAAGGCAACGTGCAGTGTTATTGACGAACATGTTCGGGTTTGAGTTTAAATCACGGGGTGACTGAGATATGGATTCTCACGTGGGTTTTAATCTATTCAACTAAACAATTTTTTGTTATTTTACCAGGTAAGGCCCACTGAGCTATATAGTTCTTAATCAGAAGCGACCTGACGACGAATGATAGCAAAATGAAGTGGCTTATCACGTGGAAATTCATAGCAGTGATAGACTCTAAACGCATTATTTGTAAATGTAGAGGGAAAAACCAGAGGACCTGGCGAAAAATCCAAGCGACCACAGGGAGAGAGAGACCGCAAACTCCAAATATACAGACGTCGGGATCCGACTCACGACCTCCAGCATCCCAGGCGAGGTAGTCAACATCTCACCACCATTTTCAGCTGTGGAAACTCAATGCTCGTACACGGCCATCATGAACCTCCCTCCCCCCCGATGATCCCGTGCGTCCTAACCCGCCTTGGCGGCGCGTGGCTCTTACCGACGCAGGGCGCCATGGTGCACTTCTGCGCGGCGTCGGGCTGCTCGCCGTCGCACGCGACGTCGCCGTCCTCCTCCAGCGCGCGGCACAGCACCTGTCGCTGCTGCACACCCTCCCCACACGTGGCCGAGCACTGCGGGGCAGAAGGGGGTGCAGGGGGGGAGACGCGGCTTCGTCTCTCACTCGTCGTGCTCCGGGACGCACGGCCCCGTGCGCGTCAGGCGATTTGGCATCGGCAGACGTTTGCGTGCACTTGTCCGAAAACTGTTTGTCCTCTTACGCGTTCTCGTGTGTTACTTTACGATCGTTTGTAGATTTAATGGTGAGCAGAGTAGGCCTGAACACTGGCGATTTTGACTAATTTACTCACAATTAAGATGTGACTTGATATCCTCACCTCTGCTTTGTAGACACTCGTTACCCCTACCACGGTAGGGCGGTGAACCCGGACGCCCTCGTTCGTTCCCTAATGCTGAGTGGGCATTACGTCGAGCTTGTTGTACGTTATTGGTTTCTTTTCCACTAAATTTGAAATTCCCACTGTATTCTGGGTCCTTTAATGACGGTAAACATTTTTTTTTTAAATAACAACGGATATGACTTCATATTATCCAATAAACTTCAGGCAGTGCACCACATGTTACTGCTTTGTGGACAGATGCAAAGCTGGGCGAAGAAGCTTGTCTCCAGCGAAGCAATCTACATTGAGGCGTCTCACCTGCAGAGATCCACCCACGAGGTGCGAATGTGCCCTGTCGAGTCAGGTCTGTCGCGTGCCGCTGCGATAGCTGTGATCAGAGATGAATTCAGCTACACCACAGCCACAGTATACATCCCCTGCTGTGGCTGCATCTAGTCAAAGTGCCACCTCCACCGGTCTACTGGTGACCCAGACAGCATTCATAGAGAGCAATGATCATATAATTACTGATTTATATATATATTGTGCCTCATGTTTTACTGTTCATATTCTGCTTTTAACTCGAGACATTGATCCTTGGCTCGTATTATTATTACTACGCTTGTTTACCCACAAAAGCCTTCATACATCTCACCAAGGCTCCACTCTTTTTCAGGAGGGTCCTGTGAAGGTATTTTTTTACAGTAGGGGGCGATGTTGCTTTGTGGAATCTCAATTGAGTAATTTTGCAGGTAACTTCTCAGCTTTGAGATGTTTGTGCAATACCAGTGAAAATGTATGGTGAGAGCAACGCAGATCAGGAGGAGTCCATACAAAATGACGCCTCCGAGTCAGGAACTGAACCCAGACCATTCTTGCTGTGAGGCACAAGCGGTTTACACGACTGCACTGCACTATCGCTGTGGCAGACGGGATGGGTCCTTGGTGCAGTATTTGAGTGGCGGACCTCAGACCAGGCTCCCGTTCTCCAGCTCCCAGGGCAGGGGATGCGGTTGCACGGACGTCGCAAGTCTGGCTTGGCCCCGGGGCAGTACTTGTGGTGGATCGAGCGGTTCGTGTTGTCGCTGAGGGCCTGGAGGCAGCGCACCGTACGACTCTGGAAGCCCTGGGCACCGCAGGGCTTGGTGCAGGCCTCCCATTGCTCCACCACCCAGCTGCACGCTCACACACAACCCGAATTAGCATCACATACAACTATTCATTCTCTCGCGTGTCTGGAGAGTACAGTGCAGGTAGGTGATCATGGCAATGGTGGTGGTGGAATAAAATACTATCGAGCAGTGTTCTTCATTGCAAGGCCTGTGGGCCACTGGCAGCCCCTGGTGGCCTTCAGTGTGGCCCCTGACAGTGAAAACACCCCTGCAGGCGGTGTGGTGGCCCTCACACTGATGTCTTTTCGGCGAAAGTGCCGCCCCTCTAAAAATTATCGAAGAACACTGCTCCATACGTTCATATACACTGGCATAGAACAATTAAAGCTACCAAAAGGTCATTTCTGGGAGGCTCAAATGGGACTCATGGCGAGCTGGAAGCCACTTCCACCATTAGCCACGCCTACTTTTACGTAACCCCGCCCACTCGGCCACTAGCCCCACTCACTCGCCCACTAGCCCCGCCCACTCAGCCACTAACCCCGTTCACTCAGCCACTAGCACCACCCACTCAGCCACTAGCACCACCCACTCAGCCACTAGCACCACCCACTCAGCCACTAGCACCACCCACTCAGCCACTAGCACCACCCACTCAGCCACTAGCACCACCCACTCAGCCACTAGCACCACCCACTCAGCCACTAGCACCACCCACTCAGCCACTAGCACCACCCACTCAGCCACTAGCACCACCCACTCAGCCACTAGCGCCACCCACTCAGCCACTAGCACCACCCACTCAGCCACTAGCACCACCCACTCAGCCACTAGCGCCACCCACTCAGCCACTAGCACCACCCACTCAGCCACTAGCACCACCCACTCAGCCACTAGCACCACCCAGTCAGCCACTAGCACCACCCACTCAGCCACTAGCACCACCCACTCAGCCACTAGCACCACCCACTCAGCCACTAGCACCACCCACTCAGCCACTAGCACCACCCACTCAGCCACTAGCACCACCCACTCAGCCACTAGCACCACCCACTCAGCCACTAGCACCACCCACTCAGCCATTAGTCACTAGCCCCGCCCAGTTAGCCACTTGCCCCACCCACTCAGCCACTAGCACCACCCACTCAGCCACTAGCACCACCCACTCAGCCACTAGCCCTGCCAAGTCAGGGAGTGGCCCTGCTCCTCATGCTTTCGGATGTCGGTTCTGCACACTAACCTTGCCCTATTCCCAAATCGTCAGTTGAACCCGAGGCCATAACTTTTCCAACTTGGGTGAAATCCTGATTTTCCCAAATGCTTTGGCACACCTGGACTATCCTGGCCAAACCAGGACGTGTGTTGGAGGCTTTACTGTTATATGGTACAGTATATTGTGGTTTTCAAATGCATACACAGAAAAAAAACGCCACCACTAGAGGGCAGTGTCGGTGCATAAAGCAGTTATCGTGCTGTGCACTGAGAGCTCTTAATTCATGTCATGAATTTCACTGCTTGAGTTTTCACAGGCATGCTTTCGATAGTCATGTTGTTTAAAAGACATATGCCCCTCCGATGAATAATAACAATTGTGTCCTCTGACATTAATCATTCATGCCTTTTTTGGAAACATGACAGCTGCGACTTAACGGAGATTGTCTGCGTGCCTGCACTTTTATTAGGCTACGCAAGCACCATGTACAAAAAAAACACTTAAAAACACAAAGCTCTGACACGCGTGAAACATTCAGAATTTAGATCAACTATTTAATATCCGACAGGTCAAAAACCAAAGTTGTTGGGTCACTCGTTGAAACGTTATATTTGAAAAAAAAAATGGAATACACTTTTCATATTGAGCCAGCCCGTGCAATAAACACCCCACCCCCCTTCTACCACCCGACCCTGGGGCCGCCTCTCACTGCACCCGCTGCCAACTTCCACCGCCGTCACAGCGGTCGCGCGGAGGAGCCCAGAGCCGCACCCCTGGCTGCCTGGAGCAGGTGAAAGGTCACTTCGCCACGGCCCGTTTCAGCCACCGGCTTTGTTGGGGGTGGTCTTACTCAAAGGAGTCTCGGCCCACAAGGGAGGTAAGTGGGGGAGGGGGGAGCTATTGCCTACACTCACTTAAAGAGTATTTGGCTGCGATAAATGTCCACGTGATAAGCAACTTCGCTGAGCTATCATGTGTGTGCCAGGTCGCTTCTGAAAAAGAGCTATCTATATAGCTCGGAGGGCCTTACCTGGTAAAATAAAAACATTGTTTATAGTTTAGCTTTCACTTGGCAGAAAAAAACAATAGAGTTTAGAAGGCTACCCAAAAATTGCGTGTGGAGAGGGAGGTCAGATCTTATCGGTTTCATTGCACTAGTAAAGAGTTGATATTATTATTGACGAGAGGTGAGCACTTTGGTTGACTTTGTCCCAATTATATGGTTCAGGTGAGGGGCATAATTCCATTTTCAATAAATGAAATCTGATTTAGGATGTGGATCTTATCTAGATCAGTTCTTTTGTTACAATCCCTATAAATTGAGATCAGATTTAAATGCGTTGCATAATGTGACCCAATATTAATCAGGTCACCTTCTGATCCAACTTCGATCGCCTCATATTTGCAGAACCCATTTCAATTATCGATGCAAAGAAAAATGGACCGATCCGATTGCAAATGATAACAAACGTACACGCCCGTTATTTACGCATTGGTGTAAGAATAAGCTCCACAGTACTGAGACATGAGTGCTTAGACTAAAACAGCTACACTCAGAGTGGTGAGTAGCTGTAATCAATTGGGTGGGTATAAAAGGTGGCATGGAATCAGAGGCAAGGATTCAAAGCCATGTTCTTGTAAAGCTAAGCTGCCTTAATGTCCAAAGCCACGAGCATCAACTCCTCTATACAGAACATGCTTCTATGGCAGCTTTTCATGTGCGTTGTAGCGTCAGCTGGCGTCGTACGATAACTGCACCCCGCCACGGCGTGACTGTGCTCACCTCGGTTTGATACACTCGTGCTGGTTGCAGCGCCGGCGGATGGGCTTGGGTTTTTTGTCGACGCTGCAGAAGCTTCGATGCACCATCCTCTGGTCGCTCTTCCTCCGGCAGCCGTACTTGGTGAACTGCAGGCCTGGCACACGGAGAGCATGGCACCTCAACACCGAGGGGTCGCTACACACCGAACAACACCAAGATGCTCTATATGGCACACACAGTTTTTGGTATAATTTTCCCCCCAAAACATGCCATTGTAACGTCAATAATTTCCTCAAGGGTAGCTCTTAGTGATGGTTGTAAATAAACAATTGTTTACAGGGACTCCTCTACTTGCGAAAGAGTTAGGTTCCACAGGTCTGTTCGTAAGTCGATTTGTTCGTCCAACTTTACTGTCGATTCCAAACATGATGTATGGCATGTACACTAAAAACGGGGAATGGCTTTAAAAGTTGTATAATCTTCTATAGATGGAGATGCCATGGTTCTTCATGTTTCACAGATGTAGATGCCACCACTGCCATCTATTGCGCGGCGGTTGAACTTAGGACTTTTGGTCAGAACAGGCAAATTAACATACGGACAGGTTTTTCTAATTTGAATACTGGAGCTGTAATAGCAGATTTGCTCGGAATTCCACCGAGAAAGAACGACAAATGGATCAGGGGACACATGCAATGCATTGTGTCAGGATGATGGCTGACTGGTGATGGAATGGCAATGCAAAGGAGAGTTCTGTCTGAGAGGATGACTGCCGTGGAGATGGAGAATGGTGAGATCCCTTCATGTGCAGGAGTGAGGATCGTGGGAATGGGTAGGACCATGAGGGATGGTGGCGATAGATATGGCTGATGATGTTGATGGCATGTTTCATATGAAACTACTCACAAACCTAAACTATCTCTATTTTACCAGGTAAGGCCCACTGAGCTGTGTAGCTCTTTTTCAGACGCGACCTGGCCACAGATATGATAGCTCAACCAAGTGGCTTATCACGTGGAAATGTACAGCAGCCAAATACTCTAGACGCACGTTTCAAAGATGTAATCATGATATAACAATGCCAATATTGTTCATTTCAGAGATGCTTTGGTAAAAATAACCTCGATCACTCGATGTTTTTTTCTCGAGAGACTACAGTCACCCAACCATCCTCACGCATACTCTTTATGTGCCCATATTTACAATCAGCAGTTCCAAGGGGCCAGGTACAGTGCTTTTTTTGTTCACGAGAAAGCCTGACTTTCCCCCCGGAGAGAGTGTGACTTGAAATCGCGGCAAATATTTTGTCTGTGGAACTGGAAAAAAACAATTGTGCACATTTCAGGAAATATACGGGCTGCCCAGTTATGATTTCAAACCAATGAGCTCTGGGCACGGTGACCGGCTCGCACTCTCTTGGCCATTCTGTCACCCTGCGATGAACAGTAGGACCGACTGTATTCGTTATAAATTAGAGCGACCGACGTTTTCCACGCAACTCGGTCCATATACGCGCGAGTTAAATGAGGTAACATGTTTGCTCTCTCGGACGCGTGCCACGTGTCGCTGTGTAAAAGTGCTCTGTTTTCGTCAAACTTGCTCTCTCCTGAAACTGTGGCTGCATATCGGCAGTGCAGCTGGAAACCTTTATAATGCCCGCGTTTTTACAACATTTTGTTGACTCTCAGGATTAATTACAGACAATGAGTAGAGAACAACAAACACGCTTGAATTGAATTAACATTAACTCTTAAGCTGGTTCTTAAGCCAAACATTTCTCAAGCCTCAAGATCCGAGCGGCATTGAGGAATTTCGATGTGAATTGTAACATGAATAATGTCGTGTTTAGTGTGATTTGCGTGCATTCCGTTTTACCCATCATAATGACTTCATTACTCAAATTGTCCCAAACAGATGATTGGATTGGAAGTGGACCATTATTTCGCATGGCTGTGGGTACTCATACCGGGCTACTTTCACCAAGGACTTTTCTTCTGAAGAGAACAATTTCTCTCATGCTTTCGAGAAAGCAATTGCCAACTTATTTTTTGAGTGCGTACCCATTTTATAAGGGATGGCTCGGGAAGTCGTTACCCAGGATAATGTTCAGTCTGTCACCTAACAGATTCGGTTGTGAGATGTTAACTACCTCACCTGGTACACAGGAGGTCGTGGGTTCGATCCCCACCCTGACGCCTGTATATATGGAGTTTGTATGTTCTCCCGGTGGTTGTGTGGATTTTTCTCCGGGTCCTCCGGTTTTTGCCTCCACATTTAAAATCAATGTGCATTTAGAGTATTTGGCTGCTATGAATTTCCACGTGATAAACCACTTAATTGGGCTACCATTTGTGGCCAAGCTGCTTCTGAAATACAAAAATATATCTGAGTGGGCCTTGCCTGGTAAAATCAAAATAGTTAAATAGTTTATAGTTTTAGTTGAGATACGACAGCTGGACAGAGAAACACAAGGTAGAGCACAACTTCAGATATGACTCAGGACGACTACAGGCATCCCTCGATGTACAGAACAAATGTGATCGAACCTAATTTTCCCATTGACTTCCGTTATCTAATTAGAAAGCACGTGAGGATAAACGACAGTGTACTTTTTTTGATATTTCCCCTGAAAAGTTTGTAATTCGTGGATTAAAAACTCCGTGAACGTGTAAGTTAAGGCAACGCTTGTCGAATTGCTCCCCCCTAATTATCTTCGTTGCGTTGTAGCGAAATTCTGCACGTTGAGTTTTTCGTACAACGAAGAGACGACAGTGTTTCCATCTCTATGATACAGAGGGCACCCTCTTCAGGTTACAGCACCACGTGCTCTCCTGTCCCCTACAGAATGTCTGAGGCACAATCCCCTTACCTCGCCTGTCACATCCAATAGCTGCTGGCGGCCTGCCAAGCGCTACGAGCGAAGCAAAATCGCTTTGCTTGTAGCGGTGGCGAGATGTTAACTATCTCGCCTGGTATACAGGAAGTCGTGGGGTTTGATCCCGACCCTAACGCTTGTTGTATATTTGGAGTTTGCGTGTTTCTCTCCCTGTGGTCACGTGGATATTTCTCTGGGTCCTCCGGTTTTTCCCTCCACATTTAGAATCAACGTCACGCATTTAGAGTATTTGGCTGCTATAATTGTTCACACGAAAAGTCACTTCTGAAAAAGAGCCATATAGCTCAGTTGGTCTTACCTGTTAAACTAACGGTAATTAGTTTAGTTTAAAGTGTGCAACTCTTCACACGAGCCTAGCTCCAATCTTAGTCCAGGCAAAGGCACACTGAGGATTTGTATAGCCCCTAGCGACTCCACATATTAACGTGTAATGTGTTGCTTCTTCAGAGACTTGTTAATTAAACAACTGTAAATGAATTTCCTATTAGTTAAATTATGCTGGCAGCTCACTCAAGGGTCCTCAACAGCCATGTGCTGTGCCCCCCCCCCCTACATTCCCCACATGGCCATATGTTTCCTTGCTTGGCAGAATGGCCACATTGATGAATGTGCGATGGGCTGCCTTTGAAGGCAAGCGATAGAGCTCTCGGATTTGTTTTTCATGATTGTACCGCGTTGTTCATCGCTAAACAAAACAAAAACTAATAATAGTATTTATTTTATTGTCTTTTACCAGGTAATGCCCTTTTAGCTACGTAGTTCTTTTTTATAAGCGACCTGGCAATCACAAATTATAGCTCAACGAAGTGGATTTTCACGTGGACGTTTATAGCAGCCAAATACTCTAAATGCATGTTGATTCTAAATGTGGAGGAACACACTGGAGGACCCGGGGAAAAATCCACGAGGTCACGGGGAGAGAGAGAGACATGCAAACTCCAAATATACAGCAGGCGTCAGGGTTGGGATCGAACCCACGACCTCCTGTATACCAGGCGAGGTAGTTAACGTCTCCTATCCACCGTGGCACCCGACGTTCCATTGGGAGTCCCGGGAGCTCCTTCGGTTCATATCCCGGAGCGAAACGTCAGACTATCGTGCCGAACGGACGCGCGGCACAACCCGTCGGATGCGTCAGAGAGACAGAGAGAGAGAGCTGTGCGGTGCCACCACTGAGAGCGGCGGCAGCGGTGGTGACGACGGGGGCCAGGGTGGCGGGGACAGTTGGGTACGCACCTCCACCGCAGCGCTGCGAGCACTGCGACCAGCTCTTGAGCGCCCACTCGTAGTTGTCCATCTCCTCCAGGAGGACGTTGTTTCCGGTGCTGCCCACGATCGGCAGCAGGTCCTCGTGGATGATGTACCTGTACGTGACGCTCACCTTGGTGTCGTAGTCGTAGGGGTTGATCTGCGGGGGGGAGGGGGGGGAGACCACGGGGGTGGGGTCGAGTGAACGGCCGAGCGGTGGAATTTCGTGGACGAGACCCCCGTTGCATCAGCTAGTGCAGGCGGGCCCCCCGCCTCCCGTGCATTACGCCACGCCACATGTGCTTTTGTTGAAAGCCGGAATGCGATCGCCACGGCAGCTGGCGTGTCGTTATTAACGGCGCTGAAACTCAAAATGCGTTTAGCAAAATGAAACCTATTTGAAACATCTGAAAATTGGTTTAGGCCACCCTTCCACCCCCGCTCTGCCCATCGTTTTTTTTAGTCTTTGGTTTTTAATGAAAAAAAAACGTCTAGAACTGTGGCCACGTTCATAACACAAAGTTCACACTCGTCATCCCCGCCGTCGCTGCCCCCGCACACTCTTGCGTGTATCAAATCGGATGAACGATTTCCACCAAACGATGAAATCAGATGAGATACGACACCGATAATCCAAATCAAATTAATGCTAAACAATACCGATTTCATTCCCGAAGAAGTCCAAACTGCTTCACTGGAAAACCCCAGCCACTCTCTGTCTGCTCGCCAGATGACACGGGACAATAATAGGGAGCAGACGTACAGCGGAGGGTCTAATGGAAAAGCCCTGCGCTGTGCGTCGTCATACCAGCACGGTGATGGCATCGGGAAGGGGCCCCTGGGTCTGCAGGCTCTCGCGCCCATCCTCCTCTGAGCGGCTGTAGTCCCAGAGCAGAGACATGTCCACGAAGGGTCTGGGCAGCCGAGTCTCGTCCCCTCGTCCCGACAGGACAAACAGTCCCGTCACCTGGTTCTTGACCACTGCGCAAACACAAAGATTTCCCGTGCTGCTCTTCACCAGACTGCTGAGGCAGGTGCTCTTTTGTGAGCGCCTGTTAGGAGTGGCATGGTGCATGAGCGGGTTTTGTGGCCAGCTCCTTTGTCTCCACTATTGCTAAAGCTTGCTGCCTCTCTCGCACAGCTTCCGTGAGCGTGCGTTCTGAGTTCCTCTCAACAAGAGAGGCGGAGGCGTGCAGATCACGGCCACTGGTGGCGCCATTTCGCTTGACGCAAGCGGCGCCCTCCGTGGGGATCTTAGCGAGCGCGGTTGTCCACTCGTTCCGGGAGAGATGCAAGGCATTCAGAAGGAGGCTCGGTGGTGGTGGTGGTGGGAGGGGAAACATTCCCATTCCGGACTGCCAGCAGCTGTGAGTGAAATGTAAATTTGGAGAGGGAAGTGATGAAAACGGTCCCACGCGCAACCAAACACCACGAAAATAGTGGCCGGATATGTGGATATGCGGTGAGGCCTCATATGTAATGGAACGCAATATAACGCGAATAGAATCTCTAATGCGCACTGCCGTCTGGTCATGCTGCGTTCATTCACTTAATTTTAAGTTCTCTTTCGAAGTGGCTGTTGAACTCGAGGTTTTTGTTCTTGAGTTTGTGGCGTAGAGAATTTCATGCGAGAGGGGCCCAGCCTTCTGGAAAGCGCGTTCGTGTAACAACGAAGACAACGAGATCACAACGAGCAGCGGCAGACCTGAGGTGTTGTGGCGTCTGATCATTGGCGACAGGCGTGCGTAACTCCCACAAGTACTTTACATGCCGTGGAACCGGAAGCCAATGAAGGGCTTCACACGCATGAGCTTCCAGAGTCCATGATCGTATCGTCTTGTGCCAGTGAATAATCTGGCTGGTCTGAGACGGCTTGTTTACTCTACCTAACAAAGTAATTAAAGGATAAGGATTCAACTCCAACACTTCCTGTAAATGAAGAGACAACCTCACGATGACTTTACCAGGTAAGGCCCACTGAGCTATATAGATCTTTTACAGAAGAGCACTGGCCACAAATGATAGCTCAACGAAGTGGCTTATCACGTGAAAATGTATAGCAGCCAAATACTCTAAACGCATGTTTATAAATGTGGAGGGAAAAGCCGGAGGACCCGGAGATAAATTAATGCGACCAAGGGGAGAACATGCAAACTACAAATATATAAACGTCAGGCTTGGGATCAAACTCACGACCTCCTGCACATCAAGCGAGGTAGTTAACATCTCGCCACCCGGGCACCCCCTACCAACATGCAACGGTCTGCTGCTGCTCATGAACAGCAGGATGGAGGCACGACTCCCATCCATAAATGTCACGTGACCACTACATTGCATGTGTAACGCTATCAGCCTTGTCTAGACCACCAACTGTCAAAACAAAGCTGAAATTGTCGCCTTATTATTGTTGATAGGAACCAGCCTGAAATAGTTGAGAGCATGGCCATCACTTCAAGTAAAATGAGCGGGAAGGGCCTATCTGGGCGTTTACTTTCTACGCTATTGCGTTACGGTGGTGGCTCATTCACGTCACGTGTGGTACCTCTGACGTGACCACTGATAAAAACAACCGTGAACACCAACCGGCACAATGAATACGATGTTGGTGGTTGTCTGTGGGCGGTTTAAATCGTACCCATGTTGTGCATGGTGGGCTCATCTTCGTAAACGTGCAAATGCCGTGCGCCAGCCGGGATGTCGAACATCTTCATGAACCCTGCAAAAAAGACAAATACAAAGATCCCCCATTTAGCTTTAACAGACCGTTGGGGCAGGTACTGTCAGCGAGCACTGGCATGGCACACGAGAAGGTGGGTCGTCAACACCACGCCCGGCCGCCTTTGTCTACCCAGTGCTGACGTTTACATCTGGGAAAAGTTACTCATTTGAGACTGAGTCGACCCAGGGAAAGCCCAGGAATGGTTCAGATGATTACTGGTGTTGACCATGAGCGAGAATAAAACTATACAGGGAGTCTTTGCAAAGACAAAGACTCCCTGTATAGCCTCAACAAACTGTTGGGGCAAGGGCTGTTCACCAGCACCTTTGAAGGCCAGCACCACGGCTGGCTTGCCTTTGTCTCTCTAGATAATAATTTGAGGCTGAGTCGACCTAGGCGAAGCCCAGAAACGGTTCAGATATTCGTCACCGAAGTTGGCCGTGAGCAGGAATCGAACTCGGGTTGCCGAGTTTGCAGCGCAGCGCGCTAACCGCTACACTACCGCCACCTACACTGCAAACACACACACACAAATACAAGTGAATATTTTCTATGAATAATTCGTCTCAGAGCATATCCTACGGAACACGGCTTATCTCTTAGAAGTAGGAGAGCAAGTGAAAATTTACTCCGAGTGTGTACAGTTCTTTGGAATATTAAAAACAATATATGTACCCACGCTTCCACACGCATGCACCCAGACGCAGACCAACATCTATGGCGCTGTGGAAATGTTTTGGGAAGCAGATATTAATAGCAACAAAAGGCACAAAGTCAAAGTATTCCCCTGCTCAAAAGAGCAATGAGGCAGCGCTGTTGGCGGCCCCGAGCCAACGGTGAAATTTCCACGGTGATATCATGCACAGACCAAAAGGACAAAACAAGCCGAACGTGAAATACGCACGACGGCTTTGGTGTTTTAGTGGTTTCCTGTCTCATCAAAAAAAACATGTTTCGGCTCTCCTCTCCCACTCTCTCGACGAACGTGCACTCGTGACGACGCGCGCGTGCGTGAGTCTGCTGAGCACGTGTGCTGCCCTCGTGGAGACGTCTGTGGGACATCTAAAAGAGCACGGAGGCACGCTCTGCCATGCAACTTCATGACGAATCACGGCCACCGCGACACGCTGTCGGGGCAGCTCCCTCACTTAGCGCCGCATGGAAACGCGTCGCGTAGCGAAGTAATCACGGCGGCGAGGCGCGCATCGAGCTTTGCTCCATGATGCGCGCGGCGGGCTTGTAGCGCGTATAATTCGGCATGCTATCCGACGTTGCGCTAAACCTGCTGATAGCTGGGAACTGGGTTCCGGAAGAAGCTCCTTAGCATGTGCAGTGAAACTGGTGCAAGGTCAGTTCTTCAGAAACTGACGTCCATCACGGGGAGATAAAACGTCAGACATCGTGCCGGACGACACAACAACACATTGGAGATCCGGCAACTCGCTGGAGACTTGTATGTATGTATGGTGAACTTCTTTGGCACCGAACGTAGCCAACTGTGCCAATTGGAGGTGTCGGGGTAAGGAGAACAAGCTAAACACAAAAAAAACTATTCTGAAGAAATGAGTTTTCAATTTAGATTTAAAAGTACATAATTCCAGTGGCTTCCTAATATCGGAAGTGGTCCAGACGGCCACAGAAGCGCATCTGAAAACGCGCGATGCGGTGACCATCTTTGTTCGATGACTAGCCAAAAGCTGCTGCCTGCGACAATGACCGGATTTCACGTGATGGTTCATGCTCCTTGACGAGATCAGCAAGGTATTGTGGTTCATTTGCGACAAGCACTTTGTGTGTAATGAGTGCGACCTGAATGAGTACAGAGCGCAGCGAATGTATGTTGAACTTCTTTCGCACCGTACGTAGCCAACTGTGCCAATCGAAGGTGCGGAGACAGGACACGAATCTCCATGTGGCTCTCTCTATGTCTGTATGTCTTTGTGCACTGTGTGCGAGTGTGGGGAGAGGTGGTGTAGCGGGATTTGCAACGGCGCAATCCTTGCGCAGCAGCGGGCATACCGAGTTTCTTGGGAGTCTTGGTGACGGTGCCCTTGACGGTGCGGCAGTGAGAGTTGTCGCCAAAGCACACCCCGCACTTGTCCTCCAGCTTGCTCGAGCCCACCTCCTTGTCACAGCCCACCTTCTGCACTCGCACAGCCACAACACCATCCCCCCCCACAGGGACGCGTGGCAACCACGGCGTGGTGAGCGGCGGCGTCCAGAGTTGGCGCTCGGGCAACCGCCATTACTCTGCCCGGAGATTTAAACGGATTGTATTTCAGTAGGGGGCAATTTTTTAAACTATTTTTTTAATCCCCTTATCTCCGTTCAGTTCTCGAAATGTGCGAGGCGCATTTGTGGAATAATTTTCCCATCAGCCATGGAATGAGATGGGGGTCTCGACCGAATGAGTCACGCAGCCACGGCATCGCACACACACACACAGCGTTCAACAACTGCGCTCTTACGCCGATGAATTACTCACACTCTCACTTTTCTTGGCAAGACTCACCACGCACTCTCCCCTAACGCAGACGGAGTATGGGTCGGTGTAGGAGCACAGCGTCCCGTCGTGCAGCGCCTGGTTCATGTGCACCACATCCCCCGAATCTTTCGACTGGCACATCAGCTCACACTTTTTGGCCACTGCACAGCACATGCCACACAACAACAACGGTACAGGGCGCATCGATATCCCACATCGCCTCCGCATTCGTCGTCACAATAATTTTGTATCGCCGCCTCCCCGCACGGTGAAATCGGGGCCAGCACTAGGAGGCTGCTGGCGTGGGGGGGGCCTGCAACACCAAATGTCCCTTTAGCACACTCAAGTTCACTCTGCTTAGCGGCATATCACTGTTATGGTGCCCCCCACTTTATAGCTCTATTTGCCTCCCCGTCTGAGAGGAGCTGGAGCCGGGGGCCTGGGTGAAACAAACTGACAAGCCACTCCTTAAAGCGAGGGATTCGATCCCACAAAGAAATCGTGCACAGGTGCGTGCACAAAGTGGACGCGTTTGTGAGGAGCAAAAATTATTCACTCGCTCGCTGCGATCTAGAGCGCATAATCTAACCGTGCTGCTACTCGGCAGGTTACATATATATTTCATACATTCATTTTGTTTAAGTGCATCGTTTCCAATCTTACAAAAACATCTGCACAGATTTGGCTTTGTTTGGTTTAATGAGTCAGCTAGCAGTGGGCTTTATTGGGGTTTTTGTAATTTTCATGGAAACACGGGAATATGGAAGGATCACGAGGTGCCGCCGTCGGTTTGGTTGGGCGAACAATTTTGTTTCATTTGGCAGTTTTAGAACGTCCGAGCTAATTCTGGCCAGCTTCAGGAATATGGCGAGATTTACTCGCAAATCATCTCTACCCCATACAAACCCTAATTCGTTAACATAGTGATCTCGTTGTTTTGTACCCTTCTCCATTTTTATCCATCTTTTATTTCCTTCGATTTCCCGCTGCATTTCCGCTCTGTTTTCCATGCATCGTTGCCCAGGCTTCTCTGATTGGCCTCATTTCGGCGCTGTTATTTTCCACGGTGCATCGACACACGCAACTGATGCCACGAGCGGCTTCCCCGTGAACTGGGTTTTTGGACAATTTGTCCATTGTGTATTTTTGTTCTTAACGCCCTTGGACGTAAATAACATTTAGAAGCAAAGCGCAAAATTTGCCCTTGGCGTGATTCTTTCCTCCATCCTGCCGCAACTTGCCAGACACCCACCTCCTTCCCCTTTTGCTTGTCTCTCTACCACCTCTTTTCTTCTCCCCTCTTCTCCCCCATCCCCTGCGTTACTCTCTCTCTCTCTCTAATTGCAATACAGCAGCTGTGTTGTACCTGCGCACAAACTGCCATGTTTCTGCATTTTGTTGCTTCTGTTTTTCCACTGAAAAGCATACAAGAGCAGCCGAACGGCGATGGTGGGTGGTAGCGGCGGCGGTGTCGATCGTACGTTCAGGGTGCTCGTAGGGCAGCCAGTGGTGCTTGGTGCTGCGGTGGGTGTGGTGGGAGTTGCGAGTGGCACACTGCTGCGCCCGGAAATCCTCGTGAGGGATGCACTCGTCCGTGTTGCACAGCTGGTACTCGAAAGCCGGGCCCATGCACCCGCGGCCTCCGTACGCCGGACTACACGCAGGCAAAAGACAAAAATGCCCCCATATAGCCTTAATAGATTGTTGGGGCAAGTGCTGTTAGCGAGCACCCTATGAAAGGCAGGCACGGCACATGAGGGGGTGGGTGGCCAGCACCACGCCCGGCTGCATTTGTCTCCCAAGTGGCTATGATTTTTACACACTGCACCAGGTGCTCATTTAAGACTGAGTCGATCTAGGGGAGGCTTAAGACTGCTTCAAATAATTGTCACTGGTGTTGGCCATGAGGGGAAATCGAACTCGGGTCGCCGGGTTTGTGGCGCAAAGCGCTAACCGCTACACCACAGCTCCCCATGCACGTAGACACAAACACACACACGTGCCAATTCACACCCTCAGGAAACTATCACCCAAATTAGGCTTTCAAATCGTGTAGGCCCTCAGCAGAGAGACATGTTCATGAAGGGCCCGGGGGGGGGGGGGGGGCGAGTCTCATCGCCACATTCCGCCACCTGGATCTTAACCGCTGCACAAAGACAAAGATCCCCCGCATTGATGTTCACCGACTGAGGGCAAGTGCTGCCCGAGAGGGCTGATTAGGGTGCACTTGGTGCACGAGGGGAGGGGTGTGGCCAGAACCCTGCTCAGCTGCTTTTTTTCTCCTCAGTGCTGATGTTTACACAACACATCAGGTACTCGTTTAAGGCTGAGTCGACGTAAGGGAGGCCCAGAACTGACATTGATGTTTTTTTATGGCTTGGAGTTGAACCCAGGTCAACTGGCCTGTGCTAAACACTGGGTTGCCACTCTACACAAACACGCGCGTAAGCACGTGCATCTATTGAGAGTCCCATTCCGTCCGGTAAGCCACTTTAGCAATCATGCGCCAGACATTTGGCTGACGTGAGCTGTGAGAAACGCATCAACTTTGAAAGGTGCAATGGAAATGCAATTTACGACGATGATGGCGATAACGCTTTCATGGTGGCAAAGATGATGATTATTGCAGTAGAAATGATGTTGTTTACTGTAGAGAATAATGATGATTGCAATGGTGATATTACGATTATAATCATGGCGATGATTTGGCAATGATTTGGTGGCGATAATTATGATAATTTGATCGTGGTGATGATGTGTTGTTGGTGGTAACGATTTTGGTGAGGGTAATGACGACGATCACGATTTGGTGCTGGTGACGATCGTGACCGTCGCATTCGTAACGATGATGCTGATGATTATTGCAGTAGCAATGGTAATGGTCCTGCTGCTGTTGAAGACTGTGGGTGCTCACGCGGGGCTGTGGCACGAGCGTGTGCGGTAGCGCACGCCCGTCCCGCACGTGCGCGAGCACGCGCCGAACTTGCTCCACGGACCCCAGTTCCCGTCCTCCCCTGCCAGCTGCTCGCTGCTCTTCCACATGCAGTGGCCCTTGAAGCACCACTGCTCACGACGCGCGTATACACACACACAAGGCACCCAGCAGAGACGCATCAGCAAATACTCGCAGACAAAGGATCCCCGTGTAGCTTACATAGGCTGTTGGGGCAAGCACTTTTAGTGAGTACGAGTGGGGAGTTTGGTCAGCACCATGCCCGGGTGCCTTTTCTCCCCGGCGCTGATATTCAGGTACTCAGGCAATGCCCACGACTGGTTCAGATATCACTCGCTGCCGATGTTAGCCATGACTGTGAATCAAACCCAGGTCTACGGGTTTGTCGCACATGCACGCTAATCTCTGCACCACCATTTCAAGCAAACGCACACAAGCAAACAAATACTGCATGCACAGATGCAAGCCTCATTACGAAGGACACACAAACACTTGTACAGACGCACACACAAATTTGTAAATATGCATACAAATATATGCAGAAGCAAGCACGCACACAAATGAGTAAAGGTTACATAAACACAGAATGTACTGTAAAAACATGAGTAGTTTGGTGAAATAATGAGCTCGAAGACCGTTCCAGCTTTCACGTGCCACAATGGAGCAACGGACGTGTTAGATCGTGTAATTTTTAAACACACTGCGAACGCTGTTACACCGTTCATCGTTCTCGAATGACACTTCAGAGTTTTCGGATGACATTGCCTGAGAAATCCATACGTTTCCATATTAGCAGCTTTTTTACTTTCTGTGGTAGTCAGCACCTCTTGCCTGCTTCTTTTTAGCCGTGCACAAGAAGACGCTGCATCAGTTTGACAGATCCATTTTTAGCTCGATGTCTCTTACAAGTTTGACAAAAAGCAAGAGAGACTTTCCACCCCAACGGGGCTCTCACTGGCTCAAAAATGCACATTTGGACGTATTGGCGGTACACCGATGCAGCATAACACACCGGTCCGCATGAAATAGTCTAAAATCTAAATTTGAATCACAGTCTGACATTTAGATTTTATCAGTCATTAATTGACCCTGTGGCCAAGTTTGACGTGATTCGAAGGTTTATTCAGTCTCCTGAGACTTGCAAAAAAATAAGTCAACATTAGCCTTTGATTTGGGTCCATTGAATCGAGGAACCATCCGATCAAGTCTTTGGAAAGAGGAGCCAAATCTGCCTTTGGAACACGGAGCAGCCAATCATCATCATGCCGCGTGCTGCTATATGGCAACAGACTGTGAAGTTTCTTGTTGAGCTGCTCGTAACGTTCATCTTCTGACTGCTTCGACATCACCAGAACTGATTTTGACAGACCACGCAAGATTTTCTCACCGGCGTTTGCTGGAATAATAAAAATACTGCAAAAAATAATTGTTTATGCCGCTTACCACCGATGTACCGCCAATGCGTTTATTTGATGTATTCATTCATTCACACGCCTATCATAATAATAATGAACGCAATTAATGTTTGTCCAAATGCGTGTACTCCCGTGTATTGGACAGTCCCTTGTGACTCAGACCCCTCGCAAAAGAGGCAAGCTGCCGCAGTTGAGCTCTCGCGCTGTGATGTGTTTTCGGGTTTTCCCGTGGCACGAGGTTCGACGTTTCACAACAAGTGCTAGAAACGGAATTGAGGAGCTCACTTTCTTCCTCGGTTGGTTGGTTAAATAAGTGGTAGTATTTGCCGGGCTCTTAGTAAGTAAGTAAATAAATCTGAGTATTATGTATAGCGCAATTCATGCAAGGCCTCACGGCACTTGACAACACAATCCCAGTAAACACCCTTCACATTAAAACTACGAGTAAAACAATCCTACACAGAAGGATAAAGCTAAGAGAAAATACATATTTTCAGGCCAGCCTTAAAAACCTCGACTGACCGAGCATGCTCAACGAACTGGGGGCAAGATATTCGACAAACGAGGTGCCTGACTACTGAATGTTCTATCATCACTCACTGAAAGCAGATTTGTCCTTGGTACACTCAGGTGCCCGGTTTTGGTGGATCAAAGTTGCCGGACCAAGCTGATTGGCCCGGCGAGAGAAACATCGCTGACAATGTGCCGAAACAGCACCCGGCACGACCCGAAACTACAGCAGGGGAGAGCTTACACACGGCGCGTCCACGAAAAACCTTTGTCGCACACTTTAAAATAAAAACGAGAGTGCGGGGGGAGAAGGAGGGGCACGCGAGTGGGCACCTTGCTGGTCCCGCACTCAGTCCCGTCCAGCGGAGGGCCCTTTTTCGTCTTGCAGAAGTAGGGGTTGTCGGGGTGGCTGCACCACAGCTGCTTGCACGGGTCAAACGTGCGGAACTGCCACGGGCACAAAACAAGGGCACGGAGATCGGTAATGATGATGGTCATCATTTTGTGATTTCAATGCAGACGATCGCAACGCTGCCGCGATGAGCATGGGGGCTCTCCCTGGGTCTTCGCGGACGTCTGGCTAATGTGGAAGATGGAGGTCAAAATACTTTCTAAACGGGCCTCTCCTTCTCTCTAGCTCCCTCAAGTAGGAAGCCCTTCCGCCGGTGGTTGCGTGAGCGAGCGATTTTCACCATCACCTTTCGCCCACGAGGATTTGTGAAAGTCCAAAACCCATTGGGCTACGATATGGCCAGGTGGCAGTAATAACAGTGAATTATTGGAATAATCTCATCTCTGTGGAGATTGGAGTGCCATCCCCTTGTATGTGTGCGCCTTTCTTAAGGCACTCTTCCCGTTGCCTCTCCCACGCTCAGACACTCATTAATGACAATGGCACAAACATTCCAATTCACCCAGTGAAGTTTTCCTGCATAACCAAATAGCATTATTATTGTGAAATATTTATTTATGTGGAAATAAAACTGGGGCATTTTTTTTTATTAAATGTAATTAATTCGAAGACGGTGAAAATTGAATACTGCATTAAAACCTGCAGGATAATTTCCGAATTGCGTGGGTATCTATTGGAGGCCTTCATCGGCGTTTCTGACGAGAGCGTCACCCCTGGGGTCACCGGCTGGAGGTGGCCGATAGACCGAACCGCGGTGTTCGTGAGCGGCGGCGGGCCAGCAGGGGGCAACGGTCACGTACGGCATTGCATGTCTTGTATCCGACGCCGAAGTCAAAGCGGCACTGCTCGTCCATGGAGTAGTTGATGCCGGGCAGCTCGGGCAGCTTGGGCCAGCCGTGGTCGAACGGATCGTCCAGCAGACAGTCGTACGAGCTGCGTGCGTGGGTGCGTGTGGGAACACGACGGGGAGAACAACAACGTGAGCCGTCGTCGTAGTCTTCGATCGCAAAGCGTGCCCGTTGATCTCTTCTTTAACAGCGGTTGTTTTGGTATTTAAAAAAGCAAATATTCACGCAATAAATAAATCGTTGACCTGCATATAGGACGCAAGGCGGTCTGCACGCCGAATCTTAACAGATGTGGCAGGAGGAATTAATGTGTGCGGGATTGCGCAGGTAACATTAGCTTTATAACCCTTGGCCATATACAGTACTATTATTTAAAGGGCAAAATATGCTCAGCAGTTACTACTGTATAAGCGGAATAAAAAAAAATTATGCGGTCAACTTTTTTTCTTCCTCGTTTTTAATGCACAAACCATTTGCACATGGAACGTTTTTGTTTTGTATTGGTGGTTCAATAATAACTTGCACATTTACAGAAATCGTTTCTAAATGTGCTTTGCATGCCTGCCCGGCGCACAATTAAATTTTCTCTCGTGTTGTCCCAGAATTCGTGCCTCTGTGCCCTGCCAGCTCTTTGAAGCCCTGCCACTGAAATCCACAGTCCCTAATGGCACAATTAAGCCAGTGTGCAAAATAACGAGCGATTGGTATTGCCATCGCATTTGCGTTTCACAACACCGCCATTGTGCACACACTCGAAGGGTAACGCCGCATTTCCAGTGTAAAGTCCGGTTTGACGTGACCACAGTATATATGCTCGGGAAAGTAATTTAGACAGACTCACATACACACATACATACTTGCACACATACACACCTGTACTTCAAAAACGTATTGCATACTGCGTTTCAGTCTGCGCGCAATAATTGATTCCCAAACACAAGTCGTATACGTATGATTGTATGTATGTCGCCAACCATGCTAACCGGAGGTGCGGGATCATCCACTAATCACATGCCATATCAAGATCTATCCACTGCTGGATGAAAGCCATTGCCCATCTCTAACCGTCTCGCGATACAACCATCTAGCTCATGCACGTGAGCTCATTTCATTGCTCCATCGCCGTGGTGAATGGGGTCTCGGGCGCCTTCCCTCCTTGAGCTGCCACCATTCAGTTGTCAGTGTCCACTGGCCATCATCACTCCTCGTCATGACGTGTCCTCGCCAATCTCGCTTCCACTCAAAATTATGGTGTCTCCAATTTGCGTATGTCCTCTAATCCACGTGCAATATGTGACCGTACCTCACCACGCTGGTCAGCGTGGGCTGCATCACACCGCCACAATAACAACATCGACACCGCGTGCTTGCCAGCGTTACGTCCGTACATGCACACACACTCACGGACACCTGCCTACCGCACATGGCGTTCTGGTCTACACGACCTATTTACTCCTCGAGCAGAAATACTCAGCTCATTGCAAAACCACCACTTTACGAGCCCCGGCGTGCATTCCTGTGGCATCACTCGAGGTTGCGCGGTGAGACTTACTGAATGTATCTGGCGAGCTCTTGGCGGCTGCACCGGGACCAGTGGTAGCGGTGGAACGCGGCGCGCACCAGGGGCGCCATGATGCTGCCCATGCTCGTCTCGTCCCCACAGCGGTTGCCCTGCCCGTCGTGCTCCATGCCCAGGCTGTGCCGGTGGTGGTGGTGGTGTCGGTGATGTTGGATTGGTGGTGGTAGTGGTGGTGGTTAGGGTAGTGGTGGCAGCAGTGGCGGTGTTGTCGGTCATCGTGGTGGTGGATATGTTGGTGGTGATTGGCGTGGTGGATGTGGTGATGGTTGGGATAGTGTTGGGGTGATAGTGGTGGTGTTGGGTGGTGGTGGTTGTATTGGAACGTTGGCAGTTGTGGTGGCGAGTCAATAGTAGTCGTGGTTGTGTTTGGTTGTTGGTGGTGGCAGTGATGGCGGTGGTTGGTGGTGGTTGGTGGTGGTTGGGGGAAGAGGAGATGTGATTAGAGCTGATAGTTTAACCCTTGATCCAAGGTCCATGAACGGCTATCAAAATTTTAGACTGAAAAGCCCTTTATACAAATCGCATTTATCACATAATCTGGCCACGCTGCACAATTAATGCTTTAAACCTAACCTGGAGGAGATCTTCAAAGTACTGTTAATGCCACTACATAACAAAAAGCCACCAGCACCTGATGGCAAGTAATGCTTCAGGTACAGACGAACACTCGTGCTCATCGTGGAGATTTCACCGGGGCTAAACTCTCATCTAAAGCATGGCACTTTAAGACATTCAAGATTTAAAGCTGTTCCAAAATCAAATTCTTCTGTGGGAATATATTGCTGAGATGTGGTACAGAGAGCGTCAATGGGCTGTGGCATTCTTCACCTTTATGTCCCGGTATGTCTCACGCCAGTGGCTTGCCACAGATAAACCGCCACCGTGTGCTGGGACTGCATCACAGCTTGGCTCAACATAGCACTTATTGCACCATTCACTCTCTTTGAGAGGTGGTTGAACACGCCGCAGCTCGATTGGCACGTTATTTGACAGCGCCTTAAACCAACTGAACAAAATCTGCAAGTACAACCGACTCATAAAAACAGCGCAAAGTGTTTTCGGCGTGGTGAGGCGGCCCAGTGATTTTGCGTTCACCGCTTTCTGCAGAGGTTCGTCGTTCAAACACGGTGGGCCGCCCTGGTTAGTACTGTGGCTGTATTAACCACACTTTTACACTTCGTCCACTTCGCAGTGAACGCTAAGGAATCCCCTGATGTCATTAAAAACGAGTAGGCCATTATATGCTGGCATCACGGTCCAAATTTGAAAAATGACCCTTAAATTGGTCAACTGAGACTACGCATAGCAACATCGCCCCCTACTGGTTGACGATGTCCATCTGTGAATCAGAGCGCTTTCGTGATAGCTCCACGCTAAACTGCGCAACAATGCCAAATACTCAATCACAATCGTCGATTGTTATTTTGCAACTCGTGCATGCCACGTTGACGTTGTCCAAAGCCGGGGCGATAACGGGTGAAAACAAAAGGATCGAGGTGAGAGGCGCTGTGGCCGGTGGGCGCCAAGGGAGGGTGATCGTCATGGGGCGGACACTCACACGTGGCCAGTCTCGTGGGCCAGCACGAAAGCGGACGAGAAGCCGTCCTCGTGGTTCAGGGTGCAGCTCCGAAGCGGGTGGCACATGCCCGTCACGGGCGCGTAGCCTGCACGGAGCACAGCGACCACCCGGTGACAGTGACATGAGCCGGGATCGGTGGGAACGCGGTGGCGAGATGGTAACTGCAGGAGGTCGTGGGTTTGATCGCGACCCTGACGCCCGCTGTACGTTTGGAGTTTGCTTGTCTCTCTTCCCGTGGTTGCATGGGTTTTTCTCTGGGTCCTCCGGGTTTTCCCTCCACATTTAGAATGAATGTGCATTTAGAGTATTTGGCTGTTATAAATTTCCACATAAGCCACTTTGTTGAGCTATCATTTGTGGCCAGGTCGCTTCTGAAAAAGAGCTATATAACTCAGTGGCCCTTACCTGGTAAAAAAAAGTTTAGTTTTTAGTGAGTGCGTGCGTGAGTGTGTGAATGCATGTGTGCGTGAGTGAGTGCATGCGTGCATGCGTGAGTGCGTGCTGCAAGTATGCCGCTGAAATCACTTTTGCCTGAACCACCAACTAATGGGCTCTCTACAAATGAGACCGTTTTGTAAATAAATAAGCAATCGCCTGGGTGGTCTTCCTAGTGAGGGTCCAAAAATGTCCGGCCTAATTCCATAAATGCCATGAAGTGCTCCAGGATAGTATTTTCTGCAATGGATTCATTTTCCTTCTAATGTGGGGCAAATTGCTAATGTGCATGCTCTTATACAAGCATGCGCGTGTACATGCATGTGTACATGTGTGTGTGTGTATGCGTATAAATGTGGGGAGTGGTAGTGTAGCGGTTATTGCCCTGCGCTACAAAACTCAGCGACCCGAGTTCGATTCCCGCTCACGGGCAACATCGGCAACGATTATCTGAACCAGTCCTGGGTCTCTACTAGGTCGCTCAGCCTACTCAAATGAGTGCCTGGTGCTGTGTGTAAACATCACCATTGGGGAGACAAAGGCGGCTTTGGCGTGGCACTGGCCACACCACCCTCTCGCTCGCCATGCCGGCCCATCCTTTATGCTTGCCCTCTAACTTTCCTTGCCCCTCAGGGACTGCGTAGGCTACACGGTTGTCCTGCCCGCAGGCGCTGCACAGGGAAAGTGTGTGCGCCCGACGGGTCACACCCCCCCTGCCCCTCCATGCCCGGTGTGCCGCGTCGCCCGCCGGCGCACCTTGCATGCCGGCCGGCCCAAAGTCCTGGCGTGTGAGGAAGACGACGTGGTCGTGGTGCTCCGGGTGGGCGGGGTCGGTGCGCTGCTGCGTGTGGGCCCAGCGGCACACCTGCTCGAGGCTGCGCGACGGGTTCCCCCGCTCGATCAGACCGATGGACTGCACGCATCAAAGACGAAAACAAAGATTCCCCACCCACGCCCCCCCCCCGTATCGTTATGACAAGACTGTTGGGCGAGTGCTGTTCGCGGGCGGTGGCTATGAAGGCCGGCACGGCACACGAGGGGGTGGGTGGCCAGTACTATGCCCGGCCGCCTTAGTATCGTCCAGTGCTGATGCTTAGACATCGCACCAGTTACTCACTGGAGGCCGAGACGACCTAGGGGAGGCCCAGGATCGATTCACATATACTGAACTGGTGTTGGCCGTGAGCGGGAATCAAACTCGGGCGGCCGGGTTCTGAGTGCATTGTGCTAACCACTGCACTGCCGCTCCCCATACTGCATGCACAAAACACGCAGAGACAAACATCCCCCATATAGCCTCTCACAGACTGTTTGCGAGCACCTATTAATGCCGAAATTAAACACACGGCTGGGTGGGTGGCCAGCACCAAGCCCGATGCCTTTATCTCCCCCACTGATTATTTAAGGCTGAGTGGACCCAGGGGAGACCCAGGACCGGTTTAGATGTACGCTACCGTCATTGGTCGCAATGTTATTGGCACGAGCACTTCATGTAATATATGCGAGTCCATTCAATGCATGAAGCGACATAAGATATATTGTTTTATTTACACGTGAAAGCTCATAACTGATTATATGTGCTTTTAGCCATGGCAATGAATGAGAAATCTGGGTGCTTTATTATTGACACATAGAACGACTCGGCACTCGATTAGGATCAAACAAAGCAACATCGCCTCCTTCCCGCGACAACTTGGCAGGACCCTCCTGAATAAGAGTCCTGACTCAGTAAGGCTTTACTGGGTCAAATAAGCGTAAATGTAATTAATAAAAGATAACACCTTCAAAGATGATACCATCACCTTAAGTGGCCTCGGCGAGTGTGAGATGACGTGCGTGTGTGACATCTACCACGGTTTCGTGTGAGCGCGGTGGAGCTCTCCTGTTATTCAGCACTTTTGGAAGCCAGAATTGGTGGCTCGCACACACACGATAAAACTACTGAGCTGGATCGTGGCCAGGGGGATGGCCATACAGTCAATAGATTATTGAATACATCTGTGCAGAGCTACGAGCGATATCCGCCTCATAAGGGTGGAGAAGGAGAAGGAGGGGGGTTCTCCAGGTTTTCCATTTTGCTCCCACATACAAAACACTTACGCGTGGAGCTAGCGAATCATCCCAACACAGGACCCTCCTAAAAGAGATTCTTGGGAATCAGTGAGGCTTCTGTGGATAATGAAGAAAAAAAACCCCACGGCATTATCATTAATATTCAAATATAGTTGGGGCAATTTGAATCGCACCAGTGCATTGGAGGGGGGAGGAAACACAGTGCAGCTGCTGTGGGATTCGAAAATTGTCCGCAGCCTGTGTGGCCATGATAAGTAAGAGGAGAGCGGAGTATGGCATTTTATTTGGACTGACATGCCGTAATGGGCCACGCGGGTCACGGCGAATTTGCGAGTGCTGCAATACTCCAATCAGCGCGCAGGGTGGTGTGTTGCCCTCAGATTCAAACTGCCTTGAGTGCGGAAACATCTTTGTAATGCTGCTCACATGGAATCCAAATTGTGTAAACGCCGCACCGGCAGTTATATTTGGCTTCACTATCCCGGCCACTGTTAACTTAAAAATTAAGTTTGCTTAACAGGCCAGTTGGCACGGTAAAACGCGCATGGGGTATTTACACTGGAGGCAGAAGACTTGGTGACCTACGCAAAAAAGAACGGATTTGCCTTGCAGTAATTGGACACTGCTTTTACAAGCGACTTGGCCCCAAAGCCATCAGGTTGGTGGTGGTGGTGGTGATGATGGCGCGGTGGTTGTGGTTTGATGATTTCACAATCCTGCCCGTACTCCCCTCGTGTTGCACCCCGTCCCAGCGTGTCCCAGCGATGGGAGAGTCTCTCACGAACCTGTCTGTATCCGAGCAGGATGAGCCTCACGAGGACCACGTTGATCTGAACGCCAAGGGACTCGTCGTGGTAAATCTCATCCACCTGCAGGGACAGGACAAAGATAATTATTCCCCCGTATAGCCTTTCACGAACTCTAAGGGCAAGTACTGTCAGTGAGTATCTATGAGGGCCTGGCGTGGCACACGAGGGGGTCGATGGCCAACACCACACCCAGCCACCATTGTCTCTCCAGTGCTGATATTTTCCCCGCTGCGCCAAGTACTCGTTTAAGGCTGAGTCGACGTAGGGGAGGCTGAGGACCAGTTCAAATAATCACCACCGTTATTGGTCCCTAAGCAGGATTTGAGCTCAGGTCGCTGGGTTCATAGCGCAGTGCGTTAACCACTGCCCCCCAACAGGGACACACATTTAAACATCAGTACGTACGTGCGTACGAGATTGTCCCCTCACGCTCCCATCTTCCTCTCTTCCGAAGCCAAGAACAAGAATTATTAATGCACGGAACTGTATCACTCCACTGCTGGATGAATAAATCTCCACAACAATGTCAGTCATGGAGGTTGATTGACCATACTTCACCAGGCTGGTGAGTATAGCTTGGTGTAGGGGCTGTCCAACACCGCTTGCTTACTAGTTGTCAGCCATGGCTAGGAATCAAACTCAGGGAGACCAGGTTCAGAGCGTAGTGTGATAACCACTGCGCCACCGCTCCACCCCAAGCACTCAATGCCTCCATGATAAAAAAACGATACACTTATGCACGAAGGCTGCGTGGTAAACCAGCATACTTACTACAAAATTAAACACCGATATAGTATGTAACATTTCAAATAATACGTTTAATTGTAAAGCATGAAACAAGCTTCAAACAGTTTAACACATCATCTTGATTTGAAGTTTCCGTGACTGCAGGAATCCATACTCTTTGGTTTTTTCGTTAAAGTCACGTAGGTAGAAAAAATAACAGCTCATGACGTTTCGATCGCAACACAAGCAATCGGCAAGGGCCGAGCTTACATTTAATATTAGCTGCCCCGCCCATCTCTAAACCTTCATAAACAGCCTGCCTCAGCAGATTTACCCCTGTTTTTTTACCTGAAGACGATTGCTTGTGTTGCGATCGAAACGTCGTGGTCTATTATTTTTTGTACCTACGTGACTTTAGTGAAAGAACCAAAGAGTATAGTTTAACACATAGGCTTTCGCGACCAATATCATCCATAATATAGGTTTTTGGGTTAGATCACGTAAAAATATAAATGTGTCATTAAAGCTGCCACCACCCAACACAGCCAATTAGTTGGCATTTACAATCTGAGTACTCAGATTGTAAATGTTGTGGATTTTATCTCAAACACACCGGTGTGCTGTACTAGTAACGAATTGGCACGTTCTGTTTACGTGATAAAGCTTAAAAAGAATTGCCATGAAAGGAATGGCCATCACGATCCAGCGTGCTTTCTTCCCTGCATTGATCTTCAGAGAACGGAGACTGAGATTAGAGACTTCTTATCTCCACGCCTCAAGCCGCATTTCCTCTTGCAAAATAAAATGCGATGCTTGCAAAGAACATGTCCTTTCAATTGATACAGTGGAAAACTATTAATGCCAATTTGGTTCGTAACACGGTGCTCCTTTAAAGTAAAACATTGGCACAAATTGTAGAAAAAGCAAAGCCGCACAGGACGCTGTTGTCATGGGAAACGTTGAAAACAATGACATTCAACAACATAAAACATCCGGCGAAAGAACCACAAAGTACAAGTAACAAAAACTCAACGCATTCATCAATAACACTGCCCAAAACTAAATAAACAATAACAGTTGACGTCTTAGGGCATGGCCCATCATCATCATTATAGCAGAGATGTTGAGTGTTTGATATTTGTGCAGCATCACAAAAAAACTAAATTGTTCCAAGTACAAGCGTGGTCTATTTTGATTTAACCTCGATTGCTTTCCAGGCACCGGATCGCATGCCCGGCTCCGCTTTGCGATTTGACGGCGAGGAGATGGCCCCCCCGCCACCCCCGCCACACCCCCCAAAAAATAACGCGCAAGCGAGCAGCCGCAGAATGGCGCTCGCGCGGACGGCCGCGATCCCCTCCCCGTGACGCAACGGCCGCCCAAGGCGCCGCGGGTCGTGCACGGCATCGACAAGCGGTGGCCTCACGCATCGCTGCGCTTCCCCCGCCCCTTAATACCCGCAAGTAGGCGCATCAACCACCCCCCTGCCCTCCCCATCACCCTGCAGGGCTCCATGCGTGCGTCAATAACATTGCGGGGCCTGAGAAGGAAAATAAATAAATACAATATATACCAGGCGACGTTTCGGGCAACGGCCCTTCTTCGAAGCGCAACGCCCGAAACGTCGCCCCGTCATTTGTTTCTCCCTTTAAAGGCCAAAGTGTTGTTGAGGAACGTGTTGGATTTTTGTTGCTGATGTTTGTGCTTAGTGCACCGCTGCCAATGCAGCAGCAGAAGCATCAGGACACCCAGATAATTTTCTCTTCATACCGCAGTGTCAAAATGTCCTCTACTCTACTGCATTAGAACTCGCATCCAGTCTCCCTTTGGCTGGATTTGAAATGTCTAGGAATCTAGCATATTTAACTGAATTTTTGAAAAGATTGAGTACCGTATTATACTAATGACCATCTTCACAGTTTGCACAAAGATCCGAATCATTAATATGGTAATAATGACTAAACCCTGCTTTGCTGCAGTCTTGGCTTAAGCTTCCACAATTCAGACGCTTGGCCATGCATGCAAAGAATGCCCGCGGCTAATCCGAGCGCCCGTTAGCACCCAGACCACCAGACCTCGCTGACAGTGCCATCAATTACAATTACAAACCCTCCACGCGGTGCTGGGACCCACCGCTGCATCGGAGGCCGGCCCGGCAGCAATAGACACTTGCAAACCGTTGCGCGTGTGCATGGCCCACGCCGCCGTCGATTGCAATCGCGTGCAACTACCGTCGGCGGACGTGGGAAACCGGCTTCGAGAGGCTGCCGCGCGTCTGCGGTTCTCTCTAAAGGGCATCGCGTGGTTTTTATCGGTCGCAGAAGCGTGAGCTTTGTAGACGTGCCGCCAGCCCGTCCCATGTGCGCTGACACTCAATCACTTCATCCCCCTGGGTCTGAGCATCAGGGTCACATACTTGTGTTTTCTCAAGGCGGCTGACTTCTGAACTAGGTCAGAGGATGGTATTTACAAGGTCAATTACAAAAACAAACCTTTTACACACACCCTTCACCCTGTAACTCCTCAGAAGCTACTTTGTATTACAGTCTTATGGAGGAGAGGTGATACTTTATGAGCAGCCCGATGACACAGAACAAAACTCGGTTGAACGGACCGAGCCGGACGGTTGGCTGCGACTGCGTTCTAAACACGGACGGACCGGTGTTAGCTGTTGCCATTTAAAACTCGGGCCCCCAGTTCCTGGCTCGATGGCCTTATTTAGTAACCCTCAGAGCCCCGGTGATTTATATATTTAGACGAATTATTGTGCTGTAGACACCACTAATCAAGCCGAAATGAAATCTCAAACCGGGACCGTTTCCCCCGAGTAAATCACCGTGCTTTGCAGCGGTAGGGATATTGTTAGTCCGCTGATCATCCTGCGGCGTACCTTCCAGCAGCATGCACACGTGTAATAGTAATGACATAACTCAGTTGGTTACTATTAATAATGTCGACGTAACTTTCTCCGTATTAAACACGGCGCATATATGAGCGGCGGTGACGCGGCCTAGCGGCGGCACGTTGCGGAGGTTCACGTTTCGAATTTGGCATCCGCCCTGCTTATTGCTGCACGTGTTTTGTAAAAAAAACTTTCTACGTATAAAAATCATCCACGCCACCTGCTTCACAATGGATGTCAGAGAATCGCGTGGCGTCATTCGCAAGAGAAGGCCATCGCGTATCGGCGTCAGGGTCCACAATTTGGCAAATGAGAAAATTATTCAATTGGGCACATACACACTGGAGCAACCGTTGTCCTCTATTGGAAGGCTTAACAATGCCGCCAAGTCACTCTTGCGAATGAGACTCATCCTGGTCTTTTTTAGTTCTCACCTTAAACAAAATTGAAGGCAGAAAAAACCCCACCTAGTGTCAAATATTTCTTGATAAGTCACCTTATTTATGTGATATACATTTATTTATTTGGAAAATTGTTCCATTCTATGGAATTACAATGGTATGCCCAGAGATAACCACTGCATATCGGGGAGAAACACACAACCTCCACAAGCATAATTGAAAACACCGACTTGCTGCATTACCTCTGCCAGGCACCAGTTTTCCCAGACAGTAGATATCGCAAGATTGTGATGTATGCATCTTTGCATTGTCCACGAACCCTTTCCCCAAGTCTCTGAATTACAGGTGCATACATACACACACGCGCTATACAAACACGCACATCTATTTATGTCAATTCACTGCTGGATGAGGGCCTCCACACTCCGTACAGGCCCTCATGACCATACCTGACCACACCGGTCAGTGCGTGTTGGTGAAGGCGGGGAGCATAGATTTGGGAACATAGAAGTACAGTACAATGATGAATTTTATTGCACTGCCCTCTGCTGCCCACCACCTAACCCCACAGCTCTGCTGTGCATTGTGGTCACCCATTAAACCACTGTCCAGGCTCAAATACCTGCTGAGCTTTTATGGCATCTGTTGCATTGTAGGTTATTTGGTCATAGGCTCACAGTATACATATATTTCCCTTGATATGGGAGGGACCTTTGCTGCACAAGTACCATTTACACGGCTGACCCTTATTATTGTACACACAATAGAAAGACTGTCAATCAAATGCATTTTAAAAAATCAACACTAAGCAAATTGCTCATTATGGACGTGCATCAAAATGTGATTGCTTTTCTGCTACGGTCTACGGATGTGACATTTAACGACGAATTTTGCAAGTTAATTTCTCTATAGCAGCAGCCTTGCGGCATTTGACGGAACAGCTCTGCAGGAACTAGTGAATAACGGCCCTTTGTTTAACGCATTACTCCGCAAAGCCTTGCGCAAGTGACACGGTCATTATAACAGCACACAGCAGAGTTGATCATGCTTACACGCTTTTCGTTTTGTAAAGCGTATAAAGTGCGAGCGGGCGGGGGGGGGGGCTCCACAAATCATTAACCTGGGATCCCTTTGCAGTTTGCGCTCACAATTACTGGAATAAATACGCGCATTGAAACCTATTTACAAGCAAGCTTTTGTGGTTGTTCTTCCTGCAGCTGTTGTGTAGCCCGCAGCTGTATAACAATAAAGGGCCTCTGTATCGCCGAGCGCCCTGGAGGATAATCGCGCGAATGCTGGCCATTAATGCATTCCCTATAAATGTCCGACAGCTCTTTAGTGCTGACAAAGGTTAAGAAACTAAAATAATGCAACCACGAACGCGGTAAATACGACCGTGAACGCTGCGGTCGTCGAGCTGGCTGCGGGCCACGAGACCCGGCGATGGGCAGCTCAGGCAAGCGGGTCACACAACCACGCCGGTTTTCGCGTCCGCGCTGCAAAGCAAGTGTGCGTAACGCAGATGAGGGATTCCTTGCTCCCGCTCCTTTCAGTTCCCACAGAAGCCCCCCCCCCCACGCCCCCCCCACGCCCCTAGCGTGTGCGGAGTGGAACGTCGGACGTCGCGCCAAAACAACGCGCGGCATGGCCCGAAAAACACATCAGACGGATTCGGATGACATTTCCAAGATGGGACCGCCTTCCAGCGGCGCAACAAGCCTACGGTCAAAAACGAGAGCTTTGATCCCCGGGCTCTCGCGATGCTCACCAAACATCAAGAATAGGGGGGTGAGGCGGCGGGGGGCGGGGGGAGCAAGGAGGGCAGACGGTGGAAGGCAAGGGATCAGACCGTCCGCATGGGGAGGGTGGCGGCACAGGAGCCGTGACGATTGACATACTACAAACGGCGTTGTGTGGTGGCCCACAAAACGCTGACATCACTTGTGCGGTCACCAAAAAAGGCGGTGCGGTCAGTCCAGTAACTGCTTTTAATTTACAGACTCCTGAAACGGCAGCAAAAGCCATCCGTTTCCTGACAGCGCGGCAAAGAAATGCACTGGAAAGCGCACAATGTCTGGAAATCACCCTCCTCCGATCGTCGTCGCTCTCAATACCGGCGCACGCGGCTTCCTCTTCAGAGGCAGATAATACTTCAAAGGGCGCGGGGCAGGCATGCGACCACTCTCCAGCCCATGCAATGGCTAGCGCGAACCTAATGGACGCTGGCATTCCTTATCAGTGGGGCAACAGGTCGTTATGGTGCTGGATGGTTCGGGGGAGGGAGGGGTGAGCAGAGGGAGCGGTAGGGGCGCTGTGAGAGAGGCTGGTATAAGGGAGTGGGGAGAGGCACGAGAGGTGGGAGGGGGTACAGGGTGCAAGAGCGTTCTTTGTTGGTAGAAACGCCGATCAACACAGCCGAGCGCTCACTCACAAGAGAGCGATGCCTGGCACCGGGCATCATTCGGGCACTAGGAAGCCCTGGGGGAGACTCTTTACAAGCACCATCTGCACCTCGGGTTTCCCAACAGTTTTTGCAGAATGAAAAACCTGGCAGCCCAATGCGTATTTGTACGTGAAAATAATTACCCCCCCCACCCCACCCCGCGAGCTACAGGTTTACAGGATAAAATTCTGCCTTGTATCAATGCACAAATGACCACTGCTTGCTCTGCATCACAATATTTTAATGTCAACATGGGAAAGTAAACCAATCTTCATAATGTGTATTGGGTGATATTGGTTGTCAAACTCTCATAGTGCCAGCCATGTACCCTAACGAGAACACTCAGTGCTCTCGGTGCCAGCTCTCGTGGCGTTTGTAACCTCGTCCAATATTGCAGTCAAAATCCGTGAGTGACCGATGCCAGCATAATGGTAACCAGGTGCATGAAATAAATTACGTACATGTGTGTTTTATTACGGTGTAATCTGGGCAACCAGCTAAGCTGGCAACAAATATATATATATATTATTCATGCAACATCAGTCTAACCTTTGATATAATATCGTTTGGCGACGATATTTTTGGAATGAAAAAGCACGCTTTTGCACAATTGTGTTGCGTCGCGTAAAATGCGGCCAAGTGTTTCACATCATCATTATCATCATTATCGTTGCACGCTTGCTATCCATGTCATTAAAAGCATCGGCTTTAATTTGATAAGCTTTTGATCTGGCATGCAATTTGCATGAGATTATTTTCAAATTTCGCAATGAAGACAAACAAAAGTTGGAGCCTTCATTGCTGTCTGAGACTTTTCCTATCGATATCAACTGCTCGCTCACACGAGAACCCTATTGAATCTTCTTTATCAAAAAATAAATGTGCCTGAAAACCAATTTGCCTAAATGCTGTCTCCAATGACATCATCTGCAGTGTTAATGCAGTGTCAAGACAATTTCAAGCTTAGATTTGGCGCATTAAATAATCATTGCACTGAAACGTAATACAGCCTCAACTGTGAGTTTAAACACGCTGACCCATTTTATAAACTGAAGGTGGGACTATTCCCACTTTAATGCCAACGCCATCCTAATCTAAACAGACGAAACCACAGTCTACATTATAAACTACCAGTACACTCACTCTACAGTCTACATTAGTGTTTTTTATTCACTTTTAAAAAAAAATTCTATCTACGTGACTTTACCGAAAGAACCAAAGAATATAAGAGGAAACCACACTTCAAGCTATTAATTTACATTTTAAAGTCGTGCAAATATTTAAGATATTATTTAGCTAAATCAAACATAAATAAACTCACGAATTACAATGCCAGATGAAAGTTTTATATATCATATACACGGAGCGGTTGTTCTTATTTTGAATCAGATAACTCTTGTTTTTTGGCGCAATTCCATCGAAAATTATCCTGATAGGATCGTCCGCGTGTCTCAGCCGGGAAGGGCAGAAAGCGGGTTCTCGCCTCGCTGCAGCTCGCAGCATTAATATTCTCACTGCAAGCCAGGAATTCACCGTCATAAAATCGCTTTCATGTCACAGTGTTTGTCTAATGCTTGGGCCCACTCCAAGAGCCTCTGGCAGACACATGGCACACAACACGCTGAAGCTAACAGCCGCAATCGCCATGATTGGGGCGGCAGGGCGGGGAAGTGGTAACATTCGTCCCTCGGTTCGATTCCCGACTCGGGAACCTTTCTGCGTGAAGTTTGTATATTCTCCCCGTGTTTTGCAGAGCGTGAGTGTGTCGATTATGTATGTTCTCCCCCTATTCTGCATGAGTTTCCTCCAGGATGTCCGGTTTCATCCCAGAGAAAAAAATATCATACAATGTAACTTTCATTGGCCAAAAATGCAAATGAAAATACCTACAAATTACTAAATTTAGATTACACATAGCAACATCATTATGTATTGTGAAAATATTCTTGAGACTTGGTGAGGCTTTCCTGGGTAAACAAGCAGACTCATATCACGTACCTATGCACGAAAAAAAAAATCGGAACATCATTGAGGAAATGCTTTCAGCAATTGGCATTCATATTGTCCCATCTCCGATAAGCACGATTGGCTATGTACGGTGCAAAAAAGGTTCAACATACGTCGTGTACATAAGACAGGGTGAGACAAATGTAGAGCGTCGGTAGAAGAATCGGTTGAGATTCATCTTCTGACCTCTGCTTATGGTTTGTTACAAACTTGCATATACTTTTAGCTGAGTCATCACATTTGGGAAGAGACAATGAAGCGCTATTGAGAACGACAGCAAACATGCACCAATTGAGAATGAAATGTTGTTATTTTGTTTGCTTGTGTGGTAATGGGGCTTTGTATGACGGGGTGTGTAACGATCCATAGGTTAAAATACATTCGTACACTCACAATACAAGCATCAAATCATTATACATGGGAGTCAAATATTATAAATTGTATATGTTTGCTTGTAATTAGTCGCATGACAGTAAAATCAATATTTTAATTCTTACAGCTGGAATTTAGCCAAATGAAGTGGAAAACCAAACTTAGTTTTGATGGGGTTTTTGTGCAGTCGTCGGTGGGAACCGAGCTGAAAACACCAACCCAGTACTAGCAACATATGACGTCCTTCCAACACCAGTTAATCTTCACCAATGGTATGGTGAAGATCCGGACTGTGCCCTCTGTTCCATGCCAGCCAACCTCAGGCACATTCTCACAGGGTGTAAAACAAGCCTCACCCAAGGACGCTACACTTGGCATCACAACCAAGTCCTTAAAAACCTTGCGTCCGCCCTGGAGGACAAGCGAGCTGCCACCAACTCCCTACCACCCCCAGCAGCATCACACCCCTTACGGACGACCTTTGTCCGCGAAGGGGCTAAACCACCGAAGAGCGGCTCTACACCAATAGAGCGAGACCAGCTGCGCTTGGCCCGCGACTGGAAAATGTTAGCTGACATTGGCCGGCAACTTGTGTTTCCTCCGGAGATCGCAACCACCACCCTAAGACCTGACATGGTGCTCTGGTCCCGTTCGCTCAAGAAGGTCTTCATCATTGAGCTCACAGCACCCTGGGAGGACTCAGTAGATGAGGCTTATGAGCGAATACATCTGCGCTATGCCGATCTAGCTGCCGAAGCACGGCATCATGGCTGGAACACAGAAGTCCGACCAGAGGAGGTGGGCTGCAGAGGTTTTGTGGCAACATCTACAACCAGACTGCTTAGAGACCTGGGAATTAAGGGCCAGAGCCAGCGTTCGGCAATCAGAGCTGTATCGGAGGCGGCAGAAGGCAGCAGTCAGTGGAAAGACCCCAGCTGGGCCCCAAAGTGAGAGGGCCAGGAGGTATGCAGTCAACAATGCTTGACTCAGGGAGGAGGACGCCCCTGCCATGCATAGTCCCATGGGATGTTGGCTATCAACAACAAGGCAACTCCTATGACTAATTGGGAATGGGACGCAAGCGTAGGATTGATCACCCTGTCGCTGGCCGCCTTTGGGGAGGGTGTATAGAATGAAAGGCCGAAACACCCTAGGAACCAAAGGTTCACTACTGACGATGCGCTCCCCAAATTTCACCAGGCTCACTGTTCATGAACTCTTGGAAGTGCTTGCACAAAGGATAGTAACATCTCATCCTGTGTTCTTTGGAATCTAATGGCGGCTGCCTGGGTTCGCATCCGTGATCTCAGAGGTACTCAATCTGTGCTCTTCCCTCTCAGCCAACTCGCTCAGAAATGTGCCACTCTACCAGACATGAGGTTGACAAAAACATATTTTGACAACTTCCCCTCATGTTTAAAATTTCTTTAAATTTTAAAGTCCGGTTCAATCTCACTTTAAAGCCTCATTCTGAATGGCATTTTAAAGATTGGTAGTTATGAATTCATGAAGCCATATTGGGAAGGCTTCAAATATTTATAAGCTGTTGGTAATGGGTGTGGAAAAAATTATATGAAAGGATAGAGAATTGGCCTCCATTGCAAATCAAATGTGACGCAGAAAGCACCCGTTTTGGGATTACTGCAAATAACTGCAGCTTGAGCAAACCTTTATTTGAAAAGATTTATATTTTTTTAAAGCCATGTTCTGTAAGATTCTAAACTGAGCGTGAGACTACATATGCCTGAAGACCCGTACGCCGATCGGTGAACTAAATTACACAGTGCAATGTAATAATTGCAACGTATTATGGAGTAAGGTTAGCGTGATTACTGCTAATTAGCAATTCAGCTCACTCTCGAAATGATTGATGCAATCGTTTACACGTTGTGTCATTCCTCATTCACGTTCGAGTCTGGTGCACGATGCAACACTTCCGTAGAACTTTAACAAAAGCTTCAGTGTATCCAAACAAAAAATGTACTTTTTATTGCGTTCTAATCATTCAGTGAGACGTGTAATCTGATATAACCCTGTGACCTCTCAACAATGATCATCTGACCAAAGGAAACACGGAGTGAGATAAACTGCCTGGTGTAGTGGAAGCCTCTGTTGTGAGCACAACCTTCTTGGGAGAGGGGGGTTAATAAAGTCCAATGCGTTTCGAGTAATTGCTGTTTTGGTGCAATCGCAGGATCGTCACCATCAGGTTGTATTATACATGGTTAACACATTCCTGCGGAGGGAGCTGGTAGGAACGTTGGGTTGCTCGGTTAATGGTCAGGGTCAATGGCGGCGTGGTGTATTCCGCAAATATGGCCGACTGTGAGGGTGGGCACAAGCCGGCGTGAGTAGGTTAAACGTTGAGTTTTGTAAGGGCACCACGGGGTGACCAGCCCCTCCCCACCCTCCCCTCTCCACCCAGCCCAACCCCTGCCATTTTTGGATGCACGATGGACGGACGGACACAATAATCCCCTGTGGGCTGGTGGAACCAGGTGGTTCCTACCAGTAACTGTTTTAATTCACCTTGAGCTTTGTATAGAAAATCTAAGGGGTGGCCGACAATTTATTGGCAATGGATCTATATGAATTAATATATTGTGGAAATAAATAAATAAACATTACATATAAGAATGAAATAGCTAATTGTATGCATAATCAATGAAAGTTTGTAAATTACATGTGTAGTGTAATAGCGCCGGCTGGTGGACAGCAGCGGCAACTGTGGTGGACAGGCAGTACACACGCCGGTGAGGGTGTGCATGGTGTGTTGGCAGAGGGAAGGAACTGGGGCAAGGGTCACGGAGGACCCCATCTGGAGGCCCCTGGAACCTGCTAGAGGGGCTCGAGAAGGGAGGCGCAGTCAGGGCGGAGCCAGTCCGTGCTGGTAGCATAAAAGGAGCCGAGAATGGGGGGCTCGAGGCTGCCAGTTCTGGGAATGGACTCGTCTCGTCGTTGCTGTCATCTCGTCGCCGTCATCGCTAAACGTCTCCGCTAGATATTGCGCGACAAAGGATAGTAGTTGGCTATCTCAGTCAGCGCCGTCAGTGTTAGATGGCTAGTGTTGTGTACAGGCTAGGCTGAGCTACTGTGGAGAGTGTGCGGATGACACCGTGAAAGTTGTTAATAAAGAAAGTGCCTCCAAGAAACTCTGTCTCTGAATCGTTGACACTACACATGTGGAGGAGTAGGTTTTGGGGGCACAATTGATGTATTTTGAATATGGTAGTCATATTATTATTATGACAAGGCTTGTTTACTCAGGAAGGCCTCACCGAGTCTCAAGACTCCTGTTCAGGAGGGTCCTGCCAAGTTTTCACAGTCGGGGTTGCTATTGCTGCTGTGCATAATCCCACTCGAGGAATTTGCGGGTAATTTTTCAGCATCGGAATGTTTGTAACACAGTTACATTGTGTGTGTGTCTTTTTGTAGCTGATTTTTTACTGCTTCTGTCGGTCGCTTAAAGACTGGCATTAGTCTCACATTGGCATGTGATTGCTAACAGTCAGATGCTTGTTTCCAGAGACACATGGATGCCAATATATGCAAGTTAGAGAGATCATAAATATTGACCGACAGAAGAGTGGGGCTTGGGCAGGATCTGCCATCGCTAGAAGGGACGATGGCCAGTGAGTAAGACTAACAGGAAAGAAGCACGCCCAAGAGCAGGGGTGCTGCGGTGGCGAGATGTAAACTACATCACTTGCTATGCAGGAGGTCATGGGTTCAATCCTGACCCTGACACCTGCTCTATATTTGGAGTTTGCATGTTCTCCCCGTGGTCACGTTAATTTTTTCTCCAGGTAACTCCTGTTTTCCCCTCTAGATTTAGAAACATGAGTTTTAGAGTATTTGTCTGCAATGAATTTCCACGTGATGATTGCTTTCATTTCTGGCAGGGTCGCTTCTGAAAAAACTGCTATTTAGCTCAGTGGGCCTTACCTAGTAAAATTAAATTCGTTTAATTTAGTTTAAGAACACGCCCACAGCGCAGATGGAGTGATTACATCAACTCATGGTGACGGCTTGGGGAGATACCTTCATTTAGCAGTGGATAGATCATGGCTGCTGTAAAAAAAAAGTTTTATTTTACCAGGTAAGGCCCACTGAGCTATATAGCTCTCTTTTTTCAGAAACGCCCTGGCCACAAATGATCGTTATGGCGGTACCCCGGGGTACCGAATAATACAAAGTGGCCGAGGCAATTAAATATTTAATTTCTGCGACAGGGGTGTCCTTAACTCCGCGACTGGGGTATCAATCAATCCGAAATCAGTGCTACTCCGCGATGTCGAAACGCCAAACATTAGCATAAAAAATACGTTATCGAAAATTTCAACTTTGAATAGTGCATCGTGTAAAGCTTGTCGAGATGAGTCGATTGCCGCATCGCCGACCATCAACAGATTAAAAATGACTGCATCACGGACATTATGCGAGAGCCGGGGCACTATGGTACCATGGTACCCCGGGGTACTGCCATGAGGTTCAAATGATAGCGAAGGGGCTATTCACGTGGACATTTACCAGCCAAATACTCAAAACGCACGTTGATTCTAAACGGAGGAAAAAACTGGAGGACTCGGAGAAAAACCCACCTGACCACAGGGAGAGAATACATGAAAACCAAATATACAGGCATCGAGGTATACCAAGCCAGGCAGTTAACATCTCGTCACCGTGGAGCCTATATATGTTTGTATGTTGAAATTCTTTCACACCGTACATCGTCAACTGCGCTAATCGGAGGTGCACGGTGCTCACCGAATGTGGTGATGATGATGATAATAGTGGTGGGAAGCATAGGTGTGGTGCTACTCACGATGTTCATGAGGGTGAGCAGGTAGTTTTGCACGTGCTCCTTGCCGTGGAAACGCACCACCGAGTCGTCCACGGCCAGCATCACCTCCATGTTGTACTCGTCCTTCTTGGATCCACGTCTGCTACGGCGGCGCTGCTGCTGCTGCTGCACGCGCTCCTTCAGTTGCTCCTCCACGGCGTTCGCCGCCACCGCCAACTCCACCGGCCCAAAGTCTGCAGCGCCAGGAAAAGAGTGGAGAGCGAGAGAAAACGGCCACAGGGCAGGAATTAAGCTAAACTCAATGTTATATTTTACCAGGTAAGGCCCACTGAGCTGTATATATCTTTTTCAGAAGCGACCTGGCCACAAATGATAGCGCAACGTAGTGGCTTATCATGTGTAAATTTATAGCAGCAAACATTACCAAGAAATGCGATGAAAATTCAGGTGGCATATGGCGGGATTTAAGCTAAGTCGACGCTCATGGCTGAAGACGCGACAGAGATGATTTTTCACGGAAATATGGAAGGAAAACGGAGCAGTTGGTGGGACAATGTGAGATGTTATACGGGACTGTCCATGAGAGGTGCTGAAGATCGTAAAAAATGGAAAGCAGCTGTTATGGACATCAATAATTAGTTGAGGATGACGCTATAGGTAGATTGAATACTTGCGAGTCAATGCAACAAGCAAAACTGTTTGTCATTTAAATTAAGTTGCTTACCAATACTACGAACTCACAGCCCTTTGTCAATCCACTGCTGGATGAAGGCCTTCCAATGCTTTGCATTTCTAAATTCTTTCCGACACTGTGGTCACCGTGGGTTGGTAAAAGAGAACCCAGGGCACGTTCAGACACCACTCGCCACTGATGATGGCTGGAGCTGGGAATCGAACGCAGGTAGCCAGGTTCATTGCACAGTGTGCTAACCACTGCACCACAGCTCCACCCCATAAGCTGGTTGAGCTCTTTGGCAAGGGAGATCTCAGTAGAAATATATTTTATAGACTTGCAAAAAATAATTTATCATGAATAAAAGAGGGAATTGGTGTGTAACGTTTCACAAATATTATGAGGATTAGGTTTGAATGAAGAGGTTAAGAATTAAGTCATTGTGCCCACCTGAGGGAGAATGATGGACCACAGGAAGTGTAATTGCTACCAAACAGAGACATGCAAGAGATGTAGAATAGAATATAAAATACTTTATTTATTTACACGCTTGTCTGCGGTTCCTCGTACCTCTTAGTCGTTCTCTCTCCCTCTCTTTGAGGGCGTGCGAATATTGTGTGGTGCATTACAAGTTTAAATAATACATATTTAATTATTATTACTTAAAGTTAATTGCGAAATACCAACGGCGATCAGTATCGTCCTCTTGATCAACCTCCCACACAGTCAGTCACCCATCGTCCACCCGCCTCCGTGCCGAGGCAAGGAGGGCCCAGGCTCATGGTGTCAGGCTCTGGCTCATTAGCAGACAACCACGGATGAAGTGTAACCATTTGACCTGAACCCAGGTTGATCGTGATTTAAGAAGCACCAGCGAGCTAGACAAACATAAATAGAAATGCTTCACATCTCTGGCATATACACGTGTCAAGCCAAAGTCAGAGCGATATCCGGTGGAAGTGAACATTCAGGCAGTAATAATCTCCTGTTTACAGCCCTTAGCTAGTGGTGGTAATTCCATATACCAATGGTGGCGTGAGGGGAGGAGGCAAGTATATCCAGCGAACGTGCGATGATGGGCTGAGTGAACTCCCCAACCAGGATTTGAACTCGCAACCTTCCAATTGCGAACCGCTCGCTCTACTGCTGAGCCACCTGGCCGGTTTGCTTGGCATTCAATCTGCTGCGGTAGCAATAGACGTGGAAAAAAAACAACTTGGACAAAAACTCAACCCAGGCATGCATGATTCGTGCCTTGCCAAGAGATTTTATTTTAATATATTAAATATCTCGAGCGCTTCATCCACAATGTCAGGCCCCGTGTTACGTCAAGAGCGGCGAGGCTGCGATTGCAGCTCGCGCGCCCCAGAGCCGTGTCAGGTGAACAGTGCGTTCCACTCTCTGCCCAACTCACACGTGGTGCAGCGGCTGGAGAGCATTACCCAAGCTTGTAGCACATCAGGTACGAGGGTAAAAAGCGCAAGGTTTAGTAAAAAAATAATACTGACCATTTACTGAATTTTCTTACAATGACTTTTCTATCCAGAGGGCGCGATGCCAAAAAATGTTTTAAACAAATTTTACCGAGAACATAAGCAGGAGTATTTGAGGCCGATGTTGATTAGAATTTTACTTCGTAGCCAAATCCTTGTTTTGTAAAAACAAATCCTAGTTTAAATATTTTAATGCATTCAATGCACAAAATGAGAAATCAGAGTGATCCACCGTTGCTCCTGACGCAGTTGTCTGGCTTGACCACCTGAATGTGAAATTGCAGTTGATGCTCTGCATCTACATCAGCCACACAAAAGAAGAATGTATGTAAAATACTTCATTTATCAATGGAGAGCTACAAAGCTTTGTCAAGCCCAAGATGCTTGTTTTTGTTATTTAACAGCGCTATGACGCAGAAACGCACAGAAAGATGGTGCTGAGTATTGGCAGTTCCTCAGAAAAAAATATGAGGGCAACAATTCTTATCACCAGATTTCTTTTGCAATTTCCTCTCCCGAGTATTGGCAGACGCGGTGATCTTGTGAGTGCCCGAGCAAATCTGCTCTCCCGTGGGAACCCAGAGGGGGTGCAGCCGGGCAACGTGCACGTGTGAACACCCTCGTCTACGAGCGCAGAGTATCTCCAAGCCACTTCAAGGTTGAGCGGCCTTGGCCGTAACCCGCCGACCCTGCCGTTCCCTCGCCCTAAAACCTGACCCCCTTGATTAAATAACTGCTCCGCGCTCGGGCAGACATGCCATTTTTACTGCAGGGAACACTAAATCCAAACTGAATGGACGTTTTGCTGGTTCGCCCATCCATGCGATAAAACCCATTGGCTGGCACAGTGCGCTGAGGTCCATTGTGCCCAGTGTTCTTGTACAATAAGAACTTGAGGTTTTTTGCCCAGTGTGAGAGTCGCTGCCAGCCCCTCAAATTGAAGACACATTATTAGTATACGGTGATTTATAGTAGGCAACACCTCTTATATAATCCCAATGAATGAGTATTCGCTACAGCCGATTTTTCAATACATAATGCACCTGCGATCAGGATTTTACTCTTTTATTATTTTCAAGAAAAAATGGACCGTTGTGCAATTGAAAACCATCATAATGGTTGTGGTGCTGCTAAATCACATATTGAACAATTTATTATGGTATATTTGTACATTTTATGGCTTTGGAATGTTCTTAACCCACAGAATTGCAAAGCATGCCTGTGACATAATTCATGATGATAAACGATTGTGAAAAGTCCCAACTCATCTTGCATAAGATTGTGTCACAATTAGAAAGTTAATAAACAGTATTAAGTGTATTATCTAAACTTAATACCACTGACGGAGCCAGTGGGGGGGGGGGTGGGTTGCACGTTGCCGATCACACAACAAGGTTCGAATTCGAACCTCAATCGATGGCTGTGCCATCGCCGCAGACGCGTCGAATAAAAAGCAGGTAACAAGTCCTTACTCACTAACAACTCTTATCATTTTTCATTGCTGGAGGGGTTGCCCCCCCTACCTGAAAATCCTGGCTCCGCCATTGCTTAATACTGTTTATTAACTCAGATTTGTACGTCATATTCCTGACTGTTGTACCCCTACAATACACTACGAACATTCTAAAAGCAATCTGTAATGAAAACTCTTTCTGCGTGGAGTATAAGCGGTGAACCTCGCTAAATAACCCCCATGACTGACATGATGTGGGAAGCATTCATCCAGCCAAGGGCTGGAAAAGGGTTGTAAACTATTATTGTTATTTTAATCATAGTGCATGAAGAATATAAGGAAGCACCCGTCCCTTTCTGAGCCACCAACCCGGCTTCAACGACGAACATTATACGCCTCGAGTCACTCCGGCCAACCTTTGTTGAGACTTTGAGGCTTACATCCTTAATGACAATAATTGCTTTGAACGTAATGAACAGACTGATGCAACCCGAGCAATTACTCTGCTAATGACACAAATTGCTCGGGCTGCCTCACTGCTTCCAGGAAGAGATCCCATCAGCGGTTTGGGTTTTGCTCGTCAGTGCGCACACCGGGCATGCCGGACGGCATCGCACTGCCAAGGATGCGTCCCTTCTTCCTGCGGGCACGGATGCATCATCAATCACAATCAGTTATCAATAAAAAAAAGCCCAACATCAATGTTAAATCGCCGCACGCGTGCCCCTCCGTCTGGATTCGGCCGTCACATAACGCCTAATCCCATCGGTACTTGTAATGGCAGCATACAACATTAATTATGTTTGTTTTACATATTTCGGAGTAAATTACATCGGCCTCCCACATAATGCAATAATTACAGAAATGTAATTAATGTGCGGTCATAAAAACGCGCGGCAAAAAAAACTGTTTACACAAATGGATGTGACGTAACTCGGGCACACTGCGGCACATTGTTGCTTGCGCGCGGGTGAACGTGCGGGCCCCACGGCGTGTCGGCTTGTCGAGGGACCGCGGGGGGCTGGCGCTTCGCCCGGCCTCTCAGCTGGGACGGGGCGCTGCGAGGTATGCGCACGGCTGGGGTCCCCAGCTGTGCTGGATCCGCGCCAAGGCTCTCTTCAAATCCCTCGCAATGGACCGGCGCAAGTTTCACTTTTTTGATAGTGTAACAAAAACCCGAGGAGACGAGGGGAACCGCTCTAGCATTAGCAGCAACTTCCCTTGAATTTCAAAATCAAACAGCCTCGGGACATCGGTGCAAAACGGGAGCTGTTAGAACGGATATCCCCAATACTAAATAGATTATTAGCGTTGTAATGTAATGCATAATGCCTACTAATGGCTGCAAAACGTGCATTACATTTTTCTAAAAATTGTGAGCATTAGTAGGATTAACATGCCTATATGCAGTGTAATGTGTAGAAGCATAAGTGAAATGCAACTCATGTTTATAGTGCTACACAAGTAACAAGGGTGACCTCTGTGCTCGTATGGAACACACACAGGTATCAGGACTCTCCGACACGAACCACTCTACAACCAAAGGGCTCACAAGAATAGAAACACTGCAACTCTCTCTCCAGGTATGAGGACTCTCCAACACAGACTACTCTGCATCCCAGAGGCCCACAAGAACAGAGAGACTGCCACTCTCTTGTTACATTGGCACACACGTAGCCACACAACCCGGCGAGAGGCACAATATCCATGAGACGAAACTGCAAACTGTTATTGACATCAATATAAACTAATCTTAATATACGATTATCATACTTCACCATGCTGATAAATGTGGGTTCGTGAAGTAGATGGTAATACTTACTGCTTAGTTAGCTCCTATTACGAATACATTTAATAATACTATTATTATCAATTAACACGAATAACATATTTAAGGCATTGTGCTAGTAACACAAAGCTAGAACATGTTCGAGCGTGCACCATGTTATGATAAAAAAAATCAACTCTATTTGTCAATTACTTTCGCTTAACGTACAAACAAATAATGGTAGCATGAGAGAAAATAGAAAAAAATGTATGGAACTATTTTAGGCATTGCTTTAAACGGCAAGACGTGTATGTGCATCCGAGCACTAAATGCATCGTGTTTATTTGGCACATTTTATGCATTCTGAGTAAACATGGTCACATCAGCATCATTCTGCCAGATGGAATATCCACAACTGAGAAGCGAGGACAGAACTTCTGCACATTATTACTATTAGTGTTGCGCTTGTTCGCCCAGAAAAACCTAAAAAAATATTCTTAGCTCTTGTTCAGGAGGGTCCTGCCTCCTGAACAAGAGCTGAGGGTGATGTTGCTGCTGTGTGTAATCCCAATTGAGTCATTTGCAAGGTAATATTTCAGCATTTGGATATTTTGGCCAATTTCCAATCACATTGCACGTTTTGTTTCAGCTTTGAGAGGAAACTGGAGAACACGGAAGAAAACCCACGCAGAACCGGTGGAGGATATGCAGATGCAACACGGAAAGGCACCCGAGTCGGGAATCGAATCCAGTGCCTTCTTGCCACAAGGCACGAGTGTTACCACTGTGCCAGCCAGCCCCCTTCATTTGTAAAGGAAGCGGTGGGTCTAACAGCACCATGTGCTTGGCCCCAGTTTGCTGTTGTGCTCGCAGACCAAGCACAGCGATTGGCAGTGTCCCCTCGGCTGCCCCGCAGACACCGTCTGCATTTAGGCCACGCTCCACGTGCTGAGTGATGCAACCTTTGGCAATGGAACAGACAGACGATACGCCCAGCGGATTAAATGCTAAATACCCTGCAGAAGACTCAGTCACCACACCGCTGCGCGTGTCACGTGAATAGCAATGGCTCGGGCGCGAATATCCACAATGCTGAGGCGAGCTGCAGGATATAGAAACACTCGAAAAAGATAACTTTTTTAAAAGCCCCACCATGAATGCTTGTCATTTTAAGAATCTCCAAACCGCAGGTCACTGCACTGTGAATGCTCGTTCCAGGAATAATAAATCACACGTGTGCGCGCTTGTTTACGTCGCCACGTTGGCTCGATTGCGTATCGTTTTAGCGTGCACCGCAGCAGACCTCGTTTTTTTCAAAACATCAAATTTAGCTTCTTACATCAAAATCCTTACAAACCCCCGCGGAATGCAATCTATCTTGGGAGGATTCAGCATGATAACTGCCGGGCTCATGTTACTTGGCTTCGTGGAACCGCTGGCTAAATCCGTGCCCATGACATCACCGCATTTGGCAAATAATTAGGATGGGGTGGGCAAGAGCGGTCGGTGAGAGGAGGTGTCGGCCGCGCAGATCTGTTACGGCCCCAGTTGCCATGGCGGGTTATTATCCAGCAAGGCTTCCACAGTGACCCACCCATTCCTCATGCACGTGCCCCACTCATGACCATTTCAGCTGCGGTGCTGAGGAGGGCACAGGGGCGACAGCTGAGGGGAGGACAGCGAGGGAAAACTGAAGGAATAAAGTGAGGGAACGCCGAGGGAAAACAAGCCGATGGGCTGATGGGGAGAGAGCTGATGGGAGGGGAAGCTGATCGGCAGTGAAGCTGATAGGGAGAAAGCTTAGGGGGAGAAGCTAAGGGAAAGAAAGCTGAGGGGGAGAAAGCTGAGGGGAAGTGAGGTTGAGGGGAAGTAAATTTGATGGGGAAAAAGCTGAGGGGTAGTAAAGCTGAGGGGTAGTAAAGCTGAGGGGTAGTAAAGCTGAGGGGTAGTAAAGCTGAGGGGGAGAAAGCTAAGGGAAGTAAAGTTGATGGGGAGTAAAGTTAATGGGAAGTAAAGTTGAGGACTGAGAGCTGAGCAGTGGGGGCCCAGCGATGTGAGCTAACAGCGCGTGGTGCAGCTGGAGCACGTTCGCCTGGCTGTTATTTTGCGATGGACAAGTCCCGGTTTGCTCAAAGCAGGTGGCCACGTGCGTCGCACTTTCCTTTACTCTTGACAGCTGCAATTACAAAAATTAATGGCTCCCCCCCCCATAACCCCCATCCCCGTGTAACTTTTTTTACCTGAAATGCAATATTGTTTAGTCAATTATCCCGAGTGCATTGCAAAAAAACACGAGTAAATCCAGCAACGCTGATATTGCTCATAGTGGAAATTCTCACCGAGGAGATACACTGCTCGCAGGGAATCGTAAATAATTACTAAATTATGGTGCTTTTGGGAAGAAAAAAGTTCTGACAAAACTTAACAGGGAGCCTCAAAACAGCGTGCGAGAAATCGTGCGGTATTCAAAACCAATATTGATGAAACAAATGAATGTTAAATGCTCAGGAACGCCATCATATTTGCGTCACAATGGGCACGCGTTGCAATTTGATACTTGCCCTAAACACGAGGAAGGAAATGGGCTTTTTGTCTAATGCCACTGAAACACAAGAGACCTCATGAAGTCGCTGGCAGTGAAACGCAACGTCAGGGTCGTGTAATAACGAGAGAGGAAGGCAATTTTAAAAGGCAAACGGGCCAATGCAATATCCCCCCATCGTGTTGCAGGGTGCATTGGATTTCGTAAATATTGTACATAGTCACTATTCCGTATGTGTGTTGAACTTCTTTCGCACCGTACATAGCCAAAAGTGCTAATCGGAGGTGCGGGAAAGGACCAACGAACTAAATAGAAAAAGCAGTTCTCAAGAAATTCGTTTTCAATCTAGATTTAAAAGTGCTTAGCTCCAATGGCTTCCTAATTCTACCCAGAACACCAACACAACAACTGAGGTTAGGCTGTGCAAACGTACGTGATGGTAAAGCGTGTTTTATGTACAGTATCAATTTGGCAGGATATATTTGCGTGTAAAGGTGCATCACATGAGAGGTGCATGCTCAGCACTTGCAAGAGAATGCGTAATTCTGGTAAACGACACTCACACTCATTTGCAATGTCATAGTGCGAAAAAGCACGTGCTTGGAAAATGGAACTTTATACCCGGACTTGATTTGATCGTAAAATGTAATTTGATAATTATTTAAATTAATGGACGACTTTCAGACAAGAGAAAAAGTATTCGGAAAGGTAAAGGATTAAATGAAAGAGATGCACTGTTAATTTAATTAGGACCTTGCAGTGTGCAGTGTGATGCAAGGGAGCCCTTCCAATTGCATGACCCAGCCAATTAATCAGAGTATAATTAATAAGAGGCCAGCATTTTCAAGAAGGGCTCAAACACTGCTATTGCACTACAATACGACTTTTAAATAAACCTTTGAGTGATTAAAGATCGCTATGTTACGTGCAGCTGTATACATTTTAAATATACAAATTTGCACTTCAGTGACCAAAGGGGACATGGTTCATAGCCGCGTAACCAGTATTGGAGAGACAGTAACAAAGATGTAAAATAAAGGGCCGCTGTGATCGTGCACCAAATAGAAACTCGCGCACAGTCTAGCAAAATTGTATCCGCGTTTTATTTTTGAGTCGGTAAGGACCAAAGTGGTGCATTACCATATTCCGTACAGAGAGAGCAAGCGTGAAATTTAAAACCCTGCGAACCCAACAGTAAGACCAGTAAAATCTCCGTAAGCAGCTTGGGACATCCAGCATCCAGCTTGCGTCTGAGAGCAGGCAACCCCTCACAGCAGATGTCCTGCTCGTGTGAAGTTTCATCTAAGCCAAGACTGAGAAATGTGGGCAGGGTGATTGGAATGGGTGGCCTGTATTCATTTTTTCTGCCTCTTTTACTGGCAACTCATTTGCAAAGGGTCGCGACATTCGTTATTGTAACTGTGGAGGCAACTGTGCAGTTGGTGTGGCTAGCAATCCATTATGGTGAAGCAAAGTTCACAAATATTGTACATATTTCATAACAAAAATAAATTTGTCTTATAGTTACATCCACTACTTCATGCCTTGTAGGCAAATTAAGGTTTGTTTGCTTGTAAAACGTGTGGCCCGTTGAGCTTGAATAAAGAGGTGCTCTGTGTAGGCTCTGTGTGGTCATATAAAAAAAAAACACCAAACCACACACACGCACGTACACACACACACACGCAAGCAAACGCGTACTAACGCGCACATTGCGTTTTCCTAAAAAAAACAATCCATCGCCACTTGCACCTGAACAGGTGCTTTATTAAAAAGTGCTGGCATTACTGCAGTTGGAGTGATTTTAGAATGACGTAGGTTTTTCACTTCCATAGGTGGAACATTAATCTTCCCGTTTCTATTTGCTTAGCACCCTGACCTTTTGGCAGCAACCTCGCTGCCCTTCATCAAGCAGTTTATAAAAATATGTGACCTCAATCAAAACAATTTGGATTCAGTGTGCAGCCCTTGAATAATATGGTGACACAGGTGGTCACCCTTTTTCAAATATATAATGGGACGGGTTATAGCATTTTCAGGAATTTTTAAAGGTTTATTGCAGGATTAGGCATTGGTGTCTGTGACATGTAAGTTTGGACGTGATGCGCCAGTGGTTTATGTATCGCCTCCTTATCTTGGGCCACACTTCCTCCCTAGCTCTGCTCCGCCCAGGATAAATTCGAATGTTCTCGAGTGGTGGTAGTGACCAATCTGTTGGCGGCTCGACTGGAAAAGAAGGCTCACACTCTGACAAGCAGCAGGATAAAGTAGAATAGTTCATGCACACTCTGCATTACATAAACAAGACATGCACACGCTTGCACACGATCCGTGTTCTCTGTGAACGAGACTAGGCGGAGGTGAAACGTAATGCGTTTGTGAGCTTTGTGAATGGAGGAGCTGCATGGCATACATTATAAATAAGTGTATTTCAGCTCAATGAATTCACTATGTGTAGATACATATATTCTAGATTTGAAGTTTTCGTGACTGCAAGCATCCATACTCTTTGGTTCTTTCGGTAAAGTCACGTAGGTAAAAAAAATATATATATTTTTTTCTATTTTTTTTTACTTACCTGACTTTACCGAAAGAAACAAAGAGTATAGATACATATATGTTTTTAAGAAATATCCCTTGCCTACTCTGCACTTTCTTACATAATCTCACTGGAACCCCAGCTGCACTATATTTGCCACATTTTAAGGGTCCGCTGTGATAGTACATAAATAATTTAATAAACATATCTCTCTTTTAACACTGCACATGCAGTAAAACACATACTCTGTGTAACACCGCCTATTAAACATCTGCAAATTTCCTACTTTGCAGTGCAATTCTGTATGCTTCGTAATTATACCCTCTCTGTATAAAATACAGGTTTCAGGTTTAACTGCTTTGTCTCAAAACATAAGAATAAATTAATGTTTACTCGTTAATTTCTGCTCCTAGTAAACCCTATACACTATACATCACAAAGCAGGCAAGCATTTCCTGTAAGCAATACATTACCAAAACTTTAGTTACTTTCTGACTGGGTAGTATATCAAGTACACACAACTCGGTGAATTATGGCAGTGCTTTTCACACTACAGGCCCCCTGGCTCCACAAATGTGCGGCTTTGCACGTCAGCTTTAAATAGATTAGTGTGATTCTCATGTTATAATTGGGAATGGTGGTGAAAGCCACCGTGAACAGTTGGAGGAGGTAAGGTCTGTATTCTGGCCCGAATAGAAAGACTTCGGAGTTTTGCGAAGAGTGTCCCGCAGGCCCTGTGACGATCACGTGACCTCACACATCCTGCTTAGAGGCAGCTCGCCTGACTCTCATCGCGAGGCAGATCCAATCTCAGCACGGCCGCTGTGAGCACGAAAGAAGTTTCATTTCCCTGAGCGGTACATGCAAGATCTCTGGCGTCTGGGCTCAGCAAGCCTCAAATTAAAACAAAACGTAAACATGAAACCCAACTCGACACATTTACATATTCTCGCTTCAGCACACTTCGATATGAGACAGAGTATGCTGAATGGATATATGCGGTACGGATCTTCTGTTTTAATAACGTACCATTTCATACAAGGCATTTATGAATAACTACAATTGACTGGTGAGATGGAAGATTGGTTAGTGCACTGCACGATGACCCCACCGACCTGAGTGTGATTCCTGGCAATGGCAAACATCAGTGCTTCACCAACCCGCAATGACCAGTGTGGTGTAGTATGGTCAAACTATCTCCATGACTGACATGGGGAGGTATTAATCCAGCAGTTAATTGATAAAGGGTCTGTAAATCATTTGGTAGTTATAATGTTTGCACCTGTGATTAGCACGGTTGGCTATGTACGGTTGCCTACGTACGGTGCGAAAGAAGTTCAACATACATCCAACAACATATATGGTTGACTTGACAGATACACAGATATTCGGTGTAATTCAAAAACATATTTTGTTCCTGAAAGTTTTCAAATCTGTCACGAATATGGGGGCGAGGTATTGATGTATTTGTACAGCGCCGCTTTCACAATTAACGCCGTTGTTGGCGGAGAGTCCGTGAGTCACAGCCTGACGGGGCCTGATTCATTTGTAAGGTCAAGTGTGAAGGACCTCAAATGGAAAAGGGGGTAATAAGCTTTCGAATGGGCATCAAGGGCTGTAAAAGCCAAACACGTGCTCGTGCCCACATCCCTTTGGGCCCATCGAGGGGTATGCAGACGTACGGCAGCCGGCTCGAGAAACCCACATTCTGTTTTCCCAAGTTAACCGCGAGTGAGCTGCAGCGAAAAATAATCCAGCTTCACCACGCGCGGAGAAACGTGCAAGTAATTATATGAAGTGCATGGCAAACATCACAGGGGCCGGGTTTCGCAACAATGCCACTAAAGTCAAAAATTTTAGTTTACTGTTGTGTGCCTCCTATGAAAAGGGCATTCAGGCCCAAACAAAATAACAACTGGGAAACCAAACAAAGGAGCCGTGAGGTTAAGGTTCGTGTAAATTTTAGTGCAGGAATGTAAATTGTGCCGGCTGCACCCGGCGTGGACGGCTGTGAATTCGAGCGCCGGACAGAGCGCCTCAAGTAAACCTTTGTTCTTCCCGCTCCTCCTCTTTGCATCTATAGCTCCTGCGCCACAATGCATTTGGTGTCACTAAGGAATCCGCTTATTGTTTCCAAATTGAGCAATTTAGAGATAATTTAAGCCTCTGTCCAAAAGCGAGACTCAATATTTTTGGTTCGACTCTTTGCCCGATTAATTATCTTGCTTTTGTTACAATCTCCTTTAAATAATTGTATTTAATCCAAGCCAATGCTTGTGCATGATTCAAATTCAGCTCATCCATCGGCGATTGCCAACAAACCAATTAACATAATCTCAAAACGGTCGTAATTTTGGGCTGACATACATAATGAAGTTTCTCCCCCCCCCCCTATTCTTCTTTGAATAATCCGCATAAATTATGCAAAATCAATAAAGGTATTCAATGTGGAGGGAGCATTATTAGGTTGATTATTATTCGGTTGTAATTAAATGACCCGTTAGTAAGAGACGAGTGGCCTTTTATTTTAAAAGCAGATTCACTCCGTAGGCGGTGCCAGAATATGACATCATGGCATTGTGCAGAGCAGCCGGGCTGACGTCAGTACATGCCCCATAGCCCATTAGTCCGCTCGGAGCTGACAGGGGCCCATTCACGGCGGAACAGTGGCCCGCAGTGATCTCATTTGGAGAATCACAATGGGGCCAACCCAGCTAACCTCTCCCTCCACACTTGCTAAGCTCGCCCGGCCCCCTTCCCACCTCAATCAGGTGCCCGTTGCCAGGGAAGGCAGCGTGTCCGTGGAAAAAATGTGTCCCGGTTAGTGACACGCGAGCCCGTTCTCATGCGGGTGACCGACGGACGCACGCACGACATGCCACTCGCACCGACGCGCCCGCCCCGCCACACTCGGCCGCCAGCCCTGGCACTCATTCCTAAAAAGCAAAGCGTGGAAACGTTTTGCTCTCGCTGGTGAACACACACACACGACGCACAAAGTATGAATGAAGGAATGAAAGCGGTACACACGTCAATATATGAAAGCGGGGTAGCTCGTCGGAGAAGTGGCTTCGCAGGCAGAGGAGCGCCTCTGCAAATCCCAATGCGGGTTGCAGGTCTGCCTTGTGAGACACAGAGTGCGCCTCAGTCCGAACTTGCTTAGTTATGAATACAATATGAGGTAAGAACTTTAATAATAATAATAATCATATTACGGTACAGACAGTGTGCTCATGTGAATTGAACACTGAGGCCAGGTGAACACAACAGTTAAACCTGTTCCTCGAAGTGATGTAAAAAAAATGTCAATATTTTTTATTAGCCTGTCATTTTATGCATACGTTCACTGAATAAACAATTTTGTAACTCTCATTCGCAATTATTTATATACATAAAATATTTATATTTTCCCCTTGTGCAGGTTTCCCACGCTTTATGCGATAGGAGTAGATGCGTTCCATAAAAAGGTGCACAAAGCGAAACCGCACAAGGAGACAGCTACCTCCCGAGTAGCGCGTAGAGTACACACAGATCACACAGAGTACACAGAGTACACACACAGTACATAGAGTATACACAGAGTACACGGAGTACACACACAGTACAGAGTACACACACAGTACACACATATCATACACAGTACACAGAGTATACACACAGTACAGAGCACGCAGAGTACACACAAAGTACGCAGATTATACACACAGTACACACAGTACACAGAGTACACACACAGTACACAGAGTATACACACAGTACATAGAGTATACACACAGTACACACAGAGCATACACACAGTTCACACAGAATACACACAGTACACAAAGTACACACACAGCACAGAGTATACACACATAATACACACACAGTACACAAAGTACACACAAAGTACACACACACTACACAACGTACACACACAGTACAGAGTACACACACGGTACACACATAGTACACACACAACGTTGTCCCACGTCCGACCGCATAACCGCATGCAGAGTGAATTCAAACCGCGTATAGCGAATTGTGTAGAAATCGGTTCGCCGCACGTACAGCGGGATATCGACAAAAGCCACGGACGCAGAGAGCGAGGGGAAAGCTGCGGAACTGCAACGGCCGTTAACAGTGGCGAGGAGTCAAGATCACATTCATCACTGCAGGCCATTACGGCATCCGCTTTATTAGTCCTGATATTCTTGCACCCATATAAATAAAAAAGAAGACCCATAAAATATCACACATCGTGGTAATTTTAGGCTCTTGGGAAAGAGAACCTCGTCCAAAACAAGCAACGAGGTCCCAAAGGGTGCAACGTGAAACCCGATTTCTCAGCTGACGCACCGTATTAACACCCCTCATCACAATTTATTTCTGCCTCACCTTTCAGTTGTAACGTGTTGTTAATTTCTCCTCTTGACAGAACGCCGCCGCCGCCACAAAATAAAACATGGCCGATGCACGTGGCATTAATAGAACGATTGGAAACATCGGGCCGTACAGTGCCACGGGGTTTTAAAATGTGCACAACAGGGATGCTTCTTAATAAGCACGAGTAACTCAGAAACAAAACCACGTGCAATAACAACCGAAGTTTTTTTTATATATATATGTATGTGCATATTGTCAAATATTTGGAGTACCAACTTCCCAGCCTGAACAGGGCCGTTACAGCTATTCTTCAGTGGACAAGACAGATTTGTTTTTCTTCCATTGGCAACGGACCTATATTTCAACACTTAGGGTCACTAACGAACTTCAGTTGGTACGCTTCACTCATTCAGATACATTCACAAATAGTGCGCTCCGTATTTATCAAAACTGCTACTTCATTGCGCCGAAGGTGTTTAGCGAACATGTAGTTTACACTTGATATAAAACTGTCAGATTATGCTTTCATTCACGCCTTACAGCAATGCAACACATATGTACCCTGGAAGGATCGCTCAAGAATCGCAGCTTGCTGTTGTATTTTGAAATTCAACATTCTGGGTGCTGACACACAGGGGCTGGCGAATGGAATGGGAAGGAGCGCCAGGTCAACAGTGATCGCTAAATTACCCAACATTGCGGGCTTACGAAAATTACAAGGAGAGTCACGACCACTGTGAATCAAGGGGTGACCACGAGGGCCGCTCTAGGCCATGCCGCCGCGTTCCGGCTTCGGCTCGCATGCCAAGTACAGGGAGGTGAACATTTTGAACGATTTTCGGACAAAAAGAAAAAGCCACAAAGCAACACCGCACTTAGAGAGGAAACAGCCTTTGAAAGCAAAAAAAAACCCAACTAAAACTAGGTTGAGGTAGCCTAATTGTACCCCTTGAGATTTCTTTATTTATTTGCACCAAGAGCTTTTGCTGCTACGGCACATTGGCAAACGCTCGCGATATCACTGTATACACATACACACAAACTATCGATAACTCATCTGCCTTACCAACCATTATTTCATTCTCACAACCCCCCCCTGACCCAGCTCCCTTTTTACTCCTACACGACCATTACCCCTACTTTCTCCAAACTTATAACAAAATTAAGCTAATTTCCCAGCAGGTCACGCAACCCCCCCCCCCCCCCCCGCATACCCTTTCCCTTTATGCTTGCAAATTTGACATTTCCAGCATTTGTGAACAAGTGGCACCCACGCTGAACCAGCTCCGTCTCACAGAAAGGAGCCGGTCTCTCTCTCTGGCTCGCTCTCTCGCCCTCCCGCTCGTCACAAAAGACCCCCCCCTCCGGCTCTGAAAGGCAGCCGCCACCCCTCACGCAGCACGGGACACGCACGCCGCGCGGGACGCGGGGACGCGCGTGCCGTTGCCATGGCACGTTCGGCCACCGTGAGATCCGAGGGCCAGGAGGAGAGAGGAGAGTGGCCGCCTCTGCCCAACGCGTGAACTCACTGACGGAATCCAAATTAGCCACGGAACCCACGTCAGCGTTTCTCCGATGGATAGTGCTGCCCCGGCCACGTGACCTTTGCGCAGTGGCTCATGAGCACAGCTGTAGAGATACTATTGATGTGATCCCTTTATATATGTACCTAGAATTATACAAATGTTGTTCTGTGTCTCCATATATATATTTTAAACAAACTTTTTTAAAGTTCATTGGCTTATTGGTTTCCCAGACCAATATTATCCAGCAGCTTAAGTTTCAGCAACAAAAATACCTCTGGTCCAGATTTGATCTCCTGGAACTCATCAGCAGAGTCAAACTTGTCAAACAAATGCCGTCACGTTGCCAGGTGTCATTGGTAAGAGCACTCCATCTCACTCGATGGGGCCCTGTTCAATGCAAAAAAGGCAATATTTCAAGCCAACGCATGCATCGTTGTAATAATTAATAATGTTAAGCGAATTTAATCCAGAGATCCCAATGCGTTGTTGTGGAGCATTGCCAATGAATCTGTGGTCAGAATGTACTTCACAGTTAAGTTCTTTAATGTTTCCTTGGCTCATGAGGTTCATATCTAAAAGTGAGGGTCTCTTGCTGAGGCGAGTGTGGAGCAGCACGAATCGCCCTGGGGCAGTGGTGGAGACATCACATTCCAGTGGCAGGTGGAAATCTCGCTGTAGAACGACCACTGTTCACTTCACACGACGTAGTACATAGTTTATCAACCCCCACAAAGATAATTGCCTGTTGGCTCCAGATCTGGATTCAATCTTGCAACCTCTGCTTCTTTGTTAGCCAATACATATTAAACAACGGATAAACTATTTCTCATTGCTATGTTGAATGTCACATCTGTCGACCCCTCCTCACTCATGTTGCTGTACGCCCATTCACAACACAACATGCGCTCCGGAAACTAAGGTTTTCTGTTGAAGCTCCCAATCACCCTTCACTCAGTGGGAAGTCGCACATTCTCTGCCATTGCTCTTAGTCTAGAATTCCCTTCCCCCAGCCACCTGTGCTGTCAACTTCCTGACCACGTTCAGGTCCAGGTTCAAGACCTTCCTTTTCTCCTCTGCCTGTGACTGACCGCCTCTATCTCTCTCTCTATCTCAAATAAATACGCCCCCGATTTCTGTTCAGCGTCTTGAGATGCAATCCAATTGAGGTGCTGTGTAAACGCGCATTACGTTGTGAAGTCATCCCTTGTTATTCACGAACTTGCTACCCGCGATTTTGGTCTATTCGTGAATTGTCTCTAGAACTCTACACAACTGCATCGAAAGAGAGAAAGAAAGTGATGAGACAAAGTGATGAGAGAGAATGTGTTGCGACAAAGTGATCAGATAATTTTCAGATATTTAATTGCTTATTTATGTATTTATTGAAGGTAATTCAATTAAAAGATATGTTTTGCGGAGGCCAATAGCACTATCCGTAAAATGTTCTACTCACGAGCATCTCCGGAACGTATCCCTTGCAAACAGCGAGGGCATACTCTCATGATAGAATGTGTGCGCGTGTGACGAGCTCTTACCGCTGTGTGTGCCCGATTCGGGCGTCATCGAGTCGGAGCGCTTGACGGCCGACCTGCGGTAGACAACGTGGCTTCGGCCTTCTTGCGAGTGCTCGTCAGCGTGACCCCCGACCTCCAGAGGCTCGATGAAGTACTCCTCATCGGGGAGGCGGATGAGCCCTGCCTGTAGACGGCAACGAGGTTTCAAGTTTCAAGTTTCATTTATTAGGTTTAGCCCTGTGAGCCATGCGGCTCTTAAGCCGGGTGCAACCGCAACAAACAAAATATGAACACAGCACGAGTTCGAGAATGACTCCGGGAACGTGGCTGGAGGGTGCAGCGAAGCTAGAGCGGCACAGGTGACGCGGACATGGGAGGGAGGCTTTCTGAGCTCCGCAGTGTGCCCTGCATGCATCGTTGCGTCTGCAGGCATTCGACAGCAGTGAATCGGCACGATATGGGGCAGTGTCCACGATTTCAGGCACTGTCAAGATGTGGGTAATCGCTAGTACAATGCTGAAGTAGCTTTTTTGCTTAGGCATAGTATGTCAACTAATCAGGGCCTTAATTCTGACATGAAAAATTGTCCACCTGTTACCCGATTTGATCTTTGAATTCGTTTGTACAATATTTTTATACACACTTGAGTGGGGGTCATATTAAATTTCATATAAAACCTTTACACCTTGGAAACCTTTTGACGAGAGAGAAATGCTCACGCAATACCGTGGTGTCAGACGTAATCAGACCAGCTGACTTTCTCATCGACTCCATACAATGGCGATGGTTAATTTAGTTTCGTACATCTGTCAACCATCGATTCGTTTCATGAGTAAAGTATAATTTCTGAAACTATTGACAATTACCCTAAAAATGACATGCCACGTGTGTTCTTGGGATGATTAAGAAACGTTGACTTGTGAGGTTGCCTTTCAAAACATTGGTACAAATAAACAAAAAAACACATTTTTCTTTTATTTTACCAGCCGAGGCTAGCTGAGCTATATAGAGCTCTTTTTCAGAAGTGACCTGGCCACAAACGATAGCACAACGAAGTGGCTTATCACGTGGACATTTATGGCAGCCACATACTCTAAACGCATGTTTTGTTTCTAAATGTGGGGGAAAAGAACGGATGACCAGGAGACATACACACAACGACGGGGAGAACATGCTAACTCCAAATATATAGGAGTCAGGGTCGTGATAGAACCCACAACCCTCCTTGACACCAGGCGAGATAGTTAACATCTCACCATTACGGTGCCCTAAATGATGTCAGCAAGCTTCTATTAATGTCAAAGAGGTACACGAGGAGGCGGCGGGGCTTGCCCTCAACCTCACCGGTCCACCCCCTCCGGACATTGAAAGAGCACAATCGTGAGCACATTAGGTCGAGTCCCCCAAGGAGGAGTCAAGTCGATATTCAGATAACAAACAGCCCCTGGTGTTGCGTGTGCCCAAAAGGCCACTGGAGTGGACACCATGTTGTAGATAACACGTGGTATGTACAGAGACTAATGCACCCTGATATATCCTTAAAACACCGATGGGACAAGTGCTGTTAGCGAGCACCTATTAAGGCCGGCTCTGCACGTGGAGGAGGTGGTGTGGCCAGCAGCACGCTCGCCAGTGCAGACGCTCACACACGGCGTCAGGTGCTCAATCAATTCCGTGCCAATTTGAGACCGAGGAAAGGGTCAGATGTCACTTGCCACTGATGTTAGCCGTGACCGGGAATTGAACCTAGCTCGCCAAGTTTGTAGTGCAGTACGCGATGAACTACACAAAGATCTCCCTTATAGCCAGCACCACGCCCGACCACCTTTGTCTCCCCAGTGGCGATGTTTACACGCTGCACCAGGTACATATTTGAGGCTGAGTCAATCTCAAGGAGGCCCAGGACCAGTACTGGTGTTGGTGGCCATGAACGGGAATTCGAACTCGATTCGCCGCGTTCACACCTAACCACTGCGCCACTGCTCCACATCAGCAAACGTACACACATGTGCACGGATGCATGTGTGTGTTTTCAGACATCATCAGAATGTATGTATGTTGAACTTCCTTCGCACCGTATGGAGCCAACCATGCAAATCGGAGGTGTAGGGGAAGGACAAGAAACTAAACACAAAAAGCAGTTCACCGATATCAGCCTTGGCCAGGAGATGAACATGGGTCACTGGGTTCGGAGTGCAGTCGCCAAACTACTGCACCGCCCTTTCTCTCCGCAGACACACGTGAGCACCGACAGCCCTGTTTGGTTTGTAGGCAGCAATCCCCGCTGGGGCTGTACCCTGCCACTAAATTGGAGCTTCTGGGAACATTTTCAAAAACATACAAAACTGTATGCTGTAGTTTCTGCTTAGAAATTGGGCTCCGGCTGATCTCGTGGCAGTAATTTTATTTTAATTCGCACAATTGACCAAAGTAACTAACCTAACGCATGTGCATATTACCGAGCCCCCACCCCCACCAAAAAAAATAACAACCCCAAAACACCCTGCAAGTCTCTGCGGAGTCTTATTCCATTCCTTTTTTTTGTACACCATGAAGAGTTAATCAACATGCTAAAAGCATAATGCTCACATTAGACACGGACATTTTAATGGATCAGGTTATTTTGGAGAGCGGATTCGTTTTGTTGTTAAATATCGAGCAGCTGTGATCACCACGTCCACGATAACTCATGGGCGGAGGGCGCAAGTCGCCACGGAGGCCCCCGCTAAAGTGGCTCTCATTTTCCACTGACCGCCCGTGTACAGTGTCCCGCTTGCGACCCTAAGCCCCCGAAAATTGTCTCCCTCTTGCGGGGCGTCCACTCAGCTGGGTCTCATTAGCCTAGCTCTCGGGCCAGTGCAGGCGCGAGAAGCGAGCATGCCCACTGGCTAGGCTGTGGTGAGAAAGGCTGCCTTGCCGGTCGGAGCGAAAAGAGTTGGATGCTTCACGGCTGCCGGGGTTGGGGGTTACTCGAGTTGACCGTGGTGACATCATCATCATATTCATCGGCCATAATGGTCAGCCCCCTCCGTGCCGCTCATTAGAGCCAGGGCCGTGATCAAAGGCAGCTTGTGTCTCCACAACCCTCGTCACTGGCATGGCTGGGCACACTGGTCTTGGAACATTCTCACAGGACCTAAACAAACTGCCAAAGATTCTTAATTATCTACTTGAGCTGGTAAGCACCGCTGCACAATTGAGCTCGTCACTTGTCAGTGAAGGCAAACTGGTTATATGCTGCGTTAAAATAACAGGTTTTGTCTCCTTACACGAACCACTTTAATTATCTTGCCTTTAATTGCGGTGCCGCTAATTGTACAATTACGAGCAAGGTAGAAACAGAATCTGGAAATAAATACCGTTAGGCAAAGCGAATGTGCCAGGCTTGTTTTAAACAACGAAAACGTTTAACAGAAAACAAAAGCCACATTTTTTCACGCCACCTTGGGAACAAACGAAAAAAACCATAAGTTCGGGACGACCGAGGAAAGAAAAATCCCTCACGCCATGACAGAGGTTATTCGCAGGGCAAGGAAGGGTGAGCGCTGCAATCCACGCTACAAACACGGCACGTGCGAGTGACCCCACGCAACAGAGGGATTCCCCGAATGCCTTGCTCCGCGCTCCTGGGAGCCCGCGATGCCGCCCCTCGTGCGCGTGAGGTGCGCGTGATCTACATCAGGGCGGCGACGGCGGTGGCTCAAGCGCCCGGCGGCTTCTCAGGGTCACTTGGGCGCGAGGGGCGGGTCATCGGCAGCCCAAGCACCCGGCCTTGGCACGCCCATTGTGCGTGTAGGTAATGCCCCCTGTAAGTGTGGGTCACCTCCCTACGAGCGTGGGCTAATGCCCTTCGAGTGCGGGTAATGCCCCTACGAGTGCAGGTAATGCCCCTACAAGTGTAGGTAATGCCCCTACAAGCCACTTCAGCAACTCGACAGATTTTTTTCCTTGCCAAGGTACTCATCATGCAAACAATATCTGTAACACTTGTAGAGCTTGTGGTCTAAATAATAACACGGCCACGTGCTCAGATGCCTTTTCAGCTGGTGGTCTAGGCAAGGTTGATAGCATTGTCGTGTTGTGTTGTGGTCACATGACCACTATGAAAGGCGTGATGGGAATTGTCCCTTCCTGCTGCTTATGAGCAGCAGAACAACAACTGTGATCGTCACTTCTATTTATGCGGTAGTTATTGCAAATGTTCACGAAACGATTCTTTACTGTGCTTGCTGTTGCCATAGCCAGGGATTAATTTCAGCCAGGTATTTTCTGGAAAAAAAGAATATTTCCTACACCCGGCGCACCACGTCTAGGATACGTCTGGCGATTGACTTCAGTGTCGCGCCACTCACTCCAGTCTACTAGCAACTTGGAAAATGTCATGAGGAATTAAGCCTTGGTAATTACGTGACTGAACATGTTTGCGGATTTCCCCCCCTGTAAACAATGTAAGTGTTGTTCAATGGGTACGGGACGTTTCACTCGGGTACATTTTATTGGAAACCACTGTTCCCATTTAGCGTGCGTGTCATCTGTAATTCATAGCGAGTTGTCAAAATCAAGTTACGTGCATAGGTGTTTTTTTTCAGACAGTGCTTTGCTTTATATGACCGATTTTCACTCAAGAAACCGCAAACACCCACACAATGAAGTTGTGAGTGGATTTTGGTTTTTATTTATTTAAAGCACAAGTTAGCATTCGAGAGCGGTGCTGCCGTTGATGATGACGAAGCATCACACACACAGGAGACGGGTGCTGGAATGGTGCCTGCAATGTCTGGACTGCGGTTCCGGATGACTCCACTGCAAGTTGAATGCAGCGAGGTTCTAATTAGGATGTACAAACCCACAAAAGGATTTAACAAATATATATTGAATATAATGTAGGGGAAATATAAGCTAAATAGAATATCACATAAATGCAGTGGCAATGGTTCCGCACCAGCAGGTGCAAGTGATTTAATTGAATAATGGAAGTGATTTATCAGAGCCTCCACCACCAGGCTCGCCAACAAAGTGCACACGGCTACCCAACAGAACCAGTCTGACAGGAGCGCAGTGCTGGTTTGTGGGGTAATGCTGGGTCTTTTAGCACGGGCAGGATTTTGTCGACAAAAGTTTGTTGACACGAGTAACTTCGACTTCACTACCACGCGCGATTGTTCTGTCGACACAAATTGTGGAATTAAAAAAAGTCTCCTACTCCAAGAGGTACCTGGAGGTCACTCTTGGTGTGTGGATGTGGCTTAAGCCGACACAAACGGTGTACGGAAGACCGTTGTCATATTGCATCCATCGACTGATCGCCCAAACGCACCACCTGACATTGGAAAACCAATTTCCTGTTCGATTGAACTGCAACTGTCGAGCAGGCAGGCAGTGTAGCTGCACTGGGGCCTACAGGCCAGAGGGTATGAAGGAGGTGAATTTGGCCAGGAAGTCCCATTTTATTCCTTGCACCAGGGCCAATAGCAGCACACTCTACACCATTGGAGCCACCACTGCAATAAGCGTGGAGCATTGTGGTCAGTGCAGATGTCCCTGCCCGCTCTCTTAACCCTCACCCTCACTCACCAGGCCATCGCAGTTGCTGAGCGCGACCGTGGCGCCGGGGACCCCGTTCACGGTGCCGCGATGCACGCAATCCCGTCCGGCCAGAGCCTCTCTCCGGCTTTCGGCGAAGTCCTCCTGCCACTGCAGGGTGGCGCCCGGAGCCAGCAGCCGCCAGCCCACGGGGCGCACGCTCAGCTGCAACACGCGACCTGACACGGTCACGTTGAAGTAGCGGCGCGCGTCGGGGTCCTCGCGGGGGGCCGGGGCGCTGTCTCCGTCCGCGGGGAGGCTCCGTGCCGCGCGGCGGTGCGCGCTGCCATCGGAGTCAGGGCCCTGCCCGTGCCGGGAGGACACGACCCGGGACACGAACTTTCCACTCGAGTCCGTGGCCACGGGCGTGACCACCTCGTACCTGTGCAGCCTCGCGTCCAAAGCGGCCAGCGGTTCTGTTTGGACAAGTTGGGTTTTGTTTTTTTAAACTTTACGCACTTGCAGCAAGCGAGGGATTTAACAACCATAAATATAACTCGGCATGTGTACTCGTTGGCACTTCAAGATGTACTTACTGCCCGGAAGGCGTGGTATAAATAATACATTCAGGCATTGACCCTATGGTTGATGCAAGTACCACCACAACAAGAAGGCACAAAGTTATATTTCACCCAAAGGTTAATCATTGCTTGTATATGTTAGCCTACACCACGGTTGTCTGACGGGGATGACTCACGTGACGCGTTTTTCGCACGAGGTCACCGAATGCCACCTGTCGAATACAGGTATGCGAATACCCATTGACCAACGGTGAGAACATCACCCCAGCGCGCATCTTAGGTGTACGAGTGACTGCCACACGCTGGCACGACCACGGGACACGTGCATGACGCATGTGTTGTTGTTTTAAGCGATCGCACGCGCGCCAGCCAATGCATACAGGCGTCGCTGGCACTCGACGCGCCCCTTTAATCGCGGCTGGCGAGGCACTGCGCACGCGGTTACACTGCAAGGGGTACCGCGTGGCAAAGCGGCAGGAATCCTAAAAATGTGCTGACGATGCTTAAGCACTCGCGCGTGCGTGTGCGTGTGTGTGGCCGAGCTTACCTGCACTCGTCTCCGCTCTTGCGACCTGGACGACACAAAAAAGAAAACCCCCCACGGTAAATAACAACAACAATAGGTGAATGAGGTCAACAGTTGGCCCACCGTCACCGCGTTAATTCATTGTTTCCTTGCAATTCCGATTGAGTTGTAAAGCGAAACAAAAACGCCGGTGGCTTGCCGGAAGGCGCCGTCTGCGCTCCCTCAGCTGTCCCGCCCGACACGAGCCAAATAAACACGCCGACGACGATTGCGCAGAATTATCATCTCGACTCCTGTGGTGCGTCGACAGCCCCGGCACTGCGCACGTGGTATGATGATGATGATGATGCTGTTGCTCTGCACGTGGTGCATCATGGTTGCGCGGGTGGGGGGGGGGGTTGCCGCTCACCTGCACCGTGCTGCAGAGAAGGGTGCCGCTCAGCAGTGCCGCCCAGAGCGCGCAGGTGGTTCTACTCATCGCTACTCGAGTCGAGTCTTCTGCCTCCACTTTAAGCCAGCGCGATCGGAGTCCGGCACCAGTGAATAAATTAACAATAGCAACAAGCTGCACTTGAAAGGTTACTATCGGCGATGATAATAATGATTCTAAGAAAAAAATAACAAAGGGAGAAAAAACTTCCGGAACTTTGTACGAAACAAAAACACGTTTAGGACCGTTACGCGAATAGCGACACGGTCCGCGTCGAGGGTTAGTCGTTAGGAGTTTGCAAGCAGTTCGTGTTGACTTTCTTGCCGTGCTTTTGTCGGTGGTTAGGGGTCTCGCCGCGGTGAGAGGGCTCTGCGGCGCTACGGGGTCCCTGCTGCTGCTGCTGCTGCGAGCTGCTGCTGCAGGGCTGCACTAAGTGTGAGTGAGTGAACCGGGTGACGGGGAACGCGCGTTTCTGGCCGAGTGCTCGTGGAGGGGACGGGCCAGCGGCAGGGGAAGGGGTGTGTGAAGGCGGAGCAGGCACGCCTCGAGTCCTCCCCACCCCCCCAGTCCACCACCACCACCCTCATCCCCTCCACCCCCCCCACTTTACTAACTCACCCCACTCACCCATCACCACCCATCATCCATCCGTGCAACCAGAGTGCGCGCATCCACGTCAAAGGTGCGGGCGTGCTGACGTCAGCGCTCGATTGGAACCTCTCTGTTCTCTCTCTGTTCTCTCTCTCGCTGTGTGCGATTCACGAGTCGTGGACTCGATGAGCCGTGAATAATGCCGGGTACTGCTGCCTGAGCGATTCCGTTTTATCGCTCCCACGTGGAACTTGAGAACGCCGAGTCGCCCAATTCACCGATTGCGGACAATAACACCGCCCTCCAACGGAATAAATATATACGCAGATAGAATAGTCGCGATTGGTCCTTCTTTAAAGCCATTCGATGAAGGTCTATTGCCCCAATTATTGTAATACACGCGTGTTTTCCCCTTAAGGGCAGTGATCATGTCGAAAGTGTTGAGTTGTGTGTGTGTGGAAAAAGTGTTGAGTTGTGTGTGAAAAGTAAACCGACAGGGCGGACTGCTTGTGCGGTGGTGCATTATCATCACTGTGAGCGCAGAATCACGGAACGTCTCGTGTCGAGGGCTCCGTTAAACGTGCATCACAAGGTGTGTGTGGGGAGGGAGCGGTGGTGCTGTGGTTAGCGCGCTGCACTGTGATCCCACGACGACGACCACGACCCGAGTTCCAACCGGCCACGGAAACATCGGTGGCGAGTTAAATTACAACCATCCACTTCACCAACACCCTCACTGGACTATATTGGTGAAGTATGGATGATACCCCCCCACCCCTCGCTGCACGGCGTTTGGAGCTCTTCATCCATTGGTGGAATGATAATGGTCGGAATTGATGTATTTACGTCTAATTTACACACTCAACTTTAAGTGTGGGTACTCCTACATCTTTCAAATCGTCCATTCAATGTGGACGAGTAGGCCAAATACCCTTGGGTTATATCAAGCCTCCCTCCCCCTTGTGGGAGGGCCTTCTGGCCACATTGGATTCGGGCAAGCGTTTTTTTTCAGGGCTGCGCCCGTCCCTTCCACCCCGACAATCAGCACCGGCCTCGACTCACGAGCAGAACGCACGGCCACTCGTTGGGAGAGGCGTCAAGAAAGTCGCACGGTGTCCGACAGAGTCCTGGGGGGTTGGGGGGGGGCTTTGGATTGTGGCCTTGTCCCACGTCACGTCCGAGTGCACCAACGCAAATGTTGTCGGGGAACGACCTCCGAGCACAGCAGCATTCGCTGCGCGCACACATTCCACATTATAAATGCAAACTAAGTCACGTGCGCGGGGGTGATTGATCTACATAGCTCCCGTGGCTCTCATACTTTAAATATCAGCCGATGACCTCGCCTATTCGCGGCCGAAAATGATCGTGGCGCTGCCCGGTGAAGGAAGCGAAGCTGCGTTGGGAGGGGGGGTCCCAGAGCTTGCAAGGAACTTAATAGTTTAGAGCAGTGGTTCTTTACCTTTACTGCAGCCTTGCACCCCTTTGGTTCTCAGTCATTCAAAAAAATATCATGTTAATAACTACACAGGGTTTGATTAACCAAAACAGCTGTACTTACGTGCCCGTGCTTAATTCGTGTTTTGATTATTTACCTTCTCAAAACGTCTGGCCATGTCTTGCACACCCAGTACGGGCATCTCGCACACCCAAGGGGGTACACGTGCACCCCAGATTAACAACCACTGGTTTAGATGCAGTGTTCATGTCAATGTCTAATAAGCAGAATTTGTTCAACAGGACTGACTTATGATAGATCCAGAAGGATTTTTCCTGCTAAGCAAACTGGTGGGATGGGCAAAAAAACATATTTGTACTTCGATGTGGACACACAGAACGGAGATTTGCGTTTCCGATGTTAAACTCGGTCACATCCAGTGAGCAAATGGCTGACTTGGTACGCAACCCTCCAACCCAGAGTTTGAGTGCGGCCAGACTGCACGCAAGTGTAGCAATCTATTTGCTACCTCACAGCCTAGTTGCTTATCGCTGCTCAACACCGAGTGGCGAACGGCTCGGCTGCCCCACGGTATCGCGCGTAAACCATTTGCCGCTCGACACCGGGGCCGGCTGGGCCGCATTTATCGAACACCCATGGGCTTGTTTTGAAGGAGGTGCCGCCTCAACCCTTTAAAGCGTCTCACAGAACCAAATAAAACCCACAAGTTCTTTAAAAACAAATAAAAACAAGCACCCCGTACGTGCGTATGCACCAGCGGCTGACAGAGTGGCCTCACGTCTCATATGACAACTCCACTTGGGGTGGAGACCTCGACGAAAACATACATTTTTTTTGCGAAGTGGAGAGAACAAAATTCGCCTATTCATAGGCACGGGAGCGTCGCCACGGAGTATGCACTTTTGTGAATGAAGGCGGGTGGTGGTGGTGGCTGGAGGGCCGTTCTTACGGGGAGAGGAGGGCACTAGGGATGAAAGGAGCAGTGTGTAAGCCCGCTGGGTGCAAGGGCGCAGCTGGGGGGGGAGAGGCAAGCGACCGGGGCCTTGTCACCAACCCACGCATGGGTGAGCACGGAGAGATGTTGCAGTGCTGAGCTCCGTGTGTGGATCCCCGTGTGTTCTCATGTATTCACCACGAGACCGCCAAATCCGTATTGTCAATATGCAGACGTGAATGTTACCTTCGACTGGCATGGCGTGGGGAAGCCTTAATCCAGCGGTAGATTGACAAAGAGCTGTACATTATAATTGTATAATTGATTTGCATTAACAGTCACATCACAATTAGTAGGGCATGCAATGGTGAACAAGATACTTTATGCTTAACATTTTAGCATTGCCATTCTCCCCAGTCCTGGAAATGTAATGAGAATTTCAATATCATGGAATCATTATATTTGCAGCCGGCTAAGCCGCAAAGAGATAAGCATCTCTTTACAAGGAAGACCAGAACCAGTGGTGGCAACCATAGGGCATGTACAAACTAATAAGAGCAACCTCTTGACTTGTCACGTTTGCCAGTGAGACCAAAGTTAATGTACATTTCCTATGACTGTTAATCAGTCACATCAGGAAAAGCAGGATTGTGGTAGTAGGATGCAAGGACCAACCGTGTGGAAGTTAATGCATTATGTAAAAAAAGAATTATATATTTTTGTAAGTACTGTACTGTAGCAGCAGCAAATTATTCAGATTTTGGGAATTTTTTTACAAAAAATGTTGAATGAAACAGGAACCGAAGATTCATCCAGAAGGAACTGAATTAAGATTGAGACAGGAGCATTTTAAATAATACTTCATGTTACAAACAAATGCTTCGTGTCGTGGTGGTGGTGGCCGTCCCGTGCCGTGGTAGAGCGGAGTGGACCGGGCGGGGGGGGAGCAGAGAGGAGTTCAACTCAACCCCGACGTGGGCTGCGTCGCCAAGAAACAGATAGCTACAAATGTAAAAAAAAAGAAACATACAATAGAAAACATATCTTGATTTTGGGAAAACTGTCATCTATATTGGAAATGAGCGTAGTTTTTAACACGGTTTGCTCTTTAGACCGTTTTAAGACCAACTCTGTTTGGTTGTTCTCTCGTGTGCCCTCGTGACAGAACAACAATCGGGCAACCAATGCATGGAAGCGTCCGAGACGGCGTGCAAACAAAGCCGACCGTGCCACTTACGACTGGCGATTTCTTTTGGTCGCGTTAATTTTTGCTGTATTGTTATTTTAGCAATGAAAAAAAACACGTGGCGATGTTGCTTAAAATGTAACGCGTTCACTAGATGATTAATTGGCAGCGTTTGGCGTTTCGGTCTAAGAACACGGTTTGGCTTCCACCTACAAGGCGATTTGTGTGTTTGCGTGTGTCGGGGAGCGGGCCTCACAGCGTGCGTGCCAAGCGTGGGTTCACGTTAACCCCGCATACAGACCCTTCTGCTCAAGCCACGTGTCGAAAGTTTATAAACGTTTTTTTTATGGAGCCATATATTTAATCTGCGATGTTGCAGCAGGGGACAGTTTTAGCGTCGGGTTAACATGTGGTTTCCACTTTATTCTGTTAAATTAACTTTTTTTTTGGTTAAGTTGCAATTGAAAGATCGCCACGAGCCACTCATAAACGGCGTATCGTTTTTTTTTCCTGCGTACCAATTCCATTTGTCAAGGGTCCCTTCTCACGCCGCACCGTCCGGGAGAAGACGCGGAATTGTAATGCACAATCCATAAATAACCCCACGCACGCGGGCCACAAGAGACCGCGGCCAGCTCACGCGACGAATCCCCAACTCCGAAAATAAGCACGCGCGCACGCTCGCACGTGCCGCGACGTTCCCACTTGTTAAACCGACGCGCGCTATTTCCAAGTGCCACTGTCAAGGGGTCTCCATGGAAAGACGAAAATATTTTCGGGACATAGTGCCACTTTCGCCGTGGCTTTTCGCATTACTGTGGGTCAGAGGTCGCACGGATGAAGGCTTTGCATGAGCCAGCCACCCCACCCTGACGCTATTTTAGTTGCAGAATCAAAGAGTGCCCGGTCCTTTGGAGAGAGAGAGAGAAGCCGGCAGAGTGTTGCTCATCCCAAGAGAGGGCTCTCTCTCTCTCTTTTTCTGCAGTGCCACGTCCAAATGAACAACCTGCAATAAACACGGGCAAAGCCAATTAGTTGTAAGCAAGATATATAGCAGTGTGGGGGAAGCCGAGTTAGTAAACGCTTATTAATAATACACATTACTTTAAATAAGGGGAAATAAATGCACGTAAAGATGATCGTGAGAAATACTAAATGACGCTGTTCTGTGATACTCTGCTGGAAGTTGGTGCAGAAGTAATCATTACACGTTCAACACATTCGTCAATAATTTCAAATCTGTAAAATGCCAGGAAACCCCATCACAACAGAGAAACTACTGCAGGCCTTAAAACAAATAAATAGAACACCACAGAGACGTACATTGTGTGTACAGAAGCTGGACAAGGTTGAACGCTTTTGTACATGCAATCCACTGCCCGAAAATAAAAATAAAAGAAACATGCTAGATGACGTTTCGGGCAATGGACCTTCAGTATAAATATTCTGATTCACTGCAGAAATCAGAGCAGGATCACCGTGCGTTGAAGAAGGGACATTGCCCAACATTGTCGCCAGTTTATTTTTTCCCTTTTAGGGCTGTGGAAAATACGCTCCGGCTTTCTCAATTCAACGGGAAGTGCGAGTTACATTTAATTTATTTTACAAACTTATGGAAAAAGTCAATTATCACTCACTCCAAACCAAAAAACAGCAAACTGGGTTACGATAACAACTATAAAAACCCAAACACACCCAAAGCCTACTGCGGATATTAAAAATAGTCGCCGCAGCTTTTTTTGTTTGTTCGAGAAACGGTTTGGTCGCAGTGGAAGGAGACCGCCTGGATGCACCCCCCCCCCCTCCCGGGTGAGACCGGAGCGCGGAGTTTGCGTCACGTCCGAGTCTCCCCAGGGGTGATGACCGACGTCACGTCGCGGGCTGCGACTCCCTCGCCCTCTCTCCCCCTGTTCGTCCGTCCGCCAGGCCCAGCTGTTGTCCCTTCGCCCCAAAACGCCGCGCTGACGACGATTCGGCGCAGGGGCGGCGCCATAGCACTCGACTGCTCGTCAAAGCAGGAGGACAACCGCCGCTTCACATTTTCCTTTGCCTCACACAGCTAATCCTGGAGACAAGTGTTTCTCACGTTTGTTTACCCCAAGGCTGTTGTAATGACTCCAGCGTTATGAGCAATTGAAGAATGCGTGGCCATTCAGGAAACCGGCTACGATCAGGAAATTGGAAATTTCATCTACGAGGTAGACAAATTTGAAGGTTTCTAGATCTCCAATGTGTGTGATGTATCGCCCTTCACGTGCAGCTGCCGTTGGAAAATCGTGCTGAACAAATGTGCGGTAAAACAGGAGACCACATCGGATAGCTATACGCAGCACAATCATGGAAACCTATGAGGCATATTGTTCATTTATCTCTACGGGGAGTAAACGTACGATATGGATATGGGTATGTTGAACTTCTTTCGCTCCTTACGTAGACAACCGTATTAATCGGAGGTGCGGGGGAGGACAAGAAACTGAACACGATAAGCAGTTCTAAAGAAATGAGTGGCTTCCTAATGTCAGAAGGAAGAGCGTTCCAGACGGCCGCAGAAACGCATCTAAAAAGTTTGCGATGCGGTGACCACCGGTCTTTGTTCGACGGGGAGCCAAAAGTCGGTGCGAGGATGACCGGTCTTTGCGTGATGGTTAACGCTCCTCGACGAGATCGGCAAGGTGTTGTGGTTCATTCGTGGCAAGCACTTTGTGTGTAATGAGTGCGACCTTAACACATTCCTGCGGAGGGAGCTGGTAGGAACGTTGGGTTGCTCGGTCAATGGCCAGGGTCAACGGCGGCGTGGTGTATTCCGCAAATATGCCCGACTGTGAGGGCGGGCACAAGCCGGCGTGAGTAGGTTAAACGTTGAGTTTTATAAGGGCACCACGGGGTGACCAGCCCCCCCCACCCAGCCCCACCCCTCCCACCCCCCCACCCTCCCCACCCAGCCCCTGCACTGGGACATGGTCGGAAACCTTGCAGTACCCGTCATGACACGGTGCCAACTAATTGTGTGCAGGCTGCAGCTTGGTTAATGTTTACGCAGCAATAGTATTGCTCATCTCTATGGGGAGAAATCGCAAAAGCGAATGAGAAAATTAGAAAAATGTCAAGGTAGGTGGGTAATTGAACAGCGATCTTGGTTAAGGCTTGCATCGCAACTAAATAGTTAAGGTTAAAATGTAATGCGTACAAATATATACATTTGGTCAGAAATAGTAATTGTGGTCACAGTTTAATATGCTTAAGTGGATGCTGCCATTAACATAAAATACAAAAACAGTTTATTTTCTACTTTAGGGACAGTAAAAGACTTTAAAAAAATGCCTCGTGGGGAAAGAAAATTCAAGTCGACATGCAAATTACAATTCCTGTCTCAACACACGTAAACAACGTGAAACATTTGCAAGTCTCATAAAGAATAGGGAACTGTTTATATACCATTGGTGTTCACAACATTCTAGAAAGATGCAAGTCACAAAAGATGAGCTCAAAAGTTGAGTTAACAGCAGAAAAAAAAAACATCTTTGTCACCCACAAAAATTTGTAAACATTTTACATTTTCACGGTGTGCATTATACTTGTAGGAACAAAAAACGAGGTCATTTTCAGAGCAAAGGGAAAAGGTGGCCAAGTGGAGCCAGAGGTCAGGGCGTACAAAGCAACAGGGCTCGTACAGAAGCAGACGAAATGCCACCCATGACCTATTAAGTCCAACCCTACTTCCAGAATCACATTTTTTTTACAGAATTATACCCAACGATCTGACCATTTTGTGATTTATTTTCAAATGGATGCACTCCGCCTTGCTGGGACTTCCGGGAGACAAACCAAGGCCGCGGTAATTAACCCTCGCCACTCGGGGAATTAGCGAGCGCCTCCGACATCCTCCCAGCCAATCCCAGACTCTACGCTGATCGTTTCGATAAGAAAGAAACCGCACATCAAGGGCTTGGCAAGGGCACCCCAGGATCTCCTCCTCGGCTCCCCAAAGGCTGCACATTTCATTTGTATATTTACATTTTTGCCCAATTATATTAAGCGTGTGCTGTAGGCATCTAAGCACATGGAAATTCGTTTTTTTACTTTTGGAATCGGGGCTTAATTTCAACCGGGGCAGAGCTCCAGAAAATATTTCCAGGGTCTGCGGGGATGGGGGGGCTGTGGGGTGGGGTTGGGGAAAGGGTGGGGTGGAGTGGCTTGAGAGCCTGGAAATATTTGAGAGAATTGAATCCCTGTTTGGAACGCCCCAACAGAACAACCCTTGCATGACGTCGCAGGGAAAATCCTGATTTATCAGGCTTCAGTGTTACATGTGATACAATCACGAGAACTGTGCTCTCTATACCTGGGACATATGATGAATCCTAAACGCTGAGCTGGACCAATGCAAGTGCAAAATACAAACGCTTATGCTTTTCCCATATTTTGCATGCAGTCCACTGGCGATTTCATTTCAGAACATTGAACTTTCTCTAAACTAGTTTTATCTCGAGCGAGTGCACAGGACCTAAACCCAAAATATCAGCAGTCTGTGACACAGGCAGCGTTAGTTTGCGAAGCTACCCATAATGTCACGGGGTTAATTATCCCCATGAATGGCCAACGTTGTGGCATTTTTCCAGGCGAGGTGCAGCGATTCCGTCACAATGTTTGAAGCGGTCATCGAGAGTGATGCGTCATCACATGGCTGTGCTCTGCCAGAGACGACTGCCTGGGACAAGACGCTACACTTAAAGACACATTCCTTCCGAATTTCAACTTGAGGATATTTAATACAACGGCCGCTCTTAATATGCCAACATCTACGATTAGGCGAATACAACAATCTACTTTGCAGGTCTGAGCTGAAAATTCTCACATAACCACACACGACTACTCCATATTTGTTACAAGGCCTATGCTAACATCCTGCATACACTCGCAAAGCGTGCATGCTGCTGTCTGTCCTGTAGCTAATGCAAGGGGTGTTCCCAATAAGCCCACGGAGAAATGAAATCCTGGCTTCAAGAGTGAGAATTAGAAGCCGACTCAAGGTCCCATCATCATATTCCTTGCAGTCCACCAGTCACGCAATCGACATCTCCCTGCTTTTGTGTCACTGCTGCATGGGAGTCCAACAAGACACTTCCCGAAGCAAATGCGTCACGTCCCGCGACCATATCGAGTCTGGTCACACACTAGTGCCACGGTGTGCTTTACCTATACCCCCCCCACTGCTCCTCACTCCTGGGCATGTGCTCAGAGTAAACTAGGTGCGTGTGTTACAAACCAATGATAATATTAGTGTCGTGTGGTAGGACAGCATTTCACGTGGAAGTGTGTGTCGCAGCAAAGGTCTGCCTCGTCCTTAATGGACGGGGAACTTTTGTTTCTGCCACCGAGCGTGCCGACCTTCGAGCGATAGGCTGTCAACACGGTGAACCCAACCCACCCGTTCTCTATGATGGCGCGTGCGTGTCGAAAACAGAGTCTGCAATCTGCTGTGAATAGCACTCACCTCGCTACGTATCATACGACGGGTGATCTCAAAAGCAGGGCAGCGGGATTCGCTTAAATGCTGCACAAATCATCGAGGGATAAACGGTGCGCAGTTACCGGAGACTTTAACAGCACGCAGCCACGCACTTAACAGCACGCAATACATTATGGAGTAACAGCACGGTACGCGGGAGAACGCGAGTGGTGGGGAAAGAAAAAGTGGAGTGAGCGCCCTACATCTTTCCTCTCTCCCAATTTGTGCATTTTTGGAAGATTGTCACTGATTAAGAGAGAAGAACAGCCCCGTGGCAGCGTGGCCCTACAAGATGAAACAATGCGAACCCATTAAACACAGAACCACATTTCACTCAGTGCGACCTCCGTTCACTGTCACTATACACTTCACGTTCACAAAAATAAGTAAAAGTAACTACCCTTGCTTGCGTTGCAAAAAATCTCAAGCCAATGCACACACGTACAGCGGGTTTGTCCATCCACTGCTGGTTGAGGGACTCCCCACGGCCATGCGGGTCGTGGAGGTTATTTGGCCAAACTTCACCACGCTGCCTGGTGTTGGTTGGGGAGGCCGGGGGAGCATAGAAATGCAACAGTGGATTTCACTGCACTGCCCTCTGCTGGCCAAGATGTAGCCCGGAGCCCTGCGAGATGCTGTTCACGCTCGGCGGTTGCCCATCCGTGCGTACGTACGTGCGATTAACTTCTTTTGCACCGCAAGTAGCCAACCACGCTAATCGGCGGTGCAAGCACGATCCAGGCTCGAATTGCTACTTGGCTTCCGAGATCTGTTGGGATGCGGTGCATTCTGGGTGATCCGGTCATCGGTCTTACTCTCCAATCCATAAACGTTGAATTGGCTCTAACGCCACGATTACTACACGTTGTTCCTCGAAGCCAGAAATCCCATTATTGCATGGGGTCGGCTCGTGCTGCCGTTACATAACAAGAAAAAAATACAACGCGGCGTTACCGATCCCCGTGAAGTGGCGCGTACGACAGTGAATGGAGAACGAGGGGGCTGGCGTCCGCACGACCGCCACGCACGCGCGTGCCGAGCGAGCAGGAGGCCAGACGTAGCGGCTCCGCGGGGATTCTGGCGTCACGGTCGGCGGCGCTCGACGACGCCCGGCGCTCGGCACCGTCAGAGCAGCTCCCCGCGGAACGGCAGCGACGAGGGTGGCGGCTGCAGCCAGCGGTGGCGCAGTCGGCACAGGGGCGTCAGCTCGGGGTCCTCAAACTCCGGGAAGCCCAGGCGGTCGAGCACATCGTACACGCCCGCACGGCCCGCCACCTGCGTTACATGGGGGGACGGGGGGGGGGTTCGTCACGTCGTTACCGGGAGCGGTTGCAGAATTAATTAAGGTCACGCACGGATGTAAAACCGACGAGTTGTGGAAAAATAATGCCGGCGTTCGAGATGAGACAACTGAGAAGATGATGGCGAGTTCTGCACGCGTGCGCGCATCACAATCGAATCCGTCCGGGCTGCAATCGCGCCAAGGTGGGACAACACAAACCGATGTTCGCTGCGGTGAAGAGGGAACAGCGATGGGTTCAGACACCATGTCATGAGAAGGGGGACTCTCTCCCTCTCTATCCCACAACATCATCTTACAAGGCACTGTTAGAACAAGGAGAGGAGGATGATGCAAGATCAACTGAATGACAGATGTGATAACACAGACTGATAGGCCGGCACAACAGCTGACAGAGACTCTATCAGCTGTTGGCAAGAGTTGAGAGTTGACAGACGAGACATCAGTGGCGCCCACATGACCGTTGCGGTTAAGGGAGAGATGAGCTCAACAAATTAGGAAAAACTATGCGCTCTGCATTGATTATGAAAGAGTTCCAACATGTGTTTGTCTAGGGAGCGACACATTTATCAGTGTGGTAGCTGATGGGTAGCTGTCAGGGCTAAAAAGATTTTATATTTGCAAATAGTGAATTTTGCTTCGGATTGTGTCTCCAAGTTTTGGGCGATAAGTTTTAAATTAACGTTGGTTGGTTTTCAATAAGATAAGGCCCTAATAGTAACGTAACTTTATGCTTCAGAAGGGCTCATATTGGATCGTGTATACGAGAGTTATCGTGTGTGTCCCCCCCCACCCAGTGATAGACGGCCGACCAGACGGACGCAGCGAGTGCACAAGCACTTTCAACCGTTGTTGGAAAGCGTTTTCGCTCAGTGGAGCTAATTAGGCTCTTGTGGGAGGCAAGCATTGAAATTAATCGCGCAAATTTAGATTTGTAAAATTCCATTTACGGTAATTTAAATAACTCAAATAAATGTTTAAATCCGGAGTGTTAATAGACAAATGTGTTTTATGCAGCCGACACACTAGGCGCACTATTGCATGGGTTCATTCAAAAGGGAAAAAAACACAAAATAAGAAAAAGCCAGGCCTTGCTTCCCTTTAGGAGAAAAAAAGCACGGGAAAAAACCCATGCCAAGTGGTAGAACTGGCATGTTTTTGGAGCCTCCTCTCCCCGCTTTGGCATATCCCACTGGAACATTCCACCCTTCTCAGGCTCCGCCTCCTGGCAATCGGTCGCCACATGTGCCGGAGAGAGGAGCGTTTTGGTGCCTCTTGGCAGACATTCCCCGCCACGACAAAAGAAATTCCACGTTAAAAGGAGCGGCCCCACAAATGCGCCGACGCATTGTCACTGAGCAGTGACCCCAGCGTTTCCCACCAACGGGAGGAGCATTTTGTTACAATAGTGGAGCACATGTCGAGCATCCAAAGCGGCCATGGCAAATGTGTGAATGCTGGTAAATGCTCGGAGACTCACGTTACAGCCAAGCGTGTTTCCTTAACCTTAAAGCACAGCAAAGTAACTCCTTCCAAAATAAGTCAGCTGCTTAAGAGGATTTTCCTTAAAATAAATCAAGTGTTATTGGGCTTTTTTTCACCTAATGTGGCAATGTTGCATAAAGCCCCCTAAGAGCTCGTACCAACGTCAGCAGAGAATCAGTTGAAACCGTGAGCGCCGTTCCATTGATAAGTGAGTCTCAAAATGCTTGGCATAAATAAATCCTACCCATTACATAACGAAAAAAGTAATAATCATAGTTCACACAGAAGGCAACTGGAGCGTTTATAAATAGTTTGAATGCAATTCTGCTACACATTGTAGGATGTCTGTTAAAAATAGTAACAAAGTTAAGATTTTTTTGCGTAACTTTTTTTCTTCCGAAAACAAATTAAGTAATTCATGCACAAATATTTCCTACCACACATGTGTTTGCACAATGTCCCAATCCCCCTTGACAATAATAAATAAAATAACATGCTGTTTGAATGTATCAATGTGCTGTTCTTATTGGTTGACCATCTCATGCGAAACGTCGTTGAGGGACAATATTTACGGTTTCAGTACTTTTAACAATTCCACGTGGCCACCAAGTGTATTTGGTGAAAATTAGAAACTGTAAATTGTTGTCCTATTGATTCTATTCCCTCGCTCTTGCCAAGGCAGCAGAAGCAAGGCATTGCATCACCAGAATATTGACATACGTTTTAATGCATCTGCAGCATAATTTTTTATCACCAAAACTTAACAAACTGCAAAACAAGCCTGACTGAAATAAAAAAAAATTACATATCCAAAACAATTAACATGATCCAAAACGTTTAACATACCACGTAAAATGAACGTATCAATAACAAGAAAAAAGCCAATTTCAATCATGCCCATTGGGGAGGGTAAAATAATGAAACACATTGGGGCTCATTTCATAATATAATTACTTTGCCATCTGGCCATTTCTTAGGAAAGTGTGTGATGTAATACAAGCGAACGTAATGACGAAAACAGCACACGTTCACAGGTGTGGTGCCTCTCATGGATTTGAAGTGAGAATTTGTAGGATTTATAATTGCGTTTGGAGAGAGGGCCAGTCGCCAACCACATGGAAACTAAACGTACAAATTAGCTTCCCAAAGACCAACACAAATGCACGGCCAACCCACTGGAAAAGGGTCAGCACAACACAACCGATGCCTCTAATGTCTGCTCACGCACTACGAATGCTTAGCTCATCCCCTGATCAGTGCGATGCAGATAACCCACATTTGTGATGCACAAGAAAAAAACAAGGGGCACACGAGTGCAGTGGTTACCTCCACCATCCATTGGCTGAAGGGCCTCTCCCAGGACTGGGGCTTCTCCAGGTGTAGGTAGGCGTTGAAGAGGATGAGGAATATGTACCTCTCCAGGTACTGCAGGCTGCGTAGGCGTAACACGTTGTTCTCGTCAGCGCACTTCCCCACCTTCATCTGCACACTCACGTGGAAGGGAAAGCTGAGGCTTCATCATATTTTTTAAACTTTACACACAGTTGATGAGCACAGGCCCAAAGGCCCAACATGTCAAGTGGCCAGCCACAGATCGCACTGGCAAAGTTCCTTTAGATTATTAATTGGTACATTTATTGCACTGAGTGAGGATATGAGAACTTGGGGACAGAGATGATGGGAAGGCATTACAAAGTCGAGTAGTGCAGAGAAAGAAGCAGAGAGTGAAGCGTGTATAAGATCAGCAGCGTGGTGGTTAAACGCAGAATTTCTATGAGACTAAAGAGTAAACCTGATAGACGGAATCATCAATATAGGGTGGAGAATTCAATGAACGAAGTTCATGGGAATAGTACCCATGTTAATAATGGTATTAGGGTGATGAGGAGGCAATTAGCTGCTGTCGAGTGACTGGAGGAATAAAATATGGAATAAATAAATCGATTATACTGTGAGTGGACTAAAGCTATTTTAGTTCTACTGATCATTACAACTACAGTGCTACCACTGCTCATAACAGTGCAGTGGTACTAATGGTGCCAATCATTGCAAATTAATTATCATAATGGACAATTAACCATTTCCCGTTCTGAGATATCTACAAGCTGCAGGGTGGGTTCCCGTTCACCACTGAATCTCAGAATGTGCAAGTGATTAGTGTTAACTTTCTTTAGAGAGGAGTAGCGCTGCTGTTTCTAAAGACATTCTACTGTACTCTATGATAGCTGGCGCCAAACTGTGTCACACGCCCCCCCGCATGGCCTTTTGCTATCTATTTCGTTCGGAATCGATTCCATTCTGATGACGTACCTCATTGGAATGTACGTCATCGGAATGGGAAAAGGTTAAGTAGGCAGCAGGAGGGTTTATGAGTGAGAATACATACGAGGAACACATGTATTAGAAAACATATGCAAAAGTGACTGACGCCATATTGACTACAAAGAAAAGTAAGCGGGCTTGGGCAGGACACGTAATGAGAAGGGACCGATGACCGGGTGGTTGAGACCAACGATGGGGTGACAGCCAAAGGAGAGAACACGCACAATGCGACCACCACTGCATAGATGGAATGACGAGGTCAGCTCCTGTGCAGGAGATAGTTGGATCGCTGCTTTGCAAGACTGTGAGAGATGGTGATCATCCAGCAGTGGATAAATCATGGCTGATGATGACTGGCTGAGCAGTCCATTGGTCAGAACCAGACTGTATTCAGTTTACGTCTGGATTCCTAACCCTATGCAGTAATGGAACTGTGCATTTCCAAAGTACACGGACAAACAGGCTGGAAAATATGTTGGTATGTTATTCACAGAGTGGACACCGTGTGACGGTGTTACAGCTCAACTTTCAATCGGCTCTCCGATGTGTCATCGGGTTGTGCCGCGTGCTGTTCGGCATGTCCAACACGCCGCTCCACGTGCCAGGAACTTCTTCAGGAATTGATGAAGCTCCCAGATCCTGAATGTTCCTGAAGAAGCTCCCAGCAAATATTTAGCATAACGACGGACATCAATATGAACTACACACAGTTCCAATCCGAAAACACAGCAGAGCTGCACAGCACAATTGCAAAAACCTACGCAGTCAATTTTCAACTCTGCAAATCATGCGCAACTCAGGTATAAACTAGTAGGAAAGTACAGCGGAAGAGTCATTTTACAGATATTCGGGCATTATTATGAGCAAATGAGCCAAACTCGACAAAGTACTCAGCAGAATATCTTCAGTACCGCCGCGGGCTTTGACAACATCTCGCCATAATTCTTGAATTATCTTGGCCCACGTGTGCCCGCTTGTGGTTGGTTCAATACAAGGGTCACCAGGGAAGGGAAGCTGCCAAAGTTCTGGCAAGCGTTGTAAGTCATCGCCCTTCCAAAACACGAGGCTGAAAGCTACTGGCCGACATCCCTGCTCTCCATGCGCTTCAAAGACTTGGAACATCTGATCCTCCAACATATGTCGACACAAGTGGGAAACATCCTGAGTGCGTCCATTGAGAATGGTTTTTCAAAGAAACGTGAAGACAGGGGGCAGTGTTCCTGGACCTGACAGCAGCCGATGACAGTCTGATACAGCAGTCTTCTAGTTAAGATGTCAGGAGGTTGAAAGATGGTACAATTGCTTGGAGGAGGCAAATTAATGGCCTGCCCAAGGGCTCTGTGCTAACGCCAACCAAGTTTAGCCTCTACACCAATGACGTCCCACCCACCCAGTCACGAAAATGCATGTATGCAGATGATATATGCTGTGGAACTCAGGCCTGGATTTATCCAAATCTGAAGAAAACGCTCAACGATGATTTCAACAGGCTGGAGGACGACTGCCAGATGCGGCAACTTCAGTTGAGTGTCACCAAGACGGTGTCGAGCGTGCTCCACCTTCACAACGCCCGTGCTGCCCAAGGACTGAACATTTGCCTCAATGGGCCGAGGCGCAGACATAACCTGCACCCAGTTTATCTCACTCGAAGTGACCAGGGACTGGATGCTGACTTACCACGCTCACCTCAGGAATACGGTCGCGATAGCCAAGACTCAGGTGACTTGCCTGGCAAGTTCACCGGCTCATCATGGGGTGCTGGTGCCCCAACTCTAGGGACATCAGTACTCGCGATCTCGTACTCGCCGGCAGGATACCGCACACCTGCCTGGGGTCAGTTGTCAAACACCGGGCTTGTTGACGACGCGCAGCTACATTTGGCAATGCGCATCATCTCAGGAGCTCTTTGACCAACTCCCTGGTTTGTGTGCCCGTCGCAATCTCCTGACTGTGACCGGCAAGCTACTGGACAAGATACACACCAAGCCAAGTCTGCTGCTGCACGCCAATTTCTTTAGGACACCTTCTGCTCGTCTGTCGTCACGGCACCCATTGTGGACCAATGCGCCACACTAGGACGTGTCAGCAGAGTCATCGTGGCGATGGGAGGGGACGCTCTCAGCGTCAATAAGGAACCGATTCCTTGTGGACGAGCCTACGATCCATCCACTTGGGTGTGATCTTCGGCTTGTGACCGGGCCCTACTCAAACAGGTTCTGAAATGGTCAAGGCCCCGTGTGTGTGCAGTTGGGCCCTTATGCAACAACCCGAACTGTAGCTGTAGTGCAAGTTGGATAAAAACGCGCATTGTTGAAGACTGTCCGCAGACCTAATGAAGCCTCTGCCTGGCTCAGCGCAAAAAACGCACGCACTAAATAAATAATTTAGCGAGAAAAATAGAGAGACCTTGCGTCTCACCGCGTTCTACGGGGCATGCGGCTTAGGCCGTCACGGGGATGCCCATACCTGGCGGTGCGTGCAGATGATGGCTTCGCGCAGGTGGTAGTGCATGGGGGTCATGGTCTCGCTCACAGCGTCCAGCGCCAGGTCCACTTGGCGCTTGCGAGACTGCCCCTGGGGCAGCAGCCGCACCACAGCCTGCACCACCTGTGTATGCACGCGAGTCCATCGCCACACTCCTTGTAATTTAACAACGTCGAAACAACGTGACAAACTTTGACACTTTTCAAAGAGGGAGGGCATCGGGAAATACAACATGATGATAGATGATTATTTTTCATGCGAAAAAGGTGAAGGTGAAGCCCTGCAATTAGCTCACTCACGCCACTGCTGGTGGAATGGCCTCCACTGGAGGGAGATCCTGCAGTGGGTATTTTAGCCTACTCTATTACACTATTTAACTAAACTATTTTTCAACGACACTATGTTTATTTTACCAGGTAAGGCACACTGAGCTGTATAGCTATTATTCAGAAGCGACCTGGCCACATATGATTGCTCAACGAAGTGGCTTATCATCGTGTAGAACTTTATAACAGCCAAATACTCTAAGCGCATTTTTTTTCAATGTGGAAGGAAAAACCGGAGGAACCGGAGAAAAATCCACGTGACCATGGGGAGATCATGCAAACTCCAATATACAGCAGGCGTCAGGGTCAGGATCGAACCCACAACCTCCTGTATACCAGGCAAGGTAGTTGACATTTTGCCACCAAGGCGCCAGACATCCTGGAAGAGGTGGGAGTAACTATACTTGACCCCACCACACTCAACCTGTCGATTGACTAATTGTGCCACACCTATTTACACTCCTGGGTACACAGAGGATGTGGATATTTTCTAGGAACGTGCACCATCGTTTCAACAGCTGCACTGGGATAATGTGTGGAACCGGTGACAATTAATTAATACATGAAACAAAAATAAAACAAACATGTATCTAAAAAATACAAATCGGAAAAAGTGCATCTAGGGCAGAAGACAGCTGATTTTAAGAGTGAAATGTCGGTTCAAGGCGATGGCAATCGACCTCGAGCTATTGCTATATTACATGTGAGCACTTGGGACTGTGATTGAAATAGCGATAATGGACGAGGAGACTAATTTAAATTGGGGAAAATGTCACTATGCAAGTGAACCAGTGTGCTTGCGAGGTATAATTATGGGAACCATTTAGAGCTTCGAATGTATTCACAATACTTTCCTTCACCATTGAAGATGCCGTTCATATGCAGCAGCAAGAACGCGCAAGTGCATGCATGTTAACGTGTACGTATGTGCGCACGTAGCGAGGCGATGGTGGAGTGAGAGACCGTGTCATTTCCAGTGCCTATCTTCAACCCAGCGAACAGCGTCTGTTGTTGACTTTTTTTCGCGATTCGTTGAAATGCAACGACAAACACACCGGCTGGCGGAGTGCACGAACACGACGAGCGTCATCACCGCTCGCATCTCACCTCGAATTCTCCCTTAGTGTACTTGGCGTTGGGCACGCTGACCATCTCGTCCTCGTTCTCCGCGGGAAAGCCCTGTGCAAACGAAAACCTTCAGCAGTGCCGGAATGAATCAGAACGCTCCAGCAGCAGCCTTCGACCAGTGAACAAATAATCACAAACGAGTTGGCGGCATGATTAATAGATGTTTTTTGTTATCGAATGCGTTTCCTTCTAATAAGCGTTCGGGTTTTTTAATTCGTAAAAGTTCGAGAGAGGGAATAAAAAAAAAAGACCGAGGCATTAGCATTTGGGCTGCAGGGTATTTTCCACATTGACATTTAAAATATTTAAATAAATAACTATGCTCAAAATGAAAAACACATGAACAACAATATTCCCTCGTTATTCACGGAACTTGCTATCCGCGATTTTGGCTATCCGCGAATCGCATCTGGAGGGAAATAGAGTGCTGAGACAAACTGATTGGAGATAAAGTGATGAAATAAAGAAATGTGTTATTATGATGATGTCCATGTATTTAATAGCTTGTTTATGTATTTGTTTAAGGTATTTCATTAAAAAGGCCAATATCACTATCCGCAAAATCTGCTATTCAAGGGCATCTCTGGAACGTGTCCCTCGTGAATAACAAGGGAATAGTGTATTACACAAAACTGCATCTAATGCAGAAACATAGTTGCATTGTTGTACATCATTCCTTCATGTTCATTTACCAAGACAGTAAGACAAAGAACTGTGATTTTGACAATATATGAAGCAGACAATATTGGAAGGAACACACACACATAACCGAATAAAATAAAAACCACCAAATATTTAACGCACGAAAGCGGAAAAATCTGTAATTACCACAGAGAATGGAAAATTACCGCAATGACAGAAGGGGCGAAATAGACATTCTTCCCCGACTGGCATGAGCATCTGGGTAGACGTGAAATTTTAAATGCTACTAAACTGAAAAAAGAAATGATGAGGCAGCTGCTTAGTGTGTCGCGTAGAGGGTGCGCGGCTGGATTTGTGTGCGTTTAGGGGCTCCTGGCTCGGCACACTCACAGAAACTCTACTCTAAAGGAGCAGCACCCAGCTGATGGATAAACAAGTCGCTGAGCCGCACACCTTTTCGCAACTCCAATTAGCACGGTTGGCTACGTATAGTGCAAAAGAAGTTCAACATACATACCTTCCGGTTGTGAACTCACAGTACAGCACCACTGCCTCTTTGCTACACACACAATGCAGCACGGCAGCTTAAGAGCCCTTGCCAATCCACTGCTGACTGGGGGCATCCCCCACGCTGTGTGGGTAATGGGGGTTATTGGCCTATACTTCACCACGTTGGTCAGTGTGCGTTGGTGAAGGCAGGAGTGGAGATGCGGGGACCGTAGAAGTACACTACAGTGCATTTTACTTGCGCTGCCCTCTGCTGCCCACAATGTGGCGCCCGCAGCCAGTAACACCTCACGCGAGGGCAGTTTCCCATCCAAACACTTTGCACGCTCAAAACTCCGCTTCGGAGGTTTGATGTGGACTGGGCGCATTTCGGGTGCACGTTCCGAAGGCGAGCGGCAACAGATCCGATGACGTCGCGTGAAACGGAGCGGGGCCGTCAGGGCGGGACGTGGGCTACGCACGTTGATGTGCCACAGCAGGAGGAGGGCCACCACCATGGCCGTGGTCGTCCGGCCTTTCCCATCGTGGCAGCTGAACACGATCGCCGGGCTCGAGCTCTCCGCCAGGCACCCGCGCACCGCACTCATCAGCCGATCCAGGTCCTGGTCACACACATGCACGCACGCATGGGAAAAGGTTCCATAAAAACCGCTCACTGCACACAATTCCCGCTTCCCCAAGATGTGGTATGAAGGGGAATTTTGGCCGGCATAGCGAGCGTTTCTAACCAAGCCGGACAGAAAAACTTCGCTGCCACCGCCACCGCGCTTGCGTTGCTAAGCACGCACTGATTGTGCTCGAGTGCTAGGCCAGCACAACCCACTCCCTTCTCTCTTCCCCACAAACCGAGGACTGCGGGAGCAGAACAAACTACGGGGCGTGTGGTCAACTGCCGCTTCTCCCTGCGACGTGCCGCACGAACGGAGAAGAATTTCAACCCACGCGCAGCGGTTGGCTTCACTGCGCCGAGTCCCGTTTGCGTAAGCGCGGGTACGCGAGCGCGCCCGGACGGGCCTCGGCGACCCTGACCTGCTCGGTGAGGCAGGCGGAGCTGGCCAGCGGCACGCGGGCGTAGCGCAGCAGCGGGAAGAGCGCCGCCTGCTGGCGTGCCACCTCTGCCTGCCCCAGACAAGTCTTCACTGGCTTCAGCTGCCTCTCCCCGTCCTGCCGCAGCTCCAGCCACTTCTGACAGCCGAGCAGCTCGGTGCTCATCGCAGCCTCCAGCATCTGTGCACGCGACAGGTGGGGAAACCCAGCGAGCGACAGTTTGAACACTTATTAAAAGGCACGGGGGTGGGGCCCCCCAAGGCAGGAGATCGGCGGTACAAGGCTGAGTTGAGGTCCTGTTGGAAAACGTCGTGAGCTCTTAAGAGCAGCAGGTGGGCTAATCTGACACTTGCAGCACACAATGGGCCAAAGAAGGGCATCGAGCGTCCATTTACCCGCATCTCGGGCCTGTGTTTGTTTTTTGTTGCCCCCGTGTTCGATGGGCAGAAGAGGACACCATAACTTGTGGGGTTTGGTGCTCATAAACAAGTGCGTGCCGACACGGGTGATTGGGAAAACAGGCTTGCACCCCACGTAATTGCGTGCCGCTCAGTGATTTTGCCTTTGATGAGCTGCACAACGTGCAGCTCTATTGTTCAATAGCAGCCAATCAGAACTATGCCATGACACCACTGACCTCTATTCTGGGTCTGGTTATCTGAGCGTTAGAGGATACTTATGCAGCAATTATGATGCACGTGCGTACACACGTGCATACACAACAGCAACAGCTGTCATTTGTAACCAAGTGGCGGTGACGTCGCCACATCGCTTGTGCCAGATTCGGTGCAATTTGAGACCACGTCAAGTATCGAAGACTCACTGACAGGAGGTCACGGGACAGACCCAAGTGTCAACGGTTGACAGAGATGACTGGCAGATGCACAATCTGTGCCCCCTACTGTGCCGACTTGCTGCAATTTAGCCGCCCGGCGCTCCGCTTGTTGTTGTGAGCATCACACCTCTGCCCTTCGTTGTTGTTGCCTCCAACTGCCCAGAAGCATCCTTCATGAGCCTCCTCCATAGAGGCCGATCTTGACACTGCTGAGTACCCGTCATTGGTAAATCCACTCGGCTCCATATCCTCCTGTACCACATCACTCCATTATTTCTCTTTCCTATGCCATAGCCGTTTAGAGCAACCTATCTCACCAAAGACAATCTGCTTTGGCATGCGGTGGCTGGACATGCAGGCTATATGGCTCAGCCAATGGCAGCTTCACATGTCGAAGCTCACCGATGGGAATGTGTCCAGATCATTAAAGAATCTGAGCTCCTCACACAATCCAGTCTCGTTAAACCCACGATGGATCATAGGCAGGCCAGCCTGCATTTTTCAAAACCGGCACAGAATGTGTCCAGATCATTAAAGAATCTGAGCTCCTCACACAATCCAGTCTCGTTAAACCCACGATGGATCATAGGCAGGCCAGCCTGCATTTTTCAAAACCGGCACAGATGTTCCTTCAGAGGGATCCAGGTTTCGCAAACATAGAGAGGCGAGGATATAAATGTGGCCGAGAAGACCTGGAGCTTTGTATGGAGCGACAGGCCAGATAGCTTCCACACAGCATTACGTAGCTGATAAGGTAATGCTGCATGACTGATTCCGAGCGACACCTCTGCTGCCTAACTGGTACGAGTCATAAGCACAAAAAACAGGCATGGGAACTCCCCCACTCTCTCCACAACTGCCCCGTCACTCTTGGGAGTTGAGGGGATGGAGTGTTTTATGACACAAATACATGTGTATATGTGCATACACGCAAATACCAAGATCCCGCATATAGCCTTAACAGACTGTTGGGGCAAGTGTTGATAGCAAGCACCTATGAAGGCTGGCACGGCACACGAGGGGGCCATCACACACCTGAGTCGAGCTAGGAGAGGCCCAGGACCGGTTCAGATAATTGTCACTGGTGTTGGCCATAAGCGGGAATCGAACTCGTGTCCCCGGGTTCGCAGTGCAATGTGCTAACCACTACACTACCGCATATGCGCACACACACGCCCGTGTTCTCCGTCCGATTCGTGATGCGTCGATGCGGCATTCACCTCCAGCTGCTGAGGCGAGGTGGCGGGAACGCCGATGCGCTGGTCGGGCGTGGCGCTCTCGCGGGGCGTGCACATGGCCCCGTTTACCTCCAGCACCACCTCGTCGCGCAGGCTCACCCACAGCACCAGTCCAAAGTTCCTCTTCGTGTCCATCAGGTGCGACAGCATGTGGGACAGACCCTGGGCGCAGAGAAACGCGATTGCATCGCACCCATCAGCGAAGCTCTTCATCGTAAAAGTCCCAGCTTTTGTCAGTTGCGTAATAATAATACACTACGAAAGACAATGCATTTACATAGTTGTGTTGTGATATATTCTTATTCCCGTGATACGTTCTGATGTTTTGTACCTCAAGATGTAACAACCATACAGCATAGGGTCCATTGAATAAGTCAGCCAAAGAAACACTTCTTAGGCCAAAGCCCTTGTTTATGTCATGTTTTCACCCATTTCCGTTTATTTTTTGATTATCCTAGAAATCCGATCGATTTAATTACTTGGTATATACAAATGCAGAACATACAATATGACAACACAATTGTACACGTGCCTCTGATGTGTGGAAATCTTTCAGATATACTTCATTCATAGCCCGACAACAATCCTGAAATTTAATTCCCAGATGGCTGGGTACAGCTCATCAAAGCAAACCGCAATGCAATCAACACGCCACGTGCAACGAAAACTCAGAGCGGGAGCACGCTATCCCTTGAATACCCAGTGGTCCATGAGACCCCCCCCCGAAGGAGCACCGGGCTTCCTCCCTCTTGCCCTCAGGGGTTTTGTTGTGAGGTTTATTTACGGTGAGCCTCTACCTCCGAGTTGGGCTGCGCCATGCCGAAGATGGGCTGCTTGGGCACTCGGCGGAAATTCGCCACTCGCATGTCGCGCGAGGTGCTCATCACGTCCAGAGAAACGTGCTCGTCCGACACCTGCCGCGCACACAAGGGGCGAACACTTAAGAGGCGCTTGCTCAAGCCGAAGCCTCAAGCGCTGGTACGGCCGCCGTTATGGGTGGCAGAGAACGCGAGAAGAGCAATTTCTGTAACGCGTTTTTTTAAGTAAACATGAGCAAAAACAAAATATTTCAAGTACTTTTTTTATCATTGTTTTTATATCACGTTTGCAGGCCCAAAACTCCCAAATGGCCAGCAATAAACAGCACTATTGAAACCATACCTAAATGGACTTATGGTGATTACAATTCAATATCTGTTGTATGAGTAGTGGTTTTAATCGGGCTCTCGGTTATTATGTCTGCCAACCATCAATAATCATAATAGTGATAATGCTCCCTATTTATCTACGACAGACCCACTAAGTCGCAAGACTCTCAAGACATTGGGATGTTGGGTCAATTCCACTTTTGAGTAAACCGGAGCACCCAAAGAAAAACCTATGTATACGAGGGTAGGGGCGGGGAGATGACACCCAAGTTTCACAAAAAAAAGAGCCAGTGCTGTCCCTGCACAACAATCTGATGTTCCCAAGCAGTGTGAGTGCACACCAGCACGCGGGAGCCCTTGGTGACGAGGTCTGGCGGGGCGCTCAATTCGGACACGTTGGTCTGGGCCAGGAGCCGGTAGAGGCCGGGGTTCTTGCGCATCCACGCGCTGAACGGAACCGAGAACATCGAGGACACCTGCAGATGTAGGCGGCGGGGAGAGGGGGGGACGAAGACACATGACAAGACGATGGTTGTCACCTGGTTAAATGTGTCGCGTGACCAGGTCGTGTGCCGAGTAAGGTCAAGTACAGGATGATGCAATAGTTCATGACCCGCGGCCAGGAAGATTGGCAACGGCTGCTTTGGACAGTGTTGGAGAGAAGACTGGGCACGTGCGAGGGGAAGAGCAAGGCATCGGCCCGACCCGGATGTCAAACATCAAAAGACGGCATGGAAGCCGTCTCAGTTGGACAGCGGAGCGACGGACAGAGTGGAAGTGGAGAGACACTGCGTGGAGATGTCGGTGCAGGGAGTGGTCATGTCCGACAAGGCCAAAATAGGCCAAGGACAAATATAACAAGACCAGAAATGACAATGGTTAAACTCTGACAAGACATTTGATCAGATAAGATAATCATTTATATTAACGAGCTGAGTCTGTATTATTAGATACAGTTCATACACTGGTAACATTGTAGATATATTTGCCGATTACATAACACTCGTGCATTTCGGGTTACATAATGCCGTATATCGTGAAACCTGCAAGCAATGTCATTTTTAGGTGGGCAGCACAACATTTAACAAGAGCCAGACATCCAAACAGTTTAAGTATGCCTATAAATGCCAGCATGAGGCACAATTAACTCATGGTTGGAAGAGGCAGTGAACCGTTCCAAAAGAATGGTAAATATGAGTGCACAAAATTATACATTGCCAGTTACCAGCTGGTTATTTCTGGAAATTCAAACCAATAATAATAATGGAAGATCATCATAAAATTCAGCATGTAATCTTATAATAAAAATTATAAAGGTCAGCACCCTTAATTAAATTTTGCTAATGCCAACATAAAAAAAATTTAAACTGTGATCAAATTACGAATCCTGTGACTGTACATGTTTAGACGGTTTTACTCACGCTTAATCTAAGATAATTATAGTGGGAATAAAAATATACTTTCGTTACGCAGTTGTTATGTATTGCTATTATGTTGTTTACCCAGGAGAGCCTCCCCAAGTCTCAAATCATTTTCAGGAGGGTCCTGCCAAGTTTTGCTGGTGGAAGCGATGTTGCTGCTATGCGTAATCTCAATTTAGAGATGTGCAGGTACATTTCCTAGCACTGCAATGTTTGAACAATGCCAGTGACAGTGTATGTGTAAGGGATCTGCGAGCCACCCTCACGCACTCGTACCACGCAGACATGAAATCTCTGCACTCGGTATAACACGCACCAATCACACGCACGGGAATACACTAGATGGGGGTCAAGGGTTAAAGGGCACTGACGTCACCCGGACCAGGCGTGCGAGACGAGGGTGTGTATTGGGAACGAGGGCAGAGATGGAGGGTTTAAAGGGGGCTGTGAGAGGCGTGTTCGAGGTTGGTTTTGGAATGAGTGTTGCTGTGGATTAAATAATAAAGGAGTGCTTAACTAGTCTCCGACTCCTCTTCATATGTATTGTTTAGCTGTAGGAGAACACTGGAGGATCCCAACGAAACCCATGCAGAACAGGGGGAGAGAAGTATGACATGTAGGCTTTCACGACCAATAGTATCCATGAGCTTTTTTTTTGTGACTGAAACAGGAGGATTTATCCACATCTTTGGCTGTTGCGTGATGAGGCTGGTTGTAATTACCGATGAAACATCGTACTTGGATTGTAAATGTTGTGGGTTTACTCTCCAACACACCGGCTTGCTTAACTAGTAACGAATTGGGATATTTTGTTTTTGCGACAAACCTTACTAATTGGCTGTGTCGGGTGGTGGCGGGTTTAACGACGCATTTATATTCACGCAATCTAACCCAAAAAACCTCTTAAGGTGAGAGAAAATTTAAACTCCCCAGACAAAGGTGCCCAAGTCGGGAATGGAACCCAGGGACTCCTTTCTGTGAGGCACGAGCGTTGCCATTGCGCTGCCATCCTACCACCAAAAACCACAGTCAAATTCTTGGATACAGAAACTGAACATTTCAGCTTTGTTCAGTTATTTCAGATAAAGCAGTGGATAGATCATGGCTGGTAATGATTGCACGGAAGAAAAACTAGGATAAGAATATTCATAAGCTGTGCACACTTTTAGAGTATAAACTTTAATAACATTTAAATTTAGAATGTATACTCTTACCTTATTGAAATGTACCTAAAATAATGATGTATGAATTTCAAATCCATCAGGTCAGTGAGTTTCAAAGCCACATTGAGAGACCATGTGAGGGAAAAAGTAGCTTCATCAAAGTATGACTCTTGTCTGTCTGGATAAACATCAGTTGGTGGAATAAACTTGTCAGCTGTTCGTTTTTATTGCTGTACACAGTTTTCTTAAAATACGGTGCTTAATAAAAACATTTACTAGACAATATAAATATTTACAAGGACCATATTTAGTTTACGTAAATATATTGATGGGTATCAAACTATTTTGAGAATGAGAGCCTAAAAGGGTAGCATTGACTCAAATGGCCAGCTTATTTGAAGTATCATCATTTTAAAAATTACATGTATTTTTTTTATTTTACCAGGTAAGGCCCATTGAGCTATATAGCTATTTTCGAGAAGAGACCTGGCCACAAATGATAGTCCAATATGGAAATGTATAGAGGCCAAATACTCTAAACGCGTGTTTTTAAATGTGAATGGAAAAACAGGAGGACCCAGGGAAAAATCCATGCGACGACACGGAGAGACGATGCAAACTTCAAATATACAGCAGGTGTCAGGATCGGGATCAAACCCACGACCTCCTGTATACTAGGCGAAATAGTTAATATCTCATCACCGTGGTGCCCCAATCGTTACTCATGAACAGAGAAGATTACGAATAGCGTGTGTGTACCATCCTATGTCAATCCACTGCTGGATGAGGGTACCTCTACGCTGAGGGACGCCACCAGAGTGGGAGAACAATGAGATCACCTCTGTGTCCAGGGGCGAGTTGGATTGTCGTATCACGGGATTACGAGGGATCGATCATGGCCTACGATGACGACGATTATACGCCAAAAATAAATAACAAAAAGTCACAACAAGTACTGTACAAAATCCCACTCGCAAAACGATCTTCGCTATTCCACACAAGCCGCGCGCAATGTCACGTGATCGTCTGAGCAGGCGGCCGTGTGGGAACCTGCTGGTGGAGGTAGGCGTTGAAAGCCAGGAGGTAGAAGTAGCACTCCAGGCTCTGCACGGCACGTTTCAGGAAGTACTCTCGGGCACTGCTGCCCTGCAGGGGAGGAACCGGGGGACACGCGTCCCGTCAGCGGGTAAATACGCCCCCCTCGCGGCACAGCTCCCCACTTGCGAGGACAGATTGCGGCGTGTGCCGTTGGCAGGAAACCCGGACGTTTCGCTGCCACGCGACCAGGGAGAATTCTTCAGGAGCCCAAGTGAATTTCGACACACGCAGCGAAACGTCGGGACGTCGACGCCGAACATATCCGCGGCGCAACTCGAAATGCGCACGCACATCGGAGAGAGCCGAGTAGCAGCACCAAACGTGAAAACCTATACGGCAGCACCTCACAGTTCACAACGAGTAACAGGTGACCAGCGAGTCCCGCTGCTCAACAGCGATGCCCACTGTGAACACAGCTGCTGTTTTCAGGAGCCATGGGCTCCCTGGCCGCTGCTTGCTCAGAGATAGCGGCACGCATTTAACCTCGTGTGCATTTCATGCATACAGTTTTTTTGTGTCATGCATCTGGTGAATTAATTAATAATAATAAATGAATATAAACATTTTATGTATCAGTCTATGCAGGTACCGTGCATGCCCCCTATACGTTTCTCAGAAAACGGGCACTGCAAAGTTCTAGATTTGAAGCTTTCGTGACTGCAAGGATTCATATTCTTAGGTTTTTCAGTAAAGTCACGTAGGTAAAAATTAAAATTAATAAAAGTAAAATAAAAAATAAAATAAAAATCACGACGTTTCAGAGGCAACACAAGCTTCCGTCTTCAGGTGGAACCCTCACAGCACGATAGCTATATCAAGTGAGAGCTTGATATCAAGTGAGAGCTTGATAAAGCTACTTGATACAGCTATCGTGCTATCATGCTGTGACGGTTCCACCTGAAGACGGAAGCTTGTGTTGCCTCCGAAACGTCGTGATTTTTATTTATTTTTATTTTACTTTTATTAATTGTAACTTTTCAACCTACGTGACTTTACCGACAAAACCTAAGAATATTGTGCAAAGTGTTTGCGCTGGGCGAGTGAATGAAAATATACTGATTTAATGGGACCGACATCGCTTCAGATTATTTAACCCTCTGGTTAATGTCACGAAGCAGCAACATGTAAACAAGTTATTTTAAACTCCTTTTGAACCTGCATTGCATTTATCGCCATCTGAACAGCATACTTGGAGGAAGCTTCATGATAAACACACAAGCACGCTCGCGCGCGTCAAGGGAAATGTACAGACAGACAGCACGCAGCTGCCGGGAGGAACAAAATTGAGACGCAGGGGTCACCGACCGCCACGTGTCCACAGATTCACACCACAAGCCGTGGTCAGAGTTGAACAAACCCTACTCAATCACCTTTAGTGGCCACACTTAGCGGAAGGCAACACGAGAGCGCATCTCTCCGGACGTTCCGCCACTTTGTGTGAAATGCGGCTGGAGAGCCTCTGAGGCATGTCCAATTAACCCTGAAAGATCAATGCTCGCTTCATGTTCAGAGTCAAGGGCTGACTGCAGGTGTTAGGGCCTGAGCGAGCACGAGACGGGTCTCCTCTCACGTAGGATTGCGCGGTCCCATTAATCGGAAAGGATGGTTGGGGAGGGGGGAGGAGATGACAAGCTGAGCATGGGATGACACTCTTCACATTAATTCCACCCTCATTGCGACGGTCCGCTCTGCTGTCAGCACGTTCAATGGGCGATTCGTGTTTCCATGGATAATTGCTCCGGAGGTATCTCCAGCCGAGTAACGTGGACGTAACGCACCACCACCCCCCCAACTTCCCTGTTTTCCCTCTCCCCTGCAAATCTGCTGCTCCCGATCGTTGCCTCTACGGTGGTAGGAGGAGGAGGGCAGTGAGCCCCCCAAGTGCTTCCAGTCAGTCCCCTACTTGAGGGCATATCGCTCCGGACCGTTACGCGATCGTGACCCGTGTTTTCCCGCTCAGATATCTGCTTTGTGTTTTTAAGTTCTTGAACAATACAAAAATAATTGTAAGTAACGACGCCCCTTTGCACCTGTATCTGGTAGTCCTCACGAACGGCCTCCAGCTTGCCCTTGTACAGCTGGATCGAGTCTTTGATGTTGTGCATCTCGGAGCAACACAGAACCGCTTCATCCACCTTATGGGAAAATGGGACAACGCAAAACACGGAACAAAAACTGTGACATTTAATTTGATTTATTATCCTCATTAGGGGCTCTTCTTCAAAGTACAGCTATTAGCGGCGCCACGAGCACTAAAAACTTCAAAACTTTGGAAAGTTTGAGTGATCAAATAAAAAACGCATCTCATGTGGGCATAAACTGTTTGGCAGCAAGTATTTATCTCAAGAAGACTGTGGTGATTATGAATGAACAATAGAAAACAATTACATAAACAAAACTTTAAAAAATGAATGCAATTTTAACCAAAAAAAATCCTCCTCGCGCTTTGAAGAGTTACTTAACGATGTTTCCCACTGCACACAAATTGACGCAGCAGGTTTTTGAAAACAATTTACACGACTCAACCGATCATTTCTATGCAACGGCAGCAAAACCAAAACATCCCGAGCTGAATTCACAGGTGGTGAAACATGTGCCTTTGACGATTCATAGAAAATTAGAAATACAGTTGCATCGATGTCTGGCCACAGCACCTTAGAGGCGTGAGTGTAATTATCATACCTCTTCTACTATTTTCTGCCCGTTTGGCATCATGTTGATGAAGTTTTGTATTATTTTGAATGTTCCAACACCTCCAACACTCTGCGGCCTCTTCCCTGAGCTGACAGGCAACAGAAAAGCATCAAACAAATGTGTTTATTTTTTAATATTATATGGACACTAAAATATGAATAATAGCAACAATTTCGAAAGCGCCGAACAAGGGGGCGCTGAAATATAAACAGATCACTAATATAATGAGCCAAGAATGTTTGTGTGTAACGCTCGTGACATCACTCCACGTCGACCAGCCCCCCTCATTAATAATCATGAACAGGTGACGTCCTCCACATAGACCCCACTCCCCGTCATTAATAATCATGAACGGGTGACGTCACTCCGCATGAAGAAGGTGGAGCGGAAACAAAAATTTGTTGATGCAAATTAGCTTTAATTTTGACCTTTATTCATGGAAAGTAAAGCTCATTAAGATATCAACGCAGAAACTAATTTAATGAGCCAAACAATGCTGTGTGTGTGTGTGTCCCGTGCATGACGTCACTCCACATGAACCCCCATTATTAATAATGAGCAGGTGACGTCACTCCACATGCCACACCCCTCCCCAAAAACCATGAGGGGGTGACGTCACTCCACATTCCGCACCCCTTCCCAATAACCATTAGCGGGTGACGTCACTCCACATGGGGCAACCCTCCCCCCCTCTCATTAATAATCACGAGCTGAACAATTTTTCTATTGAATATTTCAGATTTACTGCAATATACACCCATCCTTGGACGGGCAACCATGCTAAGGAAAACAATAACGACACATTCTTCAATAACACTTCCGTAAATAGAACTTAATAATATGTATATGCTACACATAATGGCCATTGGCCAAAATGCCACCTATTTTGTCAGCTTTCCTCCTTTGGTGGAGTTATTATTTCTGCTCGTGCACTGCTGCCAATGCAGCATCGCAATATATGCTTTGTTTTACAAAGAAGGGAAGGCCAGATGGCATTCCAGAACCTCAAACGACGTCAAACATATTTGTTTACAGCACTGGAAAAAACCACAGCGGCAAGAAATCGCACGGAACGTGGCCATGTTCGCCGCGTCGGGCCGGAGGTGGCTGTAACGAAATGCCTATATATCACGCATCCGTGTGGCGGCAGCGATGGCGGCAGCAGCAGCGAGGCACTTGCTTCTCGACGGGAGGCTGGTGCCTGCATCGAGCGAGCAGCAGGGAGCCAATTATCATGGCCAGGTTGGTTCGCCCAACCCCAACTTGGCAGTTACACAGCAGCGCTGGGAGCGGCCTGGCGTGGTCCATCAGTGCTGTGCTTTCCTGCACCGCGCAGAGAACACGCATCGCGCGCTCAAGTTGTCGTCAAGCAAAATCACCGCCAACCCGACTCTAATGCGTCGCCCGTCGTTTCCATCCTGCGTGCATTCCTGGCAAACCCCAAACGTTTAATTAGCACTTCGACGGCATGTGGGATTATCGGCCAGCTACATTTTTTTTATATTCTCATTCTCCGCCGCCCCTCATCGTGTGTTGCACGTCGGGTTTCAAAGGACGCGTGGGTGGGGAGAAAAAGAGAATAGAGAGAAAAAAATCGATTTTCAATTAACTGTAAAAGGACACCTGTTGTGGGCACTCTAGCAAATCCTGGCCAGTCCACTCGATGCCACACTCCAGTGTTTTAATTGCATGCCGAAATTATACACACGCTGCACGCACATGATAACACGCTTGGCAATGCACACAGCTAATGGGCTAAAGTCAATTTTAATTGCTCTTCACATTAAAATGGCTTGTCTACATAGCTTCACGTTCCTGTACAATAAACGACACTTTTCTATTACTGTTTGTCATGAACATGATAAATAAACATAATTACCCATTAACATGCTACAATTCACAATATTTCAATTGCATTTCAAAAATACCCAAGATCCCTCAGCTCTACTCTGGTCTGGTGAAAACGCCACTGGTGGTGGGCGGGTTCGTTCTGCCCATCATCCCTCCATGTTTGATAAAACGAGTACCACTTTATAAAAAGGCCAACAGTGATTGTCATATGAATAGATTCATCCCCACCATGAGAATGTGGAACGTCACCACTCTCTCAGAGCTGTAAACAGCAGAGGAGCAATGCATCAATGCTAATTTGAAGAGGGAGTCACTTTGACGGAAAATAAACCCACTAAAAACACATTATTGCATCTTGACAGCAAACTTGGCAAATGCACATTACAGGGACACACGGCAAGGAACAACTCACGACGACGTGCAAATGAAAAAAAACATGTTCTAATAACGGACATTGTCCTTTAAAGGTTGGGATGTATGATAAACTTACCCGAAGTACAGCGACAAACGCGTCGAACTGGGTTTCGTCTGGCGCCCCGTCGGCCGGTAGTGGCAGCCTCTTGTACCTAAGATTGCAGAGCAGACAAGCATGAGTCGTCTGGAGCAAGAACAGCGGGGCCATCGGCACGCGCCATGCAGGAGCGACAACTGGCAGTGCTCCCAGTGCCGCGAGGGGACATCGCTTCAGCCGCAGGCAAAAGCAAAGTGGAAAATGGTCCAAAATTGAAAAGTCCTGAGGATGTAAATTTAAATGTTCCAAGTTTAACACAAAACTGAACTGTGAAAGGATTTAGCCACACATATGCAAGGAAACTGATCGTGAAAGTATTTACACTATGAGATCTCTTTTACCAGTGGCAAAATATAGTAGTAGGTTTTTACCCTTTTAAACTGGTACAAAACTGACACCTTTATTCAAGGCCAACACCAATGGGGTCTAGGCTCTAAAGAAAGCCGTCTTGGGTGTGGACCAATCAACTTCAAGGACAGTGCATATTATTATCATTATCAGAGTTGCTTCTTTTTGTTTGCTTTTTTGACTACTTGTGTTGTGGTTATTGCAAACATGATGCCTTGAATAAAGGTGTCAGTTTTGTACCAGTTTAAAAGGGTAAAAACCTACTACTATATTTTGCCACTGGTAAAAGAGATCTCATAGTGTAAATGCTTACCCCGAGCTCTCAATGCTCTGATATTGCACTGTGTTTGAGTTGTACGCCTTCTGGTGTCATCTGGTCCAACACCAATGGGGACTAGGCTCTAAAGAAAGCCGTTTCGGGTGTGGACCAATCAACTTCAAGGACAGTGCATATTATTATCATTATCAGAGTTGCTTCTTTTTGTTTGCTTTTTTGACTACTTGTGTTGTGGTTATTGCAAACATGATGCCTTGAATAAAGTGTCAGTTTTGAACCAGTTTAAAAGGGTAAAAACCTACTACTATGATCGTGAAAGTGTTTATATGCATTGCAGTGGCATCAGGCCAGATCAATTGATTTATCAAAAAATATTTTTTTATGATCGACAGTTAATCGCAGTGAAATCTTTGACAGATAAATTCAACGAGACAGGGAATTATGTTTGTTTTGTTAAAGTGCTCTCAACTGATATCTGGAACCGGACAGTACAGATGGTATTCATGCGATAAGCGTGCACGTGTCCAATTGTGTTAGCCTATGATTGGCATGGGCAACTTAAAATGAACATTTCGGAAAATGTACAAGAACACTTTGGAAATAGCATACAACTCCTCAAAGTAATAGTCTGGCTGCAGCCTTGATTTAATAAACCTTTAGTGGAAACCTAGCAACAGACCACACTTGCACACACAGTTCAAGCCTGGGGCCATTTCATGTTCAGGCCTAGGTCCAACCCAAAATTAATTAAAAATCTTCAAATCAACTCATGTCAAGCATTATGCAAGGTGATACATGGAGATATACCAAATTACATAATAGGAATACATTACAGAGAAAACGACATTTGATTTTAAAGCTTCTCTATGTCTCCAGCTAATCTCAATATACTGATTATATATATTTGATCACTGTCCTGATAAACTCAGTCCCACATAGCCATCACTGCTCACATATTGAGAAGAGAGTAAGAGTCATTTGAAATCAGTGCAGCTATATATAAATGGAGGACACTGTATATGAACATACTGCTTATATATTTCTTTGATTATAAATATGGTTATAATTTTATACACATTACAAGCAAACAAACCAACAGTCCTGAACCATACAAAATATATCTGCGTGTCTCTTTTATGAGACCAATTGCAATGACAATTGACTGTTATGGAATTTCATTTTTTTAATAATAGTTATTTTTGATTGGCAGGGCACCATTCATTTACATCATGTCCCATTCCGAGACGCCTGCAAGTGGCAGGGTGGGTCCTATTAACCGCTGAATCTCGGAATGCGCAAGTGGTTCGCCGGAATTTTGTTTAGAGAGACATAACATTCTACTCACCGTAGAGAATCGTAGCGACACGACCGCACTCTATGATAGCTAGCGCTAAACTTTGCCACACGCCTTCCTGCATGCCCTTGTGGGAGCCTCGGTAGTGATAACATAAATCTTGACTTAAAGCTGTCGTGACTGCAGGAATTCATATTCTTTGGGTCTTTCGGTAAAGTCACGAAGATAGGTTCAAATTATTTATTTTCTTTTTATTTATTTGAACCTATCTACGTGACTTTACCGAAAGACCTAAAGAATATAGTGATAAAATTGTTTTATTTGCGTTTTTCTTCCGGTTCCGTCCCAATGATTCCATCGGAACAAAAACTGATGATGTACCCGTACGTCATCGGAAAGAGTTAAGAAGCAAAGGCAACATTGGCGTCGCTGTGGATACGTGGGAGGGTGGTGTGTGCGCTTGTGGCGGCACCTGTATGGGGGGTAGGAGGGGGAGAACGCCGGCCGGCGGTACACCTCCTCCGAGACGCACACCTCCTCCTCGCTGTGCACCGACTGCGCGTGCGGTTCGTCCGCGAAACGCTCGATGTCCTCGTAGACAAAGTAGGTCCCATCCTTCAAGCGTGCAAAATCTACCAGCTGCCAAGGGGAAGAGTCCATAAAGCGTGGCGTTAAGTGGAAATTAAATGGACCATTTACCGAACGGTTCTTAAGCAGCTGATAAAAGTGCCCCACTTTTTGCCGTTATTCATCAAAATCAACATGTGGCACTTACGGTGAGCATAAACTTGGAACCGATGAAGCCAGATAGCGATGCCCTCACCTCTCTCCGTATGATCACCTCCAGAGATTCTGAGAAGCGTCCTGAACCCTGCATATGCTCCACTCCCAACCCGTGCAGGTTTTCGTGAAGATTTTCGGGATCGCGCGGAGTGTACGGCACAAAATCTTCTCCCTGTCTTAGGAACACCACTGGCTCCTCCCGAAGGTTAAAGCACACGACCTCCTGCAAGGGAACAAGGAAACATTATTAGTCTGTTCTCCCATAACGCGTGTTTTCATAACGCGAATTGGATATAACACGATTGAGTAAACGGAACTACGTTGCAGCGTGAGTAAGAATAAGCGGTTGTACGGCTGCCTTGGCATGGCATCACACAAGGCATTGGGATGCTGCTGGATACTTCTAGATGCTACCCACGTGCCTCAGTCCTTGCTCAGCCTGCGTATGCATCTCACGTGTTATAATGCACTGTGTTTTACCCTGTATTATATATTGTTTATTATTATAACGCAATTTCTCCATAATGCGGTGTTCTTCAGGAACATAACTACCGCGTTATAGGAGAACATGACCGTCTTGTGATAATTACACATCATAAACAAAATTAAGAGGAAAAATAAGAGTTTTTATCCAACGTTTAACAAAGCCAACACAGTTGTGATGTTTGGTTAATGGTTTTATTGTATACAAATGTTCAACTAAACACTTACAATTATCAACATTTCCGTGACATTTCCTGAAATAATATCGCAGCAGATTTTTTTTTATACGAGCCGGCATAGGGCTCTCTCTGTGTGTCCTTGGGTGGTACCAGCACACGGAGCAAAACGTCGGACATCGTGCAGAACAACATGTGGCACAACCTGGATATTCATCAGAAAGCCGTACAGTGCAACTTTACAGCACAACCTCAGTAGTGGTAGAAGTAAGCTGCTGTAGGGCTCGCAGTTATTCAACAGCGGGCGCAGCGTAACGCCAATGAACGCTGTTTCAACGTAGAACAATTTCCCAGACACAATGAAATGTACCATCAATCTCAACTAATTTCAATCCTTGAGTAAAACTCACTCGCACACTGTGTGCAACTCATACTAAGCCTACGTGTTAAACTGACTGTGTGCAACTGTTACAGCGAGAGGATGTTCTTTGTTAACCGGCCATGCGATCTTCATGCGCACTGTCCTGACCATCTAGTTCCAGTCCTTGGCATTGAATAAATGTATTTGATGTGGTATATAAACGGAGACTGCATACATTTTAGAATGTAAAACGTTTGCATGTCAGTTACGCATTCGCTGTGCATGTGTTACTGGACACCCTGGACACCGTTGAAAATGAGGGATTTTCCAGCTGGAATTTTTTAATTAAAACAAAAGCAAAATGCATACAACTGTAGGGCTTGAGTATAGCGCGCCACGCATCCCCCGCCTCTGTCGCTATGCAAGCAAGCACAGTACAGTGGGGTGATGTGAGGTAATGGTTGTTGTTGTGACTTTAGGCGAAGTGGGTCGTTAAGGGTTGAAACAGGTGTCAGGGTAGCCGGGAGGACACAGGCCAGTGATTGGCTGGAAAGGTAATTGGGCATTAGCTGGCGTCGCTCCGGCGGCAAAAACAAGGCCACGTGACACGGGGGGGGGGGGGGCAGGGGGCGAGCGATAAGCGGGGGGTAGAGATAATTAGGGAGATTAATTGGTGTGGGGATATAAGCCAGAGCGCAACGGAGAGAAGGGAGTCCTGTACGAGTTGGCGTCGTGGATGGAGCTGCAGTAACGGTGCAGTGTTAGTAGAGTAAAGCACGGAGAGACAGTGGTAGCGAGAACGCAGTGAGCAACCAGGGTAACCATGCATCGGAAGGATGCAGAGTAGGAGAAACCGTAGAGACGACAAGCGTAGCGGTAGTGAGGTAGAGGGCACGGAGAGACGCGGAGTGGTGGCGCAGCAGAGAGACGCGGAGCGGAGCGAGGCCGCGCCGAGACGCGGAGCGGTGGCGCGGCGAAGGTGGACTCTAAGAGGAAAATAAAGAGGAGAGAAAGGCAACCCTTGTACGAGTCCTACACAACTATAAACTATTAAAATTTTACAAGGTAAGGTCCACTGAGCTATAAAGCTCGATTTCAGAAGTGACCTGGCTATCACAAATGATAGTTCAACGAAGCGGCTTATCATCACGTGGCAATTTATAGCAGCCAAATAGTCTTAAATGCACATTGATTCTGAATGTGGAGGGAAAAAACCAGAGGACCCCGGAGAAAAATCCACACGCCCAGGTGTCACGGTCGGGATCGAACCAACGACCTCCTGAATACCAGGCGAGGTAGTTAACATCTCGCTACCGTGAAGGTAGGGCAAGAGAGCGAACAAGCGATGCTCACGCCCAGGTGCCCTGGGCCCCCCCCACCACACCTGGTGACCCCTGTCCTGCAGGGTGCGCAGCACTTGCTGGAAGCCGGCCAAGCTGGGCTGGCCCATGCCGTACACGGGCAAGTCTCCGGATGTCTGTCGGAAGTTTGGTGCACCGACAGGACCCGTGGTGCTAAGCACGTCCGCTCCACGGTACAGGTCGCACACAAGGAAGAACTTGCCCTGCATTGTTTGGATGCAGAGCGCGAGCGTCAACGTGTGTGTACACAAACACAAGCACCGACGTTAACAATTGATCTACTGCAGCATAAGCAAATTGATTGAATTGATGTACGTCAGTAATAAGAACATGACTTGTAGTGGCGTTGAAATAGTTAAGTGCCAGATGAGTGGAGGTTGTCGCAAGTGGTTACTGTTTTAGTAACGAGTGGACAAAATGTGCAGCTCATGAACGTTTTACAGATGTTGTCCAATCACAGACAATGCTCAAAGGAACAAATAGCTCAATTATAATGTTAGTTGCCAACTCGTCAGAATTGTAACACATATAGCAAGACAATTATATTTTACAAGTGATCTGCATAATTAGGGAATGTATGTTAGTATCACTTACATATACATATGCAATTATGGATGGAGCAGTGGTGTAGTGGTGAGGACACCGCGCTATGAATTTGGCAAGCTGAGTGCGATTCTCGGCCTCTAACCCTCTTTACCAACCCGCACTGACCAGCGTGGTGAAGTATGGTCAAAACAACTAACCGATTCTGTGTGGATAGGCCTTAATCCAGCAGTGGATTGATAAAGGGCTGTACAATCATCATCACTCATAACAGGAAATTTACGAACAACACCCATGATGGATAGTTGCACACGTCAATGTCACATGTCTTAATAATGCATAGCTTTTCTTCCTGTGTTTTGAAGACTATATTTAGCAGAAGTGTTATGATTGATGTCAATGGCAATTTTAGACATTTTCACAATTTTTAATCAAGAATATTTTATCTTCTGTCAAATGTTTACCGTTTAATTCGTATTGTTTCTAAATTGTCACATTTGCATAATTGTATAAACGCGATTAGCCTTACACCTTAGCCCTAGAAAATCTTTTGCATGTAATCGGAAATCATTCAGTTTCACTCGCACTATTCGATCCGTATATCATCATGAGCATCAATAATGATTTTAATGATTTGATGCAATGTGAGAAAAATAATATCATTATCAGGTACAACTCTTGCATACAATCAGCATTAATGAGGATAAATAAATTATAATAATTTTGCTTTCCAAACTGACTTTAAGCACTACATTTTAAACAGAATAATTGTGTTTTTAAAAATATTTTTTTACGAGCTTGTTGATCTGAGAAAGATACCCACACCTCTGAAGTTCAAAACAGGATGGTGGTATGAAAGACTTGAAAGAAATGTCAGTCGAATTAATTCATTTCAGGTATACAATCATCCAACCTGGGCGCTGTGTGTGTGCGCGTCTCAGGTCTCAAGAATCTACCACAGTGCAATTGATGTACATTGCACCTCCAATTAGCACGGCTGGCTAAGTATGGTGCGAAAGAAGTTCAATATATGTACGTATGTAATGCAGACCGTTTCATGTGTGAAGGTGACAGGCACATTAATCGGACACACAGCCACATGTCCTGGGCGCAGACGATACCAAGACATAATTCACGTGAAACTAAAGACGCACGTCACCTGGATGAGGAAATGCTCAGGAAGCAAATCATTGATTCTCCCCATCCTGTACTCGGGCTTCATCACGTCCTCGTGTATCTGATATTCCTCTCGACAGTTGAATCTAATGAAAACGAAAATGAGCGTATTCATAGTGGTAATAATGCTGCTCAGAGCCATACGAAGACACGTAATGTGCTGCGGTATGTACCATGGGCAGTGAAAGGCTTTTGAGGAAAGGATATTGCATGGACACAATGTCTTGTGACACCATTGTCCTGATTTCTCTTCTTTGTAGATTAATTCAGAAAATCTGCGGAAATTCTTACATGATCATTATTACCTTGTGATCTGGTTTTCAAAACAAAAGCCCAGCATTGGGTTGCCATCATGAACGTTATTCTCAAAACACTTTGCCCAGTGTTCATATTATTCGTAAAAAACACAGCAACTGTATGAAAAAATTAGTAAAAGCTGGCAAATGATAAAAAAAAAACTTCTCCAAATGGAGGGATTATGAGGAAACACACTTGGGTTATAATTATGCATGAAATAAAAAGTAACAAACACCATAATCGATGGCTATAATTAATTTAAATTACATATTAATTGTTTTCATAATAATCCATTAATGTACTGTAAACTTGAATACATTAAGGATAACACAACCTCATATGGAATTGAGCAGGGCAAAGTGGTTCGCGCACTGCACTATGAAGCCGCCACTTGAGTTCGGTTCCAGGCCAAGGTGAATACATGATGAGTGATATCTGAACCATTCTTGGTCCCTTCGCCAATCTGCACTGACCAGCTCGGTGAAGTATAGTCAAACAACCGCAAGGACCAACAGTGTGTGTTAGGGCTGAATAATTTGGGGAAAATATCTAACTGCGATTTTTCTGATATTGAGATTTGATTTCCGATTAAATTTTTTTAAGTCAAGCTTCAGTTCAATATTCACTGTGTAATAGATTTAAAGCATGTGATGGAGCATCACCACATGATACCATAAAATATGAACTGCTCTATATGTTCTAATGCAAGGATGAGAACTTCAAAGATATGAATTGCTTCCAGCATGCATTTATTAAAACGCTTTAATTGAAAAAGAACAATCAAACATCGAACAATTAAGTTCAATAAATCACGTTATAATAAAAAAAAAAATTCAATAAGAAAGTAGTAGGACTTTTCAAATCGCAAAAAATCGCAGCCTTTGCAATTTGCTAAACGCAGTGTTTCAAATTAAGATTTCGATTTGAAATCGATTAATCGTTTAGCCCTAGTGTGTGGATGCCTTCATCCAGCAGTAGGCTGACCAGGGGTTATAAAATTACATGTCAAAAAAACCAAGTCCACAAATTGGGAATATTGTTTGGAAACGGCCCATGACTGTGGCCCATAGACATAATGATGTGATGCATAAAACAACACCCACCAGCATGCACAAACATACCACACCTGATCATCGCATTACAACATAATAACAGTAAATATTGCAATATTGTGATAAGCATCACATAATATATGTTGCAAAATTTTGACAATTCATACAACATAGTGTTCCACTGTTGTAATTTAATACAAATATTTAAACATTCAGAAGCGGGATTGCTCTTTACAACGGGTGATTTCTCTATCGAGCATTTACATCTGTACCAAATAATGTGACGCGCGTGTTCGGTCTAATAATATTCCATTGAGCAAATTACACGCATATGGAAAAAAGATGCTCTTGGGTATTTATGTTCTCCACAGCCGTATCAACCATCGTGCAATCTTCACAAGGCTGCCTTTCTTCTCCGGACCAAATTTAAAAACGCTCTCCAGAGGGTATTTTTTTAATTCACTGCTCTGACTGTGGCATTCCCCACTGATTAGTATTTGCTTTATTGCCTTGTGACATTAACACAAATCTCAATGCACATCTTTCTATGGAAGCCTTTGGGTGATTCTGTTAGGAGTTGGGCCATTGTTATATTGGATTCTGCAGAGTTATCTCTTTCGTTTGGTTTGTTGTTTCTATATTCACCCTTGGGGGTTTCTATAGCTATTGCATGGTCAAAGTTGAACTATATATTCATTTTTTTTCATTACTGGTGATGCATTTTGTAAAGAACCATCATGCTTTTTTGGAAAGTCTCCTTCTAAGTTCCAATTATTACGTTTATTTCATGCGTTTGTGTCGTTGTGACATTATAGTCGTGTGTGCCCTCTCGCACGGTCGATACGGTGTGAAATTGGAATGTGCCCAGAATAGAGCTGTGAATTTTTTGCAAGGGTTGACAATACAAAACCTTACCGCGCAACTACCTCATGGGACCAAGAGCTCAGCGGACGTGTTATTTTTTTTCCCCGTGTAATTATTTAAGTAGCACTTGCATTCTCTCTTTGATCCAAATGTACGTTACGATTAATAAACACTTCTAAAACGAAACAAATTACTTTAGTGCGTTCATAAGTATATGTATCATGAATTCATTTGGCTCCGCTAACGAACTCACAGTTTCCTAGATCGTGTGTGCTCTCCCCTCCCATTGTGAAAACGTGCATTTCTTTCGAATAGTTTTTTTGTGTTTAGCTTGTTGTCCTTCCCCCACACCTCTGATTAGCACGGTTGGCTACATACGCCTGCGAAATAAGTTCAACATACATACTCACACATATGTGCAGTGGCTCCCAAAGGGTACAGAGTTCATATCTTAGGACACCCCTTCCATAAACAACGTATGCTAACCCCGCCACAACAAAGCGCAAGTGGCCATCGCGTCTTATGGGCCGCCGATGAACTCACGTGATGAAGACAGGCGCCACCTTGTTGGTGATGACGGACTTGGCGCGGCTGGTGTGGTGGTACAGCGTGGGTATGGAGTGCAGGCTGGGCGTGCTGTTGGCCGATCCATTCGCGTTGGCAGTGTGCAGGCTGCCGAAGGTGGGTGCGGCACCACCGTGACTTACCGTTGTGCCCATGGCTCCCTGAACCTGCCCTTCCAGCGTCTGCGGAAAGCACATCGAGACAAATGGGCCAGTAAAATCTCCCCCCCGTGCGGCGTTTAGCAACCACGAAGAAATGAACCTGTTCTACGCACTTCGTGTAAAGCACATACTCGTAATTTCCAACTCTTTGTCCATCCATTGCTGGATGAGGGCTGCCCCATACAATGTAGTCATGGTTGTTTGTTTCACTGTGCTACTTCATCACCACGTTCGTCTGTGTGGGGGTTGTTGAAAGGGGTGGGGGCCCAGGACCGGTTCAAATATCGCTTCACAACTGATGTTAGCCGTGGTCAGGCATCAAACTTGGGCCGCCGGGCTCATGGTGCAGTGTGTGAACCACTGCGATACCACTCCAACCACTTAGATAGGGCAGGCATTGTAGATTATTTTGCGTATTTTGTTTGATCGGACCAAACGTTGAAATGACATAAAGCGCGCTGGGGGTTCGAGCTGTGGTGTGCAAGTATGTAGGGCCACGTGAACTTCAAGGAGCAGGCTTGCGCTGTACAGTGTGCAGGAAGGCAGAATGTCCATGTGGAAAGCTCATTTTCTGCAGTTCTCGCACCACAACAATTGGGCCCTCTATGCACAAAGCTGCACAACATGCAGACCGCACTCTCCCGCCTCAGCAACGACTCCCCCAGCACCCCAAACGCACACCCCCCCGCCTGCCGTCCCACCCATCCCACCTCCTTGGCCATCTGTGTCTCCATTAGTGTGTTTCCATTAGTCAACGAAGGTAAACATGGCCTCGAGGAAGACGTGTGGACAGTTCTACTGCATCAGTGAGGTGGTGCATTTCTGTTGGTTTAATTTGTAAGCTGTATTTCGTCGGTAAACGAGCTTTGAGAGTTTTGCCCTTCGTGTGGAAGTGTCAATTCCGCAGGTCGAATTGAAATGGAGATGCAACCACACCGGTCTGCACCACCGCCCATTAAACATTCGAGTAAAATATTTTCGTAAAACCTTAATTTTAAAAGAAGACTTTTGTGCAATTGAAAATAATATAAAACAGTCATGGTGTGGCACAAGCGGGCGTGATAAATTATTCTTATTTTAAAGAGGCATATTAATTCCTTTTTGTTTACAAATTGTATGTTAGCTTTTATTCTCATTCTATAATTTCAGTACCAACACTGCAATTACCGCGAGCTTACTATGATGGAATACATATTAGCTGCGTACGTGCATGCAGTGTGGGCGTACTGTACGTGCGAATCGATTGGATTTTTAAGACCACCGTAACAATGCTCCGCGAGCGTGAACATGTTCTTGCGGGCATCGAAAAGTGTATTGATTTAATGCCATATAAAATCTGCTATTCATAAACATGCCCTGCTAGAGATTGCATGTTGGTTGAGATTTTAAGATACCACCAGCAAAGGATGTCGTGCAAAGAGCAGCGCTATTATTTTTAAGTCCACATTGTTAAGTTTTTTTGCGTGTATGTAACGTATTTGGCACATTAAAACGTAGCTAAAGTACTCCTCGTAAGACGCATGCATAATAATTTGCAATATTTTTCTAATGTGGCAAACGTTACATTTGCATTATTAACAATTTATGAAAAGCAGTGGTGCAGTGGTTAGCACACTGCGCGATGAACCTGGTGACCCGAGTTAGATTCCCAGCCACAGCTAACATCAGTGGGGAGTGAGGTCTAAACCATTCCTGCTCTCGCCACCAACCCCTTCTCATTAACCAGCACTGACCAACGTGGTGAAGTATGGTCAAACAACCCCCATGACCGACATGGCATGGGGAGACCTTCACGAAGAAGAACACCTTCATCCGGCAGTCGATTTGCAAACGACTGTGAATTATTAATTAGATCTTAAATGGTGAAAGCTGGAATTTCACAGAACCTACCCAGATATGTTACACCTATACAATTGCGTTAGATCAATTGTATTATATCAGAGCCTTACCAAAACACTGTGTTGTCGACTCAGGCTTATATTCTGACATCTACAGCAGACTAATTTTCTGAATTATCATAACGCACAAACCGTCTATTTGCGCGTGATGCTCAACTGGACACGGAGCTTTGGGGAAAATCGGAAGAAAACAGCAGCATAGGTCAAGACACGTGACAACCTCCTTCACAAGCTGGTCGGTTCAATGACGGGGTGCAGGTGCCTCAGCTTTACGGACGTCACCTATCACTATATCGTACTCAGCCACAGAGTACTGCGCACCAGTCTGGAGTCAGCCGTCACACACCGAGCTCGTCGATGCGCATCATCTCGGGAACTCTTTGACCGAACCCCCCCCCCCCCTATCATAGCTTCCAGCCCTGAGCAACATTGCTGTCCCTAACATCCGACGAGACGTTCCAACAACTACCAAGCTACCGGAGATCAACATCAAGCTTGCCGCTCCACAAAGATCTCCAACATCCACCTGGCGCACATCTTTCATCATCACAACACCCACTGCGGTCCAAATAGCCGCACCAGGACTGCTTTTCAGGAAGCCACTGGAGCTATAGACTGTAAAATCTAAATTGAAAGGAAATTTCTTTAAAACTGCTTTTTACATTTAGTCCGTTGTCCTTCCCCCTGCACCTCCAATTAGCAAGGTTGGCTACGTACGGTGCGAAATTCAACATAAGTACATACATTGGCAGACACCTGCAGATGGATGGAATGGAGGGTAAAATCAGCACCAACCCATTTCGTTATCGCAGATCCTAGTCTCTCCACCTGGCGTCATCCTATTACACCACTGGGAGTGGGCTTTGCTGAACAGCATCCAGGCAGGGCAAGGTCTCTGTGCAGCCAACCTCCCCCGTGGGGGTCTTCATTACAACCCACACTTGCAGCTGTGGGTCTACACAAACAATTCTGTAGCACATTGTTGATGACTGTCCAGCGGAGGTCTACGATAACTACACATGGCCACCGAGGATGCTACCGCGTGGCTCGGTGATTCCACACACACTGAATGAAAAGGATTACCCAAGCAAGTTATGTTGGTAAATATATTAAATAATGGACATTCCCAATGGACAATGGGAATGTTTCCCACCATACTCACAAGGTCGCACAGATGCATTCGACTTTCCAAACTCTTCAGATGAAGGACAAAATGACATCCAAATCCCGCATAGCTCTACCAGGTGTCAGATGACACACAGTCTTAAAACCAATGTGATGAATGTATCACCGTCACTTCAGTCGCTGAACATACCTGTGTATAATCTGCACCGCTGCTCATAGTTTCAGGTTGAGAGCCAGGACTGTCATTGTTGGCTCCAGATAATTGTAGTTATTTGCCTAACTTACCTTAGGCAGAAAGGTATAATTTTCTTCGTAAGGGCAGAGTGGAACAACGGCAGTGTTTTTCATTACAGACTGGGTGGGTCATCAGTCGCTCATTTTCAAGATTCATCCATTCGGTTTGTCTACACCACCCTCTGTCAACTCATCCCTTCTGGATTGTTCATTAAGAACCCCTTTTTGACAACATATACTTACAGTAATATCCCACTTGAATGTGTAGTACAGGCTTTCCCAAGGGGCAGGATATTCATGATAGTGAAATGTATAGAAATGTATAAATTCCATTTCAGAACAGCTAAAAAATAAATGGTTTGCATCAGCGTGCAGAAATGTAATAATCGAGGACATTAAAAAAACTCATTGAACTTGAATATACAGCAACAACTGTGTTTAAAAATAATGAACGTGAAGTCCACGCTGTGCTGGGTACAACTTGCCTACTTGATACACGCAGCTGTTGCACTGCAGCACAAACACGTCGTGCAGTAAAAGCAAAGTGACAAGCTTTGCATGTTGTGGATAATATATAATTTAAAGCACGAAGACATTAACCACGGTACCATAAAAGGGACAATAACAAAAACGAAATAAAGATACTGTATACCCTCAGACAGCATGGTGCATAGGATGACACCAGGCCTTAAATTCCAGTTTGACTTTTGACCTCAATTCGAACGATGCATTCATTAAATAAATATCTAGAATTAACATAAGGCCCCCTTTAAACACGGACTATTGTGAATTAAAACTGGAACATTATTAGGTGGCGTAATTATTATTGTCGTCAAGTCAGGCATCATCATCATCTCGCTTTCCACACCTAAAACAAATCCCATAGGGCCACGTTACGTTATCTGTGCACTGCCAAAACATTACACGCGCTTGTACATTGAATACGACGCTATATGAACTATATATCTGCATTCACCTTCGTATATCACCTGTCCTTGGAAGGGCGACGACCATGCATCAGTATAACAACTCGTGTTGCAGGCTACTGCGGGACAATTCCGTCGGCAACGGACGGCGTTGCGAAATATAACTCAACAACGTTGCTTTTTCTCCATCAACGTGGATTCACAATTGATATATGATCCTTATGGCGGTCGCCCCGGGGTACCAAATAATACAAAATGGGCCAGGCAATTAAATATTTCATTTCTGGGACACAATTTTTTCCAGGGGTGTTACTTAAACTCCGCGACTGGGGTACCAATCAATCCGAAATCGATTCTAGATTTGAAGCTTTCGTGACTGCAAGGAATCATATTCTTAGGTTTTTTCGGTAAAGTCACGTAGGTAAAATATCAAAATTAATGAATCATTGCCTCACTTGATGCAGCTAATTCGGCTGTGACGGTCCCACCTGATGACGGAGACTTGTGTTGCCTCCGAAACGTCGTGATTTTTGCTTTTGTTTTTATTTTATTTTCATTAATTTTGATATTTTACCTACGTGACTTTACCGAAAAAACCTAAGAATATAATCCGAAATCGGTGCCACACTCCGCAATGTCGAAACGCAAAAACATAACAAAATCCGTTATCGAAAAATTTAACTTTGAATAGTGCATCGTGTACAGCTCGTCGAGATGAGTCGATTGCTGCATCGTACGACCATCAACATACTAAGAATGACTGCATCACGGACATTATGCGAGAGCCGGGGCACTATGGTGACCCCGGGGCACCGCCATGAGGTTCACTTGGCGAGGCCACTTTAACGACCTGACCACATTTCGTTTTGGGAATCATTCACCGCTGCCTGATGGGGCCATGCAAATTGCCACCTTTGCATGTGTCGCGTGGTGTGGTGATGGTGGAGGGTCTTAACGACACGAACGCAGTCAGATAATGTCATGGCCGAATCCCTGAGAATGTGTTATGAAGTGGTGAAGTATGTTCCGATAATAATAGAACTCACACGACCCGCATTGCGTGGGGAGGCCCTCATCCAGCAGTGGATTGCTTTGCATGCAACACAGCACAGGTACATCACCTGTCCGCAACGTTTAAATGTACGGCATGAAGTGCTAATCGTACGCTTCATTCCCCGTATCTGTTGTACAAGAGTATTATAATATGGTTCGTATATAATTATGAACAGGCCTAATACAGTATCCACTTCTGTATTAACGATTACAATTCCCTGGCCCTCATGCAAGTACGGAATCGTAAATACAATAAATAGTAAAAGCGAAGCCCTGAAATGTTTTGCTCGTGCCTCTCTCAGCGCGTATTTGGCCTACTCTTCCACACCGGCCAGACTAAAGACGACTTGGTGGGTTCCCCACACTTTAACCCACCACACGGGGACCTTGCCCATGCGCTTGTGGCGCGCACGTTGTTTCGCACTGCTGCTGTGCGGGCAGCGAGCGCGCCGGTCCCAGTGGTACGGTGTGAAAGAAGTTCAACACACACATACACAGCATTAACACCGCGGCAATGCATTACACCTCCCCCTCCCTCCCTGCCCGATAGAATAATTAAACCGAGCCGAGAGATTGTTCACGTATTCGTTGAGAGCCGACGGGCACGTCGCGACGTTGATGCATGTACCCCAGCGTGTTAAACTTCTTTCCCATCCTACGTAGTAGCCAACCGTGCTCATCGGGCAGGGTGCGGGATGCGGTGGAAGATGAGAAAGCCGCAAGACGCCCCGATGGATGGACGCGTGTGGGGTCGAGGCCACGCATGAACACGAGAGCAATGCGTCGCCCCTTTGAATGCGCTCTGCGCATGACTTTACCGCAGCTGCGCTTTAACACGAGCCGACACGCACGCACACACACACACGCGCACACATTCCACGATGTGTCCCAGCGCGGTTAGCAAAGCAGGTACGTACGGGCACACCCGCCAGCTCCTGTCGCCACATTCACGGCTCGGATGAGAACAACACAAACAGGAGGCAGCGGAGACCGGGGATGGCAGCGGGTTACAGGCTGAACGTTGTATCGCGCAAAAAATCAAGACGCTTTTGGGCCTCCTTCCTTCCTCCTCCTCACTCCAACATCCATTCCCCTACGCAACTTCCTTCGGCTCCCGTACCAACACCCAGTACACACACGCACACGCACGCCACCATTAACATCGAGGAGCAGCATCAGCATCATCGTTAGAAGCGTCACATTTACCGGGCAGCCCGAGGTTTGTTCACTACTCACGCGTGCCGTTTTATTCGCAAGCAAATCGATGGCTGCGCCGCTCATCGCTCCATGGTCTCACAAAGCACGCTGCTGGCACGGCCAAGCAACGCCTCCCCATCTGCGTCGTCCATGTGTCAGCACGAGGAGCGGCGTTGTCTTCAATGGGACGTAGGAACAGAGAGAGAACCCGCGGCAACACCCCCCTCCTCCTCCGCCGCCACCTCCCCTCGCATGCATCCCCATCCCACCCTAACTCCACCCCAGCCCTGACCACAGCCCCACCAACATGCACGCGTTGCTGCAACAATTCTCATTCATGTGGATGCGAGACGAAACTATCACAGCCAAAGTCCCAAGGTGTCTGTGCGTGAGTGGTGGGGGCCGAACACCGGTGACGATTATCCGAACCGGTCCCTGGGCCTCTACTAGGTCAACTCAGCCTCAAACGAGTACCTAATGCGGTGTGTAAAATATCAGCACTGGGGAGACAAAGGCGGCCGGGCGTTGTACTGGACACCCACCCCCTCGAGTGCTGCGCCGGCCTTCATAGGTGGTCGCTAAAAGCACTTGCCCCAACAGTCTGTTTCGGCTATACATGGGATCTTTGCCTTTTTTGGTGCAATAAATAACCCTTATTTATTGTGGCTGCCAAACGTGGTATTCTTAAAGCCAGTTTCCATCTCAATCTCACTTGAATATCATGATATTGGCACTACGAAGGCCCCCGAAATGAATTTAAAATGTACAATTCTTCCATGTGTTTTAGGGTTGTGGTGCGTGTTTGGTAAGATGTCAGACCCTTCACTTCAAGTGCTGTGCTGGGAGTTTCTTCAGTAACAGATTGCACATTCTGGAAGCTTCTTCAAGTAACTGAATTCATATAATGGGAGCTTGTTCAAATTATTTGTGTCTTTCATAAATCCACGTAGATAGAAAAAAGAATCAAAATAATAACAATATCACAACGTTTCGATCGCAACACAAGCTTGTTTCGGTAACTGAATCCATATGCTAGGAATGTCTTGAGTAACTGAGTTCATTTGCTGGAAGTTTGTTGAGTATTCAAACACATGATTCAGGTCCGATTTAACACAGCAGATAAAAATCGTGATCTGATCCCATCTGTGAAGGACAAGATCCATGACATGCAATATCCCGGCGTCTACAAACTAAGCTAGCTGTATCTGCGGCAGCAGTTACATTGGAGAAACTAAGCGACATGTCTCGGACCGTGTTCGTGAGCATAAGGCAGATTTGAAACACGGTGGGACCAATACTTCTGCCGTGGCTGATCATTATTTTAATGCGGCTGGCTCACACGAAATTGATTTCTCTAAGACGATGGTACTTTGCAAGCGCCCTGGCTATCAACAATTATTCGTTCATGAAGCCATCCATATATACACACAATTTCAACCGGGAGGATGGGTACAAACTGAGCAATCATTGAAAATATGTCATCAACCACTTTGGGTCATGACTTGATTTGTGTTTTCTTGTTACATGACCCCAGGGCATATATGCCCCGCCCACTTCGTTCTGACACCAGGACGTTTTGTGGCACTGCATGTTCCGTGCATCACCTTGGTGCTCTCTGACCCCAGGGAACATATGCCCCGCCCACCTCGTCCTGCAGTCACGAAAGTTTTCAGTCAAATTTTTGTTGAGTAACTGAATCCACACTATGGGAGTTTCTTCAATTACTGAATTCACATGGTGGGAGCTTGTTCAGTAACTAAATTACTGAATTCAATTGTGGGAGCTTGTTCTGTAACCGAATCCACATTCTGAGAGCTTCTTTAGTAATTCAATTCACATTATTGGAGCTTCTTAAGTAACATAATTCACATGCTCGAAATGTCTTCATGAATTGAATTCACATGTTTGGAATTCGTTTGCTGAAGAAGCTATTAACTATTTCAACAATGTTTTGTATTTTACCAGGTAAGGCCCGATGAGCTATATCGCTCTTTTTCAAAAGTGACCCGGCCACAAATGATAGAAGCATGTGTCTAAATGTAGAGGGACTCTCCAAACTTGAGGACACGACCACGGGGAGAACATACACACGTGAAATATACAGACATCAGGGTGGGGATCGAACTCAGAACCTTCTGTATACGAGGCAAGGCACTTAACATCTCGCCACCGCCACACTTGCACACGGAGCAAAACATCTGACAATATGCCGAACAACATTTTGTACCTCTGATTAGCGTAGTTGGTTATGTACGGTGTGAAAAAAGTTCAACATACAAATAGCATGCGAGATGACTCGAATACACATCGTAGAGCTGTTACAGCACGATTGCAAAAACCTACACCTAGGTATTTAAATGTTCTGTTCAGGCGGTGCTGCATGCGATGCTTGTTTTCCAGCAACATGCATTTTGTTGTAGGTGGGAATGCGAGTTGTATTTGTCAGAGGAATCTGGCTTCCACAATACAGTGCTCCCTTGCAAACAGTATCCTTAAAAGGTAAATATCAGATCTGGCCATGGTTTCACAGCACTGCAGATGGAGGGCATCCCTTAACATTCTCCTGCACGTTGTGAAGACAGGTCAAAAACACTCAACTTCAAATTACAGAACTCCTCTAAGCTGTTGTGATAGAGAGAATCGATATTGCAGTTCCTGATATCCGCTGGCCTATCTGTCAATTAACTAATTTTATCCACCGGAGAAATAATCGCGAATGACCACTCAGATGACAGGATACATTTGCTGCGTGACCACTTATGTACACGAAAAAAAATGTTGAGTATGAGGAAGCAGATTCGCTTTGCATTATGGGTAAAACATGGAAGATAGAAATAAATAGGGCCACGGATAATATAATAGGAGTGTTTGCAGACCCTACAGCTGCCACCGATACAGAGATGCACGGGTACTAGGGCCGTGGGTAAGAGGCGTTATCCTGCATCCAGTAATTCTGGAGTGTCTTAAATTGGTATCTCATTTAGATGTCCTATAAATTAATGTTATATTGTAACATTAGTGTATTTCCTAAATGCAGTCTATGCTGTTACGGTGCAGCGCATTTGACATAGTTCATGGTGCATTGCCGAGATTAAGCTGTCCCAACAGACAGTGATCTTTAAGACTTAGCATGTTGTCACCAAGTACAGTACGCTAACACACGCATGCTACTCTTTGGTTCTTTCGGTAAAGTCACGTATAAAGATAAAATAATAGTATACGACGTTTCGATTGCAACACAAGCAATCATCATCAGGTATAAATGAAATAGCAACAAAAATCTAACCAGAAAACTATGGACATTTATACCTGATGATGATTGCTTGTGTTGCAATCGAAACGTCGTATACTATTATTTATTATTTTATCTTTATACGTGACTTTACCGAAAGAACCAAATAGTAATTCCTGCAGTCACGAAAGCTCCTAATTAACACGCATGTTAACATATACGTTTACACTGGTCAACACACTTTTTCTGGCATTAGGTATTGCAACGGTTTTAAGGTAAATTTGGGGTGCTGATTCCAAATCTGGCATCAGTTTTTGTCTATCGCATCAGGTTTTTGAGATATCAAATATTGCATTTTCAATAAAAACAGAAAATGTATGCTCATATACGAATAGCTAAACAGACATCCATACAAGAATAAGATAATATACAATATACAATAATAATGGAACAAACATTTAATGAGCCGTAGCACAAAGTTGTGAGAGTTACTGCATATCAATGTGAGTGAATGCATATTACCATGTAAAAATTGAATTGTGAAGATAAGAAAAATATGTACAAAAAGGTAATTCACAATAGTGATGTTACATCTGCATAAACGACCTCTTCTTTGACGATCTCCGATGTACAGCTTGTGGAATGTCTCTCATCAAGGACCAGCAGTAATCTGCCATCATGTTTGAGTCCCATCGGCCTTGGTAACGTTCTTCCATAACTTGATTGTCTTGATGAAAGCGTTCACCTTGCTCTTCGCTCACGTGACCCATGTTCTCTGGAAACTGGGCCAAGTGACTATGTAAGTAGTGAACCTTGATGCTCTTTCTACATCCAAATGCTTGGAAACTCAAGAGCAGCTCCTCCACAATCTCTCGATAGTTGTCCGCTTTCCTGTTCCCAAGGAAATTCCGCACCACATCAGAGAATGCATTCCAAGCTCTAGCCTCTGCCGCAGTCATTGTTGTAACAAAGTGTGGATCCCTGATGAGTGTTCTTATTTGAGGGCCATCAAATATTCCTGCCTTTTTCTTCTCGGCACTGAGACTTGAAAAGGTTGAACATATATAGCTGAAGCAGTCTCCAGTGTGATCAAGAGCTTTGACGAATTGCTTCATTAACCCAAGTTTTATGTGCAGTGGGGGAAATACAATTGTATTCCTATCAACCAGAGGCTCATTTTTGATGTTCCTGTCACCAGGCGTCAAACTGATTCTTGGTGGCTAGTTCTTTTTAACCCAGTGTTCTAATGTAGCCATACTGTCCGAGTAGCACAGGAAACAAGGGTATTTGGTGTGACCTCCTTGCTGACCCAGCAGAAAATTAACCATTTTCAAATCAACACAAATTAGCCATCCATGAACATGGTATTCCAATCTATCCAGAACAATCTTGATGTTGGCATACTCTTCATTCATTTTTACAGAGTGCCCTATTGAGGTTGAATCATATATATTTCTGTTGTGAAGTAACACACATTTCAAACTCCTTTCACTACTGTCAATAAAAAGTCTCCATTCACTTGAATCATATGCGGGAAGTCCCATATTGAGAAGAAGCCCTTCAACATCATTACAATAAACAAGTTGACCATCTGAATGGAAGTACTTTCGCAGTGCTGCTTCTCTGTTACTATAAAAGAAGACACTAGTGCCAGGTCTGAGTAGTCCTTTCTCTTGCAGCCTGGAAGCCAACAATTCAGCAGACTGCTTTGGCAAATACAAATCTCTTACAAGATCATTCAATTCAGGCTGACTAAACAGAGAAATGTTATCACAATCTGCATCAGATGGCGTATTTTCGATCTGAGCATCATCATCATTATCTGTAGAAGCAGGTAAACTGAGGGATTCAACATCAATCTCTGGTAGCTCAGTAAATACAGGCACAGGTATTTCCTCACAGTGCTCTGGCAGATGGGATATCTGGGTATTGTAAGTGTTGTTTGTTTTTCTTATTGAAACCTTTTACATTGACAAGGCAAAAGTAGCAGTTATCCAAATGGTTTGTAGATTCTCTTAAAACCATTGGCACACCAAACTTCAGCTTAGCATTCTTTCCTTTAGACCATGATCGCAAAGTTTCAACACAGGTTTTACACACTTTGTGAGGAGCCCAATTTTTCTTCTTGGTTCTTTCGGTAAAGTCACGTAGAAGGGAAGTAATAAAATAATAAAAATAAAACATAATAAAACAATTCTCACGACGTTTCGGCTACAACGCAAGCAGCCGTCTTCAGGTGACGGCTGATTGCGTTGTAGCCGAAACGTCGTGAGAATTGTTTTATTATGTTTTATTTTTATTATTTTATTACTTCCCTTCTACGTGACTTTACCGAAAGAACCAAGAAGATGAATCCCTGCAGTCACGAAAGCTTTAAATCGAAAGCCCAATTTTTGTCTTGGTCTCCAAGTCGTACTTTAAAGTAGACAAGATAAACCTTCTTGACAAAGGTATTGATGTTGCGCCTTTGATCCTGCAAAGTGAAGCTGCCACAGATGTAGCAGAAGATATCTGGGTCATTACTGCATTTCCTTCTTTCGGATGTTGTAGCCATTGTTAGATCACGCCCTGCAGAAGAAAAATATTAAATAAATGTGGATATCTACATAAAATTATATTATAAACACACTATCCTAAAAATACAGCACCATATTTTAACACTAAAGCAGTCACTGACTCGCAACAACTTGCAATCATAATTGACAGAGTTAATTTCGGGTAAAATCAATGAAAATGGGGTATGCTGATAGCATAAAAATGAGATGTGATAGAGAAAATCTGAGATCAGATTTGAAATCAGCACCCTGAAATTAGTCTAAAACAGCTGCAAAAGTCCAGGCCAGATTTTTGTTTTGTTTACCAGTGTTATTTACCGAGTGGTTTCCAATTGTATGGCTGTCTCAATTTTAAGGTTGTATGCACGAGTTCGTATGTTGAACATGTGATGTCATCGAGGTTTTACTGCCGGTGTACACAACCGTTATTGATCCATTTTGTGTTCCTATTATTTTTCCAGTCGAACTGGCCCTGTTCATCCCTATCCTATAATTAATATTATTCGTGAGTTCTATATATATATAAACACTTCTCTCTACATGCATTTTTATGCAACATCTTTTTTTATCCCAAAGTAAGGAAGATATATTGCATTCAACAATGAACTCACAGCCTCAACTTGATAAAAAAAATTCTAAAATATTCTAAACAACTATAAAGATCATACTTTTTTTCTCTCTCTCGCTGTATAATATCGTCTATGTTTATGCCATGCGTTTCGTGCCAGAAAGGTGGCAAATGTGTTCCAGAAACGCACGATGTATTGAATCAAAAAATAAAGTTTACATGACTTGACTTCATCACATCGGTTGAATTCGAGAGAGCTCTAAAACATGGCATGTTTCGTGGTCTCAGTTTATCCATCATTCATCCCTTTAACAGTTTTTGTCCATCCACTGCTGGACGAAAGCCTCCCCTCAACGCGTTGGTCAGAGATACGGTTTGTTTGGTCATACCGCACCACACTGGTCAGCACAGATTTGGTAACGGTGGTACGGGATCTGGTTCGGATATTGCTCACTACTGACATTAGCCATCGGAAGGGAATCTAACTCGTGTTGCTTGACTTCACAGTGAAGTGCATTACAACCACCATGTCACTGCTCCACCCCTCGACTCATTAAGCACGGTTGAATGGGGACGGATGTGTCCTTTGTGAAATTGGTCCCCGCGTTGTAAAGGAACACGTGGAATATATCATTGGAGAGCGTACGCAGTTTTATGACTTAATTCAAAGCTGTGAAGAAAAGTGGTGCTTGGGCAGCGCACGTCACGGCTCGATGGGACGGTGGCCGCTGGTCAAGAATAATATTGGAGTGGCAGCCAAGGAATGGAACGTGTCCGAGAGGACAACTCAGGGGATCGTAAGAGATGGTAGTGGCTTGGGCAGGCCTGCATCCAGCAGTGGATTGATTATGGCTGCCGATAATAAGCATCAAACATTAAATTTAGATTTAAAGCGTTCGTGACTGCAGGGATTCATATTCTTGGTTCCTTCGGTGAAGTTATGTAGAAGGGAAATAATAAAAAAAACATCACTTTACCGAGAGAACCAAGAACATCAAACATTAGTTTGAGTGAATATTATGTTTTTAAATGGCTTTCTTTTGAAAATCAGGGTTGTGAAGTCTAATTGTAGGCATGAGCACACTACAGGATAAATAAATCGACCTTGGAACATTATTTATTTATAACCTAGAATACTGCATTACAGCGCAACACTTTTCATCATTCATCTTCAAAAGAATAAACTTATAAATGAATAGACCTGTGCTTTTCACTCCAGGATACCACTTTATAAATCTCATTTGCATTGAAGTGAATGTGGAACAAACACACTCGCTGCAATCGAAGGCAATTTCATCCAGACAATACAGCAGTGTGCAGCATATGCTTCATCCGAAAAGCATTCTTTGCATGGCAGTATTTTTTGTATGCTGGCAAAATAGACAGAGTGAAATACAAAGCTTTCACACCACCGAGACCAATTCTTTTTTATACCAGTTGTCTTGCAGAGCATCTTCAAATATGCAATTGGTTCCAGTCAATCGCTGACAAAGAAGGCTGCAAAGCCATTTTATTTTTAAGGATTAATTCCTGAGAATTAAATGTAACTGCAAGCCTCACACAAGTAAAATGTACAATCTACAAAAAATGTGCAAGAGTTTCATTATAATGAATGCCTAATTTGATTGTCATAATTTCCACACAGATTCAATCAGCAATTACCTAAGCTGGTTATTTCTATATTTAAAAGGTGGCAAGCTCAAACTAAGCCATTTACACTAATACAACTACAGTATATTAATGACAATTACAGGAAATGCTCCTCAGTTAAACAGACAACACGATTTAGTCAGGCCCATGATAGCCACGGGGGATCCAAGAATGTACACATCCATCCCATCCCTTCGGGAGAGCAGTGCACTCCCCTGATGAAGAAAATCTCGTTCTCCATCACTCATAACCCCCTCGTCACAAAGAACCTTCTGCCTACCTCACCCAAACAATGCCCACCACTACATCTGAGCTAAACATAGTTTAAATGATACATACTGCTGCAAAAAAAATTTTAACTGGCATGATCTGACCGACACATGTAGGATTTATGTTGTGTTTTGTATTGTACAGTTTTGCTTCGAACTAGGACCCATACCTAACAGAGAGGGTCCTTGTTTATAAGCATTGGGCAATCCACCAGTGCTGGTCTAAGCACACATGACTCTGCTGATGAGACACTGAATTCCAAAACCGGTCCAAAGTAGACTTGAATTAAACCAATTTTTGCTGGAATTATGCACTATGCAGCTGATGGAATGTGTGAGTTTAAATTTGAAATGCGGAAAGACACATCTTTGATGGAGGGGGTATTTTTCTACTTATTTCCTTGAGACAATGTTAGTGGGTGGGGACACACACGAGAAGCAGTGTTTTGGATGACCCTCTGTGGCATCGGCAATATTACAAAGCCTTTGTGGGCGGCCTGAGGAAGAATGAAGCTGATGGCACTGAAGTCTATTACTCTACAGTGTGTGCTTGCTCCTCTCCCATGAGAGACCGTGATGGAGCGATCTTCTCTGACCGCTTAACACCTACACCAGCATCCTTAAACATACTGCATATGGGGCCAAGAGTAACGCACTGCGTAGTGAACCTAGCAACCCGGGTTAAATATCTAGGCATGGCTGTGATAGATTACCCACCCCTGCTGGACATCTTTTAAAAAGGACTTCATTGCTCATCGGATTTCTCCAGGATTAATAAAGATTGTGATTCTGAAGTGATATCTGAATCGGTCCTGAACTTCCCTATTTCACAAAGCCTAACTGACGACCATAGTGAAGTATAGTCATGGGGAGGTCATCATACAGCAGTGGATGTAAAGGCTGTTATTTATGATTTTGTTCTTGACGAAGTGCGTTTTTTGGTAAATTTCGCGCATATTTGGCAGCCAAAATCACTGCACTGTCTTCAGAAAGAAAAATCATTTCCATCGAAATGGGAATAACAAGGAATGATGGATCTACATAGAACAGCAGTAGGTGAAACTTGCGACTGTGCATTAAAAAAAAAGACCCTGCACTCAGTGAGAGACATACTATGCTCTTCCCACATTTCAGTTCGCAGTATCATTATCACGCCGCAAAAAAGCTCATCAAAGTGACGGAGCTAAAGTGTCTTGCCAGATATTGACAGCCAACAAGCCACGTTCACAAAATGGGGTATTACACGTCAGCAGCCACAGCAGGTAATGCACCTGTGCCAGAGCCGTTCATTATTTGCAAAAATATTACAACAGATCAAAGGTATGTATATATTTTTTTTTTATCAGGTATGTATACAGAACAATTGAATATGAAGGCCAGGGTTTCAAGAATCGGGTTGCACTGCGAACTTGTTGATTTTGAAAGAAACATTACCACTTCAGACCGTGCGGTCATTGTTGCGATTATTAAAACGTTTTTCAACTAAAACCTAATTGTGGGCAAGGTTACTTCTCTTTTAGTTTTCACTAATTTTGCTTTGCACGGCACATTGCGACGATTCGTTTCATTGTTGCTCTCTTACGAGAGAGAACGTGGCATTTCAGATGCCTCCGCGTGGTGCATCGTTCCACGTATGCCGCTTGCGTCCCACCACAGTCGCGCTGCCATAGAAACCCACAGACGGCGGTGAGAGCAACAAACATCACAAATGCGGCACCGCGGTGTGCGACGTCGTGTGCTGCAGTAAGGAGATTTGCACAGGGGTACTGATAATGAGCCGTCCATCAGCTCATATATGGCCTTTAATGAGCATTTGTGAACAACAAAACATTCGTGGCAGGCGGCACGGATTTTTCTGCAGGTTTACCACATCTCGTCTTGAACTCAACGCATTTTGTCAATGACGCTGCCCTAAGGAGGAAAGACTTATATAATTGGTGTTGCTTCAGAAGGAAAGAAGAACAATTGCTCAAAACACTTTTGATTATATCACAATCCTCTCTCGCGTGGCACTATTGATGAACGTGTGGAGATGTTGTTATTCATGTATGTGCACCGCCGTCAAACGCAGTAACATGCTATCTCATCTTGAAACCATTAACCCAGCAATCAGTTGCTCTTCCCATTGTCGCATCCTAGGCTGATGTTATCCTTTTTGTGGCACTTGCCACCGATTTCGGCTGTGGACAACGGCAAAAAACGTGCCCTCTTTGTGACAGGTTAAAATGTGGAACTGACAATGAGAGTTACGGCAGCTTAACGGAATCCACGGAGGATTCTGCGCTCGTGCATAATTCAAAGCATGCACCAAACGCGAGAGCAGCAATACAATCACATTTTGACTAATGCCGACGACTCAAGGGAAGTAAATCAGAATCAAAATTTAAGTTGCAGATGTGTGGAAACATTTAACAAATCACCAATGGTTAGAGAGTTGTGCCAAAACACACACATTCTCATAGATGATTTACATTGCTCGTTAGAGCTTGTGTTACAAAGGTAAGCTAATCAATAGTGAATACACTAATTCAATATTGGTTTTAGCATGTTTTTTAAGGTGGCTGGTTTGTCTAGAGGCATTACTTGATTGCCAGTAAGTGCAAAGTTCATCAATCGTAGCCACCATCTGGGACTCCCCCCAAGAGCTCAGCTAATGTGCACCGTGGCATCATTGGGAGTGTTGAATGAGTACGCAATCTGCTTTCCTAAAAATGTAAAGTACTTCGATGAAACCTTTTCGGAGAAGAAAATTCCCAGTCTGCTTCACACCGCTGCCTAATTAGAACTTCAAATGCCACGATGCATTTGCCAAAATGTGGCGCATTTCGGATCGTGCCTCTCACACGCGGATGAGAAAACATGCAGGGCGCGTCACTCGAAAAGACGACGCCCGATTGACGACACTGAGGCACGGAGTGGCAGCCAAAGGAGGAGGGAACACGTCTGGGAGGACGTTCACCGTGTAGATGGAACGATGAATTCCGCTCGTGCGCAGGAGCACTGAAGGACCATGAGAGACGGCAATGGTTTGGAGGAGCCCTTCATTCAGCAGTGGAATGAGAAGGGCTGGTGACTACGACGACATATATAATATACAGGGTGCTTAAAAAAATGTTCACACTTCTGAAAATGTGCAACAAGACCACAAGAAATGTGTCTCCCGGCTTTGGAGACCACCTGGAGAAGATTACAGGCACGCGTTGACAATGATGCCGAACAAGTGGGAGACTCTTTGACTTTTTGAAGCTCACATTTGTTTTCACGTTACAGCGTATTATCCCTTATTTATTTCCATTACATTTTTTTGAAGCACCCTGCATTTCAGCCGCCACTGACAAGTGGCTGTGGTGCTGCTCTGTGACAAGGCTGGCGAGAAGCAGGTCTGGACCGAGAGCCACTGAGGATGGACCCGGTGCCTTGCTCGCGAGAGGATGTCTCTCGATTCGTGTAGGGCACCGCCAGCTACTGTAGTCCTTGACTGACATAACTCTCAAGAATAATAAAAGAACAAAAGTAATCTTCTGGATATCTGACACATTTCTCTCTCGAGTAACGACGCACGCAGCCAAAACTCCACGGCGACTGCTCACCGAGCACTAAGCCCGAGTGCTCAGTCACAGCCCGCAAGTCTTAGTCCTCACATTTTGCTTTGTTGACACCGTTTATTTTCAGCCGCCGACGTCTCGCGTACGCGAAAGACTGTCAATATCTTGTGATGCTACGTAAATAAAAAGTGCCATTTCTCCATATTTGAACGCATTCGCTATTTGCCTCCCTGTCCAAATTCATCACGGCCAGGGTTTGCCCTCGCGCAAGCTGTCCGACCAAAATTGGTGCTACCCACGGAACGCAACGTAAATATTTAATGTTGTAGCCTTACTTGTGGAAAACCTTTTGCTCGAAATAGAAACCCATTGTTACCCATTACCGCGGCAAAATAACTGCACAAACAGCCTAGCATCTGTGGGACAGAAACCGCGCCGTGCCTCGGCATGGTGAGGAGGGGGGGGGTCTCAATGAAGTGGGGTTTACATCCTTGATTCTCGGCACAGTTGCCATGGGTGTACGCCTCCTCGAATCCGGAGCGAGCCTTTCGACTATTTGTTTAGCTCCAATGATGTCATGGCGTTTGCACGACGCATCAAGTAAGCCCGGTTGGGTATATACACTACACCACTATACACTACACTCTAAACTACACTATACACTACACCATTAATCACTACACCACTATACACTACACTATACACTACATCACTATACTAAACCAATATACACTCCACTCTAAACTACACCACTATACTAAACCACTATACACTCCACTCTAAACTACACTATTAACTACACTCTCAACTACCCTATACACTACACCACTAATCACTACACCACTACACACTACACTATACACTACACCACTATACTAAACCACTATACACTACACTCTAAACTACACTATACACTACACCAATAATCACTACACCACTATACTAAACCACTATACACTACCATCTAAACTACACTATACACTACACCACGATACACTACTATACACTAAACTACACCACTATACACTTCACCACTATACACTACACTCTAAACTACACTATACACTACACCACTATACACACTACATCACTATACACTAAACTACACCACTTTGCACTACACAATACACTCCACCACTATATGAAATTGAAAACTCATTTCTTGGCAATTGCTTGTTGTGTTTAGTTTGTTGTCCGCCCCCCCCCGCACCCCCCCGCACCCCCGATTAGAACAGCTGGCGACGTACGGTGCGATAGAAGTTCCACATACATACGCACATACATCGCCACCCGGTACGAGAAAGTGTTTTCTCACACGGCGCGCTTACTTGCCAGCGAGTTACTCCAACGACTCTATGTCGAGTTTACAATTAACTGTGAACGCGGCGAGGCAAGGATTCCCGACTTGCGTATCGCTCCTTCAACCGGAGTGCATCGAGCAATTGGCGCTGCCAATTTAAACTTGTACACTTTATTTGTTTAAGGGGCGTCGCGGTGGTGGTGGGGTTATCGTCCTCGCCTGGTATTCAGGAGGTCGGGGGTTCGATCCCGAATATTTTGAGTGTGCATGTTCTCTCCGTGGTCGCATGGCTTTTTTTTTCTCCGCGTCCTCCGGTTTTCCCCTTCCACATTTAGAAACATTCGATTAGACTATTTAGATAATTTTGGTGCCATAAATGTCCAAATGATGGGCCATTTTGTTGAGCTATCATTTGTGGCCAGGTCGCTTCTACAAAATAAGTTAATACCTGAGTGGGCTTTGCCTGGTAGGATGGGGATGGTTTCGTGATATTTGTAATGTGTTTGGGTGATTTGTTTACCTTTATTGTACTTCGCACTCCGATCATGTTTTTGTACCGTTTGTTGTTGTAACGTTTTTACCCGCCCCTACTAGACAACTGCGAAAAAATATCCTTACCGCTCATCGGATTCCTCCAGTAATAATACATCTTCTGATGAGTCAGTGGAAGGACGACACGTGTGTGTGTGCTCTTTTTACGCGACCGAGCCTCTTCATTGGCCACACACTTTTAAATTCCGCTCAAAAAAGCATCAGCTCCCAGTTCGCTTACATCGGGTTTTTTTTTCTTTGAACCTATCTACGTGACTTTACCGAAAGACCCAAAGCATACAAACGCAGGTCGCCTTTTTCTGGGTGCAAGTGTGCTAACCACTACTCCACGTTTCCTCCTGTTACGTAAATAACTTTTTTGCTAAATTACGTACTACGAACATCTCGTATGTTTGTCATGGTCGAAAAGCACAATTGACTATAATAACGCGTGCAAATACACCCTTGTTACACGCAGCGGTTGTATCTGCACATGTGTTACAATCCTGTAATATCTTTAGCAGAATTTGAGATGGCACCCAGCGGAAATCGAATAGTGTTGCATGACAACTCCGCACTCGGTCGTGGCCAGATGTGGTGTAAATGTGTGTGCTCGTGGGTCTGATGCAGTGTTCAGCGTGTCCTTGAGATCACGTGCGTGGACACCCCCTTGCCCTGGGGTGTTTTTTTGTTCGGATCCTCCCTCTCTATTATAGGATTGTATCCATTTTCAGTAAGTGTATACGTAAATTCATAAATGCACAACTCTTAGCGTGTAAGTTATCGCAAGTGATACTGCATAACGTACCCTACGACTGCGTTTGTTTTAATATTATATGAACAGCGGGACATTAAAATGTTAAATCACAAGCTGTAACATCGGTGTAATTTTGTCTTTGTGAAAATGACGGAGTTTCAAAAAGACGAGGGCACTCTCAGCTACAAATGACTATTTATTTAGTTGACCAGGTAAGGCCCACTGAGCTATAGCGCTATTTTTCAGAAAGACCTGGCCACAAAACGTACCTCAACGAAGTGGATTACCACGTGTAAAATTATAGCAGCTAGATACTCTTGAACGCGTATTTCTAAACGTGGAGTGAAAAACTGGAGGACCCAGAGAAAAATCCACGTGACCACGGGGAGAACACGCCGGCTCCAAATACACAGCAGGCGTCAGGGTCTAGGATCGAACCCACGACCTCCTGCATACCAGGCAAAGTAGGTAACACCTCGCCACCGTGGCACCCCAGCCCAGTACTTCGAGGACACCTTGTACTTTTATTTACGACCGAACGTTTTGTCTCGTGTGTACAGTATTTGATTCCGGATTATCAAAGAGTTTAACTCTAAACAGGCAGCAATGGAAAATATTGCTCATCCAAAAAAAAAATGTGTGCTAAGGTCAGCTAATGAAAGCATTCCATGTGGTGCTCCCCCAGCCACCGTGTGGAGGCAGGTGATTACATTGTAACTATGGGAGGAAATAGATTCATTTCCTCTGCCGGAAAAGGCCATTGGCATTTGCTAACGCTACGCTTTTTGGAAAGTATTAGTTTATTAATTACGCTGCTCCTGTTTGCACAAGAGAATTAGAAAGACATCCAAAGCGCGTTACCGTTAAAATGATGCAACTTTGGCGCTACAGAATATTACCCATTAGCTGTATCAAATCATTACAATAATTCCTACTATTCTAATGTAACGTTGCAAGTACCGTTAACTTACTCTAAATGCATAACATGTGGTTCATACTGAATAGCAACACATCCTCAATGAAGGAAAGATGCAATGTGTTCCTGTAAATCTGACCTGAATTTGTTACGGTGGATGGGGTTGTTATAAGTGCAGAGAGATCTTGTCTGGAAGCAGAGTTCCCAAAAAACACTTTTTTGAACTTAGGACCCCACCAATGCTGCATTCAACCACGCAATATCCATGACGGATCCCGTGTGGGGAATCACTGATGAACACTAAATCGGATTAAATTCCCTTTTTTGTTGACCTTTACGATGTTGCAATCTTAAATGTGCATCACAAAGCCACGAGCTCTTTTAGACGTCTCATCCGATGGAGCGCATTTTCGACTGCACGCTGTTATTTAGTGCCGTGCCAAAGGAATGGCAGCGTTATAAATCTCGAGATGAAACTAAAATTCTTGATAACAAAAAAAAACGTTCACGGTTCAGTTATGTGTACACTACAATTTACTGTCCCGGTCACAATATGCATCACTCGCAGGTTCTGATTTGCATTTTAATGGAGGACATTGAGAGTTCGATTTGGGTTTTTTCTATGAAACCTCGTGAAACTCATTTGTATAGACAACACTTATCTGTATTTATCAGAGCTGATTTTCAAACCGAACTGATGCAACCCTCAACACTGTCAGCGTTATTTGAATTTCTATTTGCGTTTTATTGTGTTCTGTTCTGGAAAACTTGGTTCGTGTAACACAACTCGGACGCGTGCCGAACATTATTTGCTGAAATATGGCCACCACGACTCTTCCTGTAGTCATGAGCCAGTGCATTGGTCATTGATTAATTCACTTTAATGATCCTTTAAGCCTTTATTGGGGTGGAAGAGTGGTTCAGTGGTTCGCGCTCTGTACTATGAACCCAGTGGCCCGAGTTCAAATGTCGGTCACCGCTATCATCAGTGGGGAGGGATTTGAATGGTCTTGCATGGTCAGTTTTGCATTGACCAGGTTGGTGAAGTATGGACAAACAACCCTCCACCCATGCCCAACACAGCACAGCGAGGCCTTCACACAGCAATATATTGACAACGATCTGTAAAATATCTATGTTTTTTAATTATACAAGGCCTATAATGTTGTTAACATTCCACAAGGCCATTCCTATGCTTGCCCAATTCCCATAAATGTTGCCACGTTTGCAAAAATGTGATTTGACCTTCACGTTCAACAAAATTATCTCTGTCTTCCTCGCCTGCAAACACAGGGTGGTTGTGCACACAGTCACTTATAAGAGGAGAAAAAAAGACTGGGGGGAGTAGGTGATCTGTCATGGATGAAGTTCATGTTTCTGTCTGCATGGATGCTAATCCTGCATGACTGGACATGTTGCTCGTGGTGGGGAGGAAGCTATGTGGATGATGTGCCGGCTGCTTGGCAATCCCGGCAACGTTGCGGTGGCTAGGAGATGTTAACTACTTCGCCTGCTACACAGAGGATCGTGGGTTCGATCCCGACTCTGACGCCTGTATATTTAAAGTTTGCGTGTCTCTCTCTCCCCGTGGTCGCATGGATTTTTTCTCCGGGTCATTCGGTTTATCCCTCCACATTTAGAACCGACATGGTTTCGAGTTTTTGGCTTCTATAAATTTCCACGCAATAATCCACTTCGTTGAGCTATCATTTGTGACATCCAGGTTACTTCTGAAAAAGAGCGATAAAGCTCAGTGAGCCTTAAACCTGGTAAAATAAAAAAAATGGGTTTGGTTTAAAGTTCAGTTTACGTCAGCCGCAAGGCCCCGCGGTAAGGAGCCCAGCCACTGCCGAGAAATGGCAGTGGACGAACGCAGTGCTCAGTGGCGTGTGGGGTGGGGGGGCTGGGCCCTCCACCGCAGGGCCGGCGAGGCTGCCCGTCCGTCTTTGAGACGGTTTGCCTCGTAGCATCTCCCGGTGCAGGCATCACAATCTCGAATCTGACACGCGCGTCAGTTTGGATGTTCTTCTTCGTCGCAAATAATGAGGGCAAAGGACGCGTGGGAATTCGTAAAATAGTATCTCTTCCTTTCAAGCAGACACCAGAACCTTTACTCAAACGTAGGTAGTCATAGTCGTGTGTCAATATTACATTCATCCGGCCGGGAGGTTCAGCGGTAGAGTGAGCGACTTGCAATCAGAATATCTCAAGTTCAAACCCTGGTTGGTGGATTACTCAGCCCATCATCACTCCGGGGTCAATACAATTGTTACAGCGTTATGGGAAAGTCAACAGTGGTTGTCCTGTAGAGAGGTTCACCCTCACCATAGAAATGCGGAATTCCCACCTCTGGCTATGGGCTGTAAACGGGAATAGTCACTCAATGCTAATTTGATTCGGAATTCACTTTGACTTTGACTTGACTCACAATAGAGAAGAAAAAGTGAAATTACATCTCCTAATCGAAGGAAACACCAGAGCCTTGCTCATAGATAACACTGACAAATTAACTTCAGAAAATGTTTTCTTTTTATTTCTTCTTCTTCACTGAGGTTGCACTTCATGAACCGAGGACTGACAAATATGGGTGAGCGGTGTCTGCGCTGTTGACACTTTCCGGGCTTTGCCGTGCGGCCTTGCCCTTTCCTGAACCCGTCTGCAAGTCGGAGTGGCCTCATAGCCACAGCAGCAGCTGCATCCATCTCCAGCCGCTTCACTCAACACTACACAAATTACCGCAATCTACTGAGCCACGCAGCACACTTAACAGCCCCGCGATTTCATTTCCTTAATGTTGTACCTTCAGTCGATAATGCCTTTTCTGATTCACTCTAATTCTTGCGCACTCTAGCCGGCTACCTCAATAACCTTTATGTTCGTACGGTAATTGGCAATGTTTATTGCAATAAGTACAGACACAATACAAATTTTGCATAATCTTTCACATCATATCACTGGCATTCTAATTTTCTGCCCATCACTCCGTCGGGATCAACAAATTAATACTTTGCAGGGAAATAAATATTGAGTTTTACGATGTACAGATTTACCCCCCCCACATAGGAATGTGGAATGTCCACTACTGGCCCAGGGCTGTAATGAGAAATACGCACTGGCACAGTGCTCAATGGAGCAGGAAATCTATTTGACTGTTCTACTTGCGATTTTCACCTCCAGCAGTTTCTGCCGTCATGTATAATTAATACGTGGATGGGAGCAGTGCATTAGAGGATTTAAAGAAAGGAAATAATCGATAAAGTCCACGTGTGAAATGATCACACTAGGGAAAGGTTCAATGCCTAAACATGTAAAAGCTATTTGGTTGAAAGCAATGTTATATTTTGTAACACAGTACTCAAATACAGATGTATAAGACCATTTCAACCATATTAATGGAGGTGGCTATGCATGTGGCATTTAATCCAGCACTGTGGAGGCAGCGAGGGTAGGTGGATTACCGCACAAATGTTGTGAAACACCCTTCCTGTGGACGTCGAGGTGCCATACTCTGACTGGCCAGGAGAAGGCAGGAGAGCAAGTGGACTTATCTCCATCTGTTTCCATCTGTATGTGGATTGAGTGTTGCCCCCTCACACGCTTGGTGTCCAGATGCTCCGGTTTCCTCCCACTTGTATAAACACCCATCATGAATTGGCAGAAAACATCTTAAAAACCCAATGCAGTATGTCCCCCTGAAAAAGAGTTCAATGATTATGTTTGGCTGTCCTGGATAAATAAGTAAAAAAAAACACGTGAGCACAGTGATAATCATGTGACTGCTACGGCGCTGTTCTTCGTTGCAAGGCCCGCGGGCCACTGGCGGCCCCTGGTAGCCTTTAGTGCAGCCCCCGACAATACACAAAGAGTGAAAACACCCCGTGAAGGCGGTGTGGCGGCCCTGATGATGTCTTATCGGCGAAAGGGGTCCCCTCTAAAAGGCAGTGAAGAACAATCCGCTACGGCGTGGTGATGAACACGACAACAGCATAGGGAAAACCCAGCATTGTGGGATATAAGCGAAGCACTGGGGGTGTCATTACGACGGTGAGTGTTTGATATGGAGGGTCTACGGTTGGTGGGTTGCTTTTTTTCACAGTAAATAAACGCTTTCAAAATCATCCACACAAGTAAATATATACAAATGGCTACACGAGAATATAACATGTTCATGGTTATCCGGCTAGCAGCATTGGATACGGAGCACTTAGTCTGGAAAGTTTCATGATTTTCTTTTACTATGCTATTCGTGTGTATGGCAATATGTCCGAGAGCTAAATGTCAATGTCGAGGTCTGCTAGCCACGAGAGGGCTTCAGGAGAGGTCATGTGGTATTGATATTCCCCAATTGAAGGTGCACATACTACAACAGTTTACTCTATGGTGTTTTAGTATAAACCACACTTTCTCGAGTCTCCGTCACTGCTGTATCAGAGCTGATCATAACGGATTGAAATGGAATGAGCAATCAGGAGACATGTGCAAACATATTTTTTTGTTACACTTCCACGCTCTTAAAATAACTGTAATGTTTTTTTATTATGTTATTTTATCTCCTGAAAAGCAGGTGAGAAGATGGAATCGTGGCTCCGTGTACCCAAGGCATCCACGCTTTGATTTAAAACCCATAACCCCGTCAAAGATATGCCACTCTCTATCCACACGAGTTACACAAATAGATGTCAACGATTTCCATACAACTGTCATATGCAGTTTTTTGGGTACCCATTCAAAACATAATCTTCTGCAAAGTCAACACTGTGAGGCCTACCTACATCAACACGGGAATGCTTCGATGCACAGAGGGAGCCCCACAAGCAAACATAGCTTACCCGTCTGGTGATAATTTCACAATGAGCACTCAAAAACTTGTCAGCAATGGCAGGGCGATTGCACTGAAAGGCAAACACAGCAAGCAATCCATAGAGAAGAAAGAGTGTGGGTGCGAGAGAGGGAGAGAGGGAGAGAGGGAATGATTGGAGAGCAGAAGACAGGCAAGAGAGAGAGAGAGAAAAAAGAGAGAGAGAGACAGGGTGGTGCGTCAGTTGGTAAGCAAGCAACAGAGAACGCGCGCGCGTGTGTGTGCTGCATGCAGTATGAGACCAATCCACTTCGGCTCACGTGATTTTTGGCAGGAAATGGCTGAAGTTACTTCCAGGATGCATCTGGCTGGGGTGCTGGACATAAAATGGACACATATTGTGGCGGCGGTGGGGAGGGGGGGGGAAATGATCACGGCAAGCCATAAATAATGGAAACCCAAGATGTCGATTTTGTGTTTGAGACAGCATTGAGACTGCGTGGGATGTGGGCTTTCCTATTCAGATGGGATGAGAGACAGATGCACGAGAGCACACAAGTGATTAAACCACGCGACTGTCGAGAAGTAAATAAGCGCAAGTTAACGTCCAAATGCATTCTCCACCAGGAGGCAAACATCAAAAGACAATCAAGCATCCAGAATAAGTCAACAGACCACAAACTTTCCATTTCAATTATCAATGGCATAAAGTTTAAAACCGTGCACCATATGCTCTCTGTTTGACGAGTCTCATATACTGTTGTGTATTCTCAACAAGCTCATTGCATATCATATTAAAATTTTATATTTGATACACATGCAAACATTGTTGCTAATCAGTGCGGTTCACTGTTTTTTTTATACATTCACATCACTGGTGTGTGTAAGTCGTGCCGTATAGCTCTGTTTCTGGATTGTATATCGATCCATGTGCTGAAGAAGCATCCCAGCAAACCGTCGGACATCACACCGAACAAACTCCCTGGTGCAACCTGGAGGCACATCGGAGATGTTTGCAATATTTGGACAAAGACAATATCAACTGAAATTGTGTGGGATGCTGTAGCAACCAGTTCTCAAACAAATGGCACCTGGCAGCCATACGCAAATGCCCTCGTGTGTGGACATATCACTGTGCTCCAGCGAACTTTGGATTAATCTGCTGTATATTGCACACTGGAAATACATTCAAAAGCCTATGCACCAAAGAGCAATTGCAATAAAATATCTTGTTAATCAACTACATCTGAACGTGCAAAGCTCGCTTTGCACTTATCACCATGCACGTATTGTTCACTAAAAAGTGTAACAATGCATCACACGGTGAGTATTTTTAAATCATAGGAATAACATTTACAAAGCTCAGCATCTTTAAATATCAAATTAATATCTCTCAGCAGTTCTCTCGGAGGGCACGCGACGCGCGTTAACGTCAGCGAAATGTGTCCCAAATGTGAAATCGAAATTTATCGTTACAATATTTCGCGTTGATATATATATGCTAAAAACAGCACAAATTTATACGATATTTCGGACTCACCGTGGCCTCAATATTAAACCAAAAACATTTATCTGCGTCTATATTTTGAGCAAATGTCATCAACATTGGCAGGAAAATCGCAATTTGCTGTGCGCCATGAGGCTCGCTGTGAAGTAGGTGGGGGTGGGGGGCGTGAGTGGCGCATGCCGTGCCACGGCAAATCACTTGTCGAGAAACTCCTAATAGAAAATGTCTACTTTTGAAATAATTTCCATAAAATGTCCATTTCCTTTTAAGACACACAATCTAGTTATCAAAACCTAATTTTTTATATGCGATTGTGTTGGTTTCTGCCAGGTTATTGCGGTTGGGAGTGCACATATTGGATATATCTATATAAGGTACAGTCATTGACGAGCTAACGCACAGTCATTGACGAGCTAAGCGACGCTACCAGTCCCGGACATTTCATTGCATTATGCCGGGGCATGAGGTGCAGATGGATTAAAAATAACGATGCCATCAACACCACTTTGAATGTTAAATAAGTAACATGTGTAAACGCGTGTGACACACGCTTCTTTCAAATTGTATATGTCATGTAGTCGTGTATATGCACTTTCCCACAGTACTTGGAATCTTTATGCTGCGCAATTTTTTCGATCTTTTGAAATAATTGGTGGTATAAAAAGTTACCAAATTGCCGAATGTGTTGAGATCACTTAGTGTACTCCCGAACAGGTTTGTCATGTCCTAGAACACAAGCTATTAACTGGCATAGCTCTACACACACATGTGTTTTACTTCTTGCCAGGAATTCAAACTGCAAAGTGCAAACATTGACTACGATTATTTCAGGAAAAAAATACTGTTAACTTATGAGGTCGAGTATTTCATACCTTAAATGGCCTTAAAATTTTAAATTAATATCCACGCATGGGGATTGTCATGCGTGCCGCAGCAGTGCAGTGGTTTCACACTGCAATGCAAACCTGTTTCACCTGAGTTTGCTTCCCAAACACGGCTAACATCAGCGACAAGAGATATCTGAACCAGTTCTGCATGCAAAATCATCATGGCAGAGGCCTTCATTCAGCAGTGGATTCACAAAGGGAAGTACATTCATATTTAAAACGTATAATACTTCTGCCGATGAACAAAATTATATTTAGTGAAAGTTTTGCATGATTTCCCCTACAAAACTGCGCAAGTAAAGATGTCCGATTACATAAAAATATCTGTCATGGCACCTTCCCACTGCTTCTAATGTGTGTCAAACTCAATTTGGAAATGTTCAGATTATTGATCATTAATGCAGTGCACCGGCAGGAGAGGGCCCACTCCTAGCTTTCGACATCAGAGCGAGGTTTGCCCTTTTCCTCTAGTGCTTGCTGCATGTCCGCTAAAAAGCTCACCCCAAATTGGTTCTGATTAGGGCGTACGCACTCCCTGTCCCCATCCATGAGAGTGAGTGGCATCTTTTAAGCAGTGGCATTTTAAAACATCCAAATATGTACGTGGGAGAGGGTAAGGGTCACGTGAAGACACGTGGAGAATAGGGGCCAATCAACTGCACGCTTCCTTTTGTTTATAGACTGACATTTTGGATACAAAAAAACAGCATCAAACGTGTAGCATTAAATTAGACCCACTTGCCACGATTTTTGTCTCTCCCACCAATGAACCCTGAAACGATGTCAGCGAGGGGACATTTGAAGCTCACGTCATCGTTTCTTTAGAAGTATTGTAAACTGAAATTGTCTCAATCCTTTCATAAAAAAGCAATGTTTACACAACAAAGACAAAGATGCTCCGTATAACCTTTTCAAAGTTTATTCTGGTAAGTGCTATTTAGTGAGCACCTATAAAGGGCACCACAGCACACGTGGGGTGGTGTGGCCAAGAAATAGACCCGGTTGACTTTGTCTCACCAGTGCTAATGTTTGAACACTCCACCAGGTACTCATTTAAGGCTGAGTCAACCTAGGGAAGGCCCGGGACCAGTTCAGATATTTGCCACAAATATTGGCCGTGAGCGGGAATTTAATTCAGGTCACCCTATTCTTTCATACCACGACGCTACAGCTCCCCCCATACACATATGCACATAAATACTTATATGTATACTGTAAAAAAAAAACTTTGTTTGCAATGAATTAGTTGTACACTGTAGCGTTATCATTTAAAATGTATTTATCTATACATTTTAATTTTAATTGATGAACAAAATTAACACGTACAACTATGCTGTTTTTTACATGAACTACTTTAGTTTCTGCTATATAACAATCATGTATATGTTTAAGTACACTGAATGTGTTTGAAGATCCGTTCACCAATGGAATACTTCCATTGATTCCCTTGCTCACATCTGGTTGCCATGGCTATGTGAGACATCTTGTGAGGCCATGGGTGTCCGATTATCTGAACAGCGTTCAGTTGTGAATAACATATTTGAGAATATTACACAACTACCATGCTATTCTGCCACACTTTCATAGGTCGTGCAAGCGTTACCCCACCGTCATCTCGAGACGTTCAACTGCTGCTAATTTGACTACTGTTGCCACGGCTGCGGCCTCCGTTACCAGGGGCAACAGCTTGACATTAAGGTGCTTTTGCGGCAAAGCCATGAGATGTGAACAGGTGGCGGTGTGTCTGTGTGTATGTCGCAAGGACATTTCACACATATATTTGAAAATTTTTAAAGATGTTGACAGAACGGCCTTCACTTGAGGGAGCTCTTTGAGTGTCCCTCTGAAGGGTATGTTGGCCTACTCTTCTCCGCTAGCCAGGCATCGTTGGAGACGTGGGACTGCCCACAATTTCACCTCGCCACCCACGACCTGCTGACAGATTGTGGCACACCCACTTACACTGCTGGCTGGACAGACGCAGTGGGATTTCAGAAACCCATTAATTGTTTCAGCTGCCAGGAGATTAAACCGGCGAACTCGAGATGCTATCTCCAGTGTGCGAGCCATTACGCCACAATAGCATGCATACACATATAGAAACGGCATGGCCATGTATGGTTTCTCTTCGGTATTGGAGTGTGGGCACTGCATTGAGATTGGATCGTTTGCAGCTGCTGAGCGCATTGTTGAATAGCGGGACGGTGAGAGATGGAGAAGATACGGGCAGGACTTCATCCAGCAGGGGATTGATCACGTCTATTGCTGCTGATGCTGATGATGATACCATGAGGGTCATCTTTGCACTCCGGCACAATGTTAACTGATGAGGTCACCACCATTGCTCTGGATTTGGGAATCAGTGAGAGCACATCCTTCACAGGCAACAGTCGTGCATCCTTCACAGGCAACAGTCGTGCATCCTTCACAGGCAACAGCCGTGCATCCTTCACAGGCAACAGCCGTGCATCCTTCACAGGCAACAGCCGTGCATCCTTCACAGGCAACAGTCGTGCATCCTTCGCAGGCAACAGCCGTGCATCCTTCACAGACAACAGTCGTGCATCCTTCACAGACAATAGCCGTGCATCCTTCACAGGCAACAGTCGTGCATCCTTCACAGACAACAGCCGTGCATCCGTCACAGGCAACAGTCGTGCATCCTTCACAGGCAACAGTCGTGCATCCTTCACAGGCAACAGCCGTGCATCCTTCACAGGCAACAGTCGTGCATCCTTCACAGGCAAGTCGTGCATCCTTCACAGGCAACAGCCGTGCATCCTTCACAGACAACAGTCGTGCATCCTTCACAGGCAACAGCCGTGCATCCTTCACAGGCAACAGCCGTGCATCCTTCACAGGCAACAGCCGTGCATCCTTCACAAACAACAGCCGTGCATCCTTCACAGACAATAGCCGTGCATCCTTCACAGGCAACAGTCGTGCATCCTTCACAGACAACAGCCGTGCATCCGTCACAGGCAACAGTCGTGCATCCTTCACAGGCAACAGTCGTGCATCCTTCACAGGCAACAGCCGTGCATCCTTCACAGGCAACAGTCGTGCATCCTTCACAGGCAAGCCGTGCATCCTTCACAGGCAACAGCCGTGCATGCTTCACAGACAACAGTCGTGCATCCTTCACAGGCAACAGCCGTGCATCCTTCACAGGCAACAGCCGTGCATCCTTCACAGGCAACAGCCGTGCATCCTTCACAGACAACAGCAGTGCATCCTTCACAGACAACAGTCGTGCACCCTTCACAGGGAACAGCCGTGCATCCTTCACAGGGAACAGCCGTGCATCCTTCACAGGCAACAGCCGTGCATCCTTCACAGGCAACAGTCGTGCATCCTTCACAGGCAACAGCCGTGCATCATTCACAGGCAACAGTCGTGCATCTTTCACTGGCAACAGTCGTGCATCCTTCACAGATAACAGTCGTGCATCCTTCACAGGCAACAGCCGTGCATACTTCACAGGCAACAGTCGTGCATCCTTCACAGGCAACAGCCATGCATCCTTCACAGGCAACAGCCGTGCATCCTTCACAGACAACAGCCGTACATCCTTCACAGACAACAGCCGTGCATCCTTCACAGACAACAGCCGTGCATCCTTCACAGGCAACAGTCGTGCATCCTTCACAGGCAACAGTCGTGCATCCTTCACAGGCAACAGCCGTGCATCCTTCACAGGCAACAGCCGTGCATCCTTCACAGGCAACAGTCGTGCATCCTTCGCAGGCAACAGCCGTGCATCCTTCACAGACAACAGTCGTGCATCCTTCACAGACAATAGCCGTGCATCCTTCACAGGCAACAGTCGTGCATCCTTCACAGACAACAGCCGTGCATCCGTCACAGGCAACAGTCGTGCATCCATCACAGGCAACAGTCGTGCATCCTTCACAGGCAACAGCCGTGCATCCTTCACAGGCAACAGTCGTGAATCCTTCACAGGCAAGTCGTGCATCCTTCACAGGCAACAGCCGTGCATCCTTCACAGACAACAGTCATGCATCCTTCACAGGCAACAGCCGTGCATCCTTCACAGACAACAGCCGTGCATCCTTCACAGGCAACAGCCGTGCATCCTTCACAGACAACAGCCGTGCATCCTTCACAGACAATAGCCGTGCATCCTTCACAGGCAACAGTCGTGCATCCTTCACAGACAACAGCCGTGCATCTGTCACAGGCAACAGTCGTGCATCCTTCACAGGCAACAGTCGTGCATCCTTCACAGGCAACAGGCGTGCATCCTTCACAGGCAACAGTCGTGCATCCTTCACAGGCAAGTCGTGCATCCTTCACGGGCAACAGCCGTGCATCCTTCACAGACAACAGTCGTGCATCCTTCACAGGCAACAGCCGTGCATCCTTCACAGGCAACAGCCGTGTATCCTTCACAGGCAACAGCCGTGCATCCTTCACAGACAACAGCCGTGCATCCTTCACAGACAACAGTCGTGCATCCTTCACAGGGAACAGCCGTGCATCCTTCACAGGGAACAGCCATGCATCCTTCACAGGCAACAGCCGTGCATCCTTCACAGGCAACAGTCATGCATCCTTCACAGGCAACAGCTGTGCATCATTCACAGGCAACAGTCGTGCATCTTTCACTGGCAACAGTCGTGCATCCTTCACAGATAACAGTCGTGCATCCTTCACAGGCAACAGCCGTGCATACTTCACAGGCAACAGTCGTGCATCCTTCACAGGCAACAGCCGTGCATCCTTCACAGGCAACAGCAGTGCATCCTTCACAGACAACATCCGTGCATCCTTCACAGACAACAGCCGTGCATCCTTCACAGGCAACAGCCGTGCATCCTTCACAGACAACAGTCGTGCATCCTTCACAGACAATAGCCGTGCATCCTTCACAGGCAACAGCCGTGCATGCTTCACAGACAACAGTCGTGCATCCCTCACAGACAACAGCCGTGCATCCTTCACAGACAACAGCCGTGCATTCTTCACAGGCAACAGCCGTGCATCCTTCACAGACAACAGTCGTGCATCCTTCACAGACAACAGTCGTGTATCCTTCACAGACAACAGCCGTGCATCCTTCACAGGCAACAGCCGTGCATCCTTCACAGACAGCAGTCGTGCATCCTTCACAGACAACAGCCGTGCATCCTTCACAGGCAACAGCCATGCATCCTTCACAGACAACAGTAGTGCATCCCTCACAGACAACAGTCGTGTATCCTTCACAGACAACAGCCATGCATCCTTCACAGGCAACAGCCGTGCATCCTTCACAGACAACAGTCGTGTATCCTTCACAGACAACAGCCGTGCATCCTTCACAGGCAACAGCCGTGCATCATTCACAGACAACAGTCGTGCATCCTTCACAGACAACAGCCGTGCATCCTTCACAGGCAACAGCCGTGCATCCTTCACAGACAACAGTCGTGCATCCCTCACAGACAACAGCCGTGCATCCTTCACAGACAACAGTCATGCATCCATCACAGGCAACAGCCGTGCATCCTTCACAGACAACAGTCGTGCATCCTTCACAGACAACAGTCGTGTATCCTTCACAGACAACAGCCGTGCATCCTTCACAGGCAACAGCCGTGCATCCTTCACAGACAACAGTCGTGCATCCTTCACAGACAACAGCCGTGCATCCTTCACAGGCAACAGCCGTGCATCCTTCACAGACAACAGTCGTGCATCCCTCACAGACAACAGCCGTGCATCCTTCACAGGCAACAGCCGTGCATCCTTCACAGGCAACAGCCGTGCATCCTTCACAGACAACAGCCGTGCACCCTTCACAGACAACAGTCGTGCATCCTTCACAGGCAACAGCCGTGCATCCTTCACAGACAACAGCCGTGCATCCTTCACAGGCAACAGCCGTACATCCTTCACAGGCAACAGCCGTGCATCCTTCACAGACAACAGTCGTGCATCCTTCACAGGCAACAGCCGTGCATCCTTCACAGACAACAGTCGTGCATCCTTCACAGACAACAGCCGTGTATCCTTCACAGACAACAGTCGTGCATCCTTCACAGGCAACAGCCGTACATCCTTCACAGACAACAGTCGTGCATCCTTCACAGACAACAGCCGTGCATCCTTCACAGGCAACAGCCGTGCATCCTTCACAGACAACGGTCGTGCATCCTTCACAGACAACAGCCGTGCATCCTTCACAGGCAACAGCCTTGCATCCTTCACAGACAACAGTCGTGTATCCTTCACAGGCAACAGTCGTGCATCCTTCACAGGCAACAGCGTGCATCCTTCACAGGCAACAGCCGTGCATCCTTCATAGGCAACAGTCGTGCATCCATCACAGGCAACAGCCGTGCATCCTTCACAGACAACAGCCGTGCATCCATCACAGGCAACAGCCGTGCATCCTTCACAGACAACAGTCGTGCATCCTTCACAGACAACAGTCGTGTATCCTTCACAGGCAACAGCCGTGCATCCTTCACAGGCAACAGCCGTGCATCCATCACAGGCAACAGCCGTGCATCCTTCACAGACAACAGTCGTGCATCCTTCACAGACAACAGTCATGTATCCTTCACAGGCAACAGCCGTGCATCCTTCACAGGCAACAGCCGTGCATCCTTCACAGACAACAGCCGTGCATCCTTCACAGGCAACAGCCGTGCATCCTTCACAGGCAACAGTCGTGCATCCTTCACAGGCAACAGCCGTGCATCCTTCACAGGCAACAGCCGTGCATCCATCACAGGCAACAGCTGTGCATCCTTCACAGACAACAGCCGTGCATCCTTCACAGACAACAGCCGTGAATCCTTCACAGGCAACAGTCGTGCATCCTTCACAGGCAACAGCCGTGCATCCTTCACAGGCAACAGCCGTGCATCCATCACAGGCAACAGTCGTGCATCCTTCACAGACAACAGTCGTTGATCCTTCACAGACAACAGCCGTGCATCCTTCACAGGCAACAGCCGTGCATCCTTCACAGACAACAGTCGTGCATCCTTCACAGACAACAGCCGTGCATCCTTCACAGGCAACAGCCGTGCATCCTTCACAGGCAACAGCCGTGCATCCTTCACAGACAACAGTCGTGCATCCTTCACAGGCAACAGCCGTGCATCCTTCACAGACAACAGTCGTGCATCCTTCACAGACAACAGCCGTGCATCCTTCACAGGCAACAGCCGTGCATCCTTCACAGGCAACAGTCGTGCATCCTTCACAGGCAACAGCCGTGCATCCATCACAGGCAACAGGCGTGCATCCTTCACAGACAACAGTCGTGCATCCTTCACAGACAACAGTCGTGTATCCTTCATAGACAACAGCCGTGCATCCTTCACAGGCAACAGCCGTGCATCCTTCACAGACAACAGTCGTGCATCCTTCACAGACAACAGCCGTGCATCCTTCACAGGCAACAGCCGTGCATCCTTCACAGGCAAAAGTCGTGCATCCTTCACAGGCAACAGCCGTGCATCCTTCACAGGCAACAGCCGTGCATCCATCACAGGCAACAGCTGTGCATCCTTCACAGACAACAGCCGTGCATCCTTCACAGACAACAGCCGTGAATCCTTCACAGGCAACAGTCGTGCATCCTTCACAGGCAACAGCCGTGCATCCTTCACAGGCAACAGCCGTGCATCCATCACAGGCAACAGTCGTGCATCCTTCACAGACAACAGTCGTTGATCCTTCACAGACAACAGCCGTGCATCCTTCACAGGCAACAGCCGTGCATCCTTCACAGACAACAGTCGTGCATCCTTCACAGACAACAGCCGTGCATCCTTCACAGGCAACAGCCGTGCATCCTTCACAGGCAACAGCCGTGCATCCTTCACAGACAACAGTCGTGCATCCTTCACAGGCAACAGCCGTGCATCCTTCACAGACAACAGTCGTGCATCCTTCACAGACAACAGCCGTGCATCCTTCACAGGCAACAGCCGTGCATCCTTCACAGGCAACAGTCGTGCATCCTTCACAGGCAACAGCCGTGCATCCATCACAGGCAACAGGCGTGCATCCTTCACAGACAACAGGCGTGCATCCTTCACAGACAACAGTCGTGCATCCTTCACAGGCAACAGCCGTGCATCCTTCACAGACAACAGTCGTGCATCCTTCACAGACAACAGCCGTGCATCCTTCACAGGCAACAGCCGTGCATCCTTCACAGGCAACAGTCGTGCATCCTTCACAGGCAACAGCCGTGCATCCATCACAGGCAACAGGCGTGCATCCTTCACAGACAACAGTCGTGCATCCTTCACAGACAACAGCCGTGCATCCTTCACAGGCAACAGCCATGCATCCTTCACAGACAACAGTCGTGCATCCCTCACAGACAACAGCCGTGCATCCCTCACAGACAACAGCCGTGCATCCTTCACAGACAACAGCCGTGCATCCTTCACAGGCAACAGCCGTGCATCCTTTACAGGCAACAGCCGTGCATCCTTCACAGACAACAGTCGTGCATCCTTCACAGGCAACAACCGTGCATCCTTCACAGACAACAGTCGTGCATCCTTCACAGACAACAGCCGTGCATCCTTCACAGACAACAGTCGTGCATCCTTCACAGGCAACAGCCGTACATCCTTCACAGGCAACAGCCGTGCATCCTTCACAGACAACAGCCGTGCATCCTTCACAGACAACAGTCGTGCATCCTTCACAGACAACAGCCGTGCATCCTTCACAGGCAACAGCCGTACATCTTTCACAGACAACAGTCGTGCATCCTTCACAGACAACAGCCGTGCATCCTTCACAGACAACAGTCGTGTATCCTTCACAGGCAACAGTCGTGCATCCTTCACAGGCAACAGCGTGCATCCTTCACAGGCAACAGCCGTGCATCCTTCATAGGCAACAGTCGTGCATCCATCACAGGCAACAGCCGTGCATCCTTCACAGACAACAGCCGTGCATCCATCACAGGCAACAGCCGTGCATCCTTCACAGACAACAGTCGTGCATCCTTCACAGACAACAGTCGTGTATCCTTCACAGGCAACAGCCGTGCATCCTTCACAGGCAACAGCCGTGCATCCATCACAGGCAACAGCCGTGCATCCTTCACAGACAACAGTCGTGCATCCTTCACAGACAACAGTCATGTATCCTTCACAGGCAACAGCCGTGCATCCTTCACAGGCAACAGCCGTGCATCCTTCACAGACAACAGCCGTGCATCCTTCACAGGCAACAGCCGTGCATCCTTCACAGGCAACAGTCGTGCATCCTTCACAGGCAACAGCCGTGCATCCTTCACAGGCAACAGCCGTGCATCCATCACAGGCAACAGCTGTGCATCCTTCACAGACAACAGCCGTGCATCCTTCACAGACAACAGCCGTGAATCCTTCACAGGCAACAGTCGTGCATCCTTCACAGGCAACAGCCGTGCATCCTTCACAGGCAACAGCCGTGCATCCATCACAGGCAACAGTCGTGCATCCTTCACAGACAACAGTCGTTGATCCTTCACAGACAACAGCCGTGCATCCTTCACAGGCAACAGCCGTGCATCCTTCACAGACAACAGTCGTGCATCCTTCACAGACAACAGCTGTGCATCCTTCACAGGCAACAGCCGTGCATCCTTCACAGGCAACAGCCGTGCATCCTTCACAGACAACAGTCGTGCATCCTTCACAGGCAACAGCCGTGCATCCTTCACAGACAACAGTCGTGCATCCTTCACAGACAACAGCCGTGCATCCTTCACAGGCAACAGCCGTGCATCCTTCACAGGCAACAGTCGTGCATCCTTCACAGGCAACAGCCGTGCATCCATCACAGGCAACAGGCGTGCATCCTTCACAGACAACAGTCGTGCATCCTTCACAGACAACAGTCGTGTATCCTTCATAGACAACAGCCGTGCATCCTTCACAGGCAACAGCCGTGCATCCTTCACAGACAACAGTCGTGCATCCTTCACAGACAACAGCCGTGCATCCTTCACAGGCAACAGCCGTGCATCCTTCACAGGCAAAAGTCGTGCATCCTTCACAGGCAACAGCCGTGCATCCTTCACAGGCAACAGCCGTGCATCCATCACAGGCAACAGCTGTGCATCCTTCACAGACAACAGCCGTGCATCCTTCACAGACAACAGCCGTGAATCCTTCACAGGCAACAGTCGTGCATCCTTCACAGGCAACAGCCGTGCATCCTTCACAGGCAACAGCCGTGCATCCATCACAGGCAACAGTCGTGCATCCTTCACAGACAACAGTCGTTGATCCTTCACAGACAACAGCCGTGCATCCTTCACAGGCAACAGCCGTGCATCCTTCACAGACAACAGTCGTGCATCCTTCACAGACAACAGCCGTGCATCCTTCACAGGCAACAGCCGTGCATCCTTCACAGGCAACAGCCGTGCATCCTTCACAGACAACAGTCGTGCATCCTTCACAGGCAACAGCCGTGCATCCTTCACAGACAACAGTCGTGCATCCTTCACAGACAACAGCCGTGCATCCTTCACAGGCAACAGCCGTGCATCCTTCACAGGCAACAGTCGTGCATCCTTCACAGGCAACAGCCGTGCATCCATCACAGGCAACAGGCGTGCATCCTTCACAGACAACAGCCGTGCATCCTTCACAGGCAACAGCCGTGCATCCTTCACAGGCAACAGTCGTGCATCCTTCACAGGCAACAGCCGTGCATCCATCACAGGCAACAGGCGTGCATCCTTCACAGACAACAGTCGTGCATCCTTCACAGACAACAGTCGTGTATCCTTCATAGACAACAGCCGTGCATCCTTCACAGGCAACAGCCGTGCATCCTTCACAGACAACAGTCGTGCATCCTTCACAGACAACAGCCGTGCATCCTTCACAGGCAACAGCCGTGCATCCTTCACAGGCAAAAGTCGTGCATCCTTCACAGGCAACAGCCGTGCATCCTTCACAGGCAACAGCCGTGCATCCATCACAGGCAACAGCTGTGCATCCTTCACAGACAACAGCCGTGCATCCTTCACAGACAACAGCCGTGAATCCTTCACAGGCAACAGTCGTGCATCCTTCACAGGCAACAGCCGTGCATCCTTCACAGGCAACAGCCGTGCATCCATCACAGGCAACAGTCGTGCATCCTTCACAGACAACAGTCGTTGATCCTTCACAGACAACAGCCGTGCATCCTTCACAGGCAACAGCCGTGCATCCTTCACAGACAACAGTCGTGCATCCTTCACAGACAACAGCCGTGCATCCTTCACAGGCAACAGCCGTGCATCCTTCACAGGCAACAGCCGTGCATCCTTCACAGACAACAGTCGTGCATCCTTCACAGGCAACAGCCGTGCATCCTTCACAGACAACAGTCGTGCATCCTTCACAGACAACAGCCGTGCATCCTTCACAGGCAACAGCCGTGCATCCTTCACAGGCAACAGTCGTGCATCCTTCACAGGCAACAGCCGTGCATCCATCACAGGCAACAGGCGTGCATCCTTCACAGACAACAGTCGTGCATCCTTCACAGACAACAGTCGTGTATCCTTCACAGACAACAGCCGTGCATCCTTCACAGGCAACAGTCGTGCATCCTTCACAGACAACAGTCGTGCATCCTTCACAGACAACAGCCGTGCATCCTTCACAGGCAACAGCCGTGCATCCTTCACAGACAACAGTCGTGCATCCTTCACAGACAACAGCCGTGCATCCTTCACAGGCAACAGCCGTGCATCCTTCACAGACAACAGTCGTGCATCCCTCACAGACAACAGCCGTGCATCCCTCACAGACAACAGCCGTGCATCCTTCACAGACAACAGCCGTGCATCCTTCACAGGCAACAGCCGTGCATCCTTTACAGGCAACAGCCGTGCATCCTTCACAGACAACAGTCGTGCATCCTTCACAGGCAACAACCGTGCATCCTTCACAGACAACAGTCGTGCATCCTTCACAGACAACAGCCGTGCATCCTTCACAGACAACAGTCGTGCATCCTTCACAGGCAACAGCCGTACATCCTTCACAGGCAACAGCCGTGCATCCTTCACAGACAACAGCCGTGCATCCTTCACAGACAACAGTCGTGCATCCTTCACAGACAACAGCCGTGCATCCTTCACAGGCAACAGCCGTACATCTTTCACAGACAACAGTCGTGCATCCTTCACAGACAACAGCCGTGCATCCTTCACAGACAACAGTCGTGCATCCTTCACAGACAACAGCCGTGCATCCTTCACAGGCAACAGCCGTGCATCCTTCACAGACAACGGTCGTGCATCCTTCACAGGCAACAGCCGTGCATCCTTCACAGGCAACAGCCGTGCATCCATCACAGGCAACAGCTGTGCATCCTTCACAGACAACAGCCGTGCATCCTTCACAGACAACAGCCGTGAATCCTTCACAGGCAACAGTCGTGCATCCTTCACAGGCAACAGCCGTGCATCCTTCACAGGCAACAGCCGTGCATCCATCACAGGCAACAGTCGTGCATCCTTCACAGACAACAGTCGTTGATCCTTCACAGACAACAGCCGTGCATCCTTCACAGGCAACAGCCGTGCATCCTTCACAGACAACAGTCGTGCATCCTTCACAGACAACAGCCGTGCATCCTTCACAGGCAACAGCCGTGCATCCTTCACAGGCAACAGCCGTGCATCCTTCACAGACAACAGTCGTGCATCCTTCACAGGCAACAGCCGTGCATCCTTCACAGACAACAGTCGTGCATCCTTCACAGACAACAGCCGTGCATCCTTCACAGGCAACAGCCGTGCATCCTTCACAGGCAACAGTCGTGCATCCTTCACAGGCAACAGCCGTGCATCCATCACAGGCAACAGGCGTGCATCCTTCACAGACAACAGTCGTGCATCCTTCACAGACAACAGTCGTGTATTCTTCACAGACAACAGCCGTGCATCCTTCACAGGCAACAGCCGTGCATCCTTCACAGACAACAGTCGTGCATCCTTCACAGACAACAGCCGTGCATCCTTCACAGGCAACAGCCGTGCATCCTTCACAGACAACAGTCGTGCATCCCTCACAGACAACAGCCGTGCATCCCTCACAGACAACAGCCGTGCATCCTTCACAGACAACAGCCGTGCATCCTTCACAGGCAACAGCCGTGCATCCTTTACAGGCAACAGCCGTGCATCCTTCACAGACAACAGTCGTGCATCCTTCACAGGCAACAACCGTGCATCCTTCACAGACAACAGTCGTGCATCCTTCACAGACAACAGCCGTGCATCCTTCACAGACAACAGTCGTGCATCCTTCACAGGCAACAGCCGTACATCCTTCACAGGCAACAGCCGTGCATCCTTCACAGACAACAGCCGTGCATCCTTCACAGACAACAGTCGTGCATCCTTCACAGACAACAGCCGTGCATCCTTCACAGGCAACAGCCGTACATCTTTCACAGACAACAGTCGTGCATCCTTCACAGACAACAGCCGTGCATCCTTCACAGACAACAGTCGTGCATCCTTCACAGACAACAGCCGTGCATCCTTCACAGGCAACAGCCGTGCATCCTTCACAGACAACGGTCGTGCATCCTTCACAGGCAACAGCCGTGCATCCTTCACAGGCAACAGCCGTGCATCCATCACAGGCAACAGCTGTGCATCCTTCACAGACAACAGCCGTGCATCCTTCACAGACAACAGCCGTGAATCCTTCACAGGCAACAGTCGTGCATCCTTCACAGGCAACAGCCGTGCATCCTTCACAGGCAACAGCCGTGCATCCATCACAGGCAACAGTCGTGCATCCTTCACAGACAACAGTCGTTGATCCTTCACAGACAACAGCCGTGCATCCTTCACAGGCAACAGCCGTGCATCCTTCACAGACAACAGTCGTGCATCCTTCACAGACAACAGCCGTGCATCCTTCACAGGCAACAGCCGTGCATCCTTCACAGGCAACAGCCGTGCATCCTTCACAGACAACAGTCGTGCATCCTTCACAGGCAACAGCCGTGCATCCTTCACAGACAACAGTCGTGCATCCTTCACAGACAACAGCCGTGCATCCTTCACAGGCAACAGCCGTGCATCCTTCACAGGCAACAGTCGTGCATCCTTCACAGGCAACAGCCGTGCATCCATCACAGGCAACAGGCGTGCATCCTTCACAGACAACAGTCGTGCATCCTTCACAGACAACAGTCGTGTATCCTTCACAGACAACAGCCGTGCATCCTTCACAGGCAACAGCCGTGCATCCTTCACAGACAACAGTCGTGCATCCTTCACAGACAACAGCCGTGCATCCTTCACAGGCAACAGCCGTGCATCCTTCACAGACAACAGTCGTGCATCCCTCACAGACAACAGCCGTGCATCCCTCACAGACAACAGCCATGCATCCTTCACAGACAACAGCCGTGCATCCTTCACAGGCAACAGCCGTGCATCCTTTACAGGCAACAGCCGTGCATCCTTCACAGACAACAGTCGTGCATCCTTCACAGGCAACAACCGTGCATCCTTCACAGACAACAGTCGTGCATCCTTCACAGACAACAGCCGTGCATCCTTCACAGACAACAGTCGTGCATCCTTCACAGGCAACAGCCGTACATCCTTCACAGGCAACAGCCGTGCATCCTTCACAGACAACAGCCGTGCATCCTTCACAGACAACAGTCGTGCATCCTTCACAGACAACAGCCGTGCATCCTTCACAGGCAACAGCCGTACATCTTTCACAGACAACAGTCGTGCATCCTTCACAGACAACAGCCGTGCATCCTTCACAGACAACAGTCGTGCATCCTTCACAGACAACAGCCGTGCATCCTTCACAGGCAACAGCCGTGCATCCTTCACAGACAACGGTCGTGCATCCTTCACAGACAACAGCCGTGCATCCTTCACAGGCAACAGCCGTGCATCCTTCACAGACAACAGTCGTGTATCCTTCACAGGCAACAGTCGTGCATCCTTCACAGGCAACAGCCGTGCATCCTTCACAGACAACAGTCGTGCATCCTTCACAGGCAACAGCCGTGCATCCTTCACAGGCAACAGCCGTGCATCCTTCACAGGCAACAGCCGTGCATCCTTCACAGACAACAGCCATGCATCCTTCACATACAACAGTCTTGCATCCTTCACAAACAACAGCCGTGCATCCTTCACAGGCAACAGCCGTGCATCCTTCACAGGCAACAGTCGTGCATCCTTCACAGGTAACAGCCGTGCATCATTCACAAGCAACAGTCGTGCATCCTTCACTGGCAACAGTCGTGCATCCTTCACAGACAACGGTCGTGCATCCTTCACAGGCAACAGCCGTGCATCCTTCACAGACAACAGTCGTGCGTCCTTCACAGGCAACAGTCGTGCATCCTTCACAGGCAACAATCTGCATTGCGATGTGGGTGGTCGAAGTGATGTTAACAGTGATATGCTCTTCATTGGAGGTACATTAAAACTAAACGAAACTATATATTTTCATTTTACCATGTAAGGCCTACTGAGCACTCTTTCAGAAGCAGCGACCTGACCACAAATGATAGCTCAACGAATTGGCTCATCACGTGGAAATTTATAGCGGCCAAAATACTCTAACACCCATGTTTGTAAATGTGGAGGACCCGGAGAAAAATGCACGTGACCACGGGGAGAGACCCACGCAGACTCCGAATATACAGCAGCAGCAGGCGTCAGGGTCGTGATCGAACCCTCGACCTCCTCCATAACAGGCGAGGTTGTTAACATCTCGCCACCAGGCGCCGATTATTATGGTCGTTAAATAAACAACTACATATTCGGAGTTAAAATATAATTTAAGGGTTTTTAGAGTAAAATATTTGTATGTAAAAGGAAAATATATAATTTAAAATGCCACAATTATGTTTGAGCTGAAATTGAGAAATACAAATGCAATAATTTGCTATATTTTTGTAAGTTTGTGGTCATCCTAACAACATTGTATAATTGGCATTCGTTTTTGTTTTATTTTTACAATTAAAAGATTACATTTCTCATCGCTACTCTGCTTATGTGGGTAAAAAGATTGTCTTCACTCTCCGATGTGTTTCCAGGAGGTTGTACCGCACGTTGTTGTCCGACGTTTCGCTCCACGTGATATGGGAGCTTCTGAAGCTCGGTAAAACCCGAAAGCACGTTGGAGAGTTATACGGCACAACCGCGAAAAACCTCCAGAGAGGAAACTCCAATTTTTTTTATGAATGGTAGCAGAATGCCGTTGCCTGTTGTGGTCAGGACACGTGCGTGCCACATGCTACGGTGTTGGGACAATAATCATCGTCATCATAATTTCGTATTTGCATTCAAGCGTCGCTTGTGGGTGATTTCCAGTAACCGAAGAAATTAACAAATAACGATTCTTTGGACCGCGTCAATTCCGACGGGGGGGATTTTTTTTTATTAATACCGTGTGTGCACAGCAGGGGGCAGGACCAGGCCCCTGTTTTCAAGGCCAGGTCAAAACATAAATGAGTAAAAACAGCATATTACTTTTAACGATGAAAAATAGACCAAAAGCTGGTTTGTTCTCCGGTTCACGATGGGTGGTTACTTTATAAAGACCACTGGAATTTTTTTCTGTCTCTCTATATCCTTTTATATCTCAGAAATTCAAAAAATTGGTTTGTTTGTTGGACACAGAAATTGGCCCAGCTGGGCATGCTCAGACTTTTTCTCCCAGCTCGCTGGATTTAATAAAAGGGTAAAAGACATGCACCGTATTTAGGAAGAGATATACATTTCAAGACTTTCCTCCGAGATGAGTTCATTAAATGCCCGTGTCACGACCACAATTGCGTACTCTTCATGCAGCAATCCTTAGGGTGCCAATAGAAATGTCAGTTACCCATTCCACAAATGGGTATTATTAACAAAAGTTCAATTACATTGCAGTGTTTATATATTTTTAACGACCACTTCATCTTGACTATCCATGTAAATTGCAAATGAAATAATCACTCACATGGTAGGGTGTGAATGTACAGCAACATAATTCTCTATTTTATCAGCAATAAAATGATTACAGAACACATTTTTGGATGCTATACACCTGATTTAATAAATGAATTTCAGAAATTTTAGATAACATTTCCCCCTGAGCAATTCATATTAATATAAAGACCACAATGTACCAAGAGGCTATGTTCATGCGGTGAAGAATGTTAGCTAAAAAGCTGAGAATATATTGTATACAAAAGAAACATATAAGGAATGACATTCTCTTAATCTGATATCAAATTAACTCCAATATTGGAATGTATATTCATCAGCACTTTGCATTAAAACTTCTATAATTTATAGCATTTGCCTAACCATAGTCTTACGCTGCAATATTTTTTGACATGCTATTAGTGCAGTAAAAAAATATAGAATTCACATATCGGTGCATTTTCATTAACTATTTATTTCTTTACAATTGTAATCTGCGCGTGCACTGTGAAAGTGACCTTAATTAATCTCAGGCGTTTGGGCTCCCACAGTGTCAAGCTGAAACATCATTTCGTCACTTCAGTCATTTGCCGAGGTTAATTAGGAAAACAGCCGCAGAAAATCTGATTTCACGGTAACGTGGGATCAAAGGAGCATAACAGATTCGAGTTTTATCACGTCACACCACAGATATGGCCATTCTTTGCAAACATAATTAAGAAGAGGTTAAATTTCCACTGCCTTGCAGCTATCCTGTAAATACAGCGCTCAACCGCACATTCATCAAGTATATCATCTCAGGATTATTAATTTAAAACATGTGATTACACATAGGTATTCAAAGAGCTCTAAAGGCACATATTCCGTTATACGTGGTATCTAAACTCGTCTGTCTTGCAGAAACCCTGTGCAATCCTGTAACTATTCCGACAAGACCAGTATCATAATTTATATGCTATTAAACTATTTTTTATTTAGTAAGGCCCACTGAGCTATACAGTTTAACACGTACAGTGAGGGAAAAAAAGTATTTGATCCCCTGCTGATTTTGTACGTTTGCCCACTGACAAAGAAATGATCAGTCTAACATTTTAATGGTAGGTTTATTTGAACAGTGAGAGACGGAATAACGACAAAAAATCCATAAAAATGCATGTCAAAAATGTTATAAATTGATTTGCATTTTAATGAAGGAAATAAGTATTTGACCCCTCTGCAAAATATGACTTAGTACTTGGTGGCAAAAACCATTGTTGGCAATCACAGATGTCAAACGTTTCCTGTAGTTGGCCACCAAGTTTGCACACATCTCAGGAGGGATTTTGTTCCACTCCTCTTTGCAGATCTTCTCCAAGTAATTAAGGTTTCGAGGCTGACGTTTGGCAATTCGAACCTTCAGCTCCCTCCACATATTTTCTATGGGATTAAGGTCTGGAGACTGGCTAGGCCACTCCAGGACCTTAATGTGCTTCTTCTTGAGCCACTCCTTTGTTGCGTTGGCCGTGTGTTTTGGGTCATTGTCAAGCTGGAATACCCATCCACGACCCATTTTCAATGCCCTGGCTGAGGGATGGAGGTTCTCACCCAAGAATTGAGGGTACATGGCCCCGTCCATCGTCCCTTTGATGCGGTGAAGTTGTCCTGTCCCCTTAGTAGACAAACACCCCCAAAGCATAATGTTTCCACCTCCATGTTTGACGGTGGGGATGGTGTTCTTGGGGTCATAGGCAGCATTCCTTCTTCTCCAAACACGGCGAGTTGAATTGATGCCAAAGAGCTCCATTTTGGTCTCATCTGACCACAACACTTTTATCCAATTGTCCTCTGAATCATTCAGATGTTCATTGGCTAACTTCAGACGGGCATGTATATGTGCTTTCTTGAGCAGGGGGACCTTGCGGTCGCTGCAGGATTTCAGTCCTTGACGGCGTAGTGTGTTGCCAACTGTTTTCTTGGTGACTATGGTCCCAGCTGCCTTGAGATCATTGACAAAATCCTCCCGTGTAGTTCTGGGCTGATTCCTCACCGTTCTCATGTTCATTGCAACTCCACGAGGTGAGATCTTGCATGGAACCCCAGGCCGAGGGAGATTGACAGTTCTTTTGTGTTTCTTCCATTTGCGAATAATCGCACCAACTGTTGTCACCTTCTCACCAAGCTGCTTGGCGATGGTCTTGTAACCCATTCCAGCCTTGTGTAGGTGTACAATCTTGTCCCTGACATCCTTGGAGAGCTCTTTGGTCTTGGCCATGGTGGAGAGTTTGGAATCTGATTAATTGCTTCTGTGAACAGGTGTCTTTTATACAGGTAACAAGCTGAGATTAGGAGCACTCCCTTTAAGAGTGTGCTCCTAATGTCAGCTCGTTACCTGTATAAAAGACACCTGGGAGCCATACATCTTTCTGATTGAGAGGAGGTCAAATACTATTTCCCTCATTAAAATGCAAATCAATTTATAACATTTTTTACATGCGTTCTTCTGGATTTTGTTGTTGTTATTCTGTCTCTCACTGTTCAAATAAACCTACCATTAAAATTATAGACTGATAATTTATTTGTCAGTGGGCAAACGTACAAAATCAGCAGGAGATCAAATACTTTTTTTCCCTCACTGTAGGCTTTCGCGACCAATATAATCCATAATACAGGTTTTTTTTGGGTTAGATCACGTAAATATATAAATGTGTCGTTAAACCCACCACCACCCGACACAGCCAATTAGTAAGGGGCTTGTCACGTAAACAGAACAATACAGCACACCGGTGTGTTGGAGAGCCAAGCCAAGTTGTGATTACTGGCAAAATATCGTACTCAGTAAAGCACTTTTTCAGAAGTGACCTGGCCACAAATGATATCTCAATGAAGTGGCTCACCATGTGGAAATGTATAGCAACCAAATAATCTAATCGCATGATTATAAATGTGGAGGGAAAAACCGGAGGACTCAGAGTAAAATCCACACAACCAAAGGGAGAACATGCAAACTCCAAATAGAGAGGGATCAGGGAATCGAATCCACGAATTCCTGCATACCAGGCGATTAAGTTAACATTTTTCTGACACAGTCCATCATCATCACCATCAACCTTGGTCAATCCACTTCTGGATTAAATCAGAATCTTTATTTATCCTGGAGAAATCTGATGAGCTATGAAGCTCTTGTTCACTTATGTCCAGTAGGGGCGCGGGGTCAGAAAGTTAGAGCAACAAACAGCACAACAACATGATAGGAGTGCAGAGTACACGAAAGGTAAAGCAAGTGAATAAAAATGAATACGTGAAAAAATATATTAAGTATGGAAGTTCAAACTGCGTAAGTACATCAATTCCTGCCGGTCTGTTGGCCAAGGTGGCAAAACAACAAAAACAGTCCCAGAGCACACCAAGACAACACACACGGGTAATGATTAAAGTTACAAATCACATTGGCAAATGTGGTTGTATCTGGCACTAATCTTCTGCTTCACGATCTTTTTTGAAGCAAGATTTACGACGTTAAGAGAGGAAACAAGGGTGTTACAAAACGTTAGAAAGGCTTTGTCACCGATTACAATTCTTGTTCAAGGGATAGTTAAAAGGCAATTAGTCTAATGTTTCTTGGATTTCATAATGGGGTTAATGGATTAGCTCAGTTTAGTGCAGAATTGCCAATAAGGATTTTATGGATGAATAGGGCTCAATGTTGATTCCTTCTTGCATTAAGTGATGTGAGATTGGATTTTAAGTAGAGGTCACAATAGTGGGTCCTGTATAGTATATCCAGTGCAAATCTAAGAGCAGAATGATAAAGCGGGTTTAGTCTGTTTAGTGTTTCATTAGTAGCTGATCTGTAAGAAGTGTCACAGTAGTCAAAAAGTGGTAGAATGATGGCTTCAACAATTTGCAGGCACAATTTAATGGGTAAACAATGCTTTTTTCTGTATAAAAGCACTATTTATGATTTTATTTTCTCTAAGATGTGATCAATATGGGATTGGAATGTAAGTTTGAATAAATCAGTACACCCAAGTATTTTCAGCACGTCATTTGTTTGCATGTATGTGTAACTTCTTTCGCACTGTACGTAGCCAAGCGTGCTAATCGGAGGTATGGGGGAAGGACAACAAACTAAGCACAAAAAAGTGTTCCAAAGAAATGTTTTTTAAATATGTATGTAATGGTGTTGTTTCTGATATCCGTAATCGGTGAAGGGAATGGAATAGGATTTTTATTTGAAGAAAAGAACACGATATTCGTTATTTTTATAGATTTAGGAGCAATTGTAGTGTTGACAATTGATTTAGAATCAAGCCAAACTGGTGTAGGAGATTCGGTTTGACTTCGTTTGGAGATTTTCCCGATACTAGCATTACAGTGTCATCAGCAAAGATATTTAATTCTGAGTGATTTAAGTTTAGTCCAAGATTGTTTAAATATAAGGGGAACATAAATTGACCCCGAACCACACCTTGTGGAACACCCCTTGCTATTTTAATATTTGTGGACGAGATGTTCTCATTATGTACCTTTTGAGAACGGTCTGAGAGGTAACTCGTAAACCATTTTATTGCACCGTCTGAAAATGTTAGTAGACAAAGTCTTGTGAGCACAATGTCATGGTCAACAGTATCAAAGGCTTTTGACAAGTCAAGGAATAGAACACAGCAGTAGTGGCCTTCATCCAGGTTACTGAAGAGAAAATGTAATACATCCATCATTGCTGCTGTGGTGGAGTAGTCCTCTCGAAAACAAGACTGTTTGCTGTGGAGGAGATTGTGACTTTTTATGTCGCAGTTTATTTGTGATTTACGGTTTTTTTTTAAACAAATATTTTCGTAACTGGTAAAGGAAAAGAGAATCGTCTCTAATTATTAGGATCTTCTTTGGAGCCATTATATATACCGGATGGATGGTAACGAATTTCCACTCCAGTGGAAATGTACCTTTGGTGAGCGAGATGTTGAAAAATGTGTGCGAGGGGTTTATAGATGACATCTGCCACAGCCAAAGGTGCAAATGCAGGTAACGTGTCCCCTCACGTGGATGACGATGTCTTCATTGATACTAGCGTTTGCAGTACGTCCAGTTCGGATATGGGACGAAACGAGAAGTATGGACGATGACTTTTACAAAGGTCTCCCCAAGCCTCCATCACCTCTCTCGCTCGTGTGGGTTTCTAATACTTGCACCAAAGCTGATTTTGTTGCTATGTCCCCTTGGAGGCGTCTTCGCAGATGAACCCATCCCTTGTAGCCATCACGTGTCCTGCCCTTGCCCACTTTCTTTTCCAAACAGTTTTACATTTGCCAATAACCTGCATAGGTTCTACAATCCAGCAGTGGGATGACCAAGGCTGCGGCTGCTGATGATGAAGTATGATGTTGGCTTTTCCCAATTATTTCTCAAATCTTATGTCAGCATCATGCCAGGAAACAAATCAATTCTCATCCAGTCCACATTTAGCAGGATAAGCAGTGCACCACTCTGTGTCAAAAATCCCAAATGGCATTACATAATTATCTCACAAGTCACTTCTATAGACCCCTTGATCCAAACTAGGGCACACATTTGATATTCCCTGCAAAATATTACTTTAAAAGCATTTAAAAAGGAAATGTACAGCCCTTTGTCAATCCACTGCTGGATGAGGGCCTCCCCACGCTGTGTCGGTTTGGGGGTGATTTGGCCATACCTCACCAGGGAGAGCCCTAGAACTGGTTCAGATGTCACTCGCCAATGCTGTTAGCCGTGGCCAGGAGTTTAACCCAGGGCGCCAACCACTGTGCCAGCGCTCCATGCCGTCACGACGAAGACACGCACGTTTTACATTTTCAGCACTGGAATAAGCGAGTGCATTCATTGCTTTCCCTTTAGTGTCTTGTATCGTTCTGTGTGTTTACCCGATTTTATCGTTGAATTCGATTGGACAATATTTCGATACTCCCCTTGAGTGGGGGTGATATTACATTTCAAATAAAACTTTGAAACCTATTCGACTATTATACGCTGAAATTAGTATTTATAGTGTCATCAGCCAACAAAATAAGGAAGGGAATGCATTCCAGCGTATTTATTACGAAGTCAATTTTCAATTACAAGCACGTAATTCCATTACTTAATGAATTAATTAACAGTCCCTGAAAAAGGGGAACTGAGAGAAAAACGCATGCGCTCGCAAAGAGATTCTGAAAAAAAAATTACTGAGTGGTGAGTTTTTGCCTGGCACTCTGTCAAATCACACCTTACGGTAATATAAATGCAAACAGCCTTCTACAGCACACGCGGGCGAATTTCTGACTGCGAATATAAATTCTGTTTGTTATCCATGATGAAGCAAACTGAATACGTGGGAGTGTTACCACGGCGTGCGCTGTGTTTGTCGAGGAGCCTGCGCCCCCTCCGTATCCTCTCACTGAATTACTCGCGAATAGAGAGCAACATCAAACGGGCTCCATACGCCATCACTCAGCGTGGCCTCAGAGGATTTTGTTTTCCCATCAAATTCTCACCGTTCAAAAAAACCGAAACAATGCCCTCAGGTGGAACAGGTCCTGAATGGTTATACAGTATTTTGTTTTTACTCACCGACCTAATGTTTACTTCTTCATATTCACGTCGTAGTATTCAAACTGTCAAAAAGTTGGGGTAAGACAGACAGCGGTGTTTGTTTCAGATGAGTCTCCCAATCCCAGCGTAGGCATTGTCCAACAGAGGTCACCGATTACTCAAGATTTATTTTCTCTCCGACTTGAATTAAGATTTGTTGAAAGACGCCCCTCATATTTGAAGCCAGCAGACTTGTCTCAACGTTGTTTATATTGCTCCATCTATTTTCCCCACACCTTTAAAAAGGAACAACACCCCCAGCATTTTAATCGGACTTACTGTAACTCTCATCAACTAATTTACGTAGCATTCCACTGGGCACATCCCACATATTTTGTAATGAACTATCCAGATATGTCTATTCATATGAATGCAAAATTATTTCATCTGGTGATTCAAGAGCTCACTTCATATTTTGTTCACCTCGAAGCCAGCATCATGGCGATGGTGATAAATTAACATGCGACCTGAGTTTGTAGATTTTATGTATTGCTTTCGGCCACCAGTGTCAGATTGACTTAGACGGCATGCCAGGGAAAAGGGAACTTGCAGTGAAGGGCATTTAGTAACAACCCACGTGAGAAATAACATTTTCGTCTCCAGCCACTCTAAGCAGTGTTTTGTGGACAATGCCAGTTTTGTCTACCACAAATATCAATGTGGGATGTTTCTCCACACGCTTATTCTAAATATAATACCCGCGTACAAGGGGACTTGCAAACTAGAGGTCGCCAGTTGGATCCCCCACAGCGACAGTTGCAACAAGGAGCACGTTTCTTAAACTCACCCCACCATTCAACCTCTGTCGACCGAGCAGTATAAACGGGGGAGCCACAGCCGATAGACAGGCCATGTGTGGTGGGGGTGAAGTGTCGGTATTTCCACCTCTTCCAAGATGTCTGGCCAGCATGGAAGAATGGACCAAAATACCCCTTGAGCAGGGCTCTATCATTCTTCCTGGTGGAGGCCTTTCTGCCAGAAGAAGCATTAGCAAGCAATTGCAGGTTTCTATGTACACCCGAACACACACATTTTATATTTTCAGCAATGTATATTTGTGAGGTAATACCTGGGTTTAAGGGAACATATGTAATGCAGTATGTGCAAGTTTCACACTTAAATGTAGTGGTAATTAATTATTGACCCAGACTGACTTTAAAATAATGAGAAAAGATCTCATGTAATGAATTATTCTTCAACGTACTTGCAGTTCGGTTCTGTGCCATTAAAAACAAACTAATGCAAAAATGAACTGTACCTACTTGGCACAACATCAGCCTTCCAGATGTTGCTGATGGCCATTATAGAGAATTGCATTATGAATATTTCATTTATCTGTGTGAACATGTAATTTTTTAGCATCCACTGCGGATATATTTTTCCATAAAGTGTCAGCATAGAATGACAACATTAACGGCAACAGCTGTCTTGATGTTCCAGGTGTGAGGTGTGCAATGTTCATTCCAGCATTACCAAGGCACACAGCAGGCAGTCCTTTATAGTGTAATGGGCAGCTGGTTAGATGAAAAATGGCATGCCCTGAAACACCTGTAAGATATGCCTCCATGGAAATTATGTCTTTCCCGTCCTCCTTCCTGCTAATTACCAATGTGGTTACGCACAAATATATTCTGTTGACAAGAAAACCTCCAATTAAAAACGGGATTTTATACATGGCATGAGAACATGTTGTAACCCCAGTTAATGTGGTCGTGGAGGTGATGCGGTCCATTGGCAGTGCCTTCGCCGCTTGTTACAGAGGTTCCACGGTTCGAAGCCTGACGGCCACTCTGGTTATTGTGATCATGATGGTGCTGCGGGTGGACGCGCCGTAAAATACTACGTGCCGTCCGCTTCACAGTAGATGTTGAACATCCCCCGACACTGACGTTCAAACGAGTAGGCCATTGAGTGCTGGGGTCAAGGCCCAATTGTGTTGTTTTTATCTGCAAATTACTCAATTGGGATCACACACGGCAGCAGCAGTAGCAGGAACATCGCCGCCCCCCCCCCCCTCGCTGCGAAAACTTGGCAGGAGCCTCCTGAAAAAGAGTCCTGAGAATTCGTGAGGCTTTCCTGGGTAAAAATGCGCAATACTAATGACAAGAACATTAAACGCCCGTGCAGAGGTGTGAGAGTTGTGCGTGACAAGGCTGCGATTTTACGCCTCATTGTGCTTTGTCAGTGTTCATTTAGCAACCAAAACCCAGCTTCCTACTCGATAGTGCACAGTAGTAATAATAATAAGTATGGCTGCTGTGTTGCTAGTGCATACAGCTAAGTTTTTGGGGCAACTAATTTTGCTCGCATGCTCAATCCTTTACAATGGATTGTTATGATGACGCTGTGCCAACACAATGCTTCAAATATATTTACTACTATATTTACCCAAGAATGTCAGTGTGTAACGCACATGACGCCACTCTACGTCGACGAGCCCCCCCTCATTAATAATCATGAACAGGTTACGTCTTCCACTTGGACCCGCCCCTCATTAAAAAATCATGAGCGGGTGACGTCACTCCGCATGGAGAACCCCCCTCATTAATAATCATGAGCAGGCGACGTCACTCCACATCGAACAGCCCCCCTCATTAATATTCATGAACAGGTGACGTCCTCCAAATGGACCCCCCCCCCCAATTAATACTAATTAGCGGGTGACGTCACTCCACATGGGGGGGGCGAGGCGCCTCCTCCCTCCTTCTCAGCATCAACTCACAACCCTCACTACAAAAGCAGAACCCTCACGTCACGCGATCTCCGTAACGCTGTTGAGACATAGAAGTAAAAAGGACGTCATGATGACCAAGGGATTATATCCTTTAAATGAAATAAGTCTGTGTTACCACAGCCTTCCAAATTGCACACGAATGGATGCAAGGAATATCACGTCGCGGTCTGCCTTTCGCTTGCAAGTTTCAGATTTACTGCAATACACCCGTCCTTGACGGGCAAAAGGCTGTTGTTTTATATGTTTGTGTTAGCAAGGGAGACTAGAGTCACGCGGGCATTGCAGGGAGCCAATATGGTGAGCGTAGGTCTACTCAAATATTTAGTTCCCAGTGTGCAACACTGCCACAATGCAGTACAATGTGGCTTTGTATGGCGTCGAAATTCACCTCAAGACGCCGAGCGGAAACAGTGTGCGTATTATTTTTAGAGGGAGAAAGAGGCAGTCACTCAGAGGCAGAGGAAAACCAAGGAGAGTCTTGAGCCTGAATTTGAACAGTGGCACAGAGTAGACAGCCTGGATGGCTGAGGGTAGGCAGGTCAAGACTGTGGTGGCAGCAGAGGAGAATGAGTGACCTCCCGTGAAGTGAAGGGTGATCGAGGGTTCCAACAGAGAGCCTTGTTTTCTGTGTGGAGGGGATTAGAGTGAAATGAGAGGGGGTGAGGTTGGAGAGTGCACGGAGGGGGGTAGAGTGAGACGATGGGGGACAGGTAGGCAGGGGCGAGTGGACCTTGAATAAGGTTGAGTGCGATCTTGAAATTGGTGTGGGATTGCATGTTGGAGCCAGTGGAGGGGTTGGGATGTTCGGGCGAGGTGGTCTGAATTGCAGATGCAGGTGAGGAGTCTGGCAGTAGCTTTGTGGATCATCTGGAGATGGGGGATTTGGGTGTTGGGGACGGGGGGCACAAAGGAGGGAGGTGCAGTAGTCGAGTCAGGATGAGGTGAAGGCACGGCTGAGGGTCTCATCGGCAGCTGGGGTGAGGAGACGGTGGATGTAGGATACGTTATGGCAGATTGAAGCGTGGGGTCTTGCAGAGTTGAGATGCGTGGGAAGAGAACGAGAGCTCGGGATTGATGACAGCTCCGAGGTTTCGAGCACAACTCTTTGCCGGTGTGAGCCGCATGATCAAACTGGAGTCTTTCATGAGTGTGGAATTTTTGACAATGATGAGTGATTCAAGTCTATATTGAAGGACCAATTGTGAGGATGTTTCACGATGGAGTTTACTATGAAAATCATTGATTTTTTGACTTTCAGTCCGCATGCCTCTCCATTGTGGGAATAAGGTCTCACCATAAACATTTTCATCGTTTCAATCAGCCGTAATCAATTCACCGTTGATTCGGGACCTCTCCTGGCCGTTGCCATCTTTCGCGATCCTGCGATTTAGCCTGTGCATGCAGGCCGATTTCACTGCTCCATCTCCGGGGTAGCCACACTTTACTGTGCCTTTCTTCTCTTGGCTGCCACTTGGCTGTCTTTCTTGACCACTGGCAGACGCGTCCTATCCAAGCCTTTTCATTTTACTTATCAGTCAAAATGATGCCTCGAGCCCATGCGCTCTTACCCAATACCCGCGTTTTTCTTCATGCCTGTCGCTCAGCGTAATTCCAAGCGTGCACCTCTCCGTGTCTGGTTGTTCCACGTATTAGTTTGTTCCAATTTTTTTGTCAGTCAGTGTCCATGTTCCTGATCAATATGTCACATCAGGTCATACTTACTAATTCGAAACGTTATTCCTAAGGCACATTTGTACGTTGCTTTTCATGAAAAAAAATCGCTCCTACCTGTTTTAATTGGTCGCTATTTAATACATTTGATCTAATTCTGCCTTCATTAACTGTCCTAGGTATTGACATTCCGCTGTGTTTTGCAAATGTGTTCCTCCTGCGGTTCTTTGCGAAACTGTGACGAAGAGTAATTTACGGGAAAAAAACATTGACAAAAGGCAACCGTCCCAGAGAGCGGTGGCGTGTGCCTGTAGCCCAGCACTGGGGAGGCAGCGAGGGGGTGTTGGATCCCATGAATGTTGAAAATCTCCCTTTCGTGGGCATTGAGGCGCCATACCCTGCCTTTCCAGCAGAAGGCAAGGCAGGGTATTAATTTCATCTGTTCCATCTGTATGAGATGGAATGCGCTGGCTCTCTCTGGGTGCTCCGGTTTCTTTGCAGATAACAAGCATTCATTAATTGTGTTGAAAAGACCTTTGCACATAGAGGCCTGCAGAGCTTGGGTAATTGTTGGCATGTTGGTTAATAACGGTACTGGTTCAGAAAACTTCCACCCACATTGGGCAGCCAAAGAGAGGCATCCTCATATAAGAAACATTAATCACTGTAGTACAGGCTCAGAAAATATATCTATTTAGCAGTGAATGCTTTAGAAAATGAAAATCAGAAATGTACTGCTAAAAAAAAAACATTTCACATTGGTTGTGTATTGTATTCTTCGCTGGCTTCTGAAAGGGTAGAAAACGAATACAAATATGTATTTATTTAATCTTTCAAATTGATGGCATATATTTATATGAATTAAAAACAATTACAAATGGATATATACTCAAACAGTTCAAAAACGATAAATTCCAAATGTACACAATATCTGCTCTACATGGAGAGAAGCCTTACCAAACAAAGATTAATTAATCAATGATTCTACATTCGCAATTATGTGCATCATACGGTTGTGTATATGTGGATACTGGATAGTATTTAATAATACAGGGTTATCCTGAGACATTTACATTGCATAAATGCCACCGAAATTCTAATTAGGCAGCAGCAGCGGCTACTGTGGACGTAAACACAAACACACATTTGAAGCCACACGCTCATTCATCACTATTGTCACAGCTCCAGTGCATGTGTTGGTGCTAAATTGATACCATCCTTTGGAGGCGCAGGGCATCAAATAGCTATTTAGTATTTTACAGATTTGTCCAAAGAACATGCATTCATGCAGATAAGATTACTTTTGAAGTCCTCGTAAGGTGGCAGCCAGAGCTTATCTGAGCCAGGCACTGATCACAGTATTCCCAGGAAAGGAACTAAAGCTCATTCACAACTGTAACGGACTTTGGGCGATGTATATTTCAGACAGCTGAACGTTGGCGGGGTGTGGATTTGCCCTCAATCAGTCCCGTGTAGTGATGCAGACACTTCCCATGAATAATGCATTACACATTTTTTTCCTGCCTACGCCATAGCGCTCTGCTTACTTTCCCCCTGGGGAGCCGCAACACGAATATTAAAATTCAATTTCCTTACCGATTTCCAATAAGACACAGCCACGTCCCGCTTGCTCGTGAGGCCGCTGGATGCAGTTAATGCACTCCTCTCCTGGCCCACACTGATAACGGACTCAGCAGTAGCCTTGCCTTTTTCATTTTACCTTAAAGCAGGGTCAAACCAAAATGTTTTGATCACCTTTCACTCGGCACAGTCATTTCGTAATTGCTGCACAGCTTTAAATCCACCGTATTCTGGCCCTGTTTGGGTGTCCTGATGATTTGAATCGTATTACTGTAAAGCGCTTCGGTCCATTGTTATGGGACCTCTGGGAAAATGAAGACATTTACGTTTTTGCCAGGACTTCCGAAGAATGACGTTATGCAAATGTACATTTACTGTGCGCAGAATCTTAATTCACCTAGCGCTGCGGAGCACAGAATTTATGTTTAGTCAGTTGCAATTTAAAGTTGATAAGTAAATGGCTGCACTTTCAATTAGTGAGCCTTTTTGATATGAGCTACCATTTTGCTCCCAAGACGGTTAAAACAAGAGGGTGAATACATGATGGATAATGTAAAACATATAATTTGTAGGCAAGATGGAAGATTAAGGCGAATATAAAATTCAAATCGTAAATTGAAGGAGAGCCACACATTTACATACATTTGTAAATGTTGAAGTAAGAAGTAAGGCCACGCATAGCTTGCAGATCGTATTGATTATTTACATCAGGTGCAATGCATGTGAAGCAGTCTGTTTACCATAAAAATTTGCCATTTAAGTTTTTTTTTAATTGCTTGATGTGGAATGCATTGTGTTAATCCCCCCCATGTCTCCAGCCTTTTATTTTATGAGCAGCTTAGTAAATGAATTAAATAAAGTACTGCAAGGATTTTATAGCATGGAAATCTACAGCGTGGATATATTTCTGGGGAGAAAAAATGTAACTCATGGAGAGGGTATTAAAATCAGGCACGCTGCATTCGCTAGGGCCATTGGAAAAAGCAGCTTAGCTTAAAAAAATATTTTTAAAACCCAGATAATTGCACACCTTCTTTCATCTGGAGGTGTCCGGTATTTGCCAGCGTAGGGCACAGCGATTATTAGTCGCAAATTATATCTGAAATGTCCACTAAATTACAGTGCCCACCTTTATTTCATTTTTGGTAAAAAAAATATATGGTTAAATAATTAATTTGATGTATTCGGCCCCCCTCTCCCCTCAGATGTTTACAGATATCCTATGTGTGAAGAACTAATGTTATTCACATCATGTATGTGACATATGGAAGACTGATTATTCTCAGTCTTTAAAGAACATTATATTCATAACCTGTTCATTCTATGAAATGTTAATAAATAGCTCACACGCTTGCATTTCTTTCCCCGTGGCAAGCTACGTAAAACTACAATAACGCACTAATAGAAGTGATAATAACGTAGGTATCGCAATGGATAGCATGGTACTGGATTACAGCTGTGCTCTGAGCAATCAATTTGGCATTACTAAGCTCGATGGTTATTATACTCGCACTAAAGTAAAATGGCAGATGCAGTAAAATTGACAAGTGCCAAAATTAAATAGCTCCTTTGGAAAGGCAAGGTAAAGGTTTCAGTGAATTTCACATTGCAGGTGGATAACAATGATGTTTTAAAATAGGCTCTGTTAATGCGGCTTTAATTATGATTAAATATGATTCTCCATCGTGAACTTATTAACTTCGTCAATTTGTGAAAATACCCGTGTCTCATTTTCATCCCACCGTTAATTGATCACGCTTGTCGGCTTTAAAGAATATATATATAATTGTTTACAAACACCAGGGGGTTCTGCTGCGGTGTTTCCTTACTCCCTCGAGTCCACATGGCGCGGTGTGATGGGTAGGCTCTGCAGGCATGCTCGGCTCCGCAATCGGTAACCCCCAGCGATGCTTGTCGCTATGCCTACGGTGCGTGCATTGCACATCATAACAATAAAATACGGAGAGACAAGTGAATGACACATTTTGGGTACTTACGTTAAATCTTTTTTTTTTCCTGAAGTGGTCACCGAAGCGCTCCGGGCAAGGCACAGATGCGGAGCGTGTCAATGACCGCCATACATTGAGCAGGCGACATATTAACATATACAGGTTCGGCGAGCTGCGCAGCACAACTGTGTAAACCCACGTGGCAGTAGTGGATGAACGTGGTGTACATTCCCTGGAAAACCGCGTTACTCATTGGGGTTTGTCTTTCGCCAGTCACAGGGCCCCCCTCTGCCCTGTAGGTCGGATTGGGTGCACGTAACGAACCCCAGTCGGTGTGCTGCAATCAAAAGAAAAGCGCGTCCTTTGTTTGAACATCAAAAGCGCACGTGGCAGGAGCAGTTGTTCTTAAATGAATTTGTTTCACGTTCACTGTGGCTGACTGTCGGCTTCCCAGTACGAACTGTGCCTGCCTTTTGAACACCACTATGCAACGTGGTCATCATGCAGGTTGCGCTAAAAGTTAATAGAAAATTACATGCGGTTTCAATGTTTTTTTTTATGATAATCTGAAAACATATTTTATTTATGAGCTTTCCAAAAACACTAATCTACCACATTCCTCATTATAACTATGGCATATCTTGCATTCGATAGCTCTTAGTTTATCCATTAAACTAGCGTGGCTCTATTTTTTGGTGAAAATGCGGACACAGTGATTGGCACCATGAATAGGACTGACGCAGCGGAAATGCTAATGATATTCATACATGCAGTGGATGACTGGCAGATGAAACGCAAGTACTATCACATTTCATTTTTCTAGAGACAGTTCTGCTTCAACTTACCGCACGTTCAAGTTACATATATTTTTAAAAATGTATCATTGTGCAAATTAATTCAGATTTACAGCTTGCATACCATTCAAAAAATGCTCTTCCCAGAAAATGCTTCAGAATTGAAAATATTATTTAAACAGCGGCAACGGATATAAAGTGGCCGACTTGATAGCAGCTTACATTTCAGGTTATTCTAGCATTTTACGCGCCTTTTCATCTTGCATGTGATATCCCACACATTGGATTTACGGTGATGAACTGAGAAATACAGTGGGGGCAGGGGCGGTTTCTTCATTAGGGCGATTGGGCGACGCACCACCAATGTCATTCAACCACAGAGTCACGCTAGCCGTCACTGTGCCTCTGGATATAGTCCAATCAGCGTCATGCTACGTTCTGTGGAGTACCGCCTCTTTTTGGGCGATTTCCCTCCAGCTGAGAATCGCCCCGAGTGGTCCCATAGACTTACATTCAAAGATGTTTTTTTTCGAACGGGGGCGCTGCAATGCATTCTCTATGGCTTCCGGGAGGGCTCGCCCTAACCTGCTTACGTCATCATACGTGCTTACGTCTTCATACGTAAGCATGTTTCATCCAACAATATAATTTGTTGCCACCTAGTGGAATCTTTAATAAAATAAACTTGAGTGGTTTGTTTTAATAGTGAGTATAGAAACAAACAAGATGTATTGTAAGAGTCACTTTATTTTTCATTAATATTAAAGAGGTGAAGTTGCCTTTACATGCTTAAGCTGTTAATTTATCCATTGCATGGGTGGACCTTATCCTTATCAATCATCCAGACATTTGCCCCCCCTGAGAGATTTTGCAGGAGCCGCCACTGAGTGGGGGCATTGCTCAAATCCCGTTGACACGCTCCCATTCGAGAGGAGAGCGTAAGATGGGAAACCCTCAAATGGCTGGGAAAAAGGGGCATTAGGAAACCTAGAGATTATTGATGATAGAGCCCCCGATTCGTGGAGCTATTTGTCTTCTAAAAACTGATGGAAAGGTAAGCACGCAAATATGCGAAAACTTTCCGCAGCAGGTCGATTTCATTCTGGTGATGTTTACGTGGGGAAAAACTAAAAAAAAACATATTTGAAGCAAGAAAGTAGCAAGAAACGCTATACACTTTTCAGCACACACATGGACAAGTTGACGATGACGATGAAGACAGCATACAGAGATTATGTCCATGATGATAACAATGTCGTTGACGATGATGGTTGTGATGATTTTTGTGATGATTATATAACGATGATACTGATGAGTTCTGTCGGAGGAATGGAGCTTGCTGACATCAGCATGCATGGCTCTGATTCCACTCGGCTCCCCTCTGCATCTTGGGGTTTTGTGTCGAAAGCAGCTTCCACCATTCCACGTGACAGATCGGGCCAAATACGACCGTAATTAATTTCACGGTAGAATCGCTTTTGCAAAATGTTTAGCTCGCGTTGGAATTTTCACTAAAGCATTAAAACAAACTCGTACTTGAATTTGGCCTTAAGGTGTCGGTAATAACAATTTGTCGCAGGGTGCAACCACTCAAAGGGCTATTAGTGAGGGTGTAGGGACTGGCACATCGGCGTTGTTTTTTACTTCTCAACCACAGAACGGAGTGTATTCGCTCTGTTGTCAGGGACGGGTAATTACTGCAACTTTTCCACAACGCCGCCCAATGTAATTACCGTACTTTATGGAATTAAAACAAATGCAAGTCGTATGTCGTTACCGTGGGATTTAAATTGGCGAATTATCAACCTCTCCAAACGAACTGATTTAAGCCTTTCAACGGACGAATGTTGTCCCGACGTCACGTGTTGCCGTGAACGCGTTTGTTCTTTTGACCCGTGACGTAGGGTAAACTATTTTCACGAAAATTCATGAATTAATAACGCAGACGGAAACTAAAACAACGTGGTCCTTCAGGAGGACAAGTGTTCCCCTGGGAAGCATTTCGTCAATTGTAATCAGTGTATTCAAGCCTGCGCAAAGAAAACAAAACAATTGGTATCATAGCTGCTGCTCACTCCCGAAATTACTCACTCGGCTATTCACCCGCCATACAAATCTTAGAACCTCTCACCCTATTTTTTATCTACTTGCTGAAATAAATCGCGTGACGATCTTAAAGTTTTTCTTTTTTGCTCATATAGTTATTAAAAAAAGAGTATTACACAAAAGCTCATTAGTAGACCTTACATAGCTCTCGGCAGTATATTCTATCAAGAATCCTTGCAGGAATAATTAATAATACGCACCAAAATGATAAAGATGACTCGCAAAATGTAAAACTGTATTAAATTACAAATGTGACCACACTGCACTTCTTTAAAACACTGTCCTATGCGTGTGTGTCTGTGTGTGTGCAGGTGCGTGTTGTACGTGGGAGCGGTGGGGTCGCAGTTAGTGCGCTGCGCTACAAACCTGGCGACCCGGGTTCGATTCCCGCTCACGGCCAATATCAGTGACGATTATCTGAACCGGTCCTGGGCCTCCCCTAGGTCGACTCAGCCTCAAACGAATACCTGGTGCGATGTGTAAACATCGCCACTAGGGAGACAAAGGCGGCCGGGCGTGGTCTTGGCCACCCACCCCCTCGTGTGCCGTGCCAGCCTTTTATAGGTGCTCGCTAACAACACTTGCCCCTACAGTCTGTTAAGGCTATACGGGGGGGTCTTTGTCTTTGTAGCGGTTAATGCGTTGAGCTATGAACTCGGCGACCCGGGTTCGATTCCTGCTCACGGCCACCACCAGTGATGATTATCTGAACCGGTCCTGGGCCTCCCCTAGGTCGACTCAGCCGCAAATGAGTGTGTAAACATCGCAACTGAGTAGACAAAGGCGGTCGGGAGTGGTGCTCGCCACCCACCCCCTCGTGTATCGTTCCGGCCTTTATAGGTGCTCGCTAACAGCACTTGACGCAGCAGTCTGTTAAGTCTATACAAGGTGTCTTTGTTGTATGCATGCGACATAATTTGTAATTTACAAAGTAAAAACAACTAGCTTAATTCCCCCTCTTTTCATCATGATGTTCATTAGCCATGTTAAGTCCACTGCTGGGCGAGTGTCTCCCCAGGCTGCCCCCCATCCCTCATATCAACTCGTGCGCTCGAACTGAGAGGTCGTGGCTCCATATCCGTGGTCACCACGGTCCCCTTTGGGCGCGTTTATCTCTTAGGCTGCCATGTCGTCACCATTTTCGAACATTGTCGATGTATCCTGCCTAAGTTCATAGACTTTCCCCAACAGTCAATACGACGTGTGTCTCTCTTTCTGTAATTGCAAGCATGCAAATCTTCATGCTTCTTTGCAGATATTTTCAGCTTTCGTGCTATTTTGTTTCTCAGCGTCCATGTTTCTGCAGACCTAGCGCGCACCGAGTTCAAATCCGAGCCGCGGTTCACAAACCTGCACCAACCAGCTTGCTGGAGAATGGTCTATTTACCCAAATGACCAACACCGTGGTAGAGCAGCCTTCACCCAACAGTGGATTAACAAAATACCGTAAATACTTATTTTCCTTTAAAATCTTTCATGTTCTCATTGACATATTCATTCCATCATTTTTAGCGGAATCTACATTTAATAATTGCCCTGAGCATAAGTATTCTGCTGTGGTTTTCACGATTGTCCCACCAATAATTACTTTTAGTCGTTGAGCAAATATGCCCTCTCCCTTATAATGCGCAGATTTGACTCATCCATAAATTCATTCATTAATACACATTCATCCCGATAAATGATGTTCACCTTCACATGCGGTGAGCATTCACAAGTATCTGGTGCCTAACAAATTAACTTATATACACGTGGAATGATTTTGTTTTCACAAGAAATGTCGCACGGGAGGCACACGACGAATCCCCTTGTGGTACCTGAACCACACGCATAGTTCTGGAACCAACATTTTATTTTTACTAATAACTTATAACTACGACATCCCCTCCGCTTGTTACAGAAATATGATAAAACCACTTGTTTAAGTTCTACGAGAGAGAGAGCGGATATGTTAATTAAATGGAGGTTGAATTTGCTGTCAAAAGCTTTAAATCGTAAGCAGTAATATCATCGATAGCGGTTGGATTTGACAGCAAATCCAACCGCCATCGATGATATTACTGCTTTAGATTGAAAGCTTTCGTGACTGCAGGGATTTATCTTCTTGGTTCTTTCGGTAAAGTCACGTAGAAGGGATATAATAAAATAATAAACATAAAACATAATACAATAAAAAATTCTCACGACGTTTCGGCCACAACACAAGCAGCCGTCATCAGGTGAAGAAACAGAGCTGTCGGAAAGACAGCGTCCCAGTGAACACCGCCAAGCTTGGCAGCGTATATTTAAGCTGTGTCGGATGAGGAGAGCGCCTTGACAAAGGAGTTTACATATCAACAGCGGAATTAAGCATATTGATGGAAAATGCACATATGGGATTAGTCACTCCTTGCGGGATGTGTAGGTGGTGGGGGGGGGGTCTCAAAGTTATATTATGCCATATTATGCCACATAATGCACGAGCTTGATACGCGGTGGTTTGGCTGCTGCAGCTCCTACTTCCTCCCTTTATCACTGCTAATCCTACATAATACACTAGCATAACATGACTTTGAGACCCTCCTACCACCTACACATTCCCCAAGGAGTGACTAATCCCATTTCTGCATTTACCATCAATATGCTTAATTCCGCTGTTGATATGTAAACTCCTTTGTCAAGGCGCTCTCCTCCTCCGACACAGCTTAAATATACGCTGCCAAGCTTGGCGTTGTTCATTGGGACGCTGTCTTTCCGACAGCTCTGTTTCTTTACCGGAGGACGGCTGCTTGTGTTGTGGCCGAAACGTCGTGAGAATTTTGTTTTTTATTACGTTGTATTTTAATTATTTTATTATTTCCCTTCTACATGACTTTACTAAAAGAACCAAGAAGATATTACTGCTAGCGATGATGTTACTGCTTGCGACGATATTACCACTAGCGACGATATTACCGCTAGCGACGATATTACCGCTAGCGACGATATTACTGCTAGCGACGATATTACCGCTAGGGATGATATGACCGTTAGCACTATTATCCGGATAAACGAGCAGCACGTGTAGAATATTCAAGTAGATGTACAATTCGAAATTCAAGCACCGTGCGTTATTCATCTAAATGCCTCTGGGGCAATAAGGTAAAATAAACAACAGCCTAAAAATGAGTGTTACCTGCTGAAGAATATGCCGATTGTATCAACATTCAACAGTCACACTAATAACCTTTAGATAATTCGTAAAAATATTTGATATCAACATCTGGGCCAGAAATACATTACTTTGATCAAATGAAATAGCGTGACATTTCCTTAACCTTGCCTCACATAATTGTCAATTCCCACATTACAGGATTAAATGAACCAGTTTAAAATGCCAATTTACATCAATCTGCTCATTACGGACATATTTGCATTCGATTTTATTCTCTGCAAAGGCTTTTAGGTTTATTTGGTCTGGTGTGTATCTATTTGCATGAAATAAGCCAGTAGTTGCGTACGCGCATTTACTGTCAATGGTAATGATGCTGATGATGATGCGTTACGCAAACAATTAGTTTCTGTAATGAAAATGGAGAATTATTTAATACAGCACGAATAGTTTGTCAATTATAATACGGTGCAGTACTTGTGGGGTGTTTTTTTTGCCAGTGGTGGAATGCCCGGTAACATAGCTACAATAACTGGCCCCATGACATTAATTTCCTTTGTGAGGAAGATTACGTTGTTGTAAGATTCCTCACAAGAGCAAAGTTAGAAGTCAACTGCACTTTTCCTTAGTGTGAAGATCAAAATTATTAACATCGTTTCATAGGAAGTCAATTAATAAGGCACTATTTCAGTGCAAAGTAAAATCAATTCTAAGTGATTTTTTTTGCAAATGAAAATTGGGGCAGTGTTCATCTCCTGTTACAGTCCTGAGCCAGTGATAAAAATTCCACATTCCTATGGTGGGAGCGAGTCTATCCAAAGGACAACCAATGTTAACTTCCCCAAAAAAGTGGTACTTAATTTATTGACACACTCCCACGTGTAAATGAGTTCTCTCCTGCACCAAATAATATAAATTACATTCGCCACGCAAACACATATTATAACACTTGAATTTATTACTTTCTGTGACAGATTCTCATTTGGAAACGTTATTCAACTACTGTATTCACAACACAGTAGTTGCATAACAGGCAGGTTATACTCAAACGAGGCAAACCAACTGATGGTCCTGGAAGCTATCAAACGATATCGTTACTACTCTTTGGGTCTTTCGGTAAAGTCACGTAGATAGAAAAAAAAATCAAGACGTTTCCATCGCAACACAAGCAATCGTCTTCAGGTGAACAAAAGTCCAGCGAGAGAGCTTCTGAAGCAGGATGTTATATAGGCCTGAGATGGGTGCAGCCCAAGGGTAAGTGGGCGGGGCTAGAGATGGTATTTGCATGTAAATGTAAGATCGGAGGGCGCCCTGAGGCTGTGGAGATGGCCATTGTATTGAGAGAGATTAGCATGTCAATGTATTGTGAGAACGGAGGGCGCCCTGCGGCTGTGAAGGTAGTCATTGTATCGGGAAAAAACGAGCGCCATCGCCACACCGAGGGAAAGGAGCGTCGGTGACTGTGCTAGAAAGACATCCAGCCTGTCAATGCAAAGACCTCCAACCTGGCAATGCAACTCAGAGTGTCGGAAATAACTGCTAGGATGGAAACATCAGAGCCAGTTATGACTTAAACTGGTTAATAACGTCCTTCCAATGATTGCTCAATTTGTACCCATCTTCTCGGTTGAAATTGTGTCTGTGTTTATATATCTGGATAGCTTCATGAACGAATCTTTGTTGATAGCCAGTAGGTTTGCAGAGTACCTTCGTCTTGGAAAAATAAATTTCGTGTGTGCCCACAGCATTAAAACAATGATCAGCCACGGCCAAGGTATTGGTCCTACCATGTTTCAGATCTGCCTTGTGTTCACGAACACGGTCTGAGACATGTCGCTTAGTTTCCCCAATGTAACTGCTGCCGCAGACACAACTTAGTTTGTAGACACCGGGGTATTGTATGTCAGGGATCACATCCTTCACAGATGGGATCAGATCAGGAATTTTATGTACTGTGTTGAATCGAACCTGTGCATCTCCTACAAATTCTTTGAATGTATCATCCTCCTTAGAATTAGCCCTCTCGTCAAGCCAGTAATCTCTGAAGACCAAGCGAGGTTTTGGCCCAAATGCGGTCGCTCCAACCAAGTTGTGGCCCTTGCAAGGCACCTCGAGGCCACATTCCAGAATAAATCTATGATGGGCACAGCCTCTTTATATGCGTCTGGAATAAAGGCCTGACGATAAAGCTAAGAAGTCGTGCGCATTTGCATACGTCGGGATGACCTTGCCCTGGAAACGCAAAGCAGTCCACCTTCAGTGACACCGAGTCCACCATGAGCGGGGCCCTACCACCATGGGGGGCTCTTTCCGGATGTGGACGGACCAAGTCAGGCCCCCCGCAAAACAACGTTCGCCGCATTAATCTCAATAACGGGAACGCAAAGCGCACCATTGAAGCATCCTTTTTGCGGCCACACGTGTCCAACATGACCCCGCATTCCGACCTCTATCAGAGCGAAGCTGAACCCACACGCTCACCTTCCATGACAGGATCAACGTGGTCCAAGAACTCGGTGAGCACACGCATGGTGCTGCAGACATCAGCTATGGCCCTTACGCACTCCTTAGTTGAGTACTTCTGGTATGGACCTGAAGGAGCCACACTCGATTTGTGGGGTCCAACAGAGTGATGCAATGTGGTGGTGCATCACCAGTAACCCTCAAGTTGACCCAAACTCCCTGGCTTCCCATGTTGTCACACATCACCTCCCCCCTCCCCATTTATTCGCCACCGCGATGCTACAACTCGTGGAAAGCGTATGTCTCTCCATCCACCGGTCTTTCAACAACGTCCCTCACCACTGCCTGAGGTCTCGCGAGCCCTTTTGGACCCACGCTCTTAACTCAACAATGAAACGTGAATCCTGATGCTTGTAAAGCTAAATCGAAAGACCCGGCCACAGAAGATCCCTGGCTTCGATTTTCCCCGAAGCTCATGGAGTCGGAACCCTAAACCGTATCCGCACACAAACCATGGCAGATTATACAGACACTTGATGCACATATGGAAAACGAAAAAACCTCTGGTGTGTAACTGTGGTCACCTACAACAGAACCATGGAACATATAACGACTAAATGCCCAATTCACGAATACAAAAGAGGTATTCATCACAGCGATACACTACTCCACTCCTCCCGATACAATTATCTGATTCAACCACCTCAGTGTAAAATAATAGTCGTTCTACATCAATATCAGCCGCATGAGGAAGATAGGCAGGTATAATACGTACGTATGTTTGTGTAGATAACACTTATAAGGCTGCTCCACCCATGTCAATGAATGAGGATTGATTTTAAAGCTTCTATGTAGTTTATGCAAACAAGATTGATATAACAAAACAACAAAAAATATTTGACCAGTCTAAATTGGCTTATCAACAGTGTTAATTACCTGCTCAACCGTTTACCATAGCCCAGCGCGTGACGTGAGTCCCATTTAAGAAATGATGCAACAAATGGGTGTGTGCCATTGTGGAGGTCTGTGTGCAGGGGTAGGGGAGAAAGAGGGGAGCAGGGGGGAGGGGTGGGACGTGACAAAACACCCACAAGCCCTTGAGGTCGCCACGGTGGCAAAATGTTAACTACCTCACCCGATATGCAGGAGGTCATGGGTTCAATCTCGACGCTGATACCTGCTGTATATTGGAGTGTGCATGTTCTCCTCTTGGTCGTGTCGGATTTCCTCCGGTTTTTCTCTTCACATTTAGAAAAATGTGTTTCGAGTATTTGGCTCCTATACATTTGCACAAGACAAGCCACATCGTTGAGCTATCATTTGGGGTGTCTTTCTCACCGTGGTCACGTGGATATTTTTTCGGGTGCTCTGGCTTTGGCCTTCACATTTAGAATCAACATCACGCGTTTAGAGTATTTGACTGCTATAAATTGACACAAGATAAGCTATCAATTGTGGCCATGTAGCTTCTGAAATAGATCTATATAGCTGTCTCGGCCTCGCTGTGTGCTGCGTTGCACCGCTAGCTGAGTAGTTAACCTCGCGTTCAATAAACCCTCGGAGCCAGGATGAACGTCCGACTCCAAACGTCATTTATTGAGTTTAACAAGGTAAAAGTGGTGAGAAAACACAGATACAGCATCTGTTATAACCCGGAAAAACCAACACAATGAACACCACAGCATCAGAACATTGTCCCAGATAACATGTTTTCCAGCAATAGACCCTGGATGGACCAGGCCCCCACACTACCACTGAACAACTACACAAGAGCACAAGCCACTGCGTTGCATAAAGGCACATCGTGTATTCATCACACTGCACCCCAAATGTACAGCATTACACGTAACACTAAACTGTGGATGAGATAGTAGTAGGTTTTTACCCTTTTAAACTGGTACAAAACTGACACCTTTATTCAAGGCATCATTTTTGCAATAACCACAACACAAGTAGTCAAAAAAAGCAAACAAAAAGAAGCAACTCTGATAATGATAGTTGATTGGTCCACACCCGAGACGGCTTTCTTTAGAGCCTAGTCCATATTGGTGTTGGACCAGATGACACCAGAAGGCGTACAACTCAAACACAGTGCAATATCAGAGTATTGAGAGCTCGGGGTAAGCATTTACACTATGATATCTCTTTTACCAGTGGCAAAATATAGTAGTAGGTTTTTACCCTTTTAAACTGGTACAAAACTGACACCTTTATTCAAGGCATCATGTTTGCAATAACCACAACACAAGTAGTCAAAAAAAGCAAACAAAAAGAAGCAACTCTGATAATGATAATAATATGCACTGTCCTTGAAGTTGAATGGTCCACACCCGAGACGGCTTTCTTTAGAGCCTAGTCCCTATTGGTGTTGGACCAGATGACACCAGAAGGCGTACAACTCAAACACAGTGCAATATCAGAGTATTGAGAGCTCGGGGTATGCATTTACACTATGAGATCTCTTTTGTGTGGACCAATCAACTTCAAGGACAGTGCATATTATTATCATTATCAGAGTTGCTTCTTTTTGTTTGCTTTTTTGACTACTTGTGTTGTGGTTATTGCAAACATGATGCCTTGAATAAAGGTGTCAGTTTTGTACCAGTTTAAAAGGGTAAAAACCTACTACTATATTTTGCCACTGGTAAAAGAGATCTCATAGTGTGGATGAGACACTTCGTCATTCTTGCTCTCAGGATCGCAACATAGCCACCTGGGCACAAGTCTGACTCGACCTACTAAATCACCAGTAACATCCACAATAAGGAAAGTTGCAGGCTTCGTTGCTAACTAGGCCTCGTATTTACCACAACAACTTAACAGCACCATAAAGGCATTTACATCACTATAACGGTCATTCCAACATTACAACAGCATTGCCAATATTATACGAACATAAACAAACTTACAGACAATGCTTCTCAAAGTCCCACGATGGACAACTGCGGCTGGCTTCACTGGGACGCGATGTGTGCGGCCATCTTGAATTATGTGCGTAATGGCCGACGTCCGCGTGGTTAAGCGGGAATCTTAATTCGCAACTTCCTGGTCACGTGACCAAAACCAGCATCAAAAACAGGAAATGCCTGTGTACATACGCACCCCCCCCATCTGCCGTGAGGCAAACTCCTGCGGTGAGGCAGAACAATAGCTTAGTAAGCCTTACCATGTAAAATTAAACAAAAGTTTCATTTAATAGTTTAGGTAATTTGTTAGCATTGAATCTCAACGGGATTCTCACTTTACCTCGACTAACAATTTGCAATCTGAAGGCTCATTCCAGAGGGCAGTAATGTTTGTAACGATGGTTTAAACCAGGGGTGGGCAAACCTTTTCACTCACGGGCCACAATGGGTTCTAAAATTTGACAGAGGGGCCGGGCCAGGAACAGATGGATGGAGTGTTTGTGTGATCTAATATAAATTGACATGTAAAAATCATTACATGAAAGGATTTGGTCTTTAACAGGTAGCAAAGCATTTATTTGCAAGGAAATTTTACAAATTGCACGAACATGAACAATACAAAAACATGTCGTAACGTGACTGATGAAACATCATGAAAATATCTGAAGCCTGCGCCCAAACCAATTACCTCACTTGAACTTATTTATTATCTACATTAATAGGTTAGAGCAGCCACGCAGGCTGTGTGATGGAGATTTGGCTCCAACCTCGCTGCAGCAACAGATCATCACTTTCAGTTTCAGTGGGAACAGTGTTGTTGATCTTCCATTTTTGCCAGTGCATCCAAGTCTGGAGTTATTTTGGTTGTTGCAATTCTCAGGATAGATCTGAGGTGCTGATCCGTTAACTTTGATCTGTGACGGGTTTTGTTGGCGTTCATGACGCTGAATGTCTGCTCACACACATAAGTCGAGCCAACAAAGTCAGTATCTTTTGTGCAGTCCTCCAGAGGTTTGGAAACGTGGCTCTGTTAAGTGAAGCATAAAAGTAATTCAGCTTAACAGAGTTGAACTTCTCCTTTAGGACGGAGTAAGACCGAATATCTATCAGTTCCAACTGCAGCTCCTGTGGTGCTGTTTCAGGGTCTTGTGACAGGGGACAGGACACCAGCTGAAGTGACTGTTCAATGTTTTCGAAATCAGAGAACCTACGGCAGAATTATCCGTGCAGGTCCTCAAGCGATTTGCTGTATTTTTTAAATCCTTTATATTAAGTTCACTTGCTTGCTTGCGCGCTTACGACCGTGGAAATCTTTCGGTCGTTTTTTAACCCACTTCCCATGATCCAATCGAGCTGACATTTTGCACACAGACTCGTTGTGCGTGACAATTTATTTTCATGAAATTTTTTTTTTCATATTTTATTTAAAATACCAATGTGATAAAAATGAAACTCTTAGTCAAGAAAAACAGAAATGAATAATAAAATAAAACCGATGCCACGCATATAAAGGATTTATAGTGAAAAACTTTGTTTTTACGGGTTAATTTTTTTTGCGTTTCACGGTGCCTCTTCCTGCATGGCAAGTGTGGGGAAATGAGCAAAATATTTGTTCGCAATTTGTCTGGAGAACAAAGTGAGGCTTGGATTTGAAGGCTTTCACATGTTTATACATGTCGTGAACAAACTGATCTTTACCCTGCTGTTTCACATTCAGCTCATTCATGTGTGAAAATATGTCCACAGCAAACGCAAAGTCACTATGCCAGTTCTTGTCGCTTAGCTCAAGGAATTCGTCAGATTTCCCCATCACCTCCAAAAATGCGACGATGTCCTCTTTTAGCTCCCACACTCGTTGTAACACTTTCCCCAAACTTAACCAGCGGACACGAGAATGGTACAGCAAGTCCTGATGATCCGCATCAGTTCCTCCAGGAACGTAATAAACTGACGGTGCTAAAGTCCCCTTGCTCGTATAAGGTTCACAAATTTTACGACTAGATTCACGACATGATTAAGCTGCAATACAGACTTACACAGGGATTCCTGATGGATGATGCAGTGAAGGAAAATAAGATCCTGGACAGGGTTTTCCTCTTTCACTTTATCCTGGATTCTTTGCAGCACCCCAACATTTTTTCCAGTTAAATTTGGCGATCCATCCGTTGTGACATTGACAAGTTTACTCCGAGGTAGTGTCATTCTTTCGATGACAGCAGATACCTGGTTATACAAGTCCTCTCCCCGCGTTGTTCCTTTCAGGGACTCCATGGTCAAAAACTCCTCCGTTATCGCAAAACTGTCGTCAATGCCTCGGATAAAAATGAGGAGCTGAGCAGTGTATTTTACGTCCGTACTTTCATCCAGTGCTAGTGAATATAATTCAAAGGAATCAGACTTTTTGTTTAATTGACTGCCTATATTTTTATCAATCAGTTCCACACGGCGAGTCGCAGTTCTGCGTGATGAACTGACTTTTTCAATTTTGCTTTTGATCTCTGGACACAAGATGTCTGCTGTCTGTACCATGTATTCTTTTACAAACTTGCCTTCGGAGAAAGTGGTAATGAGTGGTAATGTTGGTGAGAAGAAGTTTTTAAAGACAATTTAAATCGAAGTGAAGAAGGAAATTATTTAAAAGTTTGTATAATTAATGATTTTTCAAACTTTAATTATGTTTTCTGTGCTTAAAACTCTTTAAAAAAACTGTGGGGTCTAGAACGGACTGGTGAAATTCGGAGAGAACTCGGAGTTAAGTTTTGTTGAATTACACAAAGTGCGCCATCTAATGGGGAAATGGGGGCATTACAAGAGGAAGGTAAAATTTAATTTAATAATAATCTTTAGACAAGTTCGGCGGGCCGGATTAAAAAGCCCAACGGGCCGTATACGCCCCGCGGGCCGTGCTTTGCCCATGTCTGGTTTAAACTCAACAGAAATCATTTCAATATATTTTGCACGTGCACTGCACACGGACACAAACACGGTTTCCAGGCGTTTATCCTGTGCACGCAATAGGAGCAAAAAAAAGTGCGATTTCTCCGACGATATGGAGTGAATATGTTGGTCTGGGAGGCGTGCGGTGAATGGGGGATGAGTGGAGAATATGTAATCAACTCCAGCCACACACTCGCCCATCTCCCCCTCTTCCCCCGAGGGCAGGCCTCTTTTCCCCTTCTTCCTCTTCCCAGCGACCACCACGGCGATCAATAGCCATGGCAGTGCTCCAGTTTTGACTTTGGAACACAGTGCATGGGCATGAGGTCGAATCTCCTAAGAGCAGACTTGCAAATTAGGGGTTACAAACTTATGACAGACGTGTCAAAACTAGCACATAAGCGCCCTGCCGCTGTGTGCACTCTTAAGATTGCATTTTTTTTTCAACCACGTTTTTGAATACGTTAGCAGCTCGTGACAACCTGCACACACACACTCGCGCGCACAAACAGCCAAAAGGCTGTACCAAGGAAATGTGGATCTAAAGCAGGAGTTTTTAAACTTTCCACACTGCGGCTGCTGCCCACTGCCCATTTTCTTTCTAACGATTGGTGCAGTCATGAGTGTCTCACTCCCCGACAGCTCCGCTCTCTCATCACCCACTTGCTCTTCGCCTATTAATTCAGTTCGTTGAAAAATTTGGAACCCAAAAAATTCTCAACAACACCAACGAATGTTTCGTGTTCGCCCTGACAGTTAATAATAATTCCGTTGACAGCGTTGACGCATTTGCTGCAGGGAATGTATTGGAAATAATACGTTTCCACCGTGCACGATCACCACAGGATTTGTAAGCCCCACGTGCGGTAATTCCCACGTTAACACAAATATTAAATGTGTCCATGCGCGCGAACGATATTGCCGCAAGGGTTCTGGCATGGTTGGCTACGTACGGTGCGAAAGAAGTTCAACAGACAGACAGACGTACGTACGTCATAGAAGGAATGGTCTCATAGGAGGAGGGCCAGGGTCGAGCCTGGACAGTGCATGGATGGGTGACTACCATGGGCGGAGTTTAAGCGGGGCAAGGGGTGTCAACGCCCCCCTCAAACTGGACACCTTTATTTATTTATTTTCAGTAGTTTACATTTAAGGTCATACATTTATTATAGGCACACGCGATTCCTCATGTGAGGGACAAAGCGAACCCACCCCCTGCCCAAATATAGAAGTCAAACTCCGCCTATGATAACAACCACGCATAACACCTGACCACCACGCGCATAACACGTGACCACCGCGCGCATAACACGTGACCACTACGTGCATAACACGTGACCACCACGCGCATAACACGTGATCACCACGTGCATAACACGTGACCACCACGCGCATAACACGTGACCACCACTCATAACACGTGACCACCGCTCATAACACGTGACCACCGCGCATAACACGTGACCACCGCGCATAACACGTGACCACCACTCATAACACGTGACCACCAATCATAACACGTGACCACCACGCGCATAACACGTGACCACCACGCATATAACAGGTGACTCAATTAAAAAAGAGGGATGACATTGTCATCCTCTCAGCCGACAAAGGCAATGCCACTGTCATCATGGACAAAATAGAATACAACAACAAAATTCAAGAACTACTCAACGATGGCAGCTATACAAAAATAAAAAGAGACCCCACCAACAGCCTCGTCACCAAAACCAACAAAATAATTTCTGATTCAACCGCATTAATTGATCAAACCAAACAGTTCTCGTTGAAACCTTCTGCAGCGAGGCCACCAAGATTATACGGCTTGCCAAAGATACATAAAGAAGATACACCTCTTCGTCCCATTGTCTCTACTATCAACTCTCCAACCTACAAACTGGCTCGTTTTTTGTCTGAAATCCTACGGCCTTTCACTGGAAAAACCACCTCTGCGGTACTAAACTCTCCTGACCTGGTATCGACAATCAAGGGGATTTCCCTGTCCCCAGACGACCTGCTTGTCAGTTTTGATGTGGTTTCCTTATTCACCAAAGTTCCTGTACCTGACACCATCGCAATCATTGAAGACTTGGTTCATCAAGGACTGAATACTGGGGTACCCCCACTGGTGAGACACTGCTTAACCAATACATACTTCACCTGGAATGGAACTTTCTACAAGCAAACTGAGGGCACCCCAATGGGCTCCCCCCTATCTCCGGTTGTATCCAACGTTTTCATGGAGAAATTTGAGACTGACGCCATCCAGACTGCCACTCTACGCCCGACCTTATGGAAGAGGTACGTAGATGACACTTTTGTCATCTGGCCACATGGCCGGCCTGCTCTAGACCAATTTCTCGACCACATCAATCCCATACACCCAGCCATCAGATTCACCATGGAAGTCGAAAAAGATGGCAATCTACCCTTTTTGGATGTCCTAATTAAAAGGAGATCTTATGGTTCAATGAGCCACTCTGTCTACAGGAAAGCCACCCATACGGATGCTTACCTAAAATCGGATTCCCACCACCATCCATCCCAGAAGAATTCCCTCATCAAGACTCTATACCATAGAGCCAAATGCATCTCCGACCAGGAACACATTGCCAGTGAACTCAAACACGTACGCCAAGCGCTTAAGGCTAATGGTTACTCCGACTACACAATCCGCAAAGCCATCACTCCAACCATCAAGAAGGATCCTGTTGAGGATCCTTTCAAGACCATCACCTTGCCCTACATTGCTGGGGTCACTAAAAAGATCTCCAAAATCCTGATAAAACACAAGATCCAGGTCCGATTCAATACAGTACATAAAATCCGTGATCTGGTCCCGTCTGTAAAAGATGTGGTTCCGGACATACAATGCCCTGGCGTCTACAAATTGAGTTGCCTCTGTGGTAGCAGTTACACTGGAGAAACCAAGCGACATGTCTCGGACCGCATCCGTGAACATAAAGCAGACTTGAAACACGGTAGGACAAACACTTCTGCCATGGCAGATCACTGTTACAATTCAGTGGGCTCACATGACATTGACTTCTCCAAGACAGAGGTTCTCTGCAAGACATCTGGCTACCATGAAAGATTCGTTCATGAGGCGATCCACATATACAAACACTGAGACAATTTCAACCGAGAAGATGGATTCTGGCTCAGCAATCATTGGAAGGACGTAATAAACCATTTCGGATCTTAACTGATTGTTGTTCACATTTACGGTGACTTTCAGACAGCAGTCCACTCACTGGAATTGACTGTGTATCTTGTGTTCTCCACAGGGAATTGATTATTTGCTCCGCTGCGGGTCTCCTGCCACCCCTCTCCCATTGACATGTTTCGTTGCTTCTACATACTATTAACATTCCCTCCCTTTGTTAATGCTACCCCCTACCCAATGCACGTAGGTTTCAGGGACTCCATGGGATCGAAGCGAGTGCCAGATGAGGTCGTGGGGGACCCTGTCAAATGCCTTTTCAAGGTCGAGGAACGACACGTGCACAGCTTTGTTCTTCTCTCTGTGCCTCTCCAGCAGGAGCCTCGCCGCGAATATGGCGTCCGTAGTGCCACATCCTTTGACGAAGCCGCATTGGTTGGGTGATAGGGTGATGATGTTTCTAATCGTCGTGTCCAAAACTCGCTCAAAGATCTTCATCGCATGACACAGGAGCCGGATTGGCCTGTAATTCGAGCATTCTGCCACGTCCCCTTTACCCTTCCAAATTGGAACTGTCGTGCTGGTCGACCAGGCTTCTGGGACCTCACCGGTGCTCGTGATGGTGCTGAAGAGCTGGGTAAGGAGGGCAGCACCCTGCCTGCCAAGGATCTTCCAGGCCTCAGCAGGGATATCATCCGGGCAAGTCGCTTTCCCATTCTTCATTCTCTTGATAGCTTGTTCCACTTCGGTGATGGTGATAGGTGAAACCGGACCGAGGACGTGTTCAGCGCTAATAATAGGTGGGTGGGGAAATTCCTGGTTGCAGATTCCAGAGAAGTAGTCACTCCAGCGTTGAATGATGGCGGGCGGGTCTCTGAGAGCGCTGTGATTCTCATCCTTTATGCATTTGACCTGACCAATATCCTGAGTCGAACGATGGCGCACCTCTGCCAGTCGATAGATCTTATTGGCACCTTCTGGGGTGTCCAGTTCGACATACAGTTGGTCGTATTGAGCTAATTTCACCGCTGCTACTACTTGCTTCGCTGCCGATTTGCAGTTTCTGTATTGTTGGTAATCCAGATCTGCGAGCGTTTGGCGGTTTGAAAGCTAGCTTTTTCTCTTTCACTGCTAGCTGAACTTCTTCGTTCCACCACCATATTTGCTTGTCAATGAAGTGTTTTCCCGGCTTAGTTAGCCCCAGTGCTTCCGTTGCTGCTGTGCACAGTTGGCCGGCGAGATCTTCCCAAATCGCATTCGCTGGTCGGTTGGTGTTCACGTCAATCTGATTGAGGGCGACTCTCAGCTGATCCTTGCATTCCTTCATCCGCCACCACTTTATTCGCTGCTGTCCCGTTGTTGGTGGGCGATGTCACTGTCCAATGTCCATTTTCATGTCCATGACCAGGATGCGATGTTGTGGGGCGATGTTGTCCGATGGTATGACTTTAGTGTTTGTCACCGTTTTCAGCTTATCCCGTTTGACAAGCCAGTAATCAATTTTAGTTGATCTCCCACCACTGGCGTACGTAATGAGATGGGACGGTCTCTTCTTGAAGAAGGTGTTGGCGAGGACAAGATCATGGGCTTCCGCAAAGTCCAGGGCTCGGTTTCCCTCATCGTTCCGGGTACCATATCCTTGGCCACCATGGTTTCGAGGGTATCCATCCCGGGCGTTTACAACGTGTCCATTTAGGTCTCCACCAATTACTAACTGCTCTTCTCCATTTATCGATTGCATGTGTCCATCAAATTGTTCCCAAAATTCCTCTTTGGTATCTGATGGGCAGCCAGGCTGCGGCGCATAACAAGATACCACCCGGAGGCGTAGGTCGTTTGAGTCGATTTCGATGGACATGAGGCGGTCGGAAACAAGGTGGACGGCCACGACGTTGTCTCGTAGATTTTGGCTGACTGCGATTCCAACGCCGTTCTTGGTGTTTCTTTCACCGTTGTAAAACAGTTTGTATCCTTCTCCAATCTCCCTGGCCTTTGCTCCACTCCACTTCGTTTCTTGGATGCATACGATGTCGATACGACGGGCCTTTAGGGCAGCTGACAATTCTCGACTTCTCCCTGTCAATGTTCCGATGTTGAGTGTTCCCAGCCGTAGTCGGACTAACTTCTTTAGCCTGCCCCATCCATGAGCAGGTAGCCCTCGTCCACTTCTCGCGTCGTTTGGGCGAGGACGGCGCGCATTTCCCCCGGGGGGCGCCCTAGCTTGTTTCAAGTTGATTTGACATTGCCATAGATGCAACACAGAAATACTTTGGCCGGTGGGTCGCTCCATCTGACACCAAAGCCCCTCACCGTTGGTTGGAATCTAGCCGGCACCGCGTGGAGGTGGTGATGGGATTTTGCCGGCCAAAATCCTGCATAATGCATGGGCATAATATGACTTTGAAACCCCCCCCGCCCACCTCCTACGCATTTCCCATAAATATGATAAATTCCTCTTGATATGCAAATTCTTTTGTCAAGGCGCTCTTCTTCCACCTCCAACCCAGCTTATATATACGCTCCAAGCTTGGCAGTGTTTCATTCTTCACCTGAAGACGGCTGCTTGCGTTGTAGCCGAAACGTCGTGAGAATTATTTTATTATGTTTTATTTTATTATTTGTATTGTTTCCATTCTACGTGACTTTACCGAAAGAACCAAGAAGATGAGGTGACTACCACGCATATAACAGGTGACCACCACGCATATAAGAGGGTTACAGACAGCAGCTGCAGGGTTCCGTAGTGTGCGGAAGAGGGCTGTGAGGCAACATCCATTGCTGTACTGCACGGCAAAATACATTGTTGTACGGTACTGCTCTGCTCCAACATCTTTGCACCCTGGCTTCACTGGTTCACACTGAGCGGCGTGGTCAAATCATCCCCATGACCTGTACGGTGCATTCAGGCCTTCATCCAGCAGTGGATTGACAAGGAGCTGGGCATGTGCGTGCGTGCGCAAACGTGGCTCAGAGTCAACATTCAAACAAGGAAGATATGAGCTCGGTAGACAATCCCACGCCTTAATTATTTTACAAATACGCAAATGAATAAAAAGTGGCACTCAAATAAATAACGGGAGTTTTTTTTGTTCACATGCATTTTAAACAAAAGTATCACAATATACCATCACTCGCGGAATAATGGCTGAAAAATATCAATGTAAGTTTATTATTTTTGCATCCCATATGATTGTGGTGCATACACAAGGTTCATATGAAATGTCCATCTATCTTCTTGAAAGATCGACACATCTTCAGTCCACACTGACCTTGGCTTTATAACATGACATTAGCTAAGTGTCTGTAGAACTCAATCTAGCGGCGCAAATCCAACTCATTTTTCACCATCACACGCACCAGAGTTTTTTTACATGCATTCAGCTTGCTATTAAAAGTATGACACAAATTGCCGAGCCACGAAGCTTGTCTTTTTCCAGCGCTGCAGTTCCACTGGTGACCCGCTGTCAAAGCCAGCCAGGCTCTGCTCCATTCCGCGGTGCTAATGAAAGGGAACACTGGCAGTGGTGCAGTCACCTTTATCAAATCATTTGACACCAAGCATCTGAAGTCCCTCTGCTCATACCATAATGTGTCGTGGAAATTAGTGTTCGGTTTCCCAGAAGTGCAGACTCGTTTCCAGGAGTGGCGCCATTAATAAGACACGGGTATAGAGTATTGGGTCGCGTTGCTTACTAAATAAAAATGTTTACCGGGTGTCTTACGAGCAACGCAATCTCCGACAAGAGCGAAATATGCAACGTGTTAACACATCCCACTGCTCCGTACGACTGTTCATGAGGATATGCATGTTTGGCAACAGTCCCGATTTGAGACTTTAAGGCATTTCATTGGCAACTCAGCAACAAAATGGCAGCTTGTGTGTTGGTTTGTCACTTTTGATATAAATCCCTTTAGCATGCAGATGGGACATCTGCTCTGTGAAAATATTTATCGGGGACGACTCACACATCAGCAACGGAACTTATTTCGCTTCAATCAGTGCGAACGTGCTAACAGTTTCTTGAGAAAAGCAACGCACTTTTTTTTATGAAGACGAGAAATATTGCGGGGCATTTTCACACGTGCACATCAAAAGCATATTAATGGGATCAAGCTCAACGGACTTGGCCACCACGCTCCTTCAGGAACCATCTGGTCCCGTTCATCCGTAGCAGCTATAGGAATTGTTAAGCTGCGCGAACGAACGCGGCTGCTATTATCACCGAGATAAAAGGGGCCGTCGTGTTACTCTGGAGCGTGCGCAAACATTCTGCCGATGTCCCCATCACTCGGCGTGGGCCGCCTCGCTCTGTGGTTTGAGATGAGTGACCCCCGGCGATGTAGGACATGCAATCCAACAGGCTATTACTCCGGGCACTCAGCTGATGAGGGAGGCCACAAGGCAGAGGCAAACTCGGCCACCCACGCGATTCGCATCACACACATCCGCCGGCGCCAAAATATTCGCAGCATGGCGATTATAAACATATCATCATAACACCACTGTGTGAGGTTGTCGCCGCTGTGCTGTACAGCTTTCGAATGTGCTTTTGGATTGTGCCGCGTGTTGTTCGGCACTTATCCGACGTTAAGCACTTCACGCTGGGCGCTTCTTCAGCAACTTAATTGATCAGCTCATGTTCTCTCTTGCCTACGTAGAGTTGCCGGTCGCTGCTGGTGTTTGACGTAGTCCAGCCGGTGCGATCTATTAGCTTTGTTCACTTGTGTATACAAGCTCATCACGGGGTGAAACCTGAGAAAGCTTTAGCAGACCATTTTTCAGAACGCTATCGGCCTGGTGGGCACACGATGACGGGGCTAACCTGGTTTCATAATTGTGCTCCGCATAATAATGTGGAACAAGTTATGCACATTATATACGTCGATTTATTTTATTCAACGAGTCCTAAAATCTTCGTGCCAGAAGTGAATATGTTTGTGATCATATTCCTGACGTGCAATTAAGAGGAAAACAAATTAACCCGTAAAAACTAAGTTTTTCACTATAAATCCTCTATATGCGTGGCATCGGTTTAATTGTATTAGTCATTTCTGTTTTTCTTGAGTAAGAGTTTTATTTTTATCACATTGGTATTTTAAACTAAATATGAAAAAAAAATCCCTAAAAGTGGAAAATTTAGGAATTTTTTTTTCACGAAAATAAATTGCCACGCACAACGAGTCTGTGTGCAAAATGTCAGCTCGATTGGATCACGGGAAGTGGGTTAAAAAACGACCGAAAGATTTGCACGGTCGTAAGCGCACAAGCAAGAAAGTGAACTTAATATAAAGGCTTTAAAAAGACAATGAAATCTGCATTAAATGACTCTTCAATTAACCACCCAGCATAAGAGTACGTAGTTCCTGTTCAATAGCGCAGTCGGGAAAGGTAATACGAATGCTATATTAATAAGGTCACCAAGGGGCATTTTAGACAAAAACGGAAAGGTTACACAGGTAATATAAATGTCAGAGAGTGTATAATACTGCATCACATATGCCGAGCCATGGCTTCAACATCCTTCCAATGTGACCCATACAATGCGTTGCTTTGCACGGAAAAATATCGGCAAATTGAGTTCCTGCTCACATGAACATTGAGGTGGTGGTCACCCTGAACCAGTGGGGGGAAACTCCACATTCCTTAGAGAGGGAAAGCCTCGCCTTAGGAAAACCAATGTTGACTATCCCTGCAAAGTGGTGTTTATTTTATGGACCCTGGAGGGGATGAAGGACGGCCGAGTCAACCACCGACCACGATGTAACTCACGACCTTCTGACTGCGAGCCATCAGCGGAGTTTGACTTCTATGTTTGGGGGTTGGGGGAGGCAGGGGTTCGCTTTGCCTCTCACATTAGGAATCTCGGGTGGCTATCATTTATTGTAATCTTAATTGTAAACTACTGAAAATTATTTAATAAAGGTGTCCAGTTTTTGGGGGCATTGCCTACCCCGCCCCTCCCCAAACTCCGCCCACGAGTACAGTTATGAATAACCAACAACCTGGACTTCTATTTACATATGTGGTCCAATTTGAGTCGGTAAACACGTTAATGCCACTGCTAAGACTTCACAAATCCATGCATATTTTTTATTTGTGCATTCGGTTAATATATCAGAATCGACTAGTGCCATGCCAGGTATCCGCTATGTTGTCCTTCCCCGCACCTCCGATTAGCACGGTTGACTATGTAAGAAGCTATACATACATACATTCATAATCATTATACAGACATAATCTTCTTTAATATGTCAGACCCAAGCGCTGTACTTAATACCTGTGTGACTTCAAGCATGAAGAGTTTTTTTAGATCATAAAATCCACAGCGAGCATAGTGCGAATGGTATTTTTACGCAATAAGTAATCATTGTCATCCCTTTGTCAACCGACTGCTGGATGAAGTCTCCCCCGTGCGTGTTTGTTGTGCGAGTTTGATTAAACTTCACAGTGAAAGTTCCTAAATGAAGACCCTTGGACTGGTTCGGCCGTCGCCAACAACTGATGTCAGCCGTGGCCTGGAATCAAATTCACCTCGGCAGATTGATAGAGCGGCATGCAAACCACGCCGCCACCGTTCCTCCATGTTTCTGCATCATCATCATCAGCCATGGTCTATTCACTGCTGGATGAAGAGCTCCCCACGTTGTCGCAAATTCTCACGGTCTTGCGATGCTACAATTCGTTTCACTCCTGAACAACAACTGATCTCATTGCTCCATCTCTCCAGGATGGCCATTCCTTCGTCGGCTGCCATTCCACCAGCAGCCTCATCCAGAAGACCAATTGCAGGGAAAAAAAACAATGACGTTGTTTATTTATTTACGTGTAAACCTTTTGGTAAAACAATGTCTGCTCATTGTTATACAATAGCTGGCCTCTGTATCTATAATGATGTCCACGGTTGTTCCATCTGGTCTAGTAGATTTTTATTTCTTCTTCCCACATTTACAGGTGAAACATATTTAGGTATGTATCGAGAGATGCCCAAATTTACATTTGCACGCACATACTTATTTAAATGCTGCACGATCGACTTACGTATCCTGGTTGAGAGCAATATTATCACACGCGGTGAGCCGAAAGGGCCATTGTAGACTTTGATGTTACATTTCATGAAAATAATAAAGGGGTGAGCAAGTGGGTGGGCAGGTCACGTTTAACAGTTGCCAGATTGAATGTTGCGTACCCTAATGGCAACGACTAGAAGCACGACTTGTATATATATAAAACACACTGCGGGTTTTTTAATCCTTAACGTAGATATTCTAATGCATAACATGCAAACTTTCAGCCGGCAGACATAAGTGATGTTAAATTGTTCAATTGCATGAGCACCGTACTCTTGTCTGCTTCCTCTGATTGTGATTGATTCTGGTGAGCTCCAACCTTTCCCACGCAATCATATCACTCACGAGGCCAGAAATGCCAGTCAATTGACTGGCCGAACGTTCAGCCTTCATTAAAACATGTTTTCATCATTGGTGTATTTTATATCCAATAGGGATGTTTGTCTTATCCTACCCCTTTTAAAGGCCGGCATTGGCGGGAAACTGACATCAGATGGAGAGTTCATACTCGGAGTTGCGTCGGCTGCTCCTGGTTTACAATCGGTAGAGCAGAAGCGACTTTTAACAATAAACACGTCATCAGCTCTCAAAGAGCACCTCTTTCATCGACATGTTACTGGCTACCCCCCCCCCCCCCCTTATCATTGACAGCGGATGAACGGCATGAAAACCCAAGCTCAACAGTTTGTTAATAATTACACGCCTTACAATCAGGACGACCGAAAAACAACCAATGATTTCACGTGAATGTTTAAAAATACCTTTGATTTAAAATAAAACGTTAATCAGTCTCTATTTATCGCCACACTATATTACTCATCAATTTTTTTTTGGGCAAAACTGTTTGTTTTTACTTTACACGCTGGCCGTAAATTTCATATCGCCACAAAAAAATCGTGATGTTATTATACTTTGTAAAATACTCTTGTTTTCCCTCCCCGAATAAAACAAACACGCTTCACTTCCCCATACTCGCGATTCGAAAACGGTGTGCCGTGGAACGACACGGGCTGAGAAGCACTGCCCTAGACAATGTGGCGGCCATAGGTTACAAAATACATTTGTATATCATTGTGGGATGGGTGTTTTTTCTCTTCCTCCTGACTCTTGTGTGTGTATACAGACGCCTGATTGAGTCCCCTGGGTGCAGTGTGAATTTGGTTAAGCAGGGGTTGTCTTAACGGCGAGTGCACTCTCCATATTGTAAACATCACTGTCGCGCACAATTAAAATTCACTCAATTCTCATTCCGTGTTTTTTACCGGAGATGGACTGCATATCTCAGTCTAATAGGATCATAGTTTCCACCTGAGACGTGAGGCTTAAAACAAATCCTTTATTGAGAATTGATGGGGGGAAAAAACATTGAATTCATACGGATGGGTGGAGAAGATAATTTTATTCATACAACATGCAGCGAACCAAAGTAATAGGTAATTTCAGATTTTTTTTTTTAAACTATACATGACACATGCTGTAAAACACACACAGGGCTCTGAAATGTATTTTCAATTCATCCTTGTCAATTGGCATAGATTTTTTAAAATGTATTTTTAGAACATTTTCAGTTAGCATGGACTTTATCTATTTATTCACTGCTTTTAAACAAGGTCCGCAGTTTCTCTAGGCTGTGTGCTATTTTACCTAGGTGTAACAGCGGTAGCACGTGCACGTTAAATTACCCTAAAGATGTAGGCAGCGATAAATTAACAAATTATATTTGTGTTAAATCAATTCAGTTTTGTTAAATAAATTCTTATGACGAGCAGGTTTACGATAATAGAGTTTTCCTCTTTTTTCTGGCAACAAAACAGGTGTTAAGATGTTAAAACACCAAACTGAAACCTTTTACAAGGAATCATGTCTGCATTAACCACAATGCTTGTGGTCAGAATGAAAACAAAAAACATACTCTGATAATATATGCATTGTCTTTGAAACTGATTGGTCCACACCAGAGACAGCTTTTTTTTGATCCTCATCTCAAACGGTGTTAGGCCAGAGGACACCAAAAGCCTTTATTATACAGGGTGTTTTAAAAAGATGGACCCAATTTCAAAGCAGTATATTTCACGATGGCAACATGTTACAATTACACAAAAAGTACCAAACGGTTTAATGAGTCATCAAGTTATACTAACCATTTTATAAATGCTCTATGTGCCCTCCACCTGCTGTACGGACAACATCAAGACGATATTTGAATTCCTTCCAAACGCTTTCCTTTGTCACCTGCACGAAGAGCCTGTACCATTTGCAACCAGTATGGCCTCATGAATAAACGTCGCCTTAACACACGCCAGACAGTCGTATGTGAGATCGCAAGTTCTCGGCTGGCACGACGAGTGGACTTGCACGGGCTACGCAGAAAACTCTTTTGAATTCTTCTCACGTTTTCCTCTGAGGTGCGTGGTCGCCCTGTGCTCTTCCCCTTACATAAACAGCCTGTTTCTTCAAATTATCGGTACCAACGACGAATGCTCTTTGACATTGGCAGATCAATGCCAAAACGCCGTTGAAACGCACGCTGCACCGCAAATACGGATTCAGTCTTGCTGAACTGCAGAACGCAAAACGCCATGTGTTGTTGGGTCACCGTCTTCCGAATGACTGAGGCTAGCGGCTGTTTCTGCGCTGGGAGAGGCATCTATCGGTAACCATTTGAAACTCTATGCCCCGCCTTTTCAAGTGGTAAGAGTTTCATTCATGGGCGGTTCCTGGTTGCAGAGATATAGCGATTTCAAATCGGATCCATATTTTTAAAACACCCGTATATATTACACTGGTCAAAAAAAAAATCTGGCCTGGACTTTTGCAGCAGTTTTAGACTAATTTCAGGGTGCTGATTCCAAATCTGATCTCAGATTTGCTCTATCACATCTCATTTTTATGCTATAGGCATACCCTATTTTCATTGATTTTACTCGAAATTAACTCTGTCACTTATGATTGCAAGTTGTTGCGACTCAGTGACTGCTTTAGTGTTAAAATATGGTGCTGTATTTTAGGATAGTGTGTTTATAATATCATTTTATGTAGATATCTACATTTATTTAATATGTTTATTCTGCAGGGCGTGATTTATCAATGGCTACAACATCTGAAAGAAGGAAATGCAGTAATGACCCAGATATCTTCTGCTACATGTGTGGCAGCTTCACTGTGCAGGATCAAAGGCACAACATCAATACCTTTGTCAAGAAGGTTAATCTTGCCTACTTTAAAGTACGACTTGGAGACCAAGACAAAAATTGGGCTCCTCACAAAGTGTGTAAACCCTGTGTTGAAACTTTGCGATCATGGTCTAAAGGAAATAATGCTAAGCTGAAGTTTGGTGTGCCAATAGTTTTGGAGAGAACCTACAAACCATTTGGATAACTGCTACTTCTGCCTTGTCAATGTAAAAGGTTTCAATAAGAAAAACAAACAACACTTACAATACCCAGATTTCCCATCTGCCAGACGACCAGTTGGGCACTGTGAGGAAATACCTGTGCCTGTATTCACTGAGCTACCAGAGATTGATGTTGAATCCCTCAGTTTACCTGCTTCGACAGATGATGATGATGCTCAGATCGAATATACGTCATCTGATGCAGATTGTGATACAATTTCTCTGTTTAGTCAGCCTGAATTGAATGATCTTGTAAGAGATTTGTATTTGCCAAAGCAGTCTGCTGAATTGTTGGCTTCCAGGCTGCAAGAGAAAGGACTACTCAGACCTGGCACTAGTGTCTTCTTTTATAGTAACAGAGAAGCAGCACTGCGAAAGTACTTCTATTCAGAAGGTCAACTTGTGTATTTTAATGATGTTGAAGGGCTTCTTCTCAATTTGAGACTGCCCGGATATGATTCAAGTGAATGGAAACTTTTTATTGACAGTAGTAAAAGGAGTTTGAAATGTGTGTTACTTCACAACAAAAATATATATGGTTCAATCCCAATAGGACACTCCATGCCAACATCAAGATTGTTCTGGATAGATTGGAATACCATGTTCATGGATGGCTAATTTGTGTTGATTTGAAAATGGTTAATTTTCTGCTGGGTCAGCAAGGAGGTCACACCAAATACCCTTGTTTCATGTGCTACTGGGACAGTAGGGCTAGATTAGAACACTGGGTTAAAAAGAACTGGCCACCAAGAATCAGTTTGACGCCTAGTGACAAGAACATCAAGCATGAGCCTCTGGTTAATAGGAATGCAATTGTATTTCCCCCACTGCACATAAAACTTGGGTTAATGAAGCAATTCGTCAAAGCTCTTGATCACACTCGAGACTGCTTCAGCTATATGTTCAACCTTTTCAAGTCTCAATGCCGAGAAGAAAAAGGCAGGAATATTTGATGGCCCTCAAATAAGAACACTCATCAGGGATCCACACTTTGTTACAACAATGACTGAGGCAGAGGCTAGAGCTTGGAATGCATTCTCTGATGTGGTGCGGAATTTCCTTGGGAACAGGAAAGCGGACAACTATCGAGAGATTGTGGAGGAGCTGCTCTTGAGTTTCCAAGCACTTGGATGTAGAAAGAGCATCAAGGTTCACTACTTACATAGTCACTTGGCCCAGTTTCCAGAGAACATGGGTCACGTGAGCGAAGAGCAAGGTGAACGCTTTCATCAAGACATTCAAGTTATGAAAGAACGTTACCAAGGCCGATGGGACTCAAACATGATGGCAGATTACTGCTGGTCCTTGATGAGAGACATTCCACAAGCTGTACATCGGAGATCGTCAAAGAAAAGGTCGTTTATGCAGATGTAACATCTCTATTGTGAATGACCTTTTTGTACATATTTTTCTTATCTTCACAATTCAATTCTTACATGGTAATATGCATTCACTCACATTGATATGTAGTTACTCTCACAACTTTGTGCTACGGCTCATTAAATGTTTGTTTCATTATTATTGTATATTGTATCTTATCTTATTCTTGTATGGATGTCTGTTTAGCTATTTGTATATGAGCATAAATTTGCTGTTTTTATTGAAAATGCAATATTTGATATCTCAAAAATCTGATGTGATAGACAAAAACTGATGCCAGATTTGGAATCAGCACCCCAAAATTACCTTAAACCCGTTAGAATACCTTATGCCAGAAAAAGTGTGTTGACCAGTATGTTTTTTGTTAGCATTCTGACCACATGTATTGTGGTTAATGCAGACATGATTCCTTGTAAAACGTTTCAGTTTGGTGTTTTAACATCTTAACACCTATTTTTGTTGCCAGAAAAAAGGGGGAAAACCCTATTATCATATTTTGGTACTGGTGTAGGGGTGTTACGGAGGGGCTGTTATAGAATGGGATCAGATGGGAAAGAAACACAGTGGGCGTGGCTATGTCGGTGCACGGGAAGGTGCTCCCAGCGACGTCCGCATCGGGCAGCCTGGGGGGCTGACTCGGAGCTGGGATCCCCCGGGGCCCCACCCCTCAGCGGGGGTTTTGGTATAAAAGGGGATGAGCCGGAGGGCTCAGGGAGAGATGTTGAAGCTAACCAGTGAAGGCTGAAGATCGTCGTAGATAGAGCCCTGGACTCTCCTGGATCGCCGCCCTTATCAGGGCCGATCAGGATCGAGCCAGCGGCGTGGTCCCGAGAGCCAGAGCCGGTGCTCTTGTAAGAGCTGGTCTGGGACTCCGGGTACCGTGAGCCCGACTTACCAGTGTCGGGCTAGCTAGCCTCCCCTAGCCCGTTAGTGGAGGACCCAGAGGTAGGCTAGGCGTAGCTAGAGAGTGTATCCCCAGTTAGACGGGTGAGGGGGCCGATACCCCCTCCAATGTTGTATGTCAGTGTTGTGCTGTACCGACACGGAATAAATATGTGTGCCTCCAAACCCCGGCGTCCAGTCTCCTGGAACATTATTACATCTGGTGTTAGAAGTGATCGACCACGAACATGGACACGCGACGGACAGCTCGTGCCAGGGTACCGGGGGCGGAGGACACCGCTGCAGAAGTTGAGCCCGAGATGGCTGAAGGCGACGCCGAGCAGCCGGGGCCGGATCCATCCACACCGCAGCGTCTGGATGGAGGGGAGCCGTCAGCAGATGGACTGCGGCAGGCTCACGCGAGACTGGCGGAGCTGCTTTACGCTGCTGCCACCATGCTTGAACAAATTACGTGGCTGGGGGCTGGTGGACCGCCACGGAGCGACGACAGCCGACGAGCAGCATGGGTTCCCGCCATTTCGACGGAGCCGGATTTTGAATCTCCCGCCATCGCCGCAGCAGCTGCTGAGGGCGTGGCCGGGCTGAGCCTCGCATCCGACGTCGGGCGTACAGTGGCTGCTACGTCATCAACAACGGCCAGCGCGTCACCAGTGGTGCGACCGGCGATGCCACTCGTCGTTCGCGCCGAAGCCGAGCCGAGTGACGGGAGCGACGGGGGGCGACCTTCCACTGCGGCCGCTGCGTTGCACCAACGTCTACCTCCCCTCAAGGAGTTTGTGGGCGAGGATGGTGACTGGGGCGGCTTTCAGCGGCGCTTCCTCGCACACTAGGAGATGGCGCAGTGGACCGATGCCGAGGCTCTCCGCGCGCTGCCGGCGCTGCTCGACAGCGATGCCCTCGCCACTCTCACCTCGGCGCCGAAAGCCAAGCGCGCCACGCTGCAGATGGCGCTTCAGCTGCTGGCTGCAGTCTACGGACCACCGTCTGACTGCAGGCAGCTATTCTACGATCGTCAGCGGGGTGCCAAGGAGTCGCCCCTGGCGTATCGCACGGCTCTCTTAGCACTGGCAAGAACGGCTTTCCCGCGAATGGATGACGAAGGAGTGGACGCCATGGTGACAGAGAAGATCCTCTTGCTGGCTGACCAATTGGACATCGTCGTCGTGGCGCAGGACGACGCTGAGATGTCCTCCCTCCGGGCCGCACGACACCTCCACGCCAACTTACTCTCGCAGCGACGAAAGGCCAGCAAGGCGGCGACCGGCCGTGCTGTGGCTGCTGCCACCCTCCCGGCGGAGGAAATTTGCGCCGTCGACCGTCAGCTGGAGTAGAGAGCGGGAGTACGGCCGGCTCGGGACGGACCGGGCCGCCTCGACCAGCCAACGTCATCGGCAGCGCTCCCGCGCTGCTACAATTGCGGCCTCCGGGGTCATGTCGCCTCGGGATGCCGCTCTCCTCGGCAGCGCGGGGCGACGCCTCGACAGGACGCCTCGCCTCCTCCCAAGCTCCAACAACATAACCCGGCGAGTCGCGGCACCCCTCATGTTTGGCCCACACACACACCCGTCACACACTCACGCAACGAACGGGGGGCCGAAATTGCACACCGTCGCGCCAACACGTACCACTGTGGAGACTAATATCCAACCCAGCCAGTGGTCCGTGTTGGCCCATCGCGTTGTGGCCGCGTCGTCGGGGTCGTCAGCCGTTGTAGGGCACATTGATGGGGTTGAGGTGCGCATCCTGGTCAATACGGGAGCATCGGCGACCATTATTTCGGAATTGATTTACAACATTCTTCCTGTTCAGAGCCGTCCTTTGCTGCCCGTTGATGTACAGTTCTATGCTGCTAACGGGGGCTCACTGGGCATCATTGGACAAATTCGAGCGCAAATTTGTATTGGAGATATCAAATTATCTGGCCCAATTTTTGTCTCCTCCTCGCTGGCGGTTCCGTGCCTGCTGGGGACGGACTTCCTGGGCAAAATGCCGATCCGTATCTTAATCGACCAGGGCTGTATTGAGCTCCCGTTGGGCCGACGTATGGCATTTGTGCCGTCTCCCTCTGCGGGTCGGACGGCGTTTGTGATGGTACCGGCGCTCGTTGACAGAACGGTACGCGTACCGCCGGGGGCCCAGATGCTGGTGCCTCTTAAATTTCGTCGGCCTTTCGCTAAAGGGATTGGGGACCAGGGGGTTCTGCTGGGCCCTTCTAGGGTCGGGGTTAGCGGACCTCATTTAATTCCGGCCCAGACCATGGTTAAGGGGGACGGGGACCCTTTGATCACGGTCCTCAATGTGGGGTCGCGGACGGTGGTGCTTCCACAGGGGACCGTGCTTGCTCACGCAACGCCGGTGCCCTTTGAGGAACCCGTCGTAAATCATGTGAGCGCTGCCCCTCTGCCGCGACCACATACGGACAGTGATGAGGGGTGGCTCGAGGCGCTTTGTGCGGGATCGACGGACCTGTCGGACTTAGAGCGTCAAAAGCTTAAAACACTGCTGCGTGAATTTTCCGACGTTTTCAGTCGGAACAAATACGATCTGGGCTGTACTCATATGCTGCGTCACCATATTGATACGGGTGACAGCGCGCCAATACGCCAGAATCCTTTTCGGTTAAGTCCCGCCGAAAAGGACCATGTCAAATTGGCCGTTGATGACATGTTAGCCGCCGACATCATTTCTCCTTCTACCAGCCCTTGGGGAGCGCCGATTGTCTTAGTTAAAAAACATGACAGCTCGTTGCGGTTTTGCGTCGATTTTCGTTGCCTCAACAAAATTTCTGTTGCCGACGCATACCCGCTCCCACGGATAGACGAATCGCTTGACGCCTTGGCGGGGGCACGATTCTTCTCCACATTGGATTTGCTTTCCGGATTCTGGCAGCTTCCTCTGGACGATGATTCGAAACCCAAAACTGCATTCCGTACACCGCACGGCCTGTTCCAATTCAACCGGTTGCCGATGGGACTCCACTCAGCGCCGGCAACTTTCCAGCGATTGATGGAATTGGTTTTGGCTGGGTTACAATGGGACTCGTGCTTTATTTATTTGGATGACGTTATCGTCTTTAGCAAAACATTCGGCGAACATCTACAGAGGTTGCGGGCGGTTTTCCTCAAAATGCGGGCTGCTAATTTGAAATTTAAACCCCAAAAATGTCATTTGTTACGCGAATCCGTGCGTTATTTGGGACATATCGTCGGACGCTCAGGTATTGCTACCGATCCCGCCAAAACGCAGTGTGTCAGCTCCTGGCCGACTCCCACCTCTGTGGGAGAGGTCAGGAGTTTTGTTGGATTCGCGTCGTATTACCGACAGTATGTCGCGGATTTTGCAACGATTGCAAAGCCCCTACACGCTTTGACATCGAAGGGGGTCCGGTTCCACTGGGGACAGGAGGAGGCTGCCTTCCGATCCCTCCGGGACGCGCTGGTAAACGCTCCTCTCTTGGGTTACCCTGATTTTTCAAAACCCTTTTTGCTCGACACGGACGCGAGCAACATGGGTATTGGGGGCGTGCTTTCGCAGGTGGTTGACGGCGTGGAACAAGTAGTCGCGTACGGTAGTCGGGTGTTGTCTCCAGCGGAGCAAAGATATTGTGTCACCCGTCGGGAACTGTTGGCAATTGTTAACTTTATCCAACAGTATCGCCCATATCTGTACCGTCGGCATTTCACCGTCCGCACAGATCATGCGGCACTACAGTACGCCCTGTGAGTTCAACAACCATCGGGACAATTGTCTCGATGGTTGGAGATTCTCCAGGACTTCGATTTCGAAACTACGTACCGTAAGGGCGTTCGCCACACCAATGCGGAAGCTCTGTCACGGATGCCAACCACCTCCGAATGCGCATGCCTCCTGGGGTCGGGACGTTGCAGGCCTCCGAGTGAGATATCCGTTCCGGTCCTGGCGGCCGCCGCTGACGCAACGTCGATGACGGATTTGATTGCACAACAGGGAAAAGATTCCCTGTTGGGGTTGCCTGTTGCTGAATGGGGGCGCCTCCAGATGGAGGATACCTCCCTCCTCGCGTTGCGTCGTCGCGTCGGAAGTGCTGGGCGGGGGAGGGGTGATGTCGACTCATGGGAGATGGTCCAGGGTTTGTTAATGCATTGGGACGGGAGATCCCATCGACACCGGCTGGTGGTCCCTTCTGCTTTGTGGGGTAAGGTGGTATGGGCCGCTCATGAGCGCCTCCTCCACCTGGGGACTCAACAGACCCTCGCCATGCTCCAGCTAGATTTTGTTTGGCCGGGCATGACAAGGGATGTCGGGGATCTGTTGGGGTCATGTCCTCGGTGTACGCAACGTAAACCACCAGCACGGGAGTCTAACCCGCCTTTGCAATCCATCAAAGTTTACAGGGTCAACGAGCTTGTCGCGCTTGATATCCTGGGCCCATTCCCCGCTACCCCCAGGGGCAACAGATACCTGTTGACCGGGGTGGAATATTTTACGCGCTGGCCTATGGCCTGGCCCCTTGCCAACCAGTCGGCAGCAGCCATCGCGGAGGCCTTTGTCCAGGGATACGTCCTGGACAAAGGTGCTCCGGAGCGGCTGCTGACCGACCAGGGCAAACATTTTTCTGGTATCATCTTCTTAGGTTTTTTCGGTAAAGTCACGTAGAAAGTAAAATAAAATAAAAACAAAAATCACGACGTTTCGGAGGCAACACAAGTCTCCGTCATCAGGTGGGACCGTCACAGCCAGATTAGCTGTATCAAGTGAGGCAATGATTCAAGATGTAATCCCTTAAAAGCGAGTTGAGGGGGGAGGGAGAGGGAGGGGGGAGCTCATCAGACTATGGTAGCCAATGAAAGGAACGTATCGGGAGGGAGGGGGGGCGAGGCCAAAAGGGTGGGCGATGGACGTGGAAGCGCTTGTGCGCAAGCGGCCAATTACTGCACACGCCAACACAATGGAACGATTGTGCGCAAGCGGCCAGCCACTGCACCCGCCAACACAATGGGCAGAGAGGAGGAGGGGAGGTCTAATACACATGATAGACAAAAGAACGAAAATGATGATGGGTACAAACTTAGGGGGAGCTCATCAGACTATGGTAGCCAATGAATGGAACGTATCGGGAGGGAGGTGGGGGCGGGGGGGGGGCGAGGCCAAAAGGGTGGGCGACGGACGTGGAAGCGCTTGTGCGCAAGCGGCCAATTACTGCACACGCCAACACAATGGAGAGAGAGGGGGAGGGGGGGTCTGATACACATGATAGACAAAAGAACGAAAATGCCCATGTTTATACCAATGCTGGCTGAACAATGAAGAGAGTACTGTTAAAATAACTGGGGATGTTAACACTCGGTAAAGTACAGTAAAATAGTGCCTGTCAGATAAGATGGTCCAAAAAATTTGTGATTAAGTCTTTTTTGCGTGGTTGATAACATCTTTCCAATGATTACTAAGTTTGTACCCATCATCACGGTTGAAATTATGTCTGTGTTTGTATATTTGTATGGCTTCGTGTACAAACCTTTGATGGTAGCCGGGAGGTTTGCAGAGAACCTTGGTCTCGGAAAAGACAATTTCATGAGAGCCCACCGAGTTGTAGCAATGATCGGCCACGGCAGAAGAATCAGTTCTGCCGTGTTTCAGATCTGACTTGTGCTCGCGGACACGATCAGAAACATGACGTTTCGTTTCTCCAATGTAGCAATCACCACAAATGCAACTCAATTTGTAGACTCCAGGATACTGTAAGTCAGGAACGACATCCTGATTCCATCTGTGAAGGATGTCGTTCCTGACTTACAGTATCCTGGAGTCTACAAATTGAGTTGCATTTGTGGTGATTGCTACATTGGAGAAACGAAACGTCATGTTTCTGATCGTGTCCGCGAGCACAAGTCAGATCTGAAACACGGCAGAACTGATTCTTCTGCCGTGGCCGATCATTGCTACAACTCGGTGGGCTCTCATGAAATTGTCTTTTCCGAGACCAAGGTTCTCTGCAAACCTCCCGGCTACCATCAAAGGTTTGTACACGAAGCCATACAAATATACAAACACAGACATAATTTCAACCGTGATGATGGGTACAAACTTAGTAATCATTGGAAAGATGTTATCAACCACGCAAAAAATACTTAATCACAAATTTTTTGGACGATCTTATCTGACAGGCACTATTTTACTGTACTTTACCGAGTGTTAACATCCCCAGTTATTTTAACAGTACTCTCTTCATTGTTCAGCCAGCATTGGTATAAACATGGGCATTTTCGTTCTTTTGTCTATCATGTGTATCAGACCCCCCCTCCCCCTCTCTCTCCATTGTGTTGGCGTGTGCAGTAATTGGCCGCTTGCGCACAAGCGCTTCCACGTCCGTCGCCCACCCTTTTGGCCTCGCCCCCCCCCCCGCCCCCCCTCCCTCCCGATACGTTCCATTCATTGGCTACCATAGTCTGATGAGCTCCCCCTAAGTTTGTACCCATTATCATTTTCGTTCTTTTGTCTATCATGTGTATTAGACCTCCCCTCCTCCTCTCTGCCCATTGTGTTGGCGGGTGCAGTGGCTGGCCGCTTGCGCACAATCGCTCCATTGTGTTGGCGTGTGCAGTAATTGGCCGCTTGCGCACAAGCGCTTCCACGTCCATCGCCCACCCTTTTGGCCTCGCCCCCCCTCCCTCCCGATACGTTCCTTTCATTGGCTACCATAGTCTGATGAGCTCCCCCCTCCCTCTCCCTCCCCCCTCAACTCGCTTTTAAGGGATTACATCTTGAATCATTGCCTCACTTGATACAGCTAATCTGGCTGTGACGGTCCCACCTGATGACGGAGACTTGTGTTGCCTCCGAAACGTCGTGATTTTTGTTTTTATTTTATTTTACTTTCTACGTGACTTTACCGAAAAAACCTAAGAAGATGATTCCTTGCAGTCACGAAAGCTTCAAATCTAGAATTTTTCTGGTAAACTTCTCCAAGAGGTCTGTGAGCTCCTGGGCACAAAAAAAATTCGTACCTCCCCATATCATCCGCAAACTGACGGGATGGTGGAGCGTCTGCATCGAACCATCACGTCAATGCTGTCCCAACAGGTCTCGGACTCACAGACCGATTGGGACCTTCAAATTCAAGGGGTCTTGGCAGCATATAGAATGGCTCCCCATGCGGCAACGGGATTTTCCCCCTTCTTCTTGATGTACGGCCGCGAACCTGACCCGCCTGTTCAGACCCAGCTGCAGATCTCCGCGCCGCGGGGTAAAACTAAATTGGCCGACCATGTTAAATTCAATATTGCTAAATTAACAGAGGCACGGGAGGCTGCTATGCAAAATTCCGACCTCCGCCAGAAGGCTAACGAGAGGCTCAGACTGGGTCGGGCGCACATGCTGCAGTGGAAACCGGGTGACAAGGCATGGTTACACTGTCCACAGGCACCACTTGCAACCTCCTCTAAATTGGTGCGGCCGTGGCGGGGCCCTGTGGAGGTGGTTCAGGTTTTGCGGCCTCAGTGTGTACGCATCAAATGGGGGAAGCGGCGGTGGTTTGTGCACCCCTCCAGATTGAAACCGTTCGTTGCGGCCCGAGTTCCCACTTCACACACGCGTGGCCAGACATGTGGGGGGTCCGCCGACTCACAGGGTCCGTCTCCGCTGCTCTCACCTAACGTGCTGCCGGCTGTCCGGCCCCCAGGTGCACCGGGAGTGACGGGCTCACGCCCGACAACCCCTCCTGGGGATGCCGAGGGTCACGCGGCAACGGAAAGTGACTCACTCGGACACGGACGGTTGCCACACAACAATCTTAATTTTAGAACTTTCGTGACTGCAGGAATTATTATTTGGTTCTTTCGGTTAAGTCACGTCTAAAGATACAATAATAAATTAAATTAAATAATAGAATACGACGTTTCGATTGCAACACAAGCAATCATCAGGTATAATGAAATAGCGACATAAAATCTAACCAGAAAACTATAGACAGACATATTAGCAGACAGATATCACCAAGATACATAGCGGGAGCAACACAGGTAACAGAGAGGGGTGATCGTCTCTGTGGGGTGGCCTTAAATAGACAGAGGGGGGGGCGGAGGCAGAGAGAGGGAGTGGGGTTAGAGAAAAAAATTAGCATATCAATGAGTGGTCAACAGATGTGGTGCTGCACGGCAAGTAAGCCTGAAAATCAGGAAGACACACTAAAATTAAATAACGTAGTAAAATATCGAAATGTAATGTAATACAACACAGAGGGTCGGTCAACACACAATTAACGCATAGCCTGGTTGATTACGTATTTCAAAGATTGCTAAGTTAGAATTTAAGTGTGAACATTCTAAAGAGGACACAGGCAGAGAAAACAAGTCGCCAGAGAGAGAGAAAAAGATAAGCTTAAAACTTCCCCGTAGAAGTGGTTCAATCTTAATTTTAGAACTTTCGTGACTGCAGGAATTATTATTTGGTTCTTTCGGTTAAGTCACGTCTAAAGATAAAATAATAAATTAAATTAATTAATAGAATACGACGTTTCGATTGCAACACAAGCAATCATCATCAGGTATAATGAAATAGCGACATAAAATCTAACCAGAAAACTATAGACAGACATATTAGCAGACAGATATCACCAAGATACATAGCGGGAGTGGGAGCAACACAGGTAACAGAGAGGGGTGATCGTCTCTGTGGGGTGGCCTTAAATAGACATCCGGGGTTGCCCCGTGTGACGGGCCTGCTGCAAGAACGCGCGCGAAAACGCGCAGACTTTTGTGATGCCCGGAGGATTGTACATATGTTGTGTTCACTGTGTGTTGTGTGTGTGGTGTGTTTTCCTGCAGATTGTATATAGGGTGCTCTTACGGAATTCGTATTTATTCGGGGGGGGGGGTGCGTCGGGTTATTTCTCTTCTTGCTGTTGTGGTTCTTATTGGTGTTCTTGTTGTTGTTATTGTTGAAAAAATTGTGAGGCACACGCGGGTTCAAGGGGTAAATACACTTTTATTGTTGTTTGTTGCAGCCGGGACGGCTGCGAGCTGTACTGGGGGGGGTGATGTAGGGGTGTTACGGAGGGGCTGTTATAGAATGGGATCAGATAGGAAAGAAACACAGTGGGCGTGGCTATGTCGGTGCACGGGAAGGTGCTCCCAGCGACGTCCGCATCGGGCAGCCTGGGGGGCTGACTCGGAGCTGGGATCCCCCGGGGCCCCACCCCTCAGCGGGGGTTTTGGTATAAAAGGGGATGAGCCGGAGGGCTCAGGGAGAGATGTTGAAGCTAACCAGTGAAGGCTGAAGATCGTCGTAGATAGAGCCCTGGACTCCCCTGGATCGCCGCCCTTATCAGGGCCGAACAGGATCGAGCCAGCGGCGTGGTCCCGAGAGCCAGAGCCGGTGCTCTTGTAAGAGCTGGTCTGGGACTCCGGGTACCATGAGCCCGACTTACCAGTGTCGGGCTAGCTAGCCTCCCCTAGCCCGTTAGTGGAGGACCCAGAGGTAGGCTAGGCGTAGCTAGAGAGTGTATCCCCAGTTAGACGGGTGAGGGGGCGATACCCCCTCCAGTGTTGTATGTCAGTGTGGGAAAATGTCAAAACTGGGTGGTTTTTAACTTTTGCCGACAAAACTGGATCCCAAATGTCAAAACTGGGTGCACCCTGGGTGGCCAAAAACTTGAGTTTTGGACACTCAGGGTGCACCCAGTTTTGACATTTGTCAAATACACTTGATAATTGTATACTAGCACAGTGTGCCAGCACCCCATTCATCCAAACACTTGGTATTTGTATACTGGCACACTGTGCCAGCACCCCATTCATCTAAACACGTGGTATTAGTATGCTGGCACAGTGTGCCAGCACCATATAACTACACACACTTGATATTTGTACGCTGGCACAGTGTGCCAGCACCCCAACGACCAACATTTCAAGCTACGGCTCGGACTCGGAAGTGAGCTCGGGGCGGGCTTGCGACCAGGCGGGCGCACTGCCACCTTGCTCACATTCGAATGGCAACCCTCCACCCCAAGAAGACTTTTACCACGCGCCGCGAGGCCATCCACGGCATCCAAGACTTTGCTTTTCAACAAGGCAAGCGCGCGGTCCTTGACCTCAAGCGAAGCGGCGGACGGCACGTTGCCATCGTCTGCTCTAGTTCAACACCTTGTTCCTTCAAGGTGAAGCTGACGAAGCTCACGGGGGAACTACGCGGCTTCCGCGTCTCGGCGCTGTGCACGGATCACCACGGCTGCACGGGCACTACCAAGATCACGCAGCGCCAAGTGGAGGCGAACACGACAGCCCGTTCGGCCTTTCGCGCCAACCCCCGTACCTCCGCACCGACTGTCATTGCCCAGGTCGCCGACGTTGCTCGCGTCATTGTCCCGACCCGGATGATGTACCGCGCCAAGGACACGTGCATCGCGGCGAACGAGAGTGCGGCCCATGCAGGCTTCGAGTTCATCAACTCGCTGGTGGAGACGTTCGGCAAGCTCAACGCGACGACCTGCAGTGTGCGAGAAGACGCGGGCATCTTCTGGGGTGCGTTCATCTGCAACCCGATCGCACGCTCGTTGCAGCCAAGTCTTCAACGCGTCGTCGGCATCGACGGGTCGCACATGAAGGCGCGCGCCTACAATGGAACCATGCTCGTCCTCGTTGGGCGCGACGGCAACAACCGCAACGTCCTTCTCGCCGTGGCGCTGGTGCCGTCCGAGACGGCAGCGGCCTACGACTGGTTTCTCAACTGCTGCACGACCAACGACATCGAGCTCGACGGCACGCCGGTCTTCTGCGATCGTGGCACGGGCATCCTAGCCTCCGACTGGAAGGACCTCATGCTCATCCACTGCACGCGGCATTTGATCTGCAACGGCGTGGACAACATCGGCTCCGCGTTCACGCCCGACCTCCAAGGCATCATCTACGATGCCCAAGGGTGCGCCTCCGAGGCCGCGTTCCGCAGCTCCTTGGGCTGCTTGGGTGTAGCTCTGCCTGCGGCGGCCACGTACTACAACAAGATCGACCCCCACACGTGGGCGCTCTACCCGCACCTGCACACGACGCCATTGTACGGCTGGCGCACGACGAACTTTGTGGAGTCCACGAACAGCGAGGCCCTGCCGGCTCGCGAGATGGACCCCTTCCACTTCCTCATGCACCACATGGAAGACATGATGACGACGGCCTTTGCCCACCGCAGCGACGCCGAGAAGTGGGCCGCTCAAGGGCGTGTCATTACGCCGTACGCTCAAGGACTCATCGACGCTCAGCAGGCGTTGGCCCCGAGGTACAAGGTCTACGAGAGTACCTCGACGCGTGCATACGTCAAGGATCCAGACGCCTACGCCTCTGCCAAGCGCCGAGTCGATCTCAGCTCTCGGTCGTGCACGTGCGGGTACATGAAGCAGATGGGCTTGCCGTGTCGGCACTACATTCGTGCCCTCATGGCGTTTGGGCGGATGCCCGATCTCTACGACGCATGTGCGGTGTGTTACCAAGTCTCTGCCATCAACACGACATGGACCTCGGTTGCCGGTATCGAGCTGCCCATTGCCGAGGAGCTGCAACGCGACAACACCATGATGCCACCTCCTCGCCAGAAGAAGGCTGGCCGCCCGAAGAAGCATCGGATTCGCAACCATGGCGAAGGTGGCCCATTGGGCCTCACGCGGTGCTTCTTCTGTCGCGCCAAGGGCTACAACAAGCGCTCTTGCCCGTCGAAGTAGTTATATATATGTAACAAACATGTTTTGTTCTAAGTGTGCAGCACCATACTTCTCGACGCAAACACTATCTACCGTTGTTCTACTGTAGTAGGTGTAGCATGCAAGCTGGCACACTGTACCAGTATACAAATGGCAAGTTCGTGTATGTTCGCGAGCTGAAAGTGTTACTGTAGTTGCAAGCTGGCACACTGTGCCAGTATACATATGGCAAGTAAGTGTTACTGTAGTAGCGAGCTGGCACACTGTGCCAGTATGCAAACGGGAAGTTTGTGGTGCAAGGTATGGAACATGAGCCACGAGAAACATCATTTGGAACGCTCTAAATCTGTGGCGACATATGGATGAATAACGCAAGGACCTAAACGTGTACAAAATGATACATTAAATCGTACACCTTCTTCACCCAGTTTTGACATTTGTCCACATTGAACATCACCCAGTTTTGTCATATCAAAAAGCACCACCCTGTTTTGCCTGTCGTTTTCCAAGACCACCCAGTTTTGACATTTGGGATCCAGTTTTGTCGGCAAAAGTAAAAAACCACCCAGTTTTGACATTTTCCCATGTCAGTGTTGTGCTGTACCGACACGGAATAAATACGTGTGCCTCCAAACCCCGGCGTCCAGTCTCCTGGAACATTATTACACTGGCAAAGGAGGTCCCATGATGAAGCAGGTTTACGTTTTGTTAGTGGTTTCCACTCACGTCAAGCGGGTATGGCCTTGGGCTCCTCCCATTGGTCGATCTTTTCAAAGACTGTACCCCTAACCTGCTGATGGCTTTCTTGTAATCTGAGGGATGTGGGCATAATAGCACACGCATTCACAAGCATCACTAAGATGTATGTGGTGCAGCAGTTAATACTCTCACCCGAGTTCGAGGAGTTCGATTTCTGCTCACGATTAAAAACAGTGTCGAATATCTCAACCACTCCTAGGCCTCCCCTAGGTCAACCCAGACTTAAATGAGCACCTGAGACAGGGGTATAAATATCAGCACTGGGGAGACAAAGACGGCCCGGCGTGGTGCTGGCCACCCACCCCCTCGTGTGCTGTTCCGGCCTTCATAGGTGCTCGCTAACCGCACTTTCCGCAACAGTCTGTTACAGGATACATGGTTGGGACCTTTATATTCACTATTATGTGGGGCACAAATGAATAACTCTAAACGGCTGTGAAAGGAAAAATGAAACTCAACGTGTGATATTTCACATGTGATTTGTGTTTGTGTTGTCGTTGTCCTACATCGCGGTTTTTGAGCACAGGCCAATAAGGACAAACATGCCAAGTGGCCAGAAGTAAACACCACTTATTACAGTTGTAATAGATACGAGAGTTATAACTCATTTAAGGATGCAGGATATTTAATGGGACATCTGCTTTTTCGGGCCAACAGTGACTGATATTCAGGCTTAATAAACACAATTATTGGTTGTTATGTATAGTAATGAGATTCTGTGTCATACGCTGTCACTAGGAAACAGCAGATTTGCAGCTAACACAAATTACACTGATTAGCCTCTTGTTGATAATCAGAAATTAATTCCACTCTGATGATTCATGAGGCAATTTGTTCTAAAAGAATGCTCCTCACGCAAAGCTAACCCGCTAAATATTGTACCTGTTCATACGTCGTCAGTTTCATTGACAACGTATGAGACTCTAGGTGCTCAGCGACACAAAATGAAGCAGAGATTGTTGTCGTCGAAGTTTGCACAACGTTTCCGATGTCTGCGTAAGTGGGACACCACGTAAAAATGCGATCCATAATTTCACGGAAATTAGAACACAGACACACACACTTGTCGCATAAAATTCTAATTCGGAAATTAATCACGCATAAATTGAGGAATGGGGGATGAATGACGTTTTATTGGGAGCCTGTCACAGCAATTACCACGCACTGATAGGAGAGCGGCCTTTCTGCACTTGTTATGGAAAGTAGTCTTGGATTTGGACTAATGCTTAAATGTTTGTTTAGCACAAACATGTGCTAACAAAACAGTTATTTCGCCACATTTAATCTCGCTGATCACATTTCCATGCCCCCTGGCGATTCCTTTCTTCGGTAATATGTCATTTAAAAGTTCTTGTTTTACCATTATGTGGCAATTTGAAAATGCAAACCATTTCAACAACGATTTGGAAGCAATATGTGCCTATTTCCTTTATTTGTGCGAATTATTGTTCTTCTGATAATTTACATGTGCGTATATAGACAAATGCGCAATGTATTCCAGCGTCACGTCTGTGCGCATACAACATTAATTGCTCATTGCTGACTCATCCCCACGAGGACGTTTGTGTCCCGGCACGATGAGGCTTCCGTTTATTTTGTATCTCGTTTTGCTTTGCACGTGACATCGCGGCAGTGAGCAACAACCTCACACTGCATCAACGGTCGGAAGCAGGGCAGAGACTGCACAGTTGACGAAAGAGACGTTAATCCACGATTACCTCCATCACTTGGGAGACGCGTTCAATGTGGGATATAAACCTCGCCAGTCGATATAAGTTATAGCTTCCCCTTTCCACAGCCTATTACCTATACGAGTGCAATAAGAGAAACAGCAAGGGGTGAAATTGCTTCATTTTGCCTCGCTGGGGGACACATGTGGAGAAAAAGGGCAATTTACTCAGCCAAGACACTCCAGGCTGACCTTTACACTCTCAGGTGTAGCAACCTCATCCGATGCATCGGTCTGATGCCACGCTGCACTTTACTGGCTGCTTTTAATACCATGAATCTTGTTTACTCAAATGCCGAATCTATTCGATGGGGCCGTTTGGAGAGGCCTACTTGTTGTTACGCAAACACTTACACCACTTGCATTCGTGTCAGTATTTCTTGAGTCGATTTTGTATTTTAGCAGTGCCAATTTAACAGCCATTTTACTTTCAATGATGCAGATCATAATCGTAAAGGTGCAGCTCTTGCAGTGTCTTGCTGATGTCACTGTGGAAGGGCCTCCACTCGGGGGAGCACTGGAGAGCCTTTCCAGAGGCCAATGGGAGGGTTCCACGGTAGCGAGATGTTAACTACCTCACCTGTTACACAGGAGGTCGTGGGTTCGATCCCGAACCTGAACGCCTGCTGTATATTTTGAGTTTGCATATTGTGCCCGTGGTCGTGTGGATTCAGGAACAATGTAAGTTTAGAGGATTTGGCTGCTATACATTTCCACACGATGATAAGCCACTTTGTTGAACTATAATTTGTGATAGCCAGGTCGCTTCTGAAATAGAGCCATATAATGCTGAGTGGGCCTTACCTGGTAAAAAAGAATATTAACAATGAAGCCTAATTCATCTCCATTGTATATCATAACAGCGTTAGAAAGCATGCATAATCAAATATGTAGCTCCAACATTTTGTGGCACATTCAGTTTTATTAGTCGATGAGGAGATCCATTGCTTTCACAAATAAATTAAAAACATTGAGCTCACAGTCATCTCAGCCCGACCATTTACACCGTCACAATTCAAACGTGCATCTCTCTGAACAGTCTCAAGGACGGAAGCACAGCTTTGTATATATGTAGTGTAGTAACTCGGCGGGAGACGACTTCACGGGTAACACACTCTTTATTTTATCAAACTTGGTTACAGGTGACTAACACCTACTTTGTATCTCGGGTGACAAACACCCACTTAGCTACTTGGCGACTAACGCCCACTGAGCTACTCGGATGACCAACATCCACTTAGTACTCGGGTGACGAACACCCACTTAGCTACTTGGCGACTAACGCCCACTGAGCTACTCGGATGACCAACATCCACTTAGCTACTCGGCGACTAACGCCACTGGGCTACTCGGATGACCAACATCCACTTAGTACTCGGGTGACAAACACCCACTTAGCTACTCGGCGACTAACGCCACTGAGCTACTCGGATGACCAACATCCACTTAGCTACTCGGCGACTAACGCCACTGAGCTACTCGGATGACTAACATCCACTTAGCTACTCGGCGACTAACGCCACTGACTAAGTCTTCAGCTCCGTCTTCGGGTCTTCAACTGGGTAACTCTCCCCGAGTGCTCTCGCGCGTCCCCCTTTATACCCCACCTGCGGACGTCGCTGCGAGCACCCACTTATTCGACCAATCGCCGGGCGCTGGCTACGATCCTCTTTTCCCACATCTCATCGTGCCTCACCACTCACGCCGCGCCGCCCCGTCATCTGTCACTCCCGGCGCGCGCGTCCACACCACGCCCACAACGCGTGCCCAACCCCGCACCCCGCGCCGCCCCGTGATCCATCACTGTCACAGTCGGCGCACGTCAATACCACCACTACATATACATCACATTACGAGCTGCACTAGGATGCACCACAGACTTTGCGTTGTCAATGTATCAATTTATCTACCCATGCACCAATTCATCCATGATAATATATATTTACCAACCAACATATTGTGGATACATCTCTGCTTCACCATACCTTCCGTATATATATACGACTTACCTGCCTTCAAGCAGCATTTACAGCATTGCTGGGCAGATGTGCCGTGCAGGAGAGGCTGTCCGTGTGTGGGAGGGTGTTTATTTTGGCAGCTTCGCCTATAGGCAAAATAAGAGCATGGCAAATGGGATAAAACAAATGAGAGCGCGTCGTTCCAGAGATCGTGAAACACTCGCCAGCCCCTCCCACCTCCTCGTCAATTCTACCGCATGAAGATGAATGTTTAATTGAACCCAAACTAACGACCCTTCTAACTGTGATATAGTTGCTTACAGCCACTGCAAGAGCGAGCAACCCCTCGTTGTTAAGCAGAGGCGCGCATTTGGCACGATGTGAACACGTGTGGGTCGGTCATTACGCAGGAACACGTGACACCGCGAAAACAGAGACAAGCACAAATATTTTGAGTTGCATTGACCTTCGTTGAAAAGTGTTGTTTATAGTATATGTATATGTGAATTTAAATATCGCGACACATTTGCAACATATGTTGGTGCATGCGCGTGCCCGCGTGCGTAGAGGCAAAATGCGCACGTTGAAATGTGTTAATGCCATTATTTACGCGCGCAATTAATAAATGTTCATACGTAAATAACATTAACATTCTGCGCTGCGGTTGCGTCCCCGTCGCCCCTCTCGCGATGAACGCCGGCTAATTTGACATGCAGGACGTGGCCTTCGCGGCTCAAGCTTACTGAAGTGGCAAACACCATTGCAACATTTGTGTGTGCGACCTCTGCATTATTAACTATTTATTAAAGTATCGCACAAGCCTCGGATTCACAGTGGCGTTCCAGAAATCGCTCCCGATTCTGTATTTCTCCATGCAGTTTGGCACAATGTAGGATCCCTCCCTCTTGCAGCAGTTATAAATATATATTGGTGGAGATCAAGACGCCACCTCTGTAAAATGGCACTGATGCCACCACACGCCCACCATACTCTGTGTCATGCCAGAGCACTGCAACTGTTGCAGAGCTCATACCAAGTCTCCAAGGTCTGTTCGTACCATCTGGCCTATGTGCCACAGAACACTCGGCTGCATGAGAACGCTTCGAAGCATGTTTCTCTGCTATGCAAGCTGCCGAAAACCAAGAGAATCAGCGTCCCATTACAATACGATGTGGATTAAAAAATCGACTAAATGTGCCTGCATCTAGAGATGCTGTGCAGGCATAAGTGGGAATATGTATTTAATTGTTTATAGAGAGGCAGTCGGTCATAGGTAGAGGAGAAAAAGGGAATGATTAAACTTGGGCTTGAGCGGAGGGGGGGGTCCCGTACCATGGGAGCAGTAGAGGACAATGTGCGACCTCGCAGAGCAAAGGTCGTCTGGGAGTAGATTAGCCAGCAGCAGCATCGGGAGGATTCCCCACATTGCTGCCCATTCTCTTCATAATTTGGTTTACATCAACTTCTTGACATATTCTACTTCACATCTCCACGCTGGCCCTGGGAACCTTAAGCCTCTGTTCCAGCCACGTCTCTTGACACCTCCGGTCAAGCCCTACTTGAAATTGTGGCCGGTTCTTATCTTTATCCATCCCTGCTGTCTGAATGTCTATCCAAGGCCACTTACATTACTGACTCTCGCTTTCCTTCCCTCCTTTTTGCTTTCGTCTTAAGTCCACACTTAAGTCCAAACTTAAAGCTTTCATTGTCTCCACAGTCGCGTGTAAAATATTATACAATTAAGAATCCGGGCTCACATTCTCTTCAAGTGTGGAATATATTTGCACATTTGTACTGCGTGATGCGTATTTCATGCCCTCCATTTACTCTGTCTGATAACCTAACGTAAGTTAGTGTATATGACAGATATGATAATGCTAATTATACATTTTATGCATTTAATGTGAATTGGTATAGATACACAAGTAACTAAATAAATGTTTACATAAATCTATACATTGATGCTACATTAATCATGTTTTTAGGATACAGGGGGAAGGGGTATAGAAATCAATGCTAACATCCATGTTCCGTTTAATTGCATTTTGATTAAAAGTAGAGGTAAAAAAAGTATTGATTAATTATTAATTTAGTTTTTCTACAGACATAATTACAAACATAAGTGTTTTCGTTAGGACCTACATACAAATGATCGATTTATCATTTGCCCAGAGATGTTTTAGAAATAATTCATTAATAATATGTGACATTTATAACTTGCCGAATTTGTGTGGTTCTCTAAAGAAATTACGATATTTATTACCCAAGATATTTTTGAACATTTACCCAAATTGAGGACTCGGTGATAATTAAAAAAATCTCATTCAATTTGACCTTACGAGGATATTCATTTCGCAGCTGCAAAAAAATAATCAACCAGAGGCAAGAACACTGAATGGGTTTGAAGTGCAGGCAAGGTCCCCTTTACACAACACTATGGTTATAGGCAGAACGCAAGTAGCAAAACAAACAAGCAGGAAATATTCCTCCTTCCCATATTTGTCTCTCTGATGAGCACGGTTCGCTACCTATGGTGCGAAAGAAGGTAAACGTGCTAAGTACGTGTTTGTACATCCCAACGGCCACACAGGGTGGTGTTTTTCAGAAGCGTTGATTTAACACAAGCACGCTTTGGACCGTTTTCGACATTCAGTGCTTCATCAGCAGAGTCACTTAAACCAATATTGGCGAACTACCGGATGCTTATAGGCATGGACTCTCTTAGTTACATACGTTTTATAACTGGGTGAACATACTTTACCTGTCTGCAAAATGTTCGTTTACATTCGTGCGCTCGTAGAACTGGGGGAGGCCAACTTTCGCTGATTTTTCATTGAACCCTTCGAGCTGGGCATTGTTCGTCTGCACTCAACATTCAAGTAGTCGCGTCGACGCTCGAGGCGATGTTCAACCAAATGCATTGCTGGCATGGGCCCTGGTGCCAGGAATGAAATTGGCACCCCTGTCCCAATTCCCCCAATTTTCATAGCCTGGCTTCAGAGCCTGGGCCCACTGCTGCGCGTTGGACTGGGTGCAGTTGCACTGCCTGCACACTCTATAGCGACACCAATACACCATCTAGATTTGCCTATGATGACAGATGCATGCTTTGCCAATGGATGTACGTGCAAGACACTGAATGTAATTTCCTAATTATCTTCAGCTGGCTGGGTACTCACGAACATATTTTTGTTGCGGTTGAATTTTAATATAAACTGATAATATATTTTTTACGTGTATATATTGCACAAAGAGAATCCAATTGTGTGCTTTTCAAAAATGATTACTAAATATACAGCGTGTGGGATGTTTGTTTTAGCAAAAAAAACCTGGACACAAAGATCAAGTAGGGGAGGTGTAATTGGAACACTCTGTGTACAATAGGTATACAGCAGACCCAACTCTGTCTTATAAAACATTTCATTTCCTCTCAGTAAATGCTGGTAGATTGCACATATATCATAAGCACACACACGCTCAAATTACCAAAGACCATATCTTCAGCTTACAGGTGCAGTACCCCTGCATGCTTAAATATTGAAGATCCATGATAGTTCTAAAAGCCAAAACTGTCTATCCGGGCAACACTGAGGCCCAGGGTTTTATTTCTGGGTAGCAACCTGGATTAAAACCCAGAAATTAAGTGTAGCGATTTGAAATTCCGGTGATAATGTTTGTCCTCAAATCATGTCTTAACGACCTGGAGGAACGTCTGAAAATCAGTTTCGCGATGCCCTCTCCCAGGAGCTTTTCTGACACATGGTAACAGTCCGCGGCTGTGTGTGTGTGTATGTTGTGTGTACAGTGAGGGAAAAAAGTATTTGATCCCCTGCTGATTTTGTACGTTTGCCCACTGACAAAAAAAATGATTAGTCTATAATTTTAATGGTATGTTTATTTAAACAGTGAGAGACAAAATAACAACAACAAAATCCAGAAAAACGCATGTCAAAAATGTCATAAATTGATTTGCAGTTTAATGAGGGAAATAAGTATTTGACCCCTCTGCAAAACATGACTTAGTACTTGGTGGCAAAACTCTTGTTGGTAATCACAGAGGTCAGACGTTTCTTGTAGTTGGCCACCAGGTTTGCACACATCTCAGGAGGGATTTTGTCCCACTCCTCTTTGCAGATCTTCTCCAAGTCATTAAGGTTTCTAGGCTGACGTTTGGCAACTCCCTCCACAGATTTTCTATGGGATTAAGGTCTGGAGACTGGCTAGGCCACTCCAGGACCTTAATATGCTTCTTATTAAGCCACTCCTTTGTTGCCTTGGCCGTGTGTTTTGGGTCATTGTCATGCTGGAATACCCATCCACGACCAATTTTCAATGCCCTGGCTGTGGGAAAGAGGTTCTCACCCAAGATTTGACAGTACATGGCCCCGTCCATCGTCCTTTTGATGCGGTGAAGTTGTCCTGTCCCCTTAGCAGAAAAACACCCCCAAAGCATAATGTTTCCACATCCATGTTTGACGGTGGGGATGGTGTTCTTGGGGTCATAGGCAACATTCCTCCTCCTCCAACCACGGCGAGTTGAGTTGATACCAAAGAGCTCCATTTTGGTCTCATCTGACTATAACACTTTCACCCAGTTGTCCTCTGAATCATTCAGATGTTCATTGGGAAACTTCAGACGGGCATGTATATGTGCTTTCTTGAGCAGGGGGACCTTGCTGGCGCTGCAGGATTTCAGTCCTTCACGGCGTAGTGTGTTTCTAACTGTTTTCTTGGTGACTATGGTCCCAGCTGCCTTGAGATCATTGACAACATCCTCTCCTGTAGTTCGGGACTGATTCCTCACCGTTCTCATAATCATTGCAACTCCACGAGGTGAGATCTTGCATGGAGCCCCAGGCCGAGGGAGATTGACAGTTCTTTTGTGTTTATTCCATTTGCGAATAATCGCACCAACTGTTGTCACCTTCTCACCAAGCTGCTTGGCGACGGTCTTGTAGCCCATTCCAGCCTTATGTAGGTCTATTAATCTTGTCCCAGACATCCTTGGAGAGCTCTTTGGTATTGGCCATGGTGGAGAGTTTAGAATCTTGCTTCTGTGAACAGGTGTTTTTTATACAGGTAACAAGCTGAGATTAGGAGCACTCCCTTTAAGAGTGTGCTCCTAATCTCAGCTCGTACCTGTATAAAAGACACCTGAGAGCCAGAAATCTTTCTGATTGAGAGGGAGTCAAATACTTATTTTTCTCATTAAAATGCAAATCAATTTATACAATTTTTGACATGCGTTTTTCTGGATTTTGTTGTTGTTATTCTGTCTCTCACTGTTCAATTAAACCTACCATTAAAATTATATACTGGTCATTTCTTTGTCAGTGGGCAAACGTGCAAAATCAGCAGGGGATCAAATACTTTTTTCCCTCACTGTATGTGATGAGCGATTGTGTAGCAGTGACGATTATCTAAAGCAGTACTGGGCCTCCCTTAGGTCGACTCAGCCTCAAATGAGTACCTGGTGCGGTGTGTTAACATCGCCACTCGGGAGAAAAATGCTGCTGGGCGTGGTGCTGGCCACCCATCCCCTCGTGTGCACTGCCGGTATTCAAAGGTGCTCGCTAACAGCACTTGCCCCAACAGTATGGTCAGGCTATCCAGGGGATCGTTGTCTTTGTGTGTATGTACGTGGTTTGAACGTGCACAAAACCTGGCACAAGCGCCGTGGTGACGTCAGCGCCACTTAATGTCGAATGGCGGTTGTTGTATGTATTTTGAACTTTTTTCTTCTCGTACATAGCCATCTGTGTCCGTTCCGAAAGGGGTTTTCTCTGTTTGATGACTCACCTAATTCAATTAAAATTAGGAGGAGGAAAATATTTTACAAAACGTACCTTTTGATTCAAAGAAGCCTAATATATTGCAATCAAATGCAAATACTCGACGCTAATTAAAGTTGTTCGCACCCTCTTCTTCACCATTCTCATCTTTTTCTGTCATCTACCATCTCATGCGCCCCCCACCCCGCCATCCCTTGCATAATAATAACAAACTCATTCACATATGTAGGACTTGAAAGTATGGCGCGCCACGCGTTCTCTTGTGCTGTTGCTATGCAAGAGAGCAGTGTACAATGGGCGGGGGGGGGGGGTATTTGAGGACGATGTTGTTGTTGTTGGGGCGTGAGAGAGACGCCCTTAAGAGGCGCGACAGGTGTTAGGGGTAACCGGGGACACAGGCCGGTGATTGGTTAAGAGGGTGAGTGCTTAATGACTGGCGTCGCCCAGGCGGGAATAACAAGGTCACGTGAGGCTGGGGGCCTGGGAGCGAGGGGTAAAGCGGGGGGTGAGATAATTAATAAGGTCTAATTTGTGCGGGGATAAAAGGCACAGCGTAACAGAGAGACGGGAGTCTTGGTTGGAGCTGGAGTGGTGGTGCCCGGGGAAGAGAAGAGCAGAGAGTACGGTAACAGTGATAGAGAGAGCAGTGAGTACGGTAACAGTGATAGAGAGAGCAGAGAGTCAGTGATAGAAAGAGCAGAGAGTACGGTAACAGTGATAGAGAGGACAGAGAGTAGGGTAGCAGTAGATAGAGAGAACACGGTGTGCGGTAACAGTGGTAGCCATGCATCTGTAGGGTCTAGAGTAGGGTAGCAGCGGAGTATACGGACCTTGGGAGAGACGGAGAGAGAGCGGAGCGGAATCGCGGAGCGGAGCGAGCGAACGGAGAGACACAGAGCGGTGACGATGAGGAGGTGAACTCTAAGTGTGAATAAATGGAACGGAAAGACATCCGGAGTACGAATCCTACACATATAATAGGTCACAACAAGCTACCACTCAATGCGACATTTACATGTCCCTTTAAAACCTGCTTCTTGGCCCTTACCTCTTTTCCTCTGCTGGGGGTTACAAGTGCCGATTGTAAAGATGCTGAAAGACCCTCTGTGAGGCAATGATGAACGGGCAGCAAGGTCTTGTGCCAAGTTGGGCGAGATCGTTTATGAAGGCCCTGTGGGAAGTCGTTCTTCAGAACTCTGACTGCAGTACCAAATGCATCATGCCACGCAACTTTCACAAGTTCTTTGCCCGAGGACACGGCCGAAGTTCAAGCTCTGGCCATCGCATCTGATCGCAATGCCACCTCTTCACTTCGTGGTGCCAAACACCGTAGCCGGGATATAATACCGAACGGTAATTGAGGTGGTTTCCCCGTGGCTTCGTAAACGTTGGTCTTGAGTTGGCGCCATTGCGTGATGCAGTTTTAACGTCACGCCTAGGATGCCTCCCACATATAGGAGGAACACATTCTGGTTAATAAACGCACAAAATTACGATATAAAGGAAAACAAATATTGAGACAGCCGTCACAGTATATTTATGGATTTTATTTTGTTCTTGTTGGACATGAATGTGCTCCCTGATGTGCTTTGTACACAGGCCTAATGGCTCAGCCATGCGGGATATGTGGAGGAATATTCCAAAACCCTTGGGCTCCTTCCTCAGCCTCGGAATGAATTGAGTGCATTCTGTCTGGGAATTGCCTCTCCCTTTTAATCATTTCACCTTTCAGTTTCCGCAAATGCAACAAAACTGTACTTCTGTGCACATAATCACGTCCTATGCCCCCCCCCCCCCTACTGATGTTATCAAAAGACATGCTCTTGCATTCGCAGTATTTAGTACATGTAAGCTAAAGTAATTAATCTAGCATTACATTACAAGATATTGCGATCTAATATAACATATTACAAATGAATGCGAATACATTAACCTCAAAGCATCACTCCCTGCTACTTCCTACTTACCTGTGGGGGCCATGTTGATGACATCACACCAGCTTTTTAAGGCCCAACATATTTCACAATCATGTAAATTGCCTGATGATGCCGGCTGTATGTTAAACTATGTTTGCACCGTACGTAGCCAACCGTGCTAAGCGGAGGTGCGGGGCTAATCGGAGGTGGTTGCAACTACCAGCACACCGGTGCACAGAAGGGGGAATAAATTGACGCATTTTGTTCACGTGACTACGTTATTTATTTGGCTGTGATGATTTGAGGAGGGTGTACGACAAACATTGGCATCGTACTCACGCGATCTGACCCGAGCGTCAATTATGAATTGATATCATTATTTTAGGAAAACATACGGAAAAAAACGTCCAATTATGTGAAATCTCTGTTGAACTAATTTTGTGCACACTCAGAAGTGATCCCGTAATTCCTTACATCCGTCCATGTCATTGATGTTGCTCTCTGTGGTATTGCCACCACAACGTATCAATCTTGTCTCGATTAATACCAGGCTATACATTTGTCATCAGCTCTTGGAAGAGTCCAGGTGATCTAAAGGTAGTCCAGTTTCGAGTCAAATCATATTGGGGGAGGGGGGCATAAATATTTAATACTAAAAATGGAGGCTACAGGGTGACCCACATCTGTAAATGATGATAAAATACGTCATAACGGAAAAATAAATAGTGATGAAATTGCTCCCAGGTTAACGAGTAATTAAAATAGAGATTAAAACTGTGCTCTCCGTGATTAAAATGCACACAGATTTCCTGTGGACATGTGCCTTTTGTTTTGGACATCACAATATTGTAACTGACCGTTAGTATAAAATTTATATTAAATTTATTATGAAGTTATTCATACATGTTTATATTAGTACTTCTTTACGAACCCAGTGATTCCTGAGTTTTTTTTTATTCCTGACCACGGAAATATTCCGGTGATAGTGTTTGTGGTGAGAGAGATATCTGAACCGGTATTGCCCGAACCACTCACCAACCGACACTGACCAGTTTGATGAAGTATGACCAAGCAACTTGTATGGCACGAGGCAGCTCTTTTCCAGCAGTGGATCGACAAAGGTTTATTAAGAAGAAATATTTCAATGGTTTTATTTAACGTGCTATACAAACTAAATATCAACCACCATTGTACGTAAAAAAAATCAATTGTTACATTTATGATTCAATTTATAATTCATTTTGCTATTTTTAAAACGTGAGACTCTTCCGTCTATTTAAAATGCAGAATATGTTTGAGGGGATCGTTATTTTCCATTATGATTCAATTCACCGTACATAAAATTTATATCATACAAATGTGGCAATTAATACCTGTTACTGGCATTAATAGCAATTACAGTCCTGCCTCAAGATGTCGGTGTGTGCACCGCCAGATGATCGCATGGATATTCGTGCATTTGGGGAAGGCAATCTAACACCACCGCAAGCGAGGTTTGTCATTTTCTCAGAAATATTTCCAAGTGCTGTTCTAGCTATCCCATTAATATGTAAAAGCAATGGGTGTTACAGCCACCAGGGACGTATGTGTGGCCAGGCATGATTAATGCTGTTTATAGGTTAAATGACATTGGCCAGCTCCAGGGATCCTTAATTTATTTTTCACTGCCTCCCTTCAATTGTGTGCTAAAGCTTTGCATATTCCGGCTTTGCCCTATTGTTGAAAAAAAATAACTAGTTCACTTAAAAAAAAAAACTCTTATTCAGTTTTTTTTTATGAAAGATCACAATGTTTTGAGCATAGTGAAACCATTTTCTAATTCAGGTCTTTCTTGCTTGGGGATGCTTTCATCCAGCAGTGGCTTGACAAACTATATTTTATTCTCTTTGGAGGCTGTGGTTATTATTTTATCAATTAGCCAACCTGGTGTGGGATAAATATGAAATACGTCTCGCTGAGATCCGGATATGTGGAGTCTCACTATATTACAATCTCATGGATATTTCATAGTGCAGTGGGTTTTGAGATTTCTTAAATCTGTGTGATCCATCAGACCTTGCGTCCACACCACTGGATGACAGGCATGCGCCACCACAGCTAAAAGTTGTTGCACTATGGTTCTACTGGTTCTCGTCATGGCAAGGTGGAATTTCTACCATTGATTCAGTGCTTTCTACAGAATGTGAGCAGCACCTCACAGCTTGTTTGAACAGATCACTACTTTGATATTCTATTTTATATATTTGCAATGTAAGTATATAACATCAAATAAACCATTAATCTCATTACATAGCTGCATATATCAAACATGTTGTGCAAAGTGACCGTCTTATGAGTTAATGGACTTACATTATTGTTTTCATTTTCGGACATTCAGTGTGTAATTAAAGAAGAATAAATATATTTACATTTCAAATTTTTAAACATTAATACATGCAGATGCTTTTTGTAAGGGTGTGGTGGGTTCACTGAGAGACACATACTAACTCAGGAGGCAAAACGTATATTCTATGGACCACAACGAGATAACTACATAAACCGGGTCAGGACAGTCGGCACACTGCCTGACCCACTATGCCGAGTACAAAGACCGAAGACCCAGGGGAAGACGTAGCATGGAGGACTCTATTCCAGCAGACAGCCCTGACCCAGCCTCGGGACCTCCCTTTAATGCCCTCCAGCATGGCCTGGCTCCGCCCTCGGCCACGCCCCCTTTTGAAACCTACCAGAAGGTGGTGGGCCTTACCCTACATGTCCCTTTAGTCACCTTTGGCCCACGTCCTTACCCTGGCCTATCACGTGCCCTTGCTAGCCAACCGGGCTGCTATGTCCTCAGATGGCCCCTCTCTGCCAGCTACCAGCACTACGCCCCCGAGGGACCCATTCCATGACATTGCATGCCCTACTGGCAGAGAGGGCTACTGCACTCCCAGTTCCCCTCTCTATCAGTAACTGGTGCTAGGTGCCATAGTGACCCATTCTATATCACTACATCAAACCCCCCCCCCCCCCTCGATAACTCAAATAACAGGACGATCTACCTCCAACAACAATTTCCAATAAAAACGATAAAAACAATAACAACCGTCGACAAGCACAATACGTACACTTACAGAAGAAGATAAAAAAAAAATCCGCGAACATACAATAACCAACCCAACCCCCAGACAATGTACACCACCCAACAGCCATCAGCGTGTCACAACCCACGAGCACAGGAAGGACCCAGTTTAACCTGTAACACAATACGGATCGTGTATGTGACCCCCGACAGATGGCATTGGGATACATAGGATGGTGGAGGTGGTTTATTTAAAATAGATGGATTTCAAACGGGTCCTCATCGCTGGACTCCCAGGTGGGGCAGGAGCGGTTCCCACGGGGTCCCGGGGATGACTTGAAGATGGCCTAATGGGCGCAGCCCCTCCCGGGTTGAAGGAAAAGCAGGAGGAGGAGTGGATGCTGGCTGCTCTGCTCTCCTCGGCTGGCTTCTGGTCAGTTCAACCAGTGGTTTTGCAGGTGTTACGTGCCGGGATCCTGTGGGTGGAAGAACAGATATCCGCTGAGGCACAACCTCCACGGTCGCAGGTCCCAGCTTGTCGGATGCATCAGACACCCAGCCCTGAGGTAGTGGAAATGACGGGATCCTTCAAGGCGGGAAATACGGTTTCAGCCGCGATGGCTGTACGAACTAACGCCTGCGACCAAACTGGATTCGTATACACTGCGGTCTCCTAACCTCAATCACTTCAACCAGGCCCTGCCATGGTCTATACAATTTAGGGGACGTGCCCACTGGCACTTGGGGGCAGTGCAGCCAAGCCTTATCCCCCAGTTTCAATTTGGTCCAAGATTCCCGGAGCCCCACCAACTTTTCATTAGATGCTTGCCGCATGGCTAAATTCCCTCAGGATGCCTCCCGCGCTTCGGACAACCGCTTAAGGGTAAAATGCATAAGGCCCTGTATAGCAACCTTCTCCTTATCCGGCTCCATATTTAATTGGACTTCTATTGGGAGGTCTCGTTCTCTCCCCTCCATAAGGAAAAACAGTGAGAACCCGGTATAAGCGTGAGGGGCCATTCTAAAGGCCGTGAGAACCCCCGGAACGTGCAAATCCCAGTCGGACTGCACCTTGTTAACTTTCTGACGCAACATATATGTCAGGGTCCTATGATAATAATAATAGTTCAATTTGTAACGTGCGCAAATTTGCAGACGTAGTGGCCGCAACTCAGAGGCGCGGAGCCAAGCTCAGAGTCGCTCAAAAGCATGATTGTAGAGGTGAGTTTTTAAGTCTCTCTTGAAGGAGGCGATTGAGGTGATGCTGCGAATGTGCAGAGGGATATCGTTCCAGAATGTTGGGGCTGCCACCGAGAAGCGGCGCATAGACATGACCATCCTGGATCTTGGTATTAAGAGGAGGTCGTGAGTCGCGCTGCGCAGGCATCTGCCGTGTGCTGAGCTGCAAGTTGTCAATAATGAAGAAAGGTACGGCGGGCAGGCGGATATGAAGGCGTTGTGGCAGAGGCAGGCGATCTTGTATGTGACCCTACTGGCGATGGGGAGCCAGTTGAGAGCACGGAGACAAGCTAGTGAGTCGAGACGGGGATGAGTGTGGGCAAGGACGACGCGTGCTAGATTATTTTGTAGTCTTTGAAGTTTCTTTAGGTTGCCAGCGGAGGTCCGGACTAGGACGGAGTTGCAATAGTCAAGGCGAGACCCAACTATGCAACATGCCAATGTGTTGGCAATTTCAGTAGAGATGAGAGGGCGTATGTGTCTAAGAGCCTTCAGGTGAAAGTTACATGAGCTGATGATATGGTTGGTTTGACGGTCGAAGGATAAAGTTTAATCTAGGGTGACACCGAGGTAGCTGAAGTGGTCGGTAAACTTGATGCTGTGACCGAAGATGTGTATGTGTGTGGGGAGTGCTGCTGAATTGAGACGTTGCTTGGTACCTAACATGATGGCCACTGACTTTTTCGGATTAAGGGCTAGGTTGTGTGCAGTGAACCATTGTTGTACGGCGGTGGTACATTCCGAGAGCTTCTCGAATCCAGATGCATTGCTAGAATCGATGGCGGTGAATAGAATCGTGTCATCCGCGTATGAGTGATGCTTAACACCAAAGCTTGCAATGAGCCGGCCGATCGGGGAAGTGTAGGCTGTGAAGAGCAGGGGACCTAGAACAGAGCCCTGGGGAACCCCGCATAATGCTGTTCCACCATCCTATCAGTCTGGGGATGGTAGGGCGAAGTCTGAACCTTCTTAGTGCCCAAAAAATCACATAACTCAATCAATAATTTCAAAGAAAGATTTCGGCCCTGGTCTGTAAGGAGGCGTTCCAGGGCACCCTTATCCAACACATACCCGTGAAGGAATGCTTCAGTGTTGGACACAGCTGACTGATCCAGCAGCGGCCATGCCACCGGCCACCATGATAAATACTCTACCCCCACCAGCCATCTGGGCGAAGGTGTGTGGTAGCATCACTTTGTCTTTTGGCGTGATGGTGTAAAAATCCACCAAGGTGTCGTCGTCCAAGGTGGTCAGGAGTGCCCGTAGCGCCTCCACATCAGTCCATCCGGCGAGTTCGCAGGTGGTGGTAAAACGCCGCTGAAATGCCGCCCAATCATTCCCTGTGGCAGTAAATTCTCTCACAAACGGCAGCCACTTCTTAAGAGATGGCACTTCCCCACGCGAGTTTTGCGGGCGATCCAATTTGGTGGGAGTCGTTCCATGCCCAGCCGGAAAAATGGCAGCCGCCCACGCGGCCTGGAGCTCCCCCACTTCACGCGCTTGGCAGCCAACAGTGGCGGGGCTGTCCGGACGCAGCTCTTGCACTCCGGCGTCTTCCTCTGGCTCCTCTATGTCCAACTCCGCCACCAATGCTGCTGCAGACAACAGGTCCACGAGGCGGGCACTGCGCATCCGGCGTGCTCGTCCTGATGATGGTAGCGCTGAGACATCGGTTGTTCTTCCTACTGTTCCACCGGGAGAGCCGCCTCATGGATTCATTCTCCGGGGTCATCAGTCCCTGGGGGAGCTGTCTGGGGAATCACTTCCCCGCTGTCTTCCTCATCCGAAGACACCATGACGAGAAGTTTATTTCTCATGAGCATTTCACACCACTAGAAGTTTCCGCTAATTATTTTAAGGACTTCTGACACCAGATGTGGTGGGTTCACTGAGAGACACACACTAACTCAGAAGGCAACACGTTTATTCTATGGCCTGGCTCCGCCCTCGGCCTCGCCACCTTCTGGAACCTACCAGAAGGTTCTGGGCCATACCCCCACTTGTCCCTTCTGTCACCTTTGGCCCACATCCTTACCCTGGCTTATCACGTGCCCTTGCCAGCCAATCTGGCTGCTACGTCCTCAGATTGCCCCCTCTCTGCCAGCCACCAGCACTATGCCCCCTAGAGACCCGTTCCATGACATTGCATGCCCTACTGGCAGAGAGGGCTACTGCACTCCCAGTTCCCCTCTCTATGAGTAACTGGCGCTAGGCGCCGTAGTGACCCATTCTATGTCACTACAAGGGTATACATTTCACCCAATGACGATATTATGAAAAGCACCTTTGTCGCATAAATATGCATACATGTCAAGTCTCACGTATGTAAACACAAATAAAATTGACTTGACTCTTGGATTATCCTCAAGACTCATGGTTTTTCACAATGCCAAGTGTTTCATGGTCGTGCAATGGATTGTCATGTTCTTTGTTGTTCACCTGAAAATAACTCCCTCAGCCCTATGTATTGCGGTGTTTCGCCAAATGGCTCAGGCCAATACGTGAGGGTCAGAGCCACAAGTTTTGTATTTAGAGAAGTTTACGGGAAACTCAAAAAATAGACTCGCCCTTGCCTGCTGCATGGCATTTCAATGTTGCTGCGCCTCAGTTTCCTGTGCTTACATCAATTTTTTGGGTTTTTCAGTTTCAAATCGAGTTAAAAAATCTGGGTGCAACGGTATGTGCTGATGGATCACTAGAAGGAAAGATGAGAAAGAGAACAAGGGCTGGATGGCTGAAATGGCGATAGATAACTAGTGTGGTGTGTGATAAAAGGGTCCCAATTTGGTTGAAGGGAAAGTGTGTAGTGTATAGTGTAGTGTATTGTACAAGATGATGGTGAGGCCGGTGCTGTTGTATGGGGCCGAGTGCTGGGCACAAGAAAGAGGGAGGACCAAGCTATGGGACTTACAGAGATGAGGACGTTGCTGTGGATGTTGGGTTTAACAAGGAAGACAGAGTAAGAAAAGAAGAAGTGAGAGGAAGACTCGAGGTGGAAGAAATCACAGAGAAGATGAGAGAGAAACGGCTCTGGGTGTGGTTCGGTCATGTTGAGAGACAACAGGAAAATGACGTGGGTCAGAAGGTGCAAGTGATGAAAGTGATGAAGGAACGAGATGAAGAGGAAGACAGAAGAAGAGGTGGGGGGGGGGGGGCGATGTGGTGCGATGGGACACAGTGGCCCGAGGAGCGGAAAGAGAGATGGCTCAACAGAGGGCAGCGTGGAGAAGGTTGGCAAGAACAGGGACACCCCCACGTGAGTGGGACAAACGCATAGAAGAAAAAGAAAGTTTCTTGAGTGTTTCTGCAAGGTTTTTCAGTAGGGTAATTACCGAATTGAACCCTTTTGGGTTGGCATATATGAACGTCTAAAATTTATTTTAGTTTTTAAGATTGGATGAAAAGCCGTATCATTTATATACTACCATCGTAACACACCATTGTCAAATATTGGCAACAACTCGTTTTCAGTGTCCCTCAGTTACAAATATCGGAAAATAATGTAAAACCCAACCACTGTATACTTTAATGTATTCAATTGTTTATATACAATTCAATATCATAATATAATTTGATCCCTTCGTTACCAAAATATGAATAGTTAACCCATTTAATTAAAACGTATTACAATTATCACCAATATTTAGCCTCGTGAATTTAACCTTTTTACGATAAACATTGCCCAAACGGTTTGAGGCTAGATTGCCTTCAGCCAACCATGACTGAACTGAATTGGTTTCCTTTCTGCGGTTACGAAGAACACAGCCCATCTTTTTACTCCTTGAGTAAAAATCAAAGCGTCCTTTTAGAAGTGAGAATATCAAGCAGGTTTCAGACCTGTGAACGGATTGCTTTTTCAAAACAGAATACATTCATAATTGTGCACCAATGCACATGCAGTTTTCCCTTCCGATGATTGAAGCCACACGATGTCCCCAGCATCCATGACTTTTGTGGTGAATTTGCAGTGCATCACACTAATTAATATTATCAAAAGCCTTCATTTTATTTATTAATAACATGTCAGTCAGATAGCCTGTCTTCAGTGCTTTAAATCCATGATTAATTCCCCATTAATTCGTCCCTAGCAGAGCATATGGCAGCAACACCAGATTGATGCATTGGCTATGGATTTGTTGCATGACGAACCTTTATAAATGTCAACTTCGCAAGTTGTTTGGTTATAGGAAGCAACAAACTCAATAATTTCAGCAATTCAAGCACCACTTACCTAAAATGCAGCAATTAGAACTCCATGTTATTATTATCCTCTCCCGCCCCAAAGTGTCAGAGAAAACTTCAAATTGTCAATTAAGTGGGTGACAAAGAGGTATCTGCAAATTGTAATTTGCATTAATGGGCGTCTCATGTTGTGCTAGTGTTCACCTGGAAATCTTCATTGGACTGCACATAGAAAACCTGCTTCGAAATGAAAGATCAATCATAATGAACAATGTAGTTATAGTTGTAGTTATATAGTTGTGGTTATAACTGAGCAATCATTGGAAGGACGTTATTAACCAGGCAAAGTCTTAACTGACTGTGATGTTTCCATCCTACCTGCCTATGTCAGCTGTTATTTCCGACTCTCTGTGTCTCTCTCTTTGTCTATGCCTCTCTCTTAGATCTCTCATGCTCACGTCTTTTGCATTGCACCCTCATGCCTTTGGATTGCATTCTCATGCTCACATGTCCTTTGGATTGTACTCTCATGCCTTTGGATTGCACTCTCATGCTCATATGTCCTTTGGATTGAACTCTCATGCTTACATGTCCTTTGGATTACACTCTCATGCTCACATGCCCTACAGTCCATCTCTCACAATCGCAGGACGTTATTAACTAGGTAAAGTCATAACTCGCTGTGATGCTTCCATCCTTCCTGCCGTTTGGCTGTTATCTCCGACTCTCTGAGTTGCATTGCCCTGTGGGATGCCTTTGCATTAACAGGCTGGGGTGTCACTAATATGGCCACTTCTGCTCCCTTAGCCTCGATGTATCGTTGGTTCTTACTGTGCTATGGGCTGTGTGTCTCACTGGCATGGCCACTGTTGCGGTGGTTCTCTTGTGTGGACGCTCTTGCCTCCTGGAGGCCGCTCTCCGATCTTACATTTACGTGCTAATTTCTCACATTAACATCACTAGCTCCACCCACTTCTTTATGACCATTGGGCGACACCCATTTCAAACCTTTTTCAAACAGTCTGCCTCAGCAGCAGATCATGCTTTCTCACCTGATAACGGACGCTTGTGTTGCGACCGAAACATCGTGATTTACTTTATTCTATATCTACGTGACTTTACCGAAAGAACCAAAGAGTATGGATGCTTGCGGTCATGAAAGCTTCAAATTAAGATTAGTTGTAGTTTGTTTGAGCTGCAATGCTTCCACAAAAAAGTTATGCATCTTTAATACCCGTGTTGCAAACGGTATTTCTCTGTATGATTTATAATTTGTTTACAATTAAAATATCGTATCTTTCAAGCAATCAGTGTCAAACCCAGGAAACTTTGAAGATAAGGCGTAATAATAATCAGAAGAAGAAACTTACCTCGAATATCACGAGAAAAGTGTATAAATGGTAACTGGCGTAGTGTGAATGAATCTTTAAATAGGTGTGTCCCATGTGCCATCATCGTAATTCTCACTGAAGTGCTCCTGTGAATTTCCAATTTGCATTGACAGTATTATTCTCTATATTTATGTCATCACGATATATGTAAAGCACAATGTTTCCTGATATTTACACGTAGTGTTGACTGTTAAAAGTGCGAATGAACACATCTTTTGGTAAAGTCACGTAGATAGAAAAAAAAATAATAATAAAAGAATAAAAATTAAAATGAAAATAAAGTGAATAAAAAATAATAAAAAATATCACGACGTTTCGATCGCAACACAAGCAGTCGTCATCAGGAACAGGAAGGTTAGCCTCTGAGGGAAAGCTGTTCATGAAGGTTTAGAGATGGGCGGGGCAGCTAATGTTAATGTAGAAGGCTTCGACACCGGCAGTAGGTCTACACCAATCAAAGCATTGCACCTCGCTCCACACACCCACACTGCTGACTGTGGAGGTGGACAAGAAAACACAAATCAAGTCATGACCCAAAGTGGTTTATGACATCTTTCCAATGATTGCTGAGTTTAAAACCGTCATTTCGGTTGAAATTGTGTCTGTGTCTATGTATATGGATGGCTTCGTGAACGAATCTTTGTTGATAGCCAGTTGGCTTGCAAAGTACCATCGTCTGAGAGAAATCAATTTCAAGTGAGCTATGGCAGAAGTATTGGTCCTGCCATGTTACAGATCTGCCTTATGTTCACGAACACAGTCCGAGACATGTCGTTTGGTTTCCCCAATGTAACTGCTGCCGCAGATACAGAATAGTTTGTAGACGCCAGGATATTGCATGTGTAGGGGCCGGCTCCGCCCTTGGCCCCACCCACCTTCGAGAGCATTCTAGCTCTCTCTCGATCCCTCTCGAGAGCTCTCCCCAGACACGTTATCACCCCTTAGCCCCCCCCCCCCCCACCTGGGGGCCTCCCTATGGATACTCCGGATCATGTGCCCACAGCGCAGCGGGGACGACAATGGGAAAACGGCACAGCCTTCCGTCCCAATGCATGAGTAAGCCGCACTGCAGGACAACCGAGGTGACACCACGTCAATCCGCGCCCCCGTCAGCCTCTCTAACATGCCGCCACAACTTGAATAGGGACGCGTCCTCCGCCGACAGACGTCCCCATTCCTCGTAATCCAACCCAATGACCACATCCCGTGCGACCGAAACGCCGCCCGCCCCCCCCCCCCGTCGCAGCCTCGGCAGACGCCACGAGAGGAGGGAGCGAGGTCACATCGGCTGGTTTACAGCGCCCAGAGCCAGAAAAGCACGCACACCATCCACTATAGTCGTTGGCAATCGTGACACGGCGTCGGCGTTCGTATGGTGAGAACCCTTGCGATACGTGGCATGGAATGAGAAGACCTGCAAGATCTCCAGTCAGCGTGATAGTTGGCCTGATGGCTGGTCTAAGTTTCCAATGAAACGTATGACCCTTAGCTGTCAATGGGTGGAGAGGTTTTGCAATGGATGCGAACCCGGTGACAAAACGGCGATAGTAGGATGCAAAGCCAATTAAACTGCGTACCTCACTCACCGAGGTGGGGGTCGGACAAGTTTGGATGCACGCAGTTTTCTCAGGGTCGGTCGCAATACTCGATTCGTTAACTATGTGGCCAAGATACTGAACCGATTTATGGAGAAGGTGACATTTCTGTGGCTTAAATTTCAGGTTAGCTGCACGCATTTTAAGGAAGACAGCACACAGTCAGTCCAAATGGTAATCGAAAGTGTGGCTGGTGACGATTACATCGTCGAGATATATTAAACACAAATCCCACTGGAGACCAACTATGACCAGTTCCATCAATCGTTGGAAAGTGGCTGGCATGGAATGAAGCCCCATAGGTAGCCAATTAAATTCGAACAATCCCTGTGGTGTACGAAACACCGTCTTAGGTTTTGAAGCACCGTCAAGCGGCAACTGCCAGAATCCGGATAGAAGATCGAGGGTAAAAAAGAACCACGCCCCCGCCAACGCGTCAAGCGAGTCATCCATGCGAAGCAAGGGGTACGCATCCGCAACAGAAACCTTATTAAGCTTACAGAAATCAACGCAAAATCATAAGCTACTATCGTGTTTCTTCACAAGCACAATCGGAGCTCCCCAGGGAGTGGTGGATTGTGAGATGATGTCTGCAGCCAACATCTCATCAACCACCAGCCGAACATGTGAATTTTCCGCCGGGCTCAGCCAGTAGGGATTCTGTCGGATAGGAGCCGTGTCACCCATATCAATATGGTGACTCAGGAGCGACGTTCGTCCAATATCACAATTTCCCCTGCTAAAAATATCCGAAAAATCATGCAAGAGCCCTCGTAGCTTCCCCATCTGGTCCACAGACAAAGCGCCACTCTCAACACATAGTTTGTCTATCCATCCTTCATCTGCATCTTGGGGTTGTCGTGTATAAGACGCAGCACCCACATTCCCGACGATGCCCCCTCTCGGACGTGCCCGCGACACATGAGCCAGCACTGTACCCTCCTGGATAATCGTTGTGTCCAACCCAACGTTAAGAACTTGAATAAAAGGTTCCTGGTCGTTGGATACTAACGTCTGAGCTGCTACCAAAGTCAGTCCACGACTGACCTTATTAGAAGGTCCCAAAACAATTCCATCCTTCATAGCTACCAATTGGAGTGGCTTCCACAATCGGAGGGGAACTAACATCTGCGCGCCAGGAGGGATTCTCACCGTTCGGCGCACGAGCGCTTGCACTGTAGCGTTGGCCGTGCACAAATGGGTGGGAGGAGGCAAAAATGGCATACGGCAGCCGGATGGCAATTCCAAGCAGCCACGGTAAATATGGATTTTTAAGGGCATCCTTCCCAGGAAATCGGTTCCAAGTAAATAGGGAACTGCCAGGGATGTAGAAACAACAATATGTCCCGACAATTTAACATCAGCGATGCGCACCTCAGCCGTTATTTGACAAATAATACCCAACGAGCCATCGTTGGTGGCAAAACATGGTGCATCAACAGGGTCTAGGACCCGACACTTTGGGGGCAAAATAGTGTAGATCAATTCTGAGATGATGGTCGCCGACGCACCGGTGTCTACTAGCATCCTTATTTTTATCCCCTCGATAAGCCCAAGCATGGCAGACAAACCCGCGGTTGCAGCCACCACTCGATAGGCCAGCTCCGACCACTGATCCGGTCGGAGCGGATGAACAATCACGATCACGTATAGGACCCCCCCCCCATACTGACGCGTGACCGGGACACGAACCCACCCTCATCCATCCCTGGTCGACACGCATGCCAGAACGGGCTCTGCTTCATTAGGTGCCACCGACTCCACACAGGATGCGGCACACGTCACCTGCATCCTGTCTTACCACTGGTACTAGTGGTACCAGTGGTAAGACCACCTCTTTTGTTCTTAACTCAGCTCACCTGGTATCGTCAATTAAAGCCATCTCACTATACCCAGGTGATTTGCTCATTAGTTTCGATGTAGTTTCTCTGTTCACCAACGATCCTGTTCCTGATACCATTGCAATAATTGAAGATTTGGTCCAACAAGGACTGAATGCTGATGTGAGACACTGCTTCACCAATACATACTTCACTTGGAATGGAACATTCTACAAACAAACTGAAGGCACCCGATGGGTTCTCCCTTATCTCTGGTTGTGGCCAACATTTACATGGATAAATTTGTGATGGACGCCATCCAGGCATCCACACTGCACCCGCCCTTGTGGAAGAGGTATATGGATGACAAGTTTGTCATCTGGCCACATGGCCGACCGGCTCTGGAACAATTTCTCAACCACATCAATTCCATACACCCAGCAATCAAATTCACCATGGAGGTAGAAAAGGATTGCATGCTACCCTTCTTGGGTGTCTTAATCAAAAAGAGACCAGATGGCTCAATGAACCACTCTGTCTACAGGAAAGTAACTGACACCTACCTAAAACCTGATTCCCACCACAATCCATCCCAGAAAAATGCCGTCATCAAAACGCTACACCATAGAGCTCAATGTGTCTCCGACCATGAACACCTGACCAGTGAACTCAAACACGTACACCAGGCTCTCAAGGCGAATGGATATTCTGACTACACAATCAGCAAATCCATCACCCCAGCCGTGAGGAAGGATCCATCTGAAGATTGAATCAAAACCATCACCTTACCTTACATAGCAGGAATAACCAAAATTAATTCAAAAATCTTGAACAAACACAAGATCCAGGTCTGATTTAACACAGTGCATAAAATTCGTGACCTGATCCCATCTGTGAAGGACAAGATTCCTGACATGCAATATCCCGGCGTCTACAAACTAAGCTGTATCTGCGGCAGCAGTTACATTGGGGAAACCAAACGACATGTCTAGGACCGTATTCGTGAACATAAGGTAGATCTGAAACACGGCAGGACCAATACTTCTGCCATAACTGATCATTACTTTAATGCGGCTGGCTCACATGAAATAGATTTCTCTAAGACAATGGTACTTTGCAAGCCGACTGGCTATCAACAAAGATTCGTTCGCGAAGCCATCCATATATACAGACACAGACACAATTTCAACCGAGACGACGGTTTTAAACTCAGCAATCATTGGAAAGATGTCATAAACCACTTTGGGTCATGACTTGATTTGTGTTTTCTTGTCCACCTCCACAGTCAGCAGTGTGGGTGTGTGGAGCGAGGTGCAATGCTTTGATTGGTGTAGACCTATTGCCGGTGTCGGAGCCTTCTCCTGCATTAACATTAGCTCCCCCGCCCATCTATAAACCTTTATAAACAGCTCTTTGATTGGTGTAGACCTACTGCCGGTGTCGGAGACCTCTCCTACATTAACATTAGCTACCCCACCCATCTCTAAACCTTTATAAACAGCTTGCCATCAGAGGCTAAGCTCCCTGTTTCTGATGAGGACCGCCTGTTTTGCGATCGAACGTCGTAATATTTTTTTTATTCACTTCAATTACATTTTTAAAAAAATGTTATTGTTATTATTTTTTCTATCTACGTGACTTTACCGAAATAACCATAAAATATGAATTCCTGCAGTCACGAACGTTTTAAGTCAAAATTTACTTTCAACATTAAAAAACTAGCGTAATTGCCCATCATATGACGAGTTAATATAACTTAAATTTAACGAAAAATAATACAATTTTAAGATCGTATTGAATTTCTTTACTAAACATTTTTCTCTACATATCACATTTGGTGTAAATTGCCTTTCACGAAAAAATAAAACAAACATATTTAAAATTGTATGAAAATCCACGCAGCCTACCAGCAGCGTTACAGAACACCATACAGTGGTAGGCGTTAGGCACAGATCACAAACAGTATATGTAGTACACTAACAATATTTGTTTTTTTCCATTAAAAAGAATACACCAAGAGAGCAAGATGGCATATTGCATTCGGTTGCTCTAGCTCTTTCACAGTGTAATAAAAACTTCGTTAGGCACTGCTGGTCTCCATTGGTCTTTTATTTAGTTTCTTTTTCCGCACCCCGCTGGCTGACGGCGTGCTGAAGGTCCTTCGGCCACATGGCCGATGGCGCGAATTCCCTCTCGCCACTCAACGTGGCTCAGCCTTCTTACTCCCGCAACTCACCCGGATCCCTTCCGGGCTCCCCCTTATATCCTGTTTCCCACGTGATCCTGACTCCTCCCCTTCCGGATCGTCAGATCCGGCCTCTCCATACTGGCTCTGCCCCCCAATACCCCGGCCGGTGTGATTGGGCCAGAGCCCAGGAGCAAACCCCATTTACGCTCACATTACATGACTACCCGCCCTGATGTAAGAGCCAGCCGTCCCGGCTGAAATAGGGTAAAATAATGCGAGCGACGGCAACACACTCAGGAATCACACCAGACACAACGGACAGCACAAAACGACGAACACCAATTAACGAAACGGAAGGGATTTGGAACGAGTGCGGGTCGCCGGCCCATCCTTCACGAGAGGCGGTGCCCTCGAAGGTCGCAGTCCCGACAGGGTTTTAGGAGCGGCGGAACTGGAATCATCCGCTGCTGGTGGAGTCCTGTCCGTCCCAGCACCCCGTTCCCCAGAGATGGCGGGGTTGGAGGGGCAGCGGGGCCAGGTGTCCCCACTGCCGTGGTAGGCCCGCCCGGTGCAGGAATCCATCTGTCCGGCAGGATCACCGCCGGGCCGTCTACAGGAGGCACGACAGGCGCGCTTGCTGGTTGAACAGGCGGGGCCACGTAGGATTTCAATCGGGACATGTGAATGTACCAACGTTGCGACCCGACCCGAATGCGTGCGGACTGTGGGCTAGGGACCTCAATGAGCACAACCGGCCCTTGCCAGGGTTTGTGCAACTTAGGGGAGGTCCCCACTGGCACCTGTGGGCAGTAGAGCCAAGCTATGTCCCCCTGGGTCTTGGCCGTAGCCAATCAGGCCGCCTCACCGCGCCTCCGTCACGCGCTGAGCGGCGTCGCGAATATACTTGGGGAGGGGTTTAACAGGACCCTTCGCCCGCGTGCCAAGTTGCACCTCCACAGGTGGCACATTCTCGCGACTGTACATCAAAAAGAAAGGTGAGTACCCCGTCGACGCATGTGGTGCCATCCGGTAAGTGGAGAGCACCCCCGGGATATGCAAATCCCAATCGGCCTGCTTCTCGCTAACCGTATGGCAGAGCATGGCCGACAGGGTCCGGTTCAACCGTTCAACCATCCCATCAGTTTGTGGATAGTAGGTAGAGGTCCGAACTTTCTTAGTCCCCAGTGCGTCGCACACATCCCGCAATAGGTTTGAAGAAAAATTTCGCCCTTGGTCTGTAAGCAGCCTTTCCGGCGCCCCCTTGTCCATCACGTACCCGAACAGAAATGCATCCGTGATAAACGCTGCCGACTGGTCGGGCAAGGGCCAGGCCATCGGCCAGCGGGAAAGATATTCGACCCCGACCAGCAAAAATTTGTTCCCCCGAGCTGACGGGGGAAAGGGCCCCAGAATATCCAATGCCACCAACTCGTTAACCCGTGTCACTTGTATCGACTGCACTGGGGGATGTAACAACTTCTCAGCGTGCAGAATCCGAATCAACTCGTATCACAACGACGATGGCACAATAAGGCGCCAGCGATCGTGCAAGCCTTCCCTCCACATCAACAAGCCGTCATGGAGAGCCGCTCCTGGCATCCCATCAGACGGCGGATATCCTTTCGACTATGCAGCTTGACTCCACAAGGCCTCCAGCGAATCATCGAGCAATTGCTCCCGAACCCACACAAAACGCGGCAAATTCAAAACCCCGTCGGCCAGTTTCGGACACGTGGAAGCCGCGGGCATCTCCACAGCGGACACGACAGGACGCGGGGGCTGTGGAACCCGCGTGCATCTATTCGTGCCAGAGGCGCAGGCGCAGGTGGATCCCTGCGGCAATCGGGAGAGCGCGTCCGCATTAGCGTGACGCGAGCCCTTATGGTATTGAACATCAAACGAGAACTCCTGCAAAGTTTCCAGCCATCGTGCCAACTGGCCAGATGGCTGGTCAACTTTCAGGGAATGTTGCAAAGCCGCATGGTCCGTGCGCACAATGAATTTGCGACCATACAAATACGGGCGGTATTGACGGACAAAATGCACAATAGCCAACAATTCCCGGCGGGTGACGCAATAGCGGGTCTCCGCCGGAGAGAGAACGCGGCTCCCGTAAGCCACAACGCGTTCGACGCCACCCTTAAACTGCGATAGGACGGTGCCAATACCCATTTCACTAGCGTCGATATCTAGAATAAAAGGCAGAGTGAAATCAGGGTAGTCCAGCGTCGGCGCTGACGCCAAGCAATCGCATAGGCCGTGAAACGCTGCCTCCTCCGCCAGCCCCCAACTGAACCTCTGGTTCTTTGCCGTAAGGAGTGATTGTAGCTAAATTTGGAACGAATCTGCGGTAATAGGAAGCGATCCCGACAAATCGACGTACATCTCCCACCGTGGCCGGAGTCGGCCAGTCCCGAACGCACGCCGTTTTGTCCGGGTCCGTGGCCACACCATCAGGGCTGACAATGTGACCCAAATAGCGCACGGATCGTTGCAAAAGGCGACACTTCTTGGGCTTAAATTTCAAATTGGCGGAACGCACCCTAGCAAAAACAGCATTCAATCTCTGAAGATGCTCCTCAAACGTACGGCTGAAAACAATAACGTCGTCCAATTATATGAGGCACGTCTCCCACTGCAGACCGGTCAACATGAGTTCCATCAACCTCTGGAACATAGCAGGGGCGGCGTTCAAACCCATAGGAAGACAATTCAACTGAAACAGGCCCTGTGGCATACGGAAAGCTGTCTTTTCCCTCGACGATTCGTCCAGGGGGAGCTGCCAAAACCCCGAAGAGAGGTCAAGAGTCGAAAAAAACTTTGCCCCAGACAAGGCATCGAGGGAATCATTCATATGCGGCAGGGGGTAAGCGTTTGCAACCGACACTTTGTTTAACCTCCGAAAATCAACACAAAACCGCAGATTACCATCCTTTATCTTTATCAGGACCACTGGAGTGCCCCATGGGCTGTTGGATGGAGAGATAATGTCGGCGGCCAGCATATCATCCACTGCGCCGTGAACATGATCCCTGTCCGCTGGACTCAACCGATGCAGATTCATCCGAAAGGGACTAGCATCCCCGGTATCAATGTGATGGGAGAGCAACGAGGTGCGTCCCAGATCTAAATTATCTTTGCTAAAGACGTCAGAATATTTAGACAGCAGCGCGTGAAGCGCGGACCGCTGGTACGTAGTCAGAGACGTGTTTTCCTGACACAACCCAGCGATCCATCGATCGTCCTGCGACGTCGAGGCCGAAACCCCTGCTACAAGGCCCCAGTGACTCGGATCATCATGGGCCGTGAAGGCGGTCGTGGCATGGGCGAGGACCGTACCTGCCGGCATGACAACATTGTCCGTGCCTCCGTTTAACACTTGCAAAAATGGAGGCTGACCTGGCCGAACAATCGTCCGTGCTGCGACCAGCGCCAGACCACCCGTAACAGCGTTGGACAGCGACAATAACACACCCGCCGCCCCCTCAACCCCAGGCACGGGCTTCTGATAGCGCAGCGGAATGAGCATCTGCGAGCCTGGCGGAATGTCGACTGAAACGTCGGACAGCACCTGGAGGTCCGGGGCAGACCGGCCCCACGGCGATGGCAAAAAGAAAATCTTCCGGCCAGCCGGTAACTCAATACAACCCTGATTGACCCTTATCTGAATCGGCATCTTCGCCAGGAAATCGGTCCCCAATAAGCAAGGCACAGCGAGGGACCTGCTGATCAATACCGTCCTCGAAGCCGACATGTCCCCAACAGAAATACGTGCCTCCACCTGACCCACGATGCCCATACTGCCCCCATTAGCAGCAACACATGAATCGAAAACTGGTCGTATCTGCGACGGCAGGATGGACAGGAGATGGAATATAACATCCGAGATGATAGTGGCGGAAACGCCCGAATCGAACAAAATCCACACTTCAATCCCCTGTATCGAGCCCGGCACGGTCGAAGACCCAGTAGCGGCTGCGACCACCCTTTGAGCCAGTTTTCGCCACTGTGTCATTGACCGACGCGAATCCCTTAGAGTCCCCCCGTTAGAACAGGCCCCCGGAACGCACTACGATGGTGATGAAGGATATAACAGGCCTTGCCGGGTGTCTGATGCGTACCGACTTGCCTGACATGGGTGGAGGTAGACGAGGGCGACTCCGGCAGTCATGCGCAAAATGTCCAAGACGTCCGCAGCTGTAGCACGCCAAGTCGGCCACCCGCCCGGCTCCCCCGGCGTCCCGACGATCCGTCGGTGGTGGCCCCGAGCGTGACACCGCTTCTCCTTGAAAAACCCACTGGGCCGCCGCCGCAGTGAGATCGCCAGGCCCCCTCTCATCTGGGACGAAGACGGCCTTCGATGGTGTCCACCCGACGGCGTCTCCCTCCACGGTCGGACCCCCCGTCCAGGCGGCCATTTGCGCCCAACGGCGCAAGTTGAACTGCCCGTCGAGGCACTTGGCAACCAACCGGGAGGTCAGCTGCTCGTGGCCGCACACGGGCAGTGGAATGCCCAGGTCCTTGGACAGCTCCAACATCTTACCCAGTATCAAGGGCTCCAACAAGTCGGGCTCGGTCATCGCCAGCTCAACCACAGCGCCGCGGAAGGCCACTGGTGATTCCTCCGGCGCCCGTTGTCTCTGGACAAATCTATGGTGTGCGTCGTCTGGTGGCTCATATGCTTCCGCCATCTCATCGAACGCCCCTTTCAGCGTTGCCTTCTTCGCAGCCGCGATGGAGTGGAAACATTTAAAGGACTTGTCGTCCAGGAGCGTCGGCAGAACTTCCAAGGCCTCTGCATCCGTCCACTCGGCAGATCGGACAAAACGCCAAGCGAATGCGCTCCAATCCCCTCCAATTGTAAATTCTTTAATAGTCGTCAGACGGTGGCTGCGAGTCCCCGAGCTACTGTCATCCGAAGCGGGCGCCCCACATGGCGGTGAGAAGATGGCGGCTTCCCGCCGTTCATCTTATCAAGATGAGCATCAAGGACATGGACTTTGAGGGACATCCTACAGTCCATTGTGCCGTAGTTCTTCACCAGTCTCAACGAGCTCCACATAGTTTTACCTTGTGATTGCCCAGGAAGCCATGAACCACTGCGACAAAGCTGTTCCAAGCCACTTTCTTCTTACTAGTGAGCTTCTTAGGGAATTCATTGCACTCCAGGATCTTCTTTATCTGTGGTCCGACGAAGAAACCGGCTTTGACCTTTGCCTCAGACAGCTTAAGGAATACATCTTGAAGGTACTTGGAGGCTGTCGACTCCTTATCTACAGCTCTGACAAATTGTTTCATAAGGCCCAATTTGATGGGCAGTTGTGGCGTCAACACCTTCCGGGGGTCCACCAGTGGCTCCCACTTGACGTTGTTCCTCCCCACAGAGAACTTGGTCCACTGTGGCCAGTCCCGCCTGTGGTAGTGCGCCTTGGTGTCCTTGCTATCTCAAAGGTAAAGATAGCAGGGAAACTTGGTTAAACCGCCTTGGAGACTCATCAGGAATGCCACCATTTTGAAGTCTCCGATGACCTCCCAGCCATACTCATCATACTTCAAGGTATCCAGCTAGATCTTGATGCTGTTGTAATCATCTTTGTGGTGCACGGAGTAAGCCAGGGGAAGAGACGGGTACTTGTTACCATTATGGAGCAGCACGGCTTTGAGTCACCTGGATGAGCTTTCAATGAATAGGCGCCACTCATTTTGGTTGCAGGCAATTCCGATTGCCTCGAACAGACTGGTCACATTGTGGTAGAAACAGAGCCCCTCTTCATGGGTGAAGAAGCTGCAATAAGGTTGGTGATGCTTCCTCTGATCTGCGACTTGCACACTTTCATCCAACACGTTCCACTGCTTGAGACTAGATGTCAAAAGCTCGGCATTGGACTTGGTGAGACGAAGTTCTGATCAAGTAGTTGAGGCCTTTTTGGTTGGGGCAGTATGGGTTTCTCTCCTCAGCCCCACCTCTGAAATTGTCATCTGGATCTACCACTTCTTCCTCGCTCTCTGACTTGCTGCTCTCTTCTAAAGACGGCTGCTCTCTCTCCAGAGGAGTGGGTATGGGGAGCTCATGGCAGTGTGGCACCCGGGCGATAAATGAAGGAAGGTCCGGATACGTGATAGCAGGTGCATTCTTGCCAGTTCGACGTTTGGAAGAGTCCACCATGCAGAAGTAGCAGTTGCTTGAGTGGTCAGTAGGTTCCCGCCGAATTATTGGGTTAGCGATCTTCATGGCTATTTTTCCCCTCTGTACCATCCTACAAAAATAAATTTATTTCACCCATGACTAATGTGTAAGAGATTCTCGCAACATCTTTCATTTGTGATATATTTTTTCAATAACATAAAAAAATTTAAACTTTTAGTATCATTCTTTTTTTTACAAATTTCATAACGTAAAATTCCGAGCAACAATTGTCCATCTTACCTTCCAGAGTATTTTTTGCATTTCTCGCAGGTGAAATAAGGTGCCCAGGGTTTGTCTTGATCCCCGACAGGCATGCCGAAATAAGCCTTGTAGGCCTCACACATCTTAGCAGATGATTCCACAGAATACTTTTTTGCTCTTGTCTTCATAAATTGGCCGCAGACATAGCAAAATGCGTCTGCCGGATGTTTGCAGCCTCTAGATGCAATCTCAGAAAAAGTGCAGATATTGATCCACTTAGGCATTTGGAACTAAACTGAACTGGTGGGCTTAAGGCCCCTGTATTTATACTACTATTTATATTACTAGAAAGTTCTAGAATCTTCTATAAGTTACTCCAAGTTTATTCAGCAATTAATCTATCTGAAATTTTTGGAAAATTGGTAAATTTCAAAATATCACTTTCCTTCTAGATTTGAAGCTTTCGTGACTGCAATGATTCATATTCTCAGGTTTTTTCGGTAAAGTCACGTAGGTAAAAACATTAAAATTAATGAAAGTAAAATAAAACAAAACAAAATAAAATTCACGACGTTTCGGAGGCAACACAAGTCTCCGTCATCAGGTGGGACCGTCACAGCCGAATTAGCTGCATCAAGTGAAGCAGTGATTCAAGATGTAATCCCTTATAAGCAAGTTGAAGGGAGGTGGAGAGGGGGGGGAGCTTATCAGGCTGTGGTAGCCAATGAATGGAAACGTATCGGGAGGGAGGAGGAGCGGTGATCAAAGACTGCACGCAGTGCTCAACACAATGAATGGAGACGTGTCGGGACGGAGGGCGAGCGGCGATCAAAGACTGCACGCAGTGCTCAACACAATGAATGGAGACGCGCCGGGACGGAGGGCGAGCGGTGATCAAAGACATCACGTAGTGCTCAACACAATGAATGGAAACGTGGCGAGCGGTGATCAAAGAACAATGAAGAGATTACTGTTAAACACTGTGGATGTTAACACTCGGTGAAGTAAATTAAAATAGTGCCTGTCAGATAAGATGGTCCAAAAAGTGTAATTAAGTCTTTTTTGCGTGGTTAATAACATCTTTCCAGTGATTACTGAGTTTGTACCCATCATCACGGTTGAAATTATGTCTGTGTTTGTATATTTGTATGGCTTCGTGTACAAACCTTTGATGGTAGCCTGGAGGTTTGCAGAGAACCTTGGTCTCGGAAAAGACAATTTCATGAGAGCCCGCCGAGTTGTAGCAATGATCGGCAACGGCCGAAGAATCAGTTCTGCCGTGTTTCAGATCTGACTTGTGCTCGCGGACACGATCAGCAACATGACGTTTTGTTTCTCCAATGTAGCAATCACCACAAATGCAACTCAATTTGTAGACTCCAGGATACTGTAAGTCAGGAACGACATCCTTCACAGATGGAATCAGATCACGGATTTTATGCACTGTACTGAATCGGACTTGGATCTTATGTTTGTTTAGAATTTTGGAGATCTTTTTGGTCACGCCTGCTATGTATGGTAACGTGATAGTTTTGGTCAGAGTTTCATGTGGTTGTTTCTGTGTGGTGGGAGAGACAGCTTGGCGGATAGTGCGGTCAGAGTATCCGTTCATCCTGAGGGCCCGATGTACATGTCTTAATTCATCAGTCAGGTGGTGTTGGTCAGAAATGCCATGGGCTCTGTGGTATAGCGTTTTGATGAGAGAATTCTTTTGAGATGGGTGGTGGTGGGAATCCGGTTTCAAGTAGGAATTTGTGTGGGTGGCTTTCCTGTAGACAGAATGTCCCAAGGATCCGTCAAGCCTCCTCTTAAACAGAATATCCAAGAATGGTAGTTTACCGTCTTTCTCCACTTCCATGGTGAATCTGATAGATGGGTGTCTAGAATTGATGTGGTCCAAGAAGTGGTTCAATGCTGGGAGGCCATGTGGCCAGATGACGAAAGTGTCATCCACATATCTCTTCCACAGGGAAGGACGCAGGGTGGATGTCTGGATGGCGTCTGATTCAAACTTTTCCATGAACATGTTGGCTATAACTGGTGACAAGGGGGAGCCCATAGGGGTACCCTCATTCTGTTTGTAGAAGGTGCCATTCCAGGTAAAATAGGTGTTGGTGAGGCAATGCCTAACCAGCGCAGGTACATCAGAATTCAATCCATGTTGGACTAAGTCCTCAATTATTGTTAGGGTGTCCGGTACTGGGACTTTGGTAAACAAAGATACTACATCAAAGCTGACGAGGATGTCATCAGAAGATAGCACCATGTCCTTAACCATAGAGACTAATTGGGTTGAGTTGAGTACTGCCGAAGAGGTCTTGCCTGTGAAGGGGAGCAGAGTATCTGATAGAAAACGGGCTAGTTTGTACGTCGGAGAGTTTATCGTCGACACGATGGGTCGTAGCGGGGTGCCTTCTTTATGGATTTTGGGAAGACCATAGAGTCTGGGAGGTCTTGCCGCCGATGGTTTTAGAGAGGGACGTTTGCTTGGTTCGATTAGGGAAGTCGAACTCGTGATGATACTGTTGGTTTTTGTCGTTAGGCTTTTAGTGGGATCGTTTTTAATTTTGGAGTAACTCCCATCATTAAGCAGGTCCAGGATTTTGTTGTTGTATGAATCTTTATCCATGATGACCGTGGCATTGCCCTTGTCTGCCGAGAGGATGACTATATCATCTCTCTTTTTTAAATTCGCGAGTTCAGAGCGTTCGTTTTTGCTGATGTTACTAGTGGGTTTCTTAGCATTCTTAAGAATAGTAGCTATTTCAGCTCTTGCTACATCCGCATGGATGTGTCCTATGCCTCTGAGGGCTACATCAATCTGAGAAATCATATCCTCTACTGGTATATATTTAGGGGTGACGGCGAAATTTAGTCCTTTTGTAATGCGGGCGTAAGCGACCTTCCGGAGGTGACGTCACGGGGGGTGGAGTCATGTGACGTGGGGGTAAGGTTCGGGGCTTTAAGCGCGTAAACCGGAAGGAGAAGGCAGTCGGGGTGTGAGCGGAAAAGAGTGAGGCCACGCGGGCAAGTGTGGAGAGGGGGGGCGCCGACTGCGATCGGGAGCCAACCCCGAAGATAAGAGGAAGCTGCGGAGTGGTGTGCAGCTGGGGAGGAGACAGCCAGGAGGGCTGCGTGTTAGAGGCAGCGGTGTGGCTGCCAGGAGGAGCTGCGGAGAGAGAGAGAGAGGGGGCTGCTTGTTAGAGGCAGCGGTGTGGCTGCCAGGAGGAGCTGCGGAGAGAGAGAGAGAGAGCAAGAAGCTGTGAGAGCTGCGGAGGGAGAAGAGCAGCAGAGAGTACAGCCAAGGGGGGCTGTGTGAGAGAAACAGCAGCGGAGCTGCTGTTGTGGATCGGGCCGACATTGGAGTCAGCACCGTGGAGAAGCTACAGAGTAAAGACAGCCGTGTGGGTGTACAGCACGAACCGAATAATAAAGGACACTGAGCCAGACATCGTGGTCCAGTCGTATATTACACTGGTGTCGGAAGTGCAACGGCATGTCGAAACAAGTGAGGAAGAAAGTTAATCCGGCGCCTGCATCGGCTTCTTCGTCCGACGACGACGAACTCCCTCCAACCACGGATCCTGTTGGGGTGGTGGAGGAGAGCCAGGCTGAGGCGACCACGGGAACGGGTGTGGAGGATGTTGGCGCGGTGGCGGGTCCGTCGACATCATCAGACGCGGATCAACGATGGCAAGCGATGGCGGTACAACTGGAGGCACTTCAGGACGTCCTGGCGCATCTATGCCATCTCGTCGCGCCAGGGACGATGGATGATGCAAGTGGTGCTCCGCGGGCCGCCACGTTGCCTGTCCTGCCGCCGCCATTGCCCACGCGGCAAGAGGCCGCCATTTTGCGCGCTCCGTGGCGCCAAACCGCCATCTTGGCCACGCCGCGGGCCGACGCCATTTTGAATTTGCCATCACAACCACCACCATTGGAAGACGGCGGGAAGAGGAGTCGGAGTCGCCACCTTACAACAGTTAAAGAATTTTCCGTCGGTGGGGACTGGAGCGCGTTCGCCTGCCGCTTCTTGGCGGCGGTACGCACAGCAAGATGGACCGATGCGGAGGCTTTGGAGGTGTTGCCGACTCTCCTGGACGACGAATCTGTCCGATTCTTCCGTTCCATAGCGACCGATAAGAAGGCAACTTTATGTGGTGTTTTTCAAGAAATGGCCGATGCTTATGAGCCACCAGATGATGCGCATCGGCGATTCGCTCAACGACAACGAGCACCAGAGGAGTCGCCCGTGGCGTTCAGGGGTGCGGTGCTGGAGCTGGCCATGGCAGCTTATCCTGAGACGCCACAGGACCTGCTTGAGCCTCTCATATTAGGGAAGATGTTGGAGCTGTCTCGGGATCTAGGGATCCCCATGCCTGTGTGTGGGCATGAGAAGCTAACTTCCCGGATGGCTGCTAAGTGTCTCGATGCGCAATTCAACCTCCGTCGCTGGAAACAAGTGACGGCGTGGACGGGGGGGCCCGTCAAAGAAGGGGATGCGCTGGGGTGGAACCCTGCGCAGGCCGTCTATGTTCCGGATGACCGGGGCCCTCAACAACTGACGGCCGCCTCCGCTCCATGGACGGGACGCGGCGGGCCGAGACCGCGCGCGGTGCTACCAGAACGGGGCCGTCAGGAGGCGAGGCCTGCGCTTCGGCGCAACGAGGCCGAATGTTTCCGCTGCGGGCGTAGGGGCCACTACGCCAGAGACTGCTGGGCCCGCTTCCCGGCTCCGCCGCAGCAGGAGGCCTCGGCACCGGTCAAGTCGGCTAAAGATCCTCCGAAACAGGCATGTCGGCACGCACCAGACACTCGGCAAGGCTTTCCACCTCACCCACCACCTGTGTTGCGCGATCCTATTGTTGTTGTTAAAGAAAGGCCATCGACGGGGCCTTGTCATTCAGTTACGCAGTGGCGCAAATTGGCACGGAGAGTTGTCGCGGCCGCTACGGGTTCGTCCACTGTACCGGGGTCCATACAAGGTGTGGACGTGCGCATTTTGGTCGACTCGGGGGCGTCTGCGACTATTATATCGGATGTCATTTTCCATCTGTTGGGCATTCCGTCGGGGGCTGTGCGTCCGGTTTATGGGTCGTGCGTCGCTGCGAACGGGGGTAGCATGGGCATCGTGGGTCAGGTGGATGCTAAGATATCTATTGGGGATGTGTCGGCCTCGGGTGTTGTGTTGATATCGAGATCTTTGGCGGTTCCTTGTTTGTTAGGCACCGATTTTTTGGCTAAGATGCCCATTTTGATCAAAATCAATGAGAATTGTATTGAACTGCCGGGGGGCCGTCAAATCTCGTTTCTGCCGTCGCCCTGGGGGCGACCTGCTTCGGCCGTACAAGTGCAGGCGCTGTCCGTCGCATTTGTGGACATTCCACCTGGTACACAGATGCTTATACCCTTGCGGTATCGGAAGCCCCTGCCTGATCGGCTAGGAGCAGTAGGGGTCTTGTTGTCACCGTCCGCCACGATAACAACCGGGTTGGCGTTAGTGGGGGCACAGACCATCGTCCGGCCGGATCAATTACCGTTTTTACAGGTGCTTAATGCGGGGGGAGAAAACGTCCGTGTCCCGGCCGGTACGGTTGTGGCACATGCCACTACGGCGTTTGCGACCCATGATTGTCCACATAGCCGGGGAGTTGTTGCTGGGGTTTCCGAGCCAAGGAGTTCGGATGATCGTTGGGTTGCTCAATTATGTGACGAAAATTCTTCCCTGTCCATGGAGCAACGTGGTGCGCTGCGTAAATTGTTGTTGACATATTCCGATGTGTTCAGCTCCGATGATTTCGATTTGGGCCGCACTTCCTTACTTTACCATCACATTGAGACGGGCGATGCTGCCCCTATTCGATTAAATTCGCATCGGATGAGTCCTGCGGAACGAGAACACGTAAGGGGGGCAGTGGAAGACATGTTGGCTGCGGACATTATATCGCCATCTAACAGCCCATGGGGCGCTCCAGTCGTCTTGGTTAAGAAGAAGGATGGCAAATTGCGATTTTGTGTTGATTTCCGCAAATTGAATAAGATATCGGTGGCAGATGCGTACCCCCTGCCGCGTATGGATGACTCCCTCGACGCATTGTCGGGGGCTAAGTTCTTTTCCACACTGGACCTCTCTTCGGGATTTTGGCAGCTTCCCCTTGACGAGTCCTCACGGGAGAAAACCGCATTCCGTACGCCGCAGGGGTTATTTCAATTCAACTGTCTCCCGATGGGATTGAATGCGGCCCCTGCTACATTTCAAAGATTGATGGAGCTCGTTTTGACGGGGTTGCAGTGGGAGACATGTCTTATATATTTGGACGATATCATTGTCTTCAGCCGCACATTCGATGAACATTTGACGCGGCTGGAGACAGTGTTCATGAGGATGCGTTCTGCCAAATTGAAATTCAAACCAAAGAAATGTCACCTACTGCAACGGTCCGTCCGCTATTTGGGGCACATTGTGAGCGCTGAGGGAGTGTCCACGGATCCGGAAAAGACGGCGTGCGTCCGGGATTGGCCGACTCCGGCCACCGTGGGGGATGTTCGGCGGTTTTTGGGATTTGCCTCGTATTACCGAAGATTCGTGCCGGGTTTTGCGACGATTGCGAGGCCTTTGCATCTCCTTACGGGTAAAGGACGGAAGTTTGGTTGGGGACAGCCGGAGGAGGCGGCCTTTCGGAGTCTGCGTGATCTATTGGCCACGGCCCCAACATTGGATTATCCCGATTTCGATCACCCATTCATTCTTGATACGGACGCAAGTGACACAGGTATTGGGGCGGTGTTATCACAGTCTAAAGGGGGTGTAGAGCGTGTCGTGGCGTATGGTAGCCGAGTCTTGTCTCCTGCGGAAACCCGCTACTGTGTCACTCGCAGAGAACTATTGGCGGTTGTTTTTTTCCTACGGCAATTTCGACCATACCTCTACGGTCGTTCTTTTATTGTGCGTACGGATCATGCGGCCTTGCAATATGCCCTTAAAATTGACCAGCCATCCGGACAGTTGGCACGTTGGTTGGACACGCTACAGGAATTTTCCTTCCAAATTCAACATCGGAAGGGTGTGCGCCATGCGAACGCTGACGCACTTTCCAGATTACCGCGGCGCGCCCCTTGTAAATGTGAGTCGGGGACGCATAGGTGTTCGCCGATTCCAAACCCCCCTCAGCCGCTCACGTTGGCCGTCGAGAAGTCGGACACTCCGATGGAACCGGGACCGGCTGACGGGGTTTTGAATCTGCCGCGGTCTGTCTGGATCCGGGAACAGATGATGGATGAGTCATTGGTGTCCTTGCGGAAGCGGTCTGCTAAGGACAATGGGAGTCCGAGTACGGCTGTGGGGCCGCAAACCGCTCTCCGAGATGGTCTGCTTATGTGGCGGGAGGGGTTCCAGGAACGTTGGCGCCTGGTGGTACCAACGTCCTTGCGGTTCGAGTTGATTAGAACCCTCCATTGTGACACTCTCTTACATTTAGGGGTGCAGAAGACCTTGTTGACGTTGCAACGTCATTATTTTTGGCACGGCATGGCGACAGATGTCGTAGGGCACGTGCGCGCGTGCCCTGCGTGTGCACAACGTAAGCCGCCGAAACATCCTTACGTGCCGCCTCTCCAGTCGATTCAGGTGTCTCGAGTCAATGAATTGGTGGCACTGGACATATTGGGACCTTTTCCACCATCGGCGAGGGGTAATAAATATTTGCTGGTGGGGGTTGAGTACCTCTCCTGTTGGCCGATGGCCTGGCCGTTGCCTGATCAGTCGGCCGCGGCCATTACCGACGCCTTTTTGTTTGGGTATATTATGGATAAGGGGGCGCCTGAGAGACTCCTCACGGACCAGGGCAGGAATTTCTCTTCTAAATTATTGGCGGAAGTGTGCGCGGGCCTTGGGACTAAGAAAGTACGGACATCCCCATACCATCCGCAGACGGATGGTATGGTTGAACGGCTGAACAGGACATTGTCTGCCATGCTTTGCCATACCGTGAGTGAACAACAATCAGATTGGGATCTGCACATCCCCGGGGTGCTTTCGGCGTACAGGATGACGCCTCATGCGGCTACGGGATATTCGCCGTTTTACCTTATGTATGGTCGGGAAAACGTGCCGCCGGTGGATGTGCAATTGGGAACTGGGGTGAAGGGACCTCGGAAACCACTTCCTGAATACATTCAGGACACGGTTCGCCGAGTCACGGAGGCGCGGGAGAATGCCCGCGTGGCTACGGCCAAAGCCCAGGCCCGGAACGAGCGATATGCGCGACGGTCTGAGGGGGAGTGCCCTTGGAAGGTTGGGGACCTAGCCTGGCTTCATTGTCCACAGGTACGTCCGGGGACCTCGCCGAAATTGCACAAACCCTGGCATGGTCCCGTACGCCTCATTGCGGTTCCCAACCCACAGACAGCACGCGTCCAGATTGGGTCTCGTCGCTGGGTTGTGCATACGTCGCGCTTGAAACCATATGTTGCTCCCTTACATGATGCGTCATCCCCCAATGTTGCCTTGCCGGGGTCTGTTGCTGCTGACTCTCCCCTGCCTGCGTCCATTGATTTTGCTAGAGCGCCTGTCGTACCTGTTCCAGACAGGCCGGCCGTGACATTGCGGGGGACGAGGGGCCCTGCTCGGAGAACGCCTGCCAGGTCTGCGGGACCTTCGAGCCCTGCAGCCCTTCCGACCCAGCTGCGGGCACGGTCACAGGACGAGCCCAAGACTAACTCTTTAGAGACACGGGACGGCGGTGGACTTCCAGCTGCGAGAGGGGGATTACCCCCTGTCGTTCCTCGACTTTCATCGCGTTCCCGTTCTGCGAGTGGGCCGCCGACCGTCCGGGACGGGCCGGCGACCCGCACACGTTCCAAATCGCTTACGTTTCGTTGATTGTTGCTGTCTTGTTATTTTCTTCTTACAGTTGTATTTATTGCATGCTTTTGTACGATCGTTGATGTTGATTGCGTTGTTGTTGTTCTTGCTGTTACATTATATGCTTAGTGTCCTTTAGGGGGGGAAGCTCGGTTCGCCGCATTACGATTTGCTATTGGTCAGCCGAGGTCGGCTGGGATTTTTCTACGGGGGAGGGTGGTGTAATGCGGGCGTAAGCGACCTTCCGGAGGTGACGTCACGGGGGGTGGAGTCATGTGACGTGGGGGTAAGGTTCGGGGCTTTAAGCGCGTAAACCGGAAGGAGAAGGCAGTCGGGGTGTGAGCGGAAAAGAGTGAGGCCACGCGGGCAAGTGTGGAGAGGGGGGGCGCCGACGGCGATCGGGAGCCAACCCCGAAGATAAGAGGAAGCTGCGGAGTGGTGTGCAGCTGGGGAGGAGACAGCCAGGAGGGCTGCGTGTTAGAGGCAGCGGTGTGGCTGCCAGGAGGAGCTGCGGAGAGAGAGAGAGAGGGGGCTGCTTGTTAGAGGCAGCGGTGTGGCTGCCAGGAGGAGCTGCGGAGAGAGAGAGAGAGAGCAAGAAGCTGTGAGAGCTGCGGAGGGAGAAGAGCAGCAGAGAGTACAGCCAAGGGGGGCTGTGTGAGAGAAACAGCAGCGGAGCTGCTGTTGTGGATCGGGCCGACATTGGAGTCAGCACCGTGGAGAAGCTACAGAGTAAAGACAGCCGTGTGGGTGTACAGCACGAACCGAATAATAAAGGACACTGAGCCAGACATCGTGGTCCAGTCGTATATTACACTGGTGTCGGAAGTGCAACGGCATGTCGAAACAAGTGAGGAAGAAAGTTAATCCGGCGCCTGCATCGGCTTCTTCGTCCGACGACGACGAACTCCCTCCAACCACGGATCCTGTTGGGGTGGTGGAGGAGAGCCAGGCTGAGGCGACCACGGGAACGGGTGTGGAGGATGTTGGCGCGGTGGCGGGTCCGTCGACATCATCAGACGCGGATCAACGATGGCAAGCGATGGCGGTACAACTGGAGGCACTTCAGGACGTCCTGGCGCATCTATGCCATCTCGTCGCGCCAGGGACGATGGATGATGCAAGTGGTGCTCCGCGGGCCGCCACGTTGCCTGTCCTGCCGCCGCCATTGCCCACGCGGCAAGAGGCCGCCATTTTGCGCGCTCCGTGGCGCCAAACCGCCATCTTGGCCACGCCGCGGGCCGACGCCATTTTGAATTTGCCATCACAACCACCACCATTGGAAGACGGCGGGAAGAGGAGTCGGAGTCGCCACCTTACAACAGTTAAAGAATTTTCCGTCGGTGGGGACTGGAGCGCGTTCGCCTGCCGCTTCTTGGCGGCGGTACGCACAGCAAGATGGACCGATGCGGAGGCTTTGGAGGTGTTGCCGACTCTCCTGGACGACGAATCTGTCCGATTCTTCCGTTCCATAGCGACCGATAAGAAGGCAACTTTATGTGGTGTTTTTCAAGAAATGGCCGATGCTTATGAGCCACCAGATGATGCGCATCGGCGATTCGCTCAACGACAACGAGCACCAGAGGAGTCGCCCGTGGCGTTCAGGGGTGCGGTGCTGGAGCTGGCCATGGCAGCTTATCCTGAGACGCCACAGGACCTGCTTGAGCCTCTCATATTAGGGAAGATGTTGGAGCTGTCTCGGGATCTAGGGATCCCCATGCCTGTGTGTGGGCATGAGAAGCTAACTTCCCGGATGGCTGCTAAGTGTCTCGATGCGCAATTCAACCTCCGTCGCTGGAAACAAGTGACGGCGTGGACGGGGGGGCCCGTCAAAGAAGGGGATGCGCTGGGGTGGAACCCTGCGCAGGCCGTCTATGTTCCGGATGACCGGGGCCCTCAACAACTGACGGCCGCCTCCGCTCCATGGACGGGACGCGGCGGGCCGAGACCGCGCGCGGTGCTACCAGAACGGGGCCGTCAGGAGGCGAGGCCTGCGCTTCGGCGCAACGAGGCCGAATGTTTCCGCTGCGGGCGTAGGGGCCACTACGCCAGAGACTGCTGGGCCCGCTTCCCGGCTCCGCCGCAGCAGGAGGCCTCGGCACCGGTCAAGTCGGCTAAAGATCCTCCGAAACAGGCATGTCGGCACGCACCAGACACTCGGCAAGGCTTTCCACCTCACCCACCACCTGTGTTGCGCGATCCTATTGTTGTTGTTAAAGAAAGGCCATCGACGGGGCCTTGTCATTCAGTTACGCAGTGGCGCAAATTGGCACGGAGAGTTGTCGCGGCCGCTACGGGTTCGTCCACTGTACCGGGGTCCATACAAGGTGTGGACGTGCGCATTTTGGTCGACTCGGGGGCGTCTGCGACTATTATATCGGATGTCATTTTCCATCTGTTGGGCATTCCGTCGGGGGCTGTGCGTCCGGTTTATGGGTCGTGCGTCGCTGCGAACGGGGGTAGCATGGGCATCGTGGGTCAGGTGGATGCTAAGATATCTATTGGGGATGTGTCGGCCTCGGGTGTTGTGTTGATATCGAGATCTTTGGCGGTTCCTTGTTTGTTAGGCACCGATTTTTTGGCTAAGATGCCCATTTTGATCAAAATCAATGAGAATTGTATTGAACTGCCGGGGGGCCGTCAAATCTCGTTTCTGCCGTCGCCCTGGGGGCGACCTGCTTCGGCCGTACAAGTGCAGGCGCTGTCCGTCGCATCTGTGGACATTCCACCTGGTACACAGATGCTTATACCCTTGCGGTATCGGAAGCCCCTGCCTGATCGGCTAGGAGCAGTAGGGGTCTTGTTGTCACCGTCCGCCACGATAACAACCGGGTTGGCGTTAGTGGGGGCACAGACCATCGTCCGGCCGGATCAATTACCGTTTTTACAGGTGCTTAATGCGGGGGGAGAAAACGTCCGTGTCCCGGCCGGTACGGTTGTGGCACATGCCACTACGGCGTTTGCGACCCATGATTGTCCACATAGCCGGGGAGTTGTTGCTGGGGTTTCCGAGCCAAGGAGTTCGGATGATCGTTGGGTTGCTCAATTATGTGACGAAAATTCTTCCCTGTCCATGGAGCAACGTGGTGCGCTGCGTAAATTGTTGTTGACATATTCCGATGTGTTCAGCTCCGATGATTTCGATTTGGGCCGCACTTCCTTACTTTACCATCACATTGAGACGGGCGATGCTGCCCCTATTCGATTAAATTCGCATCGGATGAGTCCTGCGGAACGAGAACACGTAAGGGGGGCAGTGGAAGACATGTTGGCTGCGGACATTATATCGCCATCTAACAGCCCATGGGGCGCTCCAGTCGTCTTGGTTAAGAAGAAGGATGGCAAATTGCGATTTTGTGTTGATTTCCGCAAATTGAATAAGATATCGGTGGCAGATGCGTACCCCCTGCCGCGTATGGATGACTCCCTCGACGCATTGTCGGGGGCTAAGTTCTTTTCCACACTGGACCTCTCTTCGGGATTTTGGCAGCTTCCCCTTGACGAGTCCTCACGGGAGAAAACCGCATTCCGTACGCCGCAGGGGTTATTTCAATTCAACTGTCTCCCGATGGGATTGAATGCGGCCCCTGCTACATTTCAAAGATTGATGGAGCTCGTTTTGACGGGGTTGCAGTGGGAGACATGTCTTATATATTTGGACGATATCATTGTCTTCAGCCGCACATTCGATGAACATTTGACGCGGCTGGAGACAGTGTTCATGAGGATGCGTTCTGCCAAATTGAAATTCAAACCAAAGAAATGTCACCTACTGCAACGGTCCGTCCGCTATTTGGGGCACATTGTGAGCGCTGAGGGAGTGTCCACGGATCCGGAAAAGACGGCGTGCGTCCGGGATTGGCCGACTCCGGCCACCGTGGGGGATGTTCGGCGGTTTTTGGGATTTGCCTCGTATTACCGAAGATTCGTGCCGGGTTTTGCGACGATTGCGAGGCCTTTGCATCTCCTTACGGGTAAAGGACGGAAGTTTGGTTGGGGACAGCCGGAGGAGGCGGCCTTTCGGAGTCTGCGTGATCTATTGGCCACGGCCCCAACATTGGATTATCCCGATTTCGATCACCCATTCATTCTTGATACGGACGCAAGTGACACAGGTATTGGGGCGGTGTTATCACAGTCTAAAGGGGGTGTAGAGCGTGTCGTGGCGTATGGTAGCCGAGTCTTGTCTCCTGCGGAAACCCGCTACTGTGTCACTCGCAGAGAACTATTGGCGGTTGTTTTTTTCCTACGGCAATTTCGACCATACCTCTACGGTCGTTCTTTTATTGTGCGTACGGATCATGCGGCCTTGCAATATGCCCTTAAAATTGACCAGCCATCCGGACAGTTGGCACGTTGGTTGGACACGCTACAGGAATTTTCCTTCCAAATTCAACATCGGAAGGGTGTGCGCCATGCGAACGCTGACGCACTTTCCAGATTACCGCGGCGCGCCCCTTGTAAATGTGAGTCGGGGACGCATAGGTGTTCGCCGATTCCAAACCCCCCTCAGCCGCTCACGTTGGCCGTCGAGAAGTCGGACACTCCGATGGAACCGGGACCGGCTGACGGGGTTTTGAATCTGCCGCGGTCTGTCTGGATCCGGGAACAGATGATGGATGAGTCATTGGTGTCCTTGCGGAAGCGGTCTGCTAAGGACAATGGGAGTCCGAGTACGGCTGTGGGGCCGCAAACCGCTCTCCGAGATGGTCTGCTTATGTGGCGGGAGGGGTTCCAGGAACGTTGGCGCCTGGTGGTACCAACGTCCTTGCGGTTCGAGTTGATTAGAACCCTCCATTGTGACACTCTCTTACATTTAGGGGTGCAGAAGACCTTGTTGACGTTGCAACGTCATTATTTTTGGCACGGCATGGCGACAGATGTCGTAGGGCACGTGCGCGCGTGCCCTGCGTGTGCACAACGTAAGCCGCCGAAACATCCTTACGTGCCGCCTCTCCAGTCGATTCAGGTGTCTCGAGTCAATGAATTGGTGGCACTGGACATATTGGGACCTTTTCCACCATCGGCGAGGGGTAATAAATATTTGCTGGTGGGGGTTGAGTACCTCTCCTGTTGGCCGATGGCCTGGCCGTTGCCTGATCAGTCGGCCGCGGCCATTACCGACGCCTTTTTGTTTGGGTATATTATGGATAAGGGGGCGCCTGAGAGACTCCTCACGGACCAGGGCAGGAATTTCTCTTCTAAATTATTGGCGGAAGTGTGCGCGGGCCTTGGGACTAAGAAAGTACGGACATCCCCATACCATCCGCAGACGGATGGTATGGTTGAACGGCTGAACAGGACATTGTCTGCCATGCTTTGCCATACCGTGAGTGAACAACAATCAGATTGGGATCTGCACATCCCCGGGGTGCTTTCGGCGTACAGGATGACGCCTCATGCGGCTACGGGATATTCGCCGTTTTACCTTATGTATGGTCGGGAAAACGTGCCGCCGGTGGATGTGCAATTGGGAACTGGGGTGAAGGGACCTCGGAAACCACTTCCTGAATACATTCAGGACACGGTTCGCCGAGTCACGGAGGCGCGGGAGAATGCCCGCGTGGCTACGGCCAAAGCCCAGGCCCGGAACGAGCGATATGCGCGACGGTCTGAGGGGGAGTGCCCTTGGAAGGTTGGGGACCTAGCCTGGCTTCATTGTCCACAGGTACGTCCGGGGACCTCGCCGAAATTGCACAAACCCTGGCATGGTCCCGTACGCCTCATTGCGGTTCCCAACCCACAGACAGCACGCGTCCAGATTGGGTCTCGTCGCTGGGTTGTGCATACGTCGCGCTTGAAACCATATGTTGCTCCCTTACATGATGCGTCATCCCCCAATGTTGCCTTGCCGGGGTCTGTTGCTGCTGACTCTCCCCTGCCTGCGTCCATTGATTTTGCTAGAGCGCCTGTCGTACCTGTTCCAGACAGGCCGGCCGTGACATTGCGGGGGACGAGGGGCCCTGCTCGGAGGACGCCTGCCAGGTCTGCGGGACCTTCGAGCCCTGCAGCCCTTCCGACCCAGCTGCGGGCACGGTCACAGGACGAGCCCAAGACTAACTCTTTAGAGACACGGGACGGCGGTGGACTTCCAGCTGCGAGAGGGGGATTACCCCCTGTCGTTCCTCGACTTTCATCGCGTTCCCGTTCTGCGAGTGGGCCGCCGACCGTCCGGGACGGGCCGGCGACCCGCACACGTTCCAAATCGCTTACGTTTCGTTGATTGTTGCTGTCTTGTTATTTTCTTCTTACAGTTGTATTTATTGCATGCTTTTGTACGATCGTTGATGTTGATTGCGTTGTTGTTGTTCTTGCTGTTACATTATATGCTTAGTGTCCTTTAGGGGGGGAAGCTCGGTTCGCCGCATTACGATTTGCTATTGGTCAGCCGAGGTCGGCTGGGATTTTTCTACGGGGGAGGGTGGTGTAATGCGGGCGTAAGCGACCTTCCGGAGGTGACGTCACGGGGGGTGGAGTCATGTGACGTGGGGGTAAGGTTCGGGGCTTTAAGCGCGTAAACCGGAAGGAGAAGGCAGTCGGGGTGTGAGCGGAAAAGAGTGAGGCCACGCGGGCAAGTGTGGAGAGGGGGGGCGCCGACGGCGATCGGGAGCCAACCCCGAAGATAAGAGGAAGCTGCGGAGTGGTGTGCAGCTGGGGAGGAGACAGCCAGGAGGGCTGCGTGTTAGAGGCAGCGGTGTGGCTGCCAGGAGGAGCTGCGGAGAGAGAGAGAGAGGGGGCTGCTTGTTAGAGGCAGCGGTGTGGCTGCCAGGAGGAGCTGCGGAGAGAGAGAGAGAGAGCAAGAAGCTGTGAGAGCTGCGGAGGGAGAAGAGCAGCAGAGAGTACAGCCAAGGGGGGCTGTGTGAGAGAAACAGCAGCGGAGCTGCTGTTGTGGATCGGGCCGACATTGGAGTCAGCACCGTGGAGAAGCTACAGAGTAAAGACAGCCGTGTGGGTGTACAGCACGAACCGAATAATAAAGGACACTGAGCCAGACATCGTGGTCCAGTCGTATATTACACTTTGGCCAGTACCGTTTTTAGATTGTCAGAAATTGGAATGTTACTCTGATTAATCACGGTCTTGTTAACATCCAGCTTTGCGATGTGTGGCTCTGGTTTCTTTTTAGATAGGAGGTTGAATTTAGAAATCAGGTTAGCTTTGCATTTGGCTGACATTGAGTCAGCAGAAGCAGAAGTCATGTTATCAACGTGGTTCCAATCAGAAGGTGACATTTTTTGTGTTAACATTAGATGTGTTTGTAAGAGAGTCTTGTCTAAATTATCGAGTTCAGATCGGAGTAACCTTATTCTCTCCGAGATTAGTGATAGGCTAGCTTTAAATAAGATCTGTTTGGAGTTCGGTGAGGACACAGCAGCGGATGTGAGTGTGAAAGCGATGGGTATTACCTTGTTATCGCGGCATCTCTTGAGGAAGGCCAGCGTCTCGAGAAGCTGTGACTTCTTGTCTCGTTGTCTGTTAAAAACTCTAACAGATAGGTGGAATTCCTCCCCGTAGAGGGCATTAATTCTAGATTTGAAGCTTTCGTGACTGCAATGATTCATATTCTCAGGTTTTTTCGGTAAAGTCACGTAGGTAAAAACATTAAAATTAATGAAAGTAAAATAAAACAAAATAAAATTCACGACGTTTCGGAGGCAACACAAGTCTCCGTCATCAGGTGGGACCGTCACAGCCGAATTAGCTGCATCAAGTGAAGCAATGATTCAAGATGTAATCCCTTATAAGCAAGTTGAAGGGAGGTGGAGAGGGGGGGGAGCTTATCAGGCTGTGGTAGCCAATGAATGGAAACGTATCGGGAGGGAGGAGGAGCGGTGATCAAAGACTGCACGCAGTGCTCAACACAATGAATGGAGACGTGTCGGGACGGAGGGCGAGCGGCGATCAAAGACTGCACGCAGTGCTCAACACAATGAATGGAGACGCGCCGGGACGGAGGGCGAGCGGTGATCAAAGACATCACGTAGTGCTCAACACAATGAATGGAAACGTGGCGAGCGGTGATCAAAGAACAATGAAGAGATTACTGTTAAACACTGTGGATGTTAACACTCGGTGAAGTAAATTAAAATAGTGCCTGTCAGATAAGATGGTCCAAAAAGTGTAATTAAGTCTTTTTTGCGTGGTTAATAACATCTTTCCAGTGATTACTGAGTTTGTACCCATCATCACGGTTGAAATTATGTCTGTGTTTGTATATTTGTATGGCTTCGTGTACAAACCTTTGATGGTAGCCCGGAGGTTTGCAGAGAACCTTGGTCTCGGAAAAGACAATTTCATGAGAGCCCGCCGAGTTGTAGCAATGATCGGCAACGGCCGAAGAATCAGTTCTGCCGTGTTTCAGATCTGACTTGTGCTCGCGGACACGATCAGCAACATGACGTTTTGTTTCTCCAATGTAGCAATCACCACAAATGCAACTCAATTTGTAGACTCCAGGATACTGTAAGTCAGGAACGACATCCTTCACAGATGGAATCAGATCACGGATTTTATGCACTGTACTGAATCGGACTTGGATCTTATGTTTGTTTAGAATTTTGGAGATCTTTTTGGTCACGCCTGCTATGTATGGTAACGTGATAGTTTTGGTCAGAGTTTCATGTGGTTGTTTCTGTGTGGTGGGAGAGACAGCTTGGCGGATAGTGCGGTCAGAGTATCCGTTCATCCTGAGGGCCCGATGTACATGTCTTAATTCATCAGTCAGGTGGTGTTGGTCAGAAATGCCATGGGCTCTGTGGTATAGCGTTTTGATGAGAGAATTCTTTTGAGATGGGTGGTGGTGGGAATCCGGTTTCAAGTAGGAATTTGTGTGGGTGGCTTTCCTGTAGACAGAATGTCCCAAGGATCCGTCAAGCCTCCTCTTAAACAGAATATCCAAGAATGGTAGTTTACCGTCTTTCTCCACTTCCATGGTGAATCTGATAGATGGGTGTCTAGAATTGATGTGGTATCACTTTCCTGGTCACAAAAGCAAAGTTCGTGGGGAATAATAGCCATTTGATGTATTTTTGAGGCATAAGCAATTAGGAAATAACACTTACTATCCAGATTTTTTTTTTTGTTACACAGTGTTAAAATTTGGTACACACAATTAAAACGATAATTATCGATAATTATTGTTTCGATTTAAAGCTTTCGTGAATGCAGGGATTCATCTTCTTGGTTCTTTCGGTAAAGTCACATAGAATGGAAATAATAAAATAATAAAAATTAAACATAATAAAATAATTCTCATGACGTTTCGGCCACAACGCAAGTAGCTGTCCTCAGGTGGAGAACAGGTCTTTCGAGGAGACAGAGTCTGAATGACATCATTCAGACTCTGTCTGAGTTCAAGAAGAAAATTATTGTATTTAATTGTGGATCATATTAGCATCAGTTGCATCAAGTTCCTGCCATTTAAATGCACACAATTCCGGGAAATTAACCTTCCATGGGAAAGTAGTTTAATAATAATATAAATTCATAAAGCGCCCTTAAACAATTGTTCTCAAGGCCATCTCGTGCGCATCAAAAATCATTGGGAAAATGTGACTTTAAAGAAAAAAATATATGATAAATGACTATGATATACTGTGCATCATTTCTGAGTTGCCAAGAATTTGCAAAGCAGGCAAATTTGTGCCACTATAGCTATGGAGCCGTCCTTCACTTTATCAATGAAAACAAAATAAGATGTAGAGAAGTGGGGATTGGCAGTGGATACATCGATGAGATTAGTAAACAACAGTCAGAAATGGAGGGCCTTCGTGCAGACCATCGTCACAGCTCGGGAGATGCGCAGGACTTGAAGAATGAGAACTATGGAGTGAAGTTTCAATAAGTATTAATTTGCGGTTCGCATCCTTGATGCTGGATGTGTGTCAACGAGAGTACGTCAACCGAGGAGATGAAGCGATGGCATCGGTCCGTGTGCAGGTGCTGGGTGGATTGTTACATCGCAGGATTGTGGGTGGTGGCTGTGGCTTGGGGAGGCCTTCATCCAGCAGTGGATTGAACATGGCTGATGATGTTGACGATGGTGATCCTAATCTGATTGTACCCCATTTATTTAAAGGAATCTAATCTGCAGGTGTGTAATGGTATCGCATTCACACATAGCACTTTATAGAAATACGTGCAAGAACTATGTAAGTACCACAAACCAATATTGTTTCCACATCTAACAATATAACTGCCTGAATTAAAAAAGTATAATGCTACGATTATGTGTCCAGTCATCCAGAGTTCTGTCCGGATTGGTAGAGTGATATTGATGAATGAAATGCAAACGTAATGAAGTGTAGAAAATACTTTACCACATGGCCTTCAATTATATGTCTGTACAAATGACGGTCAAAAGAAATAGCGTGTGCTTAAATATGTTAGCGCCAATGTCCAGTGTATAATTAGAGCCGTGGGTTTATGTAACAAGCTGTGCACACACATCGCCCAATTAAACCGTGTGCCACTCGACACCGTGTAGGCACCCGACACACACAGTCAAATAATTCACACTGTGAAAAGTGGCGTTGGGTCTCAATGCTTTTTTTTGGCACAGATTGGATTACGAACGCAATGTATCATTGTCCTCTCACGGAAGCAGACTCTGGTAGAAACGCCATCAAACGCTGCTTGGTATGCACGTGATTCACGAATAAAGTATAGATTAATAAGTACTATGCATGTTTGACTTCTTTCGTACGTAGCCAACCACGCTCGTTAGATTTGAAGAAGACTCGTCGCAGGTGTTGAATCGCCCACAGTCTGCACAGAGAACGTTCAATCGCCGCTCTGTGGTCAAACCGCCTCTCAGTCGTGTGTATTATCACTGGTGCCCTAAAAAACATGCTTCGCAAGCCCCTTTTCTCTTCGTTAGCATGGCGAAGTCCACAGGACTTGGATGTTAATAAACTGAATCTGGGGCTCCATGTTTTGGAGAAAGTGGTTAGGAATTTTTACTACCATGTGCATTTTATCGTGGCTGGTTCATTACCATTTATTCAGATGGCTCTATGGCCAAGGTTATTTATTAAACTCTATGTCACGAAATACAACACGCGCGCACACACGGAATGTTTTATGAAATGAAGCGAGCAGCCAACAGGTTTTGTATTTCATATTCAGCTACGCATTGTAATGTAATGAGGAGCTTCCTAAGAACATGCAATTTGTCCGATGGTTCAATCTGCCATTATGATTGTCGTTACACATTCTAATCAGATAAGGGGCTATGGGGCAGAAATGTTCTTATCCTGCACGAGATTTAACACGTGGATACATTGCAGTGGTTCATCGTCGTTAAATGTTAGTGTTACATTTGAGCATTTGTATATACCGTACCCTGTAAAATAACGCTTACATTTGTCATTTTAATTTCCAGTTTAACTTAAAATGTTTTATTTGCATATGTGTTGAAAAATGTAGTTTGCTATTCCTTTTTCATGTAATATGAAATGTAAGATTACAATTCTGTTAACAAACCTTTGTTTGCGTAAATGCATTGCATACAAATGTATATGCATACCTTATAAATATGCAGCATTTGTTTGAGAGGACGATCCACACGCACTGGTGGGCAGTTTGGACATTTGTAAAACTATAATTGCCTTTTGCAAATGCGTTGATGACATTGCTTCTTCAACAAAGATATTGTTTACAATCATGCTCTGTAAACTTCACTTGGAATCTAGTGAGGTTGCCACCTGACCTGGTTTGCCCAGGATAATTCTCTCTTTGAGGAACCTGCTGTACCGGGAAATATTTAATTCACCCCAGGACATTAGAAGTCCCAGTTTGTATCCATTTCAGATTACTTCACCACTCAATATACGATTCATTTCAGGAGTAGTTGTCCCCCGTCTGGCTATTGTGAAATATTTATTCTTACAACGCCACGATGTGTCCAATTTTTTGGACCTCAGAGTTGGAAACCCCATATGAAGTTCAGAATATTGTTTCAGTACCCGTACGAATGTGCATTAAATAATGAAAACTGTCTACACCCTCAAGCCATGCAGCCCTATCAAGCAACATAGTTCAAGCTAGTTCACAATTACAAATGGGTCTTTATCAAAATAGTGCAAGTCAATTATCTCATGAGAGCCCATCTTAGTAAATTTGTTCTGACTTTGTAGAACAGTCCAGTGATTTAACTATAGGACAGCTTTTAAAATACATTACTGCCTGGTACAATTCTGCAGAATGTGGTTACTTGGTGAAGATCACGATTTTATATACTATTTTAAACAAAATTATCTGGATGTTTAGCACATGTGCAAATGCCACCTTCATATATGCTTCTCTTTGTTTTTGTGTCTATCTCTCTGCCTCTCTCTCTCCATGTCTCTACCGCATCTCTTCCCTTGTCACTTAGTGTTCATATTGTACGATTGCGTTCAATGCACATTAATCCCAATTTTATCTGAAATCTAATTTATGCGTTCAGAGATTCCAGTGATGTACAGAACAATACACGAACACAACGGTAGCACAAACGTGAAATAAACTTGTATGATTCAAATAATCATCGGAGGAGGAATAAAAGAGCCATTGAAATTATGTATTTGCATATTGACTTATTGAAAAATATTTTTCAATGAAATAATGGGCAAGTGTATGTTTGTGTGTGTGTGCTTTATGACTGACATTATAATAATGATTGTTTTTGATTGAGTCGTGCACACCAGGGCATCTCACAGCGCTTTACACGTCATGAAAAAACAACGGATTCTATATATAACTAAAAATAAGTGTTTTTATCTATTCTTAAATTACATTTTTAATCAGTTAGTAAGGGAGGTGGGATATGAAGGGAGGGGGATATGAAGGGAGGGGGATCATGAAGGGAGGGGGATCATGAAGGGAGGGGGTATGAAGGGAGGGGGATATGAAGGGAGGGGGATATGAAGGGAGGGGGATATGAAGGGAGGGGGAATATGAAGGGAGGGGGGTCATGAAGGGAGGGGAATCATGAAGGGAGGGGGTATGAAGGGAGGGGGATATGAAGGGAGGGGGATATGAAGGGAGGGGGATATGAAGGGAGGGGGATCATGAAGGGAGGGGGTATGAAGGGAGGGGGATCATGAAGGGAGGGGGAATATGAAGGGAGGGGGATATGAATGGAGGGGGAATATGAAGGGAGGGGGATCATGAAGGGAGGGAGAATATGAAGGGAGGGGGATATGAAGGGAGAGGGATATGAAGGGAGGGGGAATATGAAGGGACGGGGATCATGAAGAGAGGGGGATATGAAGGGAGGGGGTTATGGAGGGAGGGGGATATGAAGGGAGGGGGATCATGAAGGGAGGGGGATATGAAGGGAGGGGAATATGAAGGGAGGGAGATATGAAGGGAGGGGGTTATGGAGGGAGGGGGATATGAAGGGAGGGGGATATGAAGGGAGAGGGTTATGGAGGGAGGGGCGATATGAAGGGAGGGGGGATATGAAGGGAGGGGGGATATGAAGGGAAGGGGGATATGAAGGGAGGGGGATATGAAGGGAGAGGGTTATGAAGGGAGGGGGGATATGAAGGGAGGGGGGATATGGAGGGAGGGGGATATGAAGGGAGGGGGGATATGGAGGGAGGGGGGATAGGAAGGGAGGGGAGATATGGAGGGAGGGGGGATATGAAGGGAGGCGAGATATGGAGGGAGGGGGGATATGAAGGGAGGGGGAAATGAAGGGAGGGGTTATAAAGTTAGGGGGAGTAGGAAGGGAGGGGTCCTTCCAGCAAGGGTGAGGTGGTGGAGGGGGGGGTAAGAGAAGGTGAAGAGAGTTGGGAGTGGGGTTGGAATATTTAGGTGGGATAAATGTAGGGGAATGTGAAAACTGCTGGTAATGAAACACGTGGCTATTGATAACTATTAATAACTCTTGTTGATAACTATTAAAAAATTGCAATCTCGTTCAATGGCGCACCATCTTGAAGTACTGAATAATCTTGCGAGAGTCTTTGTTCAAATACTCAGCGCTAGGTGGGACAAAATGCTCTCCGTGCACCACACCACGCTGCCCAGCGTGGTGAAGTATGATCAAACAAATTACGTGCACGCCTAACCTACTACTCCCAGACCCCAGTAGCTATTAATCCACTGAGCTACGTGGCTCTTTTTCAGAAGCGACCTGGCTATCACAAATTATTGCTTTACGAACTTGCTTATCGCGTTGAAATGTATAGCAGCCAAACACTCTAAACTCATGTTTCTCCCTGTGGAGGGAAACACCGGAGGCCCAATGAAAAATCCACGCAGCCATGGGGAGAGAGCGACACGCAGACCCCAAATACACAACAGGCGTCAAGGGTCGGGATCGAACCCACGACCTCCTGTATACCATACAAGGTAGTTAACATCTCGCCACCGTGTCACCCACAAAGTGCTTTACATCAGATTATTAGTATTATTTCACACGTTTAACCATGGAAAGCCTGACTGAGTCTCAAAACTATTTTTCAGGAAGATCCTGCCAAGTTTTCGCAGGAGGTGGAAATGCCGCGATGTGTAATCCAAATTTTTGTAACTTGTGGGTCATTTTTCAGCACTGGAATGTTTTTGCCAATGTCAGTTACGTTGCATGGCTTTTTAGCTATGGGAAGGAAATCGGACAACCCAGAGAAAAGCCATGCAGAACAGGGAGATAATGTACAAACTCCACTTCTTGCTGTGAGGCACAACCCACTTAAAGTTGGAAGATTACACGGAGTATTCGATTTTTGGAGAACATTTATGACGGTCTATTTTCAAGAGTTAGCGCAGTGCATCTTTGATAACCTTTGGAAAATACATTTTTCAAAGCTCGTTGTGAATTACTTAAAAAATATATAGTATGATAAAAGATACAGATGTGCTCATGTATTCACATAACTGTAGTATAAAGGAATAATTGAGTGTTATCCACATTTTTGGCACCAGGGACCGGTTTCGTGGAAGACAATTTTTTCACGCTCTCTGGCGACGTTTTTTTCCTCTCATTTTTGGCTAGGGGTTAGCTTGTGGGCTTACCAAAACTGTGACTGAGACAAGTGCGCAATGCGGGAGAGGCGCGGAAGGAAGTGGTAAATAAAATAATGGGCGGGCCACGTGCGGACTCACCGCTCACCTTCTGCTGCTGTGCGGCCCGGTTCTTAACAGGCCACGGACCGGTACTGGACCGCGGCCCAGGGATTGGGGACCCCTGTATTAGGGCATTAAAAAAACGATATTGGTATTATAAGGCTAGATGTTAACTTCCTCGCCGAGTATGCAGGAGGTCGTGGGTTCGATCCCGACCTTTACGCCTGTATATTTGTAGTTTACATGTTCTCCCCGTGGTCGCGTGGATTTTGCTGCGGGTCCTCTTGTGTTTCCATCCACATGTAGAAACACCCGTTAATACATTTCCACGTTATAAGCCACATCGTTGAGCTGTCGTTTGTGGCCCAGGTCGCTTCTGAAAAACTCATTGGGCCTTTCCTGGTAAAATAAAAATATATAGTTTTAGCTAAGAGAGCGTCACAGAGTCTTAAGACCTTTTTTGAGTGGGTCTTTCCTTTCTTCATGGATGATTGACATCATAACTGGGAAACAGGGATACGGTACTGTCTTATCTTCCATGCCTTAACTTTGCAAAGATGTGGGTGAATATATTAAACAATGCACAGATACGTTATTCTAAAGGTCAGCAATTTGCAGATGTTATGAAACAACGTTTGCAGATGATTGCATGGAAACGTTTAAAATATATGTAATAGTTATTTTTATTCCGCATTTAACTGCACTAATGAATTGGATCAAGCTCAAGGCTTTGTTATTTATTTATATTTGTGTACACAAGAAAGCTTAAGGCAGCCTATGTCTAATTAACCTCATGAGCGGAAATTGAGAAGAAATTCGCATAGAAGATAATGGAAGAGAAGCAATTACAATGGGAATTCAAAGATGCAATCTATCCCTTTAATGGTCCAATGAGAATGTAAACTTTGGTGAAAAAGAACGATTACTTGAATGACTCTGCGACCAATAAGCCAAGAAAGAGTCAATCTTAGGACAAATTAGGGCCGTTACAGGGTGAGATGAGGCCAGTGAGAGCTATCTGAAAATAACAGAGAGCAAGATGCTCCAAAGAAATGTCAGGAGAATACAAATAATGATTCAACGTGACATAATAATCCTACATTTATGTGAAAAACCTCGACTTGGCTTGCATCAATTTAGTCACACCTTGCATGGACAAACATTTAATTGCCAGCATTTATTATTAGTTTGAACTTTCATGTGGACTAACTGGACTGTGCGTGTAGTATGGTTATTACGTGAAGCCGCCTTTTAATTGCCGGAGAGTTCATATTTGAGCAATTTTAAAAGTTATCTCACTGCCAGTCGTATTTCCTTGTACAAAGGCTACCCTAAAATTTTCGAATGGCCGAAGTGAAAGGCAATGGAATTAACTTAATTGGCTTCATACAAATAGAATGTTAATCATTTTAATGGCTTATACAATTTCTAAGTTATACAATGGATAATAACCTGCTGTCAAGTTTGACAAGAATCACATTTTTGTCTGATTCGTTATGTCTTCATAATAACCTTTAATTCAACACTACTTTATCTTTTTTGAAATGTGACAGTGAGTGCAAAATTTGAAGAGAAGTGTAATTCGGACCGTATATAATTTTGTGTTGAGTAAAATTTGGTTGATGCGGATCAAAAGGCCCATCTGATATTGTAATACTTTCAAGATGTAACTTTTGCACAGACGCGCCCACACAGGCACGTCCAAACTTGTGTCCCACAATGCGACGACGCAACGTTAATGTCGCGCTGTAGCCGTAGTTGAGCCGCCCTATGCTGTGATTCTCTTTGCCTGTGTCAAGTGACGCTTATATTTTCAGCCAATTGTAACAATACAGAATTGTCATGCGATGAAGTCCAAGATAAATTTAGTTTTTTTAATTCATTTATTCGTAGTTATCAATCTGGTAGAAACGATACTATCCGTACGATAAACAAAAAGTCAGAAAATGCAAGGCGCGTTTGAGCATACAAATGTGCGGCCATTGTCAAATGAATAATTGTTGTTATCTACTCAGGTTAAAATCCAGGTGAATTTACATTTGTGCGTTTGAGCAATAACACAGCATATTGACGAAAACAAATAGTTTCAAACATTGACCCAACCTTTAGTGTGGTTTTTCTTTCTTATTTTGCAGGACAGTCTCAGATATCCCAATGCTTTGGCTACCGTGCAACGAGGTGTAACTCGCTCTCCCGTGCATCTCTAGACCAACATCACGAGTTATGCATAATTAGCGGCGTATCACGTGGGAGGGAATTCAAAAGGTACAGCACCTCCATAACTCGTGAAACGCTGCTCCATTAATCACCACCGTGTACACATCCTCATCGGGTCACTGTGGAGCGCCTACAGACCCAGCCAAAGCGGAATAGACAGGCAACCCAGAGCACCTTGGGTCTCTGAATGCATAATAGAGGTGTTTTGGGTTCGATCGCGTAAAAATATATTTGTGGTTAAACCAGCCACCACCCAACACAGTAACGGATTGGAATATTCTGTTTACGTGACAAACCTTACGAATTGGCTGTGTTGGGTGGTGGCGAGTTTAATGACGCATTTATATTTTCGCGGTATAACCCAAAAAAAATGCTATTATGGATAATATTGGTCGCGAAAGCCTACGTGTTAAACTCTCTCAAGACATACATCAGTCAGCAAAGACGCGCTTACCACTCCTTATCAATTTAACAAACATTTCTACCTAAAATCTATTGATCTGGAACGGCCGATGAATTATATGTTTGTATATATGTCTCCGAGGGAATGCATTTGTTCATATGATGTAGGTTTAATGTTTGTAAATTTACGTTCACACTACTAAAGAAAAAAAACTAAATTATGTTTTATTTTACCAGGTAAGGCCCACTGAGCTATACAACTATTTGTCAGAAGCGACCTGGCCACAAATGATAGCTCAACAAAGTGGCCTATCACGTGGAATTTTTTTTGCAGCCAAATACTCTAAATGCATGTTTCTAAACATGGAGGGAAAAACCGGAGGACCCGGAGAAAAATCCAAATGACCACAGGGAGAGAGACACGCAAACTCCTAATATACAAGAGGCGTCAAGGTCGGCATCGAACCCACGACCTTCTGTATACCAGGCGAGGCAGCTAACATCTCGCCACCGTGACATTCCCTGCCCCACTTATGAGTTGTACTAAGGGCAGGGGTAATGGGTAGAAAACAAATCAAACCATTCTTTCGTGGAATCGATGTTGTCACCGTTGAATGAGATTGGCACAAAACACTGCAAGCCAAACTGCATGAATGACCACGTTGTGACGTTACGATCGCGTTAACAAGCCACCCGAGTCTCACCGTACAGATATGTAATTGCGTCTCCTTAATAATTGCTCTCTCGTTCACATGGAAATGGGGATTACCGAAGGAAGTAACATGGGAAAGGTTTCCATTGAAACCGCAAATTGAACGTGACCATAAAGTACCTTTGTCTAAAGTGGGTTTGAGAACTAGACACCTCTCTAAAACAATTTTTCCAGACTTCATTAATGGTTTGATGTTATCAAAGCTTGTTGAGAAAGTGCATTGTCCCGTGACAGTTACAAATGACTCACACGCTGACGTATGAGATACTTTATAACGGAACCGTGAAGTCAATGGCCATTCAAGGTTGCATATATTTCTTTACAATCGCACTCAGAAATAACAATCGTGCAACATGTTTTAAAAGTTAAATGTTTTTATTTCATACTTTTAGTGTCGGGTGCAGTGGCCATAGGTATGATATACTGTACAATAGAATTTATTTCAATCTTTCAGATTGATGAATTCATGGATCTAAATTGATTCACTTTTCACATTAACATTCATCATTATAACCCGGGGATTATAGTCCTCTCACAGCAGGAGAAGGGTTATTAATCACAAGTCCATCTTTTTATATCTCATCATATTTCGTAAACTATCTGAGTTTTTGCCAATCTTCACACAATCTTCATTGATATTCTGTGCTGGCAATATCTCACCTTGCATTGATTTTTTTTTCCAATCAAAAGGTCATATTTCAAAGTAACAATGCTAAAAAAGACTGCGTTTTTGGGAAAACAACTGAAATTTCTCTCTTTATATATGTGTGTACTAATGTAAATCAATGCAGAGGAAATAGACCGTGACCACATTTTAATAGGGATAGTTTGAGGTCAAAAGGTTTTCGCGAAGTTTGGTGAGGCCCCAGTTTATGACGGTTGTGTAGCTATCAAAGCATTAAATTTGTGAATTGTCTCCATTAGCCGACTCCAAGTAAACATGTTGTAAACCATTGCAAAAATATTTTTGCAGGGTATGCTTTTATCCGATAAAAAATATTTCCACAAAACTAAAATAAAATGCCGCTGATTGTTTCCACTTGGAGAAAAAAAATGGGTAAACAATGAGAGACAAACAACATGATCATTAAAACACCAATCTATATAACATTGAGCGGGGTAGTGAGGTATGGTAAAATAACCCCCATAGTCCCACAATACATGGAGAGGCCCTCATACAAGAGTGGATTGACAAATGGGCAGTACATGTACAATAATGGCTGTTTGTATATGCTGACACATCTATATACGCGTAATAAAGTCTAACATTTTAAAATGGTTTCCTGATAAACTAAAACTAAACTATTTTTATGTTACCAGGTAAGGCACACTGAGCTATATAGCTCTTTGTCAGAAGCCATCTAGCCACAAATTATAGCTCAACGAAGTGACTTATCATGGGAAAATGAACGAACATTTCTAAATGTGGAGGGAAAAACTGGAGGACCTAGAGACAAATCCACGTGACCACGGGCAGCGAGAGGTACATTCACACTCCAAATATACAGGCGTCAGGGTCGGGATTGAACCCACGATATCCTGTATACGAGGCGAGGTAGTTAACATCTCCCCACAGTGCCACCCCAATTGGCCTTGAGTCCGTGCATCTCCTGTTCAGAGGCAAACCAGCAATTTAACTCACGACCCTGCGATTGCCAGCCACTCGCTCAACCGCCCAGCCCCCCCCCCCTCCCCAAGGCCAGTTACATAACATGCCAGTTCATATCAAACTAATTGATGTTTCAGGACAAATTATAATCAACAATTGATTGGCACGCTAATCAAAAGTTGCAGCCTTGGTCTATTCACAATTAGATTCATGGCAATAAGAGGACTGTAGGCTGACGGTATTTCTCAATATGCAGCCCCAGTCCAATGAGATCAATATTTATTTGCGGTGACAGCATGAAAGTCACTACACACACGAACACACGCGGCGTTTATCTGTGATGCCACGATGCTTGCCGTGAGTAAAGTAAGAAGGCTCGAAAGAGGAGTTGCGATTGTATTTATAATTATATGCAGGCACTTGATTCATATGCTGGTGCAGCTTAGAAATGCACCGGATCAATAGTGTGTGTAATGGCTTTGGATACACTGGCATTCCTTATTTTCATTGGAATGCTTTTTTAATGTCCAGAATGTTCTGTTGAAAGGTCACTTATTTTTCTTTTTTGGTATCCCTCCAGAAGCCTATAACTTCCAAATCAAGCGACGCTCAGATCAAACAGCCCTGTGGAATTCAACCTTGTAAGTGCACATGTGTTTTTTTAGTAAAGCCATCCATATCAGTTAGACTAACAATCCAGATTAATTTATCCCTCTGGGACCTGGGCTGGTCACCCCAGATTAGGGTGACAGACCAGCACTGAGGTCTGGCACGTGTTTTTTAGTGCGGAGATATTCTGCCTGCGTGGCGGCAGGAGATTGGCACCGTAATTTTGCGCTGGCACTCCGCCGCACCAGGTGTGTTGGCATTCAGGAGGTCCCTTTCAATGAGGCTAATGGGGGGAGCAACACTCCGATAGCACTCTCAGCCCTGAGCTTCCCCACTCCCCGCCAAGTCTGCGGAATGAACGGCACGGAGCGGAGTCTACTCGTGCCACGGTCGCTCACATCCACGCGAGAAAACCCACCGTGTGCTGACATTTAGAGCCCACAGGTCGTGTAACCCCCCACGAGTACTGTTCCACGTGCACTGAAAACATATTTCGGGGAAATTTAGTGGTGGAATATGATGATAATAATGAAAAACAAACTCCCATCTGATGGTGTTACACATAAAGGGGTTGATTTGTATTTTATATGCATATATACTTATTTCACGGGAATGATTAATAACAACATTTATTTGTATTGCGTTCATTAACACAAAAGCAAAATGCATTGTACGATGGCAATATTATATATTTATGGCATGTGACAATGCTTCTCCTGTTTGTTTCTTTGTCAACAAGAGACTCGGAAAGAACACTGGAGCTGCAGGTAATGGAACCTGCACGGCTGACTGGTAACAACACATTTCTGTTCCCAAATCCAAAAAGGCCAAACAGCGAATGCGAAAGTAAAGTGTGATCATATACGCTTCCCTGTGTGCCTGCTTCCCAGCACTGACAGATGCCAATTTCAAGTCTTCCAGTGCTGATTGCAATATAGGTAACACAGTTCAAATTAGGTTACACAATTACAAGACGGCGTGATTTTCTATGTTCTATTTCATAATGCAGCCAAATCTTTATTAGAGGAAACGAATGTGTTTTTTTTTCATACTGGAAATGTGGAAATGTAACTCATGGATTATTAACATCGATTTATTAGTTCCAACTATAAAAAAGCACAGTAGGTCTCTTTGTTTATATAGGAGTAGATAGGATATTTGACAAAGCGTTATTCAATGGGGTGGTTTAAACGACATTTTTAAAATTCCCAGATCAATGGGCTACCGAGCAAATGTTTGTAACGCAGTATCCCGAAAAGAACAGCTATTTGTAAAAATATCTGGGTGGCTGTAAAGGTCATTAACGAGTTAAAATGTTACATTTTAGAAAAGCTACCTTTATTGGCAAAATAGAAAAATGCTCATAGTTTTCTCTGTCAATCAATAAGATCAGAATTCAGTCAAAAGGCACAATATTTGTGTGCTCTCCGCTCACACTAATATGTCCCACTGTGCATGTCGTTGTGTGCGTGGGATCTTGCCCTGACATTTTGTCTCTGACTGGTTGTCATGGTTCATGAACACACCCACACAAACACGGACATGCATGCACGCAAACGCACCCGCCCGCCCACACATTCTCCCCTCCATAGGCGTGCGTAGCACACCAAGCGCCTTGCACCTCACGAAGCGTCTTCTCGCCTGCGCACGTGTGCACACGCGCTCGCCTGCACGATGCCCACACTTGCCCAACTGCGAGCGCTGCGATTCGGCATCGTGAATCTTTATCCGACACATATAACGCTAACGTGGCAGGTGCTAAGATGGCACCTGCTATTTTAATTTAAAAAAATGTAATTTGAAGCAAACATAAAACTCCCCGTGATAGTACTTTTGGAATTAAGGTTTGGTCACTCATCGCTATCTGCACAAAACCCAAATTCTAATTTCAGGCTGAGCTGACATGCAAAGTGACCTTCCTTTTAATGCCGGATCTGACTAAAATAGTGCGACGAAATTTGTCACATTGTGACGTTTTTTTAAAAATTACCAATGTCACCAAATGTCTTCCATCAGTGCTGGGAAAGCTGGGCAGTGATTTTAAGAATTACACAGCTTCCAATATATATTGTTACAATTCTGGATCTGACACGCATAATTATAAGCGTTAAGAAGCACAAGCAAGAATATTTTTTTATTTATTCAATACGTACTTTGTCAATGCCTGAAATATAGGACAATCTGGGAATTCACCAGCATTGGCAGCAAGCGAGCCTGACTGTTGATGAGAAACGGAATGTCAAAACGAGTTCAGATTTTTGTTGTGTTGAATCAATGCTGATGATGAGATTCAATCCCGGAGAAGGCCACGTGGACAATGGGTTGTGTAGTAAAATCATATTTTTTTTTATTTCCTTGCGCCGATCCAAATATTAGAAGGAGGCATTATTTATTTTGCCTAAAATACACGTATCGGTTTCAAAGACTTGTTTTAGTTGAAGGGGTTTCCGTGAGCCCTGGACGAGCCGTCACAGTGAGCATACCACTTCAGGGGGGTGTTTCTTTGTCACGACGTCCCTCATTGACCAAGATGTCAGCCAGTATACCCAGCAACCTCCGCAACAGCGGTGTTCTTCCACGCTTGCTGCATACAACATTAATCCGAAACATTCCGCTACAAATTTCCAGCTGTTCACGGAGCACATGTTGTTGCTTTTGACTGCCACCGGCGTGGTATGGGAAGCTGCTTTTAAAATAGCCACCGTCTAACACCGCTAGTGGGATTCTTATGACTTCTGCGAATGTCCCACAATAAGTGAATATTTTCAGTGGTGCTGCCGAGCATACTAATATATATCTGCTGAAGCCTGTTTTTACATCTCATTACTGGGCACACAAAATTGATATATTAAACAAAATAATAATAATAAAATTAACTTGAATTCGGGTAATATATGCCTACTGATAAAGTGCAGAAGTGTTGTAACAAAAACATGTTATAAAATTAATATATGACAATTTGCGTCGTAATAGATGGGCGATTCTACATCGCAGGGATATGTGTATTTATTCGGTTCATGACGTAATAACGGCTCACGGTAAATTTATAAATTATTTTTTATAACTCATACACAGTGCATGCATTGCATACATATTATTTACAAATTGCACTTACTGTGCTACAGGCAATGCTCCGACTTGTCAAGCTGAATTAATGTTTATAATATAGGATGTAAATTAAGTTTAGATGAATGATGATAAACATAACCTAACGTGGCCTTACGCGTATGGCCATGTAATCCATACATATTATCATATACAGTTCTGTGCATGTAAATTATTGTCGACGATGAACATTTAACACATCTGATAAACGAGTGGTATGGTGTGTGCAAAATGTGAAATATACTATGTGCCAGATGTACAACCGCAGTTATTTCCATTGACAAAGTTCCTCTTCTCGTTGCAGCATAGTCGGGTTGTGATGAGCTGTCTCGCTTTCATACGAAACAAGCGAATGGCTCACAATTACTTAAACGCAAGAGGGAGCACTTGGAACATTAATGAATTACAGCTCGTCTAAAAAGATGTTGCCGAGAGACAAACGCCGCCTTGACAGCCCACTCTCGAGATGGCATGAAGCCTCAGGCTTCATGCCATCTCTGAACTATTACACTGCAAAAAAAAACATGTCAGTCGTTTAATATTCATGTTAACAAATACGAGTAAAAGTTATTTCCTGCTCAATCAGCATTAAGAAGGCGCTCATCAGCAGGTTGGTGGAAATTCCACATTCCTATGGAGGGGCGAGGTACCTATAGGGCAACCACCATTGACTTCCCCACAAAGTAGCAGTCATTGTATTGACCCTAGAGGGATGATGAGTTGAATCAATCCCCAAAACCAGGATGTGAACTCGCAACCTGTCGATTGCGAGTCACCTGTCTAGATAAAAAAAATAACTCTGCCTTTGTAACATCATACTACCCTGTATCAATGTCATCATCTGTACAGCTGTGAAGACATTGAAACACAAATCTAATATTGCAGAAAAACTGTTTGCAATATTGTTTTTTGAGATATAACAAGGTGGTGATTTTATGTTCATATCAAAATGCGGTTGGTGAGTGTTTTTTTTTATCAAATGTTTAACTGTCGCTAGTTAGTATGTAAATATTTGTATGCTTGTTCATTTGTATTTTCCATATATCACACAGATGACATCTCAGAAGCAATATGTGGCTTTATTGTAGTACTGTATTGAGTTAATCTACTGTGCTTCATATATTTTAATCGTCACATAGCATGCCTTAATATTGCTTGAGCACATCTCACTTATCACAGAATAACGGCGTTTCTGTTTGTTACAAATGGAGGTGATAAAATAACCAGTGGAAACAAATGATCATCTTATCAAATAAGCAACATAGATTCAAAGATGAATCTAATTTGTATTTTGCAAATAGCATGTATTGCTTATTTAGAGCAGAATTTTTGGAACGAGGTTTTCCTATTAATCTTAAGCAATCTTGCGGGTGAAGAATTTCAAAATATGCCCATACATCGCCACGCGCACAATGCACATTGCTGGCCTAAAGGTTAATATGCTTTTTTCTCTGCAAAACAACAATTGTCATTTTGCACAAGTGAAAGCTTTAACTTTTATTTAAAACAAGGGGTTTACAGCACTTACATCACATGTTTAAATTAATGTCGCAAACCATTTCTAAAATTATCCAACCTTGTGACAGTAAATGCATTAACTTACCATAACCCGAACCTCAGCTGCCAAGCACGTCAACTAAACCATAACCCGAGTAAACATTTACCTGCACGTATTGACACGTTCCCTGCAAGTACATTATATATTGCTCTAGCAATAACTTATAGATTGGTTTAACACGTAGGCTTTCGCGACCAATATCATCCATAATCGAGGTTGTTTGGGTTAGATCGCGTAAATATATAAATGTGTCGTTAAAACCCGCCACCATCCGACAGCCAACTAGTAAGGGTTGTCACGTAAACAGAACGTGGCCAATTCGTCACTAGTACAGCACACCGGTGTGTTGGAGAGCCAAGCCACAACATTTACAATCTGAGTACGACGTTTCGCCAGTAATTACAACTAGCTTCATCAGGCGACAGGCAGATTTATAAGACTTCTCCACACTGTATCATCCCTGAATATCGTATTGATGTTATAAAAACATCTTCCATAACAATACATTTTCTTTCCAACTGTTTTTGTTGTTGTCCGCACTATTTAGCAATGAATACATTTTGCAGCCAGATAATATGATTGGTCAGTCTGGACAGAATTAAACCCCGACTGGCGTGCACGCAGTACCAGAATAAGCTAGTGCATGGCCTCTAGCATGATGTTATAAAGGGGTCCTAAAAAAAACATAAACATAAAAAAGCAGGTACATTTTTTAATTGCGTCGTAAAGTAATTGTATTTTTTCATTTGTTATACAGCCAGATAATACGGCAAATCGCTAACCTTAAATAACCAGTCGTTCATTAAAGTTGAAGGCTGTATAGTACTATAGTAATAGAGCAAGTGCAGAATCACTGAACCGGAATTCATAGCTTGAAAGCATTTAGCACGGGGCCCTTAAAAGTGCGGGGCCCGCAGCATATGTAGCTACTTTTGCTACTACTATGCGTGCACATTACCGTCACGGCGGTGCTGCGTGGCCCTCTGCGTATTGGGGGCGCAAGCGACGAGCGGTGGGTACTTGGCCGCACGGCTTTCACCGCTCCCATGCGCAGGCCCGCGGTGCCATTGGTGCGGTTGAATGCGAGGGGTGGGGGCCTCCCGTGTTCTTGCTTTGCCGCGGTGGGTAACGGGGACTCAGGAGCGAGTGGCCACCAGGTGTGCCACGCAGGACGTCGTCTAATCTTGTTCACTGTTGCCTGTGACGACGACACAAGATTTGGCTCACGATGTTGAACGGGGGGTGGAGGGGGGTTTCTGAAAGAAACAAATAAATAATAAAGCACGCTAAGATTCGCACTTCATGATTTCTCAACGATGACCAACAGACGGACACTTGGTGATTCCCCCCCGCTTTGCACATTGCGAAACATTTTTATCTTTGTACTATTTTGTAGGAAAATGTGCGAGGTCTCATATTCAACTTTTCAGGGTATGGAAATATACAGGATGTTTTAAAAAGATGGACCCAATTTCAAAGCAGTATATTTCACGATGGCAACAGGTTACAATTACACAAAAAGTTTCAAACGGTTCAATGAGTTATCAAGTTTTACTAACCATTTTATAAATGCTCTATGTGCCCTCCACCTACTGTATGGACAACATCGAGATGATAGTTGAATTCGTCCCAAATGCCTCTCTTCTCACGTTTTCCTCTGAGGTGCGTGGTCGTCCTGTGTTCTTCCCCTTACATAAACAGCAGCCTGTTTCCTCAAATTGTCGGTACCAACGACGAATGCTCTTTGACATTGGCGGATCAATGCCAAAACGCGATTGAAACGCATGCTTGCGAATGACTGAGGCTAGGGGCTGTTTGTGCGCTGGGAGAGGCATCTCGCGGTAATCATTTGAAACTCTATGCCCCGCCCTCTCTATGCCCCGCCCTTTCAAGTGGTAATAGTTTCATTCATGGGCGGTTCGTGGTTGCAGAGATATAGCGATTTCAAATCGGGTCCATTTTTAAAACACCCTGTAATATTGAAATGACTCAAATGTAAATCTGTAAAAAAGGCAAGAATAATCAAATAATATGGACAACAGTGCGGCTCAAGTTAAAGGGGAATCTTCTGGGGATCAGTGGGGAGTGGACTGGACGTCATTAATGCGACATGTGTGAAAAAAGCTTTGTGGATCATCTGATTCCTCCCGGATAAATAAAGATTCCGATTCATTCAGGGGAGATGTTGTTGTTCCCAACCGATTCAAGGAAATTGAAACACAATACGTTCTGTAGATTCTGAGAAAAGCCATCACAACAGGAACATGCGTGCAGGTTGTCGGGATGGCTACGATTGAACTCTTTGAGTGGGCTATCTAAACGATAATATGAAAGCACATTCAACTCTTAAGCTAGTATTCTGGACATCTTCTTGGTTCTTTCGGTAAAGTCACGTAGAAGGGAAATAATAAAATAATAAAAATAATAAAATAATTCTCACGACGTTTCGGCCACAACGCAAGCAGCAGTCCTCAGGTGAAGACCAGGTCTGTCGGGGAGACAGCGTCTGAGTGAAACACCACCACGCTTTGAGCGTATATTTAAGCTGGGTTGGAAGGGGGGAAGGGCGCCTTGACAAAATAATTAGCATATCAAGAGGAATTTAGCATATTTATGGGAAATGCAGGTATGTGATTAGTACTACTTGTGAAATGCGTAGGAGGTGGGCGGGGGGTTTCAAAGTCATAATATGCCCGTGCATTATGCAGGATTAGCAGCATCAAAGGGAGGGGATAGTGGTATCATTAATAAAGGGAAGGAATGTTAATAGTATGTAGCTGCAAAAATACTCTGGACATGTAATGTAAACTAAAACTACACTCATTTTTATTTTACCAAGTAAGGCCCACTGAGCTATCTAGCTCTTTTTCAGATGCGTCCTGGCCACAAATGATAGCTCAACGATGTGGTTTATGTGGAAATGTTTCGGAGCCAAATACTCTAAACGCATTTTTCTAAATGTGAATAGAAAAACGGGAGGACTCGAAGAAAAATCTACGCGACCATGGGGAAAACATGCACCCTCCAATATAGAGTAGGCGTCAGGGTCGGGATAGGACCCACGACCTCCTGCCTAGCAGGTGAGGTAGTTAACATCTCACCACCACGGTGCCTTGTGTTGATCAAGTGACATGCATGCACGGCATGATGGGTGTCGGGCCTTCCTGTGCTGTTTATGCGCAGGAGCAGCAGCAGCACACGATTGCGTGGTATTTCTCTGCTGGTAGTTCTCTGATTCAAAGAAAGATGGCATCCTCCGAGGCAGGTGGAAATCTACCCCGGAAATTGTAAATTTAATTTCACTGGATGCTGAGTGCTAAAGCAAAAAAAAAATGCTCAGCTCAAGATTACGTGGATGTAGCAGACAATTAAGTGCAAATTAAGCATTGTGCTGATTGCTGAGCCAGCCAAAATCAGCTATAAAATGACCGCAAGTGGATGTTGGAAATAAGGACTTGGGTCCTTTAATTGGCCCATTATGATTAATCATGTTAGAGCACATCCAACAGAACTTGTGATTGGCCTGCATACCAACTTAAGATGAGCTGCGTATCATCACATTTACGACCGGATGAATGCCTCCTTAAGCTGTCACCATCTCTCGTAATCGTACGATGTAACAAACACCTGTAAACAAGTCACTTTCTTCGCACCCTCTCGAAAGCGCTTTTTCCCCCGTGGGCTTCCACTCCATCGTTATTCTTGGCCCTCCAGCTATCATCCCTTGTAGCAACACGTCCTGTCCGAGCCCACTTAATTTTATAAACAGTGAACAAATATATATATATATTCCTTTAACTGGCGCGTGATCTCTCGTGCATGTGTTCCTCCTTTCAGTATCTCAGTGTAATCTCGAGCATGCATCGCTCCACGCTTTTTTGCACACTTTTGAGCCGTTGTTCCATCCTTTTCCTCATTGTTTATGTTCATGATCTACATGCCATAGTACATATGACGCATTGATCAAAACACCGTATTATTATTATTTAGACACATTGGCATATTGCTTTGCGGTATCGCGAGAATATGTTCCCCTGGGGCAATTATTGAAGGCAGACCTAGCGATGTAATTTTGAGGTGGGTGCAGGTGAGTTAGGTCGCTTTTGGGAAGCTGAACATGACAATGCGATCTATATTGTCTCTGTGTTCAAATGACAATGGTAACAGTGTAATAATAAGAGATCTTCAAGTTTGCTGCCACACAAATAAAAGTACAGATTTGGATTCACTTCTTTACAATATTTATCAGCATGAAAAATCCCAATGTTCTAAAGTGCTCCTACTGGATGTCTGTAAAAAGAGCTTAATAGCTCATAGGATTCCTCGAGTATAAATAAATATTCTGATTCTACCTTTGGCAGGCTCACTTAGAAGGTTTAATGTGTTGCATATGAATCTCGCTTTGTTGACACGATACCACGTGAAAAGAGAATGTATATCCTTTATATTCCCTTCCGAATAATGACATTTTAATCCATTTAAATTCCTTGCAGCAATACACCTTCAAAGAAACACCAAAGAGAAGCAATACTCTGACAAGCAGACATTTGGCACACCACAAGAGAAGATATTCTCACGCAGTTATCCGTAATTTTGAATGTTAAAGGTGTAGCCCTGGTATTGCTTGCTCACACCACTGCCAGCAGAAGGGCCGACACGAGAGAAATCTTTAGAAAGGCCTGTTAGAGAGAATTATCGCCGACTCTTTCACACTGGCCATACGTGACCAGCTGATCGACGAACTGTGGCATAGCCGTGTATACTGCGGGTGGAAAGAGGCTAGACGGGATTTAAGAAACGTGTCCGTTATTTCTACTGCTGCACTGGGAGATCGAATTTAACTGGATTGCAGGTCCAGCGCGCTAGACCGTTCATACCACTGGGGAAGCGTCCTGAGGCCGTGTGTCCACTCGCTGCACATTTGACGACTTCGGCACAAAAATCACGTTCCTTGCTTCCGTACACAGACAGCAGCCATTTGCTGAACTAACTGGGAGTCTCTAAGCTGTGCCCGCAGCTGTTTGAACAGCTATCGCTGGCTGAGCTCGAGATCATCAGACTCAACGCTCAGGGGAATCTTTCCACAAATAAGAGAAGACAATTATCCCACCACTTACCCCACCTTTGGGACTCAGAGTCAAATCTCTGAGATGCCACCCCAGAACAATTAGTTCAATGTAACACACGTTTTACATAGATAAAAAAAATGTATCGGTGCTAACTGCTAATTAATTAATGTGCTTTAACTTAACGTCTTTGGCTGTATCAATATAACACGTCGACTGCTATCATGAATCACAAAAAAATCCTCATAAGGCCTCCGGTAGCACCCAAATGTCAAGTCCTCAAAGCTTTCTAAAGAGCATTACTGATGAAAGAGACTATGTGGAATGGAAGGTGATAGCTCTTCAGCTTTCTATGTGTCAACCAGATAAAATTATATATAGGCACCAGGACATCTGAAGAGAAACAAATGGAATTTCACAGATCCTCATACACACCAACCCCTGATAAGTGATGGCAGTATGATATGAACAAAAAGCAATGCTCCAAGTGATTATGCTATAACTGTGCTCTTCTGCTCTTAGTTTCTTGTTACAATGAAAGTAACATAGGCGAGGCCCGTGTCAGTGATTGAGCTTTGAATGGAATTGCCATCCGCACACATCGCGCGGCAGCAGCTGATGTTACGAGTGAATGACTTGAATCATCCGCTGTGCTGTAAATAATGACAACCATGCTTTTTCTGTTCTATGGTGTCTAATCAGTAATGGATAGTTGCACAGTTGTATGCGACACCAAATATCATCATCCGCAGCAGCAGAATCATCAGCAGCATCACCAGCAGCATAATTCATAACATCGGCCCGAGCCATGATCAATCCACTGCTGAACGCCTGGCCACGTCATCGCCATCCCTCACCGTCCTGCAATGCCACAATCCATCTTCGCCGCTGCACACAAGTGAATCTCATCACTCCATCTCCACAGCGGTCACACTCTCTGGTGCGTTTCGTCTTTCGGCTGCCATCTCATCACCATCCTTGTCGGTCCGGCATCCTCGGCCCTTTTAGGGGCATGCTCTGCTCAAGCCCGCACGCTCTGCATTCGCAGTAAATATGTTATTTCTAATTTTGTGTTTGTTCTCTGATCCATGTGGCAAAACAGCTCCCACCGCTCATGGACGTTAAAGGGACACCAAACACGAACAGATATCGAATTAACATCAAACAGCTAAGCCCAAATACGATGAAAGCTCTGGATATAATTATGTTTTTCAGCCGTATTTATACAAATGCAATCTGAAACCATGGTAGAATTTACATGTGCACAGTTTTCACGTAATGGGTGCAGGACACCACAGACAAGTGGGGGAATGTGACAAAACAATTGCCCAAGCTCTGCAGTCCTACATTGGGGATGTTTTGGCCAACTCCATGGACGAGTGTTTTCACATTGTGGCGGAGGAAACTGGCTTAGCAGCGAGAGATAAAATCCACACAAGTGTCGGTGGTTCATGCTCCTTCCCAGTCAACGTGGACATTCATCCACCTGCTGTACTCAACGACAAGACCCATCTCGGAGTGAGGGAGCTAAATCTGTGTGATCCACCAACTCTCGCCTCTCCTCAGCGCTGGATTACAGGCCGCGTACACAGCCACCAGCACCTGGCTTGTTTGGAAATGTAAAAAAAATGTCACGCATTGTATTTATAAGATGAAATGTATATTTTCATAGCAAAGGCACCATAGTAACAATTGTTCGTGAAACGGTCTTTAATGATGCTTATAATGGGAAGAATTTATAAACAAGTTCATAAATGAGCAAAATATTACTGCACTTGCTGCGGAAGCACGTGGGTGCATTGTATAAGATAATGGACATCTTTTTTAAATATATTCCTGGCGATCTTTAGAGATCAAGCCAGCTCTGTCTGAAGGGAATTACAATCAAAGGCAATACATTTCAACGATTATGAAGCCAATGGGGATGTGTGCCGGTGCAATCACATAGCGCTGTCCAAACTGGAACATGGAGGTAACATCCAGAAGGTAAAAAAAAAAATCCCACGTCTGTCCGGTGAGCGCGATGGGACTCAGCTGCCTCCAAGCAACGCGCCGGCTGTCAGCCGCAATCAAGTGTAGAGTCAACACACGAGAAAGACCAACACCGAAATGTATGCATGTGCATGCCGTATAGAGAACGCCCGCAGCGACCGTGAAAAATTGAAATGAGACAGCTGTCCAGCGCCGAATGAACGGTCGTCTTTCTGTGCGTGGGGACTTGCTACAGAATTAGGTTGTGCAGCAATTTATGAAGGGGTTTAGATAAAGATGGGTAATGTCATCATCAGCAGCAGCAGCCATGGTCAATCCACTGCTGGATGAAGGCATATCAAAGCTGCTGCGACCTCGTTTAATCCTGTAATGAAATAATCTAATGGTCTCCGAAATACAAGCCGATTTTTATTGCTCCATCCACTTGGTGGATGCCCTCTTGGACGGGTTCCTTCTTTGGCTGCCACCGAAAAAAAAGACAATTAATTGACCGATCGATTGATTAATTCATCAATGCTTCGTTTCATATCACGTCGTTCATGCAAATGGAATCTCACAATCGCCGAGGTACCGCAGACGAGCTGGAAGGCAGCCAGCTCGTGAGCCGGCACCAGCAATAATCCAAGTTCAGCAGTCTTCTGTACAGATATCAAGATGTTTTTGAGCCATTAATAAGCATATGAATGTGGCAGAAAACCGGAGCACCCGGAAAAAAACCCCAGGCGTGACAGGGGGAAGGGACAGATGGAGATTAGTCGAGACTTTGCCGAACCGCCTTCCCCTGACAGGCCTGGATATGGCTCTTCCCTGACGCCCGTGGGAAGGAAGCTTCACCGCGCTTGTGAGGTTCACCAACCGTCGCTTCAATGGTGCTGGATCCCAGCTGTGTGCCACCACCATCATCATCGTCAGCCATCGTCTCGTCTTGCAGATGTGTCTTGCCCAAGCCCACTTAAATTTGGGTTCGATGATAGTTTGTGAATTCGTATTTGAATATGCACAACCGTTTTTAAATATCTGAATTATATAACGAATCGTAACTAATACTGGAGTGGTGGTGCAGTGGCTTCGTCCACGATGCCACCACAAGCCTGGAAATTTGAGTTTGATTACTGGCCACGGCTAATATTGGTGGAGAATGATATCCGAAGCAGTTTTGAACACTGCCGCCCTTCCCCACCTTCCATTCACCAAGCCACACTGACCAGCATGATGCAGTATGGACAAAGAACTGCCGTGATCTACATCGCCCGAGGAGACCTCCACCCAGCAGTGGATTTGCAAACGACTGTAAATGATTATTATTAACGTCTCGATACATCACGTGTTGTTTTTTTTCCTTCAGAATCTTAAACAACTGCTTTTTGCATTGCTTATTAGACCTTAGCAGTTGTGGATTTCTTTACAACATAACCACTCCACTGCATTTGGTTGTACTTTATTTCCAAGCTAATGTTTTATGGCATCCTATGTGTATCGTTAATGTGCACAAACCCCTTTGAATCATCCACTTTGGGTTTGGATAAATTAGGACATCTACATTAATGTGAGCAGAGGCCTATTTAAAAAGGAGCCGATTAATCTCACGGCAAACAAACCCCACTTCCAAATCCAGATAAAAAAAAGATAATCCCAGGTGCTGAGAAAACATTTAAGATACAGGAGTTGTAAAACCACACCTATGTCATTTTACTTTTAATACAGGGAATATCTTCTTTGCAATATGACGAAAGATATAGTTCTTCTAGTATATCGTATATACTTCAAACAAAATGCAAATTTGCGATAACAAAGACTCCTTTTGTTGAAACTTATGAATTAAAGAAAATGCCTTGCTTGACAAAACGAAATCCCCTTTTTAGTAGGCAAAAGGGCTTGTTTGATTTTTAGCACCGTTAATTATACTTTCATTTTTATTATGAAGGTGCTTTGTGTAAGAAAAGGAATTAGAGAATAGATATTTTAATCTATTTTGTTTCTAGTGTCTGGGCTCTTCAGCATTAAGAAAAGGGACTGACTTCTGTGTTACGGGTGGAGCTGCCATTGATCAGTGCCCTTTAAAATCCGTAGTCCCGTGGTGCATTATGGATGGGAGTGGCTTTCTTGTTTGATGGGCTGGTCCATAATCGTGTGCAGGGGGCAGGCTTCTAATTAAAAACTGGTTGATGCATTCTCATTCTTCTCCCCACTTTCCCAAGCGCTTACCAATTACATTTACGGCGTTCGGGCTTTGAACAGCTACTTGGACTTACATGTGCTATGCAGTCTTCATGCATGTAACTAAAACCAATATTTCTTTAGAAGTGTATCATATTTTTAACACTAATTAACACTTTGCAATTTGTTTGCTCATGTACGACATCAAATACTCGTGTCATAATGATATTCAAAAGGAGCAGCAATGCAGTGCGATGAAAATGTGTTCACAAAGTAATGGCTTGATTTCTGTGTTAATTTTTTTTAGAATGTATCTTAATATTCTGCTAAGGTTGAGAATGTTTTCATCTATTGTGAGCAGATGACAATGAATGATGTTTACAGAACTTTTCAAATCACAACTAATTTACAATAAATAAATCTGTGTTTTCGAGAAATGCCTCTTAATTTCACCATGCATGAGTGATTTGCAAGACCTTTACTATAAATTACATTTATAATATAAAAAAACATTGTGGCTATTGAATGTCATATTAATACTCAAGCCTCATCCTAAATGCATCAGTTTACCTATAGTCAAATACTATCAATTGAGTTAAATTTCAAAAAGGCAAAACATGAACCAGATAAATAATGTAACAACAATTGTACAACTTTTGCTAAATTTAAATGCCCTTCATTATCGTTACAATTACCTGCTTATGTTAAGCACAAGCATTAATTTAACTAGGTTCTTACGTTCTATTTCGATTGCCATTGCAGGCATTTTTGGGCAGGCATCGCTGACAGATTGATGGGACGCAGAAGAGCAGGCAACTGAAGGACGTTCGGGCGGCATTTTTATCCTGCGATCCCTCCTAATCCAGGAACGAGAAGCCAACTGGCGTCACCAGCCGCCCGCTGCTACGGTGGGAGGGCTTGTGGGTGAGGGGGGCATTTAATCCATGTAGGAGCAGCAGATAAGCTTTATTAATAGAGGGTCACTGCCCCAACCGTCTCGTGCTAGCAACTCAAGGACAATGGAGTTGAACCATCTATTTTCAGGGGAAAAGTTTAGTGTGTGTGTGTATATATATAGTGTGGATAAGGCCAACAAGCACGGCCACGCAGACACACACACATCCCTCACTCTCCCCCACCCCACTCCAACCAAAATCCCCTCAACCTTTCGTCACAGTTTGAATGAGTTTGACCTCTAACCTTTACGTATGTTTACAGGATGTGTTTTAATATCGTGTGGATATTTTTCCGCAGCGTAAATTGTAATGCTCACGTCTATGAAACAACCCATTTTGCTGCTGATATAAATTCACTTAAAACGTAGTCCTCAGGTATTATGCATGATTTCAAATTTAGAACACAAATACATTTCCCGTGAACACCTAACTATATTCTAAACAAGCTTTTATTGGAATGCAACAATAACATATATTCATGGTTTTTATGCCAAATCAATTACAGTACTTAAAACCAGATTTGGATTTATATAAAATGATGTGAAAACAAATCATGGCGTTTATGTTTAGGCAATATTTTTAATATGCTCCAATTTTAACTGAGTGTATTGGAAGAACATTAAACTTAAGTTATAACAATTTCAGTGTTATTCTTGGAGATATTCCCTCATGATGCGCTCTTTAATTTACACATCATTAATGTTTAATGGCATTGCTTCTTGATATTTATGCTTGATGTCCATTAGACCTGCTCACACTCGTAAAAATAAGTAATCTTTATCCAGGACTGAAGTCTCTGTCACAGGCTTTCATAACCGCAGATGGAGAATCTGATGGCTTATCTCATTGCCAATGGCCATGCATTCAGTGAGCATAGTTGGAGAAGTAGTGGAGCTCTGGTGGTGCCACATTTTGTTCCTGGAAAATAATAATTCAGCAATGTCACCATATGACAGCATTTGACGCAACGCAATCATATAACAAACCAACAAAAATCACCAACCAAAATACACAAATTCATGAAAACTTTTGCCATAGACCGCCCTCTAGACTGGCCCTCTAGAGCTCCTTCTAGTGGAGGCCCTTCTGCCAGCAGTAGCGAGAGCAAGACATTGCAGGTCTGCACCTTTTGGTAAATTCGCAAGGTAAAAAATAGAAGCAAATGATTTCCTTATATCGGATTAGTAGAGATTCGCAATTTTTTAAACATAATTTTTTGTTGTAAGAGCAGGGCCTGTACATTATGAGTTGGAGAAAACAAACATCTACTTCATTTCTGCTTTAGGGTACGCTAACCAGTGTGTCGCTGCGCAAGCAGGCGGTGATTAATTTCCCCGCTTTGTCTCCATGGCAGATCCGGTCACACCTAGTGTACCCGCTGTTTACCTGCAAGTAGGCTCATTTTTCATCATCCTATGGCCATGCAAACAGCCTGCAGGGAGCGCCACCCATTCCATTTCGCCCCCTCCGCCCCTTCCCCACAGTCCCCGACAAATCCGGGCCATTGGAACCACCGTCTCGCAGCAAGGTTGCCTAGGCTATCAGTGGTACCACCGTCTCGAAGCAAGGTTGCCTAGGCTACCAGTGGCACCACCGTCTCGGAGCAAGGTTACCTAGGCTACCAGTGGCACCACCGTCTCGCAGCAAGGTTGCCTAGGCTACCAGTGGCACCAACGTCTCGCAGCAAGGTTGCCTAGGCTACCAGTGGCACCACCGTCTCGCAGCAAGGTTACCTAGGCTATCAGTGGCACCACCGTCTCGCAGCAAGGTTGCCTAGGCTACCAGTGGTACCACCGTCTCGCAGCAAGGTTACCTAGGCTATCAGTGGTACCACCGTCTCGCAGCAAGGTTGCCTAGGCTGTCAGTGGTACCACCGTCTCGCAGCAAGGTTGCCTAGGCTACCAGTGGCATCACCGTCTCGCAGCAAGGTTGCCTAGGCTACCAGTGGCACCACCGTTTAACAGCAAGGTTACCTAGGCTACCAGTGGCACCACCGTCTCGCATCAAGGTTACCTAGGCTACCAGTTGCACCACCATCTCGCAGCAAGGTTACCTAGGCTATCAGTGGTACCACCGTCTTGCAGCAAGGTTACCTAGGCTATCAGTGGCACCACCGTCTCGCAGCAAGGTTGCCTAGGCTACCAGTGGTACCACCGTCTCGCAGCAAGGTTACCTAGGCTACCAGTGGTACCACCGTCTCGCAGCAAGGTTGCCTAGGCTGTCAGTGGTACCACCGTCTCGCAGCAAGGTTGCCTAGGCTACCAGTGGTACCACCGTCTCGCAGCAAGGTTGCCTAGGCTACCAGTGGTACCACCGTCTCGCAGCAAGGTTGCCTATGCTACCAGTGGTACCACCGTCTTGCAGCAAGGTTGCCTAGGCTACCAGTGGTACCACCGTCTCGCAGCAATATTGCCTAGGCTATCAGTGGCACCACCGTCTCGCAGCAAGGTTGCCTAGGCTACCAGTGGTACCACCGTCTCGCAGCAAGGTTGCCTAGGCTACCAGTGGTACCACCGTCTCGCAGCAAGGTTGCCTAGGCTACCGGTAGTACCACCGTCTCGCAGCAAGGTTGCCTAGGCTATCAGTGGTACCACCGTCTCGCAGCAAGGTTGCCTAGGCTACCAGTGGCATCACTGTCTTGCAGCAAGGTTGCCTAGGCTACCAGTGGCACCACCGTTTTACTGCAAGGTTACCTAGGCTACCAGTGGTACCACCATCTCGCAGCAAGGTTACCTAGGCTACAAGTGGCACCACCGTCTCGCAGTAAGGTTGCCTAGGCTGTCAGTGGTACCACCGTCTCGCAGCAAGGTTGCCTAGGCTACCAGTGGCATCACCGTCTCGCAGCAAGGTTGCCTAGGTTACCAGTGGCACCACCGTTCTACAGCAAGGTTACCTAGGCTACAAGTGGCACCACCGTCTCGCAGCAAGGTTACCTAGGCTACACGTGGCACAACCGTCTCGCAGCAAGGTTGCCTAGGCTACCAGTGGTACCAACGTCTCGCAGCAAGGTTGCCTAGGCTACCAGTGGCACCACCGTCTCGCAGCAAGGTTACCTAGGCTACAAGTGGCACCACCGTCTCGCAGCAAGGTTGCCTATTCTGTCAGTGGTACCACCGTCTCGCAGCAAGGTTGCCTAGTCTACCAGTGGCATCACCGTCTCGCAGCAAGATTGCCTAGGCTACCAGTGGCACCACCGTTTTACAGCAAGGTTACCTAGGCTACCAGTGGTACAACCGTCTCGCAGCAAGGTTGCCTAGGCTACCAGTGGCATCACCGTCTTGCAGCAAGGTTGCCTAGGCTACCAGTGGCACCACCGTTTTAAAGCAAGGTTACCTAGGCTACCAGTGGTACCACCATCTCGCAGCAAGGTTACCTAGGCTACAAGTGGCACCACCGTCTCGTAACAAGGTTGCCTAGGCTGTCAGTGGTACCACCGTCTCGCAGCAAGGTTGCCTAGGCTACCAGTGGCATTACCGTCTCGCAGCAAGGTTGCCTAGGCTACCAGTGGCACCACCGTTTTACAGCAAGGTTACCTAGGCTACAAGTGGCACCACCGTCTCGCAGCAAGGTTACCTAGGCTACACGTGGCACAACCGTCTCGCAGCAAGGTTGCCTAGGCTACCAGTGGTACCAACGTCTCGCAGCAAGGTTGCCTAGGCTACCAGTGGTACCACCGTCTCGCAGCAAGGTTACCTAGGCTACAAGTGGCACCACCGTCTCGCAGAAAGGTTGCCTAGGCTACAAGTGGCACCACCGTCTCGCATCAAGGTTGCCTAGGCGACCAGTTTCACCAGCGTCTCGCAGCAAGGTTGCCTAGGCTACCAGTGGTACCACCGTCTCGCAGCAAGGTTGCCTAGGCTACCAGTGGCACCACCGTTTTACAGCAAGGTTACCTAGGCTACCAGTGGTACCACCGTCTCGCAGCAAGGTTGCATAGGCTAACAGTGGCATCACCGTCTTGCAGAAAGGTTGCCTAGGCTAACAGTGGCACCACCGTTTTACAGCAAGGTTACCTAGGCTACCAGTGGTACCACCATCTCGCAGCAAGGTTACCTAGGCTACAAGTGGCACCACCGTCTCGCAGCAAGGTTGCCTAGGCTGTCAGTGGTACCACCGTCTCGCAGCAAGATTGCCTAGGCTACCAGTGGCATCACCGTCTCGCAGCAAGGTTGCCTAGGCTACCAGTGGCACCACCGTTTTACAGCAAGGTTACCTAGGCTACAAGTGGCACCACCGTCTCGCAGCAAGGTTACCTAGGCTACACGTGGCACAACCGTCTCGCAGCAAGGTTGCCTAGGCTACCAGTGGTACCAACGTCTCGCAGCAAGGTTGCCTAGGCTACCAGTGGTACCACCGTCTCGCAGCAAGGTTACCTAGGCTACAAGTGGCACCACCGTCTCGCAGCAAGGTTGCCTAGGCTACCAGTGATACCAACGTCTCGCAGCAAGGTTACCAAGGCTACAAGTGGCACCACCGTCTCGCATCAAGGTTGCCTAGGCGACCAGTGGCACCAGCGTCTCGCAGCAAGGTTGCCTAGGCTACCAGTGGTACCACCGTCTCGCAGCAAGGTTGCCTAGGCTACCAGTGGCATCACCGTTTTACAGCAAGGTTACCTAGGCTACCAGTGGTACCACCGTCTCGCAGCAAGGTTGCCTAGGCTACCAGTGGCATCACCGTCTTGCAGCAAGGTTGCCTAGGCTACCAGTGGCACCACCGTTTTACAGCAATGTTACCTAGGCTACCAGTGGTACCACCGTCTCACAGCAAGGTTACCTAGGCTACCAGTGGCACCACCGTCTCGCAGCAAGGTTACCTAGGCTACCAGTGGCACCACCGTTTCGTAGCAAGGTTACCTTGGCTACAAGTGGCATCACCGTCTCGCAGCAAGGTTATCTAGGCTACAAGTGGTACCACCGTCTCGCAGCAAGGTTGCCTAGGCTACCAGTGGCACCACCGTCTCGCAGCAAGGTTGCCTAAGCTACAAGTGGCACCACCGTCTCGCAGCAAGGTTACCTAGGCTACCAATGGCACCACCGTCTCGCAGCAAGGTTACCTAGGCTACCAGTGGCACCACCGTCTCGCAGCAAGGTTACCTAGGCTACCAGTGGCACCACCGTCTCGCAGCAAGGTTACCTAGGCTACAAGTGGCACCACCGTCTCGCAGCAAGGTTGCCTAGGCTGTCAGTGGTACCACCGTCTCGCAGCAAGGTTGCCTAGGCTACCAGTGGAATCACCGTCTCGCAGCAAGGTTGCCTAGGCTACCAGTGGCACCACCGTTTTACAGCAAGGTTACCTAGGCTACAAGTGGCACCACCGTCTCGCAGCAAGGTTACCTAGGCTACACGTGGCACAACCGTCTCGCAGCAAGGTTGCCTAGGCTACCAGTGGTACCAACGTCTCGCAGCAAGGTTGCCTAGGCTAACAGTAGTACCACCGTCTCGCAGCAAGGTTACCTAGGCTACAAGTGGCACCACCGTCTCGCAGCAAGGTTGCCTAGGCTACCAGTGATACCAACGTCTCGCAGCAAGGTTACCTAGGCTACCAGTGGCACCACCGTTTCGTAGCAAGGTTACCTTGGCTACAAGTGGCATCACCGTCTCGCAGCAAGGTTATCTAGGCTACAAGTGGTACCACCGTCTCGCAGCAAGGTTGCCTAGGCTACCAGTGGCACCACCGTCTCGCAGCAAGGTTGCCTAAGCTACAAGTGGCACCACCGTCTCGCAGCAAGGTTACCTAGGCTACCAATGGCACCACCGTCTCGCAGCAAGGTTACCTAGGCTACCAGTGGCACCACCGTCTCGCAGCAAGGTTACCTAGGCTACCAGTGGCACCACCGTCTCGCAGAAAGGTTACCTAGGCTACAAGTGGCACCACCGTCTCGCAGCAAGGTTGCCTAGGCTGTCAGTGGTACCACCGTCTCGCAGCAAGGTTGCCTAGGCTACCAGTGGAATCACCGTCTCGCAGCAAGGTTGCCTAGGCTACCAGTGGCACCACCGTTTTACAGCAAGGTTACCTAGGCTACAAGTGGCACCACCGTCTCGCAGCAAGGTTACCTAGGCTACACATGGCACAACCGTCTCGCAGCAAGGTTGCCTAGGCTACCAGTGGTACCAACGTCTCGCAGCAAGGTTGCCTAGGCTAACAGTGGTACCACCGTCTCGCAGCAAGGTTACCTAGGCTACAAGTGGCACCACCGTCTCGCAGCAAGGTTGCCTAGGCTACCAGTGATACCAACGTCTCGCAGCAAGGTTACCTAGGCTACAAGTGGGACCACCATCTCGCATTAAGGTTGCCTAGGCGACCAGTCGCACCAGCGTCTCGCATCAAGGTTGCCTAGGCTACCAGTGGTACCACCGTCTCGCAGCAAGGTTGCCTAGGCTACCAGTGGTACCACCGTCTCGCAGCAAGGTTACCTAGGCTACAAGTGGCACCACCGTCTCGCAGAAAGGTTGCCTAGGCTACCAGTGGCATCACCGTCTTGCAGCAAGGTTGCCTAGGCTACCAGTGGCACCACCGTTTTACAGCAATGTTACCTAGGCTACCAGTGGTACCACCGTCTCACAGCAAGGTTGCCTAGGCTACCAGTGGCACCACCGTTTTAAAGCAAGGTTACCTAGGCTACCAGTGGTACCACCATCTCGCAGCAAGGTTACCTAGGCTACAAGTGGCACCACCGTCTCGTAACAAGGTTGCCTAGGCTGTCAGTGGTACCACCGTCTCGCAGCAAGGTTGCCAAGGCTACCAGTGGCATTACCGTCTCGCAGCAAGGTTGCCTAGGCTACCAGTGGCACCACCGTTTTACAGCAAGGTTACCTAGGCTACAAGTGGCACCACCGTCTCGCAGCAAGGTTACCTAGGCTACACGTGGCACAACCGTCTCGCAGCAAGGTTGCCTAGGCTACCAGTGGTACCAACGTCTCGCAGCAAGGTTGCCTAGGCTACCAGTGGTACCACCGTCTCGCAGCAAGGTTACCTAGGCTACAAGTGGCACCACCGTCTCGCAGAAAGGTTGCCTAGGCTACAAGTGGCACCACCGTCTCGCATCAAGGTTGCCTAGGCGACCAGTTTCACCAGCGTCTCGCAGCAAGGTTGCCTAGGCTACCAGTGGTACCACCGTCTCGCAGCAAGGTTGCCTAGGCTACCAGTGGCACCACCGTTTTACAGCAAGGTTACCTAGGCTACCAGTGGTACCACCGTCTCGCAGCAAGGTTGCATAGGCTACCAGTGGCATCACCGTCTTGCAGAAAGGTTGCCTAGGCTAACAGTGGCACCACCGTTTTACAGCAAGGTTACCTAGGCTACCAGTGGTACCACCATCTCGCAGCAAGGTTACCTAGGCTACAAGTGGCACCACCGTCTCGCAGCAAGGTTGCCTAGGCTGTCAGTGGTACCACCGTCTCGCAGCAAGATTGCCTAGGCTACCAGTGGCATCACCGTCTCGCAGCAAGGTTGCCTAGGCTACCAGTGGCACCACCGTTTTACAGCAAGGTTACCTAGGCTACAAGTGGCACCACCGTCTCGCAGCAAGGTTACCTAGGCTACACGTGGCACAACCGTCTCGCAGCAAGGTTGCCTAGGCTACCAGTGGTACCAACGTCTCGCAGCAAGGTTGCCTAGGCTACCAGTGGTACCACCGTCTCGCAGCAAGGTTACCTAGGCTACAAGTGGCACCACCGTCTCGCAGCAAGGTTGCCTAGGCTACCAGTGATACCAACGTCTCGCAGCAAGGTTACCTAGGCTACAAGTGGCACCTCCGTCTCGCATCAAGGTTGCCTAGGCGACCAGTGGTACCAGCGTCTCGCAGCAAGGTTGCCTAGGCTACCAGTGGTACCACCGTCTCGCAGCAAGGTTGCCTAGGCTACCAGTGGCATCACCGTTTTACAGCAAGGTTACCTAGGCTACCAGTGGTACCACCGTCTCGCAGCAAGGTTGCCTAGGCTACCAGTGGCATCACCGTCTTGCAGCAAGGTTGCCTAGGCTACCAGTGGCACCACCGTTTTACAGCAATGTTACCTAGGCTACCAGTGGTACCACCGTCTCACAGCAAGGTTACCTAGGCTACCAGTGGCACCACCGTCTCGCAGCAAGGTTACCTAGGCTACCAGTGGCACCACCGTTTCGTAGCAAGGTTACCTTGGCTACAAGTGGCATCACCGTCTCGCAGCAAGGTTATCTAGGCTACAAGTGGTACCACCGTCTCGCAGCAAGGTTGCCTAGGCTACCAGTGGCACCACCGTCTCGCAGCAAGGTTGCCTAAGCTACAAGTGGCACCACCGTCTCGCAGCAAGGTTACCTAGGCTACCAATGGCACCACCGTCTCGCAGCAAGGTTACCTAGGCTACCAGTGGCACCACCGTCTCGCAGCAAGGTTACCTAGGCTACAAGTGGCACCACCATCTCGCAGCAAGGTTGCCTAGGCTACCAGTGATACCAACGTCTCGCAGCAAGGTTACCTAGGCTACAAGTGGCACCACCGTCTCGCATCAAGGTTGCCTAGGCGACCAGTGGCACCAGCGTCTCGCAGCAAGGCTGCCTAGGCTACCAGTGGTACCACCGTCTCGCAGCAAGGTTGCCTAGGCTACCAGTGGCATCACCGTTTTACAGCAAGGTTACCTAGGCTACCAGTGGTACCACCGTCTCGCAGCAAGGTTGCCTAGGCTACCAGTGGCATCACCGTCTTGCAGCAAGGTTGCCTAGGCTACCAGTGGCATCACCGTTTTACAGCAATGTTACCTAGGCTACCAGTGGTACCACCGTCTCACAGCAAGGTTACCTAGGCTACCAGTGGCACCACCGTCTCGCAGCAAGGTTACCTAGGCTACCAGTGGCACCACCGTTTCGTAGCAAGGTTACCTTGGCTACAAGTGGCATCACCGTCTCGCAGCAAGGTTATCTAGGCTACAAGTGGTACCACCGTCTCGCAGCAAGGTTGCCTAGGCTACCAGTGGCACCACCGTCTCGCAGCAAGGTTGCCTAAGCTACAAGTGGCACCACCGTCTCGCAGCAAGGTTACCTAGGCTACCAATGGCACCACCGTCTCGCAGCAAGGTTACCTAGGCTACCAGTGGCACCACCGTCTCGCAGCAAGGTTACCTAGGCTACCAGTGGCACCACCGTCTCGCAGCAAGGTTACCTAGGCTACAAGTGGCACCACCGTCTCGCAGCAAGGTTGCCTAGGCTGTCAGTGGTACCACCGTCTCGCAGCAAGGTTGCCTAGGCTACCAGTGGAATCACCGTCTCGCAGCAAGGTTGCCTAGGCTACCAGTGGCACCACCGTTTTACAGCAAGGTTACCTAGGCTACAAGTGGCACCACCGTCTCGCAGCAAGGTTACCTAGGCTACACGTGGCACAACCGTCTCGCAGCAAGGTTGCCTAGGCTACCAGTGGTACCAACGTCTCGCAGCAAGGTTGCCTAGGCTAACAGTGGTACCACCGTCTCGCAGCAAGGTTACCTAGGCTACAAGTGGCACCACCGTCTCGCAGCAAGGTTGCCTAGGCTACCAGTGATACCAACGTCTCGCAGCAAGGTTACCTAGGCTACAAGTGGGACCACCATCTCGCATTAAGGTTGCCTAGGCGACCAGTCGCACCAGCGTCTCGCAGCAAGGTTGCCTAGGCTACCAGTGGTACCACCGTCTCGCAGCAAGGTTGCCTAGGCTACCAGTGGTACCACCGTCTCGCAGCAAGGTTACCTAGGCTACAAGTGGCACCACCGTCTCGCAGAAAGGTTGCCTAGGCTACCAGTGGCATCACCGTCTTGCAGCAAGGTTGCCTAGGCTACCAGTGGCACCACCGTTTTACAGCAATGTTACCTAGGCTACCAGTGGTACCACCGTCTCACAGCAAGGTTACCTAGGCTACCAGTGGCACCACCGTCTCGCAGCAAGGTTACCTAGGCTACCAGTGGCACCACCGTTTTGTAGCAAGGTTACCTTGGCTACAAGTGGCACCACCGTCTCGCAGCAAGGTTATCTAGGCTACAAGTGGTACCACCGTCTCGCAGAAAGGTTGCCTAGGCTACCAGTGGCACCACCGTCTCGCAGCAAGGTTGCCTAAGCTACAAGTGGCACCACCGTCTCGCAGCAAGGTTACCTAGGCTACCTATGGCACCACCGTCTCGCAGCAAGGTTACCTAGGCTACCAGTGGCACCACCGTCTCGCAGCAAGGTTACCTAGGCTACAAGTGGCACCACCGTCTAGCAGCAAGGTTGCCTAGGCTGTCAGTGGTACCACCGTGTCGCAGCAAGGTTGCCTAGGCTACCAGTGGAATCACCGTCTCGCAGCAAGGTTGCCTAGGCTACCAGTGGCACCACCGTTTTACAGCAAGGTTACCTAGGCTACAAGTGGCACCACCGTCTCGCAGCAAGGTTACCTAGGCTACACGTGGCACAACCGTCTCGCAGCAAGGTTGCCTAGGCTACCAGTGGTACCAACGTCTCGCAGCAAGGTTGCCTAGGCTACCAGTGGTACCACCGTCTCGCAGCAAGGTTACCTAGGCTACAAGTGGCACCACCGTCTCGCAGCAAAGTTGCCTAGGCTACCAGTGATACCAACGTCTCGCAGCAAGGTTACCTAGGCTACAAGTGGGACCACCGTCTCGCATTAAGGTTGCCTAGGCGACCAGTGGCACCAGCGTCTCGCAGCAAGGTTGCCTAGGCTACCAGTGGTACCACCGTCTCGCAGCAAGGTTGCCTAGGCTACCAGTGGTACCACCGTCTCGCAGCAAGGTTACCTAGGCTACAAGTGGCACCACCGTCTCGCAGAAAGGTTGCCTAGGCTACAAGTGGCACCACCGTCTCGCATCAAGGTTGCCTAGGCTACCAGTGGCACCACCGTTTAACAGCAAGGTTACCTAGGCTACCAGTGGTACCACCGTCTCGCAGCAAGGTTACCTAGGCTACCAGTGGCACCACCGTCTCGCAGCAAGGTTACCTAGGCTACCAGTGGCACCACCGTTTCGTAGCAAGGTTACCTAGGCTACCAGTGGCACCACCGTCTCGCCGCAAGGTTATCTAGGCTACAAGTGGTACCACCGTCTCGCAGCAAGGTTGCCTAGGCTACCAGTGGCACCACCGTCTCGCAGAAAGGTTGCCTAAGCTACAAGTGGCACCACCGTCTCGCAGCAAGGTTACCTAGGCTACCAGTGGCACCACCGTCTCGCAGCAAGGTTACCTAGGCTACAAGTGGCACCACCGTCTCGCAGCAAGGTTGCCTAGGCTACCAGTGGTACCACCGTCTCGCAGCAAGGTTTCCAAGGCTACCAATCGTACCACCGTTTCGCAGAAAGGTTACCTAGACTACCAGTGGCACTACCATCTCACAGCAAGGTTACCTAGGCTACCAGTGGCACCACCGTCTCGCAGCAAGGTTGCCTAGGCTACCAGTGGTACCACCGTCTCGCAGCAAGGTTACCTAGGCTACAAGTGGCACCACCGTCTCGCAGCAAGGTTGCCTAGGCTACCAGTGATACCAACGTCTGGCAGTAAGGTTACCTAGGCTACAAGTGGCACCACCGTCTCGCATTAAGGTTGCCTAGGCGACCAGTGGCATCACCGTCTCGCAGCAAGGTTGCCTAGGCTACCAGTGGCACCACCGTTTTACAGCAAGGTTACCTAGGCTACCAGTGGTACCACCGTCTCGCAGCAAGGTTGCCTAGGCTACCAGTGGCACCACCTTTTACAGCACGGTTACCTAGGCTACCAGTGGTACCACCGTCTCGCAGCAAGGTTGCCTAGGCTACCAGTGGCATCACCGTCTTGCAGCAAGGTTGCCTAGAGTACCAGCGGCACCACCGTTTTACAGCAAGGTTACCTAGGCTACCAGTGGCACCACCGTCTCGCAGCAAGGTTATCTAGGCTACAAGTGGTACCACCGTCTCGCAGCAAGGTTGCCTAGGCTACCAGTGGCACCACCGTCTCGCAGCAATTTTGCCTAAGCTACAAGTGGCACCACCGTCTCGCAGCAAGGTTACCTAGGCTACCAGTGGCACCACCGTCTCGCAGCAAGGTTACCTAGGCTACCAGTGGCACCACCGTCTCGCAGCAAGGTTACCTAGGCTACCAGTGGCACCACCGTCTCGCAGCAAGGTTACCTAGGCTACAAGTGGCACCACCGTCTCGCAGCAAGGTTGCCTAGGCTACCAGTGGTACCACCGTCTGGCAGCAAGGTTTCCTAGGCTACCAATCGTATCACCGTTTCGCAGAAAGGTTACCTAGACTACCAGTGGCACTACCATCTCACAGCAAGGTTACCTTGGCTACCAGTGGCACCACCGTCTCGCAGCAAGGTTGCCTAGGCTACCAGTTGGAACCACCGTCTCGCAGCAAGTATACCTAGGCTACAAGTGGCACCACCGTCTCGCAGCAAGGTTGCCTAGGCTACCAGTGATACCAACGTCTCGCAGCAAGGTTACCTAGGCTACAAGTGGCACCACCGTCTCGCATCAAGGTTGCCTAGGCGACCAGTGGCATCACCGTCTCGCAGCAAGGTTGCCTAGGCTACCAGTGGCACCACCGTTTTACAGCAAGGTTACCTAGGCTACCAGTGGTACCACTGTCTCGCAGCAAGGTTGCCTAGGCTACCAGGGGCATCACCGTCTCGCAGAAAGGTTGCCTAGGCTACCAGTGGCACCACCGTTTTACAGCAAGTTTACCTAGGCTACCAGTGGTACCACCGTCTCGCAGCAAGGTTGCCTAGGCTACAAGTGGCATCACCGTCTTGCAGCAAGGTTGCCTACGCTACCAGTGGCACCACCGTTTTACAGCAAAGTTACCTAGGCTACCAGTGGTTCCACCGTCTCGCAGCAAGGTTACCTAGGCTACCAGTGGCACCACCGTCTCGCAGTAAGGTTACCTAGGCTACCAGTGGCACCACCGTTTCGTAGCAAGGTAACCTAGGCTACCAGTGGCACCACCGTCTCGCAGCAAGGTTATCTAGGCTACAGGTGGTACCACTGTCTCGCAGCAAGGTTGCTTAGGCTACCAGTGGTACCACCATCTCGCAGCAAGGTTTCCTAGGCTACTAATCGTACCACCGTTTCGCAGAAAGGTTACCTAGACTACCAGTGGCACTACCATCTCACAGCAAGTTTACCTAGGCTACCAGTGGTACCACCGTCTAGAAGCAAGGTTGCCTAGGCTACCAGTGGTACCACCGTCTCGCAGCAAGGTTACCTAGGCTACAAGTGGCACCACCGTCTCGCAGCAAGGTTGCCTAGGCTACCAGTGATACCAACGTCTCGCAGCAAGGTTACCTAGGCTACCAGTGGCACCACCGTCTCGCAGCAAGGTTACCTAGGCTACCAGTGGCACCACCGTCTCGCAGCAAGGTTACCTAGGCTACAAGTGGCACCACCGTCTCGCAGCAAGGTTGCTTAGGCTACCAGTGGTACCACCGTCTCGCAGCAAGGTTTCCTAGGCTACCAATCGTACCACCGTTTCGCAGAAAGGTTACCTAGACTACCAGTGGCACTACCATCTCACAGCAAGTTTACCTAGGCTACCAGTGGTACCACCGTCTCGCAGCAAGGTTGCCTAGGCTACCAGTGGTACCACCGTCTCGCAGCAAGGTTAACTAGGCTACAAGTGGCACCACCGTCTCGCAGCAAGGTTGCCTAGGCTACCAGTGATACCAACGTCTCGCAGCAAGGTTATCTAGGCTACAAGTGGCACCACCGTCTCGCATCAAGGTTGCCTAGGCGACCAGTGGCATCACCGTCTCGCAGCAAGGTTGCCTAGGCTACCAGTGGCCCCACCGTTTTACAGCAAGGTTACCTAGGCTACAAGTGGCACCACCGTCTCGCAGCAAGGTTACCTAGGCTACCAGTGGCACCACCGTCTCGCAGCAAGGTTACCTAGGCTACCAGTGGCACCACCGTCTCGCAGCAAGGTTACCTAGGCTACCAGTGGCACCACCGTCTCGCAGCAAGGTTACCTAGGCTACAAGTGACACCACCGTCTCGCAGCAAGGTTGCCTAGGCTACCAGTGGTACCACCGTCTGGCAGCAAGGTTTCCTAGGCTACCAATCGTATCACCGTTTCGCAGAAAGGTTACCTAGACTACCAGTGGCACTACCATCTCACAGCAAGGTTACCTAGGCTACCAATGGCACCACCGTCTCGCAGCAAGGTTGCCTAGGCTACCAGTTGGAACCACCGTCTCGCAGCAAGTTTACCTAAGCTACAAGTGGCACCACCGTCTCGCAGCAAGGTTGCCTAGGCTACCAGTGATACCAACGTCTCGCAGCAAGGTTACCTAGGCTACAAGTGGCACCACCGTCTCGCATCAAGGTTGCCTAGGCGACCAGTGGCATCACCGTCTCGCAGCAAGGTTGCCTAGGCTACCAGTGGCACCACCGTTTTACAGCAAGGTTACCTAGGCTACCAGTGGTACCACCGTCTCGAAGCAAGGTTGCCTAGGCTACCAGGGGCATAACCGTCTCGCAGAAAGGTTGCCTAGGCTACCAGTGGCACCACCGTTTTACAGCAAGTTTACCTAGGCTACCAGTGGTACCACCGTCTCGCAGCAAGGTTGCCTAGGCTACCAGAGGCATCACCGTCTTGCAGCAAGGTTGCCTACGCTACCAGTGGCACCACCGTTTTACAGCAAAGTTACCTAGGCTACCAGTGGTTCCACCGTCTCGAAGCAAGGTTACCTAGGCTACCAGTGGCACCACCGTCTCTCAGTAAGGTTACCTAGGCTACCAGTGGCACCACCGTTTCGTAGCAAGGTTACCTAGACTACCAGTGGCACCACCGTCTCGCAGCAAGGTTATCTAGGCTACAAGTGGTACCACTGTCTCGCAGCAAGGTTGCTTAGGCTACCAGTGGCACCACCGTCTCGCAGCAAGGTTGCCTAAGCTACAAGTGGCACCACCGTCTCGCAGCAAGGTTACCTAGGCTACCAGTGGCACCACCGTATCGCAGCAAGGTTACCTAGGCTACCAGTGGCACCACCGTCTCGCAGCAAGGTTACATAGGCTACCAGTGGCACCACCGTCTCGCAGCAAGGTTACCTAGGCTACAAGTGGCACCACCGTCTCGCAGCAAGGTTGCTTAGGCTACCAGTGGTACCACCGTCTCGCAGCAAGGTTTCCTAGGCTACCAATCGTACCACCGTTTCGCAGAAAGGTTACCTAGACTACCAGTGGCACTACCATCTCACAGCAAGTTTACCTAGGCTACCAGTGGTACCACCGTCTCGCAGCAAGGTTGCCTAGGCTACCAGTGGTACCACCGTCTCGCAGCAAGGTTACCTAGGCTACAAGTGGCACCACCGTCTCGCAGCAAGGTTGCCTAGGCTACCAGTGATACCAACGTCTCGCAGCAAGGTTACCTAGGCTACAATTGGCACCACCGTCTCGCATCAAGGTTGCCTAGGCGACCAGTGGCATCACAGTCTCGCAGCAAGGTTGCCTAGGCTACCAGTGGCACCACCGTTTTACAGCAAGGTTACATAGGCTACCAGTGGTACCACCGTCTCGCAGCAAGGTTGCCTAGGCTACCAGTGGCATCACCGTCTCGCAGCAAGGTTGCCTAGGCTACCAGTGGCACCACCGTTTTACAGCAAGGTTACCTAGGCTACCAGTGGTACCACCGTCTCGCAGCAAGGTTGCCTAGGCTACCAGTGGCATCACCGTCTTGCAGCAAGGTTGCCTAGGCTACCAGTGGCACCACCGTTTTACAGCAAGGTTACCTAGGCTACCAGTGGCACCACCGTCTCACAGCAAGGTTACCTAGGCTACCAGTGGCACCACCGTCTCGCAGCAAGGTTGCCTAGGCTACCAGTGGTACAACCGTCTCGCAGCAAGGTTACCTAGGCTACAAGTGGCACCACCGTCTCGCAGCAAGGTTGCCTAGGCTACCAGTGATACCAACGTCTCGCAGCAAGGTTACCTAGGCTACAAGTGGCACCACTGTCTTGCATTAAGGTTGCCTAGGCGACCAGTGGCATCACCGTCTCGCAGCAAGGTTGCCTAGGCTACCAGTGGCACCACCGTTTTACAGCAAGGTTACCTAGGCTACCAGTGGTACCACCGTCTCGCAGCAAGGTTGCCTAGGCTACCAGTGGCACCAGCGTTTTACAGCACGGTTACCTAGGCTACCAGTGGTACCACCGTCTCGCAGTAAGGTTGCCTAGGCTACCAGTGGCACCACCGTCTCGCATCAAGGTTGCCTAGGTGACCAGTGGCATCACCGTCTCGCAGCAAGGTTGCTTAGGCTACCAGTGGCACCACCGTTTTACAGCAAGGTTACCTAGGCTACCAGTGGTACCACCGTCTCGCAGCAAGGTTACCTAGGCTACAAGTGGCACCACCGGCTCGCAGCAAGGTTGCCTAGGCTACCAGTGATACCAACGTCTCGCAGCAAGGTTACCTAGGCTACAATTGGCACCACCGTCTCGCATCAAGGTTGCCTAGGCGACCAGTGGCATCACCGTCTCGCAGCAAGGTTGCCTAGGCTACCAGTGGCACCACCGTTTTACAGCAAGGTTACCTAGGCTACCAGTGGTACGACCGTCTCGCAGCAAGGTTGCCTAGGCTACCAGTGGCATCACCGTCTCGCAGCAAGGTTGCCTAGGCTACCAGTGGCACCACCGTTTTACAGCAAGGTTACCTAGGCTACCAGTGGTACCACCGTCTCGCAGCAAGGTTGCCTAGGCTACCAGTGGCATCACCGTCTTGCAGCAAGGTTGCCTAGGCTACCAGTGGCACCACCGTTTTACAGCAAGGTTACCTAGGCTACCAGTGGCACCACCGTCTCACAGCAAGGTTACCTAGGCTACCAGTGGCACCACCGTCTCGCAGCAAGGTTGCCTAGGCTACCAGTGGTACCACCGTCTCGCAGCAAGGTTACCTAGGCTACAAGTGGCACCACCGTCTCGCAGCAAGGTTGCCTAGGCTACCAGTGATACCAACGTCTCGCAGCAAGGTTACCTAGGCTACAAGTGGCACCACTGTCTTGCATTAAGGTTGCCTAGGCGACCAGTGGCATCACCGTCTCGCAGCAAGGTTGCCTAGGCTACCAGTGGCACCACCGTTTTACAGCAAGGTTACCTAGGCTACCAGTGGTACCACCGTCTCGCAGCAAGGTTGCCTAGGCTACCAGTGGCACCCGCGTTTTACAGCACGGTTACCTAGGCTACCAGTGGTACCACCGTCTCGCAGCAAGGTTGCCTAGGCTACCAGTGGCATCACCGTCTTGCAGCAAGGTTGCCTAGGCTACCAGTGGCACCACCGTTTTACAGCAAGGTTACCTAGGCTACCAGTGGCACCACCGTCTCGCAGCAAGGTTATCTAGGCTGCAAGTGGTACCACCGTCTCGCAGCAAGGTTGCCTAGGCTACCAGTGGCACCACCGTCTCGCAGCAAGGTTGCCTAAGCTACAAGTGGCACCACCGTCTCGCAGCAAGGTTACCTAGGCTACCAGTGGCACCACCGTCTCGCAGCAAGGTTACCTAGGCTACCAGTGGCACCACCGTCTCGCAGCAAGGTTACCTAGGCTACCAGTGGCACCACCGTCTCGCAGCAAGGTTACCTAGGCTACAAGTTGCACCACCGTCTCGCAGCAAGGTTGCCTAGGCTACCAGTGGTACCACCGTCTGGCAGCAAGGTTTCCTAGGCTACCAATCGTACCACCGTTTCGCAGAAAGGTTACCTAGACTACCAGTGGCACTACCATCTCACAGCAAGGTTACCTAGGCTACCAGTGGCACCACCGTCTCGCAGCAAGGTTACCTAGGCTACAAGTGGCACCACCGTCTCGCAGCAAGGTTGCCTAGGCTACCAGTGATACCAACGTCTCGCAGCAAGGTTACCTAGGCTACAAGTGGCACCACCGTCTCGCATCAAGGTTGCCTAGGCGACCAGTGGCATCACCGTCTCGCAGCAAGGTTGCTTAGGCTACCAGTGGCACCACCGGTTTACAGCAAGGTTACCTAGGCTACCAGTGGTACCACCGTCTCGCAGCAAGGTTGCCTAGGCTACCAGGGGCATAACCGTCTCGCAGAAAGGTTGCCTAGGCTACCAGCGGCACCACCGTTTTACAGCAAGGTTACCTAGGCTACCAGTGGTACCACCGTCTCGCAGCAAGGTTGCCTAGGCTACCAGTGGCATCACCGTCTTGCAGCAAGGTTGCCTAGGCTACCAGTGGCACCACCGTTTTACAGCAAGGTTACCTAGGCTACCAGTGGCACCACCGTCTCACAGCAAGGTTACCTAGGCTACCAGTGGCACCACCGTCTCGCAGCAAGGTTGCCTAGGCTACCAGTGGTACCACCGTCTCGCAGCAAGGTTACCTAGGCTACAAGTGGCACCACCGTCTCGCAGCAAGGTTGCCTAGGCTACCAGTGATACCAACGTCTCGCAGCAAGGTTACCTAGGCTACAAGTGGCACCACTGTCTTGCATTAAGGTTGCCTAGGCGACCAGTGGCATCACCGTCTCGCAGCAAGGTTGCCTAGGCTACCAGTGGCACCACCGTTTTACAGCAAGGTTACCTAGGCTACCAGTGGTACCACCGTCTCGCAGCAAGGTTGCCTAGGCTACCAGTGGCACCCGCGTTTTACAGCACGGTTACCTAGGCTACCAGTGGTACCACCGTCTCGCAGCAAGGTTACCTAGGCTACCAGTGGCACCACCGTCTCGCAGCAAGGTTACCTAGGCTACAAGTTGCACCACCGTCTCGCAGCAAGGTTGCCTAGGCTACCAGTGGTACCACCGTCTGGCAGCAAGGTTTCCTAGGCTACCAATCGTACCACCGTTTCGCAGAAAGGTTACCTAGACTACCAGTGGCACTACCATCTCACAGCAAGGTTACCTAGGCTACCAGTGGCACCACCGTCTCGCAGCAAGGTTACCTAGGCTACAAGTGGCACCACCGTCTCGCAGCAAGGTTGCCTAGGCTACCAGTGATACCAACGTCTCGCAGCAAGGTTACCTAGGCTACAAGTGGCACCACCGTCTCGCATCAAGGTTGCCTAGGCGACCAGTGGCATCACCGTCTCGCAGCAAGGTTGCTTAGGCTACCAGTGGCACCACCGGTTTACAGCAAGGTTACCTAGGCTACCAGTGGTACCACCGTCTCGCAGCAAGGTTGCCTAGGCTACCAGGGGCATAACCGTCTCGCAGAAAGGTTGCCTAGGCTACCAGCGGCACCACCGTTTTACAGCAAGGTTACCTAGGCTACCAGTGGTACCACCGTCTCGCAGCAAGGTTGCCTAGGCTACCAGTGGCATCACCGTCTTGCAGCAAGGTTGCTTAGGCTACCAGTGGCACCACCGTTTTGTAGCAAGGTTACCTAGGCTACCAGTGGCACCACCGTCTCGCAGCAAGGTTATCTAGGCTACCAGTGGTACCACCGTCTCGCAGCAAGGTTACCTAGGCTACAAGTGGCACCACCGGCTCGCAGCAAGGTTGCCTAGGCTACCAGTGATACCAACGTCTCGCAGCAAGGTTACCTAGGCTACAATTGGCACCACAGTCTCGCATCAAGGTTGCCTAGGCGACCAGTGGCATCACCGTCTCGCAGCAAGGTTGCCTAGGCTACCAGTGGCACCACCGTTTTACAGCAAGGTTACCTAGGCTACCAGTGGTACGACCGTCTCGCAGCAAGGTTGCCTAGGCTACCAGTGGCATCACCGTCTCGCAGCAAGGTTGCCTAGGCTACCAGTGGCACCACCGTTTTACAGCAAGGTTACCTAGGCTACCAGTGGTACCACCGTCTCGCAGCAAGGTTGCCTAGGCTACCAGTGGCATCACCGTCTTGCAGCAAGGTTGCCTAGGCTACCAGTGGCACCACCGTTTTACAGCAAGGTTACCTAGGCTACCAGTGGCACCACCGTCTCACAGCAAGGTTACCTAGGCTACCAGTGGCACCACCGTCTCGCAGCAAGGTTGCCTAGGCTACCAGTGGTACCACCGTCTCGCAGCAAGGTTACCTAGGCTACAAGTGGCACCACCGTCTCGCAGCAAGGTTGCCTAGGCTACCAGTGATACCAACGTCTCGCAGCAAGGTTACCTAGGCTACAAGTGGCACCACTGTCTTGCATTAAGGTTGCCTAGGCGACCAGTGGCATCACCGTCTCGCAGCAAGGTTGCCTAGGCTACCAGTGGCACCACCGTTTTACAGCAAGGTTACCTAGGCTACCAGTGGTACCACCGTCTCGCAGCAAGGTTGCCTAGGCTACCAGTGGCACCAGAGTTTTACAGCACGGTTACCTAGGCTACCAGTGGTACCACCGTCTCGCAGCAAGGTTGCCTAGGCTACCAGTGGCATCACCGTCTTGCAGCAAGGTTGCCTAGGCTACCAGTGGCACCACCGTTTTACAGCAAGGTTACCTAGGCTACCAGTGGCACCACCGTCTCGCAGCAAGGTTATCTAGGCTACAAGTGGTACCACCGTCTCGCAGCAAGGTTGCCTAGGCTACCAGTGGCACCACCGTCTCGCAGCAAGGTTGCCTAAGCTACAAGTGGCACCACCGTCTCGCAGCAAGGTTACCTAGGCTACCAGTGGCACCACCGTCTCGCAGCAAGGTTACCTAGGCTACCAGTGGCACCACCGTCTCGCAGCAAGGTTACCTAGGCTACCAGTGGCACCACCGTCTCGCAGCAAGGTTACCTAGGCTACAAGTTGCACCACCGTCTCGCAGCAAGGTTGCCTAGGCTACCAGTGGTACCACCGTCTGGCAGCAAGGTTTCCTAGGCTACCAATCGTACCACCGTTTCGCAGAAAGGTTACCTAGACTACCAGTGGCACTACCATCTCACAGCAAGGTTACCTAGGCTACCAGTGGCACCACCGTCTCGCAGCAAGGTTGCCTAGGCTACCAGTGGTACCACCGTCTCGCAGCAAGGTTACCTAGGCTACAAGTGGCACCACCGTCTCGCAGCAAGGTTGCCTAGGCTACCAGTGATACCAACGTCTCGCAGCAAGGTTACCTAGGCTACAAGTGGCACCACCGTCTCGCATCAAGGTTGCCTAGGCGACCAGTGGCATCACCGTCTCGCAGCAAGGTTGCTTAGGCTACCAGTGGCACCACCGTTTTACAGCAAGGTTACCTAGGCTACCAGTGGTACCACCGTCTCGCAGCAAGGTTGCCTAGGCTACCAGGGGCATAACCGTCTCGCAGAAAGGTTGCCTAGGCTACCAGCGGCACCACCGTTTTACAGCAAGGTTACCTAGGCTACCAGTGGTACCACCGTCTCGCAGCAAGGTTGCCTAGGCTACCAGTGGCATCACCGTCTTGCAGCAAGGTTGCTTAGGCTACCAGTGGCACCACCGTTTTGTAGCAAGGTTACCTAGGCTACCAGTGGCACCACCGTCTCGCAGCAAGGTTATCTAGGCTACAAGTGGTACCACCGTCTCGCAGCAAGGTTGCTTAGGCTACCAGTGGCACCACCGTCTCGCAGCAAGGTTGCCTAAGCTACAAGTGGCACCACCGTCTCGCAGCAAGGTTACCTAGGCTACCAGTGGAACCACCGTCTCGCAGCAAGGTTACCTAGGCTACCAGTGGCACCACCGTCTCGCAGCAAGGTTACCTAGGCTACCAGTGGCACCACCGTCTCGCAGCAAGGTTACCTAGGCTACAAGTGGCACCACCGTCTCGCAGCAAGGTTGCCTAGGCTACCAGTGGTACCACCGTCTCGCAGCAAGGTTTCCTAGGCTACCAATCGTACCACCGTTTCGCAGAAAGGTTACCTAGACTACCAGTGGCACTACCATCTCACAGCAAGGTTACCTAGGCTACCAGTGGCACCACCATCTCGCAGCAAGGTTGCCTAGGCTACCAGTGGTACCACCGTCTCGCAGCAAGGTTACCTAGTCTACAAGTGGCACCACCGTCTCGCAGCAAGGTTGCCTAGGCTACCAGTGATACCAACGTCTCGCAGCAAGGTTACCTAGGCTACAAGTGGCACCACCGTCTCGCATCAAGGTTGCCTAGGCGACCAGTGGCATCACCGTCTCGCAGCAAGGTTGCCTAGGCTACCAGTGGCACCACCGTTTTACAGCAAGGTTACCTAGGCTACCAGTGGTACCACTGTCTCGCAGCAAGGTTGCCTAGGCTACCAGTGGCATCACCGTCTCGCAGCAAGGTTGCCTAGGCTACCAGTGGCACCACCGTTTTACAGCAAGGTTACCTAGGCTACCAGTGGTACCACCGTCTCGCAGCAAGGTTGCCTAGGCTACCAGTGGCATCACCGTCTTGCAGCAAGGTTGCCTAGGCTACCAGTGGCACCACCGTCTCGCAGCAAGGTTACCTAGGCTACCAGTGGCACCACCGTTTCGTAGCAAGGTAACCTAGGCTGCCAGTGGCACCACCGTCTCGCAGCAAGGTTATCTAGGCTACAAGTGGTACCACCGTCTCGCAGCAAGGTTGCCTAGGCTACCAGTGGCACCACCGTCTCGCAGCAAGGTTGCTTAAGCTACAAGTGGCACCACCGTCTCGCAGCAAGGTTACCTAGGCTACCAGTGGCACCACCGTCTCACAGCAAGGTTACCTAGGCTACCAGTGGCACCACCGTCTCGCAACAAGGTTACCTAGGCTACCAGTGGCACCACCGTCTCACAGCAAGGTTACCTAGGCTACAAGTGGCACCACCGTCTCGCATCAAGGTTGCCTAGGCGACCAGTGGCATCACCGTCTCGCAGCAAGGTTGCCTAGGCTACCAGTGGCACCGCCGTTTTACAGCAAGGTTACCTAGGCTACCAGTGGTACCACCGTCTCGCAGCAAGGTTGCCTAGGCTACCAGTGGCATCACCGTCTTGCAGCAAGGTTGCCTAGGCTACCAGTGGCACCACCATTTTACAGCAAGGTTACCTAGGCTACCAGTGGTTCCACCGTCTCGCAGCAAGGTTACCTAGGCTACCAGTGGCACCACCGTCTCGCAGCAAGGTTATCTAGGCTACAAGTGGTACCACCGTCTCGCAGCAAGGTTGCCTAGGCTACCAGTGGCACCACCGTCTCGCAGCAAGGTTGCTTAAGCTACAAGTGGCACCACCGTCTCGCAGCAAGGTTACCTAGGCTACCAGTGGCACCACCGTCTCACAGCAAGGTTACCTAGGCTACCAGTGGCACCACCGTCTCGCAACAAGGTTACCTAGGCTACCAGTGGCACCACCGTCTCACAGCAAGGTTACCTAGGCTACAAGTGGCACCACCGTCTCGCATCAAGGTTGCCTAGGCGACCAGTGGCATCACCGTCTCGCAGCAAGGTTGCCTAGGCTACCAGTGGCACCGCCGTTTTACAGCAAGGTTACCTAGGCTACCAGTGGTACCACCGTCTCGCAGCAAGGTTGCCTAGGCTACCAGTGGCATCACCGTCTTGCAGCAAGGTTGCCTAGGCTACCAGTGGCACCACCATTTTACAGCAAGGTTACCTAGGCTACCAGTGGTTCCACCATCTCGCAGCAAGGTTACCTAGGCTACCAGTGGCACCACCGTCTCGCAGCAAGGTTACCTAGGCTACCAGTGGCACCACCGTTTCGTAGCAAGGTTATCTAGGCTACCAGTGGCACCACCGTCTCGCAGCAAGGTTATCAAGGCTACAAGTGATACCACCGTCTCGCAGCAAGGTTGCCTAGGCTACCAGTGGCACCACCGTCTCGCAGCAAGGTTACCTAGGCTACCAGTGGCACCACCGTCTCGCAGCAAGGTTACCTAGGCAACAAGTGGCACCACCGTCTCGCAGCAAGGTTGCCTAGGCTACCAGTGGTACCACCGTCTCGCAGCAAGGTTTCCTAGGCTACCAATCGTACCACCGTTTCGCAGAAAGGTTACCTAGACTACCAGTGGCACTACCATCTCACAGCAAGGTTACCTAGGCTACCAGTGGCACCACCGTCTCGCAGCAAGGTTGCCTAGGCTACCAGTGGTACCACCGTCTCGCAGCAAGGTTACCTAGTCTACAAGTGGCACCACCGTCTCGCAGCAAGGTTGCCTAGGCTACCAGTGATACCAACGTCTCGCAACAAGGTTACCTAGGCTACAAGTGGCACCACCGTCTCGCATCAAGGTTGCCTAGGCGACCAGTGGCATCACCGTCTCACAGCAAGGTTGCCTAGGCTACCAGTGGCACCACCGTTTTACAGCAAGGTTACCTAGGCTACCAGTGGTACCACCGTCTCGCAGAAAGGTTGCCTAGGCTACCAGTGGCATCACCGTCTCGCAGCAAGGTTACCTAGGCTACCAGTGGCACCACCGTTTCGTAGCAAGGTAACCTAGGCTACCAGTGGCACCACCGTCTCGCAGCAAGGTTATCTAGGCTGCAAGTGGTACCACCGTCTCGCAGCAAGGTTGCCTAGGCTACCAGTGGCACCACCGTCTCGCATCAAGGTTGCCTAAGCTACAAGTGGCACCACCGTCTCGCAGCAAGGTTACCTAGGCTACCAGTGGCACCACCGTCTCGCAGCAAGGTTACCTAGGCTACCAGTGGCACCACCGTCTCGCAGCAAGGTTACCTAGGCTACCAGTGGCACCACCGTCTCGCAGCAAGGTTACCTAGGCTACAAGTGGCACCACCGTCTCGCATCAAGGTTGCCTAGGCGACCAGTGGCATCACCGTCTCGCAGCAAGGTTGCCTAGGCTACCAGTGGCACCACCGTTTTACAGCAAGGTTACCTAGGCTACCAGTGGTACCACCGTCTCGCAGCAAGGTTGCCTAGGCTACCATTGGCATCACCGTCTCGCAGCAAGGTTGCCTAGGCTACCAGTGGCACCACCGTTTTACAGCAAGGTTACCTAGGCTACCAGTGGTACCACCGTCTCGCAGCAAGGTTGCCTAGGCTACCAGTGGCATCACCGTCTTGCAGCAAGGTTGCCTAGGCTACCAGTGGCACCATCATTTTACAGCAAGGTTACCTAGGCTACCAGTGGTTCCACCGTCTCGCAGCAAGGTTACCTAGGCTACCAGTGGCACCACCGTCTCGCAGCAAGGTTACCTAGGCTACCAGTGGCACCACCGTTTCGTAGCAAGGTTACCTAGGCTACCAGTGGCACCACCGTCTCGCAGCAAGGTTACCTAGGCTACCAGTGGCACCACCGTCTCGCAGCAAGGCTACCTAGGCTACAAGTGGCACCACCGTCTCGCAGCAAGGTTGCCTAGACTACCAGTGGTACCACCGTCTCGCAGCAAGGTTTCCTAGGCTACCAATCGTACCACCGTTTCGCAGAAAGGTTACCTAGACTACCAGTGGCACTACCATCTCACAGCAAGGTTACCTAGGCTACCAGTGGCACCACCATCTCGCAGCAAGGTTGCCTAGGCTACCAGTGGTACCACCGTCTCGCAGCAAGGTTACCTAGTCTACAAGTGGCACCACCGTCTCGCAGCAAGGTTGCCTAGGCTACCAGTGATACCAACGTCTCGCAGCAAGGTTACCTAGGCTACAAGTGGCACCACCGTCTCGCATCAAGGTTGCCTAGGCGACCAGTGGCATCACCGTCTCGCAGCAAGGTTGCCTAGGCTACCAGTGGCACCACCGTTTTACAGCAAGGTTACCTAGGCTACCAGTGGTACCACCGTCTCGCAGCAAGGTTGCCTAGGCTACCAGTGGCATCACCGTCTCGCAGCAAGGTTGCCTAGGCTACCAGTGGCACCACCGTTTTACAGCAAGGTTACCTAGGCTACCAGTGGTACCACCGTCTCGCAGCAAGGTTGCCTAGGCTACCAGTGGCATCACCGTCTTGCAGCAAGGTTGCCTAGGCTACCAGTGGCACCACCGTCTCGCAGCAAGGTTACCTAGGCTACCAGTGGCACCACCGTTTCGTAGCAAGGTAACCTAGGCTACCAGTGGCACCACCGTCTCGCAGCAAGGTTATCTAGGCTACAAGTGGTACCACCGTCTCGCAGCAAGGTTGCCTAGGCTACCAGTGGCACCACCGTCTCGCAGCAAGGTTGCCTAAGCTACAAGTGGCACCACCGTCTTGCAGCAAGGTTGCCTAGGCTACCAGTGGCACCACCATTTTACAGCAAGGTTACCTAGGCTACCAGTGGTTCCACCGTCTCGCAGCAAGGTTACCTAGGCTACCAGTGGCACCACCGTCTCGCAGCAAGGTTACCTAGGCTACCAGTGGCACCACCGTTTCGTAGCAAGGTTACCTAGGCTACCAGTGGCACCACCGTCTCGCAGCAAGGTTATCTAGGCTACAAGTGATACCACCGTCTCGCAGCAAGGTTGCCTAGGCTACCAGTGGCACCACCGTCTCGCAGCAAGGTTACCTAGGCTACCAGTGGCACCACCGTCTCGCAGCAAGGTTACCTAGGCAACAAGTGGCACCACCGTCTCGCAGCAAGGTTGCCTAGGCTACCAGTGGTACCACCGTCTCGCAGCAAGGTTTCCTAGGCTACCAATCGTACCACCGTTTCGCAGAAAGGTTACCTAGACTACCAGTGGCACTACCATCTCACAGCAAGGTTACCTAGGCTACCAGTGGCACCACCGTCTCGCAGCAAGGTTGCCTAGGCTACCAGTGGTACCACCGTCTCGCAGCAAGGTTACCTAGTCTACAAGTGGCACCACCGTCTCGCAGCAAGGTTGCCTAGGCTACCAGTGATACCAACGTCTCGCAGCAAGGTTACCTAGGCTACAAGTGGCACCACCGTCTCGCATCAAGGTTGCCTAGGCGACCAGTGGCATCACCGTCTCGCAGCAAGGTTGCCTAGGCTACCAGTGGCACCACCGTTTTACAGCAAGGTTACCTAGGCTACCAGTGGTACCACCGTCTCGCAGAAAGGTTGCCTAGGCTACCAGTGGCATCACCGTCTCGCAGCAAGGTTGCCTAGGCTACCAGTGGCACCACCGTTTTACAGCAAGGTTACCTAGGCTACCAGTGGTACCACCGTCTCGCAGCAAGGTTGCCTAGGCTACCAGTGGCATCACCGTCTTGCAGCAAGGTTGCCTAGGCTACCAGTGGCACCACCGTTTTACAGCAAGGTTACCTAGGCTACCAGTGGTTCCACCGTCTCGCAGCAAGGTTACCTAGGCTACCAGTGGCACCACCGTCTCGCAGCAAGGTTACCTAGGCTACCAGTGGCACCACCGTTTCGTAGCAAGGTAACCTAGGCTACCAGTGGCACCACCGTCTCGCAGCAAGGTTATCTAGGCTACAAGTGGTACCACCGTCTCGCAGCAAGGTTGCCTAGGCTACCAGTGGCACCACCGTCTCGCATCAAGGTTGCCTAAGCTACAAGTGGCACCACCGTCTCGCAGCAAGGTTACCTAGGCTACCAGTGGCACCACCGTCTCGCAGCAAGGTTACCTAGGCTACCAGTGGCACCACCGTCTCGCAGCAAGGTTACCTAGGCTACCAGTGGCACCACCGTCTCGCAGCAAGGTTACCTAGGCTACAAGTGGCACCACCGTCTCGCATCAAGGTTGCCTAGGCGACCAGTGGCATCACCGTCTCGCAGCAAGGTTGCCTAGGCTACCAGTGGCACCACCGTTTTACAGCAAGGTTACCTAGGCTACCAGTGGTACCACCGTCTCGCAGCAAGGTTGCCTAGGCTACCATTGGCATCACCGTCTCGCAGCAAGGTTGCCTAGGCTACCAGTGGCACCACCGTTTTACAGCAAGGTTACCTAGGCTACCAGTGGTACCACCGTCTCGCAGCAAGGTTGCCTAGGCTACCAGTGGCATCACCGTCTTGCAGCAAGGTTGCCTAGGCTACCAGTGGCACCACCATTTTACAGCAAGGTTACCTAGGCTACCAGTGGTTCCACCGTCTCGCAGCAAGGTTACCTAGGCTACCAGTGGCACCACCGTCTCGCAGCAAGGTTACCTAGGCTACCAGTGGCACCACCGTTTCGTAGCAAGGTTACCTAGGCTACCAGTGGCACCACCGTCTCGCAGCAAGGTTATCTAGGCTACAAGTGATACCACCGTCTCGCAGCAAGGTTGCCTAGGCTACCAGTGGCACCACCGTCTCGCAGCAAGGTTGCCTAAGCTACAAGTGGCACCACCGTCTCGCAGCAAGGTTACCTAGGCTACCAGTGGCACCACCGTCTCGCAGCAAGGTTACCTAGGCTACCAGTGGCACCACCGTCTCGCAGCAAGGTTACCTAGGCTACCAGTGGCACCACCGTCTCGCAGCAAGGTTGCCTAGGCTACAAGTGGCACCACCGTCTCGCAGCAAGGTTGCCTAGGCTACCAGTGGTACCACCGTCTCGCAGCAAGGTTTCCTAGGCTACCAATCGTACCACCGTTTCGCAGAAAGGTTACCTAGACTACCAGTGGCACTACCATCTCACAGCAAGGTTACCTAGGCTACCAGTGGCACCACCGTCTCACAGCAAGGTTACCTAGGCTACCAGTGGTACCACCGTCTCACAGCAAGGTTACCTAGGCTACCTCGTGGCACGAGCCAAGGGCAGGCTCACGGCACTGCAAGGATTCCCCCCCCCCACCCCCAGTTAAGGAAGGCAGCCACGTTCACCTCATAAAACATAGAATTTACGATAAATCAATTGGCCCAATAATGACTTTGCCATTTCATTATAATTTTTTGGACATGTCGACAATGAATATTCTTCTGAGAAATATTTTTTAATTATCCCTTCCTCGCTTGGATTTGATATCACGCACAAACGCAATGTCTGTCTACAATGCCGGCAATTATTCATTAACATAAGATAAAAAAAACACTCCAATCGCATGATTTAGATCTTCGTAATAGAGCCCCACTCACACGCGCAATAGACATTACAGAAAACATTATGCAAATTGAATTTTCCTTCCGTTTTTTTCCGAGGGGGGGGGGGTTTGTACGGGAAATTAATTCCATTGCTGTATTTTGAGTCATTTTCGTGACATGCCAACAAAATGACTGGATCTGCGAGTGAATGGGCGCTTGTTCCCTAACCTGAATTGCCCTAGGGGATGTCTGGGCAAGGGGCTGATTTATTCATCTCCACAGAAGTACATGAAGATCGCAGCAGAGCCCTGGCGAGCGCTCCCCATGCCGATCCATCATCCGCCCTCTTACCGGGCACCACGGCCAGATAACAAGGAGCTCACTCTCTCATATCGCCGTTCTTAAAGCCCTTTGAGGATGCTCGCAGTACAAGAGTACGTAAATCCAAGGACAAAGAACGGTAATAACGTAATTTATAATGAAAACAATTAATTATGAATGTTACAGCACGACATAGATCAGAACAGACCCCAAAAAAATGTGCAGAGATAAAGCACGAACACCTTCTCAACATTTAACTTGAGAAAACCCCCAAAAGAAATGTTCGACTGATTCGGTGAGTGATGGTTTCAAAATATATTTTTGCTATTGCAATCATTTGCAGATACATGCCTTTCACGTAAACTTTATTTGCATCAGGTCTCTATCTGCAAGCTGCAGTCTGCAGCGTGATAAGGGCTTGCTTCCCCGGACACGTGGGACAGAACAAACGAATGTATATATTTATTTTTATTTTTCTGCTGAACATCTGATGGTGTCAGTGAATATCCATGCCCATGAGCAAGGCTTTACAGATAGGGGTGCAGAACTTGACACGGTTGGCTTTTGCTGAGGGTTAGGCTCTTGTGATATTTTGTTAATTTTCATTTTATTTTTATATTTCCATTAATCGCTCAAAAACGTCCTGTGAAATGCAGAACGTTATGCGCAACATTAACGTATCGGTGCGTGAATGGGGCCACATTAATCAGTCTATAGGCAATTAAATCAACACTGTTATGTCACATCTCTGAGTGAAAATAACCCATGGGTGAATGTGACCAACAGCGATATCGCAGAGCCATTATTCATGGTGCTTTCACATAGATTTCTTAATGCCTCATAAGCTGCCTATTGGGAAGCTGGGTGCCCAGCTGACAGTTTCCAGTGGCATTAAGTCCATTTCTGGAGAGAAGATTTCTTTTAAATAAGCTATAGAGGGTCAGTCTACCATTTTTAAAGCGAGACACTGAAATTGTTTTAGCAATCCGGTTGTTAACCCATTCTTGACTTCTCCACATGTATGCGCGATGCTTTTCCTAGTGTGGTATATTTGTGGGGTGAGCTGGTAACAACAACACTTTTGCTGACTCTGCTTTGCCTCTCAATATTATATATAGTGAAAAGCTTCACTGACAGCACAAATCTATGTTGTACATGCCTGAAACATCTTCTTCTTGTTCGTCCATCAAAGTTGATGATGACCAAGGCACGTTTGTCATTATGTTGGGTTTTGATGAGTGCGCAAATGGCTGAAGAGGCCAATCCGAGCCCGGAATTCCCTGTGGCACACTGGACAGGTCAGGGAGGATGCAGAGCTCTGAGGTGCAGCCACACGTCCTTCCTTGGTAGATTTGCGCTGCTGCCTCTTCAAGATAGCACAGGAGCGTCTCCTACTCTCACAGAGGACTGCACCGTCCTGTACTTTTCTTCTCCAGGCAGGTCGGTCCTGTGCTAGGGATTCCCAGCTTTTAAGGTCGAATCCAAAGCTCTTCAAGGAAGCTTTCAGGGTGTCCTTGTAGCGCTTTTTGGGGCCACCTTGTGCTCGCTTGCCATTCCTCAGCTCGCCAAAGAAGACTTGTTTTGGAAGTCTCGCGTAGGGCATTCTGGTCACGTGGCCAGTCCATCTAAGCTGTTCCTTCGCAAGCAAGGTGTAGATGCTGGGGATATTTGCCTTGCTGAGGACTTCCGTGTCAGGGATTCTGTCTTGCCACTTGATCCTCAGCAGTTTCCTCAGACAGCTCAAGTGGAAATGATTCAATTTCTTGGCATGGCGCTGGTAAACTGTCCAGGCTTCGCACCCATACAGAAGAGTTGGTAAGACAACAGCCCGGTAGACCTTCAGTTTTGTCTCCTGCTTGATGCCAGTCCTTTCCCATACCGAGTCACGTAGACGTCCAAAGGCTGCACTGGCCTTAACAATCCTGATGTTAACTTCATCATCTATGTGCACAGCGCGAGATAGTGTACTACCAAGGTAAGTAAACTTGTCAACGGCTGAAAGCTTTTGCCCATTCACAAAGATGGTTGGCTCAGTGTAGGGTTTCCCAGGAGCAGGTTGGTATAGGACTTCAGTCTTCTTTGTGCTGATTGTTAGGCCGAAGTTGTTGCAGGCTGAGGAGAGGTGGTCCATACTGTCCTGTAGATCTTTATTTGAGTCAGCAGCCAGAGCACAGTCATCAGCAAACAAAAGATCTCGAACAGTGATTTCCTCCACTCGAGTTTTGGCTTGCATCCTCCGCAGATTGAATAGCCCACCGTCAAAACGGTAGATGAAGTTAATCCCAGTGTTGTGGTTCTGGAATGAGTCTTGCAGCATGGCAGAAAACACCATGCTGAAGAGCGTTGGCGCTAAAACGCAGCCTTGCTTCACCCCGTTTGTGATTGGGAACGGACCAGAGAGTTCTTGCTGGTCTCTGACGCTGGCCATCATGCCATCATGGAGTTTGCGCACAATGCCAATGAACTTGTCTGGACACCCAAACTTGGCCATGATTTTCCATAGGCCCTCCCGGCTGACTGTGTCGAATGCTTTTGTTAGATCAACGAAAGCCATATATAGATCAACATTTTGTTCTTGGCATTTCTCCTGTAACTGCCGGGCAGTAAATACCATGTCAGTGGTTCCGCGGTCTTTTCTGAAACCACACTGACTCTCAGGTAGCAGACCCTGGTCTAGGTGGACAATTAGGCGGTTCAGAAGGATTCTTGCCAAGATTTTGCCAGCGACTGATAGTATGGAGATGCCTCTATGGTTGTCGCAGTCCTGCCGATTGCCTTTCCTTTTATATAAATTGATTATAGTAGTGTCCTTGAACTCCTTGGGAACAGCTTCTAATTTCCACAGAGACTGGAAGAGGTCGGTCAGTTTCTCAACTAAGCGAGGCCCTCCAGCCTTGTAGATTTCTGCTGGAATGGCATCGGACCCTGGAGCTCTGCCTGACGAGAGGAGTGTTATGGCTTTGCTGGTTTCCTCAATAGATGGTAGAACAGCCAGGGACTGGTTTATTTCAACTTGAGGCAGTCTCGCAATTGCTTCCTCATTTATGCATGATGGCCGGTTGAGGACCGCGCTGTAGTGTTCGACCCATCTTGCAAGTATTTTGTGCTTCTCCGTGAGGAGTGTTGTTCCATCTGAATTCAGGAGAAGTGAAGTTCCTGAGTGTTGCGGACCATAGACCTGCTTGAGTGCATAATAGAGGCACTTGGTGTTGTTACTGTCAGCGTAGGATTGGATCTCCTCAGCTTTTGCGCACAGCCAGGCGTCTTGCATGACTCTGAGTCTCTGCTGGACAATCCTGCGAATGTTGAGGAAGGCAGTTTTCTTTAAACTTGAGTTGCTGTCATTCAGATATGCTTTATGCAGGCGGTGTTTTTCGTCAAGGAGTGCTCGGATTTCTGCATCGTTCTCATCAAACCAATCTTGATGTGTACGTAATGGAACACCAAGTGATTCAAGGGCTGTAGAATGCAGCACGGTCTTGAGAGCAGTCCAGTCTGCCTCAGCGTCTGTATGCTCGAAGCTTAGAGACTCCAGGTGATGATCTAGAGCCTCAACAAAGGCCAGTCTGGTGTGTTCCTGTTGTAGGCGAGTGATGTTAAGACGCTTGACGCGTCTATTTCCTTGTGGGCGTCTGGGAGGCTTAATCCGGATGTTCAGTTTGGAGATGATGAGACGACGGTCAGTCCAAGATTCAGCACCGCACATTGCCTTGGTCACCCTGACATCGTGCCGGTCGCTCCTCCTCTGTAAGGTCATTAAACGGTCGTTTATCCCCTTGGGTTCGCTTGCCAGTTGGTTGACCAGGTGGTTTTTCACTGCAAAACCAACACCAGCATCACGTCTCTCCTCCTGGCCTCGTCCGCTCCAGAAGAATGTGTAACCTGCACCCACTTCAGTCACTTGCCCAGTATCGGCCAGTCGGGTCTCACTAAGGGCAGCAAAATCCACATTGTATCTGGCGAGCTCTCTCCCCACGAGGGCGGTGCGTCTCTCAGGTCTTTTTGATCCAGATGTGTCCATCAAAGTTGGCACATTCCAGGCGCCAACAGTGAGTGGTATCACTTTGGTCTTTTTCATTTTATTTGTTTTTGTTTTTCGACCGCAAGTATGGGATCCCGCCAGCTGCGGTAGGCTGGCCAGGATGTTTTGAAGCAGACAATGTTTAGGGTACCTTTTCTAACCCTTTCCTCACTACGGAGGTGAGCAGTGCGATCCTGAAAAGGGCTGCTCAGTCACTCAGGGTGCTGCCGGACTTCACTGCTGCTTCGGTCCAGTGAGTGAATGACCAATATCCTGAGCCGCCTGCGTGCAGGTTTGCTGCTACAGCTTCCAGCATATCCGTGCCTGCTGTTTCGTCGCTCACCCATCGCCACAGGACTTGGATAATGACGATGGTAAATAAAGTGCCATGACTTGCGCAGAGAACTTGGATTTAAGTGAGGGTGATTTGCGCAGCGTCAACCTCACTCTCTCGACCAGCCGCATCTGTACCCAGTGGCAAGACGTAGTCAAGACGACTGGAGATGGTCCTGGTTGCAGTGGAAGGTCCAAAGACCCGTTTTGGTGGAATTTCCTCCACCAGGGGTTCCACACGCCCAGGCTCAGACAAGCTGAGTTTGCCAGGTTAGTTAACCGCCGCCCGGGGTTCGGCGTTGGCAGCTGCTGACTGTACCGACTCACCAGGGATGTTGAGCCTGGTGTGCGCCTACGGTAGCAGCTAGAGGGCCGGGCCAGATGGAACAAGCCTGAGGCACAACTAGCTGGTCAGACACAGACATGCCTGAAACATAGTCTATGGGTGACAACGGTTTTTTTTTGTGGGGGGGTTGGGGGAGTTGAGATATATATATATATATATGATTTAAGTAAGGAAAACATGGTATTTAAAACAATTGTGTGTTTTAGAAAAGATCAAAGTCTACAAAACGAGAGAGGGCAAAGGGTTTCCACTGACACATCACGCGGCAGACTGATGCACGCAAGGGCACCAGTTCGCTGCTGTTGTCACTGCACCACGTGCTCTTCTCGTGAGGACCTTGCCCTCTCTCGCCGAGTCCAGCTCTTCGAGATAAATATGTCCTCGCAGACTAATCCCTGAGCCACCCGCTGCCTAAGAATACAAATGTACAACAAAAAAGTGTCAGGACGATGCATTTCACTTACTGCACAGGATTAATTTCAATTTTACTCTGGAATGCCACATATTCCCTTTTGTGAAATGCGTTTATAACATGTACTTATTCAATATTTAGCGTACGCCTTGAAGGCATTGTGTTCAATAACCGCGGTGGTGAAAAATGGAAGGCTGAATGTGAGTAATTACCAATTTAATCAGAGGAAATACCCAATGAAGGCGATCCCACTGTACCATCATCCTGACTTGCAGAGGCCTATTCGTGAAGAAGGGAGCAAGGCAGACAAAGACTGCAATGTCAGCTCGAGAGACCGTGAAATAATTTCCGGGGGCAGCTTTTATTTGATGATTTAAAAAAAATAAACCTCTCCACAACTCGTTTTCCATATTTTTAATTGCATCCTTTGATGGTGATGTCAGGCAGATTGCGTTGTAAATAATGACGCACGTGTTTCTTGCATGACCATCAGGAGAGTATTATTCATGCGGTGCTCCGACACATCTGGGAATATTTTATTCCACATCTATTACTTGTATGCTGTATTGCCTGTTTAAAAAAAAAACGGATAGAGAGCGATGTCTCCTTCCATCGGGGTTGTGGTTAACATTGGTGCTTGCTTCTTTGGTGCCGCAAACATTCCACCGTTTAACACATTACACAAAGCCACGACGTTGACCAAACGTTGCTGACGAGTTTGTTTAGGCTCACTTAATGCATCTCCGTGGAGGAGAGAAGATTGTTGTCAATGTAATTTTCTCACGGCTTGGCAGTTTTGAGCGTCTGCTGCAGAGACTTACGAGGCTGCCAACAGACCCAGGACATTTTGTGCTTCAGATGCGGTTATCCCTCTCTGCCGATCCGGCCTCGGCTTGCTCTGCCACCTGTATGTAAGTGTAGCTATGCACACACTAAACGGGCACGTTGCCATCGGCGCACACTTTCTCAGGTGTGGACATGCGTGGGCTATCACGAGTGTGAGTGATTATGATATCTGAGCACTGCCAACCCCCCACAGCCACCTCTCATGTCTCACCAACCCTCAACCAACCCGACCCAACGCAGAAGGTCCCCGGTTTTTATCTTCCACGAAGTTCATGATCCACCCTAAACCGCATCCGCTGCACAAACCATGGCAGATGTGGATACCTGATGCACAAATGGAAGATTAAAAACTCTCCAGAGTTGCGATTGTGGTCAACCAGAACAGAACGCACAACGAATAACTGGGCAATGCCCAATCCACAAAAACGAAGGAGACATCACAGAGATACACTCCGTTGTCTGGTCTCGACCACCTGAATGTGAAATTGCAGCTGTTGCTCTGCAGCTGCATCAGCAGAAGACGAACCCGCACCGACCAGCATTGTGAAGTATGGTCATACAACTCTCACGACCGACACAATGAGGAGAGCCTTTCATCCAGGAGTAGATTGACAAAGGGTCATACGTTGTTACATTTTATTCTCCACTTTCTCAATGTTTACATACACAAATACATGAACCTTTCAACTGAGCGGCTAAAACTGCTGTATTTACCACATTCTGTATTCATGAATAAATTAAGCAACAATAAACATAGCACTCCAAACGCCCAATCTGTCAATGTATGTCACCAACAAGCAAATGGCCTATTCCGCTTCTACAATATCACATTTTTCATGTCCCTGGATTTAATAGCATGCAAGCTACACACTCACTTTAATGGGCACAAAGCTGTTCTGCCCATGAAAACAGGCTACTGATAATGATGGTTTTGCTGACATTTTCCTGGGGGAATGCTGAGATTAATTTTACAGAGAAACCTATAAGGCCATCTCCATTCCACAATGATGATGGATTTATTAAAGGTCATTTGTTGGCATCAAACCTCCACAGTCATATTCAGAAAATGACATCAAGAAATTATTTCTCTGAAGAAGGGGGGGGGAAATACACCAGGAAGAGTGAGATGGTGCAGCGGTGGCATAAAAAGTGTTACATCTGTAACTCATCGGGAACACTCCCAACACACAAATGCCACATGGCAGAGTATCAGGAGACTGAGACGGTGGACATAACTGCCGTTATAAGCATTGTTATTTGGGGGGCGGGGGCTTGTTTAGCATACCATGTCAATACCACATCATGTCTAATCCATCTATTAGGAACCAGTACGACATTTTGTGAAACCTCGAGATAATAAAGCAGTGCATGTGCATGAATCACGCTTTTTTTTTCCCGATGGCCAATGTCTTGCCCACTGAACCGGGCCGACCGTTTGATGGAATTGGACGTGGCGTGCAGAGTAAAGGGTGAAAGGGGCAAAGGCTCTACTTTCATTTGGTGTGGAAGGGAGATAAGTGGGTATAGGATATTGCAAGTGGCTGTCATGGAATTTTCGATGCAATAACCGTGGCTGGAAATGTTTGACTTTTAAGGGCAGGTGTCTGAGAATAGTTCAGTGGACCGTTAATTCATCCTGTTGCTTGATTACAAAAATACGTGGCTTTTAAATACTCTGACAAATACATGCTGAACTGGGTGAACGTTAGCATGCTTAAGGCTGTGCCATATAATCCTACCTTGGCTTTGCCTTCTAAGGCAACCCATAGACATTGTCTATCTGTCAATTGGTAGTGCTTAACAAAAAATCGTCACAAAACTGCTTCACTGCAATACTTGCTCACATTGCATGACGAGGGATAGTAACTTTTATTTTACAGTTACCATGACTTCAAAATGGTGAAAAGGTAAAAAAGAAATATTAAAAGTAAAAACAACTCTGACAAGTAATCAAATAAAATAAGTAATAAAAATATGCAATCTCTACCCCCGAGACAGTTTTATGAGATTGCAAGAGCCTCGGTGTTTTGTGAGCAAGGCCCTTGACGTAGAAAGTACCAGGAGTGTCTCAGGAGTGTCTGAGTTGTCACGAGGTTGTGGCTGCCGCTGCGGGGAGATGTGATGGGAGTGGAGATAGCTGTGCGGGCCTCAGTGAGTTGAGGCTCAGAGGTTTCTCGTAGGGGTCATGGGGCTTGGTGGATCCTGGGGAGGTGGGGGCGTGGAAAGGGGGGGGGTGACTTCAGGTTAGGGGGTTTGATAGGTCTGCCATGTATGTGCAAGGGGTCGGTGTGAATGTTGCTGAGGTGGGTGGGATATGTTTGGAACGTGCTCAGTGTCATGAGCAGTGTATTTTAAGAAAACAAGTCTCCTATGCGAATTAAATCAAGGGCTTGCTGGTAGGTGATTAGAAGTCACGGAGTTGTTTGCCTTGCTTTTCGCTAATGCAGTATATCTCCTCGCTGCTACGGGCAGCACTGGCCACATGCTTAGTCCCCAGCCAGGAGCACTCGATCGATTCACTTTTAATCTCGTCGGCTTTCTTTGCGCACTAAATCACTGTCGAGCTTACTTAATGTGTGGAAGACAGCTTACACTGTATTCACTTGTTTTGCTTGTGGAAGCTCTTTTCAATATGCAGAAGATGTTGACAGGTAGCGTTTAAGAGTGCCAGTGTCTTCTTCTTTGGCCCGGATAAAGATGTTCCGGGTGAATGCAATGTGCCAAAATAATGGATTATTACATCACAATGTCGAAACGTAATGTTTTTAAACGGTATACTTTGCGTGTTATTAACATATATTTCATGAATAAATTAACTTGCTAAATATTTTTTTTATCAGAATATTACCACCACTGCTCTATCACCTAGCATTATATGGTTCCATGAATAACTTATTAATGCACTTGTTTGCATTATTTATGATCAGTACGACTTATTCAGTGAAAAGGGCATATATAACATTCCTGTTTTTATCACTTAATGCCTTGTGGTAATATAAATAAATTATGTGCTTCCTACATTATTTATACTGGCAGAGCAGCATCCACAAATATAATTAAAATCTTTGTCTATACACAAGAAAACAAAAACCCCCCGTATAGCCTATAACAAACTGTTGGGGTAAGTGCTCTTAGCAAGCACCTATGAAGATCGGCGCAGCACATGAGGGGGTGGGTGGCCGGAACCATGCCCAACCACCTTTGTCTCCCGAGTGGGGATGTGTACACGCCACCCCAGGTACTTATTTGAGACTGAGTCGACCTAGGGGAGGCACAGGACTAGTTCAGATAATCGTAACCGGTGATGGTTGTGAGCAGGAATCAAATCCGGGTTGTCGCGTTCATAGCGCAGCTTGCGGACCACTTTGCCACCGCTCCCCACTACACATGCACGTATACACAGACCAATGTACACATACCATATGTTGTTGGAAGGATCGAAATTGAAAAACACTTTTTATGCATGAATAATACACTCTATTTATTTGTAATGTAGTAACTCGGCGGGAGACGACTTCACGGGTAACACACTCTTTATTTTACCAAACTCGTTCACAGGTGACTAACACCTACTTTGTATCTCGGGTGACAAACACCCACTTAGTATCTCGGGTGACAACCACCCACTTAGTATCTCGGGTGACAAACACCCACTTAGTATCTCGGGTGACAAACACCCACTTAGTATCTCGGGTGACAAACACCCACTTAGCTACCCTGGCGACTAACGCCCACTGAGCTACTCGGGTGACCAACACCCACTTAGCTACTCGGCGACTAACGCCTCTGAGCTACTCGGGACACTCCCTGCCCGGGGTGTCCGTCTTGACTGTGGGTCCCCAGCCCGACCCACGTGGGCGTCGGACCCTGGGTCCCACAGTCTCGCCTCCGAGCCACACAGGGCCCCGGTCCCCACAAGGACGGCGGGACTAGGGGTCTCGGGGCACTAGGTCTTCAGCTCCGTCTTCTGGTCTTCAACTGGGTAACTTCTCCCCGAGTGCTCTCGCGCGTCCCCCTTAATACCCCACCTGCGGACGTCGCTGCGAGCACCCATCCTATTCGACCAATCACTGGGCGCTGGCTACGATCCTGTTTTCCCACATCTCAGCGTGCCTCAGCACCCACGCCGCGCCGCCCCGTCATCTGTCACTCCCGGCGCGCGCGTCCACACCACGCCCACAACGCGTGCCCAACCCCGCACCCCGCGCTGCCCCGTGATCCATCACTGTCACAGTCGGCGCACGTCAACACCACCACTACATCACCCCCTACCACATAGCTCGCAGCCGACCCGGCTGCTATAAAAATATACAAACCCCCCTGTGTGCCCCGTAACACAACACAACAACAAGAACAACAACTAACGTAACAACAAAACACAACGCGAACACTACCATCCGCAACCATCAACCAATGCCACCGCGACAACAGAACAATATATACAATCCGGCGAGTGACAATAGCAATGTGTATGCAGAAAGAAAAATAAATGGAATTTTTTTTTTTTTTTCTCGACTCGTGCAGCGTCCCATTCTTTCCGAGCGTCCCTACAACGGGACATTACCCCGGCAGAGGGGAACACCGGGCGAGCTCGGTGTCGAAAAAAAAAAATGTCTTCATGAAAATTGTTGTGCCCTAGCCCGAGTCCGCCTTGCCGGTCCGTCGTACGGCACCAGACGCGGTTGAACGTCCGGTGGTGCCGGCAGTTCAGGAAGACATTGGCCAGGCATCGAGGACCCGTGCGTGCCGCGGGGTTCAGGTTCCCGACGGTCAGCAGCCGTCAAGCCCGAGGCACCTGGGGGTGGGTCAGGTGGAGACACGTGAGGAGCAGCCTGCGACACCTCCCTCCCCAAGTCGACGGTCACGTCACACGCCCGGTCGTTACGGCACAGAACGGGGTCACACGGTGCCGCATAGGGCTTCAGTCGGGAGGGGTGCACGTACCAACGGCGTTTTTCCCATTTAATCTGTATACTCTGGGGTCGTGCAACCCGCACAATTTCCACCGGTCCCCTCCAAGGTCTCAACAATTTGGGGGACGTAGCCAACGGTGCATGTGGACAATGCAGCCAGGCCTTATCGCCTGGTTTCCAATCATGCGTATGCACCCTCCGCCCATGCAATCTCTCGTTCGCGATTTGCCGAGACCGCGAATTCAACCTCGCCGCCTCCCGCGCTTCAGTCAATTTGGCGATATTAAATTTGATGTGGTCTGCCAATTTTGATTTTGCACGTGGCTGGGAAATCCCCAGTTGGACGTCCATGGCCGGATCGGCCTCCCGCCCATACATAAGAAAAAATGGGGAAAACCCCGTCGCCGCATGAGGGGCCATTCGATAGGCCGCGAGTACCCCCGGCACCTGTAAGTCCCAATCAACCTGATCGTCGCAGACCTGTTGGCACAGCATAGACGTAATCGTCCTGTTCAGACGCTCAACCATCCCGTCAGTCTGCGGGTGGTAGGGGGAAGTATGCACTTTCTTTGTACCCAACAGGTCGCACACCTCGCGCAACAAAACGCTCGAAAAATTCTTTCCTTGATCCGTCAGCAAGCGTTCGGGGGCGCCCTTGTCCAAAACATAACCCTGGACGAAGGCGTCCGCCACCGCTGCAGCCGACTGGTTGGCGAGTGGCCATGCCATGGGCCATCGGGTGAAGTATTCTACGCCAACCAGCAGGAACCTATTTCCCCTCGGTGTAGCAGGAAAGGGCCCCAAGATGTCCAACGCAACCAATTCGTTTGTGCGCGAAACTTGAATGGATTGCAGCGGTGGATTAGCTGCCAATGGTGGCGGTTTTCTTTTGGCGCACCCTACGCATCCCTTAAGAATGTTCGCCACGTCGTTACCCATCCCCAGCCAATAATAGTCTCGCTGGATTAGGGCGAGCGTTTTGTGAAAACCCAGATGCATGAGCCGTTCATGAGCTGCCAGAACGACCCTACCCCGCATAGCAACAGGCACAACGAGCACGTGACGCCGGGACATGTTGTCCCACTTCATCAAAAGGCCCTGTCTGCACACCCAGGAACCGACCCGCGCATCCCCTACCTCGGGAGCGCCAACTTTTCGACGTAGCGTAAGTAGGGAGCTGTCGGACATTTGGAGACGGCCCCACTCAATGAGGGGCAACGACAACAGCGAATCCCTCCCCGTGGGAGCGTCGACTCCCAGGGTGTCAGTGGCGGCGAGCGCAACTCCCGGGGTGTCGGCGACCGGGGGTTTGCACCGCGCCGATCCCAACAAACATGTGCAGTCCGTGCACGGTGGCAACCGCGACAAGGCGTCCGCATTTGAGTGTCGCAATCCCTTGCGGTAAATGGTCGTGAATTGGTAGTCCTGAAGGACCTCTAACCATCGGGACAATTGGCCCGATGGCTGTGCCACGCGCATAGCGTATTGTAGAGCCGCATGGTCCGTACGGACCGTAAAATGACGGCCGTAAAGATACGGCCTGAATTGCTGTGTAAAAAACACAATCGCTAACAATTCACGACGAGTCACGCAATAGCGTTGTTCGGCGGGGGAAAGAACTCTACTACCGTAGGCGACCACCCGTTCAACCCCCCCGACCACCTGTGAGAGCACCCCCCCGATACCCGTGTTGCTGGCATCTGTGTCAAGCAAAAACGGTTGTGTGAAATCGGGGTAACACAAGGGGGGAGCCTGCACCAAGGCGTCACGAAGGGAGCAGAACGCAGCCTCCTCTTCCGCCCCCCAGTGAAACCGCACACCCTTAGCCGTCAAAGCGTGCAGGGGCCTGGCTATGGTGGCAAACTGCTTGACAAAACGACGGTAATAGGAGGCGAAACCAATAAAACTGCGAACCTCCGTGACCGAGGTTGGCGTTGGCCATGAGCTGACGCAGTGCGTCTTAGCAAGGTCTGTCGAGATCCCTGAACGACTCACGATATGGCCCAAATACCTGACCGATTCCCGAAGCAGAAAACATTTAGCCGGTTTAAATTTAAGCTTAGCGGAACGCATCCTGAGGAACACCGCTCTCAGTCGCTGGAGGTGCTCCTCAAAAGTCCGACTGAAGACGATGATATCGTCGAGATAAATCAAACAGGTATCCCATTGGAGGCCCGACAAAACCAATTCCATGAGTCTCTGGAACGTGGCGGGAGCGGAATGTAAGCCCATGGGCAAACGGTTGAATTCAAATAGGCCACCAGGTGTCCGGAAAGCGGTTTTAGGTCTAGACTCGTTATCGAGTGGCAATTGCCAAAATCCGGAAAGCAGATCGAGTGTGGAAAAAAACTGTGCTCCCGCCAAGGCATCCAGCGACTCATCCATCCTGGGGAGCGGATACGCATCCGCCATCGAGATTTTGTTTAAGCGGCGGAAATCGACACAAAACCGCAAGGACCCGTCCTGTTTTTTAACTAGGACAATAGGAGCACCCCACGGACTAGAAGAGGGCGAAATGATATCGGCCGCCAACATATCATTAACCGCCGATTGCACATGCTCCTTCTCGGCTGGGCTGAGCCGGAAGGGATTCTGACGAATAGGGGCCGCGTCCCCTGTAGCTATGTGGTGGCGCAACAGGTCAGTGCAGCCGATATCGTACTTATGTTTGCTGAACACGTCAGCAAACTCGAGTAGCAAAGCCCTCAATGCTCCCAATTGCACCTTGGACAAGTTAGCAGAACCGGCACACAACGAGTCCAACCACTCTGTCCCCTCATCACTTGGAGGATGCGACTCGACAGTGAAATCTGCTTGAGCCACGAGCCGTTCCTCAACGGGTAGCGGCGCGGCGTGAGCCAGCACCGTTCCCTGCGCAATTACGGCCGGCCGCGACCCCGTATTCAGGACCATTACGAATGGCTCACTGTCCCCTCTCACCATGGTTTGAGCAACCGCTAAGTCGAGGCCCCTTCTGGCCCTGTTAGACGGCCCCAACAGCACCCCCTGTGCCTCCGCACCCACCTCGAGTGGTTTCCTCAACCGAAGGGGTACCAACATTTGCGATCCCGGGGGCACCCGTACAGTGTGAGTTGCCAGCGCCTGCACCGTCGCACAAACCGTGCGTATTTTGGTAGGGCTCGACAAGAACGCAACCCGCCGACCTGACGGAAGCTCAATGCAGGCCTGATCTATAAGAATTTTGATGGGCATTTTGGACAAAAAGTCCGTACCTAGCAAACAGGGAACGGCCAGCGATGATGATACAAAAATAGGGCCCGCCAATTTGATGTCACCAATGCAAATAGTCGCCCGAATCTGGCCGATGATCCCCAGGGATCCCCCATTCGCCGCATAAAATGGCACGTCTACTGGCAGAAGGGGTCTACTTTGGACGGGAAGAATGTTATAAATAAGGTCCGAGATGATAGTGGCCGACGCACCCGTGTCCACAAGCACCCGGACCTCAACCCCGTCAATAAACCCCGTTACCACGGACGACCCGGCCGACGCAGCCACTATCCTGTGGGCCAATTCGGACCACTCGACTGCTTGCGGGCCGTGTACGGACCCCCCTCGCCGAAGTGAACCCCCGGCACCCAGCCGCGAACCCCCCACCGCCAAGCGGCGACCCGAATGTGCCGTGTTTGTGGACCGAACGTGTGAGGTGCCGCGACTTGCCGGGTTTTGTTGGGATGACTTGTGGGCCTGGTCGTCGTCCCGACGTGGTCCTGTGGCGCGCTGACGCGGGGCCCGGCACCCGGCTGCGACGTGACCCCGAAGGCCGCAGTTGTAGCAGACGACGAGGGACGTCGTAGGTTTCGGTTGCTCCAGCTTGCGGGATGAACGTGTGGGCGAACGACCTCCCGTTCTCCACTCCCCCGGACGCGATGCAGCGAAGGCCTGCTCCTGATCCGCAGCTGGCTGAGGTTCGGCGATCGTGGCGGCCAGTGCCGCGTTCCCCGCCCATTTGCAGACGACCCCCGGCTTGCGTTTGAGGACCTCGTACGCGTGAATGCTCGTGGCGATCGCCAGGGAGCAGATATCCATCTCGTCCGCCACATTGATGGGGACCCCCAACTCGTGGGCCAACGCCAGCAGCTGCTCCGTCACCATGGCGTCCTTCCCCTCCTTATCCATGCGGGGAAAAGCTGCGTCCGCCAAGGCGAGCAGTGCCGTGCGATAGGCGAGCGTCGTTTCTCCAGCCACCTTCCGCCGATCGTAGAACTGGTGGCGACACGTGGAGGGCGGTCCGAACACCTTCGCCATCAGGTGTAGTGCGGCCTGGAGCGTAGAGCGGGACGACCTTGCAGCAGATGTGAAGGCTGCAAGCGCGTCGTCGTCGAGCATCGCTGGCAACGCACGCAGGGCAGTGGTGTCGGACCACCCCGACATCTCCTGATGAGCGAGGAACCTTCGTTGGAAGGCTCCCCAGTCGCCCCCATCCGCCTTGAACGCCGACAGCGCGGGCAATCTTTGCTGGAGGACCCGATCGTCGTCGACGTCGGAGAGATTTTCCCGCACTCCGCTGTAGTTGTGTAAAATGTCGGCTCGGTTGTCAGGCGCAAAATGGAGAGCTCCGGCGCGCGCTGATGACGTGGGCTGCGCTGAGCGGAGGTCTCCGGCCACGTGGTGTCCGTGTTTCCCGCCAATCGATGGCGGCCCCCCAAAAACGGCGGCAACTTCCAGACTTTTGGCGCGAAGCGCCTGTTGGCGGGATCCCTCCAACGTCGCCTTCTCCGCCAACCCCGCAGCCGTTTTTCCGCTCGCCGGAACGGAGATGTCCGCCAAGACAGCGGCGGCGGCGAGTAGCAACTCCGCCAACCGGGAGTGCGCGTCTTGGAGGCTGGTGTCGGAGGCAAGCGGAGCGTCGGCCATCACCGCGAAGTGCTGCATCGGCGGCAACTCCTCGTCCTCTCCTCCCGAGGTTGGTGTCCCCGGTACGCCGTCGTCGTCCCGACCTCGCTCGTGGGTACGGGTAGTCTTCCTCGTGTCCATACTTCTTGAAGACAGGTTTACTTCTGACGCCAGTTGTAATGTAGTAACTCGGCGGGAGACGACTTCACGGGTAACACACTCTTTATTTTACCAAACTCGTTCACAGGTGACTAACACCTACTTTGTATCTCGGGTGACAAACACCCACTTAGCTACCCTGGCGACTAACGCCCACTGAGCTACTCGGGTGACCAACACCCACTTAGCTACTCGGCGACTAACGCCTCTGAGCTACTCGGGACACTCCCTGCCCGGGGTGTCCGTCTTGACTGTGGGTCCCCAGCCCGACCCACGTGGGCGTCGGACCCTGGGTCCCACAGTCTCGCCTCCGAGCCACACAGGGCCCCGGTCCCCACAAGGACGGCGGGACTAGGGGTCTCGGGGCACTAGGTCTTCAGCTCCGTCTTCTGGTCTTCAACTGGGTAACTTCTCCCCGAGTGCTCTCGCGCGTCCCCCTTTATACCCCACCTGCGGACGTCGCTGCGAGCACCCATCCTATTCGACCAATCACTGGGCGCTGGCTACGATCCTGTTTTCCCACATCTCAGCGTGCCTCAGCACCCACGCCGCGCCGCCCCGTCATCTGTCACTCCCGGCGCGCGCGTCCACACCACGCCCACAACGCGTGCCCAACCCCGCACCCCGCGCCGCCCCGTGATCCATCACTGTCACAGTCGGCGCACGTCAACACCACCACTACATATTCACCAATAATTTAAAATTACAATATGAAAAGCAGAGACGTTTGATTGGGCTGAATTGTAATATTCCTTTGTCAAAACCCTGCTCACTCATTCTAAAGTACAGGAAATACAAATGCAACCCACTTCTATTTGATTAATTATGATAATTTCAATTGATCGATTTATTCATTGCACGTGGCATTAGACCTTACTGACGTAACATCCTCCTGACTACGATTCGGTAATGTGGCCATTGCAAAATCATGCAAACGTTCAGATTACAACCACAGTTGCGTGATTCCAGCAGGAATCACATCTTTTAAAACCTAGGATTCCACTCTTGAAAATGCCTGCAGGAATTGTGATTTTTCTATGGGCAATTCCCATTTTAAACTCTCCATTCATTTGACCAGGATTCTGGTGGGGATGTTTCTACAGGCTCGCCCTGGCGCCACTCGGCTGTCGAGGCCCCGTGAGCCCTCCCATCTCGCCTGAATGCCAACGGTGGGATCCATACAGCTCAGCCCCCACATCAAAATCAAAATATGTATTTCTACTGGAGGAATCCGATTAGCTATGAACCTCTTTTTTCACAGGTGTCCAATAGGGGCGGGTAAGAACATCACAACAACAAACAGTAAAAACGATACTAGTTCAAAGTATAAGAAAGGTAAACAAATCACCCAAACACATACAAATAACACTAAACCATCCACATCCCACCAGGCAAAGTCCACTGAGGCATTAACTTCTTTTCAGAAGCGACCTGGCCACAAATGATAGCTCAACAAAGTGGCCCATCATTTGGACATTTACAGCACCAAAATAATCTAAATAATCTCAAGCCATCCCACGATTCCACGAGGAATCTCGGTAAAAAATGTTACGAATCAAATCACGATTCAATTCTTAGAAGTAAACGAGGATCGCCAAGTTCTAATTGCAATGTTGACATTCATAATCAACGTTTTTGGGTTTAGATCGCGTTATTTATAAATGTGTCGTAACCCTCCACCACCCGACACGGCCAATCAGTAAAAAAGTGTCACGTTGACAAAAGACAATTAGTTCACTGCTTTAGCCCACCGGTGTGTTGAAGCGTGAAACCACAACAATTTACAATTTGAGTACGACGTTTCGCTGGTAATTGCATCCAGCATCATCGGGCAATTCGCCAGAATGGTGAGGCTTTGCTGTGTCTCCCGTTCTTATATAGAGCAGCAGCAGAGTGACGTCATCATTAACTCATTAACTCATCAGGTGCAAAGATTTGAGGGGGGGGGTTATTGTAATTATATACTAGATTCGCTAGCTTTGTGTAGTATTTTGTTAGCTTTAGAAGACTTTACGTGATGTGTTATGATGACGTCACCCTGCTGCTGCTCTATATAAGAACGGGAGACACAGCAGAGCCTCACCATTCTGGCGAATTGCCCGATGATGCTGGATGCAATTACCAGCGAAACGTCGTACTCAAATTGTAAATTGTTGTGGTTTCACGCTTCAACACACCGGTGGGCTAAAGCAGTGAACTAATTGTCTTTTGTCAACGTGACACTTTTTTACTGATTGGCCGTGTCGGGTGGTGGAGGGTTACGACACATTTATAAATAACGCGATCTAAACCCAAAAACGTTGATTATGAATAATATTGGTCGCGAAAGCCTACGTGTTAAAATGTTGACATTATCAAGAGTGGCACTTTTGATTACAAAAACACTCACATATTTGCATGCAATTACATGTACATATTTGAGTGTGTATTTGTATATTTCTGAGCTTCGTCTGTGCCTCCGTATCTCTAGCGGTGCGCGTGTGTGTATGTGTGCATATATATTGATTGTGTTAACCAAACAAAAGCACTCAGCAAGACTATAATGCCCCCGGCTTCATTTTGACAAATCAACGGAAATCTATTGCAGTCTACAGAATGAGAACCTGTAATCGATCTAAGCTATTGGAGCCCTCTCCCTGTAGCATTTAGTTTATTTATTTTTCAGAAATTCTTCCACTGGCTGGAAATTCTGCAAAAATGATAAAACCATGCATGGTTTTACCCAAGTTTTTCTGTTGCGGTGGACAGATGCACTGTAGATTTAGGAAATTTGCCCCATTATTTCAACTGCTGTACCAGAACATTGAACTGTCCAGTGTGCTCCCCTTTGCACCACGGCAGGATCTCCAACCATGCCATATACCGTGCTTATTCCAGCAAGAACTCAACACTGGACATCACCGAAGACTCCAGTCCCGATTCCAATTCTGGGTTCGGGCTGTAACCATCCTAGAATCTCATCCAGATCGAGAAGAATCCTGGCGAACAGAGTGGAACAATGCAGAGGTCCAGAATAAACACCTCATTTGGGACACAAGAATTTCACCACCTCGATTTGAACTTCCTCTAAGACAATGGTGGAACAATCAACCACAATCAGAACATCAACAGGCCGACTTTGAGCATAATATAATATAATTGCAAAGCTCTAAGACGTAATATGCAGTGCAAACCTACATACCATTCTTCCTTGTTTACAATCCACATTTTCCCGTACAGAAGCGGTATTTACGATGCAGTAAACTGCTGGAGAGAAATTCATTTTCGGAGAGATGATTTAATAATTGGCCTGCCATATAGCACCACCAGTGGCACAAATGTGCTTTTAAAAATCCAATAAGTGCATACACGATTGGGATGAGAAAGATGTAAATGACCTTCCGTGCAGCATCCTTGCCACTCTGCCCCCTCGCTCCATGAGGGCATCCCTACACAATAACTCTATATAGGGCGTCTGCAAATGCATTTCCATTGTCCTGGCAAAAACCGAAAATTATAACATTTCCTCCACATTTCACCAGAAAATGTTCATGTATTCGTGCGTTTACTTTAACGTTTCGTTGCTTACCAGGATCGTGTAATAAACTACAAGTTTGTTGTTTCTCAGCCTATGGCTATGAATTAGAAGGATTATTTTTTGTCACCCAAATAATGGAACCCGGCCCAGAGGATGTACAACGAGGAGATTGAGTAATGACATAATCTCATGTGCAAGTGGTAGCCGGATTCTTGCATCGCAAAACCATGAGAGATGGTGGTGGCATGGGGAGGCCCTCATCCAGCAGTGAATCGAACATGGCTGCAGGTTAGAAATAAAGTAGACCATATATTAATGTTGAAGCACATAAATTAAATAAAGAAGTGTTGATATTGTGTGCAACTGTTGTGTATCATGTGTAACGAAATATTGTGTAGCAATTGTAATAGAAAGATGATGGAAAACGTAAACAAAGGTATACTAGAGTACTGTAAACTAGTGATGACGTGCATGTTTAATAATAATAATGTATTTAAAGCAACTGACGACTAAATAATAGAAATGTGATTGTACCACGAGAAATATTAAATTTAAATATGTATGAATTGCTCAACAGGGGAATAACTAGATGGCAAGCAAAAAAATTACACGCGGACAAAAAAAAGGTACCGCTTTCCAGATACTGGCGGCCTCCATGTTAGAAAAATGGCTCCATCATTCACTTTGTCATGGAAACTGACTGTACTCACACATGATTGAGTTCGTAAAAAAATATATCACAGACTTCCAACAGCATTGCTCGCCATTCCCTCCATTACCCTTTGCTCACCCGTGCCCACATTGCCAGAGCATTCGGCACACAGAACATTGCACTGCATATGTACGGAATGTCCTGGGTCCGTACAGGACAATTATTCTACCCACTTGATTAACGTAAAAAGCGCAGCCCTCAAATTAGTTGCGTGTTCACGCCACTATTAGTGGGTACGGCCTCCACTAGAGGGAGCTCTGGATGGCCCCTTTAGAGGACTTTTGACCTCCTCTTCTTCACTGGCCAGGTAAATTGGAAGAGGTGAGAGTACTCACACTTTACCCCACCGCCTATTGACTGTTTATTCCATATGTTTACAACTGTTTACATGTGGAAATGTCTCTCCTGTAATCCCATTCAAAATATTCCCATTCAAAAGAGAGGCTTCTCTAAATGGATGCTCAATTGGCTATACAAAGCTCACTTTCAAGAATGTTTATCCACACTGACCAGTACTGACCGGCGTGGTTGAATTTGGTCAAATAACTCCCACAACCTGCACAGTGAGGGAGGTTCTCCTCTAGCAGTGGATTGACAGAATCAGAATCTTCCTGTATCCTGGAAAAATCCGATGAGCTATTAAGCTTTTTTCCACAGATGTCCAGAAAGGGGCGGGTAAAAGGGGCGTGCTTGTACATTCTCAATATTTTGGTACGTCAATGTTTTTAAATCTCACTTAAATAATTGCACTCGATATGTAAATTAGTGTTCATGAACTGCGGTGTTATTGAATTCTTCCGCTCCCAAAGATATCACAGTCTCATGTACCCGAGATAATTGTCTAATCTATTCACCCTGATCTGGCGGCGCCGCTGAGAGTTTTCATCAATTGAATGTGAGGAAGTAAAGAGGCCGATTGAAGAACTGGGTAGAGAATAAGTGTGGTGTAGGCACACATATATGAGTGACATTATTAAAAAATACATTATAATAGATCCATGTATTCCAGCTTTCAACAGAAACTGCACAGCATGCAAGCAAATAATACTCATGGCACAAAAGAACAGCTTGGATAGAACGTGAAAAAACACAAGCCGTGTATGCAAGATCTGTATGTAAAGTACAGGGAATGCAAAGCACAAGCAGTTCTGCAAAAAAATCATAGGCCAGTGGTCTGATATATTAGCACACAACAATTGTGTGACGCATGGTGAGTCGGTGTTCTTTATTTTACCAGGAGACGAAAGAAATCCATCGAGACGCATGTACGTGTGCTGGGCATCTTTCGCACCGTACGTAGCCAACCGTCGTCTTTTTCCAGAATAATTGGGGTTACATCAAGTGTTTTTAGGTACACGTAGAAAATATTAATTATAGACTACCTTAAACAATCATTTTCTAAAATATGTTTTAAAATAAGGCTGTAAAATAAATGCAAATATATTTCTCGAAAGGAAACTTGTAACTGTATTAAGCAAGCAGAGGCCATGGAGAAAATTGCACACTATCTGATAGAATGTGAACAAATTGGCTTAAGGCAGCCAGAAAACACAAACACGGACGAATCGGGAAAACATTTCCAAAGGCTTTTGTTAAAGCGTTCACACACAACCCTGCAACTGTCAGACTCTGAATTGTCTCTCACACGAAAGACACGCTCTAAATCTCAATGCTGGAACGGTAATTGAACATCGTGTTTTTTTGTACAGGATTGTGATTGGCTTACAAAGCAAAGTAGGATAAAAGAATGAGAGCGACACATACGAATGTGATCCACGATATGATTTAAACTAATCCCGGTGGAGATTAGATTTAAGTTCAGGGCAATTGTATCGGGCGATGGTCGTAGAGCGAGGGTTAGCTTCAAGTGGTTACTTAAAGGACACTCTAATTGAGGTTGTTCCCTATTTATACAGGGTGCTTTAAAAATGTTCACACTTCTGAGAATTTGCAACAACACCACAAGAAATGTGCCTCCGGGGTCTGGAGACCACCTGGAGAAGATTCCAGGCACGCGTTGACAATGATGGCGAACAAGTGGAGACTCTTTGACTTTTTGAAGCTATTAACATACATTTATAGAGAACACTGTAGAATAATAACTACGCAGAGACACAGCAACAGCAGTTGGCAATCGCAACATGGAGTAGACCATCGATTATATCCGGCGGCTTCGGGGGGGGGAGGGGACGCCTGATTTTCACAAACACCGGATAATTATCACGAATCGTTATTTGAAATAGCTTATTTTTGCACGTGTATTTTTGTGTTTTAAATGTGCTTACTATGTAAAATTGTCACGAATAAATATCCAAAAATAAATATCCAAATGTAAAAAGTTACTATTTACTGTACCATTTTTACGACTCAGATCTCGCAGACTCTGTATCATGGAGTGATGTACGTAGGACTACTGCTACGCTCTTGTTTCAACAACCACATGATGTGTTTGACGATCGCCGGACTGAACGCCGACTTACACAACGCACTTTTCGCACTGTGTATGTTTTCAGTTTTTAGGACTCGTTAGTCAGATAATGTTGGAAGAAGCCGTGTCGGAAAATTATTACACTTTGTAACAAAATTTGTTTTTGTTCCTTAGTAGTAAGTGTTCTTTTCCAATTGCTTATGCCTCACAAATACAGAAAATGGCTATTATTCCCCACAAACTTTGCTTTTGTGACCAGGACAGTGCTATTTTGAAATGTCATCAACCACTTTGGGTCATGACTTGACTTGTGTTTTCTTGTCAACCTCCACCGTCAGCAGTGTGAGTGTGTGGAGCGAGGTGCAATGCTTTGATGGGTGTAGACCTATTGCCGGTGTCGGAGCTTTCTCCTACCTTAACATTAGCTGCCCTGCCCATCTCTAAACCTTTGTAATACGAGAGTTCATCGATGAGCGCCGATCAGTGGATAGGCTCCGCCCCTTGGGCCATCACCCAATTAGAGGGACGGGCCGAGGTCAGGGGCGGAGCTCAAAAGGCGAGAGGGAAGTAACCATCTCGAAGGTTCGTGAGGGGGCATGGCTGTAGGCGGGGATTGTTCACGTGGACCAGGGGGATATAAGGGGAAGCGGAAGAGAGCTCGGGAGCAGAGTGTGGAGTCAAGGAGCGGGACCACGTCGCTCGCCTCCGGAACGCCAGCGGCCACGTGGCGGACCGGAGGCTTCCTCCCAGCGCACCGCCTGTCAGCGGCGCGCGGGAGCGGCAGAGATTGAGAGAGAGAGAGCGAGTAACCACCAGCCGGGCGGAACGGAGTGCAGCCGTGCCAGTGAGAGAGAGAGAGGAAGCGGCGCTGTCGAGCTGTGGAAGAAATAATAAAGACAAAGACACAAGTCCAGATCGTCATCGCAGTGGTTTATTTCACCTTTATAAACAGCTTGCCCTCAGAGGCTATCCTCCCTGTTCCTGATGACGACTGCTTGTGTTGCGATAGAAACGTCGTGATATTTGTAATCATTATTTATTATTATTTTTTACTAACCATAGAATATAGCCTATAGCCCGTCCAAGGACGGGTGTATTTCAGTAAATCTGAAACTTGCAAGCGAAAAGCAGACCGCGACATCATATTCATTGCATCCATTCGTGTGCAATTTGTAAGAACGCGGTGACAAAGAACTTATTTCATGTAAAGGTTATAATCCGTTGTTCATCATGTCGTCCTTTTTACTTCTGTCTCAATAGCGTTACGGAGGTCGCGTAAGGTGAGGGTTTGTAGTGAGGGTTGTAAGTTGACGCCAAGGAGGAGGGAGGAGGCGCCTCGCCCTCCCATGTGGAGTGACGTCACCCACTCATGATTATTTTTACCAATTGATGCGCAAGACAATCCATGTTGTTTGAGAATCGCGTTGATGTCGTGCAGAGCCATGTTCAATGCGATATTTTCGTCATCGCACCGTAGATAATCCAGTGACATGTCAAGTGAATGCTTGTTCCACAACTCGCCAGCATTTGTTGACATACAGAAGCAGCAAATGTACGCAAACGTTCGTCGCATTTGATCAGCATTTGAAATGTCGCGGACTCCTGCATGCATCGATCCCATTCTTCGTCTGAATCCAGCAAATTACAATGAAAGGCAGCTTCCTTGAATGTGGTGTAAACGACACGATCGAGGGTTCTCAGGAATTCAAAACTGGTAGCGCCTTTGACATGCAGCAAGAGCATCCTAAGATAGAATCGCTCCTCATCTTTGATTCCAACAGTGTACAATCTCGCAACGATCTTATTGCCTCTTTGTCACTGCTTCCAGTTGTTGACATACACATAATTGTAGGGAATGTCATTGTACAGAAAATCTTAGGCGTTTGGATCAATCACGTTTAGCTGAAACCAAGATTCGAGCTTAGTGCGACCTGTTCGTGTGGCTTCCAATGCCTCTTCTTCTCGATCTTCTTGAAACAACGCCTTGCTGATTTGGCAAATGCACGGGCAATCTGATCACGGCATGCGAACGATCGTGCATTGGCGACTCGAGCAAACGGCACATAGCTTCTGGTGCACTCACGTATATTGCGTTGATGAAATTTTACAGCTCGTCGTGGCAAAGTTGAGGATTCTCGCCGGCAGTGATTGTCATATTGGCAAAGTCGAATCCTTTGTAAATATATTTGTAAATATATTTCACAGCTCTTAGTGACGTGCAGACTTCGACGTTGATGTGAGCATTGTACCTCAGCAGCAGATAGGGATTGTACGGCACCACATCTGTTATCGATTGACGGTCCACGAACTTCTGCTGAAATTCCTTGTCGCCGACGATACAGACGATATCCGTTCACATTGTGCGCTGTCATGGTAGCAAATTGCTTCAGGAACGCCTTTGAGCACTTTCCATCTTGCATGCAGGGTGCTCGAGGATTCGCAGCTGCGCATGGGCCATGCATCATGCATCTAGTGACAATTTCGTGCAACCGCGGATTTTTAGTCGCAACGGGAATTTCAGCAGACACAACCTGATCGATGCGCTCAGAGCTAGTGAATTTATCATCAACTCGCAATGTTATCAAGATGTGTGCGTGATGCAGTCTGTGTTTCTGGAACTCGATGGTTGAGATTCCCAGAACACCATGCACAGTGAGATCCTGCATCAATGATTTAAGTTTAAACTTGAAAACATGTGCCACTAAGTCCGGTCGATCAGATGCTTGTTCACAATGATGCAAATTGTTGGTGATTTCTTGCCACCTTGGATTCGCAGTGAATATGATGAAGAGATTGGGAGCGCCTTGCTTCGCGAAAATTGACATCGCATCCACATTTCGATTTAAAGCTTTCGTGACTGCAGGGATTCATCTTCTTGGTTCTTTCGGTAAAGTCACGTAGAAGGGAAATAATAAAAATAAAACATTAAATAATTCTCACGACGTTTCGGCCACAACGCAAGCAGCCGTCCTCAGGTGAAGAACAGGTCTGTCGGGAAGACAGCGTCTGAATGAAACACCCCAGGCTTGGAGCGTATATTTAAGCTGGGTTGGAGGGGGAAGAGCGCCTTGACAAAAGAATTTGCATATCGAGAGGAATTTAGCATATTTATGGGAAATGTAGATATGGGATTAGTCACTACTTGTGAAATGCGTAGGAGGATATTATGCCCGTGCATTATGCAGGATTAGCAGCATCAAAGGGAGGGGATAGGGGTAGCATTAATAAAGGGAAGGAATGTTAATAGTATGTAGCTGCAGTAACTAAACCACCACGTAAAAAACTAAAGTATAAACTACATAGTATCATCAGTATACTAAATATACTCTCCAATAAGCTGAGCTACTAACATTAAGTAATACATTACAATTCTATGTCGCAAAAAATATAATTTGCTTCCAGTTAAACTTTTTTCCTCTTACATCACACGGGTCTACCTCGTACTATATACTGCCATAGACAAACCCAACATTAAATTACATACTGTATTACTATACAACACCCTATACCTTCACTGGAAAACCACCTCTGTGGTACTAAACTCTACTGACCTGGTATCGACAATCAAGGGAATTTCCCTATCCCCAGATGACCTGCTTGTCAGTTTTGATGTGGTTTCCTTATTCACCAAAGTTTCTGTACCTGACACCATCGCAATCATTGAAGACTTGGTTCATCAAGGACTGAATACTGGGGTACCCCCCCTGGTGAGACACTGCTTAACCAATACATACTTCACCTGGAATGGAATTTTCTACAAACAAACTGAGGGCACCCCAATGGGCTCCCCCCTATCTCCGGTTGTAGCCAACGTTTTCATGGAGAAATTTGAGACTGACGCCATCCAGACTGCCACTCTACGCCCGACTTTATGGAAGAGGTACGTAGATGACACTTTTGTCATCTGGCCACATGGCCGGCCTGCTCTAGACCAATTCCTCGACCACATCAATTCCATACACCCAGCCATCAGATTCACCATGAAAGTCGAAAAAGATGGCAAGCTACCCTTTTGGATGTCATAATTAAAAGGAAACCTGATGGTTCAATGAGCCACTCTGTCTACAGGAAAGCCACCCATACGGATGCTTACCTAAAACCGGATTCCCACCACCATCCATCTCAGAAGAATTCCCTCATCAAGACTCTATACCATAGAGCCCAATGCATCTCCGACCAGGAACACATTGCCAGTGAACTCAAACACGTACGCCAAGCTCTTAAGGCTAATGGTTACTCCGACTACACAATCCGCAAAGCCATCACTCCAACCATCAAGAAGGATCCTGTTGAGGAGCCTTTCAAAACCATCACCTTACCCTACATTGCTGGGGTCACAAAAAAGATCTCCATAATCCTGATTAAACACAAGATCCAGGTCCGATTCAACACAGTACATAAAATCCGTGATCTGGTCCCGTCTGTAAAAGATGTGGTTCCAGACATACAGTACCCTAGCATCTACAAACTAAGTTGCCTCTGTGGTAGCAGTTACATTGGATAAACCAAACGACATGTCTCGGACCGCATCCGTGAACATAAAGCAGACCTGAAACACGGTAGGACAAACACTTCAGCCGTGGCAGATCACTGTTACAATTCAGTGGGCTCACATGACATTGACTTCTCCAAGACAGAGGTTCTCTGCAAGCCATCTGCCTACCATGAGAGATTCGTTCATGAGGCGATCCACATATACAAACACAGAGACAATTTCAACCGAGAAAATGGATTCTGGCTCAGCAATCATTGGAAGGACGTAATAAACCAAGTCGGATCTTAACTGATTGTGTTCACGTTTACAGTGACTTTCAGACCGCAGTCCACTAACTGGCATTGACTATTTATCTTGTATTCTCCACAGGGAATGGATTCTTTGCTCTGCTGCAAGTCTCCTATCACCACTCTCCCATTGACATATTTCGTTGCTTCCTCTTAGTATCTTTCACGCGACGGTCAATGGTATTGTGGAATGCAGATTGTATAATAAAAAATAGTATATATTTGTAATGCTTAATACAATGTATAAGGTAATATATAGTATCGTAATTGTATAGTGAATATACAGCAGTGTGGTATACAGTAGGGTGGGTAGAATAATACATAGTGTAATATTACAATGTATAGTTGAAGGTATAGGGTGCTGTATAGTAATACAGTATATAATTTAATGTTGGGTTTGTCTATGGCAGTATATAGTACGGGGTAGACCCGTGTGATGTAAGAGGAAAAAAGTTTAGCTGGAAGCATATTATATTTTTTGCGACATAGAATTGTAATGTATTACTTAATGTTAGTAGCTCAGCTTATTGGAGAGTATATTTAGTATACTGATGATACTATGTAGTTTATACTTTAGTTTTTTACGTGGTGGTTTAGTTACTGCAGCTGCATACTATTAACATTCCTTCCCTTTATTAATGCTACCCCTATCCCCTCCCTTTGATGCTGCTAATCCTGCATAATGCACGGGCATAATATGACTTTGAAACCCCCCACCCACCTCCTACGCATTTCACGAGTAGTGACTAATCCCATATCTGCATTTCCCATAAATATGCTAAATTCCTCTTGATATGCAAATTATTTTGTCAAGGCGCTCTTCCCCTTCCAACCCAGCTTAAATATACGCTCCAAGCCTGGGGTGTTTCATTCAGACGCTGTCTTCCCGACAGACCTGTTCTTCACCTGAGGACGGCTGCTTGCGTTGTGGCCGAAATGTCGTGAGAATTATTTTATTATGTTTTGTTTTTATTATTTTATTATTTTCCTTCTACGTGACTTTACCGAAAGAACCAAGAAGATCGAATCCACACTTCGCTCTTTCATGTTTGGCGGTGAACCTTCGAAAGATGAAGGCAGAATAACAATAACTCCGGCTTGCCCTCCAGCGTTTTGAGAGGCATTCTCCATGTGATCGGCAAGTCCTTGATAAAGCTCAACTCGTAATTTCTGCAGATGTTGGCGAATGCAATTCAAATTATTTGTTTTAACCTGCAGGTACGAATCGACAAGCCACTCTTGCGTGTGCTTTCCAGCACTGATTCATGGGTTGAATGTGCCTCTGATCGCCGTTAGCGCTGCAATATACTGTAATTTGGTGACATTCACTGGCGTTGCGTTAATTTTAGCTCCAGCATAAGCCTCACATTCCCAATTTGGTTGCCATCCAGCTTCACCAAACGGATACAACAGCATAGCGATCTCGTTGGCAGTTGGTGCATTGTAGCGATGCTGATCCGAATAACGATCTCGCCGAAACACCAAATTCCCGCGAGACGATTATCAGTATTGCCAGCGAGGCGAGCTTGTTTTTGATGCGGAGTTTCTTGTTCTCGTCGATTTGCTTGCCTTTCAGCATTCTCTCTCAGAATTCTGTCCAAAGTTTCTTGGCTCTGGCGAGCTCTCCATCTCTGCTTTATTTCTCTTTGCAAACGCCATTTCTTAGCTGCAGTATCTTCGTCCTCCATGATGGTTCGCAATCCTGGACTGACGTATTTAGATCGCATGACACTTTACGTGTTCCAGCAGCTGGAACTGCGAATAAGGTTGGCTCTCGCGTGTTTGACAGTTTATATGGGTAGTGAGATCGCCAGACACGCCAAATTTTGCAAAAAAAGAGCAAAAAGAATCAGTATAATTGGTGAATTATTTGAGCACGGACTCTTCTGTATGGTGTGCAATTTTCAAAGACAAACAACTAAAAATAATTTGAATAAACACTTCACGTAACTTTAGCATTGCTTTAAACTCACCTGAAGCTTTGAACTGTCACATTTTTCTTCCCCTATGGACAATTGAAAGCGAAGAGTGAAAAAAGTAGACTGCTGATACTGTCAGAAGTAAGTTTTCAATTAAAAAAGACCAAACATAACCATTACAGTTATGAAAAAGATGACCAGAGTATTATTGTATCTTGTGTAAATTTAATGGCAGTGAATATTGCACAAAACGATGTAATCAAACGCTTAACTGCATTTCACTGTAGCACTGTATTAATGGCAGTGATTCTTGCACAAAACTACGTCATAAAACACCTCACTTCATGTCACTGTAGCACTGTATTTAATTTACCTTCAATTAGTTATAAATCACTGCTCTGATACTTTATTTTCTTCTGCTTTCGCTAGCTTGGGTTGAAATACATTTGAATTCGATAGAATATCTGGAAAATCACGGAGAAATGTGTATATTTCATCATAATTTAGAAGCAAAAATTAGACTTACCTTTTGTTTCAAGTGCTGAAGAAATAAATCAAGACACCAAATACAGTACACTTTGTTGCTGCGTAGAATGAGTTATTTGATAACCTTTCAATAAAGAAACGTCAAATTTAAAGCGAATTTGCGTTTTTTTTGTTTCCGCTCGACTGGCGGGGGTATAAAAATCCACCCGCTCATGATTATTAATTAAAGGGGGGGGAGCTCTTTTGCAGAGACGTCACGTATGGATGTTTCAGTTTCATTTATTAGGTATAGCCCTGTGAGCCATGCGCCTCTTGACTCGGGTGCAACCACAACAAACAAAATCATGAACAAAGAACATCTTAAAGTGATTACACGCAACAGAAAAATCCAGGAAAAAACAGCAAAATATTCCAGAAAAAACACCGTATATCAACGCTGTGTGCAAAAATCCCAGTGGGATGCAAGCCAAACAATAACAACCATAAGACAATTTAGATTAAAGTTATCAGGCTAACTCTATACTTCAACAAACAAACATCGCTAAACCAAACGTTTTCGAAATCACCAAAATAAAGCTATAAAAGCTATTTAATAGTGGTCATAGGAACTGTGATTCAAATTTAACAATAAACGATATACATAACATGTACGACCAAACTTTGCAGCCATAGCTGGCAGCATGAGTCACTCCAGGAGTATCAGTAGGAGTATCAAACATTTTCAATGCACCTCATGTAGCACTGTGCTGCATAGATTCATTTTTGACCGTCACTTTCTGGGAAAAAACGTCATATTTTAAGCGACTTTGCGAAAAAATATCTTTCCACTTGACAAACTTCCGCGTGAGTGTAAAAATCCACCCGCTTATGATTATTTTATTATTAATGACGGGGGAGGGGGGGGGGAATGTGGAGTGACGTCACGCGCGGGACACACATTTCTGGGCTATTATAGTAGTAATGAGAAAACGTGTGCGTTTGTGTCATTCCTTCACATAAAGTCCCGGTCACAAAAGCAAAGTTTGTGGGAAATAATAGCCATTTTCTATACTTTTGAGGCATAAGTAATTAATAAATAACACTTACGTCCCAGGTTACAAAAATCGTGTTACATAGTGTTATTATCGATGATCAACTGTCGTCATGGCGTGATTTTCACATACGTGCACAAAGGCAACGGCGCAGATGTTATATTGGCCCACCTTCGCAGGCTATATATGAGATGAAATGCTATACATTTGAAGTACCGGTGAAGACGCTGGACACCCAGGTTGAGGCACACGTATATTTATTTCAGCTTATCGGTACAGGACAACACTAGAGGGGGTAGCGGCCCCCTCACCCGGATAACTGGGGATACCCCCTAGCTAATCTCACCTATCCCCAAGTCCTCCTCTAACGAGCTAGGGGAGGCTAACTGGCCCGACACTGGTGAGTCGGGCTACGGTCTCCGGAGTCCCAGGGTCTAACCCTGGTTCACGGAACCACGCCTCTGGCTCGCTCCTCTGCAGCCCTGACAAGGGCGGCGTCGAGGGGAGTCCAGGGCTCTAGCTAGAGGATCTTCACTCTTCCTCCTTCGTTCCCAGACTGAGCCCCGAGCTCTCTTTGTCCTCCCCCTTTATACCCCCCATCAGGATCACAACCCCCCAGGCTGCCTGATGCGGACGTCGCTGCGGGCACCCCCCCCGTGTACTCCCGTAACTCCGCCCACTGTGTTTGTTACCCATTGGATCGTATGCACTTACAGCCCTCCCGTAACAGCCCTACATCACCCCCCCCATTACAGCTCGCAGCCGTCCCGGCTGCAACAATTCCAAATAAAGGAACAATTACCCCTCGACCCCGTGTGTGCCTCATTTTTTCAACAAAATGCAAATAGCAGAACAACAACAAGAACAACAACCATACCCCCGAAGGGAATGTCCGACGCACCCCCCCCCCCCGCATAAATACGAAATCCGTAAGCACGTATGTACAACTAGCCAGGAACTCCCCCATCACACACAGCACACCCACGACACACAACGTACCCACAACACACACACCGCGCCCACACAACACAACACACTCAGTGTGCAAGGAGCACACCACCGACGCAGCATACAGTAACCATGACACGTGAAGGAAAATAAATAAGAAAAGTTTTTTTTTCTTTTTCTTCCTGCTGTATATTATAAGAGTCTGCGCATTTTAGCGCGCGTCCTTGCCGCAGGCCCGTCACACGGGGCAACCCCGGACGGCGGACCATCCGGTGGCGGCTGTCCCATTTGAGGTGAGGTCGCGATTGAAGTCGCGCGACTGTCGGCATCACCTGTGGGGGTTCCAGGGCGTGAGCCCGTCATTCCCGGTACACCTGTGGGTGGGACAGCCGGCAACACATCAGGCGAGAGCAGCGACGGACCCTCCGAGTCGGTCGACCCCCCACATGCTTGGCCTCGCGTGCGTGGCGTGGGCCCCCGCACCGCAACAAACGGCTTCAGCCTAGAGGGGTGTACAAACCACCGGCGCCTCCCCCATTGGATTCGAACGCACTGAGGCCTCAAAACCTCAACAACCTCGACGGGGCCCCGCCACGGGCGTACGAGTTTAGAGGAGGTCGCGAGTGGTACCTGGGGACAGTGCAGCCATGCCCTGTCCCCCGGCTTCCACTGCAGCACGTGCGCGCGAGCCAGTCTGAGGCGCTCGTTCGCCTTCTGACGCCTGTCAGAATTTAGCCTCGCCGCATCCCGCGCCTCAGTCAGTTTGTCAAGATTAAATTTAACGTGATCGTCCAATTTAGATTTGCCCAGCGGCACGGGGATCTGCAACTGTGCCCGAACAGGTGGGTCGGGTTCGCGGCCATACATAAGAAAGAAAGGTGAAAACCCCGTCGCAGCATGGGGAGCCAATCTGTATGCCGCTAGAACCCCTTGAATATGTAAGTCCCAATCAGCCTGTGAGTCCGAAACTTGCTGCGACAACATAGACGTGATGGTGCGATGCAGACGCTCGACCATCCCGTCCGTTTGCGGGTGATAGGGGGAGGTTCGAATTTTTTTCGTTCCCAGGAGATCACAGACTTGTTTTAGGAGTTTCCCCGAAAAATTTCTACCCTGGTCGGTCAACAACCGCTCCGGGGCACCTTTGTCCATGACATAACCTTGGACAAAGGCGTCGACGATGGCTGCTGCCGACTGATTCGCCAGGGGCCAGGCCATAGGCCAGCGCGTAAAATATTCGACCCCAGTAAGCAAATATTTATTTCCCCTGGAGGTGGCGGGGAATGGCCCCAGAATATCCAGTGCGACCAGTTCATTTATTCTGGAGACCTGGATGGATTGCAAGGGCGGGTTCGACTCCCGTGCCGGTGGTTTGCGCTGCGCACACTGAGGGCATGCCGCCAACAGATCAGTGACATCCTTTGTCATACCCGGCCAAAAAAAATTCAGCTGGAGCAAGGCGAGTGTTTTCTGGGTACCTAGGTGGAGGAGGCGCTCATGAGCAGCCCACACCACCTTACCTCGTAGGCCAGAAGGGACCACCAGCCGGTGCCGCTGGGATTTCCCGTCCCAATGCATAAGCAAGCCCGCATGGGTTTCCCATGCGTCGGCATGACCCGTCACACGCCCCCTCTCCCCGGCGCGACGACGCAACGCGAGGAGGGAGGCATCCTCCAACTGGAGGCGCCCCCATTCATCAACGGGCAATCCAAGCAGGGAATCTCTCCCCTGTTCGGCGATATCAATGGGGACTACCGTTTCATCGTCGGCGGCCGCCGCCAGGACCGGAACCATCATGTCCCCTACTGGCTTGCAACGCCCCGACCCCAGGAGACATGCGCATTCGGAGGCGGTTGGCATCCGTGACAGAGCGTCAGCGTTGGTGTGGCGAACGCCCTTACGATAAGTGGTTTCAAAACTGAAATCCTGGAGGACCTCCAGCCATCGGGACAATTGTCCCGATGGCTGTTGAACCTTCAGGGCGTACTGCAGTGCCGCATGATCTGTGCGGACGGTGAAATGCCGACCGTACAGATATGGGCGATACTGTTGGATGAAATAGACAATTGCCAACAGTTCCCTACGGGTGACACAATATCTTTGCTCCGTTGGAGACAACACCCGACTGCCGTACGCGACCACCCGTTCCACGCCGTCAACCACCTGGGAAAGCACGCCTCCAATACCCGTGTTGCTCGCGTCGGTGTCGAGCAAAAACGGCCTCGAAAAATCTGGGTAAATCAAGGGAGGAGCCTTCACCAGCGCGTCCCGAAGGGAGCAGAAAGCAGCTTCCTCATCCTGACCCCAGTGGAACCGAACCCCTTTAGATGTTAACGCGTGTAGGGGTTTGGCAATCGTTGCAAAATTAGCGACGAAGCGTCGGTAATATGATGCGAAGCCAATAAAACTCCTGACCTCTCCCACCGAGGTGGGAGTCGGCCAGGAGCTGACACACTGCGTTTTGGCGGGATCGGTAGCAATACCCGAGCGCCCTACGATGTGCCCCAAATAACGCACCGACTCGCGTAACAAATGGCATTTTTGGGGCTTAAATTTCAAATTAGCAGCCCGCATCTTTAGGAAAACCGCCCGCAACCTCTGGAGATGTTCATCAAAAGTTTTACCAAAGACAATAACGTCATCCAAATAAATCAGGCACGATTCCCATTGCAATCCAGCCAAAACCAATTCCATCAATCGCTGGAAAGTTGCCGGCGCTGAGTGTAAGCCCATCGGCAACCGGTTGAATTGGAACAGGCCGTGCGGTGTACGGAAAGCAGTTTTAGGCTTAGAATCATCGTCCAGAGGAAGCTGCCAGAATCCCGAAAGTAAATCTAGTGTGGAGAAGAATCGCGCTCCCGCCAAAGCGTCCAGCGATTCGTCCATCCGCGGGAGCGGGTATGCGTCGGCAACCGAAATTTTATTAAGGCGCCGAAAATCAACGCAAAACCGCAACGAGCCGTCCTGCTTTTTAACCAGGACGATCGGCGCTCCCCACGGGCTGGTGGAGGGAGAAATGATGTCGGCGGCTAACATGTCATCAACAGCCGATTTGACATGGTCCTTTTCGGCGGGACTTAACCGAAACGGATTTTGGCGAATTGGCGCGCTGTCACCCGTGTCAATATGGTGACGCAGCAGGTGAGTGCAACCCAAATCATATTTATCACGACTGAAAACGTCGGAAAATTCCCTCAGTAGCGTTCTAAGCTGTTGGCGCTCTGAATTTGTCAGGTCCGTCGATCCCGCACAAAGCGCGTCGATCCACCCTTCATCGCTGTCCGAATGTGGGAGCATCCGGGAAGCAGTGCCAACGTGGTTCGCGACAGGTTCCTCGCAGGGCACTGGCGTCGCGTGAGCGAGCACCGTCCCTTGAGGAACCACCACCGTCTGCGATCCCACATTGAGGACCGCGATGAAAGGGTCCCCGTCCCCTCTTACGACGGTCTGGGCCGGAATCAAATGAGGCCCATTAACCCCGGCCCTAGACGGTCCCAGCAAAACACCCTGATCCCCTATGCCCTTAGCGAAGGGCCTACGAAGTTTCAGAGGCACTAGCATTTGAGCTCCCGGCGGCACACGAACAGTTTTAACGACGAACGCCGGTACCGTCGCGAACGCCGACCGAGCTGCCGCAGGGGATGGCAGGAACGCCATGCGCCGCCCCGATGGAAGCTCAATGCATCCTTGGTCGATCAAAATACGAATGGGCATTTTACCTAAGAAATCCGTCCCCAGCAGGCACGGAACCGCCAGCGAGGAGGAAACGAAAATCGGCCCCGACAATTTGATGTCCCCAATAGAAATTTGCGCTCGAATCTGTCCCATGATGCCGAGAGAGCCCCCGTTAGCGGCATAGAATGGGACGTTAACCGGCAGTAAAGGCCGGCTTTGTACGGGCAGAATATTGTAAATTAATTCCGAAATGATTGTCGCCGATGCCCCCGTATCGACCAAGATGCGTACTTCTACCCCGTCAATGTGTCCGACTACGGCCGACGACCCTGACGACGCGGCTACCACGCGATGGGCCAACACGGACCACTGTTTGGGCTCGATTTGAGTCCCCGCAGTGATCCGCGTTAGCCCCTCGCAACGCGACATCGGCCCCCCGTTTGTTGTGGTGCGAGAGCGTGCAACGGGTAGGTGCTTTGGCCAAACATGTGTGGTGCCGCGACTCGCCGGGTCATGTTGCTGGAGCTTGGGAGGAGGAGGCCCGGCGTCCCGTCGAGCCGTCGTCCCGCGCTGTCGAGGAGAGCGGCACCCCGAGGCGACGTGGCCCCGGACGCCGCAGTTGAAACACCGCGGGAGCCCCGGTGGAGACGACGGGCGGTTGAAACGGCTTGACCCGTCCCGGGCCGACCGTACTTCTTGCGCCTGTTGCCGTCGATGGTCGACGGCGAAGAGCTCCTCCGTCGGAAGGGTGGCTGCAGCCACCGCACGCCCTGCCGATGCCCTGCTGGCTTTCCGCCGCAGGGACAGAAGGTTGGCGTGAAGGAGGCGCGCCGCCTGAAGAGAGGTCATCTCGGCGTCCTCCTGTGCGACGACAGCGATGTCCAGGTCGTCTGCCAGGAGGAGTATTTTCTCCGTGACCATCGCGTCCACGCCATCGTCGTCCATACGGGGAAAAGCCGTCTTAGCCAGCGCTAGGAGGCTCGTCCTGTATGCCAGGGGCGACTCCTTCTCACCCCGCTTGCGCTCGTAGAACCGCTCTCTGCATTCCGCTGAAGGTCCATAGACCCCGGCCAGCAGCTGTAGTGCCTTCGGCAGAGTAGACCGCTTCTCTTTCGGCGCCGATGTGAGGGCGGCGAGCGCGTCTGCGTCGAGGAGCGCCGGCAGCGCGCAGAGGGCTTCATCGTCGGACCACCTTGCCATTTCTTGGTGGGCGATGAAGCGTCGCTGGAAGCCGCCCCAGTCGCCCTCTGCACCAACAAATTCTTTAAGCGGAGGCAGCCGTTGTTGTAGCGCAGCGTTCGCCTTGGACGTCTGTAGGCTGCTATCCCCGGGACTCGGCTGTGCGTCGGCGCGAATGGCAGATGGAATCGCCTGTCGCGGATGTGATGACGCTCCCTCCGCTGGAGATGACGCAGCTGTCCCAGCGAGAGCGGTGTCGGACCCAAGGTTGAGCCCGGCCACGCCCTCCGCAGCTGCCGTGACGATGGCGGGAAATTCAAAGCTTGAGTTTTCAGAAATGGCGGGAAGGCGCTCAGGTTGACGGCTCCCCTCGCCCCGTGGTGGACCACCAGCCCCCAGCCGCGTGATGTTTTCCAGCATGGCGGCAGCGGCGTACAGTAGCTCCACCAGTCTCTCGTGAGCCAGCCGTAGCGCGTCTGGCTGCGGCCCCTCTTCATGCCGATGCCCCGGTAGGAACGCGTCGGCCCCCGGCTGCGCCATGTCTTGGTGAGCCGCCTCGGGCTCAACGACTTCAGCAGTGTCCTCCTCCGGTACTCTGGCTCGAGCTGTCTGACGTGTTTCCATGTCCGTAGTACTTCTGACACCAGATGAAGTACCGGTGAAGACGCTGGACACCCAGGTTGAGGCACACGTATATTTATTTCAGCTTATCGGTACAGGACAACACTAGAGGGGGTAGCGGCCCCCTCACCCGGATAACTGGGGATACCCCCTAGCTAATCTCACCTATCCCCAAGTCCTCCTCTAACGAGCTAGGGGAGGCTAACTGGCCCGACACTGGTGAGTCGGGCTACGGTCTCCGGAGTCCCAGGGTCTAACCCTGGTTCACGGAACCACGCCTCTGGCTCGCTCCTCTGCAGCCCTGACAAGGGCGGCGTCGAGGGGAGTCCAGGGCTCTAGCTAGAGGATCTTCACTCTTCCTCCTTCGTTCCCAGACTGAGCCCCGAGCTCTCTTTGTCCTCCCCCTTTATACCCCCCATCAGGATCACAACCCCCCAGGCTGCCTGATGCGGACGTCGCTGCGGGCACCCCCCCCGTGTACTCCCGTAACTCCGCCCACTGTGTTTGTTACCCATTGGATCGTATGCACTTACAGCCCTCCCGTAACAGCCCTACACATTCATCTGACGCGGTATATTCCAATACATGTACATAATAACTGGTTTCACAAATCCGGCTCCGTTGGTATGAGTTATCAGACTGGCGATTCCCAGACAAGACACAACGACACTCAAACAAGCATGTGTTGGTGGCATTCGCAAAGATCCACTAACACTTGCATCCTCAAATAACTTCACACGTGTGAAGCGTTCATGCAAATACACACACGCACACAGATACACAGATACAGCATTGTAATGCACAGACTCACCCAGGGGTCTGTCTAGCCCAAGAAATGTTATATCAGAATTCAAATCTATTTTGGATACAATATATAGCCACACTGTGTACCCAGCCAATATACCTGGATAATAATATTTATTCTTGAAATTGTTATTGAATGGAACACACACACATAATCTATGACCGCAGACAGTTATTGGTGCGACTCTAAATCCATTGTTTAAATATACACATCACTGTTTTATGATGTACCCCAATATACTGAGTGCATTTCCAACATTTCATGCACTACATCATACACACTGACCTGGACAATAAATTACCTGTTCCCACAGGCCACCCTGACTGTACTAGAATGTATATATATATACATTCACTTCACATTATTCATCATTGTGATTTTCATTTTACGTTCTTCAACAAAAAGAGAGGCAAACGATAGAGTTCACATTGTTTTATGGAATTTTAAGATAAATGGAGCTAATAATGTTGAAAAAGCTGGCCTCCTTTCCCCAGTGTGTAACACATCACTTGCATCCGTGCACAACAAGTTTTCCAGTAAATCACAATTTGATAACTCGTCTGATGAGACAAAATTTAGCTTTTGAACGGCATGGGTCCTGCATTTTCCCAAGGCTGTAAAAGAGATGAAGAGTGTTATATTTGTACCCTACATCGACACAGACTATTAATCTGGAGTGTTAGTGGGACAGGGGCATGATTTCCCAAGAGCGCATGTAGACTACTTCGCACAAATGCCAAGGTGTATTTCAAACTGAAGAGAAGCTCAGTTAGAGAATATTCTCGGGAAAATTATTCCTCCAACTTGTGCAGTATCCTCAGTTTGGCACGATGCTCGTGAAGATATGAATATTGTACTTCAGCCACTTAAAGGAAATACCAATTGTTGGTTGGGCCTGTAGGCTCCAACAAAAAAAGTTGGTGTCTGCATGATCTATTTGCATTACCTGGACATTTTTATTTGAACAATTAACAAATACGCAATTTTACAAATATATGATGGAAATACGTTGATTTCCCTCCCCTGCAGCCTTGGCCATAAACATCCCTGATCTATCCACTGCCTCCCAAAGTATTCATCAAGCAACCATCTAACTGGCTCCTGCTCCACAAACGCTAATTTAATTGCGCAACATGATGACACCTCTTGTCGTGTTCCATTCTTTGGCTGTCACTCTAATGTTAGCCTCGACCGCAGGGCCATCGTTCGGCTCAGGCGCACTTAATTCTATTGACAGTCTCTAACATGTATTTTGCCATCTGATCCACGCGTTTCTGTTTCCGTCTCAGCGCAATTAGGCACGCACCTCTCCGTGCTTCTTGGCACGCCCGTCATCATTTGTTCCATTTTATTTGTCAGTGTGTCCACGTTCCCTATCGATATGTCACAGCAGGGGGAGTTAAAGCATTGAATGTTAAAATGCCCCCAATATTTCCATCAATTGTAAATGTGATTCAGGTCAATAATGAACAAGTTGAATGGCTAGGTTTGGATCTTGGCTCTAGCCGGGAATTCGGACTCCTCAAATAAAACATTATAATGCCTTGATTGAAATGCCTCTCCTCTGCAAGGCACCACGGGCACAGGCAATAGCAGTCCGACAGGCCCGAAACGAGACAAGTCACTCACTCTGTCTTCCACTCTCACGTTTGCTCCAATCTCAGCGTTCTCGCACTGAAAAGTAACCTTGTTAATAACATTGTTTGGGATACGTATGCACGCCTGTTCTGAATATGCAATTTTTGTACATTAATTTAGTCAATGAAAGCGCTTTACAGAGGGCAACGTGGTCTCAGCAGAAGTAAGCACAACAGATTTGGTTTGCAACGATGTAATCGCAACCACAGTAAGCAAGACATCACTGTGTCTTACTCATTGGCCCCAACACTGGTGTACGATTGCAGTACATCTTCTACCCAAATCTATCACCTAGATAAACGATAAAAAACGTTATTTTTTACTTTACCAGGTTTAAGGCCCAATGAGATATGCATCTATTTTTCAGAAGCGACCTGGCCATCATAAATGATAGCTCAACGAAGTAACTTATCATCACATGGAAATGTATTGCAACCAAATACTCCAAACGCACGTTTCTAAACGTGGAGGGAAAAACCGTAGGACCCGGAAAAAAATCCACGCGACCATGGGAAGAACATGCCAACTCCAAATATACAGGCGTCAGGGCCTGGATCGAACCCACGACCTCTTGCATACCAGGCGAGGTAGTTAACATCTCGCCAAAGAGGCACCCTGCAGGAAACATAGGAACTGAAGGTCGAAAGCGATTCGGGTTAACCCATAGCACCATCCGAGTCAAATACAACACCATACGAGACTCGAGATGATTAAGCGCGATCTATCACGGGCAGAGGCCCTTCTGATAAAACCACAACCTGGTTCCAGTTAAACTATCACTGTGTTCCAGGATTAGTAAATCATGCCAGGTTTGTTAAAGGTACATTTGGAGGGACGTGGAGTTTTTTTATTGAGATAACTTAATGGCTGGACTCCAAAGATGTTTAATTAAACCTAAAGCAATCAGTGTGAGTTGTGAAATGTAAATGGTAATAATTTCTTGTTTGTATGTAGGTAACTGACTGCAAGGAGATGGGTGCATGGTTGTGGCAGAAGCGCGAGCAGTGACAGATGGAAGATACATGACAGAACAGTTTAGGGCTGCAAGTTTCCTAAAATGTAAAATTCAAGCTGTGTCTCTCAATCTACAGCTGCTTCTGCAGCTGTAGATTGAGAGACGCCTCTTCATAGTTGTTTTTTTCTCTCTCTATCTCTCTCAGCTGTGCTGCTTAGAATATTTTAAAGAAGTATCAAGACTTATACACATTTGCCCTACCCACAAGCTATTTGAGGATTTACATTTTCCAAATTTTTTATGTGAAGCAAAATTCGAACAAATTCGCACGGGGGTACAATGTTTTATTTATTTGTTTGAATGTATATCAATATATTGCGAGGAAAATGGATGAGCTTGGTAACAAAATGGCAGCCAAAGAGAGAACGTGTCTGAGGGAATGACCACGACAGAGACAGAGCAATAGGATGACCTCGCGTGCGGGAGCGAGATGGATGACGGCATTGCAACGCCACGGGGGATGGCAACAATGTGGAGATGCCTTCATCCAGCAGTTTATTGATCATGGGTCTTGATGATGATGATGGTGGGATAAAAGCAAGTTTAATTGTATTCAAACTTATATTGTGGTTGTCAAATTGTAATAACGTATTGGGAGTATATCCTGCTAATTGCAGCATGTTGACCTTTTACTGGTAGACAAAGATCTCCCCAATACTCATGCTCGTGTCTACCACCCCACATGCTGGACACAATTTGTCACGACTATAAATTAGAAAAAAATGTGATTTAAAAGATGACGATTATAATCGACTCAAATGGCTATTTCATAAAGCAGTTAAAATGACAGCCGTGAAGCTGCTTAAATGCATAGAACATCTTCGATGGACATGTTTTATATATATAAAATATTTTCACGCGGTGGGAATTAAGTTAACCCCTTCAGGTCACTGTTTAGCTGACAGGACAAAGATTCTCTTCTTGGCGTTTTTTTTGCCGATGATGGGGACATATAGAAACAGACCGCGTGTGTTTACACATTGGTCGAGAAAAACTTGAAATGGATTTCCACACTTCCCTCTATAAATATTTAGAAAACGTGTGTATCCATTAAACATCCCTAAGCAATCGTAAATATTACTTTATTATGATTGCATTAAATGCCCTGCATTGCTATAATGTGATAAGAGCTCCAATGGCTCTCTACACAACACTCTTGCCATGTGTTTGGCAGTGAACGAACAAATACAGTGGCTCAAAACACACAGACTTTATAAAAGTAATTGGCAGGCAACAAAATAATGTGATGCCGCTCTATTGCCCCTGTCAAGCAAGGTTGGTGTGGTTTGAGGTCACACGGAATGTAAAGCTTCTGACAGGAGGCCATGGGACAAACCCAGATGTCATGGGCTTTCCTGCTCATGTGACTGTCATCTGTAAAAAAAATAAACGGAGTAGTGCCACTGCCCCAATTTGCTGAATTTGATCTGCTCATTGCTGGTCTCTCTCTATCACCCCCTCTCTCATAGATACACATGAGCACACCAACAGTGACCAGCAAACAGTTGCTATTCGCCACCAAATGTCAAACACCGCTGTGCTCGTGTTTGGCTCGGTGCACTTTGAGGCCACATCAAGTGTGGAAGACTCGCAGGCAGGAGGTCGTGGGACAGACCAAGGTGTTTTGGGTTAACCGATGGAGATTGCCAGATGCACTATTGGTGCTCCCCATTGCGTCAACTTGCTCCGTTTACCCAACCTGCACTCTTATTGTGAACATTGCTCCTCTGCCTTCCATTGTCGCGAAGAGAAACTGCTTCCATCTTCCCAGTAGCATCCTTCAAAAGCTTCCTCCACGCAGGCCAATTTTTACACCGTCGGTACCAGTCATTAGCAGGTCCTATCAGCTCCACATTTTCCTGTACCCCATCAAACCATCTCTCTCTCAAGCCGTGCTGTGCCCATTAAGCCCCCTCTCTTCGGCCAAACATAAGCTGCTTGAGCCAGTGTCTCATTTCTAGAATGAGACAGGTTCCATTAGAGATGCCACACATTTACTGAAATTGTCTGTAACAATAACAGATGAACACTTTTGTGTTCAGCTTTACTACTGCTGAGGGGCACACTCTCCCCATTGCTTGCATGCAGTGATGTTTCACTCCGAGGGTGTCTCCTGCTGCCAACAACTAGCAGCCTCTGAACACTGCAGCAATGCAATTTTCAGCAGTAATGAGTGGACGCCGATGCCAAATAAATATAAATGAATGACTTACTCTCTTAAAGGGTACACAATAGGGGGGGGGGAAGGGGAGTCTTATTATTAGTCCCTATTTGGTACACACTGTGTCACACGTGGGGTGCAGCCTCGCCTGCCAGAGGGAACTAACTAATGGGACACGGCTGAGATGATGCGTGTAGGCGCTAGAGATGGATTGTTGCATCGTAAAACCGTGAAAAAATGACAATGCCTTGAGGAAGGCTCCATACAGCAGTGGATAGATCATGGTTGTTGTTCGCAATTCGGAGACAATGGCAGATTGAAATAAATATATATGTAAACAAATATGGTGGCAAATTTACGCCAGAGACGGTTGTTTTAAGATTTACAATTGAACACATTTGATAGTTAAATTACATTGTTGTTGTGATGTGAAATTGAAATGACAACATGCAACGTAAATGGCATGCATGCTTTACATGACAGGTCTGTTATGTAGTTGTTATATTTTTTTTCAAATGAGATTTGTGATCGTTAAAAAAAATGCAAGCCTCAAGTTGTTTAATGAGCTGTTTACTTCATATTTCACACATTATGTTGACTTTGATCATTATTTTGCTGAGGAAATATACTTTAGCTCTTAAATATGGTAATGATATTGCAAGACAATCATGTACTCCAGGATGAAGTCAACAGCGGTAGTGGCAAGAAAAGCTAGAATCGATTTTTCCATGGAACTGTGGCGTGTTTACGATTAGTTAAAGTTTGTGAACAGGCAAGGAGCATTCCCACACTTGTTTGAGCGGGAAACGACGTGCGATAATTTTTATTAATAACCACCACCATTAACTTCAATCGTGCACGGTTTGAAAAATAATGAGACTTTATTGGAATGAAAAAAATCACCAAATGTGTATTTCCTCTTTCTCTTTGAGGGTGTGACTGATGAGTCTTACTGGGCAAAGATTTAGTTTATCATTTTTTGTTCACTTCACACGAGCTACAAAGAACAACCAAAGCTTTTTTGACAACACGAGCACTAATAATATCTAATAAGCGACCATTGCATGGTGATAAAAGGAAAAGAGGGAGAAAAAAAAGGATCATTAGCAACAATTTGAACTATAATATGAAGCTTGTGTCTAGAAGTAAAACACCACTTTTTTTCTTCGACTTAAATGATAGTTTAAATAATGCAAATAATACAATGTGCATTCATCACTACATTTTCTATTTTTAAAAAATACGTCTGTAAAAAAGAAAGTGTGTGCAGGCATGCCAAGACAAGATATAGAAGCAAGCCATTTGTGAAAGATGTAAACGCATTGGAGAAAACTGAAATCTGTCACAAACCTTAAACGGTCTGTCAGCTGAGGTAGGAAAGTGAATGCTGTAATGGCAACTCCAATTAACGCTGGACATTACAAACTGCCAAAAGCATTTCGTTAGAATTAGTTTCATTTCACACAGTACGCATTTCGTGAACATTCGTATCATGTTCGTGTCAATCAACTTCCATTTTAATGTGCATTATTACCATGATTTAATTAACATTGAATATTACTTACGCAATAGTTTCAACATGATTTATTTATACAAAAAAATCCACCATATTCTTTTGAGAAATTTATCTTGCACCATTCGTAGATACAGATACGCAATCAACTAAATTAATTCACGAATTTCACAACGGCAAGGCTGATGTTGGCGCAGCTATTGCCAATGACCAAAGGCGCTGTCCCAGGCCCCCTGGGTCTTTTCGGGGTGCTGTGGGGATTACGACGCGTGCCCTGAATATAAAGAGTGGGGTGGGGTGGGCGGCGATGATGTCACGGGGATCAAGAGGCCCCATGCCATGTATCCTGTCTCCAATACTGGCCCTCTCTGTGTCTAAACATCACTGGTAAGGCTCTCGGCTTCTTAAAACGAATAGCTTAACCATAGGCACTGCCGAATGAATTTACCTCGTGGAAAATCGGATTGAAGTGTGGCTTTGTTTATGATAATGATAGGGTACACAGCCCTTTTTTCAATCAACTGCTGGATGAAGTCCTCGCCATGATTTCTCAGTTGTGGGGGGTTGTTTGACCATACTTTACCATGCTGGTCAATGTGTGTTGGCTTACGGGAAGTGCACACAGCAATGCTGCAGATATCTCACAACTGATGTTAGCCATAGCAGGCATCAAACTCAGGTTGCCTGGTTCATTTTGCAGTGCACAAACTACTGTGCTACTGCTTCACCCCACATCGTTAGTGTTTGTAATACCGGAGTATAAGACCACAGTAAGTCTTCCAGTAAAGTTCCATTATAGCTTCTAATGTGTGCATGGAGATTTCTTCTCATCTTAACCAACAGCGCTCCATTAACTATTTATTATTGGTATAATGTTGGAGAGTTTTAATATATATTAAATCTGCATTTATTGATCCTGAGAATCTGGCTTACAAATCCTGGCAATTACTACCAAATGCCACGTGGTTGTTGAAAACTCATTTGAAATACTGAATATAGCATTTGTAATAGAGCCTTACGTGTGTGTGTGTACATAGGCACACATTATATCACGTCTTCGACTAGCACCACAACAACACATTGATATTCACGGAACTATGTTGGGATAACTTGAAAAAAAAGGTTACTAACAATGCTATGTACGTATTAACTGTAGGATAAAAAAAGACATATCCAACTCTTACATCTTATATATAAAACAAACCAACTTTTTCATAGAAAATAACAACAAGACGTGGAATTTGTAATTAGATTAAAGCAATTAATATCCGCATCGAATTTATTTCAAGTATTTACCACAATCGGCACTGTATATATATGTTTTCTCTCTCTGCAAATCACCTTGCAGTTGGACGCAATTTTCCCAGCTGTGAAAATGTAACGTGTATAAAACTCAAATTGCTTGGGCACACACACACACGCGTGGTTGCACATAACAACGATCATAATAATGATGTGTGTTCATGCTCACACACAAACACACAAGCGGATGCATCTCAACAAGCAGTTCCAGGACATAAACCACTTAATGCCTTCTTATTTGTTTGATATCTTCCAACAGTGAGATGGAAAATCGCAAAGACACATTTATCACTGTATCTAAGCAATCTGGCATAAAAATTGTAAAATTACCGTGTTATTTTACCACTTGCATAATCTAGTCAATTTCCTTTCCAAAAATCATATTATATTGCTTGTATTTAAAAAAATATATATTAAGTGCCATTCACCCTCTTACTTAGCCTTATTCACATTTTCATGAAATTATTGTGTAAGTTAAGCTGTAGCTATTAAAGTGAAAATATGATTAAAACACTACTGGTTGCTGGCGTAACCTCGGTTGCCCTGGCAAGAGAGGCAATGGCTCATTCGTCTCAATGGGCTCATTCAATCTCCTGGTGAGATAAAGGAGACTGACTGACGAACCATATCATTCTGTGTTCACGAGTTATTTTGCATCCATAGACCCCACCCCCACCCCAGCCTGCAACAACCGGCCACAAAACAAAAGAGTCATTAAACGTGGATATTGCAGAGAGGAAAACACTGACTATATTACAAATATCGCTTCTTAACATACATCCTTTAAATTGGGGGGGGGGGAGAATAAAATAACTACCCAACACTGCAATTTATATTCATTACGAGAAAATATATTTTGCACATTTGTGTATGCGCGCGTTTGTTAGACCATCTACTCAGCTGAGTGGCTATTTTTAATTCACCGTGCAAGCTAATTACAATGGCCACACCATTGCAATCACGTCCATTTTAGATGCCAATACAAATACAGTATTTGAACTTGTTGCAATTTTTTTGTCGTGAAGATAAAAGGACATTTTTTTGGAGACGTTGGGAACATTTAAATCGCAACCGCAACCCGAGATGAAAGCGCAACGCGCCTTGGTGGTGACACAGGTTGGTGTCAAATTGCAGAGATACTTGCGAACGTAATTCTGTGCAACAAAGATAATTTGATGTTGTGAAAATCTTGCCGCATTGATATTTCATTAGTAAAACGTGTTGCTTTCATATCTCATGCTAGTCAGTGTGGTATGTCATGGACGCGAACAAATAGTCACTCTGATCGCACATCGGAAAAGGGCAACATTTGCATTTTTCGTCTAACCTGCGACCACGTGAAATATCAGGCTCACGCATGCCCCCGAATTGTATTTGAATTAGCTTATTTTGAAGGCGTGTAACCAACATTGTACACGTAACATGTGTTTGTGAAATAAGCTTAACATTCTTCGAGTAATATCGACTTGAAGCTACTATGTTTACACTGTGCTGTTGAGTAGGGAGGCGCTCCCGCGGAGAATACTGATTTCACACACAGGCAATCCCTATGAAAGGATTGGTCATTCTTTTTAAAGCGCCAATTTCTTTTACAACGAGAAACCTTTTCTTGAGGAATCATTCTTCTGTATCCTTGACCCTAATCATTAAATGATCTGTTCCAAAGGTGGGCTGCCCCTTGAAATGATGTATCTATTGCTCACAGAAGTGTGGAATTAAGAAAATTATGAACTAAAATAGTGGTAAATATAAATGCTCCTTCTTAAAATTACATTTAATACTGTATCTGTGAAATAAAATTGACAAAATGTGTTTTTGGAAATATTTTTGTATTTACCTTAAATGAATGAAATATATATAAATACCGTTGTAGTATTTTAACCAAGTGGAAGTGAAGGAACACAACACATTGGAAAAGTACGTGTACCGAGGAAATGGAGTGATGTAATCAGCTGGTGTGCGGGTTGAAAGGTGTATTTGCGCAATGCAGCGCCATGAGAGGTTGCCACGGAGTGGGGAGGCCTTCTTTTAGCAGTGGAATGGTCTTGACGACGATGATGATGGATGACCATACTATTTCAACTTCCAGACACGCTTGATTGTAAAATATAAACCTGATTACAAAGGCAAGAGGGTTAGGATAACTCCCTGAGAAACGTAATTATGAGAGGTTTGATACCCCAATGTCGTGCCACTGCAAATTGTGTTCACGTGTTGTTTAAATGTCACAAATGATGAGGTGCTTAATCTATTGGTGTTGCTAAAACATAGTTGATAAATATCCTATTTTATCTACTGCAATATCACGACCAACAGTATTCTCATGAATTAACCAAGCAGCATTAAAAACCGAGGATAAAAAAAAACATGATCACATGATGAATGTTGGTATGGGATTTAATCATGAAGCAGGCTGCTGAAAAGTTCTGATTTCCCAAGATGTCATGGATACTAAGAGACACCCACGCAAGGCTCACAAAATTAATCATTATATGCTGCACATGCCTTCTGGAAATATCAGTAAGACTGACATTTTTTTCCCTCTTTTACTCATTTGAGTACAAATAAAATCTGCTAAGTACCTCAAGGTAATATTTCGCAGAGGGAAAGGCTCTTTGCTAATTCACACGTTTGGTCAACAAAGTGCAAGTTTTCAAATTCAGTTAACAAAAACGGGAAGCAACTAGCGCAATTAACGAGGTCAACATCATTAATTGGTGCTGTAATTCATTTCAAGGGCAATCAGACGAATATGCCAGCGTCAATTTAGATTCCTTACCCAATCGTGTTGCTCTACGCTCTGTACGTATGATTAATTACGAAAGGCAAGAGAATGGCGAGGCAGCCGTGTGATGTTGTGCAGCATCTGTTTGTGCTACTTTGTCAACGCGTAAAGTTCATTGACATATTTTACCATTCAGTATAACAACAGACAGACACCAACCTGAGATAGTATCCTTGTATCATTGCACAACACTCGTCGTTTTCGTTTTATACGATTTCGCACCTCCGATTAGCACGGTTGGTTATGCACGGTGTGAAAGAGGTTCAACATACATACATACATGGTAAGTTGCCAATGTGATGTCATTATTCTAGGATGTGTTATGTTTTAGCATTTAGACTATATTACATCTTACAACTTTGTAAGTGTTTGTGGTTGCCCTGTGTAGGTCTGTGCGTTTTCGGCTTGTATTGCGTCTTGTTCGGCACGATGTCCGACGTTTCGCGTCCGAGTGCTGGGAGCATCTTCAGGAGCTGAAGTTCACGTAAAATCACTCTGGGTGATGGGAGCAAAAACGTCAGCCAATCGTGGCAAACAACGTGCAGCGCAAGCCCAAAACATCATGAAGAGCAACACAATATTCTGCTCTTGACAATGTCGCCACTGGATTTTTAATGGGTATTTTTTTTCATATAAGAGACAGCCCGCTTCTTAATTGCCAACAGGAATTACTGGGCAACAGGATTAATTGAACTGTGAAAAGAGCAGCAAGCATGAGACGCTGGTCATCATTATTCAACGTGGCTACGGCTCTAACCAGCTATGAGGACACTGAGGTGCTGTCCTTGGTGGTCTTCAAACAGTGAGGTCTGCAATGGTAACATTACGCTTTGACATGCCGTGACAGGAACAGCGAACAAGAGACCTTGGTGCTCGCTTGAACTACAGCCATCATGATAACAGTCATGAAATGGTTGTCGTTATGCAGAGCATAGATGTGCGTACATTTAATTAATTTTTAAAGTAGTGCTATTTATTATTCTGCTTTGATTAATTTTAAATGTATAGCGAATGTAAAACTAATTCAAATCATTCATATTTATTGCATAAAATGGTATTTCATTCACAATTCTGTTTTTTTTTTATATTTCGGAATTTTTCTTTTTCAGGTCTCTCAAAAAAGATAATGAAATCAGGCTAACATTATGGTAATTTTATGCTATGATATACGTATCTAAATATTTTTGTTGTGACAAAAATAGTGGTTACTTGTAGATGGACAACAGAGTACATTACAGATCAATACAATCTGTTACTGTAGCCATCATCTTCATCATAATCGGTCATGAACACTCCACTGCTGGATGAAGGCGTCCACAAGCTGCGATCCTGTAAATCTAATAATCCACATTCTGTCGCTATAAAAAAATATACATTATATTCGTAGTATAACCCAGGTTTTAAAAAAGTGTCACCAAATTTGCCTACTTTTTAAAGTTGTTCATGGTTATTCTTGCCTGGGTTTATTAATTTCACACCAATTATTTTCAAACATCGTCTACAAATTATTTAAATAGATAGACAGATTAGTTAGTTGTACTAGTGGCTTGCATCAATGGCCTATACGGTTATAATATGGAGAGGATCTTTGCCGGTGGGTGTTCGCATGAAATGTGCATTGAGTTTCAATACTGACCATGGTACACATCACAGAATCCGCCACGAAACTCTGTAGGTTTACTCAGCCTGAAATGGTTGCCTGGTGTGATGTGAGCGTGGCGAACACTGCCTTTGCAATAAATCAGCTTATACGATCACATTTGATTTTACGATAGCAGTATAAACCCTGTAAACATCTCCAATGTCGGGCGAACGTAAGAATGTGGTTGGAACCGTGGCATTACCGTTGGCCCAACGTTCCACGTTTACTCGGAAGTGCCCTTCGGCTGAAACCAAAGTTTTCCCGTACTCTTTTATGTTCTCTACCTTTCATTGCTTAATAGCGTTGGAGTTTGTAAATGAGCAACGTGTCAATGTGTTTATTCAATGTAATCTCAATAATTTTCATGCGGCATGAGGAGGATACATTCAGTATTTTGGAAACCATCGGGCATACGTTGTACGTATATTTAATGAGCATAAGATTACTTATCGCTGTGAAAAGGGTACCCACTGCGATGCCCATTTTCTCCCTCACCATTACACATGCATAATCACCTCTTAACCATACCTCCTCTCATTCTGCTCCCGTGAAAAGCAATTTTGCTCCAGTGCAATCTAAAATACATATTCCTGCAGAATTATGAGTTTCTTCTGAAGAGAAAAATAAATAAAATGGTAATAAATCGGTGACATGAAACATACTTTGTCACTGAGTCGTGGCATGCAATAACGACATTTCGGGTTTGTGCATTGACAGTGCGTGCTGCTGCTGATGTTGCATCTAATTATACACTATAACGTCTGTTTGACAATACATCAAAACAAATATACACATCTTTCCTAAGTTATTATATACTCTGATTTTCCTGCCATATTACAAAATGGGAAGTATGAAAAAATATTGAAGATTTATTTTTGTATAAATTCGTATTTTCGTGCTATCTCATACATACCATGGGTTACGTTCAAACCATTTAGGATTTTAAGATTGTCTCGTTCTTAAGCAATGGGGCCGCATCAGTGTAAATTAGATTCCAAAACATTTTTAGTACTTTTTCATTTGTATTGATTTCAGTGCATTCGTTTTATATTATTATTAATGCACGTAGAAAATTCTTGAACAGGCCTATGCCGTAATTTTTTACGTAAAATGTTGTAAGTGTGAGCACACCGGTGGGGGAGCAGCCACCAACACAATCAATAACACCTTGAACTTGCGGGATGTGGTGAAAATTGTAAACACCACCCCCCCCTGAAAGGGTTAATTAATTGACACAGTCACATAGCAATAGGTCCCTTCTACAAAGATACAAACACGCGATGACCCTGGACCAAGGAAGCCAGGCTTATCACGAGGAATTGTCCTCTGCTGAAACAATTTGCACTCACGTTGGGAGGTGGCAGTGCATTAATTTTCCGTGATCAAAAATAACCCTTCGTATTTTTGCCCAGGAATGCATCGCTGAGTCTCAAGACTCATTTTTAAGAGGGTCCTGCCAAGTTGTTTTTATTTTGCAACAGAGGGCATATGTTGCCACGTGTAATCCCATCTTCGGCATTGCGACGTTTGGCTAATATCAGTTGCATTGTAATGCTTCTTTTTTTAGCTATGGGAGGAAATTGAAGAACCAGCTTAAAATACGCTGCCAAGCTTAGCAGTGTTTATTCCGACAGCTCTGTTTCTTCACCTGAGGACGGCTGCTTGCATTGTGGCCGAAACGTATTGAGACTTTGATTTTATTATGTTGTATTTTTATTATTTTATTATTTCCCTTCTACGTGACTTTACCAAAATAACTAATAATATGAGTCCCTGCAGTCGCGAAAGCTTTAAATCGAAATTTAACCTGTAGGAAACCTATGCACAATAGGGGGATGTACCCAATGTTGTTATATCCGAGAAGCTAAGCAGAGTTAAGCCTAGTTAGTACTTAACCCAAACTAAGCATGAGTGTTGCTCTGGAAAATATTAATAACAAACTAAACAAGCAGACAATTTCTCCTAATTTGCATTGAACTCGGACCTCAAATTGTAAAGTGAGGGCCTTTGCCTCCTGTAAGATCGGTAGTTCACCAGCATTCATTCAAGCAACGCCTGCCTCTGCTTATGAGACACTGTGTCGAAACCGTGAATCTTCCTTGGAAAAAAAATACTAAATCAAAAGATTAGTTTCGATTTAAAGCTTTCGTGACTGCAGGGATTCATCTTCTTGGTTCTTTCGGTAAAGTCACGTAGAAGGGAAATAATAAAATAATAAAAATAAAACATAATAAAATACAATTCTCTCATTCAGACGCTGTCTTTCCGACATACCTGTTCTTCACCTGAAGACGGCTGCTTGCGTTGTGGGTGAAACGTCGTGACAATTGTATTTGATTATGTTAAATTTGTATTATTTTATTATTTCCCTTCTACGTGTCTTTACCGAAAGAACCAAGAAGACAAAAGATTAGTGCTTGATGCAACCACATTTGCCAATGTGATTTGTAACTTTGATCCTTTCCCATGTTCCGATAGTTACATTTTAATGTGCCATTTTATTGAGGGTCTGTGTATTGTCTTGGTGTGGTCTGGGACTGTTGTTGTTTTTTTACCACCTAGCCCAAACTTGCATTTAGTGTTGAAACATCGGCAGGAATGTATGTACTTCTACAATTTGCATAAATGTATAATTTCTTATTTACCGATTTATTTATTTTAGTGAATTGCTTTTTTCTATTTTGCACTTCTATCATGATTTATTTTAAAGTTTGTTGCTGTAACTTGCGGACCCGCCCCGAATAGACATCTTGAAAAAGAGCATCTTAGCTCATCGGATTCCTGCTGCAGTCTAAATAAAGATTGCGATTCAGAATTTGCTTGTCTTGAAAACAGTTCTGCTGAAATTATGCCCTCCCAGAAAGCCGTGTATCTCACGAACTGTGTAAAAAATCTTTCATTTGTGTTTTAGTTTTTTACGTGGAGAGATGTGAAGGAGACATTGCTTGATTTATTTTGGTCATTAAACTCACAATGGGAGACTGTATTTGAGTATTCGCTTGGGCAGTGAGGTGGCCTGAGAGTACAGCAAAGGATTCAGTCTTGAGTCGAGGGAATGCTATCTCCTCGTAAGCGTGGGGTTTCTCGCAGTCATTCCCCATGCCCAAGTCTCATTCGTTGCATTGGCCAAACGTCCACGCGCAGGAACCCCTCTTGAAACATAATTTTCTCCATACGCCAACCGCATTGTTATCATAGAGTGTAGATTTGAAGTTTTCGTGACTGCAGGGATCCATACTCTTTGGTTCTTTCGGTAAAGTCACGTAGGTATAAAATAAATTAAATCACGCAATCATCATCAGGTGGGAAAACTACGGCAAGAAATTTTCAGCAAACATGTTTCTAGCTGTGGTTTTCCCACCTGATGATAATTGCTTGTGTTGCAATCGAAACGTCGTGATTTAATTTATTTCATTTTATACCTACGTGACTTTACCGAAAGAACCAAAGAGTATCATAGAGTGCTTACGGTTAACAATGGAATATACTTTACAGCGATCCTTAAATTGTCTACAGACCTTACATTTGAGTAAAGTCTTGCATGGAAAATCTGCAATTGTAACAAAATTATACCGTTCCATTGCCCTTGTGCCTTGGTGAGTGAGACCCGTGAATGGTACAGCTCGAACAACCCAGGTGACTATTCTATGTTAGTCTGACAAGGTCAAGGTGCAGCCCTGTAATGTCTAGTTCGTGCTACTGCTTGAGGAAGGGTCTCTACGAGAGGGGGCTCAAAAGAGCTCCTCCACAGGGTATTTGGCCTACTCATCTCATTTATACTTATAGGCGCTTGACTTATCTTGCAAAGCGGTGCCCGAATGGAATTATGTGGAGCAGTGGTTTTAAACATGTGTTTTGATACTGTGCCCCCCATGTTGAATTCTGTTTTAACAGAGCACGTCCCTTGCCTGACCCAACATGTTTCTGAGAAATAAATGTATGCATAACGAGCATCTATAATTTGTAATAAGTTGTTCATTTTGTTACGTATGCTAATTAGCCAATAACTGCAAGCGAATAAAAAGAGCGGACGCTCTGCACGTGTGACGTCATTTGTTCGCACTCGCTGGTGACTCTTGGAGACCGCATTGGATACGATCAATGAGTTGAGAAAGGTCTTTTGAATCTCTCTATGTTACATGGATATACATTGTATTGTAGTTATTTTATATTGGCTGATTCATACGTGATGACTCACCAATGACTCCATTGTATGACCTAATTTCACACATTTATAATTCACCTAATGTACTCCGCGTTGAGAACCACTGATGTAGATGGCCAGACATCTTGACCAGATATCTTGGGAGAGGCGGGAGTGCGCACACTTTGCTCCGCCGACGCACGCGACCTGCGCATTCACTACCGGTGGTGAACCCATTTACACCACTCGGTGTGCAGATGCGGTGGGGAGGTATTTAATAATCCATAATCAAGGTTTTTTTGGGTTAGATCGCGTAAAAATAAATGTGTCGTTAACCCGCCACCACCCGCCACGGCTAATTAGTAAGGTTTGTCACTAAACAAAATGTGCCAATTAGTTACTACGACAGCACACCGGTGTGATGGAGAGTGAACCCACAAACTCATCCTTGCAACTGTCGCGTGGGGAGATGAAATCGTACTGGCAGTCCGCGCATTGCAAGTCCGGTGTGTTCACCGTTACACCACTACACTATCACTGTGTTAGTCTGTTACCCATAGGCCACAACTATTATTCTTCAATAATTTCTTATATAAGTCAAATCATTACTTTACAATCGCACTTCATGAAAGGTTGAGCACTGAAGGTGCCATAAAGTTAATAGCTGACGACATCTTTCTCTAATTGTTCACGTACATTTTTTGTTTTACCATGCTCTCAGCCACAGCTATAACAAGAGGATATGTTGATTAAGAAATACTTAGAATAGTTGTCTTGGACAAGCACATGTGATGTTAACTGCTGAATAGCAGTCATTCTCTTCTACATATGCCACACTTTGTCTCTCAATTTAACGGCGCATATAATGTCTCATTAACCACTGCATTTTCCCGGCACTTTAAATGGGTTCATCATTTTAATTCAATGCTATTTTATTACCACATGTATACACGAGACTCTCATTTAAAAATACATAGGGACTAATTGTCACGTCACCCGCTATTCTAGCTTAAGGCACAAACACATATCTCTATCTTTTAAAATTGTATGGCTTGTTGAATAATTCTTAAATGGCACATTTATGCCAGTGGGGCTCCAACTATCAATTAATGAAAGTGTTATATGCCTCTGTTTTTTAATTTCACTTCAACACCTGGTATTTTTTTGTGATCGTTAAACTCTATTATCTGCGCTGCTAATGGCTTGTGTCCTAAACCTGAGTGATAGGTCTCAAACTATTGCACTGTTTCGTTGCCAACAGCAAAATGAAACGTAATCCATATGAACTATTCTTATATCACAAGCTGCATGCCACTGATATGTTTTTGAAAATAAAATAAAAACTTAAAACATTCCACGTTTGTGTTTTTGTATTGACTAGTGACCTTGTGACAATGTTTGCCCCTATCCTGCACATTCTATGGCCTCGTGCTGCATTCGTTACAAATACGTGTGGCCTTTGTTGCATACATCATCAAATAAAATAATTTTCCTGCAGGAATTAAAATATTCAGGTGAAGAGTAACCTTGTAAACTCTAAAATGCATTCCAGTGAGTGAGCAATTAAAGACAAAATTAATTCATTCACTGCCTCTGGGATTTAGCTTATATTTATATTTATAAAGATAAATTGACAGGCACTGCATGATCTGGTTTGGTTGCCAATGGAAGCTTTCCCTGGATGCAGCATCCTCTAATGACAGCGCTCAGTTATATTTAATTACATCAATTAGGCCACAGACGTGGAAGATGAAAATAAACAGGCAATTATCCAGGCTGGGCCATCAGACACAAGTGCTTGGCTGTGGAACTGGAAATATTTGACTGATTAGTGGTTGCGATCAAATTTCCAGGAAATTTACACCAAATTATTTTTGTCCATGCTGTGCAATTATGTAAAGTGTAGGTCTAATAAACAATTTAGAATTAATAAAGATGGTATATGCCTATTTATCGAATAATCATGTGCAAAAATAGTTAATGTATATGAATGCTAATTCCAAGATGAGGTGCTGGGGTTATTTTTTGTTTTCCTTCTTTGATGAAAGAAATGTGTCAATTAAACTATACATCAAAGATGTGTGGAATATTAGCACCACAAATCGTTTGAGATAGTACATTTTATTGTATTTCCTCATACCAGAGTAACTTTCTTATTTAATTTGCCCCATTAGTATGCTGATTGTGCTACAATGCCATGTCACAAGACAAAAAATCCATGCGTATTTCTCACAGAGGAAACCTGTTTTAGACATTGGCCCATAGAAGGGGATATTACAGAGCTACAACTGATATACCTTCAAGTGACCTCTTATCGACACCCACTGGCACTGTCATACCACAGTCAAACCTCCATTTTTATCTCATAGCTAGCTGGTATTTATCCAGATTAATGGTACACCTAAATGTAATGTGATGGGCTTTTGGCAGTCATTAGTGATCAGGCTGATACCATCAACTCACAATACTTGGGAAATCGGTTTAGGCACAGGTGGCTGTGTGGATTCTAACCCAGTATCTCAACGGTGCCAGATCAACATTCTGCCCTATGTGTCACGTTACCGTTATCCATATAAGAGCACTTAATACTATGACAAAAAATATCTGTAGTTGCACCAAACCTAACAAAGTGCAACTTGACCCCGTGGCACTCGAAGTTGAGAGGGCCACACGAGAAGCATGACAAACGCACAATGATCGTAGCAGTCATTCACGCTCCTTCCTTGCAAAAAAGGTACACATTGTGCAACGCCAAATGTATTAAAATTAATTTCAGAAAAATCAGTCAAGTTTTAAAATTAAACGTCAGTTTTCTGAAGGGAAGTTTGTTGTGTTGCTTGTCAAATTTTTATTGGGATTTGTTTTTATTGCTTTGCTTTCCCTCGAAATTATCAAGTCAGTCGATTTTTAATTCCGAATTCTGGCCATGTAATTTGAAGAAGACAATATTTTAATAATGCAATCAACGAATCATTGTTGCAAATGTTCCTATTTTTCATCATCATCATTATTTATGAAAAAATATTTCATAGTACGAACGTTGAGTTGTACTTACCAACTCCTCTTTGCTCCCTGTACAAGGCCGCAACAAGCCCACGCTATGCCGGACGGTCCGAGTTGTACATAGGAATGTATGTTCTGGGTGGTTTTGGTTTTGGTTGACCTGATTTCCTTTGTGCGTTGCATTTCACACTGTGAGTCACGAGACAAGAAATTTCATTTTGGCTCGCAAAAACTATCGATATTCAGTTTAACACGTAGGCTTTTGCGACCAATATGCATAATAGAGGTTTTTGGGTTAGATCGCGTAAATATTTAAATGTGTCGTTAAAACCCGCCACCACCCGACACAGCCAACAAGTAAGGATTGTCACATAAACAGCCAGATTTGTGGAAAGGTTTTATAAGTCTGCCTGTCGCCTGATGAAGCTAGTTGTAATTACTGGCGAAACGTCGTACTCAGATTGTAAATGTTGTGGCTTGGCTCTCCAACACGCCGGTGTGCTGTAATAGTGACGAATTGGCACGTTCTGTTTACGTGACAACCCTTACTAGTTGGCTGTGTCGGGTGGTGGCGGGTTTTAACGACAAATTTATATATTTACGCGATCTAACCCAAAAACCTCTATTATATCGATATTCAGTTCACACACATGTACATTCCCACTGACAAATCGACAAAGGAAAAATACAGTTTTGATCTTCTTTACATTGGCGAATGCTGCAGCTGCCAATTTAATATGAAAAATGCAGTAAAAATAAACCCACAAAGAGGCTTTATAAAATATACGAAGGAAGGGTTTTGGAAGGGCGGAGAGGGAGAGCGACCACGGGGAATGATTACCTATTGCTCACGCGGCTGTCTTGAAATGCTCAGTGCACATTCTAAATGAGCACATAAATAGAAATCCGGCACGAAAGGCGAAGGTTCAATCCCTGCAATTGCTCGCTCATGCCACTGCTGGCAGAAGTGTCCCCTCTATAAGAGGGAGCTCTATTAGAGAACACCTATCGAGAGAGTATTTGGCCTATTTATCCATACTGGCCAAATCGCATATATAGAATGGACATCTCGTGAAATATTTGTTATGAAGGAAGGAGTGTGTGTATCATGAGCTTACGATACTTTTTTGCCTGTGGCGAAAATAAAGATTTTAGAGGACATGCTCATATGAAAAAGAAAAAAACTCTGCTAACCTCATGCTGCATATTTAGTGAGATAGGTTGAAGAATTAGTGTTTTTTTTACTTTAAAGGTAGAATGCTACTGTGTGTTGATTTTTTAGGTTGCAAAAGCCAGTAAAAAAAGTATAAAAGAAACATAGATAGTTTGTACATGATGGCAAACACATTTGGTGAAGTTACACGCATATCAGATGAAAACATTTTTAAAAATTCAAGTTCATGGTTAAAATAAATGAAAATTTGTTTAAGCAATCCACTTATTTCCATACAGAATGTGAGAGACATTACCACAACTGGATTAGTATGACAAGCATGTCAAACTCATTTTAATTATATTGTCAACACTAAAATTAAATTAAAAAGTCGGCAAGTACATATGAACAATAAACACTGCCGACAAAAAAAATATCCATGTGACAGATAAATAATGGCCAGAGTAAAACAATGAGGAAAAGCTTTGTCGAAATATGAATCCACTAGAATATGTAAAGTACTCTGCTAAATTAAGGGTCTTTTGTTTAATAAAGGTTCTTTATAAGAATATAAATGCTTATATGGTGATTGATCTTTCAGTTCATTCCTACATTAGTTATTATTCATTATATAAAGCGGGATTTCATCTATCCGTAGAAGCAGACCACAAATGTAAAGAGATTAACAAACTTAACATCATTAACAATTCCTACTGAAGCATCTTATTGTTGCCGGATTTATCAGCACATGCCCCCTTGGGTGGGTGACGGGGAAGCAAGGCTTGGTAAGGTCACCTATTCCTGGTTCACGTCCACATTTACCAAGACTCATTCATATTCCAAGGAACTGGACGCGCACCAGCCTTTTTGTTTTTTAAATCCCGTCCCAACTGCGCTCCCTGGCAACATTTAACAGTGGGGGAGGGGGCAGTAATGCGCGCCACTTACCACCCTCAACCCTGACCAGTTCCTCAGCTTGGGGTGATAATAATTACACACATGGCTACGTCTTGCCAGCAGGTGTGTCCGACCCCAAGGGAGGGATCCCACGGACTTGCCAATCACGCCCACAAAATATAATTACGTGACCTATGGCTCTTTGCCTGCAGCAGCAGAGCTCTCTTCAATGTGGAAATTTCGCCATTCGCATGTATAAAATAAAATTTAAATACAAACGAAGCACAACACCAAATACGCCCCGTTGCCGAACTTACAAAAATACACCAACAGATTTATTTTAACATGTCTTTTACTAGAATGGAGTGGTGATGCAGTGGTGAGCACACTGCACTATGAACCCGGTTACCTAAGTTCAGTTCCTGATCGTTGCTAATATCAGTGACATGTCATAAAATAACCTTTCTTCCCCCCCCCCCCCATCTTTAACCTACCCGCACTGACCAGTGTGGTGAAGTATGCTCAAACAACCTCCATCACTGACATGGCATTTGGAGGCCTTCATCTAGTAGTGGATTGACATAGGGCTGTAAATTATTATTTATTATTATGAACACGCTGAGTGCAGATAGTAGATTATTTTACTTTGAATTGCTCACATGATGGAGCAAATGGACTAATAATTAGAACTCTGAAGAATAATCCTTATTGTTTATCGTTCTGGACAGCAATCCTCACACTTTAAAATGTTTTAATGAACCTTTTTGCTGACATTTATAACACACAGATACTTCTAATATCCCCATCCCTTATGAAATGACTCACACTTATCAATTTTCCAAACGGATGAATACGTTTGGCTGTGATACGTTGACCCATTAATAAATGGGCCACTAAATTATAGAGGGTAATTCTTCTTTTTCAACATTTTTGCTCAATGCCCCAAAGTCCATTATAAATCTACTTTTTTTTCTTATTTGAAGTGTCATGGAAAAAATGTCCTTTGCGCGTGACTGGCATGAAAAAGGCTGTCGCCCGGTGTTCTATCTGAGCCTGATGCCCCCTGGGTTTCCTTCATTTTATTTTCAAAAACACAAACAAGCCAAGTATTAAAAACTCGCTATATATTTGTAAACATTTTCACCCAGATGCGGCTATAAAAAAAGGAAAAACAAATAGTATCTTCCAGAGGTGTGGACTCGAGTCATGTGACTTGGACTCGAGTCAGACTCGAGTCATGAATTTGATGACTTGCGACTCGACTTGGACTTGCATAACAATGACTTTGTCCCACCTATGAGATGTGGACTCGAGTCATGTGACTTGGACTCGAGTCAGACTCGAGTCATGAATTTGATGACTTGCGACTCGACTTGGACTTGCATAACAATGACTTTGTCCCACCTCTGGTATCTTCTATTTGTGTTCACATGTACCGAAATGTGAGCAGTCAAGTTTGATTGCGGACATTTCGTGGAAACGTTCAGCCTTTGTAAAATATTGCTCATAAAATAGCATTATTGCCATAAATATCACCGTACGAATAATTTTGACTTCGTTTGGACAAGTCTTTTAATAACAATATAACATCACCATTTAAACAAATATATATTGCTACCTCTCTATTAAAATATTATCATCAGCCAAGGTCAAAACACAGCTGGATGAAGACCTCCCAAAACCGCCCCCCATTCCTCACCTAGCGCCTGCTCTTGAGCTGATTCCATTGCTCCATCTACTCTGCGGATATCCCCTTCAGATGCTTTACATATCTTGCATGCCACTCACATCATTGTTCTTGACCATCGGGGAAAGTCGTCCATTCTAACAACGCAATGCAATGAAAGATAATTTTAATTAAAACCTATAATTTAAAGTCAAGATTGTCAACCTATATTTGAAAATTAGTTTACAGAGAAAACTAATGAAGACAAAAAGACATATGCTACCACCTGTAACAAAACCTGGGATTCAGATTTGGGTTTTTTTTTGCATTGGCACAGGGAAAACTAATTAGGCAACAGATTCTCATTCTCATTGGGGACCTGGTAACAGAAACCTGGTTACAGCAACAACAAAAAAACATGAACAAAGCAGTCCAACATATAGGGCAATAAATACTTGCTATGTAAATACATTACAGTATTTAACAGCACGATTGAACGTCGTGTTCAAAATTATTAATGCACTTTTAAAGCTCAATGTACTGAATTGACATAATTTATGGTAATGCATAGAGATGGCACGATTCAAACGGCTCCATTGGGTTGCGGGAAGATCCCAGTCCTATAGGACTAGGGGGGGGAGGGGGTGCATTACTTTGCTTCTAACATTTGCTTGGCACAATACAAAGCAGCCTTTTATGAATGATACAGTGAAGTTATGATGAAAAGAGCGAGTTCATTATTTTGTTGCAGTTTCATTACGAGCGTATCAATTCATGCGTGTTCAAAACGAGTAATCAGTCAAATTAATAACGAGCACAAATTAAACTTTGAGAGGAGTAAACGGAGTTGCCATGAACCACTTCTTTGTATCCCCGCAGATGATGCTCGCGCGATTACGATCCCCACGTTGGCACGTATCAGTGACTGCATAAACGTTTTAGTTAGTCAGGTGAAATTTAAATTGTCATAGGCAGGTAGCCAGCATGCTCTATTTCCTTTAGTCGGACAATTATTTAAAACGATGGCTCTGGACATGCCATTACAATTACAAACGGATTTATATTCATGGTACAAACGATGAAGCATATTTTTTATATTACAGTAAAAAAAATACATGGAAATGTGAGCCACTCGAGTGGAGACGTATTTGCATTTAAAATAACGGGCGGGGAAAAAAAAACATGATCAGCAGCTTTCATTTGCAAATTGAAGGTAGAGATGGGAGGTAGGTGAAAGCGATGGATTTGGAACCAGCAAGGGATAGGTTCTCATAATGCTGTCTGACAATAAGAAACAACAATCGAACGAATCATTTAACATCGCGTCGTTCATGCAGATTGCATCTCGCAATCGTTGATGGACCACAGACCCAAGCTGGCTTGGCTGCCAGGCGGTGAGCCCGCGCCAACGACTTTGCAGTTCTCCATATATTTGAGACGTTTTCAGCCACTTCGTAAGCGTTTGTACACGTGGGAGGAAATTGGAGCAGCCGGAGAAAACCCACGCGTGTGAGGGGGCAATGCTCGAACACTCTCCATTGCAGGGGTCAAGGGCAAGACACGGTCATCTCGTCCTGTTCCATACAGCTCACCGCAATCACAGATGCGCAAGCGTATGGAGAGCGCAAGATCGCAACGCGGCTCTCGTGCAAACGCAATGGTGCAATGTCTTTAACTTTTTGCGAATCGGTCAACAATGGATTGAACTTAATCGTGTTCTGTTTTGTGAGGTTTTTTTTCTCAGCCAAATGATGTGCTTGTGGATAAATTGCTGGAAATAAATTGTCAATATGCTTTCAGGGAGTTCAGTAAATCTTTACTATAAATTATATTTTGCAATATTTGTAAAGTGTACAGTTTTTTATATTTAACAAATACATATAATGAAAGGATGTTTGGGCTGTGTGCATTTAAAAAAAAAAGAAACACGTTCACTCATTATCTACTCATCTTCCTTTGGAAATTAAAACAATATTTGGTGCATGTTTTGAAATTGCCTCATCTGTTCTTAATTGGCAGGCATGATACACCGGATAAATGCCATACATATATATTAACAAGCAAGTGTAGATTTATAAAAACAATACAAAAGCAGAATACTAATTTCTCTCCGTATTTACAAGAAATCTCTATTGTCAGCTTACTTCCTTAAACCCCCCCCCCCCCCACTTGACTTATCTCATGATTAATGTTCTGTGGATCACACTTAACATCTACCTACTGTGGAAATTCAAACTGGCAACCTTTTGACATCAATAATGAATAATTTAAAATCCACTGCTGTATGAAAGCCTCCCCCACACTGTCAGTCACGTGGGGATTTTGACCATACTTCACCACTGTGGCCATCATTCAATTGACACGTTTTCGTACAAACACGAGCTTAAAACTGCGTGTACGTTAACAGTAAACATTAAATATTAACCCCCGGAATGCACAACACGTTATGGGCCATTTCTCAGCTCGAGTGTACGGCTTTTTGTGTGTGACGTGTTTACTCCTGCACCGCAGCTAAGGGTCCGAACGTTACAAGAAGTGAAGCCCTCAGCTCAGCCAAGGGACCCCTGGAATTTCCAATAGGGGATTTCATATTCCTTCGCGATTCCATGCAACACATTGCACTCTCCAAACATGCATCATCTTGTTTACATGCATTAGGACGTGCACTTACCCGCATTAGGATTCTGTATTTCAACGAGCCTTCCTCCCGCTTCTAAATGAAGGAATTGATCAACTTGATTGATGCGAGACCGACTGACCAGTGCTGGCAAGCCAAGAGTTCTTGAGCCGCATTCGTTTTCAAAATAGACTGCTGCGGTTCCCCTGTAACAACAATCTTCACGTCTGCGCACACCTATGGGGCTCGGTGTAAGAGAGCCATCATCCCACTTAAGCACTTAATCGAGGGTCCCACCGTCCAGCCATCAGGAGGCTCACACTATCCCGCAAGCAGTGGACTCGTCCTAACACCGAATGGGCACTGGTCAAGGCAAGTGCAATCATCCTCTTCCACAGATGGAACTTAAATGAGTCACCCAAATGCGACTGTGATGCACCACAACAAAGAGTGGAGGGCATAGTGAACTCATGCCCACTGTGAGCCTAAGGGACTGTTTGAGCCTGTGGGATGGGTCTCTGCGTGAGTCACTGGGTTATCTTGTATGAACTCGTTCCCACTGCGAATCTATGGGTCTCCGGCTGAGTCTATGAGTGTCTGTGTGAATCTATGTGTCTCTGTATGAGTCTGCGTGTCTCTGTGTGAACTCGGGTCCACTGTGAGTCTATGGGTCTCTGGTTGAGCCTTTAAGTGTTTGTGTAAATCTATGGGGGTCTCTGTGTGCGTCTGTGTGTCCCTGTGCGACTCGGGTCCACTATGAGCGGTCTGCAAGGGAACGAGTGGGACTTACTCGCTGTCCTCTGAAGCCAGCAGCTGGATGTACAACATAGACATCGATTTCTAGTTGCCACTCAATTAATATCCATACGAAAAAAAAGTTCGAAGGCTGCCATCATGGAAAAGACTGAGCGAAATGCTTTGCTGCACAATGTGTGAAATGATTTCCCATGCTATAAATGTCCACATGATAAGCTACTTGGTTGAGCTATCATTTGTGGCCAGGTCGCTTCTGAATAAGAGCTACATAGTTCAGTGAGCCTTACCTGGTAAAATAACAATTGTTTAGTTTTGTAGTAGTTTAGTTACATCTGCATTCATTCAGTTCCATGTGACAGTAGCTGCTATCTATAGTTTACCCATGTTTAGGTTATCCAATACGGCTCATTCTCAAATCATCCGTCTAAATTCTAAAATGTAGGTTTATATTTTAAAGTTGTAAAAATATGTAAAATTAATTGTAAAATTATAACTAAAATTTAAACGAATTCAATGATAAAATAATAAAATAATTGATCATTCTCAATTGTAAAATGTGTCTCGTTCTCAACGTTTCACGCGGTGCGTATGCGAGCATGCAACAACAAGATTTTATTGGTCGTGTTCTCGCAAAACAAAGGTGAATTGCGCATTTGTGCCCTTGGAACAAGTCTACAGCAATGTGTCAGCTTTGCTCTTGAGCAAAAGCGTAGACAAATTACAACCCCGTGTTTTTAAATAATTAATGCAAGAGCCATTAAACATAATTATATTTTATATAAATAAATATACAAAGCACACACACACAGTATGATTAATCTACAGTACATGCAAAACGTCCTTTGGGCATTAGAATGAATACAAATAATTATTTTGAAAAATAATTCTTGCTCTCAATGTTGTCTCTGCGAGCACAGAATTTACGTGAATTAATTGTTTGTAATGTGTTGCAGTTGTAAAACCCGATCATTGCAGTCAATGCATACTGCCATGTTCACTGTAACACATATAACCCATTGCAGCTTTGGCGTTGAGGGTACACGAGGACGCATACATAGTCTATAAACTTTAATTATGAGAAGCATCACTTAGGCTCAAAGCACCGGCCGACACAAGCTCGCATATGACTGGGCACTCCTTCGGTACGGAACAGCCTTGCTGGGCATGATGTGCATCTTAGGATAAATGTTAAAATACCTTTAATGAAAAATGTAATTGGATGTTTATTAAATTTAGCATTCATGTATTTGTTGTTTAGCTTTGCAGCAATTGATATCTAGTCGTGTACAGCGTTCGCGCTTGTACTTGGCAGCACAAACACTCTGCGGGCAATGGGAGCGCTTGGTCTTTCACGGGAAAAGCACACACTGGGTGCAGTGCTGCGTGTGATAAAAATCATTACGCGACAAGCCACTGTGGAGGCACAGTTGAAACAATGCCGCTTAGGCAGCTGCCACACCGACCCCACGTGTGCCGTATTCTTCCAAAAAGATCTCCCAGCGCCGTTGAGATCGTTGGCAATGTCCAAAGACAGTTACACATACCATCAACAAATCACGTGTAACGCGTAGTAGTAGGCTTTCGCGGCCAATGTTATTCATAACAGGTTTTTTTGGGGGGTTCGATCGCGTAAATATTAATGTGTCCTTAAACCCACTACCACCCGACATAGCCAATTAATAAGTTTTGTCACGGTGACCAAACATGCCAATTCATTACTAGTTCAGGCACCAGAGCAAACCGACAGCATTTGCAGTTCGTGTATGACGCTTTGCCGGTAATTACAACTGGCCTCATCAGGCGAAGGCCAGAAACGGGAAGATTTTCTACACAACTCTATCGTGGACCATAAGCAATCGTTAACAATCAAACACTAAAATTATGATGGCCTACTTTTGTGCAATTTCCTAAATGCCCCCGCGTGAAACAGCACGAGTATGGGATGAGGCCATCGCAGAAGGTGAGCTCATCCGCCTTGAGGGAAGCGAGCATTACTTGGATTAGTCTCAGCCAGCAGCATGAGTTATGTCAATGGTTTGCTAGTCTGTGCAAACGTCGGCAAAATCTTTTTGTATCTCTAATGGGGGAGGGGGGGTACTGCCGATGCAGCCCAACCTTCTGCCGCCTTTGCTCATGATGCTTACATTAAGGCTCCTGTGATGTTTACCTTCAAACGTGGCGTCCGTCATGGACACTCTTTGCGCTATGACTTTTCCCCTCCGCCCAAAGTGTGCTCCGTACATGCATCTTCCTGTCGTCGGAATTTGCATGAGAAAATTGCGAGACTGGCTACGAAGTCGCATTAGGTATAGAAAGGTATACGTACATGACTTCATGCCCGGGCCCATACAGCCCTTTCAATGTCAATGCATTCACCTACCTTTAGTGGGATAGCCTCCAAACCTCAATTAGATTTTTTCTTTAGTGCTTAATCTTCCCCATCAGTGCTGTCACATGTTCTGACTTTCCACTTTCCACGGCATTTAAAACTAGCCCAATATCTTCTGAAGCTCACCCCTTGTCAAGGTCTCTACTGCCTAACCAGGACTGGCTACCATACATCAATGTCAGTCGGAACGATATCCCCTGTACTGATCAAATGTGTTCTCTTGTCCTGCCTTGATGTCTCGAAAAACACGTTTTTGTGGAGCACATTCCTCTCGATCGTCTGCCAACTCCAAGCACTAGTTTAATATACACACTTTGCAAAAAAATAATCCTGCGCAGAGACTGATAGCCTGTGAACGGCTATTTGAGCTCCAGGCTGATAGGTGACGTTTTTTTAGCTTATGCTGCCCTTAGCAAAATGCAAGCACAACTGAAAAACTGTCCCGAATGTCATTGAAAGTGTTTCAGAAAGAAGATACTGTATTGCCATTGAGTGCTGAGGGTTTCGAAAAAATACAAATGCCGTGTATGCACTTGTAAAGCGTCAGCAAGATGCAAATACACAAAATATGAACAGACGCGTGGATGTTTTTGCTAGTTTAAAGGTTTTTTGCTGTCTCTCAATTTTGGTCGAGTACCATTAGCACCTGGATACATTACACACTTCAATGAGGCTAGAGTGGTAAAGTACCTGCAATAGAACAGTTTTTTTAGTTTAGTTTGCTGTCCCTTCCCTGGCACCTCCAATGAGCATGATTGTCTACGCATGGTGTGAATTAACTTTAACGTACAAACAAAACAATCACATAAACCAAGCCCTTCTGCAGACCTATTATTCGCTTTCCTATCTTGTGCACACGAACACATTTTACTGTGAAAAATAGGACTCACTCTGTGACCGCAAGGTTAAAGAGATGGGAGTACCTTGTACATGCCTTACCGCCATCAAACATTGTCTCCTAGATTTAAAAAAAACTGCCCTTCTGCCTAAATGTAATGCAGCAGTGATGACGCAAGACAATGCCACGACCCCGGGGGTGGTGGAGGTCACTGAAATTAAGACATCTTCAAAAACACATCGAAGATACCCATGCAGTGACCACGGGATCAATAGCGGTGGATTTGTGCTAAAGTCCCAGAACTCTCACTCTCATGATGGGGAGGGGGGGACTTTACAAAAAATTGTGGTATTTGGTATTTCAAATAAAAATGCGCATATCGCTGCCAAGAAGTCACATTTACCTCCCTGCACTATAACGAGTGTAAACTCCAGTTTGTTGGGAAGGGCCCCGAGACTGCGCGGGAACTTTTATGCAGCTCTTGCTGCTCTATGTGCAGGTGGTGTGGTTAATTGGGATGCGGTGGCAGGCGCCGCTATCATCAGGCCTGGCTCCGCTGGATTGGGCCCTTAATTGAAAGCCAGGCAGCTGCCTGGGAGAAGTGTCTCTCGCGAATGCACGGGCACTGGGTAGATTATACGAAGCAGCCCCATACCAATTAATCGTACCACCTGCACGTGTCACGGGCAATCTGATAACCCGGAGCAAGAGTTCGGGGTGCCCTCTCGCGCGATGCCGTCACAGGGCGGCCACCAACGCTGAGAAAAAATAAACAAAGAGGACTTCCTCCTTGGTTCTTTCGGTAAAGTCACGTAGAAAGAAAATATATTAAATAATAGAATATGACGTTTAGATTGCAACACAAGCAACCGTCATCGGGTAAAACTAAATTTGAGAGAGAGACAAAACACAGACACGGAGACACAAGCATAGAGACACACACAACATAGACAAACAGAGACCCAATGCCTCTGTGTCGAGGGTCTGCTGGGGCAGCTGCTGGAGGGTCTGCTGGGGCAGCTGCTGGAGCAGCTGCTGGAGCAGAGAAATTAGCATGTCAATGAATCCACCCCGAAGCGACCCAGGGAAAGAAGATCGAATGGCCCTATGATAGCCTGTTAAATTTTAGAGAGAGAAATAGTTTGAGAAAACAAAATTTAGCAAATCTTTTGGAAATGTAATGTAATGCAACACAGAGAGTCGGCTAACACACAGTTAACGCATAGCCTGGTTGATTACGATCTCTAAAGATTGCTCAAATTAGAAGTGTGAAATTTGACAAACAGAGACACACAGAGAGATGTGTGGAAATCCATCCCGAAGCGGCCGGGGGAGAGAAAGAACGAATGGACCTATGAGACCCTGGTAAATTTTAGAAAGAGAAATAGGCCATTTGAGAAGACAAACTTAGAAAATGTTTTGGAAATGTAATGCTATGCAACACAGAGGACTTGCCATGAAATGCTTGCAAAGTGCACTTGTCCGCTAAAAGGTATGCCACGCTACCTACCACACCGCGCTGGCAAATGTTCGCTTAAAGCTGCGCGGTGGTTGAGTTACAATCTGACAGTTCGCAAATATGGGGTTGTGCAATGAAAACTGAACATCTGCTCTTCAAACAAACATAAGTGCATTTGGCAGGTGGTTGCCTTTATTTTGCCTAGAGACATTGAGACAATACATGTATTTTTGCCACTACAAACTATAAATTGGAAGCTCGTTGCCACACTCTGCCAACTTATAATGTATCTAAGGTTATTTTAATGTGTGAATAATACTCATGTAATCATTGAATACATTTTCCACAACTCGCCCACTTAAAACTTGAAGGGCCGCTTCTCTGGCACCTCGTGTCATGCTTATTTCTCACACCGCACACTGTGGCTTTTAATCATCAATGTTGAAAGTGATCACACGCGCACTTCCCACAGGCTCTAAATGTCCGTTGGCTATAAATGCAAGCGAACTGAAATACCTCCATTAACACTGATTAAAAACGCTTCTGATTAAAAAAGTGCCTCATAATGTGCCCACGTGCCTTGATGAACGCTGTGACTTTGTAACACTTTCTCATTCAAGTAGTCGACGATTTAATAAGACCGCACACACTCATTGCACGCCTCTTGTCTTCTCCTGCTGAATAATGGTCTCTTCGTGCCATGGACAGACATTTGGGGTTGTTTGACCATATTTCACCACACCGATCAGTGCTGGTTTTGCTAAAGAAAGCACCGAGGGCCGGTTCAGGACATCAGTCGCAGAGTTTACGTTTACCGTGGCCAGGAATGGAACCCAGCTGGCTTGCTGGGTTCACAGCGAAGTGTGCCATCAATTTCCACAGAGCCTCCATGGCCACGCGTTAGCGCATGGAAGTGATTCTCGTGTGCTGAGCGTGAATAGCACGAGACGCCATTCTCACTCCATTGTACCTTTTAATTTGTTTTTCATCACATTTCAAGTGTATGCATCCCCACCAATTTGTCATCCATAACGGTGGGTAATGTGTCATTTCGCCCCCGCCCCCACGTTCTATTTAACATAATAAAGGGAGAAGCTACCTGTGCACTCCTCACCGGCAGTCATTTGCATTGAAAAGTACCTCTGTCAAATTCAGCCTTAAGCCAAGGGAGAGCGCAGTGACTCATTCTAACGAGGTCCTTGCTGGCTCTCTCATCTGTGTATGTTATACGCAGCTAATTTTAAAACCATAAGAGCTCAACTACCCATTACTCCGAATGCCTAAATTGCTTTGCTAATTGTCGTGACAGCAATACTTGAATTTGCATTTAAATGACATATGCCTTCAATCACGCTGCATTATTGATGTCCATTCCACAGTTTCCAATACGTCGCGGAGACAAAGGAGCTTTGTGAACGTGATGAGATCAGACATGGACGGGGCCGTTCGTTTTCAAACCCATAAAAATGTAAATAATATGGGATTGCTTGGCCGTGTAAACCCTATGATGGGCTGGCACAGCGGTGTCGTATCTGGTACATTACTCCCGTCATAATCACTCGGGGACTCAATCCCGGCTTCCGCGTGCAACGAGCACTTCCATCAATCAACTTTGCCCAAAGTGAGTTTGCGGCAGCTGCGCTGCGATGGTTCTGAGAGAGGAATCGCCGCAGGCTTTGCGTGGTTCTCCAAACCCAACCCACTTTGAGCTGCGTGCTCGAGCAGCTAAGGGAGATTTGCCCCCCTGCAGTCAGGGGAGGGTGTTTTGCCCGTTCGGAGGGATCCCTGTGAGAACCCGTGCCAACCTCGTAACTTGATTTGCCTATGTTTCGGCAGCAGTAAACGAGCCAGTATGGGCCCTCTGCATCACTCTAGAGGGTCCCACATTAACAAGGTGCCCCACACAGCCGTAAATTTTGCCAATGGTCGGGAATAATATTATTCGTGGTCCTTTGCAGTTTTTCATTCGCATACCTATTACAGTGGTAACATCTCTCACCATGAATAGATAACTCAGTATATGTATTGTTGGATGAAGGCATCACTGGGAGCTGATTAACGTTACTTCCCCACTCTGATCAGTGCGAATTTGTGAAGGGATAATGAGGTTGCACCGGTTATAGATCGCTTGCCAATAATGTTGGTTGTGGCCGCTAATCAAGTGCTGGTGTCTAGGTTATAGCGTGGTTGCTGCTTACGATGTGGGCCACCGTACCCCTACCAAAGTCTATTAAATAATCTCCTCATATTAGCCGTGGAAATAATCTTGAGCTATAGCGTATACAAGTTGACATTGAACCAATGAGCAAACGCAATTAAACAGCCACGAACACACGTGGTTTAAGTGATATGAAGCTAAAATGGAATATCTTTCGCAGAATGTTAGAATTATTCTACAATTTGAACCAGGAACAAATACATGTACAAACAACTTACCTTGAAAAAAAAACCATGCCTTCAAGCATTAAACATATATATGACTGTTTGCTAGCAAAACAACATAACGCATTACTTTCTGGAACAATTATAATCATCACAAATAGTACACCCCGAGGTGTTTATAAATTGTTCTGCACTTCACATATTTTGTTGAATCAGAAATTGTCCGCAGACTTATTTGATTAAAGGACTATATAGTGCACATTCCGTAATGCATTAATTACATGAATCAGCATGGAAGGAAGTGCAGACACGCTCAATCGAGCCTTCTTAACATTCATGTCCATTTATACTGAAGAAAGTGTGTACAATTACACCGTGCAATTGTCTCTCTAATTTTGCAACATTCTTCTCATAAATACAAATAACATTTACTTTGCGTTCATTAACATTACGCAACACATTTGTCAGCCTATATAACATCCAAATCGAAGCAAGTCAGATACCAATATGTCCAAATTTATATTTCATATAATCGCATCAGTCAGTTTTCTCCTTTAGTGGACGGACATGAAAGGGATATTTTTTACCATTACTGAAGCTCATTTACACAATTAGAAAACCAAAGTGTTATTAATGATAACGGAGGAACAGGACAACTTACTAAAGACATAAACATGGTGTGTATGCGCTATTCACCGTAACCTTCACTGATTCACCAATAATGTCATGAGCCATAATAGAGGTTTTTGGGTTAGATTGCATAAATATATATGAATGTGTTGTTAAAACCCGCCACCACCCGACACAGCCGACTAGTAAGGGTTGTCACATAAACAGAACATGCCATGTTCTGTTTATGACAAGCCTTACTAGTTGGCTGTGTCGGGTGGTGGCGGGTTTTAACGAAACATTCATATGTTTATGTGATCTAACCCTAAAAACCCTCTATCATGGATGATATTGGTCGCGAAAGCCTGCTACGTGTTAAACGTCATGAGCATAAACTACTTTTGTTTCCACCAAGTGGAACGTATGCTGGCACTGTATGATAGTGTAGGGGTGTTACGGAGGAGCTGCATGTATGGGATCACACGGGAAACTAGTGTAGGGGTGTTAGAGAGAGAGCCGTTATGCATGGCAGCTTATGGGAAACAAACACAGTGGGCGGGGCTACGTGAGTGCACGGGGGGGGTGCTCTCAAAGACGTCCGCACCAGGCAGCCCGGGGCCCCACCCCTCAGCGGGGGTGGAGTATAAAGGGGGATGTGTCAGAGGGCTCGGGGCAGAATGTTTAAGTAAACTCTTGAAGACCGAAGACTGCCTAGCTAGAGCCCTGGACTCCCCTGGGACGCCGCCCTTGTCAGGGCCGCGCAGGACCGAGCCAGCGGCGTGGTCCCATGAACCAGAGCCAGGACTCTGGGACTCCGGGTACCGTAGCCCGACTGACCAGTGTCGGGCCAGACAGCCTCCCCTAGCCCAGTATTTGGAGGATTAGGAGGCAGGCTAGGGGTAGCTAGCCGTGTGTTCCCAGCTATCCGGGTGAGGGGGCCGAATGCATCCTTACCGGGGCATCGGGAGGAAGGGGAGTCGCCATCCGACGGACTTTGGCTGGCGCACGCGAGGCTGGCGGAGCTGCTGTATGCTGCTGCCGCCACACTCGAGAGCATCACTCGGCTGGGGGCTGCTGGACCGCCGCGGGGCGAGGACGGCCGACGACCGTTGCGCCTTCCCGCCATTTCTACTGACTACAACTTCGAATCTTCCGCCATCGCCGCAGCAGCTGCCGAGGGCGTGGCCAGCCTCAACCTGGGGTCCGACATTGGCCTCGCAGGGGCTGCCGCGTCACCACCAATGGACGGAGCGTCACCATCAGCGCGACAGGCGATTCCATCTGTCGTTCGTGCCGACGCTCAGCCGAGTTGCGGGGACAGCAAAGCGCGGGCCTCCACGGCGATCGCTGCGCTACACCAAAGGCTGCCTCCGCTGAAAGAGTTTGTAGCTGAGGAGGGCGACTGGGGGGGGTTCCAGCGGCGCTTCCTCGCGCACCAAGAAATGGCGGGGTGGTCGGACGCCGAAGCCCTCTGCGCGCTGCCGGCGCTCCTCGACGGCGACGCCCTCGCCGCTCTTACGTCGGCACCGAGGGACAAGCGCTCCACTCTTCAGATGGCGCTGCAGTTGCTGGCTGGGGTCTACAGACCTTCGGCGGAATGCAGACAGCGATTTTACGATCGCCAGCGAGGTGCAAAGGAGTCGCCCCTCGCCTACCGTACGAGCCTTCTGGCATTGGCAAAGACGGCCTTCCCTCGTATGGATGACCAAGGCGTGGACACGATGGTCACTGAGAAAATTCTTCTGCTGGCGGACGACCTGGACATCGCCATCGTCGCACAGGAGGACACGGAGATGGGTTCCCTCCAGGCGGCGCGGCTCCTCCACGCTAACCTGTCACAGCGACGGAAGGCCAGCAGGGCAGCGGCCGGGTGTACGGTGGCTGCCGTCACCCCCCTGACGGAGGAGGTCTACGCCGCCGACTTCCGACAGCAGCAGAGGGTGGGAGTACGGGCGGGCCGGGATGGGTCGGGCCGCTCCGACCGTCCGTCATCACCGCCTGCGCTCCCGCGCTGCTATAACTGCGGCATCCGGGGCCACGTCGCCTCGGGGTGCCGCTCTCCTCGACAGCGGGGGACGACGCCTCGCCAGGACGCCGGCCCTCCTCCTCCTTCCAAGCTCCATCAACATGACCCGGCGAGTCGCGGCACCCCACATGTTTGGCCAAAGCACACACCCGTTACACACAAGCACACCGCAACGAACGGGGGGCCAACATTGCGCACCGTCGGGCCAACACGCACCACTATGGGGACCCAAATCGAACCCAGGCAGTGGTCCGTGTTGGCCCATCGCATTGTGGCTGCGTCGTCGGGGTCGTCGGCCGTAGTAGGGCACATTGACGGGGTCGAAGTGCGTATCCTCGTCGATACAGGAGCGTCGGCGACTATCATTTCGGAACTCATATACAACATTCTCCCTGTCCAGAGTCGTCCTTTGCTACCGGTTAATGTCCCATTCTACGCTGCTAACGGGGGCTCATTGGGTATCATGGGTCAGATTCGCGCACAAATTTCGATCGGTGATATTAAATTGTCCGGCCCGATTTTTGTTTCCTCCTCGCTGGCGGTTCCGTGCCTGCTGGGGACGGACTTCTTGGGCAAAATGCCAATTCGGATTTTGATTGATCAAGGTTGCATTGAGCTCCCGTCGGGATGACGGATGGTGTTTTTGCCTTCCCCTACTGCGGCTCGGTCGGCGTTCGCGACGGTACCGGCGTTTGTCGTTCAAACGGTTCGCGTGCCGCCGGGGGCACAAATGTTGGTGCCCCTAAAACTTCGCAGGCCCTTCGCTAAGGGTGTTGGGGACCAGGGTGTCCTGCTGGGGCCATCTAGGGCCGGGGTTAGCGGGCCGCATTTAATTCCCGCCCAGACCATCGTAAGGGGGGACGGGGACCCTTTCATCGCGGTCCTCAATGTGGGGTCGCAGGCCGTGGTAATTCCTCAAGGGACCGTGCTTGCTCACACAACGCCGGTGCCCTGCGAGGAACCTGTCGCCAATCACGTTGGCACTGCCATTCTGCCGCTTCCACATTCGGACACCGATGAAGGGTGGCTTGAGGCGCTTTGTGCAGGATCGACGGACCTGTCAGATGTAGAGCGTCAAAAACTTAGGACACTCCTGCGCGAATTTGCCGACGTGTTCAGTCAGAACAAATTCGATTTAGGCTGTACCCATTTGCTGCGTCACCATATTGATACGGATGACAGCGCGCCCATACGCCAAAATCCCTTCCGGCTGAGTCCCGCCGAAAAGGACCATGTCAAATCGGCTGTTGATGACATGTTAGCTGCCGACATCATTTCTCCATCTACCAGCCCGTGGGGAGCGCCGATCGTTCTGGTTAAGAAACAGGATGGATCGTTGCGGTTTTGCGTCGATTTTCGCCGCCTCAACAAAATTTCCGTTGCTGACGCATACCCGCTTCCCCGTATTGACGAATCGCTGGACGCCTTGGCGGGGGCGCGATTCTTCTCCACATTGGATTTGCTTTCGGGATTCTGGCAGCTTCCTCTGGACGATGAATCTAAGCCTAAAACTGCATTCCGTACAACACATGGTCTCTTCCAATTTAACCGGTTGCCGATGGGATTACACTCGGCGCCGGCGACTTTCCAGCGATTGATGGAATTGGTTTTGGCTGGATTGCAGTGGGATTCGTGTTTAATCTATTTGGATGACGTTATCGTCTTTAGCAGAACATTTGACGAGCATCTCCAGAGGTTGCGGGCCGTTTTCCTCAAAATGTGGGCTGCTAATTTGAAATTTAGACCCCAAAAGTGTCATTTATTGCGCGAATCGGTACGTTATTTGGGGCACATCGTTGGACGCTCGGGTATTGCTACCGATCCCGCCAAAACGCAGTGCGTCACCTCCTGGCCGACTCCCACCTCGGTGGGAGAGGTCAGGAGCTTCGTTGGTTTCGCGTCATATTACCGACGCTTTGTCGCGGACTTTGCCACCATTGCTAAGCCCCTGCACGCTTTGACGTCAAAGGGGGTCCGCTTCCATTGGGGACAGGAGGAGGAGGCTGCGTTCCGCTCCCTTCGGGACGCTCTGGTTAATGCCCCTCCCCTGGTTTATCCCGATTTTTCAAAACCCTTTGTGCTCGATACCGACGGGAGCAACACAGGTATTGGGGGCGTGCTTTCCCAGGTGGTTGAGGGCGTGGAACGGGTGGTCGCGTACGGTAGTCGAGTGTTGTCTCCAGCGGAGCAACGATATTGTGTCACCCGTCGGGAACTGCTGGCAATTGTCTATTTCATCCAGCAGTACTGGCCATATCTGTACGGGCAGCGTTTCACCGTCCGTACAGACCATGCGGCGCTACAGTACGCCCTGCGAGTCCAACAACCATCGGGACAATTGTCTCGATGGCTGGAGGTTCTCCAGGATTTTGATTTTGAGACCACGTACCGTAAGGGCGTTCGCCACACCAACGCGGACGCTCTGTCGCGCATGCCAACCCCCCCCGAATGCGCATGCCTCCTGGGGTCGGGTCGGTGCAGGCATCCTGGTGAAATGCCTGTTCCGGTCTTGGCGGCTGCTGACGACGCAGCGTCAATGACGAATTCCATCGCACAGCAGGGATCTGATTCCCTGTTGGGGTTGCCTGCCACGGAATGGGGGCGTTTGCAGATGCAAGATACCTCCCTCCTTGCGTTGCGCCGCCGCGTCGGGGACCGGGGGCGGGGGAGGGGTGATGCCGACGCATGGGAAATGCTCGGTGGGTTGTTAATGCATTGGGACGGGAAATCCCATCGACACCGGCTGGTGGTCCCTTCGGGGTTACGGGGTAGGGTGGTGTGGGCCGCTCACGAGCGCCTCCTCCACCTGGGAACCCAAAAGACCCTGGCCTTGCTCCAACTTGATTTTTTTTGGCCGGGCATGACAAGGGATGTCGGGGATCTGTTAGGGTCGTGCCCTAGGTGTGCGCAGCGGAAACCACCAGCGAGGGAGTCGAACCCGCCCCTGCAGTCTATCAGGGTCTCCCGAGTGAACGAACTTGTCGCGCTGGATATTCTGGGACCGTTCCCCGCCACCCCCAGGGGAAATAGATATTTGTTAACCGGGGTGGAGTACTTCACGCGCTGGCCTATGGCCTGGCCCCTGGCCAACCAGTCGGCAGCAGCCATCGTGGAGGCCTTTGTCCAGGGATATGTCCTTGACAAAGGTGCTCCCGAGCGGCTGCTGACCGACCAGGGTAAAAATGTTTCTGGCAAATTGCTCCAACAGGTCTGTGAGATCCTGGGCATGAAAAAGATTCGTACCTCTCCATATCACCCACAAACCGACGGGATGGTCGAGCGGTTGCATCGTACCATCACGTCGATGTTGTCACAGCAGGTTTCGGACTCACAGACAGATTGGGACTTGAAAATTCAGGGGGTCCTGGCAGCATACAGATTGGCCCCCCATGCTGCGACGGGATTTTCCCCCTTCTTCCTCATGTATGGCCGCGAACCTGACCCACCTGTTCGGGCCCAGCTGCAGATCCCAACGCCACAGGGAAAAACTCAATTGGCCGAACATGTTAAATTTAACCTGCAAAAATTGACAGAGGCGCGGGATGCTGCCATGCAGAATTCTGACATGCGGCAGAGGGCTAATGAGCGCCTCAGACTGGGTCGCGTGCATGTGCTACAGTGGAAGCCGGGGGACAGGGCATGGCTGCACTGTCCCCAGGTACCACTCGCGACCTCCTCAAAACTGGTGCGGCCGTGGCGGGGCCCCGTCGAGGTGGTTGAGGTCCTGAGACCTCAGTGCGTACGCATTAAATGGGGGAAGCGCTGGTGGTTTGTACACCCCTCCAGGCTCAAACCCTTCGTTGCGGTGCGAGGTCCCACTACACACGCGCGTGGCCGAACATGTGGGGGGGCGACCGACTCAAAGAGTTCGTCTCCGCTGCTCTCGCCTGACGTGTTGCCGGCTGTCCCGCCCCCAGGTGCACCGGGAGTGACGGGCTCACGCCCGCCGACCCCCACGGGGGATGCCGAGGGTCTTGCGACGTCAACAACAGACTCACTCGGAGATGAACACTTGCCACCCGACGGCCTGCCGGCCGGGGTTATCCCGTGTGACGGGCCTGCGGCGAGGACGCGCGCAAAAATGCGCAGACTCTTGTGATGCACGGAGTGACAATGGGAAAAAAAAAAGAAAAAAAAGAAGAAGAAATTTTTTTTTGAAATATTTTTTTTTTTCCTGTGTACGTTCACATGTTATGCTCACTGTGTGCGGCGTCGGTGGTGTGTTCCTGGCACATTGCATTGTACGAATGTTGTGTTCGCTGTGTGTTGTGTGTGTGCTGGGGGGTTTCCTGGAAAAAAATGTATATACGTTGGTTGTACGGATTTCGTATTTATTCGGGGGTGGGGTGCGTCGGGTTATTTTCCCTTCCTGTTGTTCTTCTCGTTGCGTTATTGTTGTAAAAATGAGGCACACGCTGGGGGATCGAGGGGTGAATAAACTTTTATTGTCAAGGTTGCAGCCGGGACGGCTGCGAGCTGTACAGGGGGGGGTGATGTAGGGGTGTTACGGAGGAGCTGCATGTATGGGATCACACGGGAAACTAGTGTAGGGGTGTTAGAAAGAGAGCCGTTATGCATGGCAGCTTATGGGAAACAAACACAGTGGGCGGGGGCTACGTGAGTGCACGGGGGGGGTGCTCTCAACGACGTCCGCACCAGGCAGCCCGGGGCCCCACCCCTCAGCGGGGGTGGAGTATAAAGGGGGATGTGTCAGAGGGCTCGGGGCAGAATGTTTAAGTAAACTCTTGAAGACCGAAGACTGCCTAGCTAGAGCCCTGGACTCCCCTGGGAAGCCGCCCTTGTCAGGGCCGCGCAGGACCGAGCCAGCGGCGTGGTCCCGTGAACCAGAGCCAGGACTCTGGGACTCCGGGTACCGTAGCCTGACTGACCAGTGTCGGGCCAGACAGCCTCCCCTAGCCCAGTATTTGGAGGATTAGGAGGCAGGCTAGGGGTAGCTAGCCGTGTGTTCCCAGCTATTCGGGTGAGGGGGTCGATACCCCCTCCAGTACTGTATGTCCCCAGTGACTGTTGTGAAATAAATACGTGTGCCTCTACTCCGGTGTCCACGCATCCTCAACGGTACTACAATAGCATGCTCGCTATTATGTCATGAATAACTACGTGAGTTTACATCGCGACAACATACTGCATTTTCAAAGTCGATGTCCAATGTTTGGTTTACCGCTTAAACATTGAAAATAATGTATACTTTAACACAGCGTTAAGGTACTGCAATTGATTTTAACCTTGGCTATGGCTGATTTACACGTGGCACAAAAGCATGTGCTCTTAACTCTGGAATAATAATACTAATGAATATATTTATTCATGAAAGTCTTACCGAATCTCAGGTCCCTCTTTCAGGAAGGTCTTGTATTGGAATGGTTGGCTTATTTAAATGAATAGTAAAAAGAGTGTTTTGCAATTGGAGAAAACCCGGAGAAGATAAATTCATATGAAGGCATGAAGCTCAAAGGTCTGCACAGATGGATTCATAGCAACCCACTTGCTGTACTATAGCATCTCTTTACCACATTTCCCCTCAGCGAGTTTGTGAGTTTCACAAATCTCTCTGTGATCCACCAACTTTTTGCATCCGAACCGCTAGATTACACGCTGACAATGCCACCAAACCTGGCTAAAACACATAATTGTGCAGGATACAATGCAATAAAGTTGGCACAAATTCCGTTATTTATATGCACACGTATGCATCAGGGTTCCCATCTACATTCATAATAGAAAATAAAATTATTTAACTAAACCTGAGCGTGTCCAACTTGGATATTCAAAGTTTGGCAATTAGGAAAGCAATTATAAGCCAAGCTCACGGTAACCTTAAATGACATGAACTGATGTTGAAATAGCTAAAGTTGAAAAATGATTTTTTAATTATTTACTCATTAAACGAGTTTCCCTCAAGGGAGTCTGGGAAAAAAAAACTCACTTTGGAAATGATTTCCTCCAAAAGTTTTCAGTTGAATATTCCAATAAACAAATTGGGGATTTTTCTTCTCTTTTATGTAAAGTGTAAGATCGGGTCCAACTTTGGAATATTTAATATCCAAAATTAAGGGAGCTGTACCCATGTACACTTTTGCATTCACTTAGCTACTAATCCTGGAAGATAATGAGCTTAGTGCTTATAAAAAAACTAATTTTGCAACTTTGTACAAAATATATTTACTTAATATGCAAATGTCAAATATGCAAATAGGAATAAAATAATCAATACATTTATTATTATTTCGCTCAAGTTCACATTGTTACATTTAAATTAGTGTTAAAGTATGGTCATCATTACACCGTGACATCTTTAAATTCTGGGTTTTCAAGCTCATTGCAGTTGAATAGTTCTTAATTGCAGCAAAGAATGCCGCTTGAATCCATTTTCCTGATACAACTTTGAGAAAACACACCTACAGTTTCAAGCAAATGGCGAAATAACGTGGTCTGCTACAGTACTGTGTGTCCCTTTTCATTCCTGGTCGGGGGAAAAAAGGTAAATTTTGACTTAAAGCTTTCGTGACTGCAGGAATTAATATTCTTTGGGTCTTTCGGTAAAATCACGTAGATAGAAAAAATAGCAAAAATCTTAATCGCAAGAAAAGCAATCGTCTTCAGGTGAAAAAGAGAGAAATTTGCTGAGGCAGGTTGTTTCTAAAGGTTTAGAGATGGGCGGGGTAGCTAATATTAATGTAGGAGCGAGTAGGTGAGAGCGAGTAGGAGAGAGAAATGTGCTTGTAAATGTAAATGTAAGCTTGGCAAGGGCAAAGCTCGGCTAGGGCCCAGAAATTTGAGAAGTGAAACCAGAAAATGTGAGTGTAAAGGCGATCGGTATTACCTTAGTGTCGTGGCATCTCTTCAGAAAGGTGAGCGACTCAATCAGATGAGCCTTCTTGTCTCGAAATTTATTGAAATCTAATAGTTGTGTGGACTTAAAGCTTTATGTCAAGGCGGTTAAATCTTGACTTAAAGCTTTCAGTCAAGGCGGTTAAATCTTGACTTAAAGCTTCTACGGCGAGGGTTTAAAGATTGTGTGGGGGTCGCTAGCCCCCGAGATCTCTCCCTGCTGTGTTCTGACTGCAGGGGTCCCGCCGCTTCCCGACCCCTCGCTGTTTCGCGAACAGCCGCTGCTGCCGCTGGGCTCATCGCTCGCGGGGCAGGGACTGTCACCTGACGGTTCCCCTCCCTGGGTCGCCCCACCTCGGGTTCGCGAGAGAGGCATGGCTCGTCGCCGGCTCCCGTACGCCTGTTAACACTGCGTTGCCTCTCCTTCAATCAAACACGACACCTCCCCTCACACAGCCCCGCGCAGCACTCACACGCTGTGAGCGTACGTACACACAGCATCACGCGCTTTCACACTCTCGTCGAAACCACACGAGGCTACGATTAGTTATTAATGATTTATTCCCGTCCGACTGCGATTCGCTGTTAAGTCAGTAAGGATTGACAAGACAGGGCCACTCTATCTCTCGGTTGTCGGGAATCTTACTTTATCTTATACCTCTGAACTTAAACTTCCCAGGTTGTTTAAGCGAAGTTCCACCTCCCTCTCTCTCTCTCTCTCCCACTCACGGTTAGACGCTCTTGTCGGCTTGTCCTCGCAGCACGTCGACACGTCGCACGGACGTTCGAGTGGCTGGACTAGGGAGTTGACGGCCCGGGAGCTGACCTGAGAAGAAGTCCCCTATGCCTCCTTCACCCCTCTCTTTATTCCCCTCACCTCACAGGGGGTGCCGCTCCTCTGGCCAATCAGAGCGCTTCATCTGTCCTCTCGCTGGCTTCGGGCGGTTAGAATCCGGTTAGCGCGACGGATTGCGTTGTCTCATCGAACAGTGGGCGGGACCCCGTTTTCCCGCCGTTGGTTTGTGGATTGGACCCCGTTTTCCCGCCGTTCGTTTGTGGATTGTGGACCCCTGCCTGCCTTGCCGATACGTGTGTGTGGGGGGTGCGTTTCAATTGTGGTGGCTGGACAGCCCCCGCCGTGACCATGCAATCTCAACCCGAGTCACAGCACCGCGGTGCGAACCAGCATCGGGGGAGGTCGCCAAATTCCTTGGCCGCAGGAAACCGTGAAAATTATCCCTATGAGGGCTTTCGGGTAAAAACCTGCCGGCCAGGAGACCTCCCCTCGGAGCTCTATGGGGGGAAATGTGTGAGGGTGTGTTTATGTGGGGGACGGTGAGGGGGAAGCGGGGTCGGCCCTATCGCTTTGTGGTGGCGAGGTCGTAGATGGGGCACCCGCCGAGCGGCTTTGCGGCGACGGCATGACAATTGAACCGCCTTTACGAGGAGGGTTTCCATACAACTATTCAATTTCAACAAACTTCGAGACAAGAAGGCTCATCTGATCACTTTTCTGAAGAGATTCCACGACACTAAGGTAATACTGATCGCCTTTACACTCACATCCCAAATTTCTGGGCTCTAGCCGAGCTTTTTCCCTCGCCGAGCTTACATTTAAAAGCAAATTTCTCTCTCCTACTCGCTCTCTCCAACTCACTAACATTAGCTGCCCCACCCATCTCTAAACCTTTATAAACAGCCTGCCTCAGCAGATTTCCCTCTTTTTCACCTGAAGACGATTGCTTGTGTTGCGATCGAAACGTCGTGATTTAGATTTTTGTTAATTTTTTCTATCTACGTGGCTTTACCGAAAGACCCAAAGAATATGAATAGGAGAAAAGGTAATTACAAAAATAAAAATGTAAGTCTGTGTACCCTTTTCAGTAAGAGTGCAAACAAGGCGAGTGTGGCTGTTGATGAGCAGTCGAATGAAGAGTTGAGTTTCACCTCGTCACAACCAGTTTGGTCAAAGCCGGAGTAATGCTGCAATACGGCCGGTTGGCTGTTGTTAATTACTCTCCAGTACCAAGCATAGTTAAAGGTAACACCTGTGACTTGTGACAATGGCATAGGAGACCACAACATCAGCATGTTTATGGAGTGTTTATATACCTGTGTAATGACAGTAGAGTCAACCTACTGTGTGAGTAGATTAGTGGCCACGGGAGGTAATAACAGGGGAGTCAACATACGGTGTGAGTGGACTAGTGGCCACGGGAGGTAATGACAGCGGAGTCAGCCTGCAGTGCGAAGGGACTGGTGGCTACGGGAGGTAATGACAGGGGAGTCAGCCTGCAGTGTGAATGGACTGGTGGTCACGGGAGGTAATGACAGGGGAGTCAGCCTGCAGTGTGAAGGGACTGGTGGCTACAGGAGGTAATGACAGGGGAGTCAGCCTGTAGTGCGAAGGGACTGGTGGATATGGGAATGAGCGTGGCCAGGTGAAGGATGAGGACGGTGGAGCCTGCTGGTGGAGTGAGCGTCTAGAACCAGCGAGAAGATTCGGGAATGGGGGCGTGGCCTCGGACCGTATATAAGGGAGATGCGCGGGAGACTTGGGGCTGTTGCAGTGGGGGTCTCCGCCTGTCCGAGTGTCAGCACGTGACTCCTTAATAAAAGAAAACCTTCCCAGGATGAGGGCGTCGAATTCGTCATTACAACTGTATATGTGAAATTAGTGCGTAGACCCTATTGTCAACCACTGTAGTAGCCTGTGCTCCTTCAACACAGGAGGAATAGCAACATTGCATACGCGACATCCGAATCCTCATGGTCTCCCCCCAGAACTGGGCCGTTGGCAGTTGACTCGTCAACACGTTGCTGCCATACGCGAGTACAGAACCGTTCTTACGCGGTCACTCGGCGGATTGTCACATCGTGGGGTCGTGAGGGGTGGTTGCGTCTATGTGGAAGTCCTTCATCCAGAGGAAAATTTACTGGCTACTGAAGGTGATGATGAATATAATGCACCATATTTATATCTGCATGAGCAAAAACTGCCATAACGACTTTCAATCGACTAGAATAAAAATGAAAAGGCCCTACTACCTGCAGGTGTGCTGTCAAATAATAAGAATGTAAATTCATAACTAGGATCAATATTGATAATGTAATCGATTTACCAAGGGGATTCTTGAGTCTCAGTACCGTTTTTGAGGAGGGTCCTTCCTTTGGATGTTTGACTATTCCATGAAAGTGTTTGGTTTGTGGCAGTAACCTGCAGTACTCGGGGTGAACACATTTCTATGATACGCTGCATAAACATGAGTAATAACGCTCCAATGGCAATGTAGAGTTTACATTGTGGTGTATAGCTCTAAAGTGTGGTTTCAGGTTGTTAAGGGAGGTTCTGTAGGAACTGAAAATTCGGTTCCTGAAGAAGCTCCCAGCACACGTAGTGAAACGTCGGACATCATGGCGAACAACTCACGGAGCAAACCTAAGACACATTGGAGAGCTCACAACCCAGAATTAAATTATCCAACTTCGACATTAAATTACCCAGCTTAGACGTAAAATTGTCCAGCTTAAGACATGAAATTGCTTAGCTTACACATTATCAACTGAAACGTGGCGTTGTACTCTCATGAAGTACATCACTACATCACTGTTCCTCATGGTAAAAAAGTAAACCTTGTAACATTGCACATAATTGTCAAGTTTACACCCCCCGCCCCCCACACACATACAAAATATAAAGACCGAAGGTATATTCTGACAAGTTGCATTTATTTCCTTATTCATCTGTAAATGGAGAAATTAGACATCTCAAAAGATCGATCATTGCAAAATGGTGATGGTTTTATTGATAGAAAGGTATTTTCACAGAAACAATGATTTCCAAATTGATAGCAGGCCCGAGGCAAAATGTTGCGAGTCATGGGAGCCAATGAACAAAAAAATCGTCACCACGTATGCCGTCTCCCCTTTTACGCGACCCCCTCCTCCCACTGAAACCTCCGCCTTTGAAACAACCAACAATTATCCATACCACCTGCCACGGTGTTCCCAACCCACACTCATTGATCGGCAGCAGCTGCAAAAAAAGCGCGGATGCTTAAGCAGTGGGCCGCTTTGTACAGAAATTCTATCAAAAAAGTGAGGCCTTCCAAGGTCATCCGAGTGGATTCATCACGACACTGTCAGTTCAAATTGTGAACAGTTGTGTTTTGTAATTTGCAAAACCGATTTTTAAAGTTGAAAAAGAAATACTTATAGTGGTAATCTTAGTGTCTGTGAATTGAAATGGCACACAAGCAGTGGAAATATAATTCCTTCGACAATAATAGAACATTAAAAACAGAGCAAATAAAAAAAACTATTATACTTTTTAGAATGCATATCCACAGCGAAATTGTTTTCACCTTTTGTGTGGCTGTTAAATGTTTGAAAATAAAGTTGACAAGGTGCAAGCTGCTATTCCTCTTTTCTATTACTAAACTCAGAACAATTATTGAAATTCAATAAGAACAAAGGTAGGCAACAAAGATGATTATGCACAGTATGTCTCCTCTACTGGGTGTGTGTCCTAGCTGATTTCACTTCTAAAATACATATTCTTTTCACTATAAAATGTCTGCTTATTCACGTATGCTCACATATACTCATAGCAAGACATGGGCATAGCAATATTACAAGGCAAATGCAGTTGTAACTAAACCGTTGGCTATTGAGCTTCCACGTACCACTGTGGTTAAGTGCTTTCCCTGTCACTGCTCCAGACAGACCCGTGACCTCAACACACAGGGCCTTCTTTTTTTACTTTGAAAAGCAATCCTCACCGAGCGATGTAGTGTCGACAGGAATTGTCTCAGTTTTTTTCTCTTTTTGAAAGCTGACAACAGAACAGTCGAAAGAATATTGTGGGTTTGACAAACACACGGCCTAAAACATGTTGGTGAAACACTATGACCTCACATCTTTGAACTTTTGACCAAAAAAGGCAATTGTGAGGTATTGTGGTCGCAGCCCATTTTCAAAAATGTCATCATGATTGGTCAAGGGTTCAAGTGTTATCGTGGGCACAGAGTGACAGACAGCAGGACTGACAGCCACAGAGAAAGTATTACTTTAAAATGCTCTGGAAAGGACAGAAACTCAAGTGGAATTTTAGGGAATTTTTTTTATATAAATCACGGACCATGATTCTTTAAAAGTGTTTTTCAATTGATTGAGAACACTGATGAATATTATCAGCAATCGGTCTGCAAAGTCACAATGCTACAATTATGCAGTGCATTTTTATTTTATTTAGCTTCTTTAGTTGCGTCTTTTGTGTCATATGACCTATGATCTGGTTAAGAAACAACGCATATCCCTCAAATTAATGATACGTTAAGAATAAGAAACAAAATATTAGTGTATTAATACACGCACACATGCACCGCAAACGGTTCATTGGTAACATATTACATTTATACTTGATCATCCAAAGACTAAACCGTAACTCATAATTACATTCACTGCATGGGTTGCCATCATAGGGACCTAAATTGTATTGTTTTCAATTTAGAATGCAGCATTTTTCCTCTGTATTTATGCCTAATTATATCGTCCCATAAAATGTGTGTTGCTTTTGGATTTTAATCATCTCGTACTCTACCCAACCCTAGGAATTTAAATGTGAATTATGTCCCTGCTTATTAATTTCCTTCGATAATGCGAAAGCGTCATTTGTCATTGTCCGTCATGACCATCACTTCCAGCTCCAGTGCTGAAGGCCCAGTATTATCCTCGTAGCCTGGTTCTTTACTTTATCTCACGCATCAGCACTTCTTATTAAACAAGGACCCAGAGCTGCCTGCCCTGATTTATTATAATTCTTGCTGGATCATTGCATGATGCCATTACCGCCCATCAATCCTCGCAATCGTATTCAATCTCTACACAAGTGTACGGTACTTAGGAATTCATTTGTTTCGTCAAAAGTTTATGTATGCGGCATAAGCACGCAAGTCATTTGCTTCTGCACCACATTCAATTTTCAATTCAAAATATATTTTTTTGTACTCTACCGTAATACACTACTATATTCTTTAAATGCTACACAGCATTTGTTAATTAAAACCCCCACTCATTGGTCATTACTTACAAATGTATATGAAAAAGCTTTGGTGACTTAAACAGCATAATCTACGAAACATGAGACACCAAGCGCGTATACAAATGTCAATGCATGTGAAAATGAGAAACGGAAAGTCAAGTTATGAAATTGGTGTTTTCATTAATCTTTTTTTTTATCGATGGCAGTATGATCAACGGACTGGGTAACGCGTCTAAAATGTGTTAATTACCGTCATCAAAGCGTGGCTTTTAACATTGGCGTTTCTACGGGAGGCATTGCGTCAATTCGCAACGTTACCGTATTCACAGTCACAACCCTATTTGATACTGGCATGAACACTTTTGCTCGCAAGTTTTGCACTGTGAGGTCGTCCTGTTCGCTAAAATGCATGCAAACCCTTGTAGAATAATTAAAACCCTTGTAGAATACTATATTGGTGCGTTGATTTGTGCTTTATTTCATTACATTTGTATTTTTTTTTACTATCGGGAATTAAGTTGTCAACGTCCTCCTCAATTAAGTTTGAAAGAGAATCGTAGTACGTAGTTAACCAGACGCGAACAACGTACAACGGCCGAATTCCACGTGACACGATGGATGGTTTATGTCACTTTTGGGCAACCTGGCCAGGTAATGTCATTGTTGTCTTTCACGAAATCCAACACATTCTCAAATCCGGGATCGTGCAAGAATCACCTAAATAGACATTTTATGTGCGAACATTTTGGTGGCCGGCTCCAAAAATACCTCACAGCAGCAGCAGCGGCTTTTGGCTCGCGAATCGAACAAAGACGGACACTGCATCACGGCGCTTTCAGGTGCGCTTCTGCGGCCGTCTGGAACGCTCTTCCTTCCGATACTACGAAGCCACTGGAAGCTATGCACTTCTACATCTATATGTGAAAACTCATTCCTTTGAAACTGCTTTTTGTGTTTAGCTCGTTGTCCTTCCCCCGCACCTCCGATTAGCACGGTTGGCTATGTACGGCGCAAAAGAAGTTCAACGTACATACAAGTTCAACATACATACATGCTTCAAGCTAAAGCCACCACGTAACTGAACATCCGACGGTATACCTCTGAGACCTCTGTGTGAACTTGCCTCCAGGCGGAGCTCATTGCACTTTAATGGCTGCTGATATGTCACTGCAGCCTTCTGTCTACACAGCACATGTTATCCAAGTAGGTTTTAACAATTTAAAAGATCTGCACTCTTCTTGATGTATTAACATTTAATTTGAAGCACCAGCACACAAAATGCTACAAAGGTATGTTTTTTTCCCTTCACCGATTGGCACACGAATGACCTAAAAGCATTTCGTAAAGTCTTAAAATTATTCAATGCACACAGAAAAACTTACACAGAGCAAAATATACTTTATAAAAACATACTGTACATTGTGAATTATATCCACAGCTACCTACGGCAATTCAAATATCACTTATTTTGCCAACCATACCGTTAAGACAGAAAATAAACAAACGATGTGTTTCACGTTTTAATCCAATCATTAAACACTATTTTCCACGGGTGTTAAAAGTTAATCTGGACGTACATTTTTACGCAAGCAAAAAACAAAAGTGTTACCGAAGCGGGAGGGCAAAATTAGTCACTTTATAGTACATGGTTTATCTAGAACATATTCTGTACAAAGGCCGCTTGTGAGCTTTCCGTTCCTTTCAAGAAAATCCACTGAGCTCAAAACAAACACTGTAGGTAAAATAATCTGGTTAATTTAAATGGCAGCTTCTTATGCTGTGGCATGACGCACATGTACACTTCACGCACACGCGCACACACATACACACAAGAGAAAGAGAAAATATCATAAAAAGAGACAGCTTTATAGCAGGTTTCTGCAACATCTCACAATTCATTTTCTTCAAGAGCAGTCATAAAAATGTACAGTTTAATAAAGACTTTTATAGACATTCTTGGCACATGGAGAAGTCAGTGGTGTCTGTTAGAAATGTATTTGAGTACAGCAAAGCAAATCTGAATTTCAATGAATTCCTATGGTTGCAAAGTGATTGGAAATCGAGTATGTCATCTCCACTATTCTCTATCTTCTTGTTTGCCAGGCTATTGTGTTCAGTGGCTCACAGACTTACGACATTTTAATTTCTCAATATAGACGTTTACAAGTTACTTTTAAAATAAATGTTCTTTCGTGATATTGTGAAATTTAACTCCTCGTTGTTTCGTTACATTGTGTGAGTTAAAAAAAATGTTTGTTTTTCCTGCTGGGCGGAGTGATCTATTGTCCTTGAAAAGTGACCTCCATTATACAGTCCGTGCCCAAAGTGCTTCACGTGAACACGTGTGTACGAGTGCAGCCCTGCAGCTTTGCAGTCCTTAAAGCAAGGTTGATCGAATCTCAAAACACACCTTGAATAACACTGCAATATGCAGGCACAGATCCATGCAATGACCTCTTGCAATTGACATTTGTTGTGTGAGTCAAATGTTCTTCTGTGTAAAGAATGGACGGGGCCTTTCGGCGGTTATTAAATTAAGCTTTTCAAACACTCTAAATGTTGACCCTAGAACACTGGTATGCTGTTGGTGTGTCACATCAATACAGATGCTGTGAGCTTCAGAATGCCAAGTGATCCTTTTCGGTGCTTGTCGTCGTCTCCCACCAACGAACGCCGCTGCTCTTCATGACGTATCCACGGGTACCTTTGGTAAGGTCTGCTACCATCGCCGTTTGGCGACTTTGTCCAACAATGTAACTTTTTAGGAGGATCTTCAGCAACTTAAAACAAAATAATGCTAAAATAAGTGTCCGAGAAAGTGAGCATATTTTGTCAACATTTTTCACAAAGCATCTTTGAACATCTTCAATAGTGAATATTCAATCAGCTACCTTCTAGAGCATGAACACTTCAAAGTAGTCTGCCAGCGAACGATGTGTTTTATGAGCAGAACGGCAGCCTTGGCATTCGAGAAAATGCGTGAAATCATTAGATGTGACAACTAACATCCAGTAGACGTGAAACAATAACACTCATCACGACTTCACTTGCGGCCATTATATTCATAATGTTCTTGCCCTCTGTTTCTCAAAGCACAACAGAGGGCACCGCGATGGACATGCTAAATCTGTCGTTCATTTTTTCTCCTGCACGTTTCTTAAAAAAATAACAACATTCATCTGCATCGTGAGATTATGTCTCAGCCTCCGAGCCAGTTTATGCAGACGCTAGCTAATAAAACAATACGGTTTCATTGGTATGTCTCAACATGAGGATCTCACATACACAGCTGTTTGACACTGCAACTGTGTATTATCTTGCTGAGAGAATGGCCTTTTTATTGAACGTTGTATGTCTGTGGAATACAAATTCAGATCCTTCATTGAGCATTGTATTTCAGCCGGAATCAAATCGTGTCCTAAAATGCAATTAAATGCAGCATAATTACCTCCGGAGTATCCAAAAACATAAATAACCTATGCTTAAAAATGTAATTTAGTAACAGTGTGAAGATAAATAGTCCATGCAGACATATATAAAGCTGTGGGATTTGCCAACACAAATGGTAAATCCATAGGCTCTACGATGTGGACAACATGCAAGTGACCCGACAATTCAGTGATGGTATTAGTGACGTCATTTATAATTAGAATATCATCGCTCATGAAACACCGTGTTGCCTCATAGTGATGGCTTTAGATTACATTTTAGGACAGTGATGTTGACTATTCTGTTACTTTATTACACGCTTTACGTGATATAGGATTATCACAAACATCGGGTAAGTTATGCGGCTGGCACTGAATGCAACATTTTCTAAAGCATATCGTAGAATATTTACTATCAGCCCGAGGTATAAATGGGTAAATAATATTTCTGCAATATTTCCAGTTAAGATTGTGTTCCAAAAAAATATGACAAGGGATCTCCAATAAAATGTGATGGCAGTTGCCATATTAAAAACGTATAAATGAAATATTTTGTCACTTGGAAACAGCCAGGCTATATGCTAGATACAGCATATTTTCATGGATTTAAATTATATAATTCTAATCTAAAATGAAAGGAATGAAATATCTCACCAGTGAGTGGCACAAGAATCTTCCTTTTCATGTTCATTCTGTTTGCCGTTTAGAGCATTTCAGAATACCATGTGATTGACTTAATTCCACCTAAAAACAGAAACAAAAATCTTTGAAGATTATTTTTGTAATCTAGGTTTTCCCAATGACTCTTAAATCACCCTACTGAGTGTGCTCAATTGGTATTGGATGTGAATTTACAGCTTTTCTTGGTTGATATGAAATAATTTCCACTTTGATGATGTAAAAAATCCAAATATACTAAAAGTGCGTTTTTTGTCACTGGACAAGCGAGAGAATCGAGTAATTTCCTACGCATGTTTTCCCAAATTTGCTTCTATTATAACATGTGGATATGCGCACCTCGACCCTGATTTTCTCCACAACTATGATGCTCTTCATCCCCTCTCTAGATCTCACCCGAGCAGCCCGCAGCACCACCCAGGCCTCGGGCCACTACGACCTAACTCTATATGGAGGTGCCATGGTTGGTTTCTTCCGGATCCTCCGGGATGGTGGCAGACAGCGACTGGAAGGGCACAGGCGTGGCGGGCTTCATAGGACTCTGACGGAACATCCCGCCATTGGGTGCGCGGTGCTTGAACGTCCCCACGGACATGTGCTCTCCCACGCTCCCCCCAGGCCCTCCGATGCTCCCTCCACCGATCATCCCGACGCCACAGCCGCCGCCGCCCAGTGGCAGGTTGATGCTCAGCTTGGAGGGCAGGGGGCGGCTGCCGGCCACGGCCACAACGGCGGGGCCCATGCCCGCCTGATCGGGCAGGAACCCGCAGGTGGAGGATGGCGGAGGCGGCAGCGACAGGTGGCCATGCGCGTGGACGTGCGAGTGGCCGTGGCCGTGGGCGTGCACGTGGGTGTGAGCGTGCGGGTAGTCACCGGGCTGCTCCATGGAGACGTGAGCCGACCGCATGGAGCCGGAGGGAATGTTGCGGCCACCCCCTGGGCCGCCCCCACCTCCGCCGCCGCCGCCCATCATCTCGTGCGACTGGGGGTCGCCCGCGGGGCCCGAGGCGCTTGGAATTTGCTTGTGAGCGGCTTCGTCATCCAGGCTCAGGCTGTTGAGCCGCCGGTGAAACTGCTGCATGTCCATCTCCTTGTCATCCTTTTTAACAAAACACAGTATCCAATCAAAGGAGCGGCGCTACAGGGAGAGTTTGGTGCTCCTGATGCTGCATTTGTTTGATTTTTGGCTCGGTTTAATACGCGTGCCTTTCAAGCAACAAAATATTAAGTGTGTTTAACCCCCAAAAGAAGAATTATTCATGCCGATCTAAATCATCCATTAATAATAGATTTTCATTAAGTGTTGAATCAAGAGCCCCAGTTAATTTGTTTTACCCTCTGGTGACATTCGTATGCACCTATTAGCCACGACTCTAATGACAGCGCTAAAGGGCACGTCTAACGTTGCACACTAGGGGTCTGGAAGAGAGCGTGCCTCGCATGCCGCTCTGCTCCTCAACCCACATCTCTGTCCTCGTGCATTGCCCAGGGCAGAACGTTTAATCAAATGTAGTTATGCTTCTGGAAATATAATCATTATACGCACAATTAATACAATTAATTTGGCTGTTCAAATGCGTGTGTTGCATAAACGTTCACAGATTATGCACCTGCAATCTGCATCCTAACTGTGGCCCATGACGTTTTATTGAAGGACAAATGCTTTGTTGCTCTAAATTACACCCATGCAGGATACAAATAATGCACATTAAAATTTTTGGAAGCTTAAAAGAACCTCTGAGAAAAAAAAAATCAACACCGTTTGATATCCACAGTGTACAACACATTTGAATGACGCTCAACACTTATTATTATTATTTGTTTTCAGTTACCAATTGTGAGATTGGGTGTCTATTGCAGCGAACAGTGACAAGGTTAGTACACAGAACTACAACCTCAATGGCTTTAAGTATAGAAATAAACATGAATGCATATGAGAAAACATCAGTTTTTTTTGCAACCAATATCAAGAACCATAATTTATTAGGTAAAATGTGTCGTCAAAATGTGTATTGTCAAACCTCTTCCACTCGAAAATGCTGGCAACTGCCTGATGATGCTGGCCGTGACTACCGGTGAAACGTCAAATCCAGTTGTGAAATGCTGTAAGATTGCTCTCCCAAACAGAAGTGGTGCTGCTGAAGCAGCAATAAATTGGCACGATTTTTTCCATCACGGGACAACTTCATTAATTTGCTGTGTCGGGTGGAAGAGGCTTTACAACACAACATTTTACTTATGCTACCTGACCCAAAAAAATGTACCGTGAATCTTTGCCTGGTTCTTGAACATTGTCTGGCTCATGCACCTGCGGGTGTGTTCACGATTGTGTGCGCACAACGCATGTGATGAAAGAAAAAAATATCAGTTCTTTGCCTGGTTGTTGGGCCCACGGTGCCTCTTGCGCCGATTCCACCAGATCTCGAGCACGGCTACGAGGCAGGCGAGCAGCAGGCCCATGGCGAGCAGGCAGAAGACTCCGGCAAAGCTGCGTAGGCCCAGGGCCCGGCTCATGGGGCCACCGTCTGGGCCGCTGCTCGGCTCTCTCGTGTGCCCCATGGGGTCGCACTTCCCTGCGCGGGGCCACCAGCGCTGGCGCATGGCCTCCAGTTCACCGGTCTCGTGCAGCTCCAAGATGCTGCGGGATCATCACGGTCATCATCAATTCACAATGATGAACGTCGATTGTCACTATCGTCATCATCATCAGTTTATTATTAGATCATCAATATCAACTTATCATCGTCATCACTTCATTACTACCAGCAATTTATCACAATTATCACCATGATCAATGAGTTATTATCAATGTATCGGCATCATCATCATTTCATCATCATCAATGATTAAAACCATCACTGAAGCACACAGCCTCCAGCTCATCAGTCTCATCCAGTTCCAGAACACAGATAACACCATTGTCGTTGTTGTCGTCGATGATCATCAATAATACATTGATAACAAACTCATCGATATTGGTAACAATAATTATAATTATCGTTACCAATATCTCATCTATGAGTATGTTGTACCGAGAACCCACGACATGTCCGTGAGCCGGCATGGCGGCAAGCTAAGCCAAACTGCGAAATTTAATTCTGCACATAACTCTAAATGACGAGAGTGGGCCCAAAATATGCAATGGACACTTTCTGACAAATGTGATTAAGTGGAAGGGAAATTAATTTAAAGCAATGCTGAGAAAGCAAAGTATCCATCAATTTTACTAATGATGAGCGCAGCAACGTGGGTGAAAGGCGGGAACATACATGACAAATAATTTGACATTTTGCCTAAAGTATCAACGCGGTGTTATGCAACAATGCATATATGTCAAGGAAATTAAAATAATGTTTGCGCTGAAATAAAAACGGACGTCGCCGAGATTATAACACCCATCGTTTTTCGCGCTGAAATGTCACAAACAGCTATCAATGAAACACGGGGGCATGTTAAACTTGCCTGATAATGGGAAAGAGCTGCATCATCAGGGATTGCTTTTAAATGAGGGCACGTTAAGGAGCATGACTGAGCGTTCATATATTTTGCCCATATATGTTGCCCTCTCGGTGCAGGTTGAGAGATAAAAACGCGGCGTCATATAAAGATTGCATCGTGTGATGGGAGTGGAGCCACTCACATTTTCCTGGCAGTTTTTACGACATCACCGCATGGGCCAAAGTGCGGTATACATAAAACGCATGCATGCCTGTGTTGATCTATCATACTGTAAGTGTGAACATATTACCGTAAAAGCACCAATGTGCTTATATCACCTTTCATACAAAAAATGTAACAAATATTTTATGCCTGCTGATTACATATCTCAATTCTCCTCATACATCTATCAACTTCGTAGGACTTTCTGTCCGACACCTTCATTGTCCCATTGGCCCTGCCGAGACCCCTGACCCGTCACCTCTCGTCCAGAGGACCCCTCGAAAATCCCTCACCTCCAAAATATCCACGACGCGTGGCCACGCCGGCAAAGCGTGGCCACGTCGCTCCAACGGCCCCCGATACGATCCCGAGTCAACGATGGCATCGCCCCCTCGACACCTTCAACATCGTCCACGGTAGTCGCCCCCTGCCGCCGGCCTCTCGCGCCTCATCTCGCTATAATCCCCATCTGCGTGCTCTCTGCTCGGGTAAGCAAGGCCTTCTCTCAAAACCGTCTGTCAATCTCTGTTCGATAGGCGGGGGGCAGGGGGATGTGAGGGGGAAGCTCCGTCCATGCGTCATGCGTCAGCTCTGAAGTCTGGGATTTGCCCTCCCGCCTCCACCCCAGCCATCCGTTCTGCTGATTCGCTGCCCCCTCTGCAAGCCAAGGGCCACGACCTTGCTCCTCTCTCCTGCCTATGACTGTCTCTTATCTATGAAGTGTCTTCAATATAAACAAATATCTCTCTCTCTCCCTGTTCCCCGTGGGTCGCGTGCCTCGCCATTTGTACGGTCTTGAAATTCGGCTGCAGTTCGACGCTGTGAGGAGGCAAAACGTAAAGGTTCAGCCCTGCAAAAGCTTGCTCACACCATGGTTCTGGTAGATTGTCTTGGACGCTACTTAAAATGTTGTATTCAGGACTGCTATTTATAGACAATGTATTTTGAACTTATTTTGCAACGGACGTGGCCAGCCGTGCTAATCGGAGGTGCGGGGGAAGGAAATCAAACTAAACACAAAACAGTTCTACAGAAAAGAGTTTCCAATCTAGATATGAAAGTGCATATCTCCAGTGACTGATATGCAGTTAGAGAGATTAGCTTTATTACAAGTTAAGGGCCCATTGAGTCTATGAGTCTATTTTACAACAGAGATGTGGTTTAAAATATTCACAAAACAGCAACACATTTTTACAGTGTTTCTAATGTGGAAAACACCATTTGAAGCAGTTTACAGCATAATAATGAAGTCGGTCATAACACGTGGAGACCACTGATAATACTCACAAGTGTGGGTATTACCACTTACACTTCCACCACGTCTGAACAGTGTGGAAGTCGAGGCCAAAATACCGTCGACAGGAACTCCCCGTGAAAAGGTGCAATTTGTGAACGCATCTCCACAAAATTGCAACACGCACAGACACCGCTTCGGGTGTTGGCACGCAACTGGTCGGGGGTGGGTGCGTGATGGGTGGGTGTGTGATGGGTGGGTGTCTGACAGGTGGCAGGTGGGTGTCTGACGAGTGGGTGTCTGACGGGTGGGTGTGTGAGGGGTGGGTGTCTAACGGGTAGGTGTCTGACGAGTGGGTGTCTGACGGGTGGTTGCGTAACTATTGGAATCGCATCATTGTGTTTTGCGTCGGACTGAACCGTGAGTGCGGTGCCTAACCGCTGGGAGAAGACATCACGGTAGGGGCTGCCGTGCTGCAGCGCCATGCCGTAGCCCTTGGTGTACATCGTGCTGGGAAAGGTGACGATGCTGCACTCTGGGTCGTTCAGCGCCGCGTACTCCAGCACTGCTGAGTCCCACAGGAAGGCGAAGCTGCCGGCCTTCACCTGCGATGAAAACACATGACGGTGGGGGGATAGTAGGGGGGGGGGGTGTAAGCCAGCGAGTCAGGGATCACGATTTATCGACGCGAATAAAAACAATAGATAGCGGAAGGTGCGAGCCGTTCTCGTAGTTAACGTGTCGGTGAAACGTGCGATGGAGTGAGCGTTTAGCGGCCGGGCCACGCCGTGTTGCTCTCAATTGTCGCAACTTCCAGCGCGCCATTAACAATTATACGGAGGGCGATGCTGAGAATGGTCATCGGAAATTGACTTCTGCTCAAACGCTTCTTTATGATTTTTTTGTTGCTGTTGTTTTTGTTTTGTCAAAAAGTATAAGCGAGAGAGGCATCACGAACGCTGGTTGTTAAATAATGTCTCCGGCTCGTCACTCCCTGCCACCGTCTCCCGGCGTGAGGACCGGATGGCGAGCCGTCGCGAGGCCACACAACGCCTTGAGACATTAGCGTAAAGGCGCCTTACAGAGAAATGTAAATTATTATTAACATGTCTCGCGGCAGTGCCGATTTATCCAGCGACATATGGCCGGACTTCACCCGCCAGGCTGAATCATTCTCACGCGCAGAGGATGGATATTAACAGACTTATGTAACCAGGGGGAGCTCACTAATTCCGAGTAATTGCACACACAACACTGCCGCGCTGTAATGGAGTAATGTATCACATTAATGGGGTTCCGCAAAAACTTAGGTGTCGTAATTTTTTCCGTACAGTTTTCTTCACTCTTTCATTGTCAAATCTTACCCTCATTCACCTCCATCACGAAGCCCATCTCAAACAAAATGGATTGTTTTAATTAAATTTAAGCAGTGGAGATATTGCACCTGTAATTTGAGCGGTATGGCAATATGAACACATTTACTTCTTCAGAAATTCATTCGTAACTTATATTGAATTTTGAAAATTGCGACCGATACATTCTCAATGCCATCGTCATCAGCCATGATCTATCCACTGGTAGGTGAAGACCTGCCCGAGCGGTTGCCTTTTTCACAAGGTCTCATGAGAAATGCGGTATGTTCTGTGATCCCCGTGTTCTTCCTCTGGTCTCCGTGTACTATCGAGCGTGCATCACTCCGTGCTTCCATTGCATGGCATCTTGTCCCACTGTATTTGTCAATGTCCCTGTTTCTGATTGGTATCTTATAGCAGGTAGTACATATGGATCACAAGCGCTCCTCCTTAGCCACACTGGCATGTTGCTTTTGATGATCAAGTTCAGTTTTCAAAATGCACTCCACCTCTTTATCTCATCATTTTCACCCTCGGAATGCCTCCAACAACTGCCTTACACGTGCATTCATATTGAGTTTTTCAGCTGTTTCCCTTCAACATATATCTTAAATGTCCTCGAAAACTTGTAGCACCAAAACAATTTATAACGATAAAAATGCAGTAACAGCAACAACAATAAACCCCGACACAAAGGCATATACGATAAAAACAAAGCATATACATAAATGTGACAATAATACAAAATAATAGAAATAAGAACGCGGACAATATAATGCAATGCCCGTTTAAACTGAATATTCGGCGGTATAGAATTGAATGTATTTTCCAAATTAATTTGTGAAATGTCTGCTTTCTATGCATGCGTCTAATGCATTAAGCAAATGCATTTTAGGCGTTTTTTGCATGACTATTCAATCCGCAGGTGCAATTGGTGGCTCGTAAAAAAAAATCCACTTTTGAACCTTAAAACCTTCCCAAAGTGTTCCAACAAAGCATAGTGTGTACTCGTAACAAAAAATTGCATCGCAAATGTCAGGCACGATAAAAATCTGTTGGGGTTGAAAATGATGAAGTGGCTTCACAGTTGTTTGATCATATATGACAGGGTAATATTTCAGAGCAAAAAAGGTCTCAAAATCCAACATCGTATACCAAGCAAACGCACTACTTTGTTATTAATTATGAAAGGGATGATGCATCATTCTGGCCGATTGCTTCAGACTAAATCAAGGAATATAACCGCAATTTAGTGTTAATGTAATTTATATCAGCGAAGCTTTTATGCACCATTTAGCGTCGGAGGGGAAAAAATACATTCACGTAAAGTAGTCGTCCTGCGCTTGTGGGCAGTCCAAGCAAAATGCATGACTATCAGAATGGTATCAAGGCAGATGCTAAATCAAAAATACTCCGACAAGTTGATACCGCACCTCCAGTTAGCACAGTTGGCTATGTACGGCGCGAAAGAAGTTCAACATACATACACACATGCATACAGTGAATCGAATTTTCTCGAAAAAGACGGCGATTCAAAATGTACCAGATGTATGCATAACGCCCCGAAGGCAGAATCTGCACGAGTGCTATATCTGCACTGCAGGTGTCCGCAGCAGCCTGACTTTGTAAAACCACCGTGGTAGACTGCTGCAGGCATTTTTCACCGGGAGGAAAATTCACAATTGGAAAGACATCAGTGCTAGTATCGTTGGTAACCACATGAGGACAGAAATAAAATAAGTGCTTTGGCTGATACTGATAATTACATGAAGGGGCAACGTTGTAAGTGCTTGCTGCTCACGCCACTGTTGGCTCTGTAGAGTCCATCCGATAGGTATTTGGCCTACTTTTCCATGCTGGCCCGATGCTTTTGGAAGAGGTTGGAGTAGCCGCCACACTCTACTCCACGAAATTGCACTTGCTGATTGGCTAACTGTGGTGTACCCACTTATATTTCTGGGTGGACAGTCAGAGGGATTTAGGAAACGTGTCCATCCTTTCAATTGCATGCCCTGTGATTCAATTGAACCAGTGACCTCTGGATTGGAAGTCCAGTGTGCTAACAATCATACCATGGCAGCATCCCTCTAATAATAATACTAATGCATGACCTGCCTGTAGAGCATTTCCTAAGATAAATATGATGATGTAAGATGAATAATTTGATATCTATGGAAATTATTTGGGCCTGAATAAATACCAATGTGCGTGGTGGCATAAAATGTAAAAATCAGCATGTGACAGTGGTATACCCTGCGGCTGCTTAAACCGCTGTGGGTAAAGCACAATTTAATCAGACTCTGTGTATGGATTTTGTATTCTTCTTAATTCCTACGCTTGAGACAGAGAGGCTTGTGGAGAAGAAGGAACGTTTGAACCAGCAAGTCACACCACATGACGCTGCTGCCTGCAAAAAGTTCGCACTACTTCCAAAGCATGAAAGGATTCACCGTGGATATATCAAGGACATGTGTTCGGGGTTTAGGGACACATTGCCATCCAGATTTTTAAACATTAAATCTATATAAAGCTTTCTCGTAAATACACATCAGGCAGTTATGATAGTACATGATCGGATCAGATATTCAAAGCGCATCAATGTCCCATCTCTTCGGTGAGCCTAAACGAGGCTTTTTGCCATAAACACTGTCATCTCACCCTTTCAGTCTGTTCACTATTTGTGTTACTTGGCACGTGACGGAGCACGGATAATAAGCCGCTGTAAATGCTGATCTAGGGCTGGCGCTGGCTGCTCATTGCCTTTCTGCACAAGGTCAAGAAACAAGTTATTGCCCCCAGCACTTATCCCTCCACTTCTTGAGGCCTGGGGGTTCGTAATCCCTTCATGAATGTTCATGGATTCGAGTATTTTTTTTTCGCTTTCCACAAGGCATTTAAACCGATGCTACTCAGCTATTCAAGTGCGTGGAAGATAACCTATGAGTGCCAAATGCTCTCCGACAAAAGGTGGGACATATTTTGTGGACATTTTCCACAATTGACATAGGTCAACACACACTTCAGAGAAGCACACTGCTCTGAGCACGCATTTCCTTTTGTGAATGAAGCAAAATGCGCAGTGTCTCCCGTATCCAGGAGTCAACATACCAACACCAGCTGACTTTCTTCTCATTACATCCTCACCGGAGGTGCCTTTTTATTTTTTACTGAGACGACATAATTTTAAGATTTTGCCACAGATGAGCAACGTCCGTTACTCGATGAGTGTCCTGGGCTGACTTCTCACACGTCACTTGCCTTGCATAATTTAATCAGATCCACGTGGGTCTTTTCCTAAAATGTATTCTCGTGATAAAAATGCCCGGTTCATACGAACTGTCACACTTCGAATATGTTAAAGGACATTTTTAATTATGCCCATAAAAATAATAGTCATAGCTTGCCCAACGCTGTATTATCGAACGCGCCGATTTCGGCTACACACGGGTTACTTGCCGAGGTCATGAACACGGGGTTGATGTTGCGACGAAACGCGTTTTGCCACTGCAAAAATTATCACCTCCGCATCGACAAGCAGTGGAGTGGTCCCTTTGTACAGCAGCATACAGTATATGCTGCGGATGAATATCTGGTCGCTATCTTCCCTCCCCAACACTCTCACGCAGTCTCACTCCATGCGTTACGAGCCCCCCCTCCAACACCCCCACCCACATCATCTCCACCTTCATCGTCAACGTTCATAGTACATAAAATAAAATGTACTTTAACTTTTCAAACAAATTCACGTCCCAATTGTATTTTATTCACCATGTATGTTACGTGTATTTTGACGTGTGATAATGGGGGAAATCGTGGAGAATTGTAAGTTAAATGAAGGAGCGGGTGATAATTTGGGATCCAGGAACACAACCATATTTTTCCTATGAGGTCCAATATTTATTGAACGTGGTTTTTTCCCAACACGGCATATTTCAGCAACGTAACCCTCGCGTTCGGCAAGGTTTTCCTGTCGTACAAGAGGTTCCGATAAAGCAAAATAGTGGCAAACGTGCATGGCTACCCGGGACCGTTCACATTAAACATTTGCACAGTGGCAACAATGATGGGGAACAGCAATGATCTGTTTGCTGTTGGCTTCCACGAGTCGTTGTCATCCCTCACAGTATCGCGATGCAGCGATCCATCCAGCTCCTGCACACAAGCCGATTAGATCGCTCCACCTCTAAGGTGGACGTCCACCTTGGGTGTGTTCCCTCCTCTGAGGGCAAACTCCGTCATCAGTCTCGAGCATTGGCCATCATCCCTCATCGCGACGTATTCTGCACAAGACCTCGAACATTTCTTAACTATTAAAAACGATATACAGTGAGGGAAAAAAAGTATTTGATCCCCTGCTGATTTTGTACATTTGCCCACTGACTAAAATTTAACGGTAGTTTATTTGAACAGTGAGATACAGAATAACAGCAAAACAATCCAGAAAGACGCATGTCAAAAATGTTATAAATTGGTTTGCATTTTAATGAAGGAAATAAGTATTTGACCCCTCTGCAAAACATGACTTATTACTTGGTGGCAAAACCCTTATTGGCAATCACAGAGGTCAGACGTTTCTTGTAGTTGGCCACCAGGTTTGCACACATCTCAGGAGGGATTTTGTCCCACTCCTCTTTGCAGATCTTCTCCAAGTCATTAAGGTTTCGAGGCTGACGTTTGGCAACTCGAACCTTCAGCTCCCTCCACAGATTGTCTATAGGATTAAGGTCTGGAGACTGCGTAGGCCACTCCAGGACCTTAATATGCTTCTTCTTGAGCCACTACTTTGTTGCCTTGGCCGTGTGTTTTGGGTTATTGTCATGCTGGAATACCCATACACGACCCATTTTCAATGCCCTGGCTGAGGGAAGGAGGTTCTCACCCAAGATTTGACGGTACATGGCCCCGTCCATCGTCCCTTTGATGCGGTGAATTTATCCTGTCCCCTTAGCAGAAAAACACCCCCAAAGCATAATGTTTCCACCTCCATGTTTGACGGTGGGGATGGTGTTCTTGGGGTCATAGGCAGCATTCCTCCTCCTCCAAACACGGCGAGTTGAGTTGATGCCAAAGAGCTCCATTTTGGTCTCATCTGACCACAACACTTTCACCCAGTTGTCCTCTGAATCATTCAGATGTTCATTGGCAAACTTCAGACGGGCATGTATATGTGCTTTCTTGAACAGGGGGACCTTGCAGGCGCTGCAGGATTTCAGTCCTTCACGGCGTAGTGTGTTACCAACTGTTTTCTTGGTGACTATGATCCCAGCTGCCTTGAGATCATTGACAAGATCCTCCCGTGTAGTTCTGGGCTGATTCCTCACCATTCTCATGATCATTGCAACTCCACGAGGTGAGATCTTGCATGGAGCCCCAGGCCGAGGGAGATTGACAGTTATTTTGTGTTTCTTCCATTTGTGAATAATCACACCAACTGTTGTCACCTTCTCACCAAGCTGCTTGGCGATGGTCTTGTAGCCCATTCCAGCCTTGTGTAGGTCTACAATCTTGTCCCTGACATCCTTGGAGAGCTCTTTGGTCTTGGCCATGGTAGAGAGTTTGGAATCTGATTGATGGATTTCTTCTGTGAACAGGTGTCTTTTATACAGGTAACAAGCTGAGATTAGGAGCACTCCCTTTAAGAGTGTGCTCCTAATCTCAGCTCGTTACCTGTATAAAAGACACCTGGAAGCCAGAAATCTTTCTGATTGAGGGGGGGTCAAATACTTATTTCCCTCATTAAAATGCAAATCAATCTATAACATTTTTGACATGCATTTTTCTGGATTTTGTTGTTTTTATTCTGTCTCTCACTGTTCAAATAAACCTACCATTAAAATTCTAGACTGATCATTTCTTCGTCAGTGGGCAAACGTACAAAATCAGCAGGGGATCAAATACTTTTTTTCCTCACTGTAGGCAAAATTGTTTGTGCTATCTCCGTCCACACGTTCCTCTTCCCTTCTCACAGTGAAATTTCAACACATGCGCATCTTCACGCTTCTTTACGCACTTTTCAGCTTGTTGCATTTTCTCTGTTAACGTCTCTGTTTTCAATTGAGGACATCAAGGCGTAGAGTGTGTGTTTTAGGGGCAATTATTACAAAAAGGAAAAGAGCTGGGTGGAATGTTGCTCAAGGAATTAACGACATGACGCAAGAGCAATATACAAATGTGCCAAAAAAGTGCTAATCGGTGTATATTGGCTGCTGGTAGAACTACTATATTCTAAAATCTCAGCCACCTGATTCCAATCCCATTCATAGCCTTTGCCCATTATCCCTATGTGATTTCACATGCAACAAAGGGGGCATAATAAACATTATTTGTATGACTCTTGAGAAATATTGCATTGGCACTTACCAGGCAATGGGGATGATTTCTGCGCACACATTTCTCATTTACCAAAATTTTTACTTTATTTAATGTAATAAAATATAAACCACAGCATAGGTTTTGACAGTTGGTGCTATACAGCCCTCCGATACGTGTCTTGCTTTGCACTGCGTGTTGTTCGGCATGATGCCTGACGTTTCAGACGTAATTTGAGCTCTGAAGAAGCCCCCAGCACATAGAGCAAAATGTTGGACGGCATTCTGAACAACACCTGGTGCAACCCAATATCACATCGGACATCTGACAAAATACTAATTTGTATATGATGAAAAGAACTGTAAAAAGAACAGACAAAATTATCAAGTCAACAATCCCGTTTGCAGCTCAGATTTATATTTATAACTAGCAGAAGTACCCGGCGTTGCCCGGGTGAAAAATATATTTCTTAATAACCTTACATATATACACAGATTTCATTGTTATGTAATGTTTGAAAGTTTTCAGAAGATTTTAAATGTATTTTCCCCCCGGGCAACGCTGGGTATATCGAGTTTATACCACAAAGTCGTCGCTTGACACGGGTGGGGTGTCGAGGCCTAGTACCGTGCAGAGCCTCCGGCCTCGCCTAGATTGCCCACCCGGCTGAGGCTGGGTACTGGGGCCATTACCCCCCCCCCCCCCCCCCCGCGCTACAATAATACTGTCTAATCGCTATAATTGTATTATCTACCGACCCTATAATAGTAATTATAGGGTCGGTAGATAAAAGAGGACGTGAAACTTTGATAAATTTACCTCAGAGTCGCGTGTTAATGCGTGCGCATATTTTTAACGGGAATTAAAAATGGCGTCCACCCCGCAGCGAATGCGTCGCTACCCGTTGCCAGAGGCAACCGCCGTGGAAAACCAAACGGACCAATCGTGTCTCGCAAATCCCTCACATTTCGTCCAATGAAACTGCGTATGGTCCGGCGACACACAGACAGACAGACAGATTTGCGATTTTATATATATAGATTTAATGCTATGTGTTGAAATTTATCACGAATTTTGTGGCCTTGTTAACTTACAAGTGTGTTGTGTATGTCTTTTCCATTAATAATGGAAGCCAATTTTAGTGGCCAGACCTGCTGTGAATAGATTGAATAACCATTGCACATCACACATTGATGTGTAAGTGGAGGCTAGTAATGGCTCTGTATGTCTGTGCCATATCATAAACTGCCTCTTTTAATTATATTTCAATTGTACCAAAGACATATATTTATGCCATATGAATTCTACAATGAGATATAAAATTAAGGCATCATGCTGGCAACCATCACCTAAATTTTGTTGTGTATAACCATTCCAAAGTAAGGATAACACTCCATCAAAATGCTGCTTCTAAATGTAGGACAATATACACTCAAGCAATCGAGATATATTTAGAATGTGAATGCATTGCTCTGCTCTCATTATTAGTATGTGCTTTTATATCTTACCTGTCAATTCCCTCTATCAGCTTTAGTAATGGTTCAGTAAATTTGTTTCTTCAATCCCCCAAGTTATGATAAATTTAATGGCCAAGTGCCCTTGAACCTAGGTTACTGCAATGCAAGGAACAGCTAAAAAAATTGAGGGTTAGAAAACTGGACTAGAAAATATGCATCTAGATGCTGCATTATGAATTAAAGATCCGAGGATTGTTTATTATTTCCCCAATTTGTATTCGGAATCTCATCCCCTTCCTTTGATGTGCAATGTCTTTAGGCACAGCTATATTGCATTTAAACAAGGAATCAAATCCGTAACGCATTGCAGCATGGAACACAGTACTGTAGAAAGAGACGGCACTTTCTATAGGGGGCGGCATTGGCAACCTGCCTTCATGAAATTGGAAATCACATTGCCACCTTAATGGAACGCATAATTAATGACATGTAAATAAATGTTTGCAAGACAACTTAATATAAAGAATCAAAATATCCCACGACAGTGAGCAATTCAAGCACTTACATTAATACTCATATACAAAGCAAATTCAAACATCTTACTCCAGCTGTAAACAATAAACACTGCCACCAACCATAAACATATATAGGTGTCAATATATGTAGGACGTGGATGCCCATTTAGCTGTATGACCTTTCCAGGAAAAGTGCTATTCAGAAACGCCTATTAAAGCCACCGCAGTGCGACAATGTGGCTTTCCAAAAGCACCATGCCAAACTCATGGCCTTTCCCCATTGCTGACGGTCATACAACCCCATCCTATGAAGTCTAGGGCGAGTCAACCTACGGGAAGATCTGGGCCAGAGTTAGATACGGATTGCGACGGGTGCTGTTTAAGGGCAGCAATGAGACACACGCTGCTGAGAGCGCAGCACTACCCAAGTGCAGGTAGAGAACATGCGTGTGTGCACCCAATCACACAAAGAGCTCATATGGTGGCCTTGAAGACTGTAGAGGCAATGCCTGTTAGAAAGCGCATGTTAAGGCCTGCAAGGCACAAGAGAACGTTGGTGTGGGCCAGAAACCGCGCTCAGTTGCCTTTGTCTCGCACTTCTGAGATGCAAAAATACAAATGCCATATCAGGTGAAGAGGAATATATCACGAGGCCAGAAGAGGAGATAACAACTTATCATGCAATGGACCAAACTGATTACCAGGACAGTTGGCAACCCAAATAGATACAAATTGTATGGCTGCATCGAACTAGGAGAGACCCATGACTGGTTCAAACATCACCACCCATTGATGAAAGGCATGATCAATAATGGAACCCCAGTTGTGAGGTCCGTAACGGAGTTTGCTAACCACTGAAACCACCGCTCTCCAAAGACACCAACGTTCATACACTCCAAAGTGGAATACAACTGTAGCAAACTGTGTAAGATATGTGAACGAATTTTGTCACTATTTAGTGTTCTGTAAATGTAATGCACATAACAATCCTTTATGGTTACAGTTAATTAAAGACCGCCATTAAAACATTGCAAACGCTAAATTTATTAAACGTGATTTCATTGGACTGGAAAGGGTATATAATTGTATTTGTTATCTGATATTTCTCAAGCAGTATGTGCATTACTATTTGAAATGCGCATTACGATTTGAAATGCATCTTAATCCCACGTGGTAGGAAACCACTGCACCCTGTACAATCGGAGAGTGTTCCTCTCCCGTGAAGTACCACCCTCTAATCAAAATAATTTTTGCTAAACTATTATTCTTATTTAATGCTAATCAGATATTAGCCTTACGATTATCCTTGCTATTGTTGTATCTGACTGTTTTGATGTGCACATACAATAACTATACAGTTCCAACAACTGTGGTAAGGTTATCGTTCATGAAAAACGCGTCTAATGTTTGTTTGATAACGGATCATATATATTATGTGTAAAAAAAAAAATTCTTATAATTACTTTGATATATTTTAATTATTTTACCTTATATTTTCATAAATGTCATGTAGATGATAATAATTTCTCATCACCACGACATAGATTCTTGTGATATGCATAGTGCAGAGCAAAGGCAAGTGATACAAAAGTTTATCTGCGCGTGTGATGGTGTCGAGTTTACAAAATCACTTCATGGGGCCTCTTATCTGCAGGCTGCGGGCATGCGATGGCGCGTCGCAACAAAGCTGCACCACTTTGATCGTTCCCGCGCAGCCACTGCAGCCTGCGAATTCCCCATGGCACGGGAGAACCGAGTAAACAAACCAACACGCACCCTGTAAAGAGGCATCGGTGCAGCCCTGCAAGTGCTCGGGCCATCCCAATGTTGGTGGGAGTGCCTCCCACGAGAGAGCCCCTCGAGAGGCTATTTTGGCCTACTCTTCTGCGCTGCGCAGGGTATCTTGGAGGCGGTGGGAGTACCGACCACACGCGACTAACTGTGGTTGCACCCATTCATGCTGCTGCGGGGACATAGTCAGGAGCCTGTGTGATTGATACTGTTTGCAACTTTTATGAATGAGCAAAAGTGCATGCGCATGACGAATGTAAGGTTGGTCTGTGAGGTCTTTGAGGGTGATACTGACTGACTAATTCCAGGAGTGACACACGCATGCCTGCTGGAGGTAAACCTTCACCTTGCTCAGTCCGTGTTAGCCGCTGAGGTCGTGACGGGTTACTTGTTTCATTCCTGTTGCTCTGTGCCCCCTCCCACCCCCGTACCGTTCCCGTTCTGTTGCAATGCGCATCGATGCACATACTTTATTGAGGGCGATATTGGCACTTAAAATTAAGATATATTGATTGATTGACAGTGCTGGGAGAGAGTGGGTGGGGGGGCGAAATGAACTCAATAAACTCGCCCCATTGTTTCAACTTGCGCTCTGGGAGATCAGATTTGACCGGTGACAAATGGATCGCTAATTCAAGGTTGCTGACTATTTAAAAGCATGGCAAGAATTCCCTTGCACCCTGTGTCCCAATTGAGATACCTGCAAGGGAGATTACCCCCCCCCCCCCCGTCAAGATGTTGTGAAGACCTCAGTAAGTGTGGCAAATGAATCGCCGATCGCATAGACACACGGTGGCGTGAAGTCCCGGCATTTCAAGATTCACGGCATGACATTTTTTTCGAGACCTTGCCGTTTTTCATAACAGCATTGCACCGGTGATGGAGAACCCTCATTGTGGAGTTTACCTTCTCTCTGACCATGGGAGGGGGGAGGGACATCTTATAATGGCTTTTTGAAGGCATGCCACCTGCTGACCCAAGCATGCTGCAGCACTTGCGAGAGCGCAGGCGAGTCAAGAGAGCCGTGTGATGCTGGAAATGCTTCATGCCGACATTTTTTTGATGGCACCGAAGTTTTAAGTGTTTCCGATTTGTTTTCAACGGCACAACTTTTTACGTGTGGGCACCAATTGGTAATGGCTGGGGGGGGGGTGCGGTGAACTTGATAAATTTCACGTGTCAAGTTGTCTGACTGTATGAGAAATACGTTAACATACAATCTCACGTACCAGCATAACATATTCAGGGATATGGTGCATTACTCAATGTTCAAAGAAATGTCACATTTTACACATAATAAAACTTACAAACACACACAGACGCAAAAAGCACTAACATTACATAAAATAGGTTATTATGACTTATGTATGTCTAATATGATAATGCTAGTTTAACATGTAAGCTTTCACGACCAATATTATTCATTCATAATAAAGGTTTTTGGGTTAGATCGCGTTATTTATAGATGTGTTGTAACCCTCCACCACCCAACACGACCAATCAGTAAAAAAGTGTCACACATCCAGAATGTTTCTGGATGTAATTGCCAGCGAAACGTCGTACTCAAAAATTGTAAATGTTGTGGATTCACTCTTCAACACATCGGTGGGCTGAAGTTGTAAACTAATTGGCACGTTTTGTTTACGTGAAAAACCTTACTGACTGTGTCGGGTGGTGGAGAGTTACGACACATTTATACTTAACGCGATCGAACCCAAAAACCTTTATTATGAACAATAATGCTAATAATTTACAGCCCTTGTCAATTTCATTGCTGGATGAATGACTTCTCACGCTGCGAGTGAGAAGGCCTTCCCCCTTCATCACGCTGTCAGTGCGACCCGGTGAAGGTGGATATCATTCGCCAACAATGTTAGCCGTGGCACGGAATCGAAACCGGGTCGCCAGGTTCGTTGCGCCAGTGCGAAAACCACCGAGCCACCGCTCGCTCCAATCCTGCTTACGTGGAATTAAATGTTAAATGTCCACAGTGGTAAACGAGTGTAGTTAACATTTGAATAAGCCTGCTTACACAATAATCTGGTGACTCAAGTCTCTTGTGCATTACAAAGATAAGCCTCACGACTGATCATTCCTCCGCGCAAGCTGAAATGGAAATTTACCTCGAGTAGGAGTGCGTGCTACTCCTGGAAATGTTAGTGAAAGTCACCCTCAAGGACCTCACGGACCAATCACACTTTCGTCATGCAATTGCACTTCTGCTCATTAGCATAAGTTGAAAACAGTATGACTTACACTGATACACCGACCGCTGAAAGTAAAAAAAAAAACTGTTTAAACATATCTGCAGGGCTGCAGGTATGAGAAATTGACTTTTAGAATAAAAAAGAGTGAAAAATATCTACTTTTAACCGTTTTTTCTCAAAACATACTTGCTAAATGTTTGAGTTAGTATAACTACAAGCCTCCAGAACAAGGAATTATGCAGAATACAAAATAGCATCCATATTCTTCTTTCGCCCAATGTGTTTTTCTCTGTACTTTGTATTACAAAATAGGCCTGTCAACTAAAATCAACCCTATTTCTTATTGTAATTTGGATTTCCTTACTTAATATAACTTTGATTGCACATCGGTTTGTGAAGTTACATGGTTTACAATCCGACAGTACTTCAGTGTTCGTTTAGGAATATTTTAAACAAAATGAAGAGCAGTGAACTACTGTGGCTCTGGCACATCATGGGAATGAGCCCGGACATGATCCTGCACTTGACCGTGATGCAACGCACACGTGGGGGGAGACAGGGGTAAGGAGTGGAAACTAGAGGGGGGTGGGGTTGGATAGATGTAGTGGTAAATAATCTAGAAGAATAGGAATTTAATGAATACGTTTTACCAGATTAGCTGAAGACAACCATGGTGGAAATTCGTTTGTACCATCGTCACTGATGAGTTGAGAAAATGGTAAGATGGCAATGATCATGATGATGATGAAGACAACATTGTGTACGTATGTTGAACTTTCTCTTTACTTTGTCGAATTGACTATCATTTCATGAATGAACTCATCAAACGATGCATGTTTATGATTTTGCAAATTTGTCCGCCTTCAAGACAGAACACTCTTATTGCGGCAGAGCTATTTCGAGGAATTCCGTGCGCTCCGCACCAAGGCATCACACGCGAGCACTCACCCTGCGAATCCCATCCCAGGGGTCACGCACGCAGTTCTCCGTTCCATTGTTTCGCCCAATCACTTTCCACATCTCCGCGAACAGTCCATCTTGAACCAGTGGATTTAACCCTTTCATCTTGATGTGCTCGAACACTGCGGAATCCAGCACTGTGCCGTACTGCAGATCGGACTGCCTCACCAGGTCCTGCATGGACCTGTGTGTATGTGTGCGTGTTTGCGCATGTGAAGAGAACGCAACACAAGGAGCAAATGAGATTCGTGTATAATCTGCGCGAGTATCAGAGGAATGCACGACGGATGTCAAAAATGTTTGTTGTGGTTTATTTTCAGCAGGTTATTTTTATTTCAAAAAAGGTCTCGCTGCCGTGGTGTGAGGACTTGCAATCCAAAAGATCACTGTATTGATCTCCCAGCGTGGCAGTTGAAACATTGGGAAGTTTAAACAATGGGGAGTTTAAACAAAAGTGCAAATTTCTTAATTACCCCCCCCCCGCCGCCTCCTCCACCCTGCAGTATAAATTGGCACGCCACCGTCGGTCGGCAGGCCGCGTGCGCTGTGCGCTAAACTGTTGGTACTCCCACCCCTTCTAACATGTCTGACCAGCGTGGATGAGTAGGCCAAACAACCCTCTAGAACAGGGGTGGGGAACCTTTTTTCTGCCAAGGACCATTTTGATATTTATAACATCCTTCGCGGGCCATACAAAATAATCAACTTAAAAATTACCTTTACCTTCCCTTTAATTTTCCCTCTTTAAAACCCTGCCAGCTTGCACATTTTTTTCTGGCTCTTGCTTTTTTTTGTAAAGCCATTTACAAGTGTCCGTTGATTTCCCATACTGTCTGGAAATCCACTGGATTTTTATAGCATATCCTGCTTTTTGCTAAACAGTGTGTAGACTCTAATATAAAAACCCAGAGACATCACTAAATCTACACAAGCTACTGCAGTCAAGGCACCCCGTGGAGAGATAACCATAGTTATGATATTCCACACGCTGCTGAAAGTTCCCATCCTGTGAACATTCATTTTACAAGTGTAAACATGTTCTAGCCAGCAAATGATCTTGCGGCTATGCACAATGTGTTGCACGAAGGTATTGTTTAAAATAAATATATATTTAACGCGTGCGCAAGACCTCCTTATGTGCGAGGGCATGTGCTTTCGGCGCTTGCGACCCATTAATGCACATCGAGAAGCATGTGCCATATGGGACATAAACAATTTTACCGTAATCAGCATCGCGGTGTGGCCCGCCATGAGGAGGTAATAGAGGAGTCCAGATGTCTGCGTTTGAGAACAGCCTTTCAGTACCTCAGCCCGCATGGTGACAGATGGACACGTCCAGAGGGAAAGGTTACCCCAAGCGAGGCAAAGATGCCTCTCTGAATGAGTCAGACGGCGTTGCCCACCGTTGCCAAGTCCCTACCCGTGCCCGTGTTTGAGCCGGTGCAAGTGTGGCAGCTACACCGCCGCGTGATGCGTGCAGCATGAGCGGGAGCATGTCGACTCACGCAGAGAGCACGCTGCGGCGTTCTGAAGTCTGAGTTTAATGCGTTTAACCGCTGCTCTGTTCAACTGCAACTGACAACTGACATCACTCTTACACTCGTTAACATAAAAATAATAATGATACATTGTCAAATGTGAATTGTAGCTAAAGTGTGAAGTGAAAATGAGGAGCCCTGCAAAATTGCTTACCTCACACCATTGCTGGAGGAAGGGCCTCAACTAGAGGAAGCCCGTGAGAGCACCTCAAGAGAGTATTTGGGTGCTGGTCAGACATCTTGAAGGAGGTGAGAATACTCACACTTTACTCCATCCCACGCGACCTGCCAAATCGACTAACTGTGGTGCGATTATTTATGCTGCTGGGTGGACGGAGGCGAGGCCATTGAATAAACTCCCCCCCTCTGTTTTAACTGCCACCACATAAGATCAAACCAGTGCCCTCTAGATTGCAAGTGTAGTGAGCATTACACACCGCGACAGCGTCCCTGAAGTGTCAAGTATTTAGGATGAATATGACTGCCAAGAGCCTGCATTAGCCAGGCATATGGAACAAATAGAGCAAAAGGAAAACAACAAAAACTCAACATTGGCAAAAAAAAAAAAACTCTGCCCAAGATTTGAACAAAAAAAAGAACTAAGTAGAAATGGGTAATAAAAGTAGGCAAATTTTGTAACTATATACAGTCTTACATTTTCTCTAAAAATAACTGGACAGTTTCATAACTTGAATAAATTTAAATAAAACTACTCAGCTGATGATTACATATAATTGACAGTCCAACAACATCTTAGTATCAATATAAACATTTTATGTTGACTTAAACAATGCAAAATATATAATGTTTTGGTTATACAATATATATTATTGATTTGAATAATATGCACTACCCGAGACGTATTACCTATGTGTTCTTTACAAATTGAAGACCATTTCAATTTCTCGAATACATTTTTTTTTAGGAAGGAATGAACAAAATTACATTTTGGGGGTTGATAAACTTGAGCTCCAATAATCGAGGCTAAAAAAGCGTCACGGCCTGCAATGTCTTGGATCACGCCACTGCTGGGGGAAGGGCTTTCAGAGGCAGAAGCCTTCGAGGGCATTTGGTCTATAGTCTTCCACACGTACGTACCTCCACTTTACCCCATTGACACTGCTGGGTGGACGAAGACAGTGTGGGGGGGCGGATTTGAGACACTTTTTTACTGTTGTTTCAACCGCCTCGCCGGGAGGTTGGATTCGAACCGGCGATCCCTGGATTGCGAGTCCAGTATGCTGACCGTTGCACCACACCAGCGACACCCCCCCCCCCCCACCAATAGCTATCAACCAACCCCTTCCTTCCTTCCCCCCAACCTCACCGCCCCCCCCCCCCGACTGAAGGCTAAGACGCCCCCCTAAACTCGTGTACGCACAATCACGATTGTGAAGAATATAAGTAACAGAATAAATAAGACCACAAGATGCCTCCACTTACGAATAATTGAAAACTGATTTTATGTTTTTTTTCCTGTTTAGTTTGTTGTTCTTCCCCCGCACCTTCTATTAGCACAGTTGGCTACGTACGGTGCGAAATAAGTTCAACATACATACATGCAGCCCCCTCCAAAATAAAAAGTTGTCAATAAACACAACATACAATGTAGAGTGGGGGCAAAAATTACTAAAAAACATTACAAGTTATCTCCCTGTCTGAAGGCAGCCCCTGCCACCAAGCACTGGATTTATTATAATTGGAAGTTCCAGAGAATTTCCACATTGTAGCATGTATGCAATCCCTGCATGGACGCTGAAACTTGACAGCGGGCCGAGGCAGGGCGGGTTTTTGCGCTCGCGGGGTACGGGGCAATATGGACGCTGTGGAGCCGCTGTGGATTTTGCTGACAGCACCGATCTTACAGGCCTGGGATTGAGGTACGGGATTAGTCATGCAAAATTGAGTGAGGGCACGCTGTCAGCAATGGAGCTAATCCACCCCATCCCCGTGCGTGTGCCAACGTTGCAGTAAATGTTTTGCTCGTGCCTCAACATTCCGCTTTGGTTACCGATGCGCACTTTTTCTCCACGCAAGGGTGTGTGATGGCACGACACGGGAGATGACAAGTTGCTTTCACCGTTAAAACCGGCCCAGCAGGTGGTCCCTACAGTCACACCTTGTTAGGAATAAACTCGAACGCCAACAGAAACAACCGATTTGAATGGGGGGCATAATGCATACATGGCAGATGGGATTACTTCCTTGGTGGTAGAACAATTGGCGGCCTCATGTGGTTACGGCTATCAGTCGCTAACAGGACATTTTGCTTCTTTTGATCAACAGCAAAGTAGTTACGGTTGGAGGATGTAGTTTGACAATTCAAAAGGCCTTAAAGCCATTTTCCAATTTTCCAAGTGTAGCAGCAGTTTATTTTCAGCGTGTGCACCATGAACAAATTCCTCATATGCTGTCGCCAAAGGGCAAGACGCTGGCTCTAAGATACTGGCTATAGCAGGAGGGCTTGCGCACAGGTAGATACACAATTAAAATATTGTTGTAGTAATAGTGGTGGTGCAATAATGTCGTCATCATCATCAGCAGCAGCTATGATCAATCCACTGCTTGATTCAGGCCTTCCAAAAGCATCACCATCTCTTGAAGCCGTGTGTTTTATGTGCAGCCCATTGTGTTCACTGCTGATAATTATGATTTTTTAACTATTTATATAAATACATATTTGCTTTCTAACTCAAGTAATTTGAATATCATGTTCAATCATGCTGTATGTCATAGGTACTCATAAACCCCTACGACAACAACAGCGTTACATTAATAAAGCACCTTCCAGGATAAAGCCAACAAAGCACTTCACCTGTTATCAAAACTGGAACTGCAGGGGCAATTTTCACATTACGTTCCCACTGGCTCCATGTGGTGCTGGATACCCACCCTCCGTGCCGTGCACATCTGTGTATGGGCGCTACACAGCAATCTCCTTGCCTGATGGGAGGGTCCATCCGGTTGATAGTGAGCAGCGCAGTGAGGCTTGCTGTGTAGGAGGACACGACGATGAACGCAAAGAGCCACCAGACGCCCATTACCAGGCGGGCAGACAGGGAGCTGCTCGATAGTTCTGGACCTGCAATGCCGAGAACACAAAGCGCACAGATATGAGAGACCAACGCAACAAACCATCGCGTGTAGCTCCGCGTTGTGGGGCCGCCCCGGTGGCTAGGAGATGTTAACTACTTTGCCTGGTATGCAGGAGCTCGTGGGTTCGATCCCGACCCTGATGCCCGTTTGTTTTGGAGTCTGTATGTTTCGCGTGGATTTTTCTCCGGGTCGACCAGGTTTTCCCTCCACAGTTAGAAGCATGCGTTTTGAGTATTTGTTGGCTGCTACACATTTCCAAATTATATAATTTGTGGCCAGGTCGCTTTTGAAAAAGAGCTCTATAGCTCCGTGGGCCTTACCTGGGAAATAAAATAATTGCTTAGTTTAGTTAGTGTCTTCAAGTGTGCCATGTGCTCCCCAGAACGATGTCTGCGTGCTGGAAGCTTATTTAGGAACTGATTGAGCAGCTCCATTTTCATCCTCGATTATATAGCGTTGAACATCATGTCAAACAGCAAAAGGCACAACCCTAATAAGTATAACCCGTAAAAACAAAGTTTTTCACTATAAATCCTTTATATGCGTGGCAGCGAACTTAATATAAAGGATTTAAAAATATATTCGCCTGTGGAGGACGCGGGGATCGATCCCGCGACCTTTGGCATGGGAAGCGAGGGCGCTACCAACTGCGCTACTCCGCCACGGCCTGTGGAGGGGTTACGCTCTGGGCTCTTACACTCTGACGTTCAGCCAAAGCCATGAATGCGTTCTATTTGAATATATGTAAAATAAAAAAAATTTGCCTAAAAAGTGTAAAATTTAGGGAATTTTTTTTCACGAACAATAATTGTCTGGCACAACGAGTCTGTGTGAAAAATGTCAGCTCGATTGGATCACGGGAAGTGGGTTAAAAAACGACCGAAAGATTTGCACGGTCCAAAGCAAGCAAGCACGCAAGCAAGCACGCGAACTTAATATAAAGGATTTAAAAACACATCGGAGAGCTACACAGCGCAATGGCAAGAATAATATACACCACATTCACATTGTACACGTAATTATCATTATTGTAATTGCATTCTGGAAATAAATAAAAGCACATAAAACATAAACACCTAACGTAATGTAATTTCTACAAAGTTTAATTACAAATAAGCATGGCTCATTGTAATGACCATGCATATTAGCGCGAGGTGTTTTCAGGTCGCCAGAGTGGGGTCATTAGAAATCACATATAACAATAACGAAGCAATCATGCTGACCATAATTAAAAGTACAATCTTCTATTAAATTAATTTCTGAGAAAACTTCACACAAAAGTGAATGTTTATCGACGGGTGTTCTACCTTGTGACCTTTTGGTCTTGTAATCACCCCTTTTACCTGATGCATTATTTCCACTTTGCTTTATTACAATATGCATCCATCGAACTTTTTTTTTATCTCTCTAAGACACATTAACAAATTAAATACCTATTCAGCACGTTATGTGACATTTGAGCCCTAAATAAAAAAATAGATTTATAAATTAAACAAAAAAACATCAACGTTTTGCAATGGCAGTCTAGGTTTGGCACTGAGGTGATGTGGCCACTCTCTCTCCACGCCATGTAATGCTGCAACCACAAACTGGTTCAGTCGTAAACAAAGTACACATTCACGTATTTATCTCAAATAAATCGATCTTCTGAGTTTTCTAATCGTTAACTGAAATGTCATAGCCAACGTGCAACCCTGGCAGGTAGCTTTGTGTTTTTGTCACAGCACTTCGATGTTTGAAATGTCACAACTGGTTTCTAATTGCACATATATAAACTGTTATAAATAATTATCATCAGCATGAGCCGTGATCTAGCCACTGCTGGATGAAGGCCTCCTCCCGTCGTTGCCTGTTGTAGTAGTTCCATCTGGTTCAGGGGATCATGTACATACAATTTCTAATTTGGCCCCTCCATGTACTACACGGACACAATACAAATAGAAACTGCTGGTAAACACAAATAGTTGTGATTTAAATACTGGCTGCAACTGATGGTTACAGAACACATACTTTCATTGTCTCATTTAATGACCTATCACATCTTCCTGTGGTCCCTTGTCAAATTATAAACATCGTGTTTATTATGAGTAATATTGTACGTGCATGGTAAAACAAAAGCAGCCCATTTAGCTGGAATTAAAGATAAATAAGTCTATGTTTGAAGATTTCTGAGGAAAAATAATCCGACGATTCTACATAATACTCATAGCTGTGGGTAGAGTCGAGCTGGAATTAGATAATTTTAATGAAAGGAGTTACATAAACCCCAGGATGCCCATGAATATGTTATACTGTGTAAGCACCTGAGTCCATACATACATAATAACAAAAAACTGCTTAAAATAAACTCATAGCGGCTTTTATACACGCATATATAGCAAAAAAAATTAGTCTGGCGCTATCGAAATGCGTCTCCAAAAGCACGGAGCAGAAAAGGTAGAGAGCATTTCTCCTGTGTGCATGTTACTTTTTGGCAGATGAGTCATCTTGGTTATACTGCCAAAGAAAAAAAACAATATTTCGTGAAACCCAAATGAAAACGTAATGCGGTTTTGCTGCAGCGGATCTGGCGCGGAGAATCACGTACGGATGAGGAGGGAGTTTCCCTGAAAACAGCACAAAGTGGATTTGCCCTTCTGTAGGCATAGGTCACAAGTTACTGATGGGTGATTTTATGGCATAATCCTTAATAAAGTGTTTGGATGTGAGAACGAAGCTTTCGACTTTGGCAGGCGAGTGATGCATGTGAGATATTTCTTCCTTCCAACACAAAATAAAGTAATTTGTTTCAACCTTGCTGGAAGACTGGGTTATGTGCGCGGTATTTTACTTTAATATGAAAAATAGTAAATCCCTTAAGCCCCCTCCATAGTCTCGAGTGAACGTTGCTGTTTCAGTGAATTGCATTTGTGATTTCAAAAGTAGCAAATTCACTGCAATCCCTTTTAAAACATTCATAAGCTCCTTCAACTGGAGGATGCAGCAGTAAAAATATGGCAAGTTGAGGATTCTTTTTGAAGAAAATAAAACTTTAGTGATTTAATTTTCTGTTACATTTGCATTTATTTGTTTTAATATGTACACAGTATGTTAAAAAGGAGCAGGATATTCGAGTTTTTGTTGAGCACACGCTTGGATATAATTTATTACTCTTTGGTTCTTGCGGTAAAGTCACGTAGAAAAAAATTAAATTAAATAATAACAGAATACGACGTTTCGATTGCAACACAAGCAACCATCATCAGGTACAAATGAATGAGAAAACAAACATAGTAAACTTGGAAATATAATGCAATACAACACAGAGAGCAGGCCAACAAAACAGTCACCACCCCACCTGGTTGATTACGTTCTTCCAAATATATAATTTATGTTCCGAAGCTCGTGTGTGCACGTGTGCATGCACGTACAGGAATCCACCGGTATAAGTTGCTGCATTATTCATTGTTTCACATATACGTTGCTGATAAATTACAGAACATATCTCCTGATGAATGTAATGTTTTTTTTACACACAAAAACGGAAATGCAATGAGCCGTGTGGTGTAGAGTTTTGATGAGGGAATTCTTCTGGGCTGGATAGGCATCCGTGTGGGTGGCTTTCCTGTAGACAGAGTGTCCCAGACACAATTTCAGACGCAGACACAATTTCAACCGAGAAGATGGGTACAAACTGAGAAATAATTGGAAGGATGTTATTAACCAGGTAAAGTCATAACTGGCTGTGATGCTTCCATCCTACCTGCCGATGTTAACAGTTATTTCCGACTCTCTGAGTTACATTACCTTGTTATATGTCTTTACATTAACAGGCTAAATGTCTCACTAACATAGCCGCTGCTTCCCTTTTCCTCGACGTGGTGGTGGCTATTGTTGTTTAATAGGCTGAATGTGTCTCATTAACACAGCCGCTGCTGCGGGAGCCATCTCACATTGACATGCAAATCTCTAATTTCTAGCAATACAATGGGTTCTTCAGCACCGTAGTCATGGGGTTACATTAACAGATTGACATGCTAATCTCTAGCAATACAATGGCCGAGGTATACCTAGCTCTGCGATCTTACATTTACTTGTAAATTCCATCTCTAGCCCCGCCCACTTACCCTTGGGTTGTACCCATCTCAAACCTTTATAGCCTATGGCTGCAGTTATTCTCTCGCTATATTTCTCCTACCTCAGTAGTTCGCCTGCTGTATTTGTTCACCTGAAGACGATTGCTCGTGTTGCGATTGAAAAGTCGTGATTTTATATAATTGTTCTATCTACCTGACTTTACCAAAAGACCCAAAGAGTATGAATTCCTGCAGTCAGGAAAGCTTTAATTCAAGATCTATTACATCTTCTATAGTGCTGCTGTTGCTTTTTTTCTTTGACAATTTGGGCCACGAGGCCTGTGCTCAGCAACCGTGATGGCCGCTTGGCATTTCGTTGCCAAAGCCGATGGCCATGAACCCCGACACCACCCACACCACCCACCGCCACCACAAGGGACGCGCGTGCTCACCCTGCTGCATGAAGGAGCCATAGACGAGCCAGAGCGAGGCGGGGAGCGAGGGGCTGTGGCGCGGCTCGCGGCGCGGGGTCACGCGGTTCAACAGGTAGACGAGGAGGCCCACGAGCCCCACGGCAAGGCCCAGGCATGCCCATGTGGCCGGCTCCAGTGGGCTGAGCAGCGCGAAGAGCCCCGCCGAGTCGGTCGGGCGCCTCGCCGCCACCCCCACCGAGTAGTCCATGTAGCGCTTGGTGAAGTCCACGACGCTCTCGCGCTCCGGAGTGATGGTGAGCGCCGAGATCGCCACGTCCGCCCTCTGCACGCGTCACCGGCAGACCCCACAATGGTGGCGTCACAGGGTGGCAAGCATGCCGAGAAGTTGGATGTGGTCAAACGAGTGGACATATTGGTGGATAATAATGAAAGGCACGTACGTTTTTTTTGGCTTGTTGTTTTGGCTATACCATGGCGTATGTTTTATCGGTTGTGTTGTATGGTGCATCTGTCAATCATCTCAGTCAGTTAACCCATAACACTTGGGTCTGTCCTGTGGCCTCCTCAGCAAGCCTTTGACACTTCATAGTTGCCTAAAAGTGCACCTAGTCTGCCAGAAGCGCTGTGGTGATATCTCCATCACTACATGATGAATGGTGGCTGTTGCTATTGTTGCTGTATTGTTCATTGAAGCATTTCGGATTAGACCGTGCTTTCTTCAGCATGATGTCCCATGTTTCTCTCCATGCTAAAAGCTGAATTACATGGTCCAGGATCTGAATTCAGCTCTTGACGAAGTACCCAGCACATGGAGTGAAACGTCAGACATCGTGCGGAAGAAGATACGGAACAATCTGAAAACATCAGAGAATTATTGTCTTGGTTGATTATGAATAAGTATAACCCGTAAAAACAAAGTTTTTCACTATAAATCCTTTATATGCGTGGCAGCGAACTTAATATAAAGGATTTAAAAATATATTCGCCTGTGGAGGACGCGGGGATCGATCCCGCGACCTTTGGCATGGGAAGCGAGGGCGCTACCAACTGCGCTACTCCGCCACGGCCTTTGGAGGGGTTACGCTCTGGGCTCTTACACTGAATGAGTTATATTTGAATATATGTAAAATACATTTTTTTTGCCTAAAAAGTGTAAAATTTTGGGAATTTTTTTTCACGAACATTAATTGTCTCGCACAACGAGTCTGTGTGGAAAATGTCAGCTCGATTGGATCACGGGAAGTGGGTTAAAAAACGACCGAAACATTTGCACGGTCGTAAGCAAGCAAGCACGCAAGCAAGCAAGCACGCAAGCAAGCAAGCACGCGAACTTAATATAAAGGATTTAAAAACGTTTTTAATCCACCTTGAAAGAAATAGTCCACGTCTCATAAAATATGCACATCTCATGACACATCCACCCACTACCTTCAAAGACAAATTTCAAACGAATTACGACATTTGATTGCAGAAACACTGACCAGGTCATTGACCACACAGTGAACCACTGTAAACTCCAGAGGCAATGAAGCAATTTGCCACTCACCGAGTGAAGCCATCTACTTGCTAACTAAACTGGACAGATACTTAAAAGTTGATATTTATCTGGCCGTACGTAAGTAGATGGGAGACGTCACTTGGTATAAATCTTGCAAGTTCTTTTGAAATGTTTTCCTTTTTTTCATATGATATAACCTCTGACTTCTGCAAATAGAATTATTATACCGGGTCTCCTTTAGAAAATAAAACACTTTTAATTTATAAAAAGCATCTCATGCAGTTATAAGTAAGCCTACGTTTCTAATCATTTTGATATTCAGAATGAGCAAAAAAATATAAGTTATGGAAGTGAGTCAGCAAACTAGGCAGGTTGCAGTTCACTGAAGCAAGTGACAAAATGGCTGTACCACGGGAGGCAGAGTAAATCGGGCTGACACGTGTTTATACATGTTTATACATGTTTATACATGACCCTACCTCCCGAGACAGCACATGCTTTGAAACACATCCTACAGCCCCCCACCCCCAGCTGTGTCAGGTAGAATGTTTTTGTTATATACACACACACAAAGAAACTGCACTCACACATCACCCCGATGTTATCTCCTACATCTTGTGTCTATCTACTCCCTATTCGCATGCTCACCACTGCAAAAAACCAACCCCTCCAGTCAACTTCCACTCAATAGGAGAGTTCTCATTTTTGCTGCTATCCCCGTATTCTGGAATCCCAATTCCCTGGCCATTAACAGTGCGCCTGTTTAAATTAAGTCCATGCTTGAGACTTTCCGTATTCTGCCAATGAGTACTACGCTGTCCCTCCAATATGTCAAAGTAAAATAAGTCAATCATGTCCTGCTCCAGTGAGCACTGAGGCATTGGTGTTCATCTCCTGTTTAAAGCCCTGAGCCACTGGTGGTGGAAATTCCACATCCCTTTGGGTGGGGTGTGAGTCTCTCTATAGGACAACCTCTGTTGACTTCCCCGCAAAGTGGTAGTCATTTCATTTACCCCGGAGGGATGATGGGCTAAGTCAGCACCCCAATCAGGAGCTTAAGTCGCAACTTTCCGATTGCGAGCCACTCATTGAGCCACTGAGAAAGCTGCAATTTTAAATTTTATGTCCTTTGTCATGCAGTGATCGACTTTCCTTTGGCACCCAAAATAAATAAATAAATAGATGCTCGCAACAACGCAACGATTCATATATTACAATCAATCCGCATCCGATTCTTACGCAATTGGTAAATTTAAACCTCGCAGCCACCGATGGTACTTCATTCGTAAAAATGCAAAAAATATATATTATTCTTAAATGAAATCGAAACTCTGAATTGTGACAATTCATTGAATTGGAGGTGTGGATCATTATAGGCTTAAAAACCCCTCCTCTTCACCTGCTCATGATGTGCACCTCTTACGAATTGTGCAGGGCTTTGAAAAGTGACCACATTAAGACTCTTTAAAAACCCAAGTTGTATTAAACATACCGATGTGGAAATGTGTCTCAAGCTCTCCATATGGCATTTAGAAGATAAAAACAAATATATATGCTGCCTTTATACGGAAAGTTGCATTTATATTAAGAGTGGTAAATTTAAAACCATTCATATGTTAAGAGTTGTTTTGTCATTAATTTGAAGTTAATTTTCCACAAATTTGCCTGATTTGATTGAAGTACTTTAACATCAAATGAATGGTAATTAAAAACATGTTTCAGTCAGCAGGATATTCCGAATTGCATATGAATCTCACATTTATCAAATACAAGGCATAAATACTGCATTTTACATTCTACCGTGTTGAAATAAATGCATCATCGCCCTCATCAGCCATCGTCAATCCACTGTCTGATGAAGGCTTCCCCCAAGCCGCCACAGCTAAAACAAACACGTTGGTGTAGCAGGACATTATCGTCATGTTTTTAATATTCTACCACGGCTACATTTAGATGGGACTACACCAAATGTTTCATAATTAAAATGTTCACCTTGAGACAGTTTCAAACATATCCACTTTATAAGCCCTAAAGTTGTACTGCTTATCAACAAACTGCAGACGTGCAAATACCCCATAGGCCAATTCCTGCTACAACTTTGCCTCAGAAGGATATCTCCACTTAAAGGGAAAAAGTCATTATAATGTTATCACTTTTGTAGATCATACTACTCAATAGGAAATTAGGGGAAACTCTCTCCAAAAGCTTCAGCTACACTATTGACATAATCCTGTCGAGTCTCAGGAAGATATAACAAGTTGGATTCTCTTTCTGTCTGGGTTTAGTTTCCTCTCTGCACACATTGATTTGTGGGTTATCGGTTTATCTGTATTTGCCTCATTATTCCGAACAATGCTGTACGAAATGTAACCCGTGGCTGAAAGGACCGTCACATAATAAGGACTTTTTTTTAGGACATGACCTCAGCCATACTACAGGGTGGCCCATCCAGCACCGTTCATTTTTAAAGAAAAATACAGAGCAGCTTGAGCTAGCCATTGAAACTATACACGTACATACAGGCCCTTGTGGTTTGTGACACTCATATCGAGCTTTGTACTTGTGTGTGTGTGTGCACGGAATATGTATTTCTACATGAAGGTTGATTTGTGACTCAAAAACCGTAATATCTCTTACTATGTAGGTTTTCGCAGTTATGCTGTAGCTCGGGTTGTATCGCGTGTTCTCCGGCATAATGTTCAACATATTGCTCCATGTGCGGGGAGTTTGTTAAGCAACTGATTTTTTTTGTTTAATTGTAAATTTCCTGAAGTCGCTCCGAGCATGTGCAGTGAATGCAGCGTCGGACATCATACCAAATGACATCCAGTAAAACCCCAAACACATCAAAAATGGGTTTTTTTCATGCATGGTTTTTTTCTGGGTGCTTTAGTTTGCTCCAACATGAAAAGACCCATTAATTGACCTTACTATATAGAGGACCACAGAGCTTAGGGGTGAATTTGGCATGGGCTCACCGCCTGGCTGCCTTTTCTGCTTGTCTGTAATTCTTCACCCCTCTGAGTCGTTCTCTTTGAGAGTGAGCGAATACTGTGCGGCACATTGCAAGTTGAAATTATGACCAGATGACTGTCATTACATATGCTTATCACCAACTTTATCACCTTGTTGAGGAGCTCTCCAATCATGCCGCTCCACGTGCCGTCAGCCTGGGGAAGGCCGTAGCTGAGGTCGGCTGGCATGAAGATCTCGTAGGAGAAGCCAAGCGACTTGGAGAGGGCGTCCATCACGTCCACCGAGAATCCCTGGAACTTCTTGGGCTTGCCGAGCACGTTTTCAGCGAGCATCACAAAGGGCTCCTCCTGCAAAAAAAGAAAACGCATTACGGCAGTGCACTTGTAATAGCAATAAATATTAATACGATCAGATTTTATGCACAGCAAAGAGAGGGCCTTTGGATGGGAAAGTGGGAGGGTAGGGTGGGGGAGCGTCGCGAGAAAGCTATATTCGTAGTCGCAAGTAGTATTCCACGGTGCCTTCCTACTGAGAATTTTTAATAAAACTCGCAAAATTCCTCATGCATACACTTCCCATTCCGAGCACAAAGCCCACACTACTTCTTTACATTTTCATGCCAAAGATGTGCTGCTGCCTTTGTGATTTACCACATGGGTAATTTCATGTTAAGCTTTGCAATTCACGAGGATATTTTATGCCACTGCCACTTATGCCAGCTACAATCTCGCGAATATCAAATGCCGAGAAGGTGGCAAGCTGTGTTACTCTATAAAGATGAGGAAATCTAATGAGCATTTAAGCTGCTTTTAACGTCATTCCTCTCTACAAGTTTTCACACGGCATACCTAATAATATACACAATGCTCTAAACATTGGCCCTCTCAAGCCTATTAAGGAAGACAAGTGTGACACTCACATGAGTGTCAAGTGCCTGCAATACAGAGTTTAACTGTGGAGGAGCAGATGGGCAAATTTTTACCAAGAAAGCAATCCTCATTTGATGTAAGTATAAATATCCACATATAATTGCTTTTGAAATGTATTCCTGGTGTACTGCATATGCTTTCTTTCCTCAAAACGCACAAGTTGATTTGAATGTGCCAAGGTTGAAATTACTCTTGAGAAAAAAATATGAAATGTAAATCATAGAAATGTATAAACTCACGACAGCAGTTTGTTTCAAATTAAATACATAGTGAAATTATACTAATTGTATTATAACAAATAAATGTGGCAAATATTGCTTTGACTCCCTATCAGTAACCATGAATGCATAACTTCTTAAGTGAACACTTTTCTTTTTACAATTGTAGTGACATCGCGGGATGTCAACGTACAGTGCCGGCCCTAGAGAGACACGACGTGCGATGTCACCACATCGCGGACACCACGAGGGTGTTGTGGGCGTAGTACCGGCCCTAGAGGGGCCCGGTGAGCGCTGATTTATAGCGCAAGATGGCACCACGCTTGGCGTGCAGTGCCAACCTGACAGGACAGGGTGTGTGAGTGCCGGCTGAAGGATGAGGTTACTAAAGACCATGGCACTCTGGTTGACCCGTGAGGACACGTGACCAGTTAAGTCTACAAAGGGGCCCCAAGTGGGACTAGGGGTGGTCACGTGGTTGGGATCCAGATCCTTCCCGAAGATTATGGAAGGTGGGCGTGGCCAAGGGTGCAGCCAGCCACGCCGCAGAGAATATAAGCCGGGTCCCGAGAGGGACAAGGGTTGCTGTTCATCCTGGAAGAAATCTTCGTCTATGTTCTCCGTTGAACGAGTCTCCAACACGTGGACCTGGACCCAAGCTGTTGGTCCCGGTCCGTAGTAGCAGTTACGTTGTAATTAGTGTAGTTAGCCTGGTGGTCACCATCATAGGTTGTTATTCTGTTAAGGGGAAAGTTACCCCGTGTGTTGGACTTGAATAAATGTGTTGCCTCCAAGTCTACGTCTGCGACTCAGTTGAACTCACTACACAATTATAAAATAAGGCCTATTTTAAGCACACGGAAAATGCTGTTTGCTCAAATAAAGATTCGTATAAATGACGAATTTGAGATAAATTCAATACAGGCCGTAGGTGCAAGAAGAATACATTTAACGATAACACTTAACAAAAACATTTTACAAATAATCTTGAAAACTTGTCCAAAAATACATTTGCTCACAACCATAGCCCGCTCACTCGCTCTCTATTTCTCCCCATCTAATGCCGTTCGCTCAAGAGTCGCGACTCAATTGGACGCGCGGATCTGCCATAGTCGGCAACAAAAAAGGGGTCTCGAGGCAGACATCAGACCTTCATGAATATTTATTGAGCAGAAATTACTCTGCCAGCAGCAACTCTGAGGGCAGGTCCTGCCTTATGAATGTGTGTTTACGGCACACTCGGCTTGATTTACAGCTCTGTGCTGACAGCTACACACCTGTGCGTCCGCTGGTGGCATGGCGAGGAGTTTTAGGGGCACGTTTATATTACCGAGCCACATGCACAGAAGCAGCAAGACAATTTAAAAAAGGTGCATTGGCTCCCAGGTTGTTTGCTGGCCACGACATTGCCCAGCGGTAACGCAATTGCCGCCTGTTGTAGACGTTCGCGGTTCCAGCCTACGGCTGACGTGGTTAATACTCCGCCGAGTGTCTACCATAAACACTACGCGCCATCAGCGTCACAAGTAGACATTGCACGTACACGTACAGTGTGTGTTTAACTTCTTTCGCACCGTACGTAGCCAACTGTGTTCATCGTGGGCGCGGGGGTAAGGACAGAAATGTAAACACGAACCGCAGTTCAAGATCCTCTCAACACTATGCGATAAATAAAAGAAGGCCACGTGTGCCGACTCTATGGCCGAAATTGCAAAATGTCCTAAATTACTCGTCAATTACTTCATTGGGAAACAAAGCAACTGTCGCCCCCTACTGTGAAAAACTTAGCGGGACCCTCTCAAAAAAGTTAAAACTCAGCAAGGCTTCCATAGTTAAACAAGCTTACATACTCATAATAATTTGTTGATAGTCACAGCAGACCTAGATTTAAAACAAAAAATGTTTAAATAACATGCGAATGTACTTTGTTTCATAGGGAACATTTTCATTGACATTTTGGCCAAACTCTTTGCAATAACAACAACCGCCATTCGCCACTAAGTGGCGGTGACGTCACCACGATGCTTGTGCCAGGCTATGTGCACCTTGATGCCACGTGAAGTGTCCAACGCCCGCTGGCAGGAGGTCATGGGGCAGACCAAGATGCCACAGGTCGACTGACTGAGACGACTCGCTGATGCACCACCTGTGCCCCCTACTGTGACAACTTGCTATGCTTCAGCCACCCGGCACTCCGCTCGTTGTTGTAAGTGTCGCTCCTCCGCCCTCCGTTGTTGTTGGAGGGGGGCTGCCTCCAACTGCCCAGTAGCGTCCTTCACGAGCCTCCTCCAGAGGCCAATCTTGACCAGTCATCGGCAAGTCCACTAAGCTTCACATCCTCTTGTACCACATCACTCCATCTCTTCCCTAGCCCATGCCGTGCCCATCTAGCCCCCTCGATCCGGCCGAACAAAAGCTGTTTAGGCATGCGGTGGCTAGGCATGCGGGCTACATGGCTAAGCCAACGCAGCCTTGCCTGCCGGAGGAGCTCACCAATGGGACTTTGTCCAGATCTTTCAAGGATTTGTGAGCGCCTCATACAATCCAGCCTGGTTAAACCCAGAATGGATCATAGGCAAGTCAGCCTAAATGTTTCTAACTGGCAAAGATGTTCCATTAGGGGGGTCCACGTTTTGCAAGCATAGAGAAGGGAGGGAATGACTGTGGCCGAGAAGACCTGAACCTTCGTGCGGAGCGACAGACCAGGTAGCTTCCATACAGCGTTACGCAACCGATGAAAAGATAATGCTGCTCGACTGATTCGGAGTGAGACCTCTGCTGTTAAACCCGGAGCCGGCCATGAGCACACACACCGCCCAGGTATGGGAAACTCTCCACTCTCTCCACAACTGCCCCATCACCAATTGGGAGTTGTGGGGGTGGAGTGTCCGATGGTACAAAATACCCAGGCATGTGCTTAGTTTTGGTGGGGCTGATGGTAAGGCCCCACCTCTTAGTGGCAAGCTCCAGGTTCAGCAGCAGCGCCTCCAACTCCTCCTTTGAGTGAGCAGCAATTACCAGATCATCGGCATACATAACATGGTTGAGCAATAGGGAGCCATCCCTTGACCGCACCCGGGCATCGATCAGCCTCCTATTATATCTGTACCAGATGGAAATTCCTCGGTACAGCTATTGAAGGCTTCATAAACTACATGGTCAAAATAGATGTTAAATAATGTGGGAGCAAGAGGACATCCCTGTCACACCCCAAGGTGTATAGGGAATGGCTCTGACTCCTGGCCACATAGTTTTACCCGGGCCCGCTCACAATAATGAAGGTCCTTAATGATAGTGAGCAGAGGGTCAGGGATTCCGAAAGCACGAAGAACAACCCAGAGCCCAGGCCTACAGATGGTATCATAGGCCTTGACCAGGTCAATAAAGTCGAGATGTAGGTGTTGTTGGAATTCCCTACACCTCTGCTGAAGCAGACGGACAGAAAATATGGCATCTGTGCAGGACCGCCCTTTCCTGAAACCGCATTGTATGCTCGTATTCACATACCTTGCCACGCTTTAAAAAAGTGTGCAAAGCACTGAGCTCTGAGATATTTCAGCTAGGTTAATCGGGCGACGATGATTCATGTCAAATCCATTCCTTAACATGATGACAATGTGTTTTTATACCTGACTGAGTATATTATGATTATCCACTGCCATTACCATTTTATGTAATGCCAACATGAAGTGTTCAGGCATGCTTTTTTAATGTTCTGCTTGAATGGCATGATGAAATATCTTTGAATATCTTGTACTATATACATTGATGCAACATTACAATTAGTTTGAATGTATAAAAATAAAAAAAATGCATAATGGGAAACATTCTATAATGAACCTATCAATTCTTTGTTGTTCTTGAGTGGGATGAATTGATGAATTGGTTTATAATTATAATAAAACGAATTTCACAATGCAGATACATTTTTAACATATCTTTAGATCAGTTCAAATTAAATCCTCTTGATTATATACTTTCGTGATATATCTTTAGGTAGATTTTTTTTTACATATAACATATAGGAACTTGATGACTAATGTATGCACAAAGAACAATATCTGAGCATGTGCATATTCACATGTAACGTGGTGCTCCATTGGTTGCAGCTGGGTGTGATGGTGCACAGCCGTGATCCCACACTTTAGAGGTGAGCGCCGCTTCATCAAGCACATTTTGGACACAGCAACGCCTACTTAACCATCTATGTGGGACTTTTTGAGTTGTATTCACCAGTATGCTAAAGATACCAATGCAGAACCCTCCTGAACAAGAGCCGTGAGACTCAGTGAAGCCTTTCTGCATATAAACATGACATCATAGCTATTATTATTATTAACAGTGGCATGTTCAATTTCGATTTAAAGCGTTCGTGACTGCAGGGATTCATATTATTGCTTCTTTCGGTAAAGTCACGTAGAAGGGAAATAATAAAATAATAAAAAATAAACGATACAATTCTCACGACGTTTCGATTGCAACACAAGCAGAACATTTTCTTGCTGTGGTTTTCACACCTGATGGTGATTGCTGGTGTTGCAATCGAAACGTCGTGAGAATTTGATAGTTTTGTTTTTATTATTTTATTATTTCCCTTCTACGTGACTTTACCAAAAGAACCAAGAATAGTGGCATGTCCCTTATTAAATCACGTTGGAGCCTAGTGTGATGTGGTTTTCCTTTCCTGGACACATTTTAAAACTCGTAATTATTTGCGCTGTTACATAGGCGCGGAAAGCGTTACTGTTGTCAATTGTGTCACAGGTTCGCACAATATGCTTTGGAGCAGACGCCGTGCTTTAAAAGAAATCCATGCAGGCATCGCTGGGTGAATCTAAACCGTTGAATTCATGTAAATTGCTTCAGCTGTAAAGTGCGCTTATCGCTAAGTTGCCTATCAATATACCCAGCCCCGTATTGTAGAGCAGTCACAGTCAAATATGTCTGTAAATCAATTCCTGTGTCAACTGTTGCCGAAGTCAAAACTTCCATTTGCGAACACGATTTGTTAACCTTTACTCAATGAACGGAGCTGCTCTCTGAATGAATGCAAATACGTGTTCGCGACCCAGACAAGGGTCCTTCAGGACGACACACCTCTCACTAGACCGCCGACTTCACTGGACGATGCCGGAAAGGCTCCCTCCCCCCCCCTGATGGGCACAACGGCCGGGTCAAGAACTCTCGTGCGTCGCAGTTTGGAGGACGTGCTTTCGTCCGCTGTCAATTATTTTTTTTAAACAACTTAAATCTTGTTCCAGGGAACATACAGAGGCCAAATGTAAACGAACCTACACGATAAATTATCAAAGTTATTTCGTGCTCAAAATGAGCATTGAGACGTTACTCAACTATTAAGAGCCTTGATCCAGTGGTGGAAACTCCACGTTTCCATGCTGGGGGCTAGTCTCTGTATAGGACAATTAATTGTATCGATCCCAGAGGGATCATGGGCTGAGTCAACCCCGTACCAGGATTTGAAATCGAAACCAACTGCAGCAAATGAATGGTAAAATCCATGTACGTTAATGGGGTACTGATGAAGTGCACTTTGGGTCCTCCATTTATACGTGACTCACCAGCACAGCGATGACACGCAGGGAAATGCCATTCATGTTGTTCTCGAGGCGACGGTCTCGCAAAGTGCCATTGAGTCCTCGCACCGGGTCCCACACTGCGAGCTGCAACAGGCAAGAGAATACAAAGAGCTCACATAGAGACAGAGATTCTTTGCACAGTCGTACAGGCTATTGACGATGGCGAGCGTGTTACAGTTCACCACATGCATAGTCCTTGAGCTATTGGCCCCTAAAAAATGGGTGGCACATGCTAACAGTGATTTTCTTGAGGCATTTTAATTCACGCACACGTATGATAGATAGCAAGTCCACTATGGTAACTGCATTTGGGGAAAAGGTAATTAAAAAGGTAATTAAAAAGGTAATGAAACAAGAGTATGTGTTGCACGTTTGACAGGTATTATAAACACGAGTCTTGTAAATCACACAGTATGTATGCAAAGCTTCATGCAAGCAGTGGACATTTGCCAATGTAGTTGATACGGGTAGTATTTGTCACTGCACGTGGTACCAACTAACCCTTCTCGCTCATTGGCGAAAAACGGGGTCATGTGGTTGATGTTGACGCATTAATTCAAGGCTGAATTGACCTCACGGAAGACCAGAACCAGTTCGTATACTGCTCGTTAGGAATGAGCAATCAAATCCAGTTTCCTGGGTTCATAGTGCAGTGCAGAAACTATAAAGATCTATCATGTAGCCTTCAGCACCTATTGCATCTGTTAACATGTTGGGTGGCCAACATTTTTATAGATGTAGTGACATCGCGCTGACTGTTGGACAGCAGCTGCAACTGCAACACAGATCTGAACTTACAGTTCACGTTCTAGCTCTCTCTCAAAGATACTTGGCTGTCTCGGTCGACGCTGTCGGTGCAACGCGGACAGGGCACGCGGCAGCGGGGTCGTGTGTGGGAGAGAGAGGGGGCCCGAGTGGTGGCGTAAGCTCGGCAAAAACAACGAATAAAGAGGGCAGAGCGGTGCCTCCTGCACCTGACTTTGTGTGTGATGCACGCCACCCGCACGCACGCACAGACGACACTACACATACAACACCAGGACCTCAATTGAGTCAATCCAGATGTTGCTCAGGACCAGTTAAGATATATGTCACTGAGATCGGCTGCGAGCAGGAATCGAACTCTGGTCGCCAGTTTTGTAGCAAAGTGCGCTAACAACAGTGCCCCCACTTCACAAAGACAAAGATTCCCCTATAGCCTTCAACAAACTGTTGGGGCAAGTGCTGTCAACACCTATGAAGGTCAAAATGGTACACGAGGGGGTGGGTGGCCAGCACCACACCCGGCCGCCTTTGTCTCCCTCGTGGAAATGTTTAGACATTGCACTCAATACTCATTTGAGGCTGAGTTGGCCTAGGGGTGGCCCAGGACCGGTTCAGATAATCGTCACTGCTGTTGGCCGTGAGGAATCGAACTCGGGACGGCAGGTTCGTAGGGCAGCATGCAACCACTACACTACCGTTCCCCACTTCACACACACAGATACATACACCACTAAAATGTGCACTATAGCAAGAAAAACTGGGTTATTTGCATTTTTGTTGAAGTGTTTAGTTCTCATTTTAAATAAAAGTGACATTTCACATTTCACGGCTTATGCTTGTGTAAAATGGTATTGATTACTTCCTTTGATAAGTTGATGTAAAATGGAAGCAAGACCAGTGGCTCCACAATAATAGATCAAAGCCTGCAAATTCAGTGGAGCGATGGTTTAAACTTGGGTGAATGTCATGTAAAAGTGTACACAAACGCACACACAGGCACATGTTTTATGTTAATAGAAAACACGCACAAAAATAGATATAACTTATATGCACGATTATAATAATTATTTTGCCAGTTTATCGACGACGCAAAACCCTTTTTTTCTTGTTTTCTTTCATTGGCCCTCCTCAGAGACTAGACTAAATAAAAAATGTCTGTAACAGTGGAAAACGGCTAAGGCATTCAATGCACATAATTGTTCAACTCCATCAGGTACATTTAGAATTCCACTTTCCATGAGAGTGGGGATGCTGCAATGGTGTTAATGGTCAGTACACTGTCGTTTCAAGCTGTAGGTGAGGCAGTTTATTTCTTAAATCCCTTCTCCCCCTTGCCTCTGTCCACCCGATCAATGGCAACACCGCAGTACGATAAAGTGTGAGTATTCCCACCTTACCTAGATGTCTGGCGGTGTGGAAGAGAAGACCAAGCTATTTTTCTCGAGGGGCTCTCCAGAGCCCTCTGGCCAAGGCCTTGCTACCGGCAATTTGGCAAGTAATTGCATGGCTGCACTTTTTTTAAAACCCTTTTTGTGTTATTCTATAAAAAATAATGATCAGTTAGAACCGGCGTTATTCGTTCTGTGTGTGTACAGTTTCCAACTGCTTTTCTGATCATCGCTGGTATTTTCATGGACTCCAGTCGTGAATGCTGGTGATGCGCCATTGAGACAGAGCGTGCTATTATTACCCCGGCTATACCTGGCTATAAAAGAGGCATATATACCACCGCGTGACATGTGGACAGACAGCTAAATAATGTGGTAACGAGCAGCCACTCTCTCCAAGAGACAGCAGGCTGTCAGCCATAATGCTACGTTTGTAATCGGCCCTACACATTCAGCTCACGCAACATGGCTCTGGCAAATAATGATTAATAATCTTGCTGAATATATTGATGGAATCAGGTGAAGGCTAAACCGCAGAAACAATGCGGGGATGGGTTGGGTGGGGGGAAAGACTGAAGTTGCATTTGTATTCACGCACAAAGTTCAATTTAGCATCTACAAGCCACCATTTCACTGACCACCATTTCCATTACTGTGATCAACAACAGCAGCAGCAGCAACAACAGCAATACCAACAATGAAATTCCTCATTATGAAACACTGGCATGGCAATTACGAACACTGTCTGGGTTTATCATCACAATGGCGTACAAATGGATTATAGCGATGCATTCACTCTACATCTATGCCCTTATCTACGTGTTGTGAACGAGGGCCATGCATTCTCGAAATATTATCTCATTCATATATATTTCCCTTTAAGGGCAGTGTTATTGACCAATGTATTGAGGACTGTTTTTGTTGTTATTCTAGCAATGCATTGAGCTTCTGCGCAATGCGGTCGCTGCCTTGTGGTGAGGCTTTCACGTCGGAGAGTCTACAATGAAGTCGCAATGTTAATACATGCTCTGTCAATGCCAAATGAGTTGAGCTCTAAAATAATTGTGAAGAGACTAACGTATGATCCCGCCGTTTGACAGTCCATGTTTGCGCCAGGCAAACAAAACCCAAGCCTGTTAAGGGAAATAAACCATTGAAAAGTAAGATATTGACGTAATCTTCCTTGGCATTCTCTAACATGCACTGTCGGCCAAGTGTCATCAATAATGCTCACCCACTTAACGAGCAGCGCAGCAGACACATCTCCCAGCAACACCTGCGTCTACATTTCAAATAAGGAGGTAGTCTGCGAACAAATGCGCATTATTGCACAAGTTTATGAACGTAGACAGGAAATTCAACTACTTCCCCATTATTTTTTTTGAAGCACGTCTTTCTTAAATTAAGACCTCCATGTTGTGGTGTGCATTCCACACGATTCGCAAGTCAAACTCGGCGTCTTTATGCGCCGATGAATAAAGGGCTATAACATCTCGACTGGAGGCCCTGAATTGCCAGTAGAAGCTCCACAGGCCTAACGCGTGGCCAATCTCTCCATAGGATGCCAACTGCTAGTGCGGTTGGCTACGTACGGTGCAAAAGAAGTTCAACATATATACATACAAACTGACATCCGAAATAATCAATTGACGAAATTAATCAACTTCTAATTGAGTAGTTGGTTTAGTACCTGCTAATCGAATGATTCGTTAATGGGACGTTTGCGTGTGGTGGAGAAAAGTGTGGGTACTCACACCTTTACTGAGACGTCTGCCCAGCATGGAAGAGTAGGCAAAATACCCACTACAGTGGCGTCAGCGAGGAATCGCAGGTCTGCCCCTTGAGCGTAACGTGCATTTCAGCATGGAATGTGTGGGTGGATATTTTGTCCATAGATGGAAGATCAAGAACTCACCAAAGTGCGAATTTGGTGAGGTGCAAACCATCAAGCGCATCACTGATGACGACTGCCTAATGCAACACACGCATCTTAGTGGAACAAGTGGACTCACTCCACTCAGCTACCCCAGATGCCGTGGAATGGCTAACAATATAATAAGTAGAATTGTAGCATGCTGCTGCTGTTTTCAAACTCCATACAAAATAAGAAGCGTGATCATTATCGGTGACTTTAATACAAAAGCAGGTACCGTGTAAGGTACAGGCAGGAGAATGAACGTTTGGCATAGGAGCGAGGAAATTATACAGAAATTATACAGCCAGCAAACGTGGAAATGATAAAGACCCTTTTTTTTTAAAAATAGGAGGAAATGAATAAATATAGGGGTTTTTTTGGGTTAGATCTCGTAAAAATATTAATGTGTCGTTAAATCCCGCCACCACCCGACAGCCAACTAGTAAGGGTTGTCACGTAAACAGAACGTGGCCAATTTGTCACTAGTACAGCACACCGGTGTGTTGGAGAACCATGCCACAACATTTACAATCTGAGTACGACTTTTCGCCAGTAATTACAACTAGCTTGATCAGGCGACAGCCAGATTTGTGGAGAAGCCCACCTGTTTCGTTCCTTATACAGAGGCATAGATGTGGTGACCACGCTCCTGCGCTCTTGAGCAAAGTGGTTGGCGGGGGGATTAGTGAGGCAACGTACATTATGCATGTGCAGTATGCGAGCCCTTTGATCGTGTCCTTCCTGTCTATTGTGTGTATTAAAATAGCCGTACCAACGGTAATCCCTTTTGAAGAATGCTGCCCTTTATAGGCATGCATTTAAATAATGTATTATTTGATGATTCGCTTCCAAGCAGCACTAAGGCGGTAGCTATCTGAACGGTTAAAATTATTTTTATTTCTTTCAATTTCGATATATTCTCTAATTAGTCTTTGCCAGTAGTAGCTAGTTTTGCACATAACTTCAACATTATCAAAATCAATTAAGTGTCTTTGTTGGCACGCGTGTTCTCCTACTGCTGACAGTTGCATTTGGGAGAGTCACACCATCACCCTGCACAGAAATTTGCTCTTATCAAGACGCTCATTCATCGAGCTAAGAAAGTGTCAGATGGTGACAGTCTGAGAAGTGAAATTCAACATGTTAAAGAAGCGCTGCAAATGAACGGTTACAATGATGTACAAATCAACTGGGCATTGAATACCAAAACCAAATCAAATAACATGAGCATTGAAACTGCCCAAGTAATAAAAACGATCAATCACTGTACATTGCGGGAGTAACTGATAAACTAGCCAGATGTTTGGAAAAAACAAAACATCCGAGTCAGATTTGGCACGGTACATAAAATACAGAAATTAATATCTGGTACAAAAGATGTATTACTGAAGCAATCAACAGAAGGTGTGTACATGATTAACTGCACGTGTGGTAAATGTTATGTTGGGAGAACAGGACGAATGATCAGCACGAGACTAAAAGAATATCAGAAAAAGATTAAATTCTCCCAAATACAACTGTCGGCAGTGGCAGAACACACGTGCCAACAAAGACACTCAATTGATTTTGATAATGTTGAAGTTCTGTGCAAAACATGCTACTCCTGGCCAAGACTAATTAGATAATCTATAGAAAATTAAAGAAATATAAATTATTTTAACCGTTCGGATAGCTACTGCCTTAGTGCTACGTGGAAGTGAATAATCAAATAATACATTGTTTAAATGCTTGCCTATAAAGGGCAGCATATTTCAATAGGGAATACCGTTGGTAGGGCTATTTTAATACACACAATAGACAGGAAGGACAAGATCAAAGGGCTCGCATAATGTACATGCATAATGTACGTTTACTCAGTAATCCCCCCACCCACTTTGTGCAAGAACGCAGAAGTGTGGTCACCACATTTACGCCTCTATATAAGGAACGAAACAGGTGGACTTCTCCACAAATCTGGCTGTCGCCTGATGAAGCTAGTTGTAATTGCTGGTGAAACGTCTTACTCATATTATAAATGTTGTGGCTTGGCTCTCCAACACACTGATGTGCTGTACTAGTGACGAATTGGCACGTTCTGTTTACGTGACAACCCTTACTAGTTGGCTGTGTCGAGTGGTGGTGGGTTGTAACGACACATTTATATATTTACGCGATCTAACCCAAAACAAACTCTATTATGGATGATATTGGTCGCGAAAGCCTACGTGTTAAAGTAAAATGAAGGAAGATGAACTAAAACGGTGAAATAATAAATAAAATGTACTTGATTCTAACAGGCAGGCTCAATATTAGTGAAGTCGTCAACATATTGAACACAGGAAGCCACCACAGGCTATTGCACATTAACTAAATGAAAGAGATGGCAAAGCTAATTGCAGACCAAACCAAGATAGATGACATGCAAAATCTACGTTAGGTTGCAGCCAAATTTACACGAACACGAATACAATATAAAAATGCCTACAGGAGCAACATTATTAAAGGTATGTTAACACTTTCAATTATACGCCATAACTAGTAAAGTAATGGATATCGCATTGAAAGTTGGTTGATATAATACATAGCAGCAAAAAGGGAACAAATAATCTGAGACCACAAAATAAATGTGGAAAGCGAGAGATATTTAGAGTGCCACTTTGTGCATGTGGAAAAGTGAAGTTTCAGTTTCCTTGGATCAAACCCACTCAATTCAATTTGTTACTTTTTGTGTAAAGGTCACCCGATGAGGATGCCACTCTACTCTGTCAGTATTTACAGGTTGCTCGGGATGTTGCTTGGGATCCTCTCAACTTCTTCCCTGCACCTGTGGCCCTGCATACACTCTGACTCTGTGTATTGACTGCAACACGTCATTCAACTCTGCTGAGCAACCGGGAAAATATGGAGTTGATTGCCTTTAAAAGTTACAGTGCTTCAGTTTAATAGGCGATGAATACAATCTGGCGGCGTAGACCCTGAGAATAAAAAACTAGATTTTCTTTACTGGCACCCTAACATGCTAAACAAGGGCCTGAATACACAGATGATTGACGTCTCATGAATGAGTACTGATTATGTTAAACCTGGACGAATAACGCGATAGTGGCCCCGACGTCAAGATTTCAACTCAAGTTTTCATTTGGGAGTTGAATGTCACCCAGAGAGGCTACATTTAATCAACTCCATCGTTCTTACTCTATTCTCGGTTTTAATATTTAGTTTTTTTTTGGTATTAGTTTGCTGACCTGCAGATGACATACTTTAACTTTGAAATTGTACAGAATCATCGTAATGTTACTTTTTTGCCAAGTGTTACAAAATGAGTTCGTCTCCGTGCCTAATACAACAACAGCAAAAAGTAATCCATCCATAACTTATTATACAGAATAATACAAAATGTGCAAACATTCTATTGAAGCTAAATTGAACCTCATTACGGCGGATGCTTTTTATTTTAGCTATCTTTACAACGCCTGTGGCTGTGGGCAAAAAACAAACAAGCTCAACGGTGATGATAGCTGACGGTGCGCCGGCTGGCGGGGGCTGTCTTGGGGACACCCGCGAGGCGCGTGTGGAAGCGGGGATGGCGGACGGAGTTGCGGTGCGTCGAGTTAACCCCCCCCCATCCCCTCATTCATCGGAATAAAAAAAAACACTCCCGAGTGAATTTTACGAGTTCATTGCAACACGGGTTTCTTTGTTTGGTTGGTCCAAAGACAAATTAAAACCTATTCCATAAAAATTGTACGCTTGGTAACGGGCTCTTTCCTTGCGACCATTCCGCTAATTTTTTGTTTTAGATATGGAGGATTTGCAAATTATTAACCTTGCGCCCCCTAATTTTAGTGAATATGTATCATTATGCTACCGTTCACAGTGAAGTATGGACAAATAACCGCCATGACCGTCACAGCATAGGGGAGGCCTTCATCCAGCAGTGGATTGACAAAGAGCTGCCAATTATGAATTAATTGCATCTAAAGTGTTTTTATTGAGCTCATCAGAGGCGTCTTACACTACGTGCCTACGTGCACAGTGCATCTGACGTGTGTCACGGGTTCACAGCTATTGTCAAAGGGAATACGTTTCATGTAATAAATTGATAAGATTAAAACAAACGTTTTAAAAGCTTTTTGTTCATCAAGCCGATGGTCAACTATGTATTAGCAACTACGAGTATCTTACACTAATATGTATCTCCAAATTATACATTTAGGTGTTCTATATTTTATATTCTATGGGTTTTTCGGTAAAGTCACGTAGATAGAAAAATAATAATAAAAATATCGCGACGTTTCGATCGCAACACAAGCAATCGTCTTCAAGTGAGAGCTATGTTATTATTCCGTCTTAAAGTCTCCCAGTGGAAGCATGTAATGTGCTATATTAGTTCGTGTCATTTTATTTGTGTGCATCATTACTTCATGTGTTGTGGCTAAATTAGCATGTTTCAATGCCTCTGGCACAGTATAAATAGCAAAAATGACAACAACATTTTAAATATATCTGATTAATAAAAAAGAAAACCTCCTTCAATAGCAATAATAGCTTCTTCAGCTTGCACGCATCACAGTGTGCATCTGTTGCGATTTAGGCAGCCACCCTCTGTGGCATATCTTCCTTGCATCCCATATATATGGTAATGGGAAAGTTTTACACAGTCTACGAAACATTTGAGTGAATCTAGAAACGTGACAGGTTTTAAACATGTTTAATCTATTGGCTACGAGGCTCGATAACTTTTGGGCAAAATGGGGCAAAAGTAAATATAGATCATCAGAGTTAAAAGGTGATGAATGTCCAGAGCTGGGATGACCCATTAAAAGGGCTGTCCAAGAGGCAACAAAAAGAATGGGGACAAATTAAAGGCTGATAGTTCCGAATGGCAGTTGTGCAGAATAACAAATGTTGCATGCGATGCACGGAAATACAACTTAAAAAAAACATAAGTATACATTTAACCTGGGGACCAAATGAATCCGATTTCATGCACAAATGTAAGGTCCACGCGTGAATAACGCGTCGTCGGTGAGAAGCCTGCCTGCCGTGTGATTAAAGCAGAAAGTCAGGGAGATTACCATTCGTGGGTATTAGAGAACATCCTTCCGCATAACCTTTGGGTTTTAATAAAATTAAATCGTTCTCCAATTTCTATATTCATACCAAGTGATTGCCAAACTTCTGACACTTAAATGCATCTAATCCTCAGTATATTGATGCAATTTAGGGGTTCCTCATCGTAATTCCATGAGAATCCCTTAATATCCCCTGATAATTTAAGTTTTCCTCTTCGTTCTGTGCAAGAACACAATTAGGTTGAACATGGTATTGGCATGCGGTGAACTTTGGTGAAAGAAAGGATGGGTAAGGGTCCGTGAAGGCTCCTCCAGGCCACTCAAGTCATTGTGTGGTTAATGAAAGTACGCCGAAAAAAAGCCCATCATGTGTTATTTCGTCCATGCAGATTCATCATGAGCTGAACAATAATTTGGTTCACATCTTGACTATGACTCCGTTTCAGCGACTTGACACGCGACAGCAGGGTGAGCCTTTGCAATGACAGACACTACACTAGCATACAATATTACCTTGCAGCTGTTTAGACGGATGTAAGTCGTATTCAATTCATTCAAGGACATTCATCTCTTGAGATATCAGAGAGAGAAATCTTGATCCTTGAAAAAAAATACTTCCACGTGCGCGGCAATTGCACACGCTCCTTCAATAACAACCGCACACTCGTGTCGTGACTATTTGGGCAAGATTTTTCCAGAAAATATGACTTTGGGACGAAACATACAAACGTGCCTCAACAAAGAGGGATGTATTTTGTCTTTTTTACTCTTGCATTCCCCTCACTTGCACGCGTGAAAGAACGAATGCAAAAAAAATCCGCAACACACTTCAGGAACCTGGAGGGATATTTAGTGCCGTACGTCGGAGGATCCCTGACGGAGAATCCCTGCGGAAGGTGAGCGGTGATGTATTTATTATATCTCGGCTGTGAAGTGTATTCCTGGGTGACTGTTGCCGACGAGGAGCTCCAATGTGCCCCGCGTGAAAGCATCTACACGCACGGTATGTTAATGTTGCACAGGGAGAGCGAAGAGGTTGCGCAGCGGGAAGAATGTGGACGCACAGTGCCTCGCAGGGGGAAGGCGCAAATTAGCGTGGGAAATCGGCACAGTGTCAATCATGCTTCTCCCATTGCCATGATTTCCCATGGGAGTGTTTCAGTGTTTGTACATTTTTTGCCAAGAGTTTATGGGATTCTGCCCGGGTGGGTAGCTGAGATGCTCGGAGTAAATCAGGTGGCATCCTAATGGTAGCTGATACGATTCAACGGGGACATTTCAGGGCTTCTTAACAGCGGGTCCACAGACTCCGCTTGGAGGCAAAGCGTGGCGTTTATAATACGATAATAATTACTTGCATACTCGAGAAATCCATACCGAGCCCAAAGACTCTTTTTTGGGACATTCGGCCAACATCAATGGAATTTTACGTTATTAAATACGAGAGGAAACTGGAGAACCCAGAGGGAACCCATGCAAAACAGAGGAAGAGAATAAACAAACTCCATGCTGCGATGTACAAGTGTTGCCACTGTGCCACCCTGCAGTGTTAATAACCGTGCAAACATGCACATTTGATTGTAACGTCACATTACGGACGCCTTACGTCTTTTTAAGAACCCACCCAGACACGAGTATTTCACAAATACGGACAATATTTGTTTATCGATATGTTAAGATATTTATTTACAAATGTGTGAAGTGCACTATAGATACCTGCTTGACATACTGCGGTATAAAGGCGTGCTATTCTAAATACACGGCACAAAACTATTAAAGGACTAACCTAATGCAACCTTAACACAATAGCTGTACATTAAATGTGATCTTGGGTATATGTAATTCGATTGTATTCTTTCCCCACCAAAAGGCCATGTGTGTTTGTGTCTGGAAGTGTGCCATCTCTTTAAATGCTCGATCAATGTGGACGAGTGTTTCAATAAAGTTACGAGAATGTAAAAGGCAAGGGCCACGGTGCTCACAGTATCTGTTACTCGTGACATACAAGTATTTGGAATTTTAAGTGCATAGATTTTGAATGACTGAAGTGTAACTTGAAATGCCCACAGTACGAAATAGTGGCTTTGATTGCGGTTGACGTGCAGAATATGAAGGAAAGTGTAACATCTTTATTCGTTACAAAGAATGCACACGGTGGGATGTACGTGTGAATTTTTACTTAATATGAATATTAGTTTCACTTTTAGCAGAGAAAAAAAAACCTCAACGTTTCATTATTGTTGCTTTCCCAAGGAGGGCTAAACAGCCACAATATCAAGGGGTCACATTCCCACTTTTTGGCAGAATGACAGCAGTTTTAGCATAAAATTAGTCCAATTTCACATCTTGAAATCCATGTGGGCATGATTAATCAAATAATCCTCCCCCATGGCAGGTAGTTGATTTGAGGATGGGGTTAGGGCGGTGTAAACAATGGTGAAAGTTTCTGCCCGATTGCGAAAACGTTTCGACGTCAAGTATTAAAATCATCCTTGACATTGTAATTGTAATCATCGCTGTCATCTTCATTGTCTTCACACTCATCTTGGGCATCGCCTCTGCGATCATCGACTTTGTTTTTAAGTGGCCCTAAGCCGCCTGTGGCTGAGCGCTACAGTTCCTGAAATGCATGAGCTTTTCGTGTTGAGCAACCCTCACATGCACGAGCTTGTGTGCGAGATGAATGGAAGCTGATTGGTTGGCTCGGTATAACTGGCAGGGGAAGGCGCTCTGATTGGATTATCTAAGGAACTCCGACACCCACCAATTGGCTGTGTTTTGAGAGGTTTTTTTTTGGCAGATTGGGCCTCCACCCATTCTGCCAGACGAATCTTGCTCGGAATTATTGTATACATTTGGTGCAATCGCTTGTGTGGTATTGCCCAGCCGAGGCTGGAGAACTGCATGAAAGCAAATTACACGTGAATTGGGCTCCAATTCTGACTTAAATATGACAGGTGAATGCATCAAAACTGATTCTATTGATTTGTAAATTCTAATAACATGAATTCTCAAGTGCATTCTTTAATAACCTCTATGCATTGTTCCAACATTATGGAATGATGCAAAACTTGGGAAAAAAATAGTGGTCTACTTACTCCTCCTTGACATGACACAGTGCTTTGTTATACTGAAGCCTGGAAGCATAAATACAGCAGTAGCAGAGGGATGGATGTTTAGAATGATGTGAACGTGGAGGCTGGGAATGTAATTTATCGAAGGGTGCACAAATTGAACCCTTACGTTAAGTCTAAGCAGCAAAAGCAGTTGTGCGTCTTGTTGGACTCGAGCACAGCAAGACGTTAAAGAACCGTTGCGTTTTTGTCCTTAGATACATCTTATCCAGCCCTTGTTTCCAGGATCTAGAAAACACTTTTTTAGTGTTTAATTCACACCGTCTTTAAAGGCTACGACTCTCTTTGAAAATTAATGAATCGCTGCTTAATTGGGAAGGGATTAGCCGTACGACTTTCCAATGAAGTTTTTGTTCCTGACATTAACATGAATATTTTAGTTATATTGTGAAGCAAAGCCTTCAACAAAAATTTTGCCCACATTTGTTCATATTTTATAAAGCTGTGTTTTATTGCTTCACAAGAATGTTGTTGAAGCCCTCACAAGACGACACCAAATCATTTCCCCGGAGCCTCGGCAAACACAGTTAATAAAGGGCACCATTCACACGTACCAAATTCTCTGCTCCTTCCTTCAGAGTGAACCGCAGGTCGCGGAGAATACTAAACAGCCGGCCATGCAACGGCAACCTTTTCCCCACCACACACGAACAGCGCGCATTTCTGCACTGAACGACGGCGCGTTAGTGGGCACCATTTCTCACATTAAAAACAATCGTTTACATTCGTAAGGCACCTTTCATGCGTAGATCCTTCAGTTTATGGGTTTTGTTTTTGCTCCACGATATATGTATATGTCGGTGTCAAAACTCGTGCTGATGTCATTTGCTGGCTTTGCAGCATATTTTTTGTTTACCGATAGTCTTAATACAATTACAATCTTCACCATCAACCGTGATCATTCGACTGCTGGATGAGGGCCTCCACCCAAGCCATCGCCATCTCTCACGGTTCTGCAATGCAACAATTCGCCAAGCACCAGCACGTGAGATAGTTTCGGCGCTAAATCTGCTTAGGTGGACTTGTTATCGTACACGTTCCAATCCTTGTTTCGTGAATACAAGTGCGTGGGCTTGGGCAGGACGTGTCGCAACAAGGAATGATGGCCGATTGCTGAGGATAAAGATGGTTTCAAGTTATAATCTCGGTACTCGTTTGAACGAGAGTAGTATGCATGCATGTTTAACTTCTTGTGCACCTTCGGTCGCCAACAGTTTTAATAGGAGATAGTATAGTACAGCTAACTTTGCCTCAATGACAATAATTCAAACTTTCCTAAACTCATCCAACATTTAACAAAATGCAAAAAAACAAAACCTACTGTTTCTTCCATCAAAGCGATGCAAACTGTGCATAATTAAATCTGAAATTAATTAGCTGGTAAAACGCTTCAATAACCTTGTCAGATGCTCTTTATCGAATGTGGTGCTTAGCAAAACTAGACAACAACATCTGTCTAGCCAGACTCTTCAAACTGTGCACTCTCTCACCCCATGTCTACTCCGACTGCTCTACTAGAAAGAAAGAAAGAAATCCTGTCTGCAAATTAGTTTAATGGCAGTGTCAGTGTGTCTACCGGAGTCTTAATGACTAAAATAGGGTAAAATGTCAAGTTGACAATACAGGACATATAAGGCACTTCAACACGTTTAGACATTGTAACCATTGATATGTCAAGTATTTAATCAGGATGTGAACAATAATGACGAAATAACTCACATGGACAATTGTGTAAAGTACAGTGGTGGCGCAGTGGTTAGCAAACTACGCTATGAACCTGCCAACTTGAGTTTAATTCCGAGCCACAGCCAACATCAGTGGTGAGTGACGCCTGAACAACTCCTGACTCACCCCTCTAACCACCCACCCTGGCCAGTGTGCTGACGTGACAGTCAAACAACCCCTGTAACCAATACGGTCCCCGGATATATACCTTCATCCAGCAGTGGATTGACAAAGGCATGTTCATTGTTCAACTCATAATTACATTTACACCATGAGTAATACAATCCCAAGACCGTTCTCTTTCTTGGCAGGCGAGTGCCACGACTCGACACGATTGCCTTTTGGCATTGAACACATAGCAAGATTCCTCTGGCAAGCACTCCCTCCCGTGTGCTGACTCAGCTCAAAGTAACGGGCGTCTCAAGGCAAACATTTACAGACCCCCCCCCCCCCCCCCTTTGCAGATTCAAAAGCTTTTCTATTTTTTTTTCATTTCTATGACTGTATTAGTTTTTTGCGTTAATAATAATATTCGCTTTGGAGGCTGTGCAAATCTAAGCTGTTGTTCACACTCGGAAATCCACTTTGATTCATTCCGCACAACGACGTAGTGTTGCATTGGGGCACTTGGGTTAAAATTGTCTCCGTTCCACAGGAGGAACACATCTACTAATCGAGTAATTCAAATGTGTATAGGTGAGCTTTCAAATAACACCAAAGGTAGATCGTTCATGGCAGTTTCAGAGCATACCTAAAATCCAACAGAGACAAACATTTTCATTGGCCGGGGGATGTAGTGGTGGGTGTTGGTCTGCATCTCACAGGCTCCTTAATAATGCATTTCAGTGACATTACCATTAACAATGAGTGAGCTGCCCGGCGCTAATGTATGGTGTGCTGGGTTAGAGCAGACCGCTGTGTGCTGATGTGATGTCTATATTTGCCGAGAAAAGCTGCCTGCGAGACCCATTACATGCAGAGACGAATGTTGTGAGACCATGGTAACGCTCGTGGTTAGCGCTCGGGATTGTCAAGTGATTTGCGGTGTTTTCGCCATTTGCTAACGGTGAATTTGATTGGCAGCTCAATGAGGCTCCTGCGTCCTCCGCTCATGCTAGATCATATCAGAATGAGAGTGTGAGCAGATCTTTTATATGAACGCCGCTTAGATTTCAACATCATAACACCGTAGTTGAGGGTAATTTATTTTTCAACTTTTCAACGGTCCTTAGTCGGGACGCATTGTTGGAATTTCAAAGTTACCGATTTATGACAGGTGAATGCATTGCTGATGGGGCGAGCATGGCCATGACACAAGCGCAATTTGATCTAGCCCGTGAAAGAAATGCCGTGGGATTGCCCGACTCGCGAATCCGCTTCAGAAAGACAGGGTTTGTGAGATGATAAGATGCCTTGCGGCGGCACGGCAAGCATCGAGACATGGAACCGGCAAGCAAAGCCAGCCCGCAGGGGGGGGGGGTGGGGCATAATGGGCAATTTGCCGTGGGACCTAAAACAAAACAGGGCCTCACTTCGGGGCCTTTTTGTTCGTTGTTGTTGCCAATTAACAAGGGGCCCCCACGTGACAGGCTGGGGCGCCACGGTGGTGAGATGTTACATACCTTGTTGAAATTTTGAAATCGTAGTATCGGTGTATTTTAAAATGGAGATTGTGTTGTCCAAGCACAGCAAAGTATGCACAGCGTATACAGATTAATAGTAATGTTTTATGAGGTTTTTGGTATAAGTGCCATAGTGGCGAGATGTTAACTACCTCGTGTGGTATACAGGAGGTCATGGGTTTGATCCCGACACTGACGCCTGTATATTTGGAGTTAGCGTGTCTCTCCCCCCATGGTCGCATGGATTTTTCTCCGGTTCCTCCGGTTTTTCCCTCCACATTTAGAAACATGCGTTTAGAGTATTTGGCTGCTATAAATTTCCACATGATAAGACACTCAGTTGAGCTCTCATTTGTGGCTAGGTAGCTTCTGAAAAAGAGCTACATAGCTCAGGGGGCCTTACCTGGTAAAAAAAAAAAAAAATGTGTTAGTTAATAGTTAGCTCGTCTGCGTAGGCCTTCAGTTCCAGCCTCTAGATCGCCCAGCCAGTGAGAGATCTACCTATCCTCCATCCCACCACTCTCGCGACAGATAACAACATACCCGCCGGACGTCGCGGCCAAAGAGCTCGCTGTAGCTCGTGCCCAGGATCTCGAACTGAACGTTGTGGTTGAGAGCATCGTCTCCAAAGTCGAGGATGCCTGTCAGGCCACTCACTCGGCCCTGTTGGTGGGGAGACGGGACAGGGACAGGAGAGTGGTTGTGCTGTGGAAATGTTAAAATGTGGAAAAGTGAGAAACATTCACAAAGTATTAAAATACGTATGTTGTTATCTTATCGAGGATTTATATATATCGTCTTATTAATCCCGCCACATGATCATACTTTCCACAAAATGAAACTAAGGAAGGTCAACATTGGACATGATGGAGGGAGTTTGAGCCAAAGACTTACCATTCGACAGATAATTTAATTATGATACTAATCCATGATAAATTAAAATATAGACATACTTTATATATCCCTTAACAACCATGTAATTTCAATAACTTATTGGAATAGCCCGTGCTCTCAGCTGTAGTATAAGCTGGTATATTATCTGGTTCATGTCAGCAGCAAGCAAGGCTGTCACGTTAGATCACGATTGCTAAAGTATTTTGGTTAATTAATTAAAATATATATTAATGTAATATAAACTTATTTTTTTTGCTAAATGAAAAAAAGTATGATTTCTCCAATTAATCCAACAAATTGAAAGCAAACACTATCTTATTCACAAAATTGTTTAATAATTCAAATGATAGTGTCAAACATTCCTAGTTTTTGAGCCAACATTTTTTTCAACAGTACAACTTTTTAATTATTTTGTCACTTAGAACACCTGCACACATTCATTTTTAAAATTAAACAATGACGAACATGACGAACACTTACGTTTGTTTCTCTCTCTCTCTTTGCCTTAAAACAATTACACTGCCAGATGAATCCATGATGGGGTGCCGCGGTAGCGAGATGTTCACTACCTCGCCTGGTATGCAGGAGGTCGTGGGTTCGATCATGACCCTGACACCTGTATATTTGGAGTTAAAATGTTCTTCCCGTGGTGGTGTGGCATTTTTTTCTAGGTCCTTTGGTTTCTCCCTCCACATTTAGAAACGTGGGCTTCCAGTATTTGGCTGTTATAAATGTCCCCATCATAAGCCGATTCGTTGAGCTATAATTTGTGACCATGCCGCTTCTGAAAAAGAGCTATGGAGCTCAGTGGGCGTTACCTAGTAAAATAAAATAAAATAGTTTTTAAATAGTTTAATGTCTTGCGGTGAGACGCTCCTTGCTAAGTAAGCGCAGATTCATTCCTCATTCAATTGTTTCCTAAACACAGGTCAGCTAGCTTGGAGGCGGGTTTGTCGGTGTAAGGCACTACCACGAGAGTAAGAAGTACACCTACCCATAATACTATTCTGCTGTACCTGATATTCTTTAAATTCTATGACCAGGTTTATGTAAAGAAAATATAAATGTACTCTTTAGTTCTTTCGGTAAAGTCACGTAGGTAGAAAAAATAATAGATCACAAGCAACCTGAAGACGGTTGCTTGTGTGGCGATCGAAACGTCGTGATTTATTATTTTTCTACCTACGTGACTTTACCGAAAGAACTAAAGAGAATGGATTCCTGCAGTCACGAAAGCTTTAAATTAAGATTAAAATATATATGTATTCAAAGGATCGTTGTGAAGTTCCAAAATTATTCTCGGACCTGCGTGTGTGACTGCCTCCGCAGTCAACTCCGCTTGGTCCCCTCTCCCTGTTTTCAAGTCTCTCCTTCAGACTTTCCTTTTCATCCGTGGCGTTCAGACCCCATGAATTGCTTCTTTTCCCTCCATCCCTTTCATCGGTCCATCTCATTCCCCTCCCGTCTGCTCCTTTTCTGCTTCTGTGCTTTCACACGTTTGTTAGGGTACGGGCGGGCGCATTACAAAAGTGAGTCGTCGTCGTTGATTTTGCTATTTCTCCGGCCAGAATGAAGCAATGAACTAAACTATTTAAATTTTACCAGGTAAGGCCCACTGAGCTATATAACTATTTTTTTCAGAAGCGACCTGGCCACAAATGATAGCTCAACGAAGTGGCTTATCATCACGTGGAAATTTGTCATGGCCAAATACTCTAAACGCGTGAATCTAAATGTGGAGGGAAAAACCGGAAGGCCCGGAATAAATAAAAAAACACGCGACCATGGCGAAAACATGCAAACTCCAAATATACAGCAGGCGTCAGGGTCGGGATGGAACCCACGACCTCCTGCATACCAGGTGAGGTAGTTCACATCTCGCAAGCCCTGCGGGGGAAGGCCACATGCCGACGCAGATCGCACCTTGCGTATGGTGTCCAGCATCGATCGGCCTCCGTTCCACGGCTTGGAGCTCTTGCGCAGGCAGCTCAGGCTGGCCATGCTGTGCCACTTGCGGTCTTCCAGCTTGCGGTGGAAAGCGTTGGCGAGCAGCAGCACGCTGTCGTACACGTAGCGGCTCGACACCTGCACGCATTCCACGCATTCCGCACACACAACAGGGGGAGACAGAGCGATGTTGGTGGAGCGGTGCGCGTGCAATGTCAATGGCGTCGGTTTGCACACTCATGCGCTCGCAGGCCGACTGGTAAAGCCGCTCGAGAGACACCCCGGAGAATACAGATAAGCGGGTTAACACGATAAAACCCACTGTGGCTGGATAATATGAAAAAAGGAAGGGATGGCATAATTTATATTTATATGAAAATCAAAGTTAATGTCATACACCTCGCATTTGGCGGATTTCACTTGCGTAGTGTATGTAATGGTGCTTAATGATCTTAATCTCTCTACCCTTTCAGGCTATCGCATATAATGACAGTACCTTCTGCGTCTAGTGTCCGTGCCAGAAAATGTTTAATAAAAAACAGCGTATGATGAATTGCTTAATATGCAACATGTATCACACAAGCACGACGGCACATATAAACCAGACGTACACTCTGTCAATTTATATAAACCAGACGTACACAAACACACTCTGGCAATTCATAGGGGGCCCGAAATCCTCTGCATTTAGTTTTTTAGGTCCTTTGATTGATGATAACAAAATACCACCCTGCCTCGTGGATTATAAACACATCATCAAAGCTAAGCTTGCTGCAATTATTGACACACTCTATCTACAGATTTCCCACCCTCTAAGTCTCAAGTATCCTGTAGTCTTCTAACCACCAGAAATTCTGGAGAGATTTCAATTCCTGATTACACAGTTTACATTCACCCGATAGGATACGAAACATTACAATTATATTGTATAATGTTTCGTGACATGAATCTAAATTATTTTCAGATCTGTGACCGTGCAAGTTCAGAAAACGTTTACTTTATCGACGAGCCTAACGAATTATGAATACGAAATATTAAAACCGCAGTTGACTTTCCTCAAATTTAACAGCCATTTTTTCTGATGAAATTGTGGCAATATTTTGCTCGGAGAGGAAATCAACATAAGCCATCGGAGATGTGCCACAACTTCATGAAGCCACTCAAGAGACGAATACAACGCTTTAAAAAAAAAAGTTAATATACATTTAAAAAAAGAAAAGGACATTCGTGGGAACGTAGACAAAGGGAGGGGGAAAAAGAGATATGATTGAGATATATTCTGCCGTGATAAACATATCGGTGTGGAACATAAAAGAAACGGGCCAATTTTTTATATTGGATCGCTGCAATGTGTGGATAGCATGTTACTTACTGATAACAACATAAAGGTTGGCAATGCTCCTCCGCAGTATTTGGGTTTGAGGGAAATTCATTGACCGGAGAGTGATAAGAGATACTGTACAGTGCTTCATATGTCTTATGGTATATGAAGAGGAAGATTGCCGAAAGAACCAAGAATAGGAAGATGACTTTTGACTGCAGTGCTTCCACCGAGTGCTCTCAATCGGAGTGCAATCTTCGCACGGCGGTAAAGATTGAATTTTGTCTACTGAATCGAGTGAAAATTAGTGCACTTCGGATGAGCTGAGGAAGAATAGTGAAAATTATCGAGCAAAAATGCAAGCTTTTTTTCTAGAAAATCACCTCTCTTGCACAGACATCAGTTCAACAAAATCCATTCCTTTAATTAAAAGTTTCGTGAATTCACACTCTTAAAAGTGCCTCACAACCCACTCGTTGTGTTTAATTATTTAACTGCATTCTCCAATCGTATTCATGCTGAAAGCATTATCACAACTTGTTTATTTTATGGAACATTAATTGTTTTTGCTGTGATCTTTACCAAACCAGAAATACAAAAAATACCCCAGCATGATATTCCTTCGGGAAACTTGAGGAATATCTAAGACAACATCTTTCAGAACGCTCGAGATGACGTCGCCGCCATAGAACGACAGCAGCCATGTGTACCACATCTCCAATACGTTTTGTTCCAAGCTATTTTTGTAAATACGCTTACATCATCTTCATCAGTGAGAGAGGCGCTGGCCAGATGTTAACTACCTCGTCTGATATGCAGCAGGTCGTGGCTTCCATCCCAATCCTGACACCTGTATATTTGGAGTTTGCATGTTCTCCCTGTGGTTGCGTAACATTTTCTCTGGGTCCTCCGGTTTTTCAGAAACATGAATTTAGAGTACTTGGCTGCTATAAATGTCCACATGATAAGCCACTTCATTGAGCTATCATTTGTGGCCAGTTCGCTTCTGAAAAAGAATGATATAGCTCAGTGGGCCTCACCTGGAGACATAAAAAGTTTAGTTTAGTTGATTTTCACTGAGATGCTCACCAATGATTTGTTAAACTACTCTCTTATTATTAATATATAAATAAACATGATGGTGGTGATGGTGACATCTGGCCATTTTGATCTTCCAGCACCCTCCTCTGTATTAGCCATATTGTTTCCAATTGTACCGACTCTTAAAATCATTCTCAGCAGGGCATAAATACAGATTCCGTGGGGACTCCGAAGCCTCTCTTCCTCCGCTGTGTTGTCGCGCCGTCAGATAGGTCAAACTGGCCTCACGTGCGCACCACCTCAAAAAGAGGCCAGCTAAATAAAAAATGACAAAATGTTTAATGGGCACGGCCCCCGGAGGAACTCGTGGCTTTGGCAGCACTGCCGAGACGGTTGATGAATTGCTTATGTTCCAAATCCGCTTTATGCTTTAAAGGAGATAGAGTGGGCTGGATTGGTGGGGGGAAGGGCAGAGTTTATGTATGTTGAACTTCTTACACACCGTACGTAGACTACCGTGCTAATTGGAGGTGTGTGATGACGAACAAAAAAAAATTGTTTGCACTGAACTATATATTCTGGAGAAAAAACAACAACTGCGACTTAGCACGTTACAATATGATATGAGAACACAAATTGTATAATGAAATATACGAAAATTTATGTGATGGCGCTTTTGGTGGCAGATTTATGGCATAAAGGCACCACGTATTAACCAAAAGTAAATTGACTTGACATCGGTGATTTTTTTTAGATTGGTGAGTGCAAGATCTATTACTGAACATGACTCTGTACAAAAAGGCTCAAGACAAGAATCATAATAATAACAAATGATTGTTGATTAGAATAGATACGTAACTGTGTCAATAATACAAATGATACACTTAAGGGATTATCTACCTGTATTCTTAAGATGCTACGATGTATTATATCTGTTAAGGTGAACTACAGGATTACAAACGATCACTTGACTCAGCCCCAGAGTGTCATTGTCGCCGACAATGACGCTATAACAAGCCTCTAAAGGACAGCATCAATTATTATACTAACAAACCCTATCAATACCGACCCAGCTCCCTCGGCCCTGCTGTCAATGGGGGTCATCAGGGTTTCTTCACAAGGCGCACAAAATGCCATTAGGTGCGCGGTTTTCAGGCTGCACAAATTGGACGACCGATGCCCGGAATCAGAGCAAATTCAGTGCTTCAAAATATCGGGCAATTCCCCCCCCCCCCCCCCCCGCCTCATTTTCAGCAGTAACCTCAAATTTGTCGACGTCTGGCAGAGTCGCAAATCAAGGGCTTTTGAGATAGCCGGGAGCTGCCCCATGCCCGTGGGGCTAACGTGGGAAGAGCTCGCCGCGCCGGCGCGCCGGCGATCGCCTCGCACCTCGAGGGACTTGGCGTCGCCCGTGCCACACAGGGACTCAGAGATGCGATGGTTGTTGCGTATGCAGCGCTGGCTGGCGTTGCGCGCGACCGGGAAGCTCTGCCGGATGACGGTGAGCCTCCCGATGGCCGTGCTGGCCAGCTCCTGGATCTCGGCGTCGTTGATCTCCTGCAGGGAGGGGAGCAGATGTCACGGACACCCGACAGATGGCTCGCGTGACCTGTCCGACCCACGCACCGATTGTGTTTATTGTTAACACTCCATTTAGACCCACTTGGGGAATCCGCTGCATCATTAATATCATCCTGGCACTGACCAGAGAAACTTTCAAAGTCACGGCGCTGAACAAAAAGCAATGCGATGACGTTTTCATCATGGTTACCTTAAGATGTATAACAGCGTAACTATATATTTTTCTTTAACATTCATATCTGAACCAAACAAATTCATCACTGACACTGTCTTAAAGTGAAATATATATAATGGGCGAGGTTTTGATCAATGGCCCTTTTACATAGCACAAGATGGTCCTTCTTTACCTCCGTGTATTTTTTTACTGTGATGATGCACCATTGTCAACGAAGTATCGGAAATCCAAAATTGCTTGATTTTCTCACGACAAAGCTTGCATTTTAATGCGACAAGCCACTTATTAATATGGCAAAATTCAACAAAACGCATTAACAAAGGTCACCTTACCTCATTAACAAATATCCAGTGGCTGTCCATTGCAGCCAGGTTGGCTTCAATAGCCTGCAAAAAAAAACAGACAGACAAGTCTGGCAAAGGCAGGAAAAAAATACTTGCATTAATAATGGCGGTTTCCACAGGCAACTTTACGTCAATGGTTTTCCAGGTTTCAAAGTCAATTGGGAGTATTTGAGTACAGGTATAAGAAGCCTGCTTGAATACGTTACAGTGACAGATAAAGGTGCAGCCTTGAAATTGTTTGCTTGCTCACGCCAGGGATTTGCAGCCTGTTATCAGCTGCCTCGCCGGGAGGTAATATAGATAGTGAGTCCAGAGTGTTAAATATGACATCACTGCAGCATTTCAAAATTGTATGATAATTGCAACTTTATAAAACTAAAACTTTAATTGTACTCATAAGTTTAAAGAAGTTATAAATTTAAGTTGTGAAAAAAGCTAGAGACATTTATTAACCTGCAATGTATGAGCTGCAATTAAAAAGATTGTATATAAAATGTACGGTTTTAAAAGGAGCCACATTTAACAACTATAAAACAGTGGAGACTTTTATGATCAGAATTTTTTTTTAAAGTATATTTGAGCACCAGACTTGTTTTCCTCATTCGAAGCCAAAATCATGTTTGACCAGCGAGCAAAATAGCCCCTTGCAAAACACCCAGCTTGCATGCGCACTCGCGCCCAACCTCATTCTTTTTTCTCTCTGTGCACTGGTAAAAATTGCAAAAGACACCGAATTCCCGGAGCGGATGTTGAGAACTCTCTTGTCAGAGGATCTAAACCCGCCGCCCCCGTGTGCCTCCCATCACACACAGTGCCGGATTAAGCTAGTGCGGGGCCTGTAGCATATGTTATGAAGGGGCCCTAAATAAAAAAAAACACCTACAAATTAAACACACATTTTTTACTTGGAGAGTAAAGTAATTACATTTTTTCATTTGATATACAGCCAGATATTACGACAAATCGCTCACCTTAAACACCTTGCCGTTCATAAAAGTTGAAGGCAGTATAGTACTATAGTAATAGAGCAAGTGCAGAATCACTGAAGGGGAATTGATAGCTTGAAAGTATTGAGCGCGGGGCCGTTGAAAGTGCGGGGCCCGTAGCATATGTACTGTAGTTACTTTTGCTACTGGGATAATCCGGCACTGATCACACCCCCCCCCCCTACCCACGGGTGGCACGAGGAGCGGGCCAGCCAGCGCGAGGCTGCAGCAAGGCAGCAGCGCCCATCGCGAGCGGCACGGACCGTGCCCACGACTCTCGAAAAGTAAAACGACAGGCAATTTGCGTTGACCTACCTGACCGCTGATTTTTATTTTTCGAGCAAAAACATATGGCAGGATATTAAGGACCGTCAATCGGGACTTTGAGAAGCGTAATAGCCCGATGCTCTTCCATTCGGAAGCGTTTTTTTTCCAGCGTAATTTTACAGTCACTTTGTTAGATGTGCATACAAATCGCAGATGGAAGTGTGGGATGTTCATAATAATGTATGTAAAAATGTAATTTAAAAAAATTGATCTTCAATCTTGCGCCCACCGAGACGACTGGACTACAACATTGACTTTCAGCAAGCGCAATGTTAATGCTATGTAATGTGTGGCTAAATTGATAACACTATCATTATTAGGTGGCTTTTCATATTTAGCATGGTGCTCCAACTTCCTCTTGGTTTAAAGGTGGCCGTGCAGTGGTGATGTTGCTGCTGCCCAACCCAACCTTTGCCCAGGCCAAACTCTCTGCCTCCCTGCCACTCTACTTTGTATGTTTCTCCTTGACCTCGTCCGGGTTTGTTCCTGCCCATTGCTTGGCCTAACCCTCACGCTGACTCCTCCCTCTTGCCTCCCTTCTGTTTCCCAAACTCCATTTGCCCGTGAAGCTGCCCTGAGGCTCGTTGATACTGCCCTGGCTGCCCCTAGACTTCTTCGGTGATGAGTCCCAGCCTTCTCGAGCCTATGCTGGGACTCGTTGGTGCTGCTTTGGCTGGCCCCGTAACTCGTTGGTAATAGGTTCCGACTCATCTGGGACTGCCCGAGAACTCACTGGGCCCCGATTGCTTCACGCCTCTGTATTTATATGTATGTATATTGAACTTCCTTTGCACCGTACATAGCCAACCGTGCTAATCGAAGGTGCGAGAGAAGGACAATAAACTAAACACACGAAAAAAATTTATATCTAGAATTAAAAGTGCATAGCTCCAGTGGTTTCCTAATATCGGGAGGAAGAGCGTTCCAGAAGTGCATCCGAAAGTGCGCGATGTGGTGACCGTCTCTGTACTTGGCCTTGTTGGCCCAAAGTTGTGGCATTGGTGCTGCTCTCTCTCTCCTCTCCCTGCCCTTAACTTCCCCCTCCTGCCCTTCTACTTTCACCTTCGAATGTTGTCCCTCACTTTCATAAAGTGTGATGAGATGCGGTTGAATTTCGACACTAAATGCATTGAAATTGTTGTTGTTTTGGCAAAAAAACACTGTATGCGACCAATCCCGCGTGGGAATGCAGTCGTATTAAATTGCAGAAATGTTTTCACAGTATGGTCACAACTCATTGCAAAATCAATATTCTTAAAGAAAATATCAATCAGATATTTTAGCGGACTAAAGTCCAATATAATAATACATTGTTCAACACCATAGATTTAGGTTGAAGGAACAGAATAGGAGAAAACAAATCAATGCTGACACTTAATACAGGATTTAAAAAGCAAACTCAATTCAGTAGTTTCTTTGGATTTGCTTAAATTTGTAAACTATATATATATACCCTAATAACCCCAAATAAACGTAAACAAATACACAAAACTGTATGCAGAATGTACTTTTACGTAAACTGTTAAACACATGCGATATTTTTAGAAATCCATTGGACAATGATGCAAACAATGGAATAAGACGAAAAATCCTAGTAATTGGAAAGAGAGCTCAACGTAATTTGATAATTGTCACTGTTAAATATTCGGGAGTAGCAAGACACAGGTTTGGCTGGGTATGAGGAGAGAAAAGAGTGAGTGGATCTGAGGATTTTCAGCCATATGAAATGCTGATATGCTGCATAATAGCTCCAGGAGTGGGTTCAAACATGCTAATGAGTAATCCCGCAACGCATTGCATAGGCAGGTGGAAAAATGAGAGCTCGTGCTTTTATGAGGGATGGGTGGTGAGATGGGGAAACGGCATAGGAAGGGATGGATACACGGGCACGCAGAGAGAGAAGGATTTACACAATTGGGAAGGAATACAAAAAAAGTCAGGAAAGCACTGAAAGTCAACATCGTATGAATGACAGCTCAGTTGCTTGATACAAGCCAGCATGATTGAAGCTGTTTAAAACCATTAGTAAAATGATGTATTTTTGTAAAGTTAGTCTTGAGTAGTGTATCATTATAATGATATCTTCAAATTGAAAAACTTAAATGGAAGTGGCAATCTTCATATATATTGTGGTTATGTAACACTGGATGTTGTCAGATTGAGCAACAATATTTTACGGGTTGCCACTTACGAAAATGCGAGTATTAAACTGTGTATGTGCAAACATGTAAACATTCTGAGATCAAATAAACTCCGAACCCAAAGTAAATGGGTTAATATGCACATTAGCAATCAGTTTTACCTCCTAATTAAAGCCATAGTTTCACATTTGTAATAAACAATTGTGCATCGTCGTTCTTAATCATGACCACGTAAACGTTGGTATAAATCTATCGATTGTGATGTAATGTTTTTGATTATGGTGACAATTTGCACATTTTATATTCAAACTAGATCCTAATTAGTCTACAACTTAAACAATGTAGCGGGTCAGTATATACAACAGTGAATTGCATATTATCTGGAAATGAATATAAAAAGCCAAGGAACAATTTAAAATTAAACCTAAAAATACTCTAAAAATGTAAATTTCTTACGATCTTAAAAAGCACGACTTTTAGTGGCATTACTAATAACATTTTACAGGCGCGATATCTAATAATAAAGCCTGCAAGTCAACAGAATCACATAAACGTGTTTAATGTACTGCAAATAAATATGCCAGGCTACAGGATCCATACGCGATCAGTTTCAGGTCCAAAGAGCACATTAGACGTTCCTCGCTGCACTAGACCAGCATGAGCTGGAAATATTTTATCATCAAGCGTCATCATCATCAACACTGCCTTAAAATGTAAACAAATATATGATAGTCAAACAATCTTGGCAATGCTACTTGTTCAGAATAGTAGGTTTGACTCGTTTTTACACTGACTAAAACTTGTAATCGTGTTGTAACCTTTGCTGCAGTGACTACGTATTATTTAGCATTAGTATCTTTTTTTTGTAAACGCAATCATGATTTATTGGGATGCTCCATTTTTAGCTTTGCGTGTTTATCCCTCTAGCCTCTTTTCCATTTAGTTTTATGACGCCGGCCTTAACATATCACAGCTTACACTATTGATTATCTGCCATGGGGTGATAAAACATAGAATTGATGGTACCCATTCCCCTATTTCAAGCGTTTTAAGTTATATACAGTTCAGGCGAAACATCCCCTAGGAGGAGGGGGGCAGGCCTATTGGTGAAGAGGCATCTGACTCGGGCTAGAAAGTATCGCAATGTCCTTGATGGGAATGTGTGCAAGGGTACTATAACAATCACGATCAGCTCTTTGTCAATCCACTGACAGATGAAGCCCCCCCCCATGCATTTCGCTCATTAGGGTTGTTTGCCCATTAGTTTATCACGCTGGTGAGTGCATGGCTTGTCCATGAGTTGGATGAGTGCAGAGAGGAGGGACAGAATTGGTTTCGAATGTCACTCGGCACCTGCGGACGTTAACCACAGTCGAGAATTTGAACTCAAGCGGGCGAATTCGTAGCGCGGCTTTGCTCTAAATCCGGTGCCACGACTCATTCGCGAGCAAGAAGACGAATCATTCAAACCTGACGTGTGGACGTTGTTCCACTGCGAATCGTGATCGATGCTAAGCTATTCTGAGCATGGCCAAAATATTTCACGACAAGCAACGCTGAAACGAACGCGGTAGAATACAAAATGATATGTTCGCGTGTTTAAACACAGCATTTTTGTAATGAGGGGAAGGTGATGCAGGACATTCTCCAATGCATACTTAGCAATATGGAAGCATACGCACATAATTTACATAGATTAGGCGCCAGATGTGTTATTGTTATGTCTTAATCACGTAATCTTTGTTTAATGTGTTCAATTTGATTGGAGGGAGGATATAAATTGTATTTTTCTCTCTCCACATCTGTCATGATCTTTCTCATTCCTCATGTCTGCATAGTACAAGACGATGTAAAATTAGGCGAAACAAATATTAAACTTTTCATCGAGTGATAAGGGTGGCTTTTAACAAAAAATGTATAATCAAACTCACAAACGTACGCATCCATATGTATGGACAATACGAATTTTGTCACAAGTGCAATGACAAAACGTAAAAATGTTGGGAAACATGTAAGAAAAACACTTTCAATAATATATCAGCAGCCACTTTCATTTTAACTGCCAATTTAAAAGAATTACCACACATTCGAATAGTGAACCATTTGAATATCACGATATTTGTATTTCTCACGCGCAGAAACGTACCCATATACTTTCAAAGGAATATTTAAGCAAGCAAACGATGGCATAACGCAGTCACCAAACGCACGCTGGGCAAGATCAGAGAATTGCTGGCGCTCCATCCACCTCGGCAACACCCGAATCCATGCACAACCCCTTTAAATTCACACTCGGCCGTTTTTATTTATCTATCGGGGTTCACTTTAATTGTGGAGACTCGTGGCAGGTTATTGGCCCGAGCTAAATCTTTTGGAAATCTCTCTCCCCCAGCGGCTCCTATCCTTCCTCCTCACCTGCACAAACAATGAAACTAAACTGCACGAGATGACGGTAAGAGGGCAATAATGCCCAAAGGGCAAGTAGAAGCGAGTCATTCCCATGACAAACATTCACGCGCAAAAACACCGGCCCGCTCGTCTCTGTCCGGATAATGCAAATGTAGACCTATGCAATGCGCATGCCTGTTCATCGGGGGCAGGGCTTATTTGATAGTGTGACCGATGTATACAATATGCGGGCACTACCTCTGTGCCCCAAAGGTGAGAAATTATGGAAGCTTCGACGTGATTTGTGTGAAGGGAACATTATCAAACGAGGCGATGGAAAACCAAACGCTATATATAATGTAGATCGGTCTCCCGTTTTCCAGGCCACTGAGCGCCCTCTCCATCACGCTCATTTCTCTTGCCATCTGCATTAACCCGAAGAGCCCGGCGCTATAACGGATTAGCGCATCGTCGCAGCAACCAGTGGAGCTCTCCTCCACGCTGTACCAGTTACGACGTAGGCTTGCTTATCTATTATTTACAATTCACGGAGTGTGATTTATCACCCGTAATTAAGAAGTTAACACAGCATCGAAGTAATGGCCTTACAAAGCTCAGCATGCCCGCCCTTTCCAATTTGCAGACTCAGAATGTTGAAATCAGTTTAAAATGTTATTTATTTATATTCCTGCTTAGCAGACTTTTTGAAACATGATTTTGTATTACAGTTTTTTTTTTCTTCTGCATGATTAACTTCTGCCAACCAATAATGCCACGCATTCACACGCCCAGGCTTAGGGGGAAGTCATTTGCTGGGGCAATTCGCTCCAGCGTGTCACCATGGAGACGATTAAACGGCACCATCTCAGGATTTAGCGTTTATTTGCAGCAGCAGCAACACAAATGGATCTCGAATCGAAAACGTTGAGTCACCGTTTAAAAGTGTAAAATAATGGCTCTTCGCGACCACCGAATTTGAATTTTGATCATCATAGTTCCGGCCCTTTTTTGACAGTCCTGTTATCGTCGGTATGTGCTCGCACAAGTCAACAGTGAGCACAGTGCACGGCATTGGACAGAAACAAATACATTAAGTACAAAATACACCACCTGTGCACTTTGTCATTAAAAATAAAAAGCCAACCGTAGTTAGCGACACGCTGATGTCGCTAAAGCCACCCGTACATCAGTCATATTTCATTATCACCACCGTCTGGACTCTTTCCGAGAAAACTTGACCAACGGTCGCCCAACATGTGCACTCATAAGGTGGGTTTGAATATCCTGTTTTGTTCCTCCTTCAGAATAATGAACGTTAAAGTTAAGTGGTCAAAAAAAGAAACACTTTAACACGGGGGACATTATTTCTTATTATTGTTTGTATGACATTGTGCGTGTGTTCACTTCGCAGAAAGCACATTGCGTTATGAGTATAAGAAATGTAGAGACTCACAGATCATCACAGGCTCTACACTTACAGGCTGCTCGTGCAGCAAGCCACTGGCATCAGCATCCCTTTGATCACGTGTTCACTTAATTAATTCTTGGCTGCAAATTAATTTAAAACTAAAATAACGCAAACAGCAGCGGCATTAATACTTGCCGGGGTCTTTAGTGGGAACCAGCACAGGACGCCCTCCAAGTCGCTTTGTGTGATTTTGTATCGTCGTGGAAATTCCCATCAATAAAACATTTATAAAGGAATGACCTACTAGTTAAGCCATGCCAGTGGTAGAGTCACTTGGGGGCTCCGCTCAGTCACAAAGTCTCCTACAGATGCGGATTGTGTTGATGGAGAAAGCGCTGCCAACTGTGATAGCTGCACATGGTGACCGATATTCAGCACTGAATTCAACGCTGGAGACTGGTGAGAGATCGACAGGAATAATAATTTCACTCGTCATGCGCCGCACGGCATTCGCTCAATCTGCAAGGGAGAGGACGACTCCCAAGCACGAGAAACCACAGACGAGCAGTGAGGCAGCAACCGGGCAGTGAGCCAGCGACAATAATTGCCCAAGCTCTGTGGTGTTCTACATATGGAGATGTTTTCAGCCAATTTATGAGTGACGGGCGCCACGGTGGTGAGATGTTAACTCCCTCGCATGGTATATATGAGGTTGTGAGTTCGATCCCGACCCTGACACCTGTATATTTGGAGTTTGCATGTCTCTCTCCGCGTGGTCGCGTGGATGTTTCTCCGGGTCCTCTGGTTGTTCCCTCCACATTTAGAAACATGCATTTAGAATATATGGCTGCTAGAAATGTTCACATGATAAGCCACTTTGTTAAGCTATCATTTGTGGCCAGGTCGCTTCTGAAAAAAGAGCTCTATAGCTCAGTGGGTCTTACCTGGTAAAATTAAAAAAGATAGTTTAGAGTGTTTACACGTGGCAAGAAACCGGAGCACCCGGAGAAAACCAATGTGTGCAAGGGGGGCAAATATTCTATCACGAACAGATAGAAGAGGTAGACTACACATTTTCTCTACTGCATTTTGGCAAACGAAGGTATTGCATGTCCTCGACGCCCACGGCAATGGAGTTTGCCAACATTTGCGTGATCCACCAACCCTCGCCTCAACAGTCGGGCGCCACCACCGCCTGATACCGAGTTAAGGTCCAGGGTAAAAGTGCAACCCTGCAAATGCTTTGCTCAAACGCCACCACCAGTGGAAGCACATCCAATAGAGGTAGCGTCTCATAGAGCACCTCTACATGGTATGTTGGCCTACTCTTCCGAAACTTGCCAAGTGTCTTGAAAAAGGTGGGAGGAGGCACACTTGACCCCATCACAGATGACCTGCTGATAGATTGGCTGCGGTGTACCCATTTATACTGCTGGGCGGCGAGAGGCAGTGGGTGGGAGTGTTAATAAACGTGCCAGTCGTTCCCACCGCCAGGAGGTCAAAGCGGCGAGCTTTGTTTTGTAAGTCGAGAGCGCTGAACCTCACGTGACGGCAGCATCTCTTCAGTCATGGTACTTTAATGACATTTCCCTGTAAACACGGTTATTGAGCACCGGTGCAAAAGGCTCAACATATCAAGCGACCGACAATAGATACGAGATAACACGTTTCTTTAATCGGGGAAGGTTATAACATAAGAACTTGGGGGGAAATATACAATTGGAGGGGATTTAAAAGTGGAGCAGTGCAGATGCTTCACTATAAATCGCCACCGATTTGAAAACCATTCTTGATGGAGGTTACAAAACCTTTCGTCACCTTAATTTTAAAAAAGCCACAGCCAATAATAATGGCAATTGCACATCTCTTCCCATCATATTTAACAATGGCATTGTTATCCATGATAAAAGCATTAATCTGCTCGGCACAACAATCTCATCTGAGCTGCCGTGGAATGCCTATATTACTAATCTGGCTGAGGAGATATCAGAGATGCTTGTTTTTTTTACGTACCAAAGGCTCTTCAACTCTTGCTGCTACAATTAGCATGAAATAAGTAAAAGTTGGAATCCTGCTTTGATCACATCTGGGGTGCAGATATGACAGGATAAATTCTCCCCAATTCTGGCTGTCGCCTGATGAGGCTGCTTGTAATTGCCGGCTAAACGTCGTCCTCGAATTGTTGTTGATTTACTCTCCAACACACAACCGGTGTGCTCATTTAGTAACGAATTGGCCACGTTCTGTTTAGGTGACAAACCTTACGGGTATAACGACACATTTATATTCACGCCATCTAACCCCAAAAGAAAAACTATTATGGGCAGCACCCAGTTACTACCTCACTGATATTATGACACGTAAAGCGGTCAGAGTGACTGGTGAACCAGCACTCACCGTTTCACTCTGTTCACTGGGAAGAATCAGTAAGTCACCTTCTTGTCCTTCTTCTATTGCTATTACCATGGTTACTGTTGCCATGAGCTTGATTCCTCCACACATGTTAAGGACTTGGCCTAGCGGACCGACTTCGACCACGACACTGCAAGCCACAACTCACTTGCTCGCTCGAACACTCACCCGCTCGATACACTACGGCTCACAACAACACGCTTCTGCCTCTGCTTCTTCACCCCTTTTCCTTTGGGACTGGCAGGGCCTGAAATAATTTCCCAGTTGTTGGTAGAGAGTGGGGTGTTATTTTCGAGCTTGCAGAGCCTTACAAAAAAGAAAACCAATGCAAGTTCTGGAGCACACATGTTAAGCACAATATCTAACATAACCATCTTGGACCACACGCACCTAGTCGTGTTAAGTTTGGATGACTAGCCGTCGTACGTATTGCACCGTGAATCCAAAGGTGCTTAATCTGACTGCTGAAAAGGAATTGCTGAAGGTGGTACTTAATTGTTGTTATCAAGAGACATTTGCCTTGTCTTTTGTGTCAATAAGGACCTGAATCCATCATTTATTCGTGGAAAATGCAGAATGTGTTTTAAAACAGCTTTGGAAAGAGACCAGAAAGGAAGAGAGCCGATCGGAGAGGATGCCACAATTTTTCTTGCATTTGCAATTGAGAAGTCCAGATTTTGTTTCTCGGTGACACGTTAGCAAGCACAGGGACGGCACACAGTAACTGGCTGAAACCCAAGGTGATCACTCTGAAGCAGACGCGGAGCAGTCTGAAGCAGACGCGGAGCAGTCTGGAGCATCCTTGGAAGAAAACGTGCTTCGAGACTGTCCGACTCGCTTACGGAGCCTCCTGCAGATTTGCCAACCGACTCATTAAGATCGTTTGCACTTCAATGAGTTGGCTCTCCTATGCCCATGCCGAGTTGGCGTACCACAGGGGCCCGTCCTCGGGCCCTTCCTATTATCAACATACGTCTCTCATGTCGTGGCGTGACAGCAAGTTCCATCAATATGCTGATGATACACAATTGTACACCGCAGTAAAGTCAAAGTTAGATATGGAGAGCCTCGGTAACATCGAAGATTGCATGCGAGTGGTGCAAGTGTGGTTTGCACGAAATGAAATGCTGCTTAATGAAACAAAAATCAGAGCTTCTGCTGGTTGACACTCAGGCTCAGGCGAAAAAAAATCGTGGAAGGATCAGGCGTGGCTGTCACTGGCTCAAGGATTCAGTTTTCTACTCATTTCAAGAGCCTTCAGCACCATACTCGACCAGAATGTGTCATTTGATTACCACGTGCAGAATATATTCAGGTCCTGCAATTTGACCACAATAGCCAAAACGGTCGCGTGTAAAAACGGTGGTGTCTAGTAGCATAGTATCAACAAGGCTCGATTATTGCAACTCACTACTCTATGGGACGTCTGGCAAAAACATTACCAAGCAGCAGCATGTACAATATTCTTTGGCACATGTTTTGACGGGTTCTGCAAGATCCGATCATGTTCGTCCAGTTGCTCACTGAGCTGCATTGGCTTCTGGTTACTGAACTAATACATTATAAGGTCGTACTCATTGCACAAAAGTGTTTGCCACAAAAGAACCACAATGCCTTGCTGATCTCGTCAAGGAGCATACATAATCCCACAAACTTCAGTCATCCTCGCAGAAGCAGCTTTTGGTTAACCATTGAACAAAGACGGTCACTGCATCACGAGCTTTCAGATATGATTCGCAAGCCATCTGGAATGCTCTTCCTTCCGATATTAAGAAGCCACTGGAGCTATGCAATTTCAAATCTTGATTGAAAACTAATTTCTTTCGAACTGCTTTTTGTGTTAAGTTTGTTGTTCCTTCCCCGCACCTCTGATTAACACGCTTGGCTATGTATGGTGCGAAAGAAGTTTAACATACATTAATTCAATTCCAGTAGTTGAGGTGGAGAAGACTTTTGAGTGAATATCTACATTCGGTGAGTGGTAAACACATCAAAATGAATTTAGTAGAGGAAGGGAGAGAAGATCCAGTTCCAGAGATCCACCAGATTGGGATGCGGGGAAACCGAGACAATATCGCTGGTGAACACGCAAACTCCACCTCATGAGTGTAAATGGCTGGAGGCCGGAAATATTAGCAATGTGACGTCAGATAATGGTGAGATTTTAGTTTGTGTTCGGAGCAGAGGTATGGTCCGACTTGATGACTTCATACCCCAGATTACAAATACTAGGATTCTTGTAAATGGAGCCGAAGTGGAATCAACATTCTTTTTTTACATCGATCTATTACTTATAATAAAGATTTTAAAGATAAGGATTTTCAGTGCATTTACAGCAATGACTCTATTTTGAAATGTTGATTGTAAATCTGGTGGAAAAAACCAGAGGACCCGGAGAAAATTTTACACCACCAGGGGGAGAACATGCAAACTCCAAATATAGGTGTCAGGGTCAGGATCGAACCCACGACCCCCTGTATACCAGGTGAGGTAGTTAACATCTCGCCACCGAGGTATTTATACAAAAAAACTCCATAAGACATTATATTTATGCCCATTTTAAAATACGACGATGCTGCGATTTTAAAACGTCAACAAGGGCTCATTCATTCCACAATAAATGCACATACGTTCATACCAGACTTTACAGGGTCAGCATTTAGCGGGGAGAGTGATCGCAGTGTGCAATCTTTTTAAAAAAAATACTTACAGTGTCCATCATCTCGCAAAAACCCAAACATTAAATCTGTAACAAGGTCAAGCGTGGTTTCCTCCAAATCAGCAAATCATGCCGTGGCGTCGCGGGAGGGGGGGGGCACATCACAAAGGACGCGCCCCAATTGTCCTCGTGTCGTGTTATTTTTACACCCCGTGCCCGGTGTGTGTGTGTGGCATGTGCAAAAACACGTGATTCACCCCCCTCCGTGATGGAGACCTTGATTTTTTTTTACCCGGTAAAGTGAAGGACACCTTTCATCGCCTTAATTTCACCACTGGCAAAACCCTTCGCTCCACCACATTGCCGCGGAAATGATTAAGTACCTGATGATTAACGTGAACCAGTTTTTGTTAATGGGGGGAAAAATGAAAAAGTCTTGGGCTTTTATTTCTCGAGCGTTCAAAGAAGCAAGGGGTGTGGTTTTTAATTAAATGCGAGGTGTAATTGGTGTCTTTGTGCTTATACTTATTTTACCTGCTCACCATTGTAATTGCATGTGTCATTTGTATAGAGCAGGTCCTCTACTTATTCAGGTAATCAGAGGGTCGCTCCTGTACGAGAATCCAGTTGCAAACTCCTAACCGTGGACCACATTACGTAGCGCTGCCCCAAATAAAAATGTGGTGGTGTATCTGCAATTCATCAACTCTTTGTATTCGTGTTCTGTCACGTTGTTTTCTCCTGCACTGTATAAATTTCGCCTGCACGGTTTCTAATCTGCAGGCTGCGCCCAACCTGAAAGGCATTCGCGTACCCTGAATAGTGATGCCACGTGGATTTAAAATTGCTGCTCTCACGGTCGCTCTATGAAAGCCTGCACGAGACCAGAATAAGACTCGATTGGATGTACTCAAATGAACGAAGACACGTGCCCAATTACACACGCACACACAGGCTCAGAGGAAACACGGCCTCTGAATAACGTGACCTCACCTCGGCGATGAACACCTTGGCATTGCGTGGGCTGAGCAGTAGCACGGTACGACGCAGCAGGTCGCGGAATCGGTTGAGCTCCTCAATGGGCAGTGAGGAGAAGAGGCCGGCCAGCAGGGAGCTGACATTAGCGTCGACGCGCTGCAGCGACACGCTGAGGCCCTGCCGCGTCGCTTGGTCCAGGAATGACTGCAAGCCCCGCAGGTCTGCAGATACCCGGCGGTGCACACGCACACGCACGCAGGTGTCACAAGCTGGCAAAATGGACAAACAGCCGGTTGCACATGGCTAGATGCACACGCACACCCAGATACGCACAAGCAGGGATGCACGGCCAGAAAAAGATACCTCCTGTCGCCATGCAGCGTTCCGGGTGCGAGTGATGATAGCAATGCACCTATGAATGCTGGCACAGCGTGGCCAGAACCGCTCCTGGCCAACTTTGTCTTGCCATTGCTGATTTTTTAGATCCGACACCAGGTAATCATTTAAGGCTGAGTCAACCTTGAGAAAGCTCCATAATTTCGTCACTTATGTTAACCACGAATGGGAATCAAACTCAGGTTACCGGGTTCGTACCACAGTACACTAACCGCTACGCTACTGCTCCCTAACACACACACACGCAGTCGGACTCACGCAGCCACAGATTACGTGGGCCTGAACTAATAACCCAGAGGCAGGAAAAAACACCTGCATTCATGCAAACGAGTTTGCTCAAACAGCCATTGATATGCATAATAAGTACCGATGCACAAGATGAATATCTTTACCTGTAATGCAACAACAACCGCCAATCACCACTAAGTGGCGGTGATGTCACCACAGCGCTTGTGGCAGGCTAAGTGCACTTTAAAGTATCAAACGCCCACTGGCAGGAGCTCACGAGACAAACCCATGTGCCATGGGTTGACTGACTAAGATGACTAGCCGATGCACCATCTGTGCCCCCTAATGTGCCAACTTGCTTTGTTTTAGTCACCCGGCACTCCGCTCATTGTTGTGAGCATCGCTCCTCTGTCATCTGTTGTTGCTGGAGGGCGACTGCCTCCAAATGCCCAGTAGCTTCCTTCACAAGCCTCCTCCACAAAGGCTGATCTTGACACCACTGGTACCTATCATTGGTAAATCCACTCAGCTCCACATCCTATTGTACCACATCACCCCACCTCTTCTCTAGCCCCGGCCGCGCCCATTTATCCCCCTCTATTCGGCCGAACAAAAGCTGTTTAGGCATGTGGTGGCTGTGCATGCGGGCTACATTAACCAGCCAACACAACCTTGCCTGCCGGAGGAGGTCATCGATGGGACTTTATCCTGATCTTTCAAGGATTTGTGAGCTCTTCACACATTCCAGCCTGGTTAAACCTAGGATGGATCATAGGCAGGCCAGCCTAAATGTTTCTAACCAGTGAAGATGTTCCTTTAGGGGGGTCCATGTTTCGCAAACATAGAGTAGGGAGGGCATGACCGTGGCCGAGAAGACCCGGAGATTCGGCCGGAGTGACAGACCAGGTTGCTTCTCGACCGCGTTATGCAGCCGTTAAAAAGATAATGTCACTCGACTGATTCGGAGTGAGAACTCTGCTGTCAAACCGCAGTTGGTCATAAGCACACTGCCCAGGTATGGAAAACGCTCCACTCTCTCCCCAACTGCCCCATCAACAATGGGGAATTGAGAGGGTGGAGCATTTGATGGCACAAAATACCCAGGTAGGTGCTTTGTTTTGGTGGAGCTGATGGTAAGGCCCCGCCTCTTAGTGGCACGTTCCAGGTTCAGCAACCGCACTTCCAAATCCTCCTCTGAGTGAGCAGCAATCACCAGATCATCAGCATACATAACATGGTTGACCAATAGGGAGCCATCCCTTGACCGCACCCAGGCATTGATCAGCCTCCCACTCTATTTGTGTAGTGAGTCCAACTGAGTCGCAGACGTTGTTCCTTTTAGAGGCAATATATTTATTTGTAACACCGTAACACGAAGGGGTAACTGCCCCTTTACCAGATACAACCTACGGTGGTGACCACCCAGCTAACTACACTATACAGCGGAGTTACTGCTACGAAGGATCGGACCCTCACTCGGGTCTCCGACCACGTGGTTCCTCGTAGGACGAAGAGCTTCCAGCTTTTATAAGAAAGCGACCCCGTCCCTCTCAGGGACCCGCCTTATATCCCCCTACGGACAGGGCCGCTCTGCCCTCGGCCCCGCCCGCCTTCTCGAGCATTCTCATTCTCTCTCGATCCCGCTCACGAGCTCTCCCCGGACACGTGATCACCCACTAGCCCCCCCCACCTGGGGCCCATTGTGTGGACACTCCGGATCACGTGTCTATGGGGTCAACCAGAGTGCCATGGTATGGGGCAACCCTGCCCCTGAGCTGACGCTCACCCACTCCCCCTCGTGGGAGCCCCCACCATACACTGTGCGTGGTGCCCGCACTATCCCAGTGCTCGCCAAGCCCCGCTAGGGCTGGTATTACACACAGCCACCCACACGGTGCTGTCCACGATGGCGTGGCCCTTCTGGGCCGGCACCATACAGTGACATCCCTGATGTCACAACATCTGTACCAAATGGAGATTCCTCTGGTACAGACATGGAAAGCTTCATGAACTACATCTTCGAAAAAGTTGTTAAATAATGTGGGAGCCAGAGGACATCTGTGTCGTACTCCAAGGTGAACAGAGAATAGCTCTGACTCCCTGACACATAGTTTACACGTGAGCAGAGTGTCAGGGACTCCGAAAGCACACAAAACAACCCATAGCCCAGACCTATTGATGGTATCATAGGCTTTGACCAGGTCAATAAAGCAGATATGTAGGTCCTGTTGGAATTCCCTATACCTCTGCTGTAGCAGATGGACAGAAAATGTGGCATCCGTGGAGGACCACCCTAGACTGAAACCACATGGGGCTCTGCAAGCCTCTCCTCAGCGTGCCTGGCAAAGCGATGTTAAATAATCATTGCCAGGACCTTTCCCGGCACACTCAGGAGGGATATGCCCCTGTAGTTGTTACAGTCTGTGCGGGCCCCTTCTTAAAGAGGGGGACCACCGGGGCATCCTTTCAATCCAGCAGGACCCGTTCAGTTGTCCAGACTGTTATTATAATATAATATAGAGCAGTCAGTGCAGAAACGCCACTATCCCTCAGCATTTCGCTTGGGAGATCATCTCTGCCCGGTGCTTTTCCTGGTCTCAGACTCTGGATTGCCTTTCATACTTCCTCAACAAATGGCACCTCAGCCAGCTACTCACAGGGGGTGACTACTTCTTCCAATATATGAGGAACCACAGCCTCAGCAGAGTCATCCCTATTTTGCCCCATGATGTTTTCCAGGCTGAGGGATTTCCCCTCTCCCAAGACCTCACAGAAATGCTATGCAAATCTGCAAACCTGTTCCTGGGGGTTGAAGATTGGATCACCTTTCTTTCCCCAAATGATGTTGATAGGTGTTTGATGGAGTTAAGAGTGACATGTGATTGCAGGCTACTGAGGCAGACTCCATCTCCTAAGCAACCCGTGACCATCACCCATCCTTGCAGCACCACACAGCTCTCCGAACCTCCGAGCGAAAGCTGAGGTTCACCTCCTCATTCTCCGACGTGGGATGCTGTAGGCAGTGGGAGTGGGCCTGTCGGTTTTTCTCAGCCAGCTGGAACACCTCCTCCATCACCCAAGGTCTCTGGGGAAGTTTGGATCATGTACCCAAAGCAGCCATTGCAGCTGCATGAGCCACAGTACTCAACCTCACCCATTTCCCCTCGGCATCAGGATATGGGGGGGGGTGATACCAACCCAAGAGATGATTAAATTCTCGTTTGCAACCTTCATCAGCTAGCTGGGACCAGGCCACTGTGGGTTTGAATGGAGTTCTAGATATGCACCCACTACTGGAGTGGAGGAATGGCAGGTGCATCTTACAGATGACAAGCCAATGGTCAGTGGGCAGATCATCTCCACTGTAGGTCCTGGTGTCAAAGACATGGGCTTGCATCCACTGTTCCGTCACTATATAGTCCAGCAGATGTTCTTGTTCGGACTTGGCATGCATCCATGAGGTTATGTGGATGCGCCGATGCCACAACAGCGTGTTGGTAATTACAAGCCCATGGGCTGCATAGAAGTCTAGCAGCCGCCTATCATTGTTATTGAGCTGATCTGGCACATGCCTTCCAATCACTCCAGCCCAGGAGCCAGCATCATGACCCACTCGGGCATTAAAGTCATCCAACAGGATGACTCTATGTTGAAGGGCCACGTTAGCTTGCACCTGTGACAGGAGGTCATAGAAGGCATTTGACCCATCGGCCTTGCCTGCATCTCTCCACTGATGTTCATCTTTGGTGGGGGCATAAGTAACCACCAACACCATTGCTTGCCTCTGGTTTATGGGAAGGCGAGCCTACAGTAGCTTGGGGCTTACAACTTTCCACACCTCATCGCCATGCTCCCACGCCCCCTTAATTATTTTGTTAAGTGGAAGAGACACTCCCTGTTGCTTGGCAATCTCCTGCCCCAAGTAGAGGACTGTCCACCCCTCATGGTGACTGGGGCCAGAGCCAGTCCACCGGACATCCTGAATACCACAGAGATCCAGGCAGTACCGGTCCAGCTCCTGACAGAGGAGTAGGGAGCCTCTCCTCAGGAGTGAGGGTTCGAACATTCCACGTGGCCACATGCAATGGCTTTTTGATGTTTCTGGAGGAACCCTGAAAATTGGGGTTTGGCCAGGAGATGTCACAGATGCCTGTCCCCTCGGGGCCTCCCGCACGAACTTAGTTAGATTTTTTCCACGTAGTTGAGTGGTACTTAGGTTGAAAGTTGAGGGGTTACCTGCCCCTCACACCCGTCCAGAGCCCCCTTTGGCCGCTGTGGTGGCGACAAAAGCCATGAGGGGAATGGCCAATTGAAATTGGCCTTCCCTCCATGGCACTGCTCACCGCAGCATTACTGTTTGGCACCACCGAGGAGATAGGGGGTTGTTTTGCCGGTCCTATGATATAGCTGCTCACCTGTAGTGCACTTACACTATTGCACACCTGCCTGCACGTGCCCCATAATGAGGAGGCTTGTTCATACTCTCTCACTAAATGCCAAACCAGTGTCGTGGTTATTATAAGAAAATTAGTCAAATGGAAGATTTTGTATGTTAATGGAACAGGGCCAGCATAGCCTTAGGCTACATTTTCTATTTCACAATGTGTCAGGGTGCGTTTTGAGGTCGAACACTGGCAGTCGTGGCTTAATTAACACAACGTAGTGTTCATGGGACAGGCGGGCTTGTTCATCTTGTCAAAAACAAATGAATTTCCTCAATTCTTGGAAAAGGAAATTGCCTACGGGCACGCGCAAAATCAGAAGAGTGAAACATGCATTCGAGTGAAAAGAAGAATGAAGAAAACAGGACGAAGATACGATTCTACCTGCACAATCTTGGGCATATTTAATGGGTTTCTTTATAGCCTTTTTGTTGTTCAGAATCAGGGAAAAGAACATGATTCATTAACTGTTGAACAGCTGCAAATTGCCTTACTGGAAAAGTCAATCAAACCGTGAAAATGTCACCGCATATTTGCGAACCATTGCCTGCGCTGCGCCGTGTGAAATGAGAAGTGCTTGCCAACAATCGCAACCCCGTCTCCGCCGCAGTAGCCCGGAGTGAGGGGCAGAATGTGATCAGGAAATGATGGGATTAAAAAAAAAATCTCAGATGGTCTCTTAATTGTGCGTTTGTGTTTTGTGTGCTTTGCTACCCCGCGAGACAGATGCTCCCAGCTGCTCCATTCCACTGCTAGAGAAGCCCCATGCAGAGAGGCACTGCATGTGCTAGTGAATAAGTGCAAATAACCATTGTCATCCTTTGAAGCTGTTGGATCATCTTGGGACAATGAATCTGCCCCCGAAGGGTTGTTGAAGGGATACGTGTCAGAATTGTATTGGTACGTCTCATCGTTCGTCATTTGTATCGGCAGGCCATTAAAATAATGCAGAATAGGTAGGCGTTGTATTTTCGGAGTAAAATTTATGTTAATTATTCTCACTCCATGCTTGATCAAGAAATGTTTTAACATATTATATTATTACATCGGCATCTCATAATATTGGGTTAAATTATTCCACGTATCAGTGAGCGGTGCTTGGCTTACTCTCTGTATTTTTGTTTTTTAATCAAGGTAGTTTACAACATCACAGTATCGTGAGAGATAGCAGTAGCTTGGGGCAGCTTTCATCCAGTGAACAGACCCAAACTGATGGTCCAATGGTATTGCTGTATGTCTGTCAATCGAAGGACACTTATATGCGAAAACAAAAAACTATATAAACCCCGGAACCAATTGTTATGGAACTTACTGCAGCTTACCAACATAATGGGATTAGCGAATGTGCAGAATTGAGATGGATTGTGGCATTGGAAGACTGATTGGGGATGGCGATGGCGTGGGAAGACCTTCATTGCAGCGGTGGATAGACATTTACTGACGATGAAGATTACGTGTTGTCTGTGTGCATCTGTTTGCCTGTGCATTTGCTTGTCCACATTTCTCCACTTGTAACAAATATTACTGTGAACCTCTCCATGCCTTTGCATGTAAGGTATCTTTATATCATACTTATGTTGGAAATAAGGATAAAGCCTAAGATACCCCAACACAACATGGAGGCTCACTCAATGTTCTGGCTTGTCAGTTTGTCAGCTTGTATTTTTTATTTGGCAGTGGAATAAATGCATCACTCACACATTTAACTGTTACAGCCATACAAACATTGCAACTAAACCTACATCTTCAGTTGTAGTTCCTAACATAGTAATTAATTAAGTATTCATGCCCGTATCAATTGCGTGAATATTTTGAGATAAAAATAAATCGATGATTGTACTTGTGGATTTTTGCATTTTGCTTCCAATGCCAACTAATAACATTGAGAGTTGTTCTGATGTAAGAGTGCCACGGCATTATTGTGTAATTTAAGCCCCAGATATGCCTTGAAGAAAAGGAAGTGTTATTTCAATGGTGTAAATAAAGGATATGGAGTCAATCTTCTGACAAAGTATCAAGTCAGTGGCTCCATCTACTTGCCCACACCAAATCCCACAACATTGATTGCAGAGAAGAGATCGTTGGGCCAGTATGATGACCAAATACACCAGAGAGCCTTGGGGAATAGCTACTAGAATTGCATTCTGTGTAAGATCCTTGGCATTCAGTACAGTACATACAGAATACATATCATGCATGTAAATACATACACACGCTAGAGAGTAGTTGCGGCACAGTGGTTCAAACACACGGCGCTTGCGAACAAGTGGTGGTGTTGTGGTTGGCTGCATTATGAATCCAGTGACCTGAGTTATATTCCTGGCCACGGCTCATATTAGAGAAGAGTGATATCTGGGGCCAGTCCTGGACCTCCGGTTACCAACCCACACTGCCCAGGCTGGTGACGTATGGTCAAACGATCGCCTTGACTGAGATGGAATGGGGAAAAGTTCATACAGCAGTGGACTGCCAAGGATCTTAAAATTACTATCATAGTTATCCTTAATAAATATTGGATGACCATAAAATGTAACAGTAACTTAAAGTCTCAATGGTTCTGGCTGGCTTAGATACATAGGAACATGCTACATAGATAATATTAAAGACACAGATTACACCAATGCATCTTATAGCAATACAAATATTAAAACTAAATATTATCGATAGAGAGATACTGCAAATAACGACAACCAGGCAAATGTATGTAATATAGAGGCCAATGCATAAGTGTATGCATGAATTACAGACATGAGAAAACAACACGAATACAATTACAGTGGATAGGACAGCAGACAGGCATAAATACAAATCAAGCAAAGAGTGTTAGCGGCGATGGTCTGCACATGAAAACGCGTGTACCAAATACACATATTGCAGCCTTGTGGGCTTTGACAGGCTTGCATTAAATATAAGGTTATGATAAACTCGAACAAACTTCAAATTTCCACACCTTTCCAAAATTGCGATTTTAACAGACGATTCATGAAATTTTACGAGGTTGGAAATGGCTGTATTTGTGTGTTGATTTTCACATCTCTGGGGCATTTCACGAATGGGCATTCGTCTGCCAGGGAGCTTTTGGTTATTGGCTAATTGCATGCAGGCCATACATTGAATGATTAATTATAACACTCAGCAAGATGTGTGTCTGTTTCTGTACCCTCCTCTTGAAATATTCATGCAATATTCTTATTAAACAGTACAACAACCGAATGTTTGATACATTCCGCTTTGAAATCTACCCTCGACGTGGTCCGAGCTACGTGCGACCCACTATTTATTAAAAGGCGGTCGCCAGCATGCCTGCTCACCTGCTCGCACCGCAGTGTTTTCCATTTCATCTCGGCGGTCATCGCTACAAGCCTCACCTGGACAAATCTCCACTCTGGCTAATGGTCAATCACAGACGCTGGGTTTTGCTAATTAAATTTTACCCGTGTTAACTTTTTGTTGTGTACGGTTAAATGTAATTTCTTGCAGATTTCTTGAGCTTATGCAAATATTAATGTATTTTTAACTGCTTTTGCACCGTATGTAGCCAACCATGCTAATCAGAGGTGCGAAAGTACGTGTCCTGTTCACCCCAAAGCTCAGCTTCATACTTGAATAAACTAATCGTAACATTATATAACTTTATAGACATCCAAGTAGGGACTGTAATTATTCGATCACAAAACCACTGCAGTAGCATTTTAAATGTGTGTATGTATGTTGCACTTCTTTCACACCATACGTAGCCAACCGTACTAATTGGAGGTGCGAAAATAAGGTGCGTCCATTTCAAATAATCTCAATTAATTGGCTTTGCTTAAAATTCACACGTTGCAGATTCCACGTGTATCTGCGAGCATCCTTATATCTATGGGCAAAAATAAGTGCATGTACACGCATGTGTGCCTGGTGCAAGGGGTTGGGTGTGCATGAGCTCCTTAAAGGTGAGTTGGCCATCTCGAACAATCTGGCCGGCTGCCTCTTGCTCCAGTGTCCTCCTCGTCATGTCCTGAGGGCTCTTTGCCCTCTGCATGATTCCAATGTGAACAGTCAACAAGAGGAGCAATATCTTTCTGACATGCCACCCAGTTACAGGGTCAAGACGAATAGACTTTGACCCACTCCTTCCATTTGCCACTCACTCATCTTTATATCTGTGACCTGCATAGCTGCGGCCAAATAATAATGTGTTTGTCCTGACAAAGGCTCTTGCAAGCTGGAGAAGAATACATGCTTTCACACATGGGCACATGATTACAAATCACATCACTCGACGGTATTTATTTTCATGAAAGCAAAATCAAAGGGTTTGGGGAAAGTGCAACGTCCAATGCTAGAAAATGATGCAAGTGAACAACGAACATTACGCCAAATTTATTTTTCAAAATGTATAAAAACATTAACATGCAAATGCGTAATGAAATTAAAATAACGTAAAGGAGAGAGTTGATGTGCGTATCTTTGATTCAATATTCTTAGTAAATCAATACGTTTGTCTGAGAGCAGCAGGAGGATCCACACACACCTTTCCCAGGGGAGCGACGCTTACATTCAATGAATCAAATGTATGCACATTTACTGCCCTAATGAGTTCTGCAGTGCACATAAAGAATGGTGGGGAAAAATCACCGCATGAATACATTAGCCAGCGATTACTATAAACTCGCGGCACGTAAATTCCTACAGAGCACGTAAAATATTGCCGTGCGATTAAAAGACGCAGCGCAAATGGTTTAAAAAGAGCCTCGGTAAATTTATATTCCGAGCATGTGTTCAAAATCTGTGTATAACGTACGGCGATAACAATGTGACCGGTTTTCTCCAAATCAGATTCACCCTCGTCCTGCCTGGTTCCTACCTGGCTCTCGCGCCGCAGGCACGAAGATGGATAATTTAAAGTATCAAGCATCACAGACCAGCCCAGATATAATGCCTTTCTATCTCAAACTGGTTTTGCCCACAGAGTATCCTATTTAGAAGCAAAAAAAACGCTCCTCAACCAAATAACAACCACTTTACACTTCGATGGAGAGATAGCAGTGAGGCACATTTTACTTCGCGAGGCAATTAATCTGTCCACTCGGGACTCATCTCTTTTTTGTTACATATATATCACTGTAGTCTGTGCTCCTTCAACTGAGGAAGAGAAAAAAAACGACACGAACTATCTCCTGAAGCCCTCTCGTGGCTAGCAGACCTCGACATTGCCATTTAGCCTCTGAACATATTGCCATACCCAAGAATAGAAAAGAATATATATATCAACGCACGAACCCACTGGCTGGTATGCAATTGGTCACATTAATTATGGAGCGCTTCCATTAACATGTTCCCCTATGTATGCAGGCGTAATGTCTGTGCCAGTTGTAACGATGTCATCCCCACCCCTTTCACGCTCAGTGCGTGAGAATCGGGACGCTAGTGGGCGGGGTGGGGGACAGCGCGCGCATGCCACCACCGCTCGTGAACTCCGGGGGGCCGCTGTGGCGACCACCCCCTCGACAAAAAGCCCCCCTGGCTCGTCACCAAACATGCACCCAGGATCAGCTGACAACGTCGTCGTATTTGTGCACGCACGGTGGGGGGGTTAAACGCTGGGTGCGATGCTTCGTCAGGTCTCCCTTGGCCTTTTTGGATTTGCCCAATTTTAATTCACATCTGTTGACCCTGGCAAACTTTGTTGTAGCCGTGCGTGCTGATGATTGTTGTGGACTACGAGGTATAGATTAAAATTGGGCGAATCCAAAAGGCTCAGCGGGTATGGCAACAGCATTACCCCCTGAAATCTGACACCTGTGCAGAAACTGTCAATGCTGCAGGAGCTATTGTGCTTATGAACAAAAATGTGGCGGTACACTTCATTACAGACACCTGAGCCAGTCTATTTTAGTGCCTCATCTATCTTTGGGCGATGCACAAAGCACAAAGGCAAATTTAGCTCTTCATGAGTCACGCACTATAAATATACATGAAGTGGACGAAAAAAAAAGGACTGGGAAATATGCGTTGTCAAAATGAATCATTACTACTATAATGTAACAACTATATACAATGTCTAATTGGTAATTATTATGATTATTAATTAGTAGTTGTATTACACGATACATTGAGCTTATAATGGGTGGCTAAATACATTTTGGACTCATGTCGCTGGAAGCAGATTGCAGGATATTGACGTTCTTGTCTTCCTTTCGTACGGCATGTAAGCAACAGTTTCTATCGATGTCATAGTTGAATGTTAAGGTCCTTCAACCAATTCCAAGGCGGCAGTAGATGCCGCATGTTAAATGTTGATATTTAAAATTGGGGAACGAAGGCACAGCCCCCGCAATTATCTCATTCACGTCACTGCTGGCAGAAGGGCCAACACTCGGGGGAGCCCTCGGGGCACCCACGAGACAAAGCATTTGGACTTCTCTTCGACGCTGGCCGGACATGTTGAGAGAGGGTGTGGAGTAGCCACACTTTACCCAACCGCATGCAACCCACTGATCGACGAACTGTGGCGCTATCCATTTGTACCGCATGATGGGCAAAGACGGTGGGGGGCATTTAACAATTTTGCTCCATTGTTTCAACTGCCGTGCCGAGAGGTAGAGCCGAGCAGGCAACCTTTGGGGCGCAAGTCCAGCGTGCTGACCATTACACCGTGGCAGCATCCCCCCTCATGTCAAATTCAATGCCAATACGATGCACACATTCAATTGGTCTCGCTGTACAGTATACACAAGGGGAGCTTTGCTGCATTGGGTGGCAACATCCATTATGACCGCAATGAGTTTGATTCCCTGCCACGGCTAACAGCGGTTTTGCGAGCAACATCTGATCCCGTCCTGCATCGCCCCACCCTCCACCAGCCCTAACTGAGCAGCATGGTGAGATATGGACAAACGAACCCCATGAACAACATGACATGGCAGGCCTTCATCCAGCAGTGGATCGTAGCGGGCTGTAATTCATAATTATTATTATGATTTGACAACGTGCCATATAGTCAGACCAGTATCGTGCAAATCCAGCAGCGATGAATGATTTTCAAATCTACCGAACAACAGGGCTTCTGTTGCCCAGAGCCATATGTGTTTCTGTGGCACTTTAAAGGAGTTCTGAGTGTGAATTGCAAATGAATGAGCACTTAATGTAACATAACAGTTGCATTAGCATGCTGTGTGTACAGGGCCTAAGAGAGGCTGATTAAAGCACTCAACACCTGGACTGTGTAAACATTGATTTAATGCAAATTTTGTCTGTAAATTGGACCCCTTTGCTAGGCCAACCAAACGACTCAAGAGACCAGAGGAAATTAAGAGCAACTTATGATCAAAGTGGATTACCAGAAGGACTTATTTTAAAAAAATGTTTTTTTTTTAAAAGAACTGCTCAAAATAAACAGTTAGCTTAGCAAACATTTAGATTTTATTTAATTGAGTCAAATAAAAAAAATTTCCGGCGGCGGCGGGGGGTGAAAGAGAGCAGAGTGTGAATCCCTCGCGTGAACCCACGATCAACATACTGAGAGAGAGGTGAGTGACAGTAGGTCGCAGTGAATTTAGAGAGTGTCATTTAAGAATAAAAACAACAACATACCAATGGGCTGAGAAAGGAACGTTTACAATCAGTGCATATTGCCCGAATTTGATACCGGGATCACAAACATGGACAATGCTAAAAAAATCCAAAATGGAAATGAAACAGAAACGTCAGCATATGCAGAAAGCACCAAGAGATTTGGTTTTTCAAAATACAATGAGATGGGAAGAGTAGCGCACGGATTAAAGCACACACCCAGGCGAGAAACCTCGCATTGTTTAAAAAAGCAAATGGCCTTTGGCAGCTCCTCAAGCTGGGTGACGAACAGTCGTCGCTTATTCCATGCCGGGTTGGGATACCACAGAGGTCCGTCCTCGGGCCCTTCATATTATCAACATACGTCTCTCAACTTCCATCAATATGCTGATGATACACAATTGTACACTGCAGTGAAGTCAAAGTTAGACGTGGAGAGCCTCGGTAACCTCGAAGATTGGTGCACGTGTGGTTTGCACGAAACAAAATGCTGCTTAATCCAAAAAATCGGAGGTTCTACCGGTTGGCACACACAAATTGTGAGAGGATCAGGTGTGGCTGTCACACACTCCAGGATCCAGTGGTCCCCTCGTCTAAAGAGCTTCGGCACCATACTTGACCAAAATGTGTCGTTTGATCACCACGTGGAGGTCCTGCAATGTTCATATCAGGGCTGTAGGACACATTTGACCACTATTGAGTCCTGACAGCCAACACGGTGGCATGTAGTAGCATAGTATTGACAAGGGTCGATAATTGCAACTCACTGGCTCTACGGGATGTCTGGCAAGAAGTTACAGCGTGTACAACACTCTTTGGCACGTGTCTTGATGGGTACTGCAAGATCTTACCATGTCCGTCCAGTGCTTGCTGAGCTACATTGGCTTCTTGTTGCCGGACGAATACGTTATGAGGTCGTGCTCATTGCACACCAAGTGCTTGTCACAAGTTAACCACAATACCTTGCTGAACTCGTCAAGGAGCATACACCAACATGTGGACTCCGGAAATCCTCACAGCGGCTTTTAGCGAGCAATCGAACAAGGACGCTCACTGCATCGCGTGCTTTCAGATGCGCTTCTGCGGCCATCTGGAATGGTCTTCCTTTCGATATTATGGAGCCACTGAAGCTATGCGATTTTAAATCCAGATTGAAAACTCATATCGTTCGAACTGCATTTTTGTGTTTAGATTGTTGTTCTTTCTCCGCACCTTAAATTAGCACGGTTGGCTATGTACTGTGCGAAAGAAGTTCAATGTAGAGTGAGGGAGAAAAAATATTTGATCCCCTGCTGATTTTGTACGTTTACCCACTGAAAAATAAATGATCAGTCTATAATTTTAATGGTAGGTTTATTTGAACAATGAGAGACAGAATAACAACAACAAAATCCAGAAAAACGCATGTCAAAATTGTTATAAATTGATTGGCATTTTAATGAGGGAAATAAGTATTTGAACCCCTCTCAATCGGAAAGATTTATGGCTCCCAGGTGCCTTTTATACAGGTAACGAGCTGAGATTAGGAGCACACTCTTAAAGGGAGTGCTCCTAATCTCAGCTTGTTACCGGTATAAAAGACACCTGTTCACAGAAGCAATCAATCAGATTCCAAACTCTCCACCATGGCCAAGACCAAAGAGCTCTCCAAGGATGTCAGGGACAAGATTGGAGACCTACACAAGGCTGGAATGGGCTACAAGACCATGGCCAAGCAGCTTGGTGAGAAGATGACAATAGTTGGTGCGATTATTCGCAAATGGAAGAAACACAAAAGAACTGTAAATCTCCCTCGACTTGGGGCTCCATGCAAGATCTCACCTCGTGGAGTTGCAATGATCATGAGAACGGTGAGGAATCAGCCCAGAACTACCCGGGGGGATCTTGTCAATGATCTCAAGGCAGCTGGGACCATAGTCACCAAGAAAACAGTTGGTAACACACTACGCCGTGAAGAACTGAAATCCTGCAGCACCCGCAAGGTCCCCCTGCTCAAGAAAGCACATATACAGCCCGTCTGAAGTTTGCCAATGAACATCTGAATGATTCAGAGGACAACTGGGTGAAAGTGTTGTGGTCAAATGAGACCAAAATGGAGCTCTTTGGCATCAACTCAACTCGCCGTGTTTGGAGGAGGAGGAATGCTGCCTATGACCCCAAGAACACCATCCCCACCGTCAAACATGGAGGTGGAAACATTATGTTTTGGGGGTGTTTTTCTGCTAAGGGGACAGGACAACTTCACCGCATCAAAGGGACGATGGACGGGGCCATGTACCGTCAAATCTTGGGTAAGAACCTCCTTCCCTCAGCCAGGGCATTGAAAATGGGTCGTGGATGGGTATTCCAGCATGACAATGACCCAAAACACACGGCCAAGGCAACAAAGGAGTGGCTCAAGAAGAAGCACATTAAGGTCCTGGAGTGGCCTAGCCAGTCTCTAGACCTTAATTCAATAGAAAATCTGTGGAGGGAGCTGAAGGTTCGAGTTGCCAAACGTCAGTCTCGAAACCTTAATGACTTGGAGAAGATCTGCAAAGAGGAGTGGGACAAAATTCCTCCTGAGATGTGTGCAAACCTGGTGGCCAACTACAAGAAACGTCTGACCTCTGTGATTGCCAACAAGGGTTTTGCCACCAAGTACTAAGTCATGTTTTGCAGAGGGGTCAAATACTTATTTCCCTCATTAAAATGCAAATAAATTTATAACATTTTTGACATGCGTTTTTCTGGATGTTGTTGTTGTTATTCTGTCTCTCACTGTTCAAATAAACCTATCATTAAAATTATAGACTGATCATTTATTTGTCAGTGGGCAAACGTACAAAATCAGCAGGGCATCAAATACTTTTTTCCCTCACTGTACATACATGACTAAAAGGGACGATTGCTGATGGGTGAGAACGGTGGGAGAATAGCAGCCAAAGTTAGAGTACACGCCTGAGATGATAACAACTGTGGGGTGATGATATCAGATCATGTGCAGCAGCGAGATGGATTTCGGCATTGCAAAACCATGGAGGATGGCATTGGCATGGGGAGGCTTCCATCCAGCAGTGGATAGATAACGGCCGATGAAATGTACCTCGTTTTAGCATTGAACTATATTTTAACCGATGATGCGTTTAAGAAAAAATATAAAATGTGAAACCACACCAGGCTCCTCTGTCCATATCAAGGATGATTAAGTGCCAGGGTGTACGACCCCCGCGGTGGCAATACTAACAGCACACAAGGGGTTAAAGGGCAATGGTGTCTTGTCTTGACACTGTCAGTGGCTAATTGGGCCACTCGCCTGAATAAATATAAAAGCGACAGGCCCAGTACATTACCCACCTGTCAGGCGATCTCTCAGATCAGAAGACTTGCAATGTGATTGCTATCTCGAAAGCGGTCCAGGTGCATGGGTGGGCTGTGTTGAAAGTCACTAATCGGGGTAATCTCTACCCGGGAGATCAAGCATACTGCTATGAAATCTGAATTTTGTTTGGCAAAAAAGGCAGTGTGTGGATTGGACATAGAGGTCACAAGAGTACACTCCCTATGCTTAACTGTTGTCAAATATAATATAATGGAACAAAACTTCATTGTATGCTTCTGCATACAAACTAAATGTATTGTTCGGTTAGCGTCCCAGACCAATATTGTTGAGCAATTTTTTTACGAAAACTCTGTACTTGTTGTGATGAGACCTCTCTAGATCTCATCAACAGCCAGGTTTTGTTAAACAAATGCTGCTGAATTGCCAGTAATTCATAGTCAAAGCACTCCATTTAAACTATGTGGCCTCGTTCAATGCATAAAAAAGCAGTATTGTAGGTACACAAACTCATTACGTGTTGCTGTGGAGTTACTGTTCTAATATTTTACAATTTATGAATCCATTTTCCCATTGTATAATAAAAATTTCACAAGTATAAAATTGTTTTTTAAAAACGCAGCAATTGTTCCAGTTTTCTTTCAAGCAGTAATTATTTATCATTAAAATGTCCACCAACAGGTAACGTATGAAAACATTTATAACATTGATTAAAAAAATGAAATAAATTTCTTCATGAGATATCTGCCTTACGCTTAACCAAATTTAAATATGAGCTTTGCCGATTAAATAAAACAACGATGCTAAGAATATACGCGCCACCCTAAGTGTTCTTCTGTAAAATTGATTTCATATCGGTGCCTTTTCCAACACAAACACGTGCGCACTCTGTTCGCGCGTGCACACACACTAGCACGCACCCTTTGCTCACATACTCACCAATAATGTGAACCGTATGGGCGGCATTAGATTCGGAAAGAGGCAGAATCCACAGGTGAACCCTGACCATTAATCTTCCGCAAATGTCAGCAGTCTGGGCCTTTTTGAAAATTTCTCTGAGCCAACAACCACCTGAATGACCTCTGCCAATTCCCAATCACCCTCGCAGAACTCTTCCAGCCACCCACCCACCCAGCGCTCCCATGGGCTCAGCATGGATCACTTGGTGGCATTGCACGTGAGAGAGAGAGTAAACGAGGCAGTTTATTAAATCTGTCAGTTCTCGCAAAGTTATTAAACGAGCGCCAGAGCTGAATCGCCAGGGGAATTGGTGTGTCCAGCTGCCCTTTATCGCAGCAGGAATTAGGGGAGGGTGGACCAGGAGGTTTACCATCAAAGCAAGGTTAGCTGCTGGAAAATAAATGTTAAAATATAAATATTTTAAAATATAAAAGGCTGAGGAAGGATATTAAAATCATAATGTCGGAATTGTGAGAGAGAAAAAAGAGTGTACACACATTTGTGTTTGCATGTGTGTGCGCGTGACATTAGGGGTTTCTTGCTGTGTGTATACAATTGTCATGGGCTTTTTGCGTTGATTAACTTCGATGAGCCCCCATAGTTTCATTGGAGTGCCCTTACCGATAACACCGAGTAAAACACAGCAGCATTCATTTAACAAGCCTGACCCGGCTGATGATACCCAGACAGGTCAAAATCAGTCAAGTAATTGCGTACTTAAACAAATGCTGCTGGATCAGCATCAATCTGGAAAATCAAAAGACAGATGGACTGATATACACGCTTATTTGTATGTGAATGTAAAGAATGGAGCTATGCAGAATAGTGTTCCAGTATTTGCTTTTACATTCTCCTAAAGTGTGTGTGGTGGGGGGGAAGGGTGCATTTATGTATGTATGTTGAACTTCTTTCACATCGTACATAGTCAACCTCGTTAACCATAGGTGCGGGCGGGCGGGCGGGGAGGCAACAAACTAAACACCAAAAGCAGTTTCTAAACAAAAAAATGTTCAATATAGGCGATTTAAAAGTGCATCGTCGCTCCTGTGGCTTCCTAATATCGGAACAGAGAGCATTCCAGACGGCCGCCGAAGCACAATTTGAATAGCGCACGATGCGTGTGGGATGTTGGGGGTGGAGGTGCATGTACATGTGGGGGGGGGGGAGTGGGGACCAGTCACCTTGGGCAAATAATCGTGGGAAACAAGGAGTAGGTGAAGTGGAAAACCGCGTGCATGCGAGGATGTGATCACGAGCATGCGCACGCAGGCAAGCGTGCACATGCGTGCATGGATGCACAAGAGTGCCGCGCGGTCTTCAGTGAAGCCGCTCACCCGTCGTCGATGTGTAAAAGGGCAAGGGAATTATTGCCGGTTGGAACTGTGGTGCATCGTGGCTTCTTGCAAAATTAATTTTGTTGTTGTTGTTGCAACGTAATGCGTGCGTTCTGCATGTGCACACACAGGCAGTGTTCCCCAGCTAAAGTTGTGAGTGGCAGACGGCAGTGCAGCGAAATCTATTGTTATACTGTATCATGCAGTCCCTGCCTTCACCAATTCCCATGGTGAAACATCGAATTGAATTCTTCATACGTTTGGTGTGAGCGCTTTGGTCCTTCACGGAGGCGCTGTGGCACAGATGAGTTATTGTTGCCTTCAGTATATTCGCAAGTGGAGGCCCATTGTTGCTATGCGGCTTTACGAAATTCGGTCATTTGTGAGTTATTTGCAAATGTGGCATATTTGTACCATGATGCGAGCACGCGTTGGCCTTCTCCTTTTTGTTTTGAATCATATCACCGCGAGAACTTTAGCCCCCACCCCTCCTGTGAAGCAGACATTTGCTTTGCAGCATTGGCCAGGTCGGCCGCTGGACTCGAACCGCAATCCTGGGCACGGTGCAGTACATTGAACGCGCTTCCGCTTGGCCATGTCAGCTCTCAACGCATGGCATCGTATCGTCAAACCCAAGTGTGGGGTCAAATAACCTCCAACAACAACAACCAGCCGTTCACCACTGAGTGGCGGTGACGTCGCCACGGCGCTTGTGCCAGGCTCGGTGCACCTCCACAAACCCACATGATGTGAGGCGACCCTCTTGCCCCCTAGGGTTGTGTGTGTCACATGTGGCTGTGTTCGTGCACGCCACACAACCACCAAAGACAAAGATCCCACCCGTGTAGCCTGTGACAGAATGTTGGTGCAAGTGCCGTAAGCGAGTAGCACCTATGAAGGTCGTTATGGCACACGAGGGGTCGTTGGTCAGCACCATGCCCGGCCGCCTTTGTCTCCCCAGTGGTGATGTTTACACACCGCACCAGGTACTCATGTGGGGCTGAGTCGACCTGGGGGGAGGCCCAAGGCCGGTTCAGACAATCGTCACCGGTGTTGGCCGTGAGCGTGAATCGAACTTGGGTCAGCGATGCACCTCCGCCTCCCCAATACACAACCACCAGTAAGTAAGTAGCAGCGTCACAAGCAGCAACCACGCGGACGACGTTACCGTAGGCCGAGTCGTAGAAGACGAGGAATCGCTGCCAGTGGAACTCGGTGACGGCGCGCAGGGCCACCTGCGTGGCGAGGGCCGGCGGCCGCAGCACCAGCGTGTAGCCGGGACCCGCGCGGGGCCGCTGGCAGTCGCTGTGAGGGGAGCCCCCAGCCCCGCGCTGCACGAACAGGTGCGGGATGTGCAGCGAGTCGGTGAGGGCGCGCAGAGCGCCCGCCTGGCTGCAACCCGTGCTGCTCACCAGCGCCAGGATCCCCTGGGCCATCAGCTCGCAAGCTGCACGCACGCAGGAGAAAGTGAATTGCAGCTGGGATGATCAGTGGATTAAGTCGATTATTCAATTAAACATTGTAATGGACAATCACTCGAGCCCCTTTTAAAAAAATTGGAGGCCTGCCCCACATCCTGCCACCAGAAGCCCGAAGACCACCCCGCCCCCCCCTCACGAGCCACGCACGGGGTGATAAAGCTGATGACTTCATTGATGTCGACACAGCCAACCTCCAACGCATCACCTCCCGTCCAGCGGCACACGTGGTTACAAAGGTGAAGCATTTCCTTTCCCTATATTTTATTGTCATCCAATTTCGTCGAGTATTAAAACCGATAATCGGTAGTAGAGTCATTTCACTCGTTAAGCACTTAGATAGCTTACGTTTTTTTTTTACGTTTAAACAAGTGAACAACTCAAGATACCATTAGAGTCTAATTTGCAAGAGTGACCTGGGTTCAATTCCAAAGTTAATGCCCTTGAACAAATCCTCTTTCTGAACATTGTCAGTAGTCACATCTTTATCGCAAATGCTAAATTCCCACAGTGATCGTTTCCCGCCAGGTGACACACTTTCTAGGTACTCTGCAGTTTGGCCACCTCTTATTTTCAGTGAGTTCAAAAGTCCTTCATGATGACAGATTTGCACTGAAAGTCCTTTGTGCATTGTTTGGTGTTTTGCTGTTCTTTTTCTGAACTGTTGGGTCACCGTTGTTGCTCCGGCATCGCATTCTTAGGACACCTTTTGCTATTATTATTGGATTCTCGTGGTACATGGACTCACTGCATATTAAACAAAGGAACTGGAATTGTGTGGCCCGGTCCCTTTCTGAAAGCCATCGTGGGTTCATCTGCCAGAAGCCGATGCGAGTTGTGTTGGCCACTCCGAGTCATTTTTTTTTCTTCGCAGAAAAGAACTTATCATTGATCGGGGCAGCACATCCCATAATGCACTGCGAGTACATCATCAATCACACGATTTGCACCGTACTTGCCGGCGCTGTTTGGCACACGCTCTCTGGTGTAAAACCCCCAGCATGCCGAGGTCATTTTTACAGCGATATTTGCTATTACGGGTGTGGCCTCACAGACAACAAAGGATCCACACAAATAAATACTAAGGCAACAATCCCGCTGTAAAAACCGACAAAGGCTGTGAGGGCAAGCGCTGCTAGTGAGTACCTATTACACACAAACACACACACATGCACACATATACACGCGCATACACATACGTAGAACTAAACATAAACATGCTAAAAATATATTCGAAATGTAGAGCTTAACTGCACGGACCGATCATGTACCTGTACAAGAGACACAACACGTGGAAAAATAAAGATGTAAATTACAAACGAGACGCCTCCTACCACTGCAAGGTAAAATCCAAGTTGATTTAATTGACTAACGCATCGCTGTTGGAGATATTAATAAATAAAGTCACACTCCGCCACCCACCCACCACCATCCCACCATATTGTTTGAGGTTTGTGAAGTAATGTTGCCTTTGCAATACTTCACGAAGTAATCCATCAAGGTCAGGAAAGCACAATCCATCTTGTCACCAGTTGTTCGTTCAGCATTGCAAAGCACCCACGCGATTTGCCATGTTAAATAAATTAAACACCGTTCGGGTTCTTCAGTTTCAGTGTGTAAAGTGCCGAGTGTCGCAGATAACAGTCAAAATCACTTAAACTGTAAACAGTGCATTTGTGAGTTAGGGCATGGGAAGCTAAACACGTCTGAAGTTGGACGGTTATCAAATGCATCACATGGTGTCTCAACATTAGTATGCAACATTATAAAAAATCGCTGCATCCCACTTGCAAAATATTCAGGATGAAGTATATCGGTAGTCTACGCGTAATAGATCGGAAACGTTTTTTTCTTATTAACGACTTCTTGCGCTCATCGCTATTCTATGCAGATGGAATATATATACACAGCTCGGCTGATCCAGCTGTAAAAAAAAGAGTATGGGGCTTGGCAATCCCACAAATCGCACCTGAGCTCGCAAGAGGCCGTTTGGCCAGGTGATATTTCATGTTGCAATGGTTCAAAAGAGACATCGTGATCAACTTTGACCTATGGCTTTCGATATTTTTATTTACTTCTCAGCATGAAAAGCAATCAAAGGAGATAGGTTTGGATTAGAAATTTGTGGGGTTTTATTTCCACCATTGCTCTTTTTCCAGCTAAAATTTGTAAAACGGTACTGACATATTTCCTCACAGCATTACTCGTGGTTTTACACAAAGAGCATCATGAAAATGAATCCTGAGCTTCAACATCGTGTTCTTGCCAATTCTGATGTAAGAATGCAAGAAATTATACCTGGCCATGTTTTAGTATTCTATCTTCAAAAGGCCTAAACACATTTCACCCTTTCACACTCTGGTGACTTGAATTCCAAATGGATTGTCATCACCCAGCCACTAAGCCCCACCATGACTAAACCCCACCAGCAATCCTAGTAACACCTTTTTCAATATTTATGACTTCATTTCTGTACACATCAGTATTTCCTGAAGAAGGCCAGTTGGCTGAAACATTGACACCTTCCGTTGCTCTTGGTGACAATACACAAAAATTCGATAATTATATTTTATTTAAACTGTTATTTTATGTTTAAGTTCACACAGTGACTTTTACAGCTGAATGAGATATAGTAAAATGCTTCGTACTTTCAAAGTACAGTAGTATAATATAGAAAAAGGTTGCAAACTTGCAGGCGAGATAGCATTCATGAGTAGGAAGAAAATCATAATCTTTTTCACAAGCCACAATCAATCATTTGCTGGACGAAGACGTCCCAAGTCAACGCCATCTCTCAGGATCCTGCAATGCGACGATCCAACTGAGCCCATGCACACGAGCTAATTCCATCGCTCCATCTCCTCACTGTACGAACCTCTCAGACCCGTACAAAAGGGAGGCGGCGGTGGTTTTCAAACGTTACATGGGGAAACCACTGCTTTTTCAAGCAATTGTAGGTTGTCTTGTCCTTCCTCCGCACCTCCGATGAGCACGGTTGGCTACGTACGGTGCAAATAAAGTTCAACATTCGTCAGCGGTCTTAATTGCAGGGCCCGCGCGCGATTGGCGGCCACTGATGGCCTTTAGTGCAGCCCCTGACATGCAGTCCCGGACAATACACGGCACGTGAAAACACCTCCCATCATCATCATCGTGCTGCTGTCAAACCCCGATGGTTTTTAAATGGTGTGGCGGCCCTCACACTGATGTCTTATCCGCCAAAGTGGCCCCCTCTGAAAATGACTGAAGAACACTGACGTACTTACAGAGGACGTCTCCTCCACCACCGCAATATCCATAACACAGCAGGGTAGAGCTGCCTGCAACCCATTAACAAGTCTGTCTCCACCCCTCTCGCACTCCCCACTGCCCCCCCCCACTCCTACAATTTCACTCTCGCTCATCACCACCACCACACGTTCAGTCGCGCAATAACCATTCTGTTGTACAGATCGGCTGCAGGGGGAAGAAAAAAAACAATCGCAAAGGCAACGCAGTGTTCAAACCTAATTCCATTTCTTCCATTCCAGGAGCTGGAGGTGAAAGGATTACGTTTATCGATTGCTTTCATCCACCGCAGCAGCAGCAGCAGCTGCCCCAGCCCATCGCGTTGCAGCCTTCGCTCCAGCGGGCACCGCCCACGTGGCCACTCTCACCCGTCCATGCGCGTGCCCGTGTTCGGAGATGGCACCCAACCCCACACTATTCCAAGAGATTCGTCTGTGCACAATTTGTTTGCCTGGCTGCCATCACGCGAACCCCCCCCCCACCCTTTCCGCGAGCGAATGTGAATTGCTCGTCACCTTATTTACAATTCCATTTGCATTTACTACCTTGACACGCGATAACTCTTTTTTTCAATTTAATTTCCGTTATTTTTGTTGCTGTTGCATTGTGAGACCATGAAGGATGGCGGTGACTAGGAGATGCATTCATCCAGCAGTAGATTAATAGTGGCAGATGATGATGATATATGACGATATGTTTCTTAACATATTGCTGAAAAGTTGCTATCACAAGAACAATTGGCTTGCGAATCGCACCATACCCATCGATTAGCATTCATTTCAGACCATTAGCCAAAGGTGTTAAGGTCAATGTTGGCTAAGGTAAGCTATGAACCTCTTTACACACACACACCCACACCACCCCTAAGTATCTGCAGGCATCTGACCTTGTGGTAAATTACACTTGTTAAGACCTGGCACTTGCCCGTGCACATCCGTCTAAGCTACAGCAAACAGCTGTTGCAGAAAAAGCAACCGATCGCCCAGAGCCCCTGCATCTGCTGCGAGACTCAGTATTCTATGTCACTTGCAGAAAGAACCCCCCCCCCCCCCCAATGCAATCAGGAAACGCTAATGTGATCTGAGGTCTGCTAAGAAAAAAATGACATCTGGATGCGGGAAATGTCAGCCAAGCTGCATAAGCTAGGAAGCTTCTAATGATTCCTGCGCACGTGATGCGAGTTAATGAGTGCAAGTGCCGTACGTCTCCTGGTCTTCTCGAGCGATAGTACTGAACTTTACTTTGAATTTGCATTCGGGTGACTTTTAATATTCTTATGGCTACTACTACAACCATAATTCAAGTTGTCTTTGGTCGTGTAATTTGCGTGACAGACGTAACGTTGAATGATTATGAAATACTCGAGAAGTAAAACATATACTGCAGCGCTACATTAAAAAAAGGTTAAGTTATTTTGAACGCCAAGTATCGAAATCATTGCCATCAGCCATGATTAATCCACTGTTGGATGAAGGGCTCCCTAACAGGATCACTATCTATCACAGTTTTGCGACGTAACAATCCGCCCAGGCACCCACACAAACCAATTTTCATAACTCCACATCCTCGCTGCGTCATTATTCCCTTTGCAACATCAAACTCATTGCCATCGGTGTTTTGTATTTTGCTAAATTAAATCAACACATGTTGTACACTCCACATCTATTGTATTATGGCAAAGGTTTTGCATCTTAAAATCAAACCTAAAATATCTCCAGAAGTATTAGATTTGTTAAGGGAAGAAGCTAAACATCAGCTAATGGGTGGCTATGTGGCTCAGTGGCTCTGTATGATAAATCCTTGCATCCCTTGGAGTCTGACGCTTAAACCCAGCCAAGGCAGTAGGAATTAAAAACATTAAATTGCGACGCTTGTTGAATGTCATGTTTTCAACATCGAATGACCTCTTGCCCGTGGTCATGAGGTTATTGAACAAAAGTATCCTTAATTTAAATGTTCAGTTATTAGGTCCTAGATGGCTTCGAGTGAGTCTCAGACATCGCGACAAAGGCAAGGGCTGGCCAGTGGAATCTTCTTTCTTGAAGCTGAAGTGAATTGAGATTGGTTCACAGCGATGACGTCATCTTGCTCTATTTAAGACCAGAAGCAGGTGGATTGCTTCACTATTCTGGCAAATCGCCTGATGATGCCGGTCGATGTCAACACCATTGAAACGTCACAGTACCCAAATTGTTAATGTTGTGGATTTACTCTCCAACACACCGGTTGCCTGAAGTAGCAACTTATTGACGCATTTTGTTTACGTGACAAACCTTACTGGCTGTGTCGGATGGTGGAGGGTTACCACACATTAATACTTACGCGATCTAACCCATAACCTTCAAAATGACTGGAGAGGTGTCTGCAGTTGTTACGTGGTATGTTTATGTGTTTCCATGCTGCCATGTTTTATGCTCCCTACCTTCACAAACCCAAACATGCCAGCAAGGTGAAATATGGTCAAATAAAACATAATAAAATAATTCTCACGACGTTTCGGCCACAACGCAAGCAGCTGTCCTCAGGTGAAGAACAGGTCTGTCGAGAAGACAGAGTCTGAATGACACACCCCAGGCTTGGAGCGTCTATTTAAGCTGGGTTGGAGGGGGGGAGAGCGCCTTGACAAAATAATTTGCATATCAAGAGGAATTTAGCATATTTATGGGAAATGCAGATATGCGATTAGTACTACTCGTGAAATGCGTAGGAGGTGGGCGGGGGGTTTAAAGTCATATTATGCCCGTGCATTGTGCAGGATTAGCAGCATCAAAGGGAGGGGATAGGGGTAGCATTAATAAAGGGAAGGAATGTTAATAGTATGTAGCTGCAGTAACTAAACCACCACGTAAACAACTAAAGTATAAACTACATAGTATCATCAGTATACTAAATATACTATATTACACTTTTGTGCTATTACCATCTACACGGCAGAGACTCGGTCTCATTTGCAGCATTTTGTTATGTAGGCTAGGCGTAGTCACAAACCGAACCTCTCCATAATAAAGGCTCAGTCATTTGTTATGTAGTCTATTACCATCTACATGGCAGAGGCTCTGTCTCATATGCAGCATTTTGTTATGTAGGCTAGGCATAGTCACAAACCGCACCTCTCCATAATAAAGGCTCAGTCATTTGTTATGTAGTCTATTCATAGTCTCAAGCTGCACCTTACCATAATAATGAAAAGTGAGCCGTTCCTGGCCCTTCCCCCCCCCCTCAGCCATTATATATACGGAGTGGTATCTCTTGTAATCTCTCATTGACTTGATACAGCTGCCGGGCTGTGACGGTTCCACCTGAAGACGGAAGCTTGTGTTGCCTTCGAAACATCGTGATTTTTTTTTGATTTTTTAATTTTACTTTTATTAATTTTAATTTTTACCAACGTGACTTTACCGAAAAAACCTAAGAATATGAAAAGTGAGCCATTCCTGCCCCCCCCCCCCCAACCATTATATATACGGAGTGGTATCTCTTGTAATCTCTCATTTACTTGATACAGCTGTCGGGCTGTGACGGTTCCACCTGAAGACGGAAGCTTGTGTTGCCTTCGAAACATCGTGATTTTTTTTTGATTTTTTTATTTTACTTTTATTAATTTTAATTTTTACCAACGTGACTTTACCGAAAAAACCTAAGAATATGAATCCTTGCAGTCACGAAAGCTTCAAATCTAGAACTAAATATACTCTTCAATAAGCTGAGCTACTAACAGTAAGTAATACATTACAATTCTATGTCGCAAAAAAAATAATATGCTTCCAGCTAAACTTTATTCTCTTACATCACACGGGTATACCCCGTACTATATACTGCCATATACAAACCCAACATTACATTATATACTGTATTACTATACACCACCCTATACCTTATACATTGTAATATTACACTATGTATTATTCTACCTACCCTACTGTATATCACACTGCTGTATATTCACTGTACAATTACGATACTATATATTACTTTATACATTGTATAAAACATTACAATTTTATACTATTTATTATTATACAATCCGCTATACACTATAACATTGACCGTTGCGTGAAAGATACTAAGAGGAAGCAACGAAATATGTCAATGGGAGAGTGGTGGTAGGAGACTTGCAGTGGAGCAAAGAATCCATTCCCTGCGGAGAATACAAGATATATAGTCAATGCCAGTGAGTGGACTGCGGTCTGAAAGTCACCGTAAACGTGAACACAATCAGTTAAGATCCGAAATGGTTTATTACGTCCTTCCAATGATTGCTGAGCCAGAATCCATCTTCTCGGTTGAAAATGTCTCTGTGTTTGTATATGTGGATCGCCTCATGAACGAATCTCTCATGGTAGCCAGATGGCTTGCAGAGAACCTCTGTCTTGGAGAAGTCAATATCATGTGAGCCCACTGAATTGTAACAGTGATCTGCCACGGCTGAGGTGTTTGTCCTACCGTGTTTCAAGTCTGCTTTATGTTCACGGATGCGGTCCGAGACATGTTGTTTGGTTTCTCCAATGTAACTGCTACCACAGAGGCAACTTAGTTTGTAGACGCCAGGGTACTGTATGTCTGGACCCACATCTTTTACAGACGGGACCAAATCACGGATTTTATGTACTGTGTTGAATCGGAGCTGGATCTTGTGTTTTATCAGGATTTTGGAGATCTTTTTTATGACCCCAGCAATGTAGGGTAAGTTGTAATGTATTACTTAGTGTTAATAGCTCAGCTTATTGAAGAGTATATTTAGTATACTAATGATACTATGTAGTTTATACTTTAGTTGTATACGTGGTGGTTTAGTTACTGCAGCTACATACTATTAACATTCTTTCCCTTTATTAATGCTACCCCTATCCCCTCCCTTTGATGCTGCTAATCCTTCATAATGCACGGGCATAATATGACCTTAAACCCCCCGCCTACCTCGTACGCATTTCACAAGTAGTACTAATCGCATATCTGCATTTCGCATTAATATGCTAAATTCCTCTTGATATGCAAATCATTTTGTCAAGGCGCTCTCCCCCCCCCTCCAACCCAGCTTAAATAGACGCTCCAAGCTTGGGGTGTGTCATTCAGACTCTGTCTTCTCGACAGACCTGTTCTTCACCTGAGGACGGCTGCTTGCGTTGTGGCCGAAACGTCGTGAGAATTATTTTATTATGTTTTATTTTTATTATTTTATTACTTCCCTTCTACGTGACTTTACCGAAAGAACCAAGAAGATGAATCCCTGCAGTCACGAAAACTTTAAACCGAAATTCAACCTGCAATCATAGTGTGGCGAGGTTGGGAAAATAACCCTCATGATCTACAATGTGTGGAAAGGCCCTCATTCAGCAGTGGATCGACAAAAGGGCAGCACATGGGTCTATATTATTTAGATTATTTTGCTGCTGTGGATTTCCATATGATAAGCCACTTCGTTGAGCGATCACTTGTGGCCAGGTCGCTTCTGAAAAATAAGCTAATGGCTCAGTGGGCCTTACCTAGTAAATAAAAAAATAAACAGTTTAAAATTAATTTAAAGTTATTTGTTCACCTTGTCTATAATTTTCATTCTTATTGTGTTTGTATATTTGATGTTGTAACGTTCTGACCTGCTTTATAGCTCATCGGATTCCTCCAGTATAAATAAATATTCTGATTCCAAAATCACCCACTATGGCAAATGACAGATATGAGAACATAGGGCGTGGTTACTCCAAGCACGTGGCCCAGTTCCACAGGGATCCACATAAAACACAGCTTCCCAGGCCGAAGGTCTAATCTTGGGTAATGAACCCTGGGTGGGATGAGAACCGTAATGAACCCGGCCAATCACCGGGAGGCAGGGCAAGCAGTTAATGCAGGACCGACGGGATTCATGAAGAGGCGGACGACGGGTTTGGTTGACAATCGGTTCATGGGCTGCTCGCAAAAAGGCATCAAAGAGGCTGAAAATAAATAATTGGTTCATGACTTTGACGCAAGACCTAAGTGCAATGCTGCAAGTTGACCTGCCCTTTGACAAGGCAAGTGATGATGCCAACAACGAGTGCCGTCTAATTATCTAGCAAGAAAATGTTTTATATTTACGTTCCTGATGCAGCATAAAATGAAGCCCTATGATTTCTGGATGCCGTGGAGGGAAACATTGGGAGATTTGATTGATCAGAAGCAGCTGCAATGTCATTACTTGGCACCCTCATCACATATAAAGTCATTGGACTGCCACTGCATGGAGTGCTTTTATATATATACACATTTTATAGAAACAGAAAGCCATTCATGAAAGTGTCTAACAATAGCCAGATACAAAAAATATAAAACGGGAAAAGAGTGTGGAACCAACGCAGGCAACTATGATAATAATTTCCCTAACTTGGCAATTACAACGAAGTCTTTTCTTTGTATAAAATGCAATTTAAATCTCCATGGTATTTAACACGAATCGTATTTTAAACTACGATGTTTATGCATTTAATCAGCTGTGTGCAAAGCGTGCTGTGTGCTGTGTGTTTCCTCCAAAGCCACCCTCTAAATAAGATACCCACTCTGGCCTCCACATTTATGACAATTACTGGATCATTCCTGTACATCAAGAGTGATTTCTTGCTCAAAATGAGTTTAAGTTTATTTTGGTGTGTTAAACAGATGATCCCGTTTTGGCCACTGACCAATGCTCTATATTTCCCAAGGAAATCCGTGGCGGTGAGTGAACACAGCAACGACAAAAAAAAATTATGACAAAAAAAAGTCAAGCTTGCAGAGAACAGGGCCCCTAAGGAACATTGCACAACCAACGAATGAGGTATTTAACAATCGTAAGCGAAACGCACGCGAATACAACGAAAAATGGTGCAAATACATTTTGAGATCAAGAGGCACCAGAAAAAAATGTAGGTGCATGTAAGATTCATAGTTTAATTTAATAGTGATATCGAGATACGCGAATCGAAAAAAAAATAGTGCAAGCTTAATGTGGGAGCAAAAGGCACCGGCGAAATGTTTGGTGCAGGTGCAAGTAAGCTTAGTGTTTTGGTCTAATGTGGGACGTAAAGAGGGGGAGTGAAGGGAACCAAGCTGCAGATGAGCAGCAGCAAGAGTATTCCAGAAATATAGCGCAGCAACGCAGAAATACTTTTTCGCAAAGTATTTACAAATTTAATTCACAATAAGAATAAGGAGGCACTTCTGGGGTTACTTAAAGAAGTTAGAGGAACTAAGTGGTATTTTAGGCAATTGGTGGATTTATTTAAGAGGACCTTTAGGATGAAGACAGCCCAATGATGGTTCCTGTGGAGATCCAGGGTCGACAGATTTGAGTCAACGTACAGGTTGCAATAATGAAGTCCATAGGGGGCGTCAAGGGAAAAACGGAGAGCTGAGTGGTATAATGGCATGAGACGTTTTAGGGTAGATTCAGAAGCAAGGCGGTAGATGGTGTCAAAATAATAAAATATGGGCAGGATGGTGACTTTAACTATATTCTGGCGGAATCGATGTAAAATCCAGCATTGCTGTGTAGGAACCCATTTTTATCTTTCATCTTTTTGGCCATGTCGTCAACGTAAGTCTTGAAAAACAGTTTTGTGTCCAGTAGAACGTCAAGATATTAGAGTTGTCAACTCCCTCAACAGGGTTTTAGTCGAGAACCACAATATGCAAAGGTGGCAAGACAGGTTTGAGGCAGGCGGAGGACAAGTTTTGAGGCAAAGTTTTATGGCATTAAGTTGAAGTTTATGAAAGTCCTGTTGTGAATGTTGTTGTTACACTCCTCCATGGAATTTCCAGATGCCATCAGAGCTGTGTCATCAGCAAAAAGGTTAATGTCAGAGCGCAGTTTAGTGATGCCTACATAGTTGATGTGCGGAGAAAACAGGATTGGACCAAGAACAGAGCACTGATGAATTCCCTTCACAATGGGGGTCCTGTCAGATGATGTATTATTGATAATAAATGAAAACGGTCAGATAAGTTGTTGTAAAACCAGTTCATTGCACAATCCAAAGATGTAGGCATTTTAGCCTTTGCAACATCACTGCGTGATCCAAAGTGTAAAATTCTTTAGACATGTTGAGGAATAGGATGGCAAAATTATGACAAGATTCAAGACTTTTGAAGATCAAGTCAGTAGTATCAAGTACCACAGGCTGCGCTATTTCTTGATGAGGATGGAATATGGCATATTCTGAGGTGAAATTTGTGATTTGCGATTTTAAGATCTTCTCAAAGATCTGGATGAGGGGAAAGGATTGAGACAAGGCAGTAATCATGAGGGTTGTCTGTAGCGCCACCTTTATGATGAGGGCACATGAAGGCAGTTTTCTATTTAGGAGGGTTGGATACCTCAAGAATGGCAATGTTGATAATATGGCTTATCGGTTTTGCAATGCAGCTCGCCACGAAACTAAACTAAGCTTGTTTATTTTACCAGGTAAGACCCACTAAGCTATGCAGCTCTTTTTCAGAAGCGACTTGGCCACATATGATAGCTCAACGAAGTGGCTTATCATGTGGAAATGTATAGCAGCCAAATACTCTAAATGTGGAGGGAAAAACTGGAGGACCCGGATAAAAATCCACGTGACCACGGGGAGAGAGAATGCAAACTCCAAATATGCAGGCGTGAGGGTCAGAATCAAACCCACGAACTCCTGTATACCAGACGAGGTAGTTGATATCTCACTACGGCACCCTAGGTGGGAGGTAAAGGTGGGCAGGCCATTGGCACCATCACCGGAGGACGTTTTTTTTACCATAGAAAGCCAGGTTAGGACCTCAAATTCTGAGATTGGAAGGAAATGTAATTGCTAATTGGTGGGAGGAGGGGGGTGTGAAGAGGGCAGGTCAAGAGCTGGGTAGACGGTGGTGTCACACGGCTGAGCATTGAGGCTGTGCTCAGCTCCCATTTACAGCTGTGATCCAGTGGTGGAAATTCCACGTTCCTATGGCAGGGGTTTATCTCTCCATATGACAACCACTGTTGACTTCCCCGCAAAAAAGCGCACATTGTATTCACCACATAGGCATGATGGGCTGAGTCATCTCCCGACAGTAATTTGAACTCGCAAATATCCGATTTAGAGATAATCTACCGCTAATTTCTAAAATCACTTGTCTGGTCCTGGAGTTCGTGAACTCCTTCTAGAACACAGACAAAAATAATTGAGCCACAGACACGATCGAGGGAAAAGCCACTCTCCTACGTTGTTTCCCTGGTTCATGTGAAATATTGCAATTTGTCAAGTCACAGGTGCTGCTGAAACGCGGCGTCTTAACGGAGGCCAGAGTATAGATAGTGTGACCACACACAGTAATGAACAAGTAGGTCCCAAAGGTGATCACACCCATCTGTTGTGTACAATTAAACAGGCCTAAACAGCCTTTCGGATGGCAATGGTGAGATACAGCCACAATACCATTAGCCCACGGTCGTTACGAAGCCTCTTACCTGGGGAGACAGACAAAACAGCTCCCTTATTACTGTCAAGAAGATGTTAAGCACAAGTTTGGCTTGTCCCATTTGTGCATTTTTTTTTCTGTTTACGTGAAATGACACGTGCCTAACACACGCTGGCAGACACATGCCAGGGAGTGTAAGGTTTGGTTTTAATTTGCGTTCTTACACTGAACAAGGGATCAACACTTTGGCTTACACTGAACAAGGGATCAACACTTTGGATTATGCAGGAAGCTATGAGATAAAGACAGTGTCCTCTGTGATGCACATCTCCCAGCTCTGTTGGTATATTGCCAGTCAATATTGCCTTCCTTTTTGTTTCAGGCTTAAACAGCAAAACAAAGCTTACAGTCAGATTCCTTCTCTGACCTTTATTTCTCCAAAGGCAACCCTAATAGGATTATAAAACAATGTATTACCCTCTTTTTTACTCCTGATGACGATCGCTTGTGTTGTGATCGAAACTTCGTAGTTTTTGGTTTATTTTAATTAATTTTAACCTATCTACGTGACTTGACGGAAAGACCCAAAGAATATGAATTCCTACAGTCACGAAATCTTTAAGTCAAGATTTAATGTATTACCATTTCCCATTTGCATGATATATTAATTCGAACACTCGTCATTCCCACGTGATCATTATGCACTTCTTGCACGAATCATACTTGGTTTTTATCTTCTTGGTTCTTTCTGTAAAGTCACGTAGAAGGGAAGTAATAAAATAATAAAAATAAAACATAATAAAACAATTCTCACGACGTTTCGGCCACAACGCAAGCAGCCGTCCCCGCCTGAGGACGGCTGCTTGCATTGTGGCCGAAACGTCGTGAGAATTGTTTTATTATGTTTTATTTTTATTATTTTATTACTTCCCTTCTACGTGACTTTACCGAAAGAACCAAGATGAATCCCTGCAGTCACGAAAGCTTTAAATCGAAACTTGGTTTTTAATTTATAGAAAGTTACAACTTCAGATTCCAATTATTAAGTCACATTTTTTTGGGCCACATTGCACATTTAGTGCATTCTTGTTTTTTTATTTTTGTGTGGCAAGGAGCAATGCGAGTAAAAATTTGCGTGCAATGATTCTCACAACGGAAACGCGATACGCAGCGAGCTACTGCATTATGTTAATCTGGCTCATTGCTTGCTTGGCACCATTATGATGGAAAGCATGCTGGTTTCAACTTTTTTATCAAGGCATATTACTAAAGAGCATCCTTCTCAAATGCGAAACAGATTTGTAAATTATTTAACATTTTGGAATATTCCACATCTTATTTTACGACTCGTTTTATTGTGCCACCATTACTTTTGCATGCGTCTCTCATCCGCGAGTATGAGGGAGCGCTGCCTACAGGCGAGTGTACATGCAGCACACACATTCAATACTTCATGTCCTGGAGAGACCATTCCATTTCACTGCCTACCACATGGTGTGATTCCTGACTTTCTTATTTTTCAGATTTTTTTTGTACAGCGTGTGTGTTCTCATTCTTGTCGGTTTTTTTGTATGGAATCTTGGGGGTTCCAGCAAAAAGTGGTGTCAAATCGAGGACGCCCATCTTATTCTCATCATCTTGCGTGAATGTATGTACTTTATTTGATATTAAAACATTTCACCTAGAAAATTCCCTCTCTCTCCTTGACATGAAACACCTCATTTTGCGTTGGTATCCAGGGTGTCAATTGACGGCAAATGGGTTTGCAGAAGTTTGACCGAAGATAAATGATCTTAGCTGAAAAATAAAGGGTTCCTCCCATGCAAAAATGAATTCATACATAAATGGCACAATAATGTTAATATATAAAAACAAATATTATTTACATACTAGTTCATGAAGCCTGTCTTTCCAGGCAAAAGTTTTCATTAAATATAATAATTAAGCTGATATAGTTTTTTTACAATTTGTATCTACGGTCATACAATAACAACTATACCAACAAATTTGTATTTTTCTGCAAACATTTTTTGTTGACGACTTGATTCAATTTCTTACATTTAAAGACGTAACTATCGGAAACCGCTCTATTTAATCATTTTGTTCTTTTTTTATTAGAAAGAAAAAAATTAATTAACTTAACAGTCTATCAGGGGAAGCTCCTATCTTTTACCGTTTTCGAATTATTCAGATTTGAACATCATAGAATGCGATTTTTTTTCATTCAAATCCGCTTTAATCCGAAATATCTCAAAAACAATAAAATACAGAACAATGATCCTCGCTTTCATTTTTTTGGTGTGTAACGCTTTATCAAATGAAAAAAAATTGCAATCACATTTTCAACCGTTTCTGAATGACACCAGGCACAAACATTTTCATGGAGCACTTAAAATCGAGATTTGGGGTCCTTAAAATGAAAAATCTCGGATTTTCAAATTGTTGCTGTTATTTGTTTCCTAGACGCTACATATGAACCAAATTTCAGCTTTCTACCTTGTCGGGAAGTACCCTAGAGGTTTTTGAGACATACATACAGATTAAGGTCTTTATTGATATTGATGGTGTGTTGCAGAGATAAGCATGTACTTTTTTTGAACAGCAATAATGTTATGAAGTCACGTCTCGAATCTTTAGCCGTTCGACCGCGGTTGGTTGCAAGTCGATAGAAATTGCTTTGGTGCCATCCGTGCCATTGTCTTGATGGGCAGCGGTTGAATTAATTGCTTTTCTGTTTTTGCGCATTTGCAGGCAGGACTTTTCTTTATGTAGGTGACCAGGTGGCAACGAAGCGATAGCAATTGACAAGAAATTCTGATGTTATGAGTTCAAATCTCAGGTGAAGGTTGACTTGGCCTTTCATCTCAGCGGGGTTGGTCAACTATTAGCTACCTTGTCACGTGTTTGACAGTGCCCATCCTGTGTATAGATGGCAATGAGGCTGCACTTAATCGTTTTTGAACAACACACGCACCGTAGGTGCTGATATTTCCTTCACACATGGCAAACTATAGTCACCATCTTGTCAATGTGCTGAAGTGCAATCTGTTAATTCCATAAGTAACCATTGTCCATTATCTGCTTACACAAGATGGGCAAACAGCTGCACATCGAGCGACTCCTGACGCCACCGAATGGATTATCATACCCGAAATAAAACTGCTGTATTGTGTTTACCGATTGATCTTCAAATGCTGTATGACAGCGAGAGAGATCATATCTTTCTATTTGTGTATGGGCCCACTCCATGGCATTGCATAATTTGGCCATTAGATAAGAGCTGCCAACATAAATGTTTGCTACCCCATTGCTTGTTTCAGCCGGGATAGATTTTGATTTTGACTTGATTTTCTGAGTGGCTGAGTTTAGCTTTATCTTCTAGATTGTTGTGGCAAGTTTTGTCAGCGAGCAAGTATTAATCATGCACGTGTACCTATATTGGCGAAAAGGAACATTTACAAATGCAAGACAATGAAAGATTGCACCAGTCCATGTGCACAAAGACTTGGATTACATTCAGAAAGAGCTGTCCACAGCACCCATTATGAATCTCTTTCCTGAAAACTGTGTAAATGCATTAGCATCAATATTAATTCTAAATCAAAGGCACACACACAAACAACCCATTCAATTAATTTCAGTTATTCAATTATACCATTATTATGTATTTTTAAAGAGGCTCATATGCTGACATTGAACTTTAAATGATGATTCACCCAATCATGTCTTGGTCTGAAGAGATAGAGGCCAAGGTGGCCCAGTGGAAGAGCAATCAGCTCGGTTCAAATCCTGGTCGGAGGTTAACTCAGCCCTTCGTCCCTACGGGGGTCCATTAAAGGAGTGCCACACTGTGTGGGCAAGTCAACCGTGGTTGTCCTATGAAAATATTGGCCCCCGTTATCGGAATATAGAGTTTCCACAACTTTTTCAGGGTTGTAGCAGGAGATTACCAATGTCGGAATGCTCATTTGAGCAGAAAATCAGTTTGACTTTGGGTTACAACTACGCTTTTAAGATTTGGTGGAATTTGTAAATTTCTAAAAAAAATGTCACCTCCCAAGTTATAAACAGTCAGCACCCCCTTAAACGCGTGTTTAATGCTCCAATGTGCACTGCCGGTGCTGGTCATTTGCACTCCGCTGGCACTGACAGTGATGGGCATTTGTTTTTATATGACCATCCCTCTGCCAGTTTGCAATTGCTACAGACAGAAGCCCCATTCGCCAGCCATTACAGATCAGAAATTGCTTTTCCTCCTCAACATTTCAGGGGTGTGTGAACACATTCCAATCCTTTCAAAAAGGAGGAAGAGGCAGGTTGAGGGCGGAGGGTTACAGGTTAATTTTCTGTAAACGCGATCCATCTCTGTAACAAGTTGGGCCTATACTGCCCTGTGCAACCTTTATTTACAACCTCGGCCTGCGTACAATCAATCTGTCCAGAGCGGACAGTTATTTGGAAACACAATTATCTAAAACGCCTATAAATACTATTTGGTTGAGTGAGAGCAGGAATTTACAACTATGATGCCACAGAAGTGCTGGCGTATTCGTAAGAATCCCCTGCCCTCTCCCCACCCCATATCACCAGCTCGATCATGGAAAACCGCACTGCTTGCTTGGCAAAAATATATATATATATGAATGGCTTGTATATACTATTTATGTATGATATATTTTTTATGTTGTATACAGTACCAGGAGTTTGCTAATTCTGCACCACAAGATTTAAATGTGTAATGGAATGCAGAAATGCTCTTAAATGCTGGATTTGGTCCAACCTTTGAAGGCACTGTTGGGAGAGCATAACCAGTACGTAGAGACAACGTTCTGCTTCTGGGCATGGCACTTTGCATAATTACGTCTTCTTTCATTTAAATCCATATGCTCATTTTTTTGTTAAGGGAAAAATTTAATATCTACATATGCATTAAAATAGCCTAGAAAAATGCACTCAAACACTCACAGAGATGCCTTAACTAAACATTTATAGAAATCATCAAAACCGCTTATAGAGATGGAGCAGAGAGACTGAGATTACATGAATATGGTCAAACATACAAAATAAGATTAAAAGTACCCAAAGAAGCTTGGAGAGATACATGCACGGGAGTAGCCTGAAATGCCGAAAACGGATTACACGGATCAGAGAACAAATACAAATAAGATTCATGATATTTATTACGATAATGAGCCATAATGTCTGTGTGTCCCACGCGTGACGTCACTCCGCATGAGGCCAACCCCCCCTCATTAATATTCATGAGTGGGTGAAATTTTACACTAACGCAGAAGGTCGAACTGAAATAAATAATTTATTACTCACAGTCGCTTCAAATGTGACGTTTCTTAACAGAAAGTGACGGAAAATGTAAATCTACGCAAGCACAGTGCTAAATGCGTGCGTGACGTCACTGCATATGAGGCCCCCCCACCTTCATTAATATTAATGCCCGGGTGGAGATTTACAATAACGCGCTAGAAGGTCGCGTGGGAATTTAAAAAAACTTTACGCAAATGCGTTCCAAATTTGACGTCTCTTGATAGAAAGTGAGGGAAATAAATATTTCTACGCAGCATCACAGTGCATTATTTTCTTCACTTATTTCTTCCGCTCTTGAAACAACAGGTAAGTCTCAGTTATGCTTCTAAATTATGCTGAAAATTTTTTCTCGGTTATTTTCCACATAGTGCATCTTATTCACATTTATTTAAAGCCCAGCGAGCGACAGAAGAAGATAACAAAGTATGGAGCCGTTAATTTTAACAAATTGAAGGTCACTTAGATCCAGTGCTGCAGTGACATTTAGTGAGGTGTTTTATGCTATAGTTTTACGCTAGAATAAATGCCATTCATACAGTGCTATGGTGAAATGCAGTGAGGTGCTTCGTGACTTAGTTTCGTGCTAAATTCACTGCCATTAATACAGCGCGACAGTGTAATGCAGTCAAGTGTTTGCTGACATACTTTTGTGCAATATTCACTGCCATTAAATTTCCACGTAAAATTATACTCTGGGCAATTTTGTCCGACCTTTAATGCTCCTGTTTGCTCTCTTACAATTGCAAAGTTAATTCTGACACTATCAGCAGCTTTCTTTATTCACTCTTAGCTATCAATTGTTCTGCGGGGAAAAACATTTTGTCAGTTCAAAGCTGCAGGTGAGTTGAAAACAGTGCTAAAGTGAAGTTAAGTGTTTGTTACAATTATGAAGTGACAGAGATTGCTTGCCTTTGACACTTGCACAATATACAGAACAGTCCCTGATCAAAACATTCACCAATTTTCATGCTTCTTTTTGCTCTTTTTATGCTAAATTAGGTGCCTCTGTCGATCACACTGCCCATGAGCAGTGTCTCAAACGCGCAAGGCAACCTTCTACCCCAGCGAGCTAAAGCAGAAGATAATAACGGATCAGAGCAGTCAATTTTATAAATGTAAAGGTCAATCTTAAACAGTGCTACAGTGACATCAAGTGACCTTTATTATCACTTAGCTTTGTGCAAGACTCACTGCCATACTGCCATTAAAACATTGCTATAGTTAGATGCAGTGAGGTGTTTTATGACTTCGTTTTGTGCAAGTGTAATGCAAGCATAAATGGGGTTGCTGCTGGGCTCTGGCCCAATCACACGGCCCGGGGTATTGGGGGGCGGAGCCCAGTATGGGGGGCGTGTGGGAGGGGCCGCCGTTCACCTCGGGTCCAATTGGAAGCGAGGTGAATGGAGATGGAGCCAGCAGGGCAGTATGGGAAGGCCGGATCTGACGATCCGGAAGGGGAGGAGTCAGGGTCACGTGGAAAAGAAGATATAGGTGGGAACTCGGAAGGGATCGGGGTCAGTTGTTGGAGTGAAGAAGCGGGACCACGTTGGGTGGCCGCCGCGCCATCAGCCACGAGGCTGATGGGGCTTCGGCACACCGTCGGCCAGCAGTGTGCGGAGCGGGGAGGAGCGGAGCGACTGACGGGAGAGCGCGTGCGGGGCGCGCGCGAGAAGGAGCTGACGGGAGAGCGTGTGCGGGGCGCGCGCGAGAAGGAGCTGACGGAGGAGCGCGCGCGGGGCGCGCGCGAGGAGACGCTGGTCCACTGTCAGGACCAGCGGGGTGTGAGGAAGAGCGGGGGAGCTGACGAAGGGGCGCGTGCGGGGCGCGCGCGAGACGACGCTGGTCCACGGACAGGACCCAGCGGGGTGCGGAGAAAGAAACTAAATAAAAGACCAACGGAGACCAGCAGTGCCTGACGAAGTCTTTTATTACACAAGCTTCACTGCCATTAATAGTGCTTCAGTGAAATGCCGCCAAATGTTTGCTGACATACTTTAACGCAATTTCACTGCCATTATAATCACATAAGCTACAATTATACTCTGGTCAATAATTTTGAACCTAAAATGGTTCTGTTTGGCCTTTTTTAATTGGAAGGTTACCACTGACAGTATCAGCAGTCTACTGTCTTCACTCTTCGCTATCCATCGGCCATCTGGGAAGAAAAAATTGTCAGTTCAAAGCTTCAGTTCACTTTAAACCAGTGCTACAGTGAAGTGTTGTTTTCCATCAATTTTTTTTTTGTGAGCGACATTTGGTTGCCTTTCACAATTGCACAAGATACAGAAGAGTCCCTGCACAAAAAATTAACCTATTTTATTGCTTTATTTTGCAATTTTTTAGCAAACTTTGTCGCCTCTGGCGAGAGCCAAACTTATTCGCAATGTTCCAGCTGGTGGCACACATCTAGTGTCGTGAGAACTAAATACGTCAATCCAGGATAGCCCACCATCATTCAGGACGGAGATACTGCAGCTAAGAAATGGCGTTTGCAAAGAGAAAGAAAGCAGAGATGGAGAAAGTTCGCTAGAGCCAATGAACGTTGGACAGAATTTACTGCTATGAGCCAAGAACGTTTGTGTATCGCGTGTGACGTCACTCCACATCGACCAGCCCCCCTCATTAATAATCATGAACAGGTGGGGTCCTCCACATGGACACCACCCCCCCCCCCGTCATTAATAATCATGCACGGGTGACGTCACTCCGCATGAAGGTGGAGCGGAAACCAATATTTTTTTTACGAAATTTAGCTTTCATTTTACCTTTCTTTATGAAAAGTAAAGCTGATAAAGAAATTAACGCAGCAACTAATATAACGAGCCAAAACCGGCTGTGTGTGTGTGTGTGTCCCGCGCATGACGTCACTCCACATGCACCCCCCCCCCCCCTCGTTATTATTCACGTGTGCCTGGATTTTTTGACTAACGCAGAAGACGGTCGAGTGGCTATGAAAATTTTTTTGCGCAAATTCGCTTTCGATTTTACATTTATTTATAGAAAGTGAATGCAATAAATAATTATATGCAGCATCGCGGTGCATTTGGTGCCTTTATTTATTTCTTTGGCACGTCCAACAAAAGGTAAGTCTACGCTTCCAAATTATGCTGAAATAAACGTTTCTCTGCTACTTTGCAGACACTGTATCGAACTGCAATTGTTTTCAACCCCAGCGAGCGAAAGCGGAAGATAAGTAAGTATCAGAGCAGTCATTTGCAAGTAATTAAACGTCTGTTAAATACAGTGCTACTGTGACATTACGTCAGGTGTTTATTCACTTAGTTGCGTGCAACAACCACTGCCATTAATACAGCGCTACAGTGAAATGCAGTGACATATTTGATGACATTTTTTATTTCAATATTCCCTGCCATTACATTTAGTCAAGATAAAATTAGACTCTGATCAATTTATCCGTAACTCTAATGCTTCTCTTTGGTCTTCGTTATTTGCTAAGTTACTTCAGACAGTATCAGCACTCTACTTTCTTCACTCTTCGCTATCAAGCGTCCATCGGTGAAAATACATTTGTCAGTTAACAACTTCAGGTGATTTGAAAACAGTGCTAAAGTGAAATTACGGGTTTTTTCAAATTATACAGCCACAGAGATTGATTGCCTTTGCAACCGAGGCGAAATCGTCTTCATCCCGAGACTCGACCTCGCTCCAAGTGACGCCACTCTTCCTTTTGTACTGAAACGATGACAAATTCCGATAATTCCTGCGTATGCGATGACGATCAACAAGTCGCAGGGTCAGACTTTTGAAAATGTGGGTATTTATCTCAATGGACCCGTATTTTCCCATGGCCAGTTGTACGTGGCTCTGTCTAGATCTAAAAGTCCTCAGCGGATCAAAGTGTTCATCAAGGATAGCCAACTGCAGGGAAACCTTTTGAACAGTGATAAGAGATTTACATAAAATAGCGTATACCGGGAAATCGTTCCAAAGTCCTTAATTTCATTTAATAAGTTAATAAAATTGTATTTACGTGCTACATTTCTTAATAAAATTAACAATCGAACAATTAAACGTTAATTTACATCTTTAATATTACAGCTTCCATCCTAGGATGGGCTAACAAGCTAGTTGGCTATAAAGAGAAACTGTGTATAGGCAGAACGCATTATCAAAATGAGATGATGGCTAATGAGACTGGCGATGAAATGGCAGTCAAAGGAGAGACTGTGTCAATGAGAACAACCACTGTGAGTACGGAGCCATGAGCTCTGCTAATCTGCATGAGTGAGATGGATTGTGATATCGCAGAATAGGGAGGGATGGCATTGGCATGGAGAACCTTAATCCAGAATATGAACCTGATGGCGGGACCCCAGGGTCCCATAAGCCCCCCGGCTCTCGCATAAATATGACATTAGAAATGTAAACAAAAACTTTGCTCTTTTTCACCAATGGGTTTGAAGGATGGTGGCAAGTGTTGTCTTGTTAAACTATGGATTTAAAACTGAAAACTACTTACCTGCAGTAAATCTATTTAAATACACTAGCGAAAAAATAATGTACACCCCTCTGTCAATCATCGTGTTTCTCAGTGTGGATTTGTGAACACACTTTGTAAACATTACATAAAATAGTACACGTTTTCAATGCGCTGTTCATATTGTAATACCAATGTTACTCTACAGAGTAGTGGGTCGCCGCTCCTTTTATCCGCATTGATACGAGCGGTATGTGGGGACTATGGCTTAACCGCAAAACAAAATATCTGCCCAAATGCCTACGGACAAGAGAAGTATTATCAAACAGGAGGAATTAACGGTGCAACACATCTCATCTGTTAAATATCTGCAGGTAATAAGATTATCATCGATTGATCCTGGCTGCAGACATTGGTAGGTCACAAATAATAATGAAGATAAGAGAGCAGTTTCACTGTATTTTGCAAATCGTTATGACAAATAAAGGAGTTGTGTAGGCATTTTGGGCAGCTTTGGATAAGATGTATGATCCTGCCCATACCCGAGCATGGAGTGCATTCGCTTGTTCAGCTCTTCTGCGCATTCGTCCTCGCTGCTGCGCTTGGACACAATCACAACAGAATGATCCGCGCAAGGCGGGTCGCGGCGTTTATGTGCGCGGTGGAACGGAGTCGCCAAAAAGCAATACATTAATTACGATTTTGACTTCCATTTATTCGGGACCCCGGGGTCCTGTAATAAGGTTCATATGAAAGATCAGAGCTGATGGTGATGCTGATTACTATTATTAGAACTGTTTTGAAAGCACGTGGGTTTACAGTGTTTAAAAGTCTCTTTAACGTGGCCTTCCCTCTTTAGTTTGGTTGTTTGCTCTGGTTCTGTTTTTGTGTCCTCATTTCATGCATTGTACATTAGGATACGTACTTCGATGGAAGGCGCATTATACACTTGAATTATTATATGCGACTTAAGAGCTGTGTACATAAATGCACACAAACACTTGAATGTATGTTGAACTTCTTTCGCACCGCACGGAGCCAACCGTGCGAATCGGAGGTGCGCAGGGGAGGGACAACAAACTGACACACACAAAAAGAGCTTCTAAAGAAATGAGTTTTCAATCTAGGTTGAAAAGTGCATATCTCCAGTGGCTTCCTAATATCGCAAGAGCGTTCCAGATGGCCGCAGAAGCACTTCTCAAAGCGCCGCACGATGCAGTGACCATCCAACTTCCTGATCACCAGTGCAGTGGCGGGACCGTTTTGGAAACAGATTGAATGTGTGTGGCACAGAAGCCAGTATACCACATTCACCGTAACAGATGCCCTTGATTTAATACAGTTCTGTGCTTACATCAAATTGTAGCTTCCAAGCATTCCAGTTGACCATTATTCACTGCTACCTCCCACATACTCGGTAATCTGTGGCCACCTTTCAAGCAAGCCTGACTGCTGATGAGACACAGATAGTCAACACCGGTCCAGAGTGTACTTGAACTACTGCTAGATAAAGACGCACTTCCAGAGAGATTTGCAGCCATTGGTTATGGCAAGAAATGCTTCCATGTTGTGTTATTGCATGGAGTGACAAATATAGGAAGGAGGCATATTACTTGTTGGTCTTAAAATGAGGGCATTTCAGATGAGGGGCACCTATTTTAAAAGTTGTGCTTTACTACAAGTTAAATCACCAAATAGGAATGGAAATTATTTTCATTACATTCATATTTGGATTACATTTTATATTAAGAGCATGTGATGGTTTTAATACCTTCATTGCATTCATTAAAAGCAAGACACACTTGTGAAATTATTTGTCTCATGTGCATATGTTTCGTCATGCTTAATGGGATAATTCAGAAAAGCTTTCAATGTGGCTTTATAAGCAGACAAAGTACGAGCCTGGAATATTTGTGCTTATAAAGGAACACTTGCATGTTACAGATAAACAGCGTATAAAAGTTCTCAAATGAAAAAAAGAGATGCATAATTTACATGGCTACATATAAATATTTTTTACCCAACACTCTCTTGAAGGATAGTGTGTTCTCATTACAGCTGCTGACATACCCTCTTTAGAGATAAGTCATCATGAATGAAATAAATCTCATTTTATTCACTTATTCTCACGTGGGCGTATGCCCGCGACGAGCCTCTGTCATGTTGATATGCTCAGCAAGCGACTGCTCAACTGCTGACTGTGAAATGGAATAATGCACGAGTTTTATAATCCTCGAGGAGAAAAAAAGTGCGTGTGTGAATAATGGACGCTTCAGTGAGCAGGTTTCGCCTCTCAAAGCCCCAACTAAACCTCCGCTCCATGGGGGCGGGCTGCCCCTATATTCTGTAAATCCCCCCTCCCAGTCATATGTATGTATTTTGGACTTCTTTTGCACCGTATATAGCGAACCATGCTAATATGTGCGAGGGAAGGACAACAAACTAAACAAACAGTTCTAAAGAAATGTTTTCAATCTAGATTTAAAAACGCATAGCTCCAGTGGCTTCCAAATATTTGAGGGAAGAGCGTTCCAGATAGCCGCACAAGCGTATCTGAAAGCACGCGAGGCAGTGACTGTCTTTATTCGATGGCTCACCAAAAGCCACTGGCGAGGGTGACCGAAGTTCCCGTGATGGTTCACGCTCCTTGACGAGATCAGCAAGGTGTTGTGGTTCATATGTGGCAAGCACTTTGTGTGTAATGACTTTGTGCTGCTGACTCATTGGCCCTATCTTTTCTGTTTCCTACAGCTGACCACTGACCACTCGAATCTAAAATGTCCATTGTATATTGCATTGCTGGCAACTTGGCGTTTTGGACCTTCGCTCAGGAACCATCGTCGTGAATAGATCTCTCGGTAGGAATGTCTCACTGGAGAGCATCTTAAAATGCAGCTGCGTGGAGAAACTATAGAAATCCATCCGGTGGAATGGTGGTACAGCAGTCCACACACCGCACTACAAACCCAGCGACTAGAATGAGATTCACACCCACGGCTAACATCAGGATAAAGCGGTATCAGAGCTGGTTATACCCTCCACCCCCTTTAACGACCCGCACTGACCGGCATGGTGAAGTATGGTAAAAAAAATATATACACAACCCATGAACGACAATGGTGTGAGGGCGGCCTTCGTCCATTTTATGGATTGAGAATTGATCTGTTTTTTTATATTTTATTTGAGAAATAAAAAAACTGTCTCGTGTTGTATTCACCAGGGCCAAACATATGACCTGTGGCATCAGACGTACGCCGAAGAGCTATCCATGCAGCTGTGACAGATCAGTGCAGGTATATTAATATTTGACCGTCGAATGTTTAACGCCCGTACGCTTAGCCTCGGGGAATTTGTGTAATCGGCGGTGGTCAAAAGCCACGTTTTGCAGCGTCAGTGGCGCAATGACGTCCGTTGAGGTGAGGAGAGCGCAAGTGTGGCCGAGCGAATAATTTAAGGGAGGCGAATGTGCCCACAGACATTGCCTCAGAAACAGTTTCTCCTCGCCAGAGTGTGGGGGGAAATTTTGTAATAAACAAAGCCTCACCGCGGTAAATGTAATCCACACGGCACGCAATGTACCGAAGCATTACGCGAATATTTTTCCAGTGTTCTTTCGCTCTAGATTGCATTAAAGCGTGAAACCCGTTAACCCGATATCTCTCTCTGTGGACTACGGAAGTTACATAGTATTTTGTCTTATTTCCCAATAAAGGCGAGGCTACGTCTCTTTTATAATTTATATAAACAACTTTAGTCACACAGTCTGCAGAGACTAAAGGTACTTAAGTCGACAGTTTAAACAGTTAAATAAAAATGATGTAACTTGTAATAACTCTGTCACAGTCTTAATAGCATGTTTGTTTATTAATCCCATTTATCCTGAGCCAATTCAACAAGAATAACAATTCTGCCTCTGGCAGTAAGAAATATCTGAAACTGCGTATTAATCTGTTTTGCTAAGAATAATAAACATGCAGAGGTAAAAGTAAAAAACAAATCTGTAATTCAATCTAAGATTAGGATTTAAAATAGTACATACCTCATTTAGCATTCTAGAGTGGGGAATTCTGGGTAATGAAATAAAGTCACCTTCCGTTTCATATGTCCACATAATTCGTCTTTAGTCTATTAACATATTAGCCTTTTAAACGACTTGTAAAACTTTTTTTTTAGATTTGAAGCTTTCGTGACTGCAATGATTCATATTCTTAGGTTTTTTCGGTAAAGTCACGTAGGTAAACAATTTAAATTGATAAAAGTTAAATAAAAATAAAATAAAAATCACGACGTTTCGGAGGCAACACAAGCTTCCGTCTTCAGGTGGAACCATCACAGCACGATATCTGTGACGGTTGCCTCCGAAACGTCGTGATTTTTATTTTATTTTTATTTTACTTTAATTAATTTTAATTTTTTACCTACGTGACTTTACCGGACTTGTAAAACATCTCTATGGGACCTTTTTGCCAGTTTAAAAAAATGATGAAAAATAAGACTAGGTGTTACCCTTTCTGGCAATAAAACAGGCGTTAAGATGTTCAAACACCAAAAAGACACCTTTTGCAAGGCATCACGTCTGCATTAACCACACATACTTGTGGCAAAACGTGCAAACACACATGCTGTGATAATATATGCATTGTCTTTGAAACTTATTGGCCAATGCAGACTGGATGCCTTGCAAAAGGTATCTATTTGGTGTCTGAACACCTTACAACTTGTTTTATTGCCAAAAAGGGTAAAAACTATTCTCACTTGTAAAGTCAACATCATGTATCTACAGATTCAAATACTGGACTGGCTTCGCCTTCCTGGGGCTCAATAGCCAGGCCAGCTGTACTTATCCTACACTACCAACAGAGAGGGTGTGGTGGTCCTTTCTACGTATATTCATGTGCATCCATTGGCCCTTCATTCTTGCAATATTTTCGTTACACTTTTCTGCACCGAATTTACAGTGGATTTTTGTTTCCCTATGTGTGTACTATGTTGCACTTCTTTCGCACCATACGTAGCCAACCGTGATAATCGGAGGTGTGAGGGAAGGGCAACAAACTAAACACAAGCAATGGAATGGAGGACCACATGCACTTGAAGAAGATGATGACACTGATGGTGACAATTTAGAAAACTGAAACCAAGGTCTATTATTTTTATGGTGATATTGCGATTAACATTGCTTTTGCCGAGGCAGATGGCGATAGTGAAAAAGTTGAAAATGATGATTCCTGGGAAAGCCTCACTGCGCCGAGTCTTAAGACTGACGCCTCAAGAGAGTTTGACAAGCAGGAAAATCCAGAGTATTCTCATGTGGCTTTGAGTTCAGACAAACGCTGTTCACTAACATTTAGTCTGGAAGGTGCCAATAAGGTGATAAACTAAATAATAAAAATAATTATTTGGTGACACTACAACTGAATTTGGTAGTGGTGCACAAATAACAAAAAACACAAAACGTTCGTCAATAATACTATGACCTTAAAAAGAAAAAAATATATATTAGGTGACGTTTCAGGCAAGGGCCCTTCATCATGGCACATAAATAGAGAGGCCAGAGAGGTACGGTGGATAATAAGATACAATCTTAAAATATGTATATATGAAGATACGGGCTGGAGTTGGATTTATTTATCATAAAAGTAACAGTGAAAAACAGAATCTGCATAGAAACTATTAAAATGTAACTTACAAACAATTCTGGGCGATGATTCGGTTGCTGTGTTGCGTACCATGGCTAACCTCTTTGTAGAGAGATGGGTTAATTTTCCAGATCATAAAACAGACTTGGGGGGGGGTGGGAGGAAATGGTGAATGAAATTAAATGTGCATGGAAGGGAATGACTCCGGGCTCCTGCCAACGCCATTCTGCTGTGTCGCTAAATGTGCCAAGCTCTTGTGACTCGTGCCTCTCGCCAGCCCCTGCGAGGAGCCAGCAACAGGCAAGACGTGAGCCCACATGCCCGAGGCCGTCTGTTGTGAGCCCACGTCTATCCCACCGGATAGACGTGATGCCGAGAACAAGATTCAGGAGATATAATTCTAGAGTTAGTGACTGCAAGGATTCATACTCTTTGGTTTTTTCGGTGAAGTCACATAGGTAAAAATATATGTAATCCCTCGTCACAACCATCTCTGAGACACACTTAAGCGTTTGTGCTTTCGCTACGTTGACCCCACCTGAAGGACGCTTATGTTGCGCCTGAAATGTCGTGATTTAATTTAGTTGTTTTCATTTATTTTATTTTTTACCTACGTGACTTCAGGAGGTATACTTTTTTTGTTTGTAAACAAAAATTTGATCTGTAAAGTTGAATATATTCGCCGACCATTATGATTTGTTTTACTTGTAGAGGTTTACTGGACAATTACAACCCTGCAAAGATGAAACATAGGAAAAACTGTAAATTGAACCATGGTAAGTACCATTAGTTAAAAAAGGGGGAAAACCTTAATGAAAATAAACAATACAAAAATTTTATATTTCGAAGCATGTAAAGAGCGTAATATCTTACTTTGGAAATGAAAAAGTACAAATTACTCGGATGTCACCAAAAAGAGAGTTATACATCCCGAGTTAAATTCCTAAATGCAGCTTAAGATTGAGGTGGGCGATATCCGAACTGATCCCATTCCACCGTCCCTTCACAAACCCACACTGGCCAGTATGGTGAAGTATGGCTAAACAGCCCCATGACTGGTATGCCATGGGGATCCCTGAATGTAGCAGTAAAAGTTTAAAAAGTGGCTGTACATTTATGTTATTAATAAACCATGGTAAACATATTGTACACGAACAAAAACAATGTAGTGATTTCAGTGTGAATAATATTGCCAACTTACAGGATCAGTTTAGCTGTTTATCCTTCGTAATTATATTCAAGGCATTTAGGGTCATAATCCCTGAGCTCGTATTCATGAAGAAGACAATGTTTTAAAGAGCCAAATCGGGCCCTAAGGAGTGTGCAGATTTACATATATTCACCATAATATGAATGGGAAGGTACCTTATTTTAAACGGAATGATTTTTAAATACGTAAGCTTCCACAGGCCAATTTTATGATTCACAGTCGATTTTTAGGTTAGGCCACATAGTCATGATCTGACACAATCTGGGTTAAGGCCCTCCACCACACGACATAGCCAAACAAATTAAACTGTCATGTGGTGTTTAAGCGTTGAACGAGCCAGTATTATTGTTTCAGCTCACTCACCAGTAAGTGGAAGAATATTTTTCAAAATTAAATTTAGCAGCAATTAGATTAATATTCAGAAAAAAAACCAAGTCTCACTTTCTGGATATTTGTATTTGACTTCCTGAATATTCTCCTGATTTAAACATAGTGTAGCTAATTAGTAAATTTGGTTGTGAGTATTGTTATTTCCTTTACCAGTGAGCTAAAGCACTAATATTTGGCGTATTAAACACTTGTACGTGTGACTTGTGTAGCTGTCGGGAGGTGGCCAGATAATTACGTAGCCTAACCCAATAATCAACTATTAATGATTCATAAACTTGAGATATGTTGTTCTCAACAGCGACATAATTTATATACATAATTTGTTTATATATCCACATAAACCACACTGGAGGTCCTTCCGTCAGCAATTGTGTGAGCAAGCAATTGCAGGGCCGCAAGTTTATCCAATAGAGTGAGAGAACACTATATACTTTACGTATGTATTACTTACTTCACTTATTTATCCAAGAAAACCACACTGAGTCGCCGAAGTCTTTTCCAGGAGGGTCCTATTTTGAGATGTTTATTCACGCGGAGAAAAACCAGCGCACCCAAAGAAACCCGACACACAGGAATTGGCAACACTCCATCTCCGTACAGATGGAAACAGATTGAGATTGGTCCACTCGATGCTTCTGCTGGCGAGGCAGGGTATGGCACCTTAACGCCATTTTTACAGGGAGCAGAAAGCGGTGTCATTAGTCGTGACATTTTAAGGATAATTACTAGCCATTGGAAACAAGCATTAACGCTTTAACAACATTTTTCATATTTGTTTTATGACCCAAGAGTGAAACGCTCAACTTTGTATCGTATAATTTCGTCTGTGAAGCCGACCGAATATTATTCATATCTATTTCTTGTTAGAAAACAGAGTTAACAAAATAAATAGAATTGACAAAATAAAAAAACGGCTTTTGTTATTCCACAACCACACAACTACATCAGAGTTTAAAACTCGGTGCCAGTTGCAAAATGTCACTATTTACACCTTGTTCAATTTTACATCCATTTGCTTTGCATTGGAAAGCACACTTGATTTTAAAAACATTTTTTCAAAAACAGTGGCTTGTGATTAATGGCGTTCTTGGGACCGACCACAAGAGAGAGGTATGGATGCGAAGCGCGCAGACTTCGCACCACGCGCAATCCTCTTAATTCCCAGAGCGACCACGTGCGCCAAACACAGGCACACGACGCCGAATGTGTAGACGATTAGAGGGCCCGGCTTGCATACCCAAATACGGCGCGGCACCGCATCCAACACGGGCCGCCTGCTTGATAGAGGGCGTGCCGCTACACACAGTTATGGATCACGGCTCCCCTGCTGCGGCAGGCGTGATGGATAGAATACATTTATTTTTCTGACCGAAATCTAAGTGTTTCCCATAAAGGCCCTGATTAATCACATGCCCATGGAAAAAAGAGGGGGAAAAAGAGAGAAAATCGCACTCATGCCCATGCATGATGCATCTCAGCGGAGAGATGCCAAAACAATTTTGCCATTGCCTGAGCACAATTGAAACGCTGGTCAAGACGTTGAAATCAGAACGACATGCTGTGCGAAACTCAGAAAAATTAGTTTTCGATATTTTGCAAATGGTTTAAAGTACACAACGGGATTTGAGAATTCTGTCGTTTGATTTATAACTTTTGTTATTGCTCCATAATAAAAAAACAAACGTTTGCGTGCATACAACAGGGATACGCCATAGTGAACATTGCATTCAACGTCATGTAATATACGCTCATCAAATAAAAGAGATTGCTTACAGTATTGGATAAATATGATCAAGTTGGTGGCGGGATCATGGATGCTCGGCAGAAATCCATTTTGTGCCTCTTTGCATGAAGAGACGCTCACGCGTGTGACTTGCACTGCCACTCTCGCGCTCGCAGCATGCTAGAGAATTGCTACATCCAGCAGTGCAGCGTATCGCGATTAGGATTCGATGATGCCACACACACATATTTATAAGCTTGTCATTATTTTACATCGAGTGATTATTTTTATTCACATGGTCACACTCTGGCTCGCGCATACTTAGCGTGCACGTAGTCTGCAATATGCATTTTAGTATCACTTTAGTCCGCTCTAAGAGAGATCCTTTTATCTTGGTAAAATGGGCAGTTAAAACAAAATGAATTAATAATGGCAGGGAGGTTCCATGGGGATAGAGAGCTGCTGCCTTTAATGCATCTAACAAACCAAAGAAGCAGGTTATTTATTACTTTCAATTACAACATTAAGGGAACAAATGAAGGCAAAACCTCCACAGACCACAATCCCGCAACGAACTCTCTACTGAGTCTGTCAACCGTCGACAGAATGAATCTAGGGCGATACCCCGAACTACAGTGAGGGAAAAAAGTATATGATCCCCTGCTGATTTTGTACGTTTGCCCACTGACAAAGAAATGATCAGTCTATAATATTAATGATAGGTTTATTTGAACAGTGAGAGACAGAATAACAACAAAATCCAGAAAAACGCATGTCAAAAATGTTATAAATTGATTTGCATTTTAGTGAGGGAAATAAGTATTTGACCCCCTCTCAATCAGAAAGATGTCTGGCTCCCTGGTGTCTTTTATACAGGTAACGAGCTGAGATTAGGAGCACACTCTTAAAGGGAGTGCTCCTAATCTCAGCTTGTTACCGGTATAAAAGACACCTGTTCACAGAAGAAATCAATAAATCAGATTCCAAACTCTCCACCATAGCCAAGACCAAAGAGCTCTCCAAGGGTGTCAGGGACAAGATTGTAGACCTACACAAGGCTGGAATGGGCTACAAAACCATCGCCAAGCAACTTGGTGAGAAGGTGACAACAGTTGGTGCGATTATTCGCAAATGGAAGAAACACAAAACAACTATCAATCTCCCTCGGCCTGGGGCTCCATGCAAGATCTCACCTCGTGGAGTTGCAATGATCATGAGAACGGTGAGGAATCAGCCCAGAACTACACGGGAGGATCTTGTCAATGATCTCAAGGCAGCTGGAACCATAGTCACCAAGAAAACAGTTGGTAACACACTACGCCGTGAAGGACTGAAATTCTGCAGCGCCCGCAAGGTCCCCCTGCTCAAGAAAGCACATATACATGCCCGTCTGAAGTTTTCCAATGAACAGCTGAATGATTCAGAGGACAACTGGGTGAAAGTGTTGTGGTCAGATGAGACCAAAATGGAGCTCTTTGGCATCAACTCAACTCGCCGTGTTTGGAGGAGGAGGAATGCTGCATATGACCCCAAGAACACCATCCCCACCGTCAAACATGGAGGTGGAAATATTATGCTTTGGGGGTGTTTTTCTGCTAAGGGGACAGGACAACTTCACCGCATCAAAGAGACGATGGATGGGGCCATGTACCGTCAAATCTTGGGTGAGAACCTCCTTCCCTCAGCCAGGGCAATGAAAATGGGTCGTGGATGGGTATTCCAGCATGACAATGACCCAAAATACACGGCCAAGGCAACAAATGAGTGGCTTAAGAAGAAGCACATTAAGGTCCTGGAGTGCTAAGCCAGAATATGTAGACAGTCTACAGGAAAGCCACCCATACGGATGCTTACCTAAAACCGGATTCCCACCACCATCCATCCCAGAAGAATTCCCTCATCAAGACTCTATACCATAGAGCCCAATGCATCTCCGACCAGGAACACATTGCCAGTGAACTCAAACACGTACGCCAAGCTCTTCAGGCTAATAGTTACTCCGACTACACAATCCGCAAAGCCATCACTCCAACCATCAAGAAGGATCCTGTTGAGGAGCCTTTCAAGACCATCACCTTACCCTACATTGCTGGGGTCACAAAAAAGATCTCCAAAATCCTGATTAAACACAAGATCCAGGTCCGATTCAACACAGTACATAAAATCCGTGATCTGGTCCCGTCTGTAAAAGATGTGGTTCCAGACATACAGTACCCTGGCTTCTACAAACTAAGTTGCCTCTGTGGTAGCAGTTACATTGGAGAAACCAAACGACATGTCTCGGACCTTATCCGTGAACATAAAGCAGACCTGAAACACGGTAGGACAAACACCTCAGCCGTGGCAGATCACTGTTACAACTCAGTGGGCTCACATGACATTGACTTCTTCAAGACAGAGGTTCTCTGCAAGCCATCTGGCTATCATGAGAGATTCGTTCATGAGGCGATCCACATATACAAACACAGAGACAATTTCAACCGAGAAGATGGATTCTGGCTTAGCAATCATTGGAAGGATGTAATAAACCATTTCGGATCTTAACTGATTGTGTTCACGTTTACGGTGACTTTCAGACCACGTTCCACTCACTGGCATTGTATTCTCCGCAGGGAATGGATTCTTTGCTCCGCTGCAAGTTTCCCACCACGACTCACCCATTGACACAACGGTCAATGGTACAGTGTATAATAACAAATAGTATAACATTTATATGCTTTAACACGTAGGCTTTCGCGACCAATATTGTTCATAATCAACGATTTTTGGGTTTAGATCGCGTTATTTATAAATGTGTCGTAACCCTCCACCACCCGACACGGCCAATCAGTAAAAAAAGTGTCACGTTGACAAAAGACAAATAGTTCACTGCTTTAGCCCACCGGTGTGTTGAAGCGTGGAACCACAACATTTACAATTTTGTAAATGTTGTGGTTCCACGCTTCAACACACCGGTGGGCTAAAGCAGTGAACTATTTGTCTTTTGTCAACGTGACACTTTTTTTACTGATTGGCCGTGTCGGGTGGTGGAGGGTTACGACACATTTATAAATAACGCGATCTAAACCCAAAAATCGTTGATTATGATTTATATGCTTAATACAATGTACAAAGTAATATATAGTATCGTAATTGTATAGTAAACATATAGCAGTGTGATACACATTAGGGTGGGTAGAATAATACATAGTGTTATATTAAAATGTATAAGGTGGTTTATAGCAATACAGTATATAATTTAATGTTGGGTTTGTCTATGGCAGTATATAGTACGGTGTAGACTCGTGTGATGTAAGAGAATAAAGTTCATATGGAAGCATATTATATAATTTTTACGACGTAGAATTGTAATGTATTACTTACTGTAACTCAGCTTATTGTAGAGTATAGTAAGTATACTGATGATGCTATGTAGTTTATACTTTAGTTGTTTATGCAGTTTATACTTGTTTTTTACGTGGTTGTTTAGTAACTGCAGCTACATACTATTAACATTCCTTTCCTTTGTTAATGGTACCCCCCTTCCCCCTCCCTTTGATGCTGCTAATCCTGCATAATGCACGGGCATAATATTAATTTGAAACCACCCCGCCCACCTCCTACGCATTTTCCATATGCTAAATTCCTCTTGATATGCAAATTATTTTGTCAAGGCGCTCTTCTTCCTACCTCCCCCCCTCCAACCCAGCTTAAATATACGCTCCAAGCTTGGTGGTGTTTCATTCACCTGAGGACGGCTGCTTGCGTTGTGGCTGAAACGTCGTGAGAATTATTTTATTATGTTTTATTTTTATTATTTTATTACTTCCCTTCTACGTGACTTTACCGAAAGAACCAAGAAGATGAATCCCTGCAGTCACGAAAGCTTTAAATCGAAAAATGACGTCCTTCCAATGATTGCTCAGTTTGTACCCATCTTCTCGGTTAAAATTGTGTTTGTGTTTATATATCTGGATGGCTTAATGAACGAATTTTTGCTGATTGCAGAGTACCTTCGTCTTGAAAAAATGCATTTCGTGTGTGCCCACAGCGTTAAACAAATGATCAGTCATGACTGAGGTATTGGTCCTACCGTGTTGCAGATCTGCCTTATGTTCACGGACACGGTCCAAGACATGTAGCTTAGTTTCCCCAATGTAACTACTGCCGCAGACACAGCTTAGTTTGTAGACACCGGGGTATTACATGTCAGAGACACATCCTTCACAGATGAGATCAGATCACGAATTTTATGTACTGTGTTGAATCGAACCTGGATCTTGTGTTTGCTCATGATTTTAGAAATATTTTTGGTAACCCCTGCTATGTATGGCAAGGTGATGGTTTTAATTGGGTCCTCAGATGGCTGCTTCTCAACGGTTGGGGTGATAGCTTTACGGATTGTGTAGTCTGAATATCCATTCATCTTGAGGGCTTGGTGTATGTGCTCCAGTTCACTGGCTAGGTGGTGATGGTCGGAAATACATCGAGCTCTATGGTGTAGAGTTTTGATGAGGGAATTTTTCTGGGATGGATGGTGGTGGGAGTCAAGTTTTAGGTAGGCATCCGTATGGGTGGCTTTTCTGTATACAGTGTCCCATTGAGCCATTTGGTCTCTTTTCGAATAAAACATCCAAGAATGGAAACTTGCCATCCTTTTCCACCTCCATGGTGAATTTGATGGCTGGGTGTATGGATTTGAAGCTTTCGTGACTGCAAGGAATCATCTTCTTAGGTTTTTTCGGTAAAGTCACGTAGAAAGTAAAATAAAATAAAAACAAAATTCACGACGTTTCGGAGGCAACACAAGTCAACACAAGTCTCTGTCATCAGGTGGGACCGTCACAGCCAGATTAGCTGTATCACTTGATACAGCTAATCTGGCTGTGACGGTCCCACCTGATGACAGAGACTTGTGTTGCCTCCGAAACGTCGTGAATTTTGTTTTTATTTTATTTTCTACGTGACTTTACCGAAAAAACCTAAGAAGATGGGTGTATGGAATTGATGTGGTTGAAGAATTGGCCCAGAGCTGGTAGGCCATGTGGCCAGATGACGAATGTGTCATTTACGTATCTCTTCCACAAGGAAGAACGTAGGGTGGATGCCTGGATGGCATCTGTCTCAAAATTTCCCATTAAAACTTTGGCTACAACTGGAGATAAGGGACAACCCATTGGGGAACCTTCAACTTGTTTGTAGAATGTTCCATTCCAGGTGAAGTAAGTGTTGGTGAGGCAGTGTCTAACCAGGGCCAGTACATCAGCATTCAGTCCTTGTTGGACCAAATCTTCAATGATTGCAATGGTGTCAGGCACAGGAACTTTTATACTATATCGAAAGATACAACATCAAAACTGACAAGCAAATCACCTGGACATAGTGAGATGTCCTTAATTAAAGATACCAAGTGAGCTGAGTTAAGTACAGCTGAGGTGGTCTTACCAGTGATTGGTTGTAAGGTCTCAGACAGAAATCGAGCCAGTTTGTAGGTGGGTGAGTCAATGGTGGAGACGAGCAATGACGATTGCTTGTGTTGTGATCGAAACGTCGTGATATTATCTTATTTTTCTATCTTACAGAAAGACCCAAAGAATATTAATTCCTGCAGTCACGAAATCTTTAAGTCAAGATTTGTATATTCATTTTAAAAACCAATTTTACACAGCATAGCCTTGGTGTAACCTCATTTATTCGACAATACTGGACTGCGTACAAGCAACGTTTCAGAATAAAGAAGTTTCATTGCAGTCATTGACAAAGAGGCTTGTGCAAATCAATCATGGTCTGGGCATATGCCAGCCCACCACGGCTACCAGCGCCCTCTGTTTGGAGGCTCCAAGCAGCGATTTCCCTCGATAACTTTCCTCCCTCTGCTCGCATCCCGCGTCGCCCATATTTTCGGACACAATAATTCGGTCACCACGTAAGATCGGCACAACTTTTGCGGCCACGCGAGTCACCCCTTCGTCCACGTCTACTGTTTATAGGTGGCTTAAATAAACGCTGGAAAAAAATCAATCTCGCCTGAATATCGACCTTCGGATAGCATTGCACCCAGGCAGAATGCTAATTTCATGCTGTCTCTTTAAGATGCACATTAAAGATTTGTGGTAATTTACGAAAATGTGATTGTTTTTTGTTGTTTTCTATCTGATCTGCAGACCCTGACGCACACACAAAGCTTGACATTGCTACAGAGATGTCTTGTGAACTCATACCGAGATATTGCCAAACATTTACGATATTAGTTAATTGGATATGAATCTGCTGTTGGCTCTATGAGTGCAACTAAGAGGGGCAAAATGATCAGTAATTTGCACAGATTGAACCTTGAGAATAATTGTGGTGGCAATGCCATATATCTAATGTATGCTTATGTTGGAAACTGTTTAAGTACGCATCTGGTCTGAATGATAGCTTATTTTATCATGGGACCTCCTGTGCCAGTACCAAAATATGAGAATAGGTTTTCCCCTTTTTTCTGGCAACAAAACAGGTGTTAAGAAGTTAAAACAGCAAACTGAAACCTTTTACAAGGAATCATCAAGCCGAGTCTCAAAAGGTGTTAGACCAGAGGGACGCCTTTTGACCTTTTGGCCTTTTGGCATCTGGTCTAACACCGTTTGGGACTAGGCTCCAAATAAAGCTGTCTCTGGTGTGGACCAATCAGTTTCAAAGACAATGCATATATTATCAGAGTATACTCTTAGGTTTTTTCGGTAAAGTCACGTAGGTAAAAATAAATAATACAAAATAATAGAAATAATAGAAATAAAATAATAAACCACAACGTTTCGGAGGCAACACAAGTCTCCGTCATCAGGTGGGACCGTCACAGCTAGATTTACTGTATCAAGTGAGGCAAAATTCCAAGAGACAAGCTATTAAATACAAGTTAAGGGGGAGGGGGGGGATTATCTGAATGTGGTAGCCAATGAATGTAACGTGTTGGGGGGGGGTGGGCGGGGCTAAAAGAGAACAATAGGTGCACTTGGGGTTGTAACCGGTGTTGGCTGACAATCCAAATACAAAAAGGGGAGTACTGTTTAACGCTGGGGATGTCAACACTCGGTAAAGTAGAATAGTACCTGTCAAATAAGATGGTCCAAATGTGTAGTTAAATCTTTTTTACATGGTTAATAACATCTTTCCAATGATTACTCAGTTTGTACCCATCATCAAGGTTGAAGTTATGTCTGTGTTTGTATATCTGGATGGCTTCGTATGTATGGCAACGTGATAGTTTTGATCGGAGTTTCAAGTGGTTGTTTCTGTATGGTGGGAGAAACAGCTTGGTGGATAGTGCGGTCAGAGTATCCGTTCATCTGCCAAGCTGTTTCTCCCACCATACAGAAACAACCACTTGAAACTCCGATCAAAACTATCACGTTGCCATACATAGCAGGCGTGACCAAAAATATCTCCAAAATTCTAAACAAACATAAGATCCAAGTCCGAATCAGTACAGTACATAAAATCCGTGATCTAATCCCATTTGTAAAAGATGTCATTCTTGACTTGCAATACCCTGGAGTATATTAACTGAGTTGCAGTTGTGGTGATTGTTACATTGGGGAAACGAAACGTCATGTCTCTGATCGTGTCCGCGAGCACAAGTGAGATCTGAAACATGGCAAAATTGAGTCTTCCGCCGTTGCCGATCATTGCTACAACGCTGTGGGCTCTCATGATATTGTCTTTTCCGAGACCAAGGTGCTCTGCAAACCTTCTGGCTACCATCAAAGGTTTGTACACGAAGCCATCCAGATATACAAACACAGACATAACTTCAACCGTGATGATGGGTACAAACTGAGTAATCATTGGAAAGATGTTATTAACCATGTAAAAAAGATGTAACTACACATATTTGGACCATCTTATTTGACAGGTACTATTCTAATTTACCGAGTGTTGACATCCCCAACGTTTAACAGTACTCCCCTTTTTGTATTTGGATTGGCAGCCATCACCGGTTACAACCCCAAGTGCACCTATTGTTCTCTTTTAGCCCCACCCACCCCCCCCAACACGTTCCATTCATTGGCTACCACATTCAGATAAGCCCCTCCCCCCCTCCCCTTTAACTTGTATTTAAGAGCTTGTCTCTTGTAATTTTGCCTCACTTAATACAGTAAATTTAGCTGTGATGGTCCCACCTGATGACGAAGACTTGTGTTGCCTCCGAAACGTCGTGATTTATTATTTTATTTCTATTATTATTTCTATCATTATTATTTATTTTTATTTATTTTTACCTACGTGACTTTACCGAAAAAACCCTAAGAGTATGAATCCTTGCAGTCACGAAAGCTTCAAATCTAGAATTATCAGAGTATGTTTTTTGTTTGCATTCTGACCACAAGTATTGTGGCTAATGCAGACATGATTCCTTGTAAAAGGTTTCAGTTAGGTGTTTTAACATCTTAACACCTAAATTTCGATTTAAAGCTTTCGTGACTGCAGGGATTCATCTTCTTGGTTCTTTCGGTAAAGTCACGTAGAAGGGAAGTAATAAAATAAAATGAAAATAATAATAATTATCACGTTTCGGCCACAACGCAAGCAGCCGTCCTCAGGTGAAGACCAGGTCTGTCGGGGAGACAGCATCTGAATGAAACACCACCACGCTTGGAGCGTATATTTAAGCTGGGTTGGAAGGGGGGGAAGGGTGCCTTGACAAAAGAATTTGCATATCAAGAGGAATTTAGCATATTTATGGGAAATGCAGGTATGTGATTAGTACTACTTGTGAAATGCGTAGGTTTGGCGTGGAGGTTTCAAAGTCATATTATGCCCGTGCATTATGCAGGATTAGCAGCATCAAAGCGAGGGGATAGGGGTAGCATTAATAAAGGGAAGGAATGTTAATAGTATGTAGCTGCAGTAACTAAACAACCACGTAAAAAAATAAAGTATAAACTACATAGTATCATCAGTATACTAAATATACTCTCAAATAAGCTGAGCTACTAACAGTAAGTAATACATTACAATTCTACGTCGCAAAAAATATAATATGCTTCCAGCTAAACTTTTTCCTTATATCACACGGGTTTACCCCGTACTATATGCTGCCATAGACAAACCCAACATTAAATTATATACTGTATTACTATACACCACCCTATACCTTAGAATAATACATAGTGTAATATTACACTATGTATTATTCTATCCACCCTACTGTATATCACACTGCTGTATATTCACTATACAATTACGATACTATATATTGCCTTATACATTGTATTAAACATTACAATTTTATACTATTTATTATTATTATACACCTGAGGACGGCTGCTTGCGTTGTGGCCGAAACGTCGTGATAATTATTTTATTATGTTTTATTTTTATTATTTTATCACTTCCCTTCTACGTGACTTTACCGAAAGAACCAAGAAGATCTTAACACTTGTTTTGGTGCCAGAAGAAAGGGGAAAACCTATTCTCATGATAGTTTAATATGTTTAGGATTAAACTGTCTACTCGTTAAAACATGTTTCACAACACGTTAAAGCCTCAGAAGTTGCTTAATTATATCTAATTGGAAGAAGCAAATCTTCACATTCCTGAGTTTGTGTCCCTGCACCCAAAAGCAGTACATGACGCATGCTGATGAGACCCAGAAGGATGGAGACCATCGCAGAGTTTTCTTGCTTTATAATTAAAACGATCCTGGACAATACTACGAAACAATGTAAACCTCTTTAAAATGCAATGCTTTAAGAAAACCTCTCCAGGCTGTGTTGATCAGCGTGGTTTTTTGACCACACGTCACCATGATGGTCAATTGCGGTTATCACTCGCTACTGATGTTCGCTGTGATGGGGGACTTAACTTAGAGATCACTGGATTCACAATGCAGTCTGCTAACCGTTACATCACCTCCAATCTAATTAAAGGTATTGAATTTTAAATGAAAACATTTTAATGTTATACAATGCAGATAGTCAAGAACATAACGCAAAACCAAGGGCGTTTAATAACTGCTGCACTCTTCAAAATGTTCTATTGTCCAAATACAAACCACTCATTTCTCGTCCCATATTTGTCGTGTGGTATTTACGACAGTTCAATTTGGTCACACATTGAAGGAATCGTGGGTTGGGGATTTGAGTAGGAACCCCACGTAGGGATCTCCCATATGAACGGTGATTTTATTGCTTTTAACTTGAAGCATATTAGAGATATATTTAATTCGTGATTGGGCTGTGTATGAAATCACACCGGCAGTTGCAGTTCATTGCCCGCAAGGACCTTTGTGTTGGCGTGCTCACAGATAACTTTAAGAAACTGTCTTCACTGCAGCTCAACAGGGCATTTTTCATCGTCTTAAAAGTGGCATTAATTATCTATTAAACTATTACCCTTGTCTTCACATGCCAAAAATAATAATTAGTGGTAGGGGTGACATGTATTCCAGAGTCATATTGCAAATAAACGGTATGAACAAGCAAACAAAAATTCAAACAAGATTTATTTCTTAAACCTTCAACATAAGGTACCATTAATGACGGAGAAAGGAAACCATTCACTGCGACCTCACTAAACTATCATATAGAATTGTAACCTTTCCCAAAAACCCACTATTGATTGACTCTGATGGATGGTTTGACATTTATTGTAAAACGCACATCACAAAAGACGCTTAAAAGTTTTGAGGAAATAAATGAACCAACAAAACAACAAAGAAACATATATCATTTCATGAATAAAAGGCAATGAACAAAAGAATGCAATGGCAATGTTTAACCTTAGAGGCTTTGTCCTGCTGGTGTCCCTAGGCTTGTGTCAATGCGTTATTGCCATTTACTATCGCTCACTCTGAACAATTCTTACTGTGACGCAAGTGCACATATTCATCCGAGGTTGGACCACCGCCATTATATTTGGGGTGGATGACCCAGTTCCTCCCTCACCGCACGTGATGGAATTCCACGTGAAGCAGTCGAGATGATTGATGATCATCAAGCAACTCACTGATTCGCCTCAGTCAGTTGCTCACAGGTGGTTAGCCACCCATTCCCTTTTACTCTTCTGTCGCTAGGAGTTTGTATAATTGGCTAATTTCATCTCATCCATTCGGTACTGTGTTCAACCGACACACCGCAGGTCACGCCAACACACTCGCGCAACTCACCCACACACCACACGCTTTCCCTCGCACTGCCCCGCTTGGGAATTCCCTCATCCCATCTCTTTTTTTCCCCCGAGCTCTCATAATAACCTTGGCTCCATTCAAGAACCGTACGAACTCTTCTCTATTACAGCTCTCGAGAGCGCTGTCTGTGACATGTTGGACCTTCGGTGGCTTATGCTCAGAAGCTGTGTGTAAAAAACTGTCACCGCAACGGGTGAGTTGCTGCTTGTGTGAAGGGGGGGGGCAAGGAACGTTTTTAGAGAGTTCTGGATTGCCACTGATGTTAGTCGTGCCGCGGAGCCTAGCAAACCCAGGTCGCAGAGTTCACAGCACGAGAGCACGAACCGCTGGGCCACCACCACCACGGCACTCGCCCCAGGGGCAGTAACAACAATTAAAAATGTAATCTAATTGTACAATTGAAAAAAAGGTTTATTGAAGTAAAGTATTCCTATTTTTGTATTCATAATAAAAAAATATAACACATTTAAAGAAAACAATGTAAAAAAATGAGTGGAATGTGATTGTACCATTAGCAAAATAAAAATGTAAAACCTATATGCATTATTGAACAGGAAAATGTCTGTAAGACTGTAAGATAAATCTTGAAAATCAATTACTGTATATCGTATGGTAATGAGTAAAGCGAGAGGGGTTGGATGGTTGTATCGTGGCACAGTGGCTAAATCATTGTCCTCTGAACCCAGAAAGCTGAGTTTGATTCCAGCCACGTTTGCTGAGAACTGGCCTTGGGTGCCCCCTACACCAACCGGCACTGACCGTCGTGGTGAAGTATGGTCAATGCCCCATGGCTGGCGAAAACATAAGGATGCTTTCATCTAGCAGCTTATCGATAGAGGGTTATAATAAACAAAATGCATGTATTTATGGCTTTATTTGTAACAAAAAAAATACCACTTGTGAAAACATTTTCGACAAGCTGTAAGATAAATATTTAGCTGCTATAGATTTCCACGTGATGATAAGCCACTTTGTTGAGCTATCATTTGTGGGCAGGTCGCTTCTGAAACATAGCTATGGACGTATAGCTCAATGGGTCTTACCTGGTAAAGTAAAAACGTGGTATAGTGAGTTTAGTTGAGAAGGCTCGTACGCCATTTCCATCTGTTCCCTTTGCAGTGCAGCACCGGCAGCAGTGCACTGCCACAACTCATGAAATCGTTCACCTAATTTTTTTTCCAAACACTACCCCAGAGCAGGAACATACAGTGAAAAAAGTATTAAATCCCCTGCTGATTTTGTACGCTTGCCCACTGACAAATGAATGATCAGTCTATAATTGTAATGGTAGGTTTATTTGAACAGTGAGAGACAGAATAACAACAAAATCCAGAAAACGCATGTCAAAAATGTTATGAATTGATTTGCATTTTAATAAGGGAAATAAGTATTTGACCCCTCTGCAAAACATGACTTAGTACTTGGTGGCAAAACCCTTGTTGGCAATCACAGAGGTCAGACGTTTCTTGTAGTTGGCCACCAGGTTTGCACACATCTCAGGAGGGATTTTGTCCCACTCCTCTTTGCAAATCTTCTCCAAGTCATTAAGGTTTTGAGGCTGACGTTTGGCAACTCGAACCTTCAGCTCCCTCCAAAGATTTTCTATGGAAATTAAGATCTGGAGACTGGCTAGGCCACTCCAGGACCTTAATGTGCTTCTTCTTGAGCCAATCCTTTGTTGCCTTGGCCGTGTGTTTTGGGTCAGTCATGCTGGAATACCAATCCACGACCCATTTTCAATGCCCTGGCAGAGGGAAGGAGGTTCTCACCCAAGATTTGATGGTCCATGGCCCCGTCCATCGTCCCTTTGATGCGGTGAAGTTGTCCTGTCCCCTTAGCAGAAAAACACCCCCAAAGTATAATGTTTCCACCTCCATGTTTGACGGTGGGGATGGTGTTCTTAGGGTCATAGGCAGCATTCCTCCTCCAAACACGGCAAGTTGATTTGATGCCAAAGAGCTCAATTTTGGTCTCATCTGACCACAACACTTTCACCCAGTTGTCCTCTGAATCATTCAGATGTTCATTGGCAAACTTCAGACGGGCATGTATATGTGCTTTCTTGAGCAGGGGAACCTTGCGGGCGCTGCAGGATTTCAGTCCTTCACGGCGTAGTATGTTACCAACTATTTTCTTGGTGACTATGGTCCCAGCTGCCTTGAGATCATTGACAAGATCCTCCCGTGTAGTTATGGGCTGATTCCTCACCGTTCTCATGATCATTGCAACTCCACGAGGTGAGATCTTGCCTGGAGCCCCAGGCCAAGGGAGATTGACAGTTCTTTTGTGTTTCTTCCATTTGCGAATAATCGCACCAACTGTTGTCACCTTCTCACAAAGCTGCTTGGCGATGGTCTTGTAGCCCATTCCAGCCTTGTGTAGGTCTACAATCTTGTCCCTGACATCCTTGGAGAGCTCTTTGGTCTTGACCATCTTGGAGAGTTTGGAATCTGATTGATTGATTGCTTCTGTGAACAGGTGTCTTTTATACCGGTAACAAGCTGAGATTAGGAGCACTCCCTTTAAGAGTGTGCTCCTAATCTCAGCTCGTTACCTGTATAAAAGACACCTGGGAGCCAGAAATCTTTCTGATTGAGAGGGGGTCAAATACTTATTTCCCTCATTATAATGCAAATCAATTTATAACATTTTTGACATGGGTTTTTCAGATTTTTTTTGTTGTTATTCTGTCTCTCACTGTTCAAATAAACCTACCATTAAAATTATAGACTGATCATTTCTTTGTCAGTGGGCAAACGTATAAAATCAGCAGGGGATCAAATACTTTTTTCCCTCACTGTATAGAGTAGGCTAACGTTTCAATAGTTTGACTGGCGTGTGGTTGGAGACCACACGGTAGACTGTGGGAGAAACACTGGGACATTTTAGAAACTTGAAAAACAACAAATTTTTATATTTTTTCGAAAACCCATGGCAAGCGGATACCGGAGCAACTCTGGAGATCCCTTCAAAGGACTTCCGGTCGACACAGAAGGGGCCAGCACTTTCACCGACCTCTCTGAACACGACTGCAATGTTCATGACACGACAGCTCAACTGATATTTGATCCTAAGAGCTGGAACTTAGCCAAACGAAGTGTGGAATCAAATAGAATGCAATGGATTTTTTTTGTATTTGTGTCCAGTCATTGATGACCGGTCGGAGACAGTCCCAGATGTTTCCTTAAGTGTTACTGAAATGCGTAGATGAATACCGACTGACCAGTTGACCTATGCTTCCTTGGAGCCAACGTGATCCCCTTTGAGGAGCCAATTTCCTTTTAAGCCCGGGACTAAGGGATATACCAAGCACGCGCCCTCAAGATTATCCACTGGGCTTAAGAGACTCTTTGCATAGCATTGTTGAACGGAGGATCGTGCCATGTTATTAACAATTTGAGAGGGATTGGAGGAGGCTTCAGCAAGCCGATTACAAGGGCACATTTTAGGGCAGAAGGGCCTGCGCATGGCGAAAATAACACTTGTCTCGCCGAGGTCAAGGGTGCACACGCTCAACTCCCAAACCCATCTTAAAAAATGCTCAGCTGTCCAATTTCCTCAGGGTTCAATTAATAATGGTCTGTGGGGGGGGGGGGGCTACACATTCTGGTTTGTTAAAAAGGTGCCTTTTTCACCATACCGAATGCATTTTTGTGAGTGAACTTTGATCCTTATTGCCAACATGTATTCGGAGCCCTTGAACAACTCAGAAGTTGAAATATTATTACATTTAATTTGTATCTGCTCATTGGTTGAATACCATACTTGACATTACTTTACCTTTTGCTCCGGTAATTTATCATATTTTAGGTCAATGTATTCATGCGTGACTTTTGCATGGTGGTTTGCAGCAAATTTACAATGTAATTATCGCTTGGGATGCTTTTCAAATTTACAAGAGAGCACACATTTTTATAGGTTTGCTTCTCTTTATGCATGATCACAATGGCATTTATGCATGAGTCACCTTTCAAATTTACAGAAAACAAAAACTGCAATTAGTTGTTTTCATGTTCGAATGCTAAGCTTGCCAATTGATGTACCACTGTCGTGGCCGTAAATTAAAACTGTTAGCATGTATGCCATTCATTATGCATACTGCACGGTTTGCCTGAATCCCATCTCTGCTTGTGAATAATATTTGTAAAAAAACTACCGTATTTGGCATGAACACTGCCACACAAACAGAAAACTAAATCAAAGCGAAAATATTGGCAACGGTTCGTGGCTGTACATGACTGTCGTTGCAGTCCCTTCAATACTTTTTTTCAAAGCGTATTAATGTTTGAAAATATTATGAAACTACAATATCTGCTGTCACATTAATTTTTGAGAAAAGAATAATTTTCAAGCGATGTAAATGGTCAATTTTGATCCAATTATAAAGTAAAAGAGGGTGGTACCCGGCGTTGCCCGGGCGAAAAAGTCAGACACACACATCGACCTACATACACTTACTGACATTGACCGACACACACAAAGACATCGACTTACACACACACACATATGGACTCACACCCACAGACATCGACTCTCACACACACATGAACACTCACGCACACACACATAGACTCTCAGACACACATCGACTCACACACAAACATCGACTGACACACGCATACACATCGACTCACACACACACATGCACGTACAAACACACAAAGAAATGGACTAAGAAGCTCACATGGAGCCACACACACACACATCGACTCACGCACACATCGACTGACACGCACATATGTACTTAGGCAGACATAAATATTAAGAAATTTACTATTTTAATTGTAAAATCTTAGTTGTCTACGCACACACCAAACACGCACACACATTGACTGACACACACACATGAACTCACACACACAGACACGTCGACTCACACACACATATCGACGCAGACACACACATAATTATTTAAAATTTAAGTAACCTAATTGTTAAATATTAGTTGTGTACACACACACCATGCACACACATTGACTAACACACACACAGCGACTGACACACAGAGATAAAAACTCATGCACACACACATCGAGTCGCACACACATCGACTGATACACACACACGGACGTAGACACACACACATGGTGGCAGACACGCACATGGACTCACACGCACACAAGGACTTAGACACAACAAAAACAAATATTGACCAAGTAAATTTAGAAATCTTAGTTGTCAGTACACAAACATTATTAATGTAATATTTGCAGGGTGATTCTTTAAAATGCAGGTTTCTGTCAACGTTAGTTGACACAATAATAAAAATATTAAAAATGACCAAGGTATTGAAAGAATATGAGTTGTGAGCACACAAAAATCAATGTTTTTATATTTTGATGGAGATTATTAAAATAACAGGATTATATGTACGTGAGTTTAGCGAAAGAAGCAAGGAAGAGACAAATTAGTTGTTTGCGCACACACAGTACTAATGTAATATTATCAAGGTGGTTATAGAAAAAAGTTTTCTAGAAAGGTGAGTTGAGAAATAATAAGTATAATAATAATGAGAAAGTGATTGTTAAACGATTTGTTGTGAGCAGGCAAACAAAATAGTAGTCTGCACACAAACACAGTTAATGTAATATTAGCAAGGTGATTATAAAAAAAACTGGGTTTCTATCAAGGTGAGGTTAGGGAAAGAAGCAAGGAAATGGTAATTAACATTGCAGTTGTGAGGCCTAGTCCTGTGCAGATCCCCCGTCCTCGCCTAGAGCACGCAGCCGGCCGAGGTGTCACCTTGGCAGGCTGGGGGCTGGGCCACTCCCTCCGGCCATAATATCTAGGGGCTCTATAGTAGTAACAGGACGCAATGGGGTGGGGTTGGGAGAAGAGGACATCACACTGTGAAAAAATAACCTCAGCGTTTTGTGTTTTAGTTACATGTTTAACGCGAATGAAAATTTGTGCCGATCGTGTGTGCGTTGCTATGGGGCAACCACTGCCAATAGTGCAAAGTCTAATTTTATAAATGTTTATAATACTAATGTGCGCGACTTACCTTGTAGAGTGTGCAGGCGAATAAAAAAAGGTCGCACACCTCCGCCGATAGTGCGTTGCTAGGGGCTAACGTGATGAGCGTTGTGTGCATGCGCAGCTCGCTGCGTTGTCCCGCCCGGAGCGGTGAAGGAAAATAAATAAATAATGGTGCAACTAAATCAATAAAGAGAATCGGTAAAACACGCTATTTAAACTAATTTAAAGGTGACGGACGGGAAAAGGAAAATAGTGCTTGCCGATCGCGGGGCTGACGCCGTGGTACCTGGCTAATTCTTTTCACATTAACCCCACCGTTGGGGAGCCAAATCCCTCGCAAGCGCGCATGCGCAGACAGACAAACAAAAATGAATTTTATAGGTAGGATTTTAAATGACGAACGTTTGATCTGGTAATTATTTTATTGTGAGGGCGTCATTATCGTTGGTTAGTGGCATATAAACCTTGTGACACAGTCACACATAAAACGCACAAGTCATAAATGTGAACGACGATAAGCAATTTGTAAATAATAGTCATTCACAAATCACCGCATTTTATCAGTTATCGAAGAGCCAACAATAGTTACCCTCGACTCACAGAATCACGGAACAATAGTTACCCTCGACTCACAGAATTCTAGAACAGTTAACCTCTACTCAGACTTACAAAACAAGTTACCCTCGACTCACAGAATTACAGAACAGTTACCCTCGACTCACAGAATTACAGAATAGTTACTCTCGACTCACAACAACGATAGTTACCCTCGACTCACAGAATTGCAGAATAACTTACCCTCGTCTCACAAAATTCGGTGGCTTTTTGAGAAACCAAACCAAGGTCACGGTCAAGAGCCCATAAAGGTGCCGCCACGACTCCCAGAAGCAAACAAAATGGCACTGATGTGGACACAATTAAGTGATATAATACAAGAAAGAACATCCGACATACTGCATATATTTAATTCCTCAATAATGACTTCACCGTATTCCCCTTCTTGTAAGCAGTGAACTGTGCTTGTAGGTTGTCCGTGCGGGTGGCCTGATTGGTTCAGATAGCATCAACGTCACAGTCTATCCCCCCCCCCCTGCTTCGATTGTGGCCGTCCTTTCACAGCGTGCCCCGGGCTCATGTTTGCCGATATCCATCGTCAATGTGTCTGTTCATGCACTTATAACGACGTTCTGTTTTGTGTCTACCCAAAATATTCTGGATTTTCTGGTCTTGTAAAATGCTTCGTTAATATTTAATGTTCAAAAGGCAAATAATGGTTCCCCTGTTGCATTGTTATTTTGAACTCCTTGGCCGAGGATAACAATGTAGCGGCATTGCGTGAGCGGAATCAACTGTAGTCGTTTTCAACAGCAAGGCAGGTGGCTGAAAAACATCCGTGTTATGGCTACCCGCATTGTACAGGGACATGTCTCTGTGTCTCCGTGTTTCTGTGTGTCCGTGTCTGGGTGATTGTCTCCGTGTCTCCATGTCTCTGTGTGTGTCCGTGTCTTTGTGTGTCTCCGTGTCTTTGTGTCTGTGTCTCCACGTCTGTGTGTCTCTGTGTGTGTCTGTGTCTCTGCGTCTTCGCATCTCATGTTTCAACTGCGCGTGCGCGACCCAGGGGAGTTGAGAGGGCCGGGGGTGGGGGTTAACGGCTGTCTGCTGCCGTATTGCGCATGCGCGACAAATTGAGAGGGGCGGTGGGGGGGGGGTCGCCAAATGTGGGGGGGGGGGGGAGGACTGGATCGGCCACGGAGCAGCCGAGGACTCGGCGGGGGCACGGCCAGTCCACCACCACACACCCGTTACAAACGCAACCTTTCAACGAAATTATCTCAATCATCAGCCATCTAACTGCATATCTATGTGTTCGTTCGCGGGACATGACTTGATATCCACGATGTCGTGAGCCACGCTATTTGGGGGCTTTGACCGTTGTTAGCAGGTGTGGTGTTAATGATCGAAGGGCTGGAGCAAAAAAGAGGGCGGCCGACAGTTGCATCACATGTTGTATTGATGCACCCACCCATCATCGGTATCTTGCAGACACTTGCTGTTGCCCTACTGCTGGAGTTTACACATCAAGGGCTGCGCATAGATGTCACAGTGACATGAAAGCAAAGCGTGTTGGTAAAGACTCATTTTGGTGAATTGGTTCACATCCGCTGCCTCGGAGAAAAATATGAATGGTTAAGCACCCCTCTCGTTGAACCATCATTACCCGTGCTCTCGCGATTAAAACGTTTAATTTCACAACATTCGATAATGTGCTTGCAACTGTTAAAGACATTAACCTTTTTCATTGTATTTGTGACCCACGCAGGGATTCACACTTCATTAGCCCGTCCCAAGAGGCAACCCTCAATGGATTAGCAAAAGGGAGAAAAAAACCAAACCATCACTCCCCTCTCCTCGACGACCAGCCACAGCACCGCCCCAGCTGCTGTGGGTAATATCTAATCAGCGCACTTGTGAAGACTCTAATTCATGTTCATTCAAAATGAAGCGCTTATGCCTCGTGGGAGCTGGAGGCGCTGCACAACCGCACTAATCAGTACCATAACATTCGCATCCATCGAATCACCGGGATCCTGTCTGTTATGAAATCAATCCCAAAGGATAGCCACAGGTTGGTGCGACCTGCTGAATTAAGCCTTGAAAATGGATGGATTTTTGTTTTAAATATAGACAAGCTTATTTATACAGGAACCGCATCACCGTTGGAGGCCCTGATTTAATGCTCGCTTTTAAATTGAGAAATATTGCCCCCCCCCCAATCCTCTGTGGAATTAGAAGATGGCGATAGCTGTAACGGAGGACGTGTTTGAAATTACAAAGAAGCTATTCAGATGTTCACTTTCCTTGAGAATTAGTTTACAATTCCATTCGGCAATCGCCATATTAGAAATAAAATTGGTATTTCAGAAGCACATTTCTCCCCATACACTAATGGCATTATTGTACATGGCCGGTTTATTGAAAGGATGGAGTGACAATACATGCTCTGGAGAACCCATTTGAGAAAAAAATAAAATTCTGGTAGAAATCGACTGTCTCACCGACAGAAAAAAACTGTTTCCAATTATAGACAAATGCAGAACGCCTGGCAACAGACAACTCAATTCCCAGAGCCAGCCATCTCATTCTCATCTACAAAGGCAACTAAGCCCCCTCAGGAATTTTGCCACATTATAGAATGTTCAACACTCTGTGTACAGACATTAGAATTGCATCGCGAAAACAGATTGTTATAGGACGATGTTCCACTCATCATCCTCTCCATTCTTACCCCCTAAGCTAAACCACACTGATTGGACATACTTCCAAACATCTTGACTCATTCGCAAACACGTGAACCACATAAGTCCTTTTACCAACCTGCCCATCCATTCACTAAGAATATAAACTTATTCAACTCTGTTTCTGTAACACTGCTGCCCACTATGACCACTGGCTACAGCCTATAAGCATCCATCTGGCTGAGAAATTATTGCACTTTGTGGGCTTGTGTCGAGATGCCCTGTAATATGCCCCGCATTTTATGAACCGGGAGCGTGCACCATATATTTATGTGTTCGACTGCGGTGTGATGTTCATGGTCGCTGCTTTGGCTGTCTTGTTCCCGTTCTTGAAGCTGTACAAATGTATTTTACTTTGTATGAATGTATAATCCATGTTGTAGATTTTAAAATGCTTGTACCCCTGTCCAGTGGCGGCTCCTGCAAAATCTCTCAGGGGGGGCAAATGTTTGGATGATTGATAAGGATAGGGTCCACCCATACAATGGATAAATTAACAGCTTAAGCATGTAAAGGCAACTGCACTACTTTAATATTAATGAAAAATAAAGTGACTCTTACAATACATCTCCTTGTTTGTTTCTATACTCACTATTATTACACTACTTACATCACATTACTCGCTTAATACACTGCTTACTTATACTGAAATTTTGCTCTTCTCTCTTTCAAAGTAGCAAAGTGATCAATTACTCTCTCATTGAAAGCAGGCATGTTCCTGACTAGTTCACTCTCCATGGAAAGCATAGCCATTGCATTCAGACGTTCCTGTTCCATTACATTTCTCAGGAATGTCTTGATTCTCTTTAAGGTTGAGAAACACCTCTCAGCTTCAGCAGTTGTCATGGGAATGGTTATGAGGATGTTCAACAGAGCAACAGTCTCTGAAAAAGTATCCTGGAGGTTGTACTTCAGCAAAACCTGGTACAGCGCTAGTGCACCACAGCAGCCCTTGAATTCTGGACTCTCATAAATGACAGACAGTTCAGTCTTCAGCTTCGCGTTATTTAACATAGGGTATGCCCTGACAGTGATGTTCAGAGCCTCAACAGGGAATGTATGGCCATGCTGTTGAAACATCTCTCCTTGTAGCAGCGTGGCACTTACAAGGTGGTCGGAAAAGGAGAACCTTTCTTTGGTATGCAATACAATATATAATTTAATGTTGGGTTTGTCTATGGCAGTATATAGTAGGGTGTAGACTCGTGTGATGTAAGAGAATAAAGTTTAGATGCAAGCATATTATATATTTTTTTTTTACGACGTAGAATTGTAATGTATTACTTACTGTTAGTAACTGAACGTATTGTAGACTATATTTAGTATACTGATGATAATATGTAGTTTATACTTTAGTTGTTTACGTGGTGGTTTTAGTTACTGCAGCTACATACTATTAACACTCCTTCCCTTCATTAGTGCTACCCTTATCCCCTCCCTTTGATGCTGCTAATCCTGCATAATGCACGGGCATATGCAGTACTAGTCACATACCTGCATTTCCCATAAATATGCTAAATTCCTCTTGATATTTCATATTCTTTTGTTAAGGCTCTCCCTTTCTTCCCCCCTTCCAACCCAGCTTATATACATGCTCCAAGCACATGTGCTGTTTCATTCAGACGCTGTCGCCTCGACAGACCTGGTTTTCACCTGAGGATGGATACTTGCGTTGTGGCCGAAACGTCGTGAGAATTATTTTATTATGTTTTATTTTTATTATTTTATTACTTCCCTTCTACGTGACTTTACCGAAAGAACCAAGAAGATGAATTCCTGCAGTCACGAAAGCTTTAAATCGAAATTCCACTAGGTGGCGACAAATAAAATTGTTGACTGAAACGTGCTGACGTATGATGACGTAAGCACGTTAGTGCGAGCCCTCCCGGAAGCCATAGAGAATGCATTGCAGCGCCCGCCTTTCGAAAAAAATCATCTTTGAATGTAAGTCTATGGGACCACTCTGGGCGATTCTCAGCCGGAGTGAAATCGCCCAAAAAGAGGCGGTACTCCACAGAACGTGACATGACGCTGATTGGATTATATCCAGAGGCACAGTAACGGCTAGCATAGCTCTGTGGTTGAATGAGATTGTTAATGTGATTGAAAAAGTCCCTTTCACACATTGGTGGTGCGTCGCCCAATCGCCCTAATGAAGAAACCGCCCCTGCCCCTGTCATTACGTGCGTGCCATGTATGGGTCACTTGACAGTGTGACACCCTTGCAAATGGCGCGTTCCTTTGGATGGGTTTCATGCAGGTGAATTATTTTAATCAATTATTAAAAGCAAACCCCAGTCCAGTAAAAAGTGTGTCACTGAAAAAGGTCGCACACAGATAACGATGTGGGAATGTGTGTTGTTTTAGCAATGTTTATTCATTGCTCACAAAGTACAAATTGCTAGAGTGAACCTCTCGTGTTTCATACGAACAGTTCTACAAATAATGTTTAATTATTTCACATTTTCTTGCTTTTGGGGAAGTTGTTTTGTTTATCATATTGAGTCGGGTGCTGCAGCCCTGTGATGACTTGGCTATACCTAATAAATGAACTTGAACTTGATAAACTTTGCCTGGCCAGGCGTCTTGGAAGAGGATGTTAAATACACTCAAATTGATATCAACACATACAAAAACGAATTCACATGAACTTAAGTCGACATAGAGATAGTTTTTTTGTGCGGATATTGAAATGGCGAGGATTTGGATTATGTGGCGACGATGCAGATGCAAGAGGAAACCTCACAAGCAGCGCATTTCTGAAGCCACTGCAAAGCCTTAATTTCAGAAAACGTAAAACAATTTTCAATATTCATGAGGCAATTCAGGCTGACCTTTTTATTTATTTGATTATATACATTTAAGAGTGCTCTAAAAAGTAGGTGAAAGTGGTTTCACATGGAATTAAATTGATAAATTCTGGCTGGGTTGGCACTTATAAGGGATGTGAATAATACGGAGCTTCCTGCGGCATGGCAGATTAATCAGCGCCATTTGGCCCACACGCAACACAAATGATTCCCGGTGGAAGGCTCCGCGTGAATCTACAATGATGCTCGAGCATTGCGAGCATCCTTGATGTGGTGTCTTCAACGGGACGGGTGACTGCACAAATTATACAGGTGGTCCACCGGGGAACGCTTGTGTCTCGCAGCAAGAAGACCCTGGGTTCGATTCCCTACCTGGGTGCTTTTCTGTGTGGAGTTTGTATGTTCTCATTTCTTTGTTGCACGGGGATTTCCTATGGGTTCCCTCATTTCCTCCCGTAGCTAAACAAATAATGCAATGTAATTGGTGTTGGCTATATATCCCAATGCTGAAAAATAATGACCTGCAATTTACTCAATTTAAATATAATTTATTATTTTATCTTTATACGTGACTTTACCGAAATAACCAAAGAGTATATCCAGAATTATTTATTTCCCGAACAAAAAACATATTTAGATTTTCTTTTGCCGAAACAATTGTTTTTGATTAAGGACCATTGTTCAAATAAATATCCCACACGATGTTCATGGTATTGGCGAAAGATACAAATTCTGAAACATCTCTGCAAATTACTTCACTGGGATTACACACAGCAGCAAGCAACATCACGCCCAACTGTGAAAACTTGGCAGGATCCTCCTGAAGAAGAGTATTATAGTCAGTGAGGCTTTCCTGGGTAAACAAAACGCGATAATAAAGTAACAATACACCATATATGAGTCAACCACATCGCTTGTTGTGGCTTCGTTGCATGGCTCTCTGATGTGTTTTCTGGTTGTACCATGTGTTGTAGGGGCGCCACGGTGACGAGATGTGAACTACCTCGTCTCGTGTGCAGGAAGTCGTCGGTTCGAGCCCGACCCTTGACACGTGCTGTATAAAGAGTTTCAATGTCCTCCAGGTTCTCTGGTTTTTACCTCCACATTTAGAAACATGCGTTTAGAGTATTTGTCTGCTAGTAAATTTCCACACGATAAACCGCTTAATTAGGCTATAATCTGTGGCCAGGTTGCTTCTGAAAAAGAGCTATTTAGCTTAGTGGGCCTTAACCTGGTAAAATTAAAAATAGTTTATAGCTCGGCACAATGTGTGACATTTCAATCCACGTGTTTGGGAGCTTCAGCATGAGGAGCACAACATGGGGCATCATGCCGAGCAACACAGGGCACAGCCCCAAAACACAGCAATGCATGAGCCCGAACGGTTGTGAACTTACGCTGTACAGGATATATCTTTCTAAATGAGAATAAAAATAAGCCCCGTGTCTGAAAAACATATAACATATACAGTCTGTTCTCTTGTAACGCGTGTTTTCGTAACGCAAATTTGATATAATGTGATGGATGTATTCGAGAACACATTTTTTTATAACACGGATGCGAATTAGATACAACGCGATTAAGTGAACGGAACTACGTCGCAGCGCATGCCGGAGGGAGTAAGCAGTTGTACGGCTGCCACAGCGTAGCATCATCACACAAGGCATTGGGATGCTGCTGGATGCTTCTAAACGCTACCCACGCGCCTCACTCTTTGTTCAGCCTGCGTATGCATCTCACGTGTTGTCACGGACTGGGCTTTACCCTGTATTATATATTATTTATGATTACACGATTTTTCCATAACGCGGTGTTCTTCAGGAACACAACTACGACCTCGTTATAGGAGAACACACTGTAATGAGGAAACTTGGACTCAACACCTCCACCGTTGGTTGTTATTTAGGCTTTGGGGGTTGGGGAGTATAGCGGTGGACTGCACTGCGCTCTCAATCTGATGACCTCAATTTGAGTCCTGGGTCATGATACAAATCAGGAACGTGTGATATTTAAATCAGCCGTGGTAAAAACGTGTTCACCTTCCTGCACTGACCAGTGCAGTGAAGTACAGTCACAAACCCCCTGTAACTGAGCAAAAGGCTTGGCGAGGCCTCCATACAGCAGTGGAAAAACACATGGCTGTACATTTAAGCTTTTAATTAATTTAAGGACTCCATAAAAATGCAACATAAAGTTCTAGGGCGTATAGCAGCATCTTCCATCACACTTACTTAGAAGTGTTGTTGTAAAGTAATTTGCCAAATGAGTACGGCCACTTAGGCAATAGTTGCCATGAGCTGAAATGTTCTTCACATCATGCAGGTTTTGTTTATTCTCTGAGTAAGGGTTTCTGAAATATGCGATGAGTAATTTTCCTGTGAAACTGCGTTTCATTTTCTAGCAGACATGGCAGAATTGAAGAAAAATGTCCAGCGATACGAAAGCCCGCGATGTGTGTGTGTCTTTGTCTTTTGTGTTGCGTTCGGCAGCGTAGCGGTTAGCGCCACGCTGCGCTTCGAACCCGCCTACCCGAGTTCGATTCCCGCTCACGGTCAACAGCAGTGACGATTATTTGAACCGATCCTGGACCTCCCCTAGGTCGACTCAGCCTCAAATGAGTACCTGGTGGAGTGTGTTAACATCGCCACTAGGGAGACAAAGGCGGCCGGGCGTGGTGCTGGCCACCCACCCCCTGGTGTGCCGTGCCGGCCTTCGTAGGTGCTCGCTAATAGCACTTGCCCTCACAGTCTATTCAGGCTATACGGGGGAGCTTTGTCTTTGTTCCGTTCAGGCTCACCAGCAGTTGGCCAGATTGAAATGCGCACGCCGTTGTGCCAAACAGCTTAACAGTCGGCCTTTAGAAGTGTGAGCCGACTTTGGCTTCCTCTGCGAGCAATCAGTATTCATAAACGAATGGCTCTGTTGGCACGAGGGGATATCGAAGCCAACTTTCCTTTTAAAGCGAGCGTTGCTTTGTCCCCACTCGCAAATGTAAATGCGAAGGCCACTGTGGCACGTACAGGTGTGAAGCAAGACCTCTCTATCCCCCACCCTTTACTCGGAATCAGGCAGAGAGAGGCACGTTTTCCTCTTCAAAAATAATATTTGCAACGAACTGAAAATGATATCGTTACTGTAAATATGCAGATATATTAATTTGCTCTAAACTAATTGTTCAAAAACGTTGCAACACAACGACACATGTCCTCGCGACGACTAAGCTGACGGGACACTAAGATGACATCATTCCTTAATGAGACATAAATGTATGCTGTAATGCCCAAATGAATCGGGAGCTATGGCACAGAAACGTGCAGCAGCAACGGAAGATATACATATAATGCGACACGAGTACACACACAATGAGAGTAATTAGCAGGAAAGAATAAATTGATTATAAAAGGCGTGGAGTAGTGGCATAGTGGTTCACACACCCACTGCACAATGAACCTGGTGACCTGAATTTGATGCCGGGCCGCAGATATAATCAGCTGTGAGTGATATCTGAGCCAGTCCTGGACCACACCTTCACCAACCCACTGTCCAGTGTGGTGAAGTATGGTCAAATGAGATCCTTCACCAAGGGCTGAAAATTATTATTATTTACACGAAGCTCTAACCATGTTTATCACTTCATATTCTACTCTTCAGTCTTAAAGACACACACAAACCAATATGGGTCTGTCATCATGTAGAATATGTCAGGACAGAAAATTGTTCCCTGAAGCTGAAACCTATCTATAGAAGCGGATCTTTCCCCAAGAGGCAAGGCAAATATTTCATCGCAGTGCTAATGCTGTGGTTTAGTATACGGTACAGTAATTTGTTTTATTTTATGGCATTGCCTCGAAAATTTAATCAAGCTGGCAATATAAGGTGGATTACACAATAATTTTACTCATCCTTATTTCATTAATAGATTACAAATATGTACAAACAAATATTAATTATGTTCACCCTAGTGCTCTTCAGTTCATGAAAACTATCACCTGACCTCACAGTTAAAAACAATAATAACTGTAAGCCGTTCACAAGGCGCCTTTGCAAAGTTTCCGTGTGGGGAAAAAAAACCCACAGAACACTTGATGGAACATATCTTCATAACAAATCCTAGCACTAAGAAAATATATTATGCACTGTTAGCCACATACAAATCTGAAGGGAAACAATGTAAGCTAATGTATCCTGTAAATGTCCATAACTAAATCTGAAGTTAAACGGTGCTAACTTCCCTCACGTAACTTTGCTGCTTTCTTTAAACATTGAGTAACGCCTCGTGTCGTTGCACGCTACAAGGGAATTTCCTCTGTATGGCAACACAATTGCACACTACTGAGCTATTGCACTCAAGCGTGGCTCATTGAATTCATTCCGTAATCACCAGCATCAGCCGTGATGAATCCACTGCTGGATGAATGGCTCCTCAAGCCACTGCCACCTCACATGACCCAGCGACACAAATTTCCACTAAGTACCTGCACACAAACTAAATTAACCCATTCCGTTGCTCCGTGTCCTCTCTACTTCTCAATTCACACGCAGTGCATACGGGTTAGATAGACCTGAGATGTATCAATCCTGCATCCTCCAATCTTTGCTGACCAGCCCATACTTTGCTGACTCGCCTCTACTGGACATCTGTGAAAAAGAGCTTCATAGCTCATCGGATTCCGACTGTCTAAATAAAGATTCTGATTCTGATTCCTCGACAGCCTGGCCCAAGGAGCTCACTTTAACCAGGTAGATATGTAAGCAATACAATGTGCCTACTTTCCTATGAATAACTAAACAAATAGGTATTGCAATATAAATTGTTCTGCCACATGGCAGGTATGGGGGTGTTGGTTACACAGGAACTTCCTGATAAGGTGTTGAGTTTGGTCACGTGACCAGGAAGTTATGATTTTACATTCTCTAAGCCATGAGGCAAGGGTGTCAGCCATTACACAGAGTACAAAATGGAGGCACAAATAGCGTCTCATTGAAAACAGGTGCATCTGTTCATTGTGGGGCTTTAAGAAGCATTGTCTGTAAGTTCGTTTATGTTCTTATAATACTGGGAATGCTGTTTTAATGGTAGGATTGCCGTTATAATGCTGTTAAATTGTTATGATAAATATGAGGCCTAGTTAACAACGAAGCCTGCCACTTGCATTATTGTGAATGTTACTTGTAATTTAATAAGTCGAGTCATACTTGTGCCCATGTAACTTTAATGCGATCTTTAGAGCATCCACAGTTCAGTGTTATGTGCAGCGCTGTACATTTGGGCTGCAGTATGGTGATTACACGAAGTGACCTTATTTAACACAGTAGCTTATTCTCTTGTGTAGCCATTCAGTGCTAATGTAGGTTCCTGGTCCATCCAGGACCTATTGTTGAGTTTCATGTTATCTAAGACAATGTTATGATGCTCCTTGTGTTCATTCATTGTATCGATATTGGATGTATTAACAGATGCTGTATTTTGTGCTGTGTTTTTCCATCAGTTTTACCTCATTCAATTAGTTAAGTCGGAGTCGGATATTCACCCTGGCTCTGAACGTTTAATGAACGTGAGGTTCACTACTCGGATAGTGGTGCAACGCAGCGCACAGCGAGGCCGATACATATGCACTTTTAAATGAATAAGGTGAAAATAACAAAATATATGCAAATAACCAAGTTCAGTATTTTGTTGAATAAGTAGAAAGAGAGGTAGATGCATTTCTACTCTTTAAATATATCAATACGAGAGTAAACCACAATTAACAAAATAAAACATAGAAAGTTTGTTTGCCTTCACATAACATGATGACCCATGTTCCCTCACACATTCCATTTGTTGCATATAAAGAACTCCTTTTGTCCACGGACATATTAGCCGAGACTGACATTAGGGGCCGTCCATAAATGGCGTCACGCTATTTTGGCCGATTTTTGACCCCCCCTCCCCCCCTCGTCACACGGCGTCACAAAAAGTCAGACACCCCTCAAATATGACGTCACAAAGCTCTGCCCCCCCCTCCCAAAGCCATATTTCCATTTTGAAAATGAAACTTGCTTCAAATCACTTTAAACTATTGTCATTGTAGTGCGTATTTAATGTGGCGCTACATTTTGATGTTGTAGGAGAAAACATTTATTAAAAAAGAGGCATTGGAAAGCTGAAATTTAGCATAAAATTCACTTGAAAATATTCAACGTCTAACTAAAACTGCATATGTTCAGAATATTATATTGAAATTATCTTATAATTATAAAATAATAAAAGTATTATAACTATAAAAAAATACTTGAAACTTCGTAGTAGAATTCTAGATTTGAAGCTTTCGTGACTGCAATGATTCATATTCTTAGGTTTTTTCGGTAAAGTCACGTAGGTAAAAACATTAAAAAGTAAAATAAAATAAAAATAAAAATCACGACGTTTCGGAGGCAACACAAGCTTCCGTCTTCAGGTGGTACCGTCACAGCCACGATAGCTGTATCAAGTAAATGAGAGATTGCAGGAGTTACCACTGCGTTTATATGATGGTTGGAGAAGGTGGTGGGGCAAGGGCCGCATACTTATTATTAATATGGTAAGGTGAGGTTTGAGACTAAGAATAGACTGCATAACAAAGGCTGAGCCTTTGTTATGGAGAGGTGCGGTTTGTGACTCAACCTGTAACAAGAAGACCACCACTAAACATGGTTAAACAGTAATGGTTGTCTGTCAAATAAGATTGGCAAATAAGTGTAGTTAAATCTTGTTTGCATGGTTAATCACATCTTTCCAATGATTACTCAGTTTGTAACCGTCATCACGGTTGAAATTATGTCTGTGTTTGTATATTTGTATGGCTTCGTGTACAAACCTTTGATGGTAGCCAGGAGGTTTGCAGAGAACCTTGGTCTCGGAAAATACAATTTCATGAGAGCCCACCGAGTTGTAGCAATGATCGGCAACGGCCGAAGAATCAGTTCTGCCGTGTTTCAGATCTGACTTGTGCTCGCGGACACGATCAGAAACATGACGTTTCGTTTCTCCAATGTAGCAATCACCACAAATGCAACTCAATTTGTAGACTCCAGGATACTGTAAGTCAGGAACGACATCCTTCACAGATGGAATCAAATCACGGATTTTATGCACTGTACTGAATCGGACTTGGATCTTATGTTTGTTTAGAATTTTGGAGATCTTTTTGGTCACGCCTGCTATGTATGGCAACGTGATAGTTTGGGTCGGAGTTTCATGTGGCTGTTTCTGTATGGTGGGAGAGACAGCTTGGCGGATAGTGCGGTCAGAGTATCCGTTCATCCTGAGGGCCCGATGTACATGTCTTAATTCCCCGGCCAGGTGGTGTTGGTCAGCAATGCCATGGGCTCTGTGGGATAGCGTTTTGATGAGAGAATTATTTTGAGATGGGTGGTGGTGGGAATCCGGTTTCAAGTAGGAATCTGTGTGGGTGGCTTTCCTGTAGACAGAATGTCCCAAGGATCCGTCAGGCCTCCTCTCAAACAGAATATCCAAGAATGGTAGTTTATCGTCTTTCTCCACTTCCATGGTGAATCTGATGGATGGGTGTCTAGAATTGATGTGGTCCAAGAAGTGGTTCAATGCTGGGAGGCCATGTGGCCAGATGACGAAAGTGTCGTCCACATACCTCTTCCGCAAGGAAGGACGCAGGGTGGATGTCTGGATGGCGTCTGATTCAAACTTTTCCATGAACATGTTGGCTATAACTGGTGACAAGGGGGAGCCCATAGGGGTACCCTCATTCTGTTTGTAGAAGGTGCCATTCCAGGTAAAATAAGTGTTGGTGAGGCAATGCCTAACCAGCGCAGGTACATCAGAATTCAATCCATGTTGGACTAAGTCCTCAATTATTGTTAGGGTGTCCGGTACTGGGACTTTGGTGAACAAAGATACTACAAAGATACTACATCAAAGCTGACGAGGATGTCATCAGGAGATAGTACCATGTCCTTAACCATAGAGACTAATTGGGTTGAGTTGAGTAGAACGAAGAAAAATGGAGAGTACAATTATAACAATCACATATTCATTCCACAGAATGAAAAGCCCCGGTAGAATCATTAGAATCAAAATGTCTATTAACAATCATTCAAAAAATTTACTAAATTTATGCTTCTCTATTGTCCCATGGAGAAGCAAAATGCTCCATCATGGAATAAATAAAAGGTGACCTTAGTAAATTGAAATATATTAGATATAAATGTATCTAAATTAGTGTTGATAATTGGTTTTTTACCCTTCTATCTGGCAACAAAACTGACACCTTTTTACAAGGAGTCATGTTTGCATAGACCGCAATACCTGCAGTCATAATACAAACAAAAGACATAACTCTGATAATGTGCACTGTCCTTGAAGTTGATTGGTCCACACCCGAGACAGCTTTCCTTAGAGCCTAGTCTCACATGGGTTGGACCAGATGACGCCAAAAGGCGCACAACTCAAAGACAATGCACCATCAGAGTATGAGAGCTCGGGGCAAGCATCTACACTATGGGAACCTCATTTGCCGGTAAAAATATGATAATTGGTTTTTTACCCTTCTATCTGGCAACAAAACTGACACCTTTTTACAAGGAGTCATGTTTGCATAGACCGCAATACCTGCAGTCATAATACAAACAAAAGACATAACTCTGATAATGTGCACTGTCCTTGAAGTTGATTGGTCCACACCCGAGACAGCTTTCCTTAGAGCCTAGTCTCACATGGGTTGGACCAGATGACGCCAAAAGGCGCACAACTCAAAGACAATGCACCATCAGAGTATGAGAGCTCGGGGCAAGCATCTACACTATGGGAACCTCATTTGCCAGTAAAAATATGATAATTGGTTTTTTACCCTTCTATCTGGCAACAAAACTGACACCTTTTACAAGGAGTCATGTTTGCATAGACCGCAATACCTGCAGTCATAATACAAACAAAAGACATAACTCTGATAATGTGCACTGTCCTTGAAGTTGATTGGTCCACACCCGAGACAGCTTTCCTTAGAGCCTAGTCTCACATGGGTTGGACCAGATGACGCCAAAAGGCGCACAACTCAAAGACAATGCACCATCAGAGTATGAGAGCTCGGGGCAAGCATCTACACTATGGGAACCTCATTTGCCAGTAAAAATATGATAATTGGTTTTTTACCCTTCTATGGTGCATTGTCTTTGAGTTGTGCGCCTTTTGGCGTCATCTGGTCCAACCCATGTGAGACTAGGCTCTAAGGAAAGCTGTCTCGGGTGTGGACCAATCAACTTCAAGGACAGTGCACATTATCAGAGTTATGTCTTTTGTTTGTATTATGACTGCAGGTATTGCGGTCTATGCAAACATGACTCCTTGTAAAAAGGTGTCAGTTTTGTTGCCAGATAGAAGGGTAAAAAACCAATTATCATATTTTTACTGGCAAATGAGGTTCCCATAGTGTAGATGCTTGCCCCGAGCTCTCATACTCTGATGGTGCATTGTCTTTGAGTTGTGCGCCTTTTGGCGTCATCTGGTCCAACCCATGTGAGACTAGGCTCTAAGGAAAGCTGTCTCGGGTGTGGACCAATCAACTTCAAGGACAGTGCACATTATCAGAGTTATGTCTTTTGTTTGTATTATGACTGCAGGTATTGCGGTCTATGCAAACATGACTCCTTGTAAAAAGGTGTCAGTTTTGTTGCCAGATAGAAGGGTAAAAAACCAATTATCATATTTTTACTGGCAAATGAGGTTCCCATAGTGTAAATTAGTGTTGTTATAACAATTTTATTTCATTAAGTTTATTTAAAGTTTCGCATTTTGAAGTGATGTCACATTTATCAAACCCCCCCTCTCCCCCCTAGGTGCGTGACGTCATTTATGGATGACCCCCTATCTGCGGCAGCTGTCGGGTCTGTGAAAACTCCTGTTATTTGTGGGCCTTATTCTTCCCATTATCTGTAACTTTTCCCATGTGTCTTCATGGAATGGTATCCTATTATCCGTGAATTTTTTTTTAAATAACAGGAGTCACATGGCAATACATACAATTATACTCTTTGGTTCTTTCTGTGACTTTACCGAAAGAACCAAAGAGTATGAATTCCTGCAGTCACGAAAGCTTCAAATCAAGAACACGTACAATTGTCTGTGGGGTTATCCGTCACTTATTTTTACCCCATAGTAAAATCTCGGATAACCCTGTGGGTAATAGGATCAATATTGGTCCCCATGCCACCTGTGGATAACAGGATCAATATTGGTCCCCATGTCACCGCTAATGACAGAAGTTCTCCTCTGCAACAATAATATATTTAACCTTCATTTCGCGAGATTTACATTGCAGACAAATTCACAACAATATTCCCCTCGCCTTGCAGCCCATGATAAATGGAGCAACGTTAACAAAGAAGTGATTGTAAATATCTCAACATTATGCACAATGGTAGATGCATATTCTTGATCAGTGCTGATATATAGCCCAGCTTAATCCAACCATAACCGACATTTTATTTGCTATGAAGAAGGGCCATTCCCCGGAATGTCACCTATTATATATGTTCCCTCTTCAGGCAGGGGTATTGATAAATGTGTTGAGTTTTTCATAACCAACATGGCACAAATGCGAGGGCACATTGTGCACATAAGCGAGGCTGATGGAAACACACACAAGCATTACAAATATAATTGTGACACAGTGACTATGTGTATTGAATAGCAAGCAATAATACACCAAAGCTAGTTGATGGGCAGGTTGCGTGTGGTCTCCTGATTCAGTGTGGAAGAGTAGGCCAGATACGCTTTATGATGGGACTTCCTCTAGAGCAGTGGTTCTTAACCTTTATTGCAGCCTTGCACACCCTTTGGTTCTCAACCGCAAAAAAAGTATGTTAAGAAATACAGAGGGGTTTGATGAAACAAAGTAGTTGGACTTACGTGCCCGTGCTTAATTTGTCTTTCGATGATTTACCTTCTAAACAAATCTGGCCACGTCTCGCATCCCCAGAAAGGGCATCTCGCACCACCCCCAGAGGGTGGTGCACCCCAGGTTAAGAACCACTGCTCGACAGTCTAGAGGAGGCCATTCCGCCAGAAGTGGCATTAGCAGCCCTGCACCTTTAACCTTTGAAAAGTAAGCACGCGTTTAAAGGCCAGGTCTTGACCAATATATAAAAAGGCATACGTAAAAAAAAATCCTTATTAAAATGTTTTGAAAACCCAAAATATATACAGCAAACAATGTGAATAAATGCAGCGTGCATGCGCGTGAACACCGATGTTTTCTGCATCGGGGGAATTTTCTCAAAATGCAGTGTGCACATTGCGTGGCTTTAATTGTGCCAAAAGGGAATGAATCATGTCGAACTAAAGGCCGGATGTTACGAGCACTCATGGGTATAAAGGAAGTGGGATCTAGGCCCGTAATTTAAGGGCTCATTAGGACGCAGAGACAACCTGTTCACTTTCTGGGAATGGGATTGGTGTAGCCAGGAACCATTTGGAATTACCTCTTTGCACTCAAATTGCCATTTAACTGCTTTCTCAGCTCTTTAAAAAGGCGGTGGCAGGGCCGTTTAATGTGCACTGTTGCTCAAATGTGGATGCATACACGTCATTTCCTTTCGTAATGAGTCATCACGGCTGTTTCAAAGAGGATTGGTAAGAAGTGTGGGAATAAATGTTGTTCTGGAATTACTTAAAAATTGCATATATTTTTTATGAATATTCATGCTCTGTGTAAAAGTAATCATATTAAACAATGACTTAAATAAAATAAAAAGCTTCTGTTACAAGTATAACAGGAGCAGTAACGAAAAAAATATATGTTTAAAAAATCACAACAGCTACAAACCATGAGTTTGGTATGTATGGCATGACAGCCAGTCACAATATTACTTTCATACAAGCTTTTTGTCCCGTGAAATGTGGTTATCTCTGACACTATAAAGATATGTGAAGGCTTAACGTTTTAAATATCTGAAACAGTTCATTCAGAGCCATGGCAATGTGCCCATGGCAAGGTGACTTAAGAACTTGTTTATTTTGTCTTTTTATCTTTTTTAAGGAGCTTCAACCTCAATCCAAAACAGCAAATGTGGCCTGAGGGTTGAAGATAAATGTTGAGGTGAAAATGTGAGTCACAGTGAAACAAATTTCCCTTACATTTAATCACTTTTAGTTACGGGGGGAATGTAATAGTATGCACAGCAACTACAGCACATATTACATGGTCCAAAAGTGTGTTGCCATGTGACAATTGTTTGGCTAAAAGTTTTAGGATGTTTAACCTGACCTTCTAAGTCCTCAAAAGGAAACAACTGTTAAAATAGCTTCCAAATGTCTAGCGATATGCCGCTGGCAAGATAAAATTATTACACGCCAATTTTTTGTATGAACACCCATTGTGAAATGGATTTTTGAACTCATTTTTTTCTTGGTATTATATACACGGTGCTACAAATATTGTTTAGCCTATTGTATGTTGACATCATTTGCATTGAAAGATAAAAATATAATATAACCATTCAATAAAACATAACCAATGTCCTATAACATAACATTTCAATTATAGCAATCCATGTTTTTCATTGCAACAACCTGCATATAATTAGATTTTTCCCACTCAAAAGTATTCAAAGGCTGTTTTGCAAGCTAGCCCGAGACATTTTTTTTCCGTCTCAAGTGATACAATTTGTTATGCAGTGTGTGTACGGAGGAGGGCAACGTCTTTATAATGCTCGGTAGCAAAAGTCATTTAGAACAGAAATTGTATCGCATCTCCCTCAAAATGATATTCGAAATTTGATGCAAGAAGACTGCTTAAAAACGCAAAGGTTGTAAATTGAATTCCACCACAGCTAACTATAACTGACATAATTCAGACCAGGAGAGAGATATCGCGTGACCCTTAAAATTAATGTGTCAAAAGCATCTGAATTAAAAACAACTATACCACTCATCATCCCGGTCTTTGAGTGGAAATAAACCTCATTGGTGGGATTTCAGAATGTGGAACCTGCTGTCAGTTCCAAACAATGATCCTTACTCTGCTTCTGTGGTGAATCGAGAGAAACGGACATCGTAACGATAAATGCATAACTGAACCTAAGAGCGTATCCCTCTTGTTGCAAATATTATTAAAGCTCTGTGCCCGAGGCAAGACGTGACTAACAACTGCGAAATACGTCATTGGACACAATATCTGGTACAGGGCCGGCCCGAGGCATAAGCGAACTAAGCGGCTGCTTGGGGCCCCCTGGCCACCAGGGGGCCCCCGAATCGTTTTTTTTTTTTTTACAATTAAATAACTTAAACAAGTGATATAAATGAATTAATGAATGAATGAATAAAGTGTCATTTTTTAATGCTGTAGTGGACCGTAGTATTCTGTCATTGGAGGATAGATTTAAGTCTCTAAGTGAGGTTAAAGAGAACTTTGGAGTGCTGCTCAATTTTAGGGAGCTAGATCAAAAGGTCCGGAGGGAACAATGTGAGCTTCTTGGGGAAAAACTCTCTTGTGGAGAGGAGGCTGATATTGATGGTAGCGCACTGGCAGTAGAGATAGAGAGTCTTCCTGAACTTCCCCAAACTATGATGACTGCCTTTGAGCTTCTCACATACCTCTCACAAAATGAGATGTGTGAGCTTTACCCAAATCTTTGGGTAGCTCTCAGGATAGCCTGCACTCTGCCTGTGTCAGTTGCCTCAGCAGAGAGGAGCTTTTCCAAGCTCAAATTGATAAAAACATATTTGAGATCATCAATGGCCCAGGAAAGACTAAGTGGACTTGCAGTCATTAGTATTAATAACAAAGTTGGCCAAGCAATACCATACAATGATGTCATTAGTGACTTTGCCTCCAGAAAAGCTAGGAAGGAACGATTTTGAGGTCATTGTTGTACAGTTGACATTGTTGAACCCTTGCTGTTCTTATGTTTGCTTTCATTATTTAAGTATCTTTTTTTTTGTAACATTCTATTTTTGATTAGATTAATGTTTGTCTATTTTGGTTTTATTTAAAAGATTGCACATTTAATGCACATTTGCAAATAATTTATTTAATATGTTTTTTGTGACCGTTTGTATTCAGAAGTTTTAATAAAAGAGTGAAGTATTTTAAGTGTTGTTTTTATTTTTTATTAATACATAACCTCACTGTATTCGTTTATAATATTCGCTATAACATTATAGTGTGACATTTGTGTCAATAATCTTCTAGCACAGATGAGTCTGCGTGGTGGGAGGGGGGCCCCCAAATCAAATTCTGCTTAGGGCCCCCAAGAGGCTCGGGCCGGCACTGATCTGGTATCTGTTCTGAGACTTGTTTATGTATGGCAGTCATGCTAGTCGGCAGTCAGTGAATTCCCAATGTGATAGACCATTTATGCACGTTTCTTTTTCGAAAAGAGACCTGGGATTAAACACAAAGCCAAGAAGCAATGAGATACAGTTTGGAAATGAAGAAAACACTGGTGTGTATTCCACATCATACCATGTGTATACACTTCTGAATTATAATAATTCAACAAACTGTATATGAGAAAGAATGCATAAAAAGCAGGGGTAATTTGTAAGCACGACTCCATAAATCATGGACAGACACAGCTGGCAGAAAATAGCTTCATGTTGTCTATTGATGTGCCATCATCTCATTTACAATAATTACTGAAACAGAATGAGAGTAGGAGACACATCAACACGCATCTTTATATTATTATCATCCTATGAAAATAAATAATAATGCTCTTCAGTGCCTTATTATTTATTTTGATCGTTCTTATTTTACAATGTTTGCCATCGCATCAGTGGAAAAACATTAAATTCTCTGTTTGCCTATGCCGCAAACGTAAAATTCCCTTTCTTGCAGGCAATCTCATAAGAACCATAGCATCTTCTGGTTGGCAAACAGACATCGTAACGCTGCCGTCGATGGCTGTTTACTCCGTGATGGCTGCTCTAATCGGTGGCTCCAATACTTAGGGGCGCTCTTTCCCACTTCTAAGTGACGTGACTTTACAAATAAGTAGCGGAGTACCAAGGCAACACTAGTCAATCCATGGAGCAACCTGACTTCTCAAATACATTTTACAAAAAAATATATATAACTGTGGCAAGAAGTTTATACATTATGGCCTATTAAGCATTAGCAACCGTTTTTACAATGTTATTTAAAATTCCCATTAAAATTGCTCAGCGATCTGAGCAAGCTGATTAAAATGGCCTGTCAATTTCAGGCAAGGCTGATAATGCCCGCAATCCAACCGCTGAGCCCATCTGGAGCCAAGTAGAGTGAGGGAAGAGGAGAGCCGCGCGAGTTTCGGGATTTCAAACGGCTCCCGTACCAAGAGACACTGAGAGGCAGTAGGCAGCTGTACATTACATGAACGAATTATTTATGTGGGGAAAGAGCGCTGATTTTGGATATGAAAAAAAACATTCACACCCAGAGTACAAAAGTTTTCCGCAATTAATAGATTATGTCTGGTGGCAATGTTAATAGAAAAAACAGGAGTCCGTTTAGTGTTCTCATTTTACAACCAATATTTATGTTTCTCGGACAAAGTCTATCTGCAGTCAATAACCTGTTTGGAGACAATTATGAGGATAGTAACTCATCTTAAAATGGACACTTTTATCCGGATATGCTCTTAGGTTTTGTTTACTTCATTTAAATTCAGGGCACACGAGCACACGGAATGCAAGTGCCGCACTGTGCGTGGTTGAATTCGCTGCGAATTTGATTCAGCGGCGTGGAGAGACTTTGGCTGGTGGGCGCTGCGGGGCGGTCCTCGAGAGAAGATGGCTTCAGACTCCCACGCCCCTCCTCTGACAAACTCAAGTCACATTGTTGCCACTACCGCCACCACGAAGACACGAACAGAGCATGCGGTTTATCCACGTGCGAAACGTACATGCTACCTTTCAACACAGCAAGATTGAATGATTTTGTTGTTGTTGTTGTCGTTAGCTATCTCGGTCCGGTCGATCGGAAGAGACGGTGTAGGCACTGGAATTATTTGCGAACGCCTCTGCTGCTGGAATGTACTCCCCCTACAGGGAGCTCTGGAGAGTAATTTAGTCTACACTGCCACATTGACCAGATGTTTTGGCAGAGGAAGGAGTACCCACACTTTGCCCCACCACATGTGACGTGCCCACGGACGAACGGTGGCGTTGCCCAATTATACAGCTGGGTATGGCAGAGCGATGGGGCGATTTAGATACTTGCCCCATTATCCATAATAGAGGCTTTTTTGGGGGGTTAGATCGCGTAAATATATAAATGTGTCGTTAAACCCGACACCACCCGACACAGCCAACTAGTAAGGGTTGTCACATAAACAGAACGTACCAATTCGTAATTAGTACAGCACACAGGTGTGTTGGAGAGCAAATCCTAAACATTTACAAACTGTGTACGACGTTTTGCCAGTAATTACAGCTCGCACCATCAGGCGACAGCCAGATTTGGCCACATTTGGCTGTCACCTGATGATGCTAGTTGTAATTATTGGCGAAACGTCGTACTTGAATTGTAAATGTTGCGTGTTTACTTTCCAACACACCAGTGTGCTGTGCTAGTAGCAAATTGGCTTTTTTATGTCATAAACCTTACTAATTGGCTGTGTCGGGTGCTGGTTTAACGAAACATTTATATTTACGCGATCTAACCCCAAAAAAACCTCTATTATGGATAATATTGATCGCAAAAGCCTATGTTTTGTCCCATTATCTTAGCTGCAACACAAAGAGGTGGAATTCAACTTTGCCCGCCTTTTGATCGCAAGTCCAGTGCGCGAACCATTACAACCACTTCAGATATTGTTTCATTGTTATCGATAATAACATTCATCCAAACTGTAAAATTATTACAAATGTTAGTTTTTACTTGGCGCAGTTGTTCTACAAAATGTTCATGCATTTTATGTATACGTATTCAAGTCACATATCATCTATAGTTAATGTAGCCGTTGGGGAAAGGAAAAAAACATAAATACCAAAGCAATACATCCAATACATCTTACAAATGGCTCATTTTGCAAAAGCTGTGACCTATGATCCAAATAACATCAGAAAAACCTTTTACAAATCGCATCAATTGCCAAGTGGGTAAAATAGCCTGCAGGAATTTGGTGTGAGACACTTAAAAACCTCTAAGGGAGCGGCCCTGATCTTGAGGCTTTATTTTAATCTGAGACTCGGATATCCTGCCGATGCAATGATAGTCGGCTGGCATGGCTCTGATGACACTAACTCCAAATGCCAGCTGCCACGTATGAGTGATAGAATGAAAACTAAATTATCCACTTCAAATAGAGGTGCAAGTGCATATTGCATAAATAGCAGGTGTCTCCAGAGAAAATCGTTCTTCTATGCAATGATTATATTTGTAGGCAACCGTGAACCACAAACATTTAGCAATTTGTTTTTTTTTAAAACCAATGCCAATTATTTTTTCTCTTAAGCTAATGATCAGAATAATATATCAGTTACTATATATACAATTTTACATTTAATATATAACACGCATAGGCCAGAATATTCCATGTGGAGAAAGTTATAGCTGCATAATAAAGTGACATATATGATTCATTATAATTTAATTGCACTGCAAGTAAAAGTTTGCTTCACAGTATTTTATGCTCCACAGTGGCCCAGCCATTTGATTATCTTATTGAGAAAAATCAGACCCACTGGCCCTCAGAGAACACGTCACTGCATAACGAGTTACAGTATCTGTACGAGATTTGAGCATTTCAAGCACGTCTTATTAGCCCATATTAGCCCTGTTGGTCTTCTGTACAGTGTTACTCTCGTCATTAAACATCTATCATTTATTAACACACGCCACTTACCAATAGGTAGTTCAATTTCATCATACATTCTTCTATCTTACATATTCATCTAAACAAAACTATTCATTTTAACACGTAGGCTTTCGCGACCAATATTATTCACAATAAAGGTTTTTGGGTTAGATCGTGTTATTTATAAATGTGTCGCAACCCTCCACCACCCGACATGGCCAATCAGTAAAAAATGTGTCACGTTGACAAAATTGCCCGATGATGCTGGATGTAATTACCAGCGAAAGGTCGTACTCAAAAATTGTAAATGTTGTGGATCCACTCTTCAACACACCGGTGGGCTAAAGTAGTGAGCTATTTGTCTTTTGTCAACGTGACACATTTTTTTACTGATTGGCCGTGTCGGGTGGTGGAGGGTTGCGACACATTTATAAATAACGCGATCTTACCCAAAACCCTTTATTATGAAAACTATTCATGCCTCATTGTCAAGCAACTCAAAACCGACACGTTTATATGTAAGCGATCTAGCCCAAAGACACAACTATTATAGATAAAACATAACTGGTAAGCTAATGAACAAGGAATAATGATTAATCGTATTCTATAGCTCGGTAGATTATGCAAAATATGTTTACATATAGAGCTAGAACGATGAGTAAACGAATATACGAAAACAATTTTACTTTTTTCATGACACATTGGTAAAAACGTCATTTTCATTCGGCCCCATGGTGTTAAGGGTCGTCAGTCTTCAACCCTTGTTAATTTTATCTCCCTAGCCTTTTGCTTTATGTTCTATGAAGAATGACCATTGCCAGAAATATCGCCGATTAAATATATATGAATTGTGCTGGTCAACCGCTGCCAACGCATCAGAAGTTTTGCCGAATCTCGAAGGTGGGAAACCCCTCGAAGCCACACCCAGCGTGAAACAGCTGATGATGCCAATAGCATTGCCAAGCCCCACCCATCACCTCCTGTCCAGTGGCACACGTGGAAACTGAGGTGAGATGTTATTTTCCCAACTATGTTTCCGTTTATATATAATTAGTCAAATAATCAAACCAATAATGCTTAGAGTCATTGGTTGCTTAGATAAATCGTATAGGCAAGCTCTCGTTACGTACGATATACACAGCCTCTCGAAGAGATGCATTGTGACTGGTGATTGCATGAGATTCCATACTATTTCTGGGTTGTATACACTTCAGAGCTACAATAAGAATTCACGTGATTACCAATAGGTGTGTTTTCAAGCAGAACTGTGAATGGTGAATTATTTCAGTAAATATCTCGTAGACATATATACATTGACTTAAATGCTACATTGATATATTTTGTTACATGCAAGCATTGATAAACCAGTAACCATAAACACTTGTCAGACTTTTCATTAGTCATAGTATTTTAACATGAGCAGGGCTCATACAGTGGATGGCATATTGTTACTGTCAACCCAAAAACTGAGTTTGATTCTCACCCACAACTTACATCAGTGGCGAGTGATATCTGGACCGCTATAAGGCACTGGGCCCCTCCCTGACCGACACGGCGAAGTATGGTCAAACAACCTCCATGATTGACATTGGCATTGGGAAACCTTCATCCAGCAGTGGATTGACGAGGGGGTGACAATTTTCATCAATCTTAAAAGTTTAATTCACTCACTACTGAGCAACTCCACTCCTCATTTTAAACGTAATTCTTACTTAGTAGACGACTCTTTCCTATTTGACTTTACGTAAACACGTATATCAAACCATGCACATTCACGGAAATGTAACAAGTGTTTGCTTCTATTCAGAAGGAAATATATTAAACTGAGAATAATGGACGTGGAAAGGCGTATTTTTCCCGACATACTGTGCCAAATATTTTAAACGGTTGTGCAATATTTCCATTCCAACAAATATTTATTACCGTAGCCAACTTGAGGTCAACAAATATTTTCGATTACGTTTGAGATTGCATAACGTCAATCCCGCGCGCATACTTGGGAGCCTCCGATATATTAAACGGGCAAGGTTTTCCCAGGTGAGCTCTGGGAGCTTTCTTGAAAAATTGAGGCCAACCGAGGTTATCATTTCACAGCACAAACAAAATGGGGATGGGGGGGGATCTTGCAAAGCTATGTCTGTGTCATCTTTGATACAGGAGTGCCTCATGAATACAAAAAGTAAGCTACGTCCAGAGCCAAGTCTCTCCCCGCTCCCCACCCCATTCCCACGTTAAACGCAGCCCAGCACACAGCACCGCAGGGAGTGTCCCACGCTCTGAATGGCATCACACGCATTCACAGGATCAACGTGTTCCGTAGCGCCGTGCTTGAACGCATATGCTCCACTTTACAATCACTGCATACGCCCCATTGACGGACAGTTTGAGGGGGCAGCCGTTGGCGCAGTGGTAACGCTGGTGACGCCTTTCTTTGCGGAGTTTGTATGTTCTCCCCCTGTTCAACATGGGTTTCCTCCAACTTCTCCACATTCTTCCACCCACAACTATGGATGTACATGTGTTAAACTTATTTTGCACCGTTCGTAGCCAAACGTGCTAATCGGAGGTGCGGGGGAAGGACAACAACGCGAAAAGGCATGCAACGTAACTGGTACAAATTATCTTCTTGGTTCTTTCGGTAAAGTCACGTAGAAGGGAAGTAATAAAATAATAAAACATAATAAAATAATTATCACGACGTTTCGGCTGCAACGCAAGCAGCCGTCTTCAGGTGAAGAATGAGACGGCTGCTTGCGTTGTAGCCGAAACGTCGTGATAATTATTTTATTATGTTTTATTATTTTATTATTTTATTACTTCCCTTCTACGTGCCTTTACCGAAAGAACCAAGAAGATGAATCCCTGCAGTCACGAAAGCTTTAAATCGAAATGGTACAAATTACTCAATTGGGATCACACAGCAGCAACGTAGACCCCTACTGCAAACACTTGGCAGGACCCTCTAGGAAATAGTCTTGAGATTGAGTGAGGCTTTCCGGAATAAACAATCCTAGTAATAATATAAACTAAAACCATTAAGTAAGCCCTATGTGCTCTGTATATACTGCATTTTGCACATATGGATAATAATGGTATAATAAAACCCATAAACTCTTGTTCAGGGGGGTCCTGCTAAGTTTTCACAGAATGGGGTGAGTGTTGCTGTGCGTACTTCCAAGTCAGTACATTTTTGGTAAATTTAAAGCATTTGTATATTTGGCCCAAACCGTTAACGTTGTGTGTGTGTGTGTTGTTGTTTTCCTATCCATAATGCTCATGAAACAAATACAATTGTTTAGGAAACAACAACAAAAATGGAAACATTTTTCTGTTTGGAAAATTTTACATGCTATATATATTTTAAATATTTAAAAAAATTTTGGTTGTAAATCATTTTAGATCCATATGACTGATTTTGTACGACCTCAAAAGCGATTGTTTTAACACAAATTCATACTTTCAATTGCCTTAAAATGGCAGCATTATGGACTTCTAACTCAGGACATTTGTATGCGCCAATGCTACTGAATAAAGATGCTAAAGTTGTCGACGGGCAGTTTTTTTTTTATTACTCGGTACTATAAAATTTGTGGCCACATTAACTGCCAGTTTAATGCAAGGCTATTTTGCAAATTGTCCCTTTGGTAAAACTATAAACATTAAAAAATAACATATTTAAAGTTACATCACCAGGAAAAGTTATGGGTGGTTGGGTGCGGGGGGCGCACAGGCACATCACGAAGCTGTAAAGAAGTAAATAAAAACAATATTTCTAATAGTAATGCCGTGTGGTGTGGCAGGCTGGATGTGAGAGAGAGAGAGAAATGGAGACGCAGCGGCTGTGGTGGCAGGCGGACGCGGGAATGGTTTTGTCTGTGTCCTGCCTGGGCCTGACTTCACTCATGACAGTTTAATAAAAGTAGATTACAGGCAAACCAAGTCACGTCAAAGAGAAAAAGGGCATGAAAAAAGATTCCATGAGACGCACGGCACGTCATGCATACCAATTTGCCTGCCCGCGGAGATCTATTGTAAAGGCAACTTTCCTTTAGAAAAACCCGGCTGCGCTCGTGGCATTTCGGGTGTTTCCTCCTAATGCACACTGTTTTGCCACCCTTTCGTTGCCTCGCGAAAACACAGAAAATGGAATCTGCACTTGTTCAGTTTTGACTGGAAGAGAAGCCATTTGCTTCCTCTTAAGTCGCTTGATGCCTTTAACTCCCGAGATAATATAGGCCTTTAAATACATATTTTTTTATACCGGTAAGTTACTATGATATATAGTAATAGATAATTTAAATTCCATTTTTAAAAAAATCCGACCCCTAAAATTAATGAAAATGTGTCTGCAAAATGGAATTCTGCAAGCTACAAGGATGAATAATTTGTGCATTGGTACTTTAAACTATTTCACAAAATTAGCGCATTATTATCGTGAGGAGCTTTTTTTTCAAAATTTATTCCATTTTCTACAATTATCATGTCCAGGAAATGCTAGCTGCTGGGATCTCGCCATGGGGACTCTCCACATTTTTTGGGGGGGGGGCGAAGCACAACCTCTGTTTACAATTGTAAACACACCACCCGTAATTTACAGCAGAGGCACGGCGATTGTCCTGCCAATGGTGCCGTGAATCTTTGAGGGCAGAGGATTTGGTATGCAGGACAAGACTTCTGCCAAGGGGGTGTGGGGGGGCGGAGATGGTGGCGGGCCGGGGGGGACAGTGACCCCTGCTCTTGTCTGACGAAAACAACGACTGTTTTTTTGCTCTCATAGAAAGATAAATGTGTCCACTGGGCTATGAAATTCAAATATGAATGTTCTTGACAGAGACGAGTCCAATGGCTGGGCAAATGCAACAAAAACAAAACGAAGTGTGCAATTTTGTGCCACTTGAGAGTGAGATGGCAAGCGATGGACATGGACATTGCGTGACACTTCCACTGAGATGTTTTGTGGAATGTAGAAACGATTACTGGCTGCAGCAAGGAAAAGTAGATTCCAAGGAAAAGCACAGTGCACCGCAACGTGGTCGGCAAGAGTAAAGAGTGCGAGATAGAAAGCGCATTTGTAAGTGAACAAACCAAGACTTAGATATGTAATAACCAAACCAAATACTGACAGAGCTATAATCGAGCTGCTGAATAGGCCCCAAATCCTTTACATAGATAATGTATGAGTGTGGGGGAAGAGGTCACACAGTGGATTGCCCACTGCACTACAAAACTAGCAGCCTAGTTTTGCACCTCCGATTAGCATGGTTGGCTATGTACGGTGCTAAAGAAGTTCAACGCACATTTAACCAGAGTTCAATTCCCAGCCATGGCTCTCTGAAATGGTGTTCTCCCTTATCTCCTTCACCAACCTGCAATGACCAGTGTGGTGAAGTATGGTCAAAGCAACCTTCTTGAGAACATGTTATGGGGAGCTATTCATACAGCTGTGATTAGACAGGATTTTATTTATTTCATATTTATTCTGTATGGTGTATGAAGGCGTCTCTATGCCACGTTTTTCATGTTTTTTTTACCAAACTTAACCATCGCTTCCCCCATCCTTCTAACCACCCCTTCCCCCATCATCTTATTTTCGTTTTTTGTCCTTTCCCCCCGCCCGCACCTCCAATTAGCACTGTTGGCTATGTCAGGTGGGAAATAAGTTCAACATACACACACGTTGTCAGTGGTGGCTTAGTGAAAAGGGGCCCAGTTCAGATACCACTCTGTATTGATGTTTCCCATCAAGGGGGGGGGATAGTTGCCCACCAGCCCCCTCCAAAAAATATATTGTTTCTCTGAATGATCTGTTTTGCACCTCGCCGATGTGTCTGGCCGTTCACTGTGGTCAGGAATCTAACTCAGGTTGGCACGTTCATAGTGGAAAACACGAACCACTGTGCTCTCAGTATACGGTAGCAATGTCAATTATGTATCCATGCACTGCGTGCATGTGTAAATCCAGCAGTTTAATAAACAACACGGAGGCTTTCGCGACCAATATTATCCAGAATAGAGGTTATTTTGGGTTAGATGGCGTAAATATAAATGTGTCGTTAAACCCGCCACCACCCGGAACGTCGTACTCGAATTGTAAATGTTGTGGGTTTACTCTCCAGCACACCGGTGTGTTGAACTAGAAACTAATTGGAATGTTCTGTTTACGTGACAAACCTTACTAGTTGGCTTTGTTGGGTGGTGGCGGGTTTAATGACACATTTTTATTTACCCGATCAACCCCCAAAAAAACCTCTATTATGGAGTTTTATATATACACATATATAACTACGTGAGAAATATTAATTTTGTAACAATAACATGCACACATACGAATGGGGAATAAATAGTGTTGCACATTTATTTGTATTGCTATCAGTGGTTTTATTATGGGAATGAACATTCTGTCGAGTGCTACTATCAAGATCCGAAATATCGTCCGTGGTATCCATACTGGGGAAGTGCCTTTTGCTAATTTCTGCCACGGTATAGGAAGTAACATTAAATCGATGCTTCCAAAAAAAAAGCCGCTTCCCACCTCCCCACCAACCATAACTAGGCACAACATTGTAACTGATTCAATATATTGACTTAATCCGAGCAACATTGTCACACCAGGGTTAATGGATGTGTACAAGTGCCTTTGCCGCAAATGCACTTCCGAAAATCGCGTGTGACCACCAGTGTGCTCATCCCGTTTGTGTCCGCGCCAGACCAGATTTCTCCGACCAGAACCACCACGGCTGAGAAAGATGTTCGACCACTTGTGATCGTGCCTACCGCCTTAGGGTATGCAAACGCCTTCATAAAACATCCATGCAGGGAGAAACTTCAATGTCATTTCCTTAAACGTATGTACTTATTTTACACAAAGGATTGGGACGCATTTTTTTGTCTCTGTGCCTTCTCTCATGGGAAAAATTGCAAAAGTTGCACGAAAAATATCGCTGAGGAAAGTTTAGTAGCGCTGATGTTGCAAAAGTGTCCGGAATCAATTAATTTGTTGATGAAAAGGAATTCCTGCTGTGCTGCGGAGACCTCTGCCTCAATGTCAATTTGCACAAACAATATTGAGGCAGAGTTGAAAGCTTTGGTCTCTTTCTTGCTTATAACAAAAAAAACGTTCCCGGAAAGTATTTCTTGTTTAAATTCGGTACATCCAATTGGAATATATGAAAACTATGGGGCTTTTTTTCATTTCGAGATAAAAGAAAGCACTTTGCTAGAATTTCTAAACGAATAAATAAGTACACTCAAGCAAGTCTTGTCTCCACTACCCATGCTAATTTTTCATGATGTAATTTTTTTTGTAATTTACCCCTTTTGTTGCAAACAAATGAAGGAAACAATATGAACTTTAAAAGAAATATTTTACTACCTTGATTTGTTACTGTTACCTGAATTGTTTGTGCATAGAATATTGAGCCTATGGCATGACACAGTATATGCCCGATCTCATCAGGTCAGAGGTCAAGATTTCACACTTTATTTAGACTTCAAAGGATGAATATTCCCCCACCTGTTTACAAGGCCGCCCCCCTCTCTCTCTCATTCTTCCATTGCTCTATATCGCCATTCTCTCCCCGTCATTCCTTACTTATTCCTCCCTCTAGACACTCGGAGATCGACAGACAAATTATTTTTACCATCTTCGAAGAGTTTGAGCCTGGATAATACTTGGATGGGTGATCGCTGTGTAATAGGTGCTATAGACTGCAGGACCACGCCATGAGCATTACAGGGCGGTGCAGCAAAGTACTTCTGGCCTGTGAAGTCTACGCTGTCCAGCATAAGCACCCTGCACAGACACAATACGGTAAAGTGTGGTCAAGTAACCCCCATACTTTGTGCAGGATGTGGGAAGCCCTCATACAGCAGTGGATTGAGAAGGCTGTGCATGCACACATAGACGATTATACACCCAGAGCAAACATTTGAGGTGGAGCAGTGGAGCAGGAGGTACAGTAGCTCACTGTGCTGTGAATCTGGCGGACCTGAATTCAAAGCCCAGCCATGGCGTGGCTCACATCAGTGATGAGTAATATTTGAACTGGTCCTGATTCCTTCCTTAGTGATCCAAACTGATCAGCATTTTAAAATTGTTTTCTTACACTTTTCTGCTTCGGAAATGCATGCCAATTACAATGTTTTTTTGTTGAAATGGTAATTTCCCAGCATTGCACTATAACCGTGCCTGTTGATAACAAGAACACCCCCCCCCCTCCCCCCGATGCATTGTGCCAGCAACGTTTAATAATTTTACTGAATGTAAATGAGTTTATTTAGCAATACTTATTTTTGTTTTTATTGAAGAGTGTGTATGTTACCCAATGACGACTATACATGTAATTATTAATATGCCCATTTAAAACATAACTGGGATCAGAAATACGTTTTAAAATATAATTGTCCACTCCATCTCACTGGCCTCTCCATTTATTTCCATTAAAGAGAACAATGTTGCCAACTATATATATATTCTTTTAAAGCCACAGTGTTATTTACAAATGTGTTGAGTTTGTTTTTGTTAATTGTGCTTATGCACCAACCCCAATGCAGCAGCATCGCCAAACACTTTGCTGAAGCAAGGTGAGGTATAGTCAACATTATATGACCAACTTGGTGTAAGGAATCCTTCATCCAGCAGTGGATTGACAAAGGGCTCTTAGTTTACCACGTAGGCTTTAGCGACCAATATTATTCATAATAAACGTTTTTGATGCTGGATGCGATTACCAGCGAAACGTCGTACTCAAAAATGTTCAATATTGTGGTTTCACTCTTCAACACACCGGTGGGCTAAAGTAGTGAACTATTTGTCTTTTGTCAACGTGACACTTTTTTGCCGTTTGGCCGTGTCGGGTGGTGGAGGGTCACGACACATTTATAAATAACGCGATCTAACCCAAAAACGTTTATTATGAAAGGGCTCTTAGTCTTACACATCGGTCACAAACAATCTTTGGAGAGGGCGTTTTAACACATCTCCCTCAACGGTCAGCACAATGTGCAATTTGCAAACAAGATTGAAGCCCAGCAACACACATGAGTTATCTTTCCTAGCACAATTGTGTTATGTCAGTACAAGTGGCCTGTATGCATACAACAATTATTGTACGGCAATTATTTGACGTTGGAACTGGAGAACCTCCAGGCAGACACAAGGCATATATACTTACCAGAGGGTGCTTTCTTACCCAAACATCGTCACATTTTAGTAAAAAAAATAGTAGTAAGGACTATATTTATTTTAAACAAAAAAAAATTGACGGGACAATTAATTAAATAGGAATGTCTATAGCCTATTAATACAATTACAAAAATGACTGCGTTGTATAATGTAAAATGTATTGACCCGCTCATAATTGACTAATTAACCGTGCAATATTGATGCGATTGTGAAATCGTGTTTAAATCTACTACCCTACAAAACATACACGGGGAACATTTCAACAGCAGCAAAAATATGCTTTGATTGTGCCATGATTATAGAGCTTGATGCATGATCATTGATCATTATACTCATTCGACTCTTGTTCCACAGTTTGTTTCCGATTCTGATACATTAATTTTTTTTATGTACGTTTGCTTTTGATTTATGTGATTCCATTTTCAGAGACTCACTGCAGCCCATCTATTGTCACGCCTAATTGGCAGACGATATAACAATGTCTCACATGAAAGAAAATATTAACACCCTTGTTATTAACCTTTACTTCAGCCTTGCACCCCTTTGGTTCTCAATCGTAAAAAATGTATCATGTCAATAAATACAGAGGGGTTTGATGAAACAAAGTAGTTGTACTTACGTGCCCGTGCTTAATTTGTCTTTCGATTATTTACTTTCTAAACAAATCTGGCCACGTCTTGCACCCCCAGAAAGTGCATTTCGACACCCCGAGGGGGGGTGTGCACTCCAGATTAGGAACCACTTCATTGACACGTATCCCTGCGAAATTGCTGCGGCTCCAGCTTACAATTGAAAATTCTGTCTTTTTTTTGGAAACATAAAAACAACACCGTTACGTCTTATAAACGTGAATGCAGACACCGTACGTTTTTAAAAAAGGTGAACGTTTAAAAGGCCTTGAGAATGAAGTATTAAACAAATGCATAAACTCATGCGTATATAATTATCAAATGTAGAAACGTAAAAACATGATCCCAATTTATTTTAAACTGTTTGCAAAAACTTAAGGGGCTTTAAAACAAGTGTGGCACAAGTTAAATCCGCTTATTTATATGTTATTAAACTGTCCACATAATTGTATGGTGAACTTTTTATTACATTTGATTTTCCTCATTCATATATTTAAGTTACAAAGAGGGACTGAAGCAAAAAGAATAACAACATAACCCGATATATTATATATATTACGTTGTATGTTTTCAAATTTCCAAAGCCTAATATTCATAGATCAAAGACTCAGATGCACACGTGTCGCGAACATGCTCTGGGCCAAGTGTGCTCGCGTAAGATTGCAGCTAAATTCTTCTCACATTAGTCTGCCCTGAAGGTATTGGGCATTCTTGCAAAGATGTGCCATTTGTAGTACACATGGCTTAATTGAAATGAAAAGCTGAACTTTACAATCACAAAAACATTACTCAGTGTCGTCGTTAATTATTCAGAATGTGTAAAATGGAGAATGATAATCAGTGCATTTGTTTTTTCCTTAAAGGTATTAGTTTTATGAACATTCTGTTTTTTTAATAGAGAGAACACATTCCACTTGCTAAATGAAAATTACTTAAACATAGGAATAGTGCAAGGCACGTTGAACATGAAATCAAAGTCTGTAATAAACAAAAGAAGAGTGTACATTACGTTTAAGTCTATATACATCGCATAATTGATTTCCGTTAACATGTGTGGTAAAATTGCCACACGAAGAATGAGATGCAACTTCACAAGTATATGATCTCTTCACAATTTAAATCTCCACTGCCTGCAACCTATTAGAATAAATGTGAAATCAATTTTCGCATTGATTCCACCACATTCTTTGTAATCCCAATATTGTTTTTTTCTGACGTACATAACAGCTCTCGATGTCGTAAATGGTAGTTATGGTTTAACTCGGTGACTGCTGAATGCTTGAAAAATTTATCCCACTAACATTAGATATTTGATTAGTAGCTATAGTTTTGACCTCTATGGAGTTTTATGTGTTGGATTTCACAAACAATATTATGATTCGTAATTTGGTGCTTTTGGATTTGATTGTGTAGGTATAATAATAGCATTTAAAAAACTAGAACGCTCCATTATATGACAGACAATCAAAGCAAATTGTTACTTGGGCAAATATGCCCATTGATTTGGGTTTTCAGCAAACTGGCATGATTAAAAGCATATTTTTTTTACCAAATCAAATGTCACATTGGCCCATGTGACAACTTTATTTTATTGATTCTGTTGGTTGGTGGAGAGTTACAGTAAAAAAAATTCGAACTATTTACTAAAACTAGCTAACTTTTTTTGCCAGATAAGGCCCATTGAGAGATGACGGATTGAGTCAACCCCCAACCAATAATTTTACTGAAACCCTACTACGAGTACGAACATTTGTATTTTACCAGATAAAGCCCACCGAGCTACAGTATGAGCTCTTTTTCAGAAGTGGCATGGCCACAAATGATAGTTCGGCGACGTGGCTTATCATGTGAAAATGTATTGCAGCCAAATACTTTAAATGCATGTTTATAAATGCGGAAGGAAAAACCAGAGGACCCGGAGAAAAATCCATTCGACCACAGGTAGAACATGCAAATTTCAAATATACATGTGCCAGGGTCGGGATCGAACCCATGGACTCCTGCATACCAGATGAGGTAGTTAACATATCACCACCGACATACCTACATGACCGAACCTAAAATAAACAAATTATGATTTTTAGGAAGTTTAAACGTCGTCTGGTGCAGCCTGCAGCCAACCACCACCTGAATCAAATTCTTGGTGGCATCTTAAACTAGTGGCGTGCTATACGAACCCACACTAGCCATCATGGTGAAGTATGGTCAACCCCATGACCAGCATGGCATGCGAAGTGATCTCACACTGTGAGAGATCCACCATTGGGCACCATTGGGGAGAGTCCACTGACCTACACACCTGGACAATTCAATTACATCTTCTTGGTTCTCTCGGTAAAGTCACGTAGAAGGGAAGTAATAAAATAATAAAAATAAAACAATAAAATAATTCTCACGACGTTTCGGCCACAACGCAAGCAGCCGTCCTCAGGTGAAGACCAGGTCTTAGAGTCGCGGCATCTCTCTCCCTGCAGTCACGAAAGCTTTAAATCGAAATTTAACCGTCACTACGGAATGGGATTCCATAAAACTTTAAGAGCCTTCAACAAGCTCCGTGATAAGAAGGCTCAGCTAATCGAGTCTCTCACCTTTCTGAAGAGATGCCGCGACTCTAAGACCTGGCCTTCACCTGAAGACGGCTGCTTGCGTTGTGGCCGAAACGTCGTGAGAATTATTTTATTATGTTTTATTTTTATAATTTTATTACTTCCCTTCTACGTGACTTTACCGAAAGAACCAAGAAGATGAATCCCTGCAGTCACGAAAGCTTTAAATCGAAATTTAACCGCCACTACGGGGTGGGATTCCATAAAACTTTAAGAGCCTTCAACAAGCTCCGTGATAAGAAGGCTTAGCTAATCGAGTCTCTCACCTTTCTGAAGAGATGCCGCGACTCTAAGACCTGGTCTTCACCTGAGCACGGCTGATTGCGTTGTGGCCGAAACGTCGTCAGAATTATTTTATTATGTTTTATTTTTATTATTTTATTACTTCCCTTCTACGTGACTTTACCAAAAGAACCAAGAAGATGAATCCCTGCAGTCACGAAAGCTTTAAATCGAACTTCAATTACAATTTGATATTCTACGTGAACTGTTTAGTACGATGAAATGTTAACTTTGTCACATTTTAATTATGATATTCGTATTTTCACGTTTGCTGAAAAACTTGAGTGTGATTAAATGCTATTAAATACGTAAAATTAACTGTTTCTAGCACGTACAATTCAACATATATTTGAAATAGACTGTATACAATCTGATGCAAAAAAAATTCTCTGATTTTCATTCCGATCAATATGAATTGTGGCAATGTTAAAAGTCAATGTCCCAAAAACCGGCAGATCGGGATGGGTCAAGGATCGTGCAATTTCCGATTTTGACCGAATCTGATCACGCATCCAAAGTACACACGCACGAGAATTCGCATACACGCTACACTACGTGGCGCTTTACATGGACGGTCCATTCATATACTTTGGACATTAAAAAAAGTGTTTTAAGAAAAATTAAAAACATTTGAATGGGAAAACAACATTTGGTTCTAAGATGCTTGTGTTTCTCGATAGGATTGGGATAGAAATAAGTATACACGTGCATCTACTTTTATTACCAGATCTAAAGTTAATAGTTTCCCATTAAAGGAGCAACTAAAATAATACTCATACTAACCCCCAGCGGCTTTATATATCGTGTTAGGTTTAAAATGGGATTTAAAGATTAGAACATGCGTTATGAATACCTGATAAAATACAAAGATTACATAAATGATTGTTGATATTCCTACATCGTGTAAAACATGAAAATAAGTTAATAATTATTCAACATCGCATTTATTCCATTTTACGTGATAGCAAGAGCAATCTTAACTTTGGAGCTTTCGTGACTGCAGGAATTACTCTTTGGTTCTTTCGGTAAAGTCACGTATAAAGATAAAATAATAAATTAAATAATAGCATACGACGTTTCGATTGCAACACAAGCAATCATCATCATGAAACCCAGCAATCATCATCATGATGATTGCTGGGTTTTTTGTTTTTTTCTCTGCCTGTGTATTTAGTGTACTTTTTCTGTTTCCACTCGTTTTTTTGTCGTTCTTATGTTCTGCTCTGTCTGTGTGTCTCCGTTCCTCTTGTTTTATGTTTTGTCTCTCTTTGGAATTTTCACAATTAAATTCTAACTTAGCAATCTTTGAAATACGTAATCAGCCAGGCTATGCGTTAATTGTGTGTTGACTGACTCTCTGTGTTGTATTACATAACATTTCGATATTTTGCTAGGTTATTTAATTTAGTGTGTTCTTTCTCCCTCTTTCCTAATGTTCAAGCTTGCGTAATTGACCACGCGTCTCCGTACTCATTGACATGTTAATTTTTTTCTCTAACCCCTCCCTCTCTCCGCCCCCGCCCCCCTCTGTCTATTTAAGGCCTCACCACAGAGACGATCTCCCTCTCTGTTCCTGTGTTACTCTCTCTCTCTCTATGTATGTTGGTGATATCTGTCTGCTTATATGTCTGTCTATAGTTTTCTGGTTAGATTTTTTGTTGCTATTTCATTTATCCCTGATGATGATTGCTTGTGCTGCAATCGAAACGTCGTATGCTATTATTTAATTTATTATTTTATCTTTATACGTGACTTTACCGAAATAACCAAAGAGCAAGAGCAATATCTGTATAATAGAGAACAACTGGGTGCACGATGCCAAAGTAGAATCAATCATTTTGACTCACGTCCCTTTCATTTCACTATGACACGCAATTTAAAAGCGTAGAGATTGTCGGATAATTCTTGACATTAAACAACTACCTCGAAGGCTTCAAATGAATGCATTTAAGTACAATTTCTAACCAATAACGAGTTCCGTGTTTGTGCAACGGATGCGATCAATGATTACGGGGACCCGTTGGCCAGGAGGGAGAACTATGCAAAAAAAGCAACATTGCCCAGAACGCATCTCATCGCAGCAACGGAGAGCGATCATTGCGGTACCACTGCCCTCCCTGGTGCTTGCTAATGATGTAGCGTGTCTCAGATTGGTGGAGGCAGAACATTTTAACTCCCCCTCTCCATGTGCGGGCCAATTTATTTTCCAACGCCTTCCACTTGTCACGTGCGCTGCTGCAGGTGCTTCGTGGTGCCAATGTTTCTGGCTGCTTAAAATATGTCTCTTCCTCTTATTCTGGGTGGCAAGGCTTCATACACATGTAGGACTTGAAATATGGCGTGCCACGTGTTCTCTTGTGCTGTTGCTATGCAAGAGAGCAGTGTACAGTGGGGGGTATTTGAGGACGGTGTTGTTGTTGTTGGGCGTGAGGGAGACGCCGTTAAGAGGCGCGACAGGTGTTAGGGGTTACCGGGGGACACAGGCCGGTGATTGGTTAAGAGGGTGAGTGCTTAATGACTGGTGCCGCTCAGGCGGGAATAACAAAGTCACGTGAGGCTGGGGGCCTGGAGGCGAGTGGTAAAGCGGGGGGGGGGGGGGGGAGATAATTGATTGGGACTGATTGGTGTGGATATAAAAGGATAGCGTAACGTAGAGACGGGAGTCTTGGTTGAAGCTGGAGTGAAAGTGGCCGGTGATAGATAGAGCAGAGAGTACGGTAACAGTGATAGATAGAGCAGAGAGTATGGTAACAGTGATAGAAAGAGCAGAGAGTACAGTAACAGTGATAGAGAGAGTACGGTAACGGTGATAGAGAGAGCAGAGAGTACGGTAACAGTGATAGAGAGAGAAGAGAGTAGGGTAGAAGAGGAGTGTACGGACCGTGGGAGAGACGGAGAGAGAGCGGAGCGGAATCGCGGAGCGGAGCGAGCGAACGGGGAGACAGGGAGTGTCGTTAATGACGGACGGTGGAACGGAGCGAACGGGGAGACACTGAGCGGTGACGATGAGGAGGTGAACTCTAAGTGTAAATAAATCGAACGGAAAGACAACCCGAGTACGAGTCCTACAACTGGCGTCAGAAGTGATTAAAGAACTGCGCCGAGATGTCAAAGAAAGTTATGAAGAAGAAGAACTTGCCAGCAGCCTCGTCGGCCGACAGCAGCGATGCGGATGTGATACCTCCATCGGGAGTGGAGGCTCCCGCATCTCCAGGGGGACGTGACTGAGCAAGCGCCGCCGCACGATGAGGGCGACCCGGACGACGAGGAGGAGCCGAGCCCGCCGCACATATGGAGAGCTACGTTGGCGACGTGGGGGGCCAGGATGGCGGCGCTCACGCAAGAATTTGATCAATTTATGCAGTCGATACGGGAGGCGCCGACAGGATTGGATCAGCGGCCGCACGACCTCGTTACATCTGCGGGGACCGGCGGCGCGGCTGGATCTCCCGATGCGCCAGCTACGCAGCTGGACGCTGAGGAGGAGCCGGAGTCGCTGCCCTCGAGCACGCCACGCCGACTGCACGTGGAACGCTTCGAGGTCACAGTCGGCGACTGGACGGCGTTTACACGACGATTTCGGGCAGCGTATGAGTCGCTCGGGTGGACGGAAGCTCAAGCGCTATGGGCCCTGCCAACGGCCTTGGACGACGACGCGCTGGCGACGTTCTACGGCCTCCCTCGGGGGGTTCGCTTGTCGTTGTCAGGGATATTCGCGGCGATGCAGAACATTTACAAACCTCGCTCGGTCGCCAAGCGCAAGTTTCAATTGAGGCGACGGGCAGAGGGGGAATCTCCCCTCACGTATCGCAGTGCGCTATTGACCCTCGGCCAAGCGGCTTACCCGGCAATGGACGAGGCTGCCCTTGATGCCTTGGCCCAGGAGAAATTTTTGCAGATGGCGAAGGAGCTACGAGTCGTCCTCTCACTTCCTAGCGACAACAACGACGACGGGTCATCTTTGCAGCTTGCCAGGAACATCCAGGTCAACCTAGATCTTCGCGACGAGCCATCGACGGTGCCACCACAGCCCCTGGTGGTGGGCGTCGGGGCGGATGGAGATCTACCGGAGTGCGAGCCGACGTCGCTGACGGCAGCGGCCGCACGACCGCCATTGGGCCCACACCGCCACTCGGATACGGGCGGACGTGGCGGTCCGCTGCGGTGCTACGAGTGCGGGCGTCGAGGACACTTCGCACGGGACTGCTGGAGACAGAGAGGCGTCTTCCCGCATTCATCAGGAGCCTACAATCGCGGATTCTACCCAGCGCAGGATTACCAGGCGAGTCGCGACACATGTAATACACGGCCATATCCTACACCTCACCCATCCGCGACGACACACACTGTTGATCCCCCTTCATATGATGCACAAGGAAATGCTGTATGGGGTGCGTTGGCTCATCGTGTTTTGGGAGCCGCGCCGGGTTCGTCGGATGTGATGGCGCTTGTTCAAGGGGTTCAAGTTCGAGTTATTGTCGATACGGGGGCATCAGCGACGCTTATTTCCTTGCAAACCTTCCGATTGTTACCTACCTCGCCCCATGTTTTGGAACTAGTGGATCGCCCGTGTATAGCTGCAAATGGGGGTAGTTTGAGAATTATGGGTCGAATACTTGCAACGATACAGGTTGGGGAGGTGTGCGTAACTGGATACATTTTGGTTTCGTCTGTTCTGGCTGTACCTTGTTTGTTAGGCACGGATATTTTGCAAAAGATGCCAATTAACAATTGGAATTGCCATCAGGGAAGTGCCTAAAATTTTTGGGAACTCCGTCTAAATTTGCTCGTGTCAATGCTGTGGTCCAGGCGGTGGTTAGCCGCACGGTGCGCGTTCCGCCTGCGACGCAGATGCTTGTCTCGTTAAGATTGAAAAAAGGGCTGTCAGTAGGTAACTTGGGGGAAGGCATTCTGTTGTTGCCCTCAAATGCCGTGACACGAATGCCCTCTTTGGTGGGTGCTTTTACGATGGTGCCAGCGACGGCCGAACCGTTCATTCAGATTGTGAACACGGGGCACGAGCCGGTTGTTATTCAAGAAGGGACTACGTTGGCGCACGCGTCAGTCACGCGAGGTTTGGAAGGTGATGCATGTTTGGCAGCTGGGGGTGGTGACACGCTGCCACGGGCGGAGGAGGAACCGAGCTGGTTTCGCGAGTTGTATGAATGCAACGACGATTTGACACCCGAGCAGCGGACGCGGTTAAGGGAGTTGCTTTGGGAATTCAAGGACGTTTTTAGCTCAGAGAAGTTTGATGTCGGTCGCACGACCTTATTGCGACATCACATTGATACTAGGGATGTGCCCCCTATTCGATTGAATCCTCACTGTGTGAGCCCGCTGGAGAAGGATTGCATTCGGAAAACGGTTGATGAGATGTTGCAACAGGATATCGTCTCCCCTTCTTCCAGCCCATGGGGATCCCCGATCGTGTTGGTTAAAAAACGAGATGGTTCTCTGCGATTTTGTGTGGATTACCGCAAATTGAATAAGGTTTCGGTGGCGGATGAATACCCGCTCCCGCGCATTGAGGACTCATTCGACGCATTGTCTGGTGCAAAATTTTTTTCCACGTTAGACCTCTTGTCTGGCTTTTGGCAATTGCCTTTGGACGAGGAATCTAAACCAAAGACGGCCTTTCGTACGCCGCAAGGGTTGTTTCAATTTGATGTACTACCGATGGGGCTGCACTCCGCACCAGCCACTTTTCAAAGATTGATGGAACTTGTGTTGTCTGGATTGCAGTGGGAGTCATGTTTAATATACATTGACGACGTCATTGTGTTCAGTAATGATGATGATTGCTTGTGTTGCAATCGAAACGTCGTATACTATTATTTAATTTATTATTTTATCTTTATACGTGACTTCACCGAAAGAACCAAAGAGTAAAACCAGTTGTGTTCGTGCGTGGCCAGTGCCTAAAACAGTGTCAGAAGTACGTAGCTTCGTGGGATTTGCGTCATACTACCGTCGATTTGTTAAAAACTTTGCCACAATTGCGAGGCCGCTGCACACGCTGACTGCTAAGGGTAAGAAGTTTCTGTGGGGTGACGAGGAACAGCGTTCGTTTGAAACGCTCCGGGACGCTTTGGCGGACACACCACCGCTCGGGTATCCCAATTTTGCGGAAATGTTTAATTTGGACACCGATGCCAGTGATACGGGCATCGGCGCTGTATTGTCGCAAACGATTGATGGAGTTGAAAGGGTCGTCGCGTATGGCAGCTGGGTACTGTCCCCAGCGGAGCAAATATATTGTGTAACACGCAGAGAATTGTTGGCGATTGTACACTTTCTGCAGCTGTATCGACCATACTTATACGGGCGACAATTTTTGGTCCGCACCGACCACGCGGCACTGCAGTACTCCTTGCGGATCGATCAACCCTCGGGCCAAATGGCCCGCTGGCTTGAGGTCCTGCAGGGATACTCATTCACGATCCAGCACAGGAAAGGTACGCGTCACGTTAACGCGGATGCTCTGTCCTGATTGCCTCAGGCATCGGGCTTGTGTAGATGCTCCGAGGGATCGCTGCGCTGTGGGCCGCCACTGCAGAGCATTCCGAGCATGGCCGCTGCAGCTAATTCGAACCAGCTTGACGAAGCACCGGCTAAAGAGCCTGGGTTGCTGGGATTGTCACGGGATCGTTGGGTGTGCTTGCAAGTGGACGATCCTTTGCTTACCAAAATGAGGCTACGGGCCTCTCGTTCCAAACAGTTGGATGATCGGCCTTTCTTTGACTCGTTGACGACCTCCTGGTCAGATGGGATGTCGTCTTGCAGAAGTTTTGTATTGTGGTACCACTGTGTTTGAGAGGGGAACTTATTCGCGACACGCACAAGCGATTGATGCACTTGGGGGAGAAGAAAACGGCTTTGACTTTGAGTAACGATTTCTATTGGCCGGGATTACAGAATGATGTTCATTTGTATGTTAAAGCTTGTCACGAGTGCGCATGGCAAAAGGCGCCGGCACAGCCATATCGGGTACCATTGCAGTTGATACGTGTTTCGCAGGTCAACGAGATTGTGGTCCTTGATATTCTGGGACCGTTCCCCGTTGCCCCGCGGGGTCACAAATACCTGCTTGTGGAGATCGAGTACCTCACTCGGTGGCCTATGGCATGGTCGCTAGCGGACCAATCGGCAGGATCAATCGTGGAGGCCTTCCTGCAGGGTTACGTTTTTGACAAAGGTGCCCCGGAGCACCTGCTTACAGACCAGGGTAAAAAAAATTCGTCCCGCCTATTGAAGGAAGTGTGTGACGCATTGGGTACAAGGAAAATTTGGACATCCCCATACCACCCGCAAACCGACGAGATGGTCGAACGTCTTCATCGAACATTGACATCTATGTTGTGCCAACAGGTTAATTCGGCTCAGACAGATTGGGATCTACATGTCCCGGCGGCTTTGGCCACTTATAGATTAGCCCCACACGCTTCTACGGGGTATTCGCCTTTCTATTTGATGTATGGTCGTGGGGCCCGTTGAGATTGTGGAAGTTCGTCGGGATCAGAGTGTAAGGATTCGATACGGTCGGCGGTTGTGGCACATTCACCCGTCGTGCTTGAAGAGATATGTGGTGCCTTATGATGCCTCATCTCCCATCCCGGAACGGCCTGTATTGGATGTGTCCAACGAGCGTGCTGGGGGGCAATGGAAGGACGCACCTTAGCAGTCTACCCCCCGTGTGTCTGCAGGATCACCATTTTTGAGGCAGGGGACACCCCGGGACGCACGAGGCCACATTGGGGTCTCATCGAGGAATGAAGAGGGTAACGGAGATGGACGCACGGTTCGGGCAGAACGCTGCCCCGCACCCACGGACAGAGATACCCTGGCCCCTGTTCAGTCGAGTCGGCGTGATGGACCGGCCGCGGGAACCCGCTCAAGAAGATTGACTTTTTCTTAAAACTTTGGGGACTTGGGGATTGTGTACATTTTAGTGTCTGTTGTGCTTTTCTTGTATGTCGTAGTTTCTGCGTGGCGCGTTGTGTTTAGCCGGGACGGCTAACTTTTTCAACAGGGGGGGGGGGGTGATGTAGGACTTGAAATATGGCGCGCCACGCGTTCTCTTGTGTTGTTGCTATGCAAGAGAGCAGTGTACAGTGGGGGGTATTTGAGGACGGTGTTGTTGTTGTTGGGCGTGAGGGAGACACCGTTAAGAGGCGCGACAGGTGTTAGGGGTAACCGGGGGACACAGGCCGGTGATTGGTTAAGAGGGTGAGTGCTTAATGACTGGCACCGCTCAGGCGGGAATAACAAAGTCACGTGAGGCTGGGGGCCTGGGGGCGAGTGGTAAAGCAGGGGGGGGAGATAATTGATTGGGACTGATTGGTGCGGATATAAAAGGATAGCGTAACGTAGAGACGGGAGTCTTGGTTGAAGCTGGAGTGATGGTGGCCGGTGATAGATAGAGCAGAGAGTATGGTAACGGTGATAGAGAGAGCAGAGAGTACGGTAACAGTGATAGAGAGAGAAGAGAGTAGGGTAGAAGAGGAGTGTACGGACCTTGGGAGAGACGGAGAGAGAGCAGAGCGGAATCGCGGAGCGAGCGAACGGGGAGACAGGGAGTGTCGTTAATGACGGACGGTGGAACGGAGCGAACGGGGAGACACGGAGCGGTGACGATGAGGAGGTGAACTCTAAGTGTGAATAAAGTGAACGGAAAGACAACCCGAGTACGAGTCCTACACACACATTGCACAATGGCAAACGGGACATCTTTATTTTATCCATTACTGTGCGAATGCCCATAAAAACTCAATGCATTTGTCAAAAAGCACTGCCTTAATAATTGAGTACATGGTACGCAACATTTAACTAGGTTTTATCACCGAATAGCTAATTGCTGCAGAAAGGTTTTCCTGCACTGTGTAGGTCATCGATGCTGTTTGATCATACCTCACCATGCTTTTCAGTGTGGGTTGGTGAAGGGGGAAGCCAGGACGGATTGAGAAGTCACTCACTACTGACGTTAGCCATGGGCCAGGAAACGAACTCAGGTGGCCCGGGTCATACAGCCACACGTGAGAAACTGCGCTGCCTTTCCTCGCGTGCTTGTGACGGTTATAATGAGTGTGAAAACTTTGGACAATCTTAATTTTAGAACTTTCGTGACTGCAGGAATTATTATTTGGTTCTTTCGGTTAAGTCACGTCTAAAGATAAAATAATAAATTAAATTAAATAATAGAATACGACGTTTCGATTGCAACACAAGCAATCATCATCAGGTATAATGAAATAGCGACATAATATCTAACCAGAAAACTATAGACAGACATATTAGCAGACAGATATCACAAGATACATACATAGCGAGAGCAACACAGGTGACAGAGAGGGGTGATCGTCTCTGTGGGGTGGCCTTAAATAGACAGAGGGGGGGCGGAGGCAGAGAGAGGGAGGGGGGTTAGAAAAAATTAGCATATCAATGAGTGGTCCAAAAGAAAACGTGGTGCTGCGAGTACGATGGCACAGCAAGCAAGCCTGAAAATCAGGAGAAAGACACACTAAAATTAAATAACCTAGTAAAATATCGAAATGTAATGTAATACAACACAGAGGGTCGGTCAACACACAATTAACGCATAGCCTGGTTGATTACGTATTTCAAAGATTGCTAAGTTAGAATTTAAGTGTGAACATTCTAAAGAGGACACAGGCAGAGAAAACAAGTCGCCAGAGAGAGAGAAAAAAGATAAGCTTAAAACTTCCCCGTAGAAGTGGTTCAATCTTAATTTTAGAACTTTCGTGACTGCAGGAATTATTATTTGGTTCTTTCGGTTAAGTCACGTCTAAAGATAAAATAATAAATTAAATTAAATAATAGAATACGACGTTTCGATTGCAACACAAGCAATCATCATCAGGTATAATGAAATAGCGACATAATATCGACGAAAGTTCTAAAATTAAGATTTAACCACTTCTATGCTAATTTTTTCTAACCCCCCTCCCTCTCTCTGCCTCCGCCCCCCCTCTGTCTATTTAAGGCCACCCCACAGAGACGATCACCCCTCTCTGTCACCTGTGTTGCTCTCGCTATGTATGTATCTTGTGATATCTGTCTGCTAATATGTCTGTCTATAGTTTTCTGGTTAGATATTATGTCGCTATTTCATTATACCTGATGATGATTGCTTGTGTTGCAATCGAAACGTCGTATTCTATTATTTAATTTAATTTATTATTTTATCTTTAGACGTGACTTAACCGAAAGAACCAAATAATAATTCCTGCAGTCACGAAAGTTCTAAAATTAAGATTGAACCACTTCTACGGGGAAGTTTTAAGCTTGTCTTTTTTCTCTCTCTCTGGCGACTTGTTTTCTCTGCCTGTGTCCTCTTTAGAATGTTCACACTTAAATTCTAACTTAGCAATCTTTGAAATACGTAATCAACCAGGCTATGCGTTAATTGTGTGTTGACCGACCCTCTGTGTTGTATTACATTACATTTCGATATTTTACTAGGTTATTTAATTTTAGTGTGTCTTTCTCCTGATTTTCAGGCTTGCTTGCTGTGCCATCGTACTCGCAGCACCACGTTTTCTTTTGGATCACTCATTGATATGCTAATTTTTTCTAACCCCCCTCCCTCTCTCTGCCTCCGCCCCCCCTCTGTCTATTTAAGGCCACCCCACAGAGACGATCACCCCTCTCTGTCACCTGTGTTGCTCTCGCTATGTATGTATCTTGTGATATCTGTCTGCTAATATGTCTGTCTATAGTTTTCTGGTTAGATATTATGTCGCTATTTCATTATACCTGATGATGATTGCTTGTGTTGCAATCGAAACGTCGTATTCTATTATTTAATTTAATTTATTATTTTATCTTTAGACGTGACTTAACCGAAAGAACCAAATAATAAACTTTGGACAGTTTATGAAACATTTAACATATTTCAAATAAGTACACTCTGCACATGTGCTCATAAAAATACAAACTAAAACAAGAGATGGGTAGAGGGAAATATATTGGATAAGGTTGTCATCTCAATGAGCGGTCCTTTACATGGGACCTTTGTTTGTGAAAAACGCCACTGACGACTCCATTACCGACAACGAGAAGGATCACCAAATTACGTGTTTCGGCTATTTCCTCGAAGAACGGGAATCTGGCCCATGGTGTAAACAAGAATATCGATGTGACCGTGAGTTGAAATCAATTCCCCCCCGCCGTCTGGTGAGAAGGTAGCGATGACGGCTTTAACGTCTGCGCCCGGTGCGGTGTGCAACGTGTGCGACGCTGTGGATGAATGCAGTTGTCATGGCCAACGTCGGGTGGCCAGCATTGGACAAAATCAAGGGAAAACGTGAGCTACTACTCCATTCGACATCTGAAGAAGGTCCCAGCCCATGGGGCTGAAACGTCAAACAACAAGCGGCACAAACTGGAAAAACACTTCAGAGAGCGAAGTATGTTTGGGTGTCCTTCACATTCACACCACGGTGTTTGGTAGCGCCTGGCAAAAGCAGCACGTTTGATGCCACTCCATGATCAAATCGGTGTCAACAAGCGAAACTAATATCTTTTTTTTTCAGCTAAGGCCCGCTGAGCTATATAGCTTTTTTCAGAAGCGACTTGGACACAAATGATAGCTCAACGAAGTGGCTTATTATCACCTGCAAATTTATAGCAGCCAAATATTCGAATCCATGCGACCACGGGGAGAGTCATGCAAACTCCAAATATACAGGTGGCGTTAGGGTCGGGATTGAAGCCACAACCTTCTGTATACCAGGCGAGTTAGTGAAAATCTCGCTACCATGACGCACCCGCTGCAAAGGTTCATAACTACTCTCGTACGTGCAGAGATGATTGTTGTCATCGCATGTTTACGTACTGTGCTGCATGCTATTGCGGCAAGGCATGATCACCCTATCATTGTCGCAATCGTTGTCAATTTCATGTGCAGAGTTCATTTTTAAGAAGCCTTGCAAATTACCCCTCCCATACTACTGATGTAAAATGACAAGTAGGGCTATTGTCAGTGTGTATTAGTCATATTAACTGGAAAATCCTGACGTCGCTGGTTTGATCTTCCGGCATGACAGTCGAGACAAGTTTATTCAATCGGGCCCCCTCACTGTCCACATGTCACCAAAGCGCCCTGGTATTGCGGTAGTGCATATTTTGTAATTTGTGAAGTGGCATGGCTCGTATTCAGGGCTTAATTTCAGACAGAGCTGTCTGGAGCTAAACTCTTGAATTAGTTTTTCCTGGAGTAGGGGAGCGGGGATCCGAGGTTTTTGGAGGTTCCCAGGCAATATAATAAGAATTTCAAGTTGTAACAACACTCACAGTTTTCGCTCGCTCTCGTAGAGGGAGAGAACAACTCGGAGGTGCGAGGAGGAACCACAGACAAGCCGGAAGGCAGTCACGCGGTGAGCCGGCAGCCAAAAATTGCCCAATCTCTGCAGTCCTCATTATATGAAGGTGTCATCGGCAAATCGATGAGGGTTTACATGTGGGAGTAAACTGGAGCACCCGGGGAAAAATCCACGCATACGAGAGGGAAGCACTCTATCTCCGTACAGCCAAAGGAGGTGAAGTCCACATTTTTGCTGTGCTGCATTCTCTTGGCGAGCCAGGGTATGGCGGGCTCGACACCCACTGGAGGGGAGTTCCACAACATCGTTGTGCAATCCACCAACCCTCGCTGCCACTCACAGTGCCGGATTACGGGCGTGCGTAGCCACCGCCGCTTCACTCTTCCGTGGGAAATGAAGGCTTGCTCTTTTGTTTTACTCAATTTCCGGCTGCAGTTGGCAGTCTGGTTATTCAGGAGATCCTTCCTTGAAGGTGAGTGAATGTCTTTCGTACCTTTTCAATAATCGTGCGACTGTTGCAGACCCTTGCCACGAACGTGACAGCCGAGGCAGGAGTCTGACTTAAAATTGAATCACATAAAAACACATCGAAAGATTGCACAACGATTTGGCAGCACACGAGCTTTGGTATAGCAAACCTCTAAATTCCTAAAATTGTGGAATATTATTTTGGACAGTTTACTCAGAATCTATGTGGGACTGTTGAACAGTCAAACGCCAGGGGTTGTTTAAATAAAGAAACTGAAAGTTGTAAAAAAACTAGCCTGCTGTTATAATAAGATCATTATTCCCCGTTAACAACCCATTGGGACATCATAACGTTGAGAAAAGACACATCTTTCGTTTAGATTGTATTAATCCCACTCTTCCACAAGAAACGCAGGTACAGCAGCAATGGATTTGCATATTTAGCCTCGAACGATCCTCATTATACTCACTGCATGGTAACTTAGCTTTAACACACTTGTAAAATTAGGTCCATTTTATAAATAGCTTCACATGATCCCATTACTGATGTCTTTTCAATTGGAAATACTGCATACCACGTAGTGATTTATTATTTATGAAAACATCTAGCATAGCTAACTTTTAAAGTTCCAGATAAGTGTCGTGTTAAAACTATTAAAGTAAACATTCAAACCACAAAGTATAAAGTAGGCACTTCTTTTGAACATCAACTATTTAATCTGTACTGGTCTTGGATCATTTTTTATTTGATTGTTTCCTGGAATATAAGTAAACACGTTTTTAAGTATACAGGTTTGTCGAGAGACACAGAACCCCAATAAACAAGAATCATCATCAGAATTTAATATTCAAATGTATTTTAAAAGCGTAAAATCTACCAGACTAAATGTTCTAAAGGCGAAAATAAATAAACTAAAATACATTCAGATACCAGTCCCAGCCATGTGTTGCCATACGTATGACACACAGTGACGTCTCTTATCTCTTCATCACAAATTCAGCACTTGTGAATGAATTAGTTGTTTTCAATCGATACATCAAAGTCAGTAATAAGTATGTTCATTAACAATCAAAAGACGAATACAAATATATGTTTCACGATATGATTAACTCTGCTGTGCGGTGATTGCTGCAAAGACGGGGTAAAACGGAGCTTTTGAAAAAATGAACTGCACACCCAAGAAAAATATAAATGAAAGGCACCCTAAACATAGTTGACATTCTCTGCCTTTCAATTACTGTGACCCGCCACTGCCTCTTCCCCTAAAGCAGCTGCTATACAGCAGCAGCATCATATACGTAGAACAAAACAGGTGAATATAAAGACGGAGGACAGCACTGAGACTCGTTCACATTTGATGTACAAATATAGTCCAAAATATAACGAATGTTGACATGAGGAAACAACAAAAACGTAGCTTACATTTTGCCACGACTGCGCCTTCCCTTATGAGGACATACTTCTCAGTGACTATCCCTATTAGGAGACGATCCGAACCGCAATGGCTTTTGACAGACACGGGGGCTTGGAGGATTGCATTACTCAACGGAGCCCGATGTCAATCGCGTGCACAGTTATGCTCCGCTGTGTTGCATTCGCACTCGACGTCGTAATTGGAATTTGGCCTCGGGAATCCGGAGAGTTCTAGAATAGTTAATGCGGTGTGCCAGACGCAAACACGGGAGTATGGTGTGAGGCCGAGCCCTCCTTAAATTGGTGAATCCCAACTCGCACAGATTTGATGACGTGGCCAAAAACACTGGATGAGCAACGGCTCCTCGTGGTAATAGCTTGTGTGGAAATGCTGAGATGTTGACGCATTATTTATACTTGGTGATAATTGCGTACAAGAATAATTCAAACTGTTGAGAAAAGTAAGTGGAGTTGGGCAAGCACACGTCAAGCTCGAAAGAAAAACGAGTCAAGAATAATGTCCAACAGGGAGAAGCAGCGATGAAAGCAGCTCATTTGCCGGTGCTAGGTGTCCCGTGACCTCTTTCTAGCGAGCCTACGACACTCCAAGTGGCCTCAAAGTGCACCTTGCCTGGCACAAGCGCCGTAGTGATCCCACCACCACAGTAGCGAATGGCGGTTTTTGTAATTACATTGTAGGATTGAGAAGAATATGGCGGCTCCTTGGGGAGGCCTCCATCCAGCAGTGGATTGATCATGAACGGTGATGATTAGGGTCATCAGCCGGCAGTCAAACAACGACGTTGGATAAATGCTCAGTTATACTGGTAGGAACGAAGTGGACCAGCCTACAACAGATTATATCGTCCGACCATCCGTGTAGCAACATCGCCCCCTACTGCATACACTTGGCATGACCCTACAAAAACCTTTAGACTCAGTGACGCTTTCCTGGCTAAACAAGTGTACCATTCCCTTATAATTCCCTCAGATAGCTTTTAATTAAAATATTTAAATTAATGAGGCTGTCCTGGCTAAACAAGTGTAACATTCCCTTATAATTCCCTGAGATAGCATTTAATTAAAACTTTTAAATTAAAATTTAACTCACAGCGCCCTAAAGCCTACAGCTAGGCCTAAAGCCTCGAACTACGCCTCAAACTCTCCCTTCGTATCGTACCCCCGCGTGTGTGCAAGGGAGTTAATGTTTAACAATGTTACATTCCCTGATGCTTTTAAATAGAAACATTTAAATTTAAAGCTTTTACATAAATAATAAAAACATTTAAATTTAAAATTAACTCATGGCGGCCTAAAGCCTACAGCTAGGCCTAAAGCCTAGAACTAGGCCTCAAACTCTCTCTTCGTATCGTACCCCCGCGTGTGTGAAAGGGAGTTAATGTTTAACAATGTTACATTCCCTGATGTTTTAAAATAGAAACATTTACATTTAAAGCTTTTACATAAATAATTAAAACATTTAAATTAAAAATTAACTCACAGCGGCCTAACGCCTACAGCTAGGCCTAAAGCCTAGAACTAGGCCTCACACTCTCCCTTCGTATCGTCCGATTCGGTGTAGCAACATCGCCCCTACTGCAAACACTTGGCAGGACCCTACACAAACCTTTAGACTCAGTGGGGCTTTCCTGGCTAAACAAGTGTAATAATACATTATGTTTATATTCTTTGGTTATTCGTTCCTACCAGCCCACCGCGCAGGGTCCTGTTTAAGAGACAGGATTTACTCTGATAGGCTACCTACAGCAGTGGCTACTGCCCCATCCCGAATGGCATGCATCCATTTTCTCAGAGCCTTACCACTCACAAATGAATGGTTGGTTATTTTAGCCAGTAATGCAGAAAGAAAAAAACCCACTGGCACCAAATTTATGGTGTTGTGAAAGCCCGAGAAGACATTTGTGAGAATAATCAATACATGTGCTGCTAATATATAGGTCCAAGGTGCCTTGTATGACCACTATTGACATGAAATATAAATGTTGTTGCTTCCAATGCAAGACTGTGTGGCTGGTTAAAATTATCAGCACGGCTGCAAACCTGCCCGTATTGGTATGTATTCGTTAAACATTGAAACTAGGTATTTTGCATTATTTTTTTTTATCAATGGTTTATGTTTCTGTGCAATATTTATATTTCTCGTAGAAAAAAACTAAGATAAAAAAGATAAATATATTGAAATAAACAAATATCGTTCCAATTAAAATTTAGCCCATTGAATGGTTCTATAGAGCTTATTCTGCTGCTCAATGCGAAATCGTATTAACAGTAAATAAAATTACGTAAGCACGCAAATGGTTATTTAAACACCACATGTCCTAAACATGGCGTCACACGTCGTAAACATTTATTCGGACGCTTTTTTTATTTTACGTCCAACACCAAGGTACCTAAAACTGCCACGGAGAGCAGCATAAAATCCCACCGCTGCACTTGCTAATACTTGAGCAGCACTTTCATTCGGCATCATTAAACTTTACTTGGTCCCTTGAATATGCACAATTTAATACCGAGAGCTTTCGCCATCACAGCAAATGGGCGGCACAAAATATAGTCGCCATTTGAGCACGCCACGTGACACGATGGCACCACAGCCCTACACGGCTACGACCCACCGTGGACATTGGTCACTGTTAAGGCGCAGCGCCTGAAATTGTCTCGCTCGTGCCACTGTTGGCAGAAGGGTCTCCACTCGAGGGAGGCTCGAGAGAGAGAACCACATGTACTCTCACGTGCTTACAAATGCCGGCGAGACGTTTTGGAAGAGGTGGGTGTGCCCACACTTTAGCCCACGATCGTGATCTGTCGAGCGACTAACTGTGACGTTACACATTTAAACTGCTGGGTGGACAGAGTGAGTGGGGGGCGGATTCAATACGTTTGTCTCGAGATCAAACCAGCGACGTCAGGATTGCAAGTCCAGTTATTATGACCAATACACATTGACAATAGCCCTACTTGTCATTTTACATTAGTAGTATGGGAGGGGTAATTATGCAAGGCTTCTTAAATATGAACTGCAACTGAAACTGACAACGATTGTGACAATGATAGAATAATCATGCCTTACTGCAATAGCACGCAGCACAATACTTAAACATGCGATGACAACAATCACCTCTGCACGTACGAGAGCAGTTGTGAACCTTTGCAGTGTGGGCGTCACGGTGGAAAAATCTTAACTACCTCGCCTGGTATACAGGAGGTCGTAGCTTAAATTTCGACCCAAACGCCTGTATATTTGAAGTTTGCACATCTCTCTCTCTCCCCATGATCGCGTGTATTTTTCTACGGGGACTTCCGGTCTTTCCCTCCACATTTAGAAACATGCATTTAGAGTGTTTGGCTGCTATACATGTGCACATGATAAGCTACTGCGTTGAATTATCATTTGTGACCAGGTCGCTTCTGAAAAAGAGCCATATACAGTAGCTCAGTGGGCCTTACCTGGTAAAATAAAAAAAACATTGTTTTAGTTTAGCTTAGGTGTGCGTGCACAACACTCTGGATTGTCTGTAATTGCCACACCATTTCACAAGTTAGAGAGTTCTCTGATCGAGAGATGAGCATGCTAAAAGGGTCTTTTGAACATTACGCTATATAAACGTTGGTGTCACCTGAGATGAACTCTCATAACTCAAAGTGATTTCTTGATCAAATAAACTTTTGTACCGCGCTCATCTCTCCTGTTAACAGCCATGAGCCAGTGACAGAAATGACACATTCATGTGACGGGGGCGAATCTATTCACATGACTATCATGGTTGACTTCCACAAAAAGTGGCATTCGTGTTTTTGACCTGGTAGGGATGGTCGGCTGAGTCAACTCCCAACCAGGATTTGAACTCACGGCCTTCTGATGATGAGCCACTCGCTCCTACTGATGAGCCAACCTTGCCGGAGTGATGGACTGTAGAACCATCCAGTGTTAACAAAATGGCAAAAATTGAAGATGATACTGTTTACAGCTGACACTGAATCACATTCCTGTGTTTCCAAATATACCACACTACCATAAGCCTCATAGTTCCGTATCTTCAACAACCGTTCAGACCCAGACCATTATTAACCAGGTTCCCATCTGCTGTTGATTCTGCAGGGCGTCTCAAGGCGAAACGACTGTCGCAGAAAAAGAGGCCACCAAACTTTAATTTCCTTTCTACTTTCACGCGCCCTCGAGTCATTCCCATTGGCAGAATTAGATTCTTATTTTAGCCTTTTGACAAAAATGTGCCATGCGAGTAAGGTCCTTATTTCATTCCCTTGCCAGCCCTCTTTTCACCCAGCTACCAGACAGCATGTGTTTCATTTAATGACTTTGAATTATCTACTTATCTGTGGTGCCTTAATAAGTGTTCCCAGAGTTCTGAGAATGAGAGCATAGGCCATAACCACAATTCAGGGGGGGGGAAACGTTTGTGCTGTGGAATACAGTTCTTGGAGTCATATTTTGTCTTGGTTACCACACTAACAACAAACTTTTTGTATAGTTGAGGTGTCTCATACAATACTAAGTAGTGATGGGTCTCACCAAGTTTTCATTAAATTAATTAATATATATCATATGTGTTTCATTATTGTAAAACTTACAAAAGAACGGATCAAAGGAACAAGAGTGATATAGTATAAATGTTTCCAAGTCCATAGGTCTCAGAGATAGGAATGAGTAAACCTGATTAGGGCAGTCTCATATACAACTCTAATAACAAGCATCCTGATCAAATGTTTACCGTAACCATCCAGAATTATTCGCTAGGTTCGTGTCCGGTTTATTTTTGATTCTCACGGCTGAGGAGAGAATTGACAAATGAATGAGAAGACAATATTTTGACACACGTCTCTGCAGGCATCAGCAACTGTGACGAACCCAAAATAAATTCTCTCTCCGCACATGGGACATCTTCCTGCCTGCGGAAAATGATGCTTTATGTTTCACTCGTCACAGCTGCAGGGCATTATTTCAGAGGTGCTAGTTTCGAAGTCCAAGTCAAAGTGATTTCCTGTTGACAGCCTTGCGGAGCCAGTGGTGGAAATTGTACATTCCTGTGTCGGGGATGAGTCTCTTCATCAGACAAACCTCCGTTGACCTCTCCAAAAAGTATGCTTAATTTCACCGGGCTCCGGAGGAATGATGGACAGGGGTCAATTCCCCAACCAGGATTTGAACTCGCAGCCTTGCGATCATGAGCCTCTCGCTGGACCGCTGAGCCACATGGCGGGAAGTGCTGGCTCGCAACTCAGCCAAAGCGCATCCACCCCTTGAGCCAGTTCAAATCAGACCCCTCCTTGAGCAACAGCAATCAAAGCAAGGTGTCATCATTTGGTGGCGACGTGTGCGACGTGAACCATCTGGAGCCACCAAATTGCACTTCTGTGTGCATTGTATTTACGAGAATGGGTGGTGCACAAAAGGCTCGCTGTCACCACACTGGTATCGAGAACACACGGGGGATTTGGCTTATAATTTCCTTATCAGCTCTCTGCTGGCACATTCTGAGCCAAGCACATCATCATCATCATAATAATATACATATCAGACCACGTGCTGAGGCTGTTTGTTCATGTGTATCCAGTAATTATTGCAGACAACCATATGTTATGTCTGTAGGTAATTGGAAAATGTAAGTTAAAATATTTATTTCATTACCACAAGAAGAATGCACTCGTATTTGTGTTATTTGTATCACTTAAAATTATTTTACTTACAAGATATTTGTTTTTATTTCATTGTGTTTGATAATTAGTCCTCCAACAAATGATTCATTATGCATGATACATCTATGCAATACTTTAAAACACAACTGTACAATGTGGGTTGGATGAACAAAATCATACATGGTGGTAAACTGTTTCCCAATCTAGCACAATCCACATCATTTGCTACTGCTGGTATAGATACCAGCAGGAGCACATTGTGAATCTACAGCCATGATATGTGCATCCTCATGAGAACTCTGAAAGTACCAGAATACTTGGAAGGGTACATGTGTCCAGTCTTCAAATGCATTGTGGAAAGTGCTCACAATGCAACATTACGTGCCTCGTTCCTGTAAATACACATTTATAGCTGTGATATGTTTATTCTGCGTTCTTAAAGTTGAAGGGGTTTTCATTGGTTTCATAGGGGTTGGCTGAGTGGAATGCCTTTTGTATATAAAAAAATATATAAGCCAAACTATATCCTGTTTCCCCACGTGTCGATAAGAGTTGTTGGCCCACTGACTTTTCAGACCATTGTTACCCAACAGCATGTAGTCATGCAAGCAAATTCTGGACATGTAATATTATTGGTCGTACGGTGCGAAAGAAGTTCAAGATACATGGGTCTCATCAGCAGTCAGGATTGTGAAATAAATACTGGATTTTTTTTCTAAACGGTTGCTGAGCACAGCACACCCAAAGCCCAAATTGCCAAGTGGCCAACAATGAACAACACTTTCTAAGTTGTCGTTGATTAGAGTTGACATGTTATTGGCAAGGGCACACAATTCAAATCATAGGCCCCGGTTCAACACCAAAAACAAAAGCAATATGCAGCACTATGGCTAATGACCTTCCATTAAAAAATATAAAATAATTTTATAATACACATTGTTGAATGTTGCTGGGCTGGATAATGCACTGCTTTAAGAGACTATGCATTCCAGAAAATGCGATAGGAGCCACTTTCCACTTTTAGCCGGCAAGGTGGCACAGTGGTGACAATTGTGCCTCACAGCAGGGAAAGTTTGGGTTTGATTTCTGACCAGGGCACCTCTCCTGTTCTGCATGGGTTTCCTCTGGGTTTCCTGCAGGTTCTTAGATTTACTCTCAAAGCCAAAAAGGGAAAAAAACCCGTACAATGTAAAGAGCATTGGGCAAAAACATTCCAATGCTGAATAATAACCTGACAATTACTCATTTGGGATTACACATAGCATTATCATTCTCGACTTCAAATACTTGGCAGGACCCTGCTGAAAAAGTATTGAGAATCAATAAAACTGTCCTGGCTAAACAAGCGATATACTACGACTAATAACAAGAGGACAAATACATGCGAACATCTCCAGCAGTTTTGCCTGCCAGATCATTAGGGATACCTACCCTCACTACAGCCCAAATATACCTTATTTGTGTGTGGTGCATGTGTGAGGCGTGTGTGTGCATGTGTGAGGAGCAGCGGCGCAGCAGTTAGCGTGCTGCACTACGAACCCGGAAACAACTACCGCTCACGGCCAACATCAATGACGAATATCTGAACCGGCTCCTGGGGCTCCCCTATGTCGACTCAGCCTCAACTGAGTACCTGGCACGGTGTGTATTAAACATTGTCAGTAGGGAGACAAGGGCGGCTAGGCGTGGTGCCGTGATGGCTTTCATAGGTGCTTGCTAGCAGCACTCGCCCAACAGTCTGCGAAGGCTATGAGGGGGATCTTTGTCTTTGGTTGCCACGCAAAGCGGTAGCGTAGTAGTTAGGGAATTGTGCTGTAAACCCCAGCGTCTCGAATCCCCTTGGATAACATCGGTGGCACGTGGCCTCTGAACTAAGGAGTACCTGGCACGGTGTACAAACACAACCCATGGAGAGGCAAAGCCAGAAAGGCATGGTGCTAACCACATCACCTCCTTCATGCACTGCACTAGCCTTTAATAGGTGCTCGCCAATCCACTTGTTCCAACTGCCTGGACATATAGGGGGCCATAGTGAGGTTCTTTTTTATACTGTCTCTCTCTTTGTTTCCCATGAGATTATTTACGCGCTACGATGAACGATATTTGTACAAAACGTTGCCCATTTGATGTTTTCTTTTAAGTTAGCGTCATTGACGAACGCGTGCAATTTTTTTCACTTCTGGTTATCAATCGGATGTTTAACGAAGCACCACCGCGCCGTTTTTCCTTCGAGAAGTGCAAAAGACGCCGCCGAATATCGACACCAAAATCACAACGCAGGATTGGGGAGTGGGGAACTGCAGTGCATGCTGCTGTTGCGCGGTGTAAGGGGAATGAAATGCCTCGCTGGATCGCGCGCGTACAAAAGTGTGCGCGCGCGATTCATTACGCATGAGACGTGGGCGCGGAGGGGGGTAGTGATGGGGGGGTAGCGGAGGGGGCGCTGGGAGGCATCGCGAATGCACGAGGACAACCATCGCTCGTGCGCGCGCCATCAAAACGCATCCGCGCTGACCTCCGTATGTGGGAGCTCATCCCGGATTCGCCAACTTGCCCAACGAAGTGTCGGCGGTGCCGTTCGCTCGACTTCCACTCCACCCCCCCCAACGTCGTCAGAAAATAAAATAGCGGCGGCTTTGACGGTGGCAAGACGATCTAGGATCACTCCCACGCGCCCTCCTGCCCGCCCTGTCCGCCCGTCCACTTTCAAGATTTTTTTGCGGTAAAATAACGCCCTTTAATTGTCGTGAAAGAAGAGAAAAAAAATGATGATTTAATCTCGGCGCACACGCGCCTGTCTCCTTGAAGAATCGTCTAGCCGGGGTGGGGGGGGGGGGACGCAGGCGCACTGGGGTTGGCATATCCCAGTGTGAGCGGAGGCAAAACTTCAGTGATCATGAACATGGCGAAGGGACGTTAAGAAGGACGTAGGCAGGGAAGCATGGGGGGAGGAAGCTTTGAACTGGCATGGGTGTCAGCATGTCACGTCGGAACTTCTACTCTGTACTGCAAAAGTAAAATCGCTTTCTCCAAGATACCAGGGTTTCAGACAGCGCGAGAAGACTCCTAAGATATTTAAAAGGGGTGGGATTAGATGGGAAGAATAGTTCTACGCATCGTTGAGAAGTCTGCCTGACAGGATGAGCCAACACCCTGCCTTGCCGTCACTAACTGAAACGCTCCTGTAGGTGCCATAATGAATGTTGAAATAAGTTATATTGAAAAAAAACTTTTTATTAAACACGCTTTAATAAAATGTACCGTACTAGTAATGGGAGAACTCTACGACTCTAGGAAGTGGCCCCGAAGCTTGCCATAACGTAAAGGACCGTGGTGATTTACAGCCAACGTTAGTTGAGCGTGGACAATTAGACCCAAGCCGAAACATAACATATAAAAAAGAATGTTTAAAAACATTTTCTTTTTTTATGATAGAATATAGTATTGTCATCAATATGACATAAGTATACCAAATTTGCAGTCGATACCACATTGGGAAGTGGGTAAAAATTGAGTTTCAAGATTTGAGGATACAACAACAGACAGTTAGTTAATAAAAAAAAGCGTGTAAAAACGCGACCCGCGTGGAACAAAGCACTATAACCGAGTAACACAATCTGCTTAAGAGCATTACATGTTCATCTTTAAGGTCGATTCACACCGACTATACACGTGACATTTTTCTTGACAATGTTGAAGCCTCACTGTCCCAGTAGATGCATTGTTTTGTTGATTACTCCTCTGAAAACGCAGCTCTTGATTTAAGGTGGAGGAGGGGAATACCCGAAACAATTGATGCACAATCCCCTGCACATGAAGGCACAAGTGCATTATGCTGTGTGTATGATTGCGTAAGAGTCCTACAAAAAAAACCCTCCGAACCTCTCAACGGAACCCTGGGAGATGCTAATGCATGGCTGCATTTCCATTCATCGCAGACATCAGCAGTGTCCCGAGCAATGCCCGGCCATTTACTACCTTTCAGTCAAAGGGGTACACGCGCTAATGTGCATATTTGTGTAATAGCTCATCATCAATCAAAACAGAGCAGACGCTTAAAAAAACGGATCACTAAGTAGGCAAACAGCTCATTAAACAGTGCCGTAAACGCAGAATGCCACATCAAGGCATACATGCCACACAAGCAGAGGCCCTTTAAGATTACATGGAAATCAATAGTGCTCTTTTTTGAAGTGTTTCACAGGGATGCGATCAGATGCCTTCATTAGCGTTTAGCGACGTGCGCATTTCAACGTTTAGCGAACAAGGCCACACGTGACATTGTGGGATTGCTGCGCGCAGTCTAAATGCCACACGCGTGCTCCGATGCCATGCGGCTGTTTCAAATCCATGATTTGTTTTTCTCTTTCAAGTCTGTGATTATTTTTTTATTCGCGTCATACCAATTAAGTGAAATAAGCACATCAACTAAAAATAAATAATAATTCGATTGTGCCCTGTTTAATTCTCAAATAGGTGGGTCAAATTAATTTCAATTAGTGACCGTTGCCATTTGGCAAATTTGCAGTTATGGCTCGAGCCTTCTTCGATGTCTGCAAGGATATAGCAGGGGGAGGAGGATGATGGCACGGAGCACCTTGTTACGTCCCAGCCTCTGCCCACGTGGAGCACAGACAGCCAATACAATCAATGCAATTCATGATCGTGACTGATCTTTCGGTATTCCGTTTGTTAATGAGGCAGCTGTTATTCGGGGATGGTTAACCTGACGGTTTGCAAGTAGGCAGTGCCAGAAGGGACGATCCGAGATAATTGCACAGACCACCCCCTTCACCGAGACCGTTACAATTGCGCGCCAAGTAAACGCTTCACAAAAGTAAAGGCATCTGGACACGCTGTCCGAATTGGTGAAAACGGAGAACTGCCTGTTGTACGAATAACACTGATGCAGCGTGGGTAGGAAACGTGAGATAGGCGTTCACGGCGAGGCAAAATGCTGCGTCTTTTGTCGAGCGCTCTGAGAAATTGTGGACACAGCACAATGCATCAACATGTGCGTATGAAACGCGTGCGCATAACCGTGACACGATGTGTAAATGTACACAAACGAGGGAATATACTCGCATGATGATGAGCAGTCCAAAAAGTATGAACATTCGCTTTCAGAAAGTCACACCGACCTTGCGCTACGTTAATGTAAAACCCCGCGTTTTAAAGCCATAATAACAATAATGATAAGCAGTACATTGCGGACGTGATTAATGTATACAGGATATACACACACATGAAACAACATAATGCATTGGCACGAGCACGACTTGAACAAACAACTTCCCACGTCCCTTACCAATACCGCTTCATGACAGAAATTTGCAAGGCAGCAACATTTCCGGGCAATAGCCACGGCTATTCATCAGAATGCTCCTTCTACTCCGATATTTGCTCGAAACGTCAAAGTACCATAACTATATTTATGTTAGTAACCAGTAGTAATGACGAACAAGATTAATGTTTCATACATGTTTTTACATATATATAAATGTGCCTTACTGCTTCAGGCAGTTCAACACGTCGGTGTATACCAGGCCCGATTTCAGTGGCGTACAACATTCGAGCAGCAAGCGGAGATGCAGCAGCAACTGCCTGTAAACGTGTCCACAATCATCTGCATAATGCCCGTTTGGTCCCGAATGTTTTATTTCACTTACATGGTTATTTCATTATTTCCCTTCTCACCCCCCCCCGCCCCCATTCACAGAGAGATAGGGATTTATGACACCAGGGGGCATGGCTGACTCGCTCTTTTGTGAGTCTTCAATTCTCACCACCCCCCGCCCCACGGGAGTGATGGAGACGAAGCACCCCCCCCCATCCCCCCCACTTTGCTCCCCATCTCTCGAGTTAATGGCACTCACACACTCGTGCCCACACCGACTCACTCACTCACTCGCGCCACAAACTCACTCGCTCGCTGGCTAGCTCGTTCGCTCTCTCTCTCACACACGCACACATACAAATGCCACGGTTTCTCTCACTCACGCCGGGTCGCTCGCTCACGGCGCTCACTCACAAGGGGGGCGTTTCTCACCTTCCTGGACGGCCTGGAAGGGGTTGTTTCCATCCACGTACTTGACGGAGTAGGCGATCTTCTCGCTCTGGAGAATCTCGTCGTTGCCGTTGATGTCCGACACCGCTTGGCCGAACACCTCGGCATCCTTGGTGGCTGTTCGCTCGAACACGGCGCCTGCACACACGCGCACGCACACACGGGCACGCACACACGTGCACGCACGCGCACACACGCGGGCACACGCGCACACACGGGCACGCACGCGCACACACGGGCACGCACCACGCTGGCCTGGGGGGGTTCTCCACACTTGGCACCGAGCGCCTCTCCGCCTCCTCCACACCGCGTCGCGCAGTGCGTGTGAGATGTACAACGCCGTGTTCGTATACCACTGCCCTGTATATCCCGCAGACACCCAATCAGCCAAAACGGTCTGGAATGATCTCGTGTTCATTATGAATAATTATGTTGAATTTACACGTCATTCAACCTTACCAGCGAAATTATGTTGTGTGTGTGCAACGCTCGTATGACATTATAATTTGGTAGGAGAGGCAACTCGGAGGCCTGTCGGATACAAATCAGCGGCACCTTCAAACTTGGTGCGGGGAGGAGGCATATGCAGTGGGCACGACGGCATTTCAAACCAGCAAAACGATCCGCATAAATTACGCGCAAGCAACAGTCGGATAGCGCCATTCAGCGATTGCAATGACGTGCACTGCATTCGACGTTCGCTTCAAAGGCTCTTCATTTATATCCGTGACATATTTGTTGCTTTTATGAATTATTTCTGCAATGTTCCCTGCGGTGAATTTTCTAACCGTGTGTGTGTGCGCGCATATAACCGTGTTGACAATGCATTGCCATGCTATCATTTGGTCTGTCCGTGGCGCTTTTTGCCCGTTCGGCAGCTCGCTCGCACAGCCGCACAGCGCACAGGGCGAGCGCGGCTTGCCGTGAAAAGTTGGTGACATGTGCACACTCGCACTAATTGTCACCTTTGACAGCAGGCGCGTGAACAACAAAAAAACGTGGCCAAGAAAGCAATGCAAATGTTGCCCAGCAGCGCGAACAAATAGCATCTCTGAGTTGCAACGTCGTCTCGAGTTGGCATTAACCCCGCCACGACAATTTGCCACGTGGATACACATATGCAACACTGGGCATGTTCGTCTGTGAATTCCCTGTGCGCACGACCGTGATGCCTGGGCTAACGTGACGCTCGGCCCCGGGCGCTGTGATGGCTATCTCGCGGTTGGCGTGCACGCGTGTTGCCCTGTGCCATGCGTTAAGTGGGGTGGCAATGCTGTTAGAGCTGCCACCTTGAGTGCTCCCGTGCACCTCCATCACCCCCCCCCCTTCTCCGTATCTCGCCTTTCCTCGCCGGTAGCAGGGCTCACACAACAAGCGAGCCAGACTGGGTGGCTATACAGGCAAGTCCGTATAGGGGGTGCGACGCCCGTTGCAATAACAATATATGGGGGGCGATATATAGTCCATCGTAAGAGTTAACACACGGACGGACTGGTGATGCCCGCCGAGCTCATGTCACAGGCTCCGTTAGGTGCGTGTATTGCAAACGCATCGGTGTCGTGGCTACGGGGTGGCATTGGCTTTGCCGTCACACACACGCGCACGGAGTCATCACGCCGTTGTATCCGCGCCATCGTCAATCGGAGGCAGGCAGACCACTGTATGCAGGAATTCAAATGAGAGGAGATACCGAAGCGTGTACAATTACGACGGCTTTCGCTCGGAGAATATTAAACGGGGAGTTGTTCTGGCAGCATCTTCGTTGGCACGTTAAATCTCAAAGGATGAAAAGGATCATTGGCACAAGCGGCTGTTTAACATTCTGAGAGCGAACGACGGGAGCTCAGATCCGCCCGTTTTACAGCAAATTAAAGCGAACGCGCCCCGTTCGTGGCGCTGCCGGAATGATGTGAACTCGGTGCGCGGTGCCTACTCGCAGTGCAACGCACTCACGTTCCACTCGCTGCTGCTGCTGCGAGCGGCGCGCGAACACATTCGCGATCGCAACATAACGCACAAATTAACCCCAAAACAGAACCTCGCACGAGCAGTCAGAGCCTCGATCCTCAGCCCTGTGAAATTACAACGACAGAAAAAAAACACATTCCTCTGCAGGGCCCCGTCCTCTTGAACCAAGCGCAAAGCACAGACATGCATTGGCACGCACGCACGCACGCTCGCCTCACACCGCCGCGCAGAGCGGAGCACGCACCTATGTGAATGATGGAGTCGCTGATTGCCACGGAGCCGCAGCAGCTCACCACGATCCCGAGCGCGAGCAGACAGCGAGCTCCCAATACTCCCATTGCATCGCCCGGTCTCCTCTTCCAGCGACGCTCCGCAAGTTTCACCCGCAGGACGAACGAGACGCAACTCGGGCGCTCACGCCGCTCCGATCCTCCTCCGGTGTCTGTGAGCGCCGAAACATGCGTATCGCGGCATCCGAGGGGCGACTGAGCTCAGCAGCGATGCGCCGGTGGCTGCCGAGCAGACATTGCCAGATGCTCTCGCAGCGAGCGCAGGTCACGTGCTCATTCTCTCGCGCGCGCTCTCTCCCGCGCGCGCGCCCGCTCTCTCTCTCTGTCTCGCTCTCTCCCGCGCGCTCTCTCTCTCTCGCTGGATTTTTTTGCCGGATGCGCGTTCTCGTGGTAAAGGCGGACGCGCTCCGTCTGACGGGCGGCGCGAGTCAGGCGCGGTGGCGCAGGCGGCTTGCAGGCGGCGCGCGCTCGTGGCGGAAAAGCAGGGGCGGGGAGGAGTGGAGAGAGAAGAGGGGGCAGTGGGGGACACACACACACACCAGTGTGTACGCTAAGCAGGAGAGGGGGAGTGAGAAAGAAAAAAGACGAAAAAAATGAACAGTGCTGTTTTCTTTCGCGGCTTCTTGTGAGGCTCGCCTCGATGCGCAGCGACGAGTGCGTGAACACGCGCACTCGATATTACTCTAGATGTTACAACGGGTGTACTGGATATTATAATAGTTATGGTATGCTTGGAGGCACCTGTATCTCCGCGCTTAACGGTACAACGTGCGTCGAGGGGTCTCTGTGAACCACCCCATGGCAACGCGCGCACAGTTCAGGAAGGAGCACGGGGAGGGGGATGGGAAAAGTGACGCCACTCGCTGAACGTCAACTGGAGAAGACGTTAGCGCCTCCATAAATTACTTCCATCTTGACCTTGAAGCGCAAACCAACGAGACAATGAACACTCGCCGCTGCCAGCAGCCTGCCCGCCCTGCGCGTTCAGTACGGCGCGTATACTCCACTTGGCACTGAGGCAATTTCGAACGCGCGACGGGTACTGCGACTTTTCCGAGCGCAGTTGGCAAGGGTGTGCCAAAGCGAGATGCTGCATCGATCAGAACTCCGGTGTCTGCGTTAGGAGGAGCCTCGGTGGGGCGAGCGGCCTCAGCGCGCGCCGAGTGAACGATGCCTTCCCGGCCATCGGAGTCGCTTCGATCCCAGCATCAGCGACATGTTTCCCCCAGTGATTCCTCATCCCAGGGCCCCTTGTTCAATTCAAGCGCGCGGCGGCAAATCAATGTTGACGTAAGCGGCATTGATAGCGGGCGGGCGGGGAGGAGCGGGCGTGGGCACGGGCGGGTCCCCGCGCGTCTCGGCTCGGGCCACACGGAGAGCAGCCGACCACACGGGCGGCGCGAGACATTTGCTCGATGTGAAATTAACGATACGAAAAAAAAGGTCTGGAGATGGTTTCACAGCCGCTGCTGTTGCGATCTGACGCCGATAGCGCGCAAGAATTGTTGACGGTTGATTTGACCGAGTTCTTTTTCGCACGTTTTATTATTTACTTATTTATTTACGTCTCGTAAGGGGTCAACGCGTCGCGCGTTATGGATTTGCGTCGACGGAGATTAAACGTATCTGCGAGGTGGCACTCTTCCTTTGCCCCGTTGTTTCGTCGTGACGCTCGGCTCTGCCAGCGGCGCGGCGCGGTTCCGTAGACCGTGATGGTTTTATGGGAACGCTTCGCAAACGCGTTATCTATTTATTCGCGTATTGATTTCGAGCCAATTGCTGGCTTTTATTTAACGTGGGATGCTGCGGTGGTGGAGGGGTGGTACGAATGCGCGACCGTTCGTGCGCACGTGTGTGCGCGCGTGTGTGTGGGCGCGCGTGGTGGGGAGCGGTAGTGTAGCCGTTAGCACACTACGCTATGAACCCGGTGACCAGAGTTCGATCCCCGATCATCGCCAACACCAGTGACGGTTATCTGAAACGGTCCTGGGTCTTCTCTAGATCGACTCAGCCTCAAATGGGCACCCGGTGTTATGTGTAAACAGATGCAAGAGGGAGACAAAGGTGGCTGGCGTGGTGCTGGCCGCCCACACTATCATGTGCCGCGCTGACCTTAATAGGTTATCTAACAGCACTTGCCCCAACATTCTGTTAAGGTTATCCGGGTGATTTTTGTCTTTGTGCGCGTGCGTTTATGTGTGCGCGTGTGCGCGCACGCACGCACGCGGTGGGAATGGTAATGCGCTGGTGTCTGCTGCACGTGACGCCAGCGCGGGCTGCTGCTGCTGCACCACGCACCGTGGCAATGGATCCGAGGATTACCCGCGGGCCCGGGTGGGCTGCGCGCACACGGCCACCGGGAGCCCCCGCGCGGCGCGCGCGGTATGGATCTGATTTACTACTCCGGTTACTTACTTACCAGTGGGCCATGTGCGGTTTGTATGGCGTCGTGGGGAGTAACGAACGGTCGGTCGCTGTGACGCGGGTCTCGCGGTAAGCTCGTTCACGCTTGTTGTCGAGGTTTCACGGTTGGAATCTAGCCGCCCGCACTGAGTATTACTGTGGGTGTAGTAGCAGTGATAAATGCGCGCCGTCTTTATCACAGTGGGGGGGGGCGCGAAAAATCCTCTGACATCATTTGCATGCGTAGTGTCATTCTTCTTTGCGCGGCTGATGTCGTGTTGGAGCAACAACTAGACATTTACATTTCTGGAAGAAAAAAACGATGCAAGTGCTTAGTCGTGTACCGGCGTACGAAATTTGCCGGAATTCGATAATTACGGCACAAATTACTCAATTGGGATTATACACAGCAGCAGCAGCAATCCTGGCAGACGAAATGCCCCGGGTCACTCTTGCAAATGAGACCCCACAGTGGCCTCTTGAGTTGTCCTCGCTTGGTTAAGCCTAATAAACTTAAGGCGGTGGGGTGGGGTGGGGCTGCCGCACAGCGCTGTGCCCCAAGGACGGGGAAACCCAGGGCCCACGCGAGAGTAGCCGAGCCGGCCTGCGCCGTCCGGCGAGCCTGGTGCTGAATACTAATGCGGCGCGCGCGCACTCTCTGTCTATCTGGTCAGTCCCGTCTGTATCTGTCGCGTAACCGCACTGTTCATCCGTCTCGTCGTTCCACTTCCCAGTCTCTTTCTCTCTCTCTCTCACTCGCTCACTCGCTCGTACGGTCAAATATCTTGATGTCTGCCGCTGTCCTACTGGCGGGGTGTCGCTCTTTCTCACTCTCTGCGTCTGTCACAATCAAAGTCATCAGTGCTGTGTTGAAATTAATTACCCACAAATGCAGCGTCTGCATAACATCACGCCGCAGCTCGCCGAGAAGGACAGTCCGTAATTGCCGCGTGCGATATACACGAATGCAATGTTCTGAAGTTAAAAAGCGCTAAAAAAGGAACATGTTGACGCCTCCAGATTAAACATTCAAATTATTCCGCGCACTGGCGAAAACTCGCATCACCGCTCGCTAAGTAGAATTATTATATTTGCCCAAAGGCGCACCGGTGACGCAAATCATAATTTTAACACGGAAGCCTATTCCCCCTAGAGGTGACTAAAACGATATTGTATTATATGCCATGCATTTATGTATGTATGGTAATTTGAGCAATTAACCATACTCCACGGCTGCACCGGAGGTACGCGGTGCAGCCGCCGAAGACACCGACGTGTGTTGCCAAGGCCAAGCCCGGGCGCGTGCACTCTGACACTGAGCGCGTGGGGAGGCACGAACACTCAATTGTCCTGAAGGCGAGCAACTCGGGAAAAGCCGGCAAGATCCAGCATCGCGTGCCACGCACGACTCGGTCGATGCGCCTCTAACGGTCAACGCTGGCACACGCTCTCTCCGGGCTGAGCTTCGTTTGCACCCACGGCAGTAGCGTTCTGTTCCACACGCAACCTCTTTCATCACCCCCCCACCATCCCCAGCAGCCGACGCGCAATTCCTGCGCGTAATTACCAAAAGGCTGTGATTTCATGATGCAGGTTTTTTTGGGTTAAATCGCCTAAATATTAATGTTTGTCAAGTCAAAAGAACATGCCAATTCGTTACTTGTATAGCACAACGGTGTGGAGAGTAAATCCACAACATTTAATTTCTGAGTACGAGGTTTCGCCAGTAATTACAACCAGCATCATCAGGCGGCAGCCAGATATTTACGCGATCTAACCCCCCCAAAAAAACCTGTATTATTGCTGATATCGGTCGCGAAAGCCTACGCTGTAAATTGTTCTCTGAATTAGACCTTAAAGAGCCTGTGAGGTCTGCTCACTTAAAGAGTGGGCGCGTGACTGTTCCTGTCAGTGGGTGATCAGTCCTCACCACGTAAACGGGGACAATGAATCTGAATTAGCCGTCACACACCACGAACACACACACAGATGTGATACAATCAGTAGCATGGCTGGGCTTTGCCCACTTTCCATCGGGTCTAGCATCGAACATCACGGGAGGCAAATTACTTGGTTCACCCGATAATTAATTAATTAATTACTCGGCTCGCCGACGCTATACACGACACGATTGGAAGAAAACCCCAAATTGTGTCCTCTTTTGTAATACTTTATAACTATGATTGAAATCGTGCACACGTTAACTCTGTCCGTCTGTCTGTAATGGGGAGGGGGTGTAGGGGAGATCCCCATAAGTCTCCTAAAGGTGAACCTATATGAACAACCCATGAGTGTAAAGGGGTGTTTCTTGGAAGAAGTTCGCCTAATTAAAACCCTAGCCAAATAGATCAAACGGTTCCAGCCCAAAATATTGAGAAACATACCAGTGCCTGGCAGCTCCCATTCAGCGTCCCTAGACGCAATTACGGGCTTCACAAGACAAACACATCTTGGAAGGTATTAAATACACCCTGCACAGGAAGGTCTGAAGAGTACGCGGGCTCAGGGTACGCGGACCCGCTCATAGGCGAGCGACCCCGATTTGTGCTCACACTTTGTGTGACTCGTACGTTCGCTACACGCACGGGTGGGAAGCGAGGAGTCAAATCCCCCCCACCGCATCACGGCACGTGGATTTGAGGGAGTATAACCGTATCGCCCGCGCAAGGAACGAGTGCAATAACAAATATCGTGTCTTCTAATCTAGTGTTAATAATATATAGTGTTAATAAAATAGTGTTCTATCTGACCTGGGTGCTACCGATGATTAGTGAATCATTTACCGTACAGTATTGCACTTTGTTCAACATGTATGTACATGTATATGCATTTTGTATACACTCTTGCGTTTGATATCGACACTCGTATAGGCAAAGCCCAACTTAAGCGAATTCACGCTTACGCGGGGGTACATGGAACCTAACTCTCGCAGCGTACTCTGAGACCTTACTGTAATTATATATATATACTAGCGGAAGTACCCGGCTTTGCCCGGGTGAAAAATATATTTCTTAAAAACCTTACATATATATACACAGATACTAAGGTATTGTCAAAGCCCGGTTGGCTGTTTGTACATTTCTCCACCAACAAATATATAAGAGGCTTTCACAAGTCCAAAAAGTTGTAGAAAGTGTGGGGTAAATAGTTGATATCAAAAGGTTTCCGAAAATTGTGGTCTCCCCCCCCCCCCCTCAAAACATATCTTTACCCCTCGTAGGTATATATACTAACAACACCTTACATACAACAGAGGAAGTGGTATCTATTGACTCTGTAGTAGTATCTACTGACTGTACCGTAGTATCTACTGAGCCAGTAGTAGCTACTGACTGTGTAGTAGTATTTAGTGACTGTAATAACGACTGACCATAGTAGTATTTACTGGGCCTACAGTAGTATCTACCGACTATATACTCGTAACGACTAACTGTATAGTATCTGCTGACTCTATAGTTGTATCCACTGACTATAGTAGTAACTACAAAATCTATAGCAGTATCTACTCACTCTATAATAGTATCTACTGACTCTAGTAGCTACTCACCGTGGTAGTATGTACTGACTGTATAGTAGTATATACTGACTGTAGCAGTATTGACTGACTGTAGTGGTTTATACTGACTGTTTTAGTATTTACTATAGCGGTATCTACCAACTCGATAGCAGTATCTACTATCACTACAGCAGTGTATACCGACTGAGGTCGTACCTGCTATCACTACAGCAGTGGATACTGACTGGTGGTACCTGCTATGATTATAGCAGTGCATAGTGACTGGTGGTACCTGCTATGATTACAGCAGTGCATACTGCTGTGTTGGTACCTGTTATGATGACAGCAGTGCATATTGTGGTGGAACCTGCTATGATTACAGCAGTGCATACTGCTGTGGTGGTATCTGCTATGATGAGAGGAGTACATATTGTGGTGGTGGTACCTGGTATAACAGCAGTACATACCGAGTGTGGTGGCACCTGCTATGACGACAGCAGTACATACTGTGGTGGTACCTGCTATGATGACAGCAGTACATACTGTGGTGGTGGTGGTACCTGCTCTGATGAGAGCAGTACATACTGTGGTGGTGGGACCTGCTATGATTACAACAGTGCATATTGACTGTACTCATCATTCACCCTCAACCTTCACCACTCACAACTCACCCTTACCACTCATCCTCACCACTCACCACTCCCACTCACTATTCACCATTCACCCTCACAACTCACCAATCTCCCTCACCAATCTCCCTCACCACTCTGCCTCACCACTCACCGTCACAACCACCACTCACCCTCACCACTCAACCTCACCCTCACTACTCACCATTCATCCTCACCAATCACCACTGACCAATCACCACTCACCACTCTCCACTAACCCTCACCACTCAACCTCACCACTCACCCTCAAAACTAACCACTCTGTCACCACTCACCCTTACAACTCAGCACTCACCCTCACCACTCACCCTCACCACTCACCCTCACCACTCATGCTCACCCCTCACCGCTCACCACTCACCCATCACCACTCACAACCGCCACTCACCATCACCACTCATCCTCACCACTCACCCTCACAACAACCACTCACCCTCACCGCTCACCACTCACCCTCACCACTCACGCTCACCCTCACCACTCACCCCTCACTAATCACCACTCACAACCGCCACTCACCCTCACTACTCACCCTCACCACTCATCCTCACCAATCACACCCTCAACAATCACCACTCACCCTCACCACTCACGCTCAACACTCACCCTCACCACTCATGCTCACCACTAACCCTCACCACTCACCCTCACCACTCACTAATCACCTCTCACAACCGTCACTCACCCTCACCACTCACTCTTACCACTCACCCTCATCACTCACCCTCACCACTCACCCTCACTGCTCACCCTCACCGCTCACCACTCAACCTCACCACTCACGCTCACCCTCACCACTCACCCTCACCAATCACCACTCACCCTCACCACTCACCCTCACCACTCACTACTCACCCTCACCACTCACCCTCACCATTCACCCTCACCACTCTCCCTCACCACTCTCCCTCACCACTCTCCCTCACCACTCTCCCTCACCACTCACCCTCACCACTCACCAGTCACGCTCACCACTCACCCTCACTACTCACCACTCACCCTCAACACTCACCCTCACCGCTCACCCTCACCACTCACTCTGACCATTCACCACTCATCCTCACCAATCACACCCTCAACAATCACCACTCACCCTCACCACTCACGCTCAACACTCACCCTCACCACTCATGCTCACCACTAACCCTCACCACTCACCCTCACCACTCACTAATCACCTCTCACAACCGTCACTCACCCTCACCACTCACTCTTACCACTCACCCTCACCACTCACCCTCACAACAACCACTCACCCTCACAACAACCACTCACCCTCACTGCTCACCCTCACTGCTCACCCTCCCCACTCACCCTCGCCACTCACCCTCGCCAATCACCACTCACTCTCACCACTCACCCTCACCAATCACGCTCAACACTCACCCTCACCACTCACTAATCACCTCTCACAACCGTCACTCACCCTCACCACTCACTCTTACCACTCACCCTCACCACTCACCCTCACAAAAACCACTCACCCTCACAACAACCACTCACCCTCACTGCTCACCCTCACTGCTCACCCTCCCCACTCACCCTCGCCACTCACCCTCACCAATCACCACTCACCCTCACCACTCACCCTCACCACTCACCCTCACCACTCACCAGTCACGCTCACCACTCACCCTCACTACTCACCACTCACCCTCACCACTCACCCTCACAACAACCACTGACCCTCACTACTCACCCTCACCACTCATCCTCACCAATCACCCTCACCACTCACCAGTCACGCTCACCACTCACCCTCACTACTCACCCTCAACACTCACCCTCACCGCTCACCACTCACCCTCACCACTCACCCTGACCACTCACCACTCATCCTCACCAATCACACCCTCAACAATCACCACTCACCCTCACCGCTCAACACTCACCCTCACCACTCATGCTCACCACTAACCCTCACCACTCACCCTCACCACTCACTAATCACCTCTCACAACCGTCACTCACCCTCACCACTCACTCTTACCACTCACCCTCACCACTCACCCTCACAACAACCACTCACCCTCACAACAACCACTCACCCTCACTGCTCACCCTCACTGCTCACCCTCCCCACTCACCCTCGCCACTCACCCTCACCAATCACCACTCACCCTCACCACTCACCCTCACCACTCACCCTCACCACTCACCAGTCACCCTCACCACTCACCCTGACCACTCACCACTCATCCTCACCAATCACACCCTCAACAATCACCACTCACCCTCACCGCTCAACACTCACCCTCACCACTCATGCTCACCACTAACCCTCACCACTCACCCTCACCACTCACTAATCACCTCTCACAACCGTCACTCACCCTCACCACTCACTCTTACCACTGATGACAGCAGTACATGCTGACGTTTTGTATGTTAAATGTAAAAGCTAAATGTGTGAATGTGTGTCGGAAATGTTAAGGGCGATCCTAAAGTAATCTACAACCTTCGATTAGTCCTTTGCGCGATTCAAAGAATCGATTCCTGGCATGTTGGGGGTTTACATTTTGAATGACAGAGTTTTATTTTCATTGGTATGTTATGTTTTAATGTTTTCAGGAGTTTTTATTTACATTTTAGCCCCGGTCAACGCCGGATATTTCCCGTTCGTAGCAGTTTATATCGACTATAACCAACTTATAGTAAACGGGAATCGTCCGATTCTAAAGGAATCTACAACCTTCGATTCCTTTGCGCGATTCAGAGAATCGATTCTTGGCGCGTCGGGTTTAAAAGTAATTACACAGTTGTATTTTCATTGGTATGTAATGTTTTAAAGTTTTCAGAAGATTTTAAATGTATTTCCCCCCCGGGCAACGCTGGGTATATCGAGTTTATACCACAAAGTCGTCGCCTGACAGAGTTGCGTGTCGAGGCCTAGTACCGTGCAGAGCCTCCGGCCTCGCCTCGATTGCCCATTCGGCTGAGGCTGGGTACTGGGGCCGTTACCCCCCCCCCCCCGCGCTACAATAATACTGTCTAATCGCTATAATTTTATTATCTACCGACCCTATAATAGTAATTGCACACATTGGGGTGGGGGGGGAGTGAAGAGGACGTGAAACTTTGATGAATTTACCTCAGAGTCGCGTGTTAATGCGTGTGCATATTTTTAACGGGAATTAAAAATGGCGTCCACCCCGCAGCGAAGGCGTCGCTGGCCATTGCCAGGGGCAACCGCCGTGGTCCGCGCCGGTCGGCAATAGTAAATAAATAAATAAAGCGTTAAATAAATAAATAACGAGAAATCGCACTAAATCGATAATCGGTCCGATTTAAACTTTAGAGACGAAAAATCGGAAATGCCTAAGTTTACCGCGGAGCCGGGGGCGTGCCCACCTGCAAAATTTAATCTCGGCGAACCCCACGGTCCGAGAGCTACATCCCCCGCAAGGGAGCGTACACAGACGGACGGACAGACAGACAGGCAGACAAAAAATGAATTATATAGGTTAGATTCATTATTGCACCTGTTTAATTGATGTTGCTAGCAGCCTCTTGCACATTTGCCCAAATTGTCTTCAACTTAGCTAATGCACACAGCATATTTGCAGGGCTTGGCATTTTACCTAACTCGGCTCTTGTGGCAGGCATCACATCGTTTATCGGCTGATCTATTTCTAACTGGCCTCTTTGTTGTACATTTGTAATGTGTTTTTGTCAGACGTTGTTTGCACGTAGTGTGCATGTTATTAGTTACGTTTAAATGCATTATATTCCGAAAGAATGCCAACATATTACCGTGCAATATTTTGAGATTTAACAATGTCCTTCGATATTTTGATGCAAAATTAAAGACATCAGTAAGTATTGCTTAACACTGACGAGAATGAAAATCATATTTTTTACACTCAATGCAATCCCTGTAATTGGCCAATTGATTTAATTTAGTGCAGCATTAACTGTATGTGTGGAACATGCTAAAATCAATGCTTAAAATATAATTATTTTGGATGGGAGATTGTAATTGCCGTTATTCTCACATTAAAAAGGGCGTTTTACGATTGGCCCTATGCAGTGTATATGTTTGTGCGTATTTATGTATGCAGTTGAATAGGCTCCCTATTGCTTATAACAATAATCATTGTAGGATGTTATTAACTAACAAATTGACTTGCACATCTTTTTCTTCATTTGAATGTATAATTCTCTGAAATTAAATAAGCAAATCCCTGCTATTTTATATGTTACGAGAACCAAGCACACTAAAGTATTTCCTCGTTATTCGCGAGGGATACGTTCCGGAGATGCTCGTGAATAGCACATTTTGCGTATATAAGCTATTAAACACACGACAATTATAATAGCACGAAAAATTGGTTTTAATAACCAAGGTAAATACGAATAAATATTAAACCATTGAATAGTAGTTTATAGAAGGATGCAGTAACGATGATTTAATCGCTTTATCTCTCATCACTTTCACTCATCACTTTATTACTAATAACTTTATCTCATAAATTTCTCTCATCACTTTCTCTCATCACTATCTCTCATCACTATATCTCTCATCACTTTCTGTCACCACATTCTGTCTCATCAATTTGTCTCATCACTTCCTTTCTCTTTCTCATATGTACCAGCGTGGACGGCACCCTCATGTTCACCTTCTGAAGCGCTCGCTCGTCACCGTGACGTGCGCGATGACCACCACAACCACGTGACTTTTCTTTCGTGTTGTGCGCGGTGCTTTTAGCGCCACAGCGTGTGGATTTGTAGCGTTAATTTTCATTTGTTTGCTGGTGATTTTGTGTATTTCATATCGAAATCGCCTCCAGTGCCTTTACTGCTGGCGGCAATAAAAGTTGTTTAAAAGTCAAAAGTATTTATCTCTCTCGATGCAGTAGTCGTGTAGAGTTCCAAATGTCATTCGCAGATAGCCAAAGCCGTGGATAGCGAGTTCCGCGAATAACGAGGGAATGCTGTATAGGCAGGAACGTGGGGTGTTTCTTTTTCATCACTCAAATTTAATGGGTAGGTTGACAAAAAGGCATTTTACAAGCTCTAAACTTTTAAGAAAAAGAAATAGAGTGCATATGGAGCGGAACACATTTCAGAACGTTTAAGCAAATAGACAGAAAAATACTACCCTCTCGAGGCAGGTCTACCTACAACCAAACGATTCGTCAGCCTGGCTGGTGATAAAGTATACAATTCCATTTAGCCACTTTCTGCCAAATTAAAAGTTTAGCCGTGACTTGGACAACAACAAATATGCACACATTGATTGTCCTTGCACATTTAGTGAGTTCTAGTGCACATCACACTAGAACTGATTGCTGAGGGAACACCACGAGCATTTTGTTTCGTCGAGTCAGCGGCTCAGCACAGATGCAGTGCCATTGCAGGATGACTGGCAACGTGCACACGGGAGAATATTAAAATGAAGACAATGTCCCGTATTTGTACATGAGAAGTGACATGTTTGCCGTTAGAAAACGTGGACATTTCCTGCAAAGTAACGTGCTCAAATTTGCCTTTTCTATTAGCGAAACGTGCTACGCCCGTTGTGCAGGCAATTACATAATTGGTTAAACCTTCATATTAAATTATCCACTCGCCGCGAACTGGCAAGAGCAGGTACAGTTTAATGCGAGGGACTCCTTGTGCAGTGAAGGAGCTGATCCGAAACGTGTCCGGTCAACAGGAACATCCTGGTGTTGCGTGCCAAGGCCTTTGCCGTTGTACTTGTGTCAAAGTCAAATACCAGCAAGTGTCACTGTAGACAAATTGTGGGTTGGACTAAGACCATATTGTTGTGTTTTCACATGTTACATATACTTACACCATTAACTGAGAAACAGCTATATCAGCAGGACTTTGTTTTCATTTACACAACTAATGGATTGGTCCTTGCGCAGACATTCAAAATAACGTATTGGCTTACTCCAAGCATTCGGGAAACATACAAACTAATCTTGTTGCTGTTGCCGCCGTTTGGACTCACATCACGGGATGATGTAAGCCAAAACAGTGGCTAAAGTTCACTGCAAACAAATCAATCTGTGGAGTAGCCTAGCTTAGGTTCAAACAGGGAGCGTTTATTTTGCAGGCACGATTGACACCGAGTGTAGCATTCATGCGCAATGCTTAGGCTGAGCACGATTAGCCATAAAAGAAATCTACGTGCGAAGGAAGCCTAATTATTCATCGTATTCATGATTCCATCCGGTAATGGGCTTCATCTGTAGATGGATGCAGTAAGCATTTGCTCCTCTATGTGTCTCCCAAGATCTGTAAAGATGTCACGGGGTAGCGGCACATTGCCGCTCGTCGTTTCTTGTTCACCAAAAAACGCGGACCTTCCTTTTGTTCATTCCCGCACGAGCGCCGATCGCACGAACGCATTTCGCGACCAGAGTCCGATCGAAATGGTTTGCTGCCGGCTTCAGCAAAGGCGCACGGAGGCATCGTCTCCTTGTTGCCCACGTCATCTCTCGCACTCTCAAATTGCGCCGTGATATGGCGGAGCGTGACAGCCTGCACACACACACCGCATTGCGGAGCACATCCATCCATGCATGCGCGCGCGCCAACTTACCGCCAGAGCCCACGGGCTCGTTTGTGATAAATAAAATGCGCACACCCTCGTACACGGCCACAAGCAGCGCAACGGTGTTTCGCCCGTGGCCATATGCGGTGGCGTGGTCAGTTCAGAATAAATTGCAGTGTGGGGGCTCCTGTTAATTGTGCACAATCACTTATTATACTCGGACATCCCTCCCCTTCTGCATACAAATACGCATTCAGTGGCACCGATCTTGCTCTTAAATTATACGTTGGGTGCTTATTTCATGCTTCATTTATTTTACATTTTGTGAAGAAGAAGAAGAATAAGTATTTAAAAATGAGTGCATTATGGGAGCTCCACGTAGAGGAATGCTCACGCATGCGCAAGCCGAGTGAATGTATTCCGGTCAAACTAACAGCTGTCTGCTCGCACGTGATGTCCTGCTAATAATGTTCTGCATCTACCAACATTGGCCACCTCATGCGGAGTTATGTTCCAATATCAAACAATGCATGCAAAACAATATCACAGTCATTTCCCAAAAGTCACTTACACCGCGCAGTGCTTCACACTTCTATAAATACCATCGGGTTAATGAAATGTATTCATGATTGTGCTATGATTAAATAAATTATCTGACTCGCCTGAGGATTTTGTTCAGGTCTCTTGGTGTGAAGTTTATTAAAAGGTAACAAAAAAAACTATTGCTCTAAATATAGTTGATAATTGTCCCGTAATTTTCGCCTTCAAGCAGTGCGGTTATTGTATAGTTATTTTAGGGGTTTTTTTTTATTCCGATGGCTTTTTTACCGTTGAAGGGAGCCAAGATTTAGAAAAACTTGACTTCAATTTAGATGGGCCCTGCCGTATGTTTTGAAGCCGCTATTTGTTGACCCCCAATTGGCCACACGTGACTTGTAGAGTACTGAAAACATCTCATGAGATCAAGCGTCACCCACCCCCCAATCTCCACGTCCCATGGATCAAATGAAATACAGCTAGGAGCGTCGCTGTTGCATAGATAAAAACTAAATTTGATTCCTCTAACCTTACGCCAGTAATATTAAATATTGAAACGTCTGCATAGCAAATTAAATGTACAAATTCCGAGGGCAATGTACTGTATGCAGTTAAAATGTTTAACATTTAAGGGATGCATGTAATTCAGGGGTGAATTGCCCTGCTGAGGTTCTAAACACAATCGCGCTCAACTCTTAGAAGCAAGGCGACTTATCTTTGCATTGCTCATAGGGTCAACCGCTGTGCAACATATCCCAAGCAGAGCTCACTGTGGACTGTGTGTGCGCACACCATACAATTGAGATGATCAGCAGGTGGTCACACAACCATGTATTAAGTACAATCATGCTGTGTCCATTCAAACATTTATCCAGATTGGTGCCAATAAGTGCACGGGTGACCAGTGCATGGCTGAGTCATTAACAACAATGCACTGCTCTTGACAATGTCGGAGTCTTCAATTGATAGTGCAGGCCCTCCTCCCAATTCTCACATCAACCACATATCACTATAAGTGATCACGTATGACGTTCTGTTTCCCAGGTGTTGCTGTGGTGTAATGGTCAGCACGCTGGACTTGCAATCCAGAGGTCTGTGGTTAAATTTAATCTGCAGGCTCAGCAACGTGCAAGTTTCTTAAATCCCTCGCCAGTATTCACTCAGCAAGAAAAATGGATGCACCACAGTGAGTCAATCAGCGGTTCGTGGCTCGTGAGGTAGAGTGTGCGTACCCCCACCTCGTCCAACACGTCCAGCCAGAATAGAGGTGTGATGGGTTAGATCGCGTAAATATGAAGGTGTCGTAAAACCCGCCACCACCCGACACATGCCGATTAGTAAGCCAGACAAATCTGTCTGTCGCCTGATGATGCTAGTTGTAATTACTGGCGAAACGTCGTACTCGAATTGTCAATTTGGTGGGTTAACTCTCCAACACACCGGTATGCTGTTCTAGTAACGAATTTGCATGTTTGGTTTACGTGACAAACCTTACTAATTGGCTGTGGCGGATGGTGGCGGGTTTAACGACACATTTACGTGATATAATCCAAAGACATCTTATTATGGATAATATTGGTCGTGAAAGCCTACGTGTTCAACTGACATCCAACCAGCATGGAAGGGTAGGCCGAATACCCTCGAGAGCTCGCTCTAGTGGAGACCCTTCCATCAACAATCGACTGAGCAAATAAAATCATGGCTGCACCTTCAGTTTTCCTAGATAAGCATTTCCATGACGTGCCCTATTGCCTAGTAAAACAGTCAGACTCTTTGAAGCCAACCTATCGACTATTTAAACGATGTTTTGACCAGGTAAAGCCCACTGAGCAGTATGGCTCTTCTCAAAAGCGACCTGGCTCAACGATGTGGCTTATTACGTAGAAATTTAGAGCAGCCAAATACTCTCACAGCATCCGGATAAAAATCCACGCAACCGCAGGAAGAGAGACACGCAAACTCCAAATATACAGGCATCAGGGTCGGGATCGAAACCACGACCTTCTATATACCTGGCAAGGTAGGTAACATCTCGCCACCGTGGCAGCCCAAACTGAATGCTAGCGATTGGTGCTGTTTGCCCTGCATTATTCAAGAAACTCGGGACATATTATCCATGCAACTGCATAATTGTATTCAATATTGTCTGAACTTACTAAATCAGTAACTCAGGTACTCTTCAACATCGCACTTCAAAATGAACTACCCAATCGCGCCCTGTAACCACAGCACCTGGAATGTGCCCCATGTCGTCCAACCTCAAAGCTGAGCAGGCGTTTGAGCCCGCATAGTGCTTGAATGCGGGATCATCGTGGATTAAACAGTCACCATAGGCGGGTCCGGTGATACATTGTCAGCAGAGGGCAGGGTGGGAACATCGTTTGTTGTGCTGTACTATGCTCCAACGTGCCTTTACCAACCAGCCTATATCAGTTTAACACGTAGGCTTTCGCGACCAATATCATCCATAATAGAGGTTTTTGGGTTAGATCGCGTAAATATATAAATGTGTCGTTTAAACCCGCCACCACCCGACACAGCCAACTAGTAAAGATTGTCACGTAAACAGAACGTGGCCAATTCGTCACTAGTACAGCACACCGGTGTGTTGAAGAGCCAAGCCACAACATTTACAATCTTGGCGAGATCAAAAATCCGCCACGAATCACACGGTATGGGGAGGTCCTCATTCAGTAGGGGATAGACAACGGGCTGTAACGTGCGCATGTGTCCCAATCACGGCCAGCTCGACATTCCGATTTCGCCCGAAGACGCCAAAAAAAAAGTCTAAACTGCAATCAAGTGCCGCAGTTGGTGTGGTGCGCGTAACACTCACAACACGGGCGCTTCAGGATTTGTGTGTTTCCATATTATTATTGTAAAAAAACAATTTGCGGCGAGCTTGGAGGATTCTCAGCACGCAGCGAAAGGAAACGCCGTCGGGGTGTGACTGGCGATCTTTTATTAAACCGCGAAGAGCGCGAGACTCGCGCGGCACGGACTCGTCAGCGGCGTTGGCGGGACACAAGAGTGGGATCGTTGTGAGAGGGGCTAACGGAGGTGCCATTAATCATCCGAGGAGAGTTAGAGAAAGCGCGGCTGTCACGAGCACTGAAAAGCAAAGCGCTAAAATTGCATTTGCCGAACACCGCAGCCGAGGCGCAGTGCACGAGGCGCGGGCACGATGCTCCCTCGTTGCTTTGCTGCCAGGATCGTGCCACTCTCTCTCTTTCTTTGTACGTGTTACTCGGAACATAACGTATGGATTTTATTTAGAAAGCCGCACTAAATGATCGTTACAACTGCAACAATAACAAGAAGAAGAAAAGCCACGTTATTTATGACCAGGTGACCAACCCACGGAGACAACAAGTCACGTTTAGGGTGGAGATGTGTCAGGTGAGAAGAAGGCCCTGCCTGGATCCCTCCACATTTTGGTGACCGTTTTGGAGTGGTCAATTTGGAGTTAACGCTTCACGTGATTTGAAATTCCAACCTCCCCTTGGTACCGGCGATACCAGAAAGGCGCCGTTGACGGAGTCGTGCACGCGTTTCACCAGTGCGTGCGTTAAGCTCCGTCACATGTTTTATTTAAGCTCTTTTAACTTTAACCCGCTGTGTTTTGCCTCAACGTCAAGACACCGGTCTTGACTTGTGGAGGGAGCGGCACCGCAGACGCCGGCCTACAGGGCTGTACGCTCTACACCACGTACTTTTCTAATGGCTGACCTATTCACAGAGGTGCACCTCTATATTACTACTCCTATTTAATGAAACGCATTTAAATCATGTCATTGCAGCAGTAGTGATCGATTTAACACATTAAATACGTTGATGAGGGTATCTGGGGAGAATTTTATCGTGGTTTTGTTTTTCCCCAGTAATAAATTCAGCGAAGTCACTGTTTAAAATAATAATAAAGCATGCTTTATTTATCTTTCACTGTCTCCCAACACTTGGAAAAATAAATTCCGACTATATTAGACACTTGGAAACGAATCTTAATTAAAGGGATGGCACTTGCACTCTGGTGGAGCTGCTCTGGAAAATAAATATTTAAATTATCTCTGTGAGGCTAATTATTTTTTCACGTTTACATCACTGACTCGTATTTCGTCGCGTCTGAAATTCAGGAGCAGAACCAATTGAAACACAAGAGCATCTTTGAAATATTTCACTAAATCATCGCACAACAACTAAATAGACATGAGAGCAGGACGAAACATTATTATACCCATTATTAAGGAGCTTAAATTGATTAAAAAATATACCATTTTATTTCAACAATATATTACAGACACAAAGATTGAAAAAGAGTCACGTTCTAGAACAGACAATAACTCTGGCGAACAAAACAGAGCGGGAGACGTCACGTTCACCATCGGCGGTGCGAAGGCGCCATCGGTAGAAAAGGTCTCTCGTGACCTCTGCTCTCAGAGTGCGCCAGTGCATTTCAGCAGCATGTCAATAAATGGTGTGTGACCCTGTTTTGTTTCACGCTCTGTGTCTTCCCCTAGCAGCATCTTCACACCTCCCACCCCCACTCCCACCCCCCACTCCAACCCCGCACTCCCTCCCCTCAATGCCAACCCTCACTCCCAACCCCACTCCCACCCCCCACTCCCACCCCCCACTCCCCACTCCCACCCCCCACTCCCACCCCCCACTCCCACCCATCACTCCCACCCCTCACTCCCACCCTCACTCCCACCCCTCACTCCCACCCCTCACTCCCACCCCCACTCCCACCCATCACTCCCACCCATCACTCCCACCCCCACTCCCACCCCCCACTCCCACCCCTGACGACAATCCTCCCGCCGCTTCTGTCATTGTATGAAAAAATTAAATATTCATTAGGATATTTACATGCTATATGTGTATTACATGCAGCATTATTAAGACATTCATGCATTTATAAAATAGTGGACACATAATAATACAAATATTAACACAACAATTTGAACAAATAATAAAGTGAATCTTGTAATGCATATTTAGTACTTTTTAAAAAGTTATTTACGTAATGAATGGCCTATGCTTCGTAGCAGAGGACATTTGAGACACATTAACTTAAGTCAAATGCTATTTAGATATTAGTTTTCTTCCGTTGAGAACTAAACAGCTACAAACAATAAACACGATTCTAACCGTGGGGGGCAAATACACAACTGTTGGGGTTGTAAACACAACGAAGGATCACCCCCCCCCCCAACTAAAATAACTCACGTCCCTTCACCACTCCAATCAATGCAATTACCCTTTACCACTAGCAAAGGCATTCATACACATTCCACATTTTCTTTATTTTATACCTTGATTTTTCAGATGCGATTAACAACATAAAAAGCACTCCCAAAATGGGCACCACTAAAAGGATGTTACTTCACTTTTTTTCAACAAAAATGAAATATTGATAACAATGGCTTGATGCGGAGGTTTGTGAAAGCGCATCAAAGGCAATTGGAGTTAAGCGTTCAGGCGCATGTCAGGCGAATGGCCTGCCTACAGGAGAATGCTCTCAGAGCAAATGGGAAGTGAAGTTTACTTTAGACGTATGTGGTACGTTCCTAATGACAAACCACATTACCCTAGGTGTATAACACTTTCAACTTTTTTTTTACTCCTCCTTCTCTACAGCTCTTAAGGAAAGTCCAAATTTAAACCACTTGATGTACGTTAAAGAGTCGCATTGAATGCACGGAGCAACCTGACAATTTGTTTTCAACAAAAAAACATTTGAATCGACCATGAATGTAGAAATAAATGACATTATTTTTACGCCCTTTTTTGGTGACTTTTTTTTTTTACAATGACAGACAACTAGGTAAGGTTATAACAACGGCATACAGTGCCAACCGGTTTACAGGGATGACACAAGAGCATGGTGTTAGAGGGAAAAAGCAAACATTTGATCAGCTGTCCCGAAGACTAATTAAATTTGTGTTAATTATTTGCGATTCAACTTTAATTACCTTGCATGGGCCTACGGTGTGCTCTGACTGTGATGCCGCGTGATTACCAAGTCGCCTCGTTTTGTGTCACCCGCTCCGTTTTCTCTCCTCCATCTCCGCATTGAAGTGCCTCTTGGAATCGAGCACAAGGGTTTCTCGAAGAACTGTGCGAGACAGTTGCCGCGAGACAAAAGAAAACATGCCGGTCTAACGTGACACCTCCATCAGTACTAATTGCTCATGGATGCACCTGGTGCTGAATTGTACTGCACATGTTAAGGCCTCTTTATTAAGTCGCTGGTGAATGAGTCCCTCCCCACATCGTGCGGATCAGGGGCGGGGGGTTATATGACCATACTTCACCTCGCTGGGATATCGCGAGCTGGTGAAGGTTGTTGGCAATGTAGATGTTGGAACATAGCGCAATAACGTGGGAGTTGTGTTCCAGAAAACCACTGTGTCCGTGGAAAAATTGGGTTGTAATAAATTATATGAAGTTTAGATCTTAAGTTTTCGTGACTGCAATGTTCCATACTCTTTAGTTCTTTCGGTAAAGTCACATAGGTATAAAATAAAATAAAAATAATCAAAAATAAATTAAATCACGACGTTTCGGATGCAACACAAGCTTCCGTCATCAGGTGGGGCAACCACAGCAAGAAACAAAATTACTATTTCTTGCTGTGGTTGAAACAAACAAATTACTATTTCTTGCTGTGGTTGTCCCACCTGATGACGGAAGCTTGTGTTGATTCCGAAACGTCGTGATTTAATGTATTTTTTATTATTTTAATTTTATTTTATACCTACGTGACTTTACCGAAACAACTAAAGAGTAAATAATATATAATAGAGGGTTAAAGACAGTCGACGACAACACGTGCGGTGCGTACACAGGCTGAACAAAGACCGAGGCGCGTGGGTAGCTTTCAGGAGCATCCAGCAGCATCCCGCCACCGTGTGCCATGCAACGCCGAGGCAGCCGTGCGACTGCTTATTCCAACTCGCGCGACGTCATTCCGTTCACTCAATCGCGTTATATCCAATCCGCGTAAAAAAAGTGTTCCCTAATGCATCCACCGCGTTATGTGTCCAATTGGCGTTGTGAAAATACGCTTCATAGTATAACCGACTGGACAATAATGGATATGGCGATACACTACTGCCCGTTGTCAATGAGTACATCATTGCTATCGCTGATCCTCCGCTTCTCTCTCCGCACAAACTGTTGCTGAGAAAACCCAATGTAGGATTATTCAAATGAGCATCCAGTGACTGTTTAGAATCACATCTCGAAACATTTGCTTTGGAAAAGTTGGAAGATAATGCTATTCGTGCTAAACAAATGTCAAATATGTTTACCCATATCGCATCTTGCACAGTTACGTAACCTTTTGTCATGGAAGTGAATAAATACAATAAAATACTGCACGATATTACGTTGTGGAAGTATTTAATCAAAACAAATATACCATGATGTGCATATTAACAAAATTATTATTCGTGGAGTTTCTTGGCGAAAGGAAATTACTGATTTACAGAGAGGAATCGTACACTTATCCTCAGCATCCAGTGTAAAGTCCTCTATCATTCTCAGAGACGGGATAGTATTCACACGTTTGCACTTATTGGTGCAAAAACCAATTTGCTTCCAATGTGGCCTCAATCCAGAAGGGTTATTTTTTCTCTAAACGCATTTGTCAGACAGACTGGGGCTTCCCCCCCCGCCCACTGTTAAATAGAGCAGGCCATAAAGATGGATATTAAACATTTAAAAGGACAGCACTCTCATCGATGCAAGGTCTGTTTAGGTTACGTCAAAGCTATGGCATGAAAAAGGCATCGCATGAATGATGTACAAGAAACAAAATAACAATTACAAAGGTATTTGCGAAAAGAAAAAAACACTTTAAAGCAGTACCAAACATTTACTTAAGTTTAGTGCGAAAATTACATTTAAGGTTTTTGTTTGTATATGTGAATCGTTCAATACATGAGTGGTACAGATAATGTCTATCAATGCTATTGTTGGAAGAAGGGCTTCCACAAGAAGGAGCTCTCAATAGCCCCTCCAGAGGGTGATTTATTGGCCTGCTCTTAAGTAAGTAATATAAATTGATGAAATATAAAGAAGTGTTGTTCACATTTATTGTACACCCACTGTACAACTGCAGGGCTTTGAGATCATTATTTGTAAGTAAAAAAACAACCGTGGTCATTAATGGTGCTGGTAGATTGTACGGTGATGTACAATTCAATGATGCCATTTTGGAGAAGGGTGACACATTTATACATATGTACTAAAAGACTTGACCACGATATCTGGCTCAGTGTCCTTTATTCGGTCCGTACTGCGTCCCCACACGGCTGTCTCTCTTATTCTCTCTGTGCTGGTTCCGATGTCACTCCAGTCCACATCAGCAGCCCCGCTGCTGTTCTTGTCGCTCTTGCAGCCCCACAGCAGCTCTGCTGCTGTACTCTCACACAGCTCCCTTGGCTGTTCCTGCTGCAGCTCTGACGGCCTCGTGCTGTCTCGCCTTCTCGTCGCTCCTGCGACTCCTGGCAGCCACCCCGCTGCTCCTCACACACAGCCTTACTGCCTATCTCTATCTGCAGCTTTACACCTCCCAGTAGCTCCCTACTGTTCCCAGGGTTGGCTCCCGCTTCTGACGGTGCCCCCTCGGCTCGTACGCCCGCGTGGCCCCACACCTTTCCATTCACACCCCGACTGCCTTCTCCTTCCGGTTTACGCGCTTAAGGACCCCCTACCTTTCACCCACGTCACCTGGCTCCGCCTCCTCGTGACGTCACATCCGGAAGGTCGCTTTCGCCCGCATTACACCACCCTCCCCCTTAGAAAAAACCCAGCCGACCTCGGCTGAACAACACCAAAGCGTAATGCGGTGAACCGACCTTCCCCCTTAAAGGACACTAAGCATGCAATATAACAGCAAGAACAACACACAAGTAACATCGACGAACGTACGAAAGCATGCGATAAATACGACGGCAAGAACAAGAACAATAACAACATACAATCAACGAAACGTAAGCGATTTGGAACGAGTGCGGGTCGCCGGCCCGTCCCGGACGGTCGGCGGCCCACTTGTAGAACGGGGACGCGATGGAACACGAGAAATGACAGGGGGTAATTCCCCTGCTGCGATTGGAAGTCCACCGACATCTCGTGTCCCTGACGAATCAGTCTTGGTCATATTCGGCGAATGCGCCTGCAGCGGGGTCGGAAGGGTCGCCGGGCTTGAAGGTCCCGCAGCCTTGGCAGGCGCCCTCCGAGCAGGCCCACTCCTCCCCCGCGGTGTCACGGTCGGCCTGTCTGGAACAGGTACGACAGGCGCTCTAGCAAGATCAATGGACGCAGGCGGGGAAGAGTCAGAGTCAGCAGCAACAGACCCCGGCAAGGCAACATTGGGAGATGACGCATCACGTAGGGGAGCAACATATGGTTTCAACCGCGACGTATGAACAAACCAACGGCGAGAACCAAACTGAACGCGCGCCGACTGTGGATTGGGAACCTCAATGAGGCGCACAGGACCATGCCAAGGTTTGTGCAATTTAGGAGAGGTCCCCGGCCGCACCTGCGGGCAATGGAGCCAGGCCAGGTCTCCCACCTTCCAGGGGCACTCCCCCTCAGACCGCCGAGCATACCGCTCGTTCCGGGCCTGGGCTTTGGCCGTAGCCACGCGGGCGTTTTCCCGCGCCTCCGTAACCCGGCGAACCGTGTCCTGAATGTATTCAGGGAGTGGTTTACGAGGTCCCTTCACCCCAGTACCCAATTGCACATCCACCGGAGGCACGTTTTCCCGACCATACATAAGGTAAAACGGCGAATACCCTGTAGCCGCATGGGGCGTCATCCTGTACGCCGAAAGCACTCCGGGGATGTGCAGATCCCAATCCGATTGCTGTTCACTCACAGTATGGCAAAGCATGGCAGACAATGTCCTGTTCAGCCGCTCAACCATACCATCCGTCTGCGGATGGTATGGAGATGTCCGTATCTTCTTAGTCCCAAGGCCTGCGCACACTTCAGCCAATAATTTAGAAGAGAAATTTCGGCCCTGGTCCGTGAGGAGTCTCTCCGGCGCCCCCTTGTCCATAATGTACCCAAACAAAAAGGCGTCGGTGATGGCCGCGGCCGACTGATCGGGCAACGGCCAGGCCATCGGCCAACGGGAGAGATACTCGACCCCTACCAGCAAATATTTATTTCCCCTCGCCGATGGTGGGAAGGGTCCCAATATGTCCAGTGCCACCAATTCATTGACTCGAGACACCTGAATCGACTGGAGAGGCGGCACGTAAGGATGTTTAGGCGGCTTACGCCGGGCGCATTCAGGGCACGCGCGCACGTGCCCTACGACATCTGTCGCCATGCCGTGCCAAAAATAATGACGTTGTAACGTCAACAAGGTCTTCTGCACCCCTAAATGCAATAGTGTGTCACAATGGAGAGTTCTAATCAACTCAAATCGCAAGGACGTTGGTACCACCACACGCCAGCTTTCCTGGAACCTTTCTTGCCACATAAGCAGACCATCTCGGAGAGCGGTTCGCGGCCCCACAGCCGAACTCGGACTCCCCTTGTCCCTCATAGACCGCTTCCGCATGGACAACAACGACTCGTCCATCATTTGTTCCCGAATCCAGACAGACCGCGGCAGATTCAAAACCCCATCAGTCGGTCCCGGTTCCATCGGAGTATCCGACTTCCCGACGGCCAACGTGAGCGGCTGAGGGGGGTTGAGAATCGGCGAACACCTATGCGTCCCCGACGCACATTTACAAGGGGCGCGCCCTGGTAATCTGGAAAGTGCGTCAGCGTTCGCATGGCGCACTCCCTTCCGATGTTGAATTTGGAAGGAAAACTCCTGCAGCGTGTCCAACCAACGTGCCCACTGTCCCGATGGCTGGTCCATTTTAAGTGCATATTGCAAGGCCGCATGATCCGTACGCACAATAAAAGAACGACCGTAAAGGTACGGTCGAAATTGCCGTAGGAAAAAAACAACCGCCAAAAGTTCTCTACGAGTGACACAGTAGCGTGTTTCCGCAGGCGACAAGACTCGGCTACCATACGCCACGACGCGCTCTACGCCCCCTTTAGACTGTGATAATACCGCCCCAATACCTGTGTCACTCGCGTCCGTATCGAGAATGAAAGGGCGATCAAAATCGGGATAATCCAATGTCGGGGCCGTAGCCAATAGATCGCGCAGACTCCGAAAGGCCGCCTCTTCCGGCTCTCCCCAAACAAATTTCCGTCCTTTACCCGTAAGGAGATGCAAGGGCCTCGCAATCGTCGCAAACCCCGGCACAAATCTTCGGTAATACGAGGCAAATCCCAAAAACCGTCGAACATCCCCCACAGAGGCCGGAGTCGGCCAATCCCGGACACACGCCGTCTTTTCCGGATCCGTGGACACCCCCTCGGCACTCACAATGTGCCCCAAATAACGGACGGACCGTTGCAGTAGGTGGCATTTCTTTGGTTTGAATTTCAAATTGGCAGAGCGCATCCTCGTGAACACTGTCTCCAGCCGCGTTAAATGTTCCTCAAATGTGCGGCTGAACACAATAATATCGTCCAAATATATAAGACACGTCTCCCACTGCAACCCCGTCAAAACGAGCTCCATCAATCTTTGAAACGTAGCAGGGGCCGCATTCAATCCCATCGGGAGGCAGTTGAATTGAAATAACCCCTGCGGCGTACGGAATGCGGTTTTCTCCCGTGAGGACTCGTCAAGGGGAAGCTGCCAAAATCCCGAAGAGAGGTCCAGTGTGGAAAAGAACTTAGCCCCCGACAATGCGTCAAGGGAGTCGTCCATACGCGGCAGGGGGTACGCATCTGCCACCGATATCTTATTCAATTTCCGGAAATCGACACAAAATCTCAAGTTGCCATCCTTTTTCTTAACCAAGACCACAGGAGCGCCCCATGGGCTGTTAGATGGCGATATAATGTCCGCAGCCAACATGTCTTCCACCGCCCCCCGAACGTGTTCTCGCTCCGCTGGACTCATCCGATGCGAATTTAACCGAATAGGGGCAGCGTCGCCCGTCTCAATGTGATGGGAAAGCAACGATTTGCGTCCCAAATCCAAATCGTCGGAGCTGAATACATCCGAATACGTCAGCAACAATTTACGCAGCGCATCACGTTGCCCCACGGACAGGGAAGAATTTTCGTCACATAAGGTAGCGATCCAACGATTATCCGAACTCCTTGGCTCGGAAACACCAGCGACCACTCCTCGGCGATGCGGACAATCGTGCGTCGCAAACGCCGTAGTGGCATGTGCCACAACCGTACCGGCCGGAACACGGATGTTTTCCACCCCCGCATTAAGCACCTGTAAAACCGGTAATTGATCCGGCCGGACGATGGTCTGTGCCCCAACCAACGCCAATCCCGTTGTTATCGTGGCGGATGGTGACAACAAGACCCCTAATGCTCCTAGCCGATTGGGCAGGGGCTTCCGATACCGCAAGGGTATAAGCATCTGTGAACCAGGTGGGATGTCCACAGATGCGACGGACAGCGCCTGCACCTGTACGGCCGAAGCAGGTCGCCCCCAGGGCGACGGCAGAAACGAGATTCGACGGCCCCCCGGCAATTCAATACAATTCTCATTGATTTTAATCAAAATGGGCATCTTAGCCAAAAAATCCGTGCCTAGTAAGCAAGGAACCGCCAAAGATCTCGATATTAACACAACGCCCGAAGCCGACACATCCCCTATAGATATCTTAGCATCCACCTGGCCCACAATCCCCATACTACCCCCGTTTGCAGCGACGCAAGACCCATAAACCGGACGCACAGCCCCCGGCGGAATGCCCAACAGATGGAAAATGACATCCGATATAATAGTCGCAGACGCTCCCGAGTCGACCAAAATGCGCACGTCCACACCTTGTATGGACCCCGGTACAGTGGACGAACCCGTAGCGGCCGCGACAACTCTCCGTGCCAATTTGCGCCACTGCGTAACTGAATGACAAGGCCCCGTCGATGGCCTTTCTTTAACAACAACAATAGGATCGCGCAACACAGGTGGTGGGTGAGGTGTAAAGCCTTGCCGAGTGTCTGGTGCGTGCCGACATGCCTGTTTCGGAGGTTCCTTGGTCGGCTTGTCCGGTGTTGTGGGCTCCTGCTGCGGCGGACCCGGGAAGCGGGCCCAGCAATCTTTGGCGTAATGGCCCCTACGGCCGCAGCGGAAGCAATCGGCCTCGTTGCGCCGAAGCGCAGGTCCTGCGTCCCGGCGGCCCCGTCCCGATGGCGTAGCGCGCGGCCCCGGCCTTCCGCGTCCCGGCCATGGAGAGGAGGCAGCCGTCAGCTCCTGTGGACCCCGCTCATCTGGCACATAGATCGCCCCTGTGGGGTCCCACCCCATCGCGCCTCCTTCCTTGACGGGCCCACCCGTCCATGCCGCCACTTGCTTCCAGCGACGGAGATTAAACTGCGCGTCCAGACACTTTGCTGCCGCCCGGGACGTGAGCTTCTCATGCCCACACACAGGCATGTGGATCCCCAGATCCCGAGACAGCTCCAGCATTTTTCCCAATATGAGGGGCTCGAGCAGATCCTGTGGCGTGTCAGGATATGCTGCCATGGCCAGCTCCAACACCGCACCCCTGAACGCCACGGGCGATTCTTCGGGTGCTCGTTGTCGTTGAGCGAATCGCCGATGCGCGTCGTCAGGTGGCTCATAGGCGTCGGCCATTTCCTCAAAAACTCCACATAACGTCTTCTTCTTATCGGCCGTTATGGAACGGAAAAATCGCACAGATTCGTCGTCCAGTAGAGTCGGCAACACTTCCAAGGCCTCCGCATCGGTCCATCTTGCTGAACGAACCGCCGCCAAAAATCGGCAGGCGAAAGCGCTCCAATCGCCCCCGATAGAGAATTCCTTAACCGTAGTAAGGTGGCGACTCCGACTCCTCTTCACGCCGTCTTCCAATGATGGTTGTTGTGGAGGTAAATTCAAAATGGCGTCGGCCCGCGGCGTGGCCAAGATGGCGGTTTGGCGCCGCGGAGCGCGCAAGATGGCGTCTTCTTGCCGCGTGGCCAATGGCGGCGGCAGGGCAGGCAACGTGGCGGCCCGTGGAGCACCTTCTCGTTCCATCGTCGTCCTTGGCGTAACGAGGTGACACAGATGCGCCAGGACGTCCTTGAGTGTCTCCAGTTGTTCTGCCACCTGTTGCCATCTTTGCTCAGCGTCCGATGTTGTTGACGGACCCGCCATCGCGCCGACATCTTCCACGCCCGTCCCCGTGCTCGCCTCAGCAGGGCTCTCCTCCACCACCCCAGCAAAATCCGTGGTCGGAGGGAATTCGTCGTCGTCGGACGAAGAAGCCGATGCTGGCGCCGGGGGAATTTTCTTCCTTACTTGCTTAGACATGCCGTTTCACTTCTGACCCCAGTGTAATAAAAGACTTGACCACGATATCTGGCTCAGTGTCCTTTATTCGGTCCGTACTGCGTCCCCACACGGCTGTCTCTCTTATTCTCTCTGTGCTGGTTCCGATGTCACTCCAGTCCACATCAGCAGCCCCGCTGCTGTTCTTGTCGCTCTTGCAGCCCCACAGCAGCTCCGCTGCTGTACTCTCACACAGCTCCCTTGGCTGTTCCTGCTGCAGCTCTGACGGCCTCGTGCTGTCTCGCCTTCTCGTCGCTCCTGCGACTCCTGGCAGCCACCCCGCTGCTCCTCACACACAGCCTTACTGCCTATCTCTATCTGCAGCTTTACACCTCCCAGTAGCTCCCTACTGTTCCCAGGGTTGGCTCCCGCTTCTGACGGTGCCCCCTCGGCTCGTACGCCCGCGTGGCCCCACACCTTTCCATTCACACCCCGACTGCCTTCTCCTTCCGGTTTACGCGCTTAAGGACCCCCTACCTTTCACCCACGTCACCTGGCTCCGCCTCCTCGTGACGTCACATCCGGAAGGTCGCTTTCGCCCGCATTACACATATATGCAGCCATTCTGACAGTGGAGTTGTGGGCCATTTAATAATTGATGGTGGGGAGGGGGCGAACCATCAGCCACATGTGAATTATAGGATGAATGTTCTGAAGAAATGTAGATATTTCACATTGTATTAGGGGTGGTTAACAACATTAAGCCACGGGTGAGGCTTGATAGACACTGTAGCAGAGGCTGTACGAGTTGTACAGAGGAATGTAGATGCAACTTTTTACGATCTTGTAAACGTGCGAATTTATCGTGAAATAGTAAAATGCGTCTCAAACTGTGAGCTGTATAAGAGCTGTGAGCAGCATATACCACTTAGTGCAATAATTCAGAAAGAGTCACTTGGCTTGGGTTGGTAATGTCTCAAGAGTGACAGACAGGAGGATATCTGAGGTCACATTAGTCGGCAGAACCGGTCGGAAAAAAAAGAGAGACAGACCACAACGTAGCTGGATGGAACATTGAGAATGATTTGAGAAAAAAAACAGGGTTCATGTTGAGGTAACCTTCAGAGACTTTGTGCGTGGATTGGCAACAGGCAGTAACCACTAAAAGGTCCACGCCCGGGTCTACAGCGATGATTATAACAGGAACTGATGACAATTATTTACCATTAATTGTGGGTCACGTCAACAATTTAACAATTACAATTAAAGAAAAATGTCAAGTTAAACAGAATACGCCATTGCCAAGTGTGTCCATCTGTACACATTTTGTGATATCAAATAATTTAAATAATGCCGCTTGATTAATGGGTGGTGACATTACCTAGCAGTAACGTGCTCATCGCTTATTGCACAGCTTCACGGTTCAAACCAATAGCGGCTGCCCTGATTACCACTGCGATGGGGACGTTAAAGGCCCCCTGACGTCGTACGCAAGAGCAGGCCATTGTGTGATGACGTCAAATGATACTAAATTCCAAAAGAAAAGACCACAAATTGCGTAATTTGGTTCATACATAACAATCATTGCCTCCGATTGCTAGATTGATGCACACCTGGCCACTCTTGCAACTTAGATTGCCGTGGTCTCTTGAGTAAGTAAGCAACTGCTTAAACTAAATAACTATGAAACTTTAAATAATCATAATTGAAATTGAAGTTTAGTGAAAATAGGAATATATTTTTTCGAAACGTTTGAGTTATATAAGGTATCTGCGTGTTTTTAGGAAGTATATGAATTATCATTGGTGAGTGTGTCTTAAATATGTTAGAGATTCCAGTAACTTAAATTTTAACACGTTAATATACACATTCATTTCCACGAGGCGATTTGTATTATCTTCACCAACCTGCAATGGCAACGTGGTGAAATCTTGATTTGAAACTTTCGTGACTGCAGGAATCCATACTCTTTGGTTCTTTCGGTAAAGTCACGTAGGTAGAAAAATGAAATATATAATAATTTATTTTTCTACCTACGTTATTTAATCATTGATATTATACTTCACCAAAAATATATTATTATATATTTTATTTTTCTACCTACGTGACTTTACCAAAAGAACCAAAGAGCAACGTGGTGAAGTATAATTTCAATGATTAAATAACCCCCACGACCCGCACGGCACTAACAAGTCCCTCATGCAATTGTGGAGCAACAAAGGGCCATATATGTGCATGTCTTGGATTCACTGAAAGAAGCGTGGTTCAGATTATATTTAGCCGAGATCTTTGATAGCTGCATTAACGTTGTTAATAAAGGCGTGCATAGGTATCCAGTCCCTCTGCAGAACACACTCAAGGTCATTCAATTTGGCAATGTCCAACCTGAGTGCTCTCCAAATTGACAAACTGGGCGAATCATTTGTTTTCCACCATTTTAATATCCAGAGACATGCGGAGGTCCCTCACGGGGCTGAGGCTCCCATGTCAAAGGGGAGCACTTTAGCAAACTAGCCTCTGTTGTACCAATACCGCTGCCAACGAGCGGAGCCGCGGGGTCTCAGAATCCTGTGAAGCCATCAGCTGTGGAGATGCCAAAATCCAGACGAGGCCGTGGAGTGATCTCACAGAAATTGCCCGCACCGGATTTGTTTAAATTGACAACAATTGGAGACTGTAGCGAAACTTTCTTCAGTTAATTCAGCCTGATTTCAGATGTGTGTGTGCCAGCAAACCCGGAGCTCTGTTTTTCGTGGAGTATTTTCCCGAGCACTCCGCCCCCACCACCCCACCCCAAATCATCCAATCACCCGGACCGTCTCCCATCCCGTCCCGTCCTCTCGATTCACCACTGCTTCATGTTCCAGTGCTCAGCCCTAGACGGCTGAAATTAAGCCTTGGCCAACAACGCATTAAGGACAAACGCTCAGCCTCATTTTTTTTTTAAACCATGGGAATGTCTGTTGACCAGTGATGGTTATGGATGAGTAATTATGACGTTGATGAATTAAAACGTACTACTATTTAGATTGCTATCCACTGGCGGAATCAGTGGGGGGTGGGGTGGAACGTGCCCCCCCCAATGATCCGATCGAAATTAGGGATTTCGATCGGATCATTGGGTTTATTAGTAATAAATTGGCATTTTGCGACCCCCACTGCCACTGTGTAGCATATTATTATGTGCCAGGGACTCTATGAGATGATAGGACAATCGTCTGAGTCCCTAATTTGCAATAAGTAACGGCAAAGCAGTTATAAGTGACTCACAGAATTGTGCGCAGTTGTGTATACAGTACACGACTTCCTTGAAGGCTTACCTTCAGCGCGATGCCGATCACACACGGTTCGAATTCGACCCTCGATCAATGGCTGCGCCATCGCCGCACACGCGTCGAATAGAAAGCAAGGGATAAGTCCTTCCTTACTAACAACTCCTATCACTTTTCATTGCTGGAGGGGTTGCCCCCCCCCCACCTGAAAATCCTGGCTCCGCCATTGTTGCTACCTGAACTATTCTCTCTTTATAATTATTGCACAATAACCTGGCAGAGATGTCTGCAAATGATGACCAATTGCATCATTTAAGCAGCTGAAATAAATTCCTTTTGAGTGTCAAAACTATTCTAATTATATTTTTCTCCAAGTATGATTCGAGAATGGTATTGATTTAAATGTTTATGAGAATAAAGGAGGCAGACTGACATGATTATAGAAGTTTAACCTTATTTTCCCCTCTGCCTTAATAAGGTCATTCATTCTGTTGTAATAGTAATCAATATATCCAGCTTGCGGGACGCAATCTTCCAAGTCTAACGCAACATTTGTGACAATTACGAACAAAAATATAGTCTTGCTGTTTTCATACGAATATCAGTGTTCTTTAAAACATCGTTTTGTAAACAAAATGAGCATTTAATACATTATATTTAGTTTTACTAAATATGTACGCATTTTTCTAAAATCATTTCCGAGACCACTAAATGCATACATTTTACATTTGTAAGGGAACTCAGGTTACAGAGAAAAAATGAAAAATAAATATTCCTACAAATTTGAAAACAAATATTGTCGACACGATTAGTGCCGTAAATATTATTTGGGTCATTTTGGCGTGTGTGCCGTATAACAGGAACACGGATAAACAACAAAGCATGCTTTAAATATCTAAGTTTGTGCATGCACACACGTGCAGATTTACATACGTGCAAATGAAGGGGAATATCCCGTGTTTATTTTTACAGATTGCAGGAGCAAGCACTGTGAGTAACCATCTATTCAAACGATAAGAGAGCCAAGGATCTCAAAAGCCTTTAACAGATTATTGGAGAAAGTGCTGTTTGCGAGCACCTATAAAGGCCGGAACAGCACACGAAAAGAGTTGGCATCCAGCACCACGCCTGGCTGCCTTTGTCTTTCCAGTATTAAAGTTTACACAACATACCAGGTACTCATTCAGGGCTGAGTTCACCTCGGGGAGGCCCAGGACCGGTTTAAATATTCACCTCTGTTATTGGTCGGGAGTGGGAATTGAACTCGGGTGGCTAGGACCACAGACGCAACATTTTTAATCCCCCGAATACTAAGCTTTAATATAAATCTCTTCAAATCAGGAGTGAATCATTTGGCACATGAACATATCTATGATGAGCATAATGATGAACCTGACATTTTAAACGTGTGGCCCAACTCTCCATTTTACCATTGCAGATAATGTAGAACAAATATATATATAAAGGTTGTCATCAATTCTTTAGAGAGTTGTAAAGTTGTATCCGCCTTCCTTCAAGTGCAGTGAAACTGTCCTGGCGAAAAATGAAACCTGCGGAATGCACGGGAAGTTACTTTACGTAACAAATAGCATTTCACTACTTTAAGTCATTTTAATGTTGCGAGTGTAACTCATGCTCTTGATGGAATACGGCCACATGCAGTCACGAGGAGCACAGTTTAAATGAGTTATTGCTGAAAAAGCTACGCTCCCTGGGAAACTCGTTAAAATGAATGAGCAAAGGAATGACGAGACGAATGAAAAATGTGCGAGTCCCAAAATTACTTGCAATACATCAAATTGTATTATTAATGCAGCGTTGTCTGCTCCATTGGGCATTTCATGGGAAAATATATAATTTCACAAGAATCAGACAGCTGGAAGGTGAGCTGTTGTGCCACACTCATGCAGCATTGTGTATGCGCAATTTGCATTACAAAGCGATCGAGCCATGGAGCAGCAGTCAGCAGTGAACTGTTGCTGTGAAGTTTGATTCTCCGGCCGTGGTTAAATGGCGAGTGGTATCCGAACCGAGTTTGCCCCCCCCCAACACCTTGACCAATCTGCACTGGTCAGAATGGTGAAGTATGGCCAAAAGACCCCAATGACTACACTATGTCGACATGACCTCACTGCAGCAGTAGATTGACGAAGGGCTGTCCAATTTTGAAAGGTGAAGGTGCAGCCCTGCACTCCGCACCTCATTGGCTCACAGTGACGACATCGCACGCGCTCCCTCTATTTAAGACCCGAAACAGGAGGAGGAGTTATCCACAATTCTGGCTGTCGCCTGACGAGGCTGCTTCTAATTACCGGCGTCCTAGAATTGTAAATGATGTGGTTGTATCTCCAACACACCGGTGTGCTGAACAAGTGTAATACCGTTGAGGACTCTTGGACACCCGGGGTTGAGGCACACGTATTTATTCCGCAACAGTTGTCACAACCACGGACACACAATACTGGAGGGGGTATCGGCCCCCTCACCCGGCTAGCTGGGAATACACTGCTAGCTATCTCTGACCTACCTCCTAGTCCTCCACTAACGGGCTAGGGGAGGCTGTCTGGCCCGACACTGGTAAGTCGGGCTACGGTACCCGGAGTCCCAGAGCACTAGCTCTGGTTCTCGGGACCACGCCGCTGGCTCAGTCCTGCGCGGGCGGCCCTGACAAGGGTGGCGTCCCAGGGGAGTCCAGGACTCTAGCTAGACGATCTTCGGTCTTCACTGGTTTAGCTTTAACATTCTGCCCCGAGCCCTCTGACACATCCCCCTTTATACTCAACCCCCGCTGAGGGGTGGGGCCCCGGGCTGCCTGGTGCGGACGTCGTTGAGAGCACCCCCCCCCCGTGCACTCACGTAGCCCCGCCCACTGTGTTTGTTTCTCATAAGCTGCCATGCATAACGGCTCTCTCTCTAACACCCCTACACAAGTAACGGATTGCAAATGCTGTGGATGTACTCTCCAACACACCGGTGTGCTGAACAAGTAACGGATTGCAAATGCTGTGGATGTACTCTCCAACACACCGGTGTGCTGAACAAGTAACGGATTGCAAATGTTGTGGGTGTACTCTCCAACACACCGGTGTGCTGTAACAAGTAATGGATTGGCGGCATGTGTTGTCTACGTGACAAACCTCATTAATTGGCTGTGTCGGGTGGTGGCGGGTTTAACGACACGTTTGTATTTAGGCGATCTCACCAAAAAAACCCCTCTATTTTGGATAATATTGGTCGCGAAAACCTATGACAACTACTACTACGTGTGAAACAACCCTGCTCTTGCTTGCTCATGCCACGTGTGTGGCAGAGAGGGCTTCCTTTAAATAAAGCTCTCATGGAGCTCTCCAACAGAGGGTATTTGGCCTACTCTTCAACGCTGGCCAGACGTCTTGGGAAAGGTGTTTAGTTGAGTAGTCCCATCTCTTTGAAATCATTTAAAGAAGACGTCTGGCCAGCTTGGAAGAGTGGTCTAAAATAGAACTCTCTAAAAAATTACTCTATACATTGTACGTACCCACTTCTTATAATTAACGTACTTTAATGTTCAAAATGTATCATTTCTTGTGGGAGTTATCAATACTCTACTTGGCACTGTGGCACGATAACGGTCTTCAGTCAATCCACCGCACTACTTAAAGCACACCCTTAAATCCACAAGAGCCATTGTTAACTGTTGAGTGAACGAGCAACGCTAATTGTACTCGTGAAAAATGATGGGTCCGAATGATGTAGAAGCAGGACAGGGCATGCTACCTCTACCGAAATGGAGCCAACCTATTGATATATTCTTTATATTACATTTGTACTTAATGACAACGCTTGTGTGCTCGTATTTGCCCGAAGTAGGGGGGGGGGTTAATGAATGCTTATAAATGACTATGGGTATCCATTGCCGTTTGGGTCATTTATATGGTAATCAACGTACATTATGCATACGCATTATGCAAGAACATTGTTCTTGTACTCCCCGTCGATTGTGTGTACTAAAATTGAGAGAAATAAAAATAATTTTAACCGTTCAGATAGCTACAGACTTAGTGCTGCTTGGAAGCGAATAATAAAATACATTGTTTAAATGCATGCCTATGCATGTCACCATACTTCAATAAGGATTACCGTTGATACGGCTATAGTCATGTATATGCATTTATTAACCCCCCCCCCCCCCACTTCGCGCAAGAAGCGCACACAAGTACTCGTAACGAATTGGCCACGTCCTGTTTACTCGACAAACCTTACTAGTTGGCTGTGTCGGGTGGTGGCGGGTTTAACGGCACATTTATATATTTACGCGATCTAACACAAAAAACCTATATTATTAATTATGCCATGCTTCACCACGCTACAGCATCCAGCTGTGGATGGTGATCGCCAATCCAAGCACTCCCCAGACCCCAAATACTGCTTCGCTTCCGAGATCTGACAAAAGGAAGTGCATTTCTTGTTATATGGCCAAATGCTAAGTGAATGGTAAGTGTATCATGTGCGTAAATTGCTGAATGAATGGTGTATATGTGTAATAAAGGACTCGTTCACTGGGTCTGTCTCCGTTGTCCTTTATTTGGGTTCTTGACACTTGTCCCACACGGCCCTCGCTCAGAGCCTCCCCGCTTGGCAGCCCGACAGCTGCCTTCGCTCCCGTAGCCTTCCTCGTTCCTGCAGTCCCTCTGCAGGTCCCCTTTGTGCAGTCCTCCGGCTGCTCTCACTGCAGCTCCACCGCTGCTCCCCGTTCCTCCGTGCTCATCACCGCTGGCCGACGGTGCCGAGTCTTAACTGTGTGTGTGGCGATCTCGCCACTCTCCAACCTCCGCCCTGCGTGGCCTCACTCTGTCTCTATTCCCAACTCTCCCCCGTGCCTTCCGGTATCTCTCCCTTAAGACCTCACCCCTCTCTCTCACGTGACCTAACTCCTCCCCCCCGTGACGTCATATCCGCGAGGCCGTTTACGCCCGCATTACACCACCCTCCCCCGTAGAGAAAATCCAGCCGACCTCGGCTGAACAATAACGACAACAAGTAATGCGAGCGAACACAACCATTACACATGCAAGGACAACGAAGCATACAATAAATATAACAATAACAACAAGAACACAACAGTAAAATTCAACGAAATGTAAGGGACTTCGACCGCGTGCGGGTCGCCGGTCCGTCCCGGACGGGCGGCGGCCCTCCTGTAGACCGGGAACGTGACGGGGTTTTAGGAGCGACAGGATGAAGGTCTCCTGTCGCTATTGGAGGCCCGTCAACGTCCCGGTCCCGTATCCCTGAAGGCTCAGCCTCGGGGGTGTCCCGCGATCGTGTCTGCGGCGAGGTCGGAAGGGCAGCGGGGCTCGGAGTCCCCGCAGCTGTGGTAGGCACACCCCGAGCAGAGTCCCCTGTCTCCTGCAGTGTCACGGCCGGCTTGTCTGTAAAAGGCACGACAGGCGCTCTTGCAAGGTCAACAGGCACAGGCAAGGGTGAGTCGGCAGCAACAGACCCCGGCAAGGCAACATCAGGAAATGACGCATCAGTTCGAGGGGCCACATATGGTTTCAAGCGAGACGTGTGAACGAACCAACGCCAAGATCCAAACCAAACACGCGCAGACTGTGGGTTGGGAACCTCGATGAGGCGAACCGGCCCTTGCCATGGTTTATGTAATTTAGGAGAGGTACCTGGCCGCACCTGTGGGCAATGGAGCCAGGCCATGTCCCCCACCTTCCAGGGGCACTCCCCCTTAGAGCGTCGAGCACACCGCTCGTTCCGGGCCTGGGCTTTGGCTGTAGCCATGCGGGCCCCTTCCCGCGCCTCAGTAACACGGCGAACGGTGTCCTGAATGTAATCAGGAAGAGGCTTAGCAGGTCCCCTCACTCCAGTTCCCAACTGCACATCCATCGGCGGCACGTTTTCGCGACCGTACATAAGGAAAAACGGCAAATATCCTGTAGCCGCATGCGGCGTCATCCGGTATGCCGAAAGTACCCGAGGGATATGCAAATCCCAATCTGATTGTTTTTCACTCACCGTGTGACACAACATGGCGGACAAAGTCCGATTTAGCCGTTCGACCATACCATCCGTTTGTGGGTGGTAGGGAGATGTCCGTATCTTTTAAGTTCCAAGAGCCGCATACACTTCCCCCAACAATTTAGAAGAAAAATTCCGGCCTTGGTCTGTGAGGAGCCTCTCCGGCGCCCCCTTGTCCATAACGTGCCCAAATAGAAAGGCGTCTGTGATAGACGCCGCCGACTGGTCGGGCAACGGCCAGGCCATCGGCCAGTGGGAGAGGTACTCCACCCCAATCAGCAAGTATTTATTACCTTTAGCGGATGGAGGGAAGGGTCCCAAAATATCTAACGCCACCAATTCGTTAACTCGAGACACCTGAATAGACTGTATCGGCGGCACATATGGTTGTTTAGGTGGCTTTCGCCGGGCACAATCGGGACACGCGCGAACGTGACCGACGACATCTGTTGTCATGCCGTGCCAAAAGTAATCTCGCTGCAACGTCAATAGGGTCTTCTGCACCCCCAGATGTAAGAGCGTGTCGCAATGCAGAGTCCTAATCAATTCGTACCGCAAAGATGCCGGTACAACCAGACGCCAGCGTTCCTGTAACCCTTCTCTCCACATCAGCAGACCATCACGGAAAGTGGTTTCCGGCATACCCCCCGTACCCGGTCCCCCACTCTTCTTCGCAGGCCGATTCTGTAAAGTCACCAATGAATCGTCCAACATTTGTTCCCGAATCCACACACCCCTTGGAAGATTCAAAATCCCATCAGCCGTTCCCGGCTCCTCTGGAGCTTCAGGCACCTCGACCGCCAACGCAACAGGCTGAGGGGGATGTTGAATCGGCGCACATCTATGCGTCCCAGACGCGCACGCGCAAGGGGATCACTGCCGCAACCTAGAAAGCGCGTCCGCATTCGCGTGACGAACCCCCTTCCGATGGTGAATTTGGAAGGAAAATTCTTGCAGCGTGTCCAACCACCGCGCCAACTGTCCGGATGGTTGGTCCATCTTGAGAGCATACTGCAAGGCCGCATGATCCGTGCGTACAATAAACGAACGACCGTAGAGATACGGCCGAAATTGGCGGAGAAAGATAACAATAGCCAAAAGTTCCCTGCGAGTGACGCAGTAGCGGGTTTCTGCGGGAGACAAAACCCGGCTACGGTACGCCACCACGCGCTCCACACCACCTTTGGACTGCGACAACACGGCCCCAATGCCCGTGTCACTCGCGTCCGTATCCAGAATGAAGGGGTGATCAAAATCAGGATAATCCAACGTCGGCGCCGTAGCCAATCGATCGCGCAGGCCCTGAAACGCCGCTTCTTCTGGCGGTCCCCAAGCAAATTTCCGTCCTTTACCCGTAAGGAGGTGCAAGGGCCTCGCGATCGTCGCAAAATTCGGAACAAACCTCCGATAATATGAGGCAAACCCCAAAAACCGATGTACATCCCCCACCGTGGCCGGGGTTGGCCAGTCACGGACGCACGCTGTCTTGTCCGGATCCGTGGCCACCCCGTCCGCATTGACGATATGCCCCAAATAGCGCACGGACGGTTGCAGTAGGTGACATTTCTTAGGCTTAAATTTCAAATTAGCGGAACACATTCTGGCGAACACAGCCTCCAACCGCAGTAAATGCTCATCAAATGTGCGGCTGAAGATGATAATATCGTCTAAATATATCAGATATGTCTCCCACTGCAACCCCGTTAATACTAGCTCCATCAACCTTTGAAATGTGGCAGGGGCAGCATTCAACCCCATCGGAAGACAATTAAATTGGAATAACCCCTGCGGCGTACGGAAAGCAGTCTTCTCCCGCGAGGGCTCGTGAAGGGGAAGCTGCCAGAATCCCGAAGAGAGATCTAGCGTCGAAAAGAACTTCGCCCCCGACAAGGCATCGAGGGAGTCGTCCATACGCGGCAGGGGGTACGCATCCGCCACAGATACTTTATTTAATTTCCGAAAATCCACACAAAATCGCAATTTGCCGTCTTTCTTTTTAACCAAAACAACAGGCGCGCCCCATGGGCTGTTAGATGGAGATATTATGTCCGCAGCCAACATGTCATCCACTGCCCCTCGAACCTGATCTCGCTCCACCGGACTCATCCGATGCAAGTTTAACCGAATAGGGGCAGCGTCCCCTGTGTCAATATGATGGTAAAGCAACGAGGTGCGTCCCAAGTCCAAATCGTCGGAGCTAAACACATCAGAATAACTCAATAATAATTTACGAAGCGCGCAACGTTGTTCCCCGGAAAGGGAAGGATTTTCCCCACACAATTCGGCGATCCAGCGATAATCTGCGGCCCCAGGGCCTGAAACACCACCAACCATGACTTGGCTGCCCAGACAATCCTGTGCCATAAACGCCGTAGTGGCATGCGCCACAACCGTACCAGCCGGCACACACACATTTTCGGTACTTGCATTAAGCACCTGCAGAAACGGCTGCTGGTCCGGCCGGACAATAGTTTGCGCCGATCCGCCCGTTATGGTGGCGGACGGCGACAACAAAACCCCAATTGCACCTTGACGACTAGGCACAGGCTTCCGATATCACAAAGGGATAAGCATCTGTGAGCCAGGTGGAATGTCAACAGATACCTCGGACAGCGCCTGCACCTGGGCGACCGGAGCAGGCCGCCCCCAGGGCGACGGCAGAAATGTAATTTTACGCCCACCCGGTAATTCAACGCAGTTTTCATTAATTCTGATTAGAATGGGCATCTTGGCCAGAAAATCAGTTCCCAACAAACAAAGAACTGCAAGGGACCACGAAATTAACACAATTCCTGAGGCCGACACTCCCCCGATAGATATTTTAGCGTCCACCTGGCCCACAATGCCCATGCTACCCCCGTTCGCAGCGACGCAGGAATTGTAAACCGGACACACGGCTTCTGGTGGGATGCCCAACAGATGGAAAATTACATCCAATATAATGGTCGTGGATGCTCCGGAATCCTCTAAAATACACACGTCCACCCCTTGTATAGAACCAGGTACAGTGGACGAACCAGTAGCGGCCGCGACGACCCGCCGTGCCAATTTACGCCACTGCGTTACCGAGCGACATGGCCCAGTCGATGGCCTCCCGTTATTAACAACACCCGGATCGCACGACAACGGTGATGAGTGAGGTGTCAAGCCTTGCCGGGTGTCTGGTGCGCACCGACTTGCCTGTCCTGGAGGATCCTTCCGCGGCGCGTCCGCTGTCGAGGCCTCCTGCTGGGGCGGACCTGGGACACGGGCCCAGCAGTCCCTGGCGTAATGGCCCTTACGACCGCAGTGGAAGCAGTCAACATCGTTGCGCCGCGCCGCAGGCCCCCCGTCCCGACGCTCCCGTGTCGGTGGCGCAGATCGCGGCCCCGGCCTACTGCGGGCCGACCACTGAGCGGAGGCGGCTGTCAGCTCCTGCGGGCCCCCCCCACCAGGAACGTACACCGCCTTCTTGGGATCCCAACCCACGGCACCTCCTTCGACGATGGCCCCCCCCCGTCCATGCCGTGACTTGCTTCCAACGACGCAGGTTGAACTGGGCATCCAGACATTTAGCGGCCGCCCGGGATGTCAGCTTTTCGTGGCCACACACCGGCATAGGAATCCCCAAAGCCCGGGACAGCTCGAGCATCTTACCCAAGATGAGAGGTTTGAGCAGGTCAGGCTCCGTCTCCGGGTATGCGGCCATGGCCAACTCCAATACCGCACCTCTCTATGCCACCGGCGACTTCTCGGGTGCTCGCTGGCATTGAACAAACCGGCGATGAGCATCATCCGGTGGCTCGTATGCATCTGCCATCTTGTCGAAAACTCCTCTCAATGTTTTCTTCTTCTCGGCCTTTATAGAACGGAAGAATCTCACCGACTCGTCATCGAGAAGAGTCGGTAAAACCTCCAATGCCTCAGCGTCCGTCCACCTTGCAGAGTGTACCGCCGCTAAAAATCTGCAGGCGAAAGCACTCCAATCGCCACCGATGGAGAATTCTTTAACGGTCGTGAGATGACGACTGCGACTCCTTGTTGCGCCGTCCTCAGCCGATGACTCATCAGGCGGCATATTCAAAATGGCGTCGCATCGCAACGTGTTCAAGATGGCGGCCTCCCGCCGCGGAGAGCGCAAGATGGCGGCTTCCCGCCGTTCTTCTCCTGCCACGCCCAAGATGGCGTCTTTGTGCCGCGTGGCCGATGGCGCCGACAGCGGAGGCAAGGCGGCGACCTGCGGACCTCCATCGGCTCTCCCCAACGCCGTCCTCGGCGTGACGAGCTCGCACAATTGCGCGAGCACGATTTTCAGTGTCTCCAGCTGCGCCGCCATCTGTCTCCATCGCAAGTCCGCGTCCTCCGGCGCAGACGGGTCCACCGACGCGGCGACGTTTTGGACTCCCGGACCCGTACTCGTTCCCGCACGGATCTCCTCCTCCATCGCAGGCAGGTCCACCGCCTGAGGAAGGTCGTCGTCGTCGGATGATGTAGCAGATGATGGCGCAAGAATATTCTTTCTTCTGAGCTGTTTTGACATGCCGTTTCACTTCTGACTCCAGTGTAATAAAGGACTCGTTCACTGGGTCTGTCTTCGTTGTCCTTTATTTGGGTTCTTTACACTTGTCCCACACGGCCCTCGCTCAGAGCCTCCCCGCTTGGCAGCCCGACAGCTGCCTTCACTCCCGTAGCCTTCCTCATTCCTGCAGTCCCGCTGCAGGTCCCCTTTGTGCAGTCCTCCGGCTGCTCTCACTGCAGCTCCACCGCTGTTCCCCGTTCCTCCGTGCTCGTCACCGCTGGCCGACGGTGCCGAGTCTTAACTGTGTGTGTGGCGATCTCGCCACTCTCCAACCTCCTCCCTGCGTGGCCTCACTCTGTCTCTATTCCCAACTCTCCCCCGTCCCTTCCGGTATCTCTCCCTTAAGACCTCACCCCTCTCTCTCACGTGACCTAACTCCTCCCCCCCGTGACGTCATATCCGCGAGGCCGTTTACGCCCGCATTACATATGTATGCATTATTATAAATACATGCATACCTAATGGTAATACTGTATTATGCTCACTATATTTTCGTCCAATACATATGAAGGTTGATAGATATCAAGAGGTGAAATAAAGAGGTTGGACGCGGGCCAGTTGGACGGATGCGTAAAAGCTTGACTTGACAATAATAGAAAGTAACATTTTTGTACTAATGTGCCGATAGCAGCACGTGTTTAATCAGCGCGCACTGCCTGCTCTGTGTGACGCATGGCTCTGAAACACCGGGGTCATTAATGCAAAATATAGAACAAAACCAGTTCGGGGAGATGCACCGCTTGGAATCAGAATTGAGCGACGGAGAGACGAACGCGTTGATTACAGAACACACGCAGGTTCGTGGCATCATCCAACCTGTGGGCTTGGGCCAGGACACGTCACACCCAAGACGATGGAGTGGCAGCCAATGAATAGAACACGCGCCTGAGAGGGCACCAAACCAAGGAGATGGAGCAATAGAATCCGTTCGTACGCAGGTGCGAGGTGGATTACTACATGGCAGGATTATCAGAGGGGGGTTGGTGGCAGCTTGGGAGGCCTTCATCCAGCAGTGGATTGACCATGGCTGGGGATGATGATTTCTCTAATAACTTGTGTGTTTCCCTTCGCAGCACATTTGGCTTATCGAGGCGAAAGAAAGCTGCATTAGCAGAGGGTCACAGTAGATTCCTGCTGACGAAATATACCGCTAATGCATTTCGAAATCCTCTGCGGGAATAATATCCAACTGTATTTTGAAAACCAGGATGTAAAAAAATGGAAAAAAGTGCATTTATTATTTAACACCACTTCCTCGCCACTGCCAAGTAAATAAATTGTTCATTGAACCAAATACTCGCACCGGGGTGCCATTAATAGTTTCTAGTCAGTTCAAATTATTTTCCCCGAGGATGAATGCAAAGCTTCTTGGATTCAGCTTCTTGCTAAATCCCCAGTGTCCTGAGTACGTGTTAGCCTCCACGGACACAGGGCCACAGAACAAAGAGAAAAACCAGTGGGAATATGTAGTTTGTGGATGTTAATTTAAAATACAATCATTTAAATAGTTATTAATGCTCGTTGGCTCTCTCCCAATGTACAGCTGGATGAAAGCCTCACCAAGCTGGGTGATGAAGACTCTTTGACCATACTTCACCACACTGGTCAGCATGGGGTTTTCTGAAGGGTGGTAGTGGCTAGGATGGCTACAGCTACTGCTGATATTAGGCATTAAACTATTTTTTTTAATGTACCAGGTAAGGTTCAATGAGATATGTAGCTCTTTGTTAAGAAGCAACATGGCCACAAGTGATCGCTCAACGAAGTGGCTTATCATGTGGAATTTAATGCCAGCCAAATATTTTCAACGTGGAGAACATGTAAATGTAAAATATACAGCAGGCGTCCGGGTCGGGATCGAACTCACAAGCTCCTGGATACGAGGCGAGGTTGTTAACATCTCACAACCATAACTCAGGCTGCCAAGTTCATAGCACCAGTGTGCAAACCACTGTGTATCTGGCTCTTTTAAACTCTTGCGTCTAGTTGATTTATCTTGCAATGTATGTACATCTGCTATTGTGTAAACAATTGGAGACCTGTTATTCAAATTTTCAAAAATTAAACACTGTTGGAGAATTTAATTTTATCTTAAAAATTATATTCGACGTCAGCGTATGTTTATTTTCAAGACGCTGTAGCAATGATAAATTGGGTGCGGTGTTCAGCATTAACTTGCTTGTTAAATAACGCTCTTTACAATTCGCATGGCAAGATTTTTTTCTGCTAGATATTATACCTTAAATAATCACGTTATTTATATATCACTCCTACATTAACCCCGTTAAATAACATGTTTAAACACTTTAATGATTCCATGGTACAGGCAATGCAATTTTTACCTATCAGTTAATGGATTGATCCTAATTGAACATTTAAAAACTGATTTAAAAATATGTTTTCATAATGGGATACATCCCTTTGATAGAGCAATTACGGAAAAAAAGATGAATGGGTAACATTTTGCGCTTTTTTAAATATGTATAAAAACCCCTAGAAAAAATGTTATTTATTAATTAATCCAGAGCATATACCAGGCAAAGATGCTGCTGCTGATATGGTGCAATGGTGAGCAACGCGTGACTTAAAATCCGGAACGGCAGTTGAAACAATCGTGCGAGTTTTCCAAACTTCCACGCCTGTGTCTACACAAGAGAGACAATGGGTTCTCACCACAATTGGTTGATCGGTAGGTCGCGTCCGGTAGGCTAAAGTGTAGGTTGATTCGCACACCTTCCAAGATGTAGCCAACGTGAAAGAGGAGGCCAAACATTTCCTCGAGTCGGGCTCTCTCGGGCTCTCTCTAGTGGGGACCTTTCCACCAGCAGTGGCGTTACCAGGTAATTTCAGGGCTGCGCCTTTACCTTATATTGGTTACCCCCCCCATACATATTTACAACACAACATGGACAAAGATGTGACAGCCAAATATGTATTTGTTGAATCAGCGATGTTTGCAGAAAGGCCTATACACAATATGCACGGCATATTATACATGCATAACACATTATGTATTGTTTGGCTTGTTCTTAATCTTTCCTCCCAGTTCCAATTGCGCTATGGGGCATCGCGATATGGGACGGGAGAAAATTACATTCGGATCCCTCGCTGTCAGCGGTGTCACCGAATGGCCGCGTTTGTGCCGCGCGGCTCTCCCCAACGCTTGTCGGGGATGTACCACGCGGCTGTTCATCACAGAGCCCGCCACTCCACGTGCTCGGAGCCGCTCTGGGAACGGAAATCTAGCAGCTGATCTTCGCACATGATTACAGGACAATGTCCAGATATCCCTCGCTATTCACGAACTCGCTCTCCGCGACTTTGGCCCCCCGCTGCTCTTCTTGGGAATGTTGAGCCAAATCGCCGTCAAGAAACGACACCGCCACCAGCAGACAAGCAACCCTCTTGTGATCGAGGGAGAAAGTGAGACACTCGATTCGGTTCCGAGATACTTCCCCAGCACGTGGCGTGAAACGTCGGGCATCGTGCCGAACAGCACGTGGCAAAAACCCGAATACTGTACCGCACAACAGAGAGGTGATTTTGATGGCCTTTCAGTGGTTTCTTTAGCCACGCTAGTATTTTGTTGTTGCAGTCCTTGGTGACCAGGTTGACGCAAGGTGGGGACCAACGATTCGCGACACTTGAGAACCCCACGTGATGATCGGTGTCTTACTAAAATTTAACGCCAGGATCTCACTGGTGCCAGTTCACTACGCTGAAGCGATATCACCCCCCTGTGAAGCATGTGGCTTGCTTTGGTGTGCAAATTATGCACCGGATGCAATGTGGATTACATCCTTCGTGCGACCTTACCTTGACCCCACGGCTGACAACACAAAAGGCAGTGAGGGCCCTGAATTTTGCACGTGTATCTTTGTTTTAGTCACCGTGCAGATGGGACAAGGGACGGTCAAAATTAACTCTAGAGTGGAGACCGAGAGAAGGCGTAAATAAGTCGACGAAGATAGCAGGAGAGGCGGCAGAGAGACGGGAATCAAAAATAATTTGATGGCAAGAACAACCATGACAAGGAAGGATTTGAACTACATAAGGGGAGGCATTTTTCTAGGAGCGTAAAGTTAGTGTCTGACAACAACTACATCGACAGACGGGACGATTTCAGACACCTGCCAAGAACTACAGGCATTCTTTGGGTGGATATATTCTGACCCTTCTAACTACGCGTTATACTTCTCGACAGTCTTTTTGGCGAATCGTTATCCCCGTGCGAGAGACGACAGTGATTTTTATCGAGTTTTTTCTTTTGGGGGGGGAGGGGGTGGAGGCTGCGGCGCACGTGAGTGCGATTTAGCGAAGGATTTCGTCATAACTCGAGACGTTTAACTTGAACTTCACGTCGGCAGGGACGTGTCGGGAGAAGTGGCAACCTCGCGTCCGCAATGACGCAGGGCCGCGCACACGCCTCGCAGTTGCTATTGATCAAAGGAGCTCCGAAGGTTAAATGCAGTTCCACGCACAGCACGGGATGCGTAGCGAGTGGGGAATTATTGCTTCAGAGACCGTGGCTGTTCACCGCAGGCAGGCGAGGAAGGTTAAGCATACTGTGACGAGGCAGCCGGAGAGCCTTGGGGCTGTCAAGTTCATCACAAATTAACCGACACAACTCTTGCACCGTGACTTGCTTCGAAGACTGCATCCGGGTTATCTTCGGCCAGAGGCGGGGGGGATGGGGTGACAATGGCGAGGTTAGCGTTACGCGGTCTCAACATCACACGGCGTTCATGCCACTGCTTTCCCACACCGTACCTATATACCCCGTCTGTAACACGACCATTGTGTACCGATGCATTTACATTTACATGAACTGAATGCAGCGGCTTTTCCCCTCCGCGCGGAATAAAACACATTCCTGCGAGCGTTGTATTGTGGGCTATTGTACAAAAAAAGGAGAAGAAGCGGCATATATCTTATTGATTTGCATGCATGAATGCCGAACCTTATGCATTTCTGGAATAATAAGCGTACGCATGGAATTCGGTGTCATGAATGCGAGATACCCAGTTCAGGTTAGACAAACATCAAACACATTAAAGCCACGAGCTTGAGGGGTTTGCTTAGTCGGGGCTCGAGCGCTACGGAGAGATGGGGGGGGGGACAGAAGCAGCAGCAAAACAATAAACTCGCACCGAGAAGTAAATCATGGACTATGATGCCACAATAAACACCCGAAAGGCTGAAGCAAATTTCAAGGCAATTGCGGAGCCACTCACGCCAATGTATTAATAGTTTGAGCTCAATAGAAACACGATGGTACTGTTTAGAGAGGGGAGAAGTAAAAACATTTGACTTAAATGATGGAACAAGGCTTGCTGCATTGTGATTTGATCATTTAAGTTGTTCATTAAATATAAAGAACGTGTAAAACATGTTTTAATATTTCTATTGCTGAACAGGGAATAATCGGAATGTCAGCTGACTGTCTTCCTATTGAATGAGCAAAGTTATTTCCCTAAATATTCCACATCGTGGAGTCCACGAGCAGCTTCTCAGCATGGAGATGATTACGCTTATTAACCTACGCATTATCTCAAAACCAACAATATATTTTATGTTACAGAGTTGTTCTTACACTAGACTCAATATCAATACAGCTTTCATTAAACGATTATGCTTGACTTTTGATGAGATTTCAGTGATCAAAAATCCCACGAGCCAATGTCCGTATCAAAAATCATATTTATATTCGCAATGAGATTATTTAACTCCACATGTGTTGAATACGTTGTGGTTTATTTGACGCTGTGTTTAGATCAATGCATGTGATATGCAGTGAAATATTTTTTCGAAATATCCGGATATGTTAGAGTAGAGACATTTATCAAGTTTGATCTCCCAAATACATACGAGTTTGCAACAATGCCATTTGTGGACTCATCTTTGGCATTGTGGGCACAGACTACATGTGTGTATATTGACCACATTAACAATTCTCCATGATATTGGTTAGACTCAACAGCCTCTGCGTTATGCACGCATTGACCTTTCTTGGTTTGTTTTATTCTCTTCGCAAATGTAATTGCTATTTAAATAATCCAATATGCCAAAGCAATGCTTAGGGTTAAGCTTGTACGATAAAATGTGCTGTGATCGTACGCACCGTCGCATATCGTGGTCATCCTGATGAAACGCAACGTTCTAGAAACACTGACCTTTCGGGGAAACAAAAAAAGGGATAACACGGTTAAGAGTGGTGATGAATGTGGGACCTGCCCAAGACCATGCTCAGATGCCCTGCATCAAAAATATAACCTGTCAGTTAGGATTAAGCACCCATTACACACGCAACTCAGTGACGGTCTGGAGTGGCCTTCACTTTCAAAGATGTTTAGAGCTTTTGTAGAAGAGCAATTTGTAGCCGACCGCAACATTTCCAGACACAAACTTCAAGATGTCTTCACCAAAGTGTCATAAATCGTTGGAAGCCATGGTTAGTGAAGGATGCTCTGTAAACCGCCAGGTTGGACCATTCACGAAGTCCACGCTCTGCTCATTGTATTGCTATGCTTCGTGAATATAAATGTCTTGCTGTGTTCCACCATCATTATTATTATCAACCATAACACTATGTAACACAATTTTTGTTCCTGGGTAGTAAGTGTTATTTCTTAATTGCTTATGACTAAAAAGTATAGAAAATGGCTAGAAAATCTTGACTTAAAGCTTTCGGGACTGCAATAATTCATATTCTTGGGTCTTTCGTTAAAAAACACCTATCTATGTGACTTTACCGAAAGACCCAAGAATATTAAAAAATGGCTATTATTCCCCACAAACTTTGCCTTTGTGACCAGGACAGTGATAATATTTAATTTACCTATTTTCAATGAGAAAACGGGAAAATTTGTGTATTTTCGTTCACATAAAGTCAGAAAAAAAACACAAATCAAAATTAACATGTATTTATACTAAACTAAAACAAACAAACACATGAGTATTGAAAGTACTTGAAGGCTGCCGACTCCTTATCTACAGCTCTGACAAATTGTTTCATAAGGCCCAATATGATGTGCAGTGGTGGCATCAGCGCCTTCCGGGGGTCCACCAGTGGTTCCCACTTGATGTTGTTCCTCCCCACATAGAACTCGGTCTGCTGTGGCCAGTTCCGCCTGTGGTAGTGCACCTTGGTGAACCTGCTGTCCCAAAGGCAAAGATAGCAGAGAAACTTGGTAAAACCGCCTTGGAGACCCATCAGGAATGCCATTATTTTTAAGTCTCCGATGACCTCCCAGCCGTACTCATCATACTTCAAGGCATCCAGCAAGGTCTTGATGCTGTTGTAATCTTCTTTGAGGTGCACCGAGTGAGCCAGGGGAAGAGACGGGTACTTGTTACCATTATGGAGCAGCACGGCTTTGAGGTTCCAGGATGAGCTGTCAATGAAGAGGCGCCACTCATTCTGGTTACAGGCGATTCCGATTGCCTCGAACAGACTGGTCACATTGTGGCAGAAGCAGAGCCCATCTTGACGGGTGAAGAAGCTGCAAAAAGGTTGGTGACGCTTCCTCTGATCTGCAACTTGCACACTTTTATCCAACAAGTTCCATTGCTTGGGCCTAGACGTCAAAAACTCAGCATTGGACTTGGTGATACCAAGATCTCTGATCAAGTCGTTGAGGTCTTTTTGGTTGGGGTAATATGGGTTTCTCTCCTCAGCTCCACCTCTGAAATTGTCATCTGGATCTACAACGTCTTCCTTGCTCTCTGACTTGCTGCTCTCTTCTAAAGACGGCTGCTCTCTCTCCAGAGGAGTGGGTACGGGAAGCTAATGGCAGTGTTGCACCGGGGCGATGGATGAAGTACGTGATAGCAGGTGCATTCTTACCAGTCCGACGTTGGGAAGGGTCCACCATGCAGAAGTAGCAGTTAATTAAGTGGTCAGTGGGTTCCCGCCAAATTATTGGGAGAGAGAACTTCATGGCTTTCTTTTCCCCTCTGTACCATCCTACAAAAATAAATGTATTTGACCCATGACTAATGTGTAAGAGATTCTCGCAACATTTTTCAAATATGATATATATTTTATGAATAACATTGAATTTTTAAAAAATTAGTAAAAACTTTTACAATTTTAATGTTTTTTTTTACAAATTTTATAACATTCAAGTCAGAGCAACAATTGTCCATCTTACCTTCCAGAGTTTTTTTTTCATTGCTCGGAGGTGAAATGAGGTGGCTAGGGTTTGTCTTGATCCCCGACAGTTATGCCAAAATATGCCTGGTCGGCCTCACACATCTTAGCAGATGCTTCCACATAGTATTTTTTGCTCTTGTCTTGATAAATTGGCTGCACACATAGCAAAATGCATCTGCCGGATGCTTGCAGCCTCTTGATGACATCTCAGAAAAATGCAGATATGTACCCACTTAGGCAGCTGAAACTAAACTGAACTGGTGGGCTTAAGGCCCCTGTATTTATACTACTATTTATATTACTGGAAAGTTCTAGAATGTTCTAGAAGTTACTCCATGTTTAGTCAGCACTGAATCTATCTGGAATGTTCTGGAAAATAGGTAAATTTCAAAATATCACTGTCCTGGTCACAAAAGCAAAGGTTGTGGGGAATAATAGCCAATTTCTGTATTTTTGAGGCATAAGCAATTAGGAAATTACACTTACTACCCAGGAACAAAAAATGTGCTAAACAGTGTAATCAATCCACTGCTGGATGAAAGCCTCCCCCAAGCTATCGCCATTTCCCACAATTCTTGACGTAACAAACTGCACTTAGCACCTGCACACAAGCCCCCGAATACGGAATGGCCATCACCATCTCTGCCAACAGCCACTCTCCCGGCTATACATGTGGGTGACTTCAACATCTGGAAATAAATGTAAGCAATGGTCGTCGTCACAACACACATTCATTAGACGAGAACCTATACGTGTGTGTCTATGCAGCACATTTATATAATAGCGACCTGGCCAGAAATGATTGCTCAACAAAGTATCCTATCACGTGGAAATGTATAGCATCCAAATAGCCTAAACATAAGCTTGGCTGGCTGGCTAGCTGGAGGAAAGGAAGGGAGGGAGGGAGGCAGGGATGGAGGGAGGGGAATGAGGAAGGAGAGGGAGGGATACATCCAAAGGACGTTAACCTTAAGAATAAGGCTAGGAAGCAGAAATGTGATTGAATCTTTTTTTCACACATTGGTTTTTATCATAGTGTAATGCGGGCGTAAACGACCTTCCGGAAGTGACGTCATGGGGGGAGGAGTTACGTCACGTGGGGGAGAGGGTAAGGGTCTATAAGGGGGGTAACCGGAAGCAGTCGGGAGTGATCGAGGACTGGGAAAAGTGAGAGGCCACGCAGGGCGAAGGGTGAGAGAGAGAGAGTGGCGAGGTCGCCACACACCCGAGCCACGAGGATCGGCACCGTCGGCCAACGGTGACCGACCCCGGGGCAGGAGCAGCAGCGAGGAGGCTGCAGAGAGCAGCGGGTCTGCAAGGGAGGAGTCGGCAGCAGGGGTCTGCACGACGTGACAGCGGGGGGGCTGCTAGGAGGAAGTTTGGGCTACGTGAGCGACAGCAGCCTGGGGCTGCAGAGTGGGGGCTACGTGAGCGACAGCAGCCTGGGGCTGCAGAGTGGAGAGGTTATAGGGGAGTACCGTGAGGAAAAGAGATCGAACCCAAATAAAGGACACAGGACAGAGAGAAGCGTCCGAGTCTTTTATTACACTGGTGTCAAAGTGGAACGGTATGGCTAAACAACTGAGAAAAAAGAATATTCCGTCTCCGGCATCGGCTTCATCTTCCGACGACGATGACCTTCCTCCTGCGGTGGACCCGACTCCGGCAGAGGAGGAGATCCGTGCTGGGACGAGTGCGGGTCCAGGGGTCCAAGATGTCGCCGCGTCGGCGGACCAGTCTGCACCAAAGGACGCGGATTTGAGATGGAGTCAGATGGCGGAGCAACTTGAAACTCTCAAGAACGTGCTTGCACAGTTGTGTGCGCTCGTTACGCCGAGGACGGCGTCGGAAGGCGATGTTGGTGGTCCGCAGGAGCCCGGGTTGTCTTCAATGTCGCCGCCATCAGCCACGCGGCATGAAGACGCCATCTTGGGCGTGGCACATGACGAAAGGCGGGAAGCCGCCATTTTGGGCCCTCCGCGACGGAAGGCCGCCATCTTGTCGATGCCACGCTGCGACGCCATGTTGAACATGCCACCGGAAGAGTCAGCGGCTGCAGGGAACGCGCCAAGGCGTCGCAGTCGTCACCTAACGACTGTCAAGGAATTCTCCATCGGGGGCGATTGGAGTGCGTTCGCCTGCAGATTTTTGGCAGCGGTGCGCTCGGCGAGGTGGACTGACGCCGAGGCATTAGAAGTTCTTCCGACTCTCCTTGATGATGAGTCCGTTAGATTCTTTCGCTCTATAAAAGCCGCGAAGAAGAAAACATTGCGTGGTGTGTTCGACGAAATGGCAGACGCTTACGAGCCGCCGGATGATGCTCATCGCCGGTTTGTGCAACGACAATGCGCACCCGAGGAGTCTCCGGTGGCGTATAGGGGCGCCGTACTGGAGCTGGCAATCGCCGCATACCCGGAGATGGAGTCTGACCTGTTGGAACCTCTCATCCTGGGGAAGATGTTGGAGTTGTCCCGGGATCTCGGCATTCCCATGCCGGTGTGCGGTCACGAGAAGCTCACATCCCGGGCTGCGGCTAAATGTCTGGACGCCCAGTTCAACCTGCGCCGGTGGAAGCAGGTTACGGCGTGGACGGGTGGGTCCATCGTCGAAGGGGGAGCCGTGGGTTGGGACCCCAAGAAAGCTGTTTATGTGCCGGACGACAGGAGCCCGCAGGAGCTGTCGGCTGCCGCTGCTCCGTGGCCGGAGCCGCGGGCTGCGCCGCCGACACGGCCGCGTCGGGACGGGGCGCCCGCAGCAAGGCACAACAACATCGACTGCTTCCGCTGCGGGCGTAAGGGCCATTATGCCAGGGACTGCTGGGCCCGCGTCCCGGGTCCGCCCCAGCAGGAGGCCTCGACAGCGGCCGCTCCAAGGAAGGATTCGCCAGCACAGGCAAGTCGGTGCGCACCAGACACCCGGCAAGGCTTGACACCTCACTCATCACCGTTGTCATGCGATCCGGGTGTTTTTAATAACGGGAGACCATTGACTGTGCCTTGTCGTTCGGTAACGCAGTGACGTAAGTTGGCTCGGCGGGTCGTCGCGGCCGCTACCGGTTCGTCCACCGTACCTGGGTCGATACAAGGGGTGGACGTACGGATTTTGGTAGATTCCGGAGTGTCCGCGACCATTATTTCGGATGTAATATTCCATCTCTTGAACATCCCACCAGAGGCCGTGAGTCCGGCTTACGCTTCCTGCGTCACCGCGAACGGGGGTAGCATGGGCATTGTGGGCCAGGTGTACGCTACAATTGCTATCGGGGGAGTGTCGGCCTCGGGAATTGTGTTAATTTCGAGGTCTCTTGCGGTTCCTTGTTTATTAGGGACCGATTTTCTGGCCAAAATGCCCATTCTAATTAGAATTAATGAGAACTGCATTCAATTACCGGAAGGCCGTAAAATTGCCTTTTTGCCGTCGCCCTGGGGGCGACCTGCTCCTGTCGCCCAGGTGCAGGCATTGTCCGAAGTGTCTGTTGATATTCCACCTGGCTCACAGATTCTCATTCCTTTGCGTTATCGGAAGCCTGTACCTGGTCGTCAAGGAGCGATTGGGGTTTTGTTGTCACCGTCCGCCACCATCACGGGTGGATCGGCGCTGGTTGGGGCACAAACTATTGTTAGGCCAGACCAGCAGCCGTTTTTGCAGGTGGTTAACGCGAGTGCCGAAAGCGTGTCTGTACCGGCGGGTACCGTTGTGGTACATGCCACTACTGCGTTTACAGCTCATGATGATCTGTCCAGCCGGGGGGTTGTTGGGGGTGTTTCGGGGCCCGGAGCTGTGGATGACCGTTGGATTGCTGAATTGTGTGGGGAGAATTCAGCTCTTTCCGGGGAACAGCGTTGTGCGATTCGTAAATTGTTATCGAGCTATTCTGATGTGTTTAGTTCCGATGATTTGGACTTAGGACGCACCTCGTTGCTTTACCATCATATTGACACAGGGGACGCTGCCCCTATTCGGTTGAACTCGCATCGGATGAGTCCGGCTGAGCGAGAGCATGTTCGAGGGGCAGTGGATGACATGTTGGCTGCGGACATAATATCTCCGTCTAACAGCCCATGGGGCGCGCCTGTTGTTTTGGTCAAGAAAAAAGATGGCAAATTGCGATTTTGTGTAGACTTTCGTAAATTAAATAAGGTGTCGGTGGCAGATGCGTATCCCCTGCCGCGTATGGACGACTCTCTCGATGCCTTGTCGGGGGCGAAGTTTTTTTCAATGCTAGATCTCTCTTCGGGCTTCTGGCAGCTTCCCCTCGACGAGTCCTCGCGAGAAAAGACTGCTTTCCGTACGCCACAGGGGTTATTTCAATTTAACTGTCTTCCGATGGGGCTGAATGCGGCCCCTGCCACTTTTCAGAGGTTGATGGAGTTGGTATTAACGGGGTTGCAGTGGGAGACATGTCTTATATACTTGGACGATATTATCGTTTTCAGCCGCACATTTGACGAGCATTTATCGCGGTTGGAGGCCGTATTTACCAGGATGCGTTCTGCTAATTTGAAATTTAAGCCCAAGAAATGTCACCTGCTGCAACACTTCGTGCGTTATTTGGGGCACATCGTCAGTGCGGACGGGGTGGCCACGGATCCGGACAAAATTGCGTGCGTCCGTGACTGGCCAACCCCTGCCACGGTGGGGGATGTGCGTCGGTTTTTGGGGTTTGCCTCATATTATCGGAGGTTTGTTCCAAATTTTGCTATGATCGCGAGGCCTTTGCATCTCCTGACGGGTAAAGGACACGAGTTTGCTTGGGGACCCCCAGAGGAGGTGGCGTTTCGAGGCCTACGCGATCTATTGGCTACGGCACCGACGTTGGATTATCCGGATTTTGCGCATCCCTTCATTCTGGATACGGACGCGAGCGACACGGGTATTGGGGCGGTGTTATCTCAGTCCAAAGATGGTGTGGAACGCGTGGCCGCGTATGGTAGCCGGGTTTTGTCTCCCGCTGAAACCCGCTACTGTGTCACTCGCAGGGAACTTTTGGCTATTGTTTTTTTTCTCCGCCAATTTCGACCGTATCTGTACGGTCGTTCGTTTATTGTTCGCACGGATCATGCGGCCTTGCAGTATGCTCTTAAAATGGACCAACCATCCGGCCAATTGGCGCGATGGTTGGACACGCTGCAAGAATTTTCCTTCCAAATTCACCATCGGAAGGGAGTGCGTCACGCTAATGCGGATGCACTTTCCAGGCTGCCGCAGCGATCCCCTTGCGCATGTGCGTCGGGGACGCATAGGTGTGGCCCGATTCAGCACCCCCCTCCGCCTGTCGCGCTGGCAGTCGAAGTGCCGGAAGCTCCACTTGAGCCGGGGTCGGCTGATGGGGGACCAGCTGATGGCATTCTACATCTCCCGAGGTCTGTGTGGATTCGGGAACAGATGTTGGATGATTCCTTGGTAACGTTACGTAAGCAGCCTGTCAAGGGGAGTGGGCGACTCTGTGCGGGCGGCGTGCCGGAAACCGCTCTCCGTGATGGCTTGCTGATGTGGAGGGAAGGGATGCAGGAACGCTGGCGTCTGGTTGTACCGGCATCATTGCGGTACGAATTGATTAGGACTCTGCATTGTGACACGCTTTTACATCTGGGGGTGCAGAAGATGCTATTGACGCTGCAGCGAGACTACTATTGGCACGGCATGACGACGGATGTCGTCGGGCACGTTCGCGCGTGTCCCGATTGTGCCCGCTGTAAGCCGCCTAAACATCCATATGTGCCGCCGATACAATCCATCCAGGTGTCTCGAGTTAATGAGTTGGTGGCGTTAGATATTTTGGGACCCTTTCCGCCATCCGCTAGGGGAAATAAATATTTGCTGGTAGGGGTGGAGTACCTCTCCCGCTGGCCGGTGGCCTGGCCTTTGCCTGACCAGTCAGCGGCGTCTATCACGGACGCCTTTCTTTTTGGGTATGTCATGGACAAAGGGGCGCCGGAGAGGCTCCTTACAGACCAAGGCCGGAATTTTTCCTCCAAATTGTTGGGGGAGGTGTGTGCGGCGCTGGGTACAAAAAAAATACGGACATCTCCCTACCACCCACAAACGGATGGTATGGTGGAACGGCTTAATCGGACCCTGTCCGCCATGTTGTGCCATACGGTTAGTGAAAAACAATCGGATTGGGATTTGCATATCCCTGGGGTGCTTTCAGCGTACCGGATGACGCCGCATGCGGCTACAGGATATTCGCCGTTTTTTCTAATGTACGGTCGTGAAAACGTACCGCCGATTGATGAACAGTTGGGAACCGAGGCGAGGGGACCTGTCAAGCCTCTTCCTGATTACATTCAGGACACCGTTCGCCGAGTCACTGAGGCGCGGGTGGAGGCTCGCATGGCTACGGCCAAAGCCCAGGCTCGGAACGAGCGGTGTGCGCGACGTTCAAAAGGGGAATGCCCTTGGAAAACGGGGGACCTGGCCTGGCTCCATTGTCCACAGGTGCGGCCAGGTACCTCTCCTAAATTGCATAAGCCATGGCAAGGGCCGGTTCGCCTCATCGAGGTTCCCAACCCACAGTCGGCGCGTGTTGGGTTTGGTTCTCGGCGCTGGTTCGTCCATACATCTCGGTTGAAACCATACGTGGCCCCTCGACCGGATGCGTCATCTCCTGAGGTTGCCTTGCCGGGGTCTGTTGCTGCCGACTCGCCCTTGTCTGTGCCTGCTGACTTTGCTAGAGCGCCTGTCGTGCCTTTCACAGACGAGCCGGCCGTGACGCGGCAGGGGAGAGCAGACCCAGCTCGGGGTGCGCCTACCACGGCTGCGGAACCCTTGAGGCCCGCAGCCCTTCCTACCCCGCCGCGGACACGATTGCGGGACGCCTCTGATGCTGCGCCTTCGAAAATAGGGGACCGGGACGTTGCCAGGCCTCCAATAGCAACAGACGAATTTCAGCCTGTCGCTCTTAAAACCCTGCCACGTTCCCGCTCGGCGGGAGGGCCACTGACCGTCCGGGACGGCCCGGCGACCCGCACCCGCTCGAAATCCCTCACATTTCGTTAATTATTGTGTTGTGTTCTTGTTCTTTCCGTATATTATCGTGTGTTCTGTGTCCTTTTTCGTATTCGGTCGTGTTCGCTCGCATTGCTTATTGGAGTTGTGTCAGCCGAGGTCGGCTGGATTTTCTCTACGGGGGAGGGTGGTGTAATGCGGGCGTAAACGACCTTCCGGAAGTGACGTCATGGGGGGAGGAGTTACGTCACGTGGGGGAGAGGGTAAGGGTCTATAAGGGGGGTAACCGGAAGCAGTCGGGAGTGATCGAGGACTGGGAAAAGTGAGAGGCCACGCAGGGCGAAGGGTGAGAGAGAGAGAGTGGCGAGGTCGCCACACACCCGAGCCACGAGGATCGGCACCGTCGGCCAACGTTGACCGACCCCGGGGCAGGAGGAGCAGCGAGGAGGCTGCAGAGAGCAGCAGGTCTGCAAGGGAGGAGTCGGCAGCAGGGGTCTGCACGACGTGACAGCGGCGGGGCTGCTAGGAGGAAGTTTGGGCTACGTGAGCGACAGCAGCCTGGGGCTGCAGAGTGGGGGCTACGTGAGCGACAGCAGCCTGGGGCTGCAGAGTGGAGAGGTTATAGGGGAGTACCGTGAGGAAAAGAGATCGAACCCAAATAAAGGACACAGGACAGAGAGAAGCGTCCGAGTCTTTTATTACAATAGCAAAAGTTCAAATGCAAAATGTTTTAAATGTGTGGTTCAAGTCATAATTGCCTCCTAAAAGTAGAACCCACTTAAAAGCCCTCAAACGTATTATATGATGTGTCGCATGTTCCTGATAAAAAAAAATCTGTTTGAAAAAGAAACTCTTGCTATTGCTTAATTAATTATACAACCAAATTATATTAATCAGAAGCACTTTAGCAGAATACTTTTATGTTGATAATGTGTAGAAATAGGCACTACTTTGTTTTAATAGTCACCATTTAGGCATTAATTAATATCTTATAGAAGCCATGGACATCTGTTGATTTAAGGCAATGGATAAGCTTAATTGTTGTATTAAAACCCAGTAGCATTAACAAGCAATTACATATTCAGTATTATTATATTCGTTTCCCCGGCCTATATTTACTGGGTAAAATTACATCACGCCCCAATACAGTATGTTGATCAAGGACAGTTAAATAAACTGGTAGAATAAACTGGCAATGTGGTACATTAACCAGATCACTGCTGGGATAGACAACTATGATTGACATCACAAGGTCGTTAATCTACACCCTTAAAACAATTGCACGAATCGGTAAAGCAGTAATTATAACGTATGGACTTTGGTCAATCTGTAACTGGATGATGACCTCCCGGTCGTATGTACATTGAACTTCTTTCGCACCGTACGTACCCAGCCGTGCTAATCGGAGGTGCACCTCCCGATTGCACTGTTGGCCATGGAGATTGTTTGACTGTTGTATCTATGCCCCTTTTCTCCAAAATTTATATTAAGAATAATTAGGCCAATATATATTCCTTTTTATTATTATTAAATAATTAAAACAACATCTACTCCCCACAGGCCACACCAAGGCCATTAAACGGCAAGACTTCGGAGCAAAGAGAGGTCAGAAACTATCTAGAGATCTTCAGATGGGCGAAAGGTCGATGGCCTAACCTTCCCAAGACGGTCTGGAGATGCACCGATAACGTGCAGAACAGCAAAAAAACAACTGTTGCGTTTTCTTTAACGGTTTTCCTTAACGGTAAAAGTGGAAACTTAACAAAAAAAATCAACCAACGGTATAAGACTGCAGCCTACAATAGGGGCTTTGTATTAGTAATTCCCTTATATTACTCGTACTCACCGCATATATATTACTTTGTATTGTATGTTTCTATCTACATGACCTTACCAAAAACTAAAGAATACGAATTCCAGCAGTCAAGAAAGCTTAAGTGGAAACTTAGTTACACTTAACCTCAGGACATCGAAATATAACTCAGAATAATAACACCAATCCCTGGAGACAAACGCATAACCAAGCTTGGCAAAACCCCCAAAATAATAATGTAACGAGGATCATTACTAACATTCATTAAACATAAACCGAATAATAACCACGGTATACTAAGACCGAGGGAACTCATAAGAAATACCAAGAATAAATGTAACACACAGGACCACATAAATGTATTGCATAAACCTCCCCGCCACCTTTGTCTTCCAACGGTTTGGCACAAACACATACCAGCCTTAATACGTAATAGGGGTCTGGCCTCGGGATGACCCACTCAGAGAGAGTGGGGGGTCAGGGCGGTCGCGAGGAGGGGTCGGGAGGGTGTCTGTTTTTTTCGGTTTGTTGTTTCTCTCGCAAGAGATGCGCAGAGGGGAGTCACGTTTTTGAGTTTAAGCACAAACGCACAGAAGTCCGTGAGCAGTCTGGTTCGAGTTGCGCTCAGTCTTGCTCTCGGCTTGCCACACGGAGTGGCGGAGGAGGCTCGCAAGGGAGTTGGGGCGCGTCGTGCCTCGAGGAGAGATGGGGCGACGAGGGGTCATTAGAGTGACAGTCTGAGGGCAGTCTGGTTCGAGTCGCGCTCAGTCTTGCAACTCGGCTTGCGACGCAGCATTGCGACGGGGCTCGCAAGGGAACTGGGGCGCATCGTGCCTCGAGGAGAGATGGTACGAGGAGGGGTCGTTAGAGTCGCAGAAGTCTGAGTTCAGCCTGGGTCGAGGCTGGGTTTCAGCCATGCTCCGGTGGCGGTGCCGTCGTGAGGGAGCAAACACCGATACCGATGGCCGGTGTTGCTTCTCGCAGAACGAAGTGGCGAGGTGTGGTCGAGGTGCGAGTGAAACTGACGGAGATTTCAATTATCATTCTCGAGCAATAGCAAAGTCAACTCAACATCAACTCAACGTCAACCCAGCAACGAACGACAGCATCGTTCATCGCCAGAGCGCTCCAAGCCGGTGAGCGCGCACAGCCGCGTCGTCCAAAGTCTGAGCCAATGCAGCCCTGAAGTAAGGGCGGGTGTCCGTGTGAAGCTGGCAGCGATCAAGGAGAGAGCACGGAGAAAATGAGGAAGAGGAGAGCGCCATCGAATGCGCCGTGTATTTAATACACACACATATCGACCAACAGCCCGCTGAGAACAGAGAAGATGTCCAGCGGTGGAGAAGCTGTGCGTTATCCGACGACGGAATCATCGCGCACCATCAAGCGCCAAGCAACCAAGTTTCTTCAAGGAACATCGTGCCAACGCCGCTCAATCTAGCAGCGGAGAGAGAGAGAGTGCACGAGCAGCACCAAGCCCCGGGCGCCATCAAGCGCCAAGCAACCAAGTTTTTTCAAGGAGCATCGGGCCGACGCCACTCATCTAGCAGTGGAGAGAGAGCGCACGAGCCCTACACCCGGGCGTCACCGAGCGTCGTGCCGACTCGTCATCCAGCAGCAGAGGAACGGCGCGCTATCCGACGACGGAATCATCGCGCGCCACGACGGCGAGCGTCGTGCGGACGCCAGTGGAGAGAGAGAGAATACGAGCAGAGACACGCCCGAGCGAGGGAGCACGACGGGCTTGCTGCGGCCACGCCCAAGCGAGAGAGAACCTCTCTGAAGTGTTGGTGGTATAACCCCTCCCCCACCCCCCGCAAGTTAATGACACAACTCCCGGCTGTAAAAAAAATAATTAATTTTACAAAGGGGACAACGCACACACAACACGCACACGAATAAGACTTTCAAAAAGTTATCTTTGTGTTTCAAAATGGGTTGCCATTTCAAGGTGGTGTGTTCAATATCAACTGATCGTGCAAAGCAGTTGCTGCCGTCGAGTTACATGAATAAGAAGTGTTTTAGTCATTCATTTTCGTTAATTGCATAATCTTGCTCATGAATCTATTGACGTATGCTTTCGCCTTTGCATATTAGAGTGTCATATTTTTGTTTAGAATTAAAATTGCTTAACAAAAGCGTTTGAGTGTCTCTTTCCAAGTCCATGCAAAACTGTCTTATTTATAAGAACTGTATCCTGCGTTGAGATATGAATTTGGAGACCTAACATAATATAAACACACTAAGATAATCAAAAAATGTTTAATCAAAGATAATCGTTTTCATCCTGATTGATACAACTCTGGATAACGAAGCTAAGCCTAATTATCATAACTGCACACATTAACATAATTGTAAGCATGCGCATGAATTAATACAATTATCTCGGTGATTATCATAATGTATGCATATGATTATATACATTAGCATAATTTATGCAAATTACGCATTTTTTACATTTCATTACTTTTTATTATTTTTGTCAAAATTTCATAATCCGGCATATACAACATGACCATACTTCACCGAGCCGGTCAGTGAGGATTTGGCAACCAAACCATTGGCACTCTAAAGGCTGGCTCTGCAGCAAGTGTACCAAATAATGTTTGTGCAGATTTATTTATCCACCTAACCACACTTTAGTTTTTTTTTAATAATCATTGGAGTTTTGGAAATTGCTAAAGGTAATTGCAGACTAATTGATGCTTACATCATGTTCATATGGACTGTAACACCAAGTCATACCAATATCCAGCATCTCATGCAAAATAAATGGCCGCCATTGCCGTTGTTATGTTGCTAATGCTCTCCGTTTTCGTGCCACCACTTCTAGTTGCTCTTTTGTAAGTGATCTTTGGTCATTACTACATCTGTCACAGATCTATCATACAATGTCACTTTTATGTGTGTGTAATAACAGCCATAGAGGGTTCACGTGGGGATTGGCTTGCCGGTCCTGCTTGTAGCCAATAAGGGTTGAGATAGGGAGCATGGCCCAGGCGTGATCACGGCATGTCATCAGGAGTGATTGGCCTAGCCATTCGGGGCCCCAGCTAATGGGGAGCCGGATGAGAGGCGTGGTCCCGGGATTGACAGGGAACCATCGAGAATGGTCGAAGCTGTCCATGAACGATTGGCTGGGGGGACCACGTGACGAAGGGATTAAGAGAGAGTGAGAGGGAACGATCGGGGGCAGACTGGAAACCGACAAGAGCAGGGTCACGCGCGGACGGGGGCTCTGGGTGCCACGTGCGCGGTGGGGACTTAGTGCGAAGTCTGTCCTCTCTCCGTTGTCTGCCAGCAACGGAGAGTGAGTGAGTAAAGTGTATTGTGGAGTGGAAATAAAAAGGACTGATTCCGAAGCCGTCTCAAGAAGGATTATTACATGTGTATGTATGGTGAGATTATTTTGCACCATACTTAGCCAACTGTGCCTATCGCACCTACATGTTAACTACAGGACTCACGTACTCTTTAAGATTAACGTATCTCCTTAATCCTAAAACAGGTTTCTCTCGCATTGCACCTTCACGTTTTCTCCCACTCGACTAAATTGCTATGTTTCCATTTAATTCAATACATATTTTTCAGTCGGCCCCTATGAATATCTAAATAAAAATGATGTTTATCTCTTTATGAGATGTTCATACACCACACCAGTTACTCGTTTGAGGCTGAGTCGACCTAGGGGAGGCCGAGGAGCGGTTAAAATAATTGTCACTGCTGGTGGCCATGAGCGGGAATCGAACTCGGGTCGCAGGGTTCGTAGCGCAGCGCGCTAACCACTCATGCGCGGGTCACGTGACAGATTTGACGTCACAGCTCACTTGCCATGCAAAAAATATATGCATTATTGAGCTCCCCCCCTAAAAAAAGTGTATTTTTATAATGTTTGCATGGTGTACAGTCTGGAAAGTACCCACATGGCAAATTTCAAGTTTGTTGCATGTCGGGAAGTATGCTAAACATTTTGAACAGACACATAATCACAACTTTGCGGTGGCAGAGTTGTGAGCACATTGCGCTGTCAACCCGGAAAGATGAGTTCAGCTTCCAGTCACGGCTAACGCCCGTGGCCAGTGATATCTGAACTGGTCCACGCATTGACCAGCGTGGTTAAGTATGATCAAACAACCCCCATGCTTATTATGCCATTGGGAGACTGGCATCCAACAATGGATTGACAAAACCTTCTCAATTTATATAAAGAAACGAGAAAAGCTAAGCAAAATCAAAAAGCAAATACTGAAATGATAGCATAACGTACACAGTATACATGCACACCTTGCTCGAATAGTTTAAGCACCAACATGCTCGATCAAAAATAGTTCAATCTCCTCCAAGAAGAGTATTGCAAATGGTGTACAATGGAAAAAGGGGTATTTTCAATCCCACACAATGTGATTGTTATTACAGCTCATGAGGATAATATGCCCTCTATGTGTTGCTCAATATATTCCCTTTCCCACTAAGGATTACAGCGGTGCTTGACATTACACAAAAAAAAATAAACTGCCACTGACATAAATCCATCTAAAAAAAGTCCATAGTTAAAGTGCCAATTTGCATACAAAACGTCCCTGCCGTTCCTCCCTGCGCCCCCTCCTCACTTAAATAATCCCACTACACAATAAACACAATGCACCGTCGTTCTAGGCTGTCATCCATTTTTCTGCAGGATTAATTCAAATTGCAATTTCAGATGTCTAAATGTGTGCATGCAGCATGTCATTAGGTTTATACATTATTATTTTTCCCACTGAGAAGAGTCTCCTGAGCCCTGTCATTATCCTGAAAATTCCCCCCAGTTATTAACCTAGGCCATGCACACTCTATGGGAGGCACGCATAAATCCCAGCTTACAATGCAAGCAGCCCTTTTATATGGACCTTAGCGCGGCAGCAGTAGCAGCTGCTTCATTGATACGGCCGAAAACAACATTATCACGCCGGCTGTGTCCGCTGGCTGTGGCGTATCCACACGTTTGCCTCTTTAGCACTCACACCCGCTGTTTGTAATGTAAAGATACTTTCTCACCTATAAAATGTTTTAAAATCTAGATGTTGTGTTACTTACGCACGGTAATAACCTGCCGTCTCCGAATGTTGATGTGTGTCTCGGGGCGTATTGTAAATGCTCATATGTCTGGATCTGCCATCGTGTCGCTGCAGCGTGTCATGACTCACCAATCATGCATTTGAGACCGGGTCTCAAATAAGGCTGAGGTGAGAAGAGAATAAATGTCAATTTTAAACAAACACAAAATAAATAAGCTTATACATTATTTGACTTATGGCTTGTTTGTGAAATACCAACAAATTCAAAATCGTTTTTGTTTCCTAATTTACCACCCAACTCACAATAACGAACTTGCATGAAAAAAAATGTTTTTTTTCACCATTTAACCAGTGACAATAGCAAAGTCACTAGCCATGTAATGATGCATCGATTCTACAATTAATACACATTCCTACGCTAATGGCGCGAGCATTGAATCTTGCAGAGTGAAAAACTATTTACAATTCATCGCAATTTGTAAATGCTATTTTGCAGCTATGCTAATTGAGAAAACTATACTGAAAATAGAAAAATAATATGAACAAAATTACATTTGACCAAATATAATACATTACATATTTTTATGATTCCACTTGCAAGCCTAATTAAGTGTCATAACTATTTTCAGAAGGGTCCTGCCAATTGTCAGAGCAGGGGGCGGATGATTGTAATTATTTATTTTGCTTTACATTTGGAACGATAATGCCGGAACACAAATGGCCTAACTCTTGTAAATGACGTCACGGGATCTTTAACATCCACCGTGAATCAGACCGCGTGCAATTTTTGTTTCTATTCTAATCACGAGAACCTCTTTGTAACCAGAGGCCAATGCGTAACCGATGGGCAACGTCACAGCCCGAAGAGTATTATTGTGAGCACGAATCGTGACAAATGCACGTGATCTCTGCGTGGCCGTAATTTATGCATTTCGCTGCTCAAGAATTCAGAAAACTAAATATTATTAATGACTATTTTTATTTTACCAGGTAAGGCCCACTGATCTATATAGCTCTTTTTCAGAAGCGACCTGGCCACAAATGATAGCTCAACGAAGGGGCTTATCATCACGTGGAAATGTATAGCAGCCAAATACTCTAAGCGCACGTTTCTAAATGTGGAGGGAAAAAACCGGAATGCCCGGAGAAAAATACACGCGACCACGGAGAGAACATGAAAACTTCAAATGTACAGCAGGCGTCAGGATCGGGATCGAATCCACGACCTCCTGTACACCAGGTGAAGTAGTTAACATCTCGCCACCATGGCACCTTTCTCGCCACCGTGGCGAATTCATGGGTATTCTACAGACACACAACGTAGGAATCTGTTCTTCTCAGGTGTTCTCAGATGAGTGGCATTCTCTCTGACACTCCACAAATGAATTAAATGCAGATTCACGTACAGTATTTTATTTTTACATTTTCGTGCAATTATTAGTGACTTCGCTGAGACCACCGCATGCAGTACAAAGCAGAGCCTTGATTATATGCAATCGTATCTCATATTTTGTGAAAGAGATTATTATAAGACCGAAGATCTTTGCAATGTTGGCTCGAGCCATCCAATCACTTTTTGCTCAGTGGTTTCCCTACTCAATTGAGGGAGCAGTTATGCTCACATTCTGTTGAAATCACAGAGCTTTTGGTGGAAATTCTACATTCTTATAGAGGGTTGCATCAAAGGACAATGACCGTTGATATCCACAAAAGTGAAACTCACATCTTTAGCCCCGGAGGAACGATGGGCCGTGTCGACCCCTGCCTCGGATTTGCGAGCCGCTCACTGCACCACCGGGGCTGGATCTGTTTCGTAGATATATGCAGTGAAAATATTAAACGTTGACTGATAAAAAAACATTTAACGCATGCCAGCAGTTTCGTCAGATCCAATTTGGTGGCCAAAGACAACCTGGAGCCAAAGTGTATTTGTTTTTTGTCTTTCTGTGTATACCGGCGCCGGGTGTACAGGATTGCATTGCCATTGGATTGTAATTAACTGCCCCGCAACTTAGCAAAGCATAACAAAACAGATCATTAATAGCGGACCCACATCCACCCAAGCGTGCAGATCATTCACGTCTGGAAAACGACATGAATCTGCTTTTCTGCTTGCGAGCGTTCTTCGCCGCTAATGCCACAGCCACGATCGATGGAGGGCCACGGTCGGTCGGCAGGGCAAACTTTTTGTTGGGAATGCCACGATGTGTGGACTCAATGACACCAATGCACTTACTTGCATAATATACCATTTTATTTTTATCACGTAATTAACTTTTTTATATAACACATATATGCATTCGACGTTGTATCGAAACAATTGCTTGTAACAGAGAAAACAAATATGTGGGAGGTGATGGTTTTGGGTAATGGCTATGAAGAACGGCCAACAATGTAACGTCGGATTATTATGGACAGGCCTTACACCAATGCATGCCCTACTCCAATCGGTCTTCCGGAAAATATCGAGTGAGAAATTAAGCCCCGTGTGTATGGGTGTGGAGAATATTTGTTTATTTAGAAAGTGTGTTATTCATTCTAGATTTGAAGTTTTCGTGACTGCAGGGATCCATGTTACTAATGGGTTTCTTAGCAAAGACTAGCGCTCTGAACTCGCAAAATTTAAAAAGAGAGATGACATAGTCATCCTCTCGGCCGACAAGGGCAATGCTATTGTTATCATGGATAAAACCACATACAACAACAAAATCCAGGACCTTCTTAATGATGACAGTTACACCAAAATCAACAAAGATCCTACTAACAGCCTGGCTACAAAAACCAACAATATAATTATCAGTTCGACTTCTCTAATCGAACCATTTAAACGGCTCTCCCTAAAACCTTCTGCTACTAGACCACCCAGATTCTATGGTCTTCCTAAAATCCATAAAGAAGGTACTCCACTTCGGCCCATCGTTATCACTATCAACTCACATACCTACAAGCTGGCCCGTTTTATGTCTGATACCTTGCTTCCATTCACTGGCAAGACTACCTCAGCAGTACGTAACTCAGCTCACTTCGTCTCTCTAATCAAGGGCATTTCACTGTCCCCAGATCATTTTCTCGTCAGCCTTGATGTAGTTTCTCTGTTCACCAAGGTTCCTATGCCTGACACCTTAGCAATAATTGAATATTTAGTCCAACATGGACTGAATTCTGATGTTCCTACTATGGTTAGGCACTGCCTTAACAACACTTACTTCACCTGGAATGGTACTTTCTACAAACAAAATGAAGGTACCCCCATAGGTTCCCCCTCATCACCAGTGATAGCGAATGTTTTCATGGATAAATTTGGAACAGATGCCATCCATACCCTACGTCCTTCCTTGTGGAAGAGATATGTAGATGACACTGTTGTCCTTTGGCCAAATGGCCTGCCAGCATTAAACAAATTTCTCAACTACATTAATTCTATACACCCATCCATCAAATTCACCGAGGAAGTGGAGAAGGATGGTAAGCTACCATTCCTAGATCTTTTGTTTGAGAAGAGACTTGACGGCTCGTTGGGACACACTGTCTACAGGAAATCCACCCACACAGATTCGTCTCTGAAACCTGATTCCCACCACCACCCGGCACAGAAGAATTCCCTCATCAAAACACTACACCATAGGGCCCACTGCATTTCTGACTAACACCACCTAGCCAGTGAACTGGAACACGTACACCAGGCCCTCAAGTTGAATGGGTACTCAGACCGCATTATTCGCAAAGCTGTTTCTCCAACCATGGAGAAACAACCCCCTGAGATGCCGATCAAAACCATCATGTTACCATACATAGCAGGTGTTACCAAAAGATTCCCAAAATCTTAAATAACACAAGATCCAGGTCTGATTCAATACAGTACACAAAATCCGTGATCTAATCCCATCTGTGAAGGATGTAATTCCTGACATGTAATATCCTAGAGTCTACAAACTAAGTTGCACCTGTAGTGGCTGTTACATTGGGGAAACGAAACGACATATCTCGGACCGTGTTCACGAACACAAGGCAGATCTGAAACACAGCAGAACCAATACCTCTGCCGTGGCTGACCATTGTTATAACGCTGTGGGATCGCATGATATTGTTTTTTTTCCGAGACCAAGGTACTCTGCAAACATTCGGGCTACTATCAAAGGTTTATTCATGAAGCCATCGAGATATTTCAACATAGACATAACTTCAACCGAGAAGATGGAAGGATGTTATTAACCAGGTAAAATCCTAACTGCTTTGTATTGGTTGTCGTCTATCATATCTGCCGGGTACTACTACACCACGCAGCGCTAACCCTCCCCCTACCCCACACCCCCACCCCTCCCTCTCCCCCTTGCTCCTCCCCCTTTCTTACCTATATAACCTCTTACCACGGCAACTCTTTCTCCCACTTCAGCAAAAAAATTTCTTGCTGTGGTTTTCCCACCTGATGATGATTGCTTGTGTTACAATCGAAACGTCATGATTTAATTTATTTTATTTTATACCTACGTGACTTTACCGAAAGAACCAGAGTATGTGTTGTTCATGTGTATGTTAGTAAGTGGTCGAGTGGACAACAGCGACTGGGCAATGGTGTTGTCTTCATCGTCTCTCATATGCCATGCTGGCCTTAACAGGCATTTGCAAACATAATTTGTCCCAACAGACCGCAGGGCTCCAGATCGTTTCATGTGGGTAAGCATGTATATCACTTTGAAGGAGGTATTGATTTGTGGGCAATATATCTGTGTTAATGAATGTCAGGCTTGTTTAATTTCGAACGAATAATACATTTGCATTAACTAATTAGGATTTAAAATTGGCATTTAAACAACCATGACAGCCCAGATAATCTACATCAAAATGTGGCTTCTCTGAGTATGGGGCCGTCCATAAATGACGTCACGCGATTTTGGACGATGTTTTACCCCCCCAACCCCCTTCGTCACACCGCGTCACAAAAAGTCAGACCCCCCCCCCCTCAAATATGACGTCACAAAGCTCTGCCCCCCCCAAAAAAATTGCTTCAAATCGCTTTAAACTATTGTCATTGTAGTGCGTATTTAATGTGGCGCTGCACTCTGATGTTGTAGGAGAAAACATTTATTAAAAAGTATATTTAATTAAGTAGAACGTGTTATCTATATTTATTTGAAGTTGCGCATTTTGATGTGACGTCACATTTCTCACCCCCCCCCCCCTCGTCACACATCGTCACAAATGTCTGACCCCCCCCCCCCCCCCCAGGTGCATAACGTCATTTATGGACGGCCCCTATGAGAATGTCTGCCGTGTTAAGTAGACTCGATTCAGCACATCCTTCACACGTTCACAATGAATTACATTGAACATAAGCACCCAATAATGTCACGTGAGCGGCCACGGTGCAATGGGTAGCGTTGCAATCTCCGGTTCAGTTCGATCTCCCGGGGCAGTAGTTGAAACAATGGGGGCAAGTTGCTCAAATCCACCCCCTCCCTCGCCCCTTCCCCCTCACACACCCCACTCGCTACCACCTCTGTCTATGCATCAGCATAAATATGTACACCACAATTAGTCTATCAGCATGTTTGCGTGTGGCGGGGTACAGTGCGTGTACGTTCCACTGCTTCCAACACAGCTGGTCAAAATGGAAGAGTAGACCAAATACCCTCTAGAGTTTGCTCAAGTGGAAGGCTCTTCCGCCAGCAATGGCGTGAGCTCGCAGTCGCAGGGCCGCACCTTTACCCCGTACCCCCAACCACATGACGCACTGTCTGCATCCTCTTTGCGAGCTCGTGCGTGTAGTGCCGTGTAGATTTCATCATAACGCTATGAATTAGTGGTATTAGCAACATTACACACCAATTACGCATTTCTCAATCTTAATTTTTTTGCACTTTTTGCACATTACATTGCATCATGCGGAGACATTGTTTTATGTATTCATTCGAGTGTGTGCACTTGTCAAAAATGACATATGCCTGCATCCAAATAAATGTTCCTCCACTTGTGTTTTCAAATTTACCCAAACTATCCCAATGTTATGATGCACCGTGAAAATGTAATGTACCCGCACATGGTCGAGCTCTGGGTTTGTTTTTCTGTTTTCTTATGTCAATCCCAGTAACACAGTACGGCTTCAGAATATAAATAATGTTTTTCTGCCATACTGCAGGCAAGTGTTATACATATATAATCAATGAGCAAATGCAGTTGAAAACTATAGATGATAACATTTTCACACAAGCTCTTCAATAACAATAAAAGAGTCAAAATGAAAACGAAACTACACTTTTCATTTCACCAGGTAAGGCCCACTGAACCATATAGTTCTCTTTCAGAAGCGACCTGGCCACAAATGATAGCTCAACGAAGTGGCTTATCATGTGGAAATGTATAGCAGTCAAATGCTCTAAACGCGTGTTTCTAAATGTGTAGGGGAAAAAAGAGGACTCGGAGAAAAATCCAATCGACCACGGGGAGAGAGAGAACATGCAAACTCCAAATATGCAGGCGTCAGGGTCGGAATCGAACCCACCGCCTCCTTCATACTAGGCGAGGTAGTTAACATCTACAAATATCTTTTCAGGGAAAATATTCCCGATCTTTTAATTCAAGTTTGCTCGACATGTTGTGAATTGAGTCTCAGCCAAGGAATTAAATGCATCCGAGAGCACGCCTAACCAAGGAGATGGAGCGACAGAATCAATTTGTGTCCAGGTTCTTGGTGGATGGCCGGTGGCGGCGTCTTAGGGAAGCCCGTATTGAGCTGCAGATTGACCATGGCTGCTGCTGCTGCTGATGATGATAATGATGATGTCATTAAATCGTATACATTATCCAGATTGCAATGATTTACAAAGGTCGTATAAACGATTTACCAACATTTAGCTTGGTGAGGTGGGGTTCAACTTCTCCCTCAACGCCACCCCAGTCCCAAACCTCTCCCCACCACCTCCACCTCCTTTACTCCCGAACTCCCCTGAGGAATTGGGAGCCCATGGTGACAGTCCAATTAACTTTGCTGGTTATATGCAAGTGTAACAGTTTTGTTTACTTTAGCCCATCACCAATTAGACCAACATCTGCACAGTCGGCAAGCCTACCGCGTACTTTGGTTTACCATTCCACTGTCAAAATCCACGGGCACCAGCGTCAGACAGAGGAATATCAATACCGTGTATTGAAATATCTACGTGCGCATATTGATAAAACGAAGAACAAATATCAATACGTATTCATAAACACGTCTTTAATTAAGAGTAATAAAGACAACAAAAAAGGCAATTGCGTTTATGAAGGCGTTACACAAATATGGCTCACGCTTCAATCATGTGTTTCCCAGTGAATAAAAATATGCTGTGCTTGGGACAGAGTCTAATATAAATGCAGCAGACGGTTTAATACATAATGCATGGATTGCATCGGATAATCTCAGTGGAGTATTCTGTGTGTGAGAAGGGGTTAACTTAATTTTGTCTTCATTTCCTTTCCCACGGATCATTCAGCATCACGCGCATCCTGCAGTAAATGCAGATTGAGGGCCTGCTGCCTGATGGCCTAAAGCTTACATTTAATTATCTCTATAAGTGGCTGGGATTTAGTGGTAAAGTTGAGGCCCTATACCGAATGGTAAAAATAACCTGTCTTGATTTTTCTGCTCAAAATAATGTGTTTGGTAGTTAAAAGTGTATTTAGTTCGACCAGTTGAGATTGAAAGATACCAGGATAGTCTACTGATAGCAAGAGTGACCTGCGGTATTAGTCTGCCAGTCTGGTGCGATGATTACTATATTATCATGCCAATCGTGTCATTTTGTGGTGTACATTTTTATATTTGGCAAATTTGGACGGTAATGCCAGCACACGTTGATTGGCGAAGTATTTTTGCGGGTGATATCACTGGATCTTTAACAGCCACTGTGAAGCGGGCACAGCGCTTATCTTTATGGTCATTTAAGTCCGTAGAATTAGGCCACGTTGTGACCCTAATGTGCACTGACATCATTAAAATGTTCACCCCCCACCTAAATCCGCACAGGTAACAGATCATCTCAGCATCCAACGTGTGGCCGTTGCACGCGGACACAGAAATGCAAAAACAAGACGAAATCTCGCCAGAGTTTACCAAATAAATTGAAGCAATTACGCGCGAAATATTATAAAATGATCCATACAAAAGCAAGGATCTAAATATAATTGTTCTGAGCATTCATTTAAACGTGTTATTACACCGATGAATGCTGCAAGACATTCTTTGCAGTGTAGACGATTAACATTCCTCATGCTACATTCCTTGTTTTAAACTGAAGCTTATTATTTATCCCTATTTGCCAATATCACTTCTTGGCACGCGCGCGGTATTAACCACCCCTGGTGGCATACGATATATAGTCTGCAGAACGTGATTATCAAAATAACAGAAATCTTTCAGTTAACATTGCTGACCTCGTTGTATGCATGTTAATAAAGACACAACGTATTTGTTCAATAACACGTCCTTATTAAATTTGCCTTAATAACTCGTTATGCTTGGGTGGTACACGTATGCGAGGTAGTAGTGTGAACTGCAGATAATACATGAGAGGGACGCGGAGTGAATGCGACACACTTGTATCCGTGATGCGGTCACGAGGGCGATATGTTTGTGTGCCCGTAGTGCATTTCTTAACCCCTGGCACCGTTTCCTCCTCTGCAAAGTCAGGTCACAGCCATTCGTGCAACAATGTCGAACGGAACGTGTCATCTTCAGCAAAGGAAAATATTGGCTCGCCCACTCGTTAGGCTGGCTAACACTGTAACATGTTTTTATACATTTTATGCAAAAGCCATTCCCTAATTACGAAATTTAGTTTTAAGCGTGTTTTTCTAAATATCACATCCCTTTCGTAAATCGAGGGATACCTATACTGACTACTAAACATGTTAATAGCTGGAAAATTATTATTTTGTCTTCTAATTTAAATCCAATTGTTGTATTAATAGCTGGAAAATTATTATTTTTGTCTTCTAATTTCAATCCAATTGTTGTATCAACATCATGTCATGAGATGAGACATCTATTTGGAACTCTTGGAGGAAATGTTGCAGAAAAAATACTTCGTAAATCTCTTCAAAGTGGCATCTTTTATTCGCACTATTGGGGGCACTTCAATTTCTCAAACAATGGCTTAGTTTTATGTTCATCTTCCTCTTCTTTCGTCTAGCAAGGTGGCATTTGCAAAATAATATATGAATAACGATATTCTTAAGTCATTCATTAGTGTCTGTAGAGGCAATATTGCCCATAATTTGGCGGTGGTGGGCAGTGTTGTATCATGTGATACACGGTTTGTGAATCGGCGGTGCAGGCGATGTTGTGTCATGTGATAAATGGTCTGTGAATCGGCGGTGCAGGCGGTGTTGTATCATGTGATCCATGGTCATGAAGGAGGTGACCGCATTTGCCATGGGGGCCGTCCATAAATGACCCCCCCCCCCCATCATCACACGGCGTCACAAAAAGTCAGACCCCCCCCTCAAATATGACGTCACAAAGCTCTTCCCCCCCACCCCCAAGATAAAACATGCTTCAAATCGCTTTAAACTATTGTCATTGTAGTGCGTATTTAATGTGGCGCTGCACTATGATGTTGTAATTTAATAAAAAGTCGATTTAATTAAGTAGAACGTGTTGTCTATATTTATTTAAAGTTGCGTATTTTGATTTGACGTCACATTTCTCAACGCCCCCCCCTCGTCACACATCGTCACAAATGTCTGACCCCCCCCTCTAGGTGCGTGATGTCATTTATGGACGGTCCCATGCTCTGTTCTGCAGCGAGTTGAGTTTGGACTGAGTGGGGGGCTAACCCAGGAATTATCGTGTGGGGCCAGTAATGAACTCCTTGTTCGTGGCATTGTTTTTATTAATAGTATAGCCTTGTTTTATAAAACCTGGCATCATCCACTGCATCAAATGCAACCTGCGTATAGCCCATAAACGTATCATGTACGAGCAGAACACAACAATTAAGAAAGCAATTTGAACTGCATGGTTAAACGTTGAGCTTGCGTGAATGATAAAGCGTTCGGCAAAAAAAAGAGAGAGAAAAGCTTGAGTGATCTTCAATAGCGAATAAGAGAAAGCCTTCGATCGCAGCCGAGAAGCCGGCGAGCACCCGGGGGGCTCACGCGAACGTCGATGCGATGTCTGTTCGCCACTGCCACGGCGGCGGACACTTGGTGGGGGTGCAGAGGGATGCGCCTCGTGCAGCGCAATCTGCACGTGCCCACGAGGACGTGGGCACCGCTTGGATTGACCGAACTCAAACCGCCCTCGAGTTGTTTACACTTCTTGGATAATGATGGTCGATAGCTTTGTTTGTACGTACTCTTTGGTTCTTTCGGTAAAGTCACGTAGGTATCAACTAAAATAAAATAAATCACGACGTTTCGGGCGCAACACAAGCGTCCATCATCAGATGTTTGCAGGGGCTTGTTGTTCCTATGGCCAAACAGCCAGCAGTGGGCATCACGGAATCCCCACACAGCACGCGGTGCCAGTAGGGGGTTTCAAAATATCTTCCAGCTGTTCAATTCTGTTTTAATATCTCCAAATTGTGATTCAGCAACTTGTAAAAGAAAACTATCTTAGAACAAAATTTCATAAGCAAATAGGAAATTGGATGTCCACAAATTAAATGTGCAATTTGCGAATTAGAAATATATTTCAGTAGATTTTCATTAATGTCCTGAAAATGTACATTTGCTAACACATCTATAAATGAATGACTTTGGGCTCAGCATGGGAGGAAATTAGGTGCAGAACGTCCTATTCAAACATACAAGTGCACAAAATAACTAAAGTTTCAAATACATAAAGCTTTTTTATTCAAGGCAATACAAAAATGCTTTGCCGTTTTAAATTAGCAAAATTGACCTCGCCAAATAAATGACCAAAACAAATTGTGCAGGCCGTAATTAATTCTAGAATATATATTCCAGATTTATCATAGACTATTTCCTTTATTTATATGCCGTGGAAGGAGTGAGAGGGTTGCAGACGTGTCGTGAAGCACGTGGAATGACTAAGAGGCAACTATTTTAACAAAACCATTCTATGAGATACGCCAGTCGATTGTGCTCCAGAAAATGTCTGAATGCAATAGCTACACTATGAAAAAAAAAGAAAAAAACTGTCCAAACATTTCCCATGCCCTTTTAGTTTCACAAATATCATACTTTGCAGAGGACACAAACGTATATTCATAGGATATGGATCCCCTGCTATGTACTTTATATTGCATTTCAAAGCCTTTTATAGCCTTAACACTTGTTTAAAATCTCATGCAACATTAATGTAATAGGAAATGTTAGCAACGATACTTATTTGGAATGTAAGATTTTTTTGCATTTTGTTAACTGCAGATATCTCATGATTATAAATAATTACGTCTATAATTTCTTAACTTCTACAGCGTTAATGGCAACTATGCCTTGTTCAAATAGATATTTACATACACACCTCTATCTGAAGCAATTGAGCTATAGGCACATTGGCAAGGGATTTCGTAATTTAGTTTCATCTGTAATCTTGCAAAAACATTGTTTGTAATGAGTGTCAGAATTCGTTCAAAACGAAGAGATATTTTCTCAGCTTAAAACTTTCGTGACTGCAGGAATTCATATTCTTGGGGTCTTTCGGTAAAGTCACGTAGATAGGTTCAAATAAATTAACAAAAAACTACGACGTTACGATCGCAGCACAAGCGGTCGTCATCAGGAAAAGGGGGGTTAGCTTCTAAAGACAACTGCTTATAAAGGTTTCAAATGGGCGTAGCCCAAATATCAGCAGCCAATGCCAATGCAAGTGGTGGGCAGCGACCACGACGGTGGTGGTTATTTTGTTATTTTCTTTGAACCTTTCTACGTGACTTTACCGAAAGACCCAAATCATGGATATTTTCTCATTGGCAACTTCCAGAGGTACACGTGACTATCTTGCACGGTGGTGAGCGCACTGCGCTATGAACCCAATGACCCGAGTTTGATTTCCAGCCACAGCTAACACTAGTGGCGAGTGATGTGTGTACCAAAGATACCGAATTGTTATTGCTGCGTTTGAGTCACTGTTCGGGTTAAAATCGGTGTCATGGCAAGTGATTGCGATGGTCTCAGAGAAACCCCTGCAAATACTAAAAGTGAACAAGTAAAAATGTTGAGTGGAAATTAGCATACGTATGAATATCATAAGTTATATGGCCAGTAGTAATTATTGTTAACTATAATGGGTACTATTAACTCATCATGCATAAAAATGTAATACTCAACATATTTGTCAATAACGCTACATTAAACGAAAATGTATATAAGAGTCGACGTTTTGGGCAATGGCCCTTATTCATAACACACGCAGCATTCATTGGCATTTCCTGAAGAAACTCACTCCCAGCACATGGAGCGAAACGTCGGACATGGTGTCAAACAAGACACAGTAACAACATGGAGCAAAACGTCGGACATGGTGCCGAGCAACACACAGTAACAACATGGAGCAAAACGTCGGACATGGTGCCGAACAAGACACAGTAACAACATGGAGCAAAACGTCGGACATGGTGCCGAACAAGACACAGTAACAACATGGAGCAAAACGTGGGACATGGTGCCGAACAAGACACAGTAACAACATGGAGCAAAACGTCGGACATGGTGCCGAACAACACACAGTAACAACATGGAGCAAAACGTCGGACATGGTGCCGAGCAACACACAGTAACACCATGGAGCAAAACGTGGGACATGGTGCCGAACAAGACACAGTAACAACATGGAGCAAAACGTCGGACATGGTGCCGAAGAACACACAGTAACAACATGGAGCAAAACGTGGGACATGGTGCCGAACAACACACAGTAACAACATGGAGCAAAACATCGGACATGGTGCCGAACAAGACACAGTAACAACATGGAGCAAAACGTCGGACATGGTGCCGAACAAGACACAGTAACAACATGGAGCAAAACGTCGGACATGGTGCCGAACAACACACAGTAACAACATGGAGCAAAACGTGGGACATGGTGCCGAACAAGACACAGTAACAACATGGAGCAAAACGTCGGACATGGTGCCGAACAAGACACAGTAACAACATGGAGCAAAACGTCGGACATGTTGCCGAGCAACACACAGTAACACCATGGAGCAAAACGTGGGACATGGTGCCGAACAAGACACAGTAACAACATGGAGCAAAACGTCGGACATGGTGCCGAACAACACACAGTAACAACATGGAGCAAAACGTCGGACATGGTGCCGAACAAGACACAGTAACAACATGGAGCAAAACGTCGGACATGGTGCCGAGCAACACACAGTAACAACATGGAGCAAAACGTGGGACATGGTGCCGAACAAGACACAGTAACAACATGGAGCAAAACGTGGGACATGGTGCCGAACAACACACAGTAACAACATGGAGCAAAACGTGGGACATGGTGCCGAACAACACACAGTAACAACATGGAGCAAAACGTCGGACATGGTGCCGAACAACACACAGTAACAACATGGAGCAAAACGTGGGACATGGTGCCGAACAAGACACAGTAACAACATGGAGCAAAACGTCGGACATGGTGCCGAACAACACACAGTAACAACATGGAGCAAAACGTCGGACATGGTGCCGAACAAGACACAGTAACAACATGGAGCAAAACGTCGGACATGGTGCCGAGCAACACACAGTAACAACATGGAGCAAAACGTCGGACATGGTGCCGAACAACACACAGTAACAGCCCCGGGCGGTGGTGACTTCGCACGTGGCCTGGAATCCAGCACTGTAGAGACATCGAGGGTTGGTGGATCGCACAAGTGTTGTGAATCTCCCTTCCCGTGGGCTCGCCAGGAGAAGGCGGGATGGCAAATGTGGACTCCACCTATTCCATCTGTATGGGACACAGCGTTGCCCCCTCGCATGTGTGCGTTGTCTCCAGGTGGTCTTAAAATGCATTCATCGGTCAATAATACCTTAACACTGTTCGGCGGTGGAATGCCACGAGTTGAAACTTTTTTTAAAGACCTGTTGGGATAGCTATCATGAATGCGAATTGCTTTTTCGTTTTAACGATGGTAATATATAACACGCTAAACGTAGAATGCGACCAAGAAAAGTATAACGTTGTGCATTTCCAGTTCAATGGAGTAAGTGGGCTTTGCCATTTGTAACAAACCCCATGTATTCTACAATCAGCAAACGTATCATGCCTCATTATCACACGACAACTATTCAATCGTTAGCTAACTGCTACAAGTCAGCATGAAAATGTGCGTATATAGCTATGTAAATATATACATACTCGCCTTTTGCCCGTCCCAGGACGGGTGTATTCCAGTTAATCTGAAACTTGCAAGCGAAAAGCAGAACGCGGCGTGATATTCATTGCATTGATGCGTGTGCAATTTCTAAGGGCGCGGTGACACAGACCTATTTCATTTTAAGGTTATAATCCCTTGTTCATCATGACGTCCATTTTACTTTGATGTCTCAATAGCGTTACGGAGATCGCATGACGTGAGGGTTCTGCCTTCATCTTGAGGGTTGTAAGTTGATGCCGAGGAGCGGGGAGGGGGTGCCTCGGCCCCCCATGTGGAGCGATGTCAGCCGCTAATTATTTTAAATGTGGGGGGAGGGGGTGGTGTCCATTTGGAGGATGTCACCTTATAATGATTATTAATGAGGGGGGCTGGTCGACGTGGAGTGACGTCACGAGCGTTGCACACAGACATTCTTGGCTCATTATAGCAGGTAATAATAATGGGAGGGGGGGGTCCATTTGGAGGATGACCTGCTCATGATTATTAAAGAGGGGGGCAGTTCGATGTGGTGTGACGTCACTTGCGCATGACTATTAGTGAGGGTGGGGAGTACTCCATATTGAGGCACGTCACCTGATCATGATCATTAATGAGGAGGGGTGGGGGGTGGCCATTTGGAGGACGTCACCTGCTCATGAATATTAATGAGGGTGGCTGGTTGATGTGGAGTGACGTCACGAGCGTTAAGGACAGACATTCCTGGGTGATTTTAGTAGGTATTCTCTGCATACTTTCTGAATAAATTCAATACAGAGATTTTTGCATTATTTAAAAAAAGATATAAGCACAGTTGCTAGGACGACCAACCAAGGTCAGCGGATCTCTAAACGAGTCGTTTAGCGCGCTGGGCAAAGGTGAAACATGCAATTAACGAGCTTTTGTTCTGAGTTCTCATAATTTAATCAATGTCATAATTTATGTTTTGCCTCTCTGGGACATTTTGTGAAAGAAAAAAAAAATCCCCTTCACTTTAAATAGTGATTTTATTTAAAGCCAAACAAGGCATTGATGCGAAATCAAAATGTACATAAAATATGCTTAACTCAAAGCAAATGCTCCTTATTATTATTACTATGACTTGCTGGAACAAAGTACCCGGTAATTAGTGCATCTACGTTGGACAGCGGACCACCATTCGCTAATTTGAAGACAATTTATTCAGCAAGAATTAATTTAGAAGCCTTTTTTTATATGGGTGCCAAACTACACATCTGAATCACTCAACATCAGGCTATAATACACCACCTGTAAAGTTGCTGTGGATGAGCCTTGTTACCAAATAGCAGCCAAAGCAGGGAACACACCAGAATGTATGTCCACTGTGGAGATGAAGCGATGAGACCAGCTCATGTTCAGCACAGAGATAGCTTTTGGAATGGCAACACATCTAGCAGTAGATAATTCATGACTGATGATGACAATGATACAATGTAGGCCACCCTATGCTGTGCGTCGGTTATGAAAGTTGTTTGACCACATTTCACCACGCTCAGAATCGAGACCGGATCAGGCATCACTCGCCACTGATCTCTGTAGTGTGCCGGGAATCAAACTAATGAAGTAAATTTAATATATTTCGATTTAAAGCTTTCGTGACTGCAGGGATTCATCTTCTTGGTTCTTTCGGTAAAGTCACGTAGAAGGGAAGTAATAAAATAATAAAAATAAAACATAATAAAACAATTCTCACGACGTTTCGGCTACAACGCAAGCAGCCGTCTTCAGGTGAAGAATGAGACACTGCCAAGCTAGGAGCTTATATATAAGCTGAGTTGGAGGTGGAAGAAGAAGAGAGCCTTAACAAAATAATGTGCATATCAAGAGGAATTTAGCATATTCATGGGAAATGCGTAGGAGGTGGGCAGGGGGTTTTCAAAGTCATATTATGCCCATGCATTATGCAGGATCAGCAGCACCAAAGGGAGGGGGGGGGGGGTAGCATTAACAAAGGGAGGGCATGTTAAAAGTATGTAGAAGCAATGAAACATGTGAATGGGAAAACGGTGGCAGGAGATCCGCAGCGGAGCAAATAATGCATCCCTGTGGAGAACACAAGATACACAGTTAATGCCAGTGAGTGGACTGCGGTCTGAAAGTCACCATAAACGTGAACAACAATCTGTTAAGATCCGAAGTGGTTTATTACGTCCTTCCAATGATTGCTGAGCCAGACTCCATCTTCTCGGTTGAAATTGTCTCTGTGTTTGTATATGTGGATCGCCTCATGAACGAATCTCTCATGGTAGCCAGATGGCTTGCAGAGAACCTCTGTCTTGGAGAAGTCAATGTCATGTGAACCCACTGAATTGTAACAGTGATCTGCCACGGCTGAGGTGTTTGTCCTACCGTGTTTCAGGTCAGCTTTATGTTCACGGATGCGGTCCGAAACATGTCGTTTGGTTTCTCCAATGTAACTGCTACCACAGAGGCAACTTAGTTTGTAGACGCCAGGGTACTGTATGTCTGGAATCACGTCTTTTACAGACGGAACAAGATCACGGATTTTATGTACTGTGTTGAATCGTAACTGAATCTTGTGTTTAATCAGGATTTTGGAGATCTTTTTTGTGACCCCAGCAATGTAGGGTAAGGTGATGGTTTTGAAAGGCTCCTCAGCAGGATCCTTCTTGACGGTTGGAGTGATGGCCTTGCGGATTGTGTAGTCGGAGTAACCATTAGCCTTAAGAGCTTGGCGTACGTGTTTGAGTTCACTGGCAATGTGTTCCTGGTCGGAGATGCATTGGGCTCTATGGTATAGAGTCTTGATGAGGGAGTTCTTCTGGGATGGATGGTGGTGGGAATCCGGTTTTAGGTAGGCATCCGTATGGGTGGCTTTCCTGTAGACAGAATGGCTCATTGAACCATCAGGTCTCCTTTCAATTAGGACATCCAAAAAGGGTAGCTTGCCATCTTTTTCGACTTCCATGGTGAATCTGATGGCTGGGTGTATGGAATTGATGTGGTCGAGAAATTGGCCTAGAGCAGGCCGGCCATGTGGCCAGATGACAAAAGTGTCATCTACGTACCTCTTCCATAAGGTCGGGTGTAGAGTGGCAGTCTGGATGGCGTAAGTCTCAAATTTCTCCATGAAAATGTTGGCTACAACCGGAGATAGGGGGGAGCCCATTGGGGTGCCCTCAGTTTGCTTGTAGAAGGTTCCATTCCAGGTGAAGTATGTATTGGTTAAGCAGTGTCTCACCAGGGGGGGTACCCCAGCATTCAGTCCTTGATGAACCAAGTCTTCAATGATTGCGATGGTGTCAGGCACAGGAACCTTGGTGAACAAGGAAACCACATCAAAACTGACAAGCAGGTCGTCTGGGGACAGGGAAATCCCCTTGATTGTCGATACCAGGTCAGTAGAGTTTTGTACCGCAGAGGTGGTTTTTCCAGTGAAAGGCCATAGGATTTCAGACAAAAAACGAACCAGTTTGTATGTGGCGGAGTTGATAGTAGAGACAATGGGACGAAGAGGTGTATCTTCTTTATGTATCTTTGGCAAGCCGTACAATCTTGGTGGCCTGGCTGCAGGTTTCAACGAGAACTGTTTGGTCTGATCAATTAATGCGGTTGAAACAGAAATGATTTTGTTTGTTTTGGTGACGAGGCTGTTGGTGGGGTCTCTTTTTATTTTTGTATAGCTGCCATCGTTGAGTAGTTCTTGAATTTTGTTGTTGTATTCTATTTTGTCCATGATGACAGTGGCATTGCCTTTGTCGGCTGAGAGGATGACAATGTCATCCCTCTTTTTTAATTGAGCTAATTCAAAACGCTCATCTTTGCTGATGTTGCTAGCTGGCATCTTAGCGTTTTTGAGGGTTGCAGAGATTTCAGATCTTGCTACGTCTGCAGCGATGTGACTCAAGCCCTTGAGAGCTACATCTACTCGAGCAATTATATCATTAACTGGTATGTGTCTAGGTGTGACTGCAAAGTTTAGTCCTTTAGCTAAAACGGATTTCAGACCTTCAGAAATAGGACTGTTACTGCGATTAATTACGACTTTGTTAACATCTAGCTTTTCAATGTGTGGGTCCGGTTTCTTGTTTGAGAGGCGGTTGAATTTGGAAATCAAGTTGTCCTTACATTTAGTCGACATAGCGGCAGCTGAAGAGGCAGTCATTTTTTCTACATGTTCCCAATCCGATGTGGACATTGTTGCACTCAAAGATAAGTGTGATTTGTAGAGTGTCTTGTCTAACTGATCTAGTTCGGAGCGCGTAAGTCTGATTTTCTCTGAGATAAGAGCTAAGCTAGTTCTAGACAGAATTCGTTTCGCATTAGAAGAAGTTACAGCAGCAGATGTTAGTGTAAATGCGTTTGGTATTACCTTAGAGTCGCGGCATCTCTTCAGAAAGGTGAGGGACTCGATTAGCTGAGCCTTCTTATCACGGAGCTTGTTGAAGGATCTCAAAGTAATGTGGAAACCCTCCCCGTAGAGGCGGTTAAATTTCGATTTAAAGCTTTCGTGACTGCAGGGATTCATCTTCTTGGTTCTTTCGGTAAAGTCACGTAGAAGGGAAGTAATAAAATAATAAAAATAAAACATAATAAAACAATTCTCACGACGTTTCGGCTACAACGCAAGCAGCCGTCTTCAGGTGAAGAATGAGACACTGCCAAGCTAGGAGCTTATATATAAGCTGAGTTGGAGGTGGAAGAAGAAGAGAGCCTTAACAAAATAATGTGCATATCAAGAGGAATTTAGCATATTCATGGGAAATGCGTAGGAGGTGGGCGGGGGGGTTTTCAAAGTCATATTATGCCCATGCATTATGCAGGATCAGCAGCACCAAAGGGAGGGGGGGGGGTAGCATTAACAAAGGGAGGGCATGTTAAAAGTATGTAGAAGCAATGAAACATGTGAATGGGAAAACGGTGGCAGGAGATACGCAGCGGAGCAAATAATGCATCCCTGTGGAGAACACAAGATACACAGTTAATGCCAGTGAGTGGACTGCGGTGTGAAAGTCACCATAAACGTGAACAACAATCTGTTAAGATCCGAAGTGGTTTATTACGTCCTTCCAATGATTGCTGAGCCAGAATCCATCTTCTCGGTTGAAATTGTCTCTGTGTTTGTATATGTGGATCGCCTCATGAACGAATCTCTCATGGTAGCCAGATGGCTTGCAGAGAACCTCTGTCTTGGAGAAGTCAATGTCATGTGAACCCACTGAATTGTAACAGTGATCTGCCACGGCTGAGGTGTTTGTCCTACCATGTTTCAGGTCAGCTTTATGTTCACGGATGCGGTCCGAGACATGTCGTTTGGTTTCTCCAATGTAACTGCTACCACAGAGGCAACTTAGTTTGTAGACGCCAGGGTACTGTATGTCTGGAATCACGTCTTTTACAGACGGAACCAGATCACGGATTTTATGTACTGTGTTGAATCGTACCTGAATCTTGTGTTTAATCAGGATTTTGGAGATCTTTTTTGTGACCCCAGCAATGTAGGGTAAGGTGATGGTTTTGAAAGGCTCCTCAGCAGGATCCTTCTTGACGGTTGGAGTGATGGCCTTGCGGATTGTGTAGTCGGAGTAACCATTAGCCTTAAGAGCTTGGCGTACGTGTTTGAGTTCACTGGCAATGTGTTCCTGGTCGGAGATGCATTGGGCTCTATGGTATAGAGTCTTGATGAGGGAGTTCTTCTGGGATGGATGGTGGTGGGAATCCGGTTTTAGGTAGGCATCCGTATGGGTGGCTTTCCTGTAGACAGAATGGCTCATTGAACCATCAGGTCTCCTTTTAATTAGGACATCCAAAAAGGGTAGCTTGCCATCTTTTTCGACTTCCATGGTGAATCTGATGGCTGGGTGTATGGAATTGATGTGGTCGAGAAATTGGTCTAGAGCAGGCCGGCCATGTGGCCAGATGACAAAAGTGTCATCTACGTACCTCTTCCATAAGGTCGGGTGTAGAGTGGCAGTCTGGATGGCGTCAGTCTCAAATTTCTCCATGAAAATGTTGGCTACAACCGGAGATAGGGGGGAGCCCATTGGGGTGCCCTCAGTTTGCTTGTAGAAGGTTCCATTCCAGGTGAAGTATGTATTGGTTAAGCAGTGTCTCACCAGGGGGGGTACCCCAGCATTCAGTCCTTGATGAACCAAGTGTTCAATGATTGTGATGGTGTCAGGCACAGGAACCTTGGTGAACAAGGAAACCACATCAAAACTGACAAGCAGGTCGTCTGGGGACAGGGAAATCCCCTTGATTGTCGATACCAGGTCAGTAGAGTTTTGTACCGCAGAGGTAGTTTTTCCAGTGAAAGGCAGTAGGATTTCAGACAAAAAACGAGCCAGTTTGTAAGTGGGGGAGTTGATAGTAGAGACAATGGGACGAAGAGGTGTATCTTCTTTATGTATCTTTGGCAAGCCGTACAATCTTGGTGGCCTGGCTGCAGAAGGTTTCATCGAGAACTGTTTGGTCTGATCAATTAATGCGGTTGAAACAGAAATGATTTTGTTGGTTTTGGTGACGAGGCTGTTGGTGGGGTCTCTTTTTATTTTTGTATAGCTGCCATCGTTGAGTAGTTCTTGAATTTTGTTGTTGTATTGTATTTGTCCATGATGACAGTGGTATTGCCTTTGTAGGCTGAGAGGCTGACAATGTCATCCCTCTTTTTTAATTGAGCTAATTCAAAACGCTCATCTTTGCTGATGTTGCTAGCTGGCATCTTAGCGTTTTTGAGGGTTGCAGAGATTTCAGATCTTGCTACGTCTGCAGCGATGTGACTCAAGCCCTTGAGAGCTACATCTACTCGAGCAATTATATCATTAACTGGTATGTGTCTAGGTGTGACTGCAAAGTTTAGTCCTTTAGCTAAAACGGATTTGAGACCTTCAGAAATAGGACTGTTACTGCGATTAATTACGACTTTGTTAACATCTAGCTTTTCAATGTGTGGGTCCGGTTTCTTGTTTGAGAGGCGGTTGAATTTGGAAATCAAGTTGTCCTTACATTTAGTCGACATAGCGGCAGCTGAAGAGGCAGGCGGGGAAGGGCGGGGCGGGGCGGGCGGGGGTAAACCTGTTGAATAAACTTTTTACCCCTACATCTAGTGGGGGGGTGGGGGACCACTTTATATATATTTCTTATTCAAGCCTTCTGAAAGGCTCTTATAACTTTGTTGACGGACAAACAGACAAATGGAACCACGGAATGCTGGGCTTTATAATAGATCTCGAAGCATTTGCACCACCACTCCTCCCTACTGGGTAAGCAGAGTACAGGTCAAGGGCTGTTGCACCACTTACGCAAAGGCGCGAGGCGGTGGTCTCTTACAGCAGCAGCCTGTAAAACTCACGGAGCCGTAGCGAGACATGATGGCACCAGACGTAAGGTGCCATCCTCACCCTCCGCACAGATCCAGACTAACATTTCAACTACCAGCCCGCCACTGCGGCCCTTGCCTAAAAAGCACTGGCAGTCGACTGAAAGTGGCATGTATCGCCTGGTGTCAGGATCTTCCTCTTTGTATAGCTGATGTTGGTTGTAGAACAAAAACTGCCATTTTGCATCGAGGTGGTTGTGCTAATTAATTTGGATCAGGAGTGATGATGCCTCCTTCGTATTTGTGAATCAGGCATTGTTATCGTTATATTATTGTTGTCAACCCATTCGGTTTACCCGTATTCTTGTACAGGGAAATTTAGTTCTAAGGTCCATACAGCGTACAGCCGTTTCAATACGGGCAAACAATTTATCTATTTGTTTATTTTTCTCCCTTGTGATGGGACTTCATAGGATGAACGTTGAGATTTATAAGGGTACATGGTGACCAATAAGGCCTGAATTGGTCTGTAATAAGGTAGGAACTGATAAATGGTTGAAATGTATGTTATATGCTCCATGGTCTGTTGTGGGTAGTGACCACAGTTGAATACTGGAGACTTTTTACACTTCCATTTGTGCATCATCGAATATCCGCATCTGCCATGGTTAGTGTGGATGCGGAGTGGAAGATGAGAGACAGCCTTCACACGGCCCACTCTGTTAAGTGAGAAATCACGACGAATGCCACCAAACACGCCAACGGCCCTGTTCAGGGCCAAACAACAACGCACCAGACAGGTCCTGGAGAAATGAATCTCCAACTGAACATTGAGGGACTCTCCCGGACAAAGTATGAGTACATCACGAACAACCTGGTTCCAGAAACTGCCAAGTACGTTGCAGAGATATACTCCACTGCTCCTGACGCGGTTGTCTGACTCGACCACCTAAATGTGAAATTGTCGTTGTTGCTCTGCATCTACATCAACAGCCGTACAAAAGTCGAAGTGTGGATGCGGTTTTGGGTCCCTGCCCATAAGCTGTGCAGAAGATTTCAGCAAAGGATCTTCTGCAACGAACAGCAAGAATCATCCTGGGCGTTGATACCATAAAATAACAATGGTTGAGCCACCCGAGTTCAATGAGCATTTTTGTAAGGCAGCTTTCTGTCCATACGTTAATCCCCTTTGAGTGCCATCTCAGATGTTGGTGACCGCATGTTAACATATTTCCACGTGAGTTTGTCAAACACCATTTTTTTTAATCACTCACCTTTCGCCCCCCACCCCCCACACTTTCCTTTCAGATTTTTTTGTATGATTTAAAAAAGATTAACACGGTAACATTGTTAACAAAAAATGTACTTCCCCCGTGTTTTGCAAATTGAACAGCATTTCTGGGTAATTTGCGAGCCGCACGGCAATGGGGGGGGGGGGGGTGTGGGCGTCCTTCATTAGTACAATCCACACCACTTTTGCCTTTCCCTTTAATCACGGACCAGCAAGCCTTATTCAGCAAATGGATGTGTGGCCAACACAGAGTACCCCAAGATCTGAAGACAGCCAACTCCCATCATTCATAGGCAACAGACGGGACGGAAGCAACGTGACGCTTTGATCAGTTGTGCTTGCACTTTGTGTGTGTGTATTTGGAAAATACTGTGCCCGGATGCCTTTTGAAATGGAAACTCCGGAATCTTTCTTTGTGTTCAACGGGGAAATATTACTCCTATTTTCGCACAGTGACAATTATTCGTAAATTTGTTTCTGGTTTTAAATGTGGACTCATGTAAAACAGAAATGCTGTTAAATGGAAGACTGTGATTTTATTGAAGGAATAAAACAGTAGCGAAAAGCAGATTAGCAAATTAACAAACAACCTTGCGAACGCACCCAACAAAATGTGTAATTAATGCTGCTTTGATGATGTTCGGATAAGTTGCGTTGACAAATCTGAAAACAATTGTACGGAGTTATTACACTCATTAAATGATCATAAAGTGTAGTTAGTCTTCAACCAATGTACATGTACTTGAAAGGAGCCTTCGAGAATCGTCTAATTTTGTTCATCGACACCATGTGAGCCTTTGAAAAGGGCCCATGGTTCTCAACCGGTTTTAAATACAAGAAAATTAATGAACAAATGATGGTATTCTTACAGATAACACACAGACACCAGAATAAAAAAGCACATATTTATAAAAAAAAACATGTTTAAGCATAATTTATTTTAAACGTCGATACTTCCAAATGTCAAGAAGCTTTTCCTTTAACGTGACTCAATTTATGGATGGGCGAAACTGCCCTGCCAGGATATTGCTGTTATCACAATTACCGTTTGCCCTTTAGGCATAGCATCTGTCTGATGCAACGGCGGTACGCATCCATGCCATTAAAGGCATCCAAGTGTGCGACGTGTTGCATTTTTGGAGTGTGATTGTGCATCAAGGCGTGTATGCTAATGTGACAAACCAACAACGCCGATAACTTGATGCCCCCAACTCCTGATTAAACAAACGATTTGGTAATGCTGAGGCTGCTCGGTTAATGGTGCAGAAGCTCAAATCACGAAACAAAACTCAACACATTCGTCAATCACAGTGTGGCCGGAAATGGAAAAATATATATAATAGATGACGTTTTGGGTACTGGTGCCACAGTGGACAGTTGTTAACTACCTCGCTTTGTATACAGGAGATCGTGGATTCGATTCTGACCCTGATGCCTGTATATTTGGAGATTGCATGTTCTCCCCGTGGTCACGTGGGTATTTATCCGGGTCCTCCGCATTTTCCCTCCACATTCAGAAACATGTTTTAGAGTGGTATGCTGCTATATATGCCCATGCGATAAGCCACTTTGTTGAGCAATCATTTGTGACCAGGTTGCTTCTGAAAAAGAGCTACTATATAGCTCAGTGGACCTTACCTGGTAAGTAAAACATTGTTTAGTTTCGTTCATAACAAGTAAAAAGATGAAGCATGCTGATTATGAAATGTACTCCAAATCGTCTCTGGGAAGTTGACAACTAATCCACGGGTTAAACTCGTGCTTATGCTAGTCTTCATGTCTGGAATTAATTTTTGCGTAGTGTAACAGCGCCGGCTGGTGGACAGCAGCGGCACCTGTGGTGGACAGGCAGTACACACGCCGGTGAGGGTGTGCACGGTGTGTGGGCAGAAGGAAGCAACTAGGGTAAGGGTCACGGAGGACGCCGTCTGGAGGCCCCTGGAACCTGCTAGAGGGGTTTGAGAAGGGAGGCGCTGTCAAGGCGGAGCCAGGCCGCGCTGGTATTATAAAAGGAGCAGAGAATGGGAGATCGAGGTTGCCGGTTCTGGGAATGGACTCGTCTCGTCGTTGCTGTCGTCTCGTCACCATCATCGCTAAAGGTATCCGTTAGATATTGCACTACGAATAATAGTAGTAGGCTATCTCAGTCAGCGCCATCAGTGTCAGATGGCTAGTGTTGTATACAGGCTAGGCTAAGCTACTGTGGAGAGTGTGCGGACGAGACTGTGGAAGTTTTTAATGAAGAAAGTGCCTCCTAGAAACTTCGTCTCTGAATCGTTGACACTACAACTGGTGTCAGAAGTGGTTGGAAAATAAAATGGACAGGGTATATTAGCAATATCGAAGTTATCAAGGTAGAGGAATCCATACTCTTTGGTTCTTTCGGTAAAGTCACGTAGGTAGAAATAAAATTAAATGAAACAAATCACAACGTTTCGATCGCAACACAAGCAATCTTCATCAGTTGGAACAACCACAGCAAAGAAAATGCTAAAGTAGGCTAGAGAGCTGCCGTGGCAAGAGGTTATATAGGTAAAAAAGGGTGGAGGCAAGGGGGGAGAGAGAGAGGGGGGGAGGGTAGGGGAAGCTGCGTGAGCGCTAGGGGGGAAGAAGTGAGCCTGGGGGGTGGGGAAGTGGGTGGGTATAGAAGTGGAGAGGGGGGGGGTGTGGGGCAGGGGAAGGGGGGGCTCGACGACGATGCATTGGCGGTGTTCTGGGCCATCCCGGAGGGTGATCGGTCAACTTTCCAGCGGGCATATGCCCAAATGGCAGCAGTTTTCGACCCGACATACAACACCCGTAGAATATTTTTGCAGCGGAAGTGGGGGGGAGGCCCAGATGCCTCTCGCTTTTTGTAGCACTCTGCTGGCATTGGGGCAAAAGGCGTATCCCCACTTAGACCGGATGGCGCTTGACTCTGTAGCTGTACAAAGGTTTATGTCATTGGCGCCGGAGTTGGGGGTCATCCTGACGATCACAGAGGACGACGAATTGACATCCTCGAAGGTGGCCCGGTGGATTCAGGCCCACAAAAATATGCAATAATGGCCCAAGGTGGTGGCTTGGATGGGAGATGCTGAGGCGCAGGGGCCCACGTGCTGGGGTGGAGATAGTGGCTGCAGGGTGTATGGCTATGGGCCGCGCAGGACGGGCCACTATAGAAGGACGACGGGTTGGAGTTGGTGAGAAGGGCAGCCCCTTTCACCCTGGAGTCCGATGGCCACCTGCTTTAGGTGTGATTGGCCTGGCCACATCGCAAGAGAATGCCAGGGTGTTAACCCGACATCGATGGCGCCAGCGATGGCCTCCACCCTGTCCGCTTCTGCTCCTCAAGCCCAACGAGATCTGAGTCTCTGATGCCAGAAAATATTCCGAGGTCGCCATGTGTGAGGGATCGGAGGCTGGAGCCCGATCAAGTGCTGCTATTGGATCCAGGGAGGGTTGCGCCCCAAGAAGTACAATATCCTGCCCAAGGTGAGGGACCGGCGTCATGGACTCGGTTCATGTGAGCATTTCCTGGTAAAGTGGACTCTCCCTTGTTCTGTATAATTGGGGAAAAATGGGATGTAAAGAGTAATGGGCACGGAGAGGGGGTTGTTTTGTGCTGCATGTTGTGTTGGTTGTCGTTGTTGATGGGGTTTTGTTTGCCTGCGCCGTGCGCCGAGTGTCACGGCGCTTGGGTTGTCGGTTCACCAGGGGTGCTGCGGTTGTGTGGCGTGGCTGCGCGCACGCCGACTTGCTCAGGTGGAGCAGTTGTTTGGTAGCTGGTTCGCGGGGAGTATCGCGACTATGGTTTTGGATGGTTGTTGTTTCTTTCATGTTTTGATGGTTTTGATGTTCCTCGGTTGTAGGAGTTGCTCTTCCTGTCCACCCGGTTGCATTGCTCTGTATCAGCCAGGACGGCTGTTTTTTTTTAAACAAGGCGGGGGGGAAGGAGTGATGTCGTGTAATAGCGCTAGCTGGTGGACAGCAGCGGAAACTGTGGTGGACAGATAGTACACACGCCGGTGAGGGTGTGCACGGTGTGTGGGCAGAGGAGAGGAACTAGGGTAAGGTTCACGGAGGACCCCGTCTGGAGGCCCCTGGAACCTGCTATGCTACCAGGCCACGCTGGTGAGACCGTGGAAGTTGTTTATAAAGAAAGTGCCTCCTCGAAACTCTGTCTCTGAATCGTTGACACTACATTTGTAGGAACCATCAGCTGCATGCAATGCATTATGACTGGATGGATGACTGGAGTTTGGAAAACCCTGGGTAACTGTTTGGAGTGAGATAAAAATGGGAAGTGAGTCGTTAAAATAAAACACAGTGGTGATTTTGTGAAGACTAGTTTAACACATGGCCTTTCGCGACCAATATCATCCATAATACAGGTTTTTGGGTTAGATCGAGTCAATATATAAATGTGTCATTAAACCTGCCACCACCCGATACAAATCTCGCAGTCGCCTGATGAAGCTAGTTGTAATTACTGGCAAAACGTCGTACTCAGATTGTAAATGTTGTGGCATGGCTCTCCAACACACCAGTGTGCTGTACTAGTGACGAATTGGCATGTTTTATTTACATGACAACCCTGACTAATTGGCTGTGTCGGGTGGTGGTGGGTTTAACGACACATTTTTCTATTTACGCTATCTAACCCAAAAAACACATGTTGTGAAGAACAGTTGAGATTGGAGTGTAGAGACAGTAGAGTGGTTAGTGCACTGTGCTATAAATCCAGGGACATGATTTATATTCCCAGTCACAACTAACATCAGTTGCGAGTGATACCCAAACTGGTCCTGGGCAACCCATTCACCAACCTACACTGACCAGCGTGGTGAAGTACGATTTAACGATCACCATGACCATCAAGGACGTCATGGGAAGCACTTTCAGAATCAGAATATGTATTTATACTGGAGAAATTCGATGAGGTATGAAGCTCTTTTTCCCATATGTTCAGTACGGGCAGTTAAGAACTTTATAACAGCAAACAATACGAAACATTATGCTAGTGCAAAGTATAATAAGGTAAGCAAATCACCCATGCACATACTAATACAACTTCATCCAGCAGTGGATTGATAAGGGGCTGTAAATTAACTTTTTTAATGTAAGATTGCCACTGTATTACACATAATGGTTACATTTTAAAACGTAATGAACCTTGTGGATGAGTAATATCGTAATAGAATGAAATAATGGATTGGGTATTAAACAACAGGAAAACATTTTATAATGTAATGCTTAAGAAGTACTAAAAAATGTTATGCTATCGTTTTTATTTTGTAATATATAATCTTAATTACATAAGAGATTTGAATGCTGTAATAAAAGCTTTGCTATATATATAAAAATGACATAATTGCAGCATTGCTACTCAACTTTAAAGGCAACAGCACCCCCATTTGACACCCAGAAACCTCATTCATATTCCAGAAAATGTATTCACATGGCCAACATTGGTGCAGAGTCGTGTTTTAGAATCTACAGTCGTCCAACCGACAAAAACCCACTTCTGGGTTTACAAACTCCCAAATGCCAGGTGTGTACAATATTGTGTAATTAAAGAATAATTGCTGAGGTGTGCCGTTGATTCCACTGTCAGGTTAGGCAGTGCACTTGAAATATAGTATTACTCGTGCTTGCCACACCTGGCACAACAGAATGAGCCAAAAAAAAGGGTCAGAATGGAAACATTTGCATATTTTGCCTTCAGTTTTAATCTAAAACCATAACCGCGGCTGGCACCCTACGATATTGCACGAACACACAGCCATGCAACCTCGTGAGCAAAAAAGAGCCACCCATGCGCACGTATGTACAATTATCCTAGGTTTTAGTGGATGAGTTGATGGTTGCCTGAGTGGTGGAAAAGTTCAAGGGCATTGTCAAGTCTCCGTGCTCAATAGGGCGTATGCTTCCAGCATTTTTTCTTGCATCGTGAGTCCAATTGTTGTCTATCCCGCACAATGTTTCAGGAGAGTAATATGAATCAATTATGGGATGCTGCCACGGGTGTAATGGTTTGCACACAGGATCGGCAACCTCTGCAATCCGGAGGTCGCCCGTTCGATTCCTGTCTTCTGGCGCCGCACTCAAAACAATGGAAAGCTTTCGTAAACCTCTCCCACCCCCATCTCCAGTTAGAATTGGAAGAGTAGACCAAATTTCCCTCGAGATGAGCTCTCTACAGCTCCCCCGTAGTGAAGCCCCCTTGAGTCAGCAGTGGCGTGCGCAATTATTTGGCTGCACCTAAATATATTTGAGCCTCAATTTTGTTTTATCTAAATTAGCACTGCGTTTATTCTTTTTAAAGCACACACCCATGCTTTTGTCTTGCTTGTAGTTCCAATGTTGATGGCAGGTGAGTTAATATGCACCTTGCGAGCATCTTGTTTGAGATCAAACCTTTATTTTATTTTGAGTGTGTCCGTAATTTTCTTACAACACCGATGAAGGAACCCCTGTTTCACATTCGTCAAAGTGCATACATTTTCCTATGCTAGCTCTCACTGAGAAATATCTTCGACTTTGTTTTTTATATCTGCCACACGTTTTTTTTGTCTCAAAATAATTGGACGATAATCACGGTGTTTGTCCACAAAGCATAGCAGGTGGAGTTCCGTAACATGCGTTGCTCGAGGCATGGATACATTAGTTTGGCCCTGTTCACCATCGTGCTGATTTCTTTTGTTCCCCTTATGCTGTTTGTTCCTTTGCTAACCGTCGCAAAGAATAGGAATGAGCCACGGAATCCGGTTTTTGGTGCAGTGTTCTCATTAGGGAAAGAGGGCCACAGCCTCCAAGGGTACCAACACATTTTATTTGGATGAAAACCCATGACTGACAAGGCAATTTTTGACACAAAAATATCCCTAAAAGGATCCTTTGGTTGCTCTTATGAATTGAGCAACAACCTTCCCTTGAACTATTCTGCATAGGTTTCAACCCTCGCCAGTCTATTCACCTAATGTATTTATATATATAAAGTATTATTCAAACAAAATTCAATGAGTGATATCACACGGTTTCATGTCAGAAGCATATCCCGAGTTTCGCTTTCACCCCCTTCAGTAATAACACCAACCTTTCAATTTCTTATAACTTAATTTAACAACTGGTTTACGATAGAATACATAAGGAGACAATATCTCCTTCACACATCCATCTTTCCACATAAAATAAAATATTTCTTACACAACCCATCAGTTGCACGGCTTTCTGGTAGCTCATAATTGAAGAGCATTGATTCAATGCCTTTTAAAGCAAACTCTGGGACAGTTTCGGCATTCGCTATGTCATCAGCAGATTTCTTGAATCAATGCTGGTGATCTGCCTATCTGCATTGATTCAAGCAAGCCTGACTCTGCTGATGAGACACTGTAATGGATGTTGAACTTCTTTTGCACCGTACCCATCCAACCGTGCTAATCGGATGTGTGGGGGAAGGACAACCACGTGTGCTTGTATTGAATCAATGCCACTGAAATTATGCACTCGCAGAAGCTGCGTGACTTTGAACGAAGTAAATTGCCTGCATGTGTCTTCTATCCATGTGGTCCTCGTTCCGTCTCATTGTAATTCCAAACACGTACCTCTCCATGATTTTTTATGGCCTTTTTATTTTTGTACAATTTTCTTGGGTTAATAACGATGTATCCGAACTCTACGCCATGACAGGTAGTACACACCGATTAAAAACTTTCCGGATATAGAATCGGTTTGATTGACGTTTACCATATATACATGCTGACAATCAGATTTCAGAAAATAATACATTCAAATAAAGCACCAACATGCCTGGCTTTCCTAGTTTATTAAAAGGCTTCAGATTTGGTGGAACCTGATGCAGTAATCGAAGTTGTCACAAACCAAGGGCTCAATAAAAAAAATTTCAGAATATATCAAAACCGTTTATCAACATGGTACTGAAGATTACCAACCAGCCCAAAAAAACGGATATATTTTCTGGCAAATGAAAAACCTAAATAATTCCACATTTTTAATTGGTGCTGCTCAATATTGAAGCTCTTGTAAACGTATGGCTGCAAGCGTGCATAGCGACAGGGTTCTGAGAGTGATCATTTTTGGGGATTTTAATACCTGGCATCTACGATGACAGCAAGGCAGATCGTAATTCAGTGGTACATATCAGCAGCAAACGTTGTATAATTAAGCCACGTATATGCTCGCCTCACACAATTATTGCGCTGTCTTTTTTGCACGCTCTTTATCGGGCGGATGAGAATTATGTCAAGGTTAGTCCTGGATCTGTTTCACAATCCCACAGAAGAAGACGGGGCCCGGTGTCGTTATTTATGAAAGTTTTCATAACAAAAAAACAACGTGACTGCATTCGAAAGGTCAGTGGAAAACATGACTACAAGGCAATTAGGAGGAAAAAAATGATTTATGTGCGAGAAAGTGCTCTGCATACCTCAATTAAATAGCCTGTGTGAAATTGAGCCTGAGTTTAATTTTCCCTGGATATAAAGCAAGCAAAGAGACGGAGTGAGAGCATAAAGTCCCGCATTGTTTATTGATGTAAAGTATCAGTAGTCAACTCGCCTAATTAATGTGTTCTTTGTTAGAGGCGATGGGAAAGTGCTCTATATCTTACATGTGGAGCATACTGTTCATGTAGGCAAGGTACATATCAACCAATTGCAATGCGAGTACAGATATTGCTTATTGACCTTTAATAATAATGTAATGCCACTCATCGTGAAAATCTCCCGTCTCTGGTTTAACTTGATTCACAATCCGCACATTTCGGACCACAATTAAACCTGCAAAGCCATGGTGGGAAATCCAAATTTCAAATCCACTGTGCCCCCTCCAACCCTCCTATTTTACTCGCATCACTCCACATTAGAGGAATGCTGTCTAACACTATGCGACCAAATTGCATTTTTACATTATGTTCTCGCCGACTTCATCTATGGCCGCCTTTGTCTCTGTTGGTGATTTAATCTATCGTGCGCTCCGGTGTCAGCTCTAAGGCTTCCACTCCAAACCTTGCCTCGGTGCAAAGGCACACACGGCACGATAATGAAACAGAAATACACGTCGTTCCCTTTCATTGTCAGTCCCCACCACCCACCACACCATTATAACCATTAAGGTGCATCCGCCTCCCTCTTTTCATATAGGATCATCATCATCATCTTGAGCCAATGCACTGCTGGATTAAGAGTCTCCCCATTGCCGTCCTCGATCTCATTGTATCTCAGTCAAGTCAAGTACATTTTATTTTTGCTTACACACACCGTTGTGCCTTTCTGACACAAATCCCCTACTCAAAGCGCCATCGTGATCATATTCATACTCAAACGTAAAAACTGAAAAATTACGTACGCAATGATGAAAAAAAGTATATATACTGGTTCGTCTTTGGATGGGTGACCTCCAGTGCCTAGCGGGCGTCATGGGCACATGTACGGGAGGTGGGCCCAGTCGGCCCGAGGGGCCACGCGGAAGACCCCCCGATTCCCCTTGGCTTTCCTCCAGCTACCAATTGGCTGTGATGGGTTATTCGGGGTTTTTTTTTACTGCACGCTCAGGATTCCACAGGGCGAATCGAGCCAAAAAAATGTTATGTAAACTCGGTGCAATGGCCTTTTGTTTTCGACGACTCTCGGACGGCCACACAAGCATGAAACCAGATTGTACATGAATCACGGGCAGATTCCAAAGAATCAGTGAGGCGTTCTTGGGAATTATAATTGGCATTGCGTGTTTTTTTGTGTGCCTATTCTAAAGCCCTCATCATACTATCTTCTGATGTGACTTGTATAACGCTGAACAAAAAAAAGCATTGTGATACTGCATTCACAGTGGTGTTTAAGCTCACATTATGGAATAAAAACTCAACACGTTCGTCAATAGCACTCCCCTATAAAGAAGAATGTCCATTGCCCAAAATGTCACCTATTATATATATTCCTCTTAGGGCCAGTGTTATTGAAGAATGTGTTGAGTTTTTTTGTATAAAGATGATCTGTGTTACTGGGGTCAGTCTCAAGGGTTCCATGTCGTGCAGCGTGCAATGCAATGCACCAGCAGAACGTCACCTGGAGTACGCAAGCTGCAAACCCTGCCGCCCTACCGTCGCCACACATCTCGGGGCACAATTACATATTACACGGCGGCCATAATTCACTTGTGTAATAAATCACGTTTTATATTAAGTTCATAACATCGATTTTGGCACGCGATCTTTAATTTCACAGGCAAGCTACATGTTGGCTGCAGGGTGTGGGGGGCGGAGTTCCACCTGCTGCCATTCGCTCTCAGGCTCACTCGTTCCTTTTGAAGCATTCACATTTCCAAGTTTTTTTTTAATCTGGTGAGAATTCAAGAAAGACCAGGGCAGAGTCTTCTTTGTAAGAGTGATCTCTAGGGCATATGTCTGCCAGTAAGAGGGGGATGACTGCCAGGTATAATCCCAGCTGAGTAATTTCTGAGTAATTTTGAAATGTGGAAAATTTTGGACCCTGACGTCAGAACACGATGGCACTATTATTTTGAATGACGTCAGGGGGATCTTGAATGTCAACTGTGAAGCAGACGATGTGCATTAGTATGGTAATAATAACACCCGCATTGTATGTGTGCGTGCGTTAAACAAGCTGGTGGCAGAGCTGCACTGTGACCCAGCGCATCTGCAGGTGGCAAATAGTGGAAAGGCCTTCTATGAAGGATAGCTATGAAATAAGCAGGGGTAACCCTGCTGAATAAGCAGTCGTGGACCAAACAATGACAGCACCACCAGGGTGTGATCATAATGACATGGCGATTATAGGCCGCCATTATAATAAGCCTACCTGCCCCCAGCCATGGATTAACAAGTCCTCAACGGCAGAGCAGGAAGAAGATGTTAAGATCTCAACGGCTGTGAAGACAGGCGAAGGCTGCAGCGTGACGATATCTTCAATCGTTTTGGTTTCCTTGCCATTGGATTCATGGTCCCGTTTTATCAAGAACTGCGTGGAAGCCTGCTGTGCAACAGCTTCTCCATAATGAAAGCAATCACGCATTTTAAAGGTGATACATCTGATTGTGGAAATTACAGGGGGATCGCCTTGCTGTCCACTTCAGGAAAGATAATTGCAAGAACTCTCCTGAATCGTCTTCTTCCCTTGCTGATTAACTCCTCCCAGAATCCCAATGTGGGTTCAGGTTATGGAGAGACACAGCTGACACGACCTTAACTGCCCATCAACTGCAGGAAAGATGTCAGGAACAACTCAAACCTCTCTACATGGCCTTCGTTGACCTCAATAAAGCATTTGATTCTGTCACTCGAGAAGCACTGTGGAGGATACTTAAAAAGTATGGATGTCCACCTAAATTTCTGACCATTCTTCGCCTGCTGCATAATGGTATGTGAGCAGTGATTAATTATTAGTAATGGATCAATCTGAAACCACTTTGAAGTTAAGACTGGTGCCAAAAAAGGCTGTATCATCGCCCCAACACTTTTATCAATATTCCTCACTGCGATGCTACAGCTAACTAATGGCAAGCTTTGAGCAGGTGTGGAGCTAAACTACTGAATGGATGGTAAGCCTTTCAACATTAACTGACTCATATCTAAAACTTAGACCATCCTGACAGCAGTTGTTGAGCTCCAGTATGCTGACGATGCTGTCGTGTGTGCCCACTCAGAAGCGGATCTTCAGGCAATTGTCAAAACTTTTACTGAGGTGTATGAGAAAATGGGACTGACGCTAAATATTTTAAAGACTAATGTCTCCCATAAGCCAGTTCTCAATGAGCAGTTGCCAGCTCCAACAATTTCCATCCACGGTGAAAATGTTGAGCATTTCCCATTCCTAGGAAGCCTTCTTTTACATAATGCTGACGTCGACAGAGAAATCCAAAATTGCCTGAAATGTGCAAGTGCAGCTTTCAGTCGGCTTAGGAAAAGGGTGTTTGAGGAAGGTGACATCAGGTCCAAAACCAAGATCCTAGTTTATCAAGCAGTCTTCATTTTACCTTGCTGGACAGAGCTGCGACATAGATAACATATAGGATACATCTCAACACGCTAGAGAAGTGTAGTGAGTTCAACTGGGTTGCAGACGAACTCTTGGAGGCAACACATGTATTAACACCAACACACGGGGTAACTGCCCCTTAACAGAATAACAACCTATGGTGGTGACCACCAGGCTAACTACACTAATTACACCGTAACTATCTACAACGGACGGGACCACAGCTTGGGTCCAGGTCCACGCGTTGGAGACTCTGTAGGACGTAGAACGTAGATTTCTTCAGGATGAACAACAGCAGCCGGTCCCTCTGGGGGACCCGGCGTATATTCTCTGTGGCGTAGTTGGCTCCGCCTTTAGCAGTGACCACCTTCTAGAATCCTCGAGCAGGATCTCGACCCTGACACGTGACCACCTCTAGCCCCCACTTGGGGGCCCTGTGTAGACTTAACCAGTCACGTGTCCTCTGGGGTCAACCAGAGTGCCATGGCCCTGAGTAACCCCATTTCCATGGCTGGCATTCCTGCACCCTATCCTGTAGGGGCCGGCACTGCACATAGAGCGTGGTGCCATTCAGCACCATCAGTCAGCGCTCACCGAGCCCCTCTTGGGCCGGTACTGCACCCACATCCAAGTGGTGTCCGCGATGTCAATACATCACACGCCGTGGCTCTCGAGGGTCGGCATTACACAGTGACATCCCGCGATGCCATTATAGAAGTACCATCAATGCTGCCTGCAGAAGATCCTTAAAATCAGGTAGGAATACATATGCACTCACATCATCATCCTTTCGCAAACAAACACCACGGGCATTGAGGCCATGATCATTCGACATCAGCTTCACTGAGCCGGTCACGTCGACTGTATGCCCAACTCCAGACTCCTGAAGAAAGTCTTCTACTCCCAGCTTAGTCGGGGTGTGCGTTCAAGAGAATGGCAGAGAAAGCGCTTCAAGAAAGTCATCCTCAAAACCAATATGAAGAAGTGCATCATCGACACCAACTCATGGGATACTCTTGTACAGGATCACCTCAGCTGGAGACACAGAGAGTCTATTTCAAGGATCCAAATATTCTGAAACTTAACGCCGGAAACAGGAAGAGGAAAAGCGGGAACGGCAGAAAGAGCACGCTGCAGCCCGACTTACTAATCCAATTCCACTCACCACTCTTTCTGGACACGTGTGTGCCTCAGCTGCGACAGAATCTGTGAATCCCAGATTGGTTTCTTCAGCTATTTTCGGACCCACAGATAATTATCTGGGGGTAAAAAAACAACCCTGAAAGTGTGAATAGAATTATTGTGGATCCAAAAACTTTTCTATGGAAGACAATCATCCTCGATTGCGAGGGATAGCCTTTCATGAGGATGATTTTGAATTGAACAAGCAATCAGGAAACACGTGGTGCCTGTGCATCCTTCCTTGAGATGTGAGTCACTGTCGCTTTATCCATGCCACTTTCAGCCTTCCTGGATTCTCAACACAATGGCTCGATCCTCTATGAGATTCAAAACTTGGAGATGTTTACCTACTGTGGATGACAGTGTAAGTGCCAGTGATGACTGAAAACATCTTATTTGCTCAATTATTTTTTTCAAATGTTAGAAATTCTGATTTTTTGTGATGCATTTATTTTGCAAGATCATTTCATCTTCAGCCAAGATCTCCCCGGCTGCTGGATTAAGGTCTCAGCAAGGTGTCGCCATCTCTCACTGAGCCACGGGATGCAACAATACTCCATCTTACAACATATCCTGCCAAAATCTCACTTACTTTTACTCAGTCAATATTGTATCTTTGACTTGTGTATATTCACCCATCCATCCATTTCTCTTTCCAGCTCGGTGCATCCCAAGAAAACAACTCTCCATTCTTCTATTCACACTTTCAGGGGGGTTTTTCTCCCCATTTTATTTTTCAATGTCTTTGCTTCTGGTCCATATGTAAAAACTGGTAGGTTACACGGATTGGTGGTATGTTCCATTTCATGAAGTTTAGTTTTCCCACTCCAACCTGCTCTTGTCTGCCTATTTTCTCCATCAGTTTGATTCCAGCCCACGTTCAATAACCACCCTAGGCACACATACCCTGACGCATTTTCCAGTTGTAGCTCTCTGGCAGATATTTTCAGATATCATAAATCTCGTTTTTCATTAATGTCATGTATTTTGCCATTAAATATGGGATAATGTGTTACATATAAATGTTAAATCGGCCATTACGTGTAATTTTAGGAGGATCAATCCTCGTTAGTATTTGGATGGGTAACCTCGTTTTAAGTGGGCAACCGCAAAAAGGTTTTCACAAGAAATTGAGAAGTAAAATAAATGTTATGGAAAACTTTTACCTGCATTCCATCCGCGTGGCTCAGAATGAAGCAGAGAATGTAACGTTCAGTAAACTGGCCCGCGTCTACCAGCGCAGTCAGCATGCCATCAGAATCATGTAATTGCCATCTCTTTCATTTATCTCCGCCAATGATTACCACATAAATCACTCCTACACACTCCTGTCCCCGATGACTGAAAGTGAAAATGCCCATGATTAGGACCCCGACTTCCATTCCTATTTCATTGTATTCAGGAAACGAAATTGGCTGATTATGCGTCAACACTTAGTGGGCACCCTGGAGAGGGTTCCCAATGGCTAATAACCCTGGGTACAATATACAGTACATGGGGTACCGAACAACGCTTCGCACACAAAGACCCAAGTGTGTGCGGGTCTTCCCAATGGCTGCGGTAGCACACACAGGTGTGAGCGCATTAATTTACGCGAAACTTAGTAATTAAAATGTGCAATGTTCCACCTCCCAATCTTATTGCCACTACGACTACCACAGTCACTATTCACACAAACTTCACTCCCCGATTCCTCCACCCGTGTTGAGAACTCCAGACCGACTGTAAAATATCGCCCATACTGTGTTCAACCACCACTCACAAATAAGATTATGTTTCTGCTTCTTTCTTCACACTACTTTTATTATAAATTTGAAACTCAACACATCACTCGATGTCACGGTGGCCTTCAAAGGAAAACTATATATGTAGTGTCGGTTTGGGAAATGGTCCTTCTTCATAGCACATGTGTTGGATGCTATTAAGAAGGGCAAATATATATTTTTCCTTTTAATAATTTTTTTAAATTAATGTTTTAATTTGTGTGTGTTTGTCCACCATTGCCAATGCAATATCACCGCATAATCTGTATAATAAACCTTTCTCAATTCAATAAAAGTGTTAACTCTAATCGATTACACCTTCAATTGTGCTTTTTGTTGCTGACTTTTTAGCAGTTTTGGCCTTTGGTCCCGTGCCCAGCAACCGTGATTTAAAGAATGAATCACCAGCTCCATTATTTCTCAAAAATATGCATCTTTATCGCTTGAGTTAACTATAAAATTATCAAAATACTGGCTTAACGGAATGCCTACTGAAACGCAGTATATAGATGCCACGTTATTTTTATTCCACTTGTTTGCCCAGCAAAATCTCACCGAGTTTCAAGGCTCTCTTTCAGAAGGGTCCTGCCAAACTTTTGCACTCGGGAGGGCGGGGGTGAAGTTCTTGTGCATGATCCCAATTGAGTAATTTGTGGATATTTATTTAGCATTTGGATGTTTTTTTCCGTCCCAACATCAGTTACTTTGCATGTATTTTTAGCTATGGGAGGAAACCGGAGGACCCAGACAAAACCCGTATAGAGAACGTGTTCGGAGAACATACAAACTCCACGCAGAAAGGCACCGGAGTCGGGAGTTGAACGCAGAGCCCTGCGCAAGTGTCACCACAGCGCTGCACTGCCAAAGTAAAGATTGATCACTGCAGGATGAATGACGGTGGCTAAACCGCAACTGTGACTTATGGTGCTGACGGCGCATTACGTCTCAACGTGGATGGTGGTGGAGGCTGCGGAGTTTACGAGGCTGAATTTAGGGGCTGTGAGCTTCTCTCTGGGGGGCGGGGGGTTTGGGCACGTTTAACCTGCGTGTTAGAGAAAGGGTTAACTTAGCAAACAGTTGCGAAAGTTAGAATGTAATATTTAGGATAGCGTCGATGACAGATTGCACATCTCAGCTGGGGCCGCATTCAGATGGCGGAAAGCGAGCCGCACATGTGTGCTAGCATCTGCTCGCATCTCACGTGATGTCTGTGCCACGCTCATCATCATCCCTGGTGGCTGATTCAGGCGTTTGCTGCATTATGATTTAAATTGCAGCAGTAGTTTTTACTTATTTGCGTCTATATATTTTGTGAAGACACTACATTTTGTACCCCGCGATGTATTAAGCAGCTCCTTATGAGAATGGCATCACCCATAAGTGTCGGTGATAGATACGAACATCTGGGATTGGAAACATATCTTAATTTTAATTAATTCTAATGATGCCTACACCCGCACACTGATGCAAGCAAGCATGGAAATTAAAGATGCTCCATATCATCTTATAAATTATTGAGGCATGCGGTGTGAGTGTACACACAATAAGATGCACGAGAGGGTGGTGGATCCAGCTGCCTACCCATCCGTTGTTGGTTCTCAGTCAAGATGCTGATGTAATGAGTGCACATTTAAGGCGTAAAACAGTGGTAGCCATGCATGCCTCTAATCCAGCACTGTGGAGGCAATGGTTGGTGGATCAGAAATTCGTTTTTTAAACTCCCTTCTCATGGGTGTGGACTAATCGCCATCTGTTCCATCTGTATGGGATGCAGTGTTGCCCCCTCGTACGCATGAGTTTTCTCTGAGTTCTCTGGTTTCCTCCCACGTGTAAACACGAATTCATTGGGTAAAAAACATCATATATATGAAGGACAGCAGAGTTTGGCAATTGTTGGCATTGGGTCACCACCTGGCTACCTTCTCGCTTATCTGAGGTTTCCCATGCCTATTCGTCTCTCCCTGTCTTTGAGTGTGAGTGTGTGTGTTGTGCATGGCTAGGAATCTAAATTGAGCTGGTGGATCATAGCACAGTGAGCAACCCACTACTACACCGTGTATGTGTCCGTGTTTGTGCGTGACAATCCATGTCCACCAAAATAAGCTCTAGCCTGGTAGGAGCACTCTGATGCCACCACTGCTACTTGAGTTGAAAATGGATCTGTTGTGCATACATTCTTACATCAACAGTAGCCATGATCAATCCACTGCTAAGTGAAGACCTTTACAAGCCGTCGCCGCCTCTCACGATCCCGCAACGTTCGTAATCCACTAGGCACCAGCACGTGAGCCGATTTCATACGCAGCACGAACACGTGACAATTTTTTTTAAACAGAGATAAATCAAATCAAGAAACTGTAAACCCCGTAGAGCGTCGATTACAGCCGCCCATTGTATTGCTTTACGATACTTGTAAGTGGCGGCGTTGAATGATGGGAGGAAAACGAGAGTTTAAACTGTGCACACATTTACGCGTGTGCAGACGTTCATACACATTCATTGCAAACACTTAGAACAACGTGCGGAGTGAATCATGGAAGGATAACTACACGTTGTTTTTTTTGGGGGGGAGGCAGGAGAAAGGGTACCGTGAAGAGAACAATAATAGAAAAAGTTTACAACTTAATTAACGCTTAGGTGTTCGAAGCCAATATGATTGCTGTGACTCGTGTTTCATGTGTACAATGGGGTGGCTGCGTGTGTAAACGCTGTGCTGAGCAAAGAGTTATAATGAGAAGGCGGACGATAATGATTGGATGGACATGAAGGGTTAGTCATAATTAAAATGGAACGAGGTGGATGGAAAGGTGTGAAATGATGTGTGGGCTTTAATATATTTGCAAGGTAGTGTATGGGTGGATTTATATATATACTAGCTTTACTACCCGGCTTCGCCCGGGACTTGGATTCTCGACGCCCGGCCGTCTTTGTCTCCCCAGTGGCGATGTTCACACCACGGTTACTCGTTTGAGGCTGAGTCGACCTAGGGGAGGCCCAGGACCGGTTCAAATGATCGTCACAGGTGGTGGTAGTAAGTGGAAATCGAACTCGGGTCGCCGAGTTCATAGCGCAGCGCACTAACCACTACACTACCGCTCGCCCCACACACGCGCCCCCCGTCCATAGGTACACATACACGCGCTTGCTACAGACACACATCTTTAACGGTGCGTACGGCAGTAAACGACAGGAATAATAAAGCAATGCTGCGCGAAGAACGTCTTAGACCTGCAAAACATTAGTATGGCACTTGACTCACGGAGGGTTGGGGGGGGGGTGCGTGATGAGCAGGCACACTGCGTTACGCTTCCGCACGCGCGGGTCACATGACAGATGTGACGTCACAGCTCACTTGCCGTGCAAAATATATGCATTATTGCGCCCCCCCCCCCCCCCAAAAAGAATACAACAGTTTTGCATGGTGTATATTCTGGAAAATACCCACATGGCAAATTTAACGTTTTTTGCATGTCGGGAAGTACGCTAAACATTTTCAACAGACACACATTCACAAATTTCCCTTTTTTATATATATAAATAGCAGTAAAACCCGGCGTTGCCCGGGTGAAAAATATATTTCTTAATAACGTTACATATATACACACCCTCACCACTCACCCTCACCATTCACCCTCACCACTCTCCCTCACCACTCTCCCTCACCACTCTCCCTCACCACTCATCCTCACCAATCACACCCTCACCAATCACCACTCACCCTCAACACTCACCCTCACCACTCACCCTCACCATTCACCCTCACCACTCTCCCTCACCACTCATCCTCACCAATCACACCCTCACCACTCTCCCTCACCACTCTCCCTCACCACTCATCCTCACCAAGCACACCCTCACCAATCACCACTCAACACTCACCCTCAACACTCACCCTCACCACTCACCACTCACCGTCACCATTCACCCTCACCACTCTCCCTCACCACTCTCCCTCACCACTCATCCTCACCAATCACACCCTCACCAATCACCACTCACCACTCACCCTCAACACTCACCCTCACCACTCACCACTCACCCTCACCATTGACCCTCACCACTCTCCCTCACCACTCTCCCTCACCACTCATCCTCACCAATGACACGCTCACCAATCACCACTCACCCTCAACACTCACCCTCACCACTCACCACTCACCCTTACCATTCACCCTCACCACTCTCCCTCACCACTCTCCCTCACCACTCATCCTCACCAATCACACCCTCACCAATTACCACTCACCACTCACCCTCAACACTCACCACTCACCCTCACCAGTCACCCTCACCAGTCACCCTCACCACTCAACCTCCCCTCACCACTCACTAATCACCACTCACAATCGCCACTCACAACCGCCCTCACCATTATATTTTTGCCCCAGTCAACGCGGGATATTTCCCATTCGTAGCAGTTTATATCAACTCTATAAGCAACTTATATTAAACAGGAAGCGCGATCCTAAAGTAATTAACAACCTTCGATTAGTCCTTTGTGCGATTCAAAGAATCGATTCCTGGCATGTTGGGGGTTTACATTTTGAATGATAGAGTTTCATTTTCATTGTTATTTTATGTATTTCTTTTTTCAGGAGTTTTTAATTACATTTTTGCCCCGGTCAACGCCGGATATGTCCCGTTCGTAGCAGTTTATATCGACTTTAAGCAACTTATAGTAAACGGGAATCGTTCGAATGTAAAGGAATCTACAACCTTCGATTCCTTTGCGCGATTCAGAGAATCGATTCTTGGCGCGTAATTACACAGTTGTTTTTTCATTGGTATGTAATGTTTGAAAGTTTTCATAAGATTTTAAATGTATTTTCCCCCCGGGCAACGCTGGGTATATCGAGTTTATACGACAAATGCGTGCGCATATTTTGAACGGGAATTAAAAATGGCGTCCACCCGGCAGCGAATGCGTCGCTACCCGTTGCCAGGGGCAACCGCCGTCCAATGAAACTGCGTATGGTCCGGCGACACACAGACATACACACAGACAGACAGACAGATTTGCAATTTTATATATATAGATAAAGGAGGAGGTTTATTATTTGTTTAATTTGGGTTAGATCGTATAGGCATGTAATTTGTTTACTCTAATCCTTAACCACAGGACAGACCGAACAAGTTGTCACGTGGGCAAATATTGATGTGATTATCGTGCGGTGGAGGGTTATTGTTAAAATTGACAAAATACCTGCACGATCTAACCCAAAAACAGGACCCTGCGGGGTGGGCTGGTAGGAACGAACAATTGAATGGCTATAATAAAATGAAATGGCAAAAAATGGCCGCCAATAAGTGGATGCCCCGTGGCCCCGCCCTCCACCCGCGTAACCCCGCCCCGGCCACCCGTGGCCCCGCCCCATATAGGTGTCCCCGGCCCCAGCTCGTTGCCCCGCCCCTTACCGCCGTAACCCCGCCCCAACCCCGCGTAGCCCCGCCCTCCACCTCGTGCCCACGCCCCCTGTCGCCATTGCCCCGCCCAGCCCCGCGTAGCCCCGCCCCCTGCCGCTGTAGCCCCGCCCAATACACCCCTAGCGGGGGAGAGATTCCCAGGCCTGGCTCTAGGCTGGAAAGCCGCCGACGAGGAGGGGGTAGGGAGTTGTTTTTAATGTAAAAGCTTTAAATGTAAATGTTTCTATTAAAAAACATCAGGGAATGTAGCATTGTTAAACATTAACTCCCTTTCACACACGCGGGGGTACGATACGAAGGGAGAGTTTGAGGCCTAGGTCTAGGCTTTAGGCGTAGCTGTAGGCTTTAGGGCGCCGTGAGTTAATTTTTAATTTACCTGTTTTAATTATTTATGTAAAAGCTTTACATTTAAATGTTTATATTTAAAAGCATCAGGGAATGTAACATTGTTAAACATTAACTCCCTTGCACACACGCGGGAGAACAATACGAAGGGAGAGTTTGAGGCGTTGTTCGAGGCTTGAGGCCTAGCTGTAGGCTTTAGGCCGCCGTGAGTTAATTTTTAATTTAAATGTTTTTATTATTTATGTAAAAGCTTTAAATTTAAATGTTTCTATTTAAAAGCATCAGGGAATGTAACATTGTTAAACATTAACTCCCTTGCACACACGCGGGGGTACGATACGAAGGGAGACTTTGAGGCCTAGTTCTAGGCTTTAGGCCTAGTTGTAGGCTTTAGGGCGCTGTGAGTTGTTTATTTAATTTCAAAGTTTTAATTAAAAGCTATCTCAGGGAATTATAAGGGAATGTTACACGTGTTTAGCCAGGAAAGCCTCATTAATTTAAATGTTTTAATTAAAAGCTATCTGAGGGAATTATAAGGGAATGTTACACTTGTTTAGCCAGGAAAGCCTCACAGAGTCTAAAGGTTTTGTAGGGTCATGCCAAGTGTTTGCAGTAGGGGGCGATGTTGCTACACGGACGGACGGACGGACAAACGGACGGACGATATAATCTATTGTAGGCTGGTCCACTTCGTTCCTACCAGTATAAGCTACCTATGAATCGTAAAATTAGTCGTGAAAGCCTTTGCGTAAAATAAATGAAGGTTTGTTTGTTTGATGGTAGGGGAAATTTACAAGGTGCAATCCGGTGACGTGAGGAGTAAAAGGCTGCGGCAGGATCAAGAGGAGCTCAGGGCAAATGAATGAGTGGTGACGCGAAGTTCACGCTCCGTGCAAGGCGAGAGCATCCAGGGTTGACCAATCAGGAGAGCCCTGGGCACCGAATGTTGTGGAAGAACGTGCAGTCTTACAATCGTTGAGGCCCACACCTGGTGAGCTATGAGTGGTGGGGGGGGGCCTGGAGGAGCCAGGGGATGTGAAACCGTTGTTAACGGCCGTTCAGGGCTCGTCGGAAGACATGTTTGGCTGTCACGGCAGCTGTTTTGGGATTCATGTAAATTCCAGTCCGTGCCACAGAGGGACGGGCGTGAGGGTGACGCTGCACGGTCTGGCTGAAGAGGCGTCGGAGTCTGGTTTAACGCCTTCTGCACCGAATGTACAGAGTGCGTTAAAGGAGTAGAGTAGAAAGTGGTGTTGGATGAGACAACCTGTTGGGCTGTTGATAGCGATTAACAGTGACCTCTTTGAACTGATTAAAATGCGGTGCTTCGTAAAGCGAACGGATAAGATAAATCGGCGTAGTTGTCATTTAATAACGACGTCAGCATAAGAGCATTCATGTTTAAATCGCAAGTTGCGTTCGCGCCTTTAATAGTGATAACTGTACAGTGTGAATACGTTGGTAAAATAGAGAAAAGGGATAATATCTGCTCTCGACCTGAGTGGAAAACCCTTCCAGTGGAGTGTTTTTAGATGACAAGTAACACCGCTGCCTGAACGGTATTGTGCAACGAGTGAGATAAGCAAGCATTCAACAATATTGTGATTTATAATTTATTTTAGGGGTAAAGCCTCCTAATGATCCAGGATGTCAGGCTGATATCCTGGATTGTTATTCCGACTTCCTGGAACTTGTCCTGATGTCTGTCGCAAGTTGCAAACAAAAATATCTTAATTTCTCAATGTGGTGGTGCGGATTGTTCTTCCACTTGGCTGTGTTAGCTGACAATTGGCGTGTTCTCAAACACGTGACAATTTAATCTAGAATTGAAGCTTTCGTGACTGCAGGAATTACTATACTCATTGGTTCTTTCGATAAAGTTACGTATGTAGAAATAAAATGTAATGAATCACAAAATAAAATGAAGATAAATCACGACGATTCGAACGCAACACAAGCGCTCATCATCAGGTCAAAATGGGGCAAAACACATAACGAGGGAACACACAGAGGGACATCACACAAAGAGTACACAGAGAACGGCAAACTGCACGGAGGCAAATACAGCAATGACAATTTATTTGGCTGTGGAGGGTCCAATCGTTCGTGCGGCCTAACCCATAAATCTTAATGTGCACGGTCAAAAAGTTACGCCGCAACACCCGTGAATTAAGTACAGAAGCAAATTGTTACATATCCTGCTCAATAGATCCTCCAGGAGGAACGCATTCACACGAAGTATCCATCTCAGACATTGTGTCATATACTCTGTAAAAAGCACTGAGAATTTTAAACGATCATTCTTTACACCATAAATCGTTTTTTCTCTCACTCATTTTCAAAGGGAGCGTGAGATTAGGCTTGGCGTGTGTGTGGATCCGAAGCAGCTGCTGGGAATGCTAAATAACGTTCCAACTTAAATTTTAGTCAGCTTTATTTCTCTTCTGGCGTTTGTGCACATTTATTTTGGCCACTGGGGGGTAAATGAAGACACCGTTGCTGACAAGTGCGAGCTTTCCCCGCGTCTCTATTAAGTCACCGTGATGGCTTTAAGCCCAATCAATTCACATAACTGCCGGGAGGACCTCAAATCAGATGCCGGAAAACAGCAGTTGGTTGATGTTGCAAATATATTCAATCCGAGAGCTCAGTAACTGGCCCAGTGGCTCGGCAGTATAGTGTGTGTGGCTCGCAATCAGAAGGTTCTGAGCTCCTGGCCTGGGGGTGACTCGACCCATCATAGCTTGAGGTTAGGAGAGGTCAACAGTGGTTGTTCTATGGAGAGACTCGCACCTGCCAAAATAAATTCTGATTTTTCACCACGTGCTCTGGGCTGCAAACGGGACATCACTGCTAATTTGCACATTTTGGCAGGAAATCGGCTACTTTTTTTAAATAGCTTGGGCACAAGGGTTTAGTGGATGACTTGTGAATGGTGGAGCTGTATTAGTATCCATTCATTAATATAATTCCGTTGCTAAAACAAATGCCATAATTCCATGATACCATCCACCTCGTTCCACACTACCTGCACTGACATAATAGTGTGTCATTGTTCAAGGCAAACATAAACAGGACGGCAAATATGAATAATGCCGGCATATGCAATAACAAATAAACCTTTGATTTATGGATTTTATTACTGCATTCATAAACATTAAGTAAAAAATACATATATAGTGGAAATGTGCTTAATTAAGGTTTGATTACATGTGCACTGACTGAAGAGAGTAAAATCTGTATTGAACAGGACACCTAATCTAATTTAAAAAAGCTTCTTTTACTATGTTATAGATGCACGGTTGTAGAGTATTGGCACCCGTCTGTGTTTTACTTCCTCAACAGGACAGTAATCACATGTTGTCGAGGATTTTCTGCCACTTCCGATTTACCTGCCTTGTGAGGGCTGACAGTATTAAAGCATCAGAGGCGTAGAGTCCATTAAGATCACTTTGGAAAATGTATTTTCATCAGTAAAAGTCTTTGGTATTTACCGTGATTGACTTTAAATCTTTTTTTCCCTTCGCTTAAGTTTACATTTTTTTCTGGGCGTCGCAGTGGCGAGATGTTACCTATCTCACCAGGTATGCAGGAATCCGTGGGTTGGATATCGACCTTAAGGCCTGTATATTTGGAGTTTGCATGTTCTTGCCGTGGTCGCATGGATTTTTCTCCAGGTCCTTCGGGTTTTCCCTCCACATTTAGAATCAACATGCTTTTAGCATATTTGGCTGCTATACATTTCCACGTGATAAGCCACTTCGTTGAGCTGTCATTTGTGGCCAGGTCACATCTGAAAAAGAGATATATAGTTCAGTGGGCCTTACCTGGTGAAATAAAATTAATATTTAGTGTTAGTTTGGGTTGTCAGAAGCATACGCGATTGTGAAGCTTTGAACTTGCTATATTGTTCTTGACAGAGTAACAATCTGATTACACGCACCACTTTCACATGCTTTGAGCCAGCCAGCATTGGTGGCATATTTTTTAATTATAAATGACCAACATTCGAATAGAAATTATACAGCATAATCACAATGGCTGTTCACAAGAAGAGGGGGCTTATTCCCTATTGCTATAACCTACTGCAGCAAAACCACTGGCATTTGATGAGTCGCTCACTGCTTCTGATTGAATTAAACTAGCTGCTCATCATTAGCGGCTTTCATGTTTGGCCTGTTTAAATTAGTACACTGACAAAGGTTAGAACTATAATGAGCCTGATTGATATCATGTTGCGTGCCTAAATTATTCAATTTTTACGATACGTTTTTTTCCCGTTTTTTCCCCCGTTACTGATTTCGGTATTTCACGTATCTTTTTTTAAATATATATATAAAGATCATGTATCCAGATTGAAGTTACCTTTTTATTTAATTAAAAAATGAATAAACTGCGATATAAATGCACCTTGATATGTAGACACATGTAAGCATTATTCTCTGTCAATTTACGCTTTACTCTTTTAATGCATGCATGGCTATGGCGAGACGAACTACCAGAGGTGGGACAAAGTCATTGTTATGCAAGTCCAAGTCGAGTCGCAAGTCATCAAATTCATGACTCGAGTCTGACTCGAGTCCAAGTCACGTGACTCGAGTCCACATCTCATAGGTGGGACAAAGTCATTGTTATGCAAGTCCAAGTCGAGTCGCAAGTCATCAAATTCATGACTCGAGTCTGACTCGAGTCCAAGTCACATGACTCGAGTCCACACCTCTGCGAACTACTGCTTGTGAATTCGTCATGGAGCACTTATTAAAGGTATGATTTTTCTTCTTCCACTCTGGACTGCACAAACAAGCTCCTATCGGTGGATTAGAACCAGTCCACACTCCCTGTGACACACCGTTCTTTCATTTTACAGGGGCCGTCCATAAATGACGTCACGCGATTTTGGACGATTTTTGAACCCCCCCCCCCCCTTCGTCACACGGCGTCACAAAAAGTCAGACCCCCCCCTCAAATATGACGTCACAAAGCTCTGCCACCCCCCCCCCCCCAAAATAAAACATGCTTCAAATCGCTTTAAACTATTGTCGTTTTTAATGTGGCGCTACACTCTGATATAGTAGGAGAAAACATTTATTAAAAAGTCTATTTCATTGTCTATTTTCATTTAAAGTTGCGCATTTTGATGTGACGTCACATTTCTCACCCCCCCCCTCTTTACACATCGTCACAAATGTCTGCCCCCCCTCCACAGGTGCGTGACGTCATTTTTGGACGGCCCCCTACTGCACAGGCACGCGCACGTACATCCTTGAACTTTCCCATGCTATTTATTTCACGCACTCCTCGTTAGATCAAGCTGCGCTAATGCGCAACGACATCCCGATATGCACACCTCTGCCACCTAACTCTGGCTTCTCACGTCGCGTGCAGATGTGGGTCATCCTTTTACCGACGGGTGTGAGATAATAAAAGTGGCACCGTTACTCTCGTTAAATGTTATGGAATCTGAGAGTGAATATAAATAGAAAAATACAAAACCATTTTCATTGGTTCTTTCTTATTGCTTTCCTATATTCAAAACAATGTCTTTGAGATTATTTTATCTATAGAGTGGTGGAAATATTGAAAAAATAATTGACAATTTTTGCAAACATTACCGAGATCACAGCACCGTGCAATCAGCACAAGTGTATGATTTAAGCTTCTTCACTCCCCCCATGGGAACACCCAAAAAACCTCATTTGCAAACGTCGCCTGCCATATTGTGGCGTAAAAAGCAGTCACAAAATAGATTTTCACACACAGGACAAGTAGCAATTTGGATCGAGTGTTTTGTATGAAATTGCTCTTATCGGCTTTGATGGGAGGCCTTCGGGGGTGTGCACACCACAGCCAGCAGCTGCAGCACGGCTCGAACGTACTGAACTTTCCTACATTTCTACATTTTCCGTCGACAAAGTCGTTCATAATGGTCACTGGGCCGAAAATATATAACCCGAATAAACCGGTGCCGCCACATGTCGTGGTTACCTCCTAAAAGGGAAACGCAATCACACTTTTGTTTTTTTTTCTGCCACGTGGCTACTTTTTCTTGCTGACAAATGTGCCGCGGCTCTGGAATCTATACTAAGAATATAACGAGAGTTAAGGGGAAATCTTTTTTTTCATTTTACGTGGTTAAAAAATAAGGCTGTGACGAAAAGTCCAATGTTGAATTTAAACAAAAGTTAAGATCAATATGACATTTAATTTCTAGGTAAAGAATTTAACATGTTGCACATGTGTGGTGATTCTCATGGCAGTTTTTTTTATTTTTATATCTGACGAAAGAACATGACAAGTGGATTTCCTGAAGAAGGCCAGAAGGCCAACATGTAAATATCTTCCTTTCCTTTCCGTGACAGAATAAAGAACATCAGTGGCAAGCGAAATATCAACTCGTCCTGCCCCTGCCCACTTCACCGAACCGCACTGATCAGCGTGGTGAAGTATGGTCGAAAAATCCTCATGTCTGCCACTTGCTTTGGGAGGCCTGCGTCTGGCAGTGGGTCAAACAAGATAATCCAATTATTCTTTGGGTCTTTCGGTAAAGTCACGTAGATAGGTTCAAAATAAATAGAAATAAAATAAACAAAAAACTACGATGTTTCGATCACAACACGTCCTAATGACTTAATAACTTTCGTCCTGATGACGATCGCGTGACTTTACCGAAAGACCCAAAGAATATCAATTCCTGCAGTCGCGAAAGCTTTAAGTCAAGATATATTCCAATTAATTATCGTTATTATTACTATTATGCACAGCTACAGCTGCCATAGAAACAGTTACTGAAAGCAGTTAAATATTCAAAGTTCTCCTATGCACAGTGGTGAATAATGATGGGGCATTGATCCTCGGCTGAGATTAACAGCATTCATCGTTTGCCATTAAATCTTATTTCATCTCCCACCTCCCCCACTTGTGATGTGGTCCATTGCATGCACGTCACTTATCTTGTTTACTTATATCTTTGTTATAATTGGATGGAGAGTTTATTTTCTATTTTAGCTTCATGCCAAAAGGTCAAATTAGCATTTGCCCATAGAGTAATTTTGCGACATTAACTGTGACTGTTTTCCCCCGTTTTCCGCCAAGTGAGATAATCATTCGTGCCCACAGCCTCTTCGAACGTCGTCCACGACTTTCCAGAAACGTGGCAGCCGTGTTAAAGAGATAGTCGTTAGCAACGCATTTTCACATTTTATCGGGCGACGTAAATATTGCACCAAGCGCACATGAAAATGACACGAGGTGTCACGTGCCCGACGCTTACGCTTCCAGCGCAGACTTCAACCCACCTCCGATTGAGCCCAGTTACCCGCGCAAGCGTTTGTGGTGCCGATGAATAATAACGGAGTGAGCGAGGGGGGGCCTTGCTCCCGGGTTGCACCGGTGCTTCTATTCCTCATCTCCCGCCACACACAGTAATGGCTTTCACAACTCAATAATGTTTATTGATGGCCCCGTCGCAGCAAGGAATCGACCTCAAACCCGCGACGCCGCCCCTACTGCAAGTAGCCGCAACCATCGCACGCCCCTCACCTCTCTTCCGGCATGATGGCATGTTAGCCAGCCAGTGATGATATGAAATCAGATTTTAAAAATCTGGTGCGCCTATTGATTAAGACAATGACTGAGTTTTGCCCTTAACGACACCCCGGGGAATTCATACATATTTTTTTACACTATGATTCTCACCGCAAAATAGCAGGAGCGCTATTGCTCCGCTGAATGATAATAACGCCTGATCAATGCCCCGCTTTTCAATGTACATTCCCAGGAGGACGAGGCATGATGGCAGGAAGGATATGCGCGAAGAAGGTCCTCAAATGTCTAGCAGAGTTAGGCATTGCACATTAAGTCCTTTGGGAGAAGAAGGATCTTGAAAAAAAATACACATTTGCTAATGAATAACAAATCATCCACACGGAGGTGATGGAATGCAGATGTGTCAAAATTCCATTGCTCCAGTAGCAGGACCGTGGGGTAATGACATGTTTCAGGTGAGCGTTAAGCACCTTCCCGATTCATCCCGTACTGTGCTGCACCTGCACTGCTGCTGCTTACATGTCACCCGCCGTGACACTGGCCAGGCGCATGCCAGCAGAGCACAAACAAAAAACAAAGCGAGATGAGTTTTAGACTGCTGTGCCGATTAAGTGTTTCATTGATGGAAATTGTGAAGAGATTAGTATAGATCAAGTGAAGCTCTTCTATTTTGGGAGACATCTGACACAAATAGCTAATGATAGGCTTGAGTTAAATACAATGACGAATGTCCCAGAGTCACATTGGGGCCTTTTCCAATCTAAAGACAATTACTTGCCAACTTGACGGTGATCAATGGAAAGAAATTACTATTCTCTCAGTACAGTTGTCTGTGCAGTACAGTACTGCAATAACCATTCTGGTGTAACCCTTTGCATACTGCCTGCTGACCGAGTACCATCCTTTGCGAGTGAAAAATGGCAAGGGGCATGTTTGAATTAGCACTTTTTTCCCCCGGGTTTATTTTGGTTGTCAGAGTCTAAAATCATATTAAGGTCTGTGTATCCCATTTCCTGATGGTGAAGCATGAAATGAAATGGATTTAGAGGAAGAATTTGGACAGGGGCACGTTAACTGCTCTGCATGCCACGTATAAATCACACAGCCAAGGCGACCAGAATTCATGAGCTGAGTGACGCTACCAAGAGCCTAGCCATTTAGGCCACGGAACTGTCGAAGGCAAGACGTAATATATAGAGTACAAAGTCCTGAACGTATTTTAAATACCAGCATATCATTCACAACCGTGACATTTAACTAGTCGTGATGCCGAAATATTATGAAGACAATAAATCACTAGACATCCAGGAAATTTAAAAGGTTAAATTAACATTTCAGACTAATGTAAATTCTGGTAAAGTAATTACCGAGATTTGCATATTTTATTTTATTTGAATATACCATTATCTTTCACTTTCAAAGGTTACAATGCTCATTCTTGTCTGGTGATAAGTATATAAAATTTAAATGTATAAATATATATGGATTTCACCTATGACTTCAAGTGCATTATATATGTATAGATGCCATAAATTGATGCGGACAATATGCACACTATACATAGGGACATTCATGGATTTCGCATGCACATTACGAATATACTGTTCTTCCATACATGTCGCTGTGTATTGTTGCAGCTTTGCCGAATATGAATTTGGAAGGACGTTAGGCATTTTAAATGCCAGAACGCGTGTGTTTTATTTATGCGCCTCCCAGAGGGTACAGATCAATAGCGTCTTAATAAGGCTTCGCAAGAAATAAATTGAATTTTGAAATGAACTACATGTAAAGAGTGTCCATGCAGAAAATAGAACCGCATGGTTACAGTATGTCCTCAAAATGCATGCTTATGAAATAAATTAGTAATGGCACAAATAAACACCGAAAATATACATCTGTAGCGATTTTGACGAGCAGGCTCGCATATATACGACCACGCTCGAATAAGATAATAAGACGGGGACATTGGAACTGTAAAATATAATAAAATCGTAATTTTAGAAGTGAACACGTTTTTTTCTTAAACGTTTAAACCAGCGTTTCAAAGGGAGTAAAACTGACGCTATGCAATTCCTATACAGATGCCGTGACATAGAATGGGTCACTACGGCACGTAGCGCTTGTTACGGACAGAGAGAGGGAATGAGGGAATAACGGCCGACCTGCTGGCAGAGCAGGGTGTGGCAGCCGTTCTGCCAGCAGAGAATGCAGTGCCACGGAGTGGGTCACTAGGGTGCGTGGCGCTGGCTGCTGGCAGAAGGGGGCATATGTGGACAGGGCTCCCCGGTCGGCTGGTGGAGCACGTGATAGGCCCGGGGTAAAGGATGTGGGGCAAAGGTGACCGAGGGGGACACGTGAGGTATAGCCCAGAACCTTCTGGTGGGTTCCAGAAGGTTCTGGGCGAAGCCATGCCACGCTGGGGGGCATAAAAGGGAAGTCCCAAGGCTGGATAAGGGCTCTCTGTCGGTGGAATGGAACCCAAGGTGCTACGTCTTCGTCTCCGGCGTCGTGGGTCAGACAGTGTGCTGGCTATTCTGACCCGTTTATAGTTATCCCGTGTGTGAACAGTGTCCAAAGGTGTAGAATAAACATGTGTTGCCTCCTACTATTAGTGTCACAGAAAATGACTCACTACATTTGGTGCCAGAAGTGTTAATAATTAAATTATAAAATTAGGGAACGTTTAAATTAGAATGTCGATGTTGACGTGGAGGAAGACACTCATCGTGGTGTCTTCGGACGAGGAAGATGGTGGAGAAGTGATTCCCCAGACAACCCAGGGACCCCAGATAATAATCCCGAGGAGGCGTTCCCAGTGGAGCAGAGGGAGGAAAACTGCGACTCCATGCTGCGGCTGTCAGGAGGAGGATGCCGCATACAAAATGCACGCCTCGCGGACCTGCTGTCCTTGGCGGCAGCGCTGGTGGCGGAGATGGACGTGGAGGAGCCGGAGGAAGACGTGGTGGATCGAGAAAGGCGAGTGGACATCCCCGCCGCCGCCAATAGCCGAGCACGGGAAACGGCGGAGCCCCAGCCCACGCGCGAGTGGCCGCCATTTTGTCGGCTGGGCGGGAAACGGCTCCCGCCAAATTTGACTTGCCGCCGACTTTGCATGCGAGATCCCCACCCTCAAAAAGCGGTTGCCATTTGTACGAGAGTTTGCAGCCACGAGGGACGATTGGGCTGCCTTTCAAAGGCGGTTTGCTGCTACAAGTGAGCTCGTGGGATGGACTGATGTTGAGGCGCTGTGAGCACTGCCTACAACTTTGGAAGACTACACCTTCGCGGAATTTTATGCGATTCCCCCGACGGACAGGATCACGTTGTCACAGGCGTACACCCAGATGGCAGCTATCTTCGATCCGCCATCCAAAACAGGGGGAGACTGAGACACCCCTCGCCTTCCGCAGCACATTGGTGTCACTGGCCCAAGCCACATACCCCAAGATGGAGCAAGCGTGGTTGGACTCCTTGGTGTTGGAGAGGTCGTTGGCGTTGGCTCGGGAAATGAACGTGTTTCTGCCCACCACGTAGGAGGACGACCTGATTTTGATTAAGGTGGCTCAATGCATATAGGCACATTGAAATTTGTGACGACGAATAGGGATGGCCACTTGTGCAGGACAGTCGGGGGAAGTGGAAGAGACAGAGGATGAGGAGCCCCCTTTAATGTGTGCATCACTGGCTGGGAGACCGCGGGGGAAATTCTAGGCAGGACGGCAACAGGATCGGGAACTACAAGGAAGAACCGTCACTCTATCATGGAGGGCTCCCATCACCTGTTTCAAATGTGGCCTGTTGGGCCACATTTCCAAGGGATGCCGTGCCGAGCAGGGACAGTTCTCTGCACCTGTGCCATCTTCCACCCCGCTGACCTCCCCTCCTCTGAGCCTAAAGGTGAGTCGCGGCGCCTACACAGTCATTTCAGGCATCTTCATCGCAGACGGTGTCGGGTTTGCACGTCGCCACTCCTTGTCATGTCGCAATGCATGATAGTCTGGTTTTGGAGGGGGGTGAATGGCCGCGGCGTCCGGGGCAGTGGATCGCGTTGGCGCATCAGGTCGTGGCAGTGGCGGCAAGATCGTCCGCGGTTGTGGGGACCGTGCAGGATGTTGAGGTGTGGATGCTCATCGATATGGGAGCATCCGCCACCAACATATCGGAGTTTATTTATAGGTCTTTGCCACCAAACTTGGGTTGTCTTAGTCCAGTGGGTAGTCCATCTGTCTCCGATAATGGCGGCAGTTTAGGTATTGTGGGCCAAATATCGGTGACAGTACGGATTGGTGATATTGAAATGACTGACCCAAAGTCACTGGCAGTGCCTTGTTTGTTGGGGACTGATTTTTTAGAGAAGATTACCCTCAAGATTTTGATTAACCAGGGGTGTGTTGAACTACCATCGGGGCATCGATTTGCATTTTTGTCTTCCCCGACTCGGTAGCGTATGGCTAACGCTACGGTTCAGGCCCTGGTGAGTGAAACTGTTCGAGTTCCCCCAGGTGCACAAATGCTTGTTACCTTGCGACTGCCGAAGCAGCTCGATCGGGAAGTTCCTCAGGGGGTGGGGGTCTTTTAACCTCTTTGAACAGAGCAGTTTGTGGTCTCACTTTAGTGGGGGCCCAGACGATAGTGAGGTGGGATCAGAAACCCTTCCTCCAGGTGTTGAATGCTGGGTTGAGTACCGCGGTTATACAGGCGGGTACGGTTTTGGCCCACACGACAGCCACGTGTTGTTGAGAGACCAGTGATGTTACCGCTCAGGTTGTGGCTTCAGTCGAATGGGGAGTGGTGTCAGATGATTTGTGGATGGATGCGTTGTGTTCGGAGAATCCAGATTTGTTGTGGGAGCAGAGGGGCGAATTGCGAGTACTGCTCTGGGAATTTTCGGATGTATTAAATAAAAGTAAATTTGATATTGGCTGCACGTCCCTGATGCATCATCATATTGATACGGGTAGCGCCGCTCCCATACGTCAGAATTAATTTCAGTTTAGTCTTGAGGAGAAGGACAATGTGCATCAAGCGGTCGACGAGATTGTGGCCCCCTATATAATTTCCCCTTCCACCACTCCGTGGGGAGCGCCCATTGTTCTGGTTAAGAAGAAGGATGGGAGTTTGAGATTTTGTGTGGATTTCCGAAAATTTAACAAGTTCTCCGTGGCGGATCCGTACCCACTCCCACGGATGGACAATTGGATGCCCTTTTGGGTGTTCGATTTTTCTCCACTCTGGATTTGTTGTCAGGGTTTTGGCAGTTGCTTTTGGATTAAAGTTTCATGCCAAAAACAGTGTTCCGCACTCCGCAGGGGCTGTTTCAAATTAACTGTCATCCAATGGAACTCCATTCGGCTTCAGCCACATTCTAGCGACTTATGGAGTTAGTGCTATTGTGATTCCAATGGGATTCGTGTTTGATTTATTTGTATGACGTGATCGTCTTTGGACGCACGTTCAAGGAGCATCTGCAGTGGCTGCGTTCGGTGTTTGTTAAAATGCAGGTGCCAAATTTGAAGTTTAAACCACAAAAATGTCACCTATTGCAAAAGTCGGTTTGCTACCTGGGTCACATTGTTAGCGAGGCCTGGATTGCCATGGACCCTGACAAAACTGCTTGCATACGCACGTGGCCAACCCCCACTTCTGTGGGTGAAGTCCGCAGTTTTGTTGGGCTCATGTCATACTACCGCCGCTTTGTGCCTGGGTTTGCAGCAGTTGCGAAGCCGCTGCACACTCTCACTGCAAAGGGTCAGAGGTTTCAGTGGGGGGAGGAGGAGGCTACATTTGTTGCATTGTGCAATGGCCTCGATAATGCACCTCCCCTTCGGTACCCCGATTTCTCCATGCCATTTGTGGTGGACATGGATGCCAGCGACACCGGAATAGGCGCCGTGTTGTCACAGATGGAGAATGGTGTGGAGAATGTTGTCACTTACGGGAGCGGGGTGTTGTCCCCCGCAGAGCAGCGCTATTGTGTTACGTGCTGCAAGTTGTTGGTTATCATGAATTTTGTGCAGCAGTAACATCGGTACCTCTATGGAAGACAGTTTATGGTATGCACGGATCACGTGGCCCTGCAATATGCGCTGTGAGTTGATCAGCCATCCGAGCAGCTCTCACGATGGTTGGAGGTTTTGCAGGACTACTCCTTCACAGTTATCTACAGGAAAGGGTTGCGCCACTGTAATGCAGATGCTTTGTCACGATTGCTGCCGAAGGGCCAGTGTGCATGTTTGACGGGTGCCGGGCATTGTAAACCAGAAAGTCCAGGAGAGCCTTGCGCCATTGTAGTGTCGGTGGACGCTTCACCACCCATAGCGACGGTTGTGTGCGACAATACCTTCGGTCTTGCACACGAGGAGTGGGGGCGCCTCCAGATGGAGGATGCCTCCCTTCTAAAAATACGTCGCCGCGTCAGTACAACGAGCAGCAGGAAGGATCCAGGGGGTATGTCCCCCGTGATCCTCCGAGACGGGCTGCTCATGAGATGGGATGCAGAAGTGCAGCATTACTGCATCATTGTGCTGACTGCTCTGCGGGGTAAAGTTACGAGATCTATCCATGTGCGGTTGATGCAACTTGAGGTGCAGAAGACAATGTTTACCTTGAAGCGTGACTACTTTTGGCCCAGGATGTCTGAAGGTGTCCACAACATACTTAAGGGTTGTGTGGAATGTGCTTGCTGAAAGCCCCCACCGAGGCTAGCCCGACCACCGCTGCAGTCTATTGGTGTGTCTCACGTGAATGAGCTTGGGCCATTTCCCACCATGCCAAGAGGATATACATTTTTGCTTGTGGGGGTGGAGTACCTGTCACGGTGGCCAGTGGCATGGCCCCTGCTGGATCAGTCAACTGTATCTATTACGGACGCGTTCCTTCATAGGTACGTGTTAGATAGAGGTGCCTTGGATTGTCTCCTTATAGACCAAGGTCAGAATTTTTCTTCGAAGTTGTTGAAGGAGGTGTGTGATCTGTTGGACACAAAGAAAATTCGGACTTCGCCCTATGATCCCCAGACTGACAGGATGGTAGAGCGCCTGCACAGGACTCTTACGTCAATGTTGTGCCAACAGGTCAACGAGGCACAGTCTGAATGGGACCTACACGTTCCAGGTGTTCTAAAGGCCTTTACATGGTTCTCCCCGTTTTTAATGTATGGGAGAGAGTGTGACGCCCCCATGGAAGCCCAGTTAAATATTGCGTTGGATAGTAAGAGGGTCACTGTTCCGGGACTTATGCACCTCACCATTAAACGATTGACGGAAGCGGGAGGCATCCCGTGGCAATTCAGCCAAGCAGCAAGCGGCGAACAAGAAACTGGCAGGGCTTCGGGAGTCTGGGAACTCATGGAAAACTGGGGAAAAGCATGGCTGCATTGCCCCCAGGTGCCCTTGGGCATGTCCCCTAAATTGTATAAACCATGACAGTGCCCGGTTTAGGTAATAGAGGTCAGGAGGCCGCAATGTGTTCGGATCCACCCGTCTTGGCTGAAACCCTATTTTATGCCTTGCCAGGTTGTTTCATCCCCACTACCTGAAGGCCGGGTGTCTGATGTGCCCAACGAGCCCAAGTGTGCGACTGTGGAGCTTGTGCCTTAGTGGATTTATGTTCTTCCGTTCATGGGAATCCAGCACTTGACAACCGCGGAACCACCCATTGAGCCGTCTGAAAGCCATCCAAGGAGGGAGGAATGATCGACACCCGCTTCTTCTTCTCCTCCATCTTTTTTACGGGAGGGGCCGCGCCCATTAGGCCATCATCAAGTTGTCCCTGGGGTCCCCGGGGAACCCGCTCTTGTTCCACATGGGGGCCCGGCAACGATGACCCGATCATGAACTGTACATTTTAAATAACCGCCCCAGTAATCCTATTTATTCCTCCACCGTCTGGCAAGTGGTCACAGATACGAGCCGGGCTGTGTTTGCCGGTTGAACTGGGTCCTTCCTGTGTTTGTGGGCTGTGGCGTGCCTGCAGTCGTCGGGTGTTGTATATAGTCTGGGGGTTGGGTTTATTACGGTGCGTTCGCGAATGTTTTTTTCTTGTTGTTATTGTTGACTCGCGAGGGGAGCTAATTGTTGTTTTTGTTGTTGTCAACAGAATTGTTGTTGATTGATGGTGGGTCATCCCGCTGCGCAAGGCATGGAGGTCAGCCAGGACGGAAGGGTGATGTAGTGACATAGAATGGGTTACTATGGCGCGTAGTGCTAGTTACTGACAAAGAGAGGGAATGTGGGTATAACGGCCGACCTGCTGGAAGAGCAGGGTGTGGCAGACATTTTGCTAGCAGAGCATGCAACAGAGTGGGTCACTAGGGTGCGTGGCGCTGGCTGCTGGCAGAAGGGGGCAAATGAGGACGGGGCACCCCGGCCAATTGGTGGAGCACGCAATAGGCTGGAGTAAAGGATGTGGGGCAAAGGTGACCGAAGGGACACGTGAGATCTAGCACAGAACATTCAGGTGGGTTCCAGAAAGGGGCGGAGCCAGGCAGGGGACACGTGGAAGGTGGCCCAGAACCTTCTGGTAGGTTCCAGAAGGGGGCGTGGCTGAGGGCGGAGCCAGGCCACGCGGGGGGCATAAAAGGGAAGTCCCGAGGCTGGATAAGGGCTGTCTTTCGGTGGAATGGAACCCAATGTGCTATGTCTTCGTCTCCCGCGTCGTGGGTCAAACAGCGTGCCGCCTAATCCGACCCGTTTATACTTATCCCGTCTGTGAACAGTGTAGAATAAACGTGTGTTGCCTCCTACTATTAGTGTCTCAGAAAGTGACTCACTACACACACATTACCGAACTATACCCCGTTTTGACCATTGACAATTTACTGAGCAGTAAAGACCAAACTAGTCTGTTATGTGACAGCTTCTCCTGGTGGACTGCTATGTAGTGCATGCAATTACAAAATGGAATTTTTTTTATGTGGATGCCAAAACTTACCCTTTCAAAAAAATTACCTTTGACAACTTGTTAGTGCTGCCATGTAAAATGCTGGTATGATGTTATATGATGTTGTATGATATTATTTATATTATTGTTGTTTCTGCTCTTTGGTGATATTTTTGGATAAGATCAAAGCAGAGCCACAGATTTGAAACGAATAACTTGACTTATATGGCAGTGTGTTTGCATGGGATAGTCTCTTGTTGTTCACACAAGGTGGTTTACATCACACACAAAACACTTCTTTGAAACATTCCACGATCATTGCCTACAATGGCGCGAGCGTTGACTTGCATTGGCCACTCGTAATCCTGAACACATCCAGCGCGTCGTAAAGAAAACAACAATTGACGAATATAGTAACAATGTTATCCTCCTCATGTTTTACTGAAATATTTTAAAGACAGTTGAATCAACAACATCTGACCTCGGCGGAGAGTGCAACTTGAAAAGTGTGGTCGGCCGTGTGGTTGCGTTTGCTTTCTTTGCTGCTCGCTTCAAGATTTGTTTTCGTTGTCAAATTTTTTAACTTGTTTATATATATTTGACAAATACTTTAGTAATATTATTTATTTATCGTAAAGTTTTAGAAGCATTTAATGTTTTTTCTTTCGAAGATTAAATATTTTAGTTTTTATAATTCCAATCTTCAAGTGTTACCTATGATTTGCCTCCTGTGTTTCTTGCTTTTTTTTGGACAGTATTATTATTTTGTCGGAATTAACAATATCTTTTCTTTCCGTTCACAGTCATAAGCTTGATTTATATTAGTTATTATCTTCCTCTCTTAGGCCTATTCTCCATTCAAGTGTTTGCTCCATTTTTCTCAACGATATCTTTTTAAAAATTGTCTTAATTTATTTTGTTTGACCCGTTTTCTTTTTGTCATGTTTTTTTTATTTTAAAGTATGATTACCGTTTAATATAATTTTAATTGTCAAATTCATTCCATTACTTTAGTCTGAAATCGACTGGCAGGCAGTCTGCTGACATTGCTGTGCTGGACTGCCAAGTACCGGTTGCCTGAGTCACTCGGCACTCTGTGCCTGCCCTTTGGTGGCCCTCAAGCCGTGTGCCGTTACTGCCGCCTCTGTTCCGCTGCACCTGCCGGTCACTGCTGACTGCCTCTACTGTGATCCACCCTGCCATTCGATTTGCCAACCTTTCTGCTCATCAGCGAAGCTGATTGTCACATCGTCTGCCAGCGTCGCCATCTTGTAGCCCTGCCATCGCTCGCCGTCACTGCCACTGTTGCCTTGGGATGGGTGACCTGTTCCTGCTAACAGTCGCCTGGTGCTTCTGGCGCTGTCCCGGGGAGTGGCGGGGGGGCCTGGTGTCCCTGCCCGCTATCTGGAGCCTCATGCTGGAGCGTGGGGCAATCTGCTGTTGGTCTGTTCTGCGCTTGCAGTGCTGATCATCGACAGCTGCAAAACAAAACTAAAACAGCCTGGGCACTTGCTGCTGGCTACGCAGACATTGCTGTTCATCAGTGGAGGTTCTGTCAACGTCTGCCAAGGGTCTTGTGCCCGTTGCAGCCCTCTGACGCCTGGTGCTGCTGTCACTGTCCGGGTCCTGGTGTCTCCTACTGCTGCCTTGATGCCATTTCGCTCTGGATTGGCTATAGCCTTCTTCATGCAAAAAAAAAACCTGCTAAAACTGAGATCTTTCCAAATAGCAACAAAGGTCAGTTCTACATAAAGTCTCCAACGCAAGTGTGACTCTCCTGAACTATAATAATTTGGCAAAAATAGTGTGCACAATCTTGTGGTTATTTTATATCCTGATCTATCATTCACCCACCAGAGGTGCAGGTAAGGCCTTTCACCTGCACCTCTGTATCATTGCTTACAAACGGACGGCATTATCTGGCTCCACCAACTGCCGAGACCCTAACGTACGCCTTCATTACTTCTCGCCTGGACTCCTTGCAACTCGCTCTTTAGCTGTCTCCAACATCCCATCATTTCACGGTTACAGATGGGGATCCAGGTCGCCGCCGCAATGCTCCTCACCTGTACAAGACAAGGTTATCGGATCTCTCATGCACTGCAATCTTTCCACTGGCTTCCTGTCAAGTTTCGGATTCACTTCAAGACTGCAGCGACTGTCTTTTGATATTCTTCATGGCCTGGCCTCCTGCCTCCTACCTCTCCTCTCTTGTCCCATGCTACTCTCTGGCACGTTGCTTTAGTTGCTGGAACAATCCGGCGATTACGGCCACCTTCCTTCGCAGATTCCACAGTCAACCTTTGTTCCATAGGAGGTCGCTCCTTCTCGACTTCTGCTGCAGGTGTCTGGAATTCTCTTCCGTTTGAACTTCGTGCAAGTAATACTCTGTCATATTCTTGGGTCTTTTGGTAAAGTCACGTAGATAGGTTCAAAGAAAATAACAAAAATAACAAAAAATTATGACGTTTCGATTGCAATACAAGCAATCGTCATCAGAGGAATAAGTATAACCCGTAAAAACAAAGTTTTTCACTCTAAATCCTTTATATGCGTGGCGGCTAGAGTCCTCTCGTCCTCTGGCTTGAGATGGCTGCCACCTATGGGTCAGATGATTGTCTGCAGTATTAAACAATTGGTAATTAAATATTTAATTTGTTTTCCCTAAACAGTGTAAAATTTTGGAAAATTTTTTTAACGAACATTCATTGTCTCGCACAACGAGTCTGTGTGCAAAATGTCAGCTCGATTGGATCACGGGAAGTGGGTTTAAAAACGACCGAAAGGTTTGCACGGTCGTAAGCAAGCAAGCAAGCACGCAAGCACGCAAGCAAGCAAGTGAACTTAATATAAAGGATTTAAAAAAGAGCGGGAAAGCTGCTGAGGCAGGCTTTTTAAAGGTTTGAAATGGGTGTAGCCCAAGGTTCATCAACGAAGTGAGCGGGGCTAGGGATGTTAAAGTGAGAAATGTGCATGCAAATGTAAGATCGGAGAGCTACCTCCACGACGACGAAGGCACGGAGGTGGCCATTGTTTTCATGTGCATGTAGCTAAATACTTGTTTTTGTTTTCTATGAAGCATGCGGAGATGCGGTTGCATTTCTACGTTATATAAAAGTTATATGTTTTAAAAATGTATCGCAGTATTTGAATGGAATGGCTGTCATTTTGCAGCAAAAACGTCACATACATTTACTATATTATCGCCCATGATCTATCTACTGCTGGATGAAGGCCTCCACACAGTGTCGTCCATGGGAGTTGTTTGACCACACTTCACCACAGTGCAGGTCGGTGATGGTGCTAGGACAGGTTCGAATATCACTCACCCGTGTTGTAAGATGTAGCCAGGAATCGAACTCTGATAACAAGGGTCATAGTGTGGTGCGTGAACTTCTGCACGACCGCTTGTCTGCAAAATGTCCGATAAAACACAAGGTCTAATAATCAAATTCTGTCACCATATTCTCCGTATTATAAAATGCTTCCGAATGGTAAGAATCACCCCCAACTTGTGCATGGTGGAAATAAATAAAGTCATACAAATGTAACCCATACCTACCGGATTATAAAATGCACCCACGACTTTTGCTGTAAAGTGCAGGGAAGAAAAAGACCGCCTTGTAATCCAGAGTATGCGGTCGATAGGACAGCTAGAATATCTACGGTTTAGGTCTCTGCTGGAGAGAGGAGAGGACGTGAACTCTTAGTGCCCAGTCAAAGAAGCAGTAATAGCAGCAGCAGCACCTGTGTGGTCATGCCACGACACATTTTTTGTGGCCCCACGTTGGAAAGCGAGACCGTGGTTGGTTGCACGCTGGAGCTTTATGCGCACACTCGGTGGAAAAAGGGCAACACACATGGTGTGACTGAGGCGGGGAATTAACTGTGAGCACACAGGGGAAATCAGGCCATTGTCGCCTTAATACTGCAGATTAATTGTGGTTGTCGATCCTGTACTCAGATATCGAGGCATTCGACCTCATTCTTTATGGCTTGCGGAAGGGAGAGAAAAACAACGTTGACTGACACGGCCAGAAAATGAAATAATGGCTCGTCGGGCCCAGCGCAAAGATCGCGCGAGAATTCCGTGCTCAATTCCCCCAGTAAAATGGCACAGAAATAAATTATACATCGGAGGCAGTGCTCTGATTTCCTCGACTTGATGATTAACTCGGGTCTTTCAGAAAAACACTGTAAACAGACCAACACTGTATTCTATCTAGTGACACTTTTATAACGGAACATAAAAATGGGAATCACAGCAGTAAATAACAAACTTGTTCCGCAGCTATAAAATGGATTTGAAGCCTAATTTTTTTTTGAGACAACGTTTAGATGTGCAGTCAGAGATAAAGATCTACAATGTTTCTGATGTGGATTTCTCGATGCCTCTAACCATATCTGTACAAAAAACGCGACAAACTCTATAAGCTAAACATGTGATAAGGCATAACATTGTTTTTACTTATAACATTCGGTTTGGCGTATTATTTCTTCTCCCTCGAGATAAAGCAATGGTACATGATTACTCCAGTTACAAACTACTAATAAAATAACGGCATAATTTTTCACATCTTATTGCTAAAATAGTTAATTTAAGATTTTCTACGTGAAAACGCAGAAATTAAAAAAATAAAAAGCACGGGCGGGAGTAATTGCCAACTCTGTAGCGAAGAACCATCGTCATGATTATTTTATGTTTCATTTTTATATGAATTCAATCTCAATGGAAATTACACAAAAACTGACAGCAGTGGTATATGACATAAATGGCATGGCTGCGATGGTAAATGTCAGAAACATGAGGTTCACATACAATATGTGTATCTGTTTATGTCTTTGCATACGTGTAGATCGACTCAGTGTCAAATGAGTACCTGGTGTGGTGTGCAAACATCACCACTGGGGAGACATGGGTGGCCGAGCGTGGTGTTGGCCACCCACCCCCTCGTGTGCCGTTCCAGCCTTTATAGTTGCTCGCTAACAGCACTTGACCCAACAGTCCGTTCAGCCTATACGAGGGATCTTTCTCTTTGTATATGTGTGTGTGTGGTACTGGTCACCCACCCCCTCGTATGCCGCGTCGACCTTCATAGGTGTTCGCGAACAGAACTTGGCTATACGGGGGGTATTTGTCTTTGTCTTGTGGCATATTCTTGATTGCAATTATTTGTCTTCCCATAACAGGGTTAAGGAATAACATTTCAGCCCAGCAGGGTGTCATTTTCACCCTGAAAAGCTTACGAGGAATAATCGATATTATTATTATGATTACTTCTACATATTTACGGCATATGTGCATATTCCGAGGAGAATAACGGGAAACGTCACGCATTCATAAAGATCCCCAAGAAGGAGAATAGGCGATGTCAATGGACATTAACAGAGGTACAGGCAAGATAGGCTGTCCACTCTGTATTTTGCCGATCTCTGAACCAAGGGCCCCACAGGTTGAGACCCCAATCTCGCTTCAAGAAATGCGTGGGTGGCAAAGCAGTGTGAAATGAGTCATTCTAAGATTTCTACCAAACACCACCAGCCCCTTCTTGAATGCTAACTAGCCCCACGGCATGCACTTCGAGTAGGTTTACGAGTGTGCCATAAATTACCAACGCTATGCTAATATTAAGCACAGGTATAAAATTACGTGCTACTATAAATTATCCAAAACTACGAAATCGTAATATAATGATTCAGCGTTGATTTTTGGGACATAACGCGCAAGTTTAATATTCGTTGTAAACCCTCATCCAGCAGACACTGCCAATTAATGCATTTGTCACGTGAACAAACGTACTTTAGCACACCGGTGTGTTGGAGAGCCATCCAAAACATTTAACAATTGGGCACAATGTTTCACTGGTAGTTACAATGAGCATCATCAGGCAGTTGCCAGAAACCTTAAAAATGTCCTCCAGTCTTGAACCTAAATAGGTGATATGATGTCATCAATGCACGCCCACAAAATAATGGGAAGTGACATGCAAAGTGTAATGTTTTTAAATTAATTATAATGGTGTGTAATATTTTAAGACAAACTCATTTTCACAAGTTTGTTTATAAATGAGTATATTTAAGAAAACTAAGAAACATCATGACGTATATGGAATATGACCGCGCTATCCCAGCGTTCACCAAGCCCCGCTAGGGCTAGTACTACACGCACGCCGTGTTGTGCTAGAGCCGGCCTCCCACAGCAACCCACACGGTGCTGTCCACGATGTAAGTACATCGCACTCCACGGCCCTCCCAGGCCGGCACCATACAGTCACATCCCCGATGTCACTACACATGGATTGGTGCTTAGATGGGTGTCATAGGCTGTGGGGATCTATAGTGGGCAGTAGAGGGAAGTGCAGATGTCTCCTCTGCGGGAAAACAATCTAACATTGAGCAGGAATCTTTGGAATTCCGAACGTTCGGTTTGAGAAATTTCGCATTATCGCCATTGATCCATTTTGGACACTTTTTGGTTATAATGAAATCGAATTTCTGCATGAACAAAATTTTACACAGCATGCACCATGAGATCATCAAACAAGAATCACCCGGGTGGCAGCGTCATCATCCATCTGCGACAGCCTCACGGTGTCCCTGCAGTGCAACGATAATGCCTCCACATGACCTGTCCAGTCATTCCAACATGCAGCAGATCTTTTGGTGATTTCACTGCAAAGATTAATTGTATTTATTTTCAATCATTATTCAACCGTCTTAAAATGTACGTTCTTTATTATAATTTTTGTATTGGAAAAAAGTGATATGGGTGTATGTTTAAGTTAGGAGTAGATTTAGAATGGCGCACATCCGAAACACATATCCCTAATTTTTTTCGTATTAAGTTCATGGAAAGAGCCATTTCCGATTCACTAAATGTTGTTTTAGGCGTGTTTCTTTGAAGGATACATCCCCTTTTCGTAAAAATCGAGGGATACCTGTACTGTGCGTCTATGTGCTTCGCCTTCAGCAGGCGTTCAGCAGGCCTCACTGACCAGCATGGTGGTCGAAGAACGTGCACGACACGAGGATGCTCTCATCCACCATTGGATAGAGAAAAGGGCTGTTGATGCACTCGTACAAATGATCAATGGTGATTTTTAGTCTACTTTTCTTTTTTTTTCGAACAAACATAACCTCATTCTAACAAACGTAACCCCCCCCCCCACCAGACAAATAAAGTGAATTCTGATATTTTGCGCACTGGCAATTAGGAGTTAAATAATGATGAGGTTGTGGCAATGTGGGTGGTGAAAATAATAACATTAAATTGCATTCCAATATCATGTGGAACTTAATTATACTCCAAAGCCATACCCTTTCATTAAATATGGGCTGCTGTTCCACAGATGTGCATTGTCCCTGGGTGAGGGATAGACTTTGGCTGAGGTGTGTAATTTTCCCACAGAGACGCAGGCTCCCTAAGACGGGCCCAGGCGTGCGTGCCTATGCATCACTCCGTTGTATAAACAGTTTACAGACAACGGACTTTTATTGAATGGCAGTGTTCGCAAATGCTGTGATTTATGTGTGTGTACAAACATTACTGTTATATTTAATTTGTATGGATTTGACCCCTTACGGCCTGGCCAAAGCAATACTGTGGAAGGTACAAGCTCCCGGGAAAGATAAATCTCAAGAAATTTTTTTTTACATTGACGTCTTATAATATCTGTCAATAAACGTTATCACTGAGTGTTGACTTAGTGCCATTTGGTCGTCCCACTGGGGACTCTGTACAACGTGGGCACATTGTGAATTCATGACAATCGGACGTATTAGCCTATACAGGAATGCGTTTCGGTTGAGAGACTGCAACTCTGTGTGCTGTGTTCAGCGGCCATGGGAGTGAGGACCACTTTAGCATTATATGCGCTGCAGCTAAATTATCCGGTGGGGAGGAGGCTGTGGGGCTTAGGAGCAAAGATGTCGTCAGAGAAACGAGCCATCACTGCTGAGGTCCAAACATGGTCAGCCACACACAATGATTACATTCGATTACCCGGGAAAGCCTCACTGAGTCTCAGCACTCGTTTTCAGGAGGGTCCAGCTTTTTCACAGTTATGGGGCAATGATCACAATGTGATTCCCCATTAATTAGTTTGCAAGTAAATGTGTTATTTAATTTGGCTTTTTTACCATGCCACCGGCACACATGGCCTATTCTTTTCCAAATCTTGAACAAACCAGGTTCTCATGTAGAGCACATTCACGGTCTCAGCTCAGGAAACGATGAATGCAGAAAACAAAGCTAAATTGCAACAATTCCCAATGAAATATACATCTCAGGACACAAATTGAATGATGCCATTCCAACAATATAACTGGAAGAAAACAAAACCAGAAAATAAAAAAGCTATAATCTTAAAGAAAACTATCAACTATTTTTATTTTACCAAGTAAGGCCCGCTGAGCTATACAGCTCTTTTTAAGAAGTGACATGGCCACAAATGATAGCTCAACAAAGTAACTAATCATCATGTGTAAATGTATAGCAGCCAAATACTCTAAACGCCTGTTGATTCGAAATGTGGAGGGAAAAACCGGAGGACACAGAGAAAATCCAAGCGACCACAGGAAGAACATGCAAACTCCAAAAATACAGGCGTTAGGGTCGGGATCGAACCCACGGATTCCTGCATACCAGGCGAGGTAGTTAACATCTCGTCTCCACGTCACCCCGTATCTCAAGTGTGTTGCAGCTACGGATCAAATTTGTATATATATACTGCATATATAGCGAAGCACTACCTCCATTTCAAGCACGCCCCAACAGCCACTAGGAAAGTCACAGATGTGTGGACAACTGTCAGTGCCACACTGAGGTTCTCCAAGACACTTGCGCCACTCCAGCCTCATGAGACGGCCTCGTCCGATGCGCACCCTCGTCGTGAGCGATATCATAGCCCCTCTTCACAGCCGGCTCTTTCCACGGGTTCAAAGACGCTTCTTCCCTTTATCTCCCAGCTGAGGGGAGGCTGCGCCGCTGCCTTGCAGTGACACAGCCAGCTATCGTACATCTTACACACAGGCAGGGGAGGACACAGAAGGCAGAAGGGTGAAAGGATATATTATTTTATTATTGGTGTTGCGCTTAATTGAAAAGTCTTCTTGTGTGTATGAGCAGCAGTGAAAAGACTTCAACTGGCTATTTAAAAGGTAAAAGCAGTTCAATGGTAAGCGGATATTTAAAGGCTGCATTACGTAAAAGAACAAGTGAACTTGTGTTCGGGGCTACATAGAAATGTAGTAGAAGAAAAAAACATTTAAATGTCACGCGTACTCTTGAATAACTCGTTCACAAAACGATTTGTCCATCTATCACAATACGCGCAGACCGGCACGCTAACGAGCAGGTCGCAAGTATTGCGCACACGCACGCTCGCAATTACGCCCCGCTGATTTATGACGCGCGCACGTGCATACAAATGACACGCGGCCGGTGAGTCCTGTCATGTTTTTCTGGGGCTCTTGAGCACGGCCACCACAAGCGAGTGCGCATGGCGAACCACTGCAGCGACTGCGGTCGCTTGCCGTGCCAACCGAGAGGGCCCGTGTGAGGCTCAGCACACCGCCGTGAGCGGTCCACCCCGACATTTAGTGGGGCCCCCTCTGAATGTGTCTTGCAATTAAATTGTGTATTCGCCAACGCACTCAGGGTCTGAGATACACGGGATTTAATGTTCTGCGTAAAATGGCGACGAATCAAAAGAGACAAGGTTTTCAAGAGCTGTACAATTATTTTGCGCGATTTTATTGCTGCAAGAGTTGATTCTTTAAATGGAGAGATAAATTAAGTGTTTAGACCGTAGCTTTGTTTGCCAGACGTTTCAGGGTAGACAAATCGATGATTCAATATGTTTTGTATAGGCGGGGAGGTCAGGTGACATTTTCAGTTTCACTCCATAGATGTTTCAGTTTCACTCCATGAATGGCTCCAAGAAAAGAGATGTATTTTGTAAACTTTTATTTGTTACATGTGAAGTATTCGGAATGACGGCGGGAAACCACTTGACGGGTAGCACACTTTATTAAAACTTGTCTTTCCACAATAACACGTGTGGTCACTATTTCTCACACTACACACTCCACTTGACACGTGTGGTCACTACAACTCACGCCGCACATTCCACTTGACACGTGTGGTTACTACAGCTCACGCTACACGCTCACGGTACACGCTCACGGGCACTCCAGCCCCGTAGCGTCCGTGGAGCCTACAGACCCACCCCAGCTTGGGCGTGGGCCACGACCTCTGGGTCCCGCGGGCCGGCCCTCACACGGACATTCGGCCCCGGGTCCCAAGGTCCCGCCTCTGAGCCACACAGGGCCCCAGTCCCCACAATGACAGCGGGACTAGGTGCCTCATGGCCCTAGCTCTTCCTCCTCCGTCTGCTGTCTTCACTGGTCACCAACTCCCCGTGCGCCTGTGCGCACCGCCTTATATAGCCTCCGCTCCCGGGAGACGGAGCGTAGGCGGACCGCGACGTGAGCACCCCCTTAGTTGACCAATCCCCAAGCGCTGCCACACGATCCCCTCGCTGTCAGCGCGCGTCACCGATACCCAGCCAATCACCGCCTCATAACCCATGACCCCGCGCTGACCCATGATCCTTCACCGTCAGCGCGCGTCACCAACACACACAGCCAATCACTACGCGCTGGCACACGATCCTTACCCCAGCGCGTATCACCACTACACATGTAAAAAAATGTTTGTCATTGAATGTACTGTACCACAATCCAATTTAAATGCGTTAACACTTCAAAGGTTATTTTCGCTGTCATACGATCGAAATCAAACCCTCTAAGCCTCTCGCAGCTGAACATGGAGGCAGATTTCATGCCACATGGCTACACACACAAAAAACAACATTGACATTGCATGCATGAATACGCAAGTAGTAATGTGATATGAAGGCATCCTGCAATAGGATTGTTTGCAGTCAAGAGTCCACCTACATATTTTTGTCATCTTGTATCCACAATGCAACCAAATTGGCATTCTGTTATGTGGACATGATGTAACTTAACAACACAGAAGCACACCAACTGCACACACAAAATCATATCGAGCCAATCAAGCAGACGACGCGTGTATGTGTGTGTGGAGGGGGGAGAGTCTAGTGGTTAGCGAACTGCGCTCCGAACGCAGCCAACTTCATTTCAAAATTTCTGAACTGGTCCTCGGCTTCATCTCGGTTGACTCAGCATCAAATTAGTAGTTGCTGCAGTGTTTTAAACGTCAGCAGTGGGGAGACAAAGGGGGCCGGGCATTGTGCTAGCCATACCACTCCTCCATGCACTGTGCCGGCTTTCAAAGGTACACGTCAACAGCATTTGCCCCAACAGTCTATGTAGGCTACAAAGGGAATATTTGCCTTTTATGTAATTCATTTGCGATGCAGTGTGGAGCAGTGTTGCAGTGCTTCCCGCACAGGGCTGCTCTGTAAAGTTGAGTTCAATTCCTGGCCAATGGATAACATCAGTGGCGAAGTAGGATCGGAACATGTCCTTCTGGGCATCCAGTACAGGTCAACTCAGCATTGAGTGCCTAATGGGGTATTTCATCATACGTACCGAGGAGACAAAATCAGTGATGCATTTTTCTGGGCTCAATAGATGCTCACTGAAGCACTTGCCCCAACAGTCTACTCGGCTCTGCGGTGTATTGTTTCGTCGTTTGTGTGTTCATGAGCGAGGTGAAATGCGGAGCGGCGGCCTGACAGATTCTCCCTCGCGTTCCCTGGTTGCGTGTGTCTATTAAACACCGCCCGTCTGTGGTTTCCCAACCAAAGTCTCTGCTGAAGCGCACAGAGTGACTTTGGGTCCTCTGTGGGTCCGTGACTCCAGCCCCGACGATAAATGTCATGCCCAGTTAATGAATGCTACGAGACCGTGAATGATGAGTGCATTGTGTTCATAATATACATAAACCTCCAGGGATAATTAGGCCTTATATTTAATATGAGTAGACAATCCTATAATTAAACCACATTAGAAGCTAATGAAAATGTTGTATGTAGAAAAAAAACCAATGAAAGATGAACGCAGACGATGCTGGAAAGCAAGCGAGAGCTTACGAGGCTCTCCTTTATTTAAACGTTCTCATTAATGCAAGCAGTTATTACTCAGCTTGAGTTACTGACATTTTCTCCATATATTTGCTTTGAAAAACGTGTCTTCGCTGACCTGCGGAGAATGCTGAATCTGTAAGGACACTGTTACTCTAAGCTCCTGGATTTACAGCGAGCCTAAAAGGACTTTCCTTTTCTGTGAAAGGGGGATAGATTTATGTTGATTTACGCCGGATCGCCGTGTTGTCCCACCTATCCCTTTTGAGTGGTGTTCCGCCGGTGTTTTACTCGCCAAATCGATAGCGCAGCTTGCGTTGGACTTAACTCAAGCCAACACCAACCACACATATGCTCCCTTACGTCACGCCAGATTATATTTTTACAGGCCTTAACCCCTTTTTTGTCTTCACCGAGTTAACCCCTTTCACTTGTTTCGTCATAACTTTATTGCAGTTTTTAATGTAAAATGTATTCGCTCGTTAAATAGTTAATGAGCATAAAAAATTCAATTTTATGCATATCTGTCAGTTATCTTGCAGTTATGGTGCTATCGTTTTTTTTTTACGTGACCGTTTGGAATGTTAGCATACATCTATTCCCCAATAATACTAATTGATTCTGAAGGCTCACAACGCACGCATTGACATTTGCGTAGTAGAATGGCGTATTTTTGTATTCCTATAGGTTGTAATAGGTTCACGTGACCCCTGCAGCTATTAGAGGTTGTAAACGCACCATAATGGGGGAAAAAAGAATCCATTCTTAAATCATTTCGTGACTAGGGGTCACCGCCCCTGAGGTATAAAAAAAATGGGACAAATAACGCAAAGAAGAATGCCTCACAATACCAGAAGAGAGGATAACTACTCTACACGAGATGCATTGTCTTCAGTGGCATATTATTATGCAACTGACAAAAACTAGGATTTTGAATCTCCAGGGAAGACGGCTACCTCAACAAGAGGATGATGTGGGAAAATGAAAATAGACCCTGAAGGTTATGACAATTCATATCACCAGGGGGTGAATTATTACGCGGCTAAAACTAACACAATCCCAGACGCTCTTTGCGGAACACGATGGCAAGGATTGGTTTGGAATTCTTGTCCGGCTGTTTGCTCACCCACTGCTGGATGAAGGCCTCCCCCACATGTCAGTCATGGAGATTGTTTGACCATACTTCGCTTTGCGGATATGTATGCGCTTGATGGAGAATGGAAGGACCATTGACCCCTTTGGATATCTCTCATCACTGACGTTAATTAAACATAAACTGTTTAAACTCAAACTAAACTCTTTTTTTATCTGACCAGGTAAGGCCCACTGAGCTATTCAGATCTTTTTCAGAAGCGATCTGGCCAAAAATGATAGCTCAACAAAGTGGCTAATCATCGTGTGGACATTTATAGCAGCCAAATGCATGATTCTAAATGTGGAGGGAAAAATCGGAGGACCCGGAGAAAAATCCACGTGCTCACGGGGAGAATATGCAAAATACAGGTGTCAGGATCGGGATCGAATGCACGATTTCCTGTATACCAGGCGAGGTCGTTAACATATCACCACCATGGTGCCATGGTGACGGATAGAACTCAGGCTGTCAGGTTCATAGCACAAGATGATGATAATCACTGCGCTACACCTCTCCTCTCCCTAATAAAATAAAATAAAAATCTCTTTCTGAGTTGAAAAATAATACACGGTGTGCCCCTCGGGGTTCAACCTCCTCCAACCGCATTTAACCACGGTATATTCCAAGGGGTGTCTTCCGTAATTTTTAAAAGATCTTAACTTTTAAGTCAAATTCACTGTGGTCAGCAGCTCATCCAGCGCAGGTCAGGGGGTCATATTTTCAGGCAGCGAGGTCGGCACTGGATTTTCAGGAGAAAAAAAGTAGGAGATATAAAAACAGGGAAAAAAATCAAACAGGAAACAAGTAGGATAAATAAAAACGTTTTTTTTCAAGATGCGTGCAAGTTGAGTTATTTACCAGTTACATAAATGGGATTGCTTTTTATTTAACGACCACTACTGATACCGTGGTGCTGCTATGAATGCACTGTTTTTACAAAAGTGTCCTGTATATAGCCATCTGTGTTTGGATAAAATGCGTCGCGCGTGGATTTTTTCGACTTATCTGCTGCATCCTGATTGCATTTATTCGACGCAATTTTTATGTCTGTGAAATCGTTTTTTGTCTTCTGAGGACTGTAGATTTTCTGAACAATGTATTGATCGGATAAATAACACTTTGTTCGAACAAAATTGTGAACTGAAAACCCAGTTTGAGGTGTTGGTGGCATTGCTTTTGTAGCGTGAGAGCAGTGGTGCAGATCCAGGTCAGCTGAACCTTTTTCTCCCTTGAGAAAATAATATATTTCTCTCTCCTCATTATACCCACAAATGACCTGTTTACTATTCTAGAAAAAGATTTATTTATTTTTGCCCTTTCAAAAATTAGGTCTGCCTCCACAGATGCTTCCTGTGAAAATTGAAATCCCTGGGTGTAACACACGATTGAAAGCCACCAGATAGGCAACGACGCCAATAACACCTTTGTTAAAAAGCCCTTTATGGGAGAACATGCCAAGAAATTTACTACGGTGGGGGAATATATGCACGGATTGAGATGAAGCTGAGCGTAACCACGTCACCACTGCCTTCAAAACCTTGGCAGCTCAATGCATTTTCTAATGCCCACGACAAGAAATTGACAAGCATTTATGTCCATAACTGTAGACTTTTAAGTTTGGTCACGGTCCAATGTTAAACCTAATGTTACATTTCGATTACATGACTCCAAATGCCCTCCAGAGTACCGAGCGGGAAAATAAATAAATAGGAACGTTGGGATAAATTGTAACACGTCTGCTCAGAATAAGTGTGTAGAGTCAAGTTCGTTTTCAGCATGGCATGAAACTGTTGTATAACGGAGGATCAATGAGACGAGCGTATTTTCTGCATAGAAAGATGTGTACTGAATGGTGAAAGTTCCCAAAATCACGTGCGTGCTACTTGTACTCGGATACACACACACAGGGCAAGAGGTGCACACAATCCGAATTTTTAAAATAATATTCATTTATAGCCCTTTCACAATCATTCAGATTTATCTCTGCCGCTGATGATATCCCTGGCCGGGAATCATACTCATATTGCCAGGTTCACGGCGCAGCGGGAAAACCACTGCACCACTATGTCACCCAAAATATCCAGTTCGCTATGAATATTAACACATTTAATGTTATGTGATCCTCCACATATCAAGGTTTTATTGGCCAATTAAACACATTCCTGCGGAGGGAGCTGGTAGGAATGTTGGGTTACTCGGTCAATGGCCAGGGTCAACAGCGGCGTGGTGTATTCCGCAAATATGCCCGACTGTGAGGGCGGGCACAAGGCGGCGTGAGTAGGTTAAACATTGAGTTTTATAAGGGCACCACGGGGTGACCAGCCCCTTTCCACCTAGCCCCACCCCTCCCACCCCCCACCCAGCCCCACCCTCCCCACACAGCCCCTCCCCACCCTCCCCACCCAGCCCCTCCCCACCCTCCCCTCCCCACCCAGCCCCACCCTCCCCACCCAGCCCCACCCTCCCCACCCAGCCCCTCGCCACCCTCCCCTCCCCACCCAGCCCCTCCCTCCCCACCCAGCCCATCCCTGCACGACGGACACAATAATCCCCTGTGGGCTGGTGTAACCAGGAGGTTCCTACCAGTATGAGTGTTTGCATGTGGGAGGAAGCCAGAGCGCCCAGAAAAATCCCACGTGGGTGAGGGGGCAACACTTCCTTCTGACAAGCCAGGGTATGTGGCACCTGGACTCCCACGAGTTTCACAACATGTGTGGTGTGATCCACCAACCCTTACTGCCATCATAGTGCTGGATTACAGGTGTGCAGAGCACCGCCACCCGGATTTATCAAGCCACCGCCAAATGAAGGCTTCCACATGCTGTGTCGCTTGTGGAGGCTGTTAAACCATACTTCACCAAGGTTCTCGGTGTTGGATGATGAAGGGGGGGGGGGTGACCTAGGACCACTAGTTTAGATGTCCCTCCCCCACTGATGCTATCTGTGGTCGGAAATCGAACTCGTGTTTCCGGGTTCATGGCGCAGCGTGCAAACCGCTGCACCACCAATTTTAATTACATAATTAGGCTTTCACGTCCTATATTCTAATTCATAATTATTTTGGGGGGGGTTCTGTCACGTCAAAATGTGCGTTGGGTGAAGCAGCGTTACCACACATTTTTACGTGACTCAACTCAACAGAAACCAATTGTGAATAATTAACAATTGTGTTTACTGTGTCCTTGTAGGAAAACGATCGTTACTTAATGCACCTGCTTAACTTTCTACTTAATGATTAGTTTGCACGCAACGCAACACCGATGGATAACTCATAATCGTCTCTCGAGTAAAGCTAAACGCAGATACTTCATGGGTTAAGAACACATAGGATGTCACAGCCAGACCCGCTCCCTGGCGGAGCCAGGTGATGATGAATGAGTCTCACACAAGGTGGTGTCCTCCAAAATAAGCCCATTCAGAATGCTACTGTCTGCCATAGTGCATTATATGCCTTACATAATCTACTACATGTCTGTCTTATCTGGAATGACATGTAGCCCTTGTACAGACCATGACCAATACAGTAAATATTTCATGTACGTGTCCATTATTTGGGCTCACATTCAGATTTATTGAGTTTTTTCCTCCAATTTTCAAAGAGCAAAACTTAGTTGCCATCACTTTTGTGAAACACTCCACTCCATTGTTATTTGCAGGCTTATTTTCAGATGGAGTTGTCTAGGGCTGAGCTTAAGAAAATATGTATCTGTCTTCTCCCCCCCACTTCCCCCCCCCCCCCCCCATCAGGGAGGAGAAGGATAGGATTTGGTGGGGAGGGCTGAGGGCAGGAGTCTTGGCAGTTGAAGGGCCACCGACATATTTTGGATAACAAATTAAGTCCTGTTTTTTTTTATTTGCGACCTAAATTGGACAACAATCTGTATTCAGGCACACCAACTACTAGGTTATTTACCCCCCCCCCCCCACGATTTATTTTATATGAAACATTTCATAGTCACTGCCTTCAGCGGTGGATGTTATTATGGAACTGCTCTGGGGTGATTTCCTTGTTGTTGCTGTGTAAACCAGAGACGGTGGGTGTTCTCTCTGCCACCGTTGTTTCGCCCCGAGGGGGATTTTAATGCGTGGGCTGTTTTAATATATATATGTTTATCCATAGATGCTGGCAGTCTTTAGTTCAAACTTTTAGACGAATGCGACCACCGATACATGGAATCGTTGGAGATGTGGCCCAGCCGTTTGATGCGAGCGTGATGTGCGCAGATTGCTTGTGCGCGTCTCGCAGCTTCTCTACTGCACTTCAAAACAATGTAGAGATTTACGATGTTTTTTTTTTTAACACAAACTGAGTTTGGGATAGATGGCGGCAGCACGTAGCGCTTTATAAAAATTAATTGGTTTTCAGAATAAAAAGGCACTGCGAATTTCTCATTTCGTAACGTTAAAAGGCAAACGTCATAGAGTATGATAGCACAGTACTTAAGGTTAACCATATCACTTTAATATATTACTTAGTTTAAATGCATTTTTTACCGTTAAGTAAGTTTCAAAAATGTTGCACTTTGATGTTATGTTCAAATTTAACACAATTATGATAATGTTCAATGGGCTTTGTTTCAACGTCATATGAGAGGCTTTTGACCTTAAACGTCTGGGCCACAAAGGCGATCTTAGTACACATGTTATAAAGGTCAAAACAGCATCATGCAGGGCCAGGATGTTAATCAATACAGAAAAAAACCTTACATGCATATGAATAATTAATTATCAGTTAACATTTCAGCATATAATAAACTTCTCGATTCATATTGTTACATATTTATGATGTAAAATAAAAGTGTTTTTAATGTTAAAATTTGTACGTTGGCAAGTAGTAACGCTCATCAATATTTATCAAAGATTTTAGCAAAATGTACATGTGAGATGAACCCTAATTCCAGAACATGACGAAAACAGAAGCCAAGAGAAACTGTCAGTAAAAAAATAGCACGTGTGACTATCAGTTAAAAATAATATACATTAAGAGGTCTGCCAGAGCATTTCTCCAGAATAATATAATTATTTAACAAAACAAAATTGGGATAATTTCGACTAATGGTTGCTCGTGTTGCAATACTGAATGAACCATTACACTTGGGTTATACAGCCGATACATTTCGGCAAGGACGCGTGTGTACGGCAGTGAAAAATAACAGTGGAGTAAACAGCAGAGCAAGCATGAGTGTGTGGTTAAACGAGGCAAAGTGTGCTGGTGGTGAGGGTCATTGAGGTCAGTGGGTAGGTTTGTCAGTATCAGCCGGGGTGCGCCTCCCACTCGAGTGAGAAGCCAATGCCGACTGCCACAAGTCCCTAAAAAGATTGTATTGTAAAGGTTAATGAGGCTTGAGCATCTTTCTCAATCGCCACGTGCCTCCTCATATGTACCCCCCATTCCCCCACACCCGCTGTCCCCTGTCGGCACGTTTCTAGCACAACCCCAGCCACCAGCCTCATTTGTCTCTTCCCCGCCCCCCTGCCCCAGTGAACACGCGTGTGTGTATACATATTAAACATCAAGGACGTACAGATTACCTGTAAACATATCTTCTCTGCCACCCACTTCGCCCTCGGCTAGCTTTCAATGGTACACAGTTGTACGGCCAGCCGCTGATGGGTTTTTTTCTCTGAAGAGACGACCAGATTAAACTAAAAGCAATACACTTCGTGGAATATGCAAAGCACAAGTGCTTTTTGTACATTTCTGCGGTGTGTTTGTCTGAAGCTTGTGGGTTTTTTTTTCCTGGCCTGTGTCGATTGGTCTTCCTACCATGATGATAGGTTTTTTCTTGTCACTTACGGATTTGATCACTTCAGATAAATTAGCAAAACTTCCTCTGCGCCAAATAAAGCCGAGCACTCAAGCTGGCCCCACCAGTAAACCTGGGAAGCCCCTACGTATGTCCGAGTAGCCATTTTTTATCGGGAAAACCATCATCAAACGTTTGACATCCGATTACAGCCAAGCCCAGTTTGGAGAGCTTGCAAAATAGTCGCCGAGAACGATTGAGAAGCCCATTTTGCAAGTCAGAAACAGAATATTGATTTATACTGGAGGAATCCGATGAGCTAAAAAGCTATTTTTTTCACAGATGTCCAGTAGGGGTGGGTAAGAACGTTTCAACAACAAACAGTACAGACACATGATAGCAGTGCAAAGTACAATAAATGTAAACAAACCACCCAAACACATACAAATAAAATGAAACAAACCCCATCCTGCCAGGCAAAGCCCACTTAGGTATCAACTTATTTTTCAGAAGCGACCTGGCCACAAATGATCGCTCAACAAAGTGACCCATCATTTGGACATCAATATCACCAACATAATATAAATGATCTCAATGCACGTTTCTAAAGAAGCAAACGCATCGTGAAAGTCCATCATCCTATTCCTCGTTGTTAAGTTTTTTTAGTTCCTCCCTTACTAATTGCAGTTGCACATTCATTTATGTATATGTGTTTTTTCCCCTCTGAATCGTCATCTCCTTGTCGCCCACAAGCTCCACCCTGACAGATTTCGTATCAAATTAAAGCTTCGAGGGTATTTTCAACGATCTAATGTTTGCAGGTTCACCTAAAGAAACACATATCTTAATAAACATGCATGCTTGCGTGCTTGAGAATGAATCTTATTAAGAAATGTTAACGTATAACACAATTTTGATTTAAAGCTTTCGTGACTGCAGGGATACATATTCTTGGTTCTTTCGAAACGTCGTGAGAAATTTATTGTTTTATATTTTTATTATTTTATTGTTTCCCTTCTACGTGACTTTACCGAAAGAACCAAGAATATGCATAACACAATTATTCCATACGAATGCTTAAAATCAAATAAATCAGCACACTGCAGATTGATATGTAAATGTTAACTTCACTTGAATGTGTAAGGAACTTTTCTTGAACAGCACAATTCTTAGCAGTTTCGAATGTGTAAAAATTAGGACCAATCATCCCAATTCACACTTGCTCCGAAATTATCCGAGTTAATTAGTAGTTTTGGATCATTTAGTCTCATTATATTCCCTACTCAGATGCTGCATAATTCAAACATTCAGAGTGATTATCTACCCACAATTTAGAGAACATTAATCCAAAATGTGCCTTTAATACATTCAAAAAGTTTGGCACAAGCGATCGAAAATCTTAAAAAGAAAACAATGTAGACGGCTTGACGAGCCTCTTACAATTACATCTTTAAAAGAACGTCAAATTCAAAACTATTTCCTGCTGAAATGAACGTTGAGGTGGTGCCTATCTACAGTCTACAGCCCTTACCCAGTATTGGAAATTGCACATTCCTATGGCAGTGGCAAGTACATCCATATGCCCATCTTCTGTTCACTGCCCCACAAAATGATACCACATTTTATGGACCCTGGAGGGGTACATGTAACAACACACGAAGGTGTGCAAGAGTTCTCAGACGTATGAGAGAAATAGTGGAAATCCCAACGGTTAGCAGTGAAACTACTACACAGCTGTAGAGCGGTTTTATCCTTGTTAGGACTCATCAGTACAGTACGGTCATCAGTGTTCGCTGCCATATACCTCTGGGATCCCCATATACCGAGAGCGCTGTTACATTTACACTATGGGGGCCCAGTTCGCATGTTTAAAAATGCGATAATTCAAATCTGTAAACTTCGGGGAAAAAAACCCATCACGAAATAAAAATGTGTGCAGGCTTGAAAACAAATAGATTTAACAACACTCATCCCCCAGAGGGAGGGATGATGAGCAAAGTCAATAATCGACCAAGAATTGAACTCACAACCTACAACTACTACGATTTATATTTCACCAGGTGTTTATGACCTGGCTATATTGCTATTATCAGAAACGACCTGGTCAGGCTATTTTTTATTTACAACGAAGCGGCTCATCATCACGTGGAAGTATATAGCAGCGAAATACACTAAACGAGAGTTTCTAAGTGTGGGTGGAAAAAATGGAGGACCCGGAGAAAAATCCGCGCGACCATGGGGAGAGAGACACACAAACTCCAAATATACAGTATGGATGTTGAACTTCTTTCGCACCGTGAGTAGCCAACCATGCTAATTGGAGGTGTCAGAGTCGGGGTCAAACCCACGACCCCCGTGCATACCAGGTGAGGGAGATAACATCTCGCCACCGTGGCGTCCTTCCGATTGTGAGCCGCTTGCTTCATCGCTGAGCCACACACTCAAAAGTTTTATACTCATAATTATTATCCATCGATGTGTGCAAATAATTTTACATCAAAATAGAAAGGATGATCATTTCTGGAAACACGTGGTGACTTTTTTGAAGCGATCAGAAAAGCCGTCCTCACGGTGCATCAGTGCAGAGGCAGTGGTTGCCTTGCCCATTTCCCTTGATGGCGTTTCTAAGACTGCACAAGAGCGAGTGCTCACCAGACCCACGTACGAAACAGCACGGGATAAGCAATACCAATGATAAGATGATCAACGGAAAACTCGTAATGAATAACAGACCTCATGTGGTCACTTCATCACTGTGGGCGAAGAATAATGAAGATCCCTTGCTCAATACATGGCGCATTCACTAATATGTACTCATTCACGCTGCCCCCATCCACATTGTTCAAACATTAATATCACATTTACTGTCTATTGATTGCCTCTGTATCATCTATTTCCATCCACAGCCTATCAATGGCAGGAGGCTGACAGGACATTTACCCCGGGGGAATTGCAATGAACCACAAGCTCTGTGTCAGCTGAAATGCACAAGGCCAGGAAAGGACCATGGACCTTGTTCGCCTGGTTGTATTCTTAGTAAATGTCCTCTCTTCACATTGATTAAAGTGGAGGGTTTTTTTGTTGTGATACTGCGTTGGCAGTGGGCGCATAAACAGACGTAAACACAAACTCACAACAAATGTCACAAATGTTGCACTAAATGGGCGACATTTCTATATATATGAGGTAATGGCGATGGCTCTTCTTCATAGCAGATGAAGTCCATGGCACCTATTACATATTATTTTCTTGTTATGAAGTGTTGTTGATAAATGTTTTTTGTTGTTTTTCTTCATTAAAGTGTTGAATATTTCCTTTGCTAAGCGTTTTAAATGAAATGTCTACGTTGAAAACTCGGTAAAAAGCGACGTATGTTAGATGTAAGGGGAGCGGTGGTACAGTGGTTCACACACCACGCTACGAACCTGGCAGCAGGAGTGTGATTCTCAGCCATCGCCTAAAATCAGCGATGAGTGATATCAGAACTGGCTCTACTCCATCCCCTAGGTTCACTCAGTCTTAAATGAGCGGCATGGTATATGATGTATACATCAATACTGACGAGACAAGGGCGCCGTTCCGGGTTTAATAGGTGCTCGCTAACAGCACTTCCCCCAACAGTCTGTGTACATCAAATGGGGGGTCTTTGTCTTGCCTTTTTGTAAACACAAAGGCATTTTGTGGCCGCTAATTGAAAAGAAAAAAACAAGTATTTATTTCTATATATATGTTTTAATCCTTAAACCACCCGTGAACAATGCACATTTATTAATGCTGCATCATTTACCCATACATACTTTCAGGGAAATGTGTTACAAAACAAATTACCGAAACGGCATCCCACCATAAGCACACTCCTCGCACGGGGAATTCGCAATGGAAAAGGGAAACATAAACAAAAGGAGAAGAAAAAACCCAACGAAGGCCTCAGGAAGGATGCACAAAAGTCATGGAGGCCGCTTTGATGAAGCTGCGGGACTGCCCCACTCGTGGTCAGGTCAACGGTTCAACCTAGTCCAGGCTCACACGGCGATAAGAGGGGGCACGGGGCGGTGGGGGTGGGGGGGGCCTCTCTGTATTTGAACACTTTTAGACATTTCAACACTTTTTAACACTTTTTGTCGACGCTCCACCGGTGCAGCGTGCAGGGCACTGGAGACGATGGCCGCTGACCTGCAGATCCCAAACCGTCGCCATCTCTCGGCGTCAAGAGTCGCCGCTAACTCGCTGGAGGTACCCAACTGCGAGCTGCCCAACGTTCCGCAGCGGGCCTTGTGTACAGCAGAAATATTACAAACAAGAAGATATCCAAAGGGGACGTGGAAGGTAAATACGAATGCACACTGGCGGCGTGCATGTCGATTGTTTTAAGGGGCATTTGGTTATCCCCCCCTCTCCTTCAACTCCCCCTTCGCCCCCCCCCCTCCTCCGAATGAATGGTCCATTCTTCGTCGTGAATGTGCAATTCGAATGATGTAGTCGGATCGAATGGGTCTCGCGGCGCACTCTAAGAGGCTCGTGCTTTATTCAATAAAGGAGGACAAAAAAGATATCCAACTCGTTTCGCGTTCACATCCACACTTTTACCTGCTCAGTGTTCTGCTGGTTCTGCATCCAGTGCGATGTTGTTGTTTTTATTATTATATTTATTATTGTTTTTTGTATTGTTAATCAAGAACCCAGAATAGAAAGTCGACTTTGAAGAGATGGTGGGGGAGGGGTGTAAGGAGACAAGCAACAAATAGCGTGCAACAACCCCGGAGGAGGTTCGCCCTCAAACATTTGGGGTGACCGACCGCTCGTACGGCGTCTGGGCTCGCTGCCCCAGCGCGACGCATCGGTGTCACGGCCGGGCTTTCGGGATCGGGGTATTCACGGCGGAGGGGAAGACGGTGGAAGAACAGGGGAGAGAGGAGCGGAAAAATGTAATGAAACGGAAGCGGATATATACAACAACAACAACATAACACGAGACGTTCAAGTTCGTCATTCTATCCAGCGCGGTGTTAAACACAGATCGAGGTCACGACTTTTTTTTGCTTTTAACAAGACATTAAAATTCACTGCACAGCATATCTCGTCTGTTTAGCATAGCGCGTCAGATGTTGATAATTATTATAATTATGGAAATGATGACACTTGTTTCCCCAGGAAAACGTCGCCGAGTCTCAAGAACGCTTTTTCTAGGATACTTTACAATGTTGACATTCGGTGGTGTTGTTGCTGCTGTGTAATGCAAGTTGAGTCATTTGCAAGTAATGTTTCAGCATTGTAGTGTTTTTTGGCCAATGCCAGTTGCATTGTACGGTGATGTTTTTGAGGGGTGAATGTTAAACAAAGTCTTGGGATTTCAATGCTAGGGGCCGTCCATAAATGTCGTCACGCACCTAGGAGGGGGGGGGGTCAGACATTTGTGACGATGGGGGGGGGGGGGGATTTGACAAATGTGACGTCACATCAAAATGCGTAACTTTAAATAAATATAGACAACATATGCTACTAAATTAAATATACGTTTTAATAAATGTTTTCTCAACATCAGCGTGCAGCGCCACATTAAATACGCACTACAATGACAATAGTTTAAAGCGATTTGAAGCATGGTTATTTTTTGGGGGGGGGCAGAGGTTTGTAACGTCATCTTTGAGGGGGGGTCTGACCTTTTGTGACGCCGTGTGACGAAGGGGGGGGGGGGAAATCGTTCAAAATCGCGTGACGTCATTTATGGACAGCCCCCTATGACGCCGCATCTCGAGCAAACAACATCCGAAAAATACGTTACATTATCGCGTTCAATCAGCAGGCACATTTATTTTCCGCAATGATGGTCTTATAACAAGCAGTAAAGCAACCATTTACATGACACAGCGTTCCATTTTTTGACCTTTTCGAGCGCCATCACTTGCCCCCACGTCGCCCTCCAGGTAATGACCGCTTCCATTAACCTGCCTAATGGCCTAATGAGTCTCTGGCCTTTGCGCTTCACTTTCCCCGGGCGCCGCCGACGATGCCCAAACGCGGGACGTTTATCACACGCGCTCCCTGACACGGACCCATCCGTTCCCCCGCCCGCCCGCCCGATGCTTTCTATTTGGCTCGCAAGAGGGGGGGGGGGGGGGTTGGCAGTGGAAAAGAATCATAGCGAGTGATGTGCAGCACATCAACCCCGAGATGAGCTCTGACATACAACGGCGACCCCACCGCCGCAGCGTGCGCCTGGTAAGTGTGCACACGCGAGAGGGACGCGTGCGGGCTGCGGGTATCCGTGCGAGCCCTGGACAGAGCGAGTGCCGGCGGAAGAAAAAAAAATCTCAAACGTTCTTTTTATTTTTTTTGGGAGGGGAGGTTATTTTTACGTTGTGCAAGGAGACCGACGGACTGAATAAAAAGCAAGCTGTCAATTTCGATCTATTCAAACTCGCTGCCAGATTTGGCCAAAAAGCTGGCTCGGCGCACACAAACATCGGAGAAGAATAGACGGCTGATGCAGCCGATTGCACGAATATTGCTTTTGGCTGGGCGGGTTAGCACTCTGTCACGTGACGGGAGTGAATCAAATACAATACTGTACAATCAACGATTCGTTGAAGATATGTTCTGGCGATATGCATATGTATATACCATATCTAGCAAGAGTGCAGCAGACGTTTAAATGAAACATAATTCCAAAAGTAAAACAACTATTTCTATATCATGGGACCTCCTTTTCCAGTACCAAAATATGATAACAAAACAGGTGTTAAGATGTCAAAACACCAAACTGAAACTTTTTACGAGGAATCATGTCTGCATTAACCACAATGCTTGTGGTCAGAATGCAAACAAAAAACATACTCTGATAAAAAAAAATGCATTGTCCTTGAAACTGATTGGTCCACACCAGAGACAGCTTTCTTCGTCTCAAACAGCGTTAGACCAGAGGACGCCAAAAGGCGTACAACCCAAAGACAATGCAATATCTGCTCGGGCTGAGCATCAAACATTATGGGACCTCCTTTGCCAGTACCAACATATGATGTTAGGTTTTTCCCCTTTTTTCTGGAAACAAAACAGGCAGACATGATTCCTTGTAAAATGTTTCAGTTTGGTGTTTTAACATCCTAACACCTGCTTTGTTGCCAAAAAAAGGGAAAAACCTATTATCAACTAAATATATAGTTTTAGCTAATAATGGAGACTGTTCTTCTCTAGTTCTATTTTTATGTATTTTTTTTTCAAATGAAAACCTGCCACATTTATTTCCACGTGTTATTATTTTTATTGTTGACAGAACCTTCACGTGATATTTACTCTAAAATTGTAAATCAAGAATAAGCATAAAACACACGTTAAGCAATAACAACACTAAGAGGAACAGAGCAGGCTGCTCAGCATTTATTTTTGGTCCGAAGCATATGAATTGCATTTAAATAAATAAATCAGCATAACGCGCTGCAGCATATGTCATTAAATCCATTAATGAATTGATGTAATCAACCGTGTATTGTAAATCTGTAGTGGACTCGATTTTAAATGCATCATTCTCAATAACAGGGTTACGTTGTTTACCGCAGACACTTCACTGGGTCGCGTTGATCACACTTAACCGTGCAGCGGAGCAGAAGAGCTTCCGCGTCCGCAGACGGAGCGACGAACTCGAACAAGCCAGCAAGACGGGCACATTCACGGCACGATCTCCGTGGACAAACCCCCGGTGGGGAGGCGAATTTACACTGGGCAGCAACCCAGCCGGGGATTGCTCAGATATCAAACCAGCGACCCTTTGGCACCTTGAATAAGCGGCGTTAACACCTCTTGACCGTCGTCGAAGCGGAGTCCACGCCAGTGAGAGCGGTTTATAGTCGCGCAATAGCCGTCACTAATTAGCCGCCCCCGAGTTGCAATGAACGACAAATGTAAAGCCGCCGCCGCCACGGTGCGAAATGAACTTGCCACGTACTGAGCGGGAGTGCGATGAAAACAGCGGTATACCAAGAGCCGATATAAACTGCAGCAGAGGAGGGCCAAGTCGTTTTAATACAATTTGCTACAAATATCGTGAGACCGTATTACGGCCAAAGCTATGCTATCAATATAATTTTGGCGCAATTTACCGTATCCTCCTTATGCAAGAATAGTTAACTCGGGCTAATTCGTGATTAGATATCTATTCGTCCTGTTGACATGTTGGCATGTTTTCAAGAAAAAAAAACTACCGAGAGAAAATGTCCCATCTCGAGGAAGCGTAATCATGCATTCTGTGCCATCCAATTGAGCAGTGCGGCACGGCACACAGCAGTGGCAGAAGAGAAGACGCCATGAGAACGCAAACGTGATTGGTAATGTAAGCAAGCTCAAGGGATCCGATGCATGCTAAACAAGACACCTCTTGCATCAACAATAATTTGTAACCAATGTTATTTCTTTTTGGTGAAATTGTTAGAACGTACGGAACACAGTTTAACACGTAGGCGTTCGCGACCAATATTATCCACGCGGTTTTTTGTTGTTAGATCGCGTAGAAATAAAAGTGTCGTTAAACCCGCCACCACCCGAGATAGGCATTTAACAAGGTTTGTCACGTAAACAAAACGTGCCAATTAGTTTACTACTTCAGCACACCGGTGTTTTGGAGAGTAAAACCCACAACATTTACAATTCGAGTGCGACGCTTCGCCAGTAATTACAACCAGCATCATCATGTGGACAGGCAGAGGGACGGACCACGACGAGCGGTCCGGTGCATTTTTATATTTGACTTGAAAACTAAACTCGGCGCCAGGCAGCAGTTGATTTATGGGGGCCGCGCAGGGCAAATGCATCACCTCCCAGTGTGTGGCGGACAGTTCATCGTAACCTGGGGGTTTTACATCGCAGTAAAATGCTCCACCATGAAATCCCTGGCACGGAGGATAATGCAGTTTCTCATTCCCGGCAAGGTTACTCTCCTCGTCGGCGCCGTGTGCGAGCAAGCATCCCGAGCACCACAAAGGGTTCGAAATGTCTCGAACTGTTTTTTTTTTATTCCCATGCCCACCACATTTCAACTCTTAGAAATGTTATGCATGATTTATGCGCTTAAGCATTACAGCTCTTTTCATGAAAGCCAAATTCATGCGCGCGCGCGCGAGCGAGCTGTGTATGCTCCTGTTTGCGAGACATAAAGCACGCTCAACCCTTAGCGTAGGAGTGACGAGTCTGGAGCCTTGCGTGACCTCGACAGTTTGATAAATGACGCCTTTACGTTGACCCACTGGAACGCCGTGTAGGTGCGATGGGGCTGGCGAACGTAGAGGAGGAGTGGGGGCGCTCCGACCTTCAGGGGCGTTTGTGTTCGCCGATCCGAGTTGGCACTCCCACGCGGTCGGTGCTCGCGGCTTGGCAAGCTTGCCCCCACGTAACATTCAGAGCATGGAAATCACAAATGACACGAGTTTTCCGAAAAGATGAAAAGCATCTCCAACAGTCAGACCTCTTCGCTAAAGTGCAGGCTTCCTCTGAGTATGCGTTTCGGCGAGCTCCCCACGTACATGATTGACATCGCATTGTGAGCATTTCATTTTTCAGATACTGGCAAAAGTGATTTGCCCAAAGTTTTTATTGTTAAAATTTTCTCCAATTTACACGAACAGATTTTTTTTTTGTTTGAGGGGCTTACATGAACCGAATGCAACATTAAATTCAAATCGGTGATAGTGATAAAATATCAATTTATATTTAGTTTAGTAGTGCTTGTCCAATGTGATTTTGGCTCATTTTTGTATACTCTTAAACACCTACAGAAATGATTAACTGTAATATATTTATTTCCTTAGCACAGAATAATTAACACAATTTCGGCCTCCTTGGTCACACAAATGCGGCAGCGCCACAGTGACATTTACGTTTAGTGGGTCGGAGTAATGAGAAAATGCAAATTAACGTGTTGGTACATTAAGGTCAGCTTACATGTGCGCGCACTAATTTCACCAATTGTAATTTAATTGCAACCTTCTGCACCGAGACTGAAAACTCGACCGGGTGCCTTCGAGGTAGAGTGATGAGCAGGATCGCTCTCCGGTAAGCAATGGCCACGCAACGAGCAACGCGGCCAGCTTTGCATTGGTTTACTAGGGAAGAGATTACATCTTAAAACAATGTAATACAAATACAGTACACGCACACGTGAAGGTTTGCAATTGGGACAACGTGCGCGTGATAGTGATTGTGTAGTGACGTGGAATGAGTCACTGGAGCGCGTGCCGCTGGGAGATTGGTAGACAATAGAATTAGGGGTAGCAGCCCCCGTTCTACGAGTTGCACCTGTGGGCAAGGCACGGAGCCCTCTGGGGGATCCAGAGGGGTGCGGGGGGGCCGAGGGCGGAGCCTGGCCACACTGGGCAGGTAACGAGACGAGCTCCCACTCACAGTCGGGGCTGCTGCGACTATGGAATCGAACTCGTCGTCGTTGTGATCTTCTCCCGCTTCAAGCTGTGGGTCTGGCAGCATGTTGGCTGTCCCGACCTGGTGTGTGGTTATCCCCTAATGCTGTGAAGGCCGGAATGAAGAGTACCTCTTATTAGTGTCTGTGAATTAGCACGCTACAATTGTAAAGCATTGGAAGAGAGTACACCGTATTTTGGAGTTATGTTGCCAGATAACTAAGTAATCATACGTGGGGCACTCCGTGGTTAAAAACACAGCTCGTGCCCTCCCACCGCGCCCGGCGGCAACACAACATTTGGAGATTGGTCCCACAGCCCTTGGGAGGGCGGGGGGCGTGACAACAATACCTTAGCTCCTTACAATGTGCAATTAGGATTGGCTGGGAGGCGGTCTGGAGATGTATTAAAGGGACGGGCAGAATGCCACCCGCGAAGGAGCAGCGGTGTGTGTAATGGGACATTCTTACCCTGCGAGGGGTGCGAGTGTTTTCTTTGTGCAAAAGATGATATTGGGTTTCTTATTCTTTTTGTTTTGCCACGTGGAATAAGTTGATGGTGGGTCATCCAATTTCATTCAGGAGTGAGAGACAGTGTTTCACCCGTAGCCCTCGCTCACTCTTGCCACCCATATCCAAGCCAGGAGCTGTCTCGATCGCTCTTGCTAGGATTCGTATGCTAGCTGCTGTCAAGGGGGAATAAGTGATATCTCAAGTTAAATCAACCAACAAGTATCTTAACGGGATAGAGAAGGATTGTGCAAGCAGCTGCAGCAACAAGCATCGGGGGAGCCGACAATATTCGTGGTGGAATATTGCGTTTTCACGTACAGCGAATAACGCGTGTGCTGTGTAGTAGCATGACATGGCCCCCGCATCCTCTATGATGCCCACAGACAAACGGACGTGCGTCAATATTTGAGCCTCTCAAGCTTTTTATTTTAAGCAACCCACAGCTGCACAGACCATATATGTATAAATAAAAAATGACTGTACTATATATGTCCCTGCACCCACAGCAAGCTGCGCGCAGGGCACCTAATTCACGTATGCTGAAGCGTGCAATTGGCCATCCTCCAAACATCAAAACAGAGGTAAGCACTTATTATATCTGCATAATTCATGTTGAGTTCTCGACAAGAAAAGTACCTTTTTCAAATTAAAAGATGCACTCGATAAAATACCAATTGGGCTACCTCTTCACACGATATTGGCCATGGGTAAGAGTCGAGCAGTTTTTAGTGTCATACGACACAATAGCATCACGGCCTTCTGAAGTAGTCTGTCACACGAAGTCGGTATTGATTTCTCGCCGTCCTCTGCACAATAAGCCCGTAAGAAAGTTCTCCCTGCGCTGACCACCGCCACCTTGAATTGTGTGCCCGCTGTTCCCTTGGCGACGTCTCCTCGTTGCCAACCCTCTCACAGCATCGATTATGCGTTCATAGCAAACGGAACGTTTTGGAGCGCTCTTCCTCTCGATATTAGGAAGCCACGGGAGATATGATGCACTTTTAAATGATCATCTAGATTGAAAACTCATTTCTTATTATAAACTGCTTTTCGTGTTTTAGTTTGTCCTTTCCACCGCACCTCCGATTAGCACGGTTGGCTACGTGCGGTGCACAATACGTTCAGCACACGTGCTGCAGCAACTGAGGAGGTCCTGGTGCCGATGATGATGACGATGTTGTATGGAGGAGGAGCAACATGTTCCAGAGGGAGACACCTGATGACGAAGCTGGTTTTCTTCACCACGAGGAATGCGCTGGTTGGAGACTTAGTAGGCTTTCGCGAGCAAGTGTTTTTGGGTTAGGGGCCGTCCATAAATGACGTCACGCACCTGGGGGGGGGGGGTCAGATATTTATGACGATGTGTGACGAGGGGGAGGGGGTTGAGAAATGTGACGTCACATCAAAATGCGCAACTTTAAATAAATATAGAATTGTTATAACAACACTTATTGGTATAGCAACACTCCTACAACATCAGAGTGCAGCGCCACATTAAATACGCACTATACAATGACAATAACTTAAAGCGATTTGAAGCTTTTTTTTATGTTTTACTTTCAAAATGGAAATATGGTTTGGGGGGGGGGCAGAGCTTTGTGACGTCATATATGAGGGGGGGGGTCTGACTTTTTGTGATGCCGTGTGACGAGGGGGGGGGGGTCAAAAATCGTTCAAAATCTCGTGACGTCATTTATGGACGGACCCTTACATCGCGCGAATATAAAAAGTGTCGTTAACCCGCCAACGCCCGAAACAGCCGAATCTTAAGGTTTGTCAGGCAAACAAAACGTGCCATTTCGCTTACTACTTCAGCACACCGGCGTGTTGGGAGAGTAAAACCCACAACATTTACAATTCGAGTACTGTTACGTTTCGCTGGTGATTGCAACAACCAGCTTCCTCGGGCGATTGGCTAGATTGCGCTACCCATCCTGCCCACGCCGTTCAAGCGACTGAGCCGTCTAGAAACGAAGTCACATAATGACATGATTGTTTTTGCCCCCAAAACTTACAAAACTTCTGAATGTAGTCGGATAATAATAATAACACGGGTTTTAAAAAAGCACCACGTACAGATTGGTGCAAGGGAGGCAGGTCAGCCCATGTGCAACATCCTCGTGGATTGTCGTATCGCGTAACCGTCAGAGATGGTAACGACTTTCATCCAACAATGGATAGATGATGGATGATGATGTTTTGGTAATTCATACGGAGATGTGTATTGACAACAAATTACATGTTAATATTCAAATACAAAATACAGCAGAATTCCCATGATCTACCTTGATATGGGGGAACCCTATCGCGAATCCTGTAATAATAAAAATAATGATGATTTCAACTCGTAACGTACAGGCTCTGCACGGTATCCGCTCATCGCTCTCGAAGAGAGAGAAAGACGCAGGCGCGAGGAGGAGAAACCACAAACAAATGGTGAGACGGCGCCAATTTTCTCACCAAGCTATGCGCTTCTCTGTATTAAGCTATTATCAACCTTTTAATGAGTGTGGTGACATGTAGGAGGAAAGCAGAGCTCCTGGGGAAAACCCACGCATGCGAGGAAGCAACCCTCATTCTATCCCACACACGCGCAGCAGATAGTCCATATTTTGCTCCCAAGGGATGGGGAGTTTTCAGAGCATTTTGTGCGATCCGCCAACCCTCGCTGCCTCCACAGCGACGGATGAGAAGAGGCGAGCGTAGCCACCACCACCGCCTGGCACACTGCAGACGTATCATCCGCAAGAGATGTGTAGCGCCGACACGATAACTCACGGCTTCCGGGAGGAGTCGCAAACCGTGGGCAACCTACGATTTGCAGGAATTCACAGATCATTTCGAGCAACGAATGTTATTCTGAGTTCCGCTGTAATAGCCTTCCAATAATGATACTGCTGGCAAAAAATTTGAAACGCTTTTGACAACAATATCCCTGCGACAAAAACACATGTATTCCCTCCGGCGATTCCTCGCGCCTGCTTTCGTGCTCGTTACATTTTTCAGGAGGGCTCAGAGGAACCCATCATTTAATAAAACCGTGATAGGCAACAAATCTAATGCAACATTTATTCTACAAAAATGTACTTGTGAAATGCCTGCAACCGCAATTAATCACCTATATGTTCCATCAAAGCCGTGCGCAGCTACGGGAATGGTTTTATTAGAAAGTTGGAGCGAGACGGCGGGCACGAGTTTTCTACCAAATAATAATAATGATGCACATTCCCTGGAATAAAATATAAGCTCATTTGTCGTGTCCAAATCTAAGATGTACAAAACCCATATCCTAAGTAAATAAGCATTCGTATGCATGGATATCATGCATATCATGCACATGTTAATTTAAAGCAGATGTAGAGTCCATCCTTCAAAAATAACAATGTACAACCCTGTGGACGGAGGCTTCTACGCGCTGTGAGAAATGTGGGGGCAAGAGCGCAGAAGCGTGGTCACCACATGTGCGCCTCTATATAAGGAACGAAACAGGTGGACTTCTCCACAAATCTGCCTGTCGCCTGATGATGCTAGTTGTAATTACTGGCGAAACGTCGTACTCAGATTGTAAATGGTGTGGCTTTGCTCTCCAACACACCGGTGTGCTGTACTAGTGACGAATTGCCACGTTCTGTTTACGTGAAAAACCCTTACTAGTTGGCTGTGTCGGGTGGTGGCGGGTTTGACGACATATATTTACGCGATCTAACCCAAAAAACATTTTATGAATGTGGGGGTTGTTTGTCCGTACTTCACCATGCTGGTCGGTGCAGTGACTTAGGAGGGCTGGTTGAAGTATCACTCGCCATCGTTATTGGTCATTGATCGGCATCCAACCCTGATCGCCGGGTGCAGAGTGCAAGTGCGCCCACCGCTGCAACCCAACCATTTTCTCCTGTCTTAAACAATATTCGTACTAAAACCACGCGAAATTATATTCCACAACAAAGTGGCAAGGAAGAGTGACCGAAGTGAAATGCCACAGCGAGTGGTTTTATATGCAGCTTTAACAGATGGGTATTCTCTCAGCGGCTTTCTACAGAAACTGCCTCAATTACTTCGTTGGGGATGGCGGGGTGTGGGGGGGGGGTGAGAGGTGAGGAGGGACAAATCCACCGAGACTGCCGGCCCCACTTCTTAAATGCTACCGTGGCCTCCAACCATACCCACGGCTGCACACCTCAATTCCATAATTCCCGCGCACAATTGGATGCCCGAATAAGCTCGGGCTGGTGTCGCTCAAAACTTCTCCTGCCATGTCCCAGTGATTTGTTGCCCAGGGGTGAAATCCAGTGCCATGGCACCAGATGCTGGTACTCGTGCGGCCCAATGCAGTGGCACAGGATTTAAGTTAATATATCTGAATGCTCCAGGTTGGTGCGTTCTGCATTAAATTAGGACCCTTTTACGAATGCATTCATTAAGTATATTCATTCCTTCCTGCCACTCTCCCCTCCACCCCCACATATGTCTTAACTGTATTTCTCTCTACCAGCTCCCGGCGTGTCTAGCCCTTAATGTGACACTACATACTGACGTGGCATGGATTTCGCCGTCCTTTCATAGGTGCACAATATGTCAATGAGAGCACACTACTTGGGAGCTATTCTGTATCAATGTGTGACATTTGTGTTTACTTTTCGCATGCTCTCTAAGTCCGACAAGAAAACTCACTTGTCTGAAAATGCATTTCAATTGCTAACAGAGAGGGAGAGAGTGGCAGGAGTCAAGAGAACTGTTATACAACTGATTTGTTGTAATGACTGGGGGGGAATACAGATTCAAGGCAGCGATAATCCATGTATTATGCAACAAAGAAAACAGTTCCACGCGGCTAGTTTTTTATTGCGTGAAACGAACTCCGGATCAATGTAATTTGCGACATTTCTTTTGTACATTTCTTAATGGCAATGGCCTTGGGGATTAGTACTCCACATTGTCTGGGTGCACATGCATTAAAGCCTAAAAATCGGGTCGCTTTTGTACGTGAAATTAAATTTGCATAAATAGATTTTTAAAAATTGTTGAAATTGCTCGCGCAACAATAACGATGACTCCAGAAAGGTTTGCGCAGATGTGTGTGCACTGGCCGGCTCTCCGTCGCTCGGTCTGGTCATCCGCTGCTCGTTACGTCATCGGCACGCCGATCGCGAGGGCCGTCATGGCGAATCGATGTTGACAAAGCAAGAGGGAGAAAAAAAATACTCGTTGCTTAAATTCAGATTTCTCAGTGGGCAATAGACGCAACATTAAGCCCGGAATTCGATTAACACACGATGCTCACTACCCCCCTCCCCTTCCACTCCCTACACGATCGTGCAACACTTCGCCAGACAATGAAGAAAAATATTGGTGATGCATCGTGGTTCAGTGGTAAAGCGAGCGCCTCTCCAATTGGAAAGCTGTGAGTTCAAATCCGAGTTGGGCGTTGACTGAGCTCATCTCTCTGGGGTCGATGAAAAAAAATCTACCAATTTTGTGGGGAAGCCAACAGTGGTTGTCTTTTGGATCGTCATGCTCCCATCATAGGAATGTGGAATTTCCACTCCTGGTTCTGGGCTGCAAACTGGAGATGAGCACTGCCTCCATTCTCATTTGAGCAGAAAATCAGGTTGAAATATATATTTTTCACGAAGAGTCCATATTACAAGATCTTTAGAACGCACAAATTAATCAATAAAAACCTAAATTAGTTTCTGTTGAAGACAACGTAAGTCATTGCCCGATTCAAACACAGATCTCATCCCAAACGGAATTGTCGGACACGATCCTGGACCCGCGCGTCGATGCTAGTTCACCCAGAGAGCGCCCACATTTATTTATCGTCCTTCGCCCATTCTAATCTCTCATTGCGATTCCATCTGCTTCGGGGTTTTTTTCTCTCTCTTTCTATTTCTCTCGGCTGCACCGTGAACACTATGAACATCCCTGATCTGCTCCGACCAGATTAATCAAGAGTAAGCAGACTAAAGTGTGATCATCCCCTGCGAGGCAAGTTGGCAGGAAACACAAGGTGTTACAGACAAATTTCATCGGCGGTTTTAGCTCCAGAAAGTACCTTCAGGCAAAACGGCTCAAAGGAAACATCTGCCGAGCAGATAATCCGAGGCAATTTAATATTGCATTGGATGCATTGATTTAACTATTGCGTAGACAACGATATTTAGCAAAAGCCAAGGTTAGGTTTGTATCAAAGACCTAGACATGAGCTAAATTAAAATGAGCTAATTTCAGCTTTTGAAAAAAACTCTGACAAAGCAAAAGGTTTACATCCGAAAAAGAGTTGTGCTTTTTGTATCACTCACTATGAATGGGTTCAATGCTACGTCCAACCAAAAATGTATTTGCAGGATTGCATAGACGCAGTGCCAAACTAATCGATAGCAGACGGGAGCGTTCGCCACACACACTTCACTGAGCAAACTGTCGTGTTGACCTTCCTCTGCAATTTTTCATTCCACAAACACGTGCGACATGATCCTTAAGCCCTCAAATACTCTTTGTGAGATCATGTGTAGCCACGCAACACGTTTTTTTGTTGTTTCATAATCCCAGGCAGGCAAGGGGTTAAGAGAGCACCTAATTGGATCGTTCTTTATGCGGCCCGTTTGTGTGTTAACAATGCACTTACCAATCATCTGAAACGGTGCGCCCTCAATTAATTATTCAGCCGTTTGATCGTTGCAATAAAACGCGTCTGAAATCATCTTCAGGCAGCCACGTTTATAATTGCAATAATAATAGTGCAATCAGTGTGGATGCAAGGCACAGAATGAAAATGCAGTGGACTGCTGCTGCCATAATTGTAACTCAGCCTGGCGACTACACAAAAACATATATTTTTATTTTACAAGGTAAGGGCCACTAATCTTTGTAGCTCTTTTTCAGAAGCGATCTAGCCACAAATGATAGCTCAACAAAGTGGCTTATGATGTGGAAATGTTTAGCAGCCAAATACTCTTAACGCGTGTTGATTCGAAATGTGGAGGGAAAAACCGGAGGACCCAAAGAAAAATCCACGTGGCCACGAGGAAAACACGCAAACTCCAAATATACAGGCATTGTCAGGGTCGGGATCGAATCCTCGATCTCCTGTATATACTATTCGAGGTAGTTAACATCTGGCCACCGTGGTGCCCTATGATCAAGATACGCGTGGCACGATCAGTAATCGGGGGGGACAATTCCAGATGTGTTTTCTTTCAGCCAACGATTGTGTCAATGGCACATTGGCATAGAGACGAATGCTTTAAATGTGCAATGACTCGCTCACGCCACTTTCGGTAAAGTCACGTAGAAGGGAAATAATAAAATAATAAAAATAAACATAATAAAATACAATTCTCACGAAGTTTCGGCCACAACGCAAGCAGCCGTCCTCAGATGAAGAACAGTCACGAAAGCTTTAAATCGAAAGGGTACCAACTAGCTATGGGGAGCTCTAGACAGCACCCCTGACGGGTATTTGGCCTACTCTTCCACGTTTGCCAGACATCTTGTAATAGGTGGGAGTGCCAACATCTGGCCACATGCGATCTGTCCATCGATTGTGGTCTCCCCATTTATTCTGCCAGGTGGACAGAGGTAGCTAGGGGTGGGGGGGGGGGGTTAAGAAACCTCCAATTATCACGGTTGGCTACGTACGGTGCGAAAGAAATTCAACGTACACACATACAGCCTGCCCCGTTCTTTCAATTGCCTCACCGGGAGATTGAACTGAGCCGATGAACTCTGGATCACAACAAGTCCAGTGTACTGACCATGACACCAGGGCAGTTTCCTAGCATTTGCAAATAAGGCTAAATTATGTAGGAGCTCAGCGGTCGATGCCACACTAGTTGGCTGATAGTTAATCATACAATAGAGCTTACAAATCACACGGGCTTGGCCCTGCAGTGATTCCCCGATGAGTGAGAAATATAGCACAAGGCACAGAACCACAGAGTCGCATGAATTATCAGCACGGGGCATGTTCCCTTTGGGCCCAGCTGCCATATCATCAGACGCGGTGGAGCTTGACATTGATAAATAAAATATACAACCAAACGTACACCCCTAAACACTTAGAAGAAAAGTGTTTCATCACAACCATGACTGTTAAGTCTAATCATTGCAACACATTAATATTATATTATTATCAAGCTCACTACTATTTCCAGACATTGAAAACATAATATTTGATCAAGTTTCAAGTTGATAGGGAGTATAATTACAAATAACTTTACAATTTCTTTAGAGCTGGTTGATATCATCTCACCTGTACATGAACGGTCTTTGTAGACTCTCAAACCAAACTAAAACGTCCCAGCAAGCAGCTCGCAAACGGAAGGTTGAGTTCAAATCCATCCATCATCCAATTGGGGTCCATAAAACGAGTACCACTTTGAGCAGGAAATCACTCGAGCTTTTTTTTTGACGAACACTCAATTAGGGAATTCTACAAAGTCCACTGCCAACCTGTGTTTTTTCCACATTGTGTCGATTGTATGCATGTTGAACTTCTTCCACACCGTATTGCATGCAACATTAGCAAGCGGCCCAAACAACACGCATGTACTTTACGACAGTATGGGTTATTTGTATCTGTTACAGTAAAGGCTGCGGTGTAATACGTTTTGCCAGTAAAATGATCATTTTTTCAATGCAGCAAAGGAAAATCGGCATCAGGAAGAAAATTGTGGAGTTGTGTCTCAGTCCCTGCTGTGACTCAAATATCATGCAACGTAACGCCCCCCCTCACCCCCTCCCCTTGCCTCAGGCACTGCCTCGCTCCACGGATTGCATTCGCAAAAATAAACACGACATGGGGACCCGGTAGGCGGAATCCGTGCAAAGGATACTCAAATCCTCCACGGGGTAGCTGTCCATATCAGCGGCGCCCAATACACGCTTCAGCATTTACACGCAGCAGCCCAGAAGCAGCGAAGTGCGCAGGGGACGATGAGGGGACAACGATTGAGCCGACGAGTGAGCGATATTCAGTAAATAAACGAATAGACGTTTTTTAATTTAAAATTTAAATAAAGTAATTGGTATATATAGATATAGCTGCATGCTGATTTAAAAGGAATTGTGAAGACGCGCTTGGGAATTGGCTTCACCGGGGATTGCCTTTTAACTGCACGCTCAGAGCTCTGGCAGGACATACAAGAGGGAATTACCTGTATTGAAAGCAGAGATAATAATATAAAAAAAACCTTTGACATTACTTCACTGAGCATTCCATGCGTGATGTTTACTTTAAAATTATCTTGAAAGTGGCCACTTAAAAAAAATTTCAAATGTTACAAATTTCTATTGAAGTTTCAAAATTTGTTTTGTCAGCCCCAAGTGCACCGACTTATAAATTGATATGTCCGAAAAAGTGAGTGGTGCTTGCACTACATACAGTTACTCTCCATGGTGAATCGTTTCATAGGAAATGGCCAGAGGGTTAGCACATCATCATCATCATCATCATTGTCAACCACGTTTTATCCGCTGCTACATTAATTTATCACCGTCTCTCATGGTCTTCTGATGTAATAGAGAGGTATGATCAGCATGAGCTGATCATACCTCTCTATTTCCACAGTGACCCTCCATTTGAACGTGTGCCCTCCTTTGGCTACCGCTCTACCTTTAGTCTTGACCACAGAAAATCATCCCTTTTAAACTAAACTACTAATCTAAACAATTTTTTTTTTATTTTACTAGGTAAGTCCCACTGAGCTAAATAGCTCTTTTTCAGACGCGACCTGGCCACAATATGATAGCTCAACGAAGTGGTTTACCATCACGTGGAAATGTACGCCAAATACTCAAAAAGAATGTTGTTTTTAAATGGGGAAGAAAAACCCATAGTACGCGGAGAAAGATCCACATGAGCACGAGGAGAACATGCAAACTCCATATATACAGGCGTCAGGATAGGGATCGATCCCATGCCCTCTTTGTATACCAGGCGAGGTAGTTAACATCTCGCCACCGTCCTGATGTACCCATCCAAAATCCATTTGTATTAGCATATGATATCATTAAATTAATTGGCGTTTGTTCTCTTTATCCACGTGTTCCTCTTTCTACGTCTCAGCGTAATTCCAATTATCTTCAGGAACAATTTACAAACGTGCACGGCTTTAAGAATAATTACACTGCTCTACAGCCAAAGTTTCTTCCGAAATGAATGTAGTCCAACTTTACTAATCCTGGGTCACTGAGAATGAAAATGATGCTCAAATTGTTGATTAGCTTTAGTTTTCAAGATATGCTACTGGATCAATATAAACGGAAAGGATCTCAATTTAAACTAGAAATGACTAAAATACATAGTTGACTGGATCTATCAATACATCTATGACTGGGTTTGGACAGTACTTGCTTTTTGAGCAAACCAATTAATGATACAATCTGAACCTGGTATTGCATCAGACAGGATATGAATTGAATAATGTTATTCCTAGGAGTCATATATGATGCAATTATAACTAGGCTTACATTCCTCTGCTGAACAAATTGCCCGATATCAACTCTAGAAATCATATAGTGTCGTGCTCTTTTATTTGTCAGTGTTTGATTTTGCAAAGGGACGCATTTCTGTTAAACCAAAGTGAGCAGAGATACTTCGTACTTGTGTGAATAAATCGATTAACTTCTGCTATGTTTGTAGTGAACTGACTTTTGCATCACAAAAGCGAAGTATAACCACTGGTTAAGAAAACCTATCACCTTCTTTATTTTGGCTGAAAAATAGGACATTAGGACAAGATGTGGGCCCCACACATGCCGCAACACGTGTGCAACAAATCTTCGCCAGTGGTTGAACAGGAAAAGGAAATCTATGCCTTTTGCAGTGCCAATGATTTGGAGAGAGCCAACAGATCATATCAGCGATTGTTACGTCTGAATGGCGCCTCCAGTTCGGAAAGATTTGTCAAAGAAGAAAACGTGGACTGTGCATTATCCAAACGTTCCATCAGCTATACGCCCAGTACCCCACGGAGAAGGACTTCCAGTTTCTGATGCACCAGAATCATTCTCACTTGAGTCAGATGATGAAGAGGATGAAACTTCTGGTCCTGAACCATCAAGGTCACATGACTCAGATTTTCTCCCGATTTGAAGGTTGTTGCTCTCTTGCTTGGTCTTTAGATTGGATACACAAAGTACTGCTGTTTTCTCTGCGAATGAGATAGTCGTGCGAGAGATTCCAACTATATCAAGATAGATTGGCAACTCTGACAGTCATTGGAACCTGGGAGGAAAAGTGTTCAGCATTCACTACTTGTTAAATCAAGGAAGATTTTGTTACCATCTTTACACATCAAGCTGGGTCTGATGAAGAACGTTGTCAAAGCCATTGACAAAACACAAGCAGCTTTCAAGTACCTCCGTGGACATTTTCCAAGGTTAAGTGAAGCTAAGATAAAGGAAGGTGTTTTTGTTGGTCCTCAGATGTGTGAACTTCTTCGAGATGATGCATTTGACAGTGCACTGTGTGGCAAGGAAAATACGGCATGGAAAGCCTTCCAATTAGTGGCAACAATTTTTCTTGGAAACAACAAGGCAGACAACTACAGGGAGTTGGTGAAAAACCTCGAGGCATACAAAAGCCTTGGTTGCAACATGTCACTAAAGTAACATTTTTTGCACTCTCATTTAGATTTTTTCCCACCGAACTGCAGAGCAGTGAGCGATGAGCATGGCGAGCGCTTTCACCAGGACATTGCAACAATGGACAAACGCTGTTAGGGCAAATGGAGCCCATCAATGCTTGCAAGCTATTGCTGGACACTGACAAGAGATGTTCCATTTAATGAATACAAGAGACAAGCCAAAAAGCGCCGAGTAGACACTGAATAAGGACTAAACAATGTACTTATATATATGTAGTGACGTATACGGCGTGCAGCGCCAGCTACTGACAGAAGAGTGGAACTGTGCGTGTTAGAGCCTCTCTCTGGCACCAGAGTAAGTATGGCATGCAAGGGGACCCTAGGGGGCATGCTTCTGGTGACTGTCAGAGAGAGGGCAGTTGAGGACGTGACAGTCTGGGTGAACCCGAGAGGGCACGTGACCCGGACAGGATAATGAGGGGGGCCAAAAGGTGACGAGAGAAGACACGTGATGTATGACCCAGAACCTTCTGGTAGGATCCAGAAGGGGGCGTGGCCGAGAGCGGAGCAAGGCCACACTTAGGGGCATACAAGTGAGGCCCCGAGAGCCGATCCTGGCTGTCTGTTGGAATGGAACCCGTCGGTGCTACAGCTCTTCGATCCTCGGTCCTCGGTCTTTTTTTCCAGGTCCTCCAGTTTTTCCCTCCACGTTTAGATCAACACGCAGGACCGCAGGTTAGATCATTTGGCTTCTATAAATTTCCACACGATAAGCAATTTGATGAGCGACCATTTGTGGCCAGGTCCCTTCTGAAAACAATCTACACAGCTCCGTGGGCCTTACCTGGTGAAATAAAAAGGTAAATAATAGGTGTAGGGTTATAATCATGCGATACTAGCACCAGCAGTATCAGTTTCGAGTCTCCACGCAACAAGCTCGTGATAAGCAAGTAGCAGAGGTTTATCTTCCAGCAGCAACATCAACAATAACGGTAGGCCAAGGCGTGATGCCCAACGGGTGAGCAGCGAGCTCCAAAAGCCGCGCACCCCCCCGCCCCCCCGGGCAATCGATCCCCGCGCAGGGCACCGACCACCCACGCCTGCAGGATATGGAGCAGGTTGTTTTTCAGCTGGTGGGACCTGTGTATTGTTAGCCGCGATGTCATGAGTAATGAGCGTGGCATGAGCGAATGTGTAAATGCAGAAATGTGTTTTTTTTTTATTTCGTGTAAGCAAGCTTGACGCAGTCGCTCGGATATGCAAGACTGCGCGTATAGTTCAGGCCACAATTAACCCTTTGCCACGCATGGCGCCTGCTCACGTGTTGCCGTGGACATGTTTTACCGTACAGCCCACGCAAATTTGCAGAAGGCTCGCCCACTGGCAGGCATTCGTAAAGCTTCTACGCGGGTATTCAATATCGCTTAAGTAAAGTTTTGAAAACTGGGCATCACAACAACAAAAAGTTGTGTAATTTTGCACGCGGATTAGTGCAGCTAAATCACTTTCTGCATCCACCGAGATTAAAATCCATATGCTACTTTTTGGCTCAGTCACCATTGCACGCTTTTTTTTAAGGGAGGGGGCGAATAAGACGAAGCACAAATTGAGAACAGGCTTCAAAAATAGCGCCGGCACACTTTGCAGAAATGGTTGACGTTCGCTGCGACGTTGTTGATCCGAGCGTGAAACCCTGCGTAAAGAACGATGATAGGCGGCACGGTGGCCAGGAAATGTTGACTACCTCACCTGGTATACAGGAGGTCGTGGATTCGATCCCGACCCTGACGGCTGCTGCATATTTGGAATTTCATGTCTCTACCCCGTGGTCGCGTGGATTTTTCTCCAGGTCCTCCGGTTTTTATCTCCACATTTAAAGTCAACATCACATGTTTAGAGTATTTGACTGCTATACATATCCACGTGTTAGGCCACTTCGTTGATCTATCAATTGTGACCAAGTTGCATCTGAAAAAGAGCTATATAGCTCAGTGGGCCTTAACTGGTAAGATGAAAAAATAGCTTCAGTTGTATCTATCTTTGTATTTATGTTGAACTTCTTTCGCACCGTACGTAGTCAATCATGCTAATCGGAGGTGCGGATGCAATTTTGGGCGAATAAAAAAATATAAGGACTCATAACGATAGCAAGGCTGGGGGATGGGGGTCGAGGCAGCAGGGGGTCGAGGCAGCAGGAGACGTTGCTGGCTCACCACAAATTGTTCAAGCCGCGCCTTGAACAAATTTGTAGTGAGCCAGCGACATCCTTGCAATTTAAGAGACACGAATCTATGGGACAATGACCTAATGAGACGGCAATCTACCCGATCGCTGGCTGCCAGCTCCAGATCCGCCGCACCTCCAGCGCTGCCCAAAAATATAATAAAAATTATTTATCAGACGGAGCGCACCCGAGAGGGTGACCACCGACAGGAGATGGAGCGATGAGATTGGCGCATGCGCAGAAGCGAGACAGCTTATCACAGCGCGAGACTTCGACGGATGGGGACAGCGTACTTGGAGGGGGGTGGGGGCTTCATCCAGCAGTGGATAAACCCTGACTCGTGATGATGTTAATGATGGTCCTGAAAACTTAGAGGGCATCCCGGTTTGTCCACAAGGTCAGATGGGAAGATATTTGCCCATCCCAGTGGCCGTCACGCGTGAATAACTCTGCACTGAGATAAGGGAGCGCATGGCGAGGCTGTGTAAGAGAAACGGAGATCAGCGTTCGCGTTTGTGGGTCCTTTTGCGCAACGGTCGTGACCGGTAATGTCAGCCTTCATTGGTATGCTTCCCCCTTTTTATTCTATCTCTATTGGTTGCGCGTGGCTCTGGGATTTAGCAATTCCCCTAACCGATCACAATCGCATGCTCGCAAGAGCCTAGCAGTGGCACACCAGTTAACAAGTAGGATTCATGCCACGCACGATATTGGGGTTGTGCTTGGATAGAAACGTACAATATTTAAGTGCTCTTCATGTGAAAATCCCCACGCATGATGAAATTCACAGCGCAACTATTTTAATCTACAAAACTGAAATACTTTTCACGTAATCTTTTTACTATCCACTTTCAAATCTAAAAATAAAACGAATTTCTTTAAAACTGATTTTTGTGTTTAATTTGCTGTCCTTCCTCTGCACCTCTGATTAGTATGGTTGGCTACGTACGGTGCAAAATAAGTTCAACATACATATAAACATACCAGGTGAGGTAGTTAACATCTTTCCACCATGGCGCCGCATTTATCCATCAATGGCAGCCTCCTTGCTGCAAAGCTTTTATGCTGCACTTGGTTAAATGAGATCACCTGCAATACACCATAAAAGGAAATTGAGAAAGTTGTGACAAATTGTGGGGCATCTTTGTTGAAATATGTCAAATTAGTCGATGCAGAACTTAAGATGCAGCTTGTTGGAATGGATAGTGCAACACTCCACATCCGCATCTCTCTGCGGTGCAGGATTTTGACTTGCTGTATTTGTAGGTGGCCTAACGAACATAAATTAGGGCCCACGGGTAAAAGTGTTGGCAGCATGGGATTCTCAAATCAACCTACACACCTTGGCAGTTTCAGCTCAGTCACCAGTGAGAAAATAATTAAAATAAATAGTTGATACCTAACTTACAATACTTCATCAGTCCATTGCTGGATGCAGGCCTCCAAGAGCTGTGTGATGCATTTGAGTTGTATAATCATACTTCACCACCCTGGACACTGGGTTAATGGTACCTGTGGGTGGTGGGGGTGGTGTTGGAGGGAGCAGGAGTGGTTTAACCACCCCTCGCCACTGATGTTAGCCGTGGCCGAGAATCAAACTCTGGTCGCTGGGTTCACCGGGCAGCATCCTAACGACTGTGGCACTCTTCGCCGAAGAGCAAAATCAAATAATAATCATAACATGAAAAACATTTTCTTCTACAATTCAGAAAGTGTTTCTATTTTAGCCACTTTTGTTATTTACAGAGCCTATTCGTTGAGCCCTACACATATCACGGTATGAGATCCACACCTTTGTGCACCGCAAACAAAAGTCTGCAAACAAAAGGAGGACAGACTCTGACGCAAAACTTGGAAACGGATTGGAAATTCTCTGGCATTTTCCTGGCCTAGTCAGAAACGAAACCCTGCTGAGGCGCAGGTTTGTGTACGAGTTGTACACATAATTGGATGCCCGGAATGAATGCAACATTAAGCCCACACCCTACACATTCCATCATCGTATGCAGAGCATAATGCTCATTATAGCACCCACGCCCTCCCCCTACCCTTCGCTTCCCCTTCATCAGCCAATTACATAAAGTTGAAATAATTTGGTTCGGCTACCCGGTGCTAAAATAAAGCGAAGCATCTTTAATGCCGCGTGTATTTTTTTGCGTGATTCATTTGCATACATTGTAAGTAGTAAAACAATAACAAAACTGTTGCACCTCTAAAACATTTACAATAAATTGTAGTCTATTAAACCACGGTATAATGAAAGTTGGGTTCGTATCGTTTTACAGCCCACCAATGACTTAAGAAAAATACTGGAATTCCAGCTTCAACTCAGCATCCCTCTGAGGTCGTTAAAATGAGTACCTCCCTGGTCGGGCTTTTATCATTCAGCAGCAGGGCAAGCAGAAACAGTGCGTTGGATAGATTTAGCACCGTCATACGAGCGTATAATTTCCAACAATGGCTCAATCGTTCATGTAGTGACGAGCACTAACTCTACTCATGTTTGTGCTTTGATGCCTCCTCCGATTATTAGTTTTTTAAGAAGAGGTTGTCCTGATTTCGAAGCTCTATAATAATTTGTATGCATGCCTCAATGTTCCACGTTGAATTCTTTCAAACACGATACATTTTCACGGACACATTAATAGAAATCAATATTTTTTTTGTCATTTTCATTTGTTGATATTTGGAGGGCTGGGGATGGATAATGTAGTGGACGACAACGCTGCAGGATACCAATTGTTGCAAATTGTACATTAAAGAAACCGTTGCATTGATGTGACATGGTCATGGCCCACGTTATAATCAAGTACCGAATTTCAATAATTTTATATATATTTCAAACTGTCCCATCCATGAATTATTTCTGTGAAAATAACAATGTGCTCTCCGCCCGTAGGGGTCTCTCTGCGATCAAGCAGCCGCAGGGCAAATGAATAGCACGGGGATGATGAATGAATTAATTATATATTTGGAAGCACTTCATATTTACACCATTACCACGCTATGCCAATGTGACAATTACCGCTAGCAGCTGGAATAATGCGAAAAGCAATATTAATTTGCAATTCGGAGTTATGCACGACCGTTGCTTATAGGTCTACATCTTGATGGTGAGTGAGTTGATGGTGGATTGAACGGTGAGCCGTGCCCCCATGCCAAGCACTGGAGGGGTTTGGGTTCATAACCAGAGGCCAAAAAACCTCCACACACTTTAATTGGCCCGTTCACCCATTGTAAACAAAACCCACAACCGAGCGAGCTTGAATAATGAACGTGGGGTTAGCAGCATGATCAGTGCTGGGCAAGGTGGAAGACAGGTGGCTGCAGGGTACGATGCTGAACAAAGACCCAAACCAAACCCTGTGGGTCCGACAGGCTGTTGGGGCAAGTGCCGTTAGCGAGCACCTATTGAGGGCTGGCATGGTGCACGGCGGAGTGGTGTGGCCAACATCACACCAAGCCACCCGTTTGCCTCTCAAGTGCTGATGGTCACATATCACGCTCGGTTCTCATTTAACACGGAGTCGAGCTTGTGGAGGCACAAGGCTGAAAGAGATAATCGCCAACGATGTTGGTCACGGCGAGGGAATCGAACTCAGGTGACCGGGTCCGTAGCGCAGCACGCCAACCACGCCGCCACCGCGAAGCGTACTCCTCTCGCATGCAAGACAGGGAAACAGATGCTTGTTAGCAGCACGTGCCATAATGATGTCTATGAAGCAAACATTGCATAGCTTATAGGTGTATGTGAAACGCCGTAATGAACGATGATCGAATCCAGCTTATTATTTTCTTCTTCTGTTGTGCTGAAATATTATACGTGAAATGTGTCACTTAAAGAAATCATGTGTGTGCGTATTTGAATGAGCAGCAGTTACGCGAACGTGGCCCATTAAGATTTCCGACCGGCACCATTGTTTAACGTGCGGTAGCACTGCTTCCTCATTATTTGGCTAAAAAAAAAAACCCCGTTAAAGTTTTTTTTGCCACCAAAAAAAAAACCGTTCAATCCCGCTTAGGACATTCTGCCTAGCGAGTTTATCAACGCTGCACAACGTGCCAACCCGTGGCAAAGACGTCTGAGTCCCAGCCATGTACTACATCACAACAGTAAAGATGTGTGTTTAACTGCGCCGATGCCTGCACGCAACCATTTACTTTCCTGACAAGCGTGAGCAATGGAGGGGGGGTCGGGTAGAGGTGGAGGAGGTCGTTCCCCACTCGCCTTCCTGCACCGTTATCACGTTTTAGGGTTCTTACCCGGCCAGGTGGCTCAGCGCTCGAGCCGTCAGAAGGTTTTTTGCGAGTTCAAATCCTGGTTGCGGGTTAACTCTGCCCCATCATCCCTCCGGGGTCGATAAAATCAGCACCACCTGTTGCGCTATGGATAGGCTTACAGCCTGCCATGGACAACTGGCGAAGGGTGTTCACCGCCTCGACGTTGACTCTGTTTGTATTCGTTCGGTTTCTGCGATTCCACCGTGTGGCCATGCGGAGCGACAGAGAGGGGGGGGAGGCTCACCCCGCCAGCCGTTGCGACGTAGCCACTGCTGCAGCGCAGTTGCGTGCCCACGGACACGAGCAGGGCGCCACTCGTGTGTGCATTGACGCCGATGCAATTACCAAATAGAGGACACAGCGTGCGGGGCGAGTGCACGGTATCCAAAGTGGGGGTACCTCCCACTGTGTTAATTAGAGGTGCTGCGTCTCTAATTGAGTTTTAGCTTTTTGTTTCACAGCTTGCAAGGGGCCAGAGCCGCGGCGCGGGAGTCTGGGCGTTTGGTCGCGACGCGTGGAGATGATGGATCAAGGGTCCCAGGGGAATCGTGTCTGAGATGCTGGAAGGTGATGCCTGCCTCGTTGGGGTTTTTTTGTGTTTTTTGTTTAAACACATTAACTCATACGTAGGTACATTATGTTAGTAATAAGCTAATTACAACCTGCATTGCAAATCTCACCAGACTTCATTTAACTTTTTTCTTTTCAACTTGATAACGTCCCTATCAACAAAAGCATCAAGTGCGATTTAAGCGCGAAACCTTTAGTTAAACATTCACGGAATTAAAAATCAGCTAATTGGCTGTTGTGCTGGCAATTCTACCAAGCTAATGAACTACTGTTTATGCCCGAATCCTGCTAGCGTCAGCATTCTCTATCACGCAGCCTTCCCTGCAGACTCTAACCAGGCAGGCGAATGATGCGGCGGTTAACCATTCTTAATATTATCTCAGAGGAGGATGAACGTCTTAGGGAAGATTAAAAATGATGCCGAGGGCCCACTACCTATTTACCCCAGATTAACTTGAACACTGCGACTGCCGCCGAGAATTTTGAAACATCCTGATCGCGTTGGGCACACGATTGGAAGACACAATTACTCGAACGTCAACCCAAACCCCCACACAGTTAATGGCCACTGAGGCCCGGCGTTAGTTTGTTATAAGCCGTGGATTGACACGGCCCCTAATGGCCTAGAACTACACGACGGGAGGAAGGGAGTGCAATAAATCACCGGGTGACTCTAATGCGCAGAACCCACTTAAAATTACCAGTTTATAAAAATGCACGTGGGTGTCCATTCCATGCGGCTGTTAAACGTGCACAGAGGTGTGCGTGTGTGTGCGCTGGGGGAGTGGTAGCGTAGCAGTTAGCTTGCTGGCGCCATGAACCCCGGCAACCCGAGTTCCAACACCCAGTGAAGATTATCTTAACTAGTCCTGGGCCTCACCTAGGTAGACTCGGCAGCAAATTAGTACCCGTTGCAGTGTGTAAACATCGCCACTGGGGACACAAAGGCGACCGGGAGTGGTTCTGGCCACCCACCCCTTGGTGAGCGGTGCTGGCCATCGTAGGTATTCGCTAACAGCACTTGCCCCAAAGGAATATTGAGGCTATAGGGGGATCTTTTGTCTTTGTGTGTTCTAAAGGATTTGTGTTCACGTCGTGTAAGGACCATGTACCGTCAAATCTTGGGTGAGAACCTCCTTCCCTCAGCCAGGGCATTGAAAATGGGTCGTGGATGGGTATTCCAGCATGACAATGACCCAAAACACACGGCTAAGGCAACAAAGGAGTGGCTCAAGAAGAAGCACATTAAGGTCCTGGAGTGGCCTAGCCAGTCTCCAGACCTTCGTCCCATAGAAAATCTGTGGAGGGAGTTGAAGGTTCGAGTTGCCAAACGTCAGCCTCGAAACTTGAATGACTTGGAGAAGATCTGCAAAGAGGAGTGGGACAAAATCCCTCCTGAGATGTGTGCAAAGCTGGTGGCCAACTACAAGAAACGTCTGACCTCTGTGATTGCCAACAAGGGTTTTACCACCAAGTACTAAGTCATGTTTTGCAGAGGGGTCAAATACATATTTCCCTCATTAAAATGCAAATCAATTCATAAAATTTTTGACATGCGTTTTTCTGGATTATTTTGTTGTTATTCTGTCTCTCACTGTTCAAATATACATACCATTAGAATTATAGACTGATCATTTCTTTGTCAGTGGGCAAACGTACAAAATCAGCAGTGGATCAAATACTTTTTTCCCTCGCTGTATATTTTATTATATGGAAACGGGTGGATGGGCGGCACAGATGTTAGCCGAGGTTAGCTGTGCCATCTCAGATTGATTCCCGGCCCTTTCTGAATCTCTGTTCCCCCGATTAAATAAACCCACACTGATCAGTGTGGTGAAGAATGGTTTAGACCCCCACATGCTGTGGAGATGCCATGAACACATGGCACGAAACAACTTGCTATATGCACATTATTTTGGGCGTCTTCGTTCATACGGCTGCTGATGCAGATGCAGAGCAACAACTGCAATTTCACATTCAGGTGGTCAAGCCAGACGACCGCGTCAGGAGCAGCGGAGTGTAATCGCTGTGATGTCTTCTTCGTATCTGTCGTTATATGTTGTATCACGGTCTGTTCTGGATGACCACAGTTGCACACTGTTGGAGAGTTTTTAATTTTCCATTTGTGCATCAGGTATCCGCGTATGCCATGGTTTATGCAGTGGATGCGGTTTCGGGTGGACCATGAGCTTCTTGGAAGCTCAAACCCAGCGAGCTTCTGCGTTTGCTCTTTCACAACGTGTTTGTTTGTGAGTTCTTTTGAACTTCATTCAGCTCTCCAGGCTTGGTGATGCTGCTGCTGCTGCTGCGTTGGCAGTGGTGCACCAGCATAAAAACTCAACACATTCTTCAAAAAACAGTGGCCATAAAAGGAGCAATATATAAAATAGTTGACATTTGGGCTCTTCTTCACAGCACATCAATGTGCAAGTATCTACATACCGCGCTTGCACACCATCATAGACAAACCTGTCAACTTGAGAACCTCAATTGTATTATTGCGGTGCACACAATCGTGGCATTTTATTGACATAATTTCGATAGTGTGAGAATTTTACACCATCAGGTTCCCGTATTTCACGAGAAGTTTACGTGGAGGAATGCACAAGCGAATTCGTAATCATTCAACAGCTTCAATGGGAGACTCCAATTAGCCTCATTGCTCATTTTGACCATGAATATTTATAAACACGGCCAGTGAAACAAGAGTTGCTAGAATTTCCCAGCCACCGCCGACGCCGAGTCGCGCAGGGGGCCCGCGTTGGGCAACTCGCTCCACAGGCCACCCGGGAATCGTGGTGGGCGGTTCATTTCACAGGCGACCCGCGCGCCGCTGTTAGCGCTGGGCAAGATGGGTCAGCAGCAATCAGCTGCCCACTCGCCCCCTTGCTCGCCCGCCCGCTCGCAGAATTAATCAGGTGAGCCACTGCCACCCGTCGATGTAGCCGTGGTCTCAATCCCTCCGGAAGCCTCGCTCCGCAGAGTCAATGAGTTGTCAGCTGTAGTAAAACAAAACAAATGCACTAGTTGGTACGGGAAGCTGCCCCTCCCCCACCCCACGCCCACGTATGTGATTGGTAAGGATGCGTGTGCGGTGCGTGCCTCGGGTCTCAAACCATCGTGAGAGACTAGGGGCATTCGGCGCTCACGCATGACACCAGGAGCCTGTGACCAAATGACCCGGAGTTCCCACGCTCAATAATCTGTACTCCTTGCCTTCACCAAGCCACACTGGTGGTCAAATAACCCCCCCCCCCCCACGCCTTCCCATGGCAATCATGGAACCTCATTTACGTACGTTTGCGAAATAAGTTCAACATGCGTACATGTAAACACCATATATGTACACTCCTTGGATCCCAAAGCCTTTTCTCTGAATACGAACGTTCATTCACACAGAGGACACACAAAGGAATCAAGGCCTCTGCATTATCAAATTGAATAAACGTTAAATTCTTTACAGTACAAAAAATGCGTCTAACCAATAACAATGGTGTGGGGAAAGTTCTCTCTGTGCACATTTTGATGTATTTCATGTACGACATAATAGAATTTCAAAAGCATAATTTATTAATTTGGTCATGCATATAGATCAAGATGTACAATTTCTGACAGCCGCTGCCATTGCGACCGAATTATTAAATTAAGTTTCTGCCGTGCTCTCAAAGGTTTTGCAGCCGCTGGGCAATATAGTGCTGTGTATACGTTCGCATTTTAAACAACAATCGAGTTAAAAGTTTGTTTGCTATGCACGTAATGATAAATGTGGCATTGCACGCACTCATCAAATAGTAGGGCACCAGAAAGAGTGTAAAAAATTTTGTTTAATGTAATATACAGAAACAACACAAATGTAGACTTTAGGAAGGAAAATTGCCCTTTCCGCTTGTTACGTAACATGCAAATAATAAAACATAATGATTATTCTTCACTTAAGGCTTGTTTAAACATTTTTCATAAATTTATTATGCTATTGCATACAAGCAAACAGCACTGATTGAAGAATTGCATCTTAAAAAAAAGTAATTCACAATTTTTTTTTCACTTTTCTGCTCGACTCATTTTCAATGCAACTGTTGTACATTGATTTCCAATGCAGCTGCATAGCCACACAAACAAACACAGCTTTGTGCTGTGTTTTTTTGACTGAAGCATTCCATTGCAAAGCAACAAATACATATTTCCCATTGAAAGCAAATGTGATTGAATCGGGCCTGCGCGACGGCACTGAATGAGGCCTTGACACTTAATGAACCAAGTTACGAATTCACAAATGAATGTGCTCCATTTATTTTGTTGTCCTCGAATGGAATGGCCAAGAGAGTGATTTTCTAAGTAGCCGTACGCATAGGAGTCACCTGGAGCTGAACACTGCTTTTGTCTGAAGGCCACTCCGTGCATTATTTATGGTGTCGGTCTTCTCCACATCAGGGCCCTATGCACGTTTGCTTTTACTCACACAATATTTCCGAACAATGCTAAATATATATTTATAGTTAAAAGCGCTATACTAATGTGTGGCAGCAACTACGGTAACTTTGTATTTGCATTGTAAATTAAATATTCAGCAGCTTTGAGCACGTCAGCCGCTTCACGCGCACAACCCTGTTAGATCGGGCCCTGAATAAGATTTTATATATCGCAATATTGTTATCGCCATTACCCCACCGACAAGACAAAAAAACTATGCGTCTAGCAGTAAAGCAATAAGGGAGGATTGGAGATTAGATCCAGTGAGAAATTGTCAGCTTCAACGAGGCAGCCAAGTGATGTATAATGTTGAAGAGGTGACTTCAGGTTAAACTGGCAAGCGACTGTCTTCCAAATAGATGCAGCATGGAAATGAGCTTGTATGATAATATATCACAGGTGCACCTTGGTGAAAGAGAGGGATGGAGGGGGCGAGAAGAGGGATGAATGTTCTAAACAAAACATCATTCTAGCCTGAGGTTTATGAATTTGTTATTATTGTTAAAATGAAAAAAATATATAAACGTGAAAATAAGAAGGTGGCCTGGTGGCTCAGAGGAAAGATAGCTGAACCATTACTGCTGAGGTCCTGGGTTTGATTCCAGCTTTCAGCCGCCGGTGATATACCGGGTTATCCACAGCGGCGAGTTGATTGTATCGGCCTGGTACGCAAAGAAGATCTGAATATCGCATGATATTAATGTTGGCTTTTCACCTCGTTGTGGAAAATTCCAGTTTTGAGAATTAAAATATCGATTTTTACTGCCATGTAATATGCATTCATTTGTTCTTGCAAGCAGAGTTCATGAGAAATTGCAGCACTGCGTAATGTAGACATGAGGTTACTTGAAGCGATCTCAGAAGTAGGTACAGTGAGGGAAAACAGTATCTGATCCCCTGCTGATTTTGTACGTTTGCCCACTGACAAAGAAATGATTAGTCTATAATTTTATTGGTAGGTTTATTTGAACAGTGAGAGACAGAATAACAACAAAAAAATACATAAAAACGCATGTCAAAAATGTTATAAATTTATTTGCATTTTAATGAGGGAATTAAGTATTTGACCCGTCTGCAAAACATGACTTAGTACCATCAAAGGTTTGTACACGAAGCCATTCAGATATACAAACACAGACATAATTTCAACCGTGATGATGGGTACAAACTTAGTAATCATTGGAAAGATGTTATTAACCATGCAAAAAAGATTTAACTACTAATTATTGGACCATCTTATCTGACAGGCACTATTTTACTTTACCGAGTGTTAACATCCCCAGCGTTTAACAGTACTCTCCTTTTTCGTATTTGATTGTCAGCCAACACTGGTAAAAACAACATGGGCATTTCGTTCTCTCTCTTCTATCATGTGCACCAACAGGTGCTTGTGCACAAACAGGTCCACGTACACGTACACCTCTTGCTCTCTTTTAGCCCCCCCCCCCTTCCAATACGTTATCATGTGCACCAACAGGGGCTTGCGCACAAACACGTCTACGTACACCTCGTGCTCTCTTTCAGCCCCCCCCCTCCCAATACGTTCCATTCATTGGCTACCACATTCTGATGAGCTCCCCCCCCCCTCTCCTCCCCCTTAACTTGTATTTAAGAACTTGCATCTTGGAATCCATGCCTCACTTGATACAGCAAATCTGGCTGTGACGGTCCCACCTGATGACAGAGACTTGTGTTGCCTCCGAAACGTGTGAGTTTTATTATTTTATTTTTATTAATTTTAATTTTTTACCTACGTGACTTTACCAAAAAAACTAAGAGCATGACTTAGTACTTGGTGGCAAAATCCTTGTTGGAAATCACAGAGGTCAGACGTTTCTTGTAGTTGGCCACCAGGTTTGCACACATCTCATGAGGGATTTTGTCCCACTCCTCTTTGCAGATCTTCTCCAAGTCATTAAGGTTTCGAGGCTGACGTTTGGCAACTCGAACCTTCAGCTCCCTCCACAGATTTTCTATGGGATTAAGGTCTCGAGACTGGCTAGGCCACTCCAGGACCTTAATGTGCTTCTTCTTGAGCCACTCCTTTGTTGCCTTGGCCGTGTTTTTTGGGTCATTGTCATGCTGGAATACCCATCCACGACCCATTTCCAATGCCCTGGCTGAGGGAAGGAGGTTCTCACCCAAGATTTGACGGTACATGGCCCCGTCCATCGTCCCTTTGATGCGGTGAAGTTGTCCTGTCCCCTTAGCAGAAAAACACCCCCAAAGCATAATGTTTCCACCTCCATGTTTGACGGTGGGGATTGTGTTCTTGGGGTCATATGCAGCATTCCTCCTCCTCCAAACACGGCGAGTTGAGTTGATGCCAAAAAGCTCCATTTTGGTCTAATCTGACCACAACACTTTCACCAGTTGTCCTCTGAATCATTCAGATGTTCATTGGCAAACTTCAGACGGGCATGTATATGTATTTTCTTGAGCAGGGGGCTCTTGCGGGCGCTGCAGGATCTCAGTCCTTCATGGCATAGTGTGTTACCAACTGTTTTCTTGGTGACTATGGTCCCAGCTGCCTTGAGATCATTGACAAGATCCTCCTGTATAGTTCTGGGCTGATTCCTCACCGTTCTCATGATTATTGCAACTCCACGAGTTGAGATCTTGCATGGATCCCCAGGCCGAGGGAGATTGACAGTTCTTTTGTGTTTCTTCCATTTGCGAATAATCACACCAACTGTTGTCACCTTCTCACCAAGCTGCTTGGCGATGGTCTTGTGGCCCATTCCAGCCTTGTGTAGGTCTACAATCTTGTCCCTGACATCCTTGGAGAGCTCTTTGGTCTTGGCCATGGTGGAGAGTTTGGAATCTGATTGATTGATTTCTTCTGTGAACAGGTGTCTTTTATACAGGTAACAAGCTGAGATTAGGAGCACTCCCTTTAAGAGTGTGCTCCTAATCTCAGCTCATTACCTGTATAAAAGACACCTGGGAGCCAGAATTATTTCTGATTGAGAGGGGGTCAAATACTTATTTCCCTCATTAAAATGCAAATCAATTTATAACATTTTTGACATGCGTTTTTCTGGATTTTGTTGTTGTTATTCTGTCTCTCACTGTTCAAATAACCCTACCATTAAAATTATAGACTGATCATTTCTTTGTCATTGGGCAAACGTACAAAATCAGCAGGGGGTCAAATACTTTTTTCCCTCACTGTACGTGATATGGCGTTGTTCTCTCACACTGACGCTGCACTGCTCTGGAAGGGCTCCAAAATGATATTTTGTCTCATGACATGATGCCGATAGCACATATGGAATAAAATTGCGAGAATTTTTTTTCGTAACAATAAGGATTCAATTCAGAAATTACACACCAAAGTCTAAATTGGCACGCATGACACCAGTTGCCATCAGTGCCCTACGTTGAGGGCCCTACAAAGGGGATTCGAGCTTCCTCACTTTACATGTCGTGACACGGGCAGAACACGGCCCCCCACGGCACACCACCGTGCCCCCTCAGGCGCGGTCGCGTGGCACCAGGGGGCCCCGGTGATATCACTCGTTATCCATAATAGAGGTTGTTTGGGTTAGATCGCATACATATATAAATGTGTCGTTAAAACCCGCCACCACCCGACACAGCTAGTTAGTAAGGGTTGTCACGTCAACAGAACGTGTCAATTCCTTACTAGTGCAGCACACCGGTGTGTTGGAGAGCAAAGCCACAACATTTACAATCTGAGTACGACGTTTCGCTAGTAATTACAACTAGCTTCATCAGGCGACAGCCAGATTTGTGGAGAAGTCCACCTGTTTCGTTCCTTACATTGAGGCGTAGATGTGGTGACCACACTTGTGCGCTCTTACGCAAAGTGGGGGGGGGGGGAGGATTAGTGAGATTATTCATTATCCCGAAGCGACGCCGGTAACAGGAGGGGGGGCTTGATGTCATCACCCCCCACCCCGTGAACGGTGCAAGCGCCCGCCCAGTGCCACAACCCAGGTGACCCCGCGAGCGCCGTCGCCGGAGCGGCGAATCAACGCCGCTGCTTCGGAGCGACGCACAGAAGGAGTCATTGAGCCGTGTCGCCCCCTTGCAGTGGCCCACAATGCCCCGCCGCTGCTGGAAATCCACAATGATGCCACTTAACAACTGGTGGCCGCCACTCCTCACGGCTGTGACGAGCGGTTGATATCCAGGTGTCATTTCTCGAGTGTTTGCAGTTTTTAATCTCATCCGGTATATTGCCGTTTTGACACGCTTTGACACTGAGTACTCATCACCTCGGCTCCTTTGAGCATTTTATATATAAACACGTGCACAGGGTGCTTCACTTATAGATACCCCACTGATTTCTTATAACCCTCTTACTTTCTTCGCAACAGGTGATTGAATGCTGTGACAGAGATAGCTCCGTATCTTGTTGAGGAGAGCGTTGAAAGATTTAACAAGGGTACCTAGATTGGTGGGAGATACAGAGGCTTTGAAATAAATGTCGTTTTCTCTACAATGTCAGCACGCTGTTTCAGTGGGGCTGTCAGCGACGTAAACACGCCGCCGTGGAGATCGAGCAAGACGACACAGGTGGGCAGTCCGCGCCGTGAATTAATTAAATTTGTATAATTTGCTGCATTTGCCAATCCAATGATTTTACGAAGCACTCCCAAATGCCGTGTGATTCGCCACGCCGGTGGAGAGGAGGTCGGTGGAGGGGTGAGGTTGGGGCCAGGCCCAGGACCGGTTCAGCTTGCATTTGCCACCAATGTTATCTGCTTTGAGGAATCGGACATCTGTGAAAAAAACGTTATACATCGTTAGATTCCACCAGTAATAATACGCATTCTGATTGTGATTATTCTGGAGAGCACAATGCGCCAAACAGGAAGCCACTGGAGATATGCACTTCTAAATTTAGCTGAAAAGCGTTTTTTTAACTGCATTTTGTGTTTCGTGTTGTTGTCCTTCCCACGCACTTCCAATTATCACGGTTGCCTACGTACGATGTGAAAGAAGTTCAAAATACACGGCACCACTTCTCAGCCCTCCAAGATTATTTCATGATTATTTATTAATCTTATTCAGAAATGTTGTTCCCTCGTTTATCGTTCTGGTTGCTTGGTCATTAAAATTAGCATTGGGATTGGTTGCTATGGATTTTAATCTCGGTCATCATCGTCATCGTGAGTCATGAGCATCTCAGTTACTGGCTGAAGGCCTCACCAAGCCGATACCATGCCACACGGTCGTGCGATAGCTGCGTTATGGTTACGAAGGAAACTAATCGTGGGCAATCCTTCCAAGTAAAGGTGCAGCCCTGCAATTGCTTTCTCGCACAAATGTTGTCCTCCTGTACCTCGGATTAGAACGGTTGACTACGTATGGTGTGAATAAAGTTCTACATACATAGATAGCCCCATGCTGGCCAGCCATCTTGCAGTAAGTACCCACGCTTTACCCCACCACACGCAACCTGCCGATCGACTAATTGTGGCGCACCTGTATATGCTGCGTACACAGAGGCAGGGGGTGTTAAAGAGACGTGTCCAATGTTTCAACTGCCACGCCAGGAGACTGAACCAGTCGCCTCCGGATTGCAAGTCAACTGCGATAACCGTTTTGCCATTGGAGCATCTAATCATTTCAGGTACCGTACTGGTAAAATGTAAACGTGTGAATTCTGTAGTTTTATTTCTGAAAACCTACACCCTATAATTTTTAAGCTTGCAAAGCAAAGAAAAAAATGCATATTTCTCATGCTTAAGGGAGGCATATTTTTTTTGTTTATTGCCATCGCCAAAAATAAAAAAACCATAACGCAGCCCATCGAATGTGTTGGAATGGAAAGTTTGGGCTGGGAAAATGTGTTATGGGTAAATAACTGCTGCTGTCAAAGTTATGATTTTTGTCGGTGAAGAAAAATGGCTTATAATTCCACTAACCATTACCTACAAGCTCATACACTAACTCACGAAACAATTCCTGCACCAAAGACGCCAGTCGCGCTAGTTACACTTGATGCATGTCCCTAAACACGCACATTACATTCGCCTTATAACGGGTTGCGTTTGTTAACTGTCTCATTCCCGGAAATATTTCTGAAATTTCCACCGCGCATCTCCCAAAGCTCTTGAATGGATATCACAACACAACTGCGCACTAAAAAAAAAGTTTATTTCTCCATATGGCGTCGTGCGAATGCTTTCCTCGTGATTCTTCGCGCACCCTGTACTCGATCCTATTTACGGGCAGGCTGCTCTGTTTCCTGCAATTACTGCGTACATTCTTCTTTTCAGGCGGTTAATTTGTCCACAGCTCAGCGTAGAGTGATCACGACAGGTGTCCGTGCTGCATTGTCGTAAATCAGTGTAATACGTAGTAAGTAATATTATCCGAAATAAAGGTTTTTTTGTGTCGGGCGGTGGCGGGTTTAACGACGCGTTTACATTTACGCGATCCAACCCAAACAAAAACTTTCATTACGGATGGTCTTAAATAGCCAATAACAAGTGTGGCGACGTGCTTTACATTTGTGAAAAGGTAAAGGCGCAGCCTTGCAATTACTTACTCAAGTGACTGTCAGCAGAATGGCCCTGCCAAGAGGAAGCACTGGAGAGCCGCTTTCCTTGAGGGTATTTGGCCTACTCTTACATTCTGGTCAGACGTTTCGTTCGAGGTGCGAGGACTCACACCTTAGCCCACCGCGTGCAACCTGCCCATTGGCTAGCTGTGGTGTTACTGATTGGTTCCGTAAGGTGGACAGAGGTGGTGTTGGTGGGAAGGAGGGGGGGGTTAAGAAACGTCCTCCCCCACCCCCCATTGTTTCAACTCCTGCTCCAGGAGATGGAATCGTACCGATGACCCTCTGGATTGGAAGTCAAGCGTGCTAAGTATTACACCAGGGCAGCATCCGCTACATTTTGACTGAACACAACGTACTTTCGGAATGAATCTGTGTGGGGATCAGACGAACTGAGGAGGAGTAATAATAAATGGTTCGCTATCCACATTCGTGATCGTGTACAACGAGTGTCGAGTTTCGTTCTTAAGAGGTAAAGTTTGTGTGGAGTGGAAAGCTGAGCTCCGACCCAAACACAATTACGATATCCGGCTTGAGATGCATTTAAATATGTAGACTTATCGTTATATTTTGGCGAAAAAATATATACAGCTATGAAAAACTAAAAATATATTTTGACCGTCAAGCGACTCACTTTCACATGCAGTGCGAGTGGAAAGTGCGGCCCTCTGCTGTGTATCGACCAGAGGTCACGTGAAGGGATCTCAGAGGAGCTATTCTGTAACACAAAGGGCTGCAGTGCTCTGGTACAGATGCACTTATTCGTCTCGTGACACGACGTCGATAGTACAATCGGGATAGAAACTGGGCCGAAATTGTGAAACAAAGATGCAGAGTGCAGTGCTACATTACTATTGCAGGCTGTTCAGAATAAGTGTGCCTGTGTGTGCATCACGTATGCTCAACTAGAAAGTAAGATGAGACATTTAATTTTTTCAATCCATCATTACAAGTCTATTGCTATGATTAAGAAGGGTGCTTCAAGCCCCTCTTCGACATAAAGCACAATTTAAATAACAATATAATAATATTGTACTTACACATACGAGAGTGCACATTTACACGTGAAAAACAACCCACGAGTATACGAGGGAGATAATTATTCTGAAGATTAATAAAACCCTGCAGTAACTTCTCACTCACTGTAAGAAGCACATACTTAGATCACTCGACCGTATCACTGGAATAAGCCGTCGGAGATTTGGTGTGTCAAGCAGGATAGCTGACTCACAAGCGAAAACACCAATAACCACAATATTAACGAACTGTCAAACACGTACGTGTTCACGTGCAACGTGCGTAATATCCATCAAGCTGACCTCTTGCACTCCTGCAATGTAACGACGTGGAGCTGCCACAGTGGTGTAATGGTTAGCGCAGTCGACTTGCAATTCGGAGTTCGCTGGTTCAATGTAATTCTTATGGAACGGCAGTTCAAACAAAGGAGCGACTTTTTTACATCCCCCCTCAACCGCCCCCACCTATGTCCACCCAGCAGCATACATGGACGCACCACAGCTCTTCGATTGTATATATCCATGTTGAACTTCTTTTGCACCGTATGTAGCCAAACGTGTTTAGCGGAGGTGCGATTAACAGGTCAAGTGTAGGGGAGGGGGGGGGTAAAGTGTGGGCACTCCCACCTCTCCATACACATCTGCTGGAAGAGTAGACCAAATTCGCCTTCAGAGACCCCTCCGGTGGAATAAGGATACGATACCTCCTACTTTCTCAGCTCTGGTGTATTTACACTGCTAAGCACGGTGGAAGGTAACTTTACGTGAGGATACATAATAAGGGAAAGAGAGAAATCCTCCCTGAGTTTATTGCGACTTTCTACAGTACCCGCAATATGAGCGTCGGTGGGTTGGATTTTCACTGTGGGCTTGTCCTGGAAGACACTCGAGGGAGGTTAAAAGCGTCTCTAGTTGGTTTATTGTTTTTTTTATTTACTGAGTAACACACAGTTTGATTTGCCACATGAGCTCTATTGGCTACGAAGTTAATCCTAATTATGCCCATGTGCGACTGCTCGACTCACCTGCCATATCGCATAATCCAATGGAGCACGTGTGGCCAATTAAACCGTGCGTAACCCTTCGGGTGATGACAATTTCTTTTTTATAGGCCATCCACAGAAGGTATTAACCCCAACTCAGCTCGTCCAGCCCTCTGAGTGTCTGCCCCCCCTCCCCCAACACGATGCAAAATTAATAGACGCTAACTGGGTCTTACGGGCAGCCATTGCATTGCTAATGTCGCGGTGACGTCACGGGGTACCCTGGACAGCGCCACCCGGGCCACGAGTACCGCCGTCCTTACCAACAGCGGTCGCAAGCCCCGCGTGCATCTGGCGCACATCATGAACGGGCGCGGCCTTTCACAGACATAGCCTGTCGTGGTTTCTTGCTGGGAGGAGGAGGAGGGGGCGATGATTGCTCTGCCGCTCTTCCAATTGAGTAACTTGCAGTTCGTTTTCAAGTTTGGTTTAAAAAAAAATTGGGGCGTCATGCTGCCACGTGACAACCTAACATCCGATGTGAAGCAGATGATACGTATTATTAGCGTGGTTAATACGCGCGCAGTATTGATCGGAGCGGAAACTGGGTTCGAGCCGCGGACCTCTGTGCAATGTGCGTGGAACTCGCCGTTGCCCGGATGCATCACAATGCGTCCGTTACAAGCCGAACTGCCGATTGCGACGGTAACAGCCCGTGTGCGATGTTCGTATTACCTGCCCGCATCTTTCACGCCAAAGATATCGTAGCGCTGCCACCACTAACCGAAGCTGCATTTTGAATAAATCATCCAATGTCTATGCCTCACACAACGTGTAACGTATTAGCTTAGTACAGCTTAACATTTGTGTATACTGTAACTTTACAGACATAATTAGGCGTTTTGGGAATGACGATGATGATGCCGGCGAGGATTTTCATTTTGGTCTTCTCTCTTGCATCACTGCCTACAAAGCATTTGAGAATTCTCTTTAGGAACGACAGCTTTACATGTTTTGTGTCGGTTTGCAATTCGTGACATTTCCAAACAAACAGCAGTCATAACAAACAGCTGGTCATCGTGATGGCCACGCACCTGCGATTGGCACGGATGACAACGTACGGTGCGAAAGAAGTCCAACATACATACAACATCGCTATCAGCTGGCGAAGTGTTGACAACATTTGACGTGACAAATGAAACATATATTTCACGTAAACTACCACAAACAACCATTTCATTTACCCTTGCGTCTATTGTGTGCATTTATTTCTTTAGTATCACATTTTTATTCATGTATTTGTTTTTTTGCGTGAACCACCTTGCAGGTCACAGTGACCCGCACCGCGAGCGGGTGCCGATTTAAAAAGCGCCCTCGAGCTGAAAGGAAATGTAGATGCTGTTTGAGACGGAGAGGAGAAAATAGAGAGATATCGCTTTGACATTGCACGCAACAGCTCGGCTGTTCTAGCAATAACAAAAAACCTATCTCCTAATGCACCACATTATTATTATTACGTGAATGTTTTAAATATGCTCTCGGAAAATAAAAAAACGGTTACATTTCATGGGGATAATCGTTCAACTCCAGAGGATTAAATGTGACGGTCTGTGAGCACACGGGGCTTCTGCACTGCCATTCGACACGTACCTCAAAAACTCGTGATTTGAAAAGCTGATGAACATTACCCTGACAAATTTGCTCTGCACTTGAGCCGCTTGCTAATCTGTATCACATCACAGCTAAGATTCGCCAAACGCAGCTGTACCCTCTCAAAACCAAGTCCCCGACCCGTTATTGCCGCAATATGATGGATCATGGACGCAAAATAACATTCCGTGTTTTAATGAGTTTAATTGATCTGTCTCTCATGCGGCTCCAACAGCCAGTTTGCGATAGGCATGAGGTCCTTGCTGAGTGGCTGCCCTCCAGAATCGTAAAAAGACGTGTACATATAGAGTATATACTACAAACACAAAATTTAAAGTTCCTCCATATATCCTTAACAGAATGTTGGGGCAAGTGATGTTCGCGAGCATCTATGAATGCCGACACGGCCCATGAGGGGGTGGGTGGCCAGCACCACGCCCGGCCGCCTTTGTCTCCCGAGTGGCGATGCTTACACATCGCACAAGGAACTCGATTGAGTCGACCTAGGGGATCCCCAGGACCGGTTCAAATATTTTCCGCTGTTAATGGTCGTGAGCGTTATTCAAGCTCGGGTTTCTAGGTTCAAAGCCCAGCGTGCTAACCACTGCACCACCGCTCATAAACATATATCTACACCAACAAATACATCTGGTCAGCACTGAAGAGTAGACCAAATACCCTCTGGTGTTCCAGAAAATCGAGGTCATTCTGCTAACAGTGGCGTTGATCAAACAATTGCAAGGCTGCACCTTTACCAATATATAATGTACTCTATAAAGCATGGAATAGGGTGTTAAATTGTGCCCATCATGCACCACTAATATGACCATGTTGTGTCAGACGTACTGCAGAGAGAGTACATAATACATGTACGTGCAAACATGCAAACATAACACACGCTTCTTTTGGTTTTGTTTGTTAACAAAGTTTCTTAATTAGCATTTGGCCAGACGCCAAACTGCAAGCACAAGACAAAGCACATATTAAAACACAACTAACGCACTACAAATTGGCCATCTTGATCAATGTGCATAAGGCAAAGTGGATGAATGCTGAACAATGTGACGGCCCTTCCTCTAATGGCATATTACAAACTCATTGTGCATCCATGTCATAAAAAAAACATGCCTACAGTAGACACGAACTCTCTGGTTTTCAACCATATGTACGAATTCGTTGATAAATCAGACAATGAAAACAGACAGAATGTCCGAAGTTTAAAATTAGCTTAATGCAGATTTGAATCCGACCAGGCTGCCAATTTCACTTTTTTTAATGAGCAAATAAATGCGATTATTCCGCAATGCACGCATCACGATTAATCTTTTTCAAAATCGAGGAAGAAAGAAGTATGGGTTTAGAGAAAAAGGATGATGTTACATTAGCGCTGGCACAAAATGGTTCGCAGTCGTGTGAAGCAGAAAATAGGGGCTAACGCTCTACAAATGGGATGTGACAGAAAACAATGAGGCATATGCTCGACTGTTCTGAAAATAAAAAGAGACAAAAATGAGCCGTTTAAACTTCCCTGCGCTTTGGAGCACAGTGTTCCATGTGATTATGAACAAAACTATATATATACAGTGTCACATATGAAAATACATTTCTGCATTGAAGGCAGTGCATTATTAAATTGGTTGCATAGGAGAATGTTCTCGGGTCCATGTTGTTGACATTAGCAATACATTCGGTATGGTTCCTGTGGTGTGAGCCTCAGCCGAGGTGGTCATGAATATGTTATACATTATACAAGCGCCATACTTCCCGCAGCTTGATTAATGCATAGTTGACACTGGGTAGAGCCGGGAGCCACGCTTATGAATTGACATGCTTGAAGTTAGGTTAACTAAGTGCCATTTGCTTGCTGTGCAAGCTGAATTACAAACAGATAAATCAACAGACAGGTGCCCCCTCTACATCTGTTCCAGTCGACTCAATGGATCGGGCTTTTCAGGGACCGTCCCAGGGGTGCCTCGGGAGATTAGGTCTCACCGTCTCCCTGGCTTTTCACTTGTACACGATTCCAGCCGTCACAGGCAAACGCAACGAGAGTACGTGCAGGCGGTTGTCTGTGGTCGCTGGAAACAATAACGGCGTTCTAGATTTGAAGTTTTCGTGACTGCAAGGATCCATACTCTTTGGTTATTTTTTTCGATAAAATAAAAATGAAAATAACTAAATTTTAGTTATATAAATTTTAGTTATTTTCATTTTTATTTTATTTTTATAATTTGTATTATTATTCTTTATTTTCACCTACGTGACTTTACCGAAAGAACCAAGAAGTAATAACGGCGTTGTTAGATTGAGTTCTCGATCAAAAAGGATATCCGGTAGTCCGTACAGCTTCCACGTGAGACTGGCAGTACGTATCATTTTTTCTTTCTCGACAACGAAAATATTCCTCTGTTTAATTGCCTCCATAATGGCCATTGTACCTACATTCCCAAGGGGCCGTGATGTGTTATCATGACCCCGCGCAGAAAAAATACGGACCGCTAATGGGTTTACAGAAGCACTTGTGACTAATTTAAAATTTAATCACTAATCGATACGTGAGAAAAATAGGCAATAACATTTCGGGCAATAGCCCTTCATCAAAGTGAATCGTAATATCGCATCATATTAATAAAGGTTACTGCATGGGAAAATTAAGCCAGATAATAATGGTGAGGCTGCTCGGGATTTTAATTGTTTCTCTCTCCCTATGCTGGCGGATTGCCCCTCGTGCGCCATACATCGTGCCGCATCGCTGACCACACACAGGTGATTATCTTTAATTGTTTTACTTAAACCAATTGTTTTGGCCGTAAAATGTGACATCAAAAAAAGATGTCACATTTTACGTTAGTGCCAGAGTTTCCCACTCCCCGAGCCCCCCCCCCTCAACTCTCCACTCCCGCACCCACCTCTAAAACAAACTATACATTTCACCCGAGTGGTGGAATGACATTAAATCACTTGGAAAGGCTTGTCCTGTCCATGTAATAGAGTCAGCCATGGGCAACGTAATTCCATTAATTAATTCTGCTTTCATTTTCTCTGGTGGAACCGTTCGAACCGCGATCTACCGCCCCCCCCCACACTCCGATCTTGGTGGATTGACGTCGTCGGGCAAGTCAGGCCAACAAAAGCCACTGCACGAGATCTAAATAGCCAAATGGCAACCATGACCACTTACAAGGGAGGGGGGGGGGAAGGAAACCCCGTTGACAGGACAGTCCAACCAACCCTTCCCGCCGACAGCAGAAGGTAGTGTTTATTTATCCCGAGGGGTCCGCCCCGCCGCTCGCTTGTCATTCATAATTGGGGCGCTTTCAGCCAGTGATTACCGTGACAAAAGTGTTTTTAGGCACAAAGGAGCAACAGAGACTCCGTTGCATATTCAAGCACCGTCCCTCTCTCCGTTGCCCCCCCCCCCCACCACCATCCCGCTTCCCCCTCGCTCTAAAATATCCCATCGAGGTGAGCGGCCGCTGCCTATTTGTATGCGAGTAATGAAGTCCCCTCGCATTCTCAAGTGATGTAGGAGAAAATTGAAAAGTTTTGACTCCAAAGCCTCGGGCAGACGGAGGTAGCTTATGGCTGGAGGTGATGGCATTTTTTTTCATTCGCGATGACAGAGTAGTTCCGGTCTACTTAATTAGCAGGGGGTGCTAACGAATGCCTGCATAATTGCACGGCAGCTGCGTGGAAGAGCCATCCTGACAGCCGCAGCGTTCCCCTGCCACCTGTCCCAAGGGCCCAATGAAAACTATTAACATCTGCGAAAGAACAAACTGTGGATTATATTTTTTTTCATTCGCAAAAATTTGAGCTGCCTCTGGTTTCGCTCATCAAGCCCCCCCTCCCAAAACAAATGTTGTTGCGTTAGTTAAGCACAGAACAAGAAAAACATCGCAACACAAGCTGAGGCGTTCCTTACATTGTCGTTGGGGTTTTTTTCTATGCTGTGCTTTGAATCTATACATGGATGTATTTTGTTGTTGTTGTAGCGATTTGCAATGTTTGTAATGCATAATTAATACATTTCTCCTGGTTTTGATCCAGGTAACAAGACTTCCAGTCTCAATTCCCTCACACCTGGTTATAAATATATCGTGCGGAGGATCTGAAAAAAAAGTGTCAACTTTTGCAGTCATTCTAAATCTACCGGATGAAGGCCTCCTCGCACGATGCCCGTCATTGGGGTTTTGGACCATACTTCACCATCCTGGTCAATGTGTATAAGTAACAGGGGGGGGGGGTGGAGGGGCAAGAAGAGAAGCGGTTCTGGTGTCACCTGCCACTGATGTCACCTGCCACTGGTGTTAGCCGTGTACTTGAATCGAACTAGGGCAGCTGGTTAATAGCGGAGGGTACTAACCACCTAACCACCACTTCGCAGCTGCATATTTGAATATGTAATCCTTACAATCAAGGTAAGCAGTTTGCTTTGCATTTACCTAGGTTCACTCTGTATTTATGTATTCTTATTCAGTTATTTTCCTTTTCATTATATTTTTCTGCTATGCTTCCACGTCTACCTTCAAAAATAGACTTTTATTCTCAAAGGGCTTTCATAAATAAAGCATCAAATGGATTAATAAAATATACAGAATGCATTATGGCTGAACAAAGACTATTCCGACATCGCCCCTATTTTAAACAAAGGGTATCGCTTATTTTTTAAATAACTTTTCCAATCTGGAAATTATGCACGAATCAAGTTTACGATATCAACTTTAATTGTATCTGCATCGCGCCAAAAGTATAACCAGGGACCAGAGTTTTCAAAGCAAATCCTGCTTAGAAACCTGCCCATGTGGGAAGGGTTGGCCATATCACGATTTTTCCGTGTGAACCGGAGTTCTAGAAGTGGAGCTAATGAGATGTTGTTGTTGTTATCTTACACGTGCTGCATTTCACAACGCAGCAAATCATGCCATCGTTGGGCATTCCAAAGCTGCACCCAGCCTATGAAGTTTCCCTTCCGTCTCAGAAAATGAAATAGGTCGCAAAATAAACACGTTTGATGAATGACAAGGGAGTGGTTGAACCTGAAGCCATTCACATTATCAAGGTCGTCCCCTTCTTCTTCGGAAAAAGCAGAGTCCATCGGCTGCAGTGGTCAACAACAGCTCTCGAAATATGGCATTTGTCCGACAGCAGTTGGTGATGCGCCAAGAGAAGCATTACGTAGGGGGCTAATTGCGTCCACTGTCATACAAAGTCACACATGTGACTGCGCAATTATTAAGTTTTCACCGTATAATATCGCACGTATGTAAAACGATATAGACATCAATAATTCCTAAGCATTTACAATATTACATTGGTGTTATAATTGGTTCTTTACCCTTCTATCTGGCAACAAAACTGTCAGTTTTGTTGCTAGATAGAAGGGTAAAGAACCAATTATCATATTTTTACTGGCAAATGAGGTTCCCATAGTACATTGGTGTTTTTAAAGGTCTATGATGTACAGCAGACATATTAATAATAGGGAAAGGGGGACAACTGCCCTGTTGCCTGGTCTCCCTCCCCTAGAACAGTAACAGCTCGTGGTGAGCGCCACGGTGGTGAGATATTAACTACAGTGAGGGAAAAAAGTATTTGATCCCCTGCTGATTTTGTACGTTTGCCCACTGACAAAGAAATGATCAGTCTATAATTTTAATGGTAGGTTTATTTGAACAGTGAGAGACAGAATAGCAACAACAAAATCCAGAAAAACGCATGTCAAAAATGTTATAAATTGATTTGCATTTTAATGAGGGAAATAAGTATTTGACCCCTCTGCAAAACATGACTTAGTACTTGGTGGCAAACCCCTTGTTGGCAATCACAGAGGTCAGACGTTTCTTGTAGTTGGCCACCAGGTTTGCACACATCTCAGGAGGGATTTTGTCCCACTCCTCTTTGCAGATCTTCTCCAAGTCATTAAGGTTTCGAGGCTGACGTTTGGCAACTCGAACCTTCAGCTCCCTCCACAGATTTTCCATGGGATTAAGGTCTGGAGACTGGCTAGGCCACTCCAGGACCTTAATGTGCTTCTTCTTGAGCCACTTCTTTGTTGCCTTGGCCGTGTGTTTTGGGTCATTGTCATGCTGGAATACCCATCCACGACCCATTTTCAATGCCCTGGCTGAGGGAAGGAGGTTCTCACCCAAGATTTGATGGTATATGGCCCCGTCCATCGTCCCTTTGATGCGGTGAAGTTGTCCTGTCCCCTTAGCAGAAAAACACCCCCAAAGCATAATGTTTCCACCTCCATGTTTGACGGTGGGGATTGTGTTCTTGGGGTCATATGCAGCATTCCTCCTCCTCCAAACACGGCGAGTTGAATCGATGCCAAAGAGCTCCATTTTGGTCTCATCTGACCACAACACTTTCACCCAGTTGTCCTCTGAATCATTCAGATGTTCATTGGCAAACTTCAGACTGGCATGTATATGTGCTTTCTTGAGCAGGGGGACCTTGCGGGCGCTGCAGGATTTCAGTCCTTCACGGCGTAGTGTGTTACCAACTGTTTTCTTGGTGACTATGGTCCCAGCTACCTTGAGATCATTGACAATATCCTCCCGTGTAGTTCTGGGCTGATTCCTCACCGTTCTCGTGATCATTCCAACTCCACGAGGTGAGATCTTGCATGAAGCCCCAGGCCGAGGGAGATTGACAGTTCTTTCGTGTTTCTTCCATTTGCGAATAATCGCACCAACTGTTGTCACCTTCTCACCAAGCTGCTTGGCGATGGTCTTGTAGCCCATTCCAGCCTTGTGCAGGTCTACAATCTCGTCCCTGACATCCTTGGAGAGCTCATTGGTCTTGGCCATGGTGGAGAGTTTGGAATCTGATTGATTGCTTCTGTGAACAGGTGTCTTTTCTACAGGTAACAAGCTGAGATTAGGAGCACTCCCTTTAAGAGTGTGCTCCTAATCTCAGCTCGTTACCTGTATAAAAGACACCTGGGAGCCAGAAATATTTTTGATTGAGAGGGGGTCAAATACTTATTTCCCTCCTTAAAATGCAAATCAATTCATAACATTTTTGACATGCGTTTTTCTGGATTTTGTTGTTGTTATTCTGTCTCTCACTGTTCAAATACACCTACCATTAAAATTATAGACTGATCATTTCTTTGTCAGTGGGCAAACGTACAAAACCAATACTTTTTTCCCTCACTGTACTTCGCCTGGTATACAGGAAGATGTGGATTCAATCCCTACCCTGACGCCTGTATATTTAGAGTTTGCGTGTCTCTCCCTGTGATGGCGTGGATTTTTTTACCGGGTCCTCTGGGTTTTCCCTCTGCATTTACAATCAGCATCACACGTTTAGCGTATTTCATTGCTATGCATTTCCACGTGATGATAAGCCATTTAATTTAGCTATCATTTGTGGCCAGGTCGCTCGTGAAAAATAGCTCTATAGCTGTTTAAATAGTTTTAGTTTCAAAGGAAAACCTAGACGATTAAAAATATCGTTATGAAAGTAGACAACCTAATTACTCATTGCATCTTAGGTATGTGAGCCAACGCGAAGCAATTAAGGGGGTTTTATCAGAACAAAGTTCCTGTGCAAACCATTGCTGCTACAACTATTCCATTAGCGACTCGACTTTGCTCGAGGCAAAGGTATGCCGTCATTCTGCAAAGGGTTATTTAACATCGTGTCAACAATTAGCAGCTACGGATAATTAAATGCGTGAATATTATGCAAATGCACCCATTAATCTTGATTTGAAGCATTTGTGGCTGCACGAATCCATACTCTGTGTTTTTTTCGGTAAAGTCACGTAGGCTCCAGCCTCAGCCGTTCTCCTGCTGTGTTTGTCTCACCTAATGACGATTGCTTGTGTAGCGATCGAAACGTCGTGATCGATTATTTTCATATCTACGTGACTTTACCGAATGAACCAAAGAGTATGCACCAATTAACTATTTTTTAAGGATACAATTAATATATCTGCCAAATACTGCTGGATGGACATCAGGAAGTGTAATTCACACCACGCAAAATAAATAAATAAATGCGGACCGAGAAACGAACGAACGTAAATACATGGAAATAAATATATAAATAAAATCTTTATTTAGTCGTCTGAGACTTGCAAATAAATCACGTCCCGTGAGATTCGGGGTATGGAATCTCTCGTGCCCGGTGGTACTGATTTCCCTGAGGGAATGAGGCCTCGCGACCAGTACTTGTGTTTGTGGGCAGGGTGGCACGCCAAGAAGGACCTGGGTTCGATTGCCGACTCGGACGCTGTCCTGTGTGGAGTTTTCGTATCCCCTCCCCGCTCTGCAGAGAGTGAGTGTGTTTGAGAGTTAGTGTGAGTCACTGGGGAGTGCATAGTGGAACGATTGGCGAGCACACTACGAACCCGGCGACCCCAGTTCTATTCTCCCACACGGCCAACACCGGTGACGATTATCTGAGTGGGTCCTGGGCCTCCCCTAGGTCGATTCAGTCTCAATTGAGTTCCTTGGTGTGGTGTGTAAACATCGCCACTGGGAGGACAAAGGCGACCGGGCGTGGTGCTGGCCACCTACTCCCTCGTGTGCGTGCCGGCTTTCATAGGTGCTACTAGCTCACAGCAATTCAGTTTCAGTTTAATTTATTAGGTAAAGCCCTGTGAGCCATGCGGCTCTTGACTCGGGTGCAACCGCAGCAAACAAAAACACGAACAAGGAGCATCTTAAAGTGACCACGCGCAACAGAAAATTTCAGGAAAAAACAGCAAAGGCTTCCAGAAAAGCACCGTGTATCAACGCTGTGTGCAAAAATCCCAGTGGGATGCAAGTCAAACAACAACAACCATAAGACAATTTATATTAAAGTTATCAGTCTACCTCTGTACTACAACAAACAAATGTGGCTAAACCAAAACGTTTTCGAAATCACCAAAATAAAGCTATGAAAAGCAATGTAACAGTGATCATAGGAACTGTGATTCAAATTAAACAATAAACTATATACATTACATGTACGACCAAACTTGCCCCAACAGTCTGTTAAGCCTATCCGGCGGGCGATGCTTTGTCTTTGTGAGTAATTATGTTCGGAATCATGGGAAATCCCTTGCAGTATAAAAATATAACAATAGGTGTTACCCTTTCTGGCAATAAAACAGTCGTGTTAAGATGTTAAAACACCAAACAAAAACATTCTGCAAGGAATCATGTCTGCATTAACCACATATACTTGTGGGGAACATGCAAACAAAATATACTACCAGAGCATGTATTTTTTCATTTGCATGTTCCCCACGAGTAGTTAATGCAGACATAATTCCTTTCAAAATGTTTCTGTTTGGTGATTTAACATCTTAACACCTCGTTTATTGCCAGAAAGACATGAACCCATTCTTATACATAGTGTGTGTGGAATGTATACGTTCTCTCCCTGCTCTGTACGGGTTTCTTCCTATGGTTTTCTAACGTCGCTCAAGTAAACAATGCAATGCGTACCCGGTATTGGGCAATACGTCTCAATGCTGGAAATTACCAGCAAATTACTCAACTGGGATCACCTCCAATGCAACGTCGCCCCCTACTTACTCTGGGAACTTGGCAGTACCCTCCGAAAAAGATTCTTGAGGTTTTCCAAGGTAAACGAGCATCATAATAACACAACACAAAGTAAAACCACGCAATTATTGACAACTAGCCTGGTTTTCCGTCAGCGGTTTAGCAAAGATGATACAAAAAATAATTTGTAACGTAAAGTAATAAGGTTAAAAGCATTCACGGAATTGAGTTAAACTTTTACTTCACTCACATTGAATAACTGCGTGAACACGCCGAGCCGAATAGGTCCATTCATTTATGAACGTTTAAAAGTGAGATACGCTGGATGGAGCAGTGACGCAGTGTGCGCACTGAGCTGTGACGCAGTGTGCGCACTGAGCTGTGACACCGGCCACTTAAGTTCAATTCCCAGCCACGGCTATCATCAGTGGCGAGCACAGGCTGAGCTTGACTTCTATATTTGGGCGGGCGGGCAGGGGTTCGCTTTGTCCCTCTCATTACGAATCGCGGGTGTTTTTAATTAATTTAATACTATGCTTATTTTAATTGTCAACTATTGAAAATAAATTAATGTGTCCAGTTTGGGCGGGGCATTGCCCCCGGCCCCCGTGCCCCCCCCTCCCCCAGCAAACTCCGCCCACGGTGGCGAGCGATTTCCAAACCAATCCTGATCACCCCCACCCACACGCATTGACCAGCCTGGGTGAAGCATGACCCCAATGCAATATTGATTTAAAGCTTCCGTGACTGCAGGAATTCATATTCGTTGGGTCTTTCGGTAAAGTCACGTAGATATAACAAAAAACTACGACGTTTCGATCACAACACAAGCGATCGTCATCAGGAGGGGAAAAAAAGGTCGTAGTTTATTGTTATTCTCTTTCAACCTCTCTCCGTGACTTTACCGAAAGACCCAAAGAATATGGACCCCAATGAGTTCTGCTGTCCCAGCGAGTCCCCGACTCTCTCAGCCCTCCACGTGCATCACGCTCCCCTCTGCGGCCCGACACGGGCACATGCTTTGTATCTAAACTATTAAACTTTCTTTTATTATTTACCAGGTAAGGGCCACGGAGCTATATCGCTCGTTTCTTTCAGAAGCGACCTGGCCACAAATAATAGCTTAACCAAGTGGGTTGTCACGAGGAAATTTATAGCAACCCAAATACTCCAAACGCGTGATTCGTCCGTTCATTTCTCAGTCCGATTGTCCTGGTGAGGTTCGCAGCGGCAGCGTGTTGAGTATGGCGGTCCAGACCTCCCTTTCCCTGGCGACAGACTCTACTACACTATACACTACTATACATTATATGCTACTATACACACACTCTAGCTCTACTACACTATACACTACTATACACTACTACTAGCATAAGTACCCGGCGTTGCCCGGGTGAAAAATATATTTCTAAATAAGCTTACATATATACACAGTTTACACACCCTCACCACTCACCACTCACCCTCACCATTCACCCTCACCACTCTCCCTCACCACTCTCCCTGACCACTCATCCTCACCAATCACACCCTCACCAATCACCACTCACCACTCACCCTCAACACTCACCCTCACCACTCACCACTCACCCTCACCATTCACCCTCACCACTCTCCCTCACCACTCTCCCTCACCACTCATCCTCACGAATCACACCCTCACCAATCACCACTCACCCTCAACACTCACCCTGACCACTCATCCTCACCAATCACACCCTCACCAATCACCACTCACCACTCACCCTCAACACTCACCCTCACCACTCACCACTCACCCTCACCACTCACCCTCAACACTCACCCTCACCACTCACCCTCACCACTCAACCTCCCCTCAGCACTCACTAATCACCACTCACAATCGCCACTCACAACCGCCCTCACCATTATATTTTTGCCCCAGTCAACGCCGGATATTTCCCATTTGTAGCAGTTTATATCAACTCTATAAGCAACTTATATTAAACAGGAAGCGCGATCCTAAAGTAATTTACAACCTTCGATTAGTCCTTTGTGCGATTCAAAGAATCGATTCCTGGCATGTTGGGGGTTTACATTTTGAATGATAGAGTTTCATTTTCATTGTTATTTTATTTTTTTATTTTTTCTGGAGTTTTTAATTACATGTTTGCCCCGGTCAACGCCGGATATTTCCCGTTCGTAGCAGTTTATATCGACTTTAAGCAACTTATAGTAAACGGAAATCGTCCGAATCTAAAGGAATCTACAACTTTCGATTCCTTTGCGCGATTCAGAGAATCGATTCTTGGCGCGTCGGGTTTAAAAGTAATTACACAGTTGACCGACCCTATAATAGTAATTGCACACATTGTGGTGGGGGGGGAGTGAAGAGGACGTGAAACTTTGATGATTTTACCTCAGAGTCGCGTGCTGGGTGTCGAGGCCTAGTACCGTGCAGAGCCTCTGGCCTCGCCTAGATTGCCCACTCGGCTGAGGCTGGGTACCGGGGCCGTTCCCCCCCCCCTCCCGCGCTACAATAATACTGTCTAATCGCTATAATTTTATTATCTACCGAGCCTATAATAGTAATTGCACACATTGTGGTGGGGGGGGAGTGAAGAGGACGTGAAACTTTGATGAATTTACCTGAGAGTCGCGTGTTAATGCATGCGCATATTTTTTACGGAAATTAAAAATGGCGTCCACCCCGCAGCGAATGCGTCGCTACCCGTTGCCAGGGGCAACCGCCGTCCAATGAAACTGCGTATGGTCCGGCGACACACAGACACACACACAGACAGACAGATTTGCGATTTTATATATATAGATACACAGACTCTAGCTCTACCACACTATACACTATTATACACGACTAAGCACGACAATACACAGACTATCGCTCTCCCTGGGGAATTCCCAGGCGTCCCCAGGCTAGCCGAGTGACGTAGTCTCGCCAGCGTGTCCTGGGCTGGCTCCGGGGTCTTCGCCCAGCGAGACGTGCCGCTGCTGACCAGGAGACTTCCAGGGGGAGTCTACCGGGGGGCATCCCTACCAGATGCCCAAACCACCTCAACTGATGTTTGATTCTAAATGTGGAGGGGAAAAAACCGGAGGACCCGGATAAAAATGTACACGACCACGCAGAGAGAGACACGCAAAACCCAACTATACAGGCGTCGGGATCGAACCCACGACCTTCTGTATAGCTGGCGAGGTAGTTAACTTCTCGCCACCGTGGCCGATATTTTGTATATGCCTGTGTTTAAAAAGGTCTGAGATTGAGTGGCAAGGTTATACTATGTGAAGCCGACATCGATTTGTTTGCATATATGTGTTGCCAAGTGTGTCCGTGTCTTTTTATTTTTGTCACACCAACAGGAAAAGGGAGAGCGCTGAGCCGAGCAAGTGGAATCGCAAGTGCACGGCGGTGCCACTTCGCTTTCACGCTAACCTCAAAACCCAGAGCCACTGGCTCGCTCGCAGCCAGGCCGACTCCAGTGGGGCGACCCCCACCCCCAGCTCTCAGCGAGCAAGAAGCCCAGGGGTCTGGGATCGGTTGAGCCGGAACCGGGCTGCCATGGCAACACGGCTCTCTGGTGGTGCCAGCATAAGTGAACATGCTTAAAGCCATCATGGTTCAGGCCAGCAAGCTCGGTTTTTCAAAAGCACTCCACACACACAAACATTGCTGGCACTGTATTGCTTGTTAAGGAAAGTAAGTGGGTGTGGGCAGGATGCATCGTGTAGGAAGCAAGGTCGTAATTATAATAAAAATTAGCGGGGGACACGTCCCCCCCAATATATTGCTATAAAATAGATTTATTTTTTATATGATTGTGGTTAAGGTTGTACTCTATTAATCCATAATCTCTGCCATTACATACAATGAAACAAGAAAAGGTAAAAAAGAAAAAAAACAGAGCAATGTAATACAATACACTATTAGACATTATTGTAAAAAAAGTCCATGCTATGTGTTAGTAAATTCGTTTTCAAATTTATATTTTTTTCTGGGGGCGGGGGGGCCCAGACCCCCTGGAAGATTTGGTCCCCCCCAATGTATCAGTTTTCAGTTTAATTTATTTGGTATAGCCCTGTGAGTCATTCGGCTCTTGAATCGGATGCAATCACAACAAACAAAAAACAAAAACATTAAACAAAAACATGAACAAGAAAACATCTTAAAGTGACTATGTGACTATGTGCAAACAGAAAATCCAGGAAAATACAGCAAAATATTCCACAAAAAGCACCGTACACCAATGCTGTGTACAAAAATCCCAGTGGGATGCAAGTCAAATAACAACAACAACCACAAGGCTACTTAGATTAAGGCCATCAGTCTAACTCAGTACTATAACAAACAAACATGGCCAAACCAAAAAACTTTTCGAAATCACCAAAATAAAGCCATAAAAGCAATGTAACAGTGATCATAGGAACTGTGACCGAATTTTCACAATAAACAACATAAACAACATGTACCACCAAACCCTGCAGCCATAGCTAGCTGCATGAGTCACTCCACAACAGCAGGAGCATCAGTCAAGAGTATCAACATTTTCAATGCCCCTTTAAGATCAGCACACTAAATCAAAACACAGATCATACTTTGTTGACTCCATGGCTACGGTCTTGGCTAGGAAGAGGTGATAGCAGATGTGCGACATATGTTGTGGGATGGCAGCCACAAAAGGGAACAAAACCCGAGAGGGTGACCACTGTGGAGATGGAGCGGTCTACTGAATATCTCTGAAAAAAACAGAGCTTTATAGCTCATCGGATTTCTCAGATATACATAAATGTTCTGATTCTGTCTCCTCAGCAGCAGCATGGATCGTGGCATCGCAGGACAGCGTGGGAAGGCATTCAACCAACGGTGTATAAACCATTGATGAAGATCATGTAACGATGATGTTTCTACATTGCTGTGTTGGGAACAAGTCTCTAAAAAAAAACCCAAGCACTGTGGACGACTCACTAGCTGATGCAGCCTCTAGCAGGTGGTTCTCATTTTAGAGACGGTGAATAAAACCATTACTGAGATTTGAACCCATGTTCTCGTGATCATCAGCGTTGTGTTTTCCACACTGAGCTACCAAGTCCCTTTACTAATAACATACGCATTGTGTTAGCTAATTGTCTCACATGCTTTCAGTACAAACTCAGGGAGTATGTGTGTGTGTATGTGCGGAGTGGTAGTGTAGCGTTTAGCACGCTGCGCTACAAATCTGGCGACCAGAGTTCGATTCCCACTCGCGGCTAACAACAGTGACGATTATCTGAACCAGTCATGGATCTCCCCTAGGTCGACTCAGCCTCAAATGAGTACCTGGTGTGGTGCGTAAACATCGCCACTAGGGAGACAAAGGCGGCCGGGCGTGATTGATGGCCACCCATCCCCTCGTGTGTCGTTCCGGCCTTCATAGGTGCTCGCTAAAAGCACTTGCCCCAACAGTCTGTTAAGGCTATACGGGGGGATTTTTGTCTTTGTGCCCTCAGCATTTGGATTATGATTAATGAAAAATAAATGAGCATTTAATTGGCGAATCACGAACAGAAAATACGGCCCGTGCACATCCACGGTGATCGTTTTGCATAACGCCGAGCAGAAGAGCAGCGCAATACGTTTCATATATTATTTTTTAAAATGCAAAATATACGTGCTCAGGAAAACAGTCCGTATGATGAGTAATGTCCTTGCGAAATGTGATGCTGCCTTCTCCACTCCATCTGAGTGCTCCTGAGCTTATTGTCAAGAAATTGCCCTCAACCACAAACTCATCATCCCTCCCACCCTCCCCCCCCCAAAGTTGTGGTTTGTATTGAGGGGTGGGTGGTGCACACTCTGTAGTGTAATAGCAAAAATTCAAGAATTCCACTCCTCTTGTATTCCTCCACATGTTTGACAGCCAGTCTCTTTCTCTCCACGGGATAAATTAAGTCCAATTATCCCAATGCCCAGCTTAGGCAGCTAAGCTTCACCAACGCTGAATTAAATGATAACGAAACTGAAAAAAAACCAGCAGGACTATGTGCGATCAGGTACGATGAGCCCAAAGAAGCTGAATGTTACTGCAGAATTACGATTTTGTAAGAATAATATTGAGAGCGTGAATGTTTGGATGTCAGATTAATATTCTTCTCAAAAGAAAAGCATTTACATTTGGGACAAGTGATAAGACTTCTTTTCAAACCCGATATTGTTTCAACACATTAAATCTGACTGCTGCTCATTGCATACAAAGAGATTATATTACAGCCACGGTTAATATGCAATGTACAAGTGTTTGAGTAATTGTGAAATAAAATTATCAACGCAAAACTACTAATTTATTAAAAGTGAGAACAATACCGGAGTTGTAAACGAATCACTAAATTGTAATAACCATACACGACAAACGGCTTCTCAATATAACATTCGCATGCAATTATGTAAGCAACGGCTCATATTTAATTGCATTAAATTACTAAAACATTGGATTCTTGTAAATCTTTTAAAGTTGTTCCCTTATTTGTTTTTGTCATGTGAATATGACATGCACAAATAATAATAATAATAATAATGTTGAGCCCTCTGTCAATCCACTGCTGGATGAAAGCCTCCTCACACTGTGCCAGTCATAGCTTGTTGTTAGCATATTTCACCACACTGATCAATGCGGTTTTACCAAGGAGAGGAACGGTTCAGAGATATCGCCTGGTGGGTTCATAGTGGAGTGTACAAACCACTGGTAAAGCCTGTGAAATGCATTAGACTCGAGTTTAAATACTAGTGTCATGGGGTCAACTGAGTCGTAGACGTAGACTTGGAGGCAACACATTTATTCAGTTCCAACACACGGGGTAACTTCCCCTGAACAGAATAACAACCTAAGGTGGTGACCACCAGGCTAACTACACGAGTTACTACGTAACTGCTACTATGGACCGGAACCAACGACTTCGGCCCAGGTCCACGTGTTGGAGACTCGTTGAACGGAGAACGGAGACGAAGGGTTTCTTCCAGGATGAACAACCACCCTGATCCCTCTCGGGACCCGGCTTGTATTCTCTGTGGCGTGGCCAGCTCCGCCCTTGGCCACATCCACCTTCCAGAATCCTCGGGGAGGACCTGGGTCTCTATCACGTGACCCCCCCTAGCCCCCTCTTGGGACCCCTTTGTCAACTTAACCGGTCACGTGTCCTCCCGGGTCAAGCAGAGTGCCATGGCCTCACACAACCTCATCCTTCAGTCGGCACCCACACACCCTGTCCTGTAGGGTCGGCACTGCACTTAAATCGTGGTGCCATCTAGCGCAAATATTCAGCCCACACCATGCCCCTCTAGGGCCGGTACTGCACCCACAGCCTGTTGACATCCAGCGATGTCAATCACTACACTAGTATCATTAATGTTTATCATCATTATTATTGTGGAAAACCTCAGAGTCCCAACATTATTTTCATGAGGGTCCTGCCAATTTTTCATAGCAGGGGGCAGAGTCGCTGTTGTGCGTAATCCCAATTGCGTAATTTGCGCAATACCAGTGACACGTATTTTTCATTTAATCTTTTAGGAAAATCTAGAAACAGTGGAGGAAATGGGGGGAAAAATACAAACTCTACAAGGGGAAGACGCCTGAGCCAAGAATCGAACCCAGGGTCCCTTTCTTGCTGTGACGAACAGAGGTTACCACTGTGCCACCCTGCTGCCCAAGCAATGTCTCAATGTTTAAACTACCTTCGCCACAGTGTCTTACTTGACGATTGCAAATTCCACGCACATTTCCACACCTAAGATGATGAGTCCACAATCTGAAACATCAATTAACATTGCCATAACCATCTACCCATGGCAGAAAATTGTCCAGTTTCAAATGGTTTGAGCACAGGTGGAGATTCATCATTTCTTTTATAAGGGAGGCCAGGTTAATTCATGTTGAAGCGACAGTGTATAGAATTGAATTGCTGTGTGGTTTTTACTTAACATTTGACCTAAATTACAAGCACACAATGGTATATCCTATAATATGAGGTCGCGTGATCTTTAAAGTAAATTTTCACAGCATATTTTGATCATTCCCCGCATAAAATGCAAACATATATACAGTGAGGGAAAAAAGTATTTGATCCCCTGCTGATTTTGTACGTTTGCCCACTGACAAAGAAATGATCAGTCTATAAGGTTCGAGTTGCCAAACGTCAGCCTCGAAACCTTAATGACTTGGAGAAGATCTGCAAAGAGGAGTGGGACAAAGTCCCTCCTGAGATGTGTGCAAACCTGGTGGCCAACTACAAGAAACGTCTGACCTCTGTGATTGCCAACAAGAGTTTTGCCACCAAGTACTAAGTCATGTTTTGCAGAGGGGTCAAATACTTATTTCCCTCATTAAAATGCAAATCAATTTATAACATTTTTGACATGCGTTTTTCTGGATTTTGTTGTTGTTATTCTGTCTCTCACTGTTCAAATAAACCTACCATTAAAATTACAGACTGATCATTTCTTTGTCAGTGGGCAAACGTACAAAATCAGCAGGGGATCAAATACTTTTTTCCCTCACTGTAGCAATAATTCCTTCGGATATTTAAACCATTTTACACCAATGCTTTAAAATGACTTTTGTACGATCTCTTTTTTTGTGTCAAACATTATTTTGCAAAACGTTAACGGGATTATGAAATCGTGTAATTGCAATGTAATAGCAGAAATAATCTGTCCTTTCCCTGTTTAACATTTTTGTTAGTTTTGTAAAAAAAAAACAGTGCTGGCTGGTATAGTTCGGTAGTGAAATAGAGCGAGTGCTGTGCATGATAAGTGATTTATTTCTTGTCAAAATGTATGCTCGAGCGAAACCAATAAAGTGCTGACCTTATCCTTCCAGGTCTTCCGTGCCACGTGACCTTTTTTTAGTCCAAACATACTTGTACGCTGCAGCTCGTCCATTATGAAAGGGATTAAGATGAAATGATATTTAAACAGCACTTTAGCATGACAGGGTGGCATGCTCGTCCCCCATTCAGCGGACATTTACAGGCATGGCCGAGGAGAGAGCGCTTAAAGCACTACATGAAATATCGTCTTGGTGGCCTGACCCGAGGTCCATTTAACCGCACCGATGTTTTTTTTTGTTTAACAGGCGCTGCATCAGCTGATGTCCTCGCATCGTGTGCGGGGTACAATCTCTCCCGCCCGCAATGTCTGACCGTTGCTGCTTTTCGGGAAAAGTCCGAAGAATTCGCCGAGTAAAACAAGGTCAGCCACCTTGTTCTCTTCGACATATTACCAGGTGTGTGTGTGTCTCCGACTGTGTGACATTAAACATTGATATGCTTTTATCTTTTTGCGTCCCACATCCGTCAAGCTCTTTTGGTTTACCATAGTTAAGTCTACTTCAATAAGACACAAAGTGCTGCCAGGCTGGATACTGCAAAATTTCTATATAAAGTGTGAATATAGTTATTTAGTTATTTATGTATGTTTATATATTTATTTATTTACTTATTTATTTATTTTGCCGGTGTTATATTCTTTAAGGTAGGATATTTTCGTGTAAACGAATGGCAGCATTGTCTGCCAGCAAGTAAGTCTGGGATTATTTATGAGTTCCGAGCTCTATAAAAGTTTTGTTAACAAAAGACAATTTCCGTACCTATCGTTAAAGGCAAAATAATTGAAGGAGAAATGGCCAGGTCACAGCGTGAGAGACAACCATGGAGAGATGAGAAACAACATTAAGTGCAGAGTGGAGGCCAAGTTGATTTCGTTTCACGGGATGGTGAGAACTCAAGACACGAGGATGATTGTCATTTGCAAGAGTGGGTTACCAACATTACGAAAGAAAAACAACTAAAATCACGCACAGAAGTGAATCAAATAGAACACGGTTCAACAAGTGTGTCACGGAGGAAATCGAAAATATTGCGCAAACGTAAATCAACGTGAAATAGTAATTTGCCTGTTGCGCAAATCGGCTCGATAATATGATCTTTAGACTGATCATAAGTACAGACTGCCATACAGTTATAGAAACATGAAGGAGCTATAGGGTCGAATATTGTAATATACGTAAACTGACAAGGATGTTTGTCACATAACCGACAGAAGGCAGACGAACGCAGAGAGAGAGACAGCAGAAGAGATGGCAGCAGTGAGACAAAATCACAGAGCTCAGAGGCCACTACTGAACAGGAGCAACGAAGGGATGGAAGCAAATTTAATGGGGGTGGTTCTTTTTTCCCCAGCAGTTGGACGTAACAAGCTGTGAAAACCACTGGACATCTGTGAAAAAGAGCTTCACATCTCATCAAATTCCTCCAGGATAAATACAAATTCTGACGAGCTGACAAGAACCTCCGATGAACACGGTTGGCTAAGTACGATGCGAAAGAAGTTCAACGTACATACAACAGCAACTTGCATACTTAATTTTCTCATCGCTACGAAGCAACGCTGTATATATACAGTACTGCATGCCTCTCCACATTGCAAAAATGTTATTGATGCAAATCTACCACGATGTCAACCAAGCCTAGGCACATATACCTGCTTACATGCTAGAAAATACATGCAATGCATGTATCCTGGAGTCGAAGCATTATGAAAGAAAGTGTATTTTGTACACCTCAACAGAAATCATTCAGCAATCGGAGCATGTATACTACATCGATGGCTACACGTCGCCAGACTAACAGCGGACGTTTTGCAAAAATATTGATGACGAGGGTGGTCGCGCCTGCAGAGCCACCCACTTTGGAGCGGAACAATTTTCCATTGGTGCCACAAAGATCCCCCCCGTAGCCTTAACAGACTGCTGGGGCAAGTGCTGTTGGCCGTGGGAATCGAATTCGGGTCCGCGCGCTAACCGCTACACCACTGCTCCACACACGCGCCGCGCGCGCACACAGACACACAGCTCGTCGCCGCCCCCCGTGGGAGTGCCGTCACGTTAACAGGAGGAGGAGCATCCTCGCATTTCACGGCTGCCAGGGGAGTGGCGTACATTACTTTTACCATTCAAAAAAAAGTGTTCGCGTTGTATTTGACAACAATACGAAGACAGCGTTGCACTCCCCCCGGGAATGCCACGACGCATAATGCGCTCGGGGCATTTCCATGGGTTCGTTATATTCAGTCGGAACGCAGCGTGCGTCGCTTGTAATGACAATCGTTGTCGTTATTATTATTATCGTGCCCGTTGTTGAACTGGGACTTGTATTTTATATGAGGAGAGATCTGCATGGAGGGGGAGGGGGGGGCATGTTTGGCTTGTGCAAGGGCACCGGAAGTACCGTGAGAAAGTGGTGCGCAGGAGAGGGTAACATTCGGCTCCCCGCAAGGAGGAATCCATTGCTGGACGTCCATCTCTCCTGGTCACCTCGCAGCCCAAGCCTATGACACGTGGCACTCCCAGACGGTCCAGAGATTAAAGGCTCCACTCTCTCTTTCTCTGAGATAATGTTCAACACATTCGCGCACAAAAAAACTGCCCTTCTTCATAGCACTTACGTGGAAGGGCCATCGCCCAACATGTCGACTATTACACATTTATTTTCCTATCAAGGCCACAATGTTTTAGACGAACGTGTTGTGTTGTTTATTTTTATTTTTTTGTGCTTGTGCACCCTTGCCAATGCAGCAGCAGCAACGGCATCACTAAATAATTGTGTGATGATTGATGTTTTACATGGATGCGTGATCGTGGCTCAGGAACGAGGATGCGTTCATAGCTACGTCGGATCCTTCGATTTGCACAGTTGGCTACGTACGGCGCGAAAGAATGTCAACATACCATATGTACTTGTTATCGCTCATTCATTGTACCCATCCATATCCAAAATACCCCCACGCATTACAATCCCCAGAGGTGTGGACTCGAGTCATGTGACTTGGACTCGAGTCAGACTCGAGTCATGAATTTGATGACTTGCTACTCGACTTGGACTTGCATAACAATGACTTTGTCCCACCTATGAGATGTGGACTCGAGTCATGTGACTTGGACTCGAGTCAGACTCGAGTCATGAATTTGATGACTTGCGACTCGACTTGGACTTGCATAACAATGACTTTGTCCCACCTCTGACAATCCCCCTCCCCCTGACAACCCCCCACCAATCTAAAGCTGCCTTTGCCACGTCGACCAGCCTCTCATAAGCCAAGTTCATGTAGATTAGCCGTAGATTCATTAGGACTTGCAGAAGGGCTATAAAATCCCAAATGATGAACACACAATTATCAAAGGACCCGCTACTGGAGGAGAAACCTAATTTAGTACTTTTTCTAGGAATTAAGCCAAAGAATAATAATAAAAAATCAGGCACAGCAAACATTGGCCATCTGAATTCGGGATGAGCAATAATGGCGTACTATGACTGTCTCGGTTAAGGAACAGTTATTTTGAAATTTTTAACGCTTGAAATATAGTTAAGGTTGCAGTATATTGTTTTCTGTAGGATGAGCTTCTTTTTTTGCCTGTCTCCCTAGGACCACAGTTTAATGTGGAGACGCGGCGTTGCCTCGTTCCCGCTTTGTGCGTGTCGCGTTTCCCGCAAGGGGAGCGTCCTCGCCCGAGAGCGCGAGAGGTCATCTCTCGGGCAGACGTCGCTCTCACGCCGTCATTGGCACCTTTCTGAGCGAAGAAGGGGGTGTTTGGGGGTGGGAGGGACCTACACGACAAACGCCTCGGGCGCTCTCCGAGTCGGAGCGACGCGGAGCGAGGAGAGAGGCTGGCACGAGTAGAGAGGCTGGCACGCGGAGAGAGGTTGGCGCTCTTGCGCGAGGGGACGTGCGGCTGCATCGCCAGGCACGCCGCCGCGCAACGTGAACACCCGCGCCGCACCGTGGCTTTTCTCATGGAGGAATACCGCGGCCGCCGTTCACATCGGCCCATTAGCACAATGCGTCACGAAACCCCCCTCGTCTCGCAAACTAATTCCTGCCGCGTTCCCCAACGCGGAGCACAAAGCAGCGCGACCACATAGCAGCTGAGGACGCTTCGTTAATTAATCTCTGCGCGAATTTCGCATGGAGAAAAATGATATATTTTCATTGCATGTATATGTATGTATATTGGACTTCTTTCGCACCGTACGTATCCAAGCGTGATAATGGGAGGTTCGGGAGAAGGACAACAAACTAAACGCAAAAAGCAGTTTTAAGGAGTTTCAGATCTGGATTAATATCGGAAGGAAGAGCGTTCCAGACGGCCGCAGAAGCGCATCTGAAAGCGCGCGATGCGGTAACCATCGTCTTTATTCGATGGCCAGCCAAAAGCTGCTTGCGAAGATGATCGGAGTTCGCGTGATGGTTTATGCTTCTTGACAAGATCAGCAAGATTTTGAGGTTAATTTGTGCGACCTTATAATGTATGAGGCGCTGATGAGCGGTATCGTGGCAAATTTTACTTTCAAGTTCAATGTCCATTCGATATTCGCAGCCACATGAACTACAACGTCCCAAAAAAAACTACTATATGTGAAGCTGGCCAGTTTGAAATTATTTGGCAACATTCACATTTGCTGCGAATCCGATATTAGATATTTGATTTGTGATAACAAATAGAACATCCTACATATACACTCACGTCACACTGATGGGAACGAGCAAGCTTTATCTTCGCAACCGCACGAATTCATTCACACCCAATGACCGCTTCTGTTGATTTGCATTTGTCCCCGACTGTCGGCTTGAGATGCGCGGGTTACGTGTTCGCGAACGTCGGATGAACGTGGATCCTCAGACCAACTCAACAATGGCACGGAGCTGTTTGGTGCATGGCGTGAGCAGCGAGGCACTCCAAACTTGTGTCTGGTGTCAGTAGGTTTATATGAATATCGTTGCACAAATTGTAGATGCATCGCATCTCGGATTAGCATGGTTGGCTATGCACAGTGCGAATGAAGTTCAGCAATCATACATGCAGAAAATATGCAAAGCCCCAACTTTTACTTTAAATTACAAAGGGGACTAAGTGTGTCTGATAATGCAGAGAATACATTGTGAACCTGTTTTTCATTACATTATCTTGAGTGAAGCTCGCCAGGTGACTCTGCGGAAGAGCAAGTGGCTCACAACGGGAAGGCCGTAAGTTCAAACCCGGGTTGGAGGTTGACTCAGACCATCATCCATCCGGGGGGGTTAATAAAATGAGTCCCGCTTTTACAAAGAATCCAACAGTGATTGCCCTATGAATAGACTTGTCCCCATCATATGAACGTGGACTTTCCACCACTCTCTCATGGTTTAAAACCAACGATGAGCGCCGACTCATTGCTCGTTTTCAGGGACATCTCTGTGCACATTGTTAAAACATGTCTATCTGGCGTCAAGTTTCAGTTGCAGCGCTGGAGTTTTGAGGCGGGGGCGGGGGTTGATTAACACTGTACACGTTCAGGTATTACTTCCTCTCTGGCGTCCTGCTGCACAGTAAACACGAGCAACGGGAGGTTGTGGGGTACCCTCCGTTTAAATCTCCGTAAAGAAAATCTCTCACCCACGAGCTGGCACCGCTGCGCGTAGCGGAGCACACGCCCCTTGCGCTCCGGACAATCCCTCAATCTGGTGGCTACTGGACGATTTGGATTGCATTCTTTGTCCCCCACTCCCTATCCCCCCCCCCCCACTCTCAACCCCGAACATGTGCGCCCATTTGGTGTGCCACGCATCGCAGATCAGAATTATAAACTTTAAATGTATCATGGAAAAATCCGATGAGCTATGAAGATAATTTTCACGAATGTCCAAGTAGGGGCGGGTCAGAAAGTTACAGTAACAAACGATATATTTAACAAACAAAAACATACGAGTGCAAAGTTTAGGAAAAAATAAATACGTAAAAAAAACCGTTAAATAGTATAAGTTCAAATTGCATAAGTAAACCAATTCATCAGCTTGAGCAATGCAGCAAAACAACAGCAAGAACAATCCCAGACCACAGCAAGGCAACACCATGCTGTTCCTCAATACAATTGTACGGAGAAGGTGAAGTTTCGATGCATGGGTAAGGATGAAAGTCACAAATCACATTTTCAAACGCAGTTGTATTCAGCACTAATTTTCTGCTTCAAGATATTTTTTTTGTTGGAAGATTTACGATGTTAAGGCAGGAAACGAGGTTGTTTTTAGAATGTTCGTGTTGCAACGACAAAGGCGGTAATTCTAGATTTGAAGCTTTCGTGACTGCAATGATTCATATTCTCAGGTTTTTTCGGTAAAGTCACGTAGGTAAAACATTAAAAGTAATGAAAGTAAAATAAAACAAAACAAAAATAAAAATAAAATTCACGACGTTTCGGAGGCAACACAAGTCTCCGTCATCAGGTGGGACCGTCACAGCCAGATTAGCTGCATCAAGTGAAGCAATGATTCAAGATGTAATCCCTTATATGTGAGTGTGAAAGCGATGGGTATTACCTTGTTATCGCGGCATCTCTTGAGGAAGGCCAGCGTCTCGAGAAGCTGTGACTTCTTGTCTCGTTGTCTGTTAAAAACTCTAACAGATAGGTGGAATTCCTCCCCGTAGAGGGCATTAATTCTAGATTTGAAGCTTTCGTGACTGCAATGATTCATATTCTCAGGTTTTTTCGGTAAAGTCACGTAGGTAAAACATTAAAAGTATTGAAAGTAAAATAAAACAAAACAAAAATAAAAATAAAATTCACGACGTTTCGGAGGCAACACAAGTCTCCGTCATCAGGTGGGACCGTCACAGCCAGATTAGCTGCATCAAGTGAAGCAATGATTCAAGATGTAATCCCTTATATGTGAGTGTGAAAGCGATGGGTATTACCTTGTTATCGCGGCATCTCTTGAGGAAGGCCAGCGTCTTGAGAAGCTGTGACTTCTTGTCTCGTTGTCTGTTAAAAACTCTAACAGATAGGTGGAATTCCTCCCCGTAGAGGGCATTAATTCTAGATTTGAAGCTTTCGTGACTGCAATGATTCATATTCTCAGGTTTTTTCGGTAAAGTCACGTAGGTAAAACATTAAAAGTAATGAAAGTAAAATAAAACAAAACAAAAATAAAAATAAAATTCACGACGTTTCGGAGGCAACACAAGTCTCCGTCATCAGGTGGGACCGTCACAGCCAGATTAGCTGCATCAAGTGAAGCAATGATTCAAGATGTAATCCCTTATATGTGAGTGTGAAAGCGATGGGTATTACCTTGTTATCGCGGCATCTCTTGAGGAAGGCCAGCGTCTCGAGAAGCTGTGACTTCTTGTCTCGTTGTCTGTTAAAAACTCTAACAGATAGGTGGAATTCCTCCCCGTAGAGGGCATTAATTCTAGATTTGAAGCTTTCGTGACTGCAATGATTCATATTCTCAGGTTTTTTCGGTAAAGTCACGTAGGTAAAACATTAAAAGTAATGAAAGTAAAATAAAACAAAACAAAAATAAAAATAAAATTCACGACGTTTCGGAGGCAACACAAGTCTCCGTCATCAGGTGGGACCGTCACAGCCAGATTAGCTGCATCAAGTGAAGCAATGATTCAAGATGTAATCCCTTATATGTGAGTGTGAAAGCGATGGGTATTACCTTGTTATCGCGGCATCTCTTGAGGAAGGCCAGCCTCCGAAACGTCGTGAATTTTATTTTTATTTTTGTTTTGTTTTATTTTACTTTCATTACTTTTAATGTTTTACCTACGTGACTTTACCGAAAAAAACCTGAGAATATGAATCATTGCAGTCACGAAAGCTTCAAATCTAGAATTAATGCCCTCTACGGGGAGGAATTCCACCTATCTGTTAGAGTTTTTAACAGACAACGAGACAAGAAGTCACAGCTTCTCGAGACGCTGGCCTTCCTCAAGAGATGCCGCGATAACAAGGTAATACCCATCGCTTTCACACTCACATATAAGGGATTACATCTTGAATCATTGCTTCACTTTGTAATAAACGACTGGACCACGATGTCTGGCTCAGTGTCCTTTATTATTCGGTTCGTGCTGTACACCCACACGGCTGTCTTTACTCTGTAGCTTCTCCACGGTGCTGACTCCAATGTCGGCCCGATCCACAACAGCAGCTCCGCTGCTGTTTCTCCCACACAGCCCCCCTTGGCTGTACTCTCTGCTGCTCTTCTCCCTCCGCAGCTCTCACAGCTTCTTGCTCTCTCTCTCTCTCTCCGCAGCTCCTCCTGGCAGCCACACCGCTGCCTCTAACAAGCAGCCCCCTCTCTCTCTCTCTCCGCAGCTCCTCCTGGCAGCCACACCGCTGCCTCTAACACGCAGCCCTCCTGGCTGTCTCCTCCCCAGCTGCACACCACTCCGCAGCTTCCTCTTATCTCCGGGGTTGGCTCCCGATCGCCGTCGGCGCCCCCCCTCTCCACACTTGCCCGCGTGGCCTCACTCTTTTCCGCTCACACCCCGACTACCTTCCCCTTCCGGTTTACCCGCTTAAAGCCCCGAACCTTACCCCCACGTCACATGACTCCACCCCCCGTGACGTCACCTCCGGAAGGTCGCTTACGCCCGCATTACACCACCCTCCCCCGTAGAAAAATCCCAGCCGACCTCGGCTGACCAATAGCAAATCGTAATGCGGCGAACCGAGCTTCCCCCCCTAAAGGACACTAAGCATATAATGTAACAGCAAGAACAACAACAACGCAATCAACATCAACGATCGTACAAAAGCATGCAATAAATACAACTGTAAGAAAAAAATAACAAGACAGCAACAATCAACGAAACGTAAGCGATTTGGAACGTGTGCGGGTCGCCGGCCCGTCCCGGACGGTCGGCGGCCCACTCGCAGAACGGGAACGCGATGAAAGTCGAGGAACGACAGGGGGTAATCCCCCTGTCGCAGCTGGAAGTCCACCGCCGTCCCGTGTCTCTAAAGAGTTAGTCTTGGGCTTGTCCTGTGACCGTGCCCGCAGCTGGGTCGGAAGGGCTGCAGGGCTCGAAGGTCCCGCAGACCTGGCAGGCGTCCTCCGAGCAGGGCCCCTCGTCCCCCGCAATGTCACGGCCGGCCTGTCTGGAACAGGTACGACAGGCGCTCTAGCGAGATCAATGGACGCAGGCAGGGGAGAGTCAGCAGCAACAGACCCCGGCAAGGCAATATTGGGGGATGACGCATCATGTAAGGGAGCAACATATGGTTTCAAGCGCGACGTATGCACAACCCAGCGACGAGACCCAATCTGGACGCGTGCTGTCTGTGGGTTGGGAACCGCAATGAGGCGTACGGGACCATGCCAAGGTTTGTGTAATTTCGGCGAGGTCCCCGGACGTACCTGTGGACAATGAAGCCAGGCTAGGTCCCCAACCTTCCAAGGGCACTCCCCCTCAGACCGTCGCGCATATCGCTCGTTCCGGGCCTGGGCTTTGGCCGTAGCCACGCGGGCATTCTCCCGCGCCTCCGTGACTCGGCGAACCGTGTCCTGGATGTATTCAGGAAGTGGTTTCCGAGGTCCCTTCACCCCAGTTCCCAATTGCACATCCACCGGCGGCACGTTTTCCCGACCATACATAAGGTAAAACGGCGAATATCCTGTAGCCGCATGAGGCGTCATCCTGTACGCCGAAAGCACCCCGGGGATGTGCAGATCCCAATCTGATTGTTGTTCACTCACGGTATGGCAAAGCATGGCAGACAATGTCCTGTTCAGCCGTTCAACCATACCATCCGTCTGCGGATGGTATGGGGATGTCCGTACTTTCTTAGTCCCAAGGCCCGCGCACACTTCCGCCAATAATTTAGAAGAGAAATTCCTGCCCTGGTCCGTGAGGAGTCTCTCAGGCGCCCCCTTATCCATAATATACCCAAACAAAAAGGCGTCGGTAATGGCCGCGGCCGACTGATCGGGCAACGGCCAGGCCATCGGCCAACGGGAGAGGTACTCAACCCCTACCAGCAAATATTTATTACCCCTCGCCGATGGTGGAAAAGGTCCCAATATGTCCAGTGCCACCAATTCATTGACTCGAGACACCTGAATCGACTGGAGAGGCGGCACGTAAGGATGTTTCGGCGGCTTACGTTGTGCACACGCAGGGCACGCGCGCACGTGCCCTACGACATCTGTCGCCATGCCGTGCCAAAAATAATGACGTTGCAACGTCAACAAGGTCTTCTGCACCCCTAAATGTAAGAGAGTGTCACAATGGAGGGTTCTAATCAACTCGAACCGCAAGGACGTTGGTACCACCAGGCGCCAACGTTCCTGGAACCCCTCCCGCCACATAAGCAGACCATCTCGGAGAGCGGTTTGCGGCCCCACAGCCGTACTCGGACTCCCATTGTCCTTAGCAGACCGCTTCCGCAAGGACACCAATGACTCATCCATCATCTGTTCCCGGATCCAGACAGACCGCGGCAGATTCAAAACCCCGTCAGCCGGTCCCGGTTCCATCGGAGTGTCCGACTTCTCGACGGCCAGCGTGAGCGGCTGAGGGGGGTTTGGAATCGGCGAACACCTATGCGTCCCCGACTCACATTTACAAGGGCCGCGCCGCGGTAATCTGGAAAGTGCGTCAGCGTTCGCATGGCGCACACCCTTCCGATGTTGAATTTGGAAGGAAAATTCCTGTAGCGTGTCCAACCAACGTGCCAACTGTCCGGATGGCTGGTCAATTTTAAGGGCATATTGCAAGGCCGCATGATCCGTACGCACAATAAAAGAACGACCGTAGAGGTATGGTCGAAATTGCCGTAGGAAAAAAACAACCACCAATAGTTCTCTGCGAGTGACACAGTAGCGGGTTTCCGCAGGAGACAAGACTCGGCTACCATACGCCACGACACGCTCTACACCCCCTTTAGACTGTGATAACACCGCCCCAATACCTGTGTCACTCGCGTCCGTATCAAGAATGAATGGGTGATCGAAATCGGGATAATCCAATGTTGGGGCCGTGGCCAATAGATCACGCAGACTCCGAAAGGCCGCCTCCTCCGGCTGTCCCCAAACAAACTTCCGTCCTTTACCCGTAAGGAGATGCAAAGGCCTCGCAATCGTCGCAAAACCCGGCACGAATCTTCGGTAATACGAGGCAAATCCCAAAAACCGCCGAACATCCCCCACGGTGGCCGGAGTCGGCCAATCCCGGACGCACGCCGTCTTTTCCGGATCCGTGGACACTCCCTCAGCGCTCACAATGTGCCCCAAATAGCGGACGGACCGTTGCAGTAGGTGACATTTCTTTGGTTTGAATTTCAATTTGGCAGAACGCATCCTCGTGAACACTGTCTCCAGCCGCGTCAAATGTTCATCGAATGTGCGGCTGAAGACAATGATATCGTCCAAATATATAAGACATGTCTCCCACTGCAACCCCGTCAAAACGAGCTCCATCAATCTTTGAAATGTAGCAGGGGCCGCATTCAATCCCATCGGGAGACAGTTGAATTGAAATAACCCCTGCGGCGTACGGAAGGCGGTTTTCTCCCGTGAGGACTCGTCAAGGGGAAGCTGCCAAAATCCCGAAGAGAGGTCCAGTGTGGAAAAGAACTTAGCCCCCGACAATGCGTCGAGGGAGTCATCCATACGCGGCAGGGGGTACGCATCTGCTACCGATATCTTATTCAATTTGCGGAAATCAACACAAAATCGCAATTTGCCATCCTTCTTCTTAACCAAGACGACTGGAGCGCCCCATGGGCTGTTAGATGGCGATATAATGTCCGCAGCCAACATGTCTTCCACTGCCCCCCTTACGTGTTCTCGTTCCGCAGGACTCATCCGATGCGAATTTAATCGAATAGGGGCAGCATCGCCCGTCTCAATGTGATGGTAAAGTAAGGAAGTGCGGCCCAAATCCAAATCATCGGAGCTGAACACATCGGAATATGTCAACAACAATTTACGCAGCGCACCACGTTGCTCCATGGACAGGGAAGAATTTTCGTCACATAATTGAGCAACCCAACGATCATCCGAACTCCTTGGCTCTGAAACCCCAGCAACAACTCCCCGGCTATGTGGACAATCATGGGTCGCAAACGCCGTAGTGGCATGTGCCACAACCGTACCGGCCGGGACACGGACGTTTTCTCCCCCCGCATTAAGCACCTGTAAAAACGGTAATTGATCCGGCCGGACGATGGTCTGTGCCCCCACTAACGCCAACCCGGTTGTTATCGTGGCGGACGGTGACAACAAGACCCCTACTGCTCCTAGTCGATCAGGCAGGGGCTTCCGATACCGCAAGGGTATAAGCATCTGTGTACCAGGTGGGATGTCCACAGATGCGACGGACAGCGCCTGCACTTGTACGGCCGAAGCAGGTCGCCCCCAGGGCGACGGCAGAAACGAGATTTGACGGCCCCCCGGCAGTTCAATACAATTCTCATTGATTTTGATCAAAATGGGCATCTTAGCCAAAAAATCGGTGCCTAACAAACAAGGAACCGCCAAAGATCTCGATATCAACACAACACCCGAGGCCGACACATCCCCAATAGATATCTTAGCATCCACCTGACCCACGATGCCCATGCTACCCCCGTTCGCAGCGACGCACGACCCATAAACCGGACGCACAGCCCCCGACGGAATGCCCAACAGATGGAAAATGACATCCGATATAATAGTCGCAGACGCCCCCGAGTCGACCAAAATGCGCACGTCCACACCTTGTATGGACCCCGGTACAGTGGACGAACCCGTAGCGGCCGCGACAACTCTCCGTGCCAATTTGCGCCACTGCGTAACTGAATGACAAGGCCCCGTCGATGGCCTTTCTTTAACAACAACAATAGGATCGCGCAACACAGGTGGTGGGTGAGGTGGAAAGCCTTGCCGAGTGTCTGGTGCGTGCCGACATGCCTGTTTCGGAGGATCTTTAGCCGACTTGACCGGTGCCGAGGCCTCCTGCTGCGGCGGAGCCGGGAAGCGCGCCCAGCAGTCTCTGGCGTAGTGGCCCCTACGCCCGCAGCGGAAACATTCGGCCTCGTTGCGCCGAAGCGCAGGCCTCGCCTCCTGACGGCCCCGTTCTGGTAGCACCGCGCGCGGTCTCGGCCCGCCGCGTCCCGTCCATGGAGCGGAGGCGGCCGTCAGTTGTTGAGGGCCCCGGTCATCCGGAACATAGACGGCCTGCGCAGGGTTCCATCCCAGCGCATCCCCATCTTTGACGGGCCCCCCCGTCCACGCCGTCACTTGTTTCCAGCGACGGAGGTTGAATTGCGCATCGAGACACTTAGCAGCCATCCGGGAAGTTAGCTTCTCATGCCCACACACAGGCATGGGGATCCCTAGATCCCGAGACAGCTCCAACATCTTCCCTAATATGAGAGGCTCAAGCAGGTCCTGTGGCGTCTCAGGATAAGCTGCCATGGCCAGCTCCAGCACCGCACCCCTGAACGCCACGGGCGACTCCTCTGGTGCTCGTTGTCGTTGAGCGAATCGCCGATGCGCATCATCTGGTGGCTCATAAGCATCGGCCATTTCTTGAAAAACACCACATAAAGTTGCCTTCTTATTGGTCGCTATGGAACGGAAGAATCGGACAGATTCGTCGTCCAGGAGAGTCGGCAACACCTCCAAAGCCTCCGCATCGGTCCATCTTGCTGTGCGTACCGCCGCCAAGAAGCGGCAGGCGAACGCGCTCCAGTCCCCACCGACGGAAAATTCTTTAACTGTTGTAAGGTGGCGACTCCGACTCCTCTTCCCGCCGTCTTCCAATGGTGGTGGTTGTGATGGCAAATTCAAAATGGCGTCGGCCCGCGGCGTGGCCAAGATGGCGGTTTGGCGCCACGGAGCGCGCAAAATGGCGGCCTCTTGCCGCGTGGGCAATGGCGGCGGCAGGACAGGCAACGTGGCGGCCCGCGGAGCACCACTTGCATCATCCATCGTCCCTGGCGCGACGAGATGGCATAGATGCGCCAGGACGTCCTGAAGTGCCTCCAGTTGTACCGCCATCGCTTGCCATCGTTGATCCGCGTCTGATGATGTCGACGGACCCGCCACCGCGCCAACATCCTCCACACCCGTTCCCGTGGTCGCCTCAGCCTGGCTCTCCTCCACCACCCCAACAGGATCCGTGGTTGGAGGGAGTTCGTCGTCGTCGGACGAAGAAGCCGATGCAGGCGCCGGATTAACTTTCTTCCTCACTTGTTTCGACATGCCGTTGCACTTCCGACACCAGTGTAATAAACGACTGGACCACGATGTCTGGCTCAGTGTCCTTTATTATTCGGTTCGTGCTGTACACCCACACGGCTGTCTTTACTCTGTAGCTTCTCCACGGTGCTGACTCCAATGTCGGCCCGATCCACAACAGCAGCTCCGCTGCTGTTTCTCCCACACAGCCCCCCTTGGCTGTACTCTCTGCTGCTCTTCTCCCTCCGCAGCTCTCACAGCTTCTTGCTCTCTCTCTCTCTCTCCGCAGCTCCTCCTGGCAGCCACACCGCTGCCTCTAACACGCAGCCCTCCTGGCTGTCTCCTCCCCAGCTGCACACCACTCCGCAGCTTCCTCTTATCTCCGGGGTTGGCTCCCGATCGCCGTCGGCGCCCCCCCTCTCCACACTTGCCCGCGTGGCCTCACTCTTTTCCGCTCACACCCCGACTACCTTCCCCTTCCGGTTTACCCGCTTAAAGCCCCGAACCTTACCCCCACGTCACATGACTCCACCCCCCGTGACGTCACCTCCGGAAGGTCGCTTACGCCCGCATTACAACTTGATGCAGCTAATCTGGCTGTGACGGTCCCACCTGATGACGGAGACTTGTGTTGCCTCCGAAACGTCGTGAATTTTATTTTTATTTTTGTTTTGTTTTATTTTACTTTCATTACTTTTAATGTTTTACCTACGTGACTTTACCGAAAAAACCTGAGAATATGAATCATTGCAGTCACGAAAGCTTCAAATCTAGAATTAATGCCCTCTACGGGGAGGAATTCCACCTATCTGTTAGAGTTTTTAACAGACAACGAGACAAGAATTCACAGCTTCTCGAGACGCTGGCCTTCCTCAAGAGATGCCGCGATAACAAGGTAATACCCATCGCTTTCACACTCACATATAAGGGATTACATCTTGAATCATTGCTTCACTTGATGCAGCTAATCTGGCTGTGACGGTCCCACCTGATGACGGAGACTTGTGTTGCCTCCGAAACGTCGTGAATTTTATTTTTATTTTTGTTTTGTTTTATTTTACTTTCATTACTTTTAATGTTTTACCTACGTGACTTTACCGAAAAAACCTGAGAATATGAATCATTGCAGTCACGAAAGCTTCAAATCTAGAATTAATGCCCTCTACGGGGAGGAATTCCACCTATCTGTTAGAGTTTTTAACAGACAACGAGACAAGAAGTCACAGCTTCTCGAGACGCTGGCCTTCCTCAAGAGATGCCGCGATAACAAGGTAATACCCATCGCTTTCACACTCACATATAAGGGATTACATCTTGAATCATTGCTTCACTTGATGCAGCTAATCTGGCTGTGACGGTCCCACCTGATGACGGAGACTTGTGTTGCCTCCGAAACGTCGTGAATTTTATTTTTATTTTTGTTTTGTTTTATTTTACTTTCATTACTTTTAATGTTTTACCTACGTGACTTTACCGAAAAAACCTGAGAATATGAATCATTGCAGTCACGAAAGCTTCAAATCTAGAATTAATGCCCTCTACGGGGAGGAATTCCACCTATCTGTTAGAGTTTTTAACAGACAACGAGACAAGAAGTCACAGCTTCTCGAGACGCTGGCCTTCCTCAAGAGATGCCGCGATAACAAGGTAATACCCATCGCTTTCACACTCACATATAAGGGATTACATCTTGAATCATTGCTTCACTTGATGCAGCTAATCTGGCTGTGACGGTCCCACCTGATGACGGAGACTTGTGTTGCCTCCGAAACGTCGTGAATTTTATTTTTATTTTTGTTTTGTTTTATTTTACTTTAATTACTTTTAATGTTTTACCTACGTGACTTTACCGAAAAAACCTGAGAATATGAATCATTGCAGTCACGAAAGCTTCAAATCTAGAATTAATGCCCTCTACGGGGAGGAATTCCACCTATCTGTTAGAGTTTTTAACAGACAACGAGACAAGAAGTCACAGCTTCTCGAGACGCTGGCCTTCCTCAAGAGATGCCGCGATAACAAGGTAATACCCATCGCTTTCACACTCACATATAAGGGATTACATCTTGAATCATTGCTTCACTTGATGCAGCTAATCTGGCTGTGACGGTCCCACCTGATGACGGAGACTTGTGTTGCCTCCGAAACGTCGTGAATTTTATTTTTATTTTTGTTTTGTTTTATTTTACTTTCATTACTTTTAATGTTTTACCTACGTGACTTTACCGAAAAAACCTGAGAATAAGACAAAGGCGGTGTCAACTATTCCTGTTCTCGGGATAGTTAAAAGGCAATTAAATGGACTCATTGAGTTTCCAAATACTTCAAAACTAATTTTCAGAATGTTCTCAAACAGGATTAAAATAAACACACCGTTAATTGGTGCTACAGGGAAACTTTTTTTTTCGAAATCTTGAACTTTTGTTTTCAGTTTATTGGGGCTATGCTTGGGACGATAGACAATCTATGCAGCAAGATCTGATTCCATCTCTAATTTTTTTACGTGCGAAGATTACTCATCAATTTAGCAACACAATCAATCAAACCCTCGGCAGTCTTTCACGACCATCAAATATGTATTGCAAGCTCATTCGCTGTCAGCTAACTATATTAATTAGTCGTCCGCAATCGTATATTGCAACGTCAAGCATTAGAAATTAAATTGGGCCAACACACTAATCAACATATATTTTATTTGATGTAGTTTCATCTGATTCCTCAGTGACAAGTTTTTATTTAAAGAATTTTCATTTCTACAGAACAATGAACACACATGTTATATTTCTTTAAGTGAGGATAGCTTAAAAACTTGCCAGAAGTAATCGCGGACCATTGAACCAATCAATTCTTCGTCATATCCACTCAAGGCTTCCCGAATTATGCAGCTCATTTTCAAATTGAATTCAATCAAAATCGTGTGCGCACATTCAAGCCGCGACCACGTCCCACATACAGCCGCCCCTTCGCAGCAGAAACGAAATGACAAAGCTATTGATGCCACAATGGGTTTTTTTTTCTACACATGGGGCAGTTGCTAGCGGGTGCCAAGCAGCAGTTTGACTTCCCCGGTAAGAGCTGTAAAACTCCGCTTCGTGGCAACGCCTGCCAAACCTCCCCGAGTGGCTCGGTTGCATTCGTGATGGTGTGCACCGCGCACATGTGCATTTGCAGCGATAAGAAGCACTATCGGATGCTGCCAATACAGCTGTTTTGTTGGGTCTGCCAGCCCCTTCTGGATACACCCGAGGAGGGGATTCCTGCGAGTATTGCATACGCGGCCTGGAAATCACATACAAGAATGTCGAGCTGTAAGTAGAGCCTTATAAGTCACGAGGTTTTTCTTCTTTATATAAATGGATTATATATTCGCTGGGATCTGTTTTTAACTGGCACACCACATCCAGTATAGTCCTCCACACACCACGTTCATGATAAATATTACATTTGACAATGCACCTATCAATTTGGCATTTAATAATTGGTCATGTTTACCATTTCACGGTTATGAAAGCCTAGGTGCCAAAATAGTTATCCACCGTCATAAAGTGTTAAAATCAGAAACAAATATAGAGTTCAAAAAATCTAAATCCAGTTTCTATAAACAAGGCATGATTAACTGTTAACCAAAGCCACTAATATATTTTTTGCAGAGAATTTGTTTTTATTTAAATTAGCCCAAACATCCACCTGAGGCATGGCGAAATCCATTTTATTTCTGTTTGTCCAAGGCTTATTTAGATATCCAGGGACATATAAAGCAAGACAGTTGACACGCACAACTGTGCTCGACTGGTGGGGGATATCTAAGAATCCCAAACCCTGACAATAACGAATAATACAATCGAGATGTTTTTGACCCTCACCTAATGATGTAATTTGGAGAAATTGTTGTCAAATGCTCATTTAATGACAGTAAAAAAAGTGTTAGCCCCAGCAATTCTGCTGTTCTCTCCATGTCTGACATTCTCAATGGCAGACGCTAGGAGGTTCATTTCTACACTAGCTTCTTTGCCCGTCCTAGGATGGAAGCTGTAATATTTACGAAACAATTGAGCAGAGTATAATTGTATCGTGTAAATTTAATGGCAGTGAATCTTGCACAAAAGTATATCATCAAACACTTCACTTGCATTTCACTGCAGCACTGTATTAATGGCAGTGAATCTTGCGCGAAACTAAGTCATAAAACACCTCACTTCATGTCACTGTAGCACTGCTCTGATACTTTATTCTCTTCTGCTTTCGGTTGAAATAAATTGGAAATCGATACAATATCTGGAAAATCACCGAGAAATGTTTATTTTAACCATAATGTAGAAGCATAAATTAGACTTACCTTTTGTCTCAAGTGCTGAAAAAAAAAATAAAGACACCAAATCCACTTTGTTGCTGCGTATAATTATTTATCAGATTAACATTCAATAAAGAAACGTCAAACTTAAAGCGAATTTGCGAACAAAAATAATTTCCGCTCGAACTTCTTCTGCGTGAGTGTAAAAATCCACCCGCTCATGAATATTATTAATGACGGGGGGGGGGGGTGCGGCATATGGAGTGACGTCACGCGCGTTACACACAAACAGCATTCTTGGCTCATTATAGTCGTCATTAAACCTAGCTATTGCTGGACAGGTATCTCATAGTATACTCCTACCTACACGTACATTCAATACTATAGTTAAACAGACGTCTCGACTTGGAGTGATTGGACTCGGTTCGTACGAGCCTGCCACGCTCACATCAGTGGTAATATTAGCAGGAGGTCATAATTAATTACATCACACGCCAATATGGGATGGTAATGTACGCAAGCAGTGGAGCACTGAGGCTCTGCGGCTAGTGGGTTGCACGCTTCACGCATAGCGTGGACCGAGGAGGCCGAGTGCGATGCTTCTTGTGTACACGCTTGGAGTTGGAGTTTGAGGATAAATCGGAACCCTCCTCGAAGAAGTCTCCACCGTCCATCGTTGTGTGAATTGCCCGAACTCGGGGTCCACTGGCATGCCATCTTTAGAAGGGGCGTCACGGTAGCGAGATGTTAACTACCCCGCCTGGTATACAGGAGGTAGTGGGGTCGATTCCGACCCTGACACCGACTGTATATTTGGAGTTTGCGTGTCTCTCTCACCGTGGTCGCGTGGATTTGTTGATAAACATTCGCTTCGAGTATTTGGCTGCTGTACATTTGGACATGACAAGCCACTTCGTTGAGCCATCGTTTGTGAGCAGGTCGCTTCTGAAAAGAGCAACATAGCTAAGTGGGACTTACACAGTTTAGTTTTTTTTTATTCAAAACAATTAAATGTGCTGGGACTGAAATGGACATGAGTTCAGAAGGGCTACAAATGCAGGTCGTTGCCGCACTGAAGGTATTCATCACTTATTTTGTTTAAATCATTAAAGATATAAATTACATCTTTAATAGGTTCAACTGAGTCGCAAACGTTGACTTGAAGGCAACACATTTATTCAGTTCCAACACACGGGGTAACTTTCCCCTTACCAGAATAACACCCTATGGTGGTGACCACCAGGCTAACTACACTAGTTGCAACGTAATTGCTACTACGGACCGGGACCAACAACTTCGGCCCGGGACCACGTGTTGGAGACTCATTCAATGGAGAACGTAGACGAAGGGTTTCTTCCAGGATGAACAACCACCATGGTCCCTCTCAGGACCCGGCTTATATTCTCTGTGGCGTGGCCGGCTCCGTCCTTGGCCACGTCCACCTTCCAGAATCCACGGGAAGGATCTGGATCCCAACCACGTGACCACCCCTAGCCCCCTCCTGGGGCCCCTTTGTAGACTTAACTGGTCACGTGTCCTCCTGGGTAAACCTGAGTGCCAAGGCCTAACATAACACCATCCTTCGGCCGGCACCCACACACCCTGTCCTGTTGGGTCAGCGCTGCACGCAAAGCGTGGTGCCATCTCGATCTATTATTCAGCGCTCACCGGGCCCTTCTAGGGCCGGTACTACACCCACACCATTGTGGTATCCGCGATGTCGCTACACCGCACGCCGTGCCTCTCTAGGGCCGGCACTGCACCCAGCACGTTGACATCCAGCGATGTCACTACACATACATTTGGTATCAATCGCCGTCATGTTGAGTTGTATTCTAGGATGCTGCCATGGTGTCATGGTTAGCGCACCGTACAAGGAAATGAATGGTCAACTCTCAGGATCAGAATATGTATTTATACTGGAGGAATCCGATGAGCTATAAAGCTCTTTTTCACAGATGTCCAGTCGGGGCAGGTCAGAACTTTCTGTCTCAAATCCTCCGCCCACATCTGTTCACCAATCAGTATAATGGTTCCACTAGTTACTAGATCTGCATGTAGTGGACTAAAGTGTGGGTACACACATACCTCATTTAGGACGTGTGGCTAGCGTGGAAGAATAGACCAAACACACTCTAGAGTGGCTATCTAGAGCCCCCTCTCGCGGAAGCCCGTGATAATTATGTGTTATGTTGAATAATTATACGGTTTTGTTTGTATTTGAGTGTCATTTGTGCATCTCCAAACGATGTAGAATTTGTAGCGGGGATCGGGTATTGCGAGGGGGTGCAGGGAAACTCACGGAGAAGTCGGGAAGGCAAGCAGACTCGGCGCTACCGACTGCGCCAGCTTTCTGACCCTTTCGCTACCAGTGACGCGAGTAAGACATTGCGGGGCTTTTTTATGCTACGTTTAACTTCACTGTTGAGAATCGTTTGGGATATACGGCAGCAAAGAACCAACCCGGTCTGTATTACAGCTTGATAAGACGTATTTCGATTTTCATGGAAGAAAAAAATCTTCATTGATCACTTTGGCCAAAAACGATGTAAGTGGTTTTAAATGCACAGATCCAATGTTTAACAGGGGCTCCGGCATCTCCGCTTCATCCGCTCAGTGTTGTTTTTCAAACAGTTTTATTGCGCATCCTGCTGGGCACGGGTATTCGATCCGTACCTGTCAAGAGCTGAAATATTATTTTTTTGTCCGTGATAAAAATCCATTCCATGAAATATTTATCAACGCTCACCCAGCAGACACCACCAGCATGGTAATTTATTAAAATCCTAACCTTGGTCGGTTTTTTTTGGCTTCCTATTGTCTGGAGCTCCTCTGCTTCAGTAAATGGAGTGTGACGTCGAAATGAAGATGAACATTTCCTGTGGGGACTCTGTGACACTCTTTTGCACAGCCCCACACACAACACACAAAAACAACTTTCATTGTCTCATTCTCCTTGTCGGCCCCCATGCTGTGTTCTACGCTGACATTTGAAAGAGGGTCATGGACCAGGTTGCCCATATTTATTGTCAATTGTATACATTTAAAACATGAAAGGTGCGTTTAATAAATTGTATGTACGTATTAATTGCTAAACTTCTTATGCGCCACAGGTATCCAACCGTGCTAATCGTCGGAGCGCATGAGCATCTGTGCGTGACATGTGTGAATACTACACACACAGGTCATCGACCTCTTGATACATTCATACACTTTCACTTTGGGAGACACAACATGTCATGAAAATGATGGTTGGTAGCTGCATTGTCTTGGGGGAAATTAAATAAACACGTTTATTGTTTTATTGCGAATTCTGAAACATTCATATTATTGCATTGTCTCCAGAACACTTGAAATATAGTCCTGCTAACGCTCGTTACTGCTGCGATAGACGGCAGGGGTGACTGGAAATGTACTGAAATCCTCCGTGAGATTCAAAGCTTTCCTGAAGAGAGAATGAGAATAAAGGGATATATCCACACCACAGCAACTCAACAGACATTACTAATCTAATATAAGGCTTACTGTGTGCAGAAGATGCATTGGTAGAGATGTACACTTGTATTGATATTTATGATCTCTGTAAGGTTTTCTCCCAACAATAAAAGCGTTGGAAGGCCGAATGTGTAACACCATGTATTATTTCCATATACATTTCATCATTATCATGAGCAGCAGCCATGGTCAATCCACTGCTGGATGAAGGCCTCGCAAAGCCACCACCATCTCCCTCTCACGATCCTGCCATATAAAAGTCCACCTAGCATCTGCACAGGCGCTGATTTCCACATTCCATCTCCCCAGTCGATGTACTCCAGTACAACATATACTCTTGGCATATACATTTACCGCATGCAAACACAACGAGCAGCTTAATGCATTTAACGGCTTGAACCCATTCCTGACAATTTCAAATGTTGTCAAATCCTCTGCCTAGGGGCAGGTCCTTGGCTCAAGTCTCCCTCCGCCCCCTGTATATCCACGCTCTCCTCGTCCGTCTCGGCATCTCGCAATCGTCGTCGCTTCCAGCCGACGAAGCTGGCAGTGCCTCCCTACTCCCTACTCCTTCTCTGCTCTCAATTCAATTTACAGACACAATGGGTCGGGATCTTGCCAAGGATATAAAAGGCATTGGGCAACGTGTGGTGTGTCCGACAAACGCATCGGCAACGATAACATCTTGATCTGCGAATATGATTAATTAATTATTTGTTTCTTTCGGTTAAGTCACATCTAAAGATAAAATAATAAATTAAATTAAATAATAGAATACGACGTTTCGATTGCAACACAAGCAATCATCATCAGGTATAATGAAATAGCGACATAAAATCTAACCAGAAAACTATAGACAGACATATTAGCAGACAGATATCACCAAGATACATAGCGAGAGCAACACAGGTAACAGAGAGAGGTGATCGTCTCTGTGTGGTGGCCTTAAATAGACAGAGGGGGGGGGGGCGGAGGCAGAGAGAGGGAGGAGGGTTAGAGAAAAAAAATTAGCATATCAATGAGTGGTCAACAGACGTGGTGCTGCGAATGCGATGGCACGGCAAGCAAGCCTGAAAATCAGAAGGACACACTCAAATTAAATAACCTAGTAAAATATCGAAATGTAATGTAATACAACACAGAGGGTCGGTCAACACACAACTAACGCATAGCCTGGTTGATTACGTATTTCAAAGATTGCTAAGTTAGAATTTAAGTGTGAACAATCTAAAGAGATGACACAGGCCGAGAAAACAAGTCGCCAGAGAGAGAGAAAAAAGATAAGCTTAAAACTTCCCCGTAGAAGTGGTTCAATCTTAATTTTAGAACTTTCGTGACTGCAGGAATTATTATTTGTTTCTTTCGGTTAAGTCACGTCTAAAGATAAAATAATACATTAAATTAAATAATAGAATACGACGTTTCGATTGCAACACAAGCAATCATCATCAGGTATAATGAAATAGCGACATAAAATCTAACCAGAAAACTATAGACAGACATATTAGCAGACAGATATCACCAAGATACATAGCGAGAGCAACACAGGTAACAGAGAGAGGTGATCGTCTCTGTGTGGTGGCCTTAAATAGACAGAGGGGGGGGCGGAGGCAGAGAGAGGGAGGAGGGTTAGAGAAAAAATTAGCATATCAATGAGTGGTCAACAGACGTGGTGCTGCGAATGCGATGGCACGGCAAGCAAGCCTGAAACGTCTTTTTTATTTATTATTTTATCTTTAGACGTGACTTAACCGAAATAAACAAATAATAATTCCTGCAGTCACGAAAGTTCTAAAATTAAGATTGAACCACTTCTACGGGGAAGTTTTAAGCTTATCTTTTTTCTCTCTCTCTGGCGACTTGTTTTCTCTGCCTGTGTCCTCTCTTTAGATTGTTCACATTTAAATTCTAACTTAGCAATCTTTGAAATACGTAATCAACCAGGCTATGCGTTAATTGTGTGTTGACCGACCCTCTGTGTTGTATTACATTACATTTCGATATTTTACTAGGTTTTTTAATTTTAGTGTGTCCTTCTCCTGATTTTCAGGCTTGCTTGCCGTGCCATCGCATTCGCAGCACCACGTCTGTTGACCACTCATTGATATGCTAATTTTTTCTCTAACCCTCCTCCCTCTCTCTGCCTCCGCCCCCCCCCCTCTGTCTATTTAAGGCCACCACACAGAGACGATCACCCCTCTCTGTTACCTGTGTTGCTCTCGCTATGTATCTTGGTGATATCTGTCTGCTAATATGTCTGTCTATAGTTTTCTGGTTAGATTTTATGTCGCTATTTCATTATACCTGATGATGATTGCTTGTGTTGCAATCGAAACGTCGTATTCTATTATTTAATTTAATTTATTATTTTATCTTTAGACGTGACTTAACCGAAAGAAACAAATAATAATTCCTGCAGTCACGAAAGTTCTAAAATTAAGATTGAACCACTTCTACGGGGAAGTTTTAAGCTTATCTTTTTTCTCTCTCTCTGGCGACTTGTTTTCTCTGCCTGTGTCCTCTCTTTAGATTGTTCACACTTAAATTCTAACTTAGCAATCTTTGAAATACGTAATCAACCAGGCTATGCGTTAATTGTGTGTTGACCGACCCTCTGTGTTGTATTACATTACATTTCGATATTTTACTAGGTTATTTAATTTTAGTGTGTCCTTCTCCTGATTTTCAGGCTTGCTTGCCGTGCCATCGCATTCGCAGCACCACGTCTGTTGACCACTCATTGATATGTTAATTTTTTCTCTAACCCTCCTCCCTCTCTCTGCCTCCGCCCCCCCCCCCTCTGTCTATTTAAGGCCACCACACAGAGACGATCACCCCTCTCTGTTACCTGTGTTGCTCTCGCTATGTATCTTGGTGATATCTGTCTGCTAATATGTCTGTCTATAGTTTTCTGGTTAGATTTTATGTCGCTATTTCATTATACCTGATGATGATTGCTTGTGTTGCAATCGAAACGTCGTATTCTATTATTTAATTTAATTTATTATTTTATCTTTAGACGTGACTTAACCGAAAGAAACAAATAATAATTCCTGCAGTCACGAAAGTTCTAAAATTAAGAATGATTCATTAATTTAAACCGTGGGATTGGGAGCAAGGGGGTGGAACGGTGGGTGATGGTTTGCATTAAATAGCCCGAGCGAATTGGTAACCTTTTTTCGTATGTGACTGCAAATGCAAATGCCATCATGAGCCGGCATTGCTGTTATAAAGGCCACAAAACAGGGCGCAGGGAGCAACCTGAAAATACAATGGAGCCGTGTTGACCAACAGCTCCGCTGCTGCCTCTGCCCTCGATACGCCAAGCCGAGAACGCGGATTTCAGACGGCATTCACCAGGGTTGGATTTAGCGAATGCTATCAAAAGTCTAAATCAGCGAGACGTGCAAAGATTTGTTTTCCCCTCTCTCTCTCTTGCATCCCTTGACATTTTTAGTAGACAAAATAATTGTAATCACTCTCTTTGTTCTATAGCTGGTCGAGATCAATTTTAAGCAATTGCATTGAAATTCTTGACAATTAGGGCAAAAGCCACATAATGAAAGCGCAATCACTGGTGGTCACTAATCTGCAGCCAGCTTCTCCGAGGGCTCCGCGCCCTGTCTTTTATTATCTACGGAGGATTTAGAGAGGGCAAAATGCTAAATACGCCCTACAAAGTAACCCGTAGTTGAATGCGCACATCTGTATGCGAAGTCGCATTTATGCAGCCGCCGCACACGTTAGCGGTAAGCTGCAAATCATTCAATTTTCTGCATAGATTATTTAGCATTCCTTCCCCACACAGTCTTATGGAACCATCTCGGAACACTGCAATGCATCCTATAGCCTTGGGTTATGACCGTATAATTAAAAACGAGCTGTCCTTTCGTTCACACGAATACTCTGACTGCAACACCACTCGCTCAAACTGAATCGTAAAATCCCCACGACGACTTGAAACCCCCTGTTTACCACCCACCCGACGAAGCCCGTCGACACCCAGGGCTCACAGAAGCGTGCACGGGGACAAAAGGAGACATGGAATTCTCTACCTGTGCATCTGCATGACGAGGATTGGGGCACAATCGGTCTAATCGAGGCAATATGTATGCATACGTTGCCTGCAATTGTCTATGCATCAGCACCACAGCAGATGTATTATCTGAACACCGTATCGACTTAAACATGGTGGGATGCAAGTGGTCGCAATAAAGCAAAAATGTACACATACTCGGAATGTGTTTTACATCATCAGCCACTGTCAATGCACAGCTGGATGAAAGCCTCTCGCAAGCCGCCGCCAAATCTCACAACGTAAAGATCATACTACATTAGAAAAAATAGTTTTGCTCGCTGATTTCATGTCTGGATTCCTGTCTGCCTGTCTGGCGCGCAAATGCTGCCTGCACGGTCGTGGCGCACATCTGCGTGATTACGTCGCCATCTGCACAGTGACGTCACCCGCTTCCCGCAGCGTTGAGCCGAATTCGTTCGTCGCGCCGACGTCACGCCCTCCCCAATCGCGCTCTCCACCTTGCACGTGGATTGCATACAAATACACTCTCATACTCTCATACTAGATCAGACAAAAGTTTTGCTGGCTCGCTGGCAGGAGGGAGGGATGGATGGACGGTCACGTCCAAATGACGTGCGGCGCTGCTTGTAAGAGGTTACAATACATTTGAATTGGTGCTATAGTTATAAAATACATGTTTTTTCTTGTTGTTGTGGCCATTATAAGCACAATTTTAACCTGTTCCACTCACTATAGAACATGTGGACCGAGACGTAATGATAGACACAGCATGCTGTTCTGAAAGTGTTGCCTGTTTTCGCATCTTGTATTTATTGTTATGTTCGTTTATTTTTTTTGTTCTCCCAAAAAGTTTCGATGTCTTTCGCGCTCGAGGCTCTGCGAATTTGTTAGCGGTGAGCACGATTTTTTTGTGACCCACATTTGAAATCTCGAAAACTTATTTTTTTTATAAAATAAAGGTTTATTTAAATAAGAAATATATATGCTAAAAATTAGTGGTCAATTAATAGGGGGGGGGTCTCACAAAACATCTGGACCACCCTGTCACATGTGTTTATTTGCCATTGCCGAGCATTAAAAAAAAACCACGTCGCGTCTTGCAGGGAATACGGGGCAAGGGAGAGCCCGAGAAGAAGGCAGAGGTATTGTGGCGCTCCATCTCCTTGTCCTTCCTCCTCTTTCCACGCTTGCGCGCAATCGCGTGCCGCCTTTTTGCACTGAGGAGGAGGAGGCGGCGTGCGGGCGGGCGGAGATGAACGAGCAGGCGAAAATGACGCACTCGGCAAACACGATACATTGGCGCTGACGTCTCCTGCCCGCGCGAGACCAACAACAGACGTGCGGTGACTCGACAATAGAGTTCGTGCAAAACTCACGGAAGTTGTTAGCGCCGCGCGTGCAGGAAGACTGGTTATTAAATTAGCTCCGTTGAACGGACTCGCAGCTGGGTGGCACAGAGAGAAGTGGGCGAGTTAAACAGCGGGGAAACGCGCGATTTGTGCATTCCATCTGCGATGTCAGTGCGGAAACGCCGCGGACAAATGAGCCTTGAGTTTGGAAGCAATTGAGGATCAAAGATTGATTCAATTGAGGATCGCAGATATCTTTGCCGCTGTTTACAGAATTCAATTGTTTTACTTTACATGTTTGCAATAATTCACGCAATTACACTTACAGTATATGTGATGTTCTGTTAGAAAGACGGTAATGCAATTGAAATGATTTGCAAACGTATTTACTACTACGACTCCGCCTACCTGTAATGAGCACAATTGCTAAAGATCCTTATCCTAACAATACACATTGCAGGGTTTGTTTTCTCTGCGAAAGTCAACAACAGAGTAGGTGCTCCGAATTCCATTCCTAACTGCTATCTGTGCAGTAATTTCTGCGGCAATAAACAATTTAAAGGCATTCTTCACATACACAAATCGAATGTTAAACGAAAAGTTTAAAGTGGGTTAAAATTCATGTAACATTGACGTTATTTCACAACATACTCTTTTTCCACGTAAACTTGGATTTTTTTTACAATAATAAATCACCGGACATCTCTCGCAATAAATGTCCCTTAAGCCGGGCTTTAAACCGAAGAAGGGCCATCAATGAACCAAAAATAATGCGCGTGCTTATTTTATAGTTTCACTATTTTATAGTTTCACAGCAATAACAATGTTTTTCCCTGTTGCGCGACACGGCCTGCGGGCTGCAAAAAACAAGGCACAAATTGGCTGACCGCACGCCACAAATCGGGGTTTGTTAAGTAATTAACCTGCTCAAAAAAGCGGGTGCTGACCTGTTCATCAAATCACGCGAATAAAAAAAACACACACCCACCCCCCTCCAATAGGCAATATTTAATGAATTATGCAATTGGCAATCAGCTCAATTGGCTCGGCAATGGAGTAACAGATACAACAAATCCGCGTATTGCACCCTCTGCGAGGTATACTCCGAGCAATGTGGGGCCATCGCCGCTGAAATGCGTAGCGGCATAAACGGGCTCGTTATTTTTGGCGAGGTCCCAACGGGCTGGCTGTAGGTGCATCTCAAATGTGTGAGGCGGTTCGCGAGTTGGGAGACCCACATCTCGGCCATTCTGCTGCCCGTTGGCTTCGCACTACCAAATGAGTGAGCTTCTCACCAGGGGAACGTTAAACCCCGGCTCCCGTCTGCTTTGCGCGATGACGTCAAAGATAAAAAAAAAACTCATAATATCGGCTCCCAGGTTGACGGATGGCCATTTTCTAATCCAAATCCATCTCCAACATTCTCAATGTTTCCCAAACAGCACCCTTTTGTCCACCGGACAAGGATAACAAATAGAAAATATGACTGAAATATAAAGCATTTTTTTTATCAATCCATCATGTCTGTGTGCACGTGTCGGTGTATTTGCGGGTACGTATGTTTTTTGTGTGTGTGGAAAAAAAATCAATGGTAGAAATTTTCTAAAATATGCTATATTGATTAGAAACACAATACACTAGAGTATTTTAAATATTTTATGTAAAAAAAAATAGAATTGGCAACATGAGTCACTCATTATGTACCTGCCTGCTGGCTTAAATATTTCACGGCTGAAGTGCTCCGCTCTGTTGGGAGGGATTGTGGCGCTTGCCTTAATATTTATTTACTTGGAGTTCAGAAAAGTCATGAAACAAGCAGCTAATGTCACCAGCTGTGATGTTAGCGCACGTGCCAAGAATGCCTCATTGCGAGCCAGATTCAACCCACAGCTAATCACTGTAATTGACTGCAGTGCAAACAAACAAAAGCTCATTAGCAGACTGAGATTGTAATTGTTTTTTTTTTGCAGGAATACATATCAATAATTAAACAGAAAACGCTAACAAACTTTTATTTTCGTCTTAATTTTAGAAATTTCGTGACTGCAGGAATTATTATTTTTTCTTTCGGTTAAGTCACGTCTAAAGATAAAATAATAAATTAAATTAAATAATAGAATACGACGTTTCGATTGCAACACAAGCAATCATCATCAGGTATAATGAAATAGCGACATAAAATCTAACCAGAAAACTATAGACAGACATATTAGCAGACAGATATCACCAAGATACATAGCGAGAGCAACACAGGTAACAGAGAGGGGTGATCGTCTCTGTGGGGTGGCCTTAAATAGACAGAGGGGAGGGCGGAGGCAGAGAGAGGGAGGAGGGTTAGAGAAAAAAATTTTCGTATTTGTTTTATGAATGCAAATGCATACCGAGAGTATACACTCTCAGACTTAGCACAGACAAATGAGATTTAATAACTACAAATGTTTTATACTATTGCCTTGAGCGTGGTGCACCAGCACAAATACATAAATAAACTCATAGCAGCAAATCTCTCTGCTACAAAGAAGGGAAAATTATTTTTTTAAACGCCACAGATTACATATATATTTCCTGTTATGGTAGCGTTATTGACGAATGTGTCGACAATTCATTAACGGTTGTTAAAAATTGAATAGGCCAACTTTGCCCTCCCGTATCATTGCACACCGAAGGCCACAGAGACAGTGAAATGCACAGTGGTGGAAACCCGCAGAAGGTATTGCATGCCGTACCTCCCTAAACTCTTCGAGGTATAATTACATTTTGATTTATTCAGGGCTACGATTGATGAGCACGCTAAGAAACTTTGGCTTCAAGTGACATTATCCCTTTAAAGCCGGGCAAATGCAGCACCGTATCCGTCACGGTAAGCAACCGTGTCAAGAAGATATACGTTATTTTTTGCCCGCGCTTAATATAAAGCATGAAATTACATGCATAGTAGCTACTGTAAAAAAATAAAAAATAAACACTTGCGCCAACTGACAAGTAACTATATATTTGAAATCGGTTGTTTAGATTTAGCGGCGCCACGGTGGCAAGATGTTAACTACCTCGTCTGGTATGGAGGAGGTCGTGGGTTCGATTGGGTGTCTCTCTCCCCGTGGTCGTGTAGATTTTGCTCCTCCACATTTACAAACATGACTTTAGAGAATTTGGCTGCTATCCATTTCCACACGATACGCCACTTCGTTGAGCCAACATTTGTGATAGCCCAATCGCTTCTGCAAAAAAACCGATATAGCTAAGTGGGCCTTACCTGGAAAAATAACAAACATTTTTAGTATTTTTTAGCATAGTGTAAATTTTTTTGGGGGGGAGGGGGTGGGGAGGGGGGTGTAAAAATAAAACTAAGAGGGCTTCTCTAGTGGTGCGGTCGCTCAGACGGCAATGTGTTACCAAGCGCTGCGGCTGAGCACGACTCTCTTGCGAGGGTCTTTTGAGGGCAGCAGAGGTGGGGAGGGGGGCTGCCCCCAGGCGAAGCTCACGAGGTTGAGGGACCAGCTGGGTGTGAAATTAGCGCCGCAGGGGGAATGCCACCTGTTCCTATTGCTTTAGCAAGACACCTGAACAATCTTATGATTATAATGCTCTGGAACCAACAGGGTGTAAATGTACACAGTGTATCCCCCTCCTTAGTTGACTCCGTGACTAGAGGCGAAAGGGAAGGGGCATTGTTGTGGTACGGAAGCTGTGGATGTGTCTCTACCATCACCAGCGGTACGCGAGGCATGTCAAAAGTGGCACATTTTGGTGGTATTACAAGAAGCGGGTGGGATGTATTGAGGTTAAAGTAAGCACAGATTAGCGCACATTACTGCACTATTTAGTTTAATGAGCTAATTTGATACCTTAAGATGTTTTGGAGATACTAATCAGTAGAGAAAGAGGACATTTAAAAATAGGGCCCATATTAGGTCGGCGGCATGTTTTGCATTTATTTACCACCAATAATTTAACTGCCAATAATTTTCGATTTAATTAATATACAATAAATATTTGACGCTGAGGCGCCACAAACCGGATCGCCCACGTCGTGCGTATTGAACAAGGTAGGTTACAAAACCATTTTGACTGCTGCGTTTAATTAGTGGCGCATTCCCTTGTACTTTCATACTACAACGGTTCTTCAGTGCATGTCGTTAATTTAACAACCCTTCAGATGCCCAGAATGTTTCCTCTCGCATTGATGAGTACTATCTGCTCGCAAGGAGGTGTAAATTGATCAACTAAAAAAAGGCGCGAGACATTTAAATTCCTGTTTAATTGTTAAATCAATTGCAAAAATTTGATCGTGTTCAATTTAAATTTCGGCCCTTTGTCATTCCACTGCTGGATGAAGGGGACTTCCCATACCCTGTCGATTAAATTGGGGTGGGGGGGGGGGAGTCGGGGGGTGCTGTTTGAACATACTTTACCACGGTAGGTCATACAGGTTGTCTCGTCTCTTGAGGGGTACCTCACTGGTATGGGTGCCCCGTATCCGAAGTAACCACTCAAGTCTACAAGGCTCGCAACCTTCATCTCCGCATCAAGTTATACATTGTAATAAAAGCCTTTAAAACATATGTTGCTCGTATTGCATTTAATGCAATATTAAGTTTCCCTATGGGTCGACGTGTCCATGTCTGATTGAATGCCTGTATTGTGAAATGTTGTTTTCAACATTATTTCTACTATTGCGTATGGCAATAAGTTCAGGAGCCGGGTGCCAATTTCGAGCTCTGCTGGCCACGAGAGAGCTTCTGCAGAGAGTTCGTGCAGTTTTGCTGTTCCTCCTCTGCTAAAGGAGCACAGACTGGGTTTACTGTGTGCGGTCCATAATTTTGGATTGCATGGCCACATTCGCACCACTGTGGCTTGTCTATCATTTTCCATACATGAAGGATATGTGCACATCGGCCTGTGTATGTTGCGATGCGGTTGATGGTTCCACCAGTGTCTTCGAGGAATGTCGAAGCCAGAAGGTGCAATATTTGGGTCTCGAATCGGTTGTTTGTTCCGGACAAAAAATACACAACGTTGCCAAATCCGAAGTACTCCTGAAAGGCAAAAGTTCAACATACAGCAGAGATTCCAGTTTGAGCATGCACATTCTGATTCCTGACATGACCCTGGCAAAGAGTTTCCAAGCGTTGTTATTGATAGTGAGATCATTCTCATCCCACATCTAAACCCTGCAAGCCCCCACGGCTCCATCTGCCCAACATCTCCCACGTCCGCCATTTCCTCACCCCAGCTACCGCTGATATCCTCAGCCGTGCCTTCGTCTCATCACGAGTTCGAACAAACTGGCACCTTCCTCCTCCATGCCCCCTCCTCCCTCCTCCAACGCCCATACAGAGTCTGACATATTTTGTGAGGATCTCCACAGCGAGTTCTGCTCACAATTAACCCGACAACAACAACAACACGACCCATGGGCAGAGAGCCCGTAGGTGTCCACTGCACACTTCGTCATTTGTCTCCACTTTCCTTTCTGTCTTGTGCCAATTAACCCGAACAAAGATGTAAAGACGGTGTTTGTTGACTCGCCAGGGTCAGGTTGTGTATCTACACAAAAAGAGGGAAGATAAGTGTAAGGACATTATCGTCACAGACGATCTTGCACAACAACCAGTTGTGAAAGGGGATTCAATTTAATTATTGCCTCTCTGGCTGGTCTGGCTCCTCTTACATCTTTTAAGTATAATTCTGGGATTCGGCTCCCAGTCTTCTCCCATCGTATGCACCAAACGCACGCCCACAGCTCTACCGATGCCCGTTGACAAAAGCGTTTTGGTACAATGTGTACCACGGCTCAAAGAAGTTTCCAAAAACGACGCTCTGAATTTTGAGAAGAGTTAAAACGGGAGCTTTGTTCCTTCCTAGTGGCTGGTCGGTTCACCGGTACATTAGGCGCTCCCGGCTCTAAGCACAAACACGATTTCCTCGTGCCATCGCGAGGTAGAGAGCCTCTCTATCATCCTAATTTTAGTTTTCAAGTGTAGCGATACAATTAAGAAGCTACACCCGGGGGAATACCAATACAGCCTCTGTAACTGTGGTAATTAAGCCGAGATCCACAGGGATATAATAATAATCATAATCGGCGCGCACACACGCACACGCACACACAGGTAACCTCCGAGGCAAAGCTATAAAGAGCATTCCGTCTCTGGATTATCATAAAATGCTACATGAACGGGATTGATTTGAAAAGAACATATGAATGACCGTGAAACTCGCTGTACGTTTAATGAACGCTGCTGTTGGTTATTTATTTTTTTCAAAAGGTGATGGTGCGTGGTGGCAGAGAAAAATAAAAGGAGAAGAGAAAAACAACAGCGGTTACATCGTGCAGGTCGAACCATCAATAAGGCCACTCTGCAGACTGACAGCATTCCAGCTGCCACTTCAAAGACTTCAGATAGGTGCATCAACTGACACAGTGCAAAATAAAAAAAACTATTTTGATTGTCGCTTGCAAACCGAGAGAAATTGGTTGCCGCTTGTGGGCGGCTTAGTTTATTTAAGAGGCCGTACACATCTAACAGACTGCGTTTTTGTAGCATTCATCACGAGGCCATCAGGCATCTGTCCATCACTTCTTTATTAAAACGTCAGCAGAGCCACTTTGCTGGTGACGGTGACAGCATATATTTTACGATTTTGTTCAAAAAGTAATTTTAATCCTCCGCCGCCATAAACAGGAAGAGGACCTGTCAGTGTGATGCTGAGATGCGCTCCGTGTCTCATTATGGCCCCTGTTTTGTGTTGTCTGCATCATATAACACAACAAATTGGAAAAGGATTAGTAACATGCCAAGCATGACATAAGAATAAACGTGTATAAGCTTTTTTACCCCAAAGGTGGAATTTTCTGCTTAAATTTGGGGTTGGGAAATCATTTGCCATGTGCAACAATATCTACTTACAATAATAGTAAGTTGCGATTTGCAATCTTACGTACTATCTGTCTGTCTGTAACATGTACTTATTGTACCTATTGTTAAAAGTACATATGGTTGCAAATTACAAAGTACATGTGCACATATGTATGGAAAAAAGGTGTACTAAACTATAAGATACATTTAAATACATATGCTTTACGCAAATTGAATGGATGTTTTGTTAATTTAATTTAGCCGAGTGTGTGTGGATAAAGTGCTCAATTTAAATTCAGCACAAGATTGCTTTCACTTGATAATATTTCAATGGATCGTTCTCTTGGACTTTTAACATTCAGTTTGAGTTCAGGAGAACGTGCCAAGCATTCATCAAAGTATTGTATTCACTCTAATTGTCACTTTTATTTGTCATAAACCTTTAGTTGCTGCAAGTAGAGTTGGTGAGAGAATATCACCATGCCAGACTCCGCTCCTGCTTTATATTTTGTTATTGTCTCCACGCAGTATCATTGGTGCAGTTTCACATTTTTAAACTGTTTCGTAAATAGTTTAAAAAGTATTACAATTCACAGCTAACATTCAAAATATAAGCTCGGCCTGTCTCTCTCTCTGTCCATCTGTCTGTAGCAGGGAGTCATGATCTAATGACTCCTGCGACACTAAACTATTTTATTTTACCTGGTAAGGCCCACGGAGCTATTAGCTCTTTTTCAGAAGCTACCTAGCCATACATGGTAACTCGCCGAAATGGCATATTGTTCTGCCTCACGGCAGGAGTTTGCCTCACGGCAGATGGGGGGGGGGGCGTATGTACACAGGAATTTCCTGTTTTTGATGCTAATTTTGGTCACGTGACCAGGAAGTTGCGAATTAAGATTCCTGCTTAACCACGCGGGTGTCGGCCATTACACACGTAATTCAAGATGGCGGCACACATCACGTCCCAGTGAAGCCAGCCGCAATTGTCCATTGTGGGACCTTAAGAAGCATTGTCTGTAAGTTCGTTTATGTTCTTATAATATTGGCAATGCTGTTATAATGTTAGAATGACCGTTATAAGGATGTAAATGCCTTTATAATTCTGTTAAATTGTTATGATAAATACGAGGCCTAGTTAACAACGAAGCCTGCAACTTTCCCTATTGTGAATGTTACTTGTAATTTAATAAGTCGAGTCAAACTTGTACCCAAGTAACTATATTGCGATCTGGAGAGCAAGGATGACAAAATGTCTCATTCATAGTGCAGTGTTATGTGTAGTACTGTACATCTGGGGTGCAGTGTGATGATAACACGGTGTGCCTTATGTAACACAACAGCTTATGCTCTTGTATAGCTATTCAGTGGTAATGTAGGTGCCTGCCCCCTCCAGGATCTATTGTTTAGAAATATGTTATCTAAGACAATGTTATGATGCTGTGGTATTCATTCATTGTGTTGGTGTTTCCGGGTTATAACAGATGCTGTATCTGTGTTTTCTCACCAGTTTTACCTCGTAAAACTCAATAGATGACGTTTGGAGTCGGACGTTCATCCTGGCTCCGAGGATTTATTGAACGCGAGGTTAACTACTCAGCTAGCGGTGCAACGCAGCGCACAGCGAGGCCGAGACGCATATCATGTGTACATTTACCGCAGCCTAATACTCTAAACGCATGTTTCTAAATGTAGAGGGGAAAAAACCAGAGGACCCGGAGAAAAATACACGGGGAGAGAGACACGCAAACTCCAAAAATATACGGGTATCAGGATTGGGACCAAACCCATGACCTCCTGCTTACCAGGTGAGGGAGATAACATCGCGCCATCACAGTGCTCCGCTTGCTATGAATAGCCTAACTTTTAGACAGGCAATGTATCATAGAATTGGCCAAAAACTGGAAAATGAAACCTCATTGTTAATTCCATGGGGCTTATCATCCCATTGCAATGGCGTCACACGACTAAAATAATGATGATGATGAGTGGTGTGGACGGAAATATCGGACATCAAGCCAAACAACACGAGTATAATTCGAAAACACATCTTAGAACTCATTCTTTATTTGAGATAAATAATATAGCCGACAAACACATTCAGGATCATTAATATAGGGCACATGTAATCATACCGAACTGGTAAAAAAAACACACCTCTGTTGCAAAGCATCTAAAGCATGTCCTGAGGCCTTTCTGTTTTGTGACCTTCTCATGCCTGGGTCACCCAGGTGTAATCAGAGCTGTAGGAGAAGTCACTGAGTGGACAAAATTGGCCCAGCTACCATCAACCCTTCTGCAGTCCTTGACCATTTTATACACACAGACACACCAGCTCCTCGTAGGGTTGCCAACTGCCCTGGTTTTTTTCCCCAGGATCGTTTAAATTTTTTATGGTAGCTGTGCTGAGAAATACATACATCTTCACGGGACATTAAAGTGCCCGATATTTTATCAGTTGCTTAGTAATACACTAACACCGAGGCAATGCATTGACACATCGTCTTCTCGTTTTTTCCGGGAAAAAACAGACCTCATTAGTTAACTATGAAAAAATAAGAATATGTTTAACCCTTTCCGGAAATCTTTTGTCGTTCTCTGGTCTGACACTTGTGAGACTGGGCCCTAAAGAAGGCTGCTGTCAATGGTGTAGACCAATCAGTTTCAAAGACAATGCCATATATTATCAGAGCATGTTTTAGTTTTAATGTCCACCACAAGTATTGGTGGTTAATGCAGACGTGAATCCTTGCAAAAGGTTTCTGTTTTGGTGTTTGAACATCTTAACACCTGTTTTATTGCAAGAAATTGTAAAAACCTATCCTTATTTTTTCATACTTTGATACTGGCATCTCATTAGGTAAGCCGTGTAAAGACGAAGCATGCGTTGGATAAAGTCACATTAGGCGAGGTTGCCCTGCAATGTTTCTGATATACCAGAGTGCACGTGACTATTCATCATTAATGCGATTATATTTATGAGTAAATAATGCCCCCGTAAAGACTGGAAACAATTACGAAGCATTATAATTGTTTCACAAATTATACAATGACATTACAAAGTAGCATTATAATGAAGACATGAGACAAGATATGTTGGATATGTTTAATCTGTTCAAAGTGACTTGTAATAATTTGCATAATTAATGAGTCAAGAATAGTGCTGTGTATATCGCTTTCATATTTTTTAATGTAATGAGTCATGCTACTGCATTTGATTCAGGTCGTTTAGCTAATGGATAAATGAATAGTTAATGTTAGAATTTATCTCATTCGCTCGGGCAGTCATGATGGCGAGTTATTGTGATGAGAGTTAACATGTTAAACGCGTTAACACTGTTCAACGTTGCTAATAGGATGTATGTATCTAGATGTTACATGGTGGGACAATGCGGTCTCCCCGTGGTTTCCGGCGCATGACGTGCGCACGCTTCATTCTTAAGTGTGGCCGGAGAAGGCCTCGTGTGATGCTTCTTGTGCACAGGTTTGTAGTTGTTGGAGTTTGAGAATAGATGGGAACCCACCTTGAAGAAGCCTCCACCGCCTATCATTGTGTGCATTTTGCCAGCACTCCGGTCCACTGGCATACCATTTTTACCATAATTAAAGGTGCAGCAAGCAAGCTCTACAATTCTCAAGTACTACTACACATGTGACCAGCCTGGTGGCTCAGCAATAAAGGGAACAGCTCAAAGTTCCAAGTTCCTGCTTGGAGGTTGACTGAGCCCATCATTCCTCTGGGGTCAATACAATCAGTACCACTTAATAGGAAACTTGACAGCAGTCACTCTATACCCATACTTAATTGAAAACACATTTTCTATAGAACTACTTTTTTATATTTCGTGTGTTGTCCTTCCCCAGCACCTCCGATTAGCACGGTTGTCTGCAAACAGTGCGAAAGAAGTTCAACACGATGAAAAATAAGAATAGGTTTTCATCTTCATGTCAATATAACAGATGTTAATATGTTCAAACACCAAACAGATAGCTTTTGCAAGGTATTAAGTCTACATTAGCCACACATACTTGTGGCAAAACATGCAAACAAACATGCTCTGATAATATATGCATTGTCTCTGAAACTGATTGGTCAACACCAGAGACAGCCTTCTTTAGGGTCTAGTCTCACCATCAGTGAGACCAGAGAACGCCAAAAGACGAACACCATAAAGGCAATGTAAGTATCAATACACACGTATAGCTCGGGTCAAGCCGTTGTGTCTATGGAATACCTTTTTGCCACTATCTAGTTCAACATAAATACCGATGTACAGACTTGCCCACCCACGATAGAAACGTGACATTTCTGCCACTGTGGCCCAGGGCTGTAAATGGAAGATGAGCACTGCCTCAATGCTCATTTGAGCAGGAAATCACCAACTTCTTTTGGCACGACAAGAGATACCTCTCTTAATACGAAGTCAGCCTTCGTGGCAGGCACGCCTCCCAGTTTAATTTCCATATTTGTGTTCGGCAGAAGGATGGTTGCAAACATTTGCATATTTTTTTTGCATGTCGACAAAATGATTGTCTGCAATAGCATCACCTCAGTGCAAATGATTATAACATCAGTGTAAAGTTGGGCATACGTTCTGTGCTACGCGTGGAACACCACAAAGGGAAGATTGGGGAGAAATGAATATTATTTTGTGGATCACGTGGGAAACACGGAGTGCATGCCCCGTGGCAGGCTGCAGGGATGGGATTTAGTACATGGACTGCCTTTAGAAATACAATGCTTCGTGACAAACATGGGAATTATAGATACCAATTCATCATTTTATCAATCTTAGCTTTCCCAATCTATGCGATAATATGCAACATGTAATGGTACCCTGTTTTTTTATGTATTGATGCTAATTAAATGACTGAAAATCAAATTGAAATTGCTTTGTATTATGCTGTCATGTGGTTGTCAAGCTCCCAGATGAATAGGTATATGCCGAATTAAATTGTAATTATATATTGTTCATCGTTCAAAGTACAAATAACACTTGGGTTATTGCAATAAAAAAAAACATTGCTTTGGTCCACAAAACATATAGAGGCAAAGGTGCAGGCCCTGCAATTGCTTGCACATGCCGCTTTTGCCGGAAGGGCTTCCAGTGGAGTAGGGGTCGGCAACCAGCGGCTCTTCAAGGGACTGCTTTGGAACGTCATTTATCAAGGGCCAGAAATCTTTGTATTCGTGTGCATTGCGGCTCTTGAAATGTTGAGTATTTTCTTTTTTTTACCGAATTCGGAAAAAAATTCCTCTCCTTGTTTTCGTTGCCGACCCATGCACTCGAGCAAACCCTATAAGGCATTTGGTCTACTCTTCCACGTTAACCACACCTGTTGCAAAATGTAGGCATTCTTTACGGGACCACATGCGTTCATTAAAAAAACTTTTATTTTACAAGGTAAAGCCCCCTGAGCTATATAGCAATTTTTCAGAAGCGACCTGGTCACAAATGGTGGCTCAACGAAGTGGTATATGGGGAAATGCTCTAAACGCATGATGTTGTTTCTAAATGTGGAGCGAAAACTGGAGGACCAGAGACAAAATCCACACGACCACAGGGAGAACATGCAAACTTTAAATATACAGCAGGTGTCAGGGTCGGGATCGAGATCGAACCCACATCCTCTGGCATACCGGGCCGAGGGAGATAACATTTCGCCACCGTGGCACCCCAATACTACTGGTTAGACAGAGGTGGGAGGGGATTTGAGGAACGTGTCCATTGTTTTACAGCCATGAGATTGAATTGAACCGGGCAACCTCTGGATTACAAGTCCAGTGCGATGACCATTACACCGCAACAGCTCCTGAAACACACATCCATATAAGTGCACAAATGTGTACAGTAATGGATGGGTAAGTGTGAGTCTCACAGACTATTTAAACTAGATTGAATATCAGGTCCTGCAGATTGACAATTTCCTCAATACAGTGTGCTATTTTGTACAGAAAGGGCTCTAATTACCTGTTAATTCTCTATGCAGCATTTTGATTAATTAGTGCCATTAAAAATTGCCGAGTTAAGGAACCATTCGGACATTTAATGACCATTTACACGGAATAATGGGCTATTTTCTGACTCAATTATCAACTGACAAAACTATATATTTTTTAATTCCCCACATTCTTAGAACATCTTGGAAAAACTCATTTGATTTAGCCAACTACATTTCGGTTCATTAAATTCTATTTGCATGCAAATCTAAACTGTAAAGTTCCAGGTAAGTTTGTTTCCGGTTTTGTGATCTGATCATTTGGTTAGGAATTTTGCGAGTAACATTTTCTCTTTTAAAGTTGTCCACGTGATCTCGATTTAACTCGTGACTCAATGTGGCTAAATTGAGATGCATAAAAAAAATTGTTACGGAAATGGACATTGATATTTCATTAAGTGTGTGCTACACAATGTGACTGTTACCTTAAAGAAATAGACACGTGGCCTGTAAAATTAACTGGTATCTGCACATTGACATAGTGCTTCATAATGTTGGCTACGTACGGTGCGAAAGAAGTTCAACATACATCAGGTTACGGATTTGGCATTCAGAAATTGCACTGCAAATTACTGCTTAGTTGGGATTATACAGAGCCACCATCACCCTCTAACTGGCAGACTAATGCCCATGATCACTTGAAAAGAAGGCTACAGCGTTTCTTGAGTTCTCACCTGGTTAAACAAAATATAGCTGGACGAAAACCAAAAAATTATGGTACCTTTTTTTTTACTCTTGTTTCGAAAATGGCAGGGAGTCTGTCGAGGTGGCAGGATATTATTATTGTTTTACATATAAATGCCCAACTGCAGAAGGTAATTCCTTTGCTCAATGTCAAGAGTTAATTTACATCCAATAACAATGATTCCACCGCACTGCGCCGTCGCTGCACCTTCTGCTGGACAGTGCAGTTGTTATCGCTATCACTCAACCTTCAAGGTCCACTCTTGACAGTGTCACCGCCACCACCACCACCACCCTCTGACTCGAGTGCTTCCTCCTTGTCACCAAACACTGGTTACCACTCTGATGCCCCTTCTTGGTAACTTAGCCTCCTCCACTCTGCACGAGAGTCCCAACCATCACAACCTCCTCTCCCTGCTTACATCGGCAATGATTTCTTACTTTGTTTATATTTTTGTTTATTCAAAGTTGCTTACCCTATTCGATTATGTTCCCGGTGTTCTTTGCGAACGACTGTATTCAAAGGCCGACAGATACACTTATAATTTAATAGTTAAAGTATAGCTCTCTGATCCTTATTCTTGGTTCTTTCAGTTAAGTCACTTTACCGATAGAACAAAAAATATGAATCCCTGCAGTCACAAAAGCTTTAAAACTCTGATCCTTGTCTCCAACACTATTTAATTTAATAATAATAACCTAGACGCCTCAACTAATCTGAAGCGATCTAAGTAGTCCGTAAAAGAGGGCTAATATAAACGTACAACGCAGCTGGTTTTGGCCTCACATCCCAAAGTTGACACTTTTTTCTTGCCAATTTACTCAATCGGGATTGGACGTAGAAACGTTGCTTCTCCACCACAAACAGCAACGACTTAGCAGGACCCTCCTAAAGAGTCTTGAGGCAGAGTGAGGCTTTCTGGGCAAATAATAATAATTTAAATGAAAACCAACCCAAACAATGGAATATTATTTTTTGACAATAGATAATAATAATAATAATAATAGACATCCATTGTAATTTATATGAATATATTAACCCCCCCCCCCACACTGGTTGGCTCACAAGCGACGACATCACAGTTATCACCAACTCCATTTAAGACCGCAAACAGGAAGATTTCTTCACAATTCTGGCTGTCGCCTGATGGGGCTCGTTGTAATTACTGACAAAACATCATACTCAAATTGTAAATGTTGTGGGTTTACTATCCAACTCACCGGTGTGCAGAACTAGTAACTAATTGGCATGTTTTGTTTACGTGACAAACCGTACTAAATGTGTCAGGTGGTGGTGGGTTCAACGACACATTCTTATTTACGTGATCTAACCCAAATACCTCTGTTGTGGATTTTTATCACCATTTGTTCACAATCCCCCATATTCTGTACATTGCTACATAAACATGCAAAGTCCTCTACCCAGAAAAGGTTTAGTAAGCACCGTCCTTGGAATGATCAGCAATCTTATCCCTCAAGAGCCACCGCACACTTTTCTCTCCCCATTTTCGTGCAGTGATATGATATTGACATTTTCCCAGCTTAGCGGTAACCGCTCCTCCATATTTCCTTCAGCTCTTATCATCTTACGAAGCATTTCCAGTGTCTGTCGGTACTTTCATTAGAACTCTCACACAGTAAAACTGGACACTGCTGACTTGCCAGTCCTCAGCTCTTTCACTGGCCACGTTGGCGTGATGTTATCTTCCTCGCCTGGTATACATATATTGAAGTCTGCTTTGAAAACCCCATTTCTTTAATGTGGCCTTCCCTTTCAGCAAAAAAAAAATTATTGCTGTGGTTTTCCCACCTGATGATAATTGCTTGTGTTGAGATCGAATCGTCGTGATTTAATTTATTTTATACCTATGTGACTTTACTGGTCGGCACCTGATTATGTTTTTGTTTCCTGCTTTTCATACATTGCGCATTGGGATCCTAGGATGGAATGCGCATTATAAATTATAATTCATATTACAGGGGGTAGTGGGTTTGATCCCGACCATGATGCCTGTGTATTTGAAATTCACGGTCTCTCTCTCTCTCCGTGGTCGCATGAATCTTTTCTCCGAGCATTCCGGTTTTCCCTCCACATTTAGAAACATGCGTTGAGATGAGTTGGCTACTATACATTTCCACATCATACGCCACTTCGTCGAGCTATCATGTGTGGCCAGGTCGCTTCTGAAACAGAACGACTAGCTCATTGGACTTGACCTGGCAATATAAAAAAAAACAGCAGAGTTTTTTGGATGTTTTGAGACCTACGTTCCAGGAACTACATTGAACTATTATTCGACCGCAAATGTGAAAGTCTTAAGTGAAAAAAAACATGAATTATTATGAAGCCATTTGCTTCGTTAAATAAATACATTTGTAGCGACATCTGAGATGTACTGTATGGTCCCGGCCCGGAAGGGCCGCGCCGTTCGATGTTCCTACATCATGGACAGCACCGTGTGGGTGGCTGTGTGTAATACCAGCCCTAGCGGGGCTTGGTGAGCACTGGGATAGCGCGGGCACTACACACAGCGTGTGGTGGGGGCTCCCACAAGGGGGAATGGGTGAGCGTCAGCCCAGGGGCATAGCACTCTGGTTGACCCCGTAGACACGTGATCCAGAGTGTCCACATAGGGGGCCCCAGGTGGGGGGGCTAGTGGGTGATCACATGTAGGGGAGAGCCCTTGAGGGGGATCGAGAGAGAACGAGAATGTTCAAGAAGGCGGGCGGGGCCGAGGGTGGAGCGGCCCCGACCGTAAGGGGATATAAGGCGGGTCCCTGGGAGGGACCAGGCTCTCTTCGTTCGACAAGCTGGAAGCTCTGCGTCTCAAGCTGGAAACTCTCGGTTTTACGAGGCAACCACGTGGTCAGAGACCCGAGTGAGGGTCCGACCCTTCGTAGCAGTAACTCCTCTGTATAGTGTAGTTAGCTGGGTGGTCACCACCCTAGGTTGTATCTGGTAAAGGGGCAGTTACACCCTTTGTGTTACGTGTTACAATAAATGTGTTGCCTCTAAAAGGAAAAACGTCTGCGAGTGGTGGGGACAGTGGTTAGCGTGCTACATTTTGAACACTGCCTGCGATCTATTCTCTGCACTGCTAACATCAGTGGTGAGCGAAATCTGAACCGGTCCTGAGCCCCCAACCCCCCTTCACCAACTTGCACTGACCCTTGTGTTTAAGTACAGTCAAAAATTACATATTTATTTTACCAGGTAAGGCCCCACTAGGATATATATCTCTTTTGCAGAAGCGACCTGGCTATCACAAATGACAGCTCAATGAAGCTGGCTTATCATCGCGTGGAAATGTATAGCGTCAGCCAAATACTCTAACCGTGTGTTGATAATTACACTATGTAACTCAATTTTACTTTAGTATAAATACATGTTCATTTTTATTCATGTTGATTTTTTCTGACTTTATGTGAACGAAAAGACACAAATTGGCACAATCAACCAATCCACATGACCAACACGACTTGAGGCTTTCATCCAACAGTAGATTTACAGAGGGGCTACACCGAATTATGGACACGACGTAATTAGTATGACACCTGGTTACCCCAGGGAAAGCCTCGATGAGTCTTGAGGCTTTTTTCAGGAGGGTCCTTAACAAACAGATGTTTACACAACATATGTATTTACAAGCCTGTGTTACGATCATCGTGTTAGGTATTCCCAGAAATCTTGTTTTATGAAGAAGAAGACGGTGCCTTTTATCTCAATGCTAAATATAAATACGTAGCACACGATACTTTCCAGGTGCGCTTTCCGACTACGCGTTGCCCCATCTGCGTTTACTGAGTAAATTAAGTTTATTTCTGTTTCTCTGATATAATTAGAGCATCATGGGGATAGGGGAAGGGTTCAGAATAGCTTGGGGCGGAGCGAGGTAGTCGACATCAGGCTCACGTTCTTTGGGCCAGTAACCTTAAAACATGCTCACATTTTAAATGTGGAAGGAATATAAATATTTATGAAAATAAAAAACCCCTCAAACTTGGGCCCATCCGTGTAGGCATATTACAACGCTCACAAGCAATGTTACCGTTCATTTCGCTCATGCGCGGTTACCTCACAGGGCCTTTTATCATTGCAAGTTTTGCAAAAACAACAACAACAACAACCACAGTATGAGAATGCAAAACTGAAGCACGGATAATGTTATTTTTTTATAAGTGGCATTTAGTTTACCAAAGTAAATAAACAACGGCGACAACATAGGACACAATGTTGAAAGCATTTTTTTATAGCAATCTGTCGCTATGCTATTTAAATCTAATTATCTGGTCTCTGGTGTAGGCCAATCAGTTGTAAAGACATTGCATTTATAATTATCAGAGCATGTTTGTTTAGCATGTTCACCACGAGTATTCCGTGTGGTTAATGCAGGCTTTATTCCTTGCAAAACGTTTCTATTTGGTGTTTTAACTTCTTAAAAACCTGTTTTATTGCCAGACAGGAAAGAAAATATTCTTATTTTTTCATACTTTTAAATTGGAAAAAGGTCCCATTTTGTTAAATCTCATTCATCACAATCCTTCGTATCGTATTATGAATCGTAACAAAAAACTATGTTTTGGTGGTAATGCCGCTGCTACATTGGTAGTGGTGTGCAAGCGCAGATAAAAAAAAACACAATACATTTGTCAGTAACACTATGTGTGCCCTTAAAACTAAAAGTATAGGTGACGTTTCAGGCAATGGCTCTTTTTCATAGCCCATTTTTGTGCCATGTATGCGCTATTAGAAAGGACCGTAGCCGAGACATCGCATGTTATATATGTTTCCGTTCATGTCAATGGTATTGAATCATTCATTGAGTCTTTTTCTCTATATACTACACAACTTTGAAGCAAATTGAACAAAAACGAATCTTGATACTGCATTTGCACTGGTACACGAGCACATATGATATACAAACTCAACCCATTGTTGGGTAAAAACGCTGTCCAAAAGAGGAAATTATATATAATAATCGACGTTATGGGCAATAGTCCTCCATCACTGCTCTTCACAGCAGAGAGGTCTGCCATGAAGACGGACCAATGCCCAAAATGTCGCCTATTATATATGTATTCCTCTTTCAATGCAGTGCTATTGACACGTGTTTTGAATTTTGAAATAGTGGAAGTTGTGATCTACATGCAATTAAATGAAGATGGGAATGGGCAAAGGTAAGCCTATGTGCATACACAGGTACGGCGGAGTGAGATTTGTCGAAAATATCGTAACTAGAGGAGGTTAGATCTTTGCATTTAGACAGTCTGGGAGAATGGGAAATGTGGAGATAAAGACATAGGCCACAGCAGATCTCATAGTAGGCAGCGGTGGAAGAGAGACATCCAATCACTTGGAAATTGACGGGAGATTGAAAAATAAATCAGTATTTGCTTTATTATTCTGCATCATCTAAAGTTTGAAGATTAGGGATTTACGTGTTCTACACGGCAGAGTTTCAATAATAAAGAACAAAATAATGTTGACAACAATAGTGAAGGTGTGGGCAGCGAAGGGATCAGGGCTCAGTGGAGGTAGATGATGACACTGCCTGGGTGAATGTGAAGACATGAAGTGACCTCAAGGTTGTGAAACACACCAGCTCTATGAACCTTTATTCGCAGGTTACATAATCTATTTGACACGGATGAGACCTGGTGGAGTGGTGGAGCTGTAATTGGCTCATCGATCCTATCAATTAGGCCACCTGTGTTTGATACCTGACCATAGACAACAAGAGTGGCAGGCGATGTCTGAACCAGTCCTCTGTGTGCCCTATTCACCAACCCAACATGCTGAAGTATGGCCAAACACTCCCATGACTGACATGCAAACATTATAATGATTGTATTGTTAGTATTGATAAAACTGAGTCCGTGCCTTCTCTAACAAAGCAAATGTTCCATTAACTTTGTTGAACAAAGAATGTGCGTGCTTGCATGGTGATGGTGTCCAGAAGATCATTATGTATATATTATGTACGTATGTTGAACTTCTTTCGCACCGTACATTGCCAACCGTGCTAATCAGAGGAGAAGGACAACAAGGCACGCTGCCACTGAGAAACAAACCCGCTGTAATCCGAGCATCATAAGCAAAGAATTGGCGGTGACCCGAGAAGATGGAGTTGATTGCTGAGGTCAGGTAATGTAGAGTAGATCGATGAATTATTGACACCAAAGATGAAGCTTTAATTGATATTGCTATGTAAAGGGGATCACAATTGATATTTGTTAGAAATGTTTTATGTAATCACTTTTTAATTTGTATTATTATTTTTCTATCTACGTGACTTTACCGAAAGAACGGTAGAATAGGTATTACAACCGTCGATGAAATAACACTGCGGATGGAGTAGGGGTTAGAGGAAAAGGCGCTGCCCTGCAAATGCTCACCTATGCCACTGCTGGTGAGCGAACTCGACGACATTTTAGTCCTGTTTGTTCTTCCACTGGTAAAGGAGGTCTCATAGTGTAAATGCTTACCCCGAGCTCTCAATACTCTGATAGTGCGCTGTCTTTGAGTTGTACGCCTTTTGGCGTCATCTGGTCCAACACCAATGGAGACTAGGCTCTAAGAAAAGCTGTCTCGGGTGTGGACCAATCAACTTCAAGGACAGTGCATATCATTATAATCATCATAGTTGTTTCTTTTTGTTTGCATTTTGACTGCTTGTGTTGTGGTTATTGCAAACATGATGCCTTGTATAAAGGTGTCAGTTTTTGTACCAGTTGAAAGGGTAAAAACCTATTACTATATTTTGCCACTGGTAAAGGAGGTCTCATAGTGTAAATTATACCCCGAGCTCTCAATACTCTGATAGTGCGCTGTCTTTGAGTTGTACGCCTTTTGGCGTCATCTGATCTAAAACCAATGGAGACTAGGCTCTAAGAAAAGCTGTCTCGGTTGTGGACCAATCAACTTCAAGGACAGTGCATATCATTATCATCAGAGTTGTTTCTTTTTGTTTGCATTTTGACTGCTTGTGTTGTGGTTATTGCAAACATGATGCCTTGTATAAAGGTGTAAGTTTTTGTACCAGTTGAAAGGGTAAAAACCTATTATTATATTTTGCCACTGGTAAAGTTGGTCTCATAGTGTAAATGCTTACCCCGAGCTCTCAATACTCTGATAGTGCGCTGTCTTTGAATTGTACGCCTTTTGGCATCATCTGGTCCAAAACCAATGGAGACTAGGCTCTAAGAAAAGCTGTCTCGGGTGTGGACCAATCAACTTCAAGGACAGTGCATATCATTATCATCATCAGAGTTGTTTCTTTTTTTTTCATTTTGACTGCTTGTGTTGTGGTTATTGCAATTCATGATGCCTTGTATAAAGGTGTCAGTTTTTGTACCAGTTGAAAGGGTAAAAACCTTTTACTAAGTTCGGCATACTCACGTACATACACATACCGTCGGCTGGGACAGAGGTGGTGAGTGGGGGATTTGAGAATACTTGCCCCAATTGCTTCAACTGCCACGCTGAATAGATGGTATCGAAACGGCGTCTGCAGATTGCAGGTGTAGCACGTAAGCCATCGCACACGTGGCAGCTGCGTCTAGATGGAAGTAGGAAAAACTGTAATTTGTTGTCATGATAACGAATCATCCAAAGTGCTGCATAATCTCATTCCACAACAAGGCAACCCTTGCCTCCGCCAGCTCAGGGTTTATAGTATTTGGAGTTTCCCCTTTCTCTCAGGAGGGGGGGAGGGGCTATGGCACCTGGAATTTTATTCACAACATTTCCAGCTTGCATTAAATATAAAGCAGTGCTATTGTTGTTAAATGAAACAAATTGCGGTGATGTACTTTACCTAATGGTTTTTCTTGTTTAACTCGACGAATTGTAATGTCACCGGTCGTAAGATACCCATCCGTTTTTACAGTGGGCCATATTAGCAGATTGGAGTCCCAGTAAAACTAGTTTATGGCCTACCCTCAAACTGGCTCCAGAACTTGAAAAAAATACTCGCGACAACCCTCAAGACAGGAGAATGCAGACTAAGAGACTGCACGGAGGAAATCAGAAACCTGTCGCGTCGTATTTGTCAGCTTAATTTCCACAATTGATTCATTTTCTTAAGCAGTGCTGGTGTCTTGTTTTTATTGCCCACCGCATCCGTGGGAATCGAGTGCCTGGTGTCAGGTTTTGACGGTCAAAGCACCACGTAAAAACATTCCCCAGATTAGCCCAAATTTGTTGTAACCAGGCCCTTCCAGATATTCGCTGACATCATGGTAATTACCATCATCATTTCTCACAATCCTGCGATGCCACAATCCATCACACTCCTGCGCGCGAACAAACCTCATCGCGTTATCTCCAAAGAGGTCATCCTCGAATGCGTTCCCCTCAGTCGGCTGCCATTCCATCGCCGGTCTCGTTCATTGGCCATCATCTCTGCTTGCGATATACGCTACCCAAGTCCACATACTGTATTCTCAGGTTTTTTCGGTAAAGTCACGTAGGTAAAACATTAAAAGTAATGAAAGTAAAATAAAACAAAACAAAAATAAAAATAAAATTCACGACGTTTCGGAGGCAACACAAACGTCGTGAATTTTATTTTTATTTTTGTTTTGTTTTATTTTACTTTCATTACTTTTAATGTTTTACCTACGTGACTTTACCGAAAAAACCTGAGAATATGAATCATTGCAGTCACGAAAGCTTCAAATCTAGAATTTCCACATACTGTCTTAGAAGTTTACACATCTCTGAATCCATGTGCTCTTTTTCCTCTTCCAGTGTCATTCTCAGCATGTAACTCTCCATGCTGTTGTGCACACTGTCAGCTCTTGTTTCATTTCCATCCTCTTTGTCAGTGTTGACTGTGTTCGAAGCTGGAATTAGAAATTATAAAAAATAAATTCTCCAGGCACTTCATAAGCTGCTTTTCATGACCAAGCACAAGTTTCAAAACACACTCCAGCCTTTTCATGTCATCACTTTTCTTCATATTTGTTCTTATATTTATGTATTAAAACTAGCTTTACTACCCGGCTTCGTCCAGAACTTGGATTCACCATGCCCGGCCGCCTTTATCTCCCAAGTGGCGATGTTCACACACCACACCAGTTACTCGTTTGAGGCTGAGTCGACCTAGGGGATGCCCAGGACCGGTTCAAATCATCCTCATCGCAACACAAGCAATCAGTGGCTGTGAGCAGGAATCGAACTCCGGTCGCCGGGTTCGCAGCGCGCTAACCACTACACTACCGCTCCCCCCACATACACCGCGCGCACCCATAAGTACACGTATGTAATAAGGACTCGATCCTGGGTCTGTCTCCGTTGTCCTTTATTCGGGTTCTTACACTTTTCCCACATGGCCCTCGCTCAGAGTCTCCCCCGCTTGGCAGCTCCACAGCTGCCTTCGCTCCCGTAGCCTCCACGCCTCTGCAGCTCCGCTGCAGATCCCTGATGCAGCCCTCCGGCTGCTCTCACTGCAGCTCCACCGCTGCTCCCCGTTCCTCCGTGCTCGGTCACCGCTGGCTGGCGGTGCCGAGTCTTACCGTGTGTGGCGATCTCGCCACTCCCCAACCTCAGCCCTGCGTGGCCTCTGTGACGATCTCGCCACTCTCCAACGTCCGCCCTGCGTGGCCTCTGTGGCGATCTCGCCACTCTCCAACCTCAGCCCTGCATGGCCTCTGTGGCGATCTCGCCATTCTCTGTTTCTATCCCCAACTCTCTCTTCCACCCCGCTGGCTGGCGCCGTCATGAGCCCCTCAGCCACCAGGCTGAGGCACGGCGACCACCCAAAGTGGTCTCCCTCTTCACTCCCCCGACTGACCCAGATGTCTTCCTGTCTCCCCGCTATAACATCTCCCCCCACGTGACCCTGACTCCTCCCTCTCGGATCGTCACATCCGACCCGCCCATTTACGCCCGCATTACACCACCCTCCCCCGTAGAGAAAATTCCAGCCGTCCTCGGCTGAAACAGAACAAAATAATGCAGGCGAAGGCATCACAATCAGGAGTCCCCCAGACACAACAGAGATTATAACAACAACACAAGTAACGAAAGGGGAGGGATCAGGAACTGGAACAGAAAAACAAGAATAATAATAGCACAAAGCACAACAACGGCAACCGACACGCAAGAATGGCACATGCGCACAACCCAGAAATGTGGTGTCTTAGAGCGTGTCCATGTTGTTGTTCCATCCGCTCGGCTCAAGTCCAACATCAAAGAGCAAGTGGCAGGCAGAATGACGAACGGGCTCCTTTAAGTCCTCATCCAGTTAGCACACCAGGTAACACCCAGTGTGGCAGGCGCCGAAGATCTGTGACGAGAAGGAGAATCCAATCCCCTGAGGCACAGCACAACAACGCACATCCGCATGTCGTACACGACAGCCACCCGGCCCCAGGGTAGTGGAGATGATGTAATTCCGGCCCGCTTAAGAAAACCCAAATAATTACCCAAAATAAACGCGATGGATGCCCCAGTATTTACATTTTAACAACAATATTATTTACACGTGACAACAACAACAACAAAAAAATGTCCTGCTCTTGCCCACCAGCAGTCCTCCCTTGAGGACCAACACAGACATCACACGTACACAGCATGTACCCATGGTCACTCTCAACAAAACCCCCAGTCGCACACCCTCGCGTGGAGAGAGCCACGCTCCCCAGAGGTAACGTTTAACTCGCCCTAACCCTCACCGTGGTCGTCAAACCACAGCAACATCCACTGATCATACTCTCGGCTAGTGCTATTTCGGGGATGAGCAGCAACTCGGCCATGCTCCTCCCTTACTATCCCATCAGCGATGGACACACACCAGCATCTTATAGTCTGACGCTTTATAGCCAAGGGAAGATCAATCCCTCGGCAAGGCCAGACACCAACGACCCCCCCCACGGGGTAATGTTCTCTTATAGAGACAATAACGCCCTAACCCAAATCCCGTGAGCCCCCGGCACACCAGGTTCAGTCTGCCACCGCACAACTGAACCATGACTCCCCGAGCCATATGAGCACATGGCCCATTAGTTTGAGACATACCACGGAGGTTTCGCCTCCGGGCTGTCAGGTCAGCCATCAGCCATAGGCCGATGTGACCACAACTCGTGCATCACCCAATCAACAATGGCAGGCATAACAGATGGAATTTTTGCCCCACCGAGGTTTTCCCCCGCGCTCAAAATGGCGGCCCCCTTCGCCAAGCGCGTTGTCGCAATATCTCGCGCGCACTCAAAATGGTGGCCCTTTGCGCAAAGCGCATTGTCGCCATACCCCGCGTGCGCGCAAAATGGCGGCCCAACGTGCGAACACGTGGCCAGTTTTCTCCGTGCGTGCACCCCAGCTGCCCTTTGCTGGGGGTCACAAGACGCATCCCCCGTCACGTTGTAACAACCCCACCAACGATAGACGCACAGCCACAGCTTGCTGCGCACAGCAGTCATATCGGGGAATTTTTAACCAATATTTTACCAAAACACATTGGTTACACACACCAACCCGCAAAGCAACTCCTGGCTGCATGCAATCAACCGAATGAGCGACGCCACTTGACGCCAATTTACGGTCCCATCACCCTTAACATCTGAGCCACCCACAACGGCGTCATCGCGCACCCTCATCGCGCGCTCTCTCTCCCAAAAAGCGCAATTACCAATAATATACACGCAATATCGTGTGCATAAACACCCATACAACCAAATTTTTGGGTCCCCCTCGAATTTGTTACCAATTTCCAACCAGGTACGCACAATTAATAACAATCCCAACCCCAATAGACAACCAATGCATCGCGATCACACGCGTACATTTAAGCACAATAGCAAGCAGATCTGCAGGCAACCAACACACCATTAATCCTGTCGTAACTTTGCAGCAACAACACAAATATTCTCTCTCTTGCAACAACCACATCGCACACAGCACCTCGCAGCACAATGCACCAAAAAATATATATTTTTCAATTAAGCCCGTCGCACACGGTAACCCACGAGATGGTACAGCGCAGGATACCCGACGCTCCCGAGTTAATAATTAACTTCGCCATCAAGATAACAACTCCACGCCGCAGCGCACACACACTATTTGACACTCAGCAAGCACAGCAGACTCTCCTTCCATCCTCAACACACACACATACACACTAATTGACACCGAGCAACAAGCAAATAGCGCGTTCATCCAGAACACACACACACACAGCCCGAACCGCGCTCCGCACGCTCGAGACATGACAAAAATCGCCCCCCGGCACACGAAAGATGGGTGAGGTGTGTGTTAAGGCCGGGTGCGTATCGTTACGACTCGCCCGGGGCTGCAGCAAGCAGAGGACGGCAGGGTGGTAACTTGAGACGTCTCGCAGAACTCGTTCGGCGACTTGACTGCTCCGTTGTCTCGCACCCGAGCCAGGACGGGAGAGCTCCCGCCCCAGCAGCTGCAGCGTCGGCGTCCTCTCCTCGCAACTCCTCCTCGCAAAACAGCAGCTCACAGCAGGCTGCTCACCCCGCGGCACCTCCAGATGGCAGCGCAAGGCTGCCTCTCCGCCGCGATGTTGAAGATGGCGGCGTCTTCCCGCCGCGGTGAAGACAAGATGGCGGCTTCCCGCCGTTTCTCCCCTGCCATGCCCAAGATGGCGTCTTCGTGCCGCGTGGCAGATGGCGCTGGCAGCGCAGGAAAGGCGGAGGCCTGCGGATCACCACCGGGCCTCCCCGACGCCGTCCTCGGCGTGGTGAGCTCACACAGTTGCGCCAGCACGATTTTCAAGGTCTCCAGCTGCGCCGCCATCTGTCTCCATCGTAAGTTGGCGTCCTCCGGCGCAGACAGGTCCACCGACGCGGCGACATCTTGCTCACCCGGACCCGTACTCGTTCCAGCACGGATCTCCTCTTCCATCGCAGGCAGGTCCACCGTCTGAGGAAGGTCGTCGTCGTCGGATGATGTAGCAGATGATGGCGCAGGAATATTCTTTCTTCTGAGCTTGTTTGACATGCCGTTTCACTTCTGACACCAGTGTAATAAAGGACTCGATCCTGGGTCTGTCTCCGTTGTCCTTTATTCGGGTTCTTACACTTTTCCCACACGGCCCTCGCTCAGAGTCTCCCCTGCTTGGCAGCTCCACAGCTGCCTTCGCTCCCGTAGCCTCCACGCCTCTGCAGCTCCGCTGCAGATCCCTGATGCAGCCCTCCGGCTGCTCTCACTGCAGCTCCACCGCTGCTCCCCGTTCCTCCGTGCTCGGTCACCGCTGGCTGGCGGTGCCGAGTCTTACCGTGTGTGGCGATCTCGCCACTCCCCAACCTGAGCCCTGCGTGGCCTCTGTGGCGATCTCGCCACTCTCCAACGTCCGCCCTGCGTGGCCTCTGTGGCGATCTCGCCACTCTCCAACCTCAGCCCTGCGTGGCCTCTGTGGCGATCTCGCCATTCTCTGTCTCTATCCCCAACTCTCTCTTCCACCCCGCTGGCTGGCGCCGTCATGAGCCCCTCAGCCACCAGGCTGAGGCACGGCGACCACCCAACGTGGTCTCCCTCTTCACTCCCCCTACTGACCCAGATGTCTTCCTGTCTCCCCGCTATAACATCTCTCCCCACGTGACCCTGACTCCTCCCTCTCGGATCGTCACATCCGACCCGCCCATTTACGCCCACATTACACATACATGCGCTTGCTGCAGACACACACAACTTTCAGGGTGGGTACGGCAGTAAACGACTGAAATAATAAAGCAGCAATGCTGCGCGAAGAACGCCTTAGACCCGCAACACAATTGTATGGCACTGTACTCGCGGAGGGTTGGGGGGGGGGATGCGTGACATCAGCAGGCACACTGCGTGACGCTTCCGCATGCGGGTGACATCACAGATGTGACGTCACAGCTCACTTGCCGTGCAAAATATATCCATTATTGTGCCCCCCCCAAAAAAAATCCAAAGTCTATTTTTATACATTTTTGCATGGTGTACAGTCTGGAAACTACCCACATGCCGAAGTTCAGGTTTGTTGCATGTCGGGAAGTATGCTAAACATTTCGAACAGACACCCATATTCGCAAATTTCACTTTTTTATATATATAGATGAACAAAAAATTAGACCGCATTAAATTGCACTCATTTACTAAGACCGGTTTTCTTTAAAGACAGATTGTTATTGTATTAAATTAACGATTTAATTAAACACACTCGTGTCTGCTTGTCAAGTTTATACACACTCCTTTCCTTTCAATTAAAAGTGTTAAATAGAGTTGGAGCAATTGGTACAATGCATCAAAGAGCCCAATCCAATACAGTCTCACCTGAAATGAATCCTGTCTTGCATCTGTTTATAATTCCAAATATAAATGACAATTTCCATCGATCCCCGTTTAATTAAGTATGCTTTCCACTGCTAAGAATATGTGGTAACACTTGTGGTTCTGTGCACTTTGTGTCCTCTAAAAACGTTTAAAGTAATCTTGACTTAAAGCTTTCGTGACGGCAGGAATTCATATTATTTGGGTCTTTCGGTAAAGCCACGTAGATAAAAAAAAATAACACGACGTTTCGATCGCAACACAAGCAATCGTTATCAGATGAAAAAAATTATGGGTACAAACTGAGCAATCATTGGAAGGACGTTATTAACCAGTTTAAGTCATAACTGGCTGTGATGTTTCCATCCTACCTGCCGATGTTAGCAGTTATTTCCGACTCTCTGAGTTACATTACCAGATTAAATGTTTTTTACATTAACAGGCTAAATGTCTCACTAACACACCCACCATTGCGGTGGTTCTCTTACCCTGGCATGCTAATCTCTCACAATACAATGGCCACCTTCACAGCTTCGTAGTCGTTGAGGTAGCTCAGCTCTCCGATCTTAAATTTACACGCAAATTCCATCTCTAGCCAAACCCACTTACCCTTGGGCGACACTCATCTCAAACCTATATAACATCCTGCCTCAGCAGCTCTCCCGCTATATTTTTTTCATCTGGTGACGATTGCTTGTGTTGCGATCGAAACGTCGTGATATTTTTTATTTCTTATTAAAAAAATTATATCAATGTGGCTTTACCGAAAGACCCAAATAATATAACATTTAAAGTAAGATTGCTGAAACGTACATAGCTGAATTAGGTAGTTTAACATGTCGGCTTTTGCGACCAATATCATCCATAATATCGTTTTTTTGGGGTTAGATCGCATAGATATTAATGGACTGTTAAACCCGCCACCACTTGACACAGTTAATTAATAAGGTTTGTCACGTAAACAGAACGTGCCAATCCGTTACTAGTACAGCACACCGAGTGTGTTGGAGAGCAAATCTCAGGTTGTAAATCTTAGATTTACAATCTGACATTTACAACCTGAGATGGTAAATGTTGTGGATTTGCTCTCCAACACACCGGTGTGCTGTACTAGTAACGAATTGGCATGTTCTGTTTCCGTGACAAACCTTACTAATTGGCTGTGTCGGGTGGTGGCGGGTTTAACGGTCCATTTATATTTACGTGATTTAACCCAAAAAGCCGATATTATGCTGAGATAGGGAATCCAACCTGACCAAAAATTAACCCGTAAAAACAAAGTTTTTCACTATAAATCCTTTATATGCGTGGCGGCTAGAGTCCTCTCGTCCTCTGGCTTGAGATGGCTGCCACCTATGGGTCAGATGATTGCCTGCCACCATTAAGCAATTGGTAATTAAATATAAAAAAACTAAAAAGTGTAACATTTTGGAAAAAAATTTTCACGAAAATAAATTGTCACGCACAACGAGTCTGTGTGCAAAATGTCAGCTCGATTGGATCACGGGAAGTGGGTTAAAAAACGACCGAAAGATTTGCACGGTCGTAAGCGTGCAAGCAAGCAAGTGAACTTAATATAAAGGATTTTTAAAAAAGGTACTGTAATTGAACAATTTCAAGAGAGAGTTTAATTATGAAAAACCACGCATCCTACGCTGGATGAAGGACCCCCGAAGTGTGTGTTGGTCACGGGGGATATTTGACAATATTTCACCGTGCTGGTTCGTACAAGCTGATGGACAGCACCGCCGCAGACATCGCTCGCCACTGATGTTAGCCGGTCGCTGGGAATCAACCTCCAGGTGCCACAGTTGATAGCTCAGTGCGTTGACGACCGCCACCAACCACCACTCTCCCGAGCACGTACAAACTTCCTAAATGTTTGTGACTTTCAAATAAAAACCGTTAGAAAATAAAATAGCACACTATTTATAACATTCACAAATGACTCACGAAGCTCGTCATGATGGGTTTTTTTGCTTTTGCCCGGTGTATAGAAAAGGCTGTGCCGAACGGAACCAGAGTCTACCGGGCAATTCTCACTTGCTCACACCGTGGCGAAGAGGAAATCTTAGGGATGACCTTTTCCCGCACCTCCGATTATCACGGTTGGCTGCGTACGATACCAAAGTAGTTGAATACACAAACAATACATTCTCACATCCCCCCACCTACCTCTGAGAAGACACAAGGTGGCCCTCTTTACACAACGTGGGGGAATTCTTTGTACCTTTGTTCTTTCATCTTCAAGTAAACATTTGCGACTGTCCACGCAAACCGCGAGCAACCTCCCGCATGTACCATGATGCCGTGTTGGACAAGGTAGTTCATTAGCCAGGCACCCCCCCCCCCCCTCTGTTCTCTTGTGACGTTATCATTAAAACCGATTTGCAATTCCCTGCTCAAATGCTCATCGAGGCAACGCTCGCCTTCTGTTTACAGCCCTGAGCCAGCGATGTAAACCGCGCATTCTACGCATAGGAAGAGCCACTGTTGACCTCCCAGCTAAGTGGTCCCTTCATTGTATCGATCCCGGACGGAGGGATGGTGGGATGAATCAACACTCCAACCCAAGATTTGAACTCGCAGCCTTGCGATTGTGAGCCGCTTTTCTTGGTCCTGTTCTTCCACAGTTTGATACAGATGGACGAATCCCTACCCACGTCCTGTCGCTCATGGGGTCGGGGCGGTGTTTGGCCATACTTCACCACGCTGGTCGCTGAGGGTAGGTGGAGAGGGTTTACTCACGATCAGTTCGGATATCTCTCGCCACTGACGTCAGTTCGTGGCTGGGAAGTGAACGCGGGTCACGAGGTTTATGGCGCCGTCTGCTCTCCGTCATAAATATGTGTTTGGGAATAACTCGTCTTCAAACACCCTTTCTCTAATGAGCTGCTTTTGAATGCTGTACTATATTTAACAAAACATGCATATCGTAACAGACAAAGATCCTGGAGCAGAGCACTGATAAGTAGATTTATAGTCTATTGCCATCTTCTTCCAGCAGCTGTAGAAGACATTTTAAATGTTCACTTACGACATTTAGCTCCACGAGAATCATTGTCGCTGTACCCAATGCTTGCTTGAAAACATATTTTACACCATTATGTACGTTGAGCTTTCGCACCGTACATAACCGGCCACGCTAATCGGAGGCGGAGAGGGAAAAATAGAACGAGTAAAATTAATTAATCCTTCTAAGGGGTATGAGTCTTATGTACGACAAGATATATGTTTTTAAAGTTGCATTTTTGAGAAGCTTACTCAATAATTTAATTTCCTGGCAAGCATCGGAACGCAAAGAGGATTTCATACACTACCTTAAAACACAGCCTGCCGAGGTGTTCGTCTCGTACGCATTCATCAACAAGCCGTCAGTAAGTCTGGAAATTCCGTTAAACTGCACGGCATTAGGGCGCCGCCGAAGCTCCGGTGTTACGCAAGAGTCCTCTTCATTGTCCATCACGACTTAATCCCTCGCTGCTCCGTGCGAAGTTCATTAAAATCCAGGAAATCCGAGGGATCCATACTCCTCGCGGAGAAGAGAAGAGCGGAGAGCAGAGAGAGCGAGAGAGCCACAACAGATGCCGTGGGCTGCCACGGCGAGAGCCCTCGTAGCGGAGTGATTCACGGAGCGGCTCCTGAGCACGGCTCCCGGGCTCTTTGTGAGCCGCTACGTGTGGCGAATAACGCTTGCTTCGTTTAAACTGTTGTCGGTGGCATTTTTTGCGTGCGATGAGGCTGACCGTGCATTTTAATGTTCAGGTTTTTTTTTTGGGGGGGGGGGGGGTTACGGAGTTACGTTTCATGTAAATGGGTCACTAATAATTAACTAACCATGAAATTAAAATCTTATCACGCTGTTGTTAGCAAGTGGGCGAGGTGGGGAAAGTGTGTGCGCGATGCAAACCCAGGAGTGGCAAAGGAAAAATGATTCATGGAATAAGAAGGGTAAAAAAAGAACAGCAGCTACACTCTCATTAGAATCTTCAGATTTGTTGTGCGGCCCTTATCTTTAAGTGGCCCGTGTCCCGTGGATATAAATCACAGCACATTCACATAACACCTGGAGGATGGCCATGATTTTATTGATTTGGAGGATACTTCACGGATCGTGCTCAAAGTAAATAAGCTGCAACAACAACAATATATATTTTAGAAAATAACCCCCACTGCCTTGGGCTATCTCGGCTGCCCAGTCACTCACTGATCGAGAAAACCAAACGTAAACCACATAAACAGCTAAGAAGCACGCTGAGCATGTGACAGGGCTAATGCGTACTGCGACGCATTTAGATTTGAGACTCCAGACAGCTGGTACAAGTATCCTCGGAGAGTTTATGCCTGTAAGGCAATTAAAATGATCATTTGTGTACGGACATCAGAGTTGACTTGTTTAACTGTCGGACGTAAATAAATGCTTGCAGATGGTTTGGGGTTTTAATGTTTACGAATTGTTTAATTTTCTTTATTTTTGCACATGTATCACTCTTTAATTCAATTACACAATGAGTAGCATGCCAATTGGAAAACATGCATGGAATATGCACACACATACACAAACTTAACACCCAAAACCCAAAGCATATACATACCACGCACACACAAACCCATCACACACAGATCCATCACAAGCACACACAGCCAGATCACGCACACAAAGACCCCCGTATAGCCTTAAATAGACTGTTGGGGCAAGTGCTGTTTGCGAGCACCTATAAAGGCCGCCACGGCACACGAGGGGGTGGGTGGGCCAGCACCTCGCCCGATCGCCTTTGTCTCCCCAGTGGCGATGTTTACACACCGCACCAGGTACTCATTTGAGGCTGAGTCTACGTAGGGGAGACCCAGGACCGGTTCAGATAATCGCCACTGATGATGGTAGCCGCGAGCGAGAATCGAACCCGGGTGGCCGTGTTCATATCGCAGCGCGCTCACCGCTCCACTACCGCTCCCCACGATCACGCACACACACACACAGACCCATCACACACACAGACTCATCACACACACAGACTCATCACACACAAGCGCACACAACAGGATGCTTTCCCTTGGAGAAAGTGATAATCATTTCTCACATCGCCCAGTAAATTGAGTTGTTCCGAGGCTTGGCGCTGCCGCTGCTGCATGGCCATTTGCATTATTGGCCGGTGATGCATTGTTTGAGCGCAGTGGCTGGAACAAGCCCCCCCTCTCTCTCTCTCACTCTCGGTGCCTTTGCCGCTCACCCCATACGACATTCTAGCCCGCGATATATACGATCGCTTGTTAAGCGGCATGTACAACGACATAGCAGTTGACAACTAACGATGCACCTCGGCCTCAATTGCCGACGTGGCCGGGACACGATATCACGATCGTGCGCTGAGCATCGTGCCAGTCGTCCCCAGGGTAATGAATACTCACACCCCCCGCCGCCCTCCTTGATGTATGAATATCGCGAGCAAATCATGGACGTTCACACTTTCCTCCAAGATATCCCAGTGCATTTCATGTATTTATAAAACTTCGCATGTGTTGCACATCTGGCACTGGGAAGCTGGGTATGAACGGATCACTGAGAATTAAAAATAAAAACATAACGAAAAAGTGACCACGCTGTTGGACGCCTGCATGTCAGTCCATGTGTGTATGTGTGGTCGTGGGGAGCGGTCGGGTAGCGGTTAGTGCGCTGCGCTACGAACCAGGCAAGCCGAGTTCGATTCCCGCTCACGGCTACCAACACCAGTGACGATTATCTGAACCGGTCCTGGGCCTCCTCTAAGTCGACTCAGCCTCAAATGAGTAGCTAGTATGTTTCGTAACGAAAACATCGCAACTCGGGGGACAAAGTCGACCGGGCGTGGTGTTGGCCACCCACCCCCTCGTGAGCCGTGCCGGCTACTCGCTAACAGCACTTGTCCCAATAGTCTTTTCAGTCTATACGGGGGATCTTTGTCTTTTTGTCTTTGTGTGTACACCACCACACGCCGAGACGGAGTCATAGCATTTAACCGCAATTGAAATCCGATTCCAAGCCGTGGGGTCTTTCGAATGTTGTCTCTGTTGTTGGACTATGTTACTCACCTCCCTGCTATTAGTGAAACAACAAAGTCTTTAATCGTCCCCCTTGCCACGGAAGTTAAGCGATGAAGCCGTCACTGCACGACGCTGCTCCTCACTCTCAGCGCACGGCAAGCGACGTTTCCTTTCAAATGGAACACGAGCCACGCCAGATACGCGAGAGCGATATTATTATCATTGCACACAAATGGAAGTCATCTCATGGGGATTGTAGGATGATGTTACACGGGGAGAAAGAAAGACACAAAAATAAATTCGTGTTATGAACGTCGCGGATAATGAAGGTGCAGTGCGGACAGACCAATTTCTCTGTGATTCCCCGGTAAGGACTTTGACCTTTTCCGCTGTCATCGTTATCAGCATGGCATAAAATTACCCTTCCTATTTAATGAGTTTCCAAAGCTAATATTGCGACTTTTGCTAAACTCGTGGGAATAAATTAATAAACAAATGCCCTGCTACCGAACAAATAATAAAGGAATGAATCAGTGTGTGGCATGTGCTCTGTTGTTGCAGCAATAAGGGACCTCGCTTTGCCACGGACCAACAGGAGCCTGGTTAAACGTATGTGTGTATGCGTGTGTATGTGTATATTACGTGGAGAGCGGTGGCGTAGCAGTTGGCGCGCTGCGCTACAAACCCGGCCACCAAAGTTGGATTCCCTCTCACGGCCAATGCCAGTGATGATTATGTGAACTGGTCCTGGACTGCCTCTAGGTCGACTCACACTCAAATGAGTACTCGGTGCTGTGTGTAAACATCACCACTGGGGAGGCAAAGGCGGCTGGGCGTGGTGTTGGCCACCCACCCCCTCGTGTGTCATGTAGCCCTTCATAGGTGCTCGCTAACAGCACTTGCCCGAACAGCCTGTTAAGGATATATGGGAGATCTTTTTTTTATATGTGTATTTTGTATGACAACATCAACCACCATTCAACACCAAGTGGCAGTGTCATCAACACAGATCTCCTGCCAAAGCTATGTCCACTTTAAGGCCACGTGCAGTGACAAAGGCTTGCTGGCAGGAGGTCACGGGACAAACCCAGGTGCCATGGGTTGAGAGACTGAGATGACTGGCAGATGCACCACCTGTGCCCCATTCTGTACCAACTTGCTATGTTTTAGCTGCCTGACGCTAAACTGCCCAGTAAGGTCCTTCATGACCCTCCCCCACAGTGGCCAAACTTGACACCACTGGGACCATTCATTGGCACGTCCACTCAGATGCATTAACTCCTGTACCACATCATTCAATCTCTTCTCTAGCCTGTGCCCATGTATTCCCCCTTTATCTGGCCAAGCAAAAGCTGTTTGGCCATGTGGATGCTGGGCATGCAGGCTACATGATCCAGCCAACACCGCCTTGCCTGCTGGATGAGCTCACCAATGGGACTTTTAAGGATTTGTGAGCTCCTCACACAATCCAGCCTGGTTAAACCCAGGATCAATCGTAGGCAGGTCAGCCTAAATGTTTCTAACCGGCGTAGATGTTCAATAAGGGGGTTTCACGTTTCGCAAACATAGAGAAGGCAGAGCATGACTGTGGCCGAGAAGACCAGGAGCTTCGTGTGGAGTGACAGACTAGGTAGCTTCCACACAGCATTATGCAGCCGATGAAAATAAAATGCCGCCCGTCTGATTCAGTGAGACCTCTACTGTCGAATCGGAGCTGATCATAAACACACTTCCCAAATATGAAAACATTTATACAGTACTCTCAACACAACTACCCCATCACCAATGGGGAGTTGAGGGGGTGGAGTGTTGGATGACACCAAATACCCAGGCAAGTGCTTAGTTTTGGTGGGGCTGATGGTAAGGCCACACTTTTAGTTGCATGCTCCTGTTTCAGCAGCAGCGCCTCCAAGTAATTATCTGAGTGAGAAGCAATCACCAGATCATCAGCGTACATATAATATGGTTGATCAATAGGGAGTCATCCCTCGACCACACCCGGGCATCAATCAGCCTCCCATTGTATCCATATTAGATGGAAATTCCTCTGGTAGAGCCAAGGCAAACGTCTCGAACTATGTGGACATCCCTGTCGCACCCCAAGGTGAACAGGGAATGGCTCTCACTCCCAGCCATGTAGCTTTACCCCGGCCTGCCCACCATCATGAATGTTCTTAATGAGTGTGAGCAAAGAGTCGGGGACTCCTAAAGTACGAAGAACAACCCAAAGCCTTGGCCTGTTGATGGTATCATAGGCCTTGACCAGGTCAATAAAGCAGAGATGTAGGTCCTATTGAGATTCCCTACATATCTGCTGTAGCAGACAGACAGAGAATATGGCGTATGTACTCGACCGCCATAGCCTGAAACCACATTGGGGCTCCGCAAGCCTCTCCTCATCGTGCCTGGCAAGCTGGCAAGCTTATGTTGAATGAACCTTGTCAGGACCTTTCCCGGCACCCTGAGGAGGGAGACAACCCTGTAGTTGTTCCAATCTGTGTGCCCCCCTTACTAAAGTCCAGTTGTCCAGACTGTTGTAATGATGTCATAATTGGGCAGTATGCTCACAAACGCCACCCTCCCTCTGCAGTTTGCTTGAGAGATCATCTCTGCCTGGCGCTTTTCCTAGTCTCAGACTGAATTGCCTTCCATACTTCCTCAACAGATGGCACCTCAGCTAGCCAATCACAGGGGGTACTGTGATTGGCTAGCTAGCAGGGCCATCTTAACCTTGATGAGGAATTTCCCCTTCACCAAAACTTTACAGAAATTCTCAGGAAACTTACAGAACTGTTTCTGGGGGTCAGAGATCAGAACACGGTTCTTTCTCCTTAGGATGGCAAAATGTGTGCTCCTGCGAGTTATTCTTTTGATGAAATTAAAGAGTGGTTTGTGATAGTGCACTACTGAGGGAAATTCCATCTCCCCAGAAACCCATGACCATCACTCATCCTTGCAGCGCCGCATGGCTTTCTGAATCTCCACGCTTCTAATTCTCCAACGTGGGATGCTATACATGGTGGGATTGGGCCTGTCGCTTTCTCTCAGCTAGCTGGAACACCTCCTCTGTCAGCCAGGATTTATGGGGAGGTCTGGCCCACGTACCCCATGCAGCCATTGTAGCTGCATGAGCCACAATCCTGAACCTTACCCATTTACCCTCGGCATCAGCTGCAAGCAATGATACATTTTTGCTTGCAGCTTTCAACAGTTAGCTGAGACCAGACCACTGTGGGTTTGAATGGGGTCCTAGGTGGACACGCACCACAAAAGTGGAAGCATGGTCGGTGCATTTTACAGATAACAAGCCGATTATCAGTGGGCACATCAGCTCCATGGTAGGTCCTGGTGTCAAGGACATGGACCCACATTCACTGTTCAATCACTGTGTAGTGACATGGGAGGGGAGGGGCTGCTGGGGGGCTCTAGGACCCTGGGCGGTTCAGGCGCTTGGGCTCCTTGGCGCCAGGCGCTGGGTTCCCAGGCGGCCCAGACGCTTAAGCCCCTTGGCGCCAGGCGCTGGGTTCCCGGGCGGCCCAGGCGTTTAAGCCCCTTGGCGCCACCAATGGGGGGGGCTGTGTGTGCTCTGTGGGATATCTGGGGGCGCACACGGCCCCACCCCTCGTTGGGAACTAGGCATAAAAGAGGAGCTCCCTGGACGATCAGGGCCAGTTTGTAGCTCAAGACCCAAGACCCAAGACCAGCCATCTCAGGACCCTGGGACGATGTGAGGGCCAGTGGTGGGACTCTGGAACTCCCGACTCTACGACCTTGTGAGGGCGAGTTCCAGAGCGCAGCCAGAGTAGTGTATCTAGGCTGTGTACCTAGGCTGTGTGCCTAGGCTGTAACAGAGTATCAGGACTGTTGGAGTGCTGTTGGATTGTAATAAAGAAGTTACCTCTACAAGTGTCTCCGGAACCCATTACGACTGTATAGTCCAGCAGATGTTCTTACTTGGAACCAGCGTGCATTCATGATGTGTGGATGCACTGATGCCGGAATAGCATGTTGGTTATTACAAGCACATGGGCTGCACAGAAATCTAGCAGGTTCCTGCCGTTGTTATTAAGCTGATGTGGCCCATGCCTTGCAATCACTCCAGCACAGGTGCTTGGGTCATGACCCACTTAGGTAAAGTCAACCAATAGGATGACTCTATCCCTCGGGGTCACTTTACCTAGCACCTGTGACAGGAGGTCATCGAAGGCATCTGCCTCATCGGCATTGCCTGTATCCCTCTACTGATGTTCATCTTTAGTGGGGGCATAAGCCACCTCCACCATTCCTTGCCTCCCTTTGAAGGCAAGCTCACATCAGCCTGGGACTTCCAACTTCCTACACCTCACTGCCATGCTCCCACGCCCCTTATTTTTTTCTTCAGAAGAAGTGCCGCTCCCTGCTGTTAGTTTCCTGCCGCGAATAGAGGACTGTCCACCTCCAATAATGACTGGAGCCAGAAACAGTTCACCGGACCTCCTGAATACCACAGAGATCCAGGTGGTACCAGTCCAGCTTCCAACAGAGGAGTGGCAGCCTCTCCTCCACAGTGAACGTTTGAACATTCCACGTGGCCACTTTCAGTGGCATTTCGCCGTTTCTGGAGAAGCCCCGAGGGTGCATGTTCAGTCTCCTGGCTCCACAAGAAGGGGTTTGGCCAGAAGACGTCATAGACGCCTGTCACCCCTGGGACTGCGGCACAAGCTTACTGTTATATTTATTCCATGGTTTTGTGGTAATTTTAATTGAAGGTGGTGGGGTCACCAGCCCCTCGCACCCGTACAGAGCCCCCCGTTGGCCACTGTGGGGGCTACAAGCGCCGTGAGGGGACCACGGCCGATTGGAATCGGCCTTCCCCTAATGGCATTTACCACAGCCACCGCAACGCTTCCATCCGCCACCATCAGTGAGGTGGGGGTTGTTTTAGCCGAATGCACACATGCACGCCTACACACATCACAAAAGGAGTGCCCAACAAAGGGGACCCATCGTGCATGATGAACGAGCTATATTTGCGCCTTCCCTCGCTCCACACACCCCCCCCCCCAAAATGATTAAGTCTGACAGTATATATTTTTTACGGCTGAGAATAGAAAAGTAGCATGTGGCTGCAATAGCCATCCATGCAACCACGACCAAAATTGCTTAAGAGGCAGGCTCTGGGATATTTGGTTTGAATACAATGGGTAATGTAGCATCAGACGCTGCACTGTATATACCCCAGTAATGGCTTGCATTTTGTGCGTGGTAGAGAGTGGTGTACCTGCAGCGTAATTAAATTACAAAGCGGAACAATGTGCTTTTGACAGTTCCAATAAGAGAGACGATACAATCTCGAACACTCACAAACGATATGCATGCAACAGCCGAAGGTAAGAACACTTAAGATGCGTACACATTAATCTTCCGAAAATGCGTTCAGCCATTACCCCGTACTTCTGTCAGAAAACACATAAATGAAAACAACATTTTCTTCACAATTAATTTTAGAACACCGTACTGTGTGGCGGCGTTGATAGGTAGATCTTCACATCGGCTCTTTTTATTTTTTGCAGAACGCACAGTGCCATCAGTGCGTGTCGTCAGCATTGCGCGTCACGGCCCCGAAATTGTAATTTACCACAATTTCACAATTCATGTAAAAGCGCCTCTCGCGCAAAGGTTAACGCTGAAATTATTTTTTTTGCAGACAATTGTAATAGACATCCTAACTACACCCATTATGTGACTGTGGGGGGGGCGAGGGTGGGCGAAATTAGTGGAGATAATCATCAGACGCTCATCATTTCTCCCACGCGGCCTGTGGCAAGTGGAACAATTAAATAAGATAATATTAAATTACGCACCGTTTTGGATCCAACTTTTTTCGACAGAGGGAAGACGAGGCGTTTACGAGAAAAGTGCATGCAGGTGGCGTGACTCTGTGTGACTCTGCCGGTCAAACCCCCCCCCAACCAACAACACAAAAACATTTGGCACTCAATCTCCGAGTGTCTTCCTGACACCACTGCCAAGTCATGATATATGTTTGTGCCTTGCACACAAATCATATGGGGGCGAGGGCGGGTTGTGGTCGGTCCGTTGCAAATCATAAATACGTACGTGCATCTGGGGAGTTGTGATCATTTAAATGCTCATTAGTGACACTCCCTCTCTCTTGCTGGGCACGGCCAAAGTTGTGCAATTGTTCATAAACAGGTCTGCTGCAAGAGATTGAGGAAGTTGAGACGCAGCTGTCCAGCGTCAAGCTAAAGCGAATCGTCCTTTGAATAATTATTCGTCTGCTTGTAGGATATTTCTTTGTTTATTTGAGAAACTCAAATACGTGCGTGAGCATCGTGTTTACTATTCAATAATCATTTTTATTCACCAAAGCCTTCTGTCAACTAAAATTGACGTAATAGCACATCAACAGATGTGAATGCATAAGTCATAAACGCTCTTGTTTTTTTTATGAATGCGTATCGAAGGACGGCAGTTAAATCGATCAGTACATCAATTAATAAAGTGATAAATCATTAAAAAAAGAAACCAGATAAAAAGTAAATAGCAGGGTCCCGTCCCTGTGTTCAGGCCACGTACACGAGCACAGCGGACTTATAAAGTCCCCGGAGAATGGGTGGCAGACCCTGAATTCGGGCCATGTGTTATGTTTGCGACAGGCGGAGGGCGATGTTTATTTATTGGTGTATTCTGGGACACCGGTATACTCTGACAATAACCACGTTACTTGGGCTGCACAAGGCCACCGGTTCCTATCTGTGGAATCGTGCAATGCTGATGATTTCTTACCACCGATAATGAAGGCTTAGAGTTATTCTAATTGGCATAGCATAGGGAATTCATCATTATTACTTTCCAACCTCCCTGCTTAACGATGCCAATATCATCATTATGTTTAAAGCTAAATAATAGGTTGCTTTTTTAAGTGATGTAATATATTGGAGGTACTATGCAACATTAATACAAATGTAATTACTTTTCATAAAGTAGTAACTGTGAACCGAAGGGATGTTCATGTTTATTAAAGTACTGAACTTTTTTGTTAAAAAAAGCAATTACAGTGTTCATTATGTGCATTTAAATTGCATTTCTGCAAGCTACATTTTAACCCACAATCCAATTTCCTCCTAACAAACCGTGAGCCCATTTCAAATAAAATCTTCCATGCAATAGAGATCAGGGCTTTTGTAGAATAGATCACTATTATTATGCCTGTAAATACTTTTCAGGGTTGTGCATTTTTGATGGTTATTTTTGCAAATGTCCCCGAGTCTTGTACGTAACCTCGCACGATTCTTTCACCGCGGACACGCCAATGGACGATACACAAACGAAAAAGGTGCGGCCCTGAAATGTATCGGCTGAGCGCCACTGCTGTCGGAAGGGCCTCGAAGTAGAGGGAGTTCTAGAGAGCCCCCTTTCTCGAGTGAGTCCCTATGTGAGCAAACACACTTTACCCTACGTGAGTCACGTTGGTGGCACCTGGCCAGTTAGTCGCAATCTGGGGCAAAGCCTTGGGGGCAGGGATTAATTCGGGAACTCAAATATGCTTGGCCAAGTTCATAATAATCTGAGACACAGCGCTGGACAATTAGTGATTGGCAAGGAACGTGAACCAGAGGTATAACAGTGGAGAGCGAGAGAGAGAGAGGAAAAGGGAATTCTGAATGCGGCGTGCCGAAGCGTGGCACGTTACATGTGCGGCGTGAGGCTGAATCTTTTCATACACACAAAAATAATGCTGAACGAAAGCGACAAAACGTGCAAATCCAGGACCCTCCTGACGAGACAAAAAAGCTATTGAGACACAGTACCATACATTCTGAAATCATTTCCACTGTGGTTCTATGAAGCTTTGCACAGATCGCTGAATATCAGATGGCAAGCTTACAGGCAACACTGCACACTTGGATGCCTTGCTGCCTGAGCCTTGGGCCAAGATCCAGTAATCCAAGGAGATTGCGCATGCAGTGACCGCATTAGGCAGGGAGTAGGGTGGGGGTTCGCCAAGGCAATAGATACGAGACCCGTATTCTTAGTCAGAGTCTTGGCTCTGGTTCAAGTGAACCGGCTCAAAGCTACTCTTAACTCGAGCCACGCTCTCAGCACGGTCCCAGCCACGTTCAGGATTTCCACGAGATGAGGCTGAGCCGAGCAGACGGCCGCTCATGCGTCTTTAGATTGAAACTAAACAGAAAAAAATATTTTATTTCACCATGGAAGGCCCACTGAGCTATATAGCTCTTTTTCAGAAGCGATATCGCCGCAAATGATAGCTCAACGAAGTGGTCATTAATTTGGAAATGTATAGCAGTCAAATACTCTAAACGCATGTTTCGAAATGTGGAGGGTAAAAACCCGGACGACCTGGAGAAACATCTACACAACCACGGGGAGAGACACGCTAACTACAAATATACAGGCGTCAGGGTCGTCTTCGAAGCCACGACCTCCTGTATACCAGGCGAGGTAGTTAACATCTCCTAGCCACCAGATTTAACCGAGCGACTCACGCCTGAGGTGGGCCATGTTCGAGGCTAAGCCAGAGCCCAGCCAGCGACTAAGAACCCGGCCCTGAATGCGAGACCTCGACTTGCGTGAAGCAAAGCCTGGATACATTCATACCGCCCGCGCTTTAGGCGAGCACAATGCGAGAAGCTGGTGTTCAATTCCAAGAGGCCCGGTCGATATAATTGCACCGGAGTTTTTAATAAGAGACAGCTAGGGCGATCACCTTCTCATTAATAATGCCTTCCCTCAGAAGTGCCATGCAAAGCGATGGAACAGCAATGCACCTTCTTTCCCTCTTTTCCTATAAAAAATGCAAAATCATTCCACGATTCATCTTATCCCGCATTTAAAATGCATGTGCGCATACTTCATCGATTCACACGCAAATGCCTATCTTCCCGTTTCTATGCGAAGAGAGGTCTATCAAAAACAACGTCTGCAATGAAGAAATATTGCTCAGGCATGAAGGCTGTGTGAAACAGGGTTCATCACGGCAAAACATTTACAAGCAAAGTTATTTCTAGTTCAAATGAGCACTGTGGTGTCGCTCATCTCCCGTTTACAGCCCCGAGCCAATAGCGGAAATTCAACATTGCTATGGCAAGAGTGAATCTATCAACTGGACAACCACTGTTGACAACGCCAGAGATTGATACCGATTTAAACCACCCTGGAAGGATGAACAGAATCAGTATATGTATTCATACTCGAGGAATCTGATGAGCTGCAAAGCTTTTTTTCACCAAAAGTCCAGTCGGCCGAGTCAACCCCCAATTGGGATGTGAACTCACACTGGGGTGTGTGCGGAGGTGTTCAGCGAGCTCTCGGTTGCCACACAACGTCGTTGCGCAAAGCATTTTGCACGGGGCACTTGCGGCTGCTGGCGAGGAAGGTCCATTCATTGGGAGACAGTTGGCCGCCGCCATTACGGAGAAGTCTATCAAACGGTGGCGTCCTGTCCATCCATAACACGCCAAAGGCTCTCTCTCTCCGTTCTCCTCAATCAATGGCAGCTCTTGCTTCGAGCATTCTTTTTTTGTTAATACAGTATTGAAAAATTCTCTGACTTGGTCCGTACGTCGCTGCTGATATTTTGTCAGATAAATGCGACGTTTAAAAAAAAGATTTAGAAGTAGGCCCTTCATTAGGATATATATTCCGTTACAAAATGTGCTGCCAATATCCAGCGTGTACGCAGTTATGTGTTTGGATTGGAAGATTCATGTCGGGCGAGAAAAGCGTAGCCTCATTTTTTAATGTTAGCCTGAACGATCGTGCAGCAATTGATACAGGACTTGAGTCATAAAGCATGTGTGATCACGAAAAATCTCAAGTGTACATTCGGAACGAATTTGTGAAATGAATGGCGCACATTTTAATTAGCATTCGAAATTAAAATACTGAAACTCAATGACATCGCTGTGCATTAGATCTCTCTATAATTACAACAAGTGAAACATGTGTAATAATCCTTCTTGAGACGGCTTCGGAATCAGTCCTTTTATTTCCACTCCACAATACACTTTACTCACTCACTCTCCGTTGCTGGCAGACAACGGAGAGAGGACAGACTTCACACTAAGTCCCCACCGCGCACGTGGCACCCAGAGCCCCCGTCCGCGCGTGACCCTGCTCTTGTCAGTTTCCAGTCTGCTCCCGATCGTTCTCCCTCACTCTCTCTTAATACCTTCGTCACGTGGTCCCCCCAGCCAATCGTTCATGGACAGCTTTGACCATTCTCGATGGTTTCCTGTCAATCCCGGGACCACGCCCCTCATCCGGCTCCCCATTAGCTGGGGCCCCGAATGGCTAGGCCAATCACTCCTGATGACATGTCGTGATCACGCCTGGGCCATGGTCCCTATCTCAACCCTTATTGGCTACAAGCAGGACCGGCAAGCCAATCTCCACGTGAACCCTTTATGGCTGTTATTACATCACCCCCCCCCCCCCCGGTGAAAAAATTTAGCCGTCTCGGCTGGGAAAAGGGTGAAGAACCAATTCCGCAACATCTTATTAGGGCACCAAGGTGCGTTTAACAATTCGAGGGTGAACCGGCGTTCCCGCGCCTAACAACATTTAAAACAGTCACCCCTAATAACAAAAAAAAAATCACAACATACATTAGGGCGCCCCTGCAGCGGAGTAACGACAGGGAAATTAGCGAAACGATCAAACGTTAACGAAACAGAAGAGATTTCGACCGCGTACGCGACGCGGGACCCTCTCCGCTCCCAGCGCAAGGTCGCTTTGCTTCCGGATGGACAGGAGGTGGCAGGCTCGAAGAAGAAGTCGGTTGTTGGTGCTTGGTCACGTCCAGGGCGGGCCCCGTTGGAGGGGGGGCAGCGGGGGCTTCCTCAGCCCTCAGAACCTGTTCATCTGCAGGAGGCACAAAACAGTCCCCCCTGGGATCAACGGGCGTGTCAAGCGGCGTAGTCGGCCGGGCAGAACCCGGCAGGTCAGCTATTGGGGATGAAGGACCGACACGCGCGTCAACATAGGGTTTAAGTCGCGAGGAATGAACATACCACCGACGTTTTCCGTATTGAACGCGGATACTTTGCGAGTTCCGAACATCTACCAGCGTCACAGGCCCCCACCATGGCCTGTGCAGTTTAGGGGATGTGCCCGCCGGTACCTGGGGGCAGTGGAGCCACGCCAGGTCTCCCACTGACCAAGGCATGCGAGTATGCGATCGACGCGCGTACCGTTCGTTCCTTGCCTGAGCACGGGCCGTCGCACACCGGGCAGCCTCTCGCGCCTCCGTTACTCGTTCAAGCGAGTCACGCACGTGGTCAGGCAGGGAGCGGGACGGTTGTTTACTCGGCGTACCCAGTTGCACATCGATGGGTGGAACATTTTCACGGCCATACATAAAAAAAAAATGGTGAGTATCCCGTGGACGTGTGCGGAACCATGCGGTATGCCGCCAAGACGCCTGGTATGTGCAGGTCCCAATCGGTTTGCTTTTCACTGACCGTGTGACAAAGCATAGCCGAAAGGGTACGGTTGAATCGTTCCACCATACCATCTGTTTGTGGATGGTATGGGGAGGTGCGAACTTTCTTTGTACCTAGCGCGTCACAAACTTCCCTAAGCAATTTAGAGGAGAAATTCCGGCCTTGATCTGTGAGCAGCCTTTCAGGTGCCCCCTTGTCCATGACATACCCGTTCAAGAAAGCGTCGGTGATGGACGCTGCCGTTTGGTCGGGCAGAGGCCAGGCCATCGGCCATCGAGAAAAATATTCCACCCCGACCAGAAGGTATTTATTGCCCCTAGCTGATGGGGGAAATGGCCCCAGAATGTCGAGAGCCACTAATTCGTTGATACGGGACACTTCAATGGAACGCAACGGTGGTACATAGTGGTTCCGAGGCGGCTTCCTCTTCGCACAATCATGGCACGAGCGGAAAAAATCATTGATGTCTGCCGTCATACCGGCCCAGAAAAAATCCTTTTGCATCGCGGCCACAGTCTTTTGGATGCCGAGGTGCATCAACTTATCAGCGTGCAGAGCACGGAGCAGGTCATAGCGAAGCGAAGTAGGCACCACCAAGCGTGGTCGGTCAGACAACCCGTCGGTACACATTAACAATCCCGACTTACCCCGGAACATCTGCCACTTCCAGCCCGCCAATTGCGATTTCTGTTTCCCAACCAATTTACGTAGCGGAGACAGCGAGGCATCGGCCTCCTGCTCGCGCAACCAGACCGTGTGCGGCAGCCGTAAGGTATCATCAGTGTCCACCGACACCTGCTGGTCCTCCTCCTTCGCTTTCGCCCCTGCGTCGTCCTCATTCGCTATCGCCCCCATAACCGGGCAGGGCGACGTGGGCGGTGCGGCGCAGCGGTGCGTGCCCGTCAGGCAAGTGCACGGAGGAACGGGCGGCAGCCTTGAGAGCGCATCAGCGTTCGCATGACGGGCCCCCTTTCGGTATGTTATATCGAAGGAAAATTCCTGTAACGATTCCAACCACCGGGCCAATTGGCCTAACGGCTGATCCAATTTGAGGGAATATTGCAAAGCCGCATGATCAGTGCGGACCAGGAATTTCCGTCCATACAGGTACGGCCGGTACAATCGAACAAAATGGACAATTGCCAAAAGTTCCCGCCTTGTCACGCAATATCGCGTTTCCGCAGGGGACAGAACCCTGCTGCCGTACGCCACCACCCTCTCAATCCCGTCCTTACGTTGCGACAAAACGGCCCCAATGCCGATATCACTAGCATCCGTATCAAGGATGAACGGCTGCGAAAAATCTGGGTAATCTAACGTAGGCGCCGTGGTGAGGTGGTCCCGAAGTGCCATAAAGGAACTTTCTTCCTCCGCCCCCATTTAAACCTTTGATTTTAGCCAGTCAGAACATGTAATGGTTTTGCCAACGTCGCAAAGTTCTTAACGAAGCGGCGATAATAGGAAGCGAATCCAATAAACTGCCGAACATCACCCACCGAGGTGGGTGTGGGCCACTCACGTACACACTTCGTTTTCAGAGGGTCAGTGGATACACCGTCCGAACTGACAATATGACCCAGGTAACGGACGGAGTGTTGCAGAAGGTGGCATTTCCTCGGTTTAAACTTAAGGTCAGCCGCACGCATTCTTTGAAAAACTGTCTCAAGGCGTTGGAGATGTTCCTTGAACGTGCGGCTAAAGACAATTATATCGTCTAGATATATGAGGCACGTTTCCCACTGCAGTCCCGCCAACACCAATTCCATGAGCCACTGAAACGTGGCGGAGCCGCGTTCAGGCCCATCGGCAACCGATTAAATTCAAAGAGACCTTGCGGCGTGCGGAATGCCGTTTTGGCTTTTGACTCGTCATCGAGGGGAAGCTGCCAGAAGCCCAAGGACAGGTCAAGGGTGGAAAAGAATTTAGCACCCGATAAAGCATCCAATGAGTCATCCATCCTCGGTAAGGGGTACGCGTCCGCTACCGAAATTTTGTTCAACCGGCGGAAATCAACGCAAAACCTCGTACCACCATCTTTCTTCTTAACCAGAACGACGGGCGCGCCCCAAGGGCTGTTGGACGGCGAAATAATATCCGCCGCCAGTAATTCATCTACTGCCCCACGCACGTGTTCCCTTTCCGCCGGGCTCATGCGGTGAGGGTGCATACAGATGGGAGGTGCCGCACTGGTTTCAATATGGTGCGACAAAAGCGACGTGCGGCCGAGGTCCAAATCATTTCTGCTGAACACATCAGCGTACTGCAGCAACAGCGAACGCAAGGCGTTCCTATGTTCATTTGACAAGGAAGAATTCTCTCCGCATAAATCTGCAATCCAGCGTTCTTGTGAACGATCATGCGGAGGCCCATCTGCGGGCATCCGAGCGCGCGGCGGTTTGTCACAAGAGGCGAAATCGGTAGTGGCGTGAGCCAGCACCGATCCCTCCGGAACAACAATGCGGTCAGGTCCCCCATTCAAGACCTGTATGAAAGGTGCCTGACCTGGGCGCACGATCGTTTGTGCCGCCGCCAAAGAAAAAGATTTCGATACGGAATTTGATGGGGATAATAGCATGCCCTTCGCATCCCTTCCCATTTGAAGTGGTTTTCGGTAACGCAGCGGGATAAGCATTTGCGCTCCCGATGGAACCTCCACCGTAGCCGCAACTACAGCAGTAACTGCGTTACCTGTAGGCGCCTTGGCCAGCAGGGAAGGCAGGAACGCCATCCTACGACCCCCCGGCATTTTCAAACAGTCCTGGTCGACCCGTATTCTCAACGGCATCCGGCGCAGGAAATCCGTACCCAACAAGCATGGAACAGCTAGCGAGTGAGAAATTAACACAGGTCCTGCGGCGGTAATATTTCCGATAGCGATGCTCACATCCACCTGTCCGCAGATACCCATGCTCCCCCCATTGGCGGCAACACACGCATCATTAACCTTGTGTATCCGCGATGCAGGAATGGACAACAAATGAAAAATAACATCTGAAATGATGGTAGCCGATGCGCCAGTGTCCACCAAGATACGGACATCAACACCGTCGATGGTACCTCGTACCGTCGACGAGCCCGACGCCGCAGCCACAATCCTGCGAGACAATTTCTTCTACTGTGTAGCAGAGCGTGTCAATGGAGCAGGAGAAGTAAAATTATCCTTAGCAGTGTAAGAATGAGTGTGAGTGGACGAGTGATGTGACACGACCTGCCGGGTGTCCGATTTGTGCCGACTCGCCCGAGGTTGTTGCAGCTCCGCAGCAGGTAGAGGAGATGGAGGTCCCCTTGGCGGAGGAGGCGACAGCAGAGGTCGACAGCGGCAGTCACTGGCGAAGTGGCCCCGTCTGCCGCACTTGAAACACGCAGCCGACGTCGGCCGGTGGTCGGACGACCCGGCCCCCGCACGCGGCCGGCCCGTGTAGTCGCCCCGCTGGTCGCGCAGCCGCCGTCCCGGAATCCTATGCGGGACAGCAGCAGCCAGCATGTCGTCGTCGCCCGAGTCGTCGGAGCAGTGGACCATCAGTCGCGGAGACCACCCCAGAGGCGGCCCGTCGATCTCGGGTTTCCCCGTCCACGCCGCCATCTGGTCCCAACGCTTGATATTAAACTTAGCGTCCAGGCAGCGCGCCACCCACCGCGATGAAAGCGGTTCGTGGCCGCACACTGGTAGAGAGATGTTGAGCTCCTGAGACAACTCCAGCATGCGGGAAAGGATGAGCGGATCCAAATGCTCGGCCGTTGCGTCGGGGTAGGCGGCCATGGCCATCGCCATCAACGCCCCCCGATAGGCCAACGGCGATTCCTCCGGTGCTCGGCGACGCGACATAAATTTTCTGGTGGCCGATGTCGGCGGGTCATAAAATTCCGCCATCTCTGTAAACGCATCTCGCAGCGTCTTCTTCTTGGACGCCGAGATGGAGCGGAAGACTCCCAGAGACACATCATCGAGCAGCGTAGGTAGCGCTCCCAGCGCTTCTTTCTCCGTCCAGTTGACAGATCTAAAAGCTGACTCGAAGCGCCACGTAAAAGCACTCCAATCGCACCCGGCGATAAATTCTTAAATTTGTGGAAGGCGATGTCCGCGGTGGCAGGCGCGTGCCGCGGGCGTCTCCGACTGCCGTTCCCGCTCTCCACTCGGTGCAGACAAAATGGCGTCTGGCGGCCGCGTGGTGGTAGGCGCGCCCAAAATGGCGGCCGACGACTCCGGCGCAGCCGCCCCACCCAAGACGACGGCGTCCTCCCGCGTGGCAGGAGCAATGGTGGGTCCCGATTCCATAGCAGGACCCCTTCCCGCGGCGTCCAGCTGATCGGCGATCTGGCGACCCACGGCTGGTGAGGACGCCACCGCGGTCACCAGGCTTAGCAGAATGGCGCGCAACGACTCAATCTGCTCCGCCATCAGCCGCCATTCGTCTCTCGGTCCTGCGGTGGTCGCATCCTCCCCCGGTCGACGCTGAGAGGCGTCGAGGCGAGTGTCATCAGCAGGCGGCACAAGGGCTGTAGCTCCCTACAGCTCATCTTCATCCGTCTCGACCTCTTCCTCCGATAGAGGCACGGGCAGGTTCTTTTTCTGGGGTGCTTAGACATCTTGACGATCGTCCAAACAGTCGCAGAATTACTTCTGACACCAGTGTAATAATCCTTCTTGAGACGGCTTCGGAATCAGTCCTTTTATTTCCACTCCACAATACACTTTACTCACTCACTCTCCGTTGCTGGCAGACAACGGAGAGAGGACAGACTTCGCACTAAGTCCCCACCGCGCACGTGGCACCCAGAGCCCCCGTCCGCGCGTGACCCTGCTCTTGTCAGTTTCCAGTCTGCTCCCGATCGTTCTCCCTCACTCTCTCTTAATACCTTCGTCACGTGGTCCCCCCAGCCAATCGTTCATGGACAGCTTCGACCATTCTCGATGGTTCCCTGTCAATCCCGGGACCACGCCCCTCATCCGGCTCCCCATTAGCTGGGGCCCCGAATGGCTAGGCCAATCACTCCTGATGACATGTCGTGATCACGCCTGGGCCATGGTCCCTATCTCAACCCTTATTGGCTACAAGCAGGACCGGCAAGCCAATCCCCACGTGAACCCTCTATGGCTGTTATTACACATGTAAGATCTGTCTCGCTCTGTGCCACTGTGCTTAAGTTCAATACAACATGGACATGCACAGCTTTTGTTTCCCTGAATTGGTCGAATGTAACACACTGCTAATTAATCTGTGAAGTTTTTATTATGCGAATATATATTTAAAGTATCAACATCTTTGTTATAGCAGGTTTATTCATTTATTTAGATTTTATTCCCCCCTCAACATCATTTATTTTTAATGTGCGTTATATAGCCAATGTCCTTAACCCCTTCCTAGTGTGATGTCGCATACAAGTTTAGTTTAAAGTCAATTACTTGATGACAAAAATGCACTAGATATATTTTAAAGACAACAAACGAACGTTTAGACGCGTATCCATAATGGACGTGCTTTAAGCCAGTCCTTTTATTTTTCAAAGTGTGGTCGCAGATCAGATTGTCAGCAAAACAGTCAAAGGCCGCCCGATGTTTTGTTTGACTCCAAATGTCAGGCTGATACGGCAACATGAGAGGGTACGGGCGTTGTACGCCGGTACACGTGCTCGGGGCAGCCATTAGCGACCGCCGACAGCCTCGGATAAAAGGAGTTGGAATTTGTTTACGTGACAAACGTTACTCATTGACTGAGATGGCGGTGGTGGCGGCTTCAACGGCACAATTATATTTACGCAATCTAACCCAAACGCCTCTATTATGGAAGGGAATTGGGCTGGCTCCCTTGTGTCCTCTTCGAAAAAAAATGGGTCGAGTTTGTAGGCAACCTCCCGAATTCCGACGCAGACTTTCCACGTCGTGTTCGTCCCACCTTGACGCCGGTATCTTTGTATCGTATCTATCTGGGCGTTATTTCCTCTCAAGGACGGTTTGTTTGGGGAAAATGGCATGCGCCCTCGTGGAGACGAGCAACTGTTTTATCGCCCTATCAGCTGTCGTGTAATGCCACCGGGTGTCACAGTGATAGGATAGTGTGGAGGGGAATTTTGGGAAATGTCAAGTTTGCTGTCGAGCAACAAAAAAACCCCATCTCAATCAAAGTTACATGTTACGTGTTTGCGTCATCTCTTTTTCCACTCACGTCTTGTGTTTGTCACGGAGGGAAAGCGATAGGTGTCAGCCCCGAAGCGTGCGGGACTTTTTGGAGCGGTTATGCGGACATCGTGCCGACACACCTCAGGAGGTGTCGTGGTCAATTTGCATTCAATTTATACACAAGCCTACGGGCCAACATCCTTAGACTTGTCTCTAAAAATGAAGGTGAGCAGAAGTGTTTGTGCGTGTTGTTGTTGTTGTTGCTGCTCTAGAGCTGAATTGAAAACCCAGTAACCTGAGCTCGATTTCAGGGCCGTGCAGAACATCAGTGTTGATTTCCTGAACTGGTTTATATTGGCCTCTTCTAGGGTGACTCAGCCTTTAAAAAGCATCTAGTGTGATGTGTGTATATCTGCACTGGGGAATACGAATCGTCCAGGCATAACGCTAGTCACACCACCTCCGCATGCTATACAGCTCTTTTTCAGAAGGGACGTGGCTACAAATGATAGCTCAACGAAGTGGCTTATCACGTGCAAATGCATAGCAGCCAAATACTCTAGACGCATGGCGGGAAAAAACAGAGGACCCAGAGAAAGAATCCACGACACCACAGGGAGAACATGCCAACTCCAAATATAAAGCAGGTCTCAGGGTCGGGATTGAACCCACAACCTCCTTCATACCAGGCGAGGTAGTTAACATCTCGCAACCGTGGTGCCCCACGGCAAATGCTGGGTGACGTTGCATTCTCACGTGACAATAAATGTAATTTAGTTTTTTAGACGTGAGGCGTGCGCATGCCATGTGACATCATCACCTTGGCCGAAGAGGCATATCCATTTAGCACTGTGTTTTGTTCATCGCTGAGATGTGGGCAACTCCAATGATGAATGTATTTGATGCAAAAACTTCATTAGTTGAAACAAAAAAAAGTATTTTTAATTGGAACCCCCTTTAGGAGCGTTATGATGAACCCTAGTCGCAGACAGACAGACCGACAGCGCTAATGCTTTCACCCTCAATTGGGAAGCGTTGACATTTTCACAAAACTAGAATTCAGATAAAGGCTATACACTCATTTGAAATGTTTCGCTTCCCCGCGTAGCAAACTTTAAGTCGTGCTGCGACCTGAGTCACCCGGTGAACTCCATTCGTAAGTAAGAGCTGCTGCTTTGTGATAGACAATCAATTATGAAATAATGAGCAGTTGGGTTACACTTGATCCTTTCGTCAGAGCGACGAGTGGCTGCTGCACAGACGGCCCGATGTTTTCTCTTACACGAACATCCCTCGTGTGAGGAAAAGAACAGCTTGGGACCAAGGGCAGTATCGCCTCGCTGATGAGACCCCCCCTCCTTCCCCTGGAGTTGTTTCTCTTTCAGAATCACCATGACCCGATTGTTTGAAGTTAGTATTTATATTTGAATTGATTTAACCACCGCAGGACATTAATCCGGTGACTCATAAACGATCAATGCAATGACCCCGCACCAACTGGTTGTGGCACGCGTGGACATTTGTCAGGTCAAATATTGATCGTGTCAAATAGCCATGAATTTTTATGACCACAGCACTGAAGCAGTGTTGTGTGTTATTTATGCGCATGTTACATGTTTAGGTTTCAAAAGCACAGCCAGATGATAATAATTATGGTGATGATTGTTGTTGTTTGCTCTTGGTCGAGCAACTTTGCGCACAATAAGCAATTTACACTTCATCTCGAACATTCATATCGGGGCAGGAATCTTTGGAGTTTACTGCGAAGTTGACGGTCCAGAGTTATCATCACGGCTAATACACCCGCGGTATATACACGGGCGGCCTCTGGGTTCGAACCGTGAAACCCTCCTCAGCAGGACGGTGAACGCGCCACCGTGACAGAGATGTATTACACGTTATTAACATTACATGGCCCTGTGGCATAATGCTATGTTTGGCAATGGTTCAACACCTCAAACTGTGTGTAAAGCTCTGGAGAATATATCGTGGAAATTGCATTGCAGTATTTCCATTTTTAGAAGACAAAAAATAAACTCATATTCGGTTTCACGGTTAAAGTAGTCACAAGCGATTGGCGAAACTGCAGCAAGATACGGTAATTGGCAAATGCACACAATTTTTGCTCAAATTTCAAGTGCCAGGGAGTAGCCAGAAACTTATCAGCAAATCACCTCTTAGCGAAATCACTCCGAATAGTGTGAACAAAAAACACAGCTATACGCTGAGGAAGCAAGTAACACCCCGCTTTGCTCAATAATGAGCGCGATCTCGTTCATGAGGAGTTCAAAAATTGAAGAATGGTGAACCTTCCAGGCACCAATTCACCTAAAGAAGGAAAATGTGCAATGTAAAATGTGTAATAAGCTGGGTACTACCTGCCATGGCATTCGGCTCAAAAGCATGGACACTGATGAAGGATACAGAACAGAGCATCAAAAAAAACGTGGAGAAATGCACGCTTAGAATTCGACTGTTCAGAGGACACATGCAAGACAATTTACTTTGTTCAACATTACGACGAAAAAGTGGGTGGGCTTCGGCAGGGCACGTCGACAGCAGGGACGATGGCTGATGCTCATGAATAACGATGGAGCGTCGTGACGGGCACTGCAAGATCCGACCGTGTCTGTCCGGTGCTCGCTGAGCTGCATTGGCATCCGGTTGCCAAACGAATATAAATTCGCACTTATCACGCAAAGTGCTTGCCACAAATGGACCACAATGCCTTGCAGATCACCCCAAGGAGCACAAACCAGAGCTGATAATGATGATAATCCCACAGTAAACAACTCCAAATTCGTATTTTTGATTAACTATAATTAATACATTGCACTCTTCGCACTGAAACTAATTCCAAGTTAAATATAATTTGACAAAAAAACCCCGCTTTGTTTAGTTTCTTCATAACTTATGTCTGGCCTGGTTAACGTACTCTTTGGTTTTATGAGCCGACCTGGCAGATGGTCGTTTAATGGAGAGAAAAACAATCTTGTCCATGGCTGTTACAGAGACTCCCTCCCACCCAAGCACCATGGGTGAGTCGGCGCGCATTAAGGGCAATCACTTTACATCTTGCTGCGGTACTATTCAAGAAGAATTCCGTTTTGCGCTTCATCAATGCATTTACCTTTAACGTGTGATGCGTGACAGGCAGCTTCAACAACAACACATTGCCGCCAGTTTTACGGAATATTAATTTTGTTATCGTAGCGCACGGTGCATTTCTGAAGCGTAACAATGCATTAATTTCATAAAATATATTTTCGTTTGTCGTTAGATCATTTCAATTATTATTCTAAAAGGCTCAACAAATGTCCGAGTGTCGTTTTTGCCCAAAGACAAAGTAAATCATCGCAAGTAGAATTTAAAAGAAAGCACGCACGACTTTTTATCACCAAATAGTAAACACATTTGAAAATAAAAAATAAAGTCTCTCAAGCATAAGTCATTAAATATAATACAATCCAACATTATGTGCCTTCAATTAACTACACTCTGCCATTCTGTTAATTTCAAGATAACAAACCCCTCAGATAATTAGCTTTTGACATATTTCTGAGAACACATCATTTACAAAAGAGGCTTGCAATAAAATAAAATGCAGCAATGCAAGCAATTATATCAACAATTAATGACGAAAAATAAATGCTTACGTAACCAAGTGAGAGGCTGCTTGTTGCTAGGATATAGATTGAAAAAACATTCATGAATACAAGCTGCGTTGCTGTTACATCACAGGCAGTGTATCTGACATTCGTGAATAATATCAAGGGTTCGTATTTCTTTGGGTCTCTTTCCCTTGGAATACAGACATCCCAGAAGATGCTGTTGCATTGCACGAGCATCGGATGACTCGGCCCGCTTTAGCTTTGAACTCGCTTGCTTTGTTCGGAAATTTGTGGTTTTAATTATATTTACAATTTCATACTGGGGAACGAGAAGTGGAACGCGTCTGAGAGGACGTCAAAGCGAAGGGATGGAGCGAGGAAATAGGTTTGTGAGGCTGGTGCTGAGTGGATTATCACATTGCAGGATCGTGGTGACAGATTGGGGAGGGGTCTTTAATCAAGCTGATTGATGATAATTTAGAAAAATACTCTGCTTAAAATGATTATGACTACTTGTAGTGTGTGAGGCGGAATCAAAAGTGGTACGATAAGAACGCAGAGTTAGAGAGGCGTTGTATGATTATTAAATTAGATAAGGCAACCGTTGAAACGTCAATTTAAAATTTATATTTTTTATGTATGACACAGCATGTGAGGTCATGCATTTTAAGGACAAACCGTACATAATAACGACCATTAAAAAGTGCTTTGTATAAAAAAAAATGCTTTTAACTCTGGAGAGTATTGATTGTAGGAGCAGCCCGTGTCTCCTCCGCATGTGAAATATGTCACCCAAAAATATTTTGCGGTCAACAAAAGCCTCATCATCAATTACGCATATCCCGCGTAATGTTTATTTACAGCTATGTCCGAAACGAAACTACAGACGCTGAGTAATGTTGTAGTATTTATTTTATGTGCGTGCATAAAAACAATCAGGAACAAAATTACTTCCGCTGAAATAGCAAAGTACCGAATAAAATTCGTGCATTACTCACGGATATCTGACTAATAAAGCCGCTATGGGTTGAATGTATGCATGTATGTTGAGCTTCTTTCGCACCGTACGTAGCCAACCGTTCTAATCGGAGGTGCGGAGGGAAGGACAACAAACTAACAGTTCTATAGAAATAAGTTTGTCAATCCGGATGTCTCGATTGAAAACATGAAAGTGCATAATACGCAGTAAAATCGTAAATCCTGTAGAACTGCGTAGCCTCATTGACGTGTGGTATTCAACATCCGTGTGGGTTTTTTTAAGTGCCTACCTCCCGCTGGCTTCACGACATCGGCAGAGCGCTTCCGGACGGCCGCAGAACCAGCGCGGTCTCAAAGCGCCGCGCGATGCGGCGACCGGTGACCGGGTTGAGTTGTTCTTTTAGATTTTGCTCGTTAACGAAGCTTGTCCTCTAAGGGGGGGGCTAATGTCACGGTCACCTTGGGGGGTGAAGGGGTGGGACCCTTCCTTGCAGCTACGCTGGTGTGACGCGACACGTTGTTGGCAGGCTGGGGCAAAAGAGCATCTTGCTCCGTGAACGCGAGGAAAGTTTGAGTGGCGCAAACACCACCGGGCAACCCATGCGTCCGCATGGTGGTGGCCAACACACCGCACCCGTGAAAGACAACGTGGCAAGCACGCAGGGCACAGGTGTGGCACTCAACCAGCTGTCGGTCACAATAATAAATCTAGGTTGCTCAAGTGCCTCAATTACTTTGGAAAATACTTGACCAGTAACGATGGGGAAATGTCAGGGGGGGGGGGGAAGGCGAACACAAAATGTTTATATTTGCACGGCGTCAGTAAGTTACATTTACGTGATTAAAATAGAATGAGGTTTTTACCCCTGCTATCGTGTCGTGGCCGAAATATATTTACAGGCTCCTTACTATTATGTAAGTTTCACATTTCAGACAGTTTGAAGGGGATTTTTTTGAGAGAGAGAGAAAAAAATTCTCACAATTAATTTTGTCAAGAAAAAAATATTTATTACACATTTCCACGAGCGCCCTCTGCCCGTCGTTGAAAAAATAATGTCACACTGTTGGGGAGCAAATCCACAACATTCACAATCTGAATACGACGTTTCGCGAGTAATTACAACTATCTTCATCAGGCGACAGCCAGATATGTGGAGAAATCCTCCTGTTTCGTTCCTTAAATCGAGGCGTTGATGTGCAGACGACACTTGTCTGCGCTTCTTGCGCGAAGTGGGGGCGGCGGGGATTAATGAATGCACATAAATGACAATGGGTGTCTCCTTGTGCACGGAACACGGTGAATGCAGCACGCTCGCCTGCGTCTTCAGCGCGCGTGTCCGTGCCGCGAACGCGCGCGGTCTGCGTTCGTCGTAGCGAGGGCCACGGCGTCGTGAAGGGAAGATGAGAGGCCTTGGAGAGGCCGTACGAAAAGAGCCAGGGATGGTGGTAGGTGGGGATGATAGCAAGGTAAAAGGGCCATTAATCGGAGAGTCCATCGTCGAGGTTTTTGGGTTAGATTGCGTCAATATAAATGCGTCGTTAAACCCGCCCAAAAGGTTTGTCACAAAATACGCCAATTTGTTACCAGTGAAGCACATCGGCGTGTTGGAGAGTAAACCCACAACATCTGCAACGGGAGAGTATGTATATTTCAGGCCGTGGCATCCACTCTAACATGGGAAGATGATGATAATGATGTACGCACGTTTGCTTTAACACGTAGGGTTTCGCGAACAATATTATCCATAAGGCGTAGGCGGGTTCGGTTTGTGCGATTTCACGCTGTATATGTGGCGAACCGATTTCTACCCAAAATTCGCGATACGATTTGAACTCACTCTACATGCGGCGATGCGGTTTGACGTGGGGCAACATTGTGTGTGAACTGTATGTACTGTGTGCGTGTGTACTGTGTATGTACTCTGTGTACTGTGTGTGAACTGTGTGTATACTCTGTGTACTGTGTGTGCGCTCTGTGTATAATATTTACTGCGTGTGTACTGCGTGTGTACTCTGTGTGTACTGTGTGTGTACTGTGTGTACTCCACACTGTGTGTGTATTGTGTGTATGCTCTGTGTACTGCGTGTAATCTGTGTCTATGTGTGTAATCTGTGTACTGTGTGTGTACTGTGTGTACTCTGTGTAATCTGTGCACTGTGTGTAATCTGTGTACTGCGTGTGTACTCTGTGTGTAACCTGGTACTGCGTGTGTAATCTGTGTACTGTGTGTGCTCTGTGTGTAATCTGACTGTGTGTGTACTGTGTGTATGCTGTGTACTGTGTGTAATGGGTGTACTGTGTGTGTATGCTGTGTACTGTGTGTGTACTGTGTGTGTATGCTGTGTACTGTGTGTGTACTGTGTGTGTATGCTGTGTACTGTTTGCTGCTACTCGGCAGGTAGCTGTCTCCTAGTGCGGTTTCGCTTTGTGCGCCCTTTATTTTTGTAACGCATCTACTGCTGCTGCTGCTGCTACCGTGTAAAGCGATGGAACCCCGTGTAATGAGTGTTCTTCACTAACCATGATTGATGGTCTGTTTGTCATTTTACTGCGCAATGAGGGCCCCTCCAACGCTGTGTGGCTTGATCATGGAGGTTGTTTGACCATACTTCACCACCCTGGTCAGTGTGGGTTGGTGACAGAGGCGGTGCAGGGCCAGTTCAGATATCACGGCCCGGAATGAAACTCATATTGCAGGCTCACAGTGCGGTACACAGGCTGGTCCAGATGTCTTGTGACCGGACATTTAATTCTCTAAAACGTAATATATTTGTTTTAAGTAAGGTTTACTTAAAACAGAGATGAATTTGCTCAACAAACAAAACACTTTTAGGGGGTTAATTATTAGGGGGGGGGGGGGGTCACAATATATCTGGACCAGCACCCGGTACACTCAAGACATCTGGGCCACCGTGTACAAATCATACCCCTCCCCCCCCCCGAATAATATCCATGGGCTGCACCTGTTGCGGACATTTCTGCGCCAGATGCACGCCGTGAAATAAGCACCGCCGATGAGGAGTAGGAGGAGGAGAGAGGAGGAGGAGAGAGGAGGAGGAGAGAGGAGAGAGGACGAGGAGAGAGGAGGGCACGCGACTCCAGTTCCCCCAGCGGGCTGCGAGCCGTCACCGTCACCGTTCCACCTGCGAGCGTGGCCTTGCCACTGCGACAACAACAACGACAACAAACAAACAATAATCACTGGCCCCACGACGCCTTCCTTCCCACGCCCTCACGGAAACGCGCGGCTAAATAGAGCTGGCGCACAGAGGGAGAGGGGACACTTGAGCGATTTAGATTCGGACCGGGCCGCCAGCACGTCGTTAAGCGCACCGCGTAAGCGCCCTCGCTCATCACCGCGTGCAAATGACCGGTCACTGCCACTCGGGGTGTAAATCTCTCACGCCGCGTGCAAATGACCGGTCACTGCCACTCCGGGTGTTGTTTTTCACGCTGCGAGCGCCGTGAATCTCCACCCACAACGGAATCTGCACGTCGAGGGCAAAAACAAAAAAAATGTTTTGCGCGATGCGTCAGGATTATATATTTTTTTAAATGGGCCACGGCATTCAAAAGTGAAAGGGGTGACGTCACAAATGACCTCTCATTGCGTCACGTTGCGTGAAATCTGTCCAGGGTTTACAGGTGAAGTGTAATTCCCTTATCATGGCGGCCCAGCGGTAGAGAAAGAGCGACTCGCAGTCCGAAGGATATGATTTCAAATCCTGGTTGGGGCGGTTGACTCAGCCCATCATCCCTCCAGGATCACAAACATCACTGCCACTGTGTGTGGAAGTCCATAGTGGTTGTCCTATGGAGAGACTCATCCGTATTATATCAGTGTGGAACTTTCCACAACTGGCTCAAGTCTGTAAAAAGCCTTGAAGCCTAATGTTGCCTTTTGACCTTCATGTTACAATATGGCTGGAGAAGAGAGTATAGCTTCATGTCTTGACGTGAGCATTTCTTTAAAATAGTTCCCTCGATTGAGTTCACTGTGAATCAAGTTTTTTTTTACTTAGATATATAGTTTTTTAAACCGGATGCCTTTTCTGCAACAAAAGATGTCTTGAAACCATGTCATCGGTGTGCGTTTGGATTTCAGTAAATTCCATTAGAGTTGGCTTGTTCTTAATTAGCTTATGGATTGGTTTGGCCTCGCATCGCAGTTTATTGCATTAGAAGTGGCTGAGCGCAAGGCACAACGTCAGGAGGGACGGAGTCTCAGTTACAGCAGCTGGACTGTGCTTGTGGCAAGTGTTGCGTGATGTCAACAACTCTAAAACCTGTCATCATCTGGCCACGCATCCGTTTAGCGCCACAACTGTCGGTGATAATTGCATGCTAAGACACAACATCACGACAGACGAAAGCGACATCGGCAAATGTTGTGAGCAGAGACAACAGGTGTGTGTGTATATATGTAGTGACATAGAATCGGTCACTTAGCAGCATAGCGCTTGTTGCTGGCAGGGAAGGGGATCTGCAGTTGCAGCAGCCCTGACTGACAGCAGGTCACGTGATAGACCAGAGCGAGGGTTGTAGGGTAAAGGTTACAGAAGGGGCACATGGGTGAAGCCCGAGAACCCGCCGGTAGGTTCTAGAGAGGGGGCATGGCTGGGGCGGAGCCAGGCCACGCTGGGAGCATAAAAGGGGGCCTTGAGCGAGAGCTCGGGCTGTCGTTTGGAGTGGGATCCTCTCGTCGTGCTGCTGGAGTCTTCGTCGCCGTCACCGCCTCAGCGTCTCGGCGTCGCCAGTCAGGCAGTCTGCCTGCTGTCCTGACTGGGAACCGTAGTTGCTAAAGTGTCAACTGTTAAGGCTGTTAATAAACAGAGTGCCTACTACTCTTAGTGTCTTTGAGTCAGTCACTACATATATATAAACTCTTTCCGCTGGGTTTGTTGTGAAATCCGAAGAATATAATATTGTCTTTCACTCCACACCACGAAGCAATAAAATATCCACTGAGTTCGCGGTTTAGGGGGAAGGATCATCTTGCACTTGTCCACACCTTTCATGGGATGTGTCCATTGTAGTGACTTCTCCTGACGAGCCGTGATTTACAGAAGTCCTTGGGAACGGCTGTGCAATTTTTGAGCATGCTAAGGGAACAAAAGCATATTTCCTGAGTACACTTGTATTGAAGACTTACGCAAACAACGTATTCGCCAGGTATTAAGCAGAACGAATGGCCTCCATTGTCTGCGTATACCCATTATGTGTAATGAATGAAAAGGAGAGACGTGATTGTTTTTTTTTATAAAAAAAACCGTTACATTTAAATAAAAAACAAGATTTAAATAAAACAATTATTATTACAAATATTAAGTTTTACCTTTTTACGTAATTTAGGTTTATGTAACACGGAATTATTATGAACTATGTTTTACATTAGTATTTGAAAAAAACGAATAATTAAGTTTTACAATTATCCATGTTTTCATTTATCTGGCCCAACCCTCCCTTCCGTTACACAGAACCGGGTAATAAAAAGTCAACCTCCACTCGATGCATTAACCCCAAGGGTTGAAAGTCTGCGTGAGCCTCCCAACCTTTTGTTGCACTCTCAGTTGTCCTTGCTGCGAGCCACGTGCTCTCAGCGGCTGTGCCGTGCGGCTCGATGCCATTGTTTTGAAGCAGGAGGAGGATGCCCTTTACCGCGACCCAGGTCGGGAGTTGACTTCATCACAGCAAATGCATTGTGATGGGACTTGAAGCGGTGAAAATCTCGAGGCTAAATTAGTCCACCGTCAGCGCTTGTAAGCTCGACAATTTTAATTCTACTCGATAACGCCTTTTGATTTATTTCTCAAATTCAGAAATGTTTCCCTACAGTTTGACTCGCCAAATGCATGCATATGTTAAGGGAGGGAGTTGGTGGTAGGTATTTTACATACACACTGCAATTACATTAACAAAAAAGACAACATGCCATGAACAGGATTTACATTAATCAATAATTGATTGCTTAAATCATTAATGTTTTTGTTCGTTTAATGTTTTAATTATTTACAGATTTTTTTTATACATTGCTAAGCACTGATTCATGCAAGTATCTGGACTTCCCTTAATTTCATTTGCCCCGAAGGTCAACAGTGTTGTGAAAATTATATTTGTAATTTTATATTGGACTTAAAATAAAACATTTAGAGAGATTCATTACCATTTTAATAACACTGTCACTCCCAGAAATTTTTTTATATATATTCGGTTTGGATCGTCGAGAAAAATAAAACGAAATTAAATCCGGAATGTGTGTGTGCAATTAAATGACTAATCAACATTTAAACAATGCTGAGTGAAGGCCTCCCCATGCTAAAGTCGGCGATGGGGCCTATTTGACCATACTTCACCGTGTTTACCAGGGCATGGTGAAATGTGAGATAGGGTCAGATATCACTTGCCACTGGATGTTAGCCGTGTCAGAAATCAAACTCGGGTAAAAGCAGGAGATTGGCCGCGAATTGCACTAACTAGTGCACCATTACACGCTACCCCTCTCCGTGTCAAAACACAAGCACTATGATTTAAAAGACAGAACAGTGCTCATTGATTTTTTAAAACAAAATTACATACAGTGTGGATAATAAGTAAAGGATATTTACACGAGATAGAGCAATTTATATAGGTTAAAGAATATGTAAATACTTCAATAAAATGTAAAAAATAATTGTGCATATTGATCATGTGCAGTGCAAGCTAAATGCCACGGTACCTGGCAGAGTTGAATTTCCCATGCTGGTCAAATGTTTTGCAAAGTGCGTTAATGAGTGTGGAACGCTGCGAGCAGGCTCGATGAGCGGTCGATGTCTCGCAACGAGTTCACTTCCCAGAGCCGCAAATTCCCCAGAAGAGCCTCGATTGGTACGGTCACGTAAACACACGCGAGCTCGCGAAGTTGAACTTTGTTTCTTGACTTATTTTCTTTTTATTTCAATGCTATAACTTTTTGGGTTTCCTCCGTTCGCTTTTTTTTGTCCTTCCCGATATCGAGCTTTCCACGGACGACATCGACCACCGAAGAGGCGCTTGCAACCCACCTTCTGCCGTGAGAGTGTTCGCTCACAGAAGCCCCCACCAAAATGTATCATTCGTGGAACAACAACAAATACCTCACGAAGGAGAAGAGAAAGTCGTCTTTGTGCACACCAGACTTGCAATTCAGAGGTCGCCCGTTTATTTCGATTTTCCAGACACGGGAGTAGAAACAGTGGACGGGTTTCTTGCAACGTGCAGACGTGGATTTGCTTGTACGTTCACGGTTAGTATAAGGACGTCTCGCCGGAGATTATACCCTCCCTCGTCATCTGGTGTGAGCAGAAGCTCAGCACTCCGCACGCATTTTGCCTCTGCTTCTCTGGAACACCAACATCAATCGGCATATTCTCAGGTTTTTTCGGTAAAGTCACGTAGGTAAAAACATTAAAATTAATGAAAGTAAAATAAAACAAAACAAAATAAAATTCACGACGTTTCGGAGGCAACACAAGTCTCCGTCATCAGGTGGGACCGTCACAGCCGAATTAGCTGCATCAAGTGAAGCAATGATTCAAGATGTAATCCCTTATAAGCAAGTTGAAGGGAGGTGGAGAGGGGGGGGGGGGAGAGCTTATCAGGCTGTGGTAGCCAATGAATGGAAACGTATCGGGAGGGAGGAGGAGCGGTGATCAAAGACTGCACGCAGTGCTCAACACAATGAATGGAGACGTGTCGGGACGGAGGGCGAGCGGCGATCAAAGACTGCACGCAGTGCTCAACACAATGAATGGAGACGCGCCGGGACGGAGGGCGAGCGGTGATCAAAGACATCACGTAGTGCTCAACACAATGAATGGAAACGTGGCGAGCGGTGATCAAAGAACAATGAAGAGATTACTGTTAAACACTGTGGATGTTAACACTCGGTGAAGTAAATTAAAATAGTGCCTGTCAGATAAGATGGTCCAAAAAGTGTAATTAAGTCTTTTTTGCGTGGTTAATAACATCTTTCCAGTGATTACTGAGTTTGTACCCATCATCACGGTTGAAATTATGTCTGTGTTTGTATATTTGTATGGCTTCGTGTACAAACCTTTGATGGTAGCCCGGAGGTTTGCAGAGAACCTTGGTCTCGGAAAAGACAATTTCATGAGAGCCCGCCGAGTTGTAGCAATGATCGGCAACGGCCGAAGAATCAGTTCTGCCGTGTTTCAGATCTGACTTGTGCTCGCGGACACGATCAGCAACATGACGTTTTGTTTCTCCAATGTAGCAATCACCACAAATGCAACTCAATTTGTAGACTCCAGGATACTGTAAGTCAGGAACGACATCCTTCACAGATGGAATCAGATCACGGATTTTATGCACTGTACTGAATCGGACTTGGATCTTATGTTTGTTTAGAATTTTGGAGATCTTTTTGGTCACGCCTGCTATGTATGGTAACGTGATAGTTTTGGTCAGAGTTTCATGTGGTTGTTTCTGTGTGGTGGGAGAGACAGCTTGGCGGATAGTGCGGTCAGAGTATCCGTTCATCCTGAGGGCCCGATGTACATGTCTTAATTCATCAGTCAGGTGGTGTTGGTCAGAAATGCCATGGGCTCTGTGGTATAGCGTTTTGATGAGAGAATTCTTTTGAGATGGGTGGTGGTGGGAATCCGGTTTCAAGTAGGAATTTGTGTGGGTGGCTTTCCTGTAGACAGAATGTCCCAAGGATCCGTCAAGCCTCCTCTTAAACAGAATATCCAAGAATGGTAGTTTACCGTCTTTCTCCACTTCCATGGTGAATCTGATAGATGGGTGTCTAGAATTGATGTGGTCCAAGAAGTGGTTCAATGCTGGGAGGCCATGTGGCCAGATGACGAAAGTGTCATCCACATATCTCTTCCACAGGGAAGGACGCAGGGTGGATGTCTGGATGGCGTCTGATTCAAACTTTTCCATGAACATGTTGGCTATAACTGGTGACAAGGGGGAGCCCATAGGGGTACCCTCATTCTGTTTGTAGAAGGTGCCATTCCAGGTAAAATAGGTGTTGGTGAGGCAATGCCTAACCAGCGCAGGTACATCAGAATTCAATCCATGTTGGACTAAGTCCTCAATTATTGTTAGGGTGTCCGGTACTGGGACTTTGGTAAACAAAGATACTACATCAAAGCTGACGAGGATGTCATCAGGAGATAGTACCATGTCCTTAACCATAGAGACTAATTGGGTTGAGTTGAGTACTGCCGAAGAGGTCTTGCCTGTGAATGGGAGCAGAGTATCTGATAGAAAACGGGCTAGTTTGTACGTCGGAGAGTTTATCGTCGACACGATGGGTCGTAGCGGGGTGCCTTCTTTATGGATTTTGGGAAGACCATAGAGTCTGGGAGGTCTTGCCGCCGATGGTTTTAGAGAGGGACGTTTGCTTGGTTCGATTAGGGAAGTCGAACTCGTGATGATACTGTTGGTTTTTGTCGTTAGGCTTTTAGTGGGATCGTTTTTAATTTTGGAGTAACTCCCATCATTAAGCAGGTCCAGGATTTTGTTGTTGTATGAATCTTTATCCATGATGACCGTGGCATTGCCCTTGTCTGCCGAGAGGATGACTATATCATCTCTCTTTTTTAAATTCGCGAGTTCAGAGCGTTCGTTTTTGCTGATGTTACTAGTGGGTTTCTTAGCATTCTTAAGAATAGTAGCTATTTCAGCTCTTGCTACATCCGCATGGATGTGTCCTATGCCTCTGAGGGCTACATCAATCTGAGAAATCATATCCTCTACTGGTATATATTTAGGGGTGGTCCCACCTGATGACGGAGACTTGTGTTGCCTCCGAAACGTCGTGAATTTTATTTTGTTTTGTTTTATTTTACTTTCATTAATTTTAATGTTTTTACCTACGTGACTTTACCGAAAAAACCTGAGAATATGAATCATTGCAGTCACGAAAGCTTCAAATCTAGAATTAATGCCCTCTACGGGGAGGAATTCCACCTATCTGTTAGAGTTTTTAACAGACAACGAGACAAGAAGTCACAGCTTCTCGAGACGCTGGCCTTCCTCAAGAGATGCCGCGATAACAAGGTAATACCCATCGCTTTCACACTCACATCCGCTGCTGTGTCCTCACCGAACTCCAAACAGATCTTATTTAAAGCTAGCCTATCACTAATCTCGGAGAGAATAAGGTTACTCCGATCTGAACTCGATAATTTAGACAAGACTCTCTTACAAACACATCTGATGTTAACACAAAAAATGTCACCTTCTGATTGGAACCACGTTGATAACATGACTTCTGCTTCTGCTGACTCAATGTCAGCCAAATGCAAAGCTAACCTGATTTCTAAATTCAACCTCCTATCTAAAAAGAAACCAGAGCCACACATCGCAAAGCTGGATGTTAACAAGACCGTGATTAATCAGAGTAACATTCCAATTTCTGACAATCTAAAAACGGTACTGGCCAAAGGACTAAATTTCGCCGTCACCCCTAAATATATACCAGTAGAGGATATGATTTCTCAGATTGATGTAGCCCTCAGAGGCATAGGACACATCCATGCGGATGTAGCAAGAGCTGAAATAGCTACTATTCTTAAGAATGCTAAGAAACCCACTAGTAACATCAGCAAAAACGAACGCTCTGAACTCGCGAATTTAAAAAAGAGAGATGATATAGTCATCCTCTCGGCAGACAAGGGCAATGCCACGGTCATCATGGATAAAGATTCATACAACAACAAAATCCTGGACCTGCTTAATGATGGGAGTTACTCCAAAATTAAAAACGATCCCACTAAAAGCCTAACGACAAAAACCAACAGTATCATCACGAGTTCGACTTCCCTAATCGAACCAAGCAAACGTCCCTCTCTAAAACCATCGGCGGCAAGACCTCCCAGACTCTATGGTCTTCCCAAAATCCATAAAGAAGGCACCCCGCTACGACCCATCGTGTCGACGATAAACTCTCCGACGTACAAACTAGCCCGTTTTCTATCAGATACTCTGCTCCCATTCACAGGCAAGACCTCTTCGGCAGTACTCAACTCAACCCAATTAGTCTCTATGGTTAAGGACATGGTACTATCTCCTGATGACATCCTCGTCAGCTTTGATGTAGTATCTTTGTTTACCAAAGTCCCAGTACCGGACACCCTAACAATAATTGAGGACTTAGTCCAACATGGATTGAATTCTGATGTACCTGCGCTGGTTAGGCATTGCCTCACCAACACCTATTTTACCTGGAATGGCACCTTCTACAAACAGAATGAGGGTACCCCTATGGGCTCCCCCTTGTCACCAGTTATAGCCAACATGTTCATGGAAAAGTTTGAATCAGACGCCATCCAGACATCCACCCTGCGTCCTTCCCTGTGGAAGAGATATGTGGATGACACTTTCGTCATCTGGCCACATGGCCTCCCAGCATTGAACCACTTCTTGGACCACATCAATTCTAGACACCCATCTATCAGATTCACCATGGAAGTGGAGAAAGACGGTAAACTACCATTCTTGGATATTCTGTTTAAGAGGAGGCTTGACGGATCCTTGGGACATTCTGTCTACAGGAAAGCCACCCACACAAATTCCTACTTGAAACCGGATTCCCACCACCACCCATCTCAAAAGAATTCTCTCATCAAAACGCTATACCACAGAGCCCATGGCATTTCTGACCGACACCACCTGACTGATGAATTAAGACATGTACATCGGGCCCTCAGGATGAACGGATACTCTGACCGCACTATCCGCCAAGCTGTCTCTCCCACCACACAGAAACAACCACATGAAACTCTGACCAAAACTATCACGTTACCATACATAGCAGGCGTGACCAAAAAGATCTCCAAAATTCTAAACAAACATAAGATCCAAGTCCGATTCAGTACAGTGCATAAAATCCGTGATCTGATTCCATCTGTGAAGGATGTCGTTCCTGACTTACAGTATCCTGGAGTCTACAAATTGAGTTGCATTTGTGGTGATTGCTACATTGGAGAAACAAAACGTCATGTTGCTGATCGTGTCCGCGAGCACAAGTCAGATCTGAAACACGGCAGAACTGATTCTTCGGCCGTTGCCGATCATTGCTACAACTCGGCGGGCTCTCATGAAATTGTCTTTTCCGAGACCAAGGTTCTCTGCAAACCTCCGGGCTACCATCAAAGGTTTGTACACGAAGCCATACAAATATACAAACACAGACATAATTTCAACCGTGATGATGGGTACAAACTCAGTAATCACTGGAAAGATGTTATTAACCACGCAAAAAAGACTTAATTACACTTTTTGGACCATCTTATCTGACAGGCACTATTTTAATTTACTTCACCGAGTGTTAACATCCACAGTGTTTAACAGTAATCTCTTCATTGTTCTTTGATCACCGCTCGCCACGTTTCCATTCATTGTGTTGAGCACTACGTGATGTCTTTGATCACCGCTCGCCCTCCGTCCCGGCGCGTCTCCATTCATTGTGTTGAGCACTGCGTGCAGTCTTTGATCGCCGCTCGCCCTCCGTCCCGACACGTCTCCATTCATTGTGTTGAGCACTGCGTGCAGTCTTTGATCACCGCTCCTCCTCCCTCCCGATACGTTTCCATTCATTGGCTACCACAGCCTGATAAGCTCCCCCCCCTCTCCACCTCCCTTCAACTTGCTTATAAGGGATTACATCTTGAATCATTGCTTCACTTGATGCAGCTAATTCGGCTGTGACGGTCCCACCTGATGACGGAGACTTGTGTTGCCTCCGAAACGTCGTGAATTTTATTTTGTTTTGTTTTATTTTACTTTCATTAATTTTAATGTTTTTACCTACGTGACTTTACCGAAAAAACCTGAGAATATGAATCATTGCAGTCACGAAAGCTTCAAATCTAGAATCAATCGGCATATTTGCCCACAATTTGTGACACCTGGATTTGATTTGCTCCATTACGGCTATGAAAAGTTTTAGTTTAACACACAAAAGTGCATTATACCTACACGATCTAGCCAGAAAGAAACTAATTGTGAATTAGATATCATTAAGGTCACTGAACAGTAGCATTGGTGTTTAGCACCTTGTCCAAATACGTATATCTTTATTTGTGCGTCAACTTTCGCGACAAATATTATCCATAATAGAGATTTTTTTTGGGTTATATCACGTAAATATAAATGTGTCGTTAAACCCGCCACCACCCGACAGCCAATGAGTAAGGTTTGTCACGTAAACAGAACGTGCCAATTAGTTACTAGTACCGCACACTGCTGTGTCGGAGAGTAAACCCACAACATCTACAATTCGTGTACCGTGACGGTTCCGCGGGTTAATTACAACAACTAGCAGTTTTCAGGCGACAGCCGGCATTGTGGATAAATTATCCTGTTGTGGCAGATTTAACGACACGTTTATATTTACGTGATCTAACCCAGAAGGGAGAAAGAAAAAACCTCTTATTTATTTGAGATATTTTTTCAACTCAAAGCGAGCCCGGTATTTAACACCGATCACAGGACAGGAAAGCGGGGGGGGGGGGGCAGGGGTGTCGGGGCTTGGTGAAGGATGGGTCAGTGGGCTCACTGCCTAGCAGAAAAGTGAACGTCTATATGGGGGGGGTGAGCGAGGAAGAAAACTGCCGTAAAAGGGGAGGAGGATGGGAAAGAGAGGGGGGTGGGGGAAGGCATGTAATAAACGTCACAAGTAAAATGATTTACGCGCGACACGTGGGCTCGTGAAGTAACGTCCGTCAGAGCAGTCATTTGCTCCCGCCAGTTCCAGGACGAAGGGTGGCAACCCCCTAGGGACGCCCCCCCCCTCCATCCGACCTCCCCCCACCGCACACCCGCGCATCTCAAATTAGGCTCCGTAAAGTCCAACTCCTTTTTTTTATATTGTTCTGCTCTCCGCATGGAATCTCAGTGGAGATGTGATGTTGCTTATTTCTGTATAGCTGTTTAAGGCCTTGATTTTCGAGACCTTGAATTACTGCCTCATTTTCCACGTAATAAAGTATACTTTCATAGTCTACAAAACAAATAGGCATGATGGTATTTGACATTCAATTGTCTTTGACAATTGAAGGGAAAAACATTTTAGAATAAAATATGGACCTCTTGCTCATGCAGTTGGCTGGCCTCTAAATTGCCCATTAGAGAGAATGTAAAGCTTCTGCTCTTTGTGAACAAGTTTAATACGTGTGATCCGGCAACTCGGAGGGGAAGGTCTGTGCATCACGTAGGCTTTGAAATTATGTAACCTGCTACCCGATGACCTACACAGTGACCAAGAGCTAGCAGTGCAAGTTGATTGTGTGAATCAATTTGTTGAGCATTGCCTCTCTGTGCTTGTGAGTATTTTTTTGCCATTACAGTCGTATTCTCCTATAACGTGGTAGTAGTTGCGTTCCTGCAGAACACCGCGTTGTGGAAGAATGGCGTTATAATACATAATATACAACATAGCAGGGTAAATTACAGTCCTCGATAACACGTGAGATGCGTACGCAAGCTGAACAAACACCGAGGCACATGGGTAGCATCTAGAAGCATCCAGCAGCATCCCACTGCCTTGCATGATGCGACGTAGTTCTCAATCGCGTTGTATACAATTCGCATCCGCGGTTATAAAAATTTGTGCCATACTTACATTCACCGCGTTATAGACAATTCGCGTTGTGAAAACCACGCAGCGTTATATAGGAGAATGGACTCCACTTTGTATCTCAGCCACACACAAAACAATCCTCAATGAGATTGGACAAAGATCGCTCCTGAAACATAACGTGGACATCCGCTGAGACCTCTCTGGATGAATACATGGCATTGCTCTTGCTGCGATTCCGAGATGGTACTTTTCCCGCTGAAGTGAGATAATTACTGGCGCACAAGAACCCCCACCAATTCCTCAGAGCTTGAGCCCTGAGAGAGCATGTGGAAGGTAACAACAGCAGCAGCAGCATAAGTGTTCCTAGTGGTCATTGACCATCACACGGCCTCCACAGAATAATAGAATACATATATAAGTATAAGCAGAATTAACAATAAGATAGTTACCAAGAATGACAAGCACTCCTACATAACAGCAGTCGGTGTTTACACGTAGAAAAATGGCCTTATGTATTAAACGCGTGCAATGTACGCACGTACGTTGAACTTCTATCGCAACGTACGTAGCCAACCGCGCTACCTTGGAAACCGTGAAGCGGATTTTCAAGTGACTGTGAGCACACCTTTAGCGATATGTTACATGCACAGGAGACCTTTTGTCAATCCACTGCTGGATGAGTGCAACCCCAAGCCCGGTGCGGGTCACGGGGGTTCTCCGACCATACTTCACCATGCGGGGGCAGTGCCGGGTTGGCGAAGGCGGGGAGCGTAGACGTTGGGTAGCATAGTAGAGTACAACGGTGGGGTTCTGCTGGGCCGTCCTGTGTTGACAACATATCTCCCCCACCCCTCCGGCGTAATGGATGCTCGGTAAAGAAAATGTGTTTTTGGCAAAACACGTTTTTTGTTGTTGTTTTGTTGTTGTGCTGTTGCCAAAGTGAGAAATGAGAAAATGTGTAGAGGCGTGCTCCAAGCGCAGGTTTGGTGAAATGAACGGCAGGGAAAATGAAGAGCAGTGGGGACCCCATTGTCGAATGTAAGGAAATGAAGAATTTCGTTGCCAAAATTGATTTCACGGAATAACATCACGTCCCCTAATATTACAATAACCCTTTATATATTCACTAGGGCCAGGAATCCAATATCATAAAATATCAATATACACACAATGGCACGCATACAATGCATCGGGGGGGGGGGAGCTAATTTCTGCACCCTATTTGTACTCGGTAAAATGAAAATCTGGATATTTTCTGTATCATTCACCATGAATCCTTTCGGTTATATATTCCATAATGAAGCTGTGCTTGCATGCCGAGAAAGAGATCCGCGTTCAGGCAAAGAGAGCAGGGGATTAGCATGCTCCATCACGGAGAAGCTGCTTTGTCCTACTTCTCATTAAGGTAACGGCACACTTGGCTGACCCGGCATGCTAAAGGCTGTCCTCTCGGTAAGTGGGGTATACTCACGGTGTAGATGCAGTATGTGTATGCACAAACGTATACTCTACTCTCATAATGTATGGTTGGCTACGTCACTGTGCGAAAGATGTTCAACATATACAGATGTAACAGCCGTTTTGTCAATGAATAATGAGGTCATTATGCATCGAAAAGCACGTTTAATTTACAGCACTGCGTACACATTTGTTGATATGATTAAACAAGAACATTGTCTTTTCACATGTAATATGATTAATGCAAAGTTTTTCGATCCACTGCTGGATGAGAGCCTTCCTATGCCATGTGAGTCAGGAGGGACTATATTTCACCATGCTGATCAGCAAGGAATGGATCTACAAAGTGTGGGGGGGGGGTGTAGGGGGGCTAAGTGCTGGTCTTGACACAAATCGCCACTGATGCTAACCGTGGCCAGGAATCGAACCGAGGATGGCAGGGCTCGTGGTTCAATGAGGTAACCTGCAGTTTTGTCACTGCTGAGCCACAATACATAAGTTACCGGTACAGCGTTCTAACAGAACGGCAGCGTGAAAGGTGGGAAGGCGTAAAAGTACAGTACAACGATTGACGTCGTTGCATTGCTCGCCGCTGCTCACCACGTAACCACGCCCGTACACGCACGATCGAGGTGCAGCTTTGCTGAGCTTCTGAGAATCTGATGAGAATCTGATTTGGCCACTGCCCGGTACATATTCTGTAATGTGCAATCTTAGAGGGGGAGGGGGTTTCTTTCCATCGCAATGTTTTCCATTCAATCGCAAACAGGGTTATAGCACCCAGAGGGCATTGTAAAAATAACTTGGCTTAAGTTATGTTTTTTTCTTTGTAAACCTTAATAAGGTTATATATTGATTGTGCCCAGCACCAATATGAGAGCGGGGCATTTCACAGCTTTCAAAGACAAAGTAACCCTACACCAAAAAGTAATGTGATTTTTTTTTTACTTACAAGACAATTCATTTGCTCAATATAAATGTAATGTTTTCATTTGGGAGGCACACATACACACGCGTGTGTGTATACATACACGAACAATGTGCCAACGGGGTTATTTTCCAACGGTTTTTGGATGAATATGACACAAGACGGATTGACTCTGGAAATTAGTTGAAACGCTAAAATGGGTAGAGCATTTTGATATTCATCCTTCAAATTTCGTAAATGTATTTTTAACTCACATGTGCATCGGCTCCTCCCATATTACAACGCGTACGCATTCAATTCAAAGTGGGGCACGTGACTAAATACCACGCTTACTACCGTGGTGTTGGTGCGATCCCGGCGCGGCAGTGGAACGGTTGTCCTGGAAAATAAAACACTTGTCTTGTTTCGTTTCACGTTGTTCTAATTAAACCCGAAATTGTGATCATGACAGAGGGCAGGCATACATACACGCGTACGTGCATACATACATACAAGCATACATGTTGGGTTTACAAATTCAGGAGTTGCGCTCGCTGGGTATTTATTCTTCCCCAAACGGGGGTTCCTTTTCTAACCAAGATGGGGTTGTTGGGTAAGTCAAAGGGGGTGGAGGGGGGAGGGGGCATCAGCAGTGCAAGTTTCTTAAATTGCCCCACCTCTGTTTGAAACTAAACTATTTAATTTATATGTATCAGAAACGACCTGGCCACAAATGAAAATTCCACGAAGTGGCTTATCATGAGGAAACGTATAGCAAACAAATATCTTAAACGCATGTTGATTCTAATTGTAGAGGGGAAAAAACGGAAGATTCGGGGAGAGAGAAAGAGACACACAGACTCCAAATACACAACAGACGTCAGGGTTGGGATCGAACCCACGACCTCCGGCATACCAGGAGAGGCAATTAACATTTCGCCACCGTGGCACACCACAGTCAATGGATCAGCAGGTCCCATGCGGTGGAATACACCTTGGGATAGTCCAACCTCTTTCAAAGACTCAGCGTGGAAGAGTAGGCCAAAAACACGCACTATAGGAGCTCTCTAGAGCTCCACTTTACCAGAGACTATTTTGCCAGCAGTGGCGTGAGCGAGCAATTTCAAGGCCGCGTGCACCTCGACTGTTTTAATATGAAGCGTCAGAGACGTGTGATTCTGTCGCCGACTGGGCCACTTCTTGCTCGGGGAAAGAATAACTGTGAACAAGCGGCGTCATACATCAGCGCGTTGACCCAGCAAGACGGAAACGCCGGAAGCATCGCCAGCGATTCAAAGTCTTTGACGAGTGTGGCAAAAGCTATTCTGATAACTCCTTGACATGTAATGTCACTATTAAGTCGCTGAAAAGCATTTCCACTGCAGAGAGTAAAAATGTCTATCCTGCCAAACCCCAGGGTGCCAGGCTGACTACTCGTCTCTTGACGTGTCTTTATCCAGCTTTTGAAATTACTTATTTGATGTATGTAGCGCGCACACGCACAGTCCTTTTATTAAGTCGCAACGACTCTGTTTGAATTCACACCTGTGTTTGTGTCAAATACACGCATCGTTTGTTTTTCACTCGGCCTCATATTATGCTAACCGCATAGTTCAAAATCAGAATATGTATTTATGCTGATGGAATCCGATGAGCTGTGAAGCTCTTTTTCAGAGATGTCCAGTAGGGGTAGGTCAGAGAGTTACAAACAACAATCAATACAACAACACGATAAGAGTATTGGAAAGGTGAGCAAATCACCAAAAATGTTTTTATTTTATTTAACAGGTAAAGCCCACTGAGCTTTTTGCTTCTTTTTCAGAAGCAACAGACCACATATTATAGCTCAGTGAAATGGCTTATCATGTGGAAATTTAAAGCAGCCGAGTAATCGCAATAATGTAAGCGCGTGTTTCTAAATGTGGAGGAGGGGAGGACCCAGAGAAAAAAAATCTGGTGACCACGGGAAGCTAGAGAACATGCAGGCCCTAAATATACATCCAGGCATCAGGGTCAGGATCGAACCCATAGCCTCCTACTCTTAGTTCTTTCGGTAAAGTCACGTAGGTAAAAAATGAAATAAAAATAAATAAATATAGAACAATAAAATCGCGACGTTTCGGAGGCAACACAAGTCATCAGGTGGGACCGTCACAGCCAGATTTGCTGCATCAAGTGAGGGAGGGATTCAAGATGCAAGCTCTTAAGTACCAGTTAAGGGGGGAGGGGAGGGGGGGAGGGGCTTATCAGAATGTGGTAGCCAATGAATGGAACGTATCGGGAGGGAGGGGCGGGGCTAAAAGAGGGACGGGGTACTCGTGGTCGTGGTCAAGGACGTGTTTGTGCGCAAGTCACTGTGGATGTACATAATAGAAAAGGAACGAAAATGCCCATGTTTATACCAGTGTTGGCTGACAATAAAGAGAGTACTGTTAAACGCTATGGATGTTAACACTCGGTAAAGTAAAATAGTGCCTGTCAGATAAGATGGAACAAAAATGTGTAATTAAATCTTTTTTGCATGGTTGATAACATCTTTCATCATCACGGTTGAAATTATGTCTTTGTTTGTATATCTGAATGGCTTCGTGTACAAACCTTTGATGGTAGCCAGAGGGTTTGCAGAGCACCTTAGTCTCGGAGAAAACAATCTCATGAGAGCCCACCGCGTTGTAGCAATGATCGGCAACGGCGGAAGACTCAATTTTGCCATGTTTCAAATCTGACTTGTGCTCGCGGACACGATCAGAGACATGACGTTTTGTTTCCCCAATGTAACAGTCACCACAGCCTCCTGCATATCAAGTGAGCAAGATAACATCACATCACCGTGGCACCCCTGAAAAAAAGTTACTCATAGGTGATAGTACGTTGGCCAGGTAGGTGATAGTCAGTTAGCCAAACAAGTAAAAGGATGTAAACATTTCAAATGTTTAGATGCACTTGCTCTGCTGAGTGAATATTTAGGAAACCTAAGTGGGCTATTTAGAATATACAATTTGACAGTTGTGGGATGTGGTGACATTGTTCCTTCTGGAATCATTTGTTGTTGAAGCCACTGGATATGGGCAATACATTAGAACATTTCTTCTGTCCAGAACAATAAACATCAAAATCTACCCATTTGGTGACAGGAAGGCTATAAAAACGCCTCGTCAATGTGTAGTGGTGTTTATTCACGCAGACAACTTATTTTTCTCCTGTCACTTTATTCGAAGCATCCCACACGTATGCTCCTCACGTTCCACCACATGTACTCTTCCCGCGAACTCTCCTTCTCTTGCTCCGCTAGCCTGCTACACCGAGCTCACTCTCTATTGCTCCGCTAGCCTGTTTTCCGCTAGACTAACACACTCACACTAAGGATTCCGCTAGTCTCTACCCCGCTAGCCTGTTACTACACCCACACCTCCAACCTCGCCCATGCCCAGCCAACACTGCTAGGGAGGACGAGGTACGGAGGGCGAGGTCCATGACTTCTCTTGTATTGACTCTTCACTTCATCATCTCCAACCAACTCAACCCCGTTGCTTCACACTTCCCCCTTATACAGAGGTGTAAAAAGTACTCAAAAATGTTACTCAAGTGAAAGTACAAGTACTGAGGGAAATTTTTACTCAATTAAAAGTAAAAGTATCTGGCTAGAATCTTACTTGAGTAAAAGTAAAAAAGTACCACATTAAAATTGTACTTGAGTATTAAAGAAGTAAAAGTAACAGCAAGAATGAAAACTAGAGATTCTTGTGTAAGCTTTTAATCTCAATGTTAGTTAATACATTAACTAATGAACCTTATTGTAAAGTGTTACCGTTTTGACAATACAACATGTTTGGTAATTATTAAAAATAAAAATTCCTCGCTTGATTTTCTTGTGTTGTGCATGAATTCAAACACAATGAGAGCACGGAACGATAATGATGATTTAAAGCAATACTGCTATAGGCGCCAAATTTCCCGTGGACCTAACGTTACCATAGCAAATAATTTACAGACAATTACAAATGCATTTTAGCATTTTATTACGTGAGCCTTATATTGTCAATCGCATGCATTAGTGAAAATAGGCCTACTACACATATAAAAGGCGCGCCGTCAAGGTCAAAACATGCACACAAAAAAACTATCAGTAAAACAAAATACTTAACGTACTTATCTCAATATGCTTCCTTAAGTTTGATAGCGAACTTTTGAAAGCCGATATTTCCTTATTAAGCGGGAGACAAAGGACACATTTCATCTTCAATGAATCCTTATTAATACCACCAAAAGAAAAGAATTCGCTAAGATACGGCCACGGGTGCTCTTGATCCTGTGGCTGATGTTGGACTGTGCTCGCAGCTGAATCACGTTCTTCCTCCATTTTCTTCCACTGATTGACTGTTATAATTTCTCTAATTTCCAGGTCAAGGTGCTGTGCATTGTGGTAATACTGTAGATGTGACATGACGTCACTTCCAAAGGACCAATGAACATGTCTGACCAATTTCACGTAATGTGAAAACGATTTTCATAGGCAGAATAAATAACATTTAAATTAAACTGGGCATCAGCGCAATTCAATTGGTTTGGTAATAGCAACGAAAAATAGAATGAAGTGATCTCCAAAAAATAAGTACTTTTTGACTGTAAATAAAATTGTAAAGAGTAAAAAGTACTTTTTTTCTAAAAAAATGTAATTAAGTAAAAGTAAAAGTATTGATTTTTATTCGTACTCAAGTAAAGTAAAAATCCCCAAAAATAATACTTAAGTACAGTAATCAAGTAAAATTACTCAAGTACTTTACACCTCTGCCCTTATATCTCCCTCCTCATTAAGTGTCCTCAGGTGGCCCTAGTTAAGCCAGCGTCCTTCCGGCGTCTCTTGCACGTGCTCCCCCCTTATCGCCTCGATCTCTCGCCTTCTTGGCGCCTATTCCATTTTTGCATTTGCAGCCAGCCAATCACTGCCTCTTTCCCTAATTGCTGGCGTCTATCTGTTTGCTGTCTCCCAGGCCACAAGCTTGCACCTGCTCGTCCTGACCTGACCTCACTGTTTGCAACCCCGTACATGAATGCAACTGCTGTTTGCAACCCTGCGCGCGTTACGCCACTACAAATGTGACTATAACACGAGTTGGTATTTTATACCAAAATCGATTTTGTTTTGAAATTCACACCCTAAATGCATTTTGATTGAAATGTCTTGCATTCGAATCCTAAAATAGTTTAGACTAGGGCGAGAGTAATTTGGTAGTTCTTTGGAATGACTTCCAGCAATTTTGCAAGTCCTTAGGACTGTTATTGCTGTAATGGTGTCCAATTAATTCCATCGAATCCTTGCTTTTTTAAGCCAATTTCCTTCTTGAAAAATAAAAAAATTGCCAAAGAAGCAATACAATTAGATATTTTATTTAAAACAATTCTGTGAGTGACAAGTTATTGCATGTTTGTATTTTTATTAATACATCCTGTATGTATTTGCATACAATTATCATTGACTATTTATTAGATTTAGTATCGACAGTCGTGTTCAGTTTTCAATAGTTTGCTGCATTACAGCCTGTGGACAGCCAGTGCAAAAACACTAAATCCATAATTTACTGACATGATATGTCTGTTCGGTCGTTTCTCAATCCGCTCGTCCTGGTGAGGGTCGTGACGCCAGCATGTTGAGTAGGGCAGTCCAGACCTCCCTTTCCCTGGCAACGGACTCTAGAAAATAATAATATAATAATATAACCATATTATTATATTATTATAATACTATTATATTATTTACATAATAATATTATTATACTAATATAATTCACGAACATATTAAATAATATAATTAAAATAATATTATTATATTTTATTATAATATTCATAATACAATTTTTAATAATATTATACGTATATTATTATTTTATATGTTCTTGAATTAATAATTAGAGCAAGAAATTAAATTCACAGAACAGAAAAAGAGAAGACAGTCAAGGTTCAACTTCAGAGACCAAGCCGAGACATATATGCATTGTTCACTCTGCAGGATCGAACTGTGAATGATTTAGCATTTTTATCCCGAAACTAAATATCTCGAGTACAGGCTGAGGTAGGTAAAATATGTAGACACTCGGGGTTGTTCGGAGGAGCCTGCAGTACCCCTCACAACCATTTATGGCCTTCGGCCAGGAAAGTCACCAAACAAATTGCACACGAACGACTCATTCACGCAAGCACCCGATGCTCCGTTTTTAAGTTTTAAATGAAACATCTTCGAATTGTATTTTTTTTTAATTAGATCATTGTATTTCTTCATTAAAAGCTTATATCATTTTACATCTGGAAGACTTCATTGAAAACGAAATTTTGTGTGAATTTTCTCTCGTCGTTAAGTAGATGGCCTTGCTGGGGGTTCGGTTCGATGCAGACTTTCACCTGTTTGGGATTGCGGGATCGAGATAAGGCGACATAGGGCTGGCCGTGCGAGAAGACTGCCGTCTGCAGATCGATTCCAACGCAAGTCCCTGCGCCTCCGTCGTTCATACAGGGGGAGCGTAGGTTTGCAGCGCCCCCTGCATGAAAACGACGGAAAGTGCAGCGTTCATCAAAGATAGATAAAGTTGTGCGCTTAAATAAGGGTAGTAACAAATTCTGATTCAGCCTGTTGGTCCTGGGCACAGGATGGGGAGGATACTTGTGGACAATTGGCTAATGAATAGCCAGAGGAGCACGGATTCTATGGAGACCGTTACCAGAGGTTTATAATGAACTAGTCGTCATTGAAATCATCACCTGCCTTGTCAGAACCTATAGCGTGTGCACCTCCAACCTCACACCGATCTTCCCATGAGTTCAGATTACATTTTGAATGCATCTTTTGCAATAAAGGACGAAATAACATTTAACAGGAGGGAGTATAGGAAATGGAAGGGACTTCTACATTTGTGTATGATGGATGGAAATCAGTCCTTGAATTCGCTGAGAGGAGAGGTGATGAGGAAATTCTCACCAGACTAGGAAATAATGCGATGGCTTATTTGCTTTTTTTCCACAGCCCATGTTTGAAAAATAATTGCGTTCAAGATCCAGTCTATTGGAGGAGTGAAGATGAGAAATAAAAGTTCAAGCAGAAAGAGCTTGAGGCACGTACGCTTTTACCAAAGTTTGCCAAGTGATCGACAGAAACATCACAAATGGCCAAAGAATCCTGTACATCTCAACTTTGACAAATCAACACCCAAACTAAAAAATACAAGGGAGAAAACATGGAGGATAATTCACGATAAAGTTGTTTGGGTTACATCGAGAAGACGTAAATGTGTCGTAAACCCACCTCCACCTGACACAGCCAATTAAGCTAAAACTAAAAAAAACTATTTTATATTTTACCAGCTAAAGCCCACTGAGCTATGTAGCTCTTTTTCAGAAGCTACCTGGCCACAAATGATAGATCAACGAAGTGGCTTATCATGTGGAAATGAATAGCTGCCAAATACTCTCTACGCAAGTTTATAAATGTGGAGGGAAAAAGGAGGACACAAAGAAAAGTCCACGCAACCACCGTGAAAACATGCAAACTCTAAATATACAGACTTCAGGGTCAGGATCGAACCCACGATCTCCTGCATACCAGGAGAGGTAGTTAACATCTCGCCCCACAAGGTTTATCTCGTGAACAGAACGTGCCAATTAGTGACTACTTCAGCACACCGGTGTGTTGGAGAGCAAATCCGCAACATAATTGTGAATGTATTCCTGTTTTTGGTCTTAAATAGGATAAGGTGATGTCATCACTATGCACCTACAAGTGTGAAGGACGGGGGGTGTGGGGGGTGTTAATGTAATCATATGAAGTATAATACATTATGTTAATATGAAATTATACATGTTAACAGTTAGGTTAGTATTCTTTGGGTCTTTCGGTAAAGCCATGCAGGTAGAAAAAATTACAAAAATCATGACATTTCGATCGCAACAAGCAATCGTCTTCAGGTGAAAAAGAAGGAAATCTGCTGAGGCAGGCTGTTTATAAAGGTTTATAAATGGGCAGGGCAGCTAATGTTAATATAGGAGCGAGTAGGAGAGAGAAATTTGCATGTAAATGTAAGCTCAGCGGAGTCCAAGCTTGGCTAGGGCCCGGACGACGCAGTGGCAAGCCGCCATTTACTAACACACCTAAAGGTTGGCTGTGTTAGTGAATGTAACTCAGAGAGTCCAAAATAACTGCTAACATAGGTAGGTAGGATAGGAACATCACAGCCAGTTATTACCTAAACTGGTTAATAACATCCTTCCAATGATTGCTCAGTTTGTACCCATCTTCTCAGTTGAAATTGTGTCTGTATTTATATATATGGATGGCTTCATGAACGAAACTTTGCTGATAGCCAGTGGGTTTGCAGAGTACCTTCGTCTTGGCAAAATCAATTAAATGTGTGCCCACCGCGTTAAAATAATGATCAGCCACGGCTGAGATATTGGTCCTACCTTGTTTCAGATCTGCCTTGTGTTCAGGAACACGGTCTGAGACATGTCACTTAGTTTCCCCAATGTAACTGCTGCCGCAGACACAATAGTTTGTAGACACCGGGGTATTGCATGTCAGGGATCACACCGTTCACAGATGGAATCAAATTACGAATTTTATTTACTGTATTTAACCGTACCGGGATCTTGTGTTTGCTCATGGTTTTGGAAATCTTTAGGTTAGTCACAGTAATTGAACATAATTAACGGTGTTTGTATTGTGCTCAGGCACTGTAGTGTGCGTGTTGGTGTGGTTTTATTTAGTGTGCAGGGTACGGTGTTGTCAATGTTTTTGTGTTTATTTCAGTGTAGTGCTATATGCATAGCACGTGGTCTAGTGTTTTTTTTATGTAAAGTAAGGGTTGTCGTGTGCATTGCACGTGATGTGTGTTGTGTGTAAGACGCTACATGGTTAGCGGCGCTATAATATAGCTACGTCCATTTCAATTGAGGTACATTACCTATTAAGTTGCCTAATTTATTAATCATATGTTTCCAAGCATCACTAAGCCTATAGCGATCAGAACGGTTGAAATACTGTTTATTTCTCTCAATTCTCAATAGATTATCTCATTCGTCTTGGCCAGTCATAATTATTTTGAACAGAAAACATCAACGTTATCAAAATCAACCATACGTCCTTGTTGGGAGGCATGTTCTGCAACTACTGAAAGTTGTGTTTGTGAGTATTTGATATTTCTTTGGTGTTCTTTCAGTCGTGTGCTAATATTTGTCCTGTCTGACCAACATAGCATTTGCCACAAGAGCAAATAATCCGATAATCACCTTCTGAATATCGTTTCGCCAGCTCATCTTCAGTACCAAATATCACTGTTTGTATTTTATGTACTGTGAAAAATCACACACGGATTCTTTTCTTCTCAACAATATAGCCAGTTTATCAGTTAGTCCCGCAATATACGGTCGTTGAATTCTTTTATTGCATTATCAATGTAATCGTTTTGTGCTATTTCATTTGGTTTTCGTACTCGGTACGCTATTAATTTGTGATTAATGTATCCGTTTAATTGCAACGCTCCTTTGGAATGTTTAATCTCACTCCTCAGACTTTAATCAATCTGGCACTCATTTGCCCGATGTATGAGCATCTTGAAGAGAGTGGATTTCTGTGCAATGTAATGGCGTTGATGTGCGTCTTTTTTCGGTAAACGCAGTGTGTTAGTTTATCTTTTGGGCTGCATCTCTGAGTTTTTGGACATTTTCTAAATGCGTCTTAAAAGCTATTCATATGCTGCCGCTTATTAAACTTTTAGTTAATGTAGTAAATGGATTCTTAAAATGTATTCATAATATAATTACTTGTATGCTGAGTGTCTACTGCTGCTTTGTCCTGTACAGCACTTTGAGATCCTTGAAAAAAAGCACGGTATAAATGTAATTATTATTATTAAGAATAATGTGCGGGAATGAGAGGGAGCTCTCCACTTCCACGGTGAACGAGATGGACGGGTGTTACGAGTTGAGATGCCTTTAGAAATGCATTAAGTCTATTCTGACCGTGTTGTCCACATATCTAAGCCAACGAGAGGGTTGAGTGTACTTGAAGCTTCAGATGGCCACGTACAGATAGTCATCGCAGGATATAGAGGAGTGCCAATTGCTGCTCCTTCCTTTTGTTTATAGAAATTGCTTCTCCATGGGAAAAAGGTGTTGTTTAGACAATACTCAGCTACTTGTGGGATGTCTTTGGGTACACCTTTGGTATTAACTAGAGTATCGAGTATGTTTATTAACTTGTTAACGGGAGACCTCAGTGAACAGAGGAATCACATAAAAACTGGCCATAATATAATTAGGCTTAAGCTTAATATTGTTAATTAAATTCAAAATATATTCTGAGTTTTTAATTAATGAAGAGATCCTGCTGATATGGGGCTATATTTGTTTTGTTACATATTGTGCTAATGTATACGTGGCAGAGCCTATTGTACTAACTCTCGGCGTTAATGGAACACCAAGCTTGTGAATATTTTATAAACTGTAAAGTCTAAGGCAGTTTTTATGCACTTGCTTTGATCGAGGTATTACCCCTCCTTGGGAATTAATGATTCGGCAATCATTGCAGTTGTCGTGAGTTCCAAAACATTGGTCAGGTCTTGTTTAATTTCAGCGCACCTAACCATTAACCAGTAAACTTGAACGGCCTTTGTCAGCAACAGGAATTAGAGCAGTGGTTCTTAGCGTGGGGTGCACGCTCCCCTTGCGGGTGCGATATGCCCTTTCTGGGGGTGTGAAACAAGGCCAGATTTTTTTAGGCGGTAACTCATCGAAACACAAATTCAATACGGGCATGTAAGTGTAATGAGAGCCTATGTCTGGCTCACGTGGTGATCGGCTCTGCCGGTCCTGCTCTACAGCCAATGGGGGGAGAGCCTGGGAGCATGGCCCTGGCGTGATTGAGGGATGTCAGCTAGGATGATTGGTTCTGCTGGTCTTGGCCTCAGCCAATAGGAAGACAAGTCAGGGGCGTGGTCCCGGGAGTTGATGGGGGAATCTGGAACATTCAGCGCAGGCTATTAAGGATTGGCTGGAGCGTACCACGTGACCCAGGCATTAAATAAGGGAAGAGCCGAGGGACACGTGGTCAGACAAGGAACGAAGAGAGAGAGAGAGGGGCCACGCGCGAGCGGGGCTCCGAGTGCCACGTGGCGGTGCGTCTCTTGCGATCTGTCTGCCCACTTCCCGTTGTCTGCCAGCAACGGGGAGTGCTTGTGAACTGAGATAAGTAAATAAAAGGACCGATTCCACAAGCCGTCTCCAGAGTATTATTACATAAGTACAACTACTTTGTTTCATCAAAGCTATGCATTTATCAACATTATACATTTTTCAAAGATTGAGAACGAAAATGGTACGAGGCTGTAGTCAAGGTTTAGAATAACTGAATTAGAATGTATGTGTTTAAATCTCGATTCTCTCGAGGCTTTTGTATCATTGAAAGTAATTTTTTATGCCAATTTACTGTTCTCAATTATGTTGGCAACCTCGTGGCCTCGTCTTCTCAGCTTGATTAAGTGGGAGGTGCCTAACTGCCGGTTCCACTTGAAGCAATTATCTCATCAACTAGAAAAATATACGTGGGACAACAGGAAAGTTAGGACCGTTAGATAGGACTGATATCGTATCGCGAGTTGATTGATTGTTAATCATGTTAATGATTTTTTATTTTAACATTGTTCATTTTTGATTGAGCGTTGTTAGTCTATCAAATGTGTGAATTTGGTTAGTGTTAGTTACGCAACATACGTTGTCAGCCGTTGTGTTATTGTGTACATTTTATTCCAATCATCTGAAAAGACACCTTTGCTAATTTGTGAGTGTAGGTACTTACAAATGTGTAAGTGTTAGTGATTTAAAATGTAAATTAGATAACACCTATTATGCTGTATTCTCTCTATTAACAATAATTTACTAGCTTTGTGTAGTATTTGGTTAGCTTTATATGATGTAATGTGACGTATTATTTACATGTGCTTGGTATTACCTTCGAATCGCTGCATCTCTTGAGGGTCGCCAGTAAAGACATCAGTTTCACCTGCTTAATGCCGATTTTCTCCAATATTCATGATATGATAATAGTTTTTTACCCTTTTTTCTGGCAACAAAACAGGTGTTAAGATCTTCTTGGTTCTTTCGGTAAAGTCACGTAGAAGTGAAATAATAAAATAATAAAAATAAAAACAACACAGCCAGACGCTGTCTTTCCGACAGACCTGTTCTTCACCTGAGGACGGCTGCTTGCGTTGTGGCCGAAACGTCGTGAGAATCGTTTTATTTTTATTATTTTATTATTTCCCTTCTACGTGACTTTACCGAAAGAACCAAGAAGATTAATCCCGGTAGTCACGAAAGCTTCAAATCGAAAGGTGTTAAGATATTAAAACACCAAACTGAAACCTTTTACAAGGAATCATGTCTGCATTAACCACTGCTTGTGGTCAGAATGCAAACAAATAAAGCATACTCTGATAATATATGCATTGTCCTTGAAACTAATTGGTCCACACCAGAGACAGCTTTCTTTTGAGCCTCGTCTCAAACGGTGTTAGACCAGAGGATACTGTCACGTTTTTTGGGTTCGATCACGTGAATGCAAATGAGTCATGAACCCACCTCCACCCAACACAGCCAATCAATAATGTTTGTCACGTGAACAAAACGTGCCAATTAGTTACTACTGCAGTGCACCGGTGTGTTGGAGAGTAAACCCACAACATTTATAATTTCAATTAACAATGTTTCGCTGGTGAATACAATCAGCATCATCAGGCGATATCCAGAATTTTGAATGAGCCTTCCTGTTTTTAAATCCTTTATATTAAGTTCGCGTGCTTGCTTGCGTGCTTGCTTGCTTAGGACCGTGCAAATCTTTCGGTCGTTTTTTAACCCACTTCCCGTGATCCAATCGAGCTGACATTTTCCACACAGACTCGTTGTGCCAGACAATTATTGTTCGTGAAAATTTTTTTCCAAAATTTTACACTTTTTAGGCAAAAAAATATTATTTTACATATATTCAAATAGAACGCATTCATGGCTTTGGCTGAACGTCAGAGTATAAGAGCCCAGAGCGTAACCCTTCCACAGGCCGTGGCAGAGTAGCGCAGTTGGTAGCGCCCTTGCTTCCCATGCCAAAGGTCGCGGGATCGATCCCCGCGTCCTCCACAGGCGAATATATTTTTAAATCCTTTATATTAAGTTCGCTGCCACGCATATAAAGGATTTATAGTGAAAAACTTAGTTTTTACGGGTTATACTTATTTGGTTTGAAGAACAATATCCTCCCCATTGAGGTTACATTGGAGGAGAAAAATAATATCTACGTACAAAAGTTGTCACTTTGTAAACTTGAAAACCAAGGCAAATTCCAGACCTATCTACTTGTGTAGACTTCTGAAGCGAGTGCTAGATGAAGAGTCAAGTTTGCTGATAACATTGGCACAACTGACTTGGCTGCAGATGTTCCTATGTGCTTCTGGCAAATAATTATTGAAGCCTTTGGAAAAGTCTGGCAGCTTCTCTATTTACCTTTGCTGTGTGGCCATCTGACTTCCCCTGATAAATATGTAGTCGAGACATTTCCGAGGCTGGAGTTGGAATAAAATCCACATTTGTTTTTATAAGTACCCTGCATTTCGAGGCCATGGGAGGCTTGCCAGACTTTTTAAGGGCTTTCTTCCACTGGCCTCAACAACAACGATTCCAGTCGAGGCAGAGTCACCATATCCCACAACTCTCTCATTGTGCAACCTAAATAGGTCACTTGGAGTGACCGTCAATGTGATTGCGGCAGAGCAATCACATCCCAAAATATGCAATGTTAACATCTTGTTTTCTTGTTTGGCAAACCCTACTTCATTTTAAATATATGTATATATCAAAGAGGTAGAGTCATGGGGGAGGTTGCCAGAGGTGGGACAAAGTCATTGTTATGCAAGTCCAAGTCGAGTCGCAAGTCATCAAATTCATGACTCGAGTCTGACTCGAGTCCAAGTCACATGACTCGAGTCCACATCTCATAGGTGGGACAAAGTCATTGTTATGCAAGTCCAAGTCGAGTCGCAAGTCATCAAATTCATGACTCGAGTCTGACTCGAGTCCAAGTCACATGACTCGAGTCCACACCTCTGGAGGTTGCACGGTAGGCCTACCTAGCCCACGGACTATGACACTGCAAGGCTTGACGCCGCATTAAGTGCTGGTACATTGATCGCATCCATTGCTGTGTCATATTGAACGTGAGGTTGCGTACTTCGAGCAGGAAGCTTAGGGAGCCCCAATGGCCACTTTCAAAACATAATGCAGTCCATTACAGCAAGATGTCCATTATCTTTCTCCACAAATGACAAGACTAGTGCCCAGAATACATTGTACGCAAAGCAAATGTGACACGTAAAAAAAATTAAATATTTTTTTGCAAACAAAGTGCTGACGAGTTTTGGCAGTCCTGTATATATCTGTGCTTAGTTTTTTTTCATCCATACAGGGGATCGAGAACCCTTCATTCAATTGAACTCTGAAATGAGTATTACCACAGGCCTCATCACAGGGGGGGGGGGGTTCCCGAGAGTTTGGTCCCGTGATGCCACGATCCACCCCATCGCTCTGTCTCAGTGCTGATCAGACTCCAGGGTGCGTTGTTGTTTTTGGTTCCATTGACCGGTAATGGCAGGCGATGGAGGGTTTCACAACTTAAATATGGCAATATCATTACGGGGCGAGAAGGGTGCCGTGGTGGTGAGATGTTATCTCCCTTGCCTAGTATCCAGGAAGTCGTGGATTTTATTCCGACCCTGACGCCTGTTGTATATTTTGGCCGTGTGGATTTTTAAATCTTTTATATTAAGTTCACTTGCTTGCTTGCTTGCGCGCTTACGACCGTGCAAATCTTTTGGTCGTTTTTTAACCCACTTCCCGTGATCCAATCGAGCTGACATTTTGCACACAGACTCGTTGTGCGTGACAATTTATTTTCGTGAAAAAAAATTCCTAAATTTTACACTTTTTAGAAAAAAATAAATTATATTTAATTACCAATTGCTTAACGGTGGCAGGCAATCATCTGACCCATAGGTGGCAGCCATCTCAAGCCAGAGGACGAGAGGACTCTAGCCGCCACGCATATAAAGGATTTATAGTGAAAAACTTTGTTTTTATAGGTTAATTTTTTCGCTATTGTCCTCTCGTTTTTCCGGACGCATTTAGAAACATGCATTTCGAGTATTTGGCTGCGATAAATTTCCACGTGAAAAGCCATTTCGGTGAGACATCATCTGCGGCCAGGTCACTTCTGAAAAATAGCTATATAGCTCAGTGGGCCTTAACTGATAAAATAATATAAAAAGTTTAGTTTTAGTTTAATTTTAGATTGTACGTATACTATCAAAATGTTCTCTATTTCCTTTTACTGCAATATAATTACATTTTTGCATGTATCTCGACTGGCTTATTTTGCGTGCCTTGAAGTTTTTTGTTCCATGCTTTTGCTCCATAGTCCGTGGAAGGCAATAAGCCCACATTGAAATTTCTTCATTCGGTACATTAGTATGTTGCTTTTCATCATGAAATGTAATGTTCCAAAAGCACTCCATCGTACTCTCGCTTTCATCTTTATTTCATTGTTTTGGACCCAGTTTTCCTTAATTGTCAAATTAATAATTCTTGCATCGTTGTGGATAATATAAATCACAAAGTAAATAAGCAGACTCTGTCTCCTTCGTGTATATGTCTCTCCACATGAAAGCATTCTTAAACAACTGCACAGCCTTCTGGGAGCACGTGAATTCAGCAACAGTGATGAAAGAGAAGAAAACTCTGCAGCCCTTTTGACACACACTGTCTCATCAGCAGTCAGGCTTATTTGAATCGATGCTGATGATCTGCGGGTCTTACAGGCAAGGCCCCTCTCTTTATGATATGCGTTCTAGTTTATTGTATTATTGTCTAACTTTGCTGATGAAACACTGAGTGTCGAAGCCAGTCCAGAGTTTGCTTGTGTTTTTTATACATGTTCTGTTATATTGTCTAGTTATATTCCTCCAACAAACATTTCCTTGTGTTCAGAAAACTTGCTGTAACTTTTGTTTGTTCACGTTTAAGCCTTGAGGCCCACTTTACGACCTTCTTTATACGGCTATTCAATTATTCGCTGGAGTTCATTTCCATTACTTGGTGTAATGCCTTCATCATCAGCCAATCGGAAATATTTAATACTTTCACTACTTACATGTACGCCTTTAGATCTGTAATCCGATTTTTAGGAAATATCTTCTAATAAAGGTGTGAATCGCCTTAGTCAGTTTAACACGTAGGCTTTCACGACTAATATTATCCATAATAAAGTTGTTTTTTTGTTTAGATCGCGTAAATATAAATGTGTCGTTAAACCCGCCACCAATCGACACAGCCAATTAATGAGGCTGATTGTAATTGCCGGCGAAATCTCGAATTGTAAATGTTGTGGGTTTACTCTCCAACACACCGGTGTGCTGAACTAGTAACGAATTGGCATGTTCTGTTTACGTGACAAACCTTGCTACTTGGCTGTGTCGGGTGGTGGCGGGTTTGACGACAAGTTCATTAGTTACTCGATCTAACCAAAAAAACAGCACTTATAAATTGCCTTTGTAAAAACTTATATTCTAGACTGATTCCTGATTCACATTTAAGTTGTTTTCTCTATGCACTCCGAGTGTCACCGTTAAATTAGTTTTATGATTTTGAACATGAATCTCTAAATTGTTTATTAAACATCGATTGGTCACAGCTTGGATGACTGCATCGATGACTATTAATGAAATACATTTCCATTATGTATAAAATCTCGGAATGATGTATGTTCTTCGATATGCATTTGACTTTTATGGAACCTTACTGACATGTGGTCAAAGATGGAAAATAACATCTCCTAAAGCCAATTCGCGTCGTAAACAGTTCACATTCGTGTGATAAAAGGCTGCTGTGTCTGTAATTCTTCAAATGAGCGTCGTCTCTCGTTTGCAATGGAATTATTGAGGCATCATCCCACAACGTTGGGCGTTTAATTTTTGTTGCACGAACGTTTAGAAATAGGTCGACTCATTTTGATCCATCCGAACGACTGTTGCCACTTCGTTGATGATGTTATTCCATCTGCTCGTAAAATGCAAATCCCGTGAAATCTCAATAAAAAATGTTTCCTTTATGCAAATCACGTGGCCTTGTACCTGGGCAGCTTCAGTGCTCGCTTTAAATTAGCGCAACACCGAGAATGCTGTTTTATTTCGATCAATCAAGCAAGCAGGTTTGTTTTTCTGCAATTTTTCTTTTCGCTTCGATAACAAAGTTTTTTTTGGGTGCACTTCCCTCCCCCCCTCCAACAACAACAGCAACAAAAGAGTTCCGCGTGGTGGAATTGAACAAAGAAAAGTAAAAGCGTGTTATTTAGCCACACGCTGAGGGCACATCAGAGGGAGCCAGCGTGTTTAATACATTATTAATAACACTCGCACAGCACCACAATGCATCTCGAGGGAAAAAAAATAATTTTGGCCAAAGGATCCACAGGCGTTGTGCCGGTCCCACCCTGCCCCCCGTGTCTGCTCTCCCGGCAGCTATTGACACTGCATCTAATCACCTCCAGGCACTCTTCACGGGACAGCGCGTCGCTTATTCCGACAGCGTCCGGAATTCCCATTGAAAGCGTGATGAGTACCAACATTTTAAAACGCGCGTTTCTTTAATTTTCGGTCAGTACCGGATAACACTATCTTCAGTTCTTTGCCACTTAATTAATATTTACTTTGCTCAAACAACCAACACTAATTGTGTTACGAAGATTATGTCTGCCCCGTTCTAGCATAGTAAATGTAATTGATTGTTTATGCTTCGAAATTCCACTGAATAACTTCGCCACATAATCCACGTTAAATACAAATGCATTAAATAAAATTGCACTTGCGAATTTGAATAGCCAGCATTAAACATGCTTACACGTCACACCATTCAATTGCGTAAGATATGAACGAAAACTCACGTGGAGGTTCATAATACAGGGGGGGGGGGGTTATTGGGTTGGATCGCGTAAATATTAATGTGTCGTTAAGCACGCCATCACCCGACACAGCCAACTAGTAAGGGTTGTCACATAAACAGAACATGCCAATTCGTCACTAGTACAGCACACTGGTGTGTTGGAGAGAAAATCCACAACATTTACAATCTGAGTACGACGTTTAGCCAGTAATTACAGCCGGCATGATCAGTCGGACAGCCAGATTTGTGGAGAAATCTTCCTGTTTCGTTCCTTAAATAGTGGCATGGATGTGAAGACGTCACTTGTGAGCCCTTCACGTGCGAAGGGGGTGGGATTAATGACTCCATATAAATTACAATGGGCCAACCATTACCGGTTGGGTTTATAATGTGGTAATCAACGTACATTATGCATGCATATAATGTATGCACATTGTTCTGGCACCTCCCGTCGTTTGTGTGCACTAAAGTAGCAGTAATATCTGGTCCTAAAGAGTTATTACCGAAGTTGTAAAAATGTGTGTACCAGATGAATTGCTCTCGTGGCAAACGCTATGTTGGGCAGACAGGACGAATGATCAGCACGAGACTAGAAGAAAACACTCCCAAATACAACTGTCGGCAGTGGCAGAACATACGTGCCAAAAAACGACACTCGATTGCTTTTGATAATGTTGAAGTTCTGTGCAAAACTAGTTACTACTGGCCAAGACTAATTAGAGAATCTATTAAAATTGAGAGAAAGAAAAAATATTTTAACCGTTCGGATAGCTACAGGCTTAGTGCTGCTTGGAAGCGAATAATCAAATAATACATTCTTTAATCGAGATTACCTGTGAAAAGTCAATAACCCAAGCAAATAACAACTTACACACCGTGTACAACGCATGGCATTGCTCCACGTAGGGTTATTAAGCCCTGTTGATAAGTATCATCAGGGCTTGATTACCATGTGAATAACCCAAACAAATACCAACTTACACACCGTGTACAACGCATGGCATTGCTCCACGTAGGGTTGTTAAGCCCTGATGATAAGTATCATCAGGGTTTAATTTCTCACGGAATGTGATGATATGTTGATCGCTGGCAGGCTGCAGTAGTAGTTGAAAACACATGACCCACAGCTGACGAGAGAGGCAGACGATATGTGGTGTGTGCTGACATAAGTTCTGCAAATTGATGAGTGTTTATTAATCTTCTCGCTCAGTGCTTGGCAATAGAGTAAATAAGCAACCGTATATCATACTTGCAACAAGGTTTTGAGGCAGCCTTTGATATTCATTGTTAGTTAGAAAAATAGCAGTCTACTCTGGATCATCCAGAGTAATAGAGCGAGGGGTGGGCAGGATGGGGGGACACGGATGTTGAATACCACACGTAGATCAGGCTATATAGTTATACCTGATTTAGTATTTTCCTGCGTATCTTGCATTTTCATGTTTTCAATCTAGACATCTAGCCATCTAGATTGAAAACTCATTTCTTTAGAACTGCTTCTTGATGTTGTGTTTAGTTTGTTATCCTTCCCCCCGCGACCTCCGATTTAGCACGGTTGGGCTACGTACAGTGCGAAAGAAGTTCGACACGACGGTACATGCGTAGAGCGCGTCATCTGTTTGCATTGCTTCTCAAAATCATTGTCTGACTCGGGGCACTGCCATGGGCCCTGAGCCACTGGCCCATCGACAAGCGAGGGGCGGCTCCTCATTAAACCGCTGTGCGCATGTCAACGGTGCAAATGGGCACTGTCAATCCGCGACGTGGATAATCCGTCCACGGAGCATTGAGAATTACAAAGTAAAAACGTTGTTACGAAAAAGTGACCACGCTGTTGGACGCCTGCATGTCAGTCCATCTGTGTATGTGTGGTTGTGGGGGGCGGTAGGGTAGCGGTTAGTGCGCTGCGCTACGAACCCGGCAAGCCGAGTTCGATTCCCGCTCACGGCTACCAACACCAGTGATGATTATCTGAACCGGTCCTGGGCATCCCCTCAGCCTCAAAAGAGTACCTGGTGCCGTGTGTAAACGTCGAAGGCGGTCGGGCGTGGTGCTGGCCATCCAACCTCCTCGCGTGCCGTGCCGGCCTTCATAGGTGCTACTCGCTGGCCTTCATAGGTGCTACTCGCTGGCCTTCATAGGTGCTACTCGCTGACAGCACTTGCGCCTCCAGTCTGTTAATAAGCTGTACGGGGTGTCTTCGTTGTATATGTGGTTACTGGTCACAACACCCCCTGCTCTATAACCACACTTTTGCGTCAGCAGCCCGTGTCTCAGCTACCGCGATGATCTTTGCGCTTGCGTGAGTGCACGCCAGTGGGGCTTGAGAGCTAAGCCCAGTGTTAAGCGTCACAGAACCTCCCCTAAGCCCGTGCCGATAAAGTGTCACAAAGACCTAATTGGAGCCGTTATGAACGGTCCTGGGCTGTGGAGCTGCGCTTCCGTGCGTGCCCAGCCTCGCTCGCTCTGGTTCGCACCCAAATGAATAAAATTCGTATGTCCGCGAGGCGCCACGCGACTTTAAAACATTATTAGCACAGGGCCAGAGGCAGATGATTGCGTGGCACAAGCCCTCCGAGCTGGCTCTCCATTTCAACACCAGACGGAGGAAGCCGTCTTTGCCGCTGAGCTGTTTTCATCCCAAATGCGTTCTACCGGGGACACTCTGTAATGTCAGACTCGTTAGTCCAATTCCACAATTTACAAACAGAGCCCCGAGTAAGGCCACCACGTACACACAACAGGGTCTTGTAAAAAAAACACCAAAAAAACTCGACACAACTCTACACACAATTGATGTGCTATAAAGGAGGATCCTTGCCCGAAACGTCGCCGATTATATACGTTTCTTTTTAAGGCCAGAGTAGTATCGATGAATGTATGTTGAACTTCTTCCACACCGTACGTAGCCACCCGTGCGAATCGGAGGAGCGATTAGCACGGTTCGCTGCAAATTATGACCAAATAATGAGTGAAATAAACATTCAGACGAATGTAAACTTCCAAATCGAAGAATTTGATTGACAACGAAAACACAACGCTAATCGTCTCTACTTTAATTGTGTTTTTTTTTATTTCCAATGATAAAAGGACGAACTCATTGAACAGATTTGCATTTTAATAAGCACTTGAGAATCACATATGTGCGCTCATCAGACTTTTGTAACCGTCCTTTTACAGCAGATGGACTCCGTCTGTATCGAATCAACGAGGCCCTTAGCCGAACGCCAGCGTGAACATTGGCCAGGTCAACGTCCAATCGCCTTCCCAGCGGACGGGACGTCGGGCAATTCGCAAATAATAATCCCATTCATGATCTTCCAGACTGTGAGCCGGCGCTTCCCGCTACCGTATATTAAATATAAGCCAATAACCGTGTGCTCCCGTGAACATAATTTTTCATTGTTTTTCTTCAGTCATTTCTCGGGAGGCTTTTTCGACTTTTTCGAGTGCACTCCACACAAAGGTGCACTTTCCCGCTTTGCTTTAATTCTCGGGCACATGAACGCAGAAGTGGCTGGCTAGGCACTGCTTCGTCATCATCATCATCAACCTCTATGCAGAAAGCCCGTAGGTGTCCACTGCATTTTTTGCCACTTGTTTTCACTTTCCTCTACCCAGTGCCAACACACTGAGGCTATGCCACATCTCTCTCTCTCTGCCACCAAACTCTTACGTCATCCAGCCTCTTCCTCTTCTTCCAGTTCCCTCCCATTATTCCCATCATTACAGCTTTTATTGCCCTGTTGTTCTCCATCCTGCACGCGCCCAAACAAGCTCGGTTTCCTTCTCAGCACCACTTGCATCGAGTCCTCTGCTCTGTTCAGAAGGTCTCTCACTTCTACGTGTTTCGCTCTTCGTGTCCAGCTAAGACGTGGTATCCTCCCACAGCAGGACATTTCAAATGCCTACCTACATTCTAGATTTGAAGCTTTCGTGACTGCAAGGATTCATATTCTTAGGTTTGGCATTTCTAACCAACACCACCTGGCCGGTGAATTAAGACATGTACATCGGGCCCTCAGGATGAACGGATACTCTGACCGCACTATCCGCCAAGCTGTTTCTCCCACCACACAGAAACAGCCACATGAAACTCCGACCAAAACTATCACGTTACCATACATAGCAGGCGTGACCAAAAAGATCTCCAAAATTCTAAACAAACATAAGATCCAAGTCCGATTCAGTACAGTGCATAAAATCCGTGATCTGATTCCATCTGTGAAGGATGTCGTTCCTGACTTACAGTATCCTGGAGTCTACAAATTGAGTTGCATTTGTGGTGATTGCTACATTGGAGAAACGAAACGTCATGTTTCTGATCGTGTCCGTGAGCACAAGTCAGATCTGAAACACGGCAGAACTGATTCTTCGGCCGTTGCCGATCATTGCTACAACTCGGTGGGCTCTCATGAAATTGTCTTTTCCGAGACCAAGGTTCTCTGCAAACCTCCTGGCTACCATCAAAGGTTTGTACACGAAGCCATACAAATTCAGACATAATTTCAACCGTGATGATGGTTACAAACTGAGTAATCATTGGAAAGATGTGATTAACCATGCAAAAAAGATTTAACTACACTTATTTGGCCAATCTTATTTGACAGACAACTATTACAGGTTATTGATAGACAGCCAGGCTTGTTTTACCATGTTTGGTTGTTTTCTCCTTTTTCACACTATTGTTAGGTAGGCCAGGTTGAGTCACAAACCGTACCTCTCCATAACAAAGGCTCACCCTCTTAAGCCTCACCTTACCATATGAATAAAAATGTGCCGTACTTGGCCCTTCCCCCCTCTCCAACCATTATATATATGGAGTGGTAGCTCTTGCAATCTCTCATTTACTTGATACAGCTGTCGTGGCTGTAACGGTTCCACCTGAAGACGGAAGCTTGTGTTGCCTCCGAAACGTCGCGATTTTTATTTTATTTTACTTTTATTAATTTTAATGTATTACCTACGTGACTTTACGGAAAAAACCTAAGAATATGCCTACCTACAGTTCAGCGGCGTCAAGACAAACAACGTTGCCATCCCCCTGAGAGGTGCAGCGGCGCACCGCAGCTGCCCAGAATGCTCCCGTTCATCTGCGAAGGTGCGCGCGGGATGTTTAACGTCCCCTTTTCAGGGGCCGTCCATAAATGACGTCACGCACAATGGGGGGGGTGGGTCAGACATTTGTGACGATGTGTGACGAGGGGGGGGGGTTGTGAAATGTGACGTCACATCAAAATGCGCAACTTTAAATAAATATAGACAACACGTTCTACTTAATTAAATAGACTTTTTAATAAATATTTTCTCCTACAACATCAGAGTGCAGCGCCACATTAAATACGCACTACAATGACAATAGTTTAAAGCGATTTGAAGCATGTTTTATTTTTTTTGGTGGGGGGGGGGGCAGAGCTTTGTGACGTCATATTTGAGGGGGGGGTCTGACTTTTTGTGACGCCGTGTGACGAGGGGGGGGGGGGCTCAAAAATCGTCCAAAATCGCGTGACATCATTTACGGACGGCCCCTCAAGCATCCGCCTGCTTCGGGAAAAAATTAATGAGGCGTTGATGGAAAGTAATGATGACGACACGTTTGTGAATCAGGTTGATAATGTTTTGCTTTGTGCTTGTTGCAGCTTCGTGGGAGTACGGGGGGAGGGGCATTTACAATAAAAGTTTGTGGAATGTAAAAGTGAATTAATAAAGTGAATAAAGTGCATTAATAGATTTTTCAACATGGTCATTCTTTTTAATAAGTTGTTCGATGGTAGTTTAAGGCTTATTCGTATAGATGAGGGTGTAAACGTAGCAGATATTTTGTTATTTATGTTCTCCACAACAACGCTAATAAATTATTGTGTTATGTTTGTATGTTGAACTTCTTTCGCACTGTACGTAGCCAGCCATGCTAATCGGAGGTGTGTTATATCATTTGCCATCGGATTAGGACGAATATTTTATTTTAAAAATCGGGTTCGTGCCTTCAACATCTGGCAGTTCACCAGCATTGATTCAAGCAAGTCTGACTGCTGATAATTACACAATAAATGTCAAAAGCGGTGAAGAGTGTTCTTTAACTGAATCAGTGCTGCTGAAATTATGCACTCTCAGAAAGCCGATGGGCCGTGTAAGATATGATTTAGTTGAATGTAGAGAGATGCATGAGTGAAAGAGTCATGTTCTGCCTTGTTTCTGATGGGCCTCGGGGTGTAAAAGTCGGGACTTCGCTAACATGGTTTTTGCCAGAGACAGACTTTGCAGCAGTGAGCACGGTGGCTCGACCGTGCTGATGAGTCCATAAAACAGGTCCACAGTTCCCGATCTCTGTCTCACTGCTGTCGTCAGTCGGTCACTTTTCCTCGAATGTAGTTTGGTGGTGACGGAAGACGAGGACGACCACAATTAACTTCTTGAGGAAATGGTGATAATTTTTGCATATTTATGTTAAACTTCTTTTGCACCGTAGGTAGTCAACCGCGATAGTCGGAGGTACTGGGGAAGGACAAAAACGTTAACGCAAAAAAACTGTTCTAAAGAAGGAGAGAAACGCATGATTAGAATGCACAAATAATGTGTGCTTTTCAAACGTTTGGTTTGTTGAATGAAGTTGAGCAGAATATACGATGATTTCGGATTTTTGTTCAATTCCTTATCACTGATATATAATTGTTCCTATAACTACGTATTGCAGAATGATATACAGGGTGTTTTAAAAGGATTGACCCTATTTGAAATCGCTATATCTCTGCAACCACGAACCGCCCATGAATGAAACTCTTACCACTTGAAAGGGCGGGGCATAGAGTTTTAAATGATCACCGATATATGCCTCTCCCAGCGCACAAACAGCCCCTAGCCTCAGTAATTCGCAAGACGGTGACCCCACAACACAAGGCGTTTTGCATTCTGCAGTTCAGCAAGACTGAATCCGTAATTGCGGTGCAGCGTGCGTTTCAACGGCGCTTTGGCATTGATCCGCCAATGTCAAAGATCATTCGTCGTTGGTACCGACAATTTGAGGAAACAGGCTGTTTATGTAATGGGAAGAGCACAGGGCGACCACGCACCTCAGAGGAAAACATGAGAAGAGAGGCGTTTGGGACGAATTCAACTATCGTCTCGATGTTGTCCGTACAGCAGGTGGAGGGCACATAGAGCATTTATAAAATGGTTAGTATAACTTGATGACTCATTAAACCGTTTGTAACTTTTTGTGTAATTGTAACCTGTTGCCATCGTGAAATATACTGCTTTGAAATTGGATCTGTTTATTTCAAACACCCTGGACATGAACATCAGATAATTTAAATCTGTCCCCTTTATGCGGCCCAGTGGGAGCTAAATTTGAAATGTATTCCGTTCTGCAAGGGAGAACTCAGGACACGTATTAACATGCGAGTCACTCTGCTGTAGTTCTGCATTCTCCAGATTATACGTCACTCCGGAGAGTAAGACTCACCCCAAACCTGTGCTCGGTGTCAATAAAGTTACACAGGTCTGGTCTCTCTCACACATCAACGCACATACGCGGTTATAAGACGCAACCCCAACTTTTTCGCGTGCCATAATGCGGAGAATGCAGTCAATGTTATAAGTTTTCAACCTTTGACACGGCACCTCTGCCGCGCAGTATTCTCTCGCTCTCGAAAATAGAGAACCACTCAGAGGTGCGAGAAACCACAGGCCAGTGAGATGGTGGTAGCAGACATTTGGCGAGCTGTCACCTATTAAACTATTTACTAGAATTACAAATCTCTATATATGTTTTATTTTACCAGGTTAAGGCCCACTAAACTATGTAGTAGCTCTTTTTCAGAAGCGACCTGGCCACAAATGATCGTTCAACGAGATGGCTTAGGGGCCGTCCATAAATGACGTCACGCGGTTTTGGACGATTTTTTACCCTCCCCGCCCTCGTCATACGGCGTCACAAAAAGTCAAACCCCCCTCGAATATGACGTTACAAAGCTTTTTTTCCCCCCCACCCAAAACCATATTTCCATTTTGAAAATAAAACATGCTTCAAATCGCTTCAAACTATTGTCATTGTAGTGCGTATTTAATGTGGCGCTGCACTCTGATGTTGTAGGAGTGTTGTAATAACAATTAGTGTTCTTATAACAATTCTATATTTATTCAAAGTTGCGCATTTTGATGTGACGTCACATTTATCACCCCCCCCCCTCGTCACACATCGTCACAAATGTCTGAAACCCCCCCCCCCCCCCCCCCCATTGTGCGTGACGTCATTTATGGACGGCCCCTCATCGTGTGGAAATTTATAGCAACCAAATACTCGGAAACGCGTGTTGTTGATTCTGAATGTGGAGGAGAAAACCGGAGAACTCGGAGAAAAATCCACGCGGCCAGGGGAAGAGAGAGAGACACGCAAACTCCAAACATACAGCAGGCGTCAGGGTCGGGATCGAACCCTCGACTTCCTGTATACGAGGCGAGGTAGTTAACATCTCGCCGCCGCGGCGAGAATCCACCTCCCCCCCATGCCCCCAGCTCTGCTATCTATATATGAAGGTCTTATCAGCCAAGTAATGGGTATTAATGCTTGTTGGAGAAAACTGAAGGACACGGAAAAAACCCACACGTGAGATGGGGGGGCAACGCTCTATCCCATACACACGGAACAGATGGAGTCCACGTTTTGCTGTATCACATTCTCCGAGGGAGCCAGGCGATGGCGTCTCCTTGACGCCCGCGTTTGGAAGGGAGTTTCGCGACATCTGCGTGTGATCCATCAACCCTCGCTGCTGCCTCCACAGTGCTGGATGGATTTACAGGCGTGCGCCACCATCGCCAGGCCAAGTATTCCCAGAAAAAAAAAATTGTGTTCCTACTACATCATGAACCATTGCACCAAAAACATCCCGCGCACTCCCCAAGCCAATGTTCTGCCTTTGCCATCCCGCGTCTCCACGTGTGCCCCGCACGTTTGCCGCCGGGGAGGGTGGCAATGCCCGCATGGCTTAAGGAGGACAACAGCGCGCGCGCGCGAGGGGTGGAGGGGTGGATACTTTTAGCTGCCCTACCCGAGTTACTTTTACCCCCCCAACCCGCCCCCGCAATTCACAGCCACTGAAAGGGGGACCAGATTGGCTCTTTAGACGGCGCAAATTGTCCGCTTCTCTGTGGCTTCGCTCTGAGCCGCGGGCGAAACGGTGCCGCGCGCGCGCGCACAAAAGCACACTCGAGTCACTGGCGCGTGCACTGAGGTCGCGCGCGCTGCCACACTCGCTCGGTCGCTGTCGCGTGGCTACGCGGTGCCTCCTCCTTTGCATTCGCCTGCAAGCGGCGGTTTGATACAAGGTGCTACGATCTGGTCAGCAGCCTTGAGGGGTGGTGGTGTGGCCGGAACCCCCCCCCCCCCACCCCCGGCCACCGTTGTGTCCACCAGTCCTGATGATCAGGCACCGTACACGCGACGAAGCTGTGGCTGGATCGAGCTCGGCGAAGATCGGGAACCGTTCGAAGGTTCTGCCACTGTAATTGGTCGTGAGCGGGAATCGAAATCGGGTCGCCGGGGGGTTGTGAGCGCATCACCACTACCCCTCCTGCTCCCGTCACGTGCACACAGACACAGACGCGCGCCGACGCTGCTGTACGTACCTGCACTATTGTTTGCAAACCTGTTAAGTTTCCCATTTTTGTCTGGTAGACTCCTGCTAGAAAAGGGGAAATTGCCTGTTTTGGAAATCACATGTTTAGAAAATGGGTGTGCGATTTACATCCGTGTCGCGAGCCTGCAAAAAAAGGAAATGTCACGCCTGGTAGGGGATCGAAAATACCCATTTTTATTGAGAAGGACCGACCGTGATTGAAAAATTGGAGACGAAGCTGATATTGTCATGTGTGTGTGTGCGTGTTTTGTGTGTGGGTGGGTGTTGTGTGGGTGTGCGCGTGTTTTGTTTGTGTGCGCGTGTGTGTTTTGTGTCTGTGTGTGTGTGTATGTGGGGAGCGGTAGTGTTGCGGTTAGCGCGCTGCGCTATGAACCTGGCGACCCGGGTTCGATTCCCACTCACGGCCAACACCAGTGACGATTATCTGAACCGGTCCTGGGCCTCCCCTAGGGCGACTCAGCCTGAAATGAGTACCTGGTGCGGTGTGTAAACATCGCCACTGGGGAGACAAAGGCGGTCGGGCGTGGTGCTGGCCACCCACCCCCTCGTGTGCCGTTCCGGCCTTCATAGGTACTTGCTAAAAGCACTTGCCGCTACAGTCTGTTAAGGCTATACGGGGGATCTTTGTCTTTTGTGTTTTTTTATGTGTGTGTGTTTTGTGTGTGTGTGTGCGTGTGTTGTGGATGTGTGTGCGCGTGTGTTGTGTGTGTGCGCGCGTGTGTTGTGTGTGTGCGTGTGTTGTGTGTGTGCGCGCGCGTGTGTTGTGTGTGTGTGCGCGCGTGTGTTGTGTGTGTGCGCGCGTGTGTTGTGTGTGTGCGCGCGTGTGTTGTGTGTGCGCGCGCGTGTGTTGTGTGTGTGCGCGTGTGTTCACAACATCACACGGCACAGGAACACCCGCATGGCGTGCGTGCCTCGATTCCGAGCCAAAACTTTTCCTGCAAATGCTCACACAAACCTTAAAAGCTTACTCTGTACGAGACACGCATTGCACACAAACAGAGGCCCACAGCTGGCTACCTGTAAAGGAAAGGCACGGGTCCGGATGAATGAATGCTGAACTTCTTTCGCACCGTACGTAGCCAACCGTGCTAATCGGAGATATTTGCCGTGGCTTTCTAACGTCGGAAGGAAGAGCGTTCCAAATGGCCGCAGAAGCGCACATCTGAAAGTGCGCGATGTGGTGACCGTCTTTGTTCGACAGTTCGCCGAAAGCTGCTGCATGGATGAATGGAGTTCGCGTGATGGTTTATCCTCCTTGACAATAAAATTACTTGAATAGGCGCAAAATCAATACAGTATATTCATATTCCCATTGATACTCAAACGTCACTAACTGCAGAAACGGGCTTTATTGACGTGACATCTAATTGTCAACCTTTTTACAATGTACCTTGAAAGGTTCTAGGGCACAAGAAAGAGGGAGGACCAAGCTATGGCAGTCGCAGAGACGAGGATGTCGCGGTGGATGTTGGGTTTCACAAGGAGGGACCGGGGGGTGAGAAATGAAGATGTAGGAGGAAGACTCGAGGTGGTAGAAATCACAGAGAAGATGAGAGAGAGAAACGGCTCTGGGTGTGGTTCGGTCACGTGGAGAGACAACAGGAAATATTACTGCAGGTCAGAAGGTGCAAGTGATGCAAGTGATGAAGGAAAGAGATGAAGAGGAGGCAGAGGAAGAGGTGGGGGGGGGGCGATGCGGTGCGATCGGACACGGTGTCCCGAGGAGCGGAAAGAGAGATGGCGCAGGAAGGAGAGGGCAGCGTGGAGAAGGTTGGCAAGGACAGCGGACACCCCCACGTGAGTGGGACACACGCGGTGGAAGAAGAAGAAGACCTTGAAAACGTATCTGGTTAAACACATTTAGACGCACTATGAGACCTCCTTTACCAGTGGCAAAATATAGTAGTAGGTTTTTACCCTTTAAACTGGTACAAAACTGACTTCTTTATACAAGGCATCATGTTTGCAATAACCGCAACACAAGCAGTCAAAATGCAAACAAAAATAAACAACTCTGATAATGGTAATGATATGCACTGTCCTTGAAGTTGATTGGTCCACACCCCAAACAGCTAGAACATAGTCTCCATTGGTGTTGGACCAGATGACGCCAAAAGGCGTACAACTCAAAAACAGTGCACTATCAGAGTATTGAGAGTTCGGGGTAAGCATTTACACTTGTATAAAGGTGTCAGTTTTGTACCAGTTTAAAGGGTAAAAACCTACTACTACGTTTAGAAGCAATTAAAAAACGTCGTCTGCACATTTTCGCTCCGTTGAATTTGTGTCAGGCTGGGGCCACGTGTTAAGCGGAAAAAAGGCCCCTTCCTCTTAGGCCTCCGAGATGCTCCAGGCCTGCTTGCAATTCCCAAAAACGCCACTTGAAATCGTGTAAGCATCAACCGAGGCACATTAAAGACATCCTAAAATTGACAAAAGCAGTGTATGAACAATTGCTGCGGTTAATTATAACTGTGTAACAAAATAAAAACAATGTGTTCCTGGGTAGTAACTATTATTTCCTAATTACTTATGCCTCAAAAGTACAAAAAATGGCTAGTATTCCCCACGAACTTTGCTTTTGTGACCAGGACATTGATATTTTTATTTAACCTATTTTCAATGGGAAAACGTGTGCATTTGTGACTTTCGTTCACATTAAGTCCTGGTCACAAAAGCAAAGTTTGTGGGGAATAATAGCAATTTTCTATACTTTTTAAGCATAAGCAATTAAAAAATAACACTTAGTACCAAGGAACAGAAATTGTGTTACATAGTGAATTATGAATCCTTTGTTGGATCGTTGTTGATATTTCTTATCATTCTACATTTTCTGACGCTTGTTTGCCCAGGGAAGCCTAAAAAAAAAAATTCGGGAGGGTCATGCCAAGTTTTCGCAGCAGTGGGCAATGTTACCGTGTGTGATCCACATTTAGAAATTCGAAGGTACATTTTCAGCATTTCCATGTTGAGCCATTGCCATTTACATTGGATGTGGCCCTTTTTTGCCACGAGAAGAAACCGGAGAACGCAGAAGAAACTCGACGCGAAACACGGAGAGGAAAACACAAAACTCCACGCAAAAAAGACACCCGAGTGTGGAATTAAACCAAGCTCTTCTTTCTTTGAAGCCAAGCGTTGCCGCTGCGCCACACTACCACGCTTAATTATTGCGACCGTATGCTCAAGGATCGTTCGCCACTTTGTGCCGTCGGGTGCCACGGAGACAAAGCGAGGAGGCCTCGTATCAAGTGAGCTGGCTATTTGAATGGTGCCCCCCCTCCCATTAATTAGGTCGCGTTAACACTGCCGCACGGTCGTGTTTCCAGGGTAGCTCCCTGTACGTTACACACACCTAACTTATAGCGTCAGCCAAGGCGCCCGCTCGTAATTACGCCCGTTGACAAACACGGGGAGGCTGGGAACATTGATTGGCAAAACGCAAGCAAGACCCTAACCTGCAGCGGTGCCGGGACTTTTTTTTTCAATCGTGTCATTGTGTCCTTTCTCTGCAGGGTTAAGGAGCAGTGGTAAAACAAGCGGGCACAAAATGAGCAACAACAACCTCCTTGATAATTTGCCCCTGCGAATTCTGTTGAGCAGAACCGGCTTAGAATCGAGACAACTGCTCCATATGCAAAGGCCTTAAAGCAGCCAATTAAGAGAATTCAGTAGGACTTCAAAGGGGCCCTTTTTGTGGGCTTCAAAGTAAAATGAGAGCCTTTGTTGGGTCCGCGAAAGTGGGCAGTTACGCCGGCTGAGAATAAACAGAGCATTTGCATGACGGTCGGCGGCGCTTTTAATTCCTCGTTTGCATTCTGCGCGCGCAACGCAACACTTCACCTGCGATAAATACAACTCGGGAGGCAGCTCCGGGGGTTGGGGCAGGGGTTGAGGAACAACATCCTGACGCTACATTGAGGCCCCCTGGTGGCTCCTGTCATGTGGACGTTTTCAGCACGTGTCTGTTGTACCTATATATATGCATACATATAATTTCTTTAGAGCTGCTTTTTCGCGTTTCGATTGTTGTCCTTCCCTCGCACCTCCGATTTGCACGGTTGGATACGTACGGTGCACAAAATAAGTTCAACATATGTACATACAACATACGTACGCGTTCATTATAGCATTTCCCCACTGTGGGATTTCTTGTGCCCCTCTTTCTATGAACCTCTGTTTTAGGAGTCGGGGAAAGGCGGCTGGAGCGTGGATTTTTTTTATAATGCAAATGAACTTTGCGCTGCGCATCAAAGGACTCGGGGGTATTGACGCAGTGTTTGAGAACGCCCCGGCGGCTGGCAGGCTTCATCGCGGGGATGATGTTTCCCCCTTCTCTGCTGGGGCTGGTGATCGCTCCCCAGGACACATGACGAGTAGGTGGGTTTCCGGTGAGTCCTTCAAAGCCTGACAAAGCTCACGACCCCCGATGCCCTTCCCTACCCGGTGAACCCACTTGCAGGCACTCTCCCCCCGATGTAGGAGTGCATTTAAGCATCGGCGCCTCGTTTAAAATCACGGCTTCAAAGCGGTCTCGGTGGGGTCGTGAGAAATATTAACTGACCCTTGGCGCGCGCCCGTCCAACGGCACCGTGTTAGTAAATGAAGACAAAGGCGTCTCTCAACCTGGAAAGCATGGGATTGAAATCATTGCTGAAGCATCCTCTAGACATCACCACGGAAGAAGCCCTTTGTAATGTACACGAGCTGTTCACAATAGTGATGTTACATCCTCGTTGGGAGTTACTAATAACCAAACTTTTTATTTTATTTTACCATCTAAGGCCCACTGAGCTATATAGCTCTTTTTCAGAAGCGACCTGGCCATACATGATCGCTGAACAAAGTGGCTTATCATCGTGTAGAAATTTATGGCAGCCAAATGCTCTAAACGCACGTTTCTAAATGTGGAGGGAAAAATCAGAGACAAGTCCATGCGACCACGGGGAGAACATGCACACTCCAAATATGCAGGTGTTAGGATGGGGATCGAACCCACGACCTCATGTATACCAGGCGAGGGAGTTAACATTTTGCCACCATGGCTGTTAGCTTAGCCCATCATCTTACTCCGCGATCGACAAAACGAGCGCCACCGTGTGATGGGGAAGCCGACAGTGGTTGTCCTATGGATAGACTCACCCCCAACCATAGCAATGTGGAATTTCCCACCACTGTTTCTCATACGATTATGACAAGAGAATAAAATACACGAAGGCATAATTTGTTTATTTTTGTTATTATTAAAATCGTGAAAATGGCTCAATTATACAAGTGCAACGAGAAGCCACACATTTGCCGGTAAAAGTAATCAAATGTGTAAATAACGGTGAAAACCTCATTACAACAGAATAATGGTACAGGCCTGAAGACCGCAAGTTCCAAATAACACAGAGAAACGTCTAAATCCATCAGCATCTCCTGAGGAAGTTCATCGACGACAAGGGAACCAGAATGCACTGCTTCAGGGCACACTGGTGGTGGTTGAAAATGCACCCAGGTGTGTTTGTGTGCGTTTTACACATCTGTGTGTTGTTTTAAACTCATTAGGGGAGTAGTTTTTTTCCTCAGGCCCGAAGTATTATTATTATTCTGTTGTGCTGGGGTTTTTCTTGTCGCCAGCATGAGCCATAGACGGAACTTGGGGAATCCACATGTACGGTTTCCAGACAGACTTTGAAGCGGCGAGCAGTGATGATGGAACCCCGCCAACGAGTCCTAATCGAGATGTAATCCTGTCCGCACTCGCCACGATGGTCGTTTGCGTGAAGCGCAGAGGCCGTGTGCGCGGTGCGCTGCGCACGGCCTCGTCACGTGCTGTTTGAATCAAATGACCCTGCCAAACCATGAAGCCGTGCAACATTGCACCCTCGGCCGCTATGTACGTGTGTATGTTGAACTTAGATTTGACGCTTTCGTGACTGCAAGGAATCATATTCTTAGGTTTTTTCGGTAAAGTCACGTAGGTAAAACATCAAAATTAATGAAAATAAAATAAAATAAAAACAAAAATCACGACGTTTCGGAGGCAACACAAGTCTCCGTCATCAGGTGGGACCGTCACCTACGTGACTTTACCGAAAAAATCTAAGAATATGTTGAACTTCTTTCACACCGTACATAACCAGCGGTGCTAATCGGAGAGTGGGGGGGGGCACATCTATGTGGGACCCTCAGCGCTCTCTCTGCTGCTGCTGCCACGTGGTCTCGCTGCGACGCAAGTGAAGGCAAGCCGAAGCTGAGGTGCGCTGCTCTCGGCACGAGCTGGCGGTGCCCACTCGCAACTCGGGCAACGCAGAGCGCCGCCCGCTCAGTTGCTTATCGGCTGCGTCAGCCGTGGCATGCACCACGACGCCCGACGCGACAACTCTCCGTCGTCGCGAACGGTGCAGAAGTGTCCAAGTACCGCTGGGCACCGTGCACTCGGTCAATCTGCACGTCCCGTCTGGTACGGCCGGGGCGAAGCGTGGCGCCAGGCGCGCGTCGTGAAGAGGCCCTCCTGACAGGGGCCGTCTATCGATCGGCAGAAGAATCATGTTTTTTTTTTCAAACGCCGCCTTTCGCGCCGGAGGCCAGAGAGGATCCATTCCGCGCAGCCAACCGGAGTGGTCAAACAGTCGAGCGCTCGAACAATGCGATGCATCGCTTAATGCCGCGAGTGGATCGGCCTCCGCGTGACATTGGAAAGTAACGGGCAAATAAAAAAATGTAAATGCAGCATGGCACTGTTGCGTTTCAATGGAATAGGTAAACAATGTGCCAAAAACAATATGTTGCCCCGAAAGTCGATGGGTTATGACGTGCTTCACAAATATAAAGAAGCTATCGTCTCAAAACGGTGTTAGACCAGAGGACGCTAAAAAGCGTACAGCCCAAAGACAATGCACTATCAGCGTAATGAGGGCTCGGGGGAGCATCTACATCATGGGACCACCTTTGGCAGTACCAAAATATGAGAATAGGTTTTCCCCTTTTTTATGGCGACAAAACATGTGTTAAGATGATAATTGGTTTTTTACCCTTTTATCTGGCAACCAAACTGACACCTTTTTTACAAGGAGTCATGTTTGCATTGACCACAATACCTGCGGTCGGAATGCAAACAAAAAACACAACTCTGATAATGTATGCACTGTCCTTGAAATTGATTGGTCCACACCCGAGACATATGTTCTTAGAGCCTAGTCTCACATGGTGTTGGACCAGATGACGCCAAAAGGTGCGCATACATCATCAGAGTTGTGTTTTTTGTTTGCATTCCGACCGCAGGTATTGTGGTCAATGCAAACATGACTCTTTGTAAAAAAAAGTGTCAGTTTTGTTGCCAGATAAAAGGGTAAAACAAACAATTATCATATTTTGCTACTGGCAAAGGATGTTCCAAAGGTGTTAAGATGTTAAAACACCAAACTGAAACCTTTTACAAGGAATCATGTCTGCATGCACACCTGTTTTGTTGCCGGAAAAAAGGTAGAAAACTTAAACCTATTCTCAAGCTATTGTCATCGCCAGCCGTGATCATTCCACTACTGAATGAAGGCCTCACCCGCGCCTAAGACGCCGATCTCCCTATCACAATTCAGCGACGTGATAATCTAACAACCGCCTGCACACGAACTCATTTCATCGTTCCATCTCCTCTGTGGACGTGTCTCATATAAACTTCAATATGTATGTTTGATTCCTTGCGCACCGTACCTAACCAAGCTAATCGGAGGAGCGGGGGGAAGGACAACAAACGAAACACAAAACAAGCAGTTGTAAAGAAAGTAGTGTTCAATTTCGCTTCTTTTTTAAGCCACAAGCCAAAAGGAAACATGAATCTGTGTCATGATGTAGCATTGTTAATGTTACAGCAGTTATATTAGTGAAACGAGGAACCGCTGATTAGGACACTCCGTTTAAATTCTGATGGCCACGTAGAAGTAAATTGTAGAGATCAACTAATATGTTTTTTCTCCTGCGATCAAATTAAAATGTTACACGATCATAAGCGTGAATTTATTTTTCCAATTGCTGACGGTAAGTTGCCAGAGGCGGAATAAAATATCTTTAACTATCTTCAACGTGTTCAGAAATTGGCTTAAATTGTTTAAAATTCCTTGGAAATTATTTAAATATACACTTCAAACATCTATTTTGTAAAATGAATATTTAACAGTGGAATATTTAACACTTTAAAATTATACATTTCAAGCAAGCCAGCTTTATCACTCCATATATTAGTCTGATTAAGCTGTCAATCAATTCGTTTTAAAGGTTACATTATACCAAGAAAATACCTTTCCCATAAAAAGAAAGCTCTAGAAGGACATTGATATTCCTGACTCATTGCTCCATTAATTATCTCACGTTTAGTCTTCGGTGGCTTATTAGAGACCTTATATTCGTAAGTCCGCTTCAGAGAAATATGGAGAGGTTCATCGTGTTGTCATTGAGGTCGTGGTTAAATATGAATATATATATGTGTGTGAAATATTTGTTGGCACGTTAAGGGACTCGTCGAGGGTGGTAAACATCAACGTGCATCACTCCAATCGTGTGTGTCACCAAGAACGGGGCACTCTTCTGTCGTGCAAAACAATCCAATACATATACAGTTGAGACATACTCTTTGGTTTTTTCGGTAAAGTCACGTAGGTAAAAAATAAAATAAAATAAATGAAAAGAACTACATTAAATCACGACGTTTCGGGCGCAACACAAGCGTCCGTCATCAGGTAAAAAAGCATGGCCTACTGCTGATGCAGACTGAAACGTCGTGATTTAATTTAGTTGTTTTCATTTATTTTATTTTATTTTTTACCTACGTGACTTTACCGAAAAACCAAAGAGTATGAATCCTTGCAGTCACGAAAGCTTCAAATCTAGAATATACAGTTGAGGTTTAACGTACGTACTGTATTGAACTTCTTTCGCACCGTATGTAGCCAACCGTGCTAATCAGAGGTGCGGGGAAGGACAACATATTAAACACAAGACGATTATGACGAAAGATGCCCGTTGTGAACCCCTGCTTTGTGATGAATTCTACACTAAACGAACCCTGTGTTGCCATCACATAAATTGAGCGCCACGGTGGCGAGATGTTAACTACCTCGCCGGGTATGCAGGAGGTCGTGGGTTCGACCACAACCCCGAGACACCTGTTGTATATTTGGAGTTTATATGTCTCTATGCCCGTGGCCGCGCGGACTTTTCTGTTATGTGGGTCCTCTGGTTTTCCCCCTCCACATTTAGAAACGTGCGTTTAGAGTATTTGGCTGCTATAATTTTCCAAATGATAAGCCACTTCGTTGCGCTATCATTTGTGGCCAGGCTGCTTCAAAAAAATATTACTCGATTGCTCAGTGGGTTTTAACTGGTATAATACATCTTTTTTTTTTTATATAGTTTAAACTGCCACCTTGAGATACATTTGTTGAATTCCCCAACTATTCTGTGCCCCATATATCACCGTGGAAGTTGTTTTGTGATGGTTTGCTCGTGAGCTCGCCAAAAAGCATGGCCAATGTGTGCGTATTTGTTGTGTTCGTGAATCAGGACAGTGACGCGGTATCCCTCCAGACGTGACAAATCACGAGGGCTCCACGGATGGCTCGCTCTCGTGCGACGTGCTGTTTGAACGAAGGAGGGGTTAACATCTTGGCCACACGATTCCATGGGATAAGCTGTGGGGGTGACCCCCATTAGCCAGAGTATCCTCGAGACTGACACACGCTTGATTGTGGAACAAGTCTTAACGAGATGCGACAAACCTAACGCCACAGTGATTATGATAATTTCAAGTCCATCTCTGACTTCTGACTCTAAAACGAGAACTTCAAACACACATCACTAGGCGTCACCGAACCTTTAATCAAAGAGCCGAAGCCGCGACTCTCTCTCGTGATTTCCCAGTGGCCACGTGAGTTGCAGAGAGGTCTCGGATAATGATCTCTCGCGCAAAAATTTGCGTGCAAAAAACAAAGCCAAAGATCCCCCCCCCGTATAGCCCACACAGGTTGTTGGGGGCAAGTGCTGTCAGCGAGCACCACCCTATGACGGCCGCCGCAGTGAATAAGGGGGTTTGAGTGGCCAGCACCGGCCACCTTTGTCTCCCGAGTGGCGATGTTCACACATCGCGTTGAGCACTTAATTTAAGGCTGAGTCGACCTAGGGCAGACCCAGGAGTCGTCACCTATGTTGGCCGTGAGAGAGAATCGAACTTGAGTCGCCGGGTTCGTAGGGCAATGCCCTCCTAACGGGTTTATCTTGGGCTTGATCACGTGAATGTGAAATTGTGGTTGTTACTCTGCATCTACATCAGCAGCCATACGACAAGAAAAATAAGGAGGAGGAAGAGATTTGCTGAACGTCGTGTGGGTCGTAGCGGTTGTGTTGACTGTAATTTACCACGCTGGTCAGTGCATGTTGGTGAATGGGCATCCCAGGACGGTTTCAGATATCACTGTTCATTTTTGTTAGCCAATTGCCGGGAATCGAACTCATGCCGCCGAGTTCACAGCGCAGCGCAGCGCACTAACCACTGCGGCCACTGCTTCCCTGCTGTGCTCTACGTATTCACATTCTGACGTTTGGTGGGAGAGGTTTCTCCATGGAGATTGTGCCGGATACCACCTACAGGCTTGTCAGAACACGTTTGATATCACTCTCAAGCTGACCATGGAACAAAGACAGCGTCGTACACTTTCAGATGCGCTGCTTATGCGGCCGTATGGAGCACTCTTCCTTCCCATATTAGGAAGCCACTGGAGCTATGCGCTTTTAAATCATCTCGGTTGAAAACTAATTTCTTTAGAACAGGTTTTTTGTGTTTAGCTTATTGTCCTTCCCCTGCACCTCCGATTAGCACAGTTGCCTACGTACGGTGCGAAAGAAGTTCAACATACATGCATACATATGAGTATGGGTCTCTGTCAGTCTTTGTGGGTTTCTGTTGGTCTCTGTAGGTTTCTTTGGTTCGAAATGAATGGTTGGATCACTGTGGGTCTCTATGGGTCCCTTCCTTCCGATGTTAGGAGCTACGTACTTTCAAATCCAGATTGAAAATGCATTTCTTTAGAACTGCTTTATGCGTGTTCGTTCGTTGTCCTTCCTCCCCCGCACCTCCGATGAGCGCGGTCGGCTACGTACGGTGGGCGAAAATAAGTTCAACACGCACGCGCGTACATACGTGCAAAGGCCACGCAATAGCTCCTCCAGAGCGACAACCACAGAGGGAAAGCGCTGTGCGGGATCCCAGGTCACGTACCACGTACGAGCCTCCGACAGCGTCAGCTGCGGCGAGCGCTTGCTCACGATACCAGCGGCGACACCCCACGCCGCACCACCCCAGCCAGGCAGAAGAGAGAGAGAGAGAGAATCGAGCACATCACTGCGCCCGCCCGCCCGCCTCGACATTTCATTCCAATTGAGCTGCATATCACGGCTTGGAGAGAGAGGTTTTAAAATTGCAGTCTTTAAATTCCAGTGAAAATGAGAATTGCGCTCCCGCTTGACTTCTACACTTTTCCTTTCTAAAGGGCCTCCGATACGTTTGCGTATCCCATACACATATTCGTTTCGCGAAGAGCAATTCGGGGGCAAATGGCCTTCGTTGCCCCAAAAAACTGACGGTAACTCCAGAGTGTGCCTTTACATTTCAAACCCTAAAATTCAGCAAATTTGTTCTCCTTTCACTTGCGCACTTTTATCCCCGCCGTATCACAAACGCACGTAATGCGTCTGGGAGTTCCTGAAAGTTCAGATAAGAGACGGTTCTTTCGCTGTTCACAAACTCCGAGCAGACTGTGTAAAGAAAAAAATATACTGGCGTCATATCTGCTCGTTTCAAAAACGCTTGCGTGATTTTTTTTTTGCACTTTTGAAAGAACGTGTTTTTTGGACAATGCAGTTCATCATCCGGCTGATGAAAGAGGCCAGTGTAAGTGACTACGACTCCAAGAAAAGTGTAACGCGTTCGCTGTTCAAGGGGGCTTTTCAGTGACCACGTCAGCCGCACCTCCGATTAGCACGGTTGGCTACATATGGTGCGAACTAACTTCTACATAGTACAAGTATGGATTTCAGTGGGTCTCTTATAGTTCAATATGAAAATCTGGATCACTGTGGGTCTCTATGGGTCTCTTCCTTCCGATATTAGGAAGCCCTGCACGATGCTCACACAGGGTGGAGTTCATGTTCGACTGAAGCCCACGTCGTCGTGTGTCCGCAGGTTACATGCGGACGGGCAGCTAATCACAGCACTCACCCTAAACACAGTGAAGGGAAACGAACCAAGAACACTCTAACAGTTATTCAACAGCTTCTTGGCATGCATTGCAAATGATAATGCAATTGAAATAATTACTTAGTAAAATAAAAAATATATATAATTAATATTTGTAATTATTTCGTTTAAAAAAATTCCACGGTGATTAAAGTTCTCTCACAGCTATTTAATTTTATGTTGCTCGAACACGATGCTTCAGCAGTTGCAAATACCTACCCGACTGCGATTTGGAAACACAAAGCAGGATTGAATGGTCCACTTCGCCAATTTTTGATGGAGCCACGGGGGAGGGGGCAACTTTGACCTCAGGCCGGAGACGCTGTGGGGATCAAGCCAAGACGTCGGCGTATGATGATGCATCCGCAGTAAATAAAATATATATCTTGATAAGAATATACAATATATATTTTTTAAACGCCTAAACGTAACGATGATGTTGGGAGCCACGCAAAGCAGGCCCGTGAAATCTCCAACGACCTGGAGCAGCGCAAAGCCGCGAACCGCTGCTACTGTTGAGCACAAAATATGGATAAAAGAAGGCATCAGAGCCCTAATCCCTACCTCTCCTAAATCTCACCTCCATTCGCTTTCCCTCCCATGGCATCACCTCCGCTGACAGCCGGCGCTTGTGAATGGGGGGAATGAAAAATAGGGCGTACGGGATGGCGGGCCAAAAGGCACCGACAGATGTAATTATTGCGTTATTATTCTTACATTTGTTTTGCAAATTATGAACGGATGAAAAATACTTGTGCTCTCGTGCCGCCTTCATATATACATTCATATATATGGCTTTTTATTGCTTTACATATGCCGTGAAAGATATTCAAAGGGCTCCTTAAACAGCGCCGCGCTCACTTAGGGGGGTCAGCGTGATTCCTGGAGCAGCACCGCAAATGCCCATGCCGCGGTTTCCTCTGTGGAGCCAGGCACGGAAGATGGGTGGCCTGTCACCTGTACTTACATTATCTATCATCGGCCATCTGTCACGCAATTGGCAACTCTTATTATTCGCAGCCAAATGACCACGGTGCGGCGTTTCGTTTGGGCTACGCCGCCTCAACGTATGCACAGCATATGTGCAGGCAGTAAAAAACAATCTTAATGCTTATACGCATCATTATAACGTGCTTTATTGGGTTTTTTTTTGCGTCGGATTTTTTTTGTTACTTCCTTTCCCCAAGAATAACAACAAAATATGCCATTGTTTATTCGCAGTAAACAATCCGGCTCACCTAATGCGGTCAAAGTAAACAGGCGTCATAATGTAAATTAATATGGCACGTGAATTTACGGTTTTGTCCCGTGCACTTTTCCATCGAGAAATGCCCTCGTGGATTTATTCAGGGAATAATAATAATGAGACGGAGGGAATAGCCCGGGCTTGGCTTCAGAAGAATAAGAATCATACTCCTTGCCATCTATTTCATAAGCATCAGCTCCATTTGAAATCCAGACCGGGGGCAGACTAATGCTTCTCTGAAATGAATACCGTGACCCAAAGGCTTCATAATGAGATGCCATCATATCAGGAGCACACACAGAGACAGAACGGGCAGTCAGCAGGACCGCAGTGTCCAGTCGTGACTTGCACTCTGCTTCGCCGATAACCTGCTAATGTAAGCAAACATTTACGTGTGTGTTGGGTTTGCGTGATTAATAACACAGCGAGCGGAGAGCATCACTCATGGTAATTGATTAATCAGTTGCATTCAATACCTGAGCTGGAATTGCTGAATTCTAAGGGTAAGTGTAATTATATGTGACTGTAAATAAGTGTGTGTGTGTATAGCTGTATATCAAATATTCCGTATATATAAATCAAATGTTCAGTGAAGGATCACGCCGATGATTAAATTACTACATCTCCGTCCCACGAGAAGCAACATGTTTGAGGTATCGTTCATCTGTGTAAATGAAGCCGCGGTGTTTTCTCTTTTTTACCATCGAGGGCTCCTCCATGACCACCATGCCTCACCTGAAATAGATTTATTTGGTCAAAGGGTGACGAAGGTCATGTCACAATCTTCAAAAACACACACACACAGACCGGTGTAGCACATTTGTAAGAATGATGCCTTCAGAACCCTCCAGAGAAAGTCAATGGGATGCCCGCACTTTAGTGTTTAAGGGTATAACTTTCTCTCAAGGTGAAAATGTCAATACTCGGGAGAATAAATATCACCCCTAATGAGAGCTCGTGGAAACGCTTGCGAGCAAATTATTGCCCGGCGTTACGCACCGCGATAATGTTGTTGCGTTGTCTGCGTAGGGTACGGCAGTCGACCCCCCCCCACCCCCCCTGTATCTCCACGATCCAAACGTCTGCAACCACCATGACGCCAAACTCACAAGTAAGGACACTTTGTTTTTAATCATCCTCCTCGCTCAGTAATAATGTCTTATCGCCCCTGATTAAGTTGCGCACGTGTCGACTGTGATTGAATGTCAAGGCTCCGAAAAAGCAACGCAATTAAAAGATCACAGCGTAAGCTGCACGTTCGTATTGTCTGTGTGGCCACGGCGGTCTGTGCACAAGAACCGGTTCAAATATCACTCGCCACTGATGTGAGCACGTGACCGGGAATCGAACTCGGGACGTAGTGCAGCGCCCTAACCACGACATCACTGCTCCACCGACACTTAATGTATGATTATAAAATTCCGCTGGTTATACCCAGAGAGGTCTCACCGAGTCTCAAGACTCTTTAACAAGAAGGCCTTGCCAAGTTTTCACAGTAGAGGGGTGATGCTGCTCTATTTGTATCTGCATTGGGTAAGAATCGGGTAATTTGTTAGCATTGGGATAATGTGTACTTCTTGGTTCTTTCGGTAAAGTCACATAAAAATAAAATAAATACAATAATAGAATACGACGTTTCGATTGCAACACAAGCAATCATCATCAGGTACGAATGAATGAGAAGAAGAAAACAAAACCTAGTAAACTTAGAAATATAATGCAATACAACACAGAGAGTCGGCTAACATAACAGTCAACACCCTAACTGGTTGATTACGTTCTTCCAAAGAGTGATACATTTGAGAGAGACAAAACACAGACACGGAGACACACAGACAGACACATAAGCAGAAAGACAACACAGAGACACACAGAGAGAGAGACACACACATAGGCACACAGAGAAACAACGGCTCTGTGTCGAGGCCTTAAATAGAGAAAAAGGGGGGCAGAGTGAGGGGGGGGGGGGTAGAGGAATTAGCATGTCATTGAGAGATTTGGAGCTTTCGTGACTGCAGGAAATACTAGAGAGACAATACAGAGACACGGAGAGAAAAAATTAATTTCGTCAAATTTGGAGTCACGGCACCGTCGGCCAGCGGTGTACGTGGAGCAGCAGGGTGGCTGCAGAGTGTGCGGGGCACACGGGGCAGCAGGGTGGCTGCAGAGAGAGAGAGAGCGGAGGACTCGAACGGCGTGCGGAGGGCACGCGACGGAAGAGGTGCGGGTCCGACCGGGGACATCGCGGGGTGCGAGACAAGAACCCAATAAAGGACACACGGAGACCAACATCGCCTAAGAGTCCTTTATTACAGATGTTTCCGAGGATCCTCTCATTTCCTTGGCACGACGAGCGGGCTTCGGCGGGGCAGGGATGCGTCCGACGAGAGTGCCTCTCCGTCCCTAATGCGCGGGCAGATTGCGTGCTTGCATTAATGGTTTTGCTTTTAGCCGCTCTCCCGCCTCTTATATCGAAATCTCGTTTCTCTCTTTCTCTATCTCTGCTACTGCTGTTGTTGTCTGGCTGCTGCTGCTGCTGCCACCTCGCCCGCGAGAAGGGATGGCAACCGTGGCAACCGCGGGGGTTAAGGGGCCGTCCATAAATGACGTCACGCGATTTCGGACAATTTTTTACCCCCTTGTCACACGGCGTCACAAAAGTCAGACCCCCCCCCTCAAATATGACGTCACAAAGCTCTGCCCCCCCCCCCAAATAAAACATGCTTCAAATCGCTTTAAACTATTGTCATTGTAGTGTGTATTTAATGTGGCGCTGCATTCTGTTGTAGGAAAAACCATTTATTAAAAAGTATATTTAATTAAGTAGAACGTGTTGTCTATATTTATTTAAAGTTGCGCATTTTGATGTGACGTCACATTTCTCAAACCCCCCCTCTCGTCACACATCGTAACAAATGTCTGACTCCCCCCCCCCCGGTAGGTGCGTTACGTCATTTATGGGAGGCCCCTAATGCAAGCTGTGTCACGGCGAGATGGCGCACAATCCCACCAACAAGGGTTGTGACCCTCATCGACGCACGCACACGACGACGTGAGGCGAAATTTAAAAAAATGGCCAAAAAAACACGCGCGCGCAACGCCGTCGAATGAATAGGATACCAAATGCAAAGGTCGTCTCTTTTGTTGCATTAATTATTATATTGTGGGAAGAAATATTTGGCGGGAAATCCCCGTCCCGCCCGGCTGACAAAATAATTATCAGATGCCAAAGGAAATCAGATGCCAAAGGTCAAAGCCGGTGTCTTCGTCGTACCACAGATAAAAAAAGATCCTGGAGTGCAATGAATTCCCCAAGAAGCTCACTAGTAAGGAGAAAGTGGCTTGGAACAGCTTTGTCGCAGTGGTTCGTGGCTTCCTGGGCAATCACAAGGTCGAAAACTATGTGGAGCTGGTTGAGACGGCAAAATGGGCTGTAGGATGTCCCTCAAAGTCCATATCCTTGATGCTCATCTTGATAAATTCAAGGAGAACATGGGAGCGTACTCGGAGGAACAAGGCGAGCACTTCCAGCAGGATATACTGGACTTTGAACGCCGCTACCAAGGACAGTATAACGAGAATATGATGGGAGATGACATTTGGGGGCTGATTCGTGAAAGTGATATACAGTATAATCGTAAATTTACTCACTTCTAAATCTTTTGGAGTAATTTTTGTATTACTTTAGTATAAATAAATGTTAATTTTGATTCATATGTTGTTGTTTTCTGACTTCATGTGAACGAAAAGACACAAATTCGCCCGTTTTCTAATTGAAAATAAATAAATTTCAAAAGATCACTGTTCTGGTCACAAAAGCAAAGTTTGTGGGGAATAATATCCATTTTCTATACTTTTTAGGCATAAGCAATAACGAAATGACACTTACTACCCAGGAACAAAAATTATGTTACATAGTGTAATAAGGCCATCTTACACTTGCTGTTAGGATAGCCCTGGCTATTGTTTATTTATTACCACCCCTGTCTAAACAGCGGACATTCTTGCACACAATGGAATAAAGTGATCCTTTCACGTAACCTTACATAGGGTAAATATGCATTAAACATTGTTATCGCATTCCAATGCTGTAAAATATTGCACGTATATAGATCCATAGACTAATGTTTTGGGAGAACGCTTCCTAAGAACCTAATTAATATTCTGTGTGTAGCCTTTACAATGTTGATCATGTGAGAGCTCCTGAAACGCGTTGTTTATACTGGTTTACGTTGTAATAAATTCCTTAACATTGTTCTGCCGTTAAAGTGTTTTTTTTTAGGATTTGTCTGCAAACGAAAGAACATCATCATATATGTAAATATCACATTATTTATACCGCACTGCGTGAACAAATAACACCATGTAATATCCACGTATAATCATTATCGTATGATAACAACGGCCTTAGTGCGAGGATGATGGCACCTCGGATTAGCACGGTGGGCTACGTGCGATGCGAAACAAGTGCAACGTACAAGGATACAAAGCGAGGAGCAGCCACAGAATGGAACTCAAAGGGGACACGGAGTGATGCAGTCGGTTTGCGTGCTGGTTGTAGGTCGCATTGCCAAATCACAGGATCGTGAGAGGTTGACGGCAGATTGCGGAAACCTTCAACCAGCAGTGCATTGCACATAGCTTCTGATGATGATGAATACAAATTCGTGATTTTCATATAAATTGTTATATATATTACATATGCATAATTTAACACTCTTTGTTAATCCACTTAGGGGTAAAGGCTTCCCCACACCATGCCAGGCATGGGGAGTGGTGTGACCATACTTCACCACGCTGGTCCATGCGGGTTGGTGATGAGGGTGCCCAGGACTGGTCGAGGTATCACTCACACCTGACGTTAGCCATGAGCGGGAATCTAACTTGGGTTATTGGGTTCATAGTGCAACTCACGACCCACCAGGCAAATCACTCCCACCACTTACCAATTAATGTTTAGATTTCATAAATGTGTAATGAGATAGTGACATCTATTGGTTGGAAAAGGGAAGCACGGGTACAGGCACCACTATAAACATTATCCAATCCCCAAGGGAGAGGTATCTGGGTCAAAGGTGAAGGGCGAGGCTGGCCGAGAAACTCCGAGAACCGGCTAGAAAGTTCCACGAGAGGGCGTGGCTGGAGGCGGAGCCTAACCGCACCTGCGGCTATATAACCGGAGGAGAACTCGGGGTCGCTGCTCGCCGTCATCTCTCTCCGTCGTTTGGCCACGTGGCAGATCTCCTGCGGAGTTCCACCGCCCTTACCGGCACCCCGTCAGCCAGCGGCGAGGCTGGGAGTGGACGGGCGGAGCCCCGCCGTGTGATCAACCGTGTGTGTAGTCTGTAACAACGTTAATATCCAAAGTGTGTACTCTGAAGAGGGAGAATATAAAGTTGGCCTGTGCTGTGCCCGCATGTGAAATAAAGAAGAGTACCCTCTACACAACGTGTCGCGGAAGTCGCTCATTACAAATGCATGTGTATTGTCACATATGTTTTACGTCGCCTAAGAATGATGCCTTCATCGAACATGCTTAATTAAAACATCGATTACGGATGACAAAACGACACGCTTGGAAACATTCATTTATATCGCCGATCGATGGGCCGAAAATACTTCTCCATCACTGCGTGTATTTATTCCCTCCCGACCCCCACCGCCTCGCTCCCGATCCATCGCGACACGATCTCAAAATCACCAACAGCCTGTAGCGCCGACGCCGAACGCAGCGGCCGACCGGCCAAGGTTGTTCATTGGCAGCTCGGTAAAGGTCAGAGTCTGTGGTGTGTTTATTTTGTGCCCGCGAAACTTATTAAAGAAAATCAAGCCGCAAAAATAAAATAAAAAAACCCCCAGTCGACGGCGTCGGTGTTACCGTGTGGTTCGCGCTATCGTGGGTCTTCATTTAACCAATTACCGCCCAAAATTAATTTCGCTCACAAATTTACCCCGCGCGTCTCGTAAACTGATATTTGAATGGGCCGTTTGTGATCTTCTTGTATTGGGAATAAGAAGGGGATTTATTTTTTCAACACTGCAATTGCGTGCACTCGCGGAGTTACCCTCTGTAAAGGCATCTTTCTGAGCGCGCGCACTTTTCCACATTCGATTTGTCATTTGCGCAGTTAGTTCGACACGTGTCGACACACACACACACACACAACCCTTTCACAACACCCAATATGTCATTCAACTCTGGCATTTTTTCCTGGGCGATTAACATCATTTGCTTCGTGTCATCGTACGCTTGTTCAATCAACACCCATTGTGCCACCAAAGGAAAAAAAGATCCAACGTTGTTTCCCAGTCATTGAGGCATCGGTGCTTCATTTCCCGTTTACACGTCACGCGTTCGCGCAGATACAAATGGCTGCACAACGTACGAACATCAATAGATTCTCAAAAACTACCCTCAAGGCTTTGATCCTCGTGAAATCGTGAGAGCCACGCTTTAACATCACTAGGTCACACTCAATTCGAGCGCTGACCCAGTGATGTAAGAGGGTAGCTACGTGGTCAATTAAGTGGCACCATCGCATCGTGGGTTCAATCGAGCAGGTGCTGTCTAGTGCACACAGGCGGCCATCGTTGTGTTGAGTTGGTGATCATACTCTTTGGTTTTTTCGGTAAAGTCACGTAGGTAAAAAATAAAATGAATGAAAAAACGCAATGAAATCACGACGTTTCGATTGCAACACGAGCAATCATCATCAGGTGTGTCCACCACAGCAAGAAAATTGTCACACCTGATGATGATTGCTTGTGTTGCAATCGAAACGTCGTGATTTAATTTAGTTTTAATTTTATATCTTTTTGTGTTAGCTATGCTTCTGCACCACTGCCAACTATCCTCACTCGCAGGTAATGTCCACAATCCATCAATCACTGACTCTTACACATTTATTTATTTTCAATCAGCTGCTACGGAATTTGTTTTATTTCCAAGCATAAGATTTCACCGAATGTGCTCTTCTTGGCATGGTTTATGACGACCTTTAAAAAAAGAGCACTCCGAACTAAAAAATAACTCCGAGGTTGCGAATGGGCCCAGCCTCTGAGACACCACTGAGTTGTCGACTTATACTGGTAGGAACGAAGTGGACCAGACCACCAATAGATTAATGTGTCCGTCCGTCCGTCCGTCCGCGTTTGTCCGTCCGTCCGTCCGCGTTTGTCCGTCTGTCCGTCCGCGTTTGTCCGTCCGTCCGTCCGTCCGTCCGCGTTTGTCCGTCCGTCCGTCCGTGTATCAACATCGCCCCCTACTGCAAACACTTGGAATGACCCTGTCTGACAAGATGGCCGCCCGCTCCCCCTGCGATATGTGAATTAAACAAGATGGCCGTCGCTTCCGGCGCATCACGGCAAAACATTAAACTTTGCTTCAAAATTACTTTACTGAAACGCAGCACGTTTATTTAAAAAATTACGTTACTGAAACGCTGCACGCTTTTTAACACAGAGACAAGAAACATTTATTAACACAGAGACGAGATACATTTAATCGCCTTATTTGTGCACGAAAAGCACGGCACGAGGCCTAGTGTGGCAGGCTTCGTGAGGCCTAGTGCGGCAGGCTTATTAACACAGAGATGAAACGCAGCACGTTTATTTAAAAAAAATTACTTTACTGAAACGCAGCACGTTTTTTTAACACAGAGACAAGAAACATTTATTAACACAGACGAGATACATTGAATCGCCTTATTTGTGCACGAAAAGCACGGCACGAGGCCTAGTGCGGCAGGCTTCGTGAGGCCTAGTGCGGCAGGCTTATTAACACAGAGATGAAACGCAGCACGTTTATTTAAAAACAATTATTTTACTGAAACGCAGCACGTTTTTTTAACACAGAGACAAGAAACAATTATTAACACAGAGACGAGATACATTTAATCGCCTTATTTGTGCACGAAAAGCACGGCACGAGGCCTAGTGCGGCAGGCTTCGTGAGGCCTAGTGCGGCAGGCTTATTAACACAGAGATGAAACGCAGCACGTTTATTTAAAAACAATTATTTTACTGAAACGCAGCATGTTTTTATAACACAGAGACAAGAAACATTTATTAACACAGAGACGAGATACATTTAATCGCCTTATTTGTGCACGAAAAGCACGGCACGAGGCCTAGTGCGGCAGGCTTCGTGAGGCCTAGTGCGGCAGGCTTATTAACACAGAGATGAAACGCAGCACGTTTATTTAAAAACAATTATTTTACTGAAACGCAGCACGTTTTTATAACACAGAGACAAGAAACATTTATTAACACAGAGACGAGATACATTTAATCGCCTTATTTGTGCACGAAAAGCACGGCACGAGGCCTAGTGCGGCAGGCTTCGTGAGGCCTAGTGCAGCAGGCTTATTAACACAGAGATGAAACGCAGCACGTTTATTGTTGTTGTTGTGCATATTGGCAGTGGTACCTGACTCGGGTGAATCTGCAGCCCGGCAGCGGCAGAGCAGAGGCAGCGAGAGGCCTCGTCGCTGCTGCTATTCACTCGCTTATAGTTCTACCGTGTTCACTACATCTGTCGTGTTCACTACATCTCTGCCGTGTTCACTATCATCTCTACATCTCTGTCGTGTTCACTATCATCTCTACATCTCTGTCGTGTTCACTACATCTCTGTCGTGTTCACTATCATCTCTACATCTCTGTCGTGTTCACTATATCTCTGTCGTGTTCACTATCATCTCTACATCTCTGTCGTGTTCACTACATCTCTGCCGTGTTCACCAGATCTCTGCCGTGTTCACCACATCTCTGTCGTGTTCACCACATCTCTGCCGTGTTCACCACATCTCTGCCGTGTTCACCACATCTCTGCCGTGTTCACTACATCTGCTGTGTTCACTACATCTCTGCCGTGTTCACTATCATCTCTACATCTCTGTCGTGTTCACTATATCTCTGTCGTGTTCACTATTATCTCTACATCTCTGTCGTGTTCACTACATCTCTGCCGTGTTCACCACATCTCTGCCGTGTTCACCACATCTCTGCCGTGTTCACCACATCTCTGTCGTGTTCACTACATCGTATTCACACGCAAGTATTTCTACTTGTGCTGCAATCTTTGATTATTTAGCTGCTGGCTGCATGTTTGGTGGCGATGCTACCGTTATAGCAGCACCAACTGCGGTTGGTTCTGGGTCCATGGAAACGACGCTTTTCACTGCGAGTTTGTAAAGGGTTCCAGCAGCAAATGCGGTCTCTGTTTCAGCAAGCATCTTTTCAACGTGGGCGTCCAGACAACCATTGGGGTCTTCAAAGTCGTGGTTGTTTTCGGTATCCATGTCGTGCGCGCGAATAAAAACTCGAAGTGCCAAACAAACACTGCTCAATGTAGTACTGTTATATGAATATGCCAAACGCCCGTTTATTCAACTCTATGTAGACGACATAAAATGCACCAAGGTCCCGTTTATTCCCTCTATTTTATTTCACCTTTATACTAGTAAATGCATTCGAGTTTCCCCATCTAAGGTCAATTAATCTCAGATGTGATCGTTTGGAAATGAAAGACTACGAGTCTTTAAATCTCACAGCGTTTCTTCTCAAAACAAACACTTTTAATTAACGTTACACTAGAATACAGTAATTTTTTCTTTAACTCCTCTATACCCGGTCGATATCCCTGTACCGGTATTAAGTATTATTCCTACCAGCCCACCCCGCAGGGTCCTGTTTTTCTCAGTCAATTATCCTTTCAACCGGAGCCGCTATGGGGAGGGCATTGTCCACACCACACCAGAGAGATACATCATCGGCGCTGCCAGAAAGCATCAACGGAAAATTGTTTGTGCTCACGGGAAAGAAGGGCCTTCATTTTCACCCCTCTGTCTCTCTTCTTACAACAAAGTGACCCCCCCCCCTTGGGTTGCAGGTAAACTTCCTGTGAAATACATCGGAAAGCTGTAATCGGGTTTTTTAGGTGGTCAACCCACTCTCAGCCACTCTCGTTCATCGCTAAGTGCACTTTATCTACCTAGGTAAGGGGCGCCATGGTGGTGTGATGTTAACTACCTCGCCTGGTATGCAGGAGGTCGGGGGTTCCATCCCGACCCTGACACCTGCTGCTGTATATTTGGAGTGTGCGTGTCTCGCTCACCCGTAGTCACGCGGATTTGTTTCTCCGGGTGCTCTGGGTTCCCCCGCCACATTAAAAAACATACATTGAGATGAAATAATTTTACTGCTATAAATATCCACATAAGGGGCCGTCCAAAAATGACGTCACGCGATTTTGGACGATTTTTGACCACCCCCCCCCTTCGTCACACGGCTTCACGAAAAGTCAGACCCCCCCTCAAATATGACGTCACAGAGCTCTGCCCCCCCCCCAAATAAATAAAACATGCTTCAAATTGCTTTAAACTATTGTCATTGTAGTGCGTATTTAATGTGGCGATGCATTCTGATGTTGTAGGAGAAAACATTTATTAAAAAGTCTATTTACTTAAATAGAACGTGTTGTCTATATTTATTTAAAGTTGCGCATTTTCATGTGACGTCACATTTCTCAAACCCCCCTCTCGTCACACATCGTCACAAATGTCTGACCCCCCCCCCCCTAGGTGCGTGACGTCATTTATTGACGGCCCCTACGCCACTTTGTTGAGCTACCATCTGTGGCCAGGTCGCTTCTGAACAATAAGTTAATACCTCAATGGGCTTTGCCTGGTAGGATGGGGTTAGATTAGTTATATTTGAATGTTTTTGGGTGATTTTTTTTACCTTTCTTGTACTTTCCACTACTATCGCTTTTATTGTTGTCGTTGTAACGTTCTTACCCGCTCCTCCTGGACATCTGTGAAAAAGAGCTGTGTAGTTAATCGCATTCCTCCAGTGTAAATGTTCCGATTCTGATCTGCCCTCTGCATATACACTCCAACGTGTTTTACAGTTGCATCCCTCTAAAAATATATATTCAGTTCTTGGTTCTTTCGGTAAAGTCACGTAGAAGGAAAATAAAAAAAATTGTAATAAAAAAATATAAAACAATAAAATTCTCACGACGTTTCGACTGCAACACAAATCGTGAGAATTGTATTGTTATATATTTTTATTATTTTATTATTTCCCTTCTACGTGACTTTACGAAAGAACCAAGAATATGAATCCTTGCAGTCACGAAAGCTTTAAATCAAAATATCTTCAATTGTTCAGCTACATTTGTGTCCCTGACTTTCATTTTGTTCCGTGTTCACCTTGAGGCCAACTTTACAGGAGTCTTTGTTTAGTTATTAAATATTTGCCTACATTTTTAATTCATTGGTTATTTATGATGACTGCGTCGCATCAGCAGATCTGAGATTATTCATACGGTGTATGCTTGTACAATGTCTTCTCAAGGCACTTACCTCTAATTCCTCAATCTAATGCTAAAACTTGTTGACATATTTCTTCCCCCCTACATATGCTCAACATTTCTACCTTCATGCGTGTCGCCAGATCATATATTCTCATCGTCTGCTGATGTAGATGCAGTGCAACAACTACAATTTCACATGCAGGTGGTCAAGTCCAGATAACCCCGCCAGCAGGCGTCGTGGAGTAGTGTATCATCGCTGTGATGTCTCCTTCGTATTTGTGGATCGGGCCTTGCGTCGTGATACGTTGTACGGTCGGTTCTGGATGACCACAGTGGCACAACATGACTGGAGAGTTTTTAATCTTCCATTTGTGCATCAGGGTATCCGCATCTGCCACGGTCTGTGCAGTGGATGCGGTTTAGGGTGAACCATGAGCTTCGTGGAAGATCAAACCCATGGGTCGTCTGCGTTAGGGTTTTCACAGCGCGGTGTTTGTCTGTGAGTTCTTTTTGAACTACATTCAGCTCGCCAGGCTTCGTTGGAGTTGAATTCGCATTGCGGTTAATCGCATGGGGCCACAAGGGGCTTTCGTGACTTCAAGCGAGGACGAGGGACGTTGTTGTGGTTTTGGTGAATGGAAAGGGGCGACTGTCTTCCTCGATTCGCACGACTTCCCCGAGGGTTGCAAGCGTTGCGGCGGATGGATGATTTAAATAATTTTACTGCTATAAATATCCACATAAGGGGCCGTCCATAAATGACGTCACGCGATTTTGGACGTTTTTTGACCCCCCCCCCCTCGTCACACGGCGACACAAAAAGTCAGACCCCCCCCCTCAAATATGACGTCACAAAGCTCTGCCCCCCCCCCCCCCCAAATATATATATAGAACATGCTTCAAATCGCTTTAAACTATTGTTATTGTAGTGCGTATTTAATGTGGCGCTGCACTCTGATGTTGTAGGAGAAAACATGTATTAAAAAGTCTATTTAATTAAGTAGAACGTGTTGTCTATATTTATTTAAAGTTGCGCATTTTTCTCACCCCCCCCACCCCCAGCCAGAGTGTTGGGGTCGACTTGAGGTTTCATGTTCAAACGAACGTTTGACTTGTCGAAGCTCCGAAACGTGAACGTTAGCTGCGCGAATCTACGTCCAATGTAACTTTTGAAACGTAAAACTCTACGTGATGATTACCGGAGAGACGAAGACTCCCACTCTGCCATGGGGAACACGCTGCAAGTGCAGGCGGGGGCGGAGGCAGGCTCTGATTTTAGAGTGGCCGCTCAGAAAGATAATGGCCATAGCCTTCAACTCCCAGGCGCAGACATAATTTGCGCCTCTAAATGGACTGTTGACAAGGCCACAACAACGGGCATCTATTCAGCTGGCGCGCACTCTCTTTGTTAGCTTCGCGCTCTTGTTTCGCTCGTCGTGCGCACTTCTAAAATAATTTCATGACGTAAAGAACTCCACTGCCAGTGGTGCACAACGCACGCCTACGAGAGACAACGCACGTCCGACACGAGACACGTGCCTTTTGTGAAGCGCCATTTCCCGAAACGTGAATGAACCCAGCAGTTATCAATGCCATGGGGAGCACCCCGCTCTCGCCCCGCAAAGCCTTTCGGGTTGGGCACATTGGGCACAGGCTGTGCCATGGATACCGTGCAGGAGGAAATGTGAACGTGCCTGGGGTAACATCAGCGCCACCGTGAAAACAATGCCTTACGAACACAAAGCGTGCTCGTACACAAGGTGGAACAAATGCCTTACGAAGACAACATGCACCGATACACGTGAACCAAATGTCTCACTAACACGACACTGACTCGAGCAATGGACATGTGAAGTCTTTGTTCACTGTGGCCTGAGCAACCTTAGTTGTGATTTTGGTGCTGGTTGGGGATGGTGGGGGGGTTGTGTGGGGGGAGGGGCATCATACCCATGTGTTTCCTAAGCACGACTCCGTTGACCTCTTACAACGATTGCAACGACAATGACCGTTGAGGTTCATTGCAAAATCGTCAATGAGAATCGTAGGCATCATTTTTGAAATTCAGAAATGTGTTCGAAAACTATTTTACATAATTACCAGCCGTGTCGTCACGGCGAACGAAAGCGAGAAAATAGATTGCCTGTCCACAAGCCAGATTTCCCAGTACTTCACCCGAAGTGGAAGAACATTTTGAGATGAAGCGATGGATTCTAGTTTTGCCTGCACAGCGACAACCGTGTGCTCCGCCCCCCCCCCCCCCAAGACTGTCTTTTTTGCTCCAAATCACGGAGCATTCAAGTTGGTTTTAGCAGATGTACATTTAGCAAAGTGACTGACACGCAGGGCCAGCTTGTGAAATATAAATTGGACTAAACGGCATAGGTGGGACAAAGTCATTGTTATGCAAGTCCAAGTCGAGTCGCAAGTCATCAAATTCATGACTCGAGTCTGACTCGAGTCCAAGTCACATGACTCGAGTCCACATCTCATAGGTGGGACAAAGTCATTGTTATGCAAGTCCAAGTCGAGTCGCAAGTCATCAAATTCATGACTCGAGTCTGACTCGAGTCCAAGTCACATGACTCGAGTCCACACCTCTGCTAAACGGTGTGTATTTATATATATGTGCGTTCTATTTATAATGGCAGTTCTTGACAGCAAAGGAATTGTGGACAAATTGATCGCGTGCTCTGATCCAGGGCCCGCAAAGACAAAGATCCCCGTATAGCCTTAACAGATTGTTGGGGCAAGCGCAGTAAACGTGCACCCATGGAAGCTGATAGATTACACGAGGGGATGGGTGGCCAGCACCACGCCCGGCCGCCTTTGTCTCCCGAGCGGCGATGATTACACACCGCACCAGGTACTCATTTGAGGCTGAGTCGATCTAGGGGAGGCCCCAGGATCGGGGTTGGCCGTGAGCGGGAATCGAACTCGGCTCGCGCCGGGTTCGTAGCGCAGCGCGCTAACCGCTACACCACCGCTCCCCACCTGCTGGTTAGCAGCACCAGGTTTACGAGCATAACACCGACGAGCAGATGCAATGCCATCGCTGTACCAAGGCATGATGCCGTCCATGACATCACACAAAGTCTCCCGACAATGAGTGCCACATGTTTATAGGACCTCCCCAGCCGCCGCCGCCGCCCCGTGAGTCACCATCTTGTTAAAGCCAATGTCCGCAACAATTCTGCACAGCAGCAAACATGACAAATCATTTTCCTCCGCCGTGTCAGAGGAAGCTGCCGTGGCAGGTGCCGTGCCACTATAACTGCACCCGGAGAGCAATTGAGGGACCTCAAATGCTGTTGCAGCATCAGCCTTGTTTAATGCACAGCGCCTGAGTATTGCTACTATTCATGACTTTGATGATGATGAATCTGCAGTCGTTACAAACATTCTACATTTTATATTATACGGACTGTTAACTGGGCTCCTAACGATTCGCCTCCTCTTGTGGTTCGATCAATTGTGACAATTCAAGGTGCCTTACAAACACGACATACACTTAATTCACGTGGAATGTCCCACCAACCACATTGACTGGAAGAATGGACACGTGACCTCTCAGGTGTGCCGTGGCCCTGGTAACCTTGGAGGGGTCTTAACAAAACTATTTTTTATTTAACCAGGTAATGTCCACTGAGCTATATAGCTCTTTTTCAGAAGTGACCTGGCCACAAATGACAGGTGGCCGATCATGTGGAAATTTATAGCAGCCAAATACTCGAAACTAATCTTTCTAAACGTGGAGGGAAAAACCGGAGGACCCGGAGAAAATCCAGTCGCCCACGGGGAGAGAGAGAACACGCAGATATACAGCAGCAGGCGTCAGGGTCGGGATCGAAACCACGACCTCATGTATACCAGGCGTGGTACTTAACATCTCGCCACTGCATCTTGATTGAGGGGCTGTCATAACGAAGGCTGGGACTCGACGCATTAATGCGTTGGGGTTTTTGTTGTCATAGTGAACATGGGGTAATGCATTTCCATTCTGTACTTTCAAACAATTGCCAACACATACAATGAGCAGAACTGTGTACGAGTGAAATTCAGACTTTGAAAATTTTATTTTTTCACAGGTGAAACTTGAACCATTGAACGTTTTTTTATCCGTACCAACAATCAGCAACACCATCGCATAAAATCAGTTACGAGTGTTTTGAACCTTGTATTGAGGGAATCCCGTAAAAAACATAAAACACCCATCACATACTACTGAAAAAGATTAAAATGTGCAGCTACCCACTAGACACAAAGAAGCACTGCTGGCTCATACAAAGAACGGATAACAGAGAATGGTAGTTTAAAAAACCCTACTCGAGCACAACATAGTTTATCTCCTCCCTTTGTCGACTGTAAGAAGTGCAACCGCTCTCCCATATTGCACAGGCGTACCACAAATAACTATCGTCGCTGCACGTGACTGGCCGTAGGGGGTTATCTGCTCCAGTGTGTGTGTGTGCGCGCATATGTGCGTGTGTGGCGAGCGGTAGTGTATCGGTTGGCGCGCTGCGTTACGAACCCGGCGACCGGAGTTCGATTCTCCCGCTCACGGCCAATGCCAGTGACAATTATCTGAACCGGTGCTGGGCCCCCCCCCCTGGGTCGACTCAGCCTTAAATAAGTACCTGGTCCGATGTGGAGTAAACATCGCCACTGGTTAGACAAAGGCGGCCGGGCGCGGTGCTGGCCAACACGCGCGCGTGCACACACGCTCACATCCCGTGGGGAGCGCGTGGGATGCGATTCCGGTGTCTCATCAGCGTGGAAATCACTGGAGAGAAACTCTGCGCACGCGTGCCCGCAACGCAACACGCGCGTGCACACACACACACAACCAGGCACACAGCGCGTGCGCAACGATTAGAAGAACACTGAAGGTTGGTCACCATCGGGCACACTTGGGAGTTGCTTGGCAACCAAGGGACGTCACAGCACCCCGCTTGAAGATGCCTCCCCGCAAACGCTGTGGTGATAACATCAGGAGCTGGAGGGGGGGGGTCAGGACTGCTGTAAGGAACATCCCTTGCGCGTGGTCACTTTACAAAGGGATGCAAAGTTTCCTCGATTATTATTTTTGTACATTGATGTTTTTGTGTGTTTTTTACACGTGCACAATTGTTAGATTTCGGCAACATATTAAAGCTTCCGTTACATTTCACGCGTTGTGACGAGGCCAGAGGATGCCTCGAATGTACGCGATGTTTGCGTTTCGTGCATCGCGGGCTGGATATCCGTGTTCGCGAGCTGCGTTTTATAATTTGTTCTGGAAAAGCATGCGGCCAGACTACACCCACCCCTCCCATTGTAAATAAATCTATTTGTATTCAAAGAGACAAACGAACCACAACACACCTCATAATATGTTCTTGCCCACAGTACTTCCTCAAGTAATTAAATGCACGGTTTTGCTTGTTCACCTATGGCTTCAAATATGAATAAAATATCGCTGCGTAACAAGCGAAAAACTATTCGCTGCGGAGCGATGCGAGACCCAGGCAGGCCGTATATTCACACACGAGCATCGCGATCCACAATGCGCTTACTGTCCCTCGAAAAACGTACCAACAAAAATTACTCTCAAGTGGACCATATTGTTTTACATATTGAAGCCACCTGTCCCGTACAACCAACTGGAATCGGCGTTTATCATTCGTTGTGGCGTTACGTGCCAACACGCACACGCGCGTGCACGCACGGGTCGAAGATTCGAAAGATTCACACTTCGTGATTGCAGCACGGAAGGCGGAAGGCGTCGCATCTCAAATGTCCAGCGACACAACCGCGCGCCGCCATCCCAGACAGACAAGACGGCCGCTCGGGTGCATCCGACCCGAGCGGCTTCGGCCCAAAAGGGCGGAGAAAAGTGGACCTTACACGAGGCAACGTCGCGCGCAATATATACATGATTAAGTGCAAATAAATAGGCGCCGTTGCACTTGCACACGCAAACACGTGGGGACGTCAAACCCACAGGCGGTGCGGAGCGCGCTCAGGCCGTGGAGGTATGGAGGAGTTCACCACAGCAACAGCATTAACATTCTGCATCTCAACCACAAGCGATGGCGGCCGTGCTGTGCGCACGTTTTCGGGTTGCACAGCGCAACGTTCGGCCCGGCACGTGCTCGGTGGGACCTTGTTCAACTCCTCGGTTCTCAACAAGCTCCCCGGCACATGGAGAATAACTTTGAGAACTGATGGAGCTCCCAAGCACGTGGAGTGAAACGTCGGACATCAAGACGAACAATAAGCAGTGCAGCCTGAGAATACCCCATAGAGCGATGAGTGAAAGGTTCCACGGAATCCCCTCCCACCGGAATCGAGTCCTACTCCCAGCTCCTGCCACTGTCCACCCTGAACCCCCACAATGCTGTTTCTCCATCACCGCCTCCTCTATCCCCCCCCCCTCATGTAAATTGCATTGTGCCCACACAACAAGTAGATACCAAACAAAAACAATCGTTTACAGTCATTAAAAACCCAGTGTAAGAGTGTTTACTTATCCTGTACAATACAATGGAATGTGCAATATTTTGAGATGTACCCTTAAAGAAACGTGGATTTTTTTTTTCTCATATATACATTCGACTCACCCGATGCATTTTAAAGTAATTCCTGTCACTCGCCGTTTTTCCTATACAGTCTTCCAGCACTCGCCCCTGTTTGATAACGCTTGGAAAAGCACAAGTGTTTAAAAGGTCTTCTATTCACGCCATCAAAATGTCCTTGGACATTTGTCTCAAGATATAATATGTACAAAGAGTTTGGGTTTTTTTCGTTCGCGTGCATGCGTGCGTACGTGCGTGTATTGGTTTGTTTTTCGGAACCACAAATCTGCTATTTGGAGAATTCAACTTTCAAACCTCTACTGCGGTCCGTGTGTGTGATTTAATGTCGAGAAATTTACACCTTATGTACACCGCATAAAGCAGGCCACCGCTATGCCTATTGTTATTAATGTGGCACTCATAATCTGTGTTATTGTACTTTATGTATTGTGCATTAAAGTAGATCACTGCCCTTCTTTATGTATCGTATCAACAAAAATCAATATCCCCAATAAACAGCTCCACAGAAAAACAACCTTCATTCCCATGAAGGTAAGGAGAGAGAGATTACAAAAAGGCATCTGGGAGAATTAAACACTGACAACAAAACCGGGCTTGTCTTGAGCGATAAGTTGACAGCAATTTCCTTCTCCAGACACCGCAATACCCGAGCCGTTATCTGCAATCTCGCCTTCGGAGCAGACCCATTCCGCTAAGTGCCCTGGGAGCGGTGATGAGAAGCACCTCAAGTCCCCTCCTCCTCCTCCTCCTCTTGGCATGGGGATCGACGTTAGGTGACCCAGTCCTCGCATCTGGTCGCACGGTCGCTCCGTTTGGCTTTGCCATCCGCTCGTCGGTTCGTCCCACCGCGGGCCAAGAAATCTGTCCTCCGAACCGTCAACCAGTTTGCCATTCCCGGTCGAGGCACGCAGGTCTCCCGCCGGTGCGGGGCTATCGAGGCGGTCGTTACCGGCCGCGCCGGCCGCGAAGTCAGCGCGTTCGCCGTCGCCCACCGGGACCCAGGCGGCGTGCCTCCAGAGGTCGACCGACGCGGCGTCGACGCCGTTCTTCGCCTCCACCGTCCTGGCGACGGGAACAATTCCCGCGCGGAAGCCTTCGACCGCCCCACCTCGTGCGGGGTCGCTCGAGCCAACCGGCCGGCTTGTTTCATCCGGAGGCCGTACCGGCGCCGCTTCGCTCTCGCCCTGCGCGGCGGAAGCCGAGGTGGCGCAAGGTCTGCAGCGAGACTGCGGTTCAAAGAACCGCTCTCGCGGGCTGGCGCATGACCTGCACTCGTCCGAGTCCTTTGCTCTCGCCATTTTGCCGTCGCGATCAATAAGGACGCTGCAGGGACCACAGCGGTAAAGGCCGTCGGATGCGTGCTGCTGCTGCTGCAGCGACCGGGACAATTCTGCAGTCGCGACGAGTTCCGTTTTGACGTGCAGGTCCCCGACACGTCCAGAGGATTCGTCATGGGAAGCTTGAAAACGATCGGCAAATTGGAGGTCTGGCCGAGCTGCCTCACTGGGGCCCGCGGATGGCCGTGTGGCTGCCAAAGTGCCCGCTACGCTGGCCACTGTGTCTGTAGTCGGGCGGCGGCACGTCTGAAATAAAAATAAATCAATACAAAACTTTAACACGGACACTTTTTTTTTTTTGAAAAAAACTGTTTTCTTTCATCGTTAAAAACTAAAATAAATAGACACTGTCTTGGAGGACAGAAGTCGATGTGCAAAAAATTAACTAAAATGTACAGCCAAGTTATACTCCACATGATCTCCTATTTTTATTGAGAAAAAAAAGGATAAAAAAATATATCCGTCGGCAAGGCTCTTAAATTAATAGGAGAAAAAAAACGCCTCAGGTTATCTTAGCAAGTTAAACTTAATAAGAATCCAATTTTATGGCATCAGAAAAAACCGGTCCATTACGCATGATTTCACACTTGTTATCATCGACTCCGCAATCCACGCGGGATAAGGGGGGTACAACACAGGGGACAATGGTGGGGGGTGGTGGGTGTCAGGGGGGTGGTGGCAGGGGGGTGGTGGGGGGTGGTGGGGGATTCACACCGCATAAACCCGCGCGGACATCACGGCAAACTAAGTCGAGGAGTGCAACCGCTTTACCTCGTGCGCTCAGACTGCGCTGAAGAAAATGGCTGGAAGGGGGGTGGGTAAATCGGCAGGATTACACGACAGGAGGAGGAGAAACAAGAGGGGAGAAACAATGAAATGAGAAATAAACCAGCGGCAGCGGCAGCAGCGGTGGCGGTAACGCAACACGGATAACAACAACAAAAAACAGGCGAGACGAGAGGTCCGAACGTTCGTCTTTCTTCTTCACAAATCCCATCGACGACGACACTTAATTAGGAGCGCGTGCGAGCCGCCGGTGGCATCTCATCGCCACGCTGACATGCCTGGCAGCTTTGGTGAAGTCAATCAATTGTGGCAGCTAATTTCACCTCTTGGAATCACTCCAGACCCGACCGTGCCATTTCCTTCCCCTCTCAGGTGAACCCACTGGGCCAACTTGTGGCATCGGTTTTTTTTTTCCACCCCCACCAACCCTCCCATCCCCCTCCCCATTTTATGTTAATCGGCGAGTAGAGGGGGGGGGGAAAACAGAGGTGACGGCTGTAAACATTAAGTACAAAAAAGACCACAGAGGGGGGACAAAGAGCGAGATAGGAAGAGGGGGGGGGGGGGAGTGATGCTGCAGAACCACTCACTCTGCTTGTCTGGACGCGGGCCGCGTGCCGTCCGCACAGGCAAAAAGGATTTGCGTGGCCCCGTGGCCTTCTGACGACGGCACGATTTGATCAAGTCAAAGGAAGCAGGGCAGGAGGAGAAAAAGGAGTTACACAGGAGCAGCAACAGAAGAGACTTGCAAACAACAAGGGACGAGATATTTAAAGTTAAGTCACCTTTAAGGCTCCTCTGAGACGGACAGAGGAAAGAAAAAAGGTTTCGCTCGAAGCACCAAGGTCCAAAATAAACCCTTTATCGTGTGGGCCAAGCTATTAAGATTACGGGGGTCGAGGCTTACTTCCAAGATACCACCGCAAAGAATGTTAACACGGGGCACGACAAACGCTAAGGCGAACTTTCTGCCCTCTGAAACTCAACTCTGCACACGCGAGCAGGTGCCCCCTCCACCCTGAAAGATAAACAAGTGTGGCGGTGTTTTTTTCCTTCGGGTTTTTGGGACACGCGGACGGACGAGAGCGGAGGTTACGCACGTTCGCGGGCTGCGTGGGCTCGGTGGTTTGCGTCCCACGCTCGGCGCGAGGGGGCCGTGACTCGAAGGAGGTCCCCTCCGCGACAGACGCCGATCTTCCGTCCCTCCCTCTCTCCTCCTGCCAGGGGCGACAACAGTCGTGGGCGTGGGACACTTGGAGCAAAGCGGCTGGCATTCGTCAAAAGTGGACAGCAATCGCCGGCAATAGGAGCCGTGCTCGTGATTTATTTTTGTTCCATCCTGTGTGTGATGGCATTCGGTGTCACCTTTGATCGATTCACTTGGACCGTCGAACCGCCGCCGCCGCTCGCAAGCTCCACAAGTAATGGATCCTCATCGGCTATTAAGAGGAGTTCTCGTGACTGCCCTGAGCCCGGCTACGACATCATTGCAGTTTGTCTTCCAAGATGTAATTGTGTCTCTTTTTTATTTTTACATATGTATATACATTAATCTTTGCAAATGTGCCTAAAAGTTTTTGAATGTAATTTTTCAAGTATTTTTATATTAAAGTGTGCGTCATTGACATTATAATTCAAACCCTACGCCGCACTGGCTCGTGGGATGATGGGATGGTGTAGTGGTCTGCATGCTAGCCGCTGGGCTAGTTTGCGCCGAGTTATCTGTTTTATTTTTGCCGCCACCCCGTGGTTTCTGTAATTACCCAAGTGCCTCTGCTTTTAGAGCAGACATCAAACACCTGTGATATAACAGGCAAACTCACGCCACATCATCAATGTAGACCTCATAACAAATTGAGAACCACTCACAACTATGGCTATCTCAAGTGTATTTTTTTTCCAGGTTGCACCACTTGCCCGTCGTCTGACGTTTCGCTCCACTTTTCCGGAAGCTTCTTCAGGAAACTCCGTCCCTCTACTTAGGCTCCTGAAGAAGCTCCCGGCTTGTAAAGTGAAACGTCGGAGGTCGGACTGAACAACAAGCGGCTGAACCTGGAAACGTGTCAGACAACTGTATGTGAAACCCGCTCGTGTTATGTAACTTACAGATATTTTTCTTATGAGATCAACTGCGAAAATGTTTGACGATGCATCTCGGAGGATGCCCACCTGCTGAAGTAGGAACATAAGTTTGAGATGAGTCAAATCGATGCGCGGCACTCACCAGCTCCGCCTGCAATCGCTCAATCATCATCTCCTGATCTCGGACTTTGTCTCGGAGTTGTTCCATCTCCTCCAGTAGCAGCACCTACAGACAGCAGCACGTCGCCATGGACAGCATTAAACCATCATCACGCGAACTTCGGCCATCCTCGCAGCAGCGGCTTTTGGCCAGCCATCGAACAAAGATGGGCATTACATTATGCGCTTTCAGATGCACTTCTGCGGTCATCTGGAATGCTCTTCCTTCTGATATTAGCAAGTCACTGGAGCTATGCATTTTAAAAACCAGATTTCAAACTAATTTCTTTAGAAGTGCTGTTTGTGTTTAGTTTGTTGTCCTTCCCTGCACTCCTGATTAGCACGGTTGGCTACGTACGGTGCGAGAGAAGTTCAACATACATACCTACCACCCTGTCTGTACCACTACAACCATCCTGCAACTTTGTTCACATTGGCAATGTTACCGAAACTCACGCAGTGTGTGCAGTATGCTGTGTGTGAATTGGGATAAACACGTTTAGGCAAAATGCTGCCCGTACTGACACGAAACTTGAACAAACGTACGTCCCGGTTGTATGAACTGTGGAGGAATACGAAGGTTTAAAAAGTATGGGTGTCAACTCTTACACGTGGAGCGAAACGTCGGACGTCGTGCCAAAACAACACACGGTACGACCCAAAATAAAACATCGGATAGCTGTTCAGCACGAACGTGAAAACCCACACGGCCATACCGACTCAGACTCCTTTACAAAAACTCTGGGCCCCACGTATTCAACGGATCAACGACCGCACGTTATTCTGAGGTGCACTCTACAAAGCGGGCACCTCGGCATTTCACGAATTATCCGTTTAGTGGGACAGACTTCTGCTCTCTTTCGTAGACGCAGCCCGTTCACTACGAACCAATCGGCACGGCGAATCCGCCAAAACATCGCAGCAGCTCTTCACAATTCCTGACTCCATGCAAAACCCCGCAGGCTAACCATGACGTGCGCATACAGCCTCAGTTAGTGAAGTCAGTCTTTCAAAGGAGACCATCCTATTTAAAAGATTTTTTTTATTTTACCTGATAAGACCCGGAGATTTCCCCGTATAAGTGCCGTTAGTGAGCGCCTATGAAGGCAGGCACGACACACGAGGAGTTGGATGGACAAAACCACGCCCGGCCACCTTTGTCTCCCCAGTGCTGATGTTTACACACAGCAACAGGCACTCATTTAAGGCTAAACCGACCTACGGGAGGCCCAGGACCAAATCAGATATTTGTCACCGATGTTGGCCATGAGAGCGGGAATCGAACTCGGGTCGGCGCTCCCATACGTACACAGGCACGCACGCACTCGCGGGCAACCCAAGTCCCTGACCACTCTGCATGCAGGGCACAATTTCTGATACGCTCCAAACAACCAGCCACAATTACTGCGTACTGTGTAAACAAGCCCCTGACCTGCGCATCAGCAAAACAAAATTGATGTTTCACAGACGGCTGTAGAGGACATGTCGGAGTCACTTAGATAAAATAATTGGCAAAACCAGGAGCCCAAATTTTCCATGAATTGGAGGCAGCTGATCTGCCATGGGCATCCGTTGGCTGCTGTTCAACTCACAAAAATATCCCCCCACCCCCTCGCTGCCCCCCCCAACCCCTCGCTGTCCCCCGAGCCGCCCTAATCCCCCCCCCCAGCCAGCCTCCTCCTGCAAATAGGCTGGAGCCAGAATAATTTTCCAAATGGGTAGCCACCAAGATTCTAGGTTCAACGGCGATATTCAAGATAATTGTCTCAATTTTATTCATGCACGCTTGTTGCGTTTGCGTAAGCATTCGTCAAAATATCAAAAGCCTTCATATTGGCTGAGCAAACCTCCGTGAAAGTCTACATGAGATTTGATTCACCAGATAGAACCCATCCGCGTTGCAAGTAGCAATCGTTAAGAACCATATTCAGCCGTGCGGCTGCACCGCCTGCACACTCGACGACGGCATCGCCACTGCGCGGTCCCGCAAACCACACCAAGCCACCAATCCCCTTCACAGCCGCGCGCAGCACGAAAGCGCAAAGCGCAGCCTCTTTTGTTCGGCCGAGATCAGAACGTTTGGCCGGCGACTCGCAAGGCGCAACCACCCAACGGGTGACGCCCTGTCGAGCGAAGGGGACGGACACAGGGCCGCGACAGGCGGCGGCACCTTTGCCTGCGCCAAGCTCGGAGCGGACGGACATCCCCTTTCGCACGGCGGCCGGGCGCGCGAGGGTTGGCAGGGCAAAGCGGCGACCGTGTCACGAGGGTCCCGCTAATGGGGCAGCCCGTCGCAGAGCGGAGGCGGAGCGAGAATTTATAATTGCGGAACTATCGATTCCTCGCATTGGGGCGGAGGCGCCGGCCAGTCGGCCAGTCGAGCGACCGCCTGCGGCAAGGCGTATTAGCGCTCTGCGCTGCTGCGGTTGGGTTGACCGTCTCAACGGAGCACGATTCTGCTGGCCCACCTCGAGCAACACAGCGGAGCCAGTTCGTGAAGCCGGTTCGTGGAGGATGGTCGAAGTGGGCGGACGGAGGCATGCCAATTGTTTTATGTGCCGCGCCGGGAGATCGAATCGGACCAGCGACTTCCGCATTGCACCATCCAGTGTGGTAACCATTACACCATGGAGCCAATGGAGGTTCATGTAAAAGAGCTGAAGGTAAAAAAGGTAAAAGAAAAGGTAAAAAAAATGGTAAAGGTTCCACTCTGCAATTGCTCGCTCATGTCACCGCTGGCAGAAATGGCGTCCACTAGAGGGAGCTCTAGAGGGTATCTGTGCCTCCTCTTCTACGCTGACCAAGGGGTGCCCACTACCTCACCTGGTATACAGGAGGTCGTGTGTTCGATCCCGAACCCTGGTGCCTGGAATACATTTTGAGTTTGCTTGTCTCTCTCCCCGTGGTTGCATGGATTTTTCTCCCGGTCCTCCGGTTTTTCCCTCCACATTTAGCATCGACATGCGTTTACGAGCATTTGGCTGCCATAAATTTCCACGTGATGATAAGCCACTTTTTCTTGGTTCTTTCGGTAAAGTCACGTAGAAGGGAAGTAATAAAATAATAAAAATAAAACATAATAAAATATTTTACTTCCCTTCTACGTGACTTTACCGAAAGAACCAAGAAGATGAATCCCTGCAGTCACGAAAGCTTTAAATTGAAATATAAGCCACTTTGTTGAGCTAAGTGGCCAGATCACTTCTTCATGCTGCTGCGTGGACAGAGGGGGGGGGGAAGGGGACATTGAAGAAACATGCACGGCCTTGTTTCAACTGCCATGCCGGGAGGGGGAGGGGTGGGAATTGAACCGTCGAGTTGTGGATCGCACGTCCTGTGCGCACTAACCATTACACCGCAAGCTAATGGAGGCGCCGCAAGACGTCGGTCGATCGATGGTGTCCCCTTCGACCGATCTCGCACGCCAGTTAAGCTCGTTTTTGCGAGATAATGGAGGTGACGCGAGATGGCACACGCGCGGCTTCGCGAGGAGATCGTGCTCGCAGCTCGGTCTACATATAAACCCTCATTAGAGTACGGCTGCCCCCAAGCGTGAACATGATGTCCGGTGTTTCGTTCCACTCCGGAGCTTCTTCATCACCGCGGGACAAAAGCTCGCCGGCACAGCCGCGAAAACCTACGCAGTTTGTATTGCAACGCACCTGTGATTGGCTGTTTGAGGGCAATAGATGTGGGGTTGGGGGATCACACAGATCACATTGTGCATGACTGATTCGCAATGCGCTGCGATGCAAGGTGGCGACTAAGTGGGTGAGAAAAGCTAAACGCTAAAAGGTGCACATTCACAACGAGTACACATTTCCTTAGATTTAAAGTGGTGGGAAACCATGGATAAGCAGGAAGGCAACCAGTACCGGCGTCAATAATTGCCCATGCTCTGTGGCCCTAACCGGGTATTTGGCCCACTCCATTCATTACTAATTTTACACGCGTGTGAAAAACGGAGTACCGGAGAAAGGAGAAAAAAAACCCATGCATGCAAAGGTGGGTGGGGGGGGGCAACACTCAATCCCCGTACAATGTGGAACTTCGTTCATACCGTATGTAGCCAACCACGCTAATCGAAGGTGCGGGGGAAGAACAAACAAAACACAGAGAGCAGTTTTAAAGACATCAGTTTTCTATCAGTCAACAGGGCAAGATCGATCGACTTTGTACGTCACCTCCATTAGCTACAAATAGAAACAGATGGAGGTGAATCCACTCACTGTTCTGCCATCTACTGGCGAGCCAGGTTTATGGATCCTCGACACTTAATGGAGAGGGAGTTTCACGACATCAGTGAGCTCCACCAGCGCTCACCACCGCAGCGCTGGATTTACACAGCAGTGAGTAGCCGCGGCCGCCCGGGCTATCGGACTATTTTAAACGTATATTCATGAGTGCCTATTTCTCTGGTAAATATTCAATCAGGAATTAGCCAAACATCACACACAGGACCGGCCTGGAAAAAACCCTCGAAACTCCCAGCGGCGTTTCTTGACGAGCGTAGAATTTCCGTAAATTATTCAATTTACCTATGCTTCAACGGGAAAAGTATGTTTCCCATAATTGCTTCCTTTCCCCCCAGGTCTCCCTTGGAAGAGGCGGCTAGCCTCGACGGGCGCTTGAATGAAGCATCGGAGAGCGACACGGACGTTGACGATGTGAACGCAGGGCAGCGACAGCGCTCAAGAACGACCGCAACCCTCCCTCCAAATCGAATGCCAACAAACAAGAGAGTCGTGCTCGACGCAAACAAACCGCTTCGACGGGAGCGTTGCAACTCGTTTCTATTTTAGGAGTCCGTGCACGAAAGAATAAAGTGTTCGCAGCATCGTTCCATTGTGTCATGATGAATAAGCGCTGTCAGTGCGGCGATAATGTATCGTGTGCCACTAATGCGCCATCTCCGGTTTGTGTCACCGCAAACGCCCATCGGCACAACCGCTCGCACTCTCAACAACAACCGGCAGCAGCAGCCGGCGCCCTGAATTTTAAAAAACGCCAACTGTGAACGTCTTTGCCGATGGGCGTTTTTTTTCTTCTTCTTCCAAAATCGTCTCTAATTTAGACATTTTTGTTGTGTATGCAATAACGTGTTTGTGTAGACTTCATTGGAAGTTCTCTTCCGTAAATTTATTTTCCACGAACAAAGCAGAAGCATTGAGCAGCAGAATATTAACGATGATGGCGACGAGAATGGTGATATTATACTGTAAGCACATGCGTGTGTGTCTGTAACTTCTAAAATAGCACCCTCCCCTCCTGTTTCGTGAACCCTCTTGAACTTGCGAGCGAAAGGAGAGCGCATGGCGGACCCGGCTCCTCACGAGCGGCGGCTAATTATCCAGCGCGAGCGGGCACACGGAGCCAGCAGCCGCCCCCCACCCCCCGTAACAGAATGAGACGTCCGCCCGTAGTCCGTCCCACCACGAGTAATTTAGTTCCCCCCCCAACCAGCGCAAATAAATAAATAAACGTGCGGAAATGACTTCCTGAGATGAAGTGTCAGTCACGTTCCGCGAAAAGGCAGCTGGCGCCTTTCAACACACGGGGAGAGAGGGAACGGATGGAGGGGAGAGAAGCGACCGAAGCCTCTTTCTCTGGGAGGTCCGTGACGCTCCCGAGATTCGTGAGCAGGGGGAGGGGGGAGAGGGGAGGGGGGGTGTGGAGGCGGGGGGGCTCGCACATGTGAGCACAGTAGACGTGAACTTAAGTTTGAAACGGACAGGCAATTTTACAGCCGAATTACATTATTTAATTGCTTGAACCGACCACGGCCTTCAGATGCGTTTAACGTGTTTAACAGACATTACGGAAAGAGAGAAATATAAAAAAATGTTAAACTGGTATGCGAGAAAATGTGAATTATGGAGGGGGGGGAGGGTTTCCACGAATGTAACGACCAAAGTGATCAAACCGGTCATTTTGATTTGCATAAATATCTCTGTTGAAAAGGCCAAGAATGTAGTAAATATAAATAAATGGCATTTAAAAAAAACGGTTTACTTGTGCGTCACAGCGGAATATTGAATTGGGTTTATTGAGCGTTCAGTCAATATATCAGAGCGTGGGACAGCTCATCACAGAATCTTAAAGTGAGCAGCGTATTTTATCCAAATGACGCAGCACTGTCAACAAACGGTTGACAATAATTCTTACAAAACCAGACAGTGGTATCATAGCCGAAAACAAAAGTGCCGGCATCATTTGTAGGCTTTCACCATTGGACACAGTAATGTGGTGAAGAGCACTCGCACGCATTACCGCATATCTGTGCGGAACTCGCGCTCCGCGTCAATGGAGGGGCAGCTGCACGCACGAGTCTACTTTCTAAGAGTTCCATGTGTGTCCGGCAAGCACCACCCAGCTGATGATTTCAGAGGAGGGAGGGAGCGGAGGAAATGTTTTTGCACCGTAATACAAAGTCACTGATTTTGGTTCACAAGACCGATGGCGCACATGTGACTTTCGCGCCGAACGTTCAACGTCGCTTAAATGAAACGTGCACTGCCGACAGCTCTCGGACGTGTTCCCAAGTAGTTGGGCGCGAGGTTCCGACGTTTTACTCCACGTGCTGGGAGCGTCTTTTTGGAACCGAACTGCCAAACGCGAGATTAATGCGAAACCAAACAAAAGCGTTGGGGCCCCACAGAACATCAGCCTGCAGGTGTCACCGCTGAAGTGCGTTGGCATTAAACGGAACGACCGCTGAACCCTAATAACGATGCCTGTGGGGAAATAATTAAATAAACACTTCTCCAGTCACCTTTTGGCTCTGCCTGACATGCTAACAACACATCCGAGGTCCACCCCGACCCGCAAGCAGAGGCTGCAACAACAATAAAGCAGGTGCGCACTTCCAGCAAAAAAAAAAACCCACTGCACTGCAATCTAATTGTGAACAGATTGCGTCAACGTGAAGCTGGGGGACCGCCGACCGGCCACTAATTTGCTCGCGCTCGCCACGACCGTGCCCTGGCTTACCCCCCTTACTCGGCCACTCTGTGACCGGCGATTTCCGTGCACGCGTGCGTAGCGAGGCCAACGTGCCCGGCACAGGGCCCCGGTGTGTCACGGTGCTCTCGTGCCGACAAGAACCCTGGCGCTTAACGAGGGCAAAGCCGGCGCAGGGCAGCGAGGTCTGCCTGCCGAGGAAAGGATTAATTTCTCGCTCGGTGTTTTACGCATCACCAACGAACGTATTCCGGGAGGTGCCACGTGATTTATTAGCCATAGCCATGGCGACCACATCAGAGATTGGTGCCAGATTTGAGCATATTGCCAGAAGACAGAGGAAAGTGGAAACAAATGATGGCATTTGCAGTGGACACCTACTACGGGCTCTCTGCCCATGGATCGTGATGATGATGATGGCGAGAGTTATACTGGATGATGTGGTGTGCCAGGCACGGAAATATTTCCAGGATCAACAAAACACGGAAAGATCCGGCTGCAATTAAGCCCTGCTGCCCGCATGCACAAGTGACACTTCGCAAAACCGCTAAGTGCATCGCTTGCTTAACCAATCGTGATTCACCGTCACAGGGATCCGATTCAGGTAGTTTATTCACTATACCCGGAGCGTGTTGCAGGAAAATATGTATCGAGCTCGTACGGAAGTTTTGATCAACGTGTTTCCAACAATAATCTATCTCCTCAAGGTGGCTTATTGTTCGTCACGTTTTCAGTATATTAACCCGATTAAATTGGAGTGGTTGAATTAAAGTCACTTGCATGAGAACGATTTACTTTCTTTCACTTAATAATGGCTATTACAGTACTGTATCATGAAACTAACGTTGTACAAATTACCCATTAAAGATGTTGCTCCTTTGCACACAAGCAAGTTTTGTCACACTATATTGACGCTGAATATAACTGCATTGGGTCGCATCATGACATTATATATTTAATATAATATATATTTAATAGAATGCTACGTAAGTGAAGCATGGTCAAGATAACCCCCGTAACCAACAGCATGGCGAGGTCTTCAACCAGCGGACGACTGACAAAAGGGTCACTACGCGTGCGCACAATGCCGTTGGTAAAAATTGCTGTAACGTCTCTATATCACGGAGAATGACAGTCACCGGAAGGTGGACGGAGATCGGTTTTGAGAGACACACCCCAGGGTTAACGGCTTTGCTGATCTTCCCCTCGCAGCGCCACCGGTCGTCAGGAAGAACGGGCGTTGGTGGGAGGGGGGGGGGGCGGAAGGGCTGGCGCCTCGCTTGCGCACTCTGCTCGCACGGCAGCTCCGCTCAGCAAGCAGCTGATGCCGCCCCCTCGTGTTTTCATTTTCCCGCCAGCACCGAGTACAATGAATATACCCACAAATAATTTTTTGCTGCCAAGAAAAATTGGTGAAACCTAAAGATTTAAATATCGTCTCGCCCGCCAGAGGTTACATAATCTATGCTCTATTGAAAATTTAAAATAAACAAAGAAATTTAAAATCTGCACAATATTAAGTCGAATATGCTTAACAGAGTTACTGAATTACATAACCGTGGCGGGCGGCCTTTTTCTCTTTCCGCCCACAAATGGAGATGCAATATTGATTTAATCAGTCACACACAGCCTTCGTAATAATATTTTCATGAAATTACGGCATAATGGTTGTAAATGAGTCGAGCGAAAAAGAGCGCAGTCAAATGTGAAACATTAATAGGAGCCCTAATGGGCACACGTGGCGTTCGCTGGGATTTAATGGCAACTCAAGACGCGCGCATTCAGCATTCGAGGGCCCAGATAGAGACGAAAAGATGCGGTGCTCTTTTCAATTCCCAAGCACTGTGACCAATTGGAAATGTCAAAATGCATTGTCCATTAAGGATTCTTCACGATCCTCCTCTCCGCACAGCCCGAGTGAAGCATGACGTCATCTCGCAAATGCACATCCATTCTCGACGCCCCAATGTCAGAGTCCCGCAGTCCCCTCTCGCTGCACGGAAATAATTTGTCCGGGAGGGAAAGCTCTCCGTCTGTTAAATACTGCATCATGCCAAGCTCCCGTCTCGTTTTTTTTTGGTAGCGAGAATTAATTTTAAAAATGGAAATCACTGTCAGTTCCCTGCTCGTGAAATGAAGCCACTAAAACATGTGTGACGGCCGGCGTTTTAATGCATTATCGGACAGATTGAGGTGCCTTCATGTTTCTTTTTTATCAAAAGGATAAAAAAAAACACGTATTCAGACGCAAAATGTTACATCGCAGCAAACGCGCGTAAAAGGTAATATTTGTTTGCGTATTCTGCAGGGCGATCCATTCCGAGATACCCCAACTGACTTTTGATCTAATGATCCCTTCTTGCCTACCTCAGGCGATTGAATAATGCGAAAGCGATGGCTCCATACATGATAGAACAGAGTGCTTCAATGGCTTAATACATTGCATCGATACCAAGCTCCAGAACGGTCACGGCTACACCGCTTCTCGGTGGCTGCCCCAACAGTCTGGAACCGCCGCCCCTCTGCACATTCGCAGCATCACCTCCATCGTCTCCTTCAAGAGACACTTAAAAATTCACCTCCACAACCTCGCTTTCAAAGAACAAAACGCAAATTTGCGCGCGTTACAAATTGCATTATTATCGGTGGGAGATATGTGGTGGCTTCGAAATAATATCTCCCGATCATTTTATTGGGGGTGCCTCTGAACGGGTGGCCCTGTACTAGGGTGTACCACGTATTGAAGGCCGTAACGCTCGGTGCTCTGGGGTTTTAATTCTCCGCTTGCTCGCGCTTCTCAGTAAGATGAGGAGACAAAACTAAACAAGAAAGCAAGAGGAGCGCGCATGGGGACGATTCTTACGGGAACTCCACAGGCAACAAAGAGCTCACGGAAACAACCAGAGAATGCAAAAAGTAAACGGCAATAATTGCAGCCCTCCCCCGCCCACTGAACGAAGTTAACGCCACGCAAGACAAACGATCGCGCGTGTGCGATACCGGGAGAGAGCAGCGACGGCGGCGACTTCAAGTGCAATGACGGGACGACATTGTGTCACCGATGTTAAATTAGAGCCCACTGTACACGTGTCATTTTACATCAATAACGCCGCATTCACCCCCCTCTCTTATCCGTTACCGCACAGCTACAGCGCAGCTACAGCGCAGCACACGGGAATCTACGTCTCCCATCCACCCATCTCATCAGCGAGGTGCATGTATATAGCATCCCCCACCAACACCCTGCCACATCACCATCACCGCCCCCCCACTGCTCCCAGTGTGTGAAACGTCAACCCTACCTGATCAATGCAGTCGGCCTCCTCCTTCCCGCCGGGGAACGCCGGCGGCGGAGTGGCAGGCGAGGGGCTCACGTCCGAGTCCTGGGGAAGGGTGACGGGCGGAAGCGAGTCATCGATTCAGGACCCCCATTGAGCACCGCGTTCAAACGGGTGAACGTGCACGCGGACGATGCGTTGGCTCTGGCTGTCGATCGCCAAGCATGTATGTATGTTGAACTTCTTTCGCACCGTATGTAGCCAACAATGCTAATCGGGGGTACACGGAGCACATCCAGCTTGGTTGTTGCCCGGCAGATGCGGCGTCTCCCCCGATTGCTTTGTTTTTATTTCAAGAGCCCAAGCGGGGCGAGTGACCTTGTAAGTTTACGCGCACGTGTAAAGTAAGCAACAGTGATAATTCACAACTGCCTTATGTCGACCCACCACTGGATGAGTTCTTCACCAAGCTGTGTGGGTGATGGACAGTGCGGAGCATTGAAATAAAAAGTAAACGTGACTGTGTATCGAGTTTGGTCCTGGCCTCCTGTCACTTAACCAACCGACAATTATCAGCGGGATGATATTTCGATTATTAAAAAAAAACACCTGTGGCATGGGAGGCCTTCATCCATTGATGGACTGGGAATGATTGGTGGTGCAGTGGTAATGCTTGCGTCTCACAGCAAGGAGGGACTGGGTTCGGTTCCCCACTCTGTGTGGACTTTGTATGTTCTCCCCCTATTCTGCATGGGTTCCCAACGAACGAGACTCTCAGTTGCCTCCCATAGCTAAAAAAAAATTCACACGTTGTAAGTGGAATTGGGCAAATATCCCAATGCTCAAATATTACCTGCAAATTTACTCAACTGGGATTGGCACACAGCGGCATCCTCATCCTCACCGCCAGCCTACGGCAAACACTCGGCAGTAACTTCCTAAAATGAGTGAGGCTTTCCTGGGTAAACAAGCGCAAGTAAATAACAAAAATATATTTTTTTTTTCTGAAGAAATGCCTGCAATGCCGCGAATGTTCTGCTCAGAGCACAGTGGGTGCTTTGCGATGGCCAATTTCTGGCTTGCGCGTGCACGCACATGGCATGACAATACCGCTCAGCGGCCAGCACGCAGCCGGGGCCTGCCTGGCAAAGATCGTTTCACCTTCATCTCTGGGCCGCCTCCATCCATCCCCCACCCCCCGTGTTACATGAGACGACGGTCAGAGCAGAATAAGATGTCAAGCTGTGTGGAGAGGCCAACCGAGATCAGTAGAGATATATAAATAATAAGACATATCTCTCCGCTGCGGAAGAACAAAACGCCAACTGAAAAATAAACCGCAGCATCAGTATTAAATTGTAAAAAAAAAAGATATCCAACCTTGGCCGGGTTTCACACAATGTTCCACAGAGATGTCTGGGCATATATTAGGGGATGTGTGAACTACTTATGGAGAAAAATATAATCAAGTCACATTTTTTTCTTAAAAAAAAGCAATATTGGATGAACGATCGTGGTAGCAATGTGTTCTGCATGGACGTCACTAAGCGTGACGTCCATGCCAGCTTAAGTGTACTTTGGGGCCAGGTGAAGTGTCGAAGGCTCGCTGGGCAGGTGTATGCATGTTGAACTTCTTTCGCACCGTACTGTTCTTTATATATCATAATCATAATAATTTGCTACCCTTGGTCAATAAACTGCTAGTTGAAGGCCTCCTCAAGCCGTCTGGGTTGTAGCGGTGTGGGTGGTCGCGGGACAGACCCAGGTGCTATGGGTTTAACGCAACGCCAACACGGCAGCACCAGCGAAACAAACATCACCTCATGTAGCACTCTCCGCAAGCGGAACAGCATCGTCTTGAGCGCCGTGCATTCGGTCATTATGTGCCTGTAGGTGGTGCCGCGCTGCTCGGGGCTGCAGAGGCCCTCCTCCGACGACCAGGGCAGCTCGAGGGGGGAGCGGGGGTGACGGCTAGCCGCTCGCGACGGGGGGCTCCCTCCAAGGGGGGGCAGGGAGCAGCCGTGGTGGCGCACGCTGGGGGAGCTCGGCGGGGGAGCGCCGTTCCCGCGGTCTTTTGAGGGGACCGGCGACGGCGATGGAAGAAGGGAGGCGGGGTGGCTTGCGTGGGCCGAACTCGTACGCTGATGCGGAGGCCCTGCGGGGTCCGGCTGCTCCGCTCTCTCCGGCTGCGAGCACTCAGAGCGCGTCCGGGTGCGGCCCCTGCGTGGAACGGTTACGACGGGAGGAGGGAGGAGGTATTAAAAGGAACGAGGAGGGCACCGCACAGCTCTTCGAAGGCCGTGGGCGCTCGCATCCCCGCCAGCGCCGACCTCTCATCCGGCGTGCAAGCCGATGCCTTTGCTCACTCGCTCGCATGGCAGCAGTGGCTCTTTTATCTCATCAGTCAAATGCATCGGTCGCAACCAAGTGAATGAAATATGGCCGAGGTTTGTTTTCAGTCTCCAGAAAGATAAAGATCTTCTACGAAGCTTCTGCCAGCTGCCAGAGTGCTGTTAGTGAGCACCTTCTCAGGCTGGCGCAGCACATAAAGCGGGTGATGTGGCGACCGCCACGCCTGGCTGGCTTTGTCTCCCCCAGTGCCAATGTTTACGAACCACACCAGGTTGAGTTTAATGTTGAGTTGACCGAGGGGGAGAGCCTAGGAAAAGGTTCAGATATCACTAGCCACTGATGTTAACCGTGGCTGGTAATCAAACTCCGGTTGACGGGTTGATAGCGCAGAGCGCAACCGCTGCGTTATCGCGCCCCACATACATACAGACACAAAGATAAAGATCCCCCGTTTAGCCTTTAACAGATTGTTAGGGCAAGTGCTGTTAGCGAGCACGTATTGAGGGCAGCACTGTGCCCAAGAGGGTGAGTTGGCCAGCACAATGCCCAGCCACCTTTGTCTCCCCATTGCTGATGTTTACACACCGCACCAGGTACGCTTTTAAGGATGAGTCGAACTAGGGGAGGCCCAGGACCGGTTCAAATATTCACCACTATTATTGGTTACGAGCGGAAACTGAACTCGGGTCGCGAGGTTCAAAGCACAACGCACTAGCCACTGCGCGACCACTCTCACATAAAAGACAGACGCACACGCGCATTCACACATGCACGCACACACGCAATACAATATCCCATCAATACAGGCATGTCTACAGTGATCAACGTGATGAATGAGCGTGTTAATTTAAATTAGGCAAATATGGAAAACATTTCCACAGGCTTCTTCATTGTCATAAGCGAGAATATTAAGTGGCATATTAATATATGCATATGAAAGGATTGAGCAAAAAAATATTACAGATGGTAATTCGCTGTAATTAAGTCGGAAACCTTTGTGCGTTCTCTGTCCAGCGCTGGAGATTCAGTTGCCGCATGTCCCCAGGGCTTTGCAGCGGCTCAATGCCACCTGGAAACAATGGCACAGCCACGGCGAGCATGAGGCATAATGGAAAAATTACAATTCACGTGATTTTGCAAGATCTAACCGGGAACAATTCTTCACTGTTTAATAACACCCAGCGTCCGTTGCGTACGACGACGTTTGTTTTTTTCCCCCCAATTCATTCCGCGCGAGCTACTGGTGCCTGCATCGTGAGGTGACGAATTCAACGGGAAAGCTCACAGAGCAACGCGGCGGCCCCACGTGTCGGAGAAGAATGGCATTTGGGGGGAGGACTTCCTCCCGAAAAAATCCTACAGGTGGCCGCTTTATCCTCTAAGGGGGCGCACTTTCCCCCACGCACTCTGCAAGATATTGAGCGCCACGGTGGCGAGATGTTAACTAACTCGGCCGAGATAGGAAACATCTCTGATGCCTATGTATTTGGAGTTTGCGGTGTCTCTCTCCCCGTGGTTGCGTAGATTTTTCTCCGGGTACTCCGGTTTTTCCCTCGACATTTGGAATCGACATCATGCGTTCAGAAGTATTTGGCTGCCTATGCATTTCCATGCGATAAGCCACTTCGTTGAGCTATCATATGTGGCCAGGTCACTTCTGCAAGAGAGCTATATGACTCGGTGAGCTTCACCTGGTAAAATAAAAATCGCAGTTAGTTTAGTTTGTCGCAAGACAGCTTTGAACCGATAATTTTTATTTTACTTCAGCTCAATCAAATGTAAAAAAACAAATGTAATGACGATCTTAATTTGGGAGCTTTCGTGACTGCAGGAATTATTCGTTGGTTCTTTTCGGTTAAGTCACGTCTAAAAATAAAATAATAAATCAAAATAAAACAACACATTACGACGTTTCGATTGCAACACAAGCAATCATCATCAGGCATAAAAGAAAATAGCAACAAAAATCTAACTAGAAAACTATAGACCGACATACACGCAGACAGACATCACAACGGCACACATAGAGAGGAGTATACAGGCACACGAAAATTAAATAACCTAGTAAAATATTGAAATGTGATGTAATACAACACAGAGAGTCGGTTAACACACAATTAACGCATGGCCTGGTTGACTACGTGTTTCAAAATTTGCTAAGTTAGAATTTTAAGTGTGAGCAACAAATATCTAACTAGAAAACTATAGACAGACATACAAGCAGACAGACATCACAACGGCACACAGAGAGAGGACACAAATCGGCTGTGTGAGCAACAAACATCTAACTAGAAAACTATAGACAGACATGCAAGCAGACAGACATCACAACGGCACACAGAGAGAGGACACAAATCGGCACAAAGAGATGGTCGTTTCTGTGACGATCCCTTAAATATAGAGAGGAGGGGGAGGGGACGGGGGGAGGGAGATGGCGGGGAGATCAATGAGTTCACGCCAACGTACTACCATTGTAAGACTCTCTGTGTTGTATTACATCACATTTCGATAATTTACTAGGTTATTTAATTTTCGTGTGCTTGTCTCCTAATTTTCAGGCTTGCCTCCCGTGCCGCGTTTGTCCTAATTTTCAGGTTTGCCTCCCGTGCCGCGTCTATCATCTCACTTACAATGGTAGTACGTTGGCGTGAACTCTCCCTCTCCCTCCCCCCGTCCCCTCCCCCTCCTCTCTATATTTAAGGGACCGTCACAGAAACGACCATCTCTTTGTGCCGATTTGTGTCCTTTCTCTGTGTGCCGTTGTGATGTCTGTCTGCTTGTATGTCTGTCTATAGTTTTCTAGTTAGATGTTTGTTGCTCACACAGCCGATTTGTGTCCTCTCTCTGTGTGCCGTTGTGATGTCTGTCTGCTTGTATGTCTGTCTATAGTTTTCTAGTTAGATATTTGTTGCTCACACTTAAAATTCTAACTTAGCAAATTTTGAAACACGTAGTCAACCAGGCCATGCGTTAATTGTGTGTTAACCGACTCTCTGTGTTGTATTACATCACATTTCAATATTTTACTAGGTTATTTAATTTTCGTGTGCCTGTATACTCCTCTCTATGTGTGCCGTTGTGATGTCTGTCTGCTTGTATGTCAGTCTATAGTTTTCTAGTTAGATTTTTGTTGCTATTTTCTTTTATGCCTGATGATGATTGCTTGTGTTGCAATTGAAACGTCGTAATGTGTTGTTTTATTTTGATTTATTATTTTATTTTTAGACGTGACTTAACCGAAAAAAACCAAAGAAGAAATGTAATGACGGTTTATCATGCTGTCCATTGCTAAACAGACAGGTGTAGCCCATTGGCTCATCACATCTAATACCATTTGAGGAATTATTCAGGGTCTTCAAAACAAGGATAAGGTAGAGGGTGTTCCAGATGTCCACCTTGAAGTCACCACTGGCACCGCGAAATATACAGTTATCCTAGACGGGATAACTATGGACACCATCCAAGAAGTGAAACCAGCCTCTTGGTTCAAGCTAAGAGGAGGTATTTTTGAAATGTTTACTCAGCGATGGTAGTGCCTTCATTTTAGTCTGATGGCCTCAATGGTATGGGTAGGCTCTCATCCAGAAGTGGATTGAGACAAGTAAATGATTGTTATTAATTATTCAAATTAATCCCTTGCAATGCGAATCGGAACAACACAATTACATTCAAAACCTTTGTTAATTTCACACCCTGAGTCTTCATCCAGATAACATTAAATAGAACGAGGATAATAGTTTTTATGTAAATTTAATTGTGATTTATTGTCACATGACTAAGAGGCATCCCTGGGCCCATCAGCCGAGCTCCGTTTGATATAACCATTTCACCTGAGGGGATATTTAATTTTCTTAACCGTCGCTATTAATAAAGAGACTATGGACAATTATAGAAAAATAATTAAGAGCGAGTGCCAGCCTAATCATTTGCTGTAGGACCCGAGGAAACATCACTGTGGGGTATCTGCCAGCTCCATAGCTGCTGCTACTACTGCCGCTGCTCGAAACAAAAGAGGAAAAAGGTGGGAAAAATCTTCCACCTGTTCCAAAAATAAATGTTGTCTCTTCGCTCTTGGGATGAAGAGTCCTGTGAAATAAGCTTGGGCCTGAAACACAGCAACGCCTGCTGCCTATCTCTCCTATTCCAAAACACAACTGTGCGGCATGAACAGAAAAATATGTAAATAATAGGCGACATTTCAGGCAATGGCCCATTCTTCCTCTCCACCGTGGAGGAGGTAGTGGGTTCAATTCCAACCCTTACGTCTGCTGTATATTTGAATTTTCTCTCTCCGTGGTCGCGTGGATTTTTCTCCGGGTGCTCCGGTTTTTCCCTCCACATTCATAATCAACAGAACACATTTAAGAGTATTTCGCTGCTATAAATTTCCACATAAGCCACTCTTTTTGAGCTATCATTTGTGGCCAGGTTTGCTTCTGAAAAAAGAGCGACATAAGCTCAGTAGTAGGCCTTACCCGGTAAAATAAAATAAAAATTGCGAGTTATTAGCCGTGAAAAGCTCTTCAAATGAGCATGGTGGCACGGTGGTGAGTGCAGAGAGGAACCGCCAGGGAGAAGACTGGGCCACGTGCCCCACCACGCGGGGCCACCACGCAGCAATCTGTTGACCTTCTTGTTGTAAAACAAATCAGTGTTAATCTGCCCCAACGCCGATCTGACAGGGAAGTTCGTAGCAGCATTCCTTCATGGGATTTGGGACGGTAAATCAATTCAATTAATCAAAGGATTGAATTCTGTAAATCAATATCATTGATGAATTAACCTTCCATTTGAATTAACTCTTTCATCCATCTGTTACCCTGAGAATGCACTAACACAATGCAAGTATGACAGCAATTTTGTGGACTTGATTTTTCATGACGCAGTTACTAGAAGCATCTCCATTGGCAAACAAATTTGGACCACACGAAATTAAGTGGCCACGGTGGGGGATAAATTCATATGCACGTGCTTTGTGGGGCTTCTTAAATTATCTCCGATTCTGTAAACGAGCAGAGCACCTGCCAAACCCTGAGAGCCCGAGAGAACAAAAAATAAAATACTATGCCTCCCCATCTAATAGCGATCCGAAATTATCAACCTTTTGGGGACTTTTCATTCCATTTTCAAAGTGGCTGGAAATCCAATACGCTTGTTGGCAATTTTGTCCAATTATGCTGCTGTGCCCTAAACCAAAGTAGCTGAAACAGAGGGCCTGCATTATTGGATTCATGCAAATATCATCGGCAGAGGCGAATCAATGGCCGGGATACGCCCCCTGCTCATGACCCAACTCGCCTGCCAAACACCCCGTTCCCCGTGCATCAATTAAGCCCATTGGTCACTAATTGAAAACAAATCCCCACGAGCATTCTCCACAATTAAAATAGGTATTGACAAAACGGTCCGATTCGGACGAAGGCTGACAATCCATCAGTCCCAACCTGCCGTCTCCAATTCGGTGGACAGATAACGATGGAATTGGGGTGCAAGTAGGGAGGGTGGGGGGGGGGGGCGTGTTTGTGTGTAGGCTATCTTTGAACACGGGGAGGAGGAGAAAAATAGCAAGGACATCGCTAGCTTGTACCGTGGCGCGAGGGGTAAAAAGGGACCCATTACTCAAATTAACACGGTGCTCTGAGAATGCAGTGTTGGGAGGAGGAGGAGGAGAGAGAGTACGCCACGACAGGAACACCGAGACGGGATTCCCTGTGATCCTGAGATTGAGCCCCAGGGCTGACAAGCGATGTAGGAGCAGTCCAGGTCCTATGTTCTGGAGATTTCATACGCGCAGTGAATTTTACGGGTCTTAATTCAATCACCTCTGCACGTCAAAAAAAAAAGCGTTCAACGGCAGCACTTTTGCCATTCGGGGTGAAGAGAATAAGGGAGGCGGTGCGTAGAACAGCACTGTGTGGGCTGAAAGGGCGCCAAACTCGTGGTTCCTGTGAGGAGCACATCAACTACGGTGCATCGTGCTTCCTTCTTCCAGTCGCTGTTGTCCTTCCCCCGCACCTCTGATTAGCACGGTTGGCTAAGTACGGTTGCGAAAAAAGTTCAACGTACATACGTACATCAAGTGACAGGGCCGAGCAGTAGCGCGTTCGCCACTTGGTGGAGAAGTTCACACTTCGAATCCAGCGGCCACCCTGCTTATTACTACCGGTTTAATGACCATCTTACTATGAGTGTAAAGACCATATTACTAGGGATCTAATCACCATATTACTACGGGTGGAATGTCCATATTACTACTCGTCACCTGTTTCACTGTGGAAGTTCATGATCCCATGATGCATTGCGTGCCAGGGGTCAGCGTCCACATTTGCCAAATTGAAGAAAATTACGACGCAAATTAATTGATTGGGATCTCACATAGCAGCGATTTATTGCCCCCCGCCTACTGGCAGACTAATTCCCCAGGTCACTCTTGCAAGTAAGACTCTATCCTGGTCTCTGCGTTCTCACCTTGTTAAACAAATGACAAATGGTAACTTCCATAATGGGCACTTTTCCCAACGGCCTTTTGAGTAGGCTAAGATGTGTTCGAGAGTGACGTTGAAAAATATGGGAGTGGCATTTTCAGACATGGTGATGCGTGGTTGCAATCCAACACTGCATAGGTTGGGTTGGTGGCTCACGGAAAAAGGACTCTGTGCGTGGCACACGGATCTGCTGTGCTACATGAGGTTGCCTGCACAAGGGGATGGAGCAATCTGATTATCGACCTTTACATACAGATTTCTCAGGGTAAAAATGTTTCCTCCCACGTATATAAAAAAAAAAATATGAAAAATAAGAAATGTTCTAAATATCCTGTGCAGGTCCTGCTACAAAGAAAGTGTATTGAGACTCGGTGCGGATTGTGCACTGCTAAATTGGTGTCTCTCGCTCGCCCACAAACTCACTCACTCCCTCACCTGTGAGCAAGCTCAACCCATTCAGCGATAGTTCAAGGTGCTCCGAGTCAAGCATGAGGTCATCCTCATCGAGCTCCAGAGAGCCCAGACTGTGCAGCATGTCCTGTACACACATAAGAGGGTGGGAGTGGACGGCAAGACGCGCGCACTGAAGCGTTGGAAGCGCTGGCACCACGTAAAGAACAAAGACCGTTCACACCCGATAAGAGGAACCCTCCCTCGACTCCGTATTCTACGCAAAATGTCCAAGGCGTCGTAGAAATCGAACTGGAAACGTTTTCGCACTTTTTTCCGGAAAAAAAATATATTTTAATGCCGCACTTTTTTTTTTACTTATTTTCAGCTGCACTAACTGGGGATGCATTCTGCAAACGGCGCGCAGGCCACAAGACACGAGTGGCTGACTGGCCGCTGGACCGCGAGGAGGAAGGGGTGGGGGGGGGGGGGACGATGGGGGGAAGGGAACACTTGATCCTGCTGATGGACAGGGATGTGAATTAAATGGCAATAAATTGCCTGCGCAGAGTGCACAGCCGTGCTGCTATGAAAAAAAGGGGGACATCATCAAAGGTTATATTTTCTTTTAACATATTTTAAGTAGAGCAATAGAAGTTCACGTCAGTCACGAAACCAGAAAGTATATATATATTTTTAAACGCCTGGCGAAGACGGCGCAGAGGCTTTTAGCGTGGCCACGCGTGGAGGGGGAGGAGAGAGAAAGGGAACGACGTTGCTCCCAGCTGCGCGTGATGCACAACGCGACTGGGCCCACGGGGTTAGAAGGCCGCCACCGCCACCCGGTGGGCAGAAGTGGCAGCACAGCTCCCCGAACCCAGGCACAGGATTTCGCACTTGAGCATCAGATTCAGAATATTGATTTGTACTGGAGGAATCCGATGTCCAGTAGCTTTCACAGATGTCCAGTAGACCTCCAACTGCTGGACTACGACTACCGTCTGTAACTCAGTTATCTAGCGGTGCTTGCTGCTGCGTTGCAAGCGATGCACGAGCACAATTAACAAGAAATAAACCCCACATTTGTCAATAACACTGCGGCATTAAAAAAATGTAATAGGCGACGTTTCAGGCAATGGAACTTCTTCACAGCGCATTGATATACTATGAAGACGACCACTGCCCACAAAGCATTGTGATTTGATGAAGGACCATCATTGTTATATATTTAGCCTTTTCACGCAAAGTTATTGACGAACGCGTTGAGGTTTTTTTTGCATTTGCCTAATCATTTACACCTCTTTGGTCTGCCAAGTGAGACGTATTTGGAGGCGAAAGATGGCATGCAGGTGGCACGTGATGTATAAACACAAGGCTCGAAGCCGTGCCTCTTGAATCCACCTTCCGCTTGTCATTGCACGGTTACGTTGTGGGCAACAGAGTGCGGCGCATCAAGATGCACTGTTCCACTGAGTCTACCCTCCCAGGCCTCACGGCACTGGCCAGGATGTTGATAAGCGGTGAGTTGACTCCCATGACCGAAGGCGGCGCGTGAGGGAGGCCTTCGCCGAGGGCTGCAAGTTACCGTCACAATTCAAATAAAATGCAATGGCGATGCGAGTGGGCACATCACAATTACCCAATAAACGTCGTTGAATTTCACACGGTGACACTTTATCCAGAAGACAAAACGAAAACGTGACTCTTAAAAAATTAAAAGGCACCGCCGGTGCGGTCTGCCCCTCCTCCGCCTTTCGCCCGCGTCTGAACTCATCGGCGTTCTGGAGCCAGCTCGGCACGGGAGCCGGGCAAACGAGCGACGGCGACGCCGCGCGCACGCGGGCGAGACCCACCATGCTGTTGACTCCAGAGGAGGCGAAGCTCTCGCCGCGGTCCCTCCGGTCCTCGTCGTGATGCCGGTGCCGCGACGCCGGCACCGGCATCGCCGCCGCAGTAACCGCCACGCCGCCACCACCGCCGTCGTTGTCGTCTTTCAGCGCTCCGTCTCCCTCCGAGCCCTCGGACAGCCGCCGCAAGAACTCCCCGGCCTGCGCCCTGCCGCCCGCTGCAGGGTCACGCGCCAATCGCACGACGAAAACAAGCGTCAGGTTTAGGAGACCTCGGCAGATTTTTTTTTCAGGAGATGTTTGGGACGGAGGGGTGGCCGGTGGAGATGCAAAGAGGGAAGTACGAGGTGACGGTTAAATTTTCGCTCGCGCTGCTCGACTTCGGATTTCCCTCCAGCGCTCTTTGAACCTCGCTCAATTCAAGAAACGTGTTAACTCTATTTTACAGCTTCAATCATGCTGTTTGCTGCTTGCCGCTCGGCGTTGTGGGAATTCGGAACCTGTGCTCAGCGACTGTATTTAAAAAAATAATAACAATAATCGACTGCCCCAAGCACATTCAGCTCGCCTTGCCGTCAATTTCCTTCTCCACTCCCCAAACCCTCAATGCCGAAGCAGCCAATCAGACAGCCTGACACTGTCCTGCGAGAGCGACACGCAGTTAATGGCCAAGAGTGTGGCTCCCCTCAGGGGAGAGGGGGAGGGTCAATAGCAGTGTTGGGAGTGGGCAGAGCAAAAGGAATGGATCCGCAGGCAATGTTCAACACAACTCTAATAGGCTCTGTCTACCTCGTGTTTGAGTTGTGAGGCCACTATACGCGGTGGGGGCAGCCGTAACGCATTGTGTCGACTGGGTCCCCCCCTACCACCCCAGCGGGACGATGAGAGCTCAGAGCGTAACCGCGTGGGATTGTCACGCTCCGTGCGCGGGGCCCATTATTGGTTTACGCCGCGTCACAAGGCCCTGTCGACGCACAACATGCAACCGTGCACGGTAGCCTGTTTGCGGGCCGATAGCCGAGTTGACCAGGGTACCGCGCTGGCCAGATGTTAACTACTTCGCCTGGTATACAGGAGGTCGTGGGTTCGATCCCAACCCTGATGCCTGTATATTTGGAGTCTGCATGTTCTCTCCGTGGTCGTGTGGATCTTTCTCTGGGTCGTAAGGGTTTTCCCTCCACATATATAAGCATACATTTACAGTATTTGGCTGCTATTAATTTCCACATGATAAGCCACTTATCATGTGATCTATAAACATTGTGGTGGAGGGGAATACAAATGTAAGCGATTTTTGCTTTGAAAAATCGGTACGCAGTAAGATGGTTTGATCATTGGCAGCTTGTCATGCAAAACAGGGTTAGGCAAGTAGGCAGGAGTGCGCACAAACTTCCGCTCGCCCGAGTTTCCCCGAACGGATCAATCGCGGCAGCGCAGAAGGACGGACGAGGCTCCCCGCTAATGCGGGCTCCGCTCACAGCCGGGTGGAGGAGCGTGCGACCGCGGCTTTGACGGCTCGAAAGTCGAGACCCTGCGTCAGCGATTGGCGTTTTGTGTTTCAGTCCTGTATCGAGTAACGTACAACTCGATTGGCCATGTGAGCACCAACGCACTGTCTGGCCTGCCGAGCCACCGTACACACACTGGAGTGATTTGTACACACCGACAGTTTACCAGCTCAATGAACCACTTGAAGTCAGTGGTGCCTAGGTCAAATGGTCGCACGCTTTGGTTTTGTATTTGTTTTATATATGAGCAGATCAACTGCGCAGGCTACTAACCCTCCCTCCATTTCACTACAATGAGTGTCACAACAGCTGGCACACAACCAGTCCTACACACCTGTTGTGACAGGCATCCTACTGACAACCGCAGAACCACTGTTATTACATCAATTGTGTGGGTTAGGAAAAGCAACGCCCTCCTCTTACATCCGTACGGTATAATATTCGGGTCAACGAGGCCTCTGGTGAACTGTTACGGTCACAAGTTGCACGGTAGCGACGGCGGAATGTGTTTACCCTTGAGCGGAAGAGCTCTGTGCGGAAAGCTGGCGTCTCCGCCAGGGTCCGCGCCGGGTCCCCCCGCCGCCCCGTGCGCCTCGTCCCAGCACGCGGCCGCCACCGCCACCTCCTCGATGTGCAGCTCCTGGGCCTGGCGCCGCCGCGCCGCCGTCACGCCGCCGGCCCGCACCACGCTCTCGTTCACGCTCCACGCCAAGCTCTCGGGGCCGCTCTCCGTGCCCCGGGGGTCGACCCCCCGGGTGACGGCGACGTCCCCGGAGGGGGCCGGCGCGTACGCCGCTGTCGGACCAACGCCGACACCGCAAAGGTTCGTCGCGGGGTGATGCGCCAAGCCGCCCTGGTAAAAAAAGCGCGATCCGCCCACAGCACGCCCGTCGCCGCCGGGCGCCGCGGCTTCCCTCTCCGCGGAGCGAGTCTCGGCGACGAGAGGAAGGCCGGGCCGCGACGGGTCCGCCCTCGCCGGTGTCCTTCGCGGGGATGCCGGGCTGACGGTACCGAGGTGTGGCGCAGACGTTCCCGGGGAGGCGCAGTGACGGCCGTTGTGCCCGTCAGTCGGCGCTGTCGCGGGCTTCTCGAGGCAGCCCCGCTCGTCGTCATCGTCCACTCGGTCAGCGCCGGCGTGCGCGTTGGCGTTTTTTATTGCTGATTGATCGGCGGCGTTCGGCCCGTCCGCTTGGTGGAGCCGACGTGGACTCTTCCCGTCGCCGGCTCGGGGGGCCGAATCGCCGTCTACATCGGCTTGGTTTCTCTCCCAGACGTGGCTGGAGGTGCTCTGCGTCTTCACGATGATGTTCTGGAAAACGGAGCTCTCCCGCGACCCTGTCAGGCTCCACACCTCGCACACGTTGTCTGCCGACGCCGTCTTCACGAACCTCAGCGGCCTCTCCGCGGCCGCCTCAAGAAAGTCCACGCCTGGCGACCGCTCCTCCTCCTCCCCTTCTACCGGCGCCGCAACCGCCGGCGCAGCCTCCCTCTCCTGGAGCTCCCGAGGATCCGTCTCCTCGGTCAGCTCCAGCAGGGGAAGCGCCACGGCGGCGTTGCGGTAGCCGGTCATCACTGCCTTGTCGAACTCTCCCGAGTTGCGGTTGGGCCGGATGCAGCTGCGGAACACGCCGCGTGTCGCCGACGTGAGCAGCGACTCGCGAGCGAACGAGTCGGAGAGCGACCGCTTCACCTTCTTGCTGCTGCGCTCGCCGCCCGTCGGGAAGCGGAAGCCTCGGGAGAACCTCGAGCCCGAGGCCGCGTCATCCCTGCTGTCCACGCTGCTGCTGCAGCGGCTCGACTTGGACTCAAGGGTGGCCGAGTTGAACCCATCACGGGGCGACTCGCAGAAGCTGAACTCCCGCTCGCCGCTGCCCATCGAGTCGCGGTTGGCCGCATCGCCTCCCATCGGCCGCATCGGCACCATCGTGGGCGTCGCTACCAATGCCGCCGCCGTCGGGGACGACGGCGTCTTCTTCTTGCTGCTCCGGAGCGCAAACGACGGGCGCCGGAACAAGCTAAAGCGCTTGCCCGCCGAGTCGCCTGTCCCGGCGCTGCTGGTGATGCTGCCGCTGCCGTTGCTGCTGGTCTTCCCCGACGCGGAGCTCGTGCCCGAGTCGACGTACAGCGGGCTGCTGCCGCTGCTCGCGGCCGGCCGTGCCGGAGAGCGGCGCGTCAGCCGCGGCAGACGAGAGGCCAGTGTACTTTTCTTGTGGTCGTTCACTTGACCCTCCATCGTTAGTCGCAGAGTTCGCGTTGGGGGCCTGGCGGCGATGGGATTTTTTTTTTTATAATACTATGATGCGTCTTGTTCAGCAGCTCCGCTTCCACCTGCAGGATAAACAATAACAATGGCCGCTTTTAATTAATTACGTTTGGAAGAACAGCAGCACAAGCAATGGCAACAATAATTTAAATTGTATCTTAAATATGATAATGCAGGAAAAAAGAACAAAATCGAGTTGTCCGGGGAACAGCTCCGATAGGACTCTCAAAAGCAAAACATTTGGTCGTTTGTCCCGCGACCAATAACGTCGCGTGCATCAAACACACGAAAAAAAAACGAAGTCACTTAGGGGATTAGAGAGACTCAGGGGATCCACATTCGCGGCACTCACCTGAGCTCTCTTACGAGCCGCCCGTCGCACATTACGGAATTAGGCCATGGCTCCCGCGCAGCGCTTACTCCGGGTCGCGCATCATCTCCACGCGAACCACGTTTACGACGTCAAGGCAACCGCACGTCAGCACATCGCGCTCCGGTCGGTCACTCTACGAAAGAAGAAGGGGGGGTGGGCGACGTCAATGAGCCAGTGTCAGGACATATTAGCTCGGCGGATTGCGCCGCGTCGCAGCCAGAGCACGTCAAAAAGCCCCGGTAACGTTCCGGCGGCGAGGATCCTTTTCCTCTGCCTCGGATTATTTACTTACAAAAATTTACTGCAATAGTGGGGCGTGCATTCATGACGCAACAAGCAGGCCTTGCTGGTGTGAATACAGGAATGAGAGCGGCTGCGGGGGCGAAGATATTCATCCGTGAAATAAATACGGGGGGCGTCCATCGCCGTCTTTTTCCCCATGACAATACGAGCGACGAGCGGGCGAGTCCGCGCGTCAATACCCCCCCCCCCACCCGTGACGGACATGCAAACGCGCGGCAACACGGCACGGCAAGGACCGTGGCACTTTCACCCCGTAAGCCTTTGTTTTTAATTCCAAGCCTCTTCGGAGAGAGAATGGGCCCTGGATAATGCAAATCCTTCAATAAGCAGGAATACATTTTGGCACTTATGCCGTGGACGCAAACACAAATGCCGAAACGACAACTTAAGGAGACAAAAGGGTTATTCCAAAGGCTTATTCCGCACTATATTACAGACTCTTAATTTCCTACTCGTGCGGGCTTTTGAGAACAGAGCCATGCTTAGCTGGCCACATTTAGCCTTGTGAGATGTATGGCTGCTTTACGATGGGCAAGTTGTCATGATATGCTGATCCACAGTAGGGAGCCAATGCAGGACTCAGCGGTGCGGTGTCCGTCAGTTCCAGGGATCTCAGTTAGCGATTCAACTATGTATGTATGTATGGAACAATGTCACCATCACCGATGTGGAGCAGGGGATTCGACCCTCTCCCCTCCCACAATTCCTCGCTCCGTTTGTCTCTTTCCCTGTCTCTCCTCACGTCCCTATCCTCGTATGCCAGTGTGTCTCTCCCTGTCTCTACTCATGTTGCTCTCTCTGCCTTCGCACGTCTCTCTTTACAAGTGTCTTTCTCTCCTCGTATTTCTGGCGCAAAAGAGAACATTTGCTCCGACAATTCTGACCGTGACTTTTAAAATTTGGCGCTATACTCCCACTAATTGTGCACATTAATTATTTAATATGGTTCTACAGATCCATGAATGTGCTCGTATTGATTTCCCACCAGCTGGTTAACAAAAACAAAGACCCCCTGTGTAGCCTGAACAGACTGTTGGGGAAAGTGCTGTTAGCGAACACCTATGAAAGCCGGAACGGTACGCATGAGTTTGGGTGGACAGCACTACGCCCGACTGCCTTTGTCTCCCCCAGTGGCGATGTTTATACACTGCACCAGTTACCCAGGACCGGTTCAAATAATCGTCAAAGGTGGTGGCCGTGAGCCGGAATCGAACCCGAGTTGTCGGGTTCGTAGCGCAGCGTGCTAACCGCTACACCACCGCTCCCCACCTGCTGGTTAGCAGCACCAGGTTCAGGAGCATAACACCGATGAGCAGATGCAATTCCATTGCTGTACCAAGGCATGATGTAGTCCATAAGCCCACATCATATATATATAATTATCACTTGCCGGTATCACCTGGGGAGGGGGCATAACTTTATTAGTTCCAATTTCCTTATTTAGCCAACAACAGTGAATTGAGTGATAATTAACCAAGTGAAACGTGCGTTATCAAATAATTCACTCTCGTTAGCGGTGCAAATACATCGGTATGACTCAAGTTGTGCTACCTTAGGTGGTACCAGCTTCTGCTCTGGCCCATGTGATGAGTTTGCAATTGTGGCGCGTTTGCAATAAACGTTTAAATGACCGATATGGCTCCAGGATTATATTCCACACTGGCAGTCAGTAATCATCAGTATAATCATGAAGTGGATCTTCACTTAAGCACAGTACGAAATCCAATTAGGACTGTGTTTCAGATGCAGATGATTTGTTTAACTTCCTTAATACCGGGTGATGATGCTGAAAGTTTTCGCGTTTGTGCCAAACCACTCGCCGCCGCATCCATTAATGAGCCACTTTTGATAAAACCATAATTAATTATCTCCAAAACAATACCTACCATAAATTATAGTTTCCTGATCCGTGGAGCTGCCCAAATGCAAAAACGCTTTGCCAGACGAGGCGGGGTACCAAATTATTAAAACGTGTGTGGATTACTCTCTCACCAAATTGTTAAACGTGTGGATTGCTCTCACACACACCGGTCGTGCCAGTGAAGCCGTAATACATTGGCACGTTTGTTCATCACGTGACAACTTTCTTAATTGGCCGTGTCGAATGTGTATGCATGCATGTTGAAATTATTTCTCACCGTACTAATCGTAGGTACGGGGATGAGTGATGGTGTTAATGCCGATGATTGTGATGAGACTGATGTTGATGGCGGTATAGGTGGCAGCAGCGATTGTAATATGGGTGATGATAGTGGTGAGGTGCGAGTGGTGGTGATGATGGCAGTAATGGGCTAAGTAAATGGTGCTTATCATTTACCTGACAATGCAAATGCCTTTGACGCTGATGAAGGTGGCAACCCAGAGGTTACATTCACACACTTTAACAGCTTTACTCTTAGAGTTTTAAATTTTTTTTTAATTAAAACCTTAAGGCAGCAATTGTGTACTTATGAACATGTAATTCACAGCGAGTAATTTTATTTTGTTATTTATTTATACGCTAAGGTTTACGACACAGTTTACTTACGCATCATACACATACAGCGACCTACCGCGTCACACACACAGGGAACCACCACCGCCCATAAGCACAGCGAACTGCCACATCACACACACAGTGAACCGTCTGGGAATCTTAAACGTGAGAACCCATGTGACCTCGGTGGTGGTGGTGATGATGGTGATGACAAGAATGACGTCTTACGAAGACGCAGCATGAAAACGCACGCCCTTCATATCACCCGGTAGCGGCCGCATTACCGCTCTCGACCGTAAAAATAATCAACGCCAAAATCGCCAGCTCTCTCATTGAATTGAGCCGCTATGCTCACGTTTTCTAGAAGTTGGCACAAAATCACCCGGCACGCGCCCCATCTCATCAGAGGCTGCAAGCCAAGCAAGAGCTTGAGCCTGCATATTGAGTGTTGGATGGGGCGACCACCACGGATGGTACCAGTAAGAGCACTACAGCAAAATCCATTGATGGACTGAAATCCTACGCTCCAAACGTCTGTCTATGCTCCTCGCCTACACAAAGCCCTGGCTGACCAGCGTGGTAAAGTATGGTCCAATAACTTCGACGTCCCACGCAGCGTGGTGAGGCCCTCAACCAGCAGTGGCTTGACAAAGGGCTATGCGTGCGTGCATCTAGTACGAGTGTGGGTCCCCGTCAACGTTTGTGGCCTTGGGGTAGCATTAAGAAATGTGGGAGGGTGCATTCTATTTATGTACTGACTGCTGTTATACAATGAGCCACGTAATTAATTGTAAACACGCTGCACAGCGGCCAAACAGGTCGGTCCGCACCTGTCAAGAGCAGTCTCACAGGTGTGCCCCTGGAGATTTCACGACATCTGTGAGAGCCAACAAAATGGAACCAATCGGGCCAGTCACTTAACTAGGCCGCACAACACAACACAGGGCTGACCCTTGGTATCTTCGAGGAATAGAATGTACAGGAGGCTACAGCGAACCTCCTCCCCCACAACCTCCAGTGCTAACGATTTAGAGGCGGCACCGCTGGAATGCCGTGTTCAAGTCCAGGCATTAGCCTGTGATTAAACTGGGTTCTCAAGTGCAGCGAGTTGTGAGTCTCAACATGGCCACCAATGACCCCCCTCCCCGGCCCCCATCACATTCAATTTGGTTTTGAACTTAATTTGGCTAAATTACAACTCTAATGGGACTCATTTCTTTGTTGTGATAACTTTTGTTGTTGTTTCTGATTTTTGTTTTGGTGCCATTTCCTAATTTGTTTATTCATTTTTCATTTTACTTGGTCGTAGCGTTTTAATTTGCTCAGTATGCACGTGTGCGCACTTTTGGCTTCTTTCGCGCCGTATGTAGCCAACCACGTATATAAAATTTGGTCCTTATATCGTTGCGGGATGCTGTTGGCATGAATGATGCTATACAGAATTAAAGTATTATTAATTAAAATGATCGGTTTAACTGTCATGCGACGAACATTACTCTTGGTGGGAAAGTGCTGCCACCTACTGCGTGGACCCGAGGTCAGTGGAAGGAATCTCAAGAGGCAGCTCTGCGAGATCCACTTCCGCGGGCCCGTCGCAATGCCCTGCGAGAGTAGCAGATGGATTATTTGTCTAAAAGATGCGACGCCTATAGAATGATCTGGGGGGAAAAAATAATAATTTTTTTGGACGGACAAGCTGGTGCCTGAGCTCCCCAGACCTACCCCTGCTGTCTGCATCCTCTGCTTGCCCCGAGGGGGGAGCTCGCTTGCTCATCTCATTTACAGATAACATCAGATGCATTTAACATTCCTTTCACAAAATGCCTTATATAGTATAACAGGAGCAGTGAGCCCATGTTTACTCCCCTCTCTCACTTCAATTACCCTACATATAATTAAATACAAATAATAATTATTGGTGTTTTGGTTATTATTATTGCTGCTGCTGCAACTAGTCAAACAGAATGCATTACGAGGTCAACAAATACCATGAATGTTGACAATAAAACATTGCAAATAAAACTTTCAATTTTTCATTAAATGTCAAACATAAGGTCAACGTGGCCTCTCTTAGTCTGGGAGGTGCAAGTGCCCGCATGTTCAGGGCATGCACCTGTTGTTCACCGAGCTGCACACATATCATCCCTCTCATCATCATGAGCCATGGTCCGTCCACTGCTGTGGATGAAGGCCTCCCCAGGCCACCGCCACCTCCCACCGTAATCATCCTCGTGAGCCTCTTAATTCCTGCTTGACCCTCGGGGCTGCGGTGCAAGCGCCGTGTGGCTGCTCAAATGGAGAGGCTTTTGCCAACGGCTTCATTGTGGCTCAAGGGGTTGGGCGAGTGCCTCCTAATCCAACTCCTTGAGTCCAGAGCTTCGCAAACTCCAGTCCTCGCGACCCACCACAGTCCAGCTTTCGAAGATAACCCATTGACCTCTGTCCACTCGGAAGCTTAGTGGCTGCAAGCAGCACATGCCGGATGATTGTGAAATACGTTCCACGTGACTTTGCAGAGCACCAATTCGTTTTTAATAAGCGCTCTCTCGCCGTTCGCTATTTAGTGACGGTGATGTCACCAAGGCGGTTGTGCCAGGCTAGGTGCACGTTGAGGCCACGGGGGGGTGACTGAGATGACTGGCAGATGCACCACCCGTGCTCCCCACGATGCCAACTGTTGGCACGTGGGACAAAGATGCTGTTAGCAAGCACCTATGAAAGCCATCACAGCACACGAGGAGGTGGGTGGCCTACACCACGCCAGACCGACTTTGTCTCCCTAGTGACGATGATTACACACCACACTAGGTACTCATATGAGGCCGAGTCAACCTCGGGGAGGCCCAGGACCGTTTCAGATAATCGTCACTGGTGTTGGCCATGAGCAGGAATCGAACTCCAGTCGCCGGGTTCGTAGCGCAGCATGCTAATCCCTACACTGCTGCTCCCCCCACACGTGGGACAAACATGTACCGTACACACGTACACAAGATGTCTACATTATTACGGGTCGACACACTCTCAGAGAGAGGATGAGCACAGAGACATCACATCGACTGTTACAGGACGTTTTTGGGGACCTGCGTAAGGCACGCTGCTGGACGTGCCAATGCCAGCGTGGTTTATACTAGCGAGGGAGTGTCAGGGGAGAGGAGACAGCACGCCCAGGAGGGCATCCACCGCGTAGAGACGGAGTGAGTAAACCATACTCTTTGGTTCTTTCGGTAAAGTCACGTAGGTAGAAAAATAAAATAAAACAAAAAATTACAAAATTATCCAGCAGTTCCACTGCTGGATAATGTTTTCCGCCTGAGGACGACCGCTGGTGTTGCGATCGAAACGTCGTTAAATATTATTTCTTTTCTTATTTTATTTCTACCTACGTGACTTTACCGAAAGAACCAAAGAGCATGGATCCCTGCAGTCACGAAAGCTTCAAATCAAGATTGAGTCAAGCATCTCGTGCGCAGGAGCTCTGTGGATGGCTGCGTCGCGAGGAACACACCATGACAGTAAACCATTCCCATTCGCGGGGGGGGGGGGGGGGATACGTTCCTTGAGGACGGAGCGAATAGTCAATCGGCGAATATTAATACTCAAAGCTCATGAGGAGAATCGCGTTTGGGGTCATACAGATTTATTATGTTTAAGCATATAAACTGTATGTATATAATAGTAGGTTTTTACCCTTTTAACTGGTACAAAACTGACACCTTTATTCAAGGCATCATGTTTGCAATGACCACAACACAAGTAGTCAAAAAAGCAAACAAAAAGAAGCAACTCTGATAAAGATGATAATATGCACTGTCCTTGAAGTTGATTGGCCCACACCCGAGACGGCTTTCTTTAGAGCCTAGTCCCCATTGGTGTAGGGCCAGATGACACCAGAAGGCGTACAACTCAAACACAGTGCAATATCAGAGTATTGAGAGCTCGGGGTAAGCATTTACACTATGAGATCTCTTTTACCAGTGGCAAAATATAATAGTAGGTTTTTACCCTTGATGCCTTGTATAAGGGTGTAAGTTTTTGTACCAGTTGAAAGGGTAAAAACCTATTACTATATTTTGCCACTGGTAAAGTTGGTCTCATAGTGTAAATGCTTACCCCGAGCTCTCAATACTCTGATATTGCACTGTGTTTGAGTTGTACGCCTTCTGGTGTCATCTGGCCCTACACCAATGGGGACTAGGCTCTAAAGAAAGCCGTCTCGGGTGTGGGCCAATCAACTTCAAGGACAGTGCATATTATCATCTTTATCAGAGTTGCTTCTTTTTGTTTGCTTTTTTGACTACTTGTGTTGTGGTCATTGCAAACATGATGCCTTGAATAAAGGTGTCAGTTTTGTACCAGTTAAAAGGGTAAAAACCTACTATTATATTTTGCCACTGGTAAAAGAGATCTCATAGTGTAAATGCTTACCCCGAGCTCTCAATACTCTGATATTGCACTGTGTTTGAGTTGTACGCCTTCTGGTGTCATCTGGCCCTACACCAATGGGGACTAGGCTCTAAAGAAAGCCGTCTCGGGTGTGGGCCAATCAACTTCAAGGACAGTGCATATTATCATCTTTATCAGAGTTGCTTCTTTTTGTTTGCTTTTTTGACTACTTGTGTTGTGGTCATTGCAAACATGATGCCTTGAATAAAGGTGTCAGTTTTGTACCAGTTAAAAGGGTAAAAACCTACTATTATATTTTGCCACTGGTAAAAGAGATCTCATAGTGTAAATGCTTACCCCGAGCTCTCAATACTCTGATATTGCACTGTGTTTGAGTTGTACGCCTTCTGGTGTCATCTGGCCCTACACCAATGGGGACTAGGCTCTAAAGAAAGCCGTCTCGGGTGTGGGCCAATCAACTTCAAGGACAGTGCATATTATCATCTTTATCAGAGTTGCTTCTTTTTGTTTGCTTTTTTGACTACTTGTGTTGTGGTCATTGCAAACATGATGCCTTGAATAAAGGTGTCAGTTTTGTACCAGTTAAAAGGGTAAAAACCTACTATTATATTTTGCCACTGGTAAAAGAGATCTCATAGTGTAAATGCTTACCCCGAGCTCTCAATACTCTGATATTGCACTGTGTTTGAGTTGTACGCCTTCTGGTGTCATCTGGCCCTACACCAATGGGGACTAGGCTCTAAAGAAAGCCGTCTCGGGTGTGGGCCAATCAACTTCAAGGACAGTGCATATTATCATCTTTATCAGAGTTGCTTCTTTTTGTTTGCTTTTTTGACTACTTGTGTTGTGGTCATTGCAAACATGATGCCTTGAATAAAGGTGTCAGTTTTGTACCAGTTAAAAGGGTAAAAACCTACTATTATATTTTGCCACTGGTAAAAGAGATCTCATAGTGTAAATGCTTACCCCGAGCTCTCAATACTCTGATATTGCACTGTGTTTGAGTTGTACGCCTTCTGGTGTCATCTGGCCCTACACCAATGGGGACTAGGCTCTAAAGAAAGCCGTCTCGGGTGTGGGCCAATCAACTTCAAGGACAGTGCATATTATCATCTTTATCAGAGTTGCTTCTTTTTGTTTGCTTTTTTGACTACTTGTGTTGTGGTCATTGCAAACATGATGCCTTGAATAAAGGTGTCAGTTTTGTACCAGTTAAAAGGGTAAAAACCTACTATTATATTTTGCCACTGGTAAAAGAGATCTCATAGTGTAAATGCTTACCCCGAGCTCTCAATACTCTGATATTGCACTGTGTTTGAGTTGTACGCCTTCTGGTGTCATCTGGCCCTACACCAATGGGGACTAGGCTCTAAAGAAAGCCGTCTCGGGTGTGGGCCAATCAACTTCAAGGACAGTGCATATTATCATCTTTATCAGAGTTGCTTCTTTTTGTTTGCTTTTTTGACTACTTGTGTTGTGGTCATTGCAAACATGATGCCTTGAATAAAGGTGTCAGTTTTGTACCAGTTAAAAGGGTAAAAACCTACTATTATATTTTGCCACTGGTAAAAGAGATCTCATAGTGTATGTATATATTAATCAATACATATGTTGTATAGTACTGTTATTTTACTTACCTTCATAAGGATGTCATAAACATATTCAAAAGTGAAAATGTCAATTAATAGATAAATAAATATTACATGGTGTTATTTAAACTTATCTGTAATAATGCAACTCTTTCTTCTTGCTTGGGGGCTATGGGTAACGGTAACACAGTACACCATTCCAGAAAATGTATAATTAAAGTTAATTTGTCGCAAATACGCAAAACCTTGATTGTAAAACCCACGAACGTTAAGGGTTTATGTATCGCATTTTGTTCTTTTCTGGTGTAAGATGATGGTGTTGCCAAGAGAACTATCCATCAACATGTATAAAGTTTCATATTTTACTTCCGATTGTTTGGTTCCGGAAACCAAACGGGCATGGAGAGAAGGTCAAGGTTTTCCCTTCGCTTTATGCCGATTTGGTTTGTACGATTTCACGCTATATATGCGGCCTAACTATTTATACCCAAAATTCGCTATATGCGGTTTGAATTCACTCTACATGTGGCTATGCGGTCGGACTTGGGACAACGTTGTGTGTATACTCTGCGTACTGTGTGTGTACTGTGTGTGTACTGTGTGTGTACTGTGTGTATACTCTGTGTACTGTGTGTGTACTGTGTGTACACTCTGTGTACTGTGTGTGTACTGTGTGTGTACTGTGTGTACTGTGTGTATATTCTGTGTACTGTGTGTGTACTATGTGTGTACTATGTGTGTACTGTGTATGTACACTCTGTGTACTGTGTGTGCTGTACGCGCTTATCGGTAGGCAGCTGTCTCCTCGTGCAATTTAGCTTTGTCGCACCCATTTTTTCGGAAAACATCTACTACTACTACCGTGTAGAGTGAGGAGAAACCTGTATATTAAAGTTTTACGAAAATTGTAATGGCAGTAAGTGTTGCTATTAATGCGACGCGATTACCCCACGCACTTTGTTGGCAAGATTACGGCCGGACGCCACATCTCCGTTGAACACAAACTAGAGCCACCTTGCAGCTCAAGGCGATTTCCCTAGGGCAGCGGTTTCCCAACCTGGGGTCCCGCAGACCCCTGGTGGAACTAGTCATCCCTCACCAGGGAAATGTACAATTTCAATTAACTACTCGTAGCATGTGGTGGTTCGCAAAAATTTGGGAGGTTGAAAAGGGGTCCGCACACTAAAAACAACTCTATTATTTTTAATCTCTAGCAGGTAAGGCCCACTGAGCTATTTAGCTCTTTTTCAGAAGCGACCTGGCCACAAATGATAGCTCAACAAAGTGGCTGATACGTGGAAATTCATAGCAGCCAAATACACAATGTTTCTAAACGTGGAGGGAAAAACTGGACGACCGGGAGAAAAATCCACGCGACCACGGGGAGAGAGACATGCAAACTCCAAATATACAAGTGTTAGGGTCGAAATTGAACCCACGATCTCCTGCATACCAGGTGAGGTAATTAACATCTCGCCAGCACGGCGCCCTTCTCGCCATCGTGAAAAGGTTGGGAACGACCTCTCCACGGCACTGTAAATAACTAAGCACATGCAGTGGTGGGTGAGCATTTCCGCGTTGTTTCGTTTCCAACGACATGAACTCGACGGTGATGTCAGTTCGATAGCCAATAACCACTGGCACTAGCGGCGAGTGACATCCCAACTGGTCCTTGATGTCCCCCCACTTCCACGGCACATGATTCGCCATGCTGGTCCAACAACCCCCATCACCCACACAGCGTGGGGAGGCCTTCACCCAGCAGTGGGTTTACAAAACGCTGCAAATTATTTTAGTTTGTAATAATTATCATTTCATGTTCATTGCGCACACGCACACACGCATTTGCTGCATGTGCAGCACATAGCATGATCACACAAACACCGCAAACACGATCGATACATGCAGCCCTCAAAATGGTAGGTTGAACAAAATCTAAACCTTGACTTAAAGCTTTCGTGACTGCAGGAATTCATACTCTTTGGGTCTTTCGGTAAAGTCACGTGACTTTACCGAAAGACCCAAAGAGTAAAAATCAAAACTTCAACATACTGGGAACAACCACCAACTCTCAAACTCTGTCGTGAAGATTTTAAATTACCCAAAGCGCGCAGAGCGCTAGAAAAAGTGAAGGACAGACTTTAATGCACTTAGCTAAATGGCAACCCCCTCACCCCGGCCGCCTTGCACACGAGCCACTGCAATAACCTTGCCTACCCCACAGGACGGCTTGGCCACCGCAGTGTGCCCCTACTGTGGCCGCTTTGGGGAATGTCCCACGCACGTGCTATTTACCGCTCGCAGCTGGGCAACAACTTCTCCAGCGAGACTACAGCTGCTGCTGCTGCTGCTTGTTCACGAAGCCTGGAACAAAGACAAACACACAAACACGAGCGTTCTGTTAACTTAGCCACAAGTATCAGCACGGCATAGCTCTTCCGTGTACCCAAAGCGACACTGGGCATACGCAGCAAATGGCCACTTCTGTGACATCAGCCTCGCTGAAAAGCACAGGTTAGGTTAATAATACACTTGACTTTTAAACCCCAATCATAAGAGACAGATAACGGCACTCCTTATCTATAGCTAGGCAGTCAATCAATAATCAGCTCCCCAAACGTTCCGTCAACACTGCTTACCGCAAAATGTATTTTGAACTTGCGGAGAGTTCTTATTTTATTTCATCCTTCCACCGCTGCGCTGCAATTCCAAAAAAATAAAGAAGCAAAAAATCGCTCTCCTGGGCACGTACGATGCAGCACTTATTACCGACCTGCGGAGTGTTTGCGCCGCCGTGGCAAGTTTGCGGTGGAGCGGGCGAGGCGCGCAACACGGATTGAGATGCGTCCCGTCCGCTCGCTCGAGTTCCCTTGCCGGCTCTCGGGTTAACGAGCACTCACGTCGCACGCTAACACGCCCCCGCCCCTCCCCTCTTGAGAGACATACACGCGGCTGCGCTAGCTCCACTCGCTCGCAGATGAGAGGGGCACGGCTCGGGGATGGGACGGCGGTCGTTCTATTCCGTGCCCCCCATTGCGCAGGAAGTGTGTAATTATGGCACGTCTCTTTTGGTAAACATTTGGCCCGAGGACGGTGTGGCGCGTCTTGCAGTGTCGTGTCACGAAAGCCAGCGGTCTGGCCACCGATTGTGACAATGTTCGCAGCATACCGAGGCAGGATAACACTTTTATTTATTTTTTGGGAGCGATTTGAGATGTTACAAAACTTGTTTAACAAGCGTGGTGCCCCCCACCCCCCGCTCCGATTTGGAAATTTTAACAATTGTAATTTACGTTTCGTGACACACTTGGTGAGCAGCAGAGGGCAGTGCAGTAAAATCCATTGCTGTGATAAACTTCTATGCTCCCACCTCTACATCCGCCACCTTGTTCACCCAGCAATTGCTAGACGTGGTGCAGTACAATCCAATAACACCCACGAGCCCGCACGGTGTGTGGAGGTGATCATCCAGCAGTAGATTCAAAGAAGGGCTGCTTGTACATGTACAAGAGGCACGAGTGTGTATGCCTCTAGGATTTCCCGATTACCTGCACTTTGCCTGTTACAGTGCACAGAAATGGTATTAAGTGACAAAAACAGAGCAAACAAACAGGTGCCTCATCATATCATACACCCAGTCTGGTTGTACTACTGATTACGTTACGTAACACAAACAGGGCTTAGTAATAAACATTTTAATACCCTTTCCGCAAAACAGAAGACAATGCTGAGAAGCATTATTCTACGTCAATCAGCATGCAGGGATGTACATCACACTCCAGTTTTGCTTTAACGTCTTAATCCAAACTTCCGTACAATTGAAATCGTTCATTTTATCAGCAAAAGAAGCCACGCCGGGTCTCTCTGGTCTCGCTTTCAGTTCACGAAAAGTGCTTAGGCATGTGGGTGGGAAACTGGCATGGGGGGGCGGGGACACTCAAACCAACTCCCCACGCCCTGCTTACTACTGCCCAGGTATTACAAACACACTCCCCACGCCCTGCTTACTACTGCCCAGGTATTACAAACACACTCCCCACGCCCTGCTTACTACTGCCCAGGTATTACAAACACACTCCCCACGCCCTGCTTACTACTGCCCAGGTATTACAAACACACTCCCCACGCCCTGCTTACTACTGCCCAGGTATTACAAACACACTCCCCACGCCCTGCTTACTACTGCCCAGGTATTACAAACACGCACCCCACGCCCTGCTTACTACTGCCCAGGTATTACAAACACGCACCCCCACGCCCTGCTTACTACTGCCCAGGTATTACAAACACGCACCCCCACGCCCTCCTTACTACTGCCCAGGTATTACAAACACGCACCCCCACACCCTGCTTACTACTGCCCAGGTATTACAAACACGCACCCCCACACCCTGCTTACTACTGCCCAGGTATTACAAACACGCACCCCACGCCCTGCTTACTACTGCCCAGGTATTACAAACACGCACCCCCACGCCCTGCTTACTACGGCCGATGTAGCAACAGCAGCGCTGTGCTAGTTCGTAAATTCGCAGAGCCCTCACATAATAAAAGCACTGATAATTGCGCACACTTGAGCCAACTTACACACGGAGCTTCGGTTCACATTTTCCCAGGCTTCGAGGGGTCCTTTACCATTGTTCACCACCCGTGACTTTTCAAGAGCCTAAGCACCTACCCTGGCCCATCAATGGATTCATTCCGATCAATACCATTATGGGAGGCTTTCAGCAACGCATGCAGGCGGGGATGCCCGAGGCCCTTCACGCATGTACCACCTTGTCTCTCTCTCAACGAGGGCGCCCTTCAATCAAACCACTTAAATCCAGTTTTGTGCATCTTCTTGTGTCTCTGCCTCTGTGTGCAAGTACATGGCCTTAGGAGATCATCCTGCCCCTGACAATCGTACAGTAACGTACTCTATACTGTACAGGAAACATTTGTCTTTGTTTTTTGGTGGTGCAGTGGTTTGCACACTGCACGATGAACCCTGTGACCCGCGTTAATTTCCTGACCACGGCTAACATCGGTAAAATTTGGTATTACAACTTGTCCTAAAGCGTGGAATCAAATTCGGGTCGCCGGGTTCGTAGCGCAGTGTGCTAACCACCATCAAAATACCCACACGTGCACACGTAAAGGACCAGCTCTTCTAACCCGCAATGCCGGTAAGCTGGCTGCCACTTCACCCACAATGACTAATTCATGCGCGCCAATGCATCAGCATTTACGGGCGCATTGTAAAGTCCGGCCCGGGAGCATCGTCAGTGGATCTGGAGCCACCGTCGCTGTTTGCGGGCACCTGCCAGGCTCGGGCGGCACACCCTGCGCTATTTCAAGTGTCGGCAAAAACACGCAAATCGCTGCCACGCCTTAGTTGCGGAGAGCCTCACCGATCACCATCATTCAGGGTAGCCGAGCAAAACAGAACGGCACATTTTAGAAAACAAAGTATAGTTAGTGCACTGCGTTCCTGAGCTTTCATGATAATAATCATTATATTAAGTCAGGCGGGTCAAGAGAGACTGCGATTCTGACTTCCTGGATTATTACTGTGACCTACTGGATCCTGTCCTGACGAGGCTTGACACAGTTTCAGACTCTAGATCGTATCTAATTGCGTAATTTGGTTGTGAGAATTGTTCGTCAACTTAGCGGTGAGCTATGTGAAACAATAATAATTACCGGAGCTCTAAAACGCTTGTACATCGCGTAACGATTTACTCTATTTGACTGTGTTGGGTGGTGGAGGGTTCTTAAAGACAAGGATTTGGTCAGATCGTGACATGGCCTAACCCAAAAAAATCTATTATTACTCATAATATTAGCTGTGAAAACCTGCGTGTAAAAACTTTTTCAGGAGGGTTATACTAGATTTTCTAAATCGGGGGGCGATTGCGATTATTGCGATACTTTCCTATTAATTAAAATGCAAATAATCTTTCAAATTTGGCAAATTTGGACCATGACATCGTGCAGGGATCTTGAAAAGTCCAAAGTAAAGCGTGTGGCGCGTTGTACTTTTGTTTTTTGGGTGAATACACAAGCAGCAATGATGAGGGGAGCGGCCATAGGCTCAACAAAGGCGGACGTGTATTTATCCACGGGCTATTCCATGAAGCACCATTCAACATTTTGCACGATCACCTTCTACTACCAACACAGCGAAAGTGACATGCTCTTCACGCTCACCCAGCCCGTTAAAGTACAACCAACAATGGCAATAAAACTGTTCAATTTGCGCTGATTAACATGCTGACAGTAACAGCGACATCTCAGAAAATAAGTCTCATATCGAAAGGTAAACACTAAGCATGCAAGGATATCTCAACCCCAGTATCATAAGCGATTTTATGAATTGTTAAGATTCATGGTTACAATTGAATTCAGTTAATGATTGGTCTCGTTTTATCCATCTCGTTTGTTATTGTTTGCACAGTCCTATTTGCTCCATTCACCAAAAATTGTATTTGCACAAAACGAAAATGAATAAATTATCACGCACAACATCTCGATTTTATCCATAACTACATGCATGCTTGTGGTCTTCTGGATTAAGCTGCGTGCTGAGAATATCTTTTCAACTCCTGAAGATGCCCGCAGTAATTGTTGTGTGGCAAAAGGTTGAGAGAAAAAATTATCGACACAGGGCGCCAACCCGGACGAGCACGATTGAATTACGGGCTGCACAAAAACCCTCCGTGCCGAATCGATGCATCGTTACATGCCGAGCAAGTACGTCTCTTGCAATTCCAGAACTTGCTACCAATCCTTGGACTCCCTTGCACAAGGATATCGATGTCAATATTGTACACACCAGGTATATCGCATTTATATTACCTGTAATGTATTTTATAAATATGTCATTTTATTTATAAAGGAATATTCAGGACAAAGGCCTCACCGAGAAGTTAATAGGATCATAATAGGTAATTTAAATTGAATAGCTACACATTTTAACTATTTAACTAAAATTCCACCCAAAAATGTTGCCTTTGTTTACAATGTAGTTATTTCTTAACATCAAGCTCAATGTTTTCTTTCTACTGATGCAGGACTACTTTTATCGAACTTTAATTTGCAATTCATGTTTTGCAATTCACATCACATAGTGCATTCTCATTGCCAGGTATTCCTAAAGGATGCATTTAGTGTTTCTGAGAGACCTCTTCTGTGTTATTCGTATCCACAGATAAAATAAATAATGGGATGAAATTGCCATCACTTCCAGGTCACTCCTCTTATCTGTAAAAAAACATTTGAATTGAAAAAAAACATCTACCCTAGGTTAAATGCATTTTTGGGGATCAATTGGGGCCACAAGTAGGATTTAAAGGAAATAGGGTCCTCAGATAAGAGCAGTTTGATTACATGGTATTTTGGAAATGTAGCCTGAATTATGTGATCCTTTGCTCAGGAGCCCTAGAGTTTGTGTAGGTGACCGTAGCGAACATGAAATCCATCATGAACACCGATGTGCAAATATAACTATGGCAGCTGCCAATGGTAACTACTGTCCACTCGAACTCATAGAAAGGATACATTCTCATCATCTGACTATTTCTGCACAATCAAGGACAAAGATCCCCACAGAGCCTAATAGACTATTGAGCCAAGTGATTCGAGTGAGCACATTAACAGCCGACGCAACACACGCAAGGGGAAGGTGTGGTCAGAAGAAGACCCGGCCACCTTTGTCTCCGCAATGCTGATGTATTACACACCGCAGTAGGTACTCATTTAAAGCAGTCAATTTAAGGGAGGACTAACGACATAATGGAATAACGCAACGGTTGTACAATATGCAACGATCATGAATGTATAAATGTGTCTGGGTCCAATGAACTTGATACAGGAATTGCAGCAAGTCAGATTATCGGAATCAAAATAAACTACAGACTATTCCTGATGTATCACTTTAATCCACGCATGTAGTGCAACGTAGCTGAAAACTATTTACAGCCTCAGCATGATATCTGCACGAGTCACACTATCATCTATGGTAATTTGGCGGCATGTGTAACATGTGCACAACCATATCTTCGACGGGAAAGCCTGTCGACTGAAACTCTCCACCTGCATTCATACCAACTATTCAAATTACAGCCACTTACATTCGTTTCATCCACAGTGCGGGAAGTGGAAAAACTGTGATGGCAGCCCAATAGAAGAGGACGGGGGGAAAATAGATTATCACATGGCCATCTCTAAGCACATGCGGTATTGGATAAATGAAACATGCCTACAGACGGCATTCAACGATATGTGCTTATAGAATTGGTGAGTGGAAATTGGAAAGCCTGGACAAGACGTAGAAGGGTTGTTATGGTTTGGGGCACCGGGCTCAGATGCCCGCAGGGGAAATGATCGCCTGGCCTCCCAAGGTTAGAAGGCAGCGAGATTTCCTGCAGCTTCACCCGACCCCTTGGAGACATTACGTCAAGATAGAAATTTTACCAATATCCTCCTTTATTTATTCACGTGAGGGCCTGGTGAAATGTATGATCTCTTCTGTAAAGGAGACCTTGGTAGCCAGTAGATTACACATGCAAAGTGATCTGTGTGTAAAGCACTGTACAGGCGCCGTACAGAATTGGACTTTGAGATATGGCTACGACACAGCATGGCTAACGCCTGATAATTACGATGGAGAATTAGGGCCACAAATGACACCGCCTGCAGCACGCCCGTGACAAAACCAAATCCGTCAAAGGCATCTCCTCCACTGCAGTTGAGAACCGCGGTCCTGGGCTGTGCTGCAAGCTTCCATTAGCCAGGCCATGTCGACATTGCCCACGGGGTGACCATGTGGTGAGTGTGCCTCGCTTTGAAAGCGTAAAAGCCCCCCCCCCCCCCCCATTGCAGTAATTCGTTCTGACTCTGCATTTAATAGAGGCCCTTTCACACGTACACACACACACGATTCACACTCAACAAAAGTGAGGCCTTATCTCGTTCTTTTCACTCCGTCGGAAACGTCGACACCGCTGGGATCTCTGTCGGGATTGAATGTATACGTGATCCATCACAGATTTATTATGCAGGGCTGGCTTCAAGGTGATACAGCAGATGTTGCCTTTCTGGCTGTTAAAAGGTGCAGTGTCAACGAATGAACAAAAAATATTGCCGCCTGCCATCCAATAGTTGATGATGGTGATTGCAGCTGTATATGTGGCCGTGTATTGTGTACAAGGTCACATATACGGAGGGAGTGGTGGTGTAGCGGTTAGCGCACTGCGCTACGAATCCGACGACCACAGTTCAATTCACGGCCAACACCAGTGACGATTATCTGTACCGGTCCTGGGCCTCCCCTAGTACCTGGTGTGGTGTGTAAACATCGCGACTAAGGAGACAAAGGCGGCTGGGTGTGACACTGGCCACCCACCCCCTCGTGTGCCGTGCCGGCATTAATAGGTGCTCGCTGACAGAACTTGCCTCAACAGTCTGTTAGGCTATATGGGGGATCTTTGTGTATAGTCTATACACACACGGCCCTTGCGTAAATGCACTGCTGGATGAGGGCCTCCCCAAGCTGTGAGGGTCATGGGGATTACCTGACCGTACTTCACCACGCCGGCCAGCCCAGGTTGGTAATGGCAGGGAACATGGACATGGGGGCATAGTTCAGTAAAACAATGCATTCTGCCGCACTGCCCTCTGCTTCTCACAACATACACCGCACAGCAGCCAATGTTACCATCCACAAGCGCTATCCAGGCTGGTACCTGCTTAGCTTCCGAGATTCGACCAGGTCGGGCCCGTCCCAGGCGATGCGGCAAGAGGTGTGACCGCCACGGCAAGTAGTAAGACGAGGGGTGCAGCAATTGAACCTTTGGAATGTGTGGCATCCCAAGGCTCTTTAGTTGCGTGCTAACCTACATTCTCTGGAGGGGCTTTTTTTGTTGACCAAAATGCAGCGGTGACAAGGCAACACGTGATTCAATCTGACTTCCTGCATTAGGGCACGAGAGGAATTCAGACATTCAAACCAACGTCAGGACATGGACACGCAAGGCATGACCGCCACTCCACTGTTAGCATGAGTCACCCATGCCTCCTCACCCCTGCAAATGCTAGGAATAAGAATGTTATTTCCCCACAAGCCAAGAGAAAGAGCCTTGACGTAATCGCTCATAGTCCAACGTCATATATTTGTGATACGCACTGTCTGTGGCAGTGGTTCTTAATCTTTACTACTGCAGCCTGGCACCCAATTTGGTTCTCAATTGTAACAATTATATATGTTAACAAATACATAGGTTTGATGACACAATGTAGTTTGTACTTAGGTGTCCGTGCTTGATTGTTTTTTCGATGATTTACCTTCTAAAAAAAATCTGCTCATGTCAAGAACCACCGTGTCTATTGGGTGCTTCTGAGCACGCCGGTTCGATCTCCAGGAGCGGAAGTTAAAACAATGGATACGTTTCCTCAATCCACCCACCTCTCTTCATCCAGCAGCGGTGAAAGGGTTACTCTACAGAAAGTCGTTTTGGGCAAATCGCGTCTAGTAGGGTAAAACGTGGGCCCCAGGACGACCCAGTACGTGGCTACTGGGTTGTGGGTCATGGGTCATCATGGTGGTGAGATGTTAACTACCTCGCCCGGCATACAGGCCATGGGTTTGATCCAGACCCAGACGTCTGTTGTATATTTGGAGTTTTCGGGGGTGTCTGTGTCTCCCCATGGTCCCGTGGAATTTTTTGTCCAGGTCCTCTGGTTTATTTAGAATCAACATCACGCGTTTAGAGTATTTTGTTACTGCTATAAATGTCCACACGATCAGCGCACTTTGTTGAACGATCATGCGACAGCCAGGTCGCTTCTACACGCGATCTGCCCAGTGGGGCCTAAAACCAATCAAATAAACAACATAGTTTAGTTGTCATACCTATAATCCTTGCCAGCAAATATACTATTGCCTACAAAACTGTCTATTATTGTTATTATCATCTGTACAATATATATTTTTAAAAATATACTGTGCTCAACGTAAGCGTGCAAAGAAGTGTGGAAGAAGATGCAAGTTTGGAATGACATTGAGAGGGGCCCCATGACCCTCTGGATTCCAGAGGGTCGTGGGGGTGCAGGTGAACGACCAACGTCGTGCACAGGGTCGTGGGGGGTGGCAGGTGAACGACCAACATCATCCACAGGGTCGTGGGGTAGCAGGTGAACGACCAACGTCGTGCACAGGGTCGTGGGGGTGGCAGGTGAACGACCAACGTCGTGCACAGGGTCGTGGGGGTGGCAGGTGAACGACCAACATCATCCACAGGGTCGTGGGGTGGCAGGTGAACGACCAACATCGTGCACAGGGTCGTGGGGGTGGCAGGTGAACGACCAACGTCGTGCACAGGGTCGTGGGGGTGGCAGGTGAACGACCAACATCATCCACAGGGTCGTGGGGTGGCAGGTGAACGACCAACATCGTGAACAGGGTCGTGGGGATGCAGGTGAACGACCAATGTCGTCCACAGGGTCGTGGGGATGCAGGTGAACGACCAACGTCGTCCACGGGGTCGTGGGGGTGGCAGGTGAACGACCAACATCATCCACAGGGTCGTGGGGGTGGCAGGTGAACGACCAACGTCGTGCACAGGGTCGTGGGGTGGCAGGTGAACGACCAACATCATCCACAGGGTCGTGGGGTGGCAGGTGAACGACCAACATCGTGCACAGGGTCGTGGGGGTGGCAGGTGAACGATCAACGTCATCCACAGGGTCGTGGGGGTGGCAGGTGAACGACCAACATCATCCACAGGGTCGTGGGGGTGGCAGGTGAACGACCAACATCATCCACAGGGTCGTGGGGTGGCAGGTGAACGACCAACATCGTGCACAGGGTCGTGGGGGTGGCAGGTGAACGACCAACGTCGTGCACAGGGTCGTGGGGTGGCAGGTGAACGACCAACATCATCCACAGGGTCGTGGGGGTGGCAGGTGAACGACCAACATCATCCACAGGGTCGTGGGGGTGGCAGGTGAACGACCAACATCATCCACAGGGTCGTGGGGGTGGCAGGTGAACGACCAACATCGTCCAAGACCGCTGAGAAGAGTCGGTGGCACTTCGGGGCCAAGTCACCGTCCACGGCTCAGACTCAACGACGTCCGACGAGGGAGATGGAGCGATGGAATCAGTTCCAGATTGTTTACCTTCTGAATATCGTCGCCTTCATCCCAGCAGTGGATTGACCATGGCTGCTGATGATGATGATGACGATGTTACTACATATGAGCATCAGTCCATATTCGACGATTGCCAATTACTAAGAGACATCTCAGAGCACTAACAATGCAGTGGCACTGTGATTGTCTTAATCATAGTACATTATTAGCGAAGCTTATTCACATTATCCGTGTTAGACGTTGTAAGCAGCAACACAGTAACGCGTACACAACACTACACCCTACACAAACATAACGTGTGTACAACAATATGTACACACAGTACACACACACGAGGACTATTGCATATCCGATTGGAGGCAATTCACAACAGCGACATTGCAATCTGTGCCAAGCATCAAATGTTACACAACAACCTTACAATTCTCACATCCTAACTTGTGATATCAGCTATGTACGCTGGTACAGTACACACTATAAGTCCATACACTATAGTATATCATACGGTGGTACAGTACACACTGTAAGTCTATACACTATAGTATATCATACGGTGGTACAGTACACACTGTACGTCTATACATTACAGTATATCATACGCTGGTACAGTACACACTGTAAGTCTATACATTACAGTATATCATACGGTGGTACAGTACACACTGTAAGTCTATACATTACAGTATATCATACGCTGGTACAGTACACACTATAAGTCTATACATTACAGTATATCATACGCTGGTACAGTACACACTGTAAGTCCATACATACCACATCACACACACGCACTGTAGTCGTAATATCGCCATCAGCCTGTCACGGCGGTAGAAGTGGCAGGCAAGATCCTCCATCCACTGCTGGATGGAGGCCCTCCGCGAGCCATCAACCCTCTCACCACTTGTGACCACCAACACCAACAACAACCATAACCACCACCAAACACCACCACCAACAACAACCACCACCAAACACAACCAACACCACCACCACCAACAACCACCAACAACAACCACAACCACCACCAAACACCACCACCAACAACAACCACCACCACCAAACACAACCAACACCACCACCACCAACAACCACCAACACCAACAATCACCACCACCACCACCAACAACAACAACCACCAAACACCACCACCAACAACAACACCACCACCAACAACAACAACCACCAACCACCACCACCAAACACCACCAACAACAACACCACCAACAACAACCACCACCAACAACCACCACCAACAACAACCACCACCACCAAACACCAACACCACCACCAACAACAACCACCAACACCACCACCAACAACCACCACTAAACACCACCACCAACAACACCACCACCAAACACTACGGGACTAGCGCAGACGAACACGCGCCACACACTCAACATTTACCCCTTTTCACGCGATAATCAGCCGTGTCCCAGCCACGTAGAATGGCAGGGACCATCGCTCCGTGTGTGGTGGTGGTGGTGGCCGTCGTCAACACCACGAACAACAACAGCAGCAGCTGACCGGCAAGTTGGTCACCTTCCCACGGAGAGGCCCTCACCTTGAAGACGGCGGTGGTCGGCGTCGCACGGGGAGGGGGGGCACCTTCTTGTATCACGATTTTATTTATTTCATTTATCAATTCTCTCTCTTTCACATCCGTGTGGCTTGGTTCGGTGGGGGGTGGCCGGTACAGTGTAAGCTCACAACAAGCCTGCACACACACACTGCCACCACCACCACCATCATCGCCACCTTCAAAGATAAAGATCTCCCGCTATCGCCTTTAACAATTGGGGCAAAGTGCTGTCGGAGAGCGCCTTCGTCTCCCCCAGTGGCGCTGTGTCACTACACGCCGCTACACCAGGTTACTCATTTGAGGCTGAGTCGATCTAGTGGAGGCCCAGGGCCCGGTTCGATAATCGTCGCCGGCGTTGGACGTGAGCCGGAATCGAAATCGGGTGGCCGGGTTCGTAGCGCGGCGCGCTGACCGCTTCAATTCTACCTCCACAACCACCACCACCTCCTCCACCTCCACCACCACCTCCACCACCACCAGCAGCGACACGAATCATCCTCCGAGCTCGGCACTGGCGACCATTCCCTTGCGTGGACGCCAGGTGGCAGCGCAGGACCACCAGTGGGTTGGTCCGCTCTCTATAAAACTATAAACATTGCTTTTTTACCCCATTGGAACCTCATTTGCCAGTAGCAAAATATGATCATTGTTTTTTTTCCCTTTTATCTGGCAACAAAACTGACACCTTTTTTTACAAGGAGTCATGTTTGCATTGACCACAATACCTGCAGTCGGAATGCAAACAAAAAACACAACTCTGATAATGTATGCACTGTCCTTGAAATTGATTGGTCCACACCCGAGACAGCTTTCCTTAGAGCCTAGTCTCACATGGTGTTGGACCAGGTGACGCCAAAAGGCGCACAACTTCCGACTGCAGGTATTGTGGTCTATGCAAACATGACTCCTTGTAAAAAAAAGGTGTCAGTTTTGTTGCCAGATAACGGTAAAAAAAAACAATTATTAACATTGTTTGTTTAGTTTAGTACTGAGCTACACGTAGCGCTTTTTCAAAAGCAATCGCAAATGATAGCTCAGCGAAGTGGCTTATCAAGTGGAAATGTGCAGCAGTAGCTGATGTTGATTGTAAATGTGGAGGGGGAAAACCGGAGGGCCCAGAGAAAAATCCACGCAAAAACGGGGAGAGAGACCCCGCAAACTCCAAATATACAGCAGCAGGTGTCAGGGGTCGAACCCACGGACCTCCTGCACACCAGGCGAGGTAGTTAACATCTCCTAGCCACCGTGGCGCCCTCGAGATGCTGCTCGAGGCGACGATAGCAGCAGCTGTTGCAGCAATAGCTGCAACCGTGTTCACAGGGGCTATAGAATACAGCGGGAAACCCAAATAACAACGAAATATATTTTTGTTTCGACGGTAAACTGGGCTTCCATGGTAAACTGGACTTTCATGGTAAACTGGACTCCCATGGTAAACTGGACTTCCGCGGTAAACTTGACTCCCATGGTTAACTAGACTCCCATGGTACACTGGACTACCATGATAAACTGGACTCCCATGGTAAACTGGACTTCCATGGTACATTGGACTCCCAAGGTCACAGGTCGGCAAACCAAGACATTTTTAAATCCTTTATATTAAGTTCGCTTGCTTGCTTGCGTGCTTGCTTGCTTGCGTGCTTGCTTGCTTGCGTGCTTGCTTGCGTGCTTGCTTGCTTGCGACCGTGCAAATCTTTCGGTCGTTTTTTAACCCACTTCCCGTGATCCAATCGAGCTGACATTTTCCACACAGACTCGTTGTGCGAGACAATTAATGTTCGTGAAAAAAAATTCCCAAACTTTTACACTTTTTAGGCAAAAAAAAAATATTTTACATATTCAAATAGAACTCATTCATGGCTTTGGCTGAACGTCACAGTGTAAGAGCCCAGAGCGTAACCCCTCCACAGGCCGTGGCGGAGTAGCGCAGTTGGTAGCACCCTCGCTTCCCATGCCAAAGGTCGCGGGATCGATCCCCGCGTCCTCCACAGGCGAATATATTTTTAAATCCTTTATATTAAGTTTGCTTGCTTGCTTAGGACCGTGCAAATCTTTCGCTCGTTTTTTAACACTGTTTAGGGAAAACAAATTAAATATTTAATTACCAATTGCTTAATGGTGGCAGACAATCATCTGACCCATAGGTGGCAGCCATCTCAAGCCAGAGGACGAGAGGACTCTAGCCGCCACGCATATAAAGGATTTATAGTGAAAAACTTTGTTTTTACGGGTTTACTTGTTTTCTGAAATCGGTAACCCCCTCAATATTTCAAGAGTCGCAATGCAGTCCCTAAAGAGCCGCATGCGGCTCCGGAGCCGCGGGTTGCCGACCCTTGGGCTAGAAGCCCACATATCGAGGTCTTGCTGGTCACTACGAGTCGAGCTTCAGGAGTTTAGAGTTCGTGTGGTGTTGCTATTCTTCTTCCTCTGTTGGAGGAGCGCAGATTACTGTCGGTTTACTGTGCGCTCCATAGCTTGGGTTGCATGGCCACAATCGCACAACCCGTGGCTTGCAATTAATGTACAGGACTATGTATGGGTCTCGATGTCTCTATGAGTACAATATGTATCTGCATGAGTCTCTATATCTATCTATGTAATTGCGTATGGCAATGTGTTCAGGAACTAAAGTCCAAAGTCGAAGTGTGCTGGCCACGACGATAGGGCTTCGGGAGAGAGTTCGTGTCGTTTTATTACTCTCTATGGTTCATAGTTTGGGTTGCATTGGCCACGGCTGGCGTCTTGTGCTGTGGATTACACTGAAAACTATGAAACTTTAATTTTTAGTTTACCAGGTAGTGCCCACTGAGCTATATAGTTATTTTTTTAGAAGCGATCTGGCCACAAATTATAGCTCAACGAAATTAGCTTGTCCTGTGGACTTTTATCACAGCCAAATACTCTAGACCAGGGGTGGGGAACCTTTTATTCTGCCAAGGGCCATTTGGATATTTATAACATCATTCGCGGACCATACAAAATTATCAACTTAAAAATTTGCCTGTTATATTTGGTCAAACATTTAATTAACTCACGCCTAATGCGATGGCTGTAACTGCTTCTCTTTGGCGAGGCGTGTGATGTTAGCTGGTATTGATGATATTGCTACTCGCAACTGCTTTTCCAGGTTTGCTCCTAGATTTATTGAATTTCGAGTCCCGCCTGCGGTTGCCTTGGCAGGGCCACACCAAATGATTTTGCGGGCCTCATACGGCCCGCGGGCCGGACGTTCCCCACCCCTGCTCTAGACGCATGTTTATAAACGTGGAGGGGAAACCGGAGGACCTAGAGAAAAACCCACGCGACCACGAGGAGAACGACATCCAGATCCAAATATTCAGCAGGCGTCAGGGTTGGGAACACACCCACGACCAGGCGACTGAGTTAACATCACAGTGGCGCGCCATTATTTTCACGGCAGGATTGCATTCAATCACAGACGGTTATAATTGGGACGATCACATGTGGTTTATTTCCACTTAAACCGCAACCACTGCGACCTAAACGCATTTATTTAACGGCGAGTATTCGTGGCGAGCGATATTTGCACCTTCTTAGGTTTTTTCGGTAAAGTCACGTAGAAAGTAAAATAAAATAAAAACAAAAATCACGACGTTTCGGAGGCAACACAAGTCTCCGTCATCAGGTGGGACCGTCACAGCCAGATTAGCTGTATCAAGTGTGGCCTCACTTGATACAGCTAATCTGGCTGTGACGGTGTGTTGCCTCCGAAACGTCGTGATTTTTGTTTTTATTTTATTTTACTTTCTACGTGACTTTACCGAAAAAACCTAAGAAGATGATTCCTTGCAGTCACGAAAGCTTCAAATCTAGAAGATATTTGCACCGTTCATATGCCCTCCCTTCCAGGGGCGGTTTCTTCATTAGGGCGATTGGGCGACGCACCACCAATGTCATTCAACCACAGAGTCACGCTAGCCGTCACTGTGCCTCTGGATATAGTCCAATCAGCGTCATGTCACGTTCTGTGGAGTACCGCCTCTTTTTGGGCGATTTCACTCTGGCTGAGAATCGCCCCGAGTGGCCCCATAGACTTTAATTCAAAGATGTTTTTTTCGAACGGGGGGCGCTGCAATGCATTCTCTATGGCTTCCGGGAGGGCTCGCACTAACGTGCTTACGTCATCATACGTAAACACGTTTCATCCAACAATATTATTTGTCGCCACCTAGTGGAATCTTTAATAAAAGAAACTTGAGTGGATTGTATTAATAGTGAGTATAGAAACAAACAAGATGTATTGTAAGAGTCACTTTATTTTTCATTAATATTAAAGAAGTGAAGTTGCCTTTACATGCTTAAGCTGTTAATTTATCCTTTGCATGGGTGGACCTTATCCTCATAAGTCATCCAGACATTTGCCCCCCCTGAGAGATTTTGCAGGAGCCGCCACTGCTCCCTTCACCAATTCGCACTGACCAGCGTGGTGAAGTATGGTCAAACAACCTCCCCCAAGACAGGCCAGGCGTGTGGAGACCATCATCCAGAAATGTATTTGAGAACACCCGTGTCAAAGCCAATGAGGCTGCGAGTTCAAATCCCAGTCCCGGTGGTCGACTCAACAGTCATTTCTACGATGGACATGATATGTCCCCCCACATTGGAATGTCGAATTTCCACCACTGGCTCAGGATCTGTCGACAGGACGGTTTTCTTTGACCAAAATCGCAATGCATTGTTCTGAACGTCACCTCTTTCGCCCCGCGTGGGTTCCTCGAGATTAATTGTGCCGGGTTGGTTTCAGGATGCCCAGATCGCTATCAGCGCTATTTGCTTTGTTAACTACGGCACTGCAGCAAAGTTTATTTGAACAAATCAGACGTCATTTTGGGGGTGCAGCGGTCAATTGTTCGGGCTGGTTTCCATGAGCTCAGCTGCCCTCAGCCCTGACCTCGTGACAGCGCGTGCGTGTTGACGTGTGATCGTGTGGGGAGCGGTGGTGCAGCGGTTAGCGCGCTGCGCTACGAACTTGACGACCCGAGTTCGAATCTCGTTCACCGCGAACACCGGTGGTGATTATCTGAACCCGATCCTGGGCCTCCCCCTAGGTCGACTCAGTCTCAAATGAGTACCTGGTAAGTAAACATCGCCACTGGGGAAACAAAGGCGGCCGGGCGTGGTGTTGACCAACCTACCCCCGCGTGTGCCGTGCCGGCCTTCATAGGTGCTCGCTCACAGCACTTGCAAGTCTTTTGTTAGAGGCTATATGGGGAATCTTTGTCTTGTGCGATTGTGTTGGGAGCGGTGGCGCAGATCGAGGGTAGCGCACTGCGCTACGAACCGAGCCACCTGCATTCAATTTACTGGCCACGGCTAACATCAGTGGGGTGTGATCGCAAAATCAAGCTGCGTGCTCCCCCTATATATATAGGTCCTGGGGTTGTTGTGTGTGTAAACATCAGCACTGGGGAGACAAAGGCAGCCGGCCATGGTGCTGGTTATTTGCTACACCGCCCCCATTGTGAACCTTGCTTGTTTAAATAGGCGCTCGCTAACAGCACTTACGTGGTGGGTGGTGGGTGGGGAATCTTTGCTTTGTTAGCGTTGGCCATATAAATCAGCGGCCAGGGGCCTCCTTTGCAAACCGATATCTGGACACGTGGGCGCGCGCAGAGCGATAGAGGAGGAGGAAACGGAGCTCTCGTCCGCCTCGAGGGTTTCCCACGCGGGGAGGGGTGGGGGCCGTGACGAGGAGGCGCTGGTGGCTGAACGCTTTGGCAACAAAAACTGGTCATACCCCGATTTACGTCTCCCCCCCCCCACCCCTTTAACGTCGTTTCGCAAATACGTCGTCAACGGTATTATTAACGCCGCTGAGCATCTGATCTGAATGAGATTTATATAGCGCCTTCACAAAGGCGCTTCACGGCAATTATCAAATTGTGCATAGCGTGACAAGAATTTGAAATGAAGAATTGCTGTTGTACGTGGTGTGGTTTTGACGCAGCAAGGCGAGATAGATTGATAAAGGAGGGGTTGTGATAGGCCCGGCCGTGGCGTCGTTTCGATATTCCTCGTCGCGCCTGTCAGGAGCGCATCCCCGACGTAAACCGGGGTATGACTGTGTTGGATTCGGGGGTGGTAGCGGGGGTAACGCCTGACCCTGTACCGATGCCAGTAGCGGGTGAACTGCAAAGAAGATAAAGGTGCAGCCCTGCGATTGCTTGCTGGCGGAAGAGCCCCCCCCCCCCTGGCAGACATTGCGGTGGAGGTGGGGGTACCCACACTTTACCCCACCACACGTGACTCTCCGATCCATTGTGGTGTACCCGCTTATTCTGCTGGGTGGACACCGGCGGTGGGGGTGGGTTCGGAAACTCGCACCATTGTTTCAGCTGTCGCTCCCAGAGAGGAACCGGAGACATCTAAATTGCAAGTCTGCTGTGCCCATCACCCCCCACCACGTGCTTGTGGGCTATAACTTTAATGTCGTGTGCTTAGGGGCCGTCCATAAATGACGTCACGCGATTTTGGACGATTTTTGACCCCCCCCCCCATCGTCTCACAAGGTCACAAGAAGTCAGATTCCCCCTCAAATATGACGTTACAAAGCCCTGCCCCCCCCCCAAAAAAAAACCATGCTTCAAATCGCTTTAAACTATTGTCATTGTAGTGCGTGTTTAATGTGGCGCTGCACTCTGATGTTGTAGGATAAATCATTTATTCAAACGTCTATTTAAGTAGAACGTGTTGTCTATATTTATTTTAAGTTGCGTATTTTGATGTGACGTCACATTTCTCAACCCCCCCCCCCTCGTCACACATCGTCACAAATGTCTGGCCCCTCCCCCCGAGGTGCGTGACGTCATTTATGGACGGCCCCTTACCTAGGGAAGGTGTCCCCCCCCCGCATCTCAAGACTCTGTAAAGTTCTCACCTGCCCCCTACTTGACACCTGTGAAATAGCTCCGTTCCTGGGGTGATCGGGCTTTTCGCAGTGCAGCTCCAAGACGATGGAACGCGTGACCATCTGACAATAAGACAATCAGAGTCTTTAGTGCTATTTAAATCTGCCCTGAAAACTCACCTCTTAACAAGTAAACCCGTAAAAACAAAGTTTTTCACTATAAATCCTTTATATGCGTGGCGGCTAGAGTCCTCTCGTCCTCTGGCTTGAGATGGCTGCCACCTATGGGTCAGATGATTGTCTGCCACCATTAAGCAATTGGTAATTAAATATTTAATTTGTTTTCCCTAAACAGTGTTAAAAAACGAGCGAAAGATTTGCACGGTCCTAAGCAAGCAAGCGAACTTAATATAAAGGATTTAAAAATATATTCGCCTGTGGAGGACGCGGGGATCAATCCCGCGACCTTTGGCATGGGAAGCGAGGGCGCTACCAACTGCGCTACTCCGCCACGGCCTGTGGAGGGGTTACGCTCTGGGCTCTTACACTGTGACGTTCAGCCAAAGCCATGAATGAGTTCTATTTGAATATATGTAAAATAATTTTTTTTTGCCTAAAAATTGTAACATTTTGGGAATTTTTTTTCACGAACATTCATTGTCTCGCACAACGAGTCTGTGTGGAAAATGTCAGCTCGATTGGATCACGGGAAGTGGGTTAAAAATGACCGAAAGATTTGCACGGTCGTAAGCAAGCAAGCACGCAAGCAAGCAAGCACGCAAGCAAGCAAGCACGCAAGCAAGCACGCAAGCAAGCAAGCACGCAAGCAAGCAAGCAAGCGAACTTAATATAAAATATTTAAAAATGGCATTTTCCCCAGTTTTGATCGTTTACGCTGCAGGCTCTGTCTTGTTTCCCTGATTTCCCTCCACGGCGCATTGAGATCCTTAGATGAAATGCGCCTTCTGTGTGTAAATCATCATTCTTATTTTGTTCTTATTATCATAGCTCATCGGATTCTCATTTTAAAGAGGGCCGAGCAACATTGGGAAGTTTCGTCATTTGGTCAATTCCATGAATGAGCGTGTTTGTCTGCTTCATGTGGGCAGGAAACTGGGGAAATTTGGAGGAAACTTTTAAAGTTCCGCACAGACGGCTTCGTGAAAGACACGTGATGTGCTGCCATCTTCTGGTCGCCTCTCAGCCCAACGGGCTTGGGAGTTTCACGACGCATTGAGGTAATAACGATGCAGTCACGACACAATTCACCATCGGGTCTGGCTAACGCTTTGGAAAAAACCCGGTACGGTACGGCAATAACCCCCATTTAGTCTCCCCCCTTTTACATCGTTTATGCAAATACGTCGTCATATTATTATTAATACAATTTGCATCGCCTTAATCCCACACACTTAGCTCCGATTAGCACGGTTGACGACATATGGTGCGAAAGAAGTTCAACATGCGTGAATAAATACATGATAAATTTGCTTAAGGAAGTAAGTTTTTAAAAGCACTGTGTTCAACTGCATCTCGGGCATCAACGAAGCAACGCGCCCGCACTTCAGCTGCAAGTCCACGTGTTCAGAAATGACGGTGCAACTCGGATTTATTAGGGAAACACTCGTGGTAAAACACGCGTGTACACACGATGCAACAAATAACAACAATATTCGGACAAATGTACATGAGACAATTTCATACGCACAGTGTAGGCGTTCACGACCGACATCAAGATTCGTGACGAGTGTTTTGGGTTCGATCGCGTTGGCGCAAAGTCGATCAGACACAGCCGAACATATCCAGTTATCACCTGGACAAATGTGCCAATTGAGTTTGGGTTTGAATTTCAAAGGAAAAAAAAAATCAACCGATTAGTCAATAACAGAATCAGAATCTTGACTCACCCTGGAGAAATGCGAGCAATGAGGCTCTTTTTCACAGATGTCCACTAGGGGTGGGTCATGAAGTTACAACAACAGACATTGTGGCCTTAAAAGAAAAAACACATGATCGGCAACGTTTCAGGCAATGGCCCTATTTCACCGCACATGGAGAGGTGAGAGAGAGTTCATGAGGGTTGGATACTGCACTGAACACCATGGGGACTCATGAGAGCTACGTTTTAAAAATTTTCCTGATTAGCAATTTTTTAAAATAGGCATGTGAATAGTTGAAGAACAAAAACTATTCCGCACATTTTTTTTCAGGTGACAACTAGATTTGTCGGACGGTGGTGGAGGGTGCACACAACTCGAATCGAGTTTGCACCCACACGGTCTGACACCGAATACTTATTATGAATTACATCGGCCATGCAGTATTTGGCAATTAAAAGAGCTTAACGTTAGCACACGAGGTATATGTTCACACTTAAGGCTATATTTAGCTATACAATACTTCACGGTGTTCGCTTCCATTATATATATTAAACAAAAATTAGAAGAAAAATAACATTGACTTTTTTAAAAAATACATGACAATCACATTGGTATTCTCAAGCTTACTTTATTCCCCGCTGGATTCTAATGAGGGCGTGTGTTGATGAATTCTCAAAGCTTGCTTTATTCTCTGCTGGATTCTAATGAGAGCGTGTGATGACGAGGCCTCGCGGCCCCCGACCCACCCTTCTCCATACAGCACCACACCGTTGTCCGCGTAAAATACGGTCATCCCGCGCCGATCTCGGGTAAAAGTTGCGGTCCCGGTTCTTCCGTAAATTAAACACGAAGGTTGCGCTCATGACACACAATGCGCTTGTCATAAATGAACCACAACACCTCGCTGATCTCGTCAAGGAGCATGAACCATCACACGCACTCCGGTCAGCCTCTCAGCCGGCGGCCTTTGGCTAGTTATCAGACAAAGATGGTTACCGCATCGCTCGCTTTCAGATGCGCTGCTGTGGTCGTCAGGAACGCTCTTCCTTCCGACATGAGGAAGCCTTCCTCCACACCTCCGATGAGTTTGGTCGGCTGCGTACGGTGCGAAAAAAGTTCAACATATACACCAACAGCTCTTATCTGGTAACCACTGGTAACCACTTTCACGCCTGTGCTGGGCACCCCTTGGCTTCCGTAAGCAGCGCCGTAGCAAGCTTCCCGTATTTTCGAAGGGGTTTAACTGGTACAACTCAATAGCACTGTTTGTCTAACTATTCACATGCCAATTCAAACACAGGTCGTTAGAAAACAAATACAAAATTTAATTCTTTTCAGGTCCCATGGTGTTAAGTGCACTCTGAAACCGTAATTACCCTCTCTCTCTCTGGCATCTCGCGACCACGTTGGCGAGATGTTAGCTACCTCGCCTGGTATGCAGGAGGTTGTGGATTCGATCTCGACCCTGACACCTGCTGTATATTTGGAGTTTGCATGTTCTGGTGGTCTCGTGGAATTTTCTCTGGGTCCTTTTTCACTCCACATTTTGAATCAATGTGCGTTTAGAGTATTTGGCTGCTATAAATTTCCACGTGATAAGCCACTTCGTTGATCTATCATTTGTGGGCAGGTGCCTTCTGAAATAGAGCTTTATAGCTCAGTGGGCCTTACCTGGTAAAAAAAAAAGTTTATTTTTACTTTTTCTATATGCTATGAAGAAGGTCAATTGCCCGGAATGGAACCTATCAATTATTTTTTTATTTTAAGGCCGCAGTGTTATTGATGAATGTTGTTTATGCTTGTGCACCACTCGCAACGCAACAGAAGCAGCACCGGATGATTTGTAAAAGGAAGGGAATGGCAGTCACATTCCAGCGATGACACAAAACTATAATTTGCGATGCTCCCGAAAGCAACTTTAAAATAACTTTTTTTCTATCTCATTCATTATTAAAATCCAATTTAAAAACCCGTCTTTCTTAGATGATTTTTTATTTTATATGTCAAAGGAATTCTTTCCGCAAATGTGTTGGATTTGTATTTATCATTTCAGAAGGGTCGTATAAACAATACGAGTCCACCACAGTCAGTGGACACGACGCAGGAGATGACTGATACAAAAAAGCTTCAAGCTGGCGTGGGATGGTCCGGCACACCGGCAGGGCCGGGCGTGGAGCTACAAGAGAAGAGCCGCTGGTGTTTTGCTTCTGGGTCGTGCTGCCTGAGTTGGCGCCACCCTCTGGGCTCGCTCACGCGCCCCTGCGCTTCCTCCTCTCCAGGTGGCTCTCCGCATCCGCGTCTCCCGCCAGCTCCCTGTACACCGCCGCTCCACCAAAATCCTCGCCGCCACCACCACCACCGTCACCACCAGCATCATCATCGGCCTCGTCGTCGTCGTCGTGGCTCCCGCCGGCACCCGACCCGCGTCCGGGGCCCTTTCCCTTCTTGCGCTGGCGGCGTCGGCCAGCGCCCTTCCCCTGCCTTGCGTCGAGGAGGGCGGCGTTCACCCGCTCGCTCACCTCGGCAATCAGCTCACGGCGCACCTCATCCAGCGGGATGGCCTCCAGCGTGAGGCGCACCGACGTGATGTTGCGCTCCACCTCCTGCCTGAACTCTTCCAGGACGTCTCCGATGGTGATGGAAGAGGACGAGTCTCCGCCGCCGCCGCCGCAGCAGCTGCTCTCCAGGTCCCGTAGCTTCTCCTCGAGGAAGCGCCGCTGTTGCCGCGACTCCCTGGCGGCCACCTCGAGGTCGCGCAGCCTCGCGACCTCCACCCCGAGGGATCCGTCTCTGGCCGCGTCTCCCGAACCGTCCCCGTCTCCGCCGGAGCCTCCGACGCCTCCTGCCCCGCCGCTCAGGAAGCGCCGCTCCAGGTTGGCCACCCTGTCGTCCAGCTGCTGCTTGAGGTTGCGCACCTGCGTGATCATCTGGTCCAGCGCCTTGCCATTGCGGTGCGCCGAGTCCGAGGCGGCCAGCACACCTTTGTTGAGCTCCAGGAGGTTGATGCTTCGTTTGGGAGTTCCATATCCATCGTCGCCGTCGTCGTCGTCGTCGTCATCGTCGTCGTCGTAATCGGACTCGTCGAAAGCCCCCATGGCCTCAAGCACCAGCGTGTGGCGCAGCGTGTCCTCCAGCAGCGTGTTGAACGAACTGTTGAGGTCGTCGAGGCGCTGGCCAAGGCTGCTCACGTGCAGCAGGGTGTCCACGCTGGAGTTGTAGAGGCGCTCCACGTGGCGCACGAGCTTGTCGTGGTCGTGCGCCGTCGCCTCCTTGCGTGCCGCCAGAGCGTCCAAGCGGGCGCCGGCCTCCCGCGCGCCGCCCTCCACGCGCGCTGCCAGCGCGTCGAGCAATTCCTGCGTGTGCAGCGCCTGCGCCCGCGACTTTTGGTGGACGAGGGCGAGGAGGTCGTCGTGAGAGAGCTTGAGGGCGGCGACGTCGCCCGCCAACTCGTCCAGGGTGGACGAAGAGGAGGAAGCGTCGAGGTGTTCGTCCGAGTCCCCGGGAGAAGGCCGCATGTCCGGGTCCGGCGTGTCGGCCCGAGCGCGTGGCGCGTCCGTGTTCGACTCCCGCCCCCACTGCTGCTCCTGCTGCTGCTCCTGCTGGAGCTTGCCCAGGGCCAGGCGCAGCTCCCCGGTCTCCCTGTACAGGTCCCGCACGGCGCCCGTCGCTTGCCGCAGCCCCTCCTCGGCGGATGACAGGTTCGCGCGCAGCAGCCACTCCAGGCCGTCGAGCCTCTCCTCCGCATCGCGAGCGCCGTGGGCCAGCCGCTGTGCGTCCCGCGCCGACGCCACGAGCAGCGCGCACGGCGTCCCGCACACCTCCTCCTGCCGCCGCCGCTGCAGCAGCTGCGCGAGCTGCCACACGCGCTCGCTCGTGTCGTTGATGAGCGCCGCGTGGATGGCCATCGTCTCCCTCACGCCGTGCCAATCTCCCATAGGCGCCGCGTGGCCGGGCCCCGCCGTCGGGGGCGACGCCGGCGGGGGTGGCGGCGTCGCGTCGAGGAGCTTCTGCAGCTCCGCCTGCTGCTGCTGCTGCCGCCGCTCCGCGTCCGCCACGGACGCGTCAAGGGCGTCCATGCGGCCGCGGACGTCCTCGCGGAGATCCCCGAGCAGCCGGGAGAAGTCCGACAGCACGCTGTGCCGCAGCCGCTCGAGCTCCTCCCGAACGCGCTCGGCCGCGTCCTCGCCCTTCTCCTCGTCCCTGTCCTCCTCCGTGGCTCCGTCGTTCCCAATCGCGCCCGGGGGCCGGCTCTGGCTCCCCACGCGGAGCTCGGAGCTCGCCAGCTCCGCGATGGAGTGCGCGTTGCTCCGCGCCAGGAGACGCGCCTCCCCGCACGCCCTCGCCGCGTCGGCCACGCTGCCGTTGAGCGCCGCGGCGTCGCGCCGGCTCAGCTCCACGTCCTTGGCCAGACCTGCCACGGTGGAGGCGATTCGGCGCACGGGCTCGTACAGGGCCTGGTGAAGCTCACCCATCTGCTGCTGGACCAGCTTCTTCACCAGCTCCGTCACGTCGTCCTCGGAGATCCTGTTGGAGGTGGCGTCTGCGTCGGGGTGCGAACGAAGGGTGAGCGGGGCGAGAGCGGCACGGCGATTGGCGACTCGTTGAGTCTCCCTTCAGTCCCCACGCCCCCCCTCCACAGTGCACGCTACCTTATTATTATTCATTATTAATTTTTTTACCAGGTAAGGAACACTGAGCTATGTAGCGCTTTTTGAGAAGCGACCTGGCCACAAATGATAGCTCAACGGAGTGGCTCATCACGTGAAAATGTAGAGCAGCCAAATATTCTCCGATTAGCGGAGTTATTTGCAGCCAAATTGCACCTCCAATTAGTGGGGTTGGCTACCTACAGTGCGAAAGAAGTTTAACATGCATACATACAGACTCTAAATGCATATTTATGAATATGGAGGGAAAACCCGGAGGACCTGGAGAAAATATTTACCAAAGCAGTTAGGTTGAATGAAATTCAGTACTCACTGATTGATGCCTCGTTCCACGAAGTGGTCAGCTGCCTCCGTGTCATTCTTCTATCGCTACTATTGTAGCAACTGGCCCCATAACTCTCAGTCATTACTTCGCCCATGTTAAAGTCTAACAGATTTGTCTCATTCACCCTGTGTTCATACACCACACTGCAAGTCCCAACAACTCACTCAATCACCCACTCACTCACCCATTCACTCACCCACACACTCACTCAATCATCTACTCACTCACCCATTCACTCACCCAAACACTCACTCAATCACACACTCACTCAATCACCCACTCACTCACTCACCCATTCACTCACCCACACACTCAATCATCCACTCACTCACCCATTCACTCTCCCACACACTCACTCAATCATCCACTCACTCACCCATTCACTCACCCACACACTCACTCAATCATCCACTCACTCACCCATTCACTCACCCACACACTCACTCAATCACCCACTCACTCACCCATTCACTCACCCACACACTCACTCAATCATCCACTCACTCACCCATTCACTCACCCACACACTCACTCAATCACCCACTCACTCACCCATTCACTCACCCACACACTCACTCAATCACCCACTCACTCACCCATTCACTCACCCACACACTCACTCAATCATCCACTCACTCACCCATTCCCTCACCCACACACTCACAACACTGCAGGTCACAACACTAATCTTGCCACTTCTTTACTCGCACTGATCCACTTCGGAGCACCCTCCACATCGTCTCAAATCCGGAATTCTTTCAGCCTTACTCGATCCAAAAAAAGTGTTGTATTATGATATATTACACCTTCGACAGTGCTGTTTGTTGCTGGCTGCTTGGAGTTTTGTGCATTTGGGCCCTGTGCTCAGCTACTGTTATCTAAAACAAAATTAAATTGTATCCATTCAGTTATATGTGTACGTACGTTGAACTTCTTTCGCGCCGTACGTAGCCAACTGCGCCAATCGGAGGTGCAGGGGAACGACAACAAACGAAACACAAAAAGGAGTTCTAAAGAAATTAGTTTTCAATCTAGATGATTGAAAAGTGCATAGCTACAGTATCTTCCTAATATCGGAAGGAAGAGCGTTCCAAACGACCGCAGAAGCGCATCTGGAAGAGCACGACGCAGTGACCGTCTTTGTTCGATGGACAACAAACTAAACACAAAAAGCAGTTCGATCAGTAGAGTCGTCACAGGGTGAGGGTGCACGGCGGTGTGTGGGGTTATCTCTAAAGTACGGGGAGGAATTTAGCGGAGTTGTCCCGGCGAGGCATCGGGAACGCGGCCACGTTCGCCGCTCACACCGCATGACGCGACGGGCCGGGTGGCGCCCCTCTGGCCCTTTGCCCCCTCGAGGTTCGGTGATGGAGACATCCGCCACGGATTTTGCCAAATTCCGAACGAAAGTAAACATTCGCCACCACCGCCGCCGCACGGGCCCCCCGCATTCACCGTGTCGGGAATACGTCCACCGCATCCATGAGCCACCTGACGCGTGCTCATAAAGGAACAATTAACTCCTGTGGGCCACACTAAGTTGTGTTTACTCAACGTTACTGCACTGCACTGGTAAGCCAGTCCAGTAATCGAGGCTCTTACCACATTGTGTATCGTTGTTCTTTGCTTGTGGCGAGATGTTAACTACCTCGCCTGGTATACAGGAAGTCGTGGGTTTGATCCCAACTCTGATGCCTGCTGTATATTTGGAGTTTGCAGTGTTTCTCTCCTCGTGGTCATGTTCATTTTTCTCCGTTCTTCCGGTTTTTCCCTCCACATTTAGAATCAACATCGCGCGTTTCGAGTTTTTGGCCGCTATAAATTTGCCCGCAATAAGCCACTTCGTTGAACTTTCATTTGTGATAGCCAGGTCGCTTCTGAAAAAGAGCTAACTAGCTCAATAAGCCTGACCCGTGACCCCCGTTTGTCTAAAACACCTGACGCCCCACAAGCTCCACTGTGCTCGTGTAAGGTCCATGCCTGAAACATCGGGCAAACCAGTAGCAATCGCTTAACAGGCCATACGACACTGATGAGACTCAGAAGGTTGAAACGTGTCCGGAATTTGCCTGTCTAGACAAATAATAAACGAATTGATACCGATTTAAAGCTTTCGTGACTGCAGGGATTCATATTCTTGGTTCTTTCGGTAAAGTCACGTAGAAGGGAAATAGTAAAATAATTTTAATAAAACATTCAATAAAATTCTCACGACGTTTCGGCCACAACACAAGCAGCCGTCCTCAGGTGAAGAACAGGTCTGTCGGAAAAACAGCGTCCCAATGAACACCGCCGCTTGCATCGTCTTTCCGACAGCTCTGTTCTTCACTTGAGGACGGCTGCTTGTGTTGTGGCCGAAACGTCGTGAGAATTTTATTTTATTATGTTTTATTTTTATTATTTTATTATTTCCCTTCTACGTGACTTTACCGAAAGAAACAAGAATATGAATTGATACCGCTTACGTCTTTTTTAACCATCTCGGGAGGTATGGACAAGAAAAATACGTCACTGGCCAACGGACTAATTCTACGTCGCAGGGTTTTCGTGGTTGCAGATTTTTCGCGATGTCTGGCTCGATGTCTGCCCGAAGAAGCTCCTAACGCGTGCAGCGAACCGCCGAACCTTGCGCCGTGCAACGTTCGGCGCCACGTCAGATCCACGTCCTTCGCCAGCCCCGCCTTGGTGAATATTAGGAAGCCACTGGGCGATAGCCACTTTAAAATCATCTGGATTGAATACTCATTCCTTGAGAAAACTGCTTTTTGGTGTTCAGTTTATTGTCCTGTCCCTCGCACCTCCGATTAGCACGCTTGACTACGTACGGTGTGAAAGAAGTTCAACGTACACACATACACACAGAGAGGAGCGGGGGGTGGATACAAAAAAAACTCAGCAACCGCTCACCGGGCCGGGGCACGGCTACGCGATCCTCGAGGGCACGCAGGCTGCCACGCACGTCGCCTAGGGCGCCGGACACGTTGGCCACGTCCCGCTGGAGCTGGGCCAGGTGTGCCAGGTGCTTCTCCAGGTTATTGCTGCCGTCGTGGCGCCCGGGCCGGTCTGTGGGCAACGCAATCATCATCATCATCGTCGTCGTCGTCATGGCATCGTCGTCATTTATTTGATGCAATACTCGCTGTACTACCCGGCTTCGCCCGAGACTTGGATTCTTGTCTTGGATTAATACACGGCCTAAGCGAAGGGTGGGGGGGATGCGTGACGTCAGCAGGCACACCGCGTGACGCTGCCGCATGCGGGTGACATCACAGATGTGACGTCACCGCTCACTTGCCGTGAAAAAGATATCCATTATTGCGCCCCCCACCCCCCCCAAATACAAAAGTCTATTTTGATACTTTTTGCATTGTGTACAGTCTGGAAGCTACCCACATGCCAAATTTCAATTTGCTGAATGTTGGGAAGTATGCTAAACATTTCGAACACACAAATTCTAAAATTTCCCTTTTATTTATTTTATGCAATATCACCATTGTATCTAATTAGACAATGTCTATCCACTGGCGGGTGAAGTTATCCCCACTCTGGCGACATCCCTCGCGGGTCTTGCTATGCCACGATCCAGCGCATTCCCTGCACGTCAGCTGATCTCGTCTCTATGGTAGTTCATCCTCTCGGTTGCATTCCCTCCTTTGGCAAACAACCCATTACCATTCTCGTCCATTGGCCATCGTTGTTCCTATTCTAGCTATGACGTGTCCTCCCCAAGCAATGTTTTTTTTACAGTAAATATGACGCCACGGATTTTTGGCTGATTGTTGATCCATCTGTTCCTCATCCTTGTCTCTCCATTGCACTTGGAGATCACGTGTTCCCACGTTTCTTTGAGCACTTGGCAGAGAGAGCCGTCTAGCAAGGGGCAAGAAATCCAGACTGAAGTGCACGTGTAAAGAATCTATACCAGAGAGAGAGAGAACTTGTACTGAACTTCAGTTGAAGACGTCTCGCGACCAGTATTCATAAGAACTTTTTTGTTTGTTAGATCGCGTAAATATAAATGTTCCGTTAACCCACAATCACCCGACGAAGCCAATTCGTAAGGTTTGTCACGTAAACTAAACGTGCCAATTAGTTACCCCTTCAGCACACACGAATGTGTTGGAGAGTGAACCCACAACATTTAATCGTGGCAAATCGCCTGATGAAGTTGATTGTAATCACCAGCGAATCGTCGAACTAATGTAAATTATGTGGGTTTGCACTCCAACACGGTTGACTACGCACGGTGCGAAAGAAGTTAATTATACATACATATACCCGTGTGATGAAGTGGTAACGTGAGAAACATTACTAATTAGCTGTGTCGGGTGATGGTGAGTTAACGACATGTTTATATTTACGTGATCTAACCCAAAAAAAACCTCGATTGTGGACTGAACTTAACAGGTACAGCCACCTCACATTGGAACGCGTGTGAATTGTGAAACAAGACACTGTCCGTGTTTGTCCACGTACAGCCAGAGGTCGAAAGGATGATTGTCCATGCAATCGACATCAACGTATTTAGACGAGAATGTGATTTGACACAAGCTTGACCTGTGGTAGCGTTTGTTCTTCACGTGGGACACGTTTGCCGTGTGTGCATTGCCGTTTGCTGCCAAGACAATGGTCCACATTGCAGTCGGAATCAATAAAATAAACTAAACATCTTCTCTCCCCTACCCTCAACAGTGGAGAGAAAGGTCGCCCTCATATGAACACAGAACTCCCAGCACTGCCTTGGGACAAATACCAACCTCGCAGTGCCTGCTGCCTGCACTCTAACACTCAATCACCGTGGTAGTTTTAGGCTGAGTCGACCTTGGGGATGCCCAAGCAAAGGTTCAGTTACAAATAGCCACGAATGTTGTTCATCACGACCATGAAGCGACCCGAGTGGCTATGATAGCCTACAAGGACAGAGATGCCCCCCCCCCGTATAGCCTCGTACAGGAGACTGATGGGGAAAACGCTGTTAGCGAGTAGCACCTACAGTGTGTAGGCCGGCACGGCACATGAGGGGGTGGGTGGCCAGCACCACGCCCGGCCACCTTTGTCTCCCCAGTGACGATGTTCACACACCGCACCAGGTACTCAATTTGAGGCCGAGTCGACCTAGGGGAGGCCCAGAACCGATTCATATCATCGTCACCGGTGTCGGCCGTGGCCAGGAATCGAACTCGGGTGGCCAGGTTCGTCGCGCGGTGCGCTAACCGCTACACCGCCGCTCCCCCGCGATGATAGCCAACACACAAACAGCAGCAGCTGCCACTCAGCGAGGGTGACATCTCCACGTCGTGCCAGGGGCACGTGCGCGTGCGCATCGAGGGCACGCGCACGTGCCAGGGGCACGAGTCGACGTGGAGATGGATGAGGGCTGTCTGGAGAAATGTCACCGGCTTAGAAGTTACCCACAGATGCTGTGGGTTGAGCCGATTTGGGGCGCCACGCATTCTCTCGTCTGCCGAAGTGATCTCGTCATCGCCGTACGTACATGGCTAAAACACATACCAACTAGAATATATATGTGTACAGAGATCCCCCGTATAGACTTGACACATTGTCTGGGCCAGTGTTAATCGCGAGCACCTACGAAGGGCGCCGTGGGGAGGGGGGGGGCTACGTGGCCCCCACCACGATCCTTAGACGAAGACACAGATCCCCGTGTAGCCTTCAGAGAGATTTTGGGGCAAGTGCTGTTAGCGATAACCCATGAAGGACGTCACTACGACGCACGATAATCCAACTCGAGATGTCACTACAAAGATAACCCCCCCCCCCCATCCCCATATAGCCTCAACAGACGTTTTGGGGCAAGTGCTGCGTAGGAGTGGGTGGCCAGCATCACGCCTGGCCGCCTTTGTCTCCCTAGGGGCAATGTTTACACATCACACTCGGTACTCATTTGAGGCTGAGTCGACCTACAAACACACACACACATACTCACTCTTTTCATCGTTGAGTGGAGACGAGGGAATGGCGGCATCTTTCGAGTCAAGCGGAGTGCCCTGCACAAACCCAAACGGCCCTGCGTACACAACACACACAGCACACGTGCGGCGAGCCGCAGCGTTCCACACAACTGGTCCACCAACCCTCGCCTCCAAAGCGCTGTTTCACAGGGAGGCGGGCGATCACCGTAGCACCGATCGTGTTTGCAATACATCAGGCCGCGTCTCGTGAAACTAATGTTTCAATGTGGACACCACGTGCGCGAGATGTCAACTACCTCGCCTGGTATGCAGGAGGTCGTGGGTTCGATCCCGACCCTGACGCCTGCTGTATATTTGGCATTTGCGTGTTTCTCTCTCTCTCATCATCATCACGGTGGCTAGGAGATGTTAACTACCTCGCCTGGTCTACAGGAGGTCGTGGGTTCGATCTCGACCCTGACGCCTGCTGCTGCATATTTGGAGTTTGCGTGTCTCTCTCCCCGTGGTAGCGTGGATTTTTCTCTGGTTTTTCCCTCCACATTTAGAATCAACGTGCATTTCGAACATTTGTCTGCTATAAATGTCCACATGATAAGCCACTTCGTTGAGCTATCATTTGTAGCCAGGTCGCTTCTGAAAAAAGAGCAGTTGGCCTTACCTGGTAAAATAAAAAAATATATATACATAATAGTAGTAAACAGTTGTTGTTGTTGTTTATCGTGTTGTTTGGGACGTTCCCACCCTAAATTTAGGGCCGGATTAAGGTTATTGTAGGCCCTCGGCACTTCTGTTTCGTAGGCCTACAGGGATAACTTTCTACGTTGGTAATGTTGCCCACGTTACCACAGCCACTGTCACTCCGCTCGTTTCACGTGGAGCAACAACAACACCGCCTGGACTTCCCCTTGCACTCCCCTCTCGCTGTTGAGAAGGAGATTGTGCGAACAACAGCGTTTTTTGAAGATGTTGTTGCTCATTTTGCAATGAAAAAAATTCTCGAAAAGTTCATCTCCGTTGTACATGTCTCACCGTGTACACTATGCCCATCATTTGCCATGTAAATATATTTATATATTCTTGGTTCTTTCGGTAAAGTCACGTAGAAGGGAAATAATAAAATAATAAAAAATAAAACATTTTATTATGTCCCTTCTACGTGACTTTACCGAAAGAACCAAGAATATGAATCCATGCAGTCACGAAAGCTGTAAATTGCAAAACATTTATTTTCATATATTTATCTCTTGATTATATAAATTTTTTATCATACAAACGAACAAAAACGCTGTCGCCGCGAGCCTCACTGGGACAAGTGGATTGAGAAACGAACTAACCAACGAAAAAACACGCTCACACTTTTTTTTTATCGCAGGGACCTTTCGTTTTCGCAGGCCCCATGCACAGTGGCTGCTGTAGCCTAGTGGAGCATGCGGCCCTGCCGAAGGTTGGGGCCTGTGGCCGCCCTCGCAACAGAGCCGCTTAGCTCAGTGGGGCCTTAGCAGCTGAGATAATAAACTCAGTGGCCACGTAACTACAGGGATATGGACCTCCATGCAATGCAACCCATGACTCGCTATGCAACTCTATGTATCTGTATGCACCTCTATGGATCTCTGTGTTACTCTATGTAACTCTATGGATCTCTTTATAACTATGGATCTCTATGTCTATGGATCCGTGTTACTCTATGGATGTATGTGTAACTCTATGGATATCAATGTAACTTTATGGATCTCTATGTAACTATATGGATCTGTGTAACTCTATGGATTTCTGTGTAACTATGGATATCAATGTAACTCGATGGATCTCTGTAACCATATGGATCTCAATCTAACTCTATGGATCTCTGTGTAACTCTATGGCTGTCTATCTAACCCTATGGATCTCTATGTAACTATGGATCTCTGTGCAACTATGGATCTCTGTGTAACTATGGATCTCTGTGTAACTCTATGTAACACTGTGTAACTCTAAGGGTCTCTGTGTAACTCTGTGGATCGCTGTGTAACTCTGTGGATCTCTGTGTAACTCTATGGATCTCAATGTAACTCTGTGGATCTCTGTGTAATTCTATGTATCTCTGTGTAACTCTATGGATATCTGTGTAACTCTAAGGGTCTCTGTGTAACTCTATGTAACTCTATGGAGCTCTGTGTAACTCTATGTATCTCTGTGTAACTCTATGTATCTCTTTGTAACTCTATGGAGCTCTGTGTAACTCTATGGATCTCTGTGTAACTCTATGGATCTCTGTGTAACTCTATGGATCTGTATGTAACTCTGTGTAACCGCAGTGTCCTGTAACTGCCGCCACTACCGACGGTCCTGGGCTGTGGGCGCCCTTGTAACAGAGACGCTTAGCTCAGTTGGGGCCTTAGCAGCTGAGATAATAAACTCAGTGTCTCTCTGCATCATCCCACATACACAACATTGAATGATGGCATTGGCCAAAAACCGCAATGTAGCAATTACCCTACTTAAAAATAGTCTTGAGACTCAGTGAGGATGTATAATTACATTGACGTGTGTATGTATATATGTGTATATTGTATATAACATGTGAGACGAGTGTAACAGACCAAAAGGCCCAGCGGTAGAGCTAGAGCAGTGTTCTTCTTTGCAAGGCTCGCGGGCCACTGGCAACCTCTGGGAGCCTTCAGTGCGGCCCTGACGTGTGGCCCCCGACAACACACGACACGTGACAACACCCCCCATCATCATCATCATCGTGCTGCTGTCAAACACAACAATGGTCTCAAAGGTGTGGCGGCCCTCACACTGCTGATGTCTCATCGGCCAATGTGGGCCCCTCCTCTGAAGTGTAGTGAAGAACACTGAGCCAGCGGCTCGCAATCGAAAGGGTTCACGAGTTCAAATCATGGTCAGGGTTTTTACTCGGCCATCATTGCCGTGGGGTCGATTGAGTGTCACTTTGTTTAGAAGTCAACAGTGATTTCCCGTATGTATGACAGGATGTACAGGATATGATATATATATAACACATCTGGTCCCCCGCATCAATAATAACGTTGGGATTTCCACCGTCAACTCGATCAGAGATGAGCTCAGGGAACGCCACTCGCGGCTTCCCCACCTTTGGGTTCGCAGTTGGTTCCGTCGTGTCCCGGGCAGCAGCGCCACTCGAGGGAGGTGACGATGAGGTGCTTGACGCGGTATGCCGGCCGCTGCATCACGCGGTACCTGCAACAAGCCGGGGGGCAGGGGTGGGGGGATAAGCAATAAACGATGGGAAGGGAGCCCCAAAGTCGAGCAGTGTGGCGGCGGTGGTGGTGGCGGCGATGGTGGTGGTTGAACACGGGGTGCATGAGATTAAACAACAGTCAAGCTGGTAGAGCCGAGTCCTCTCAAATGGGTGGTGCAGGAGGAATGAAGGGGTGAAGTTCACGGCAACAGTAAGCATTGTAGTCGCGATAGAAGAGTGATAAGAAGGCGACTGACTGCCCGAACGAATTGGGGAATGTTGGGCCATCAAGTCAACCTGGTTTCTTTACGTTGTGATTCACAGACGTGTACACAACACGTGCATAAATTCCCTCTTTTCGCGAGTGTATGTGTGTATGTGGTAGTGTAGAGACAAAGGCGGTCGGGCGTGGTGCTGGCCACCTACCCCCTCGTGTGCCGTTGCAGCCTTCATAGGTGCTCGCTAACGGCATCTGCCCCAACAGTCTGTTAAGGCTATAGGGGAGGGGATCTTTGTTTTGTCTCACTCACAATACTCTGACATCGTGAACACGATTCCCTTGTGTAAATCATCGCTCGCGGCTACGCGTGCACTCCCGGCAAGCGCCGCACATCCCGTGCCGACAAAGCGAGCGAACTCGGACCGTGGTCAGATTGGCCGCTAGAAGTCGCCGTGTCCGTCGGACGAGGCTGGTGGCGGAACGACAGCCGAGGAGGGGCGACGCGACCGCCACCGCCACCACGGAGAATGGAGCCGATGAGCTCAGCCGCGTGCAACACAACAGCGGCGACCTACGAGAGCTGATGGTTTATTTTTTAACACGTCGTGATGGTCTCCAGCGAAACGTCGTACACAAATAGGGAATGTTTAACTCGAGCTATTCAACATTACCTCCTTCTCCGGTTTGTGTTGCTGATAACCCAAATCTCAAATGGGGCATTTGCCCATGACGTGACACAACTTGCACAGATTGGCTCTGTCGATGGGCAGTGGAGAGCTGTACCATGTTTAGAAGAAGAAAATGGCATACAAACTATACACTAAAACTACTTTTTTATTTTATTTTACCAGGTAAGGCCCACTGAGCTATTTAACTATTTTTCAGAAGCGGCCTGGCCACAAATGATAGCTCAACGAAGTGGCTTATCATCACGTGGAAATCTGGAGCAGCCAAATACTCTAAACCCATATCGATTCTAAACATGTGGAGGGGAAAACTGGAGGACCCGGAGAAAAATCCACGCGACCACGGGGGGAGAGAGCACACGCAGACTCCAAATACACAACAGGCGTCAGTATCGGGATCGAACCCACGACCTCCTGTATACCAGGCGAGGTAGTTAACATCTCCCCACCGCGCCGCCCTCATTACGCAGTACACAACGGGTGGACACGAGTGGTGAACCGTGCACGTAGCTCGCGCGAACTGAATTCAACACGGGGGTCGATTCACCGCACGTGGCAAGGCGGAGGGTGATGCAACTCACACGATGCCGCACACTCCGTACGTCCAGGGGCACTGCTGACTCGCCTTGCCCACGTACGTCTCGCTGCCGTCGGCGAGCGCCGTGGGCGAGAGCCGGGTCCGCACGTAGGCGCACCAGTTCCTGCGCGCACACAGAGCGATACCCACCCACACACACACCGTGTAGCATCAACAGACTGGTATTGGGGGCGGGTGCTGTTAGCGAGTCGCGGCAGCTACTGAAGGCCGGCGCGGCACACGAGGGGATGGGTAGACAGCGCTACGCCCGGTACGCATTTTGAGGCTGAGTTGATCTCGGGCCGGTGAAGATAATCGTCACCGATCGGCTGCCTCGCCTGGCGCTCGCACCTCCGATTAGCACGGTTGGCTACGTACGGTGCGAAAGAAGTTCAACATACAGACACACACACGCGCGCTCTGTGAAACGGCGCTTGTTCGAGGCGCGAGGGTTGGTGGATCGCGCAGGGATCGGTGCGAGACGGCGATTCTCCACCCCGGCTTGGGCTGCTGCCAAGAGTGGGACAGCGAGGTCAGGAATCAACAAGTTATTGTGGTCAAAGCCGTTGATGTCATCACCACCACCACCACCGCCACCGCCGCACCCCCTCGCCAGAGCGTCCCCACCCTCGGCCAGATTCCGCAGCTGCTGCACCGCACTGGCAGTAACCCCCCACCCCACACACCACCGGCAGCAGCGAGGTGGCAGGACGGCGAGCGGGTTCGCGAAACCCGCCTGTAGGGGCCCTTGTGATCGTTGTTCCAATCGTAACGCACGTCGGGGTTTCTGCCGGGTTCTACTCTGACTCGCCTCTCGCAATTGCGCGACGCTCATGATCGTGAAGACATTTTGACAAACACCCCCCCCCGGTTGCAGGACCCTCCTGAAAACAGTCTTGAGACTCACTAATGGGCTTCTTTATTTATTTATTTCTGAGTGGCAGTAGATGGCGGTGATTTCACGCGGGCAGTAGTTCTATGATATCCACGTGCTTGTGTCCCGCCTTCACGGGTGTGAAAAAGTGCCGTCAAAACATAAGTTGTCTGCGGGGAAGCCTTCATCTTGCAGTGGATCGACAAAAGGGTTGTGCGTGGACATGTCTAACAGTGGAGGTGTGTGTGTGTCTGTGTGTGTGCTGAGTGGGGAACGGTGGCGCAGCAGTTAGCGCGCTGTGCTACGAACCCGGCGACTCGAGGTCGATCCAGGCTCACGGCCAACACCGGTTAAGATTATCTGAACCGCTCATGTGGTTCAGATAAACTGGTGCGGTGTGTAAACATCGCCACTCGGGAGACAAATGCGGCCGCGGGTGGGATGCTGGCCACCCACCCCCTCGTGTGCCGTGCCGGCCTTCATAGGTGCTCGTTAACAGCACTTGCCCCAACAGGTCTAGTAAGGCTACCCAGGGGGGGGGGGGGTCTTTGTCTTTGAGTGGACCGTGTCTCCAAGCCGCTTACCGCCCTCTCGACGCGGAGTTGCGCGTCTGTCGAGACGTCCGCGTGGAGCCTCCCTCCTCTTGCACCAACCCCGATGCCTCCCAAACGGTCCCGGGCGACCGCACCCCTCCGCCCGCCTCTCCAGCCGCAGCAGCAGCGGTTCCCCCTGGAGTCTCCGTCTCTCTCTGTCGCTGCCGCTGCTGATGGTGACGATGAATGAGATGGTGGAGCGGCTGTCGATGGGGCTGCTGCTGCTGGCCATGTTGTTGCTGTTGCTGGGTTTGTGACACCGCGGTCGCCGCCTTGTCGTGCGCGTGTCCCGTGAGTGGACCTCGCTCACTCGTTCCCGTGGAAGAGTCGCGTCCGTCCATCCTCCCCGTGTGAATCGCATTCTCGTCGCGATGAGGATGTGGATGTTGTTGCTGCTGCTGCTGGTGGTGGTGGAGCGCGGGGGTGACTATGGCACGGCCCGTGATGCGTCCGCCGCGCTGTCTTGAGTCGGCGTGAGCGACAGGGAGGCGCGCATCGAGTCCAACCTGAGTCGCATCACTGTGAGACTGCTGTTGCTGCTGTTGCTGCTGTAGCTGTTGTTGCTGCTGTAGCTGCTGCTGTTGCTGCTGTAGCTGCTGTTGCTGCTGTAGCTGCTGCTGTTGCTGCTGTAGCTGCTGTTGCTGCTGTGCCCGAGCGGACGATTGGCTCGAGGAAAGCGCTCCCACAAGCGCCCCGCACCACGCCAGCGAGAAGAAGAGCGTCCAACACGTCGCCACCATCGTGGCAGAGACCGCTTTGCGTTCCGCTCTGCCCAGACGCTGCTCTTTGTAGACGCACGCTCGCCGCACGTTTCCCTGTGCTGCCCCTGGTCGCGAGTTTGCGGCGAATTGCGTAAAGTTTGAGTTTGCTTTTTTTTCTTTTTTTACGGAAGGACCGCGCGCGGCTTCCGAAGCTTTGCGCAAATGCAGGTTCCGCGAATTCCGCGACCCCTGGGGGGCAAATTCTACGTCGCGACTCGAGAGGACGTCACGACCAGCGGTGCGGTTGTCTGTCCCTCTCCTCGGGCACGAATCGAGCGGCGCACTCGCCACGTTCCACACGGGAAGCGAGATCAGACGCAGCGTCTCTCCGCAGCTCCGCTCCGTGATCGCTCCATCGGGATGCCGTGCCGTGCTACCTCGGCCACTCAGCCCTGTCTGCTCGCCACTCCCTCTGCTTTGTGGGCGCTGCGTTCCGCTCGCCTTCCCTTAAAACAGCTGCCCCCTAATACAATTGTTATTTTTTATTATTATTTTAAGAAGCTCGGTGGGTGTGTGGGGGGTGGAGACTTGGAGAGGGGAGTGTGGTGGGGGGTGACGAGGTGAGTTGGAGGGGCAGTGTCGGCTGAGCCGCCAGGAAGGAACTTGAGACGCAGGGAAACGAATCCCCCGCACCCGCGAAGCTCGGTTTCCTCAGCCCCACGGCGCGAGCAGCCGAAACGCCACGGTCGCTGAGCGCATCGAGGCGGGCCAGCAACAAACAGCACTCTCTGATGTTAAGATGAGAGTTGACACGTCTCTTGAATTGAGCCAAGGTTGTTTGTAGAACTTGGTGGTGGTGGGGTGGGGTTAACGATGGCAGGGAATTCCAAGGTGCAGCGGCGGGAGTAGCAGTAGTAGTGATAATAGTTTCAACTTCTAACACGCCGCGCAGTATTCGTTCGCTCTCGGAGAGACAGAGAGAGAACGACTCAGAGGCGAGAGAAGGAACCGCAGACCAGCAGCAAGGCAGCCAACAATTCCCAACAATTCCCAAACTCTGCGGTGCTCTAGGGATGAAGGTCTTATCGGACGATTAATTATGGGGTTTTTTTTACATGTGGGAGGAAACCGCAGCACCCGGATGAAACGCACGCGTGCGATGGGGAAACACTCGATCACATCCCGACAGAACAGGTGGAGTCTATATTTGTTGCTGTGCTGCATTGTCCTGGCGAGCCAGGGGCACGGCTCCTCCTCGACGCCCACAGGAAGGGAGTGTCGCAGCCCATCTGTGTGCGATCCACCAACCCTCGCTGCTGCCTCCACAGTGCCGGAGCACGGGCCACGGGCCACGGCCACGGGCACAGGCCGCCCAGCACGAGGGGAGATGCTGAGCGGTTTAGACCTGCAGTGTGGTGTGTGAGTGTGGTGTGTGGGGTGTGGTGTGTGAGTGTGGTGTGTGGGGTGTGGTGAGTGTGGTGAGTGAGTGCGGTGTGTGAGTGGGGTGAGTGTGGTGTGTGAGGGTGGTGAGTGCGGTGTGTGAGTGTGGTGAGTGGTGAGTGGGGTGGTGTGTGAGTGTGGTGAGTGAGTGTGGTGAGTGAGTGTGGTGAGTGAGTGTGGTGAGGGTGGTGAGTGTGGTGGTGAGTGAGGTGAGTGGTGAGTGGGGTGGTGAGTGGAGTGGTGAGTGTGGTGTGTGAGTGCGGTGTGTGAGTGTGGTGAGTGTGGTGTGTGAGTGTGTTGAGTGTGATGAGTGTGGTGAGTGTGGTGTGTGAGTGTGGTGAGTGTGGTGAGTGAGGTGTGTGAGTGTGGTGTGTGAGTGTGATGAGTGTGGTGTGTGTGGTGTGTGAGTATGGTGAGTGTGGTGTGTGAGTGTGGTGTGTGTGGTGTGTGAGTATGGTGAGTGGGGTGTGTGGGTGGGGTGTGTGGGTGTGGTGTGTGATGAGTGTGATGAGTGTGGTGAGTGTGGTGTGTGAGTGTGGTGAGTGTGGTGTGTGGGTGTGGTGTGTGAGTGTGGTGAGTGTGATGAGTGTGGTGAGTGTGATGAGTGTGGTGTGTGAGTATGGTGAGTGGGGTGTGTGAGTGTGGTGAGTGTGATGAGTGTGGTGAGTGGGGTGTGTGGGTGTGGTGTGTGAGTGTGGTAAGTGTGGTGAGTGAGTGTGGTGTGTAAGTGTGGTGAGTGTGGTGTATGTGGTGTGTGAGTATGGTGAGTGGGGTGTGTGGGTGTGGTGTGTGAGTGTGGTGAGTGGGGTGTGTGAATGTGGTGTGTGAGTGTGGTGAGTATGGTGAGTGGGGTGTGTGAGTGTGGTGAGTGGCATGGTGAGTGTGGTATGTGAGTGTGGTAGTGAGTGGGGTGGTGAGTGTGGTGAGTGGTGAGTGGGGTGTGTGAGTGTAGAGCTGTCGGCTCAACCTCAAATGAGTACCTGGCGCGGTGTGTAAACATCGCCATTGAGGAGACAAAGGCGGCCGAGGCGTGGAGCTGGCCACCCACCCCCTCGTGTGTCACAGTGCCGGCCTTCACAGGTGCTACTCGCTAACAGCACTTGCCCCAAGAGCCATCTGAGACTATACGGGGGGTCTTTGTCCAGTGTATTACTGTGACCTGTAATGGTGGTGGTGGTTGAACTCGGTCAAAGTTGGCAGACCGAATCGTCAGCACGGGTGGAGGACTCCGCGGGTGACGTTCATCTCCGTGCCGAGTCCTGGGGGCCGCGCCGATGGCCAAGACGCTCCGAGGTGCGTCGCGAGCACCTCGGACCTCAGAAGGCAGGCGGGAGGGCTTGGGCCTGGTCAGCACGGCTCCCATTGAATGTGCGCGAGTCTTCATCACGCGGCGGTAGGCTCGGTCGTGCTCTATCCACCGCTGGTCGATCGACCTCGATACGTCGTTGCTATAACTGCAGCACGAGGTAGGGCGCCACGGTGGCTAGGAGATGTTAACTACCTCGCCTGGTGTGCAGGAGGTCGTAGGTTCGATCCCGATCCGGACGCCTGCTCTATATTTTGAGTTTGTGGTGTCTCTGTTACCCTCGACATTTAGAATCAACAACACGCGCTTACAGTATTTGTGCTGCTGTGCATTTCCATTTGATATCAGCCACGTTGTTGAGCTCGCATTTGTGAGAGCCAGGTCGCTTCTGATAAAGAGCTACATAGCTCAGTGGGCTTTACCTGGTAAACTAAAAATAAATAGCTTAGTTTGTCATGCACGTTGAACTTATTTCACGCCTTACGTAGCCAACCGTGCTTATCGGAGGTGCGGGGGAAGGACAACAAACGAAACACAAAAAGCAGTTCTAAAGAAACTAGTTTTGGAATCTAGTAGATTCAAAAGTGGGTACCTCCAGTGCCTTCCAATTATCGGAAGGAAGGGCGTTCCAGACGGACGTGGCGTTAGGTAGAGGTAGGGTTATTCGGGTCAGTGCGTGAACCAGGGCACATTTGTAACTGGATGACCACTTTGTTCGTGTTATTGTTACGGTAAATGCGAGTTACTAGATTAATGATTAGTTAGGGTTAGAAGTAGGTTAGTACCAGTAGTTGGTGTAGTAACTGTTTAAGGATAGGGCATGGCTATTTTGTATATGTAAGGTAATCTAATCGGTTATGGACATAATAGAGCGTGAATATCAGTGGATGGTTAAATAGTTGGTTGAGGGTAGAGGTTGAGTGAGTGAGAGGGCTCGTACTGATGGTGAGCTGACTTAGTTACAGAGTTAGCCGAGTTAGGGGTAGGGTTCGTATCCGTGGTTAAATTACCATTTCCTTCGTGTGCGGTGTGTAAACATCAGCAAGAGGGTGAGTGAGCTGGTAGGCGAGGCTTCGTGGGGCAGCATTTGGGTGCCCAGTTCAAATAGCCGCCACTGTTATTGCTAGCGAGCGGCAATCGAATTCGGGTGGCCTGGTCACGTCGCTCTCAGTGCGCTAACCACTGCGCCACCGCTCCTGCTCCCACCCAGTCGTTGGCCGCTGTTCAAGCGAGGCTCGCGTTGACGGCTCCTGCGCAGGGAGCTCGCAACCATGATTGGGTTGTTGTGATTATTATTACGTAACATCCAGCCGCCTCACGAGAGCCGCAACAATGATGCAGCGCAGCGCGCGGCAACAAGAGACCACACAAGCTCCAGCTCCCTCCTCACCTTGACCAGGGTCACAGTGGCCTTGCATGTATGGGTGTCAGGGTATGGATATGTATGTGTAAGTGTGTGTATAGTGGGGAGCGGTAGTGTAGCGGTTAGCGCGCTGCGCTATGAACCTGGAGACCCGGGTTCCATTCCCGCTCACGGCCAACACCAGTGACGATTATCTGAACCGGTCCTGGGCCTCCCCTAGGTCGACTCAGCTTCAAATGAGTACCTAGTGCGGTGTGTAACCATCACCACGAAGGAGACAAAGGCGGCCGGGCGTTGTGCTGGCCCACCCACCCCCTCGTGTGCCGTGCCGGCCTTCATAGGTGCGCTCTAACAGCACTTGTCACAACAGTCTGTTAAAAATAAATTGTACGTTGGATCTTTGTCTTTGGATATGTATGTTTAACTTTTTTTTCTTCACCGTACGTAGCCAACCGCGCTACTCGGAGGTGCGGAGGACAGCAAACTGAACACAAAAAGCAGTTCTAAAGAAAATGAGTTGTCAATCTAGACGATTTAAAAGTGCATAGCTCCGGTGGCTTCCTACTATCGGAAAGAAGAGCGTTCCAGACGGCCACGGAAGTGCATCTGAAAGCGCGCGATGCGGTGACCGCCGTCTTTGTTTGATGGCTGAGCCAGAAGCCGCTGCTCCGAGGATGATCTGAGTTCGCGTGACGATGGTTGATGCTCCTTGTACGAGATCAAAGATGTGTTGTGGGTAAATTGTGGCAAGCACTGCGTGTGTGTTGAGCGCAACCTTCTCTCCACCTTCCCAGTGGCCTTCCTGCTTGAGTCAGTAACCAAACCTCAACCCCCGCACCCAAATGTTTCTCAGGGGAGAAGTGCGTGTGGTACCGCAAATCCACCGTTGTACTGTACTTCAACGCTCTCGCATTTACGCTGCGCACGCATTCTACCGGCCCACGTTGACCAGACTGGTTGCAGCGTGGTCAAATCATTCCCACGACCCGCAAGGGGTGGGAAGTTCCTTATCCAGCAGTGGATTGACCGAAGTCTGCTCCATGAACAATGTGCATCCTGGCGCACCGGTCCTCATCCCTCCCAGCACCTCTGTAAAATAATATGTTTCTTGGCAGAGCCTCTGCGACAATTTGGCAGTTCCGCAGATTTCTAGCGGCAATTAGAGTGGCCTGCGGCCAGCGCAGCATTAAGAATTGGAGCCTGCCGCAGATAGCGAGGAAATGCACCTTCCACTCCTGGAGCCAAGCGCCTTCATCGCACGGGGCACACACTCCTTCAACCACTCACCCGCTCACCTACCCAGCCACTCAATAACTCATCCATCCACCCCACCCACTCGCTCACCAACTACTCACCTACCCAACAACTCACTAACTCATCCATCCACCCACCGACTCACTCGCTCACCTACCCACCGAATACTTAATTACTCATCCATTCACTCACCCACCCACTCACTCACCCGTTCATCCACCCACTTACTCACCCACTCACTCATGCATACACCCATTCATCCAATCAACCACTCAGCCACGCACTCACTCACCCGCTCAGTCACTCACCCGCTCAGTCACTCACCTCGGGCGATGTCGCTGAACAGGGGGAGCTGGTGTCCATCCTTGTGCGGGAGCTCCCTCACTTTATCTTGACATTCCAAAGGCTCCCGGGACTCGACAATTGCCAGTCAAGGCGAGGCTGCAGTCAATAAAGTTTTGCTATTCTAAAACAGCCACAGCTTGCAAACCCGTGATGGAGTCATTGGTGACCCCGTGCAATAGCAAGACGAATGGCAATAACTACGAATTATAACGCACGCCGCTCGTGCAGAGCTGCTGGTTTAAAGGCCATCACCCCGCGTCGTCGGCAAATCTCAGGCCAGCGTCATGCGCGCATGCAACCAGCCACCCAGCTGATGCACCCCAGTTGGTCCCATCGCAACCAGCCCAGCGGTTTGCAGGGACGTCCTCTCGGGCGAGTTGTCGCCTGTGACTGAGAGCCGCGACATTGTCTGCGCGCGTGCGTGTCTCTCTCTCTCTCCGTGTGTGGGTATGTCTGTCTCCGTTGTGTCTGTCTGTCTGTCTCGGTGTTTTCGTGTCTGTGTCTGTGCCCTTTGTCGGTGCCTCTCTCTCTGTCTCTTTATCTCTGTGTCCGTGACTCTCAGTGCCTCTCTCCGTCTCTCGGTTTCTGTGTCTCTCTCTGTCTCTCCCTGCGACTCTCGCCGCGTCTCTCTACTGGACATCTGTGAAAAGAGCTTCATAGCTCATCGGATTCATCCAATCTAAATGACAATTCTGATTCCATCTGTCCGTCCGTCTGCGTTTCCCTCCGCGTCTCTCTCTTTATGCGTGTCGGTGTTTTTCCTTCTGTCAAAGCCACAATGTTATTTTGACATCGTGGCCAGGCTCAAACGCTGCTTAGCTTCCGAGCTCTGACGAGTTTCGGTCACGTACCGGGTGGTGTGGCCAGCAGCCACAATGCGCAACGCTTGGATACGTCACACATACAACACAGACAAAGATCCCCCGTATAGCCTTAACCGACTGTTGAGGCAAGTGCTGTTATCGAACACATTATGAAAGACGGCACTGCGGCACACGAGGGGGTGGGTAGCTAGCAACACGCCCGACCGCCTTTGTCTCCCCAGTAGCGATGTTTACACACTGCACCAAGTACTCATTCGAGGCTGAGTCGACCTAAGGGCGGGAGGCCCAGGGCCGGTTGCGATAATCGTCACCGGTGTTGGCCGTGAGCGAACTCGGGTCGCACGGTTCACAGCGCAGCGCGCTAACCGCTACACTACCGCTCCCCACATACAACGACAAAGATCCCCCGTATAGCCTGAACAGACTGTTGGGGCAAGTGGTGTTAGCGAGTAGCACCTATGAAGGCCGGCACGGCACACGAGACACACACACACACGTGGCCGAGCTAGGAAGTCAGGATTCCAAGAGGCGATCTGGCAATGCACGCAGACAACGCAGTGCTCTGCCTGCTGCGGTAGCATAGCCACGAGATCGCCGCCACTCACGCGCGTGGGCGAATAGGTAGAGGTGCAGCCCCTGCAATTGCTTGCTCACGCCACTGCTGGCGAGAGGGCCTCCGCTACAGCGAGCTCTGCAGAGCCACTCTAGAGGGCATTTGGTCTGCTCTACCTCACTGGCCGGCTGTCTTGCTAGAGGCAGGCGAACTCACACTTTAGCCCACCGATCGACTCGCTATAAAATTCACGATGTAACACGATTTTTGTCCCACGGGTAGTAAAGTGTTATTTTCTAATTGCGTATGCCTCAAAAGTATAGAGCATGGCTATTATTCCCCAGAAACTTTGCATTTGTGACCAGGACTTTACGTGAAGGAATGACACAAATGCACACCACGTTTTCTCATTGAAAATAGGTAAATTTCAAGATATCACTGTCCTCGTCACAAAAGCAAAGTTTGTGGGGAATAATAACCAATTTCTGTACTTTTCTATTTAAAGCTTTCGTGACTGCAGGGATTCATATGCTTGGTTCTTTCGGTAAAGTCACGTAGAAGGGAAATAATAATAATAAAAAATCTTAAAATGTTTTATTTGTATGATTTTATTATAAAAATAAAACGTAATAAAATGTTTTATTTTTATTATTTTATTGTTTCCCTTCTACGTGAATTTACTGAAAGAACCAAGAATACATTTTCTGTACGTTTGAGGCATAAGCAATTAGAAAATAACGCTTACTACCCAGGAACAATTTTTTTAAAATAAATTTACTACACAGTGTTATTAATGGAGTGGATGATTAACTTTTCTTTTGAGTCCTGGTCACAAAAGCAAAGTTTGTGGGGAATAATAGCCATCTTATGTACGTGTGAGGCATACGCAATTAGGAAATAACACTTACTACCCAGGGTAAAAAAACAATGGTTTTGTTACACAGTAGCTATCCGCATCAGAATCTTTGTTTATGCTGAAAGAATCCGATGAGCTATAAAGCTCTTTTTCACAGATGTCCAGCAGAGGCGGGTGAGAACGTGACAACAACAAGCAGTACAAACACCACAAGAGGAGTGGGAGGGTCTAGGAAAGGTAAACAAATTACTTGTTTAAAAATAGATGCAAATAAATCCAAAGATTTGTTTTATCTTGCCAGGTAGAGCCCACTAAGCTAATAGCTCCCTTTTCAGAAGCGATCTGGCCACACATAATAACCGAACGAAGTGGATTATTATCACATGGAAATGTCTAGCAGCCAAATAATCTAAACGCACGTTGTTTCTAAATGTGGAGGGAAAAATCGAAGGACCCGGAGAAAAAAATCGACGCGACCACGGGGAGAGAGAGACACGCAAACTCCAAATATACAGCAGCAGGCATCAGGGTTGGGATCGAACCCCCGACCACCTACATACCAGACGAGTAAGATAACGTCACCGTGGCGTCCCTTAATAAAAAAAAGAGTAGAGAAACAGGAAGGGGGTCGATTTAAGAATGTTATTTACCAGTGTTTTGATTCATCAGCAAAAGCGGAGCAATGTTGAGAAGCGAGCAAGATCTTTTACTCTATTTTTGTATGTACTTCAAAAAAATCAGCATTACATCCAACATCATCATTGTCAGGCGTTAACACGCGCTCAATGATGATACTGGTAGGAACATTCTGGTTACACCAGCCCACAGGGGATTATTGTGTCCGTCCATCCGTCGCGCAGGGAGGGGCTGGGTGGGGAGGGTGGGGCTGGGTGGGGGGTGGGAGGGGTGGGGCTGGGTGGGGAGGGGCTGGTCACCCCGTGGTGCCCTTATAAAACTCAACGTTTAACCTACTCACGCCGGCTTGTGCCCGCCCTCACAGTCGGGCATATTTGCAGAATACACCACGCCGCCGTTGACCCTGGCCATTGACCGAGCAACCCAACGTTCCTACCAGCTCCCTCCACAGGAATGTGTTTCGATTTGTTACAGGGATAATGTCCGCGCTCTTACCGAGAACTGCTGGACCTTACCTGGTAAAATGAGGGCCACCGTGGCGAGATGTCAATTACCTCCCCTGGTATACAGTAGATTGTGGCTTCAATCCCAACCTTGACGCCTGCTGCTGTATGTTTGGAGTTTGCGTGTCTCTCTCTTCTCGCGGTCGCGTTAAAACATTTTCCAGGCCCTCCGGTTTTCACCCCTCCACATTTACAATCAACATCACGAGTTTAGAGTCTGGCTACTGCTGTAAATGTCCACCGTGATAAGCCCACTTCGTTGAGCTATCGCGTGTGGCCAGGTTGCTTCTGGAAAAAAAGAGCTACATAGCTCAGTGGGCCTTACGTGGTAAAATAACAAGTTTTAAATCAACAAAAAGATGAGTTTCATTTAGAACTCACCACCGCCGTGACGCGGACGTGTGGTGCCGTAACTGTTTCCTCTTCAACTCCCTGCGCAGTCACCACCGAAGTGGCACGGAAAGCTTGCGTCACCGACAGCCATCAGACCCTGCGGTAACTGTGATGAGCGAGCCGCATCGCGGCAGAATACTACGGCGCACTCCGGAACACCGGGACGTTTCAAAACGCGTGGCGATGACTCCCTCCGACGTTGCGCAATTGAAGTACCGTTGATGACTCTTGGACACCGTTGGTGAGGCACACGTATTTATTCCGTACAAGTAGTCACAACTGTGGACATACAATACTAGAGGGGGTATCGGCCCCCTCACCCGGCTATCTGGGAATACACTGCTAGCTATCTCTGACCTACCTCCTAGTCCTCCACTAACGGGCTAGGGGAGGCTGTCTGGCCCGACACTGGTAAGTCGGGCTACGGTACGCGGAGTCCCAGAGCACTAGCTCTGGTTCTCGGGACCACGCCGCTGGCTCAGTCCTGCGCGGCCCTGACAAGGGCGGCGTCCCAGGGGAGTCCAGGGCTCTAGCTAGACGATCTTCGGTCTTCACTGGTTTAGCTTTAACATTCTGCCCCGAGCCCTCTGACACATCCCCCTTTATACTCCACCCCCGCTGAGGGGTGGGGCCCCGGGCTGCCTGGTGCGGACGTCGTTGAGAGCACCCCCCCGTGCACTCACGTAGCCCCGCCCACTGTGTTTGTTTCCCATAAGCTGCCATGCATAACGGCTCTCTCTCTAACACCCCTACATCACCCCCCCGCATAGCTTGCAGCCGTCCCGGCTGCCAACATACAAAAAAAACGACAATAAAAGCGCATTTACCCCCTGACCGCGCGTGTGCCTCACTATTTTTCAACATAACGCGAAGAGAACAACAACAAGAACCAGAAAACCCCGAAGGGAAAACAACCCGACGCACCCCCCCCCCCGAATAAATACGAATTCCGTAAAAGCAACGTATATACAAATCGCAAGGAACCCCCAACACACACACAACACAACACAATGTGCCAGGAGCACACCACCGACGCAGCGCACAGTAACCATACACGTGAAAATAAAAAAGAGAAGAAAAAATTCTTCTTTTTGTGCATCACAAGAGTCTGCACATTCTTGCGCGCGTCCTTGCCGCAGGCCCGTCACACGGGGCAACCCCGGATGGCGGACCATCCGGTGGCAGCTGTCCATTTCGAAGTGAGTCTGCGCTTTATGTCGCGAGACCCTCGGCATCCCCCGTAGGGGTTGTTGGGCGGGAGCCCGTCATTCCTGGTGCACCTGGGGGCGGGACAGCCGGCAACACGTCAGGCAAGAGCAGCAGAGACGGACCCTTTGAGTCGGCCGACCCCCCACATGTTTGGCCACGCGTGTGTGGAGTGGGGCCTCGCACCGCAACAAAGGGTTTCAGCCTAGAGGGGTGCACAAACCACCGGCGCTTCCCCCATTTGATGCGAACGCACTGAGGCCGCAAAACCTCGACCACCTCGACGTGGCCCCGCCACGGCCGCACCAGTTTTGAGGAGGTCGCGAGTGGTACCTGGGGACAGTGCAGCCATGCCCTGTCCCCCGGCTTCCACTGTAGCACGTGCGCGCGACCCAGTCTGAGGTGCTCATTCGCTTTCTGACGCCTGTCGGAATTTAGCATGGCAGCATCCCGTGCCTCAGTCAATTTGGCAAGGTTAAATTTAACATGGTCGGCCAATTTAGTTTTTCCCAGCGGCGCGGGGATCTGCAGCTGTGCCCGAACAGGTGGGTCAGGTTCGCGGCCATACATGAGGAAGAAGGGTGAAAATCCTGTCGCAGCCTGGGGGGCCAATCTGTATGCTGCCAGGACCCCTTGAATTTGCAAGTCCCAATCGGTCTGTGAGTCCGAAACCTGCTGCGACAACATAGACGTGATGGTTCGATGCAGACGCTCGACCATCCCGTCAGTTTGCGGGTGAAAGGGAGAGGTACGAATTTTTTTCGTTCCCAGGAGCTCACAGACCTGTTGGAGGAGTTTGCCGGAAACATTTTTTCCCTGGTCGGTCAGCAGCCGCTCCGGAGCACCTTTGTCCATGACGTAACCTTGGACAAAGGCCTCCATTATGGCTGCTGCCGACTGGTTCGCCAGGGGCCAGGCCATAGGCCAGCGCGTAAAGTATTCCACCCCGGTCAACAAATATCTATTGCCCCTAGGGGTGGCGGGAAATGGCCCCAGAATATCCAGCGCGACAAGTTCGTTCACTCTGGAGACTCTGATAGACTGCAAAGGCGGGTTTGACTCCCGTGCTGGTGGTTTTCGCTGCGCACACCGAGGGCATGATGCCAACAGATCTGCGACATCCCTCGTCATGCCTGGCCAAAAAAAATCAAGCTGGAGCAAGGCGAGGGTCTTTTGGGTACCCAGGTGGAGGAGGCGCTCATGAGCAGCCCACACCACCCTACCCCGTAACCCAGAAGGGACCACCAGCCGGTGTCGATGGGATTTCCCGTCCCAATGCATCAGCAACCCCGCGTGCATTTCCCATGCGTCGGCATCACCCGTCCCCCGCCCCGCCTCCCCGGCGCGACGACGCGACGCGAGGAGGGAGGTATCCTCCATCTGGAGGCGCCCCCATTCATTAACAGGCAAACCCAGCAGGGAATGTTTTCCCTGTTGTGCGATAGAATTTGGAAGCAATGTTTCGTCGTCGGCGGCGGCCGCCAGGACCGGAACCGGCATGTCCCCTGCTGGCTTGCAACGTCCCGACCCCAGGAGGCATGCACATTCGGAGGTGGTTGGCATGCACGACAGAGCGTCCGCGTTGGTGTGGCGAACGCCCTTACGGTAGGTGGTTTCGAAATCAAAATCCTGGAGGATCTCCAACCATCGGGACAATTGTCCCGATGGTTGTTGAACTCGCAGGGCGTACTGCAGTGCCGCATGATCTGTGCGGACGGTGAAATGCCGACCATACAGATATGGGCGATACTGTTGGATGAAATAGACAATTGCCAACAGTTCCCTACGGGTGACACAATATCTTTGCTCCGCTGGAGACAACACCCGACTGCCGTACGCAACCACCCGTTCCACGCCGTCAACCACCTGGGAAAGCACGCCCCCAATACCCGTGTTGCTCGCATCGGTGTCGAGCAAAAATGGTTCCGAAAAATCGGGGTAAATCAAGGGAGGAGCTTTTACCAGGGCGTCCCGAAGGGAGCAGAAAGCAGCCTCCTCCTCCTGACCCCAGTGGAACCGAACCCCTTTTGATGTTAAAGCGTGTAGGGGTTTGGCAATCGTCGCAAAATCAGCGACGAACCGTCGGTAATACGACGCGAAGCCAATGAAACTCCTGACTTCTCCCACCGAGGTGGGAGTCGGCCAGGAGCTGACACACTGCGTTTTGGCGGGATCGGTAGCAATACCTGAGCGCCCCACGATGTGCCCCAAATAACGCACCGAATCGCGTAACAAATGACATTTTTGGGGTTTGAATTTCAAATTAGCAGCCCGCATCTTTAGGAAAACCGCCCGCAACCTCTGGAGATGTTCGTCAAAAGTTTTACTAAAGATGATAACGTCATCCAAATAAATCAGGCACGACTCCCATTGCAATCCAGCCAAAACCAATTCCATCAAACGCTGGAAAGTTGCCGGCGCTGAGTGTAAGCCCATCGGCAACCGGTTGAATTGGAACAGGCCGTGCGGTGTACGGAAAGCAGTTTTAGGCTTTGAATCATCGTCCAGAGGAAGCTGCCAGAATCCCGAAAGTAAATCCAGTGTGGAGAAGAATCGCGCTCCCGCCAAGGCGTCCAGCGATTCGTCCATCTGTGGGAGCGGGTATGCGTCGGCAACCGAAATGTTGTTAAGGCGCCGAAAATCAACGCAAAACCGCAACGAGCCGTCCTGCTTTTTAACCAGGACGATCGGCGCTCCCCAAGGGCTGGTGGAAGGAGAAATGATGTCGGCGGCTAACATGTCATCAATAGCCGATTTGACATGGTCCTTTTCGGCGGGACTTAACCGAAACGGATTCTGGCGTATTGGCGCGCTGTCACCCGTGTCAATATGGTGACGCAGCAGATGAGTGCAACCCAAATCGTATTTGTCCCGACTGAAAACGTCGGAAAATTCCCGCAGTAGCGTTCTAAGCTGTTGGCGCTCTGAATTTCACAGGTCCATCGATCCCGCACAAAGCGCATCGAGCCACCCTCCATCGCTGTCCAAATGTGGGTGCGGCCGGGGAGCAGTGCCGACGTGATTCGCAACAGGTTCCTCGCAGGGCACCGGCGTCGCGTGAGCAAGCACCGTCCCTTGAGGAACTACCACTGTCTGCGACCCCACATTGAGGACCGCGATGAAAGGGTCCCCGTCCCCTCTTACGACGGTCTGGGCCGGAATCAAATGAGGTCCACTAACCCCGGCCCTAGATGGTCCCAGCAGAATTCCCTGGTCCCCAATGCCCTCAGCGAAGGGCCGACAAAGTTTTAGAGGCACCAACATTTGAGCTCCCGGCGGCACACGAACTGTTTTAACAACGAACGCTGGTACTGTTACGAACGCCGTCCGAGCCGCAGTAGGGGAAGGCAGGAACGCCATGCGTCGTCCCGACGGGAGCTCAATGCATCCCTGGTCTATTAAAATACGAATCGGCATTTTGCCCAAGAAGTCCGTCCCCAGCAGGCACGGAACCGCCAGCGAGGAGGAAACAAAAATCGGGCCCGACAATTTGATATCCCCGATACAAATTTGCGCTCGAATCTGTCCAATGATGCCAAGAGAGCCCCCGTTAGCAGCATAGAATGGGACGTTAACTGGCAGTAAAGGACGGCTCTGGACAGGTAGAATATTGTAAATGAGTTCGGAAATGATGGTCGCCGATGCCCCCGTATCGACCAGGATGCGTACCTCCACCCCGTCAATGTGTCCCACCACGGCCGACGACCCCGACGACGCGGCCACAACGCGATGGGCCAACATGGACCACTGCCTGGGTTCGATTTGAGTCCCCATAGTGGTGCGTGTTGGCCCGTCGCAGCGCAATGTCGGCCCCCCGTTCGTTGCGGTGTGCGAGTGTGTGACGAGTGTGTGCTTGGGCCAAACATGAGGGGTGCCGCGACTCGCCGGATTATGTTGATGGAGCTTGGGAGGAGGAGGGCCGGCGTCCTGTCGAGGTGTCGTCCCGCGCTGCCGAGGAGAGCGGCACCCCGAGGCGACATGGCCCCGGACGCCGCAGTTGAAGCAACGCGGGAGCGCCGGCGGTGATGACGGACGGTCGAAGCGGCTCGACCCATCCCGGCCCGACCGTGCTCCCGTCCCCTGCTGCCATCAACGGTCGACGGCGTAAACCTCCTCCGCCGGGAGGGTGGCTGCAGCCACCGCACGCCCGGCCGCTGCCCTGCTGGCTTTCCGACGCTGTGACAGCAGGTTGGCGTGGAGGAGCCGCGCAGCCTGGAGGGAACTCATCTCCGTGTCCTCCTGTGCAACGACGGCGATGTCCAGGTCGTCTGCCAGCAGGAGGATTTTTTCTGTGACCATGGCGTCCACGCCGTCGTCGTCCATTCGAGGGAAGGCCGTCTTCGCCAGTGCCAGGAGACTCGTCCTGTACGCCAGGGGCGACTCCTTTGCACCCCGCTGGCGATCGTAAAACTGCTGCCTGCATTCCGCTGAAGGTCCGTAGACCCCGGCCAGCAACTGCAGCGCCATCTGTAGCGTGGAGCGCTTCTCCCTCGGCGCCGATGTAAGGGCGGCGAGTGCGTCGCTGTCGAGGAGCGCCGGCAGCGCGCAGAGAGCCTCAGCATCCGACCACCGTGCCATTTCTTGGTGGGCGAGGAAGCGTCGCTGGAAGCCGCCCCAGTCGCCCTCCGCGCCAACAAACTCTTTGAGCGGAGGCAGCCGTTGGTGCAGCGCAGCGGTCGCCATGGAAGCTCGCAGGCTGCTGTCCCCGTAACTCGGCTGCGCTTCGGCGCGAACGGCAGATGGTATCGCCTGTCGCAGCCGTGATGACGCTCCCTCCGCTGGCGGTGACGTGGCAGCCCCAGCGAGAGCGATGTTGGACCCGAGGTTCAGGCCGGCCACGCCCTCAGCAGCTGCTGCGGCGATGGCGGGAGATTCAAAGTTTGAATCCGTTGAGATGGCGGGAAGGCGCATCGGACGTCGGTTCTCCTCGCCCCGCGGTGGTCCACCAGCCCCCAGCCGCGTGATGTGTTCGAGTGTGGCGGCAGCGGCGTAAAGCAGCTCCGCCAGCCTCGCGTGAGCCAGCCTCAGCCCTTCTGATGGCGGCTCCTCTTCATCCTGATGCCCCGGTAAGAATGCGTCCGGCCCCGGCTGCACGATGTCTTGTTGAGCCGTCTCGGGCTCGACAATTTCAGCGGTGTCCTCCACCTGCGGTACTCCGGCTCGAGCTGTCCGGTGCGTGTCCATGTTCGTAGTTGTTCTGACACCAGATGAAGTACCGTCGATGACTCTTGGACACCGTTGGTGAGGCACACGTATTTATTCCGTACAAGTAGTCACAACTGTGGACATACAATACTAGAGGGGGTATCGGCCCCCTCACCCGGCTAGCTGGGAATACACTGCTAGCTATCTCTGACCTACCTCCTAGTCCTCCACTAACGGGCTAGGGGAGGCTGTCTGGCCCGACACTGGTAAGTCGGGCTACGGTACCCGGAGTCCCAGAGCACTAGCTCTGGTTCTCGGGACCACGCCGCTGGCTCGGTCCTGCGCGGCCCTGACAAGGGCGGCGTCCCAGGGGAGTCCAGGGCTCTAGCTAGACGATCTTCGGTCTTCACTGGTTTAGCTTTAACATTCTGCCCCGAGCCCTCTGACACATCCCCCTTTATACTCCACCCCCGCTGAGGGGTGGGGCCCCGGGCTGCCTGGTGCGGACGTCGTTGCGAGCACCCCCCCCCGTGCACTCACGTAGCCCCGCCCACTGTGTTTGTTTCCCATAAGCTGCCATGCATAACGGCTCTCTCTCTAACACCCCTACACAATGTGCAAGGCCGTCAACGTGGCTGTCACCGTGTCATCTCGGCGCTTTATGAAATCATTCATTTCATTTTGATGTTGAGCTAAGGGGGCCGTCCATAAATGACGTCACGCTGTTTTGGACGATTTTTGACCCCCCCCCCCCCCGTTCGTCACACGGCGTCACAAAAAGTCAGATATGACGTCACAACGCTCTGCCCCCCCCCCCCCCCAAAAAATCAAACATGCTTCAAATCGCTTTAAACTATTGTCATTGTAGTGCGTATTTAATGTGGCGCTGCACTCTGATGTTGTAGGAGAAAACATTTATTAAAAAGTCTGTTTAATTAAGTAGAACGTGTTGTCTATATTTATTTAAAGTTGCACATTTTTACGTGACGTCACATTTCGCACCCCCCCCCTCGTCACACATCGTCACAAATGTCTGACCCCTCCCCCCCCAGATGCGTGACGTCATTTATGGACGGCCCCTAAGACATGGGGACCACAATGCACTTCAGGAATTCCTAGTGGTTGTTTGCATAATGCAGAAAGGCTGAGTGATATTTCCACGTCTTTATTTGTGACGTATGGGATTCGTGGTGATGCCTACAGCGTGCAGTGACGCTGTTTGTAATGTGTACTGAATATGAAACGATGATTAAAATTACAGTCAGACCCCACGGTTTCCGTCGGGGATGGGTTCCTGACAGGTTGTGACGACGAATTTCGAAACGTCATTCAAAGCGATGTACAGAGTAGTAGTAGTCGTAGTAGTAGTGGGTGGTGGTGGTGGTAGTCGTAGTGGGTGGTGGTGGTGGTAGTAGTAGTCGTAGTGGGTGGTGGTGGTGGTGGTGGTGGCGGAGGGCGGAGAGGCGACGGACAACGAGGCAGGACGGACGATGCTTTCAGCGACATAAGTGTGGGGCTTGAGGCGACGCAAATCACGTAGAGGCAGTCGTACTTAATAATAAAGCGACAACGCATTTGCGAAACGACGAAAAAGGGGGAGTCGTAAATCGGTGTATCCCTGTAGCACGAACATGGACAGGCGTACACCTGTCCATGTCCTTATCACAGCTTATTGTCCTTCCCCCGCATCTCCGATGAGCGCAGCTGGCTACGTACGGCGCGAAAGAAGTTCAATATGCACACGGCACACACGTACGCACAGCACACACGCACGCACAGCACACACTTACGCACAGCACACACGCACGCACAGCACACACGTGCTTACAGCACACACTTACGCACAGCACACACGCACAGCACACACGCACAGCACACACGCACAGCACACACTTACGCACAGCACACACTTACGCACGACACACACGCACGCACAGCACATACTTACGCACAGCACACACTTACGCACAGCACACACGTACGCACGACACACACGCACGCACAGCACACACTTACGCACAGCACACACGCACAGCACACACGCACAGCACACACGCACGCACAGCACACACTTACGCACAGCACACACGCACGGCACACACGCACAGCACACACTTACGCACAGCACACACGTACGGCACACACGCACCGCACACACTTACGCACAGCACACACTTACGCACAGCACACACTTACGCACAGCACACACGTACGCACAGCACACACTTACGCACAGCACACACTTACGCACAGCACACACGCGCGCACGGCACACATGTACGCACATCCCGACTCCGAACCGATCCCGAGGAGCGTCCCCAGAAAAGTGCCGCGCGAGAGACGTTCAACGCCCAGCAGTGATTGCGCGACTTCACGCGCGCGCCAAGCCGCATGCGAGCCGGCGCTTCACCGCGCCCCGAAAACCCTCGAGGACGAGGAGCCTCCTCTTCCTGCTCCACTCCGCAATCGCTCGCCCTCTGGCCGCCCGCCCGCTGCTGCAGTGATGACGCGGCTCTCTCGAGAAAGGGAGCAGCTCCCACCCCGAACTCTGCAGCAACCACCACCACCACCCCCCGCCCCCATTCGCCAAGGCTCCCTGTGAGGTCGTTCTCCTGCCCCCTCTCCCTTCCCAGGATATCGCTCTCCAAAAAACATTGCCCGAACAGACTGTTGGGGCAAGTGCTGTTTGCGAGCGCCTATGAAGGCCGGCACGGCAACACGAGAGGGGTGGGTGGCCAGCACCACGCCCGACCGCCTTTGTCTCCCCAATGGCGATGTTTCACACATCGCATGAGATGCTCACTTGAGGCTGAGTCGACCTAGGCGCGGCCCATAACCGTTTCAGATAATTACCGTCACTGGTGTTGGCCGCAAGCGGGAATCCAATTCGGGTCACCGGTTTCGTAGCGCAGCGTAGCGCTCACCACTACACCACCGCCACTCTCATCTTACGAGCTCCCCTCTCTCCCTCGACCACTGCCAAATATCTGCCATCGTCAGCAGCCCCCCCCCCAACCCTCCGCATGGCCCCTAGACCCCCCCCCCGTGTAACTCACTTGAGGCTGAGTCGACCTAGGCGCGGCCCATGACCGTTTCAGATAATTACCGTCACTGGTGTTGGCCGCAAGCGGGAATCCAATTCGGGTCACCGGTTTCGTAGCGCAGCGTAGCGCTCACCACTACACCACCGCCACTCTCATCTTACGAGCTCCCCTTTCTCCCTCGACCACTGCCAAATATCTGCCATCGTCAGCAGCCCCCCCAACCCTCCGCATGGCCCCTAGACCCCCCCCCCCCCCCCGTGTAACTCTGGCACGCGCGCGAGGAGCGGCCACTCCCCTCTCTGTTGCCCGTGAATCGATCCGTGATGGATTGATGTCTCCCAATGCTGACGCGCCCGCTCGTCCCATATATAAGCGACGCGCCCGCCGTGCCGCATTCGACACAGCCAGCGAGACGAGAAGACCCAGCCCAGCCACAGCACAAGACCAGCCCGCCCCGGCATTCCTAAAGGTACAGAATTTCTCCCTCGACTCGGTAAGACGACTGCTCGAAGGGTGGTTGGTGGTGGTGGCGGCGCGGTGGTTTTGCGCGCCCGGCAACCTGAGTTCGATTCCCGGCCACGGCTAACATCAGTGGCGAGTGGATATCTGACCGGGTCCTGCATTGCGGCCCCCACCCTGTGCTGACCAGCGTGCTGAAGTCTGGTTAAGCAACCACCCTCCTCCCCCACCCCTATGGGCCGACTCGGCGTGCGGAGGCCTTCATCCAGCAGTGGAGTGACACGAGGAACTCCTGCGCATGGTCGGTGATTGTTACGTCGTAAAGGGAAGAGCGGCGAGCGGAGTTTGTGCAGAGAAACCGAAGTCCCTCCTCCTGCTCCGCGCGTCTCGTCTCGCCGTCGGTGGCACCGCACGTGGCCGCCACCGCACGTGGCCGCGACGCGGCGGTCCAGCGGTCGCTCGCTCGTCGCTTATAGCGGGAGGGGGGCTCTAGCCCTCCACATCTCACCAGTGGCGTAGTAAAGTACACTACCAGCTCAGGGGGAGAGGGGTGGGCCATCTGTCAGGTGGGGCCCCAATACTGCTCGAATAACAACAACAACACGTGGAACGCAACTGAAAGTATTTACATAAAAAGTAATAAACCGCGTTTTAAATAAGCGTTGTTGTTCTTTTACACTGTTGTTGAAAACAGATCTAACGGTGGTTGCCACGGGGGGGGGGGGGGGCAACTCGTAGCTTTGGCCACCAGTTGTGGTGGGGGGGAGAAAGGCACCCCCTGCCTGCCCCACGCGAAGTTACGCTCCTGCCCACGACCTTCTCTTCACCTCTCACGACTCTGTCCCATCCCGCACTCAACGCTCCCGATCTCGAACCACGCCGAGTCGCCTTGTGCCCCACAGGGACAGCTGCCACCGGGAGTGCCTCTTTTCGCAATGTTTGAAATGAGATGTGAAGCGCTCTGAGACTCCCATGCTTATATATATATGTATCAAAAACAAATCATTATCATCATCACTATCGCTAAACTCCTCAGTATTTAATTCTCAGAAGTTAAGCAGAACCGTGCCTGGTTAGCACTGTACTTGCATGGGAGACTGCCAGCGAATGCCAGGCGTTGTTGTCGGCTTGGGCTGCTTAGGTAGCCAAACGATTATGTATATCAGTGACGGATTGTAGAATCCATCTCTGCGATGACATTTGCCCTCTGGTATGCGTGATGGGGTGTTATCCGGTTTTATCCGGTTTTTATCCTACTTTAAGTCAAATATTAATGAATAGAAATGTCCAAACATCCCAATGTCGCATCAGGAGTAATCTGGCGAACGAAGGGTGAGACAACGATATCCTGCTGGGTTTAATCATTGGTACTATCATCATCAACCATCCTACCTCAAACGAGTAGCAGACAGCATCGTGTTCCGAGACAGCGCCTGGTGGGTCACATCAATGTGCAATAGCCGGAGCGGAATTTTCTTTTTAATATTGCGCAGTGATCGAGATGATAATGATCAAGAATGTTTCACAACACCGCGCAGACGTGAACTCAACCCCACGCAGCAGCAGGAGCACGCGTGAGTGACATTCACACCGAGCGCTTTGTGTGTGCGTGCGCGTGGTCTTTTAAAGACCTCTCTCGTTGAAGCACAGGAGGAAGACGAAGCAAGAGGAATGGACGCTCTGAAGAAAGGCTTCTCCAAGGCGAAAGAGGGCGTGAGCTCTGCCGCAGAGAAGACGAAGCAGGGCGTGACGGACGCGGCCGGGAAAACCAAGGACGGAGTCGTGGCCGTGGGTAAGGGTGGCGCGCGCACTCCGCACGGGGACAGCTGCACACGCGCTGAGCTCTCCTCTGAAAAATTTACTGGATGTCTGTGGCACAAAGGAGATTTGTAGCTCATCGTATTCCGCCAGGGTAACTACACGTGACAATGGGCTTGCATAATGCGCATGCGTAAGGGACGTTGGTTACCATGTAAAAAAAAACAACCGGCAATGGATACCCATTATAATTTATCTGCATTCAATAATCCCCCACCACACTTCGCTCTAGAAGGGCTCACAAGTGATGTAATCACATCTGCACCTCTATTTAAGGAACGAAACAGGAGGATTTATCCGCAAATGTGGCTGTCGCCTGATGAAGCTCGTTGCAATTACTGGTGAAACGTCGTAACTCAGATTGTAAATGTTGTGGCGTGGCTCTCCAACACACCGGTGTGCTGTACTAGTGACGAATTGGCCATGTTCTGTTTACGTGACAAACCTTACTAGTTGGCTGTGTCGGGTGGTGGCGGGTTTAACGACACATTTATATATTTACGCGATCTAATACAAAAAAAAATCTGTATTATGGATGATATTGGTCGCGAAAGACTTTGTGTTAAATCAATACATATACTGATTGATTTTGATATACCATCGTCATCGTTTACTGTCCATCTCTCCACGCCGTGTCAAGGTGTCGAGATGTTAACGCCCTCGCCTGGTCTACAGGAGGGCGTGGGTTCGATCCCGACTCTGACGATGACTGCTGCATATTTGGGAGTCTCCCTGGTCTCTCTCCCTGTGGTCGCGTGGATTTTTCTCCGGGTCCTCCGATTTAGAATCAACACGCATTCGGAGTCTTAAATATTCCACGTGATGGTAAACCTCTTTTGTGAGCTATCATTTGTGATAGCCACGTCGTCGCTTCAGAAAAAAAGAACTTTATGACTCAGTTGACCTTACCTGGGGTCATCGGCGTTGATTGACCATACTTCACCACGATGGTCAATTTGGAGTTGGTTCAGAGTGAAAGGTGGCGTGGGGGATAACAGAAGCGATCTGGTTAGTCTTCATCTCTGACGTTAGTCGTGGGCGGGAATCGAACTCAGGTGGCTGGGTTCACAGCGCAGCGCGTAGCCCACTGCTGCACAGCTCGCCCACCGCGGCAATTGCGAATGTTTCTCGTGAACCAAAGCCCCCCCAACGAATCTCCTGTGCAGCGGCGTAACCTGTCTCGGTGAGCCGGCGGTGCCACTGCACCGGGGAGCCACAGGCCAGAGGGGGGGGGGGGGGCCCAGGCACCAGGGCTACGAAGAGGGGGGGGGCGATTGAACAGCGCCCCCCACCCCCCCGGCCCATGCTAAGCACGCCGAGGGATCCGTGTCACCATTTCCAACTGCAGCAGAGTAGTGGAAGTTGATGCGCAGCACGGCGCAGGCAGGTCGCTCGTGAAATAGAAGCCAATAGCTCAGTGGGGCTTCAAAATTAGTTTAGTTGTTATTTGTGTAGATATGTTAAAGTGATTTGCTTGCCTGCCCTATACCCTGCACTGTTTGTTGTTCTGGCGTTCTGACCCCGTGCCCCTTACTGGATATCTGTGAAAAAGAGCTTATTAGCTCATCGGATTCTTCCTGCAGTATAAATACAGATTCTGAAGTGGCAATTGAAGGCAGCTTAGAATCATGCAAAGTGTGCCCTCTGTGTGTATGGGTAGTTCTCACTGGGTAGTGCTCGGATGGGTGACCACCAACAGCAGTCACAGGACTGCGCGGCTACGTGGCTGTGTGTGTAGAACTTCTTTCGCACCGCACGTAGCCAACCGTGCCAATCGCAGGTGCTGGAGAGCAGAGGGCAGTGCCGCATAACCAAGTTGCTGTACTGCACTATACACTACCGCGTCTATGCCCCCCTCTCTCCCCCCACCATAACGAACTCGCAGTGACCAGTGTGGGGAAGTATGGTCTATAACTCGCTGCGACACGAGCACGTTCACGGATTGTAATTCTGTGATGTAATTTACAAGTTCAAATTGTTCTTATATTTGGATTTGGATTCATGGCACGGATAATTGTTTATCCTGTTTACAGTAAGTTCTTGCGTAGATTTCATCGAAATTATTCGGCTTTGTTCTTGTTAATTTGCTCGCATCCACCATGCAATATCCATAACTATAGCCACTGCTAATGGTCTATGGATTTCTACGTAACTCTATGGATCTCTACGTTACTCTATGGATCTCCACGTAACTCTATGGATCTCTACGTAACTCTATGGATCTCTACGTAACTCTGTGAATCTCTACGTAACTCTATGAATCTCTACGTAACTCTGTGGATCGCTACGCAACCATATGGATCTCTGCGTAACTCTGGATTTCAGTGTAACTCTATGGATCTCTGCGTAACTCTATGGATCTCTACGTAACTGCCAGCACTGGCGACATAATTTGGCTGCGTCCGTTCTCGTGACCGAGCTGCCGAGCCCAGGGAGACTCTCAAAGCGACACGGCCAGCAGCAAGTTGGGTAGGGGGTGGGGGGGATTACGTTGAGACGTAGGCAAGAAAATAAAAAAGATCAAAGAATATAACGCAGTGACGCTCGCTGCAGGGCAATTGCGTCACCGCAGTGTGGCGAGGGGAGGGGGTGATGTGCATGGCTCAGGGCGTGGCGCTGCGATCCGATTAAAATAAAAAACGGACTGCGACGGGAATAGCCGATCGTGAAAGATGGTCTCGTACTAGAGCCGCCACGTGTCTCGCCTCCCTCGTGGCCCGCAGGCACCAAGACCAAGGACGGCGTGGCTCACGGAGTCAGCACCGGTACGGCGACTCATCCCATCCGCGGCTCACCGCACGTCTCTCCCTCACTTCACCAGTGGGGGTCGGGGGGTCGGCGATCTGCGCATCTTGAGCCGCACGAGGCTGATGGCTTGCCACCCAACCGCATCGTATTAGCCACGTTGCATTGGCGGCTCTTGAAATGTTGACGGGGTTTTAAAAAAAATATTTGACAACCGAATCCGAAGCAAAATATTTGGCTCTTCTTGGTTCTGTAATTTGGCTGCCGACCTCTGCACTCGACGATTCGTCATTCAGGCCCCGGAGCTGAACGGGACGCGTGGAGTGGCACTGCGGTGGCAGGGCTGCGCAATCAGACGCACACACGCACACACACCAATACACAATGAAAACCACGAGACATAGTTGTCAATCCCGCACTCAGGGCACCACGGTGGCTAGGAGATGTTAGCTACCTCGCCTGGTATACAGGAGATCGTGGGTTCGATCTCGACCCTGACGATGCCTGCTCTATATTTGGAGTTTGCGTGTTTCCTCTCTCCCCGTGGTCGCGTAGATTTTGCTCCAGATTCCCCCCACACATTAATAAACACGCGTTTCGATTATTTGGCTGCTATGAATGTCCACATGAGCGGCTACTTCGTTGAGCTATAACTTTTGGCCAGGCCGCTTCTGAAAAAGAGCTACACAATTTAGTGGGCCTTACCTGGTAAAACAAAAATAAATGTTTATACTTTGGATAGTTTATGAGCGGCATGGTAAAGAATGATGAAACGTCACCCATGACCCAAAATGGCGTGGGGAGGCCCTCATCCAGCAGTGGATTGGCAGTACAGGAATATAGATCACGTGGCTGAGTGGCGTGGTTGCCGTGGCGACGCTGTCACCGCAGTGGCCGGGAAGACGAAGGAGGGGGCCCAGGCGGTGGGGGGCGCCGTGGTGAGCGGCGCCAACGCCGTGGCCACCAAGACGGTGCAGAGCGCCGAGAACGTCGCCTCCGCCGCGGGGATACACGCCAAGGAGCGCAAGGTGGGGAGGGGGGGGGGGGCACGGGGTGGGAGGGGGGCACGGGGTGGGGGGGGTACGGGGTGGGGGGGCACAGGGTGGGGGTGGCACGGGGTGGGGGGGCACGGGGTGGGGAGCACGGTGTGGGGGGGGGGGGTACGGGGTGGGGGGCATAGGGGGGGGGTACGGGGTGGGGGGCACAGGGGGGGGGGCACAGAGTGAATGTGTGGGGGGGGGGGGGGGCACGGTACGGGGAGGACAGGGGACACGGTGGGGGGGTGCAGTTTGCCCTCGGCCTCAGATCTGGAGGGGACCCCGTCTGGCAACTCCCCGACCGGCTTTCAAAACAACAAAAATGCTGCTTCGTGTTAGAGCCCAGAGCGCGTCTATATCGGCAGAGCAACGTGGTGCAAAACGTCCGGCGCGCTGTCCTGCTGTGTGTATCAAGGCCGTAGCCATGGAGTCAACATCGGGGGGGATCAAATCTTCCAGGGGGTCTAGGGCCCCCCTCCCCCAGAAAAAAAATCTAAATTTTAAAACAAATTTCCTAAAATATAAAAAAATGCACTAACACATGGGATGGACTTTTTTACAATAATGTCAAACAGTGTATTGTATTACATTGCTCTGTTTTTTATGTTTTACCTTTTCTTGTTTCATTGTATGTAATGACAGAGATTAGGGATTTATAAAGTACAATTACCACAATCATATAAATATAAATCTATGCATTGTTATATGAAGACAAGGTTTTGGCAAATTTTAGTTTTTATTTACACAGCATAGAATTTTTTTAAAATATTGTTTATAGCAAAATATTGGGGGGGGGGATATTTTGAACATATTTGAATATTGGGGGGATGTGTCCCCCCCATTATATATTATAATTACGGCCTTGGTTTGTATCGTGGGCTACGCGCGTTTCATCCGGCCGCGTCTCATCACAGGATGAGGACAAAGAGGCGGAGGGGGAGACGGCACCTGGAGCGGACGAGGCTGCACCACAGGCAAGGACAAGATCTCTTGAGACATTACACTCAACCTCACTCACACGCACGCACACACACACGGGTCGTGTGTTACACACACAACACGTTAGCGCAGCGGTCAGCGCGCTGCGCTACGAACGCGGCGACCCGAGTTCGATTCCCGCTCACGGCCAACACCCGTGACGATTATCTGAAGTGGTCCTGGGCTTTCCCGAGGTCAACTCAGCCTCGAATGTGTACCTGGTGCGGTGGATAAGCATTGCCACTCGGGATACAAAGGCGGCCGGGCGTGGTGCTAGCCACCCACCCCGCTCGCGTGCCTTACCGGCCTTCATAGGTGCTCACTAACAGCACTTTCACCAACACCTGCATTATTGGTTTTAGCACCTCCAGTGTTATTCTGTTTTCATCATCTCGATACCGGCCAAAAAGGGTCCCACAGATAAAACACAGCAACTGCGGTTTTGAAAATGGTGAACGTCCTCACCTCGCATGATTGTGCGCCGAGCAGCGCGGCAACGCAAAGCTACTCTTCAATAAAACCGTTCTGGTTCTTTTTCAATATTTTACAGGAGTCGTAAAGTTCCGCGGAATCTGCTGCTCGTGCCGCCCGTGCCGACCATTTGACGTCTGGGGGATGCGTTTGTCGTCGCTGCCACCACGCTCAGCACCTCGCCCGCTCAGCACCACCACGCTCAGCGCCTCGCCCGCTCAGCGCCACCACGCTCAGCACCACCACACTTAGCACCACCGCGCTCAGCACCACCACGCTCAGCACCACCACGCTCAGTGCCTCGCCCGCTCAGCGCCTCGCCCGCTCAGCACCACCACGCTCAGCACCACCACACTCAGCGCCACTACACTCAGCACCACCGCGCTCAGCGCCACCACTCTCAGCACCTCGCTCGCTCAGCACCACCACGCTCAGCGCCTCACCCGCTCAGCACCACCGCCCTCAACGTCTCGCCCACTCAGCACCACTACACTCAGCACCACCACGCTCAGCACCACCACTCTCAGCACCACCACTCTCAGCACCTCGCCCGCTCAGCACCACCGCGCTCAGCGCCACCACTCTCAGTGCCTCGCCCGCTCAGCACCACCGGACTCAGCACCACCACTCTCAGCACCTCGCCCGCTCAGCACCACCGCGCTCAGCACCACCCCGCTCAGCACCACCGCGCTCAGCGCCACCACGCTCAGCACCACCCCGCTCAGCACCACCGCGCTCAGCGCCACCGCGCTCAGCGCCTCGCCCGCTCAGCGCCACTACACTCAGCACCACCGCGCTCAGCACCACCCCGCTCAGCACCACCGCGCTCAGCGCCTCGCCCGCTCAGCGCCACTACACTCAGCACCACCGCGCTCAGCACCACCCCGCTCAGCACCACCACGCTCAGCGTCTCGCCCGCTAGGTGCCACTACACTCAGCACCACCACATTTAGAACCACCGCGCTCAGCGCCACCACACTCAGCACCACCACACTCAGCACCACCACACTCAGCACCACCACGCTCAGCGTCTCGCCCGCTCAGCACCAGCACGCGCAGCTCGTCACAATAAACGATCGCAGCATTCGCTGTGGACCTGGTCTCTGCTTGCAATAAATTTCCTTTTAAAGAGCGCCGCTGCATTTGCTCGTTTGGAAGATGGCTTACTTCCAATAGCACCGAAAGCCCCTCGAACCGAAGTGATTACTTCAAAGTCACTTTGAAGTAAACACTCTAACTAATTGGACTATTTTCCCGTGGTATGCAGTTGCCATCAGCACGAGTTAATTGGTCACCGATTCAAGTACTGGCACGCAGGCTCGCCAGTTAGAAAGTAAGTAGCGAATTATTCAGACCACGGACGTAGCCTTTGAGTCAAAGCTGTCCTCAACGTTTGGCTTCAAATGCTGAGATATATCCCCGATCTTCTTGTGCCTTGCCTGTGCAACCAGGGTCTACCAAAAACCTCGGCCTAGATCTGTTCTTGGGGGTGCGGGGGCGCCGATTGCACGGTCCGCCTGTGGTGAGGGGAGTATGACTCAGATCGTTCCAGCGTGGACAGGTGCTTTTGTTTGAGGGCATTTGGTAACTATTCAGGAACGAGCTGTCCCAACACCTCCCGCTGTCGTTCGGCCTCCCAGAGGCGTAGCTAGGATATTTTGCGCCCGGGGACGAACTATAAAATTGGCGCCCCCCCCCCTCCCCCCCGTTTAATCACATTTCCTATTACATTGTATTTAAAGAAGCAAATTTATAGAAATTATATTACATGGCTCACTCAGCCACTGTCGTAGACTGGTTGACATAGTCTACAAAAGATTAATTTTTCTTGATTTCACTGTCGCAAACTAGTCAATCACGTAATCAAAATCTGTTTTTTTCCAACGTTTCTCTTTCAACGCTAAGAAGAACAAGATCGCTGAGACGATCTTGTCCCATTGAAGTACGCAAATACGACAAAATATGTTTCAATTTGCTGAACGACCGCTCACAGCTTGCAATTGAAACTGCTATTGTTAATAAAATTTGCAGTGAAATTCGCAAATTCGGAAATATGTCGTCTCTATAAAACACAATAAAACCAAGAAGATCCAAAGGAGTTTCTGGTAGAACTTAATTCCGGTTACTGAGCAGCATTTTGCAACCTCCAATTTCTATGAAAAGTTCGTGGCAATTGATGTCGGTGTCATAGAAATTTCCAAAATCTGTGCAATTTCGACGAATTGCATCGACATCTGTGTCGGATAGAAGAGTTTTGACTTCCAGCAGAAATCCAAATTTTGTGTTCAGGTCTTTTAGTCGTAAAAACCGTGTTGACATCTCCTGTTGAAGGCGATAAAATACGCTCTTCATAACGCGCACAATTTCTTCTGCTGAAAGTTCTGCATCTCTTGCCAGTTCTCCTGGAATTTTCAGACGTCGCCTAATTCTTCTGTCCACATCGATCCCCCAGGCTGTGCATCTTGTTTTGGCGTTTTCTACAGCAACTTGGCTCAAATCATCACGAAGCTTGACAAATTCATGCTCCAAAGATTCAAGATCAGTTGCTGCTTCCTTGAAATTCATAGTAGGATCCTGTAAGCGCTTCTGAACACGATCAATTTTTTCAAGAATGACATTCCAGAAATGTAATAAAACTATGAAGTAAAAATTTAATACGCATGCCTGTAACTGTTCTGCATCACTTCTGGTTTCAGGCGTCATAGTTACGTCCTCCGATAATTTGTCTAGCAGCCCTACTAGTTCATCCAGTCCTTCATAGATAGCTTTAACAGCTTCTGATCGTGCACTCCAGCGTGTTTCAGACTCCCGCTTTACTGTGATGGGCACAGCTTTTTTAACTCTTCGCAACGAATTGTTGAACGAGAGAAAAACAGATATATACTGTGCGGTGGCTAGGATTGTTTTCATGAGAATTTAGTTTTTCTGGCTTTCTCCACTTGTTGAAACCGTTTGTTAACTCAAACGAAGCTCGTGAGTTTGAACTCGATGATGTAAATAATATACAACAGAAACAGTAAGCAGCTTTATTGATTGGTGAATATAATAGCCACGAACGATTCACTTCCTCTTCATTCGCTAGTCGGCGTTCATACCATGCGGATGTAATTGAACGTTCTCTGGATACTGATGATAGATTGTCTCCGTGCGGAAAAGGCAAGGATCCGAGAGTAATCATTTCATTGCGAAGAGGCTGTGATATTTTCGATAGCTTTGTCGTTTTATCATATTCTAAGTAGCCAACATCGTGAAACCTTAGTACAGCAGGAACAGCATCATAATGAGTATTTTCAGCTTCTCTATCAGAAGATTCTTCCATCTCATCTTCCCCGTTACTGTCAACAAGTTCATCATCATGTCGTAGTTTCTGCCACCAAAAAACAGGCCAGTGACTAAGGCTGAAAGACTGCGCCTGTCTGTTGTTTGGGACGTTCTTCCATGTAAGTTCTTAATAGGCACGCGTACCAAAATGTAATTACATGACATGTAGGCTGTGTGTGGCGGGATATTTAATTTTTAGGTTGAGGTGTAGATTTGTGCAGTAGTTTCAGGCTGCCGTGCCCGCCGCAATAAGTTATAATGTAACGTTGTAAGCCTCATTTTGGCGCCCCTTTACCTTGGCGCCCGGGGACATATGTACCCCCCTGCCCCCCCCTAGCTACGCCTCTGCGGCCTCCTATGGTGGCGCATAGTGGCGGCAGTGGTAGCACACGTGCCTTGCAGCAGCAGCAAAAGAACATGCGTCTGGGTTCGATTCCCGACTCTGTAGAGTTTATGTATTCTCTCTCTCCTCCTGTTCTAAACGGGGTTTTGTCCAGGATCGCCGGTTTCCTCTCCCAAGCTAAAGAGACAAACTAACAATGTCATTGGTACTGGCCAAGCATCCCAATGCTGAGACCATTACCTGCAAATGACACGACTGGAGTTATACACAGCAGCCGCAGCAGCAGCATCAGCATCGCCCCCCGACTGCAAAAAAAACACACACTTGGCAGGACCCTCCTGAAAAAGGGTCTTGAGACTCGGCGAAGCTTTCCCGGGCAAATGAGCGTCATCACAAATAACAATAAAATATTATTGATGTTCACGTGGTTTTTTTCGCTGTCGTTTGTGAACTGGGCAGTTGAATGGGAACCACAGCGAATGTCCCAAGCGAGGAGTCGGATTCACGCATGCAGCATTAAGACAGCGACTGAGCAAGTGGTGGTCGCACCGGTCAAAGGCAGTGAAGGCATCTTCAATGAAGCATTTACCTTGCACGCTACATTACAGAATACACGACTGTAATGTGATGTAGCTGCTGGTTGTATATGCGTATGTATATTCAACCAGCGCTTAACTTCAGTCGGAATAGTCTAAAACGCTGTTCGGGGAATAATTTCAGCGCCCCATAATCCATCTCAGATTTTGTCTTCACGATAAAATAAATATGGATGGGCGTACCTTGCACTCTAGTGGTAGTGCCTTACACCGACGGTCCCTTCTGCGCGGCGGCCTGGCGGAGTGATGGAAATGATCGGATGAGAACTGAAGTCCTGAGCACGCGCAACGGTGGCGTGGCGAGCGGGAGACTCCCTTGTTGCGGTGTGACGCTTTGCCTGGGGGGGTTGAGAGGCCGAGCTCTTGGGAGGACGCCCCAAGAATCTGGGCAATGTGTGTGTGGGGCGGCGGGAGACATTGCGTGGGGCGCGCGTGACACCCCACGCGCTCCGCGAGTGGCGCGCGAGTGTGAAGAGGTGCACGCGACGGAGTGTCACAAAGCCACCGCTAACACGGCGATGATAAATAATAATGATGAATACCATTATTGTTGAATTACGACCGCGAACCCTGGAATTTATCGCACTGGCTCAGGGCTGCGAGTGGAGCACAGCGCTGCACGACGCTCGATCCCAACTGGAAGACAGTGGCGCCGGCAAACGACGGCTTCCTGTTGGAATGCGTCAGTGGCGTAACGCATGAGCCTGTGAATTGAGAAATTAGCTGTAAATGTAATTATCGTTCGTAGTTATAACTTAATTAATGTATTGCCATCGAACACAGATGGTTTCCGCATCGCGCGCTTGCGGCCGTCTGGAACGCTCTTTCGATCTTCGGAAGCCACTTGAGCTATGCACTTTTTTTTTTACTTTAGACTGAAAACTCATTTATTTAGAACCGCTTTTGTGTTTAGTTGTCCTTCCCCGCACCTCCGATTAGCATGGTTCGCTACGTACGGTGCGAAAGAAGTTCAACATGCGTACATTATACAGCCTTTTAATCCACTCCAGGATAAAGGCTTCCCCATTCCGTGCGAGTTATAAGGGTTGTTTGACCATACTTCACCACGATGGCCCGTGTGGGTTGCTGAAGGGGGTGGCCAGGATTACGACAGATAGTACTTGGCACTGATGTTAGCTGTGGCCAGAAAATTAATTGAGCGTCTTCGGTTTATGGCGAGGCACGCTAACCAGTACTGCACACCGGAGCTCAATCCGCTTAGAAAGTATATGGGATTTGGACAACCAATTTATGGCACAGAAAATGTACGACATACAAAGTTTAAACGGCAACATTTATTCAATGTTTGAACGTCAACTTAGGTTTCCAGAAGAAATGAAATCATCACCGCCCCATAAGTGTCCACCGATCGCCAAACGATGACGACCCAAGCAAACACTCTCTCCCTCTCCCCCCATCGGCAAGCCTCAACATTCTCCCTCTCAACTCGTGACACAATCAGTGCAATGCGAGAGAAACGGAAGCAACCCCCCCCCCCCCCCCAGAGACTCCGTGAACACCATGCCTGCTTGAGCAAAACGCCATGGACGGAATGAGGCACTTTTCAAGAGCCGAAATGTCTTCTCGAGATAAATGCGAATCTGCAGTCTCCAGCGGGACTTGCAGTGGCCAATACCCTGGCCGAAGTAATGTAGGATGGCTTTTACAGGCAGCAGGCACGTTGGGAACACAGAAGAGGCTGCTTCGGTTAAAAATGCACAGAGCGCAGGCGGCACATTGAGTGCGGGCATCTCTCGCGGTGTTTAAAAAAAAAAAGTGTCACTGCCCCCCCCCCCAAAACGTAAATCGTTGCCACTGAACTCCACGGGGGGGGGGAAGGGGGGGCAGAACAAGCTTGAAGGTGGCAATGGACGGTACATTTGTGTGGATGCACTTAAAACGCAGAGGTCAGCCAGACTTCTTCGTTGAAGTCGCACATTCCAGAAAAATATAAAAATCAACGTCCTCTGAAAAATGTTCCTTGCATTCGCTTCAGGCCAGTGCAACACATCGCACGATGTACGACGAAGCCCATAGGAGACCAGGAAGGTATCGGGAGGAGGTTTGCGAGTGAAATGCATTGTGGCCGTATGGAATTTTGGACAGTGCTGCTGTCGACATTGAGCAGCCTTCATCCAGAAGTGGATTTGGAATGGCTGAAAATGGTATACGTATGACAACATATGCATTTAATGTTAAGAGACTTTAAGCATATATTGCTGAAATGAAATAAAAAAATAGCTTCTGTTGCAACACCACATTTTTTAAAAATCCACACCAACACCTCAGCCATTTAAAAGGTTTGGAAACGCAAAAGACAAAACACACGTTTAAATCTGCCTCAAACTCTGCTGTAGCGTCCGAGTTGACAGTATTAATCGTGCTTGCAAAGTCAGTGGTTGTGAAAACATCAATCTCAGCCTAAGATTACACAGCCTGGCATGATCAATGACAGTGTGCGAACACGACAACACAGGTCTGACCAACTGGGTCCATCCACGAACGCGACACTGCACACCCAATGAAATTTGGCATCTGACAATGGCGTGGCCCATGTCCCCACAGTGAAGGTTTGCATTAGTTTGAGTAATATTAACGTGCAAAATGAAGCACAATCATAAAAAAAGAGAGAAAATGTCATAACATTTCTTTGGCAATATTTTAAACAATGTTATACTTTTGTCGAGACTGTCCGTGGAATTTAAAAAAATTAAAAACGTGGATGACTTGGTCGCACCGGGGCAGGAGAAAGCAAGACGCAGTGTCGACATTTCCTGCGCCCGTCACGGGACGTATAAACGAGCATTCTATTTACTGTGTAGCTTCCTGCGTGGCGTGTACTGGCAGGGGTCTGTGTACATCATGCGGTAACCCGTCAAGTCTCAGCCTACACTTGCAGCCGCGATCACTTCACTCCTAAACTGTGAGGATAACCCCACACCAACAGCTGACAGCTCACAGGTGACAATCGACACTACATTAGCCCTAAAGTACATCTTACACTATTGTTGCTTATTTTGAAATGCGGCATGGCTCATCCTTGAGGCCACAGTGGCTACAAGCATCCACCGTTCGGCAACGTATAACAGTGAAACTCCCACGTGGTCATCGTATCCAGAGGGCAGTGGTTTAGAGAGATGCACGGAAAATCGTGTAACAAAAAGTGAACCCAGGAATGAGCGACCTCGGCTCGTGCCATGGTCAATCTTAACTACTTCCTGCGCGTTGCACCGTTCAGAAGCTAAATGCCAACGGCCTGCTAGCCACGAGAGAGGGTTTCAAGGCAAAGTCTTAGCTCATCATGCTAAAAGGTGCTGTGTGGGTGTTTGGCACGTGGTGCTGTGCGGATGTTTGACACGTGGTGCTGTGCGGGTGTTTGGCGCGCCGGCGTTTGGCACGTGGTTGGCGTTCAGGCGTGTGAGTGTGGTTGTCCCGTTGTTTTGGGTGAGGGCCTTTAGAAGGTGAGGCCGGCCTCGTTGTAGACGCGGAACACTTTCTCGATGGCGTTGACGTACGCCGCCGTGCGCAGGTCCAGCCCCAGGTTGTACTTCATCGCCGTGCGCATGATTTGCTGTTGCAACGCACACGTTCACACACACGCGCACACATACACGCACGTGCACACACACGTGCACACGCGTGCAGGAAAACGTGGCACAATTAGCTCGGAGAGAAAAAAATACATCATCATACCTGTTTGCTTGTTTTTTTACCCGCAAATAAACGATTAAACTATTGTTTTAGTTTAACAGGTAAGGCCCACTGAGCTGTATAGCTCTTTTTCAGAAGCAACCTATCCACAAATGCTATGAAGTGGCTTATCACGTGGAAACTTAGAGCAGCCAAATACTCTAAACGCATGTTGAAAACATGCTCACAAGCAGGCACACTGACCACGGGGAGAGAGACATGCAAACTCTAAATATAAAGGCACCAGGGTTGGGATTGAACCCTCCTGGAAGCGACCGTGGCACCCACAGTTTCTACATGGTCAGAACTGCTTGCCTTAACATACTACAATTCATAGGCACGTAATAAGTCACCAGCCCCAGCGACTTTGTGAAACATCACAATGTGAGTTGCATTTGTACAGATCAGCCTAAGTGTTAAACTAGCGTTCAACAGGTTTAAGATTATCATAACTTGAAAAATAATGTATTCTCATACCCACAACTCAATGTGCTATTATGAACGCAGAAATCGACTGCAATAAGTGGATCGATGGATTGTCGCATACATCATAATTTCACACACATGTCACATATATGCAGCCAGCGAAGGATGTTTCCACCGCTCGACAATTACGTTCATGATTATGATGATGTAATGAGAGCGTCTGAAGGATACGCGACTCAAACTGCACGTGATGCGGCTGACTGATGGCGAGTTCTCTGTTTGATCACCACCACAGGGGAGTCAGGATGTAGGGCACATTCCAATTGCCTACCACACATCCCCCCCCACCCACCCCAAAATATATTTAGATGGTATTGAATGTAGCAGAGGATTTTTTGGATGTCATGAATGTCAAATTGTCAGGATATAATTCAACATTTTCATGTTTTTTTCATTTTATACACATTTAATCGTGCAAAACGAAAAACCGTATATGCTACTACTTTTGCTTCGTCAAACTTTGTACTCTGGTGGAAACAAGAATCATCCTGCGATTTTTATTCCATTTTGCGTGCGTCACCGATCATCGATCCCCACAACCGCCACCTCCCACCACCGCCCCCCCCCCCTCGTACCGCCCCTCCGCTTGTGCTTACTCACCCTTGCGGAGCGCTCCATCGTGTAGGCCAGCCCCGAGTGGACAATGTCCTTCTCTGATGCACCCTGGGAAGCACAGGGAACAGGGGCCACACGGCGGAGGAAACACGGCTGAGCAGCAGCGGACACCGCAGCAGCGGACACCGCAGCAAAAACATCCTCGTGACCACCCACCGGCTTCGTAGGATCGACATGAACCCCGGTTTAACTCGATTGTAATAGCGGAGCAGTGCGTGTGCCCACGTAAGTACATATTCACACGATGACGAATGGCTTTAAACGCGCAAAAAGAAATATGGCTACGAAGCGATGGTTTTAACCGAGCGGACACTGACAATTTTTCGTGCCTTATCGATCTCTTGCGACACATGTTGCTGACAGAAACGTTTCAAAGATTGCTCAGCAGAAGAAGAGAAATGAGTCGGTGACAACATGTTTTAACAATCGACGATGCAACAAGCTTCGACTGACAAATAAGTCTTAAACCACTATTGTGGATTTGTATATGTGTACATGCGCAGCCATTTTTTGTCAATAGGCCACTAGACAAGAGCCGGCCGTGGTAGTTATTTGACCGTATTTCACCACGTTGGTCAGTGTAGGCTGACGAAAGTGAGAGGAGAGGGGGGGCATAGGTGTAGCAGCATAGCACAGTATAATAATACATTTTCTGTACTGCCCTCTGCTGACAAGTGCCACGGCAGCCTACAAGACCTGTTTTACACATGGGTATTATAATAATTATTGTGTTAGGGCCTTGACACAAGAGGGCCATGACTGTTGCATACGAATGCGGTGAGGTTCGTTGTGCCAGGAGGCTTCAGCAGAACCACCGTCGTCGCCGTGAGTTTGTTGTCTTTCCCCCGCACCTCTGATGAGCACGGTTGACCACGTACGGTTCAACACACATACAACGGACGTGGCTCTTCACCGGCACCTACGGGGCCTTTGTGTGACCGAGCAGAGCGGCAGGGCGGGGGTTTGGTAAGGGGGGGGGGGGCGGCTTCCCTCCGCTGAGACACTCACGGCGATCCGCGCCTGGAAGTCTTCGGTGGGCACGATGGGGATGCTTCCCTGGGTCTTCCCGAACTTTCGCTCGATGCTTTCTTGTACCGAGTCTGCGAGGTACCGGTGAAAACACAGACACACACACGTTTTCATAAACAAAGATAAAAATCCCCCGTGTAGCCTTAACAGACTGAAAGGGCAAGTGCCGTTAGCGAGCACCTATGCAGGCCGGCACGGCACACGAAGGGGTGGGTGGCCTGCACCAACCCTGGCCGCCTTTGTCTCCCCACTGATGTTTTCACACCCCACCAGGTACTCATTTGAGGCTGAGTCGACCTAGGGGAGGCCCAGACCATTTTAGATATTTGTCACTGGTGTTGGCCGTGAGTGGGAATTGAACTCGGGTCGCCGGGTTCGTGCACAACGCGCTAACCGCTACACTACCGCTCCCCACCGGTGAACACACAAACCTGTACATTAACACGGACACTTACACATACATACACACGATCTCGCACATTCACAATGGTGCAAAACTAAAGCTTCCCCATGGAGGTCGCTTGAGCCCACTGCCCCAACACTGATCAGTGAGGGTTGGCCATGGGTGAGGGGTCCAGGAAGGATTCAGATACCACTCACCACTGTTGGTTGTCATGGCGATTCAAACTCTAACCACTGGGTTCACAGTGCAGTGTACTCACCCACTCCACCACCACTACCCAAGCATGCATTACCACTCACACACACGAGCGTGTTCGTGTGCGCGTGCAAACTCATATAGGCGCAAACATGCACGACCCAGCAGCAGCTAAACTAAAAACATGACATACACGATAAACAAATGGTGTGGTTCTGACTATGTAAAGTTATAGGTCAGTGTCGCATAATTAACACTAATTTGATTATTGTTGTTATGAACAATAATAACAGTTATTTAATGATATATAAAGTCACAAAATGGACGGCCATGATGCATAATGGCCCAGTTTAAAATCATAACAAAATAATTCAAGTTGGTTTTGTGTGGAAGTCGGTTCTATTTCTAGGCACGGAGGTTTTTTAGATGACGCTTGTGTACCCAGGACAGCCTCACCGAGTCCCAAGACTCTTTTTCAGGAGGCTCCTGCCATCCTAATTGAGCCAATTCAAAGGCACATTTACAGCATTGGGATGATTGGGCAACATTAGTTAGTGTATTTTGGAATTTTCTTTTCAGGTACGGGGAAAAAACCGAGAATCCAGAGGAAACTGATAGGTGCGAGGAGAAGTGATGCCTTGTGGGTCACTCACTCAGCAGGTGGTAGTTGGACTCGCGCTCGTATTTGAAGGTCAGGCGCCCGTAGCTCACGTGGTTGAGGTTCTTGAGCCACTCGAAGAAGGAGACCGTCACACCGCCCGCGTTCAGGTACAGGTCCTACAAGGTGGCACAGAGAGACCGCCGGCTCCGCCTCACAGAGTTCACACACAGCGCGAACACTGAAGCGCCAATACGTACTTCACTAGAGAGATTGCTGAAGTAACAAAAAAACAAAACACCACAGATGGCAAGACGGTTCCCAACCCCCCCACTCCCCCCCGACCCTTTTCCCCGTTAATTTTGCTCCGTTTCCCTCGCCTTCCCTTCCCCGTATAAAAAATCCGCACTCCCGCTCGCAGCCCCGACGCTCGTAGTAGAGCAGTGAGCCCATTCCACTCGCTTCTGCCCGTGGAATTTCCGTGCCCCCCTCCCTATTCTGGCTCGTGCTCTGTACCGGGCTCTTGTCAGAATAACAGAAAAAAACCGCAGATATATCACAGACTACATGTTTCCTAAGACAAGTTTCCCTTCGCTTTACGCAGTGGTAGTAGATGTTTTCCAAAAAAAGTGGCGTAACAAAGCGAAACAGCACGAGGAGACAGCTGCCTGCCGAGTAGCGTGTACGGCGGTAGACATGACGTTGACCCATGTCCGACCGCGCAGCCGCACGTAGAGTTAATTGAGGGCGACATCGCACAACCCGAACCCGCGTAAAGCGAGGGAAACCTGTAGGAATAAGAATACATTTTGAAATAAGAAAAAAATGTATGTCTACGTTGGTAAAAAAATTAAACTAGCCATGTTTGTCATTACGACTGTCTAACAATGGAAAAATGTATAAGCTGACAGTACTTAATTGGGTCAGTAACCACATAGCAACATTGCCCCCGACTAGCAGAGCGTACCTGTATGTGAAACGCAGCACCCTTGTGATGGACTTGCGCTAAGAGAATCGTGCGAATACCAAACGTGCTCGTGGTCTGATTGGTTTCTCTCTGAAGAAGGGCCATTTCCCGAAACGTTAGCCTGTTAAATATGAATTTGTAAGACAGTGCCAAGGATGAATGAAGTAAAATATTTCTTTATATTAGTATACATTTTGTTGAAAGACACTGGCAATAATCAGATTATTATTCAGCTTGTTTACACAAAAAAGCCTCACGGAGTCTCCGAGGCACTATTTCAGGGGACGCCTGCCAGGTGTTCCCAGCAGGGTGAGATATTGCTGCTGCTCTGTGTGTAATCCTGTCACGGAGTAATTTGCAGGTATTTTTGTTTTGCATTGGAATGTTTGGCCAATTACCACAGTGGCAAGATGTTAACTACCCCGCCTGATATACAGGAGGATGTAGGTTCGATCCCGACCCTGACGCCTGCTGTATATTTGGAGTTTGCATGTTTTTACCTTCCACATTTAGAAGCGTGCGTTTCGAATATTTGGCTGCTATAAATGTCCTCGTGATGGCAAGCAAACTTCGTTGAGTTATCATTTGTGGACAAGTTGCTTCTAAAAAGAGCTACAAAGCTCAGTGGGCCTTACCTGGTGAAATAAAAAAAAAATGTAGTTTATTGTTTGCTGTTTTTTGCCAAAGGAGGAAACCGGAGAACCCAGAAAAAACCCATACACAGGACAGGGAGAGACAGAAGGTACAAACTCCACGCAAAAGAACGCCCCGAGTGAGGAATCAAACCCACGCCGCCCTTCTTGCCGTCAGGCTCAGGTGTTAACCACTATGGCAGCGGCGGTGCCACCACCCAGCCCACTCGGCGAAGCCGCTGCACTACGGCGGGATTTGCCGTAAAACGGGAAGCGTGCCACGCACCGGGATAACCATGACGTTGTTCTTCAGGAAGATCTTATCCGCGTCGGGGGTAGTGGGTCCGTTGGCTCCCTCCGCGATGATCTGCACGCAAAAGCACGATCGCACGGCACCGTGGGGGGGGGGGGGGCCCAACCCGCCGGTCACACCACGTTGCTTTCACTGTTCCTAGGCAACGCAATTTCAAACTGTAGCGCAGACAATGCAAGCACATCTCCAGTAGATACTGCACGACGATAATGGAACGTGTGCGTTACGTGGAAAAATGAAAAATGGGGGGGTTGTGGTGGGTGAGGAAGTGAGGGGGTAGGGGTAAGGGAAGTGACAGTATGTTGCGATTAAAGACGTTGTATGGAGTCATAGGCAGAGGAGGAAAGGAGGTTGTTTGAGAATGGGATCTTAGCCGGAAGGCAGTTGGCTGAGCGGATGGGTTGGGGGAGAGAGTTGCAAACTACGGAGGCAGCTGCAGAGAAGCAGTGACCTCCCATTGAGTGGAGTTTGACCGAGGGCATTCTCTCCTCATGTTATCCCAATCGTGCTATCAGCGTTGCGTCACGGGAAAGAGAATGCATTCGGATCTCTCGCACAGCAGCACGACTGTCTGTGCTAGATAACTGCCCACAGAGCTACCTCCTAGATCCCTTCCAGATATCTCTGGTCAGCACAGTAAGTGGCTGCACTTTGCCATCTGCCCTGCCACAGAGATTAATGTTAGCAGCATGACAGTCAAACCGATATATTTTTCACTGAGATTTAACCAAATAAAGCGGGCACATTTCTTTCAGGCGATAGTTTTCTCACTGCAGTCAACGGTGACCGAACTGAACCCATCAAGTCGCTACGCTTGAGAGCCCAGTTTAACCACAGGCTCGAACCCAGTATCTCGTCGGTGCAAGCTCAGCAATCTGACGTCTGAGCCCCTGCGGCCGCCTGGGCTGCAGGCTTTAACGCAGGCCCTTGGTCGCTGGAGCGGCAAGCGAAAGAGAGGGGAAGGAGTGATGAAAAACGAGGTCGCTTGACCCCACTGCCCCAACGCTGGTGAGTGCAGGTTGGCCATGAGTGAGAGATCCAGGAAGGGTTTAGATGCCACCCGCCGCCGATATTGGCCTTCGTAGCGATTCGAACTCCAACCACTGGGTTCACAGTGAAGTGCACTCACCCACTCGACCACTACCCAAGCACGGAAAACCACTCGTGCACAAACCCACACCGCGTTCGTGCAAATTCATATAGGTGCAAACTTGCAAATATAACGTGCGCGACCCTGCAGCATGCAAAATAAAAACCTAACATACATGACAAATACACAATGCGGTTCTGACTATACAAAACCATAGATCAGTATCAAATAATTAACACTAATTGACTGCTGTTATTAACGCGAATAAGGCATGCGGGCGCCTGGACTGCGGGCTTTAACGGAGGCCTTGGCCGCTGGGGCGTCGAGCAAAAAGAGGCGGGAAGAGGTCACCGAAAATGAGGCCGCGTGTGCGTGCGTGCGTCCGTTAGTGCGTCCGCGCGTGGTTCCCCACCTTGGCCTTGATGCGGTGGGCGTTGAGCCTGGTGAGCTGCTTCTCTCCGGCGGCCGGGATGAGGATGTCGCACTGCGCCTCCAGGATGTTTCCGTCGTACGGCTTTGCCCCAGGGAAGCCCAGCACCGTGCCGTGTTGCTGTTGGGCGCCAATGGCAAGAGGCGGATCATCAACGACGTGCCAGAGACGTGGTCGCGGGCGAAGAGCGGTGTCATTGCGCACGGGAGGCGATTGTCACATGCACTGCGCTGATCTCTCATGGCTCAAATTCGTAAAAAACGATAAAAAATATTTTCAAAAACTATTTCTATTTTACCAGGTAAGGCCCACTGAGCTATAGAGCTCTTTTTCAGAAGCGACTTGGCCATAAATGATAGCTCAACGAAGTGGCTTATCATCGTGTGGAAATTTATAGCAGACAAATACTCTAAACGCATGTTTCTAAATGTGGAGGGAGAAACCGGAGGACCCGGATAAAAATCCACGTGAACAGAGGGAGAACATCCAAACCCCAAATATACAGGCGTCCGGGTCGGGATGGAACCCATGACCTTCTTTATACCAGGCGAGGTATTAAACACCCTGCCACTGTGGCACCCTCTAAAGGCATTGGAAAGGCCCCATATAAGTCAAACTCGTGGTGAAGACTATATAGAGCCCTTTTCTTAATCTGCTGCTGGATGACGATCTCACCATCCCACGCAGGTCGTGGAGGTGCTCTGACAATGGTGAAGTTGGGAAGCATAAATGCACGAGCATTTAGTACATTCCAACATTGGATGTTGCCGCAATGCCCGCTTCTGTCCGACACTGTAGCAGAGCCCGACAGCCCGTCCACGAAATCCTGACGTGCGTGGTGGTGTTGGCCCATCCGAGCACTATCCAGGTTCAAATCTGCTTGGCTTCCGTGATCTGTGCCATCCACGCTCCTATCTCAGCATTTTTTTCTCAACGTGGCACGTTACAAATCTTGGACTGATTGGTCTGACGAGGTCGGGCGCATTCCGGGCGATTTGGTGAAGACCACAATTGTTACTCACAGATGGCTGAATGGCAGAACAGAGCATACAAATGTGGCAATACTAATTAAGGGTTGCTCTCCTGGGCATGTTGGCAGCTTATGACAGCTGTCAGTTCGCCCTTTCCCATTCCGATGACGTATGTGTACATCATCAAAGTGAAATCAGAAGGAAAAAATAACTTTATCGGTACCGAGGTTCTCACAAGGCCACGCGGGAGGGCTTGTGGCAGTTTGGCGCCAGCTATCGTAGAGTGCAATCATGTCGCTACACTTCTCTGCGGCGAGTACAATGTTTTTAAAAACAACGTCGCGCAACACCTCTCTAAATAAAATTGAACGCTGAGCCGTGTGCGCGTTCCAAGATTCAGCGGTGAACGGAACCCCACCCTGCAACTTGCGGACGTCTCTGAACAGGAAAGAGTGAAACTAAAAAAGTGAACAGGCGTGGCAGTAAGCCAGGGTGCGGTGAGCACGGGCGTGCATCTCACGAGCTTGTACTCCTCCAGGTCTTTGGGGTCGATGCCGCTGGGGTTGTACAAGTTCCCGTCGAGCTCCCCGATGCCCACGCACTTCGCTCCAGCCCGGTGCAGGTACCGCATGGAGTGCAGACCGACGTTGCCAAAGCCCTGTTCATGGCAAAAAAAATGGAGAAACGACGCCACGCGTTCAAAAAGTCTGACCCGTTTCTCACGGGTCAGGGTTATTTTACATTGCAGTGCACCTGTGTAGGCCTGCAAGCGATGAATGAATGGTTACAATTCTGTCATTATTCTCTGTAATGTCTGTAACGTATGTCTCAGTCATTCTGTCGTCTCTAAATTGTTTCTTTCGTCAAGTCTTGATTTTAGTTTCTCCCAAAGAGGGAAACTAATAACTTCAGGCCTGCAGTATTATATATATACGGTAACTAAAGATCCTTATCTGCTCTGCAACCCCAAGCCCCGAAAACCACAATTATGATAAAAAATTTAAGCCCAGACTTCCCCCTAAAACCATGACATAAGCTTCTCTATCCTGTCAGTCATGGGAGATGTTTGATACTACTGCACAGCGCTAGTCAAGACGCGTTGGTAAAAAGGGGGGAAAGCCAGGAATGGTTCAAGTATCACTTGCCACTAACGATAGCGTTGCTGGGAACCAAACTCAGATCCGTTGTTGCAAGTTGCCCAAGCCACAGAAAACCGTGTTAATAATTCCCAAGATGACGTAAATTCCAATGGCATTTAGACCGAATTAACCGAACTACAGAAATGTATCGAATATTCGAGGAGCAGGAGAAACATCTTTAGCCGTCTTGCCTTGCTGCCTTGTTACTGACCGTACATTATGTATTATCTCGTATAATCGTTCTCATTCGTCAATCTCATTCACTGCAACCATTAGCAAAAAATAAACATTTCCCTATATCACTCAAGCACGCGCGCGATTCGACGCACGTACTGTCACAAGCGCAAGCACCGATTCGGATCGACTAGTCGTCGTCCCGCCCCTGCATGCGTGCGCCCGCCCGTACCTGCACAATGAAGGTCTTGTCCTTGAGCCCCGGGGCCAGGCCCACGGTGCCCATGAGCGACGCCTCGTTCATGAAGTTCTCGATGCCGTGGAAGACGCCGCGGCCCGTGGCCGACACGCGCCCGTGGATGCCCCCCTGGGTGATGGGCTTGCCCGTCACGCACGCGTGCGCGTTGATGTCCTGTGGGAGGCAGCGATTCGCGTCACTAAGATTTGTTATTTTTTGCCTGCTCAAGCAGGGAGACGTTTCTTACGTCGGTCTGATTTAAAAACATAATGTAAAAATAAGACGAATGAACGTTTGAAGGTGAAGCACCGATGAGGACGGAGCCTTTGATTGGTGTACGGTTATATCTGCTTAGTTTCATACGGCCCACGGCCACATGATGATGCCTTCCACTTGAAAACGGTTCTCAAAAAGATATTTATCCATCACCGCGAGCATCTTCGCCTCTCTCATCTCATACTGGAGGGCAATATTCAGAACCTGACAGCAGTGTTTCTCATGTTCACGCTCAGTCACTTCTATCATTTCAAGAGCCTCTTCATACCCGTGAGACACGCACGTTATTTTTCGCATGATATTTATCATTGGATAATGTTGAGGTGTGCGAGCGTGTTAATGTGTACTTGGACTTTGAAAGTGCGGCGCTGGTAGTGCAGTGGTAAGCACTCTGCGCTACAAACCCGGCGTCCCGAGTTCGATTTCCGCGAACGACCAATAACAGTAGCGAATATATGAACCGGTCCTGGGCCTTCCCTAGGTCGACTCAGCCTTCATTGACTACCTGATGCAATGTGTAAACATCGCCACTGGGGAGACAAAGACAGCCGTGCGTGGTCCTGGTCACCTACCCCCTCGTGTACCGTGCCGGACTTCACAGGTGCTACTCGCTAACAGCACTTGCCCCAACAGTCTGTTCAGGCTATACGGGGCATATCTGTCTTTCCACTTTCAAAGTGCACCGAGCCTGGCACAAGCGACATGGTGACGTCATCACTAGTTTGTGGCGAATGGCGGCTGTTGTTGTTGTAAATGTGTGGCCTGCCAAAAGCATCTGCAAGTCCTTTCCGGCCCTCGGTATGGATCCAGTTCATTACCCCTCCCGTGGTCTCTAACAAATAATTATTTAACAATTTGTATTTTACCAGGTAAGGCCCACTGAGTTATGTGCCTCTTTTTTTAGAAACGACCTGGACTCAAATGATTTCTTAAGAAAGTGGCTTATCACGTGGAAATGTATGGCAGCCAACCACTCTAGATGCATGTTTATAAATGTGGAGGGAAAAACCGGAGGACCTGGAGAAAAATCCACGCGACCACGGGGAGAGAGACATGCAGACTCCAAACATGGCGTCTGGGTCGGGATCGAACCCACGACATCGTGTATACCAGGCAAAGCAGTTAACATCTCGCCACCGTGGCTCTGCTGGAGGTGGTGGGGGTGGTGGGGGGCAGGCGTGTGCAGGGCCTTACGGTGTGGCCCATGGTGTTGGCATAGGTGTCGGCAATCCACGACATCTCGCGCTCGCCCGTGCTCATGTCTGGTGCTGGCACATCGATGCCCGGTCCTGGCGCGTCACAAGGGCAACACAGGTGAGAAGATAGCCCCAGGTGACACAAGTGAGATGATACCCCCAGGTGACACGGGTGAGATGATACCCCACATCCAAATCGATGCTCAGATCCTTGCGTGGAGTGTGACTGTACACTACTTATACATTGTTACGTTCTCAAACATGTGATTTGGCATCTAACATGTCCCTATATATTGCCAACGCAATATATACTGTGCTGTCATGAAAGCCCATCGTATTGTCAAGTTGGATGAATCAAAACAAACATCAGAGCAATTCACTGCCCGCACCCCCATCCCCCAACTCAACACAAACTCTGGCTCTTACCGATAAAGCCCTTCTTGGCCAGCTCGATCGTGAAGCGACGCGTGATCTTTTCCAATTCCACGTCCTGTGAAAGCAACGGCAGAGAACGGGGGATGCAGGGGAACCCGTGCCACAGTGTTAACATTTTCATTGAAAAAAAAAAATAATCGCCAACATGTGAATATCAATTTCAGAATGTCAAATTTGATGCTCTTAAAAGCAACGCGCCTGACCAAATCTACTTTCTACTTTTTCTTTTACCAGGTAAGGCCCACTGAGCTATATAGCTCTGTTTGAGAAGCGACCTGGCTATCACAAATTATATCTCAACGAAGTGGCTCATCACGTGGCATTTATATTGGCCAAATACTCTAAATTAATGTTGTTTCTAAATGTGGAGGTAAAAACCGTAGGACCTGGAGAAAAATCCACGCGACCACGGGGAAAACGTGCCAACTCCAAATATACAGGGGTCAGGTATCGAACCTACAACCTGCTGCATACCAGGCGAGGGAGTTAACATCTCGCCACCACTTGGTATATGCACCCGATCTCACCAGAACTCAGAAGCTAAGCAGGTCTTAAGATGTGGTGAAAATGCTAACAAACATGCTCTAATAATATATGCATTGTCTTTAAGACTGATTTTCATGTTCACCACAAGTACGTGTGGTCCATGCAGATTTGATTCCTTGCAGAAAGTTTATATTTGGTGTTTGTACATCTTAACACCCGTTTTATTGTCAGAAAGGGTAAAACCCATTCTTATTTTTTTTCCTACTCAAATACTCCCAACGCGTGTTTCTCTTTCACAAGCCCACGCTGACCAGTGTGGTGAAGTTTGGCAAAATAATCACCATGGCAGGGCATGCTGTGGTGGGGGAGCCTCTTATCCAGCAATGGATTGACATGGAAAAGGACTCGGTCAGAGAAGGGATGGGGGGGTCTCACACTGCGCCCATTGGACAACGCTGATTTTCACGCCGTTATCAGCACTTGTTAATGGTCAGCAAAATACCGGATCGTTAACTCGTACAAGGAAAGAAAAAACAGCAGTTCGCATTTTTCTTTTGCAGACGAAATGTGTGCCGCACTGAAAATCAACAGGTCACCACGCAAATTACTTTTTTGCACTTCGGTTTTAACCAATTATGATTATAATGCCACTGTGTTGAAAATGCTGACATTGCCACAACTTTGCAATGTATTAATAGATTAGCCAACAGCACCACCACCACCAGTGCACACCATTAATCTATGAACTCTGGCTAAGGTTAACCCACCCCACTCCCAACTCCCAGCCAGGTTTATCTGCCAACGTTTAACACATGCCATCAAATATTTTCTTTTACAGCCATGTTTTTTCACTCGCTGTATCTCACAAAAACCTAATCCCAATCCATTTGGGGCTGCCGAAGGTTGCGGACAGGGATCAAGGTACCGTCGGAGTAGCGCTTCTCACGTCCGGCGTGGTCCCCAGGATGCAGACACAAAAAAGACAAAGATTCCGCCCCCCCCCCCCCCGTGTAGCCTTTACAACAGACTGTTGGGGCAAGTGCTGTTCGCGAGTAGCACCTATGAAAGCCGGCACGGTACACGAGGTGGTGGGTGGCCAGCACCACGCCAGATCGCATTTGTCCCCCCAGTGGCGATATTTTTAAACACAACACCAGGTGCTCATTTTGGGCTGAGTCCACCTAGGGGAGGCCCCCAAAACCAGTTCAGATAATCGTCACTGGTCTTTTCCGTGAGCGGGAATCGAACTCGGGATCCCGGGTTCATAGCGCAGAGTGCTAACCACTGCACTACTGCTCCCCTCTGCAAAAACACACGCAGACGCGCACACCCACAATTCCACCAATCACCCAGTGGCATGGGTTTACACCCACACGGGCAAAGCTCACTGTAGATAGCCTGCACTAACAATGTGCGATTTTGCATCGCCAAGTGCAATCACAGTTAATTATCATAGCAAAAAGATTAACAATAACATCGTACAGATTCAGCGTTTCTGGTATACGTTGGGGTAGAGTGATGGTGCCGTGGTTAGCGCATTGCGCGATAAACCTGGCAACCCGAGTTTAATTCCCAGCCACGGCTAATAACAAGTGACCAGTGTAACCGGTGCTGGCCATGCCCTTAACCAACCTTCGATGACTACCGTGGTGGGGCTTGGTGGAAGAATCCCCATGTCCCAAAGGCAAAGGAGGCTTTCACCCATATTGTGCCCTGTGCTGTGCAAAAGATCAATAAATATTTTAATGCTTCGACTCTAACGTGGCTTGTATAATTCATGTAAAATAATTTGCCAGAATTAATAAGTGATGACACATCCCATTAAGTGGAGACAATGATTTTTCTAAGTGTACGAGGACTAAGTCCTGTAAAGATTCCCATTATCACAAAACTTCATGGGCATTCATTCCAAAACACCTGACTTTGCATTTCAATTAACCATGAAAACTGCACCAAACCGGCGTTAGTCGTGATCATCGCACCATTATTATCACGGGTCAAAATCCAGGCTGTTTATGCTTGCAAAACAACCCACTATCTGTCACTGGGTCCCATAGGGTTGCTGATAGCTGTGGAGATGCAGTGTCCTAGGAACTTAAGCAACATCATCAGATTTTAGGTTCAGCATAATTGTCCGTGTGAAAGACTTTGGTACAGGCTCGAACTTTAGATATCACACGTTTCAAAAGGAATTTGACTCCAGGGCAATATATGTAGGATGAAGTGCGTGCCTGCATGCTGTATACACACCGAGTAGTTTCTGGGGTTGATCTTAACTCCAGCTTTTGCACCTCCGAAAGGCACATCTACACACAAACAAGTGACACAAGTACACAATCAGTCAACGTTCAGACAACGTTTCCGGGAGGTTCTTTAATCAAGGACATTAGTGTGTTCATACTCTCCTGCATGCGTATCACATCACGTGCGCCGTGTATTTTTTTCACTGGTCAACATAAATGCAAGCGGATATATTTGTAATGCTTTCCAACTAAAGTTGAGAGCTATGGTGCAAATACAGGTTGTTAAGATGTTCAAACACCAAATAGACACCAATTGCCAAGGTACATTGAGGGAAAAAAGTATTTGATCCCCTGCTGATTTTGTACATTTGCCCACTAACAAAGAAATGATCAGTCTATAATTTTAATGGTAGATTTATTTGAACAGTGAGAGACAGAATAACAACAAAAAAATCCAGAAAAACGCATGTCAAAAATGTTATAAATTGATTTGCATTTTAATGAGGGAAATAAGTATTTGACCCCCTCTCAATCAGAAAGATTTCTGGCTCCCAGGTGTCAAGTAACGAGCTGAGATTAGGAGCACACTCTTAAAGGGAGTGCTCCTAATCTCAGCTTGTTACCTATATAAAAGGCCTGTTCACAGAAGCAATCAATCAATCAGATTCCAAACTCTCCACCATGGCCAAGACCAAAGAGCTCTCCAAGGATGCCAGGGACAAGATTGTAGACCTACACAAGGCTGGAATGGGCTACAAGACCATCACCAAGCAGCTTGGTGAGAAGGTGACAACAGTTGGTGCGATTATTCGCAAATGGAAGAAACACAAAAGAACTGTCAATCTCCCTCGGCCTGGGGCTCCATGCAAGATCTCACCTCGTGGAGTTCCAATGATCATGAGAACGGTGAGGAATGAGCCCAGAACTACACGGGAGGATCTTGTCAATGATCTCAAGGCAGCTGGGACCATAGTCACCAAGAAAACAGTTGGTAACACACTACGCCGTGAAGGACTGAAATCCTGCAGCGCCCGCAAGGTCCCCCTGCTCAAAAAAGCACATATACATGCCTGTCTGAAGTTTGCCAATGAACATCTGAATGATTCAGAGGACAACTGAAAGTGTTGTGGTCAGATGAGACCAAAATGGAGCTCTTTGGCATCAACTCAACTCGCCGTGTTTGGAGGAGGAGGAATGCTGCCTATGACCCCAAGAACACCATCCCCACCGTCAAACATGGAGGTGGAAACATTATGCTTTGGGGGTGTTTTTCTACTAGGGGACAAGACAACTTCACCGCATCATGTACCGTCAAATCTTGGGTGAGAACCTCCTTCCCTCAGCCAGGGCATTGAAAATGGGTCGTGGATGGGTATTCCAGCATGACAATGACCCAAAACACACGGCCAAGGCAACAAAGGTGTAGCTCAAGAAGAAGCACATTAAGGTCCTGGAGTGGCCTAGCCAGTCTCCAGACCTTAATCCCATAGAAAATCTGTGGAGGGAGCTGAAGGTTCGAGTTGCCAAACGTCAGCCTCGAAACCTTAATGACTTGGAGAAGATCTGCAAAGAGGAGTGGGACAAAATCCCTCCTGAAATGTGTGCAAACCTGGTGGCCAACTACAAGAAACGTCTGACCTCTGTGATTGCCAACAAGGGTTTTGCCACCAAGAAGAACTAAGTCATGTTTTGCAGAGGGGTCAAATACTTATTTCCCTCATTAAAATGCAAATCAATTCATAACATTTTTGACATGTGTTTTTCTGGATTTTTTTGTTGTTATTCTGTCTCTCACTGTTCAAATAAACCTACCATTAAAATTATAGACTGATCATTTCTTTGTCAGTGGGCAAACGTACAAAATCACAATGGGATCAAATACTTTTTTCCCTCACTGTATCATGTCTGCATGAACCAGACTCGTTTGTGTCATTTACCACAGGTGTGGTTAATGCAGACATGACCATCCTATAAGATTGAGAGCATAGATTCCAAGAACACAGGATGAGATGTTACTATCCTCTGTGCAAGCACTTCCAAGAGTTCATGAACAGCGAGCCTGGTGAAATTTGGGGAGCGCATCGTCAGTAGTGTACCTTTGGTTCCTAGGGTGTTTCGGCCTTTCATACTACTGTAGCTAAAGCGGGTGTTTCCAACATACTGCGAAGCATGAAAAACTACAGAAATGGGAAGCTAACCCATGACTGTCCCATTGGGGTCTATTCCCTCCTGTCAGCCGTCTCTCCGTGCCGCCACAAGTACTTTCCCCTGTTGTCAGCTGATCTTTCTCAGCAGTCACTGGACAAGTCCAGATATTCAGATTCCAAGAACACAGGATGAGATGTTACTATCCTTTGTGCAAGCACTTCCAAGAGTTCATGAACAGCGAACCTGGTGAAATTTGGGGAGTGCATCGTCAGTAGTGTACCTTCAAAGGGTAATCAAATGCGAACAATATGAACCAATGTGTAGAAAATAGATGTGTTGCTATTAGAGTTAGCTGATTAAAAACCAGACAAATTGAACCAAGGGTTGCACAAATATATTTGCCCTGACAGCCACCAATCAGTTTCAGTACTGATAATCAAATACTTCTAAAAACAAACACATGTTGGAAAGAGTTGCATAAGTCATGCATACACAGGCTCTTCCCTAACGAGTTTAAATTTCTTGTTGTATGTTTGGTGAGAGTTTGCACTTGGTATGCCATTGCAAGTGAACATCGTGTAATTGTGTGCATTATTTCTCCATTTCCACCACCCTTTACCCCCCCCCCAGGTGAACGATTAAAACGTACCCACGACAGCGCACTTGTAGGTCATGAGTGACGCCAAGGCCTTCACCTCGTCCACGCACACGTCCATGCTGTAGCGGATTCCTGGGAGTCCACACGCACCACATCACAACACCAATCACTATTTGGAACCATAGAGCGTAAGAGAGAAGGTCTGAAGCCTGGACTTGAACAGGCAGTCAGGATGTATGTATGCTGAGCTCCATTTGCACTGGACATAGTCAACCATGCTATCGGAGGTACGGGGAAGGACAACAAACTAAATACAAAAATTAGTTCTAAAGATATGAGTTTTCAATATAGCAAATTTAAAAGTGCATAGCTCCAGTGGCTTCCTAATATCGGAAGGAAGAGCATTCCAGATGGCCTCAGGAGTGCATCTGAAAGTGCGCGATGTGGTAACCATCTTTGTTCGATGACTAGCCAAAAGCCGCTGCGAGGATGACCGGAGTTCACGTGATGGTTTATGCTCCTTGACGAGATCAGCAAAAAGCATGGCGAATGTGTGACCTCCCACCCAACAGAGGTTAACCAGGGCTTCGACAGAAGACCTTGGTTTGCCGAGGTGGTGATGAGAGGGACAGAGGAAGGTGGGGGCCAGTCCATTAGTCCACGAGCGGGGCATAAATCAGTGCTACCTAAGGTAACACAACTTTAGTCGTACTCAATTATTCACATGGCCAATAAGAGTAGTTTATTTGATAACCCACTCATTTCAAATGGTTATCATGTAATTCACTGTTTTTGGCCACATTATGATATTGAAAATGCTAAAGTTATGCAACCTCAGATGGTATAGACAAAATAAACTATTTAAACTATTTTTCTTTTACCAGGTAAGGCCCACTGAGATATATAGTTCCTTGTCAAACATGAGCTGGCCACAAATGATAGCTCAACGAAGTGGCTTATCATGTGGAAATTTATAGCAGCCAGATACTCTTCAAGGCATGTTTCTAAATGTGGAAGACCCAGTGAAAAATCCACGTAACCACAGGGAAAATGTGCAAACTCCAAATATACAGGTGTCAGGGTCGGAATCGAACCTACAACCTCTTGCATACCAGGCGAGGTAGTTAACTACATGGAGTAATGGGCACAAAAAACAATTGCTCATCTGTTATCGGCGAGTATTGTACTGTGCTTATTGAGTTGCCATGTACGATGTTGTTCAGCTATGGACCTACAGAACAACACAGATAACAACACATGTATTTACACATTCTTGGAAGTCAACATTGCTGGGCAGCAACAAACATTTATAGACTTGGCAAGTGTGAAACAATGTGATGCGGTGGGTCAAGTGGCTGTCCGTGTGCTATATATGTAAACGTAGATGGCTCCAGATTGGAATGTGTGTTAAAATGCAACGGTGTCACACAGTTTGATTTAAACCTCACAGAGGAGAGGAAAAAAACAAGATGGCCCACATTTTATTGGGTATAAAAATAACTAAAACTGAAGAAATTCATCAATAATGTTGCCCGAAGAGCAAACACAAAAAGGGCCACTGCCCGAGACGTCTCTTGTAAAACATCGCCTATTATATTATACGTACTCTTTCCTTTTAGGGTAGTGTTATTGAAGGATCTGTAGTGCTTTTGTTATTTGTGTTTTTGCCAATTCAGTATTACAAAAATGTGTCTGGGGGGGGGGGTGCTCGCTGGGTGTGGCGCACAGACAGTAGATGTCATTCCTGCAGCTTTCAGCCAAAGGCGTGGCCATTTAAAGCACAAAGAAACAACCCGTGTAGAATAAGGCAGTGTTCGTGTGCATTTAATTTTTCTTCATGGGCTGGGGTCACCTGAGTGTGAGTGGTGTGTGCCCCATGTTAGACGAGGATGCTCACCAAGTTACACCGACGAGTGTGGGGAAGTATGGTAACATGTGTATCCCACCATCGCCTCCAATGCCAGTTTTGGGAAAACCTCCATCCAGCAGTGGATTTATCATAGCTGACAATGCTGATGTCTTAATGTAGGCTCCACTGCCTTTGTAACGCGATGATAACCCATCACTCGTTTGCGGGTGTCGTTGGACTAATGAAGGCTCAATATGGGATCTTTATTGCCAGTATTAAAATATAACAGGTTTTACCCTTTCTGGCAATAAAACAGACATCAAGATGTTAAAACACCGTACAGAATCCTTATTCAAGGAATCCTGTCCGCATTAACCACACGTACTTGTGGTGAACATGCAAACAAAAAACATGCTCTGATAATATTTGCATTTTCTTTGAAACTGATTGGTCCACACCAGAGACAGCTTTCTTTTGAGCCTCGTCTCAAAGTGTTAGACCAGAGAACGCCAAAAGGCGAACTGCACAAAGACAATGCACTCTCAGGGAATTTATAGCTCGGGGTGAGCAGCTACAATATGCTGAAAAACATTAGGGGGCCCTTACAAATCAGAGCCCCATTAAAAGATGCCAAATTCCAACGGCCCTCACTTAATGACGTCGCTCTTCGTCTACATCAAGGATGAGAGGTGGGTGCGGCGGGTGCCTTGGCTACATTTAGTTTGCTCTATAAGGAAAAGTTGCAAAGTTTCAATGAGACTAAGCCAATCAATGGAGGCAGGCAGCCCACTCGACACGATTATTATGTAACGTGCAGTCCTGCGCATTCCAAGTTTTCCATTGCCGTCAGAGCTGCGAATGCCGTCGTGCCTATGACCTCTCTGCCTGTGCCAAAGTCCAGCGGGACAATGTACGGTCCCTGTCTTTGGCAGAGGGCACGGAGAATTTGGAAATAAAATATCTGTGGGTAGTTCAACAACTCCGGACGTGCACTTAAGACGCTTCAAAGATGTGGGCAGCCATGAGTTTAACCAAGAAGTCCGTTTTAAATTGGGTCATACACTAAACACAATTTAGGACTTTAATTCAGAGATACATCGTTTGTCATAATTTCTTGATGAGGAAAAATTAATCCCCAAGGCCATCATTTCCTTCATAGATCATGTTGCACCTTCAAAATTACACCAACATACGAAGGGACAGCACTCGCGAGGTGCCGTGTGCTGCCCTCAGGTGAGATCGCCCCACCAGGTGACAACAGGTGATGCTGCCCCTTGAAAGAGTGACGTTTAGGTCACGTGACACATGCTGCCCACATGGAGATATTCTGACCAGGCGACACGTGCTGCCCTCACGTAACAAGTGCTGCCCCCGGGCGAAATGACACAGATGAGATGATCACCCTATGTGACACAAGCGAGATGACAGATTTGGGTGGCACAAATTATACTTTAATTGTAGGTGACACAGGTGAGATGATGACGATAGCCCCAGGCTACCCCTCACCACCAACCACCACCATCATCACCTCCTTTGCAGGGCGTGCGGTGCTGGCTGTGCTGCGCGCGGTACGCCTCGATGACCTCCCACTCGCCGTTGTCCCTCTTGATGGGGAAGCAGACGCTCAGGATGTGGTTGCACGGCTTCACGATCTTGAGGATGCCCCGCACCCGGCGTCTCTTCTCTTCGGGCGACTCCCTCGTGCGCAGGTCCTCCACCAGCTTGTCCTCCACGATGCTCACGCCGCGGTCGAAGAAGCCCTCGACCATGCGGAAAAAGTTGGGGTCGTCCACGTCCGTCGAGTCCGTCGAAGCCGAGGACGCCAACGTTGCCGTGGACGAGAGCGGCCTCGCGGTCGGAGCAGGCCCCGTCAAGGCGACGCGGGAGGCGGCGGCCCGCAGCGCGGGGAGGCTGAGGAAGCGGTGCATTGCGACGGGGGAGTCGAGTCGAGTGCGGGCGGTGGTGGTGGTGGCGGTGTGGAGTAGGCGAAGTGAAGCGGGACCCGGGGTCGGAGTCTAACCGGGGTGAGGTGGGGGCGGGGGCAGTCTGAGCTCAGCTGATGGGGCGGATGTGACGTCATCGGCGGTGTTTGTGTGGCCATCTTGGTGAGGGGTAAAGTTGATTTGAGGGAGTCGCGCAATGGGGGGTGGTGGGTGGCGGCCATATTGGTACAGGAGAGCCGAGTGGTGGTGGTGAGGGGGAAGCCGAGTGGTGGTGGTGGTGAGGATGGTGGGGTGATGGTGAACTGGTGATGCTGGTGATGCTGGTGCGTGACTGGTTTAACTCCATTGACCCCCCCTCCTCCCTTATGATAAGTCCAATGTCCGCCACGGTTCGTGACAAAAACAACAACTATGAGACTGTACTGGAGTGTAATGAGAGTGGTTGGCGCCTCGCGCTGTGAGTTCTAGCAAGCCCCTTCGCCAACCCGCGCTGAACCAGCGTGGTGAAGTATGGCCGAACAACCCCCTATGAGCCCACACGACCTGGGGAGGCCTCCATCAGCAACAGTGGGGTTTGCTTGTTAACAATAATTTGTATTGCATTGTCAACATGAGCACTGTTTCGACGCGTAATGGGTGCAAGCTGAATCCACGTGCTCACACACAGATGTGTGTGTGCTTATTTAAATTGCACAATTGCGGTCAAAGTCTTAGCAAATCATTGCGTTTCTTTTACAGCGTATTGTGTTTCTTGTTTGATCAAATGTTCGGTTTTGTTATTAGAATTCTGATAGTATTGTCGGTACTCTGTGTTTTATCCCAGGTTTCTCGATTGAATAAGAGAGCTGTGTTACGGCAGTCCTGTATATCAGACAAGGTCTTCGTTTGCACGCGGCTGGCGGGCGGAATGAAAGAAGATTCGACAGTGGTAAGTGCAGAGCTCCCAATTTTCTTAAAGAGAAAAAAACTACTTAGAAATGCTTTCCAGGAGCGTGCCGCTGTGTTAATTACGTGTCGAACTTCTTTCGCACCGTACGTAGCCAACCACCGCTGTTCGGACATGCGGGTGGAAGGACAACAAACTAAACACGAAAGTCACTTGGGATGAGCGAGGATTTGTATTCGAGTCTTGACAGTCGGGCACACGCAACTATCCACGTGTATAATAGTTTGTTGGGGGGGGCATTTCATGGAAATAAATATTAACTGTTACATGCGTCACTCCAGTGGGAATGAACACATCAAATTGATTTATTTTGGACTTTTAATTATTTTGGAACGAGTGCGGCTAGTGTTGATTTAAATCGTATGGAATTGTTTAGGAATTTAAACGGATTAGAAAATAGTAAGCACACAAAAGACATGTCGATGGGACCATTTTGCCAGTATCAATAACATTTATGGCATAACACAGGTGTTATAATACCATATAGACACACACGTCTGTGTCCATGCATGAGCATACAACGTTTAGATCACCAGCCTAAAGGTTTTAATCCAATGTTTTCCAGCAAAGAGTTTGGTGATTCCACAGTAACGGAGTGAGAATATCAAATGCAGTTACATCAGAGATGTTTTACTAAATTGTTGCACGATGGGGTTTCATCCAGCAGTGGATTGGCAAAACAGGTGAAGCATGTTTCGCATCAACCTGCTATGAAAGAAAATGACAAAACGAAAACCCCCGATTCCCTTTACATTTTGTGAAGGTCAGATTCCATGCCCTGTTCTATAATGAATTTAATTGATTTAAAAACAACAGACAATATGCATCCTCATATTTGATTATTGCTATGTATTTGTTAAAACATGAAAGCCCTGGTACCGGTTTCGAATCCCCAAAAAATCCGAAAACTGGGGAGCTCTGCTCTACTGGACATCTGTGAAAATGAGCTATATAGCTCATCGGATTCCTTCAGTACTAATACACATTCTGATTCCAGCCCCATCATAATATCGTGACCATTTAAACACAAAACTGCCGAGCAGAGAGCTTATTTTCTCTATGAACATTCTCATGGTTGGTATGTGAATAACATCCACAGACATAGCGAGAAGTTTACACACATACTGGATGTAATGTGAAATGAAATCTGCCCTACTCATGGGTTAGCGAGGTTGTCTAATAGCAAGCGTCCTTCACTGCTCTTGCTCGGGTCAACGCCACGCGCGGTGGGGGTCGTGACAAGGGGGCGTTGTCCGTTTCGTGCTCGCAGCCAATGGCAGGAGGGGGTGGTGTCCGCCTTGTTTGCCTGCGGGGAACCCGGTAGTGGGTGCCACGTGGTCTCGCCAGCCCCACGTGTTGACAGAATTGTTTCGGCAGTGGCAATGTTTGCTAGTACGCGTTGGTCAGTAAGCAACTTTGCGATATTATTTATAGACTGATGTGATATAATGTAAGGGAGATGTTACAGCCCCGTTTCCGTCCACTGCTGGATAGAGAGTCCTCCACCCGCTCCAAGTTGGTCATGAGGATTGTTTGACCAGACTTTGCTGGTCACTGCAGGTTTGGGGACTGCAGGACGAGTTCAGAGATTACTCGCCACTGATGTTTTAGACTTGGCCAGGAATTTAACCGGTTTTATAGCGCAGTACACAGACTACAGTTTAACGGTTCCCCATGTGATAGGGTATTATACTGTGGACATGTTTAATGTTTGCAGGGCCAGACCTGTTTGTGTTTGTGTGCCATTACCTTTAATATAATTTTGTGAGCCGAAATGCGACGTTTTAACTGCGGTACTTCTACAAGTTTGTCAACCCTGTCAATGTAAGCCGCAGGCTGTCAACTTTCAAACTTTTACCGCATGCTGATTTTCAAAGCTAATGATACTGCATGATACTTTTTTTTTTATCAGACAATCGGCAAGCACGTTATTTGGACGTTATCGTCCCTCCAACCAGCCAGTAAAACTTGTTCAAAAAAAAAATACTATATTATATAGCAAGGTTGGCTACGTTCGGTGAGAAAGTAGTTCAACATATGAAGTATGGTGAAACCCCAACGTCTCCACCTCCCCACCCCTGAGTGACCTCTCGCGCGTGACAGCCCTCAGGCCCCCCACCCCCACATGCCTGCCCCCCAGTCGCCCTCCACCCGCACCTGCCTCCTTGCCCCCCCCCACGCACCCACCACCCGCGCTTACCCTCGGTGCCCCCCCCCACTCTCTGCACACCCCCTCCCCTATACGTGCTGTGTTTCGCATGGTCTCCAGCCAGACGGGTGGCGTGCTGGGGTGGGTAGCCAGACAGTCAGCCAGCCAGCCAGCAAGCCAGCCAGCAAAACTTCTAAAATTGTACTAACTTATTTTACCAGGTAAGCCCCGCGAAGCTAAGTAGCTTTTTTTCAGAAGCGACCTAGCCACAAATGATAGCCCAAAGAAAGTGGCTCTTGTGGAAATGTATCCCAGCCAAATACTCTTTAAGTGCGTTTCTAAATATAATATGAATCCGATGCAAAATGTTTCTTTGAAAATTTTTATTTAAACACAGTTGCCGAGCACAGACCAAAACGCCCAAAACGCCAAGCAGCCAGCAACAAACATCACCTTTGAAGTTGTTTTAGATAAGATATACAGGCAGACCTCGCTTAGCGCTCTTGATGCGTTCCTGGAGAAGTGAGCGCTAATCGAATCAGTGCTAAAAGAGGTCATTATACCGTTGTAAAGATGGGGATGCATTCCCGACAGCAGCATTATTAATTTAGCATGAGCAACATATTATGGGGCTTCATTGGGGTATCGGTAATAGCGCTAATATTTCAGATGGGAAACAATATTTCATAAGTAAAAATATTTATGTATTATTACAACATTCATATTATGTATTGTAACCACAAGGCCATTCTATTCCTACAAGGCAGCGGTGGGAGATGGGGTTGGAGGAGCTTCTGCTGCACTCCCAATCTGCGTCATTCTCAGAGAAGAGATCCAGGACCTCCGTGGTCTTCATAATGCCCTCGGTCTACATTTCTGTGGTGAGGTTTCTTTCAGTTGGAGCCTGAGAGTCTATACTGGTTCCGTGGGTTCCCACCTGACTCAACGATTATACTGTAAATATTGAAAAAGTTCGATAAAAAATGTTTTATTTGTGACTACAAATAGTGATAATCGAACCTCGGGGGGGGGGTGGGTCTGTTTGGCTCAGCGTTTGTCGCTCTCATTGGTCGAACGACTGATGGGGGTTGGGGCATTTCCTTGCCCAGCGCTGCTGCATGTTCTCACTCGTAAGCACTTTATAATATTTTGAGTTTCTTCATTTGTTTTAGTAAACAACAAAATCCAGGACGTAGAGCGCTTCAACGAATCGGCGTGTAATGTGTTTCTCGAACTGAGCAAGGTTGTAGCTGATGGGACGGAATTACAAAGTGGGGCAGTGTAAGAAAAGCAGGATAAATGTTTTAACCTGCAGTACTGTGGTTGGACGCAGTACGGACTAGAAATGATAGTTTCAGTCGACCGAGTCATCGGCATGGGTGGTATGCACTGCGTGGACTTGGCCACTGAGTTGTGCGGAGTTTGGAATTGATCCAACGTGCCGCGGGTTTTGCGCGAGAGAACGCCTCTCCATGATCAGCTCGTGTCACACGAGGTGGGGGGGTAGAGGAGAACACAGACACCGCAGTGTTCATGAACGCCCCCCAATGCTCGTTGGCCGAGGGTCGGCCACTACCCCCTCAGACTCCAATCGGCAGCTCCCAAGTTGCGTCAGTTGTGTTCAGTTGAGCTCTGTCGTCTGTATGAACCTCACTGGAATTCAGTAACCGGCGATAACTCGTCACCGGCTTCGGTAATTCTGGTCACTGTGGCTACAATTAGAATTTTTTTGAAAATTAAACGGAGACATTTTTTATTCTCATTTATCGTTCACTATGCGTCTTATGACCAGATTAAACGGGGTGCACCCACCCCATCTCGTCAGATCTCGGAAGCCAAGCAGGCTTGAGCCTGGATAGTGCTGGGACAGGTGACTGCCGTGCATAAAACACGTGGTGTAGGCTGCTGTACGCTTACATTGTCAGCAGAGAGCAGGAGAGAAACATGCTTTATTGTACTGTACTATGCTTCCAACGCCTATACTCTTCTTCACCTTCACGAACCTAAACTAACAAGCGTGGTGAAGTATGGTCACATCACCCCCACGATCCACACGACGTGGGGAGGCCCTCATCCAGCAGTGGATTGACAAAGGGCTGTATATTTTTATAATAAGTAATAATTGTTTTGCTCGGTGGTTGGATATATTTGTAAAGGAGACACGAGCTGACAATTTTGAAACAAGCTTTTAAATGTGGGCAGTACAATACAGGATTAATATAATATTACATTGCTATTTACGAGTGAGAGGGTATACATCGGTGGCAATTTAGTGATATCTGAATCCATCTTTACTCTTCTTCGTGAACTCGCGCTGACGAGAGTGGTGAAGTATGGTCATACATTCCCCATGACCAACGTGCCGTGGGGAGGCCTTCAACAATGGATGCTAAAAGAGGGCTGAAAATTGTCCTGGACTTTAGCGGTATACATTTTTAAAAGAAGCGTTATTTTGTTTCCAAACAATGTTTGGCTCGAATAAGCTCCTCAAAATGCAAATTGGAAGCCCAGTAGATGTGTTCTAAAGAAGGGTAATTTCTGAAAAGATTTTAGCCAAAGCTGTGGACAAATAGTATGTGCTGGGTGCGTGCAAGTTATCTCATGATAACTCATTAAACTGGCAAACTGGGTCAAGAATTGGCACGTGTGGAATTTTCAGGATGGACTCGTTTAAAATTAGTTTATTTTGCAAACAGTGATAAGTGCTCGGCGAGTAAATAATCCGTAAATTGTTTCAAGCAGCCCAATAAAATAGAGGAAAGAGCATAATAAAATGGACCTTTTGTCGTTGGACTCCCTAGGATATTGATCTGTTCTTGCAGTAGACAAAACATACTACAGTTGTGGACCAGGAAACTCAAGGCTTCCTTAATCTGGCTCCCCCACACAGTAAATTATAGAATGTAAAAAAAACAAATCCGTGTTCACATTGTTCGTACATTGGCTTAACACGTAGGCTTTCGTGACCAATATGCAGGGGTTGTTTGGTTGTAATTACCGACGAAACGTCGTACTCGAATTGTAAGTGTTGTGCGCTTACTCTCCAACACACCAGTGTGCTGAACTAGTAACCCATTGGCATGTTGTGTTACATTACAAACCTTACTAATTGGCTGTCGGCTGGTGGCGGGTTTAACGACACATATTTACGCGATCTAACTTAAAAAAAAACTCATATTGATATTGTTCGCTGTAAGCTGGCTGGATGCTACTATGGTCCATCGGTATGTGTAGAAATTAGCTGATGGGATGAGGTACCTGCAGCCCGTGACTTCACTTCATCCGGCCACAAGAGGTCTGTTACTTCGAAACGACTCAAAACATTAACAAGCGGGCTATATTTCATATCTCCGTCACCACGTAAAAAATATAAACATTTCTTACACAGCCAATCAGCTGCACAGATTTCTGGGAGTGTGTAATTCCAGCAGCATGGATTCAAGACAAGCAATCTCTGGACCGGTTTCAACGCACATTGTCTCATGAGTAGAGTCAGGCTTATTCTTGTTTCTTTCGGTAAAGTCACGTAGAAGGGAAATAATAAAATAATATAAATATTAAGCAATACATATTCTCACGACGTTTCGACTGCAACACAAGCAATCATCAGGTGTGAAATCCACAGAAAGAAAATTTGAAAAAAGTGGCCCCCGCTTGTGTTGCAGTCGAAACGTTGTGAGAATTTTTATTGTTTTATATTAATATTATTTTATTATTTCCCGTCTACGTGACTTCACCGAAAGAGCCAAGAATATGAATCCCTGCAGTCACGAAAGCTTTAAATCAAAATTTAGAGTCAGGCTTGCTTGAATCAAGGGTGAACTGCCGATCTTCCAAGCAAGGCGGGCGAGGACCCTGTCTTTACGCTATGGCGTCCTAGTTTTCAGCAAAATTAAATAACATGGAAAATGTTCTATTCTCCACAATGACGTGAATGATTATTTTGAGTTACGCAAACAATATAGTCAGCCACCAAGTTATTTGCGCTAATCAGGTTCTAAGGTGCAAAATAAGTTCATCATCCATAATACAGGTTTTTTGGGTTAGATCGCGTAAATATATAAATGTGCCGTTAAACCCGGCACCACCCGACACAGCCAATTTGTTAGGGTTGTCACGTAAACAGATCATGGCCAATTCGTCACTAGTACAGCACACCGGTGTGTTGGAGAGCCAAGCCACAACATTAACAATCTGAGTACAACGTTTTGCCAGTAATTACAACTAACTTCATCAGGCGACACATATATTTATGCGATCTAACCCAAAAAGCCTGTATTATGTATGATATTGGTCGCGAAAGCCTATGCGTTAAACTAAGTTCAACTAACATGCATGTACTCGAGTTGAAATATTTTCCAGTCGGCCATACTGCTGCTAATTTTAACACGCTCGGTCAATTCTCTCAGTGCTTGGGCCTTTGCAGTGACAGAAGTGACGAAGGTGCATGTTAAAGCGTTTCACTCAACAAGTATCGGAAAGTCCTATCTCGCCATCGATTGGGATAAGGTTCCCCACCGCTGCTTTACGAGGGCGTTTCCAAATATTTCTCCGAGCTATTTGACGAGTCGACTTGACCATAGCGCAACGTTTTGTTTCCAAGGGAACATCTTTTTTCCACTCATCATTCCACTCTCCTGCGCCGCTACGATCGCATGGATGCTCTCTGGTCATTACTCATGTCGCGTGATTAATCGTGGGCTCCCGAGGGACGACGGGTGCGGTCAAAATGCAAGTTTGGTGTAATCAAGGAGGTGTAGCACTGATATATATATTTTTTATTATGTGTCAGGAAACTGGCTTGCCGGCGGTTTATTTTTCGTTCTTTTGAACGCGTAAAATTATCGTAAACATTATTTTGTTTCCAGTTGGCACCACTGAAGCTGAGACTGGTTTCTGTTTCCTGGCAGGATGTTCAGAACCTGGCAAGCGGGGGGGTTCCTTTGGACCTTTTTGTGCTGCCAGCCTCATCTGCCCACAATGCCGCTACAACCGCTGCATCTCTCAACAAGTGGAACGTTTGCGTCACAGCATTGTCAACGTACTCGCATGGGTTTTTAACGTTATAAAAAAAAACATCAGAAATACCTCATGCTTTTTAATTTACTCCCCCCTTTTTTACATACAACAATCGATCAATTGTACACTTGAAAGTCTGGGAGCGAATTGTTAATTGTGTGGACTGTTACAATAGAGTGGGGATCCGCTGCCAAAATGAAATATGACAGTGCTGACCGTTGCAAACCCCGAAACAAATAAAGCAACCGCTGCAAACAATAGCACCGTTGAGATACTCGATGCCAGATATATTTCGTGGATACTCCCCTCTCATGCAAATTCACATCACTGTATATATCGCTCTTCCAATATGGATGTAATGAGTTCCTTCAAAGGATTATTTTAACAAGATGGGATTCCAATGCGGGGATAACAATTGCTAATCATGGAAGGCGTAGGCTTAAACTACACTTGAAAGATCAATATCTTCAAAACGTCGTGTGAAACTCTGGAGATTAAATGAATACCGTTGGAGAATCTCTCCTTACCGATACTTGCTTAGATATTAAAACGTAGTGTGAGCGGCCCACCAATGTGAGAGCTCCCAAACCTTTTCCAACGCAACGTAAAGTGTTTGTGTGAAATTATCGAGAAATGAGCACCAGCGGGTCACGCCGAGTGAGGAGGGTGCACGTGTTCGTGGGTGCCCCCATCGTTAACCCCGATTGTTGTGACATGAGGAACAACGTGTCGGGGTCGTCAAGACCTCCAACGGGCTTCCAGGAATTCCTGTGCACTTGGCAAAAATCCACTTCGCAGCTCCTGCTAAAATCCACCTCCAGTGGCAGTGGCCGCGGTGATGGCAGGATTCCAATGTCGGCCTCTACAGCGGGAAGCGGCACGACCGAGCAAAGGGTGGACCGCGATTGTGAGGATGAGGGCGAGCCTTGCGTGATGGACCGCTCCCAAGAACTCTTCGACCTGCAGCCGTCTCTGCAGGAGTACTTTGACAGCACGTTCCCCGGGCCGTGCGACGATTTGACCTTCGGCAGCGCCGCTGCTGCCAACCATCACAAGTGGTTCACGAATCCAACGGCGAGGACGTTGCAGGCTTCGGGGAGCCTCGCAAGCCAGTCCTCCGCCGACGACTATTCCCAAGTAACCTTTCCTTCCCTTCTGACTCAGCAGCCGCCACTGGTTGCGGCGTCGGCCTCGGACCGGCTGCCGTCACCTCCTTCATTGGCAAAATGGAACGAGGAGCCCGGCGGCGGCGGTGGCGCCGGCACCGTCTGCGAGGAGCACCGGCGCGGTCGCCCCAGTGGCCGCGACGTCGCGTTCAAGCGCAGCCTCGGTGCCGATGCCACGGAGCTCGGGCGCACCTCGTGCAGCTTTGGCCTAGAGGAGCTAAGTTTCGAAGCGTTTGGATCGGGGGTTCTGTGCTCACAGGTCGTGCCGCCGACCCCTGTGGCGCTCGAGAAGCGCGGCGGAAAGGCGGCTCGGTTGAAACAACACTTCGTTAGGAAGAGGAAGTTGGAACAAGAGGTCAGAGGTCACGGCAAAGCCCTCAGAGGTGAAAATAACAAATTGGCGAATTGTGCAAATGAGAAAGATGCTTCCGTAATTTTGAGTGGAAATGAGAAATGTGAGGTGGAAGCATCCCACCCTTTAACCCAACCCCCTTCTATTGTTGAAACGAAATATGCTATGGGGGGAGCAGGGGAAATTTTATCAGAAAATCCACAAACACCAATGCTGCCTTTGCCTGAAATCAATGAGTGTGAGCTTGCAAGTCAAGCCCATTGGGTCGAAGAGGCGGTTTCAGCCACGGACCCAAAAACCGAACGGCCAAGAGATGGCGATGACAGTGAAGCACGGGCGCCGGCGCCGATTGTCTCCGACCTGGGGAGGCTGCAGCAGCAGCAGGAGAGGGCGACTCGGCTGCGGCGCGGCGACCCTCAAATGCGCGCCGTCCACACCACCCCGCTCGCCGACTGCACCGGTGGCGGCGGCCGTGGCGGTCCCGGCAACGGCCGCAGCGGCAGCTCGGGCGCGAAGCGGCGGAACGTGCTGGTGGCCATGCTGGCCTGTCTGCCGGTGCAAGACGTGCGAGTGAAGAGGGGCGCCCTGGCGGGCTGCTCCGTGCCGGTGGCGGGCGTGGTGGCCACGGACCAGTCGTTGGTGAGCGCCAAGGTGGTGATGTGGAGACTGGCGGCGTTCTGGGCCCTCCTGCTGGTGCCGGGCGACGTCGTCGTGCTCACAGGTAACGTGGCAGCGGGGGGGGGGGGGAAGGGGGTTGCGACGGGCGACTGCCAAGGTGTACGATGCGGCGGCCGGTGGTGGCTTTCTCGTGAATGCGGTCGACATGTCTCCCTGTTCAGATGAGCGACGGAGACGGTGCTCATCTCTGGCGTATCTGAGCCATTTGCAGAAATGACATTCGCATAGGAGCGAACAATACTAATTTTATTAACAATTGGAAGGATCAATGTCTCAGCACCCTCGATTGGGCTTGAGCAGAAACCATCTCCTTGTGAGTTGAGCGCTTGAACCGCAGTGCTATGTGACCGCATGTCAAACTGAAATTATTGTGAAGCCTTGGAGTCAAGGTTGTAATTTTAAAAAGTGTATACTGGGGAGAGATGGGGACGAGGCCATGAGGGGTGAAAATTCCGTGGTGATTTTATTGAAAGCCTTGGCTTTGGTCACCAAATATTTCAATTCGTATCATCAAATAGATTGCGACACCTATCGACTGGAGCATTGGCTGACCGGCAGATTCCTCATTCAGCCGGATGTTCTCTTGAACCGATGAGCTCTTTTTTTAGAGGTGACCGAGCCACACATGGTCGCTCATGAAAGTGGCCTATATCATCATATGTGGGAATTTATAGTCGCAGCCAAATCATCTAAGCGCATGTTTCTATATGTGGAAGGACAAACCGTAGGAACCCTGAGAAAATTCCACGTGACCCAGGAAGAAAACATGGACAAATATACAATATTCATTGTACAATATCCAAATGTACAATATCCAGGCATTGTCAGGGTCGGAATCGAACCCAAGACCCCCTGCATACCATGCGAGGGAGATAACATCTCCTCGCCACTACGGCACCCCATTAGAAGAAAATAAGTCAAGGCGGGTCGGTGGCTCAGAGGGCCAATGCACCGCCAGTGCACTGATGCAGCACCACTGACATTCCTCGACGCCACCCATGATTCAACTAGAATCTCAAGGACAACAAGTTGATGGTTGCAGCTCGGTCACCAATGGCTGTACAAAAACATCTGAAAATAGAAATGTCGAAAGGCAGCAGTGTCAAATGTGTGTGCCGACTGCCGAGTGTGCGTACAGAGGCCTGTTGAAGTGACCCACAAAGGTAGTTCTTGTGACATGATTTTTCCGGGGTTGTTTTCTCACCATCCCAAGGTGGGGCACTGCTCTCTGTGAGCGGGAAAACGTCTTTGTCTCGTGACGCGTGACGCAGGTAGACAACACAATTCAAATTGGGGACAAAGCAGAAAATAACCATGAGGAAAATAGTTCACGCGGTACATTGCCCTGCCGCTCCAATGCCGGTATACGTTGTGTGCAGATGAGGATGATAAACAGCTGTCCCGGGCCTTGGAAAGAGCCCAGCATTGTCTGTGAGAATCCTGCTTCCTGTTTACAGGGTGGGGGTGGGGGGGCAGTAGGAATAACAAGCAGTCTACTTGCAATGAACATTTAAACTAATCTAAAACATTATTTTACCAGGTAAGGCCCACTGAGCTATGCAGCTCTTTTTCACAAGTGACCTGGCCACAGATGATAGCTCAACGAAGTTTGGTTATCGTCATGTGGATATTTATTGCAGCCAAATACTCTCAAAGCATGATTCTAAACATGGAGGGGAAATAACAGGGGACCCGGAGAAAAATCCACGTGACCAAGGGGAGAACATGCAAACCCCAAATACACAAGCGTCAGCGTCGGGATCAAACCCACGTCCTCCTCCATACCAGACGAGGGAGTAAATATCTCGCTGCCGCGCCGCATTAGAAACGGTCACAAAATCGAAACTTTCTCTTGCACTCCGTGCTTTTCTAAAAGGTGGTCAGTAACTGCTGAGCACGTTGGTCAAGAATAATTACGGGAGTGTCCGACGAGATACGTCCAACTGTGAGATGGAGCGATGAAATCATCGCGTGTGCAGGTGCCAGGTGGATTGGGGGGAGGCCTTCATCCAGCACTAGATGGATTGACCATGGCTGCTGCTGATGATTATGGTGTGAAGCCAAATGACCTAACTTTTTTGGGGTGAACAACAATGGTGTCAAAAATGCAGCTTGAGTTATTTAACCGTTTTGTTCCCCTATCGTTTCTGTTGATTGTCCCACCGAGGGGGCACTGTGTAAACGTTCCCACAGATACAAAGAGGCCCTGCATAACTCTTGCACGGCCCCGAATAACAAACTGTGGGTGGGGGGCATTGTGCGGCACGGCACTAGCTCGCCGTACCAGGCTACGCCACCCCGCCGTTTCCAAGCCTTCCTTCCATTATTTTACGCCCGTCCAAGAACAACCGCACCCACGGCACTGGCGGGGGTGGGTTTTTTTGTGTGTTTTACACGAGGAATGTTTTCCAAAAACACTGGAGCCGCAGTCAAGTAATTGTTGTGTGCTGTACGTGTGTATGTTGAACTTCTTTCGCACCGTACGCAGACGACCGTGCTCGATTGTGTGCTCGCGATCGATAGCCGGTTATGGCTCCGGTGAGACGACGTGTGTGCCCCTCTTTGCGTGTGTTTTTTAATGATTAAACTCCCCCCCAAAAAAGTACAATTGGACATGTCACAGCAGGTGAGATATCTCCTCATCGGCGTCTTCCTTCTTGAGGCACGTTTTGTATGAAACTGTATCGATTTACAACAACAACTCCAACACGCTCGTCAATAACACTGTTAAATAGGTGATAGTTCGAGCAATTGCCCTTCTTCATAGCACATTTTTTCTAAATTATTTACTTGCTATGAAGACAAGCCATTGCCCAAAACGTCACCTATTATATATTTTTTTCCATTTAAGCCCACAGTTTATTGTGGGGAGCGGTGGTGTAGCGGTTAGCGCGCTGCGCTATGATCTTGGAGACACGGGTTCGATTCCCGCTCACGGCCAACACCAGTGAAGATTATCTGAACCGATCCTGGGCCTCCTCTAGGTCGACTCAGCCTGAAATGAGTACCTGGTGCGGTGTGTAAACATTGCCACTGGGGAGACAAAGGTGGTCGGGCGTGGCGCTGGCCACCCACCCCCTCGTGTACCGTTCCGGCCTTCATAGGTGCTCGCTAACAGCACTTGCCCCTACAGTCTGTTAAGGCTATACAGGGGATCTTTATCTATCTCTCCGACGCATATTCTGGGTGTATCGTGAGGTGTTTGTTGAGCACGATGTCCCGATGCTGCACTGCACGTGCTGGTGGGAGCCTCCGTACGTCACAGCAGGGGCTCGACGTTGAAGAAGCTGCCACCACGCGGAGCGAAACGTCGGACTTCACGCCGAACAACGCGCGGTACAACCACAAAAAGGAAGAGCGGAGCTCTTGCATTGGTGCAGTATGTTGCCTTCCATTCAGTAAGTTCAGTTTTCCAAAAGCACTACAGCCTGATTATCATCTTTTTAAACGTGGGCGTTGATACGGAAAATGGAACAAAAGCTGGAAAGCATTGAGAGGCGCGTGCTTGGAATCACGTTTAAAAGACAGGTAGCGAGATGTTAACTACCTCGCCTGGTATACAGGAGGTCGTGGGTTCGATCCTGACCCTGACGGCTATATATTTTGAGTTTGCGGTGTCTCTCTCCCCATGGTCGTGTGGATTTTTCTCCGGGTCCTCGGGTTTTTCCCCTCTCCATTTAGAAACATGCGTTTACAGTACGATAATGATGCATTTACAGTATTTGGCTCCTTCTGTCTCATGTTCACATGATAAAAAGCCACTTCGTTGAGCTATCATTTGTGGCTTCTGAAAAGAGCTATATGCCTCAGTGTGGGCCTTGCCTGGGAAAATTTTTATATTGTTAATAGAGTAGAAACAAATGGAATAGAGAAGTTAAATGAATAAAAGGAATTGGAATTGACTGTTAATGACAGGAAGTGGGCTTGGACAGCACACTTTCGCTAGAAGGGATGATGATGATAGCCAGGAGTCGAGACGAACGATGGAGCTGCAGCCGAAGGAGGGAGCGTGCTTGAGATGACATCTAGCTGCTGGGGCCGCCCCACCGATGTGCATTGCGAGTGCCCCCCCCGAGCATGCGTGAGATGTCTCCAGGAACTCCGGTTTCCTCCCACATTACCAAACAAACTCATCGATGGAATCGGCCAAGCACACAAATGCAGGCTCCTCCTGACAAAGAGTCTCGTGACTGAAGAGGAGGCTTTCCTGGGCAAGCGACTCTCGTCATTTTCATTGTTATTCCGGAGGGTGCCTTCCGTGTCCGCGGCCGTGTCACTTTCCAAAGCGGCGTACGGGAACCAAATGGATCTTTTAAATGTCAGCATCACCTTGCGACTGACAGAATCTCTGCTTATTTATGCTCCCATTGTGTTGCGCGTAAGTGTTTGCGGAACAGAACGTGTTGGTCGCGTGCCACGCGCATTCCCGGGCCCCTCCTTCCGCTGCGAGGAATTGTCTCCGGGATAGGAAAAATACGTTTTAAACTTTCTCCCTTTCCTGCCCCAACTGGGGTTGTGTTGGCACCGCAAATGCAGCAGCACCTCGCCGGCACGGCAGAAACAACGAATCACCCCCCCCCCCCTGCGGCGTTTCACCCGCTCGCTGCCCTCTCTCGGCAGAACGATGCAGAGGAACGGTGCGGAGAAACGGTGTGGCGGAATGATCCGGTGCCAGCGGTGGCATAGCTAACCGATCGAGCAGGCGGTGTAACTGCATTTTTATAAAGCGCCTTTCATCTTAAAGTATCTGAAAGCCAAGGACCTAAAAATTTTACTTACACTCACAAGTATAGATATAATCTAAGCGAAATAGAAAGCTGATAACAATATAAAACACTTTACTATCGAAATTCCAATAAAATGAACAACTATGATAAAAGCGAATAATAATAATAATTACAGAGTAATCCAATCAGACGAGATTTTTTTTCATTTTACAGGGAAAGTCTGCAGTACAAATAGGGGAGTTTTAAGACCGATTTGAAAAGTGAAACAGACTCGGAATCTCTTATAGACCGAGGAAGGGGATTTCACAATCGCGGAGCCTGGCTGCAGACGGCTCCGTGTCTCCCTTAGAACAACAATACCACAGTGTCCTGTCTTTGGACAGAGCCCATGCCAACCACGTTGCATCCGACTACGCACGGCATATTTCTGCGTTGAGTAACACCAACCCCTGCCAATGGAGTGCAGTGACTCTTGTTCCGTACGGTGGCCACAAGATTAGCTTTTTCTACACGCATGTGCTTTCTTTTGGGCGTGGATTTAATGGAATGTCCAGCTTCGTAAGAGAGAAGCTATTTAGTTGTGATTTGTAATGTAGCCTTTTGGGAGAAATCTGCCCAGCCCAAAAAACGTTTCCGTATTGTGATGAGAATAGCACCACTTGACTGACCAGTACGGACCAGCGTGGTGAAGTATGGTCACGCAACCTACACGACTCCCCACACTGGCATGGGGAGGCCTGCGTTCAAGCATATGAATTGGGTGCCATATAATATTGTCTTTACAGAATTATGCAGATTGTATACAGAATTATGCAGATTGTATTATCAATTTCGGCACCATAATTACAATTTTTATTTAATATTTAATATATTTATTTAATATTTTATTTAATATTTAATATTTTAATATTTTACTTTATACGGCACGGTACCCGCCCGAGCATATTGCCGCGTTGATTTCTGAACTCTACCTAATATAGCGCATTCATTACTCTGCCAGAACCTGCGTTGGCAAATCGGTCGCCCATCCAAGTGTAATCCACATCCAAATCCGTTTACCCAGCGAACGTAATGAAAATCCGAGGCTCAGTAAGTTAATTATATTATGCAACGGGCGTGTTTTCTTGCGGACATTAAATTCCGTACCGGTAAAATTCTCGTTTTGCATTTACAGCGACGGAATATGTTCGAAACTGATCACTGTGCCAGTATTACCACCTGCCCTGCCCACCAGCTGTGTCAGTATAACCCCATGCCCTGCGTGCCAGCCTGCCTTGTTTTCCGAGCATGACTTAATACCTATTTAAAAACAAAAGGAGTGGTTATTAATAAACACTATCCCAAGGGTTGCGTAAGAAAAGTTACGTAAAAAACAACAATGTACAAGAAGGTTTGAACGAACAAACAACGCTGAGTGAGTCACGGCAGTGGTGGTGGGGCACGGGTGCCCGCCCGTCCGTGCGCGTGTGTAGGAAGGAAGGGTTGTACCGCCGCCGCTTGCTGCTGCTGCTGCAACGGCTGCCGCTGCTCGCTAGCACGGCAGCGATAAAATTAAATTGAATGTCTCCGTTCCGGAAAGCGCAGGGCGGTGTTGCAGGCGGAATAGACGGCTTTCCACCCCAACAATAACACGCGGCCTGCAGTCGTGCGTTTCCTGCGCGCACACTTGCACGTGTGTGTGTGCGCGTGCAAGTGAGTGGCCGTGTGTGTGTGTGAGCGCACGTGCACACTTACACGCGTATACACGTGTGCGAACACGTGTAAGAGTGTGTATGCGTTCAAGTGAGTGGCCGTGCGTGTGTGTGCGTGTACACTTGTTTGACCAGGTGTGTGTGTGTACACGCGTTATTGTGTGTGAGCGTGTGTCTTTGGCCTGCCTGCTACGCATCCTGGGTTTATACCAGGCTTAATTGTGTGAGGAGCTCACAAATCCTTGAAAGATCTGGACACAGTCCCACCAGTCAGCTCCTCCGGCAGGCAAGGCTGCGTTGGCTAGATCATGTTGTTCGCATGCCCAACCACCGCATGCCCAAGCAGCATCTGTTTAGCCAGATAGAGGGGGATAAACGGGCACGACATGGGTTGGAGAGAAGATGGACTAATGTGGTATGGAAGGATGTGGAGCTCGGTGGACTTGCGAAGACTGGCACCAGTGGTGTCAAGATCGGCCTCTATGGAGGAGTCTCGTGAAGGACGCTACTGGGCATTGCCCTCCAACAACAACGGAGGGAAGAGGAGCGACGCCCACAACAACGAGTGGAGCACCGGGGGTAAAAATGCACCAAGTTAGCATAGTAGGGGGTACAGCTGGTGCATCTGCCAGTCATCAGCCAAGCCATGGCACCTGGGTCTGTCGCATGATATCCTGTCAGCGCGCCTTCGACACTTCACGTGGCCTCAAAGTGCACTTGGCCTGGCACAGGCACTTTGGTGACATCACCGTCACTATGTGGCGAATGGCGGGTATTTGCATTAGGCTTTGCACGTGTGTGTGTGTGTGTGTTAACATGATTGAGTGACGTGTGGAAGGCCAGCTGGCCTTCCACACTCTTGTGGGCTCAAAGTGCACCTTGTCTGGCACAACCCCCATGGTGTTGTGCTTCAGCAGGGTGATAGATGTGGAGGTGATGGTGATAGTAGTGGTGGTGGTAATGTTTGTGGTGTTCGTGAAGAACGTCGTGGTTGTGGAGGTAATAGTGGTTGTGGTTATTGTGAGTGTGGCGATGGCAGAGATTATAATCGCGGCGATGCTAGTAGTAGTGGGGAGCAGTATAGCGGTTAGTACGATGCGTTACGAACCCAGCGACCCGAGTTCGATTCCTGTTCACGACTAACACCAGTGATCATTACCTGAACCGGTCCTGGGCCTCCCCAAGGTCGACTCAGTCACAAATGAAGACCTGATGTGGTGTATAAACATCGCCACTTGAGAGACAAAGGCGGTCGGGCGTGGTGTTGACCACCCACCCCCTCGTGTACCGTGCCGGCCTTCATAGGTGCTCGCTCACAGTACTTTCCCCAAGTCTGTTAAGGCTACACGGGAGATCTTTGTCTTTTGGTAGAAGTAGGAGGAGTTAACAGGGTGGTAGTTGTGGAGGTTGTGATGGTGGTAATAGTGGCGCAGCTTTTGAGTGTGCAAGCGGTGCAACCGCAGGTGGGGCCCATGGTGCTGGAGGGTTGTGACCGTGGTGGTGGGGTTGGTTTTAGTGGTGGTGACAGTGATGGCAGTGCTATTGATGAGCTGCAGAGAGAAACTGGCACCCTCTGCTGTTCACGAGCGACATTCTCACGTCGGCTTTTGGCTTGAGACGTCCGAGGCTGCATGTGCACTCAGCACGTTGAGAACGCGCATTACCGCTCGTGAACACAGGTGCGCAAATGTTTATATATTTAAACGTATCATTTAGTGATGCTGCTGCTGCGTTGGCAGTGGGGCAGATGCACAATTACCAACAACAAAAACTCAACGCACTCATTAAGAGGAAAGAATATATAGTCGGCGACGTTTCGGGAAATGACCCAACTTCATGTTGTGCTATTAAGCGGGGCCATTGCCTGAAATGTCACCAATTATATATATTGCTTTCTTGAAGGCACTGTTGTTGACAAGTGCGTTGATATATAGATTATATATTTCCAGGGTAGCCCAAAAGTCAGGACGCATACTGCAAGGTTCTTTTTTATATTTACAGTTTGTTGGATTTCTTTTGCACCGTACATAGCCAACCTCGTGAACCGGAGGTAATGCTTGTGGGTTTGAGGCGAAGCAAATCGGGCAACGGTATTGATAACAAAGTGAAGACGTATTTGCGAGACCACGTAAAAGGGGTAGACATAAATGGGGGGTATTGCCGTACCGGTTTTTGCCAAAGCGTTAGCCAGACCCGATGGTGAATTATTTTATAGCTGCATCGTTATTACCTAATTGTGTTGTAAAACTTTCAAACCCGGCCAAGTTGCAGGTTCTTTGTGCCCAAGTGGTGAGATGTTAACTCCCTCGCCTGGTCTGCGGAAGGTTGTGGGTTTGATCCTGACCCTGAAGCCTGTATATTTGGAGCTTGTGGTGTCTCTCTCCCTGTGGTCGCGTGGATTTTGCTCCGGGTCCTCTGGTTTCACCCTCCACATTTAGAAAAATTAGTTTCAAGTATTTGGCTGCTATAAAGTTACACATGATAAGTCATTTCGTTGAACTGTCATTCGTGGTCCAGGTCACTTCTGAAAAAGAGCTATTTCGATCAGTGGGCCTTACATTGTAAAATAAAAAAATTATCGGTTAGTTTTTTGTATAAATGTCCCTTCCGTCGCCCCCCCCCCTCTCCGTTTCGCCTGCCCACTCCCCCCCCCCAGACGTTTGCCCCCATATGGACACGTGGAGGCAGGAGGAGGTACTGCAGCTGAGCCCAGCGAGCCGCATGCTCAAGCTTGGCCTGTGGCCACTGGTGCAAGCCTCCCACTGTGAGCAGCGCACACTCACACACATTCGCTGGTGCGACACACACAAGACAAAGGTCCCACCATGTAGCCTTGACAGACTGTTGGGGAAAGTGCTGTTTGTGAGTAGCACCGATGAAGGCCGGCACGGCATAGGAGGGGGTGGGTGGCCAGCACCACGACCGTGACCACCTTTGTTTCCCCAGTGCTGATGTTTACACACTGCACCAGATACTCATTTGAGGTTGAGGCGACCTAGGAGAGACCCAGTACCGGTTTTGATAATCGTTACTGATATTGGTTCGTGAGCGGGAATGGAACTCGGGCCAATAGGTGCATCGCGCAGTGCGCTAGCCGCTACACTTGCTCCCCATATTGCACACATACAGGCACATAGATCTACACACACACAATTGGGTACTCACATCGGAACACAGACACAGGAAATCGAATACACGCACAGATATACACGCATAGGCATGTAGACACACAGGCACCCAGGCACACAATAGCAACATAAATTATTCACCAATAAGTGATCGTGACATTACCGCAGCGCGTTTGCCAGGCTTGGTGCACTTTTGGGCTACTTGAAGTGTGGAAGACTCACTGACAGCAGGTCACAGAACCGACCCACATCTTATGGGTTAACCGAATAAGATGACTGGCAAGATACACCACCTGTGTTGCCCCTGTGCTTTCTTGTTGTGCATTAGCTTTTACCCTGCATCACCATGGTTACTCACCATGGTGATGCTAAGGTGTTCCTTGCGGTAGAGACGACGAATTAAGTTTTGTTTAACCCGCAGTGCGATGCCAGTTTCATAGCTATCGAATATGCAGGTGGTGCAGCTGCACGGGCTGGGCCCATGGGCCCGAGGAGCCCATGTGCGGGGCAATGCCCCGGTGGTGAGATGTTAACTACCTCGCCTGGTATGCAGAAGGTCGTGGGTTCGATCCCGTCCCTGACGGAGTTTGCGTGTCTCTCTCCCCGTGGTCGCGTGGATTTTTCTCCGGGTTCTCCGGTTTTTCCCCCTCCACATTTTGAATCAGCATCACGCGTTTAGAGTATCTGGCTGCTCCAAATTTCGTTGGGCTATCATTTGTGGCCAGGTCACTTCTAAAAGAGAGCTGTTTAGCTCATTGGGAGAACCGATTTCACGCGCACTCAGATTTGATAATGCGCTGGGCGGTGACACGAGCGACCGAGTTCGTAGGGTGTCGCTAACGCGCGGTTTATTGCTCAGGCTCTTTTGCTGCTCAGCCGCGAGACTGAACCCAGATCCCTGCCTGCAGATGAGATGGGGGGAGTGACGAATTGTTCGATATGAAAAGATATATTATAACAACAAAAATAAATATAGCGGCAGTGTTGTGCACAATCCGACAAATTGTGTTGCGTTACATTTCATGTAGTTGATGATTTCCTGAGAATTTTATCCAAATTATGTGGTTGTATTTGCATGGGTCTTGCCAAATAGGTCTGTGGGCTTTACCTGGCAAAATAAAAGAAAATATTTAAATTGTTTAATGGTTTTTTAAATGAAGAAAGGGGGTTTGAAAAGGGTCCACAATTTCTTTCCTACCGACGAGGCCCACGGCACTGCGTGGCGCGTCCTGCTAACGTCCTGTTAACATCCCGCTAACGTCCCGTTAACGTCCCGCTAACATCCCGCTAACGTCCCGTTAACATCGCGCTCACGTCCCGCTAACGTCCCGTTAACATCCCGCTAACGTCCCGTTAACATCCCGCTAACATCACGTTAACGTCACGTTAACACGCATGCCCACGTTGCGCCGGTTTTGCTACGAGCGGCAGGGCGGGAGGTGGTGGACGTGCGCAAGTTGGACGCCCTGCTGCGCTACCTGTCGGAGCGCCACCCGCACCTGGGAGTGGTGGGGCCTCGCCCGGGCCTGGCTCACACGTCGAGCGTGCGCTACCGCGACCCGCGCACCTCCGAGCCCGACTCCATCCTCCATTGCGTCGGTTGGGTTTCCGGCGTCGTCACGCGCACAGGTGAGGTTATCGGGTCAAGTCACCCTCTCTGCCTCTTGAACAGTTGGGGTGAGCGGTGGATGATTCCGCATTGCCATGGGGGTAATATGAAGAAACGGGTAGACACTCTGGGAATATTTTTTTTATGAGAATAGTTGGCACTTTGGCTGAGAGGGCTTACAATGGCTGTGTTGGAGACTTCCAGAAAGCGACATGGAGGTGTTGTGTTTGAATTCTGGTTCCAATTGCCTACAATGAAACCAATTTCTGAAATGTGTAGAGTTGATGGTCTCCGTGCTTTCTGCATGGAAGACAATCCACAGCAGTGTAATTGCGGCCATGCAACACAAAACTGTGGGCCATCTCGTACACCACTGCAGTCTGCACTTATTCACTGGAGGAGGCACAACATAACAACAGGCACTCCACTGAGGGCCCACTCATTGTTGCTCGCCGACCTCAACTTGAGAATTTAGCTCCTGAACACAATGCCATCGTGCGCAAGAATTGAATTGACCATTCAAGAGACATTTTCCCCACTGTGGTTTTTCATCCGGGATATTTTAATCTAATTCAGCTCTTTTTCAGATGCGACCTGGCCACAAATGATAGCTCAACAAAGTGGCTTGTGATGTGGACATGTTTTGCAGCCAAATACTCGAAACGCACGTTTCTAAATGTGGAGGGAAAAACTGGAGGACCCGGATAAAAATCCACGCGACAATGGGGAAAACATGCAAACTCCAAATATATAGGCACGAGCTTGTTTGGCCATCCTAGGATGGAAGCTGTAATATTTACAAAACAATTGAGCAGAGTATATTTGTATCTTGTGTAAATTTAATGGCAGTGAATCTTGCACGCAAGTAGGTCATCAAACACTTCACTGCATTTCACTGTAGCACTGTATTAATGGCAGTGAATCTGGCACAAAACGAAGTCATCAAACACCTCACTTCATGTCACTGTAGCACTGTGTTTAGCTGACCTTCAATTTGTTCAAATTCACTGCTCTGATACTTTATTCTCTTCTGCTTTCGGTCGCTGGGGTTGAAATAAATTGGATTTAAATACAATATCTGGAAAATCACTGAGAAATTTATATTTCTACCATAATGTAGAAGCATAAATTAGACTTACCTTTTGTCTGAAGTGCTGAAGAAATAAATAAAGACACCAAATCCACTTTCTTGCTGCGTGGAATTATTTATTAGATTAATTTTCAATAAAGAACCGTCAAACTTAAAGCGAATTTGCGAAAACATGTATTTTCGCTCGACCTTCTGCGTGAGTGTAAAAATCCACCCGCTCATGAATATTAATGTTGGGGGGGGGGGTGCGGCATGTGGAGTGACGTCACACGCGTTACACACAAACAGACATTCTTGGCTCATTATAGTAATAATCAGGGTCGGGATCAAACCCACAGCCTTCTGTATAATAGCCGAGGTAGTTAACATCTCGCCATATACAGTCATACCCCTGTTTACGCCAGAAATACGTTCCTGAAAGGTGCAACGAATTTCGCAACGACGTAAATCAAAGCAATTTTTCCGAATCACCAAAATACCGTACGTAAATAATATCTTCTTAGGTTTTTTTTTTCGGTAAAGTCACGTAGAAAGTAAAATAAAATAAAAACAAAAATCACGACGTTTCGGAGGCAACACAAGTCTCCGTCATCAGGTGGGACCGTCACAGCCAGATTAGCTGTATCAAGTGAGGCAATGATTCAAGATGTAATCCCTTAAAAGCGAGTTGAGGGGGGAGGGAGAGGGAGGGGGGAGCTCATCAGACTATGGTAGCCAATGAAAGGAACGTATCGGGAGGGAGGGGGGGCGAGGCCAAAAGGGTGGGCGAAGGACGTGGAAGCGCTTGTGCGCAAGCGGCCAATTACTGCACACGCCAACCAATGGAGCGATTGTGCGCAAGCGGCCAGCCACTGCACCCGCCAACACAATGGGCAGAGAGAAGGAGGGGAGGTCTAATACACATGATAGACAAAAGAACGAAAATGATGATGGGTACAAACTTAGGGGGAGCTCATCAGACTATGGTAGCCAATGAATGGAACGTATCGGGAGGGAGGGGGGGCGGGGGGGGGCGAGGCCAAAAGGGTGGGCGGCGGACGTGGAAGCGCTTGTGCGCAAGCGGCCAATTACTGCACACGCCAACACAATGGAGAGAGAGGGGGAGGGGGGGTCTGATACACATGATAGACAAAAGAACGAAAATGCCCATGTTTATACCAATGCTGGCTGAACAATGAAGAGAGTACTGTTAAAATAACTGGGGATGTTAACACTCGGTAAAGTACAGTGAAATAGTGCCTGTCAGATAAGATGGTCCAAAAAAATTTGTGATTCAGTCTTTTTTGCGTGGTTGATAACATCTTTCCAATGATTACTAAGTTTGTACCCATCATCACGGTTGAAATTATGTCTGTGTTTGTATATTTGTATGGCTTCGTGTACAAACCTTTGATGGTAGCCGGGAGGTTTGCAGAGAACCTTGGTCTCGGAAAAGACAATTTCATGAGAGCCCACCGAGTTGTAGCAATGATCGGCCACGGCAGAAGAATCAGTTCTGCCGTGTTTCAAATCTGACTTGTGCTCGCGGACACGATCAGAAACATGACGTTTCGTTTCTCCAATGTAGCAATCACCACAAATGCAACTCAATTTGTAGACTCCAGGATACTGTAAGTCAGGAACGACATCCTTCACAGATGGAATCAGATCACGGATTTTATGCACTGTACTGAATCGGACTTGGATCTTATGTTTGTTTAGAATTTTGGAGATCTTTTTGGTCACGCCAGCTATGTATGGTAAATAATATCTTGTAATCTACAGCACGGTACAGTTTTGTACGTACGATACAAAGTAGTTGGTGTACAGGGTAGGTGGAGGCGAAGACTGAGGCGACGGATACGAGAAAGGACGGACGATGCTGTCAGCGACGTGAGAGTGGGGGTTGAGGCGACGAAAGTCGGGTCGCGTTGTTAGTGATAAAGTTACGACGTATTTGCAAAACAGCGTAAAAGGGGGGAAGACTTAAATCGGGGGAATTACTTTAAATAGATTTCGATTTTAAGCTTTCGTGACTGCAGGGATTCATATTCTTGGTTCTTTCGGTAAAGTCACGTAGAAGGGAAATAATAAAAATAAAACATAATTTAATAAAATTCTCACGACGTTTCGGCCACAACATGAGGACGGCTGCTTGAGGACTTTACCGAAAGAACCAAGAATACTTTAAATAGATTGAATCGCTATTCGTGGGAAAGATCGCCATCTAGCGTTGGCTGAGAAGGGGCTAATTTGTAATGCCTTCTGTGGACATTCCCACACAATGTGAGGCCTTGCGACTTGGGGAAGTGCCATAAATAGCTGTCTTCCTCTTGTGACACGACCACCATAGTACAATTAGTTCTCAAGTGTGGCGCTCTGTTCTCAAAATGATTGCAAGCACATTTTAATTGCAAACGTGAAAAAAGACAAAGACTTCATCGCCTGATGTATTGTGACAAGGGCCGTCAGCAAGTGACTATTAAGGCCACCGTGAGGCACACGGAGGTGGTGGGGCGACCGCTACGCTAGCCCTGCCACCTTTGTCTCCGCAGGACTGTTTTAGGTTTGCAATTTAATGCCGAGCTGACCTAGGCGAGGTCCAGGACCGTATTCGGATACCGCTTGTCGCTCGTGTCATCTGTGGCCCGGGAATCCAGCTCGCGTTGCTGGCTTTGTGTACGCTTGCCACTCGAGAAAACGTTTCCCCACACACGCGCAAGTTGACGCACGGGATACACACAGCGAAATACGGTGGGTGTATCTAGAATATGACCACATCACCCGGATTTCGGCCAGTCTCATCAGATCTCTGAAGCTAAAGCAGGTCTGAAACTGGATAGTTGTTTGATCGGTCCATGACCCATCATGCACAAACAGTTTGTCCAAGGTGTTAATATCTCAGTGTGCTTTGTCTGGAAGGATTGGATTGGTTTAGTTTTATTTGTACGTGTTTGGGTGATTTGTTTGCCTTTCCTGTACTTTGCACTCCTATCATGTTTTTGTGTTGTTTGCCATCACGTTCTTACCCGCCCCTACTGGGCATCTGTGAAAAAATTAGCTTTATAGCTCATCGGATTCATTTAGTAAAAATCAATATTCTGATTCTTGCGGGGCTGTGTTACAGTTTGGGCAGCAGAGGGCAGTGCGTCAAAAGAATCCTGCCTTCATCAACCCCAATTGACCGGCGTGGTGAAGTACGGTCAAATATCTCCCACTACCCGCACGGGCGTGCGGAGCCATCCTCATTCAGCACTCGATTTACAAAAACGGCTTTCCACTCGCAAGGCGTACAGTGTCTGCGGTGTGTGCTCTGGCGGCAGCGAGCATTTTGGCGTCTGCAGAGGGGGAGGGAACGCAGAAAATAGCCGCGTGGTCTGCAGCGGTAATTGCTGGGAGGGTGCAAAATGATGAGAAAACCGTTGCAGAGTAATGAGCGTGTGATTTATTGCGCCGTAGCATTCCCATGCAAGGCCACCGTTACACATTCGGAATTTTAAGCAGTACGTGAAAAAAAGCGATGTTTAGCGCGTGATAAATCCTGTTCTGTACATAACCTTGAAGACGGCGGCGTCTTGTGAAAAGGCTCGCTGTAAATTGTGTTCGCAATCAGATTCAGTGAGCAGGATCTGTAGTTTTATATATTTTTTTATCAATTCTAGCACCCCATTCTTTTTTTGTTTCGTGTGTGTTTTTGCCCACCCACGGCGAAGCTGTCACGTGCTCTCACTGCGCATCACATTTTAATCGCAGTTTTCTGAAAATGTCATGGGCAGTGGAGCGGTTGTGTGGTGGCGAATGCGGTTGTACTCTGAACCCAGCAGCCCGAGTTCACTTCCCAGCCACGTGGTTTGTAATGTCCAAAACCAGTCCTGAGCCCAACCCTTGCCCCCCAATGTATTGACCTGCACTGATCAGCGTGGACGTGTATGATCAAACAGCCCCTCACGATGAACGAGGCACGGGGAGGCCTTAGGCTTTCATTCAGTGCAGGATTAACAGAGGTGCCGTATATCAGTGACGGACTGGGACGAAAAAATCTGCCCAGGCATTTGTAAGCACACCGAGCCCAAATTGCAATGCGATCTCATTGGCCTATTTTGACTGGGTACAAAAACACAAATGGGCTGGTGAGGGAGAATCTTTGGGGCTGCCGAATATGGGGACTTAATGCCAACTGAGAGTGTAAATAAGAAATGCAGCATACACAGATGTAATAAAATATTTTTATTAAAATATTTTTATTTTACTGTGATCACAGTTACAATTTTCTCACACAGACCGCCCCACCGGCCCTCGGAATGGACCGGCCCACTGGGCTTTTGCCATGTGGACTGCCCTATGGCCAGTCTGGGCCTGCTGTACACTGTACAGAAAGGTCGTTATTTTTTCTGTCAAATAAGCAGAAGGATAGTGTTATTGAGTTTTTATTTATTTCCAAGTTCCGCAACTGCATTGGGCAAGCCGAGTTTAACTCGGCGGTATTTTTAGCCACCATTGTGAGTTGCTGGGAGAGAGAGAGAGAGAACGATTGTGGCTCGGCTGCTGAGTTACAAGCGCCACGTGCGGGTAAACAGGACGGAGGCTGGGAAGTGCATCCTGCCGATCGAGCTGTCGCCGGCAGTGTCAAGATTCTTCCGTTCGATTTGATGGCTCGGCAATGGCCAGCCGCGCTGATGGAAGGCGGCAGCGCGTGTGTGTCTGTGTGGCACCGTGCGGAGCTGATTTCCATGAGGAGCGGCAGTGCAGCGGTTGGCATACCATGCTACGAACCTCGAGACCCGAGTTTGATTACCGCTCACGGCCAACAACAGTCATGATTATTTGAACAAATGCTGCAAATGAGACCGAGCCTCTGCCATGTAGATGGTAATAGGCTACATAACAAAAGACTGAGCCTTTATTATGGAGAGGTTCGGTTTGTGACTAAGCCTGGCCTACATAACAAAAGTGTGAAAAAAGAAAGCTAAACCTGGTAAAACAGAACTGGCTGTCTATCAGTAACCTGTAATAGTTGTCTGTCAAATAAGATGGTCCAAATAAGTGTAGTTAAATCTTTTTTGCATGGTTAATCACATCTTTCCAATGATTACTCAGTTTGTAACCATCATCACAGTTGAAATTATGTCTGTGTTTGTATATTTGTATGGCTTCGTGTACAAACCTTTGATGGTAGCCAGGAGGTTTGCAGAGCACCTTGGTCTCGGAAAAGACAATTTCATGAGAGCCCACAGAGTTGTAGCAATGATCGGCAACAGCCGAAGAATCAGTTCTGCCTTGTTTCAGATCTGACTCGCGGACACGATCAGAAACATGACGTTTCGTTTCTCCAATGTAGCAATCACCACAACTGACCAAAAATATCTCCAAAATTCTAAACAAACATAAGATCCAAGTCCGATTCAGTACAGTGCATAAAATCCGTGATCTGATTCCATCTGTGAAGGATGTCGTTCCTGACTTACAGTATCCTGGAGTCTACAAATTGAGTTGCAGTTGTGGTGATTGCTACATTGGAGAAACGAAACGTCATGTTTCTGATTGTGTCCGCGAGCACAAGTCAGATCTGAAACGCGGCAGAACTGATTCTTCGGCTGTTGCCGATCATTGCTACAACTCTGTGGGCTCTCATGAAATTGTCTTTTCCGAGACCAAGGTGCTCTGCAAACCTCCTGGCTCCATCAAAGGTTTGTACACGAAGCCATACAAATATACAAACACAGACATAATTTCAACTGTGATGATGGTTACAAACTGAGTAATCATTGGAAAGATGTGATTAACCATGCAAAAAAGATTTAACTACACTTATTTGGACCATCTTATTTGACAGACAACTATTACAGGTTACTGATAGACAGCCAGTTCTGTTTTACCAGGTTTAGCTTTCTTTTTTCACACTTTTGTTATGTAGGCCAGGCTTAGTCACAAACCGAACCTCTCCATAATAAAGGCTCAGTCTTTTGTTATGTAGCCTATTACCATCTGCATGGCAGAGGCTCGGTCTCATTTGCAGCATTTGTTATGTAGGCTAGGCGTTAGTCACAAACCGCACCTCTCCATAACAAAGGCTCAGTCATTTGTTATGCAGTCTATTCTTAGTCTTAAGCCTCACCTTACCATATTAATAAAAAGTGTGCCGTTCCTGGCCCTGCCCCCCTCAACCATTATATATACGGAGTGGTATCTCCTGTAATCCCTCATTTACTTGATACAACTGTCTGGCTGTGACGGTTCCACCTGAAGAAGGAAGCTTGTGTTGCCTCCGAAACATCGTGATTTTTATTTTTATTTTACTTTTATTAATTTTAATTTTTTACCTACGTGACTTTACCGAAAAAACCTAAGAATATGAATCCTTGCAGTCACGAAAGCTTCAAATCTAGAAGTAATTGGAGGGAGTTTAACCCGTAGGCTTTTGCGACCAATATTATCCATAATAAATATGTTTTTGAGGTTTTATCGCTTAAATATAAATGTGTTGTTACACCTGCCACCACCCAACACAGCCAATTAGTGAGGTTTACCACGTAAACAAAACGTGCCAATTTGATACTAGTTCAGCACACCGGTGTTAGAGAGTAAACCCACAGCATTTACAATTCGAGTACGACGTTTCGCTGGTGATCACAACAACTAACATCATCGGGCGACATCCAGAATTGTGAAGACGTCCTCTGGATTCGCTCTCGTCTACATGACAAACCTTACTAATTGGCTGTCTCGGGTGGTGGTGGATTTAACGATTTATATTTACACGACCTAACCCAAAACACCCTTTTTTATGGGTGACTGGAGGGAATTTCAGAGTTGAGTGATGTGAGGAACAGAAGGTGGATGCGAAATGTTGCATCCAACAGATGCAGTGATACGCTGCTCAAAGACAATACGGTTCAGAGGAAACGAGTCATCAAAGTAGCAAATGTTTCTTGTTTCCTACCCCCTCCTCCCCCGCCTCCCTCCATCCCGCAGAGTGGGACCCGTACACGCTGAACGGAAGAGCGCAGGCCGGCACGGAGCGACTGGTGGCCACCGCGAGGCTCCAACAGAGCTCCAGGGTGGAGCACACCCTCCGGCTGACGGGGCAGGCTGCGTCGTGGGCCGGACACATCCGCAGAGCGCCCCTTGGTGAAACTTAGCACCACGATCGCGTTCTCCCCCCCGATAAATAGTCAGAATCAGAATATTTATTTATCTTGGAGAAATCCAATGAGCTGTGAACCTTCTTTTTCACAGATGTCCAGTAGGGGGCATGGCGTCAGAAAGTAACAACAAAGAACAAAAAAACGATAGGAGTCCAGCGTATAGGAAAGGTAAGTAAATCACGACAAATAAATAAACTAAAATTTAACTATTTTTTATTTTACCAGGTAAAGCCCACCCAGTGACCTGGCCAAAAATGACAGCTCAGCAAAGTGGCTTATCACGTGGAAATCTTATAGCATCCAGGCTTAGTTCCCCCTTATGTCGAGCCTGGAGTTTTATTTTGTCGCCTAAACACGCTGATTGCTTGGAGTTGGGATTGAATTTGAACTTAACCCGTTCCGAGACGTCTGCAAAGCTGCAGGGTGCGTCCCGTTCACCGCTTATTCTTGGAAACGCGCAAGTGGTTCAAGCGGTTCAGTGTTCGTTTTATTTCGAGTGGCGTGACGCCGCTGTTTTTAAAGACATTGGACTTACCGCGGAGAACTGCAGCGAAACGACTGCACTCTGAAAGCCGGCGCCAAACTGTGCCACACGCCCTCCCGCATGGCCTTGTGGGAGCCACGGTGCCTATCAAGTTATTATAAATAATTTTTTTCTTTGGAGATGGCGATGGATCAAGAATATGGAGAGGACTCAGAAGTGGCCTCCACTCCTAGTGGGACAAGTGCTTGGGAGAAGATGTGAACTGTCTTTCCGCACTTTCACAGCCAATACCCAGACATGTCTGATGTGACGTACGTTTGTTTAAATGGCTGCGGCTTTGATTATTGAGTTGACCGCTGAGCTTAACGTCGTCCCCCCCTCGACAAAGGAGGAAAGCCCCTCCTCAGGGCAACGCGTGCCCTCTAGTGGCAGCACTGGCTCCATCGCCACGTTCGGTAGCGATGAACGAGATAGACCACGACATAGCCAAGATGAGGGAATTCGTTTCTCTTAGAGCCCCCTCATGGTAAGTTAATTTTAAAGTGCGTAGGCCCATCCGAATGGTATGAAATGTTAATAATTTAACACTTTTTATTATTAAATTGATTCTACAGACACCATCTGGGCCTTCCACTACTTGGTGGTGCGCAAAGACCCGGCAGTCGCCACGGAGACAGAGCTGTGGAGCACGCCGCTCTCGTCGTGCGAGCGCCTGTTCCCTGACGACCCCAGAGCTGCCCTCTGCTCCGACCTGGTGCCCGAGGGAGCCGTCGCCCGGCCCTCCAGCCTGGCCAGCCTGCTCGCCGCTCACATCACAGGTAGGCTGGCGAGGGGGCGGAGAAGGCGGCGGGGGAGTGAAAGCTAAAATAATTTGGCATCGTGCACAATGCTCGCTCTTCTACAGACGAGCGAGTGAATCAGAATATTTATACTGGAGGAATCCGATGAGCTATTAAGCTCTTTTTCACAGATGTCCAGTCAGGGCGAGTAAGAACGTTCCAAAAATAAACAATACAAAAACACGATAGGAGTGCAAAGTCTAGCAAAGGTAAACAAATCGCTGAAAAATATACAAATGAAACTTCATTTTTATCTTACCAGGTAAAGCCCACCGAGGTATGATTTTTTTTTTCAGAAGCAACCTGGTGACAAATAATAGCCCAACGAAGTGGCCTATCATGGAGATATTTATATCAGCAAAATACTCAACACATTTTATTACATGTGGAGGGAAACCGGAGGACCTGGAGAAAAATCCACAAGGAGAGAGACACCGCGAACTCCAAGGTCCCGGGGGAGTAAAAGCTAAAATCATTTGGCACCATGCACAACGACCACTGTTCTACAGACGAGCGAGTCGGAGTGGGGGGAAGGGTTGCTGTCAGATCTCCAGCATCGTAGACAACCACAATGCGGGTGGAATTTAATAATCATCAAACTAGCCAGCCTGCTGTGGCCGCATCTGTGGCACTAGACGTACGCTGACCGCTGCACGTATTTGATTCTACGCGTCGATGACCTGAAATTATCGGGGAAGTTCAGTCTCTGTCGGCCCTTTCTCTTGAGGCCTCACCTCCTTCCGCTTGATGCCCCACCCTATTCCTCTTCATGAACTGCCCCCTTAAGTCTTAGGCCCCACCCCTACCTGGTGAGGCCGTCTCATCCTCTTTCGGCTCCGCACCTTTCCTGCTTAGGACCAGCCCCATGTTCTCTAGGCGCCAACTCTTTCCGTTTAGGCACCCCCCCCCCCCCACCTGGACGCAGGGTTTGGCTGGTCATCACTCCATCTCCTTCACCCCACCAGTGTTGTGTGAGATCATAACCCCTCCTCCTCTCCTCACCACTCCCATGTCTCTTGATGTCATCACCCCTCTCCTCACCTCCACAGTGTCGCTTGACGTCATCACACCTGTCCCTCACCTCCCCAGTGTCTCGTATGACATCATCACCCCTCTCCTCACCTGCCCAGTGTCTCTTGACGTCATCACACCTGTCCCTCACCTCCCCAGTTTCGTATGACGTCATCACACCTGTCCCTCACCTCCCCAGTGTCGCGTGACGTCATCACACCTGTCCCTCACCTCCCCAGTGTCTCGTGACATCATCACACCTGTCCCTCACCTTCCCAGTGTCGCGTGATGTCACAACCCCGGTTCGCTCTCTCCGCGTCGCATGATGTCATCACCCCCTCACCCAAGTGTCGCGTGATGTCAATACTCCTCTCCTGAATACTCCAGCATCTCATGACGTTATCAACCCCTCACTCCAATCTCGCGTGAGATCATCCCGGTGCATCACAGACAAGACAGGCAAACAAGCACATTATTACGTAGAGATCATCTATGTATATTAATAGGTAACGTTTCGGGCACTGGCCCTTCGTCAGAGAGCGTAGAGATGCAGAGAAGTAGAGTCTCGACCTCTCTAACCTCCCTCGCAGAGTGGATCTCACAATCGCCGAGGAACCGGACAAGCCGGTAGGCAACAAACGAGCGGTGAGCCGGCACCAGCAATTGCCCAAGCTCTGCAGTCCCCTATATATCAAGATGTTTTCCGTCAATTAAAGGAGTGTTAATTAATTTATGCATCGAACAGATTGTGACGATTTGTCTCATTACCACGGATGTGAATCATTGTATGCCTGGTCATCGTGAAGCCAGTGAGTGGAGAAATACAGGTTGATGATTGGTATTTAAAATACAGTTTTCTTGATGCTGGCCTGAAAGTAATTTACGCTGGAGGCCGCACGGGTCCTTTGCTAAACCTGGGTTGAAAAGTAAGATAATATTTCATTTGTGTTTAGTTAGTTCTTTGGAAGGGAAGCCGGATGGCATTGCATGTCTTCTGTGGCTTATTTTTGGTCTTTTGTCAGACTTAAAAATTCACTCTATATCTTAGGTCTTAAGTGTTTTCCTGCAAAGCCACCAATTATATTATTACTCTGCTTTGTGTCTTAAGATTCAATCCGACACATTCCCTTCATAAATAGTCACTATACAAAACAGCTCGAACCCAGTGTTGCATGTGTGTGTGTCTTTGTGTGTGCACGTGTATGTGTGTGCACTTGTATGTGTGTGTGCCTTTGTGTGTGCACGTGTATGTGTGTGCACGTGTATGTGTGTGTGTATGTATGTTTTTGTGTGTGCACGTGTATGTGTGTGTGTGCACGCATGTGTGTGTGTGCACGCATGTGTGTATTAACATTGCCACTGCAGTGTTTATAAACATCGCCACTGGAGAGACAAAGGCGGTCGGGCATGGTGCTGGCCACCCACCCCCTTGTGTGCAGTGCCAGCCTTAATAGGTGCCCGCGACCAGCACTTGCCCCAACAGTCTGTTAAGGCTATACGGGGGGGGATCTTTGTCATTTTGTGTCTGTGTCCACACGTGTGCGTGTGTGTGGGGGGTGAGTTCAGCATGTGTATGGAATTCTAGACAGAGGCACCCAGGCATTTAAATTGTGAACAGCTGCTCGATTCTCTCCAGAGATTTCAAATGAAATGTTAAAATGAATTTAACTCAATACTGCTCCTTATGAGATTCCATAAATTATGGACTGCGATGGAAGGTGTGTGTGGTGGGTTGCGTCGTTTTTAAAATGTTACCACCACTCAAGTTCCAACCAGCAGTATAAATTGGTTCACCGCAGTTTAGTTGACCAGCAGGTTTGTGTGCGGTTGAGTGAAGTGTGCGTTCTCCCACCTTTACCAAAGTCTACATATGTCCAACGTGGAAGAGTAGGCCAATTAGTCTCATAAGAGGAGCTCTGTTGAGCTCTCTCTAGGAGGTGGCGGGGTGGGGGGGGGGGCTTCCGCCAGCAGTGGTGTGAGTTAGCAGTTACAGGGCGGCGCCTTTACCTTTCTGATTAATATTACGCACAACGGAATGAGAGCGTAGGGAAGAAAGCCGTGAGAATCAGAGACGTCCCACCACCCAGCAGCTTGCCAAGGCGATAGTTGCGGAGTGGCGCAGGTCAGGAGAGGCCGCCGCTCACGTCCACAATGGCAGGAAATCTGCCACCGGCGCTGGGGAGGCTGCCCTAGCCGGGCTGGTTGCGTGTGCGCACGCCCTCTCTCCTGTTTGTGCATGAGCGTACGAGGCGGCAATAATATTTGTTTTACGTAACCCCGTTATTTCACGCTCACGCCAAGGTTTGCGAAACTAAATCGGGCTCACGGCGTGCACCTTACGCGCCAACCTTGGAGTAATTGCAGATTCCTGGATGCAGCCCAGTGGCTTCCTCTGATTATTGGGACCCTCTCTTGGGACCGGAGACGCTTTGGTTTCTAATCCCCATCGAGTTGCCTTTGCTCTCTCCGCCGGCCCCGCACGCGGGAGGATTATCTTCATCGAACCGGCAAGGAACGGACGCCTCCGGGATGGGCGGCGGTGAAGGGTCCTCTCCGCTGTTTGGTCAGCGGGCCGGGTGGTGGCACACGTGCTGCTCCCGCCCCGCCCGGCAGTGGCGTGACTCTCGTGGCGTTGGTGATTGTGGCTCCCCGAGGCCAGGAGCGGCGGTGATGCGAGTTTGCGCTCAGAAAATAAAGAGTTGCCATTGGACGTGAACATCTGTGAAAACGAGCTTTGTAGCTCATCGGATTCCTCCAGTATGAATAAAGTTTCTGATGCTGTGTGGCTCGGCAAGCGAATATGTCGCAGCAGGGCACTGAGCCGACACGGCTGGGATCCTGGGTTTAAATCTGGCGTGGTTCAGCCTCCCGGAATTATAGCAAGGTCGCAATTTAGAGAGATTTAATGGTCTCAGCCTGGGCAACAATTACGCACGATAAAACATTAATTTAAATTGGGCCTTTATCTTAATTTGGCTTCTTCCAGCTCTGATAATTGTCACGTTTTGGTTTGATTACTGTCCGAGGAACACTGTGGTGGAGCGTGCAAAAACGATGCTTCATCTCAAGTTGATAGCACACTGCTTAAAAGAACCTCAGAATTATAATCCAACACGTTGCCTTCTGGGGAACTTTTCCAAATGAAATCCCACCACCCCCCACCTCCCCCCCCCCCCGCACAATCTCACAACAACGTGACGCTGACATCCCAAGCAGCGGGAAGAAAAACAGCTTGCGGCGGCGTTCGAATCTCGCGCCCATTTAAGGACTTTGCGGCTCGGTGACCCTGCGCTGTCGCCGTCGTTTGCCGTGTCCCAGGCCGCGTGGAGGTGACGGCGCGCATCGCGTCCCTGCTCTTCCTCCGCACCGGCCGCCCGCCACGCGGACGGCAGCCCGAGGGTCAGGCGGAGCGGCCGCGAGACGGCGGCCCCCCCGCTCTCCGCGTCGACGCGACGACGCCGCTCGTCGCCGTGGCTACGGCGCTGCCGGGCCTGCTGCTGCGGGGCTGCGCAGGATGCGGGCGCGAGCTGCGGGAGGACGCCCGCGGCGTCGTGGCGCCGTGCCTGCCCTGCGCGCCGCTGGCGACGCGCCTCTTCTACCCGTGCGTGGGAAAACTCAACGGCGACGTTCGGGGGGAGGCATGCCGTCGGGGGGAAACGGTTTTTGTCCGTTGCGCTTCGAGGGGCGGAAAAGCCGCGTTAGTGAAAGCGTTCGAGCAAAAGCCGAGCAAATTCCGCACGTTTGTGGCAGAAGCCAGTTTCCGTTGGATGACGACTGTGGACTGCTCATAGACTGGTACTCATTTTAGTACTCAACTAATCATCCCTTCGTGGTTAATGAATGGAATACTGCCGTGGTCGAGTCTGCTAGGGATTGGTATGCGCTATGCCCTAATGGCACTCGGTCAGACCGCACCACCAAAACGTTAGCCGTTTGTGTCGATGGAGTGCGTTTGCGTAGTTGATCGGTTACCATTTGCCCATTCTACTCGTGAACACCAGACGTTACGTGGAGAGGAACGGTCAACGTGCGATAGATACATTGACGCAGCGGTGGCGAGATGTCACTTGGTATACAGGAGATCGTGGGTTCAATCCCGAAAAATCCACGTGTAGTCTCGTTTAGAGTATTTGGCTGGTATAAATATCCAGATGATAAGCCACTTCGTTGAGCCTATCATTTGTGGCCAGGTCGCTTCTGGAAAATAGCTCTATATACACCTCACTGGGCCTCACCTGGTAAAAAAAATAGTATAATCTAGTAGTATAGAAAGTAGGTAACGTAGATATTGAGTTAATTGTGAATAGTTTTCAGTAACGCAACAAAGTGCTGTATTTCCGAGCGATCGTAATCGGTGATACGATCGCCAGCCAAGGCAGTCTGACTGGTGTTCCGTTTGCACAAGCTGTCGCGTTTCCCACCGCCAATTGTTGAGGCGGCGGCGGCCCAGCAGGTAGCGAGCGCCTCCCCCACTTGTCGCAGAGGCTCACAGTTCCGGGGTTATTTGCCGCAGGTGTAATTAGCGTGGCGATAAAACCGCGCCCCACCGTCTGCTTCACAGAGCGAACCCTAAGCCTCCCCTGACGTCATTCACGAGTCGACCGTGCTGACAGTCACGAGTCCAAATTGGTCGAATTCTACAATTGCGCCCAGCCAATTACTCGATTGAGACCATACACCCCCAGCAATCATCAATATCTCCTAGCATACTAATGCCCCCCAGGTTATTCTTGCAAATGAGACTATGCTAGTCGTTTTGAGTTCTCACCGAGTTAAACAAATTTAAACTCGAACCTCAGCCATCGTCGCCACCTACACTTGAAATGGCTCCGTATAATCAGTCCACCGACCTCGCAATACAATTACAACGTGGCTTTATACATTGTCAAAATGCCACCGTATCTCAATATGCTGTACGGGCACAGTCCCATTCGTTTTTGGCTGAGAGAAAAGAATAAAGGTCTTGAGAGTGGGCTTCAACATGGGCAGGGAGTTGACAGCACGGACGTCTGTGGGTAGGGACTTTTCACCTTGCCACAATAAGCGCTGGACAAATCTTTCACATCACAACTTCCCAAGGGTCTACACTGGGGTTTAGTTTTCAATCTGACCCTGGTTCGGTCAGATTGAAAACTAATTTCTTTTTAACTGGATTTTGTGTATGGTTTGTTGTCCTTCTCCCGCACCTTCGATTAGCACGGTTGGCTACGGACGGTGCGAAAGAAGTTCAAAATAAATAAACAAGCAACATGCGCTCCACACAGACGCCAGGGCTGGGCAGTCGCCACGAGGTGGCGCCGTCATCTCACGGTTTTCATCGTTCAGTTCTCCCAGGCGGGGAATCCAGTGGGGTGACGCTGATGCGATTAGAAGAACCTGGCCCTTCCGACAGTCGTCAGTGAAATTGTAAATAATAACAATCAAAAACATACACCACGTGGTCAGAGCTGCCTTTACAATCCAAGCCTTTACCCCGTCTCGTTTTCCCGCTCCATTCCGCTGTCATTCGAAACCTCCGTCGATGTTAACCTAATTACTTGCCATCTGTTTCTCATTTCTGCGTCATTACTGCTTATGTCACGAAAGGCCATCGTTTATCTCGCGCGGTGATTCCGCGCGGTAACGGGAGATGAGCCGTACCCAACTCTGTGGCTCCGTTGCTCAAGCGACGCTTGAGCGCGTGCGTACGTGTATGTGCGTGTGTATGTGTGTGTATGTGTGTGTATGTGAGTGTGTATGTGTGTGTTAATGTGCGTGTGTATGTGTGTGTTAATGTGCGTGTGTATGTTTGTGTGTGTATGTGTGTACGTATGTGTATGTGTGTACGTGCGTGTGTATGTGCGTGTGTACGTGTGTGTGTATGTGTGCGTGTGTAAGTGTGCGTGTGTACGTGTGTGTATGTGTGTGGGGAGCGGTAGCAACGTAGCGATTAGGACGCTGCGCTATGAACCCAGCGACCCCGCGTTTCCATTCCCGCTCACGGCCAACACCACTGACGATTATTTGAACCGGTCCTTGGCGTCCCCTAGGTTGACTCAGCCTCAAATGAGGACCTGGAGCGATGTGTAAATACGTCGATGCCAGGGAGACAAAGGCAGCCGTGTGTGCTGTTGGCCACCCACCCCCCTCGTGTGCCATATTGGCCTTCATAGGCGCTCGCTAACAGCACTTGCCCCAACAGTCTGCTAAGGCTATACGGATGGTGGGGGAAACATTGTTTTACCAAAACATTGCTCACTCCGTCTCTCTCCTTGAATGCCTAGAAGTCCAGGACTTGCCATCCAGGGGTGACCAGCTCGATCCGATTCGATCTCCCGGCGCTACCCGCGAATCGCATTTGAAACTCTACACGACTACTGCATCGACAGAGAGAGAAAGAGAAGTGAAGTGATGAGAGAAAGTGACGAGAGAGTGAAAGTGATTAAATTCATAATTTAAGGCCATTCACAAAAAAAGATAGGTTTTTGTATTTAGGCCCAATCTCAGCACTGGAGCTTCTGAGCTATAATCTCGGAGACAAGGGAGAAGAATACAGCACGTGCATGGGGTCCATTCGTAAACCTTAGAAGGGTCTTAAATACCTGAGCCCAGAACGGCAATGACCCTGCCAACGAACCCCCCTCCCCCAAAGACAACCGCGCGGTGCTGCGTGTTCAAGCTGTAACCCCTCATGTCGCCCACGACAGGCCGGCGTTGCTGTGCGTGACCGACGGAGTGGAGCGCGTGGAGGTGCGTGTGTCCCCTCGTACTGTGGAAAAGCTGCTTCTCAACATCCCCCCCAGCTGGCTGCACAGACCTGCAGGTGCTCGGGGGGGGGGGCGGTGGAGGGGCTTTCCCAGGTGCCCTGTTTTTCATCCCAACATTCCCAGAAATGGCCCGTCCTCTTTCGGGCATTTAAGGCAGCAGCGTCTCGGTTTTTGGAAAGGTCGGAAGGGAGCTTGGTGAAACCGTGAGAGATGGCGAAGGCTCTTCGAGGCCTTCATCCAGCAGTGGATGAATCACGGCTGATGATGATAATGATGATGCACAAACGCTGAAAGGTAATTTTTTTTATTCCTGCCTGGTCATAATGATTAAAGTTGAGCTCTAGGGATATTATGATTAGACTGGTTCCCCGAAAGGAAATGTGGGAATTTCCACCTCTAGACTGCAAGTGAGTACTGGACGACACCTTTTGGAGCATACAAGAAGTGTGTAGGTGTGTGTGTGTACTTGTGTGTAGGTATGCGTGCAATAGTGTGTGTACACGTGTGTGTGTGTACATGTATTCATGTGTGTGGGGAGCAGTGGCGTCGCGGGAAGCGTGCTGCGCTATGAACCCTGCGACCCGAGCTCAATTTACACTCACGGCCAACACCAGCACCGATTATCTGAACTGGTCCTGAGCCTCCCTTAGATCGACCCAGCCTTAAATGAGTACCTGATGCAGAGTGTAAATATCACCAGTGGTGTTGGCCACTCACCCCGTCGTGTGTCGTGCCGACCTTCATAAGTGCTTCTCGCTAACAGCACTTGCCTCAAAGGTCTGTTGAGGCTTTACGGGGGGATAATTGTATTTGTGCATGCATATGCCTGCATGCTTGTAAGCGTACTTGCGTGCTCTGCATTTAGGCTACGGGTTGACGTTCTCTGACCTCGTGGCTGACCTCTGCTCGGCGCTGGTTTGCGGCACCGAGCGCTTCCGGCTGCTGCTGGCGTCGCTGTCCGAGTGCGATGAGAACGACGTGGCAACACGTCGCTCCCTCACGCTGCTGCAGCTCTCGCTCGACACCACGCTCCTCCAGCCGTGAGCTCCTCCAGCCACAGCAGGGCACCGCTGCAGAAGACTTCCCGTCTCTCTCTCTCTCGTGGGAATCTTTCATCGCGGGACGATGTCGAGGATCGAAAAGATAAAATGGAGACTTTGTTCAAAAGGGCCGCGGATGAGTTTAGGCCGGGACATTCTCTCGGGTGAAGATTATCATCATTGCGAATTAAATTTTAACATCTAGCAAATGAGGCTATTTTTTAATATCCAAAGTGACATTTTACGATTTTTTTTTTATTCAAGCACAAGCACGTGACCTTCACGTCTTGTAATTGCCAGGACCCTCAAATGAACCCCCGAGCGTTCTCGGCCCAAACAGCCACAACATATGAATTAGCATGCAAATGACGAATGAATTAATGATGACTCAATCCTGCACCACGTTGGCTTTGCTGCACGTGGCTGGCTGCCTGCAACCCAGCACTGTGGGGGCCGCAGCGAGGGTTGGCGGACCGCCACACAGATTGCTTGTGAAACTCCCTTCCTGTGGGCGTCGAGGAGGTGCCTTCTCCTGGCTCGCCAAGGAGAAGATGGTACAGCGAGTGTGGAACTGATCTCCATCTGTTTCCATCTGTACGGGGATAGTGTGTTACACCCCCCCCCCCCCCACGTGTTGGTGTTCAAGGTGCTCCGGTTTCCACCCATGTGTTTAACAAACGCTCATCGTTAATTGGCCGATAACATCCTTGAAATAAAAAAAAACCCAATGTGGCAGGACCCTCTTGAAAAAAAGCGTCCTTGTGTTTCTCTCCTGGATATATAAGTTATTGTTAAAAAAGAAGCTGCGCCGAAAACGAGCGCGCCAATACTTCCACGTGATCAGCCGTCAACCAAAGAGTTTCGCTAAACAGCGGCGGCCCGCAGTCTGCGTCGGCAGAGCGTCGCGACGCGGGGGCTGCCACGGTTGTAGGGGAGGCCTTTAGCGGCTGTGGCCAGAGGGGAATCGTGGGGGTAGGGGGGGGGATGTTTCCGACCACTCGAGGGCCTCATTGACGCTGTGACACAAGAGGGTTTATCCGCCGGTCGATGCGAGCGCCGACAACAAGCGGGGAGTGCGGTAGCGACTCGGACGCGGATGTCCATTGATCGTCCCCCACTCCCCCCCCCACCAAGCCCACACCGTGTTTAATTCTACACTGGCAGCACTGAGAGGCAGTCGGTCACAAGACATAAATGGCCTCTCTCGAGCCTCAACTTGAACAGGGACAGGGAGTCAACAGCATGAATGGCTGGCGGGGGGCAAGGGACTGTCAGTATTCGGAGGGGAGGGGGGGCAGCTGACAAGAATGATGTTTACCAATCCTCCCCGCTGCAATACAGACCAAGCTGCTGCACGCTCCCCCCACCCGATCCAATGAGTGCCAAACGCGGCCCACGCGATGTAGAGCGCGCCGATTACAATTGATAGAAATCTCGCGTGTCCGCGTGCGTGTGCGTGCGTGACATCATCGTATAGATCGTCTGGATGGGGAGCGGTGGCGGTTAGCGCACTGCGCTATGAACCTGGCCACCTGAGTTCGATTCCCGCTCACGGCCAACACCGGCGACGATTAATCATAATCTGAACCGTTCCTGGGCCTCCCCTCGGTCGACTCAGCCTCAAATGAGTACCTGGTGCGGTGCGTAAACATCGCCACTGGGGAGACAAAAGCGGTCGGGCGTGGTACTGGCCTCCCACCCCCTCGTGTGCCGTGCGGGCCTGCATAGGTGCTCGCGAACAGCACTTTCCCCAACAGTCTGTTAAAGACTACACAGGGGGGGATCTTTGTCTTTGTTATCGACATCCATCGTATACTTTGTGTGTGCGCAGGATGCCCAGAGCGTCTAGATGGGACATCGTCAACCACTGTTCTTCAAGGATCGTGGCCCCAGTACGATGAGCTTCTCAACGCTTCGCAACTCTCGTATGCAATGCCCTTGGTCTTCCTCGTGCTCTGTGCCCAGAGTACCGGTCTCTGGGTGGTCTCCTCTTCGTTAACCGTGGACAGCAAATTATCGGCTTTTGTGGACTGAGCTAACTTGGCCGCCTTGTGTGGCTTCACCAGTGCTAGCGTACGGCCCTTTGTCAATCCTCCACCGGATGAAGGCCTCCGCATTTCGTTTTCGGTCATGGGGGCTGTTCGGCCCATAGTTGACCACGGCGATCTTGTGCGGGCTTGGCACGGGCATTGCTCGGGTGCAGGCTCAAGAGATCGCTTGCAGCCGATATGTTGACATCGTGACTAGGATGGGAACCCAGGTCGCCGGGGTTCATGGTGCGAGTGACGCGCTGCTTCCGACCGCTTCCCCCAGACCGTGGCCTCGTTAGTCACGCGCTGTCTCTGCGACACATTGAAGTTGGTTGCGCGCCGCGTTATAACTGTTTCTCTCTCTCTCTCATCTCGCCCAGAGTCTCTGAGGCACGAAAGATGAGCTGGTCCGTGCGAAGGTGCTAAATTAATTTCTGATAATCGCCGTTGTGTGTTTGGAGTGGCTCTCCCTGACCCGGCTACAGCCACTATATTGGCAACTCGTCTCACTGCGCAATTCGATTTTCAGCTAACAATTTCCCTGGAAGTGGTGTAACGCAACGCTCTCCCCCCCCCCCCCTCAGAGATTAAATCAGGCGGCTTTGTTTACACCGAGCAGAGAGAGAGAGAGAACCCCCCCTAACCACGTTTGGCATTTTCCCGTCTGCAACATTCCACGCAGACTCACCGACGCGGGGAAATCGTCGGCCCTTGGCCGAGCCGAACCAAGAATCGCATTGGTCCAGAGCGGCGGGCTCGCTCCGAGGGTGCGACGGCCGTGGCGCGTGATTTTAACCGAGCGACCTTCTTTGGTGATTTGGCTTGGTAGATTTTTGTTGATTTGGCTTGGTAGATTTTTGTTGATTTGGCTTGGTGGATTTTTGTTGATTTGGCTTGGTAGATTTTCGTTGATTTGGCTTGGTAGATTTTTGTTGATTTGGCTTGGTAGATTTTTGTTGATTTGGCTTGGTAGATTTTTGTTGATTTGGCTTGGTAGATGGCTCTCACGAGACGCAAGTCCTAACCCGTCGATGGCGATGACGGTGAATTTTGAGCTCATGCGATATGGCGGTGCCGTTATGGGTGACGTTGCAGTCAAAGTTTTGAACCGGTCTGAGCGTTGAGGTGCGGAGTGCCCGCCCCTGTGTGCGGCTGGGTTTTTCTCCAGCCACCCCTTGTGCGCTATGAAACCCGCACGCTGGGTGGGTTTTGAGGTCCCGTCCACTGCTGACATTAGCGGTGACTCGCGATGACAAATTTGGTGAAGTATGGTTAGACAAACCCTGTCAGTGCCACAGTTTTAGGGAGGCTTTCGACCAGACTTGCACTACTCAACGGCGGTGAGTTTAACGTGTTAGCCTCGTGCGAGGTTAAGATTGAGAACAGATTAAAACCCTGCGATACAAAAAACACTTAATTTTAATTTCGGTAATCGGCATCGGAGTTGTTCCCTGTAATTTGTCGTTTTGTGATTATTTTTTCACGCATTTGGCAGGACTCATAACAAATGCAACCACGACATTTGGATCAAATTCCCAGGTAATTATAAACTACGTAAAATGTGTGTTCACCATAACACCCATCCTCCAAAAGCAACACAATTTGTCGGATTGTGCACAACACTGCCGCTACATTGATGCGGGGTATTTGGCTCTCGGACGGTGGGCTATATGTAGAAAAGAAATTGCCAGGCGGCACGCCCTAAGCCCCGCGGTGGGAATAGGATATTTCGTTTCCCCATCCCTAAACTTTAAAGTACTTTAATTAACATATTTGTGCCGTTTCTATTATAAATTATTTACTTATTGCGCGACATCGACCGTACCAACTGACGCCAATTGCGTGGTGGGGGTGGGCGGACCCTGCCAAGTGATGTGCCTTGGCTCCATCGCACGGGGACATTTCCTTTTACGCGTTTAACATGGAATAAATATCCACATCACGCTGCCGATTTCTCTTCACAGTGTGATGTCCTCTTCCCCCCCACCACCCCAATGCGTGCTATAAAGTTCTTAGATATTAACTTAATATTCTTAAAGCGCTTACATAGTATTATTCTGCCTCGGGCGGGGGAATGGTGGGGGGGGGGGGGGAGGTAGCGGCCCAGCCAGCAGCCTGGTAATGTCTCACCTCCAGCTTGCCAATCTAGGCGAGGCCGCGGGCTCTGCACGGGAAGAGGCGTCACCACGCCAATGTAAAGTACAATTTTATTGCATCTTCCGCTAAGAACTGAGGTTTATTGTTTACTATTATTAAACAAATAAGTTTACAAATATTACAATGATAATATTTGTGTGCACATAACAACTCTGCTTCATTGTTTACTATTATGAAACTAATAAGTTGCCTAATATTACAATTATAATGTTCGTGTGCAGAAACTACATGTGTGTCCCTAAAGTCGATGTCTGTGTGTGTGAGTCCATATGTGTTTGTGTGCGTGTAAATCGATGGGTTTCTACGTGTGTGGGTCCATGTCTTTGTGTAAGTCCATGTGTGTGTCTGTCTTTTTCAAACGGACAACGCCCCATGTGTGTGTGTACGTACAAGTATGTGTGTGTGTGTGTCAGTCCATTTGTGTGCGTATCAGTCGCTGTGTGTGTGTTAGTCCACATGTGTGTGTAAGTCCATACATGTGTGTGTGTCACTCGATGTGTGTAAGTCAATGCGTGTGTGTGAGTCGATATGTGCCTGTTAATTCATGTGTATCTAAAGTACATGGCTGTGTGTCACAGTCCATATGTGTGTAGGGGTTATTACGGGGAGAAAGGCGGACAGAAAACACAAGGGTGTCTGCACCCACACACGGGTGTCTACACCCACGTCCGCATCCGTTAACCACTGGGGGGCCATGGGGGCTCTGTGATCCCCCATAACCCCGCCCCTCGGAGGGAATCCCTATAAAAGGCGGGGAGCCAGAGAGCTCGGGGCCAGTGTAGAAGAAACTTACCAGTGAAGTCTGAAGACCGGCAGAATAGGCCCTGGGACTCCCCTGTCTCGCTGCCCTTGTCAGGGCCGAGCTGGGCAAGCCAGCGGCGCGGCCCCAAGAGCTTCCGGACCTCTGCTCTTGTAAGAGCAAGGCCGACTTAGCTGGGTGCCGGGATCCGTGCTTACCAGGGCCGGATCAGACAGCCTCCCGTAGCACTATTAGAGGAGGACTGGGAACAGGACAGGGGAATTAGTGCTAGGGGTGGTTTCCCATCTAGTACGGGTGAAGGGGCCATTACCCCCTCAAGTATTGTACTGCCCTTGAGTTTAATAAAAGAGTGTGCCTCGACTCCGTCGTCAGTCTCCCTGGAACTCACTACATCTGGCATCAGAAGTGGTCGAAAGCATGGATACGAGACGGACGACTCGTGCCCAAGACCCCTGAGAGGACGACAGCGAGGGAGAGGCGGTGCAAGATGTCGCCGCCGACGTACCTGGCCAACCGCTGCCGGCTCCACCACCTGCAGGGCAGTCGGAGAGGGTCGGGACATCAGCTGATGAGTTGGCATTAGCCCACTCCCGACTGGCAGAGCTCCTATATGCAGCGGCCGCCGCGCTGGAGCAGATAACTCGCCTGGGGCCGGGGGGAGCAGCGCAGCGGGAAGACGGACAGCGCCCGCCAGAAACTCCTGCCTTTGCGATGGGCCGGAGGCTTGAACTTCCCGCCACGGGTACAGTAGGAGCCGAGGGAGGGGCCCCAGCTCGTCACGCGGGCGGCGGGGCTCAACCAGTGTGCGCCACGTCATTGGCGGGGGCGGGTCGCAGTGGCTACCTATCAGCGGTCGCCAGGTCATCACCAGCGGACGACAGCACCGACCAAGCTGGAACCAGCGCGTCACCGACGGCGCGACCTCCATTAGGGTCCGCCATTGCTCCCCATACTGTTCATGGACACGGTACGGGTGCTGGGCGATCATCGGAGACGGAGCCGACATTTCAGCAACGCCTGCCGGCCCTGCAGGAGTTCGTATCGAGCGGCGGCGATTGGGGTGGGTTTCAGCACCGTTTCCTCGCCCACCAAGAAATGGCTGGGTGGACGGACAATGAGGCGCTGCGTGCTCTTCCGGCGATGCTGGATAGCGACGCCCTTGGCACCCTCACCGCTGCACCCAGGTCGGCACACTCCACGCTTCAGTCGGCGCTGCAGGTGCTGGCCACGGTTTATGGGCCGCCTTTCGATTGTCGCCAGCTTTTCTACGAGCGGCAGAAGGGCGACAAGGAGTCACCACTCGCGTACCGCACGGCCCTGCTGGCGTTGGCGAAGGCGGCCTTCCCGTGCATGGACGAGGAAGGGGTCGATGCGATGGTGGCCGAAAAAATTTTGCTGTTGGCCGACGACTTGGACTTCGTCATCCTGGCGCAGGATGATGTGGACATGTCGTCATTACGGGCTGCAAGGCACATTCATGCCAATCTGATTTCCCAGCGAAGGAAGGCTAACAAGGCAGCTGCGGGACACACCATGGCGGCAACCACCTCCGAATCCGAGGGGGGCTTCGCTGCGGGCCGTTCTGCGGGATGGCGGTCTGGCGGGCGACCGGCTCGGGACGCACCGAGCCACCGAGAGCAGCCCAAGTCTTCTGGAGCACTCGTCGTGTGCTACGACTGTGGCCTCCGGGGCCACGTGGCTTCGGGATGCCGGGCTCCTCGACAGCGCGGAGCAAGAACTGCGGCTGAGGACGGCCCTCTTCAAAAATCTCCACAACATCCTCCAGCAAGTCGTGGCACCCCACATGTTCGGCCTGCACGCACACCCACTTCTTTCTCACATGCCCCGACACACGATTCTCGGGGTTCGGGTGCTGGTGCGTCAGGTCGCGGCTTGATGGGGTGGGCGCTCCAACCGGACCAATGGTCCAAGTTGGCTCACCGTGTTGTGGCTGCGTCGGCGGGGTCGTCCGTTGTCACGGGGCACATTGATGGGGTGGAGGTACGGGTATTGATCGACACGGGAGCATCGGCGACTATCATTTCCGATTTGATTTATAATATCCTGCCCGTTCAGAGTCGCCCGTTGCTCCCCGTCGACATACCGTGTTACGCTGCGAACGGGGGCTCGTTAGGTATCATCGGCCAAATTCGAGCGCAAATTTCTATCGGGGACATTAAATTATCTGGGCCGGTGTTGGTCTCCTCCTCTCTGGCAATTCTGTGCCTGTTGGGGACAGACTTTTTGGCCAAATTGCCTGTCAAAATTTTGATTGACCAGGGATGCATCGAGCTTCCATCGGGCTGACGTATAACGTTCCTGCCTTCCACCCCTGCCTTGCGTACAGCCTGTGCAACGGTACAGGCGCTCGTTGCTCGAACAGTGCGCGTACCCCCGGGGGCACAGATGCTCGTGCCCCTGCGGTTGTGTCGACCGTTCGCTAAAGGGGTCTCAGACCAGGGCATTTTGCTGGGGCCGTCTAGGGCCGGGGTGAATGGGCCAGATTTGGTGACGGCCCAGACTATTGTTAAAGGGGATGAGGACCCGTTTATCGCGGTCCTCAATGTCGGGACACGGACGGCGGTGGTTTCCCAGGGAACCGTGTTCGCACATGCGATTCCGGTACCTGCGGAAACGCCGATCATTGGCCAGGTGGCCACCGCTTCTCAGCCGCGACTGCAGTCAGACCATGACGAGGGTTGGCTGGAGGCGCTTTGTGCTGAGACACCTGACCTATCCGACTCACAACGTGTTAAATTGCGTACCCTTTTGCGAGAATTTTTTGACGTCTTTAGTAAGCACAAATATGATATCGGATGTATAAAATTGCTGCGCCACCATATTGACACCGGTGACAACGCTCCTATCCGCCAAAATTCTTTTCGGTTAAGTCCCGCCGAAAAGGATCATGTCAAATCGGCTGTAGATGACATGTTGGCTTCTGACATTATTTCTCCCTCGACCAGCCCTTGGGGTGCACCCATAGTATTGATTAAAAAGCACGATGGGTCCCTAAGGTTCTGCGTTGATTTTCGGCGGTTCAATAAAATCTCGGTGGCCGATGCTTACCCGCTTCCTCGAATGGACGAATCTCTGGATGCCCTAGCTGGATCACGATTCTTCTCCACCTTGGATTTGCTGTCAGGGTTTTGGCAACTTCCTTTGGATGACGAATCGAAGCCCAAAACGGTTTTTCGAACGCCGCACGGCCTCTTCCAATTCAATCGGTTGCCTATGGGGCTCCACTCCGCTCCCGCAACGTTCCAGCACCTGATGGAATTGGTTCTCGCTGGCTTGCAATGGGAGGTATGTTTGATTTACCTAGACGACGTGATCGTATTTAGTAAGACATTTGAGGAACATCTTGATAGGCATCGGGCCGTCTTTCTCAAAATGCGCGCAGCTAATTTGAAATTCAAACCACGAAAGTGCCATTTGCTACGCGAATCTGTAAGATATTTGGGTCACATCGTCAGACGGTCAGGTATCTCAACTGATCCCGCCAAAACGTGTTGTGTCAGCTCCTGGCCGACTCCCACCTCGGTGGGGGAGGTTAGGAGCTTCATCGGTTTTGCTTCATATTGCCGGCGGTTTGTCGCGGAGTTCGCTTCCATCGCTAAGCCGTTACATGCCTTAACGGCAAAGGGGGTGAAGTTTCATTGGGGGCCGGAAGAGGAGGCCGCCTTTAACTCTCTTCGTGACGCCTTGGTGGGGGCCCCGCCGTTGAGTTACCCCGATTTTTCTCTACCTTTCGTGCTCGACACGGACGCGAGCAACACGGGGATTGGGGGCGTGCTTTCCCAAGTTGTGGGTGGTTTGGAGCACGTTGTGGCTTACGGTAGTAGAGTATTGTCTCCTGCCAAGCAAAGATACTGCGTCACCCGCCGGGAACTGTTGGCTATTGTTTTCTTTATTCAACAGTACCGGCCATATCTGTACGGCCGGCATTTCACATTCCGTACAGATCATACGGCATTGCAGTATACCCTGCGTATTCACCAGCCATCGGGGCAGTTATCCCGATGGCTGGAGATCATTCAGGATTTCGATTTCGAAACAACATATCGCAAGGGGATTCGCCACACTAATGCCGATGCCCTGTCGCGCCTGCCGGTCACTTTGGATTGCACTTGTTTCTTGGGCTCGGGGCGTTGCAAATCGGCGAGCGACGGCCAGGATCGGGTCTTTGCGGCCGCCGTTGAGGCTCCTTGGGGCGTTGGCCCTATTGATATGGGAGGGAAGGATTCCCTACTGGGCTTGTCAGGTGTGGAGTGGGGGCGCCTCCAAATGGAGGATACTTTCCTCCTGGCGCTACGGCGTCGCGTGGAAGGATCCGGTCAGGGGAAGTCGGGCATTGTGCCAGGGCCTCCTCATGCATTGGGACGGAACGATCCGCCGCCACAGGCTGGTGGGGCCTTCCACGTTGAGGGGTAGGGCTGTATGGGCTGCTCATCAGCGGCTCCTGCACCTGGGCACCCACAAAACCCTTGCCATGCTCCAGCTTAATTTATTTTGGCCGGGCATGGCAAGGGATGTGGACGATCTGTTGCAGTCTTGTACCCAGTGTGCTCAACGGAAGCCGCCAGCAAGGGGAGCAAGCCCACCGCTCCAGTCTATTTCGGTCACCCGGGTTAATGAGCTTGTCGCTCTTGATATTTTGGGGCCGTTTCCTTCCACACCTAGGGGTAATAAGTACCTACTGGTTGGCGTGGAATATTTCACGCGATGGCCTATGGCTTGGCCCCTCGCCAACCAGTCGGCAGCAGCCGTTGCGGAGGCTTTTGTCCAGGGCTATGTCCTCGACAAGGGCGCTCCGGAACGGTTGTTGACCGATCAGGGAAAGAATTTCACTAGTTCCCTTTTACACGAGGTGTGTGAGCTTCTTGGTACGAAGAAAATTCGTACATCCCCTTACCACCCACAAACGGATTGGATGGTAGAACGCCTGCATAGGACTCTTATGTCCATGCTGTCACACCAGGTATCTGAGTCCCAAACCGATTGGGACCTTCAGATTCCGGGAGTTCTGGCAGCTTACAGGATGGCTCCTCACGTGGCGACCGGATTCTCGCCATTTTTTTAAATGTATGGCCGCGAAGTTGACCCGCGTGTTGCGACCCAGCTGAAAATTGCCACACCACACGCTAAGTCCAAATTGGCGGACCATGTTAAATTTAATATCCTCAAGTCGGCTGAGGCACGGGAGGCGGCTATGCAAAACTCTGACTCTCGCCAGAAGGCTAATGAAAGGTTGCGATCGCGCCGGTCACACACGCACGAATGGCACCCGGGCGACAGAGCGTGGCTACGCTCTGTCGCCCGGGTGCCATGGAAATTGTGCAGGTTATGCAGCCCCAATGTGTTCGCATTAAATGGGGGAAGCGTCGGTGGTTCGTACACCCTTCACGGTTGAAGCGTTCTTTGCGCCACATGCTTCCTCTCATGACTATGGCCGAACATGTGGAGGGTCCACTGACTCCTGGAGGGCGGGGTCGCCGCCAGCCTCTGATCCGCTGCTAACTGTTCCGTCTTCAGGGGCCCAAGGACTGACGCCCTCTCGGCCGCCAGCCTCCCCCGAGGGGGTCGGCGCTGGCTCGTCCAAGAAGCCGGAGGGCCGTGCACCTGCATTTTCAACACCTGCCGCCGGCCCTACCGGGTCGGGCCCTTGTGACGGGCCCGCTGCACGGACACGCGCCAAGACGCGCCGGTGGTTGTGAGTTGCTTCCCGCGCGTGTTCCGCTGCTGGAGGGCTCGCTCACCTTTTTTTTATTTTTTTGTTGGGTGGGGGTGGGGAACCACACTCTGTACATATGTTGCATGTTGGGGCTGGGGTATTTATAGGGGACCGTCGATTGTTGTTACTCTTGTTATTGTTACGGGGCACACACATGTTGACTGTGTTAAGTCTTTATTGTTGGTTTTTGAGGGGTTTGTTTGAGCCGGGACGGCTGCGGGCTGTACAAGGGGGGGTGATGTAGGGGTTATTACAGGGAGAAAGGCGGACAGAAAACACAAGGGTGTCTGCACCCACACACGGGTGTCTACACCCACGTCCGCATCCGTTAACCACTGGGGGGCCATGGGGGCTCTGTGATTCCCCATAACCCCGCCCCTCGGAGAGAATCCCTATAAAAGGCGGGGAGCCAGAGAGCTCGGGGCCAGTGTGGAAGAAGCTTACCAGTGAAGTCTGAAGACCGGCAGAATAGGTCCTGGGACTCCCCTGTCTCGCTGCCCTTGTCAGGGCCGAGCTGGGCAAGCCAGCGGCGCAGCCCCAAGAGCTTCCGGACCTCTGCTCTTGTAAGAGCAAGGCTGGCTTAGCTGGGTGCCGGGATCCTTGCTTACCAGGGCCGGATCAGACAGCCTCCCGTAGCACTATTAGAGGAGGACTGGGAACAGGACAGGGGAATTAGTGCTAGGGGTGGTTTCTCATCTAGTACGGGTGAAGGGGCCGTTACCCCCTCAAGTATTGTACTGTCCTTGAGTTTAATAAAAGAGTGTGCCTCGACTCCGTCGTGAGTCTCCCTGGAACTCACGACATGTGTATGTGTGTGTAGGGCAATGTATGGGTCAGTCTATGTATGTGTGTGTATGTCCATGTGTGTGTGTCTTAGTCGATATGTGTGTGTGTGTAAGTATATATGTGTGTTTACGTCAATGTGTGTGAGTCCGCGTATGTCTGTGTGTGAGTCGCTGTATGTGTGTACGTTGATATGTTTGTGTAACTCCATGTGTGTGTATCTCAAGTGGATGTCTATGTGTGTGTGAGTCCATATGTGTGTGTGAGTCGATGTGTTTGTGTGTGAGTCGATATGTGTGTGTGTGTCTCAGTCCATGTGCGTGTGTGTTAGTCGCTGTGTGTGCATGCCTCCATGTTAGTCAGTGTAAGTCCATTTTTTCGCGTGTCTGTAGGTCCATGTGTGCATCTTAGTCCATCTGTGTGCTTTATTGACCTGCTCAAGGCCTATGATACCATCAGTAGGCCTGGGCTCTGGGTTCCTCGTGCTTTCTGAGTCCCTCGCCCTTTGCTCACGATCCTTAAGGACCTTCATGATGGTGAGCGGCCCCGCGTCAAACTACGTGGCTGTCAGTCAGAGCCGTTCCCTCTTCACCTTGGGGTGTGACTGGGATATCCTCTGGCTCACACATTATTTAACATATATTTTGACCACGTAGTTCGTGAAGCCTTCAATGGCTGTACCGGAGGAATTACCATATGGTACAGATACAATGGGAGGCTGATCGATGCCCGGGTGCGGTCAAGGGATGGCTCCCTATTGCTCAACCATGTTATGTATGCAGATGCTTTGGTGATTGCTGCTCACTGCTGCTGAACCTGGAGCTTGCCACTAAGAGGTGGGGCCTTACCATGAGCCCCACCAAAACTAAGCACCTGCCTGCCTATTTTGTACCATCGGACACTCCACCCCCACAACTCCCAATTGTTGATGGGGCTGTTGTCGAGACAGTGGACAGTTTCCCATACCTTGCCAGTGTGCTAATGACCGGCTCCGGTTTAACAGCAAAGGTCTCACTCCAAATAAGTCGAGCTGCATTATCTTTTCATTGGCTGCGTAACGCTGTGTGGAAGCTACCTGCTCTATCACTCCATACGAAGCTTCAGGTCTTCTCAGCCACGGTCATTCCCTCCGAACTCTACGCTTGTGAAACTTGGACCCCCCTAATGGAACATCTTCGTCGGTTAGAAACATTTAGGATGGCCTGCCTACGATCCATCCTGGGTTTAACCTGGCTTCATTGTGTGAGGAGCTCACAAATCCTTGAAAGATGTGGACCAATTTCCATCGGTGACCTCCGGCAGGCAAGGCTGCGTTTCCTGAGTCATGTAGCCCGCATGGCCAGCCACCGCATGCCTAAACAGAAGACATGGAGTTATGTGGTACAGTAGGACTTGGAGCTGAGTCCACTTGCGGATGACTGCTACCAGCCATGTCAAGATTGACCTCTGTGGAGGAGGCTCCTGAAGGACGCTACTGGGCAGTTGGAGGCAGTCACCCTCCAACAACAACGGAGGGCGGAGGAGCGATGCTCACAACAACGAGCGGAGCGCCGGGTGGCTAAAGCACAGAAAGTTGGCACAGTAAGGGGCCACAGGTGGTGCATCAGCCAGTCGTCTCAGTCAGTCGACCTGTCACATCTGAGTTTACCCCATGACCTCCTGCCAGCGGGCGTTCGACACTTCACGTGGCCTCAAGGTGCACATAGCCTGGCACAAGCGCTGTCGTGACGTCACCGCCACTTAGTGGCGAATGGCGGTTGTTGTTCAGTCTATGTATGTATGTGTGAGTCAATTTGTGCGTGTAACTCTGTGCATGTCAGTCGATTTGCGTGTGTAACTACATGTGTGTTTGCCTTTTTCGCCCTAGCAACGCTGGGTAGTACTAACCGCTAGTATTTATATATATTTCCATATCGAACAATTTGTCACTTCGTGCATCTCATCTGCAGGCAGGGATCTGGGTTCAGTCTCGTGGCTGAGCAGCCACAGAGCCCGAGCAATAATCCGCGCGTTAGCGACACCCTACACACTCTGTCGCTCGCGTGGCCGCCCGGTGCTTTATCAATCTGAGCGCGCGTGAAATCTGCTCTCCCACTGAGCCACCAGGCCACAAATGATCGTTCAACAAAGTGGCTTTATCATCACGTGGAAATTTAGAGTAGCAGCCAGATACTCTAAACGCGTGATTTTTATTCTAAATGTGAAGGGAAAAAAGCGGAGAACCCTGAGAAAAATCCACGTGAACACGGGGAAAGAGACACGCAAATTTCAAACATACAGCAGGCGTCAAGGTCGGGATCAAACCCACGACCTCCTGTATACCAGGCGAGGTAGTTAACATCTAGCCACGGTGGCGAGATGTTAACTACCATCGCTCCTCTTCACGGGCGAGTTTCCCATCCTTTGCCTGTCGCTCCATCATTAGTCTCGACCACTCCAAAATCAGTTTCTTTAAACTTTCATTTTTTTCTTTCTCACGTTGCTTTTATTCACAGTATGATGTCGTGTACAATAAAGTCGAGCACAATGAAGTTCGTGAAACACGACGGGACGTTCGAGGTGTGCGCCACTGGAAAAGCGCGCGTTCATACATCACTCACAACGCAGTCCTTATTGGGACCCATCTTATTGGACCACCCGATTGGACAACCCTATTGGACCCCACCCAATTAGGACCCACCCTATTGGACCACCCTATTGGACCACCTATTGGGACCCACCCTATTGGACGTGTTAATGGGAGCACCATAACCACGCATGGGGGACACGGGGAGGGAGGGGAGAGATTTGAGGTCAGGATTTGGAGTAATCACGATGATGGCGACGATTGTGCGTCACACGCATTACGTCTGTCATCGAGGAACCCATCCGTGCCTCATTATGATGCTAATTCTAAACACCAGCCAATCAGTAAGGCTTGTCAGGTAAACGAAACGTGCCAATCACATTACTACTTCAGCACACCGGTGTGTTGGGAGAGTACAACCCACAGCGTTCGCAATCCGAGTACTGTGACGTTTCGCTGGCGATGACAACAACCAGCTTCCTCGGGAAATCTGCCGGAATTAGTGAAGAAGTCCCTGCTGCTTCTTCGGCCTTGGACTGAGCGTCGCGCCACGCAGCAGCCGTGACGCCACACCACGCAGCAGCCGTGACCCCCACGCTGCGTGCAAACGGCAGACCCAGCGTGGTCTTCTCGGGCGTGACAAGGGGCCACACTCGATTTGAAAAATCCTTTACGAAACAGCCCGTTTTTTGTGGGGGGGAGGGGCTGATAAAATCAAAGGAGGGCACCACCAAAATTGACGTCTGAGATCGTTTTCAGCGGCGTGGCTATCGAGTGTGCAGGTGGTGCAACTGCACTGAGGAGGCCCAGGCGCCGTGCTACGAAGAGAGGTGGGGGGGGGGGGGAGACGAGATGGACAGGGTGGGGGGGAGAGGGACAGGGTGGGGGGGGGAGACAAGGTGGGGAGTAGGGGGGGTCACCATTCCATTCCTTGCATCAGGGCGGATGCCACCCGGCACCACCCGGGTGGGGGTGGTTGGCAGTGCCACGAGGACCTGAGGGCAGTCCGCTGATTGTCATCGCCGTGATGGGTCGTGTCTTGCGTATGGGGGGGTGGGGGGAGCGGCGGAGTTCGTGAGTTCCGGTGCTGTTGCGGGTGTGGGTGGTGTCCACGGATCGATTTCACGCCGCCGACGATTGTCTTGCGGTCGGTTTCGCGAGTGGGTGCCGTTCCTCACGGTTGGCGCTGCCGCCGCTGCTGCTGCTGCCGCCGCCGCTGCTGCTGCTGCCGCTGCTGCTGTCACTGCTGCCGCTGCTGCTCTGTCACCTCGGCGACGGGGCGGCGCTAGGAGTCGGGGCTGAGCGCATGCCACCTCTTGACCATCTCCTTGGGCTTGGCGATCATCTCCTCCCAGTGCTCCAGGCCCCGCCCCCGCGCGTACATGAAGGGCCCCACCACCACGCGGCCCAGAGTCAGTTCACCTGCGAGCGAGACAACAGCGGCATTACCACAATTTTACCGAACTTTTTTTTTTAATAAGTACCTGCTGCTGCGCTTAAACATCGCCACTGGGGAAACAAAGGCGGTCTGGGCGTGGTCCTTGTCATCCACCCCCTCGTGTACCGTGCCGGCCTTCATAGGTGGTCGCTAACAGCATTTGCCCCTACAGTCTGTTAAGGCTACACGGGGGATCTTTGTCTTTGATGTCTGTCAAACTCACAGCACCTGGGTCTGTGTCGTGGCCTCCTGCCAGCAGCCAGCCTTCGACACTTCAAGTGACCTCAGGGTGTACCTAGCCTGGCACAAGCGCCGTGGTGATGTCACCGCTAGCTATCTACTGTTAGCACGCTGCCCTACCAACCCGGACACTCGAGTTCGATTCCCGCTCACCGCCAACACGACGATTATTTGAACTGGTTCTGGGCCTCTGCGAGTTGAACTCAAATGAGTGGCTGGTGTGGTGCGGTGCGGTGCTTGCCACCCACCCCCTCGTGTGCCGTGCCGGCCTTCATAGGTGCTACTCGCTAACAGCCCCAACAGTCTGTTAATGCTACACGGGGATGGGGGGGGTCTTTCTCTTTTATCACCAGCAACCACTCGGGAGATGGAGCGAAGCTCTCACCTCCGTCTCCCGCGCCGGTGCCCGTCTGCAGCACGCAGAGGCTCAGGCTCGAGGAGTCGAGGTTGGAGGGCGGCAGGGGAAAGCTGAGCGTCTCGTTGTAGAGGGGGCTCGGGCAGCCGCGCGCGCGCCCCGTGCCCTTGTCGCGCACGCGCTGGTTCTGGTTGAGCAGCGTCGCCCGCACGTGCACGTCTGTCCGCACGTGGCAATCGCCATCATCGTCGTCATCGCCGTCGTCATCATCGTCGTCATCATCAATCGGCAGCAGTCACGATCGACCACTCTGATGTATGCGCACATTCTCCAAGCTGATGGCGTCTCTCACGCGGTCATACGTTTCGATATCATCGGTCATGGTGAGTGACGTACCTCTGGATGGCCAAACGGTGCGCTTCGTCGGTGTTTGAAAATCCTAATCGGTACTTAGCGAGGAAAAGGGACCCCGAGTCCTGATATAGGTCAGCGATGATGGTTACTTATGATGATGATGAAGAATGTTGAACTTATTTCGCAGTGTATGTAGCCAAACACGCCGATCGGAGGTGCGGGGGAATGATGTTAACTACCTCGCCTGGTATGCAGGAGGTCGTGGGTTCGATCCCTACCCTGACATCTGCTGCATATTTGGATTGTGCAGTGTCTCTCTCCCCGTGGTCGCATGGATTTTTGGCCGGGTCCTCTAGGTTTTTTTCCGTTCACATTTAGAATTTACAATCGTTTGGGAATATTTGGCTGCTTTAAATTTTCCACGTGACGATAAGCCACTTCGTTGAGCTATCATTTGTGTTATCCAGGTCGCTTCTAAAAAAATATCTCTCTCGCACAGTGGTCCTTACCTGGTAAAATAAAATAAAATTGTTTAGTTTGCAATCAGTGTGGATGGCTACGAACGTGCAGCAGTAGCAGCAGCGGAATGATTTTGTTGATGATTTTTCTGCTGATGATTTTGCCAATGGTGATTTTGCTGCCGATGACGATTTTGCCGATTACAATTTTGTGGATCATGATGATTGTGCTGCCCATGCCAAACGGTCATTTTGCTGTTGATGATTTGGCCGATGATGATGTTTTTGCTACTGCTCATGATGCTGACGGGACGCACCGAGCTCCGAGCTGTCCCCGTGGAAGCGCAGACCTTTGGCCCGGAGCACGACCACGGTGAGGCGGCTCAGGTAGGCGTTGTAGCTCAGAGAGAAGTGCAGGTCCCCGTGCTCCGAGCTGGGCTGAAGCGCAAGGTAGCGGGCAGTGAGTGACACCGTGTGTGCACGTGTGTGTGTGTCTGTGTGTATAATGGGGAGCAGTGGTGCAGCGGTTACCGCGCTGCGCTACGAACCTGGCAACCCGAGTTCGAATCCCGCTCAAGGCCAAAACCAGTGACGATTATATGAACCGGTCCTGGGCCTCCCCTAGGTCTACTTAGCCACAAATGAGTACCTGATGCGGTGTGTAAACATCGCCACTGGTGAGACAAAGGGGGCCAGGCGTTGTGCTGGCCACCCACCCCCTCGTGTGCCGTGCCGGCCTTCATCGGTAATCGCTAACAGCACTTGCTCCTACAGTCTGTTGTAAGGTTATACGGGGGATTTTGTATTTATGTATGCGCCTTACAAATACAAATCCTTGAAAGATCTGAAAACATTCCCATTAGTGAGCTCCTCTGGCAGGCAAGCCTGCGCTGCCGAGGTCATGTAGCCCGCATGCCCCACCACAACATGCACAAGCAGCTTCTGTTTGGCCGCATATAAGGGGCTAAACAGGCACGACACGGGCTGGAGAATAGATGGAGCTGATGCGGTACGGGAGGATGTGAAGCTGAATGGACTTGCCGACGACTGGTACAAGCAGTGTCAAGATCGGGCTCTGTGGAGGAGGCTCGTGAAGGATGCTACTGGGTAGTTGGAGGCAGTCGCCCTCCAACAACAACGGAGGGAAGGGAAACGACGCTCACGAGTGGAGCACCGAGCGGATAAAATGTCTGCTCGTCATCTCAGTCAACCCATGGCACCTGATTCTGTCCCGTGACCTGTCAGCGAGCCTTGAACACTTCACGTGGCCTCAAAGTGCACCTGGCCTGGCACAAGCACCGTGGTGACGTCACCGTCACTGAGTGGCGAATGGCGAGTACTGGTGGAGTGACGTTTAATGGAGTCACTATGGTGGTTAACGCCAGTCACTGTCACAAGACTGGAACTCTGCATCTTGAGCCTCTCTCTCTGGCACCAGAGTAGGTATGGCATGTAAGCGGGCCCTAGAGGGCATGGTTCTGGTGACGGTCAGAGAGAGGGCAAGTGAGGACGTGGCAGTCTGGGTGACCCCGAGAGGGCACGTGATCAGAACAGGGTAGCGAGGGGCCCCAAAGGGTGGCTTGAGGGACACGTGGTGCTGGGTCGAGAACCTTTTGGTGAGATCCAGAAGGGGGCGTGGCCGAGGGCGGAGCGAGGCCACGCTCGGGAGCATAAAGGGGAGGTCCCGAGAGCAATCGCGGCTGTCTGTTGGAATGGAACCCGTCGGTGCTACGTCTCTTCGATATTCGGTCTCCGGTCGTCACGTGCGGCATCGTGGGTCAGGCAGTGTGTTACTGACTGGCCCGGTTATGTAGTTACCCTGTTGGGGTCTAGTTAACCCGTTGTAACGTTTAAGTAGTAGCCCTCTTAGGGCCGTGTCATAAACGTGTTGCCTCCAAGTTAAAGTGTATTCCTCTGTAGAACCAACTACACTGGTGTGGGCCTTCCCTAGGCCGACTCGGCCTCAAATTAGTAACCGTCGTGGTGTATAAACATCGCCACTTGGGAGATAAAGACGGCCAGGCGTGGTGTTGGCCACCCACCCGCTCGTGTGCCGTGCCGACCTTGAAGAGGTGCTCACTCGCAGAACGTGCAAACATGCGGGTGATATTTGCATGTGCCGTGGGTATATATGCAGGCCTTACAAGCTCAAGATTGCCCAAGTCGATTGCGGAAGGGAGCACGTGACTAGCAACCGCAGCCAGCCTGAAAGGTATACTGGATGTTGTGTGCCGGGTGGGATTACTCCCTGCCTGGGTTCGATCACCGGCTGGGGTCAATTTCAGGAGCTGGTAGGAGCAATTTCAGGACTGCTAATCTCCTCTAAGGTCGACTTAGCCTTCAATGAGTACCTGGTGCAATGTGTTTTTTAAACACGTTACCACCAGGGACAGGGAGACAAAGGCGTGGTGTTGGCCACATCAAACCACCCACTCTTGCCTTGACAGGTGCTTGCTAACAACACTTCCTCCAACAATCTTGCTTGACTGCACGACGAGATAATAATAATGTTGGTTTACATATTGCGTGCTGGGACGGCGACTTCAAGCGCAACACAACCGGAATCTCAGGACGAACGTCTCCGCGCATGGCGAGATATCATCGCCAACCAAACTTGCCATGCCCCTGCAACGGCCTTGCAACAACCACAGCTCGAGAGCCGAGAGCAGCGGCATCTTGCGTAACGTAGCTTGCGGCATAAGCCCAACCAAAAGGTTCAGCGCAATTGCAACTCATCAGTACGAGTGAAGCCAGCATTGCCTACTGCTGCCAATTGTGCCTGAGAGGCCTGTGTTGAGCAGCCCCCCCCGCCTCCCGAGTGGCGTCGCTATCGAGTGCGCAGGTGGTGCAACTGCACAGAGGCGTGCGGGCCAGAGGGGGGTGCGGGGGGGGGGGGGCAGGTGCCGGGCTACAAATATGAAAGGAGGGGGCAGGGTGAGAGGGGGGGTGGCATTCCATTCCTTGGACCAGGGCCCATGCCATCAACGCCACTCCGCTGCCCCTACTCCGCACGGTCAGGACGAATGGCAACATCGTCCAGGCACTTGCAGATGAGGAGGCAATGTGTCTGTAGCGTGGCGGTTGGTGCACTACGAATCCGGCGGCGATCTGAGTTCGAGAGGTGCTCGCGAGAACAACATTTGCAGTGCTCGCGCAGACGTCTATAAAAAGGGCGCCGAGGTGACGAGATGTTAACTACCTCGCCTGGTATACAGGAGGTCGTGGGTTCGATCCCAATCCTGTTGCCTGCTGTCTATTTATAATGGGCAGCGGTGTTTCAGCGGTTACCGTGCTGCGCTACGAACCTGGCGAACCGGAGTTCGATTCCCACTCACGGCCAACACCGGTGACGATTATTTGAACCGGTCCTGGGCCTCACCTGGGATTGCGTATTCTCGCCGTGGTCGCGTGGAATTTTCTCCGAGTCCTCCGGTTTTACCCTCCACATTTCGAAACATGCGTTTAGAGTATTTGGCTTGCTTTACATTTGCACGTGATAAGCTGCTTCGTTGAGCTATCCTTTGTGGCAAAGTTGCTTCTATATCGCTCAATGGGCCTTACCTGGTAAAATATAAATAGTAAAAAAAATATCTCATTCGTGACTCAAACGTCATCGCACCTCCTGGCTTTGACATTCCTCCTCGAAGACACCGGTGGTGGAACCATCAACCGCTTTCAGAACATCAACAACTTCATGAATGGGAAATTCAAGATGCAAGCCACAGTAGTGCGTGCGATTGTGGCCGTGCAACACAAACTATCGACCACATAGTAAACCCATAGACACATAGAGATACATAGAGACTCGGAGAGATACATGGGGTCTATGGGCAATGTTCAGTCTATGGGCAGCGTTCAGTGTACGGGCAGCGTTCGGTGTACGGGCAGTGTTCGGTGTATGGGCAGCGTTCAGTGTATGGGCAGCGTTCAGTGTACGGGCAGTGTTCAGTGTATGGGCAGTGTTCAGTCTATGGGCAGTGTTCAGTGTATGGGCAGTGTTCAGTGTATGGGCAGTGTTCAGTCCATTGGCCAGCTAGTAAAGCCACTGTGGCCTGCGCTCCATCAAAGGAAGATCAACAAGACGACACAACCCCTCTCTCTCTCTCCTGAAGCCTTCTTGTCGTGGCCAGCACACAAGCACATTGCCCTGCATACGCACGACTCGTAACACGCTCCTCAAGGCGACACTGCGAGCAGGAGGAGGGAGGGGGGTAGTGGATCGTTGTCTGTGTGCGCCCTGTTGTGGTGGTGGTGGTCGTGGTGGTGGTGGTAGTCGTGGTGGTGGTGGTGTTGGTGGTGGCGGTACCTCGAGCGCGTCTGCGTCGAGCTCGCGCCACAGCACGAGGCGCGCGCGCGTGCACCTCTGCGCGTGCGCGCGCATGGGGATGAGTGCGTGGCCGAGCGCGCGGTGCTTCCTGTGCACGTCCACGGCCAGGGCCGAGAGGCGCAGCGTCCGCTCGCTCAGACTCCCGTGGGACACCTGCAAGGGACAACGACACAGCCCCCCACCACACCCCCGTATAGCCTTCGATGGATTCTCCCGGGGCAAGTGCTGCTAGGGAGTAGCAGTGGCGGCTATGAAGGTTGACGGCGCAGTTCACGACGGGGTGGGTGGACAACACCACGCACGGCCGCCTTTGTCTCCATCCCCCCTCCCCCACAGCGGCGATGTCTGCACATCGCTCCCAGGTATTCACGTGAGGCTGAGTTGACCTAGAGGAAGCCCAGGACCCGTGTTGACCGTGGTCGCAGGATCGTGTTGGGTAGCTATGCGGGGGGAGGGGGCTGCGGCTAGGCAGAGGAGGCCTTCATCCAGCGGTGGATTGGCCGTGGCTGCCGTGGTTGCCGTGGCTGACGGTGTCATGACACGGCACGCCGGCCCGCTGCTGGATCGTGGCGTCTCAGCGCACTCGCGAGGGCGATTCGCGCCGTGGTGAGGAGGGAGCGGAGCGCCGCGGGAGGTCGCGGAACGTAGCAATCTGTGGCTATCGGGGCGGGTCGATTGTGACGCCAGTCTGCACGCACACGCGTGTTGATGATGGTGGTGGATGAGAGTTGTGTTGTTGTTGATGATGATGGTGGTGGTAATAGCGATGCTGATGGTGATACTGCGGCTGCTGCTAATGTTGGTGGTGCTGGAGCTCATATTGCTGCTGATGATGATGGCTATGATGCGTGATAGTGTTGTTAACGATGATGATGTTAGTGGTGGTTGTAATAATCATGCAGGATACATTGGTGATAACGGTAGTGGCGGTTTTGATGGAGGTGATGATGATGCTACTGCTGCTTCTGCTAATGATCATACCGCTGATGATTATGCATGCTACTTCTGCAGCTGATAATTATCATCATCGTATCAATGCAGGTTTTTGATCATCATCATTGATTTTAAAAGTATACAATGCAACTGCTGTTGAGAGAGAGAGACATACAGAGAGAGAGAGACAGAGTGAGAGAGAGAGAGACAGAGTGAGAGAGAGACAGAGATAACTCGGCAGTGCGAGGAGGAACCACAGACAACAAGCGGGGTGTGGCGAATTTCGCCGCGGTGAGCCGGCGCCAACAATTGCCCAAGCTCTGCGGTCCTCTACATGTAAGGGTGTTGTCAGCGTATTTCCCGCATCTCCAATGAGCGCGGTTGGCTACGTGCGGACTGAACGAAGTGCAACATATGTACGCACGTACAATGAAATGATGGGTGTTTACACGGTGTGGGAAGAAAACCTACACACGTGGGGAGGGCAAACACTCTATCCCATACAGATGAAACAGATGGAGATTAGTTCACACTTGCTGCATGTACCACATTGTTCCGAACAAGTCGCTGCTGCCACCACAGCGCTCGATCACAGGCAGACACTCGGTGCAACAGGGTAGCCACAAGCGCACTAACACAGAAATAAATCAACCATCATCATCGTCTTCGTCATCATTGTCGTTGTCTTCATCATCATCGTCATCATTGTCGTCGTCATCATCATCGTCGTCGTCTTTATCATCGTCGTCATTGTCGTCTTTATCATCGTCGTCATTGTCGTCTTCATCATCGTCGTCGTCTTCATCGTCATCACCATCGTCGTCGTCGTCATCATCATCGTCGCCTTCGTCGTCGTCACCTGGAAGACGAACGTCTCGTTGAAGGTGGGGTGCGCCGTCTTGCGCCGGACCTTGGACTGCACGTGCCTCCTCTCGTCGGGCAGGAGGAAAACCTTGACCAGGGGGTCTCCCACCTCCTCAGCGTCGCGTGGTGCCGCGCGGCGGACCACCCCCCCCGGCAGCCACAGGTTGCGTCCCTTCAGCAGCGTCACGTGGAGGCGCTCAGAGGCGAGCTCGTAGTGGAGCGAGAAGCAAAGGCGCGGAGTGTCGGGACCGCTCGGGCCAGCCGCGTGCTCCCACTCGCCCTCCTCGTCGCCCGTCGAGCCGTACAGCTCGGGGTTTATGGAGCCCAGCGCGAAGCTCTCTAAGTTGGGGAGGGGGGGGGGGTGACGATGTTCGTTTATACTCTTTGGTTCTTTCGGTGAAGTCACGTAGGTAGAAAAATTAAACAAAATTTAAATAATATGTCACGATGTTTCGATCGCAACACACGCGGTCGTCCTCAGGCGGAAAAAATAATCCAGCAGTGGATATATTATTTTTTTATTTTTCTACCTATGTGACTTTACCGAAATAACAAAAGAGTATGGATTCCTGCAGTCACGAAAGCTTCGAATCAAGATTGATGCTCGTTTATTTGGAAAGAGACTCGTTTTCATTTAGCGCCTCGGCTGTGGCTATACATTGTGTTCGTTATGAAGTTACTTTTGGTGGGGGTGGGGTGGGGTGTTGTAAACGCACCGCCTCCACGCGACACAGCCAATTAGGAAGGTTAGTCGCGTGAACAAGATCTACCAATTTGTTAAATGCTCGAGTTATAGGTGTTGCGGGTTTGCTCTCCAACACACCGGCGGCGCTGAAGCTGTTGCTCATTGGCACGTTTTGTTCAGCCCGTGACACACCAAACGATGGATTTGGAGTGGGGGGCGGGGGGTGGGGCGACCGAACATTGATCACGTGATTTCCCGGAGGCTTGAGATGATTTAGAGATCAGAGATCTGCAGATAGAAGGGAGCGATTTGGAGTCGGGGGTGGTCACGCGGAAGTCACGTGATTTACCGAATGCTTGAGCTGGGGCGCCACGGTGGCTAAGAGATGTTAAATATCTCGCCTGGTACGCAGGAGGTCGTAGGTTCGATCCCAACCCTGACGCCTGCTGTATATTTTGAGTTTGCGTATCGCTCTCTCCGTGGTCGCGTGGATTTTTCTCCGGGTTCTCCGGTTTTCCCCTCCACGTTAAAAATCACGCGTTTAGAGTATTTGGCTGCTATGAATTTCCACGCGACGATGAGCCACTTCGTCGGGCTATCATCTGTGGCCAGATCGCTTCTGAAAAGGAATTACATAGCTCGGTGGGCCTTACCTGCTGAAATAGAAAAAAATAGTTTCTTTTTTACTTATTCTCTCTGGTCGACTTTTCCGACAAAATCCGAGACTCGGCATCGCAATCGCCACCGCTCCTTGTTGGCACGTGGCCCGGCCACTCAGCATCACCACAACACGTGGCCCGGCCACTCGGCATCGCCACAACGTGGCCGCGATTTCTCGCGGAACGAACGAACGTGAAACCCTGAGCGATGCGTCGTGGAATTTGCACGATCGATGCGTCGGCATTGTGCAAGAGCTATAAACGCGTACGGTGTTACCCAACCACACTGATTAATTATTACGAGCATTATTTTATTTAATAAAAAAAAACAATTGTATTCCTGGTCTAAGCAACGAAGAGTTGCAAAACGCAGCAATCCACACGGAGATATAATGACGAGAAATACTGCGATGATACGTAAACACACAGAGAGAAAGAGACAAGTTGATAGTGACGGAGAGAACGAGCTCTAGACACACAGAGGCAGACACAGAGAGCTCCAGAAATAGACACGGAGAGACACGAAGACACCAAGGGAGGGCAAACAGACAGCGATAGACTCGCAGAGACAAAACCACAGAGACACGCATGGAGACAGAAAGAGAGAGAGAGGGACAACAAGACACATAGACACGCAGGGATACACGCACATGCACACACAACAAGACACATAGACACGCAGGGATACACGCACACACAACAAGACACATAGACATGCAGGGATACACGCACACACACACACAACAAGACACATAGACAACAAAGACAAAGATCCCCTGTATAGCCTTAACAGACTGTAGGGGCAAGTGCTGTTAGCGAGCACTTATTAAGGCCGGAACGGTACACAATGGGGTGGGTGGCCAGCTCCACGCCCGATCGCCTTTGTCTCCCTAGTGGCGATGTTTACACACCGCACCAGGTACTCATTTAAGGCTGAGTCGACACATAGACACGCAGGGATACACGCACACACAACAAGACGCATAGACACGATGGGACACACACACACGACAAGACACAGAGACACGCAGGGACACACATACACACGACAAGACAGAGACACGCAGGGACACGCACACACAACAAGGCACAGAGACACGCAGGGACACACACATATACACGACAAGACACAGAGACACGCAGGGACACACGACAAGACACAGAGACACGCAGGGACACGCACACACGACAAGACACAGAGACACGCAGGGACACACACACACACACACGACAAGACACAGAGACACGCAAGGAGACCGCTGCACGCACCTCGCGGCCGGTAGCCGAATGCCCTCCTTGGCTCCACACCGCCGGGGTCAAATCCTCCCCCTGCTCCCCCTCCTCCTCCTCCTCCCCCCGCGGGCAACCCCCGCTCCTGGGCGCGAACCTCTCCCGCGCCTCCAGCCTCCCTTCTCGGCGGCACCACGAACGGGATCGGCCGCTCCATGGAGCCGCTGTCATAGAGCCACGCGCGCCCGGCTCCCGTTATTCCCGCAGTTCGCGACGCCTCGGGGTGAGTGGTTTGGGTGGTTGGGTGGGTGAGTGTGTGGGTGGATGAGTGTGTGGTTGGGTGTGTGTGTGGGTGGGTGGGTGGGTGGTTGTGTGTGTGGGTCGGTGAGTGTGTGGGTGGGTGAGTGTGTGGGTGTGTGAGTTTGTGGGTGAGTGAGTGTGTGGGTGGGTGGGTGAGTGTGTGGGTGGGTGTGTTGGTGGGTGAGTGTGCGAGCGGTGCGTGTACGTGCGGGTGAGTGAGTGTGCAGTGTGTGTGTGGTGTGCGTGGGTGGGTGTACGAGCGACGGTGTGAGCGAGGGTGTGAGCGAATGTGTCGATGGGTGAGTGTGTGTGTGGATGGGTGAGCGTGAATGTGTGTGTGGGTGAGCGCGAGTGAGTGTGTGAATGAGTGAGTGAGCGTGATTTTGTGGGTGGGTGAGCGTGAGTGAGTGAATGTGGGTGAGTGTGTGTGTGTGCAGTGTTGAGCGCGCGAGGTATGGAAAGGGCGCGCGGGCCGTGCCGTGTGACTCCGTGCTTAGCCGGTGGCCAGATGAAGCGGTGTTATTATTGCGATCTGTCGTTATTTCCTAAAGGGGCGTTCTCGCGCAGCGACGAGTGACATTGGGCATGGCAAATGTCGGTGGAGGAGGGGGAGGAGGAGAGGGAGGGAGAGGGGGGTGGTGAGGGCGATGAGGGTGAGGGAGGTAGGAGCTTGGCAGAGAGAGAGAGAGCCGGGTGGGTGGGTGGGGGGCGAGGAGCGGCATGGAGGCAGCAGCACGTCAAGAATGTTTGCTCGAGATTGTTGAGACGCATCGAGCGCGACCCGCGTGCTGCGCTCGTGCCAGCTGTTGTCTCGGCGCGTCGTGGCCGAGCGCACAACGAGACATCTCGCACGCATAGGTGCCTCGTGTTTGCTGTAAGAATTTACCGGTTCTCTCTCGCTCGCTCGCTCGCTGGCTCTCCGTCTCGCTCTTTCTTTTTTTCCGACTCTTTTTTTTAGTCGAACAAATACAAAAGGAGTCCGATAATCCCACGCTACCGCGTGAAACGTATCCTGAAATGCACCGCTAGCGTTTTCTGAACGAGGTCTGTACGTACGTACGCATGTGTTGAACTTCTTTCGCACCCTACCGTGCTGATCGCAGGGTACCAAGGGTCGCGAAGGCAACGCGAATGCGTAAAACTCTTCACGGATCGGCGCAGGTCGCTTTGACGCGAGCGCGGTTTGTGGATTTCATTGAGCGAGGGATTCCCACCACGGGTGTTGGATTTTTTTGCGAATGTCGACAGAGAACGAGAGAGCGAGCCGACGAGTTCCTCTACCCCCCGCCCCACCGCACGCTACTGAGACTCGTCAGTGTGCAGGTTGTTGGTGACTCGGGAGAGACGGGCAGCCTGCAGCCCACGTGGCTAGTGGCTCTAGTTACTCCCACCACCTTGTGCCACTCGTGAATCTAAACTAAACTATTATTTTATTTTTTACCAGGTAAGGCCCACCAAGCTTGCGAGATATTTTTTCAGAAGCGACCTGGCTATCACACATGATAGCTCAACGATGTTGGCTTATCATCACGTTGCCATTTATAGCAGCCAAACGCTCTAAACGCGCGATGCTGATTGTAAATGTGGAGGGGAAAACCGAATGACCCGAAGAAAAAAAATCCACGCGGGGATAGAGAGAGACGTGCAAACTCCAAATATACAGCAGGCGTCAGGGTCGGGATCGAACCCACGACCTCCTGTATACCAAGCGAGGTAGTTAACATCTCCTAGCCACCGCCAAGTTCATCTCGCCGCATTTCATCTTCGTGGCCATTGAGTTGTCTTCACGGGATTCACGGATTGTGCGGGGAACGGTCGCTTGTTACGCACGATTTTTAGTTTTCCCTCTTTTAGGGAAGTGTTATTGAGCAGTTTGCTGAGATGTTGCACGTGTTGTTGTTTTGTTAACTCATGCACCACTGCGAACGCAGCATCACGAACAGTACAATTGTAATCCATAATAATAATAATAGTACAAATGATCCTCTCAAGATGACAGCGTCTCTCTCGACCCCGGGGTTCCTGAGATTTAAGCCGAGACATTTCCTGTCCCCGTTCCTGCGAGTGTCTCTCTCTTCCTGTCCTGTTTGTGACAACTCGAGCTGTGGCTCGATCAGGGAGGGCCCCACAATCGCCAGTCCATCTCTGTCTGTCTCTCTGGGTGGGAGGCAGTAGCCCCAACTCTCTCTCTGTAGACCCCCACCTGTCATGGAGCATAAACCATCATCAAGCCAACTCCGGTCATCTTCGCAGCACCAGCAGCGGGGGCTTTTGGCTGCGAGCCGTCGGACAAAACGGTCACCGCATCGCGCTGCGTTTTAGATGCGCTTCGCGTGGCCGTCTGGAACGCTCTTCCTTCCGATGTTAGGAAGCCACGGGGAGTTACGCACTTTTAAATTAATCTAGATTGAAAATTAATTTATTTTAGAACTGCTCTTCATGTTTCGTTTGTTGTCCTTCCCGCGCACCTCCGATTGGCGCGGTTGGCTACGTACGGCGCGTAAGAAGTTCAACGTACATTCAAGCACACGTCACGTGTTCTCGTGTCACCTATGAACCGAATGTAATTGTCGATGTTTATATCGAGCGCCTTCACTCAAGGCACCCAATGGCGTAGCTTACAGCGCAGGGACTCCGAATGTAATGATGTAGTTGACGGGGGGCGTGCTGCAAGAATTAAGGAATGAGTGACAGCAGCGATCGAGGGGTGCTTGGGGATCACGAAAGGGCTCGAGGGGAGGGACGGGAAGGAGTGGCGGGGCGAGGGGAGGGGAGAGGCTTCAAGAGAAGCACGGATAGCAGGCTAAGGAGGTGGGGACTGCGTAATACTGTCATCTTGGGCGAAATGAACGTCGCTAATTCGAATCCAGTTTAGTCGAGCGCAGGGTTGCCTGGCTCTGTGCGGGATCGGTTTGTGATTCCGCGCTGTGTATATGCGGCTCACATATGTCCACCATAAGTCGCTCTATGTGGTTTGAATTCACTCGACATGCTGCTATGCGGTTGGACGGGAGACAACATTGTGTGTGTATGCTGTAAGGTCGTGTTACTGACAAATGTGTTGAGTTCTTGAGCATTACTTAGGATGGGCGTAGTGTTAGTGCCTTACGCTAATGATCCCTGCCCCCAAGCCAGCCTACAGCGTTCCGGACAACATCGAGTGAGAGACGAATTCCCGAGAATGGCACGCGCAGTGAAACTCGGGCATCGTGCGCGTTGCAGGTGGAGTGGTGGCGCAGCGGTGAGCGCACTGCGCTATGAACCCTGCGACCTCGGTTCCATCGATTGCCAGACACGGATATCGTCAGTGGCGAGTAATGTCTGAACCAGTCCTCGTCTCCCACCACCTCCGCCAACCCGCGCTGACCAGCGTGGCCAAGTGTGGCCGAACAATCCCCATGGACCAACTTCGGTACGGGGAGGCATTCATCCAGCAGTGGATTGGCAAAGTGCTGTACACTGTCGGGTTCACGATAGTGTACACACCAACGTGTTCAGCGTTCACTGGGTGACACAGCGGCAAGATATCAACTACCTCAACACGTGGACAAGGAGGTCGTTAGTTCGATCCCGACCCTCACGCCGCCTGTATATTTGGAGTTTGCATGTCTCTCTCTCCGTGGTCGTGTGGATTTTTCTCCGGGTCCTCGGGATTTTCCCTCCGCATTTAAAATCGACATCACTCGTTGAGAGTATTTGGATGCAAAATGTAGCAATCTTTGGAAGGACGTTTATCAACCAGGTAAAGTGTTAACTGTTGTGTTGGCCCACTCTCATTACGTTGCTAAGTTTGCTAAGTTAGATCATTTTTCTTTTTTTCTCTCTCACCTTGTCCCCTCTTTGAATTTCACCCCCACCCTCTCGCCCGTTACGGCAGCCCCTCCCCTCCCTCCCCCCTCGGATTAGCTGAGGTGTGCCTAGCTCTGCGATCTTACATTGACTTGCAAATTCCATCTCTGGCCCCGCCCACTTACCCTTGGGTTGTGCCCACCACAAACCTATATAACCTTTGGCTGCAGTAGCTCTCTCGCTACAATTATTCCTGCCTCAGCAGTCCGCCTGCTGTGTTTTTTCACCTGAAGACGATTGCTTGTGTTGCGATCGAAACGTCGTGTTCTATTATAATTGTTTCTATCTATGTGACTTTACCGAAAAAACCAACGAGTAGTATTCGGCCGTGAGAAACTTCCACGTGATGGTAAGCCCACTTCGTTGAACTATCATTTGTGGCCAGGTCGCTTCTGACAAAATAACTATATAGCTCAGTTGGCCTCACCTGGTGAAATAAAATACTTAAAATAGTTTTAGTTTAGTCACAGCTTGTTGATTGTACACGGACGTGAATGGAATGGGGGAATGTTGGCTGGGTTTCGACTGTGCTGAGGGTTATCAGCGAGGTGTGGCCTGGTTGAACAAATGCCACGGGGTGCCTCGATCCTATCTTGCCTTGAGTCAATCCATTAACTATGTGAGACGCAGACGTTGCATTTCATCCCTGGGAGGAAATGCAAACACTCTTGCCAAATTATATACGGAAACTCGTCAGGAATTTGTTTTTTGCTGGCCGCTCCGTGCTGATGAAAATCAGATAAGTCTCAACTGAACTATCAAACATGTGTTTTGTATTTTACGAGTTAAGGCCTACTGACGTAGGCCATCACAGATGACAGCTCAACGAAGTGGGCGTATCGTCATGTGGGAATGTATAGCAGCCAAATACTCTTAACGCGTGTTGTTGATTCTAAAATTTGGAGAAAAATCCACGCGAACACGGGGAGGACCTGCAACATTCAAATATATAGGCGGCGGCAGAGTCGGGATCGAACCCACGACCTCCTGTACACCATCCGAGGTAGTTAACATCTCGCCATGAAACCAGCCTGCTGAAATATACAGTGCCGAGAAATATTGGTGAAGAAGGCCGCTCGGCTGATGGACTGCTGATGTTGTTTTATATTGCGCGAGACGGGGACTTTCTCAATAACTATAAAATGGGTTTCATCGCTGGAATTTAACCTTGAGATACGCTGATCAATTGCTTTGAGCAATGCCACCTACAAACACTGAAGTCTACTCCTGCCACCCCAGGCATTGTCTTGCGGCTCACAAAACGTTGTCTTGAAGGGGGCGTAATTACAGCCCGGTCGGCGACACGGACAAATAACTCCCCACCCGGCATACAAACAACAAAAGCTGCCCCGTATAGCCTTAACAGGCTGTTGGGGCAAGTTTTGTTAGCGAGCACCTATGAAGGCCGGTGTGGTACACGAGGGGGTGGGTGGCCAACACCACGCCCGACCGCCTTTGTCTCCCCCGGTGGGCGATGTCTTTACACACCGCGCCACGTACTCATTTCGAGGTTCATCCAGTAAGACATCGCGCTGTGACCGCAGCTACTACCAGTCGGGTGCCTCCACTTCTATAACCTCCGCAATATCGCGGTCGGCTACGTACGGTGCGAAAGAAGTTCAACATTACAGTCGGAAAAGGCGGAAAATGATTCGGCGAGACATGAAAGCCACGGCCATCGAATCGTGGGCGGCGGTGGTGGTGGTGGTGGCGAGATGGCGAATGCGTTGCGACAGAACTCGTGCGGGCGAGTTGGGTTGCGAGTGCGGGGGGAGTGCGGGGGGAGTGCGCCCGGGGCCCTCTCACTGCGAGTCGGGGGCCGGACGCGGCCTCCCGTTACTGCCGCTGCCGCCGCCGCTGCTGCTGCTGCTCGTGGTCATCACGGGGGTCGCGGCGTCCCCGCTCGTAGGGGCCGAGGGGCCCCGGAGAATCACGGCGGTGCCCCGCGGCGACCCCCTCTCGTCCAGCTCCTCGTAGCGCGACGCGGGGCCCAGCAGCGGGAGCGCCGCGTAGCAGCAGCAGCAGCTGCTGTTGTTGCTGCTGTTGTTGTTGCTGTTGTTGTTGCTGCTGCTGCCTCCCGTGCGAGTTGACCACCACCCGCTTGGCTCGCTCGATCCTGCTGCCCGGTCCGGGGAGAGGTCGAGGCGGGGAGAGGTATGGAGCGGTGGTGGTGGTGGTTGTGGTGGTGGTGGTGGTTGTGGTGGTGGTGGTGGTGGTTGTGGTGGCGGTGGTGTTCGTGAAGGTGGGAGAGGTGGCAGTGGATGTGGTGGTCGTGGTGGTGGATGTGGTGGTGGTGGTGGTTGTGGTGGCGGTGGTGTTCGTGAAGGTGTGGTGGCGGTGGATGTGGTGGTCGTGGTGGTGGATGTGGTGGTGGTGGAGGTGGGGGTGACGGTTGTGTTTTTTTAAAGTGGGGGTGGTGGTAGTGGATGTGGTGGTGGTGGTCGTGGTGGTTGTGATGGTAGTGGTGATGGGGAGCGGTGTAGTGGTTAGGCTCACGACCAACAACAGTGGTGAATATTCTAATCGGTCCGGAACCCTCCCTTGGGTTGACTCAGCCTTAAATGAGTACCTGATGCGGTGTGTAACCATCAGTACTGGGGAGACAAAGGCGGCCGGGCGTGGTATTGGCCATCTAACCACTTGTGTTCCATGCCCGCCTTCATAGGTGATCGCTGGCAGCACTTGGCCCAAAACACGTGTTGAGGCTACACGGGGCAGTAGCGGCAGTTGTAGTGGTGGAAGTGACGGTGGTGGATTTATTTGAGTTTATATAATTTAGCTAATCTGTTCAATATCACCGTGAACAATGCAAAACCGTGCATTGATTGTAACGTCAACAACATAATACATTACAATAAACGAGTTACAAGAAGCTTAAATTCGTCAGTCGGACCTCTTGCGTCATTTTCTCTTCGTGCGGATTCCGTTAAACGGATTGTGCCTATAAATAGCCGTGGATCTATGGAGCGGTGGCACAGTGGTTAGCGCACTGTGCTTTGAACCTCACGACCTTGAGTTCGATTCCCGGCCACGGCTAACATCAGTGGCGAGTTACATCTGAAGCGGCCCTGTCCCTAAAATCACCACAATTCACTGGACCAGCGAATCCCCATGACCAACTTGGAGCGGGTGGAGGACTTCATCGATAAGTCGGTTAACAAAAGACTATACATTATCATTACAATACATCATGATAAGTTATCACTAATTACTGCGGACTGTTTACCTTATCCGATCATGATGTCCGATACTACCAGTGACGTGAATTGTCGGGTTCACTATACCACGAACACGAGATCCTGGGTTCTGGCATCTTGAAGATTAACCATCGAGCGATTTAGCCACTCAACCGCGTTGTTGCACAGCGATGGGGTTCGATCCCTGGAGCCGGCGAGCCACGCCCGAATATCGCGTCAAGTGGCGACTCGCAGCGTCTGTAACATCAATCGCGAGGGGAGGAGAGGGGGTCTGGCAATGCCCGAGCGATGGACGTCGCTGCGGTGTTCCCCTTCGTAGCCGAGGACACGAAGGTGGCGTGGGGCTGGGGGGGGGATTAGCGCACACGCATACCTTGTGGAACTTGTAGATAAAATAAAGTTATAGTTCGATTTAGTTGTACTGATGTCAATGACGATGATGATGCCAACTTTGTAATATGTTGTCGACCTTGCAGCAAAATCCGATGAGCACGGTTGGCTACGTACGGTGCGAAAGAAGATCAACATCCATACTGCTCCGTCGAAGCACGGCATCCACTCGTCGCTCTTGTAGAGAGAGAGAGGGGACGACTCAGAGAGAGGACGACTCAGAGAGAGGACGACTCAGAGAGAGAGGACGACTCAGAGAGAGGACGACTCAGAGAGGACGATTCAGAGAGAGGACGACTCAGAGAGAGGACGACTCAGAGTGGACGACTCAGAGAGGACGACTCACAGAGAGGACGACTCACAGAGAGGGAGCGACTCAGAGGACGACTCAGAGAAAGGACGACTCAGAGAGATAGTGCAGCGGTTAGCGCGCTGCGCTACAAACCTGGCGGCCCGGGTTCGATTCCCGCTCACGGCCGTCACCAGTGACGATTATCTGAACCGGTCCTGGGCCTCCCCTAGGTCGACTCAGCCTTAAATGAGTACCTGGTGCGATGTGTAAACATCGTCACTCGGGAGACAAAGGCGGCCGGGCGTGGTAATGGCCACCCATCCCCTCGTGTGCCGTGCCGGCTTTCATAGATGCTCGCTAACAGCACTTGCACCTACAGTCTGTCAAGGCTACACGGGGGATCTTTGTCTTTGTGTCATTGTGCGTGTGCGTTGAACTTGTTTCGCACCGTACGTAGCCAACCGTGCGAATCGGAGGTGAGCGGGAGAGGACGGCAAACCCAACACTCACACAACCGCAGCAGGCGACTGCGGCGTGTGTGAGTGGTTCGCACGCCGGACTTGCAATCCAGAGGCGACGATTCGACTCGCTGTCTCTGTCCAGCCTTGCCCCCGGGTCTGGGTTCACCTGAATCACAATCTTTACTTACACTGGGACGAGTCCCATGCGCTGTGAAGCTCTTGCGTTGACTCTCCGCTCACCGCCGGTCTCGTCGGAATCCACGAGAAGAGCGCACCCAGGGACGTGGTGAACGCAGCAGCGCACGGCACGGGCACCTGGGAGGCTGCTGTTCGTGCCGTGCGCGTGGCCCTTCGGATCATCGCGTCTCGCCACACGTGGTGGGTGGGTGAGTGGGGAGGGGTCTGTACCTGACATGAATCCTCGCAGCTCGGATGAAGAAGACCCGTGGCTCTCGTCTCTGCTGTTTGGTCCGGGCGAGTGTCTCTGCGCGTTCCTCTGCGCGTGACGATGCGTGCCTGGAGTGCTCGCGACGCTGCCGCCCAGCTGTGTTTATTGACTCGGCTAAACGTTCGCCCCCCCCCACCACCTCCACCTCCTCCTCCTCGTTCTCCGTTTGGCGACTCTATCCCTGTCGTGTGAACGGATCTTTGCTCGTCGATGCCAAAAAAAACACCTTTGGCTCGCGCAAAACAAAAACGTCGGACATTTAGCGCTACGCTGCGCTACGAACCCAGCGGCTCCGAGTTCGATTCCCGCCGCTCACGGCCAACACCGGTGACGATTATCTGAACCGGTGTTGGCTAGGTCGACTCAGCCTTCAAATGAGTACCTGGTGCGGTGTGTAAACATCGCTACTGGAGAGACAAAGGCGGCCGGGCATGATGGTGGCCCCCCATCTCGTGTGCCGTGCCGGCATTTGTAGGTGTTTGCTAACAGCACTTGCCCCAACAGTCTGTTCAGGCTACAGGGGGGTTCTTTGTCTTTGTTTTGTGTTCCTATGTGTTGTCAATGTTGTGGGGAGCGGTGGTGTAGTGGTTAGGACGCTGCGCTACGAACCCGGCGACCCGAGTTCGATTCCCGCTCACAGCCAACACGAGTGACGGTGTTGAGCCTCCCCTAAGTCGGCTCAGCCTTTAAATTGGCACCTGGGGCGGTGTGTAAACATCGCCAACTAGGGAGACAAAGGCGGCCCACCCCCCTCGTGTGCCGTAGCGGCCTTCGTACAGCACTTGCCCCAACGCCTTGTCGAGGATGTACGGGGGGTCTTTGTGTTTGTTATGCACCAGTTGTGAGCTTCACAGTCGCCGTCATCTGCCGCGGTTCCCGAGATACGTGGAGCGTGCTGCCAAATAAATAAATAATGCGTCACCTCCGATGTCTGGCGGAGATGATGACCCCCCTCGCCCCCCATCACCCCCCCGCCGCCCCCATCACCCCGCCCCACCACCCCCCCGCCGCCCCCATCACCCCCCCGCCCCCCATCACCCCCCCCGCCCCCCATCACCCCCCCCCCGCCCCCCATCACCCCCCCGCCCCCATCACCCCCCCGCCTCCATCACTCCCCCCCGCCCCCCATCACCCCCCCCGCCCCCCATCACCCCCCCCCCCCCGTCTGAACGCGTCACCAACACAGCTGTTATCAGCCTCAGCCATAATCTATCTGCTGCTGGATGGAGACCGCGGCTAGGAAATAGAATGACCAACGTGTAGACTTGAGTTTGTCAAACAATGGACGATACATGAACCGATATCATTAAACTAAAGAATGCTACATCCACAAAGATTGTGGGGGTTGTTCTTTATTTTGCTTAATTCGATTATCAATACCGCACTCTGTATAAGGAGGTGTTTTGGTTTGGTGTGGCAGGAACTCAGAGATGTCCGGACAGAACCCATCACACAGACACGGTGGTGGGGGGGGGGAAACGCTCAAGGGTCCGCGGAAGCGGAGTTGGCGGAGCTACTGCTTGCTGCACTCGCCAGCACGCAGCAGCAGCAGCAGCCCGGCGGGGTTTCTTTGTTTGAAGTTTCACAAATCATTGCGTGATCCACCAACCCTCGCCTCTCATGCTGCTGGGTCACAGTCGCGCTACGTAAGCTACACGCTCAACACATTCATCAATAACAATACCGACTTAAATGGGGGTGGAATTGTTTTGGTCATATGTATAATGGGAGACGTTTCGGGCGAGAAAGAGTTGATAACAAGATAACTCCTCTGATTTTTTTCTTTGTAAGGCCACGGTGTTATTCGAGAATGTGATGAGTTGTTTTTGTGTTAATTGCGCAGCAGCAGCAGCGCCACGCTCAGTTGTATGTAGAGTCCAGTACACGTTGTATGGACACTGCAGTGGGGCCGTCCATAAATGGCGTCACACACCTAGGGGGGTGGGGGGGGGGTCAGACATTTGTGACGATGTGTGACGAGCGGGGGGGGGTTGAGAAATGTGACGTCACATCAAAATGGGCAACTTTAAATCAATATAGACAACACGTTGTACTTAATTAAATATACTTTTTAATAAATGTTTTCTCCTACAACATCAGTGCAGCGCCACATTAAATACGCACTACAATGACAATAGTTTAAAGCGATTTGAAGCATGTTTTATTTTTTTTGGGGGGGGGGGGGGCAGAGCTTTGTGACGTCATATTTGAGGGGGGGGGTCTGACTTTTTGTGACGCCGTGTGGCGAAGTGGGGGGGGGGGGGGTTTAAATCGTATAAAATCGCGTAACGTCATTTATGGACGGCCCCTGTATATGTTGTATGTAGAGTCGAGTCAGACCAATTCAGATCTTATTGGTCACCCCGTGTCCCTTATACATCTCAACGTTCATCCCACAAAGTCCCATCACAAGGGAGAAACACGACACACGTTTAAAACTCAATTTTGACTCAATTTCCCTGCACAAGAATACGGGTAACCCGTATACCTTGACGGGTATGAGTACATGTTGTATGTGCACTACATCACATGTTGTATGTACACTACATCACATGTTGTATGTTTACTACATCACATGTTGTATGTTTACTACATCACATGTTGTATGTACACTACATGTTGTATGTACACTACATCACATGTTGTATGTACACTACATCACATGTTGTATGTTTACTACATCACATGTTGTATGTACACTACATGTTGTATGTGCACTCCATCACATATTGTATGTACACTACATCACATGTTGTGTGTACATCACATGTTGTATGTACACTACATCACACGTTGTATGTACACTACATCACATGTTGTATGTACATCACATGTTGTATGTACATTATATCACATGTTGTATGTACACTACATGTTGTATGTACACTACATCACATGTTGTATGTACACTACATGTTGTATGTACACTGCATCACATGTTGTATGTACATCACATGTTGTATGTACACTACATCACATGTTGTATGTACACTACATCACATGTTGAATGTACACTACATGTTGTATGTACACTACATCACATGTTGTATGTACACTACATGTTGTATGTACACTGCATCACATGGTGTATGTACACTACATGTTGTATGTACACTACATCACATGTTGTATGTACACTACATCACATGTTGTATGTACACTACATGTTGTATGTACACTACATCACATGCTGTATGTACACTACATGTTGTATGTACACTACATCACATGTTGTATGCACACTACATCATATGGTGTATGAACACTACATGTTGTATGTACACTACATCACATGTTGTATTTACACTACATGTTGTATGTGCACTACATGTTGTATGTACACTACATCACATGTTGTATGTACACTACATCACATGTTGTATGTACACTACATGTTGTATGTACACTACATCACATGTTGTATGCACACTACATCACATGGTGTATGTACACTACATGTTGTATGTACACTACATCACATGTTGTATGTACACTGCATGTTGTATGTACACTACATGTTGTATGTACACTACATGTTGTATATACAGAGAGGGAAAAAGAGTATTTGATTCCCTGCTGATTTTGTACGTTTGCCCACTGACAAAGAAATGATCAGTCTATAATTTTAATGGTAGGTTTATTTGAACAGTGAGAGACAGAATAACAACAAAACAATCAGAAAAACGCATGTCTAAAATGTTATAAATTGATTTGCATTTTAATGAGGGAAATAAGTATTTAACCCCCTCTCAATCAGAAAGATTTCTGGCTCCCAGGTGTCTATTATACAGGTAACGAGCTGAGATTAGGAGCACACTCTTAAAGGGAGTGCTCCTAATCTCAGATTGTTACCTGTATAAACGACACCTGTTCACAGAATCAATCAATCAATCAGATTCCAAACTCTCCACCATGGCCAAGACCAAAGAGCTCTCCAAGGATGGCAGGGACAAGATTGTAAACCTACACAAGGCTGGAATGGGCTACAAGACCATCGCCAAGCAGCTTGGTGAGAAGGTGACAACAGTTGGTGCGATTATTCGCAAATGGAAGAAACACAAACGAACTGTCAATCTCCCTCGGCCTGGGGCTCCATGCAATATCTCACCTCGTGGAGTTGCAATGATCATGAGAACGGTGAGGAATCAGCCCAGTACTACACGGGAGGATCTTGTCAATGATCTCAAGGTAGCTGGAACCATAGTCACCAAGAAAACAGTTGGTAACACACTATGCCGTGAAGGACTGAAATCCTGCAGCGCCCGCAAGGTCCCCCTGCTCAAGAAAGCACATATACATGCCCGTCCGAAGTTTGCCAATGAACATCTGAATGATTCAGAGGACAACTGGGTGAAAGTGTTGTGGTCAGATGAGACCAAAATGGAGCTCTTTGGCATCAACTCAACTCGCCGTGTTTGGAGGAGGAGGAATGCTGCCTATGACCCCAAGAACACCATCCCCACCGTCAAACATGGAGGTGGAAACATTATGCTTTGGGGGTGTTTTTCTGCTAAGGGGACAGGACAACTTCACCGCATCAAAGGGACGATGGACGGGGCCATGTACCGTCAAATATTGGGTGAGAACCTCCTTCCCTCAGCCAGGGCATTGAAAATGGGTCGTGGATGGGTATTTCAGCATGACAATGACCCTAAACACACTGCCAAGGCAACAAAGGAGTGGCTCAAGAAGAAGCACATTAAGGGCCAGTCTCCAGACCTTAATCCCATAGAAAATCTGTGGAGGGAGCTGAAGGTTCGAGTTGCCAAACGTCAGCCTCTAAACCTTAATGACTTGGAGAAGATCTGCAAAGAGGAGTGGGACAAAATCCCTCCTGAGATGTGTGCAAACCTGGTGGCCAACTACAATAAACGTCTGACCTCTGTGATTGCCAACAAGGGTTTTGCCACCAAGTACTAAGTCATGTTTTGCAGAGGGGTCAAATACTTATTTCCCTCATTAAAATGTTAATCTATTTATAACATTTGTGACATGCGTTTTTCTGGATTTTGTTGTTGTTATTCTGTCTCTCACTGTTCAAATAAACCTATCATTAAAATTATAAACTGATCATTTCTTTGTCAGTGGGCAAACGTACAAAATCAGCAGGGGATCAAATACTATTTTCCCTCACTGTACACTACATGTTGTATGTAGACTACATCACATGTTGTATGTACACTACATGTTGTATGTACACTACATGTTGTATGTACACTACATCACATGTTGTATGTACGCTACATGTTGTATGTACACTACATGTTGTATGTACACTACATCACATGTTGTATGTACACTACATGTTGTATGTACACTACATGTTGTATGTACACTACATCACATGTTGTATGTACGCTACATGTTGTATGTACACTACATGTTGTATGTGCACTACAGAACACGTTCGAATTCCGCACGGGTTCTGCGAGTCACGTGCACGACAATTAACGACACGTGCCCAAGCAGCGGACTGACGAAGAGCTGCAAACAACAACAACAACAAAGATGACGACGATTTCGTGATTCCATCAAGAACGCCTCAATCGGGGACCCAACGCGCTGATGTCCCCTGGAGGCAAAGACGTCGCCTCGCGCCACGAGAGGGCGCGCGCGCGCCACGAGAGGGCGCGCGCGCGCCACGAGAGGGCGCGCGCGCGCCACGAGAGGGCGCGCGCGCGCCACGAGAGGGCGCGCGCGCGCCACGAGAGGGCGCGCGCGCGCCACGAGAGGGCGCGCGCGCGCCACGAGAGGGCGCGCGCGCGCCACGAGAGGGCGCGCGCGCGCCACGAGAGGGCGCGCGCGCGCCACGAGAGGGCGCGCGCGCGCCACGAGAGGGCGCGCGCGCGCCACGAGAGGGCGCGCGCGCGCCACGAGAGGGCGCGCGCGCGCCACGAGAGGGCGCGCGCGCGCCACGCGGCCTCGACCTCAGCGACTGCGGAGCGGGGGAGGCATCACCGAGGAGTCGGTCGTGCTCCTCCCCTCCCCCCACTGGATTTAGGGCAGGAGAAGTCGCTGCAGCAATGATGAGGGATTCCGCCTGTGCCGTCTGTATGGGATCGAGAGCAGGCACGGGGGGGCGAGGGGGGGGGGGGTAACACAGCGGTCTCGTAGCCGCATGCGGCTCTTTAAAGACCGTTTCTTCGTGAAGTTCTTTATTGAGAGACCACCCACCCTCTCGTGTTCACCACGACGCCAGTGCATTGCGGCTCTTGAAATGTTGAGGGATTTTGTTGTTGTTGTAACGAATTCGGAAGGAAAAAAATGTCTCTTCTTGTTGTTTTGGTTGCCGACTCCTGGGATAGAGCGTTGCCCCCTCGCACGCGTGAGTTTTCTCCGGGCGCTCGGGTTTCCTCCCACACGTATACACACTCGTTCATTGGCAAACGACACCTTCATATGTGGAGGATCGCCGCAGAGCTTGGATGATTGTCGGCGCCGGGTCACAGCTGCTGTCTTCCCGCTCGTCTGTGGTGGTTCCTCCTCCTCTCGTCGCCGAGTCGTCCTCTCTCTAAGTCATCCCCTTGAGTCGTCCGTTCTCTCTTTGAGTCATCCTGTCTCTCTCTGGGTCATCCTCTCTCTGTGGGTCATCCTTTCTCTCTCTCTGAGTCGTCCTCTCTCTCTGAGTCGTCCTCTCTCTCTCTGAGTCGTCCTCTCTTTTTCTGGGCCATCCTCTCTGGGTCGTCCTCTCTCTCTCTCTAAGTCATCCTCACTTTCTGAGTCGTTCTCTCTCTCTCTGAGTCATCCTGTCTCTCTCTCTCTCTGGGTCATCTTCTCTCTCTCTCTGAGTCGTCCTCACTCTCTGAGCCGTCCTCTCTCTCTCTGAGTCATCCTGTCTCTCTCTGGGTCGTCCTCTCTCTCTCTCTAAGTCATCCTCACTCTCACTTTCTGAGTCGTCCACTCTCTCTCTAAGAGAGCAAGCGAACTTTGTGCGACTGCGGCTCGTCACGAGTCCAGATGATTTTTCTAAGTTTCCGCAGCCAATTACAAAAACAAATACAAGAGGCACGGGAGTGATAGTGTACAGCCTTGTGTCACTCCACTGCTGGATGAGAGGCCTCAACCAACGCAGCGCAATACCGTGGGAGTTGTTTGACCATACTTCACCACGATTGGTCAGTGGGGTTCCGACGACAATCGATTCCGCTGTCACCGCGCGCCACTGATGCCAGCATGGCCGGGAGTGGAGTCGAACTCAGGTGGAGGGGTTCACAGCGCAGTTTGGCGACCACGGCTCCACAACCCGAGGCAACAGGGCGCGAATGAAATTCCCCTAATTTCCGGATGATATGACTCCCAGCGTGTATTTCAAAGCAGTAGTCGATAAGTGTGTGTGTGTATGTGAGTGGCCAGGCTGGATTGTGTGAGGAGCTCACAAATCCTTGAAAGATCTGGGCAAAGTCCCATCGGTGAGCTCCTCCGGCAGGCAAGGCTGCGTTGGCTGGGTCATGTAGTCCGCATGCCCAGCCACCGCATGCCTAAAGAGCTTTTGTTCGGCCCGATCGAGGGGGCTAAACGGGCGCGGCACGGGCTAGAGAAGAGATGGAATGATGCGGTACAGGAGGACGTGGAAATTAGTGGACTTGCCGATGACTGGTACCAGCGGTGTCAAGATCGGCCTCTGTGGAGGAGGCTCGTGAAGGACGTTACTGGCCAGTTGGAGGCAGTCGCCCTCCAACAACAACGGAGGGCGGAGGAGCGACGCTCACAACAACGAGCGGAGCGCCGGGTGGCTAAAGCACAGCAAGTTGGCACAGTAGGGGCCACAGGTGGTGCATCAGCCAGTCATCTCAGTCAGTCGTCCCGTGGCACCTAATGGGTCTGCCCCGTGACCTCCTGCCAGTGGGCGTTCGACACTTCACGTGACCTCAAGGTGCACATAGCCTGGCACAAGCGTCGTGGTGACGTCACCGCCACTTAGTGGCGAATGGCGGTTGTTGTATTTACATAACCTGATTGGCAAAGGGCACACGTTTGTTTGGGTGCGTCTCACTTTCCAGAGTCTTATCATCGGCAGAGCGCGGTGAGATAAGTACGCGGCACTATCACTCGCATAGTCCACACTCATTTTTGCAACGAGGGTTTATTGAATGCGGTCTCTCTCGATCGGAAACACACTCACACACGCGCGCACGCACGTCCGCTCCGTTAACGTCCTCGTACACACGGTACTGTATGGCTCGGGCTCATTCAGTGAAGGCAAGAATACAAATCGTGTTTGTTTTCTTAGCGAGTCGTGAACGACGACGGCATCTACCGCAGCATCTACTTCGTAGGCTACGCGATAGCGCGGTGTGTGTGTGTCGCTCTCCAAGTCGGCGTTCTTCACCGCTCTTCACAGGAGGGGGCCACTTTCGCCGATAAGACGTCGTGAGTGCGCAACACGAAACCATTGTTGGGTTTGATAGCAGCACGATGATGACGACGGTGATGATGATGGGGGGTGCTGTCCAAGGCCGTCATTATAATATATATTGGGGGGACACATTCCCCTCCAAATATTCAAATATGCTCAAAATGTCCCCCCCCCCCCCCAATATATTGCTATAAAATAGATTTCTGTTTATATGATTGTGGTTATGGTTGTACTTTATTCATTCATAATCTCTGCCATTACATACAATGAAACAATAAAAAGTGAAAAATAACAGAGCAATGTAATACAATACACTATTAGACATTATTGTAAAACATCAAAAAAGTCCATCCCATGTGTTAGTGCATTTTTTTACATTTTAGGCGGGAAATTCGTTTTCAAATTTAGATTTCTTTTTTCTAGGGGGGGACCTCCAGACCCCCTGGAAGATTTGGTCGCCCCCCCAATGTTGACTCCATGACTACGGCCTTGGTGCTGCCGCTTTAGTTTGTGTGTGTTGTCGGGGGCCGCACTAAAGGCCACCAGGGCCCACTAGTGGCCCTGGGCCTCGCAACGAAGAACGCTGCTCTAGGCCGCTCTAGGCTGCCCCATGCGCACGACGCTACGCCTCGACTCTTATTTTACAATATCATTAATAATTATTATTGACGTTCATACAGACAATTAGATATGTACAACACGGAGGAGGTTTACAATTATACAAAGCGCTAGGAGGGCATTACATCGTTACTCCACTCGTTACGATCCCTTCTAATCTCACCGCGATCCCTTCTAATCTCACCGTGTCCCCCACGTGTCAATAAGTTAAAACCGCAAAACGTTCCAAAAAAAACTTCCTTTTATTCCTACGGCATTATTCCTCGGTACCTCGCTGATCTCGTCAAGGAGCATAAACCACCATCACGCGAGCTGTGGTTATCCTCACAGCAGCGGCGGCTTTTGGCTCGGCCATCGAACAAAGGCGGTGGCCACCGCATCGTCGCGCGGCGCTTTCAGATGCGATTCTGCGGCCGTCTGGAACACTCTTTCCTCCGATGTTAGGAAGCCACCGGAGCTATGATGCACTGTTAAATCATCTAGGTTGAAAACTCATTTATTTAGAACTGCGTTTTGTGTTTAGTTTCTTGTCCTTCTCCCGCACCTCCGATTGGCACGGCTGGCTACGTACGGCGCGAAAGAAGTTGCAGAGATTCGCGGTTCAGTTCCCAGCGGCCGCCCTAGTACATTAATTCTGCGGGTGCAAAAACAGTAACAATACATATACGCGCGTCCGTTTGTCTGCTTCTACAGTGGACGTCAATATATTCCCATGACATTATAAGAAATGTAGCAGGCCTGCATGTGGGCCGGCGTTTACGCGGTCCAAATTTGTCAAAGTTGTAAAAATAAGAATAAGACTCATAAATTACAAAATTGGAAAATGCATGGGAATATCGCCTCCCCACTGCCCCATCGTCCTTTACTGCGAACCTTAGCGAGGGCTCTGCTGGGCACAGTGAGGTTCCGTCAGGCTCTGCTGGGTGAATATTAAAGGGGGAATGGGGAGTGGACTCCATGTGACACTCCGCACCCACAGTTGCACGTGAATCGACAATCTGCGGGCTTTTTGTTCAACCATCCACGAGCTAATCGCTTCATCAATGTCCGCGATCAATTTAACACTGACGGAGCGTGGCACTTTCATTATCAAAACAAAAAATTACCACATTAACGAGCCTTCATCAATCCACTGCTGGATGAAGGCCTGCCCCCGTGCCCGTGTGTCGGCCACGAGGACCTTGCTTCACCAGGCCGGTGAGTGTGGGGTCTGAGTCAAGGTCTGGGTCAAGGTCTGGGTCAAGGTCTGGGTCAAGGTCTGGGTCAAGGTGAGGCTATGCCCAGGGCCCGTTCGATATCCCTCGCCACCGACGTTAGCCGTGACCGAGAAACGACCTCAACTCGGGGCATACCCGAGGGGTGAGCTGAACACGGGTGAGTGAGTGTTTGGGCAAGCAGTAGTAGTGTAGCGGTTAGCGCGTTGCACTGCGAACCCGGCGACCCGAGGTCGATTCCCGCTCACGGCCAACATCGGTGACGATTATTTGAACCGGTCCTGGGCCTCCCCTAGGTCGACTCAGCCTAAAATGAGTACCTGGTGTGATGTGTAAACATCGCCACTAGGGAGATAAAGGCGGCCGGGCGTGGTGTTGGCCACTCACCCCCTCGTGTGCCGTGCTGGCCTTGATAGGCACTCGCTAACAGCACCTGCCCCAACAGTCGGTTAAGGCTATATGGAGGATCTTTGTCTTTGTTAGAGCGGGTTCAAATCCTAAACAGGGGGTTGACCCTGCCATTGATCACTCCAGGGCCGATAAGAATCAATACCACTTTGTGGGAAATCAACAACGGCTGTGTCGTTTGGAATAACTCGTCATCGCCATACGAACGTGGATTTTCCTCCCCGGCGCTGTAACACAGCAGATACGGGCTGCCCCATGCACCCCGCCTGGAGCTGGCAACAACTTCAGATTTGTCTAAAAGCTCTCAGGTAATTGCGAGCGGTGTAGATTACTGAGCGTGCAGGCGGTGAAACTGCACTGGGGCCCACGCATCAGGTCACGGTGGCTAGATGTTAACTACCTCGCCTGGTATACAGGAGGTCGTGGGTTCGATCCCAACCGTGGGTTCGATCCCAACCTTGACGCTTGTATGTTTGGAGTTTGCATGTTCTCTTTCCCGTGGCCGCGTGGGTCTTTCTCCGGGTCCTCCTGTTTTTTTAAATCCACATTTAGAATCAACATCACGCGTTTAGAGTCTTTGGCTACTGCTTGAAATCTCCACGTGGTGATTCGCCACTTGGTTGAGCTATCATTTGGAGCCAGGTCGTTCCTGAATAACAGCTACATTGCTCAGTGGGCCTTACCTGGTCAAACAAAAAAAAAGTTGTATAGCTTTTTATAGATCAAAATCACAATCAGTATTTAGAATGGAGGAAATCCAGGGCCCATGTCAACCACGAGCCTTTATCTGTCCCCTGCTGGGTGGCTCGGAGCCCAGAGGGCGACCTGGCCTGGCTCTGTGCGTGCCAAGGGCGTTGGGTGCCTTGAGCTTCCAACTCATCGTCGTTTTCCACTTTCCACACTCGCGGACACGGACGAGACGTGGACTAACACGCGGACATCAAAACCGAAACGCACTCACCTCCCGTTGGCCATATACATCGTGGGAAATCAACAGCAGTTGACAAACAACACATATTTTTAGGAAAGGGTGTTTTTTTATATATATTGTTTTTTTAAAAATAAAACTTCTCTAAGGCGTTTTATTTTTGTTTGCGTGACTTATGGCACTGCGTGTCTGTGTTGTTTGTGTACGCACTAGGCCTCAACGTGCACCTACCCTGGCACAAGCGCCGTGGTGACATCACCGCCACTTAGTGGCGAATGGCGATTGTTGTTGTTGTACGCGCTGCGCTTCAAACCCGGCCACCCGAGTTCAATTCGCCTTCACCACCAAAGGCAGTGGTGAGCCCTTCCTTGGGTTGACTCAGCCTCAAATGAGTACCTGGTGCGGTGTGTAAACATCAGTACTGGGGAGACAAAGACGGCCGGGCGTGGTGTTGGCCTGGAACCCCCTCGTGTGCCGATCCGGCCTTCATAGGTGCCCGCTAACAGCACTTGCTCCAATAGTACGTGAAGGCTATACAGGGGATCTTTGTCTTTCGTGGCACTAATCGGTGCTCGCTGACACCACGTGTCATCATCATCATCTATCGGGATGGTGATTTGTTTAGTTTGTGTTCATCGTGACTCGTGGATGCAAAATGTTCGGTGCAGAGTTTGGAGCACTGTTCAAGTCGAATGGTGAGAGACTCGGATGCCTGTGTCCATCTCCCCGCGACTCGGGATTCTGCCCGCCTGTGTGTGTGTCTCTCTCTCTCCCCCTGTCTCTATCGGTGTCTCTCTCTCTGGGTGTTTTTCTGTCTCTCTTCGTGTGTCTCTCATTCCGTCTCTCTAGTTCTGCATCTCTCTCTCTCTCTGCATGTCCCTCTCTCCGTGTCTCTCTCTTTATCCGTGTGTGTCTCTCTCTCTTTGCGTGTCTCTGTCTCGCTCCGTGAGTCTCTCCCTCCGTCTCTCTCTGCGTGTCTCTCTCTGAGTGTCTCTCTCTCCGTGTCTCTCTCTCTTTCTCCGTGTGTGTTTCTCTGTACGTCTCACTTCCAGGGCTTCTTTTCCCCTCGCCTCTACAGGGACCCCCCCCCTCCTCCACTTCGTGTCGAGACTGATCTCACGGTAACAATAACCACGATCGTGATGAACGACTGTGAGCACCATCCACGCGCCCTTCCTCCTGCGATTTTCTTTACGTTTGCGGGGTTTTTTTGTGAACGCAGAGGCGAGACTCAATCATCCCGATGCGCCAAATCCTTTAAACGCAGAGGAGGAGTCGAGTGAGTTGCGAGCTGTCAAAACAGAATCATCGCTCGCGATTCGTGCCTCTGTTCGACCAGGGCGCGGGGGCGGGGCTGTTTGCGGTGGGGGGAGACGGGTGGAGAGAGGGGAGTGGGGGGGGGTTACCCTCACTCACGGGGTCTTCCTACGTGAGGTCACGGAACAATCCGGGGCATCCCTCTCCCCACCACCATCGCTCCGTTCCTCGCGTCATGCGATTGCGTCACAATGCGCACGCGTCCCTCGCTCGCTCGCGGAGCCGTTCGAGGGGCATCGACCGTGCCGTGCCGGTAACGAGGATGGGGCGGAACGAGTCGAACGCGTTACGATGTAAACATGGAGTGTCGATCACCGCCTCTGATGGGACCCCCCCCACCTCCCCACAATTTGTCATCGTCTCGCGTGTAGGCCGGCCTTCTCTGCGGGTCGCTAATGGCTGCGCGCAGGTGAAACCCGAGGGGTGACCGACTTGCTGTTCTCTTCATTGAGGCTGCGAGTCCAGCTGCGAGGGCCGAAGCACCGTGCGGGTGGTTTGATCCCCTACGCGGTGAACGCGGCCGGTGGCAGGACGAGTGGGATCGTGTCCCCCATCACGCCACCGCTCAGTGTGTGTGTGTGTGGTTCATGAAAACAAAGAAGTCCCGTGGTTGCAATCCTCCAGAGGGCATTTTTTTCTTCTATCGCGGAGGGGGTGGGGTGATGAGTCTCCACTGTCTCCGAGAACTATCTATGGCATTGTCTTCGTATCTTGCAATGGAAGGAGCCGATTTCGCAATTGGGAAGAAACCCAAGAAAAAAAAACCGTGGGTCCTAGAAATTTACAAAAATCTACCGGAGCGCTTAAGTGTCGTGTTGTTATTGTTGTTGTTTGGACAAATGGAAAGACCCGGAAAGAGAGGGAGACCTCAGAGGGACTGGCTTGGTGACGACCACATCAAGAGATTGGGGCCAAAAAATGGGATGTGGCCACCACTTGAGCATATTGGCACTGCAAGACAGAGAGGAGAGTGGAAACAACAATTGACGACATGTGCAGTGGATACCTACGGGGCTGCCTGGCCCCACGGATCGTGATGGTGGTGAGCGGGCGGCTCCTTGACGACGTGACCTCCAATTGAATGCGGGGGGACGGTCCGCGATTGGCGCAGTGAACACCGCCGCCGGATCCTCCTCCTGAGTGTGGCTTTCCCACAGCCACGTGGCTTTCCCACAGCCACGTGGCCGTGGCTCGCATCGTGGAGAGGCCCCCCGACAAAGTTGTGTGTGTGTCTCAGACCCCCCATACGATGGATGCGAGCGTGGTCATCGACAAACAATGCGAACAAGAAGGCATAGCCCGGACGCCACCGATGAAAACACACTGTTGCTGTTGTTGCTGTTGTTATTATCGTAAAGGAGCAAAAACCATCATCACGCGAGCTGCGGTCATCCTCGCAGCAGCAGCAGCGGCGGCGGCTTCTGGCTCCGACATCGAACGAAGACGGCGGCCACCGCATCGCGTGGCGCTTTGAGACACGCCTCAGCGGCCGTCCGCCACGCTCTTCCTTCTCGATATTAGGAAGCCACCGCGGGGAGCGATGTCACTTTTGACATCATCCAGATTTTTAAAACTCGTTTTGTTGTCTTCAGTTTGTGGTCCTTGCCCCCCACCCACCCCAGCGCGCGCACACCTCCGATCAGCAACAGTCGCCTGACGTACGGCGCGAAAGAAGTTCGACGAGGCGCTCGCTCGTGCGCGCGACGGGCGCCTACGAGGATGGGCTCCTCTCGTCCTCGACGCTGTCGAGGCCTCGCCGCGAGCGCTGCCGGCGGCGCAGGCAGCACGCATAGAGGCGCTCGCGGAGCTTGTTCATGCGCAGCGCGTAGATGAGTGGGTTCACCGCCGAGTTCACGCACACCAGCACCGAGGCGACCATGCGTCCCGACGAGAAGCGGGTCGCGTCCCGCGCCGAGTTGTACAGCGCGAGCAGCAGGGACGGCGTGAGGCACACGAGGAAGAAGGCGGCCACGATGCTCAGCGTCACGGCCGCCCTGCGGTACGTGAGCCCGCGGCCCGACGTGCCCCTACGGCCGCTACCGCCGCCGGCGCCGCTGCCGTTGGCGCCGAGGCCGCCCGGCTTCGGTGTGTTGGCCTTCGCCTCGTCGGCCTTCGCGTCGCTCGCCGAGGCGGCCCCGCTCGCCGCCGCCACCGCTGCCGCATCCTCGCTGCTCTGAGCGGTGCGCTCCGTGTCCGCCGAGGACATCTCGAAGGTGGAGGAGCTCGAGTGCTCTCGCTCGGCGGGACGCGCTGCCCTCTTGCTCGTCTCGGACGCGACGGACACGCCGCTGCCCTTCCTCTTCGCGCTGCCCCCTCGGCAGAGGTCGGCCGGCCTGGACCCTGCCCCCGGCGTGAGCGCCGACGCGAGCGAATGCTGCTTCTGCTGCTGCTGCTTCTCCTGCTGATGCTGTTGAGGATTTTGCTGCTGCCGCTGCTGCCGAGCGCGGTTCCAGCGGCTGCCCGCCGAGCCGTGCATCTGCCCCGTGCGTCGCGACACGGAGACGAGCAGCGCCAGGCAGAAGTAGCCGGTGAGCAGGAAGAGCGGCGTGTATCCCACGGACGTGCTCCCGAAGTACAAGCGCGTCGCCTCCTCGGGGAAGACGGCGCCCACGTGGCACGTGGTGGGCGCGCCCGCGGTGTCGTCTCGCGCCCACACGGCGAACGGGAGGACTCCGACGGCGGCCGAGTAGAGCCACACGAGCGCGATGGCCACCTTGGCGCGGAAGGCGTTGACGAGGCGGCGGTGGCCGTGCGGGCACCTCACGGCGGCGTACTGGTCCAGGCTGATGACGAACATCTGCGAGAGGGAGACCATGACGAGGACGCCGAGCACGCAGAGCGAGAGGGCGCAGTGCGCGTAGGTGCGCAGGGCGGGCGCGTAGATGGAGGCGAGCGCGAAGGGGAACGCCAGGCCCACGAGCATGTCCGACACGGACAGGTTGATGACGAAGTAGTAGTAGATGTTCTTCTGGCGGATCTCGGCCGTGGCGAACAGGTAGATGACCAGGCAGTTGCCCACGAAGGCGACGAAGCCGAAGATGTGCAGGAAGGCGAGGAAGGCGACCGTGCCCGCTGAGAAGTGGGACGCTACCGAGGAGCGCTCTGTGAGGCCCGAGGAGTTGCACCAGGGAGGCGAGGCCGCCCACAGGAGATCGTCGCTGCCGGAGTTGTTGTTGTTGATGGTGGTGCAGAGAGGCGTGGGCAGGAGGGGAGGCATTGTAGTTCGTTTGTTTGATTTCTTGGGATGGTTGGTCTTGGGGTGTCTCACGGATGCGTGGACCGTGGTGCCTGCAACGAATGAGAGATTCGATATTGAGAATTGTATCGATACGTTTGTCACAATCGTCATATTGTGAGCGTGGTTTGGTGTTGCCTTACACATCTCGTCAGCGGCACGGCCTTGTGAGAGTGAATCTCATCAGCAGCATCGATTTCAATCCCCGGAAAAACTGTGGACCGGTTTCGTCATTTAGTATCTCATCATCAGCAGCAGCAGCGGCAGTCAGGGGCCGTCCATAAATGACGTCACGCGGTTTTTGACGATTTTTACTCCCCCCGCCCCTCGTCACACGACGTCACAAAAAGTCAGACCCCCCCTCAAATATGACGTCACAAAGCTCTGTCTCACCCCCCCCCCCCCCCAAAATAAAACATGCTTCCAATCGCTTTAGACTATTATCATTGTAGTGCGTATTTAATGTGGCGCTGCACTCTGATGTTGTAGGAGAAAACATTTATAAAAAAGTCTTTAATTAAGTAGAACGTGTTGTCTATATTTATTTAAAGTTGCGCATTTTGATGTGACGTCACATTTCTCAATCCCCCCCTCGTCACACATCGTCACAAATGTCTGACCCCCACCCCTAGGTCCGTGACGTCATTTATGGACGGCCCCTCAGGCCCGCTCGAACCAATGCTGGTGACCTGCCCGATGTCTCGAGGCAAGGGCTACCCCCCCCCCGCCCTCTCTGTGTGTTAGAATGAGCCAAGCAGACTCCTTTGTCCAGCTTTGTTTTACTGTCGATTGGCCCTGGTCCCAGTGGAGCGAGGTGGGGTGGGGGGTGATTCATAAACCAGCAGCAGCAGCCTCTTCACGCGCGCCCGGCACTCAATAACCCACCCGCCCGCCTCTCTCTCTCGCCTCGACCCCACCGCACCATTAGTCCGCACATAAATAAAACAAGATCGATATAATTCAGAGCGGGACGCATCGGGGCTGTTTTGACGATTAAATATAGATGTCTCATCCGAGGCGGGGGTTTCTTTTTTTTTCGTTTGACTGCTTGGCCACAACCGGCGATTTGTTTTACGGCACGCAGCTGCTGCTGCAAAGACGCAATGTGACACGAGCATTGTGCACACGCGAGCTGTGTGCACACATGCGCTGTGTGTGCACACGCGCTCTGTGCGTATGTGTGCACGCGCTGTGTGTGTTTGTGTACACGTGCTGTGTGTATGTACACGCGCTCTGTGTATGTGTACACACACGCCTTCTCATCATCACCATCACCACGATCCATGGGCAGATAGCCCCGTAGGTGTCCACTGCACATTCCGTCATTTGTTGTTTCCACTTTCCTCTGTCTCGTGCCAAATATCCCCAAATAGTGGCCGCGTCTCTCTGACCCCAATCCTGACCAAAGCCAACCCATTAACCAGGCACGAGTTCTATCCGTCCAGCTGACCCTGACCCCTAACCCCTAACGAGCGTCACGAGTCCTCACTCTCGGGCCGCCTCGTCCCCACGGGTCGCGCTCGCTCCGCGGCGACAGCCCCCGTGTCGTCTTCTTCCTCCTCGCGTACAGGAAACGCCACTAACAAGGAGACATTCACAGCGAGCCTGGGGCCCTCTCTCCATCCTCTGTCTTTCTCTCTCACCCTCTCTCTAACCCCATCTCCCCCTTCTCAGCCCTTTAGCTTCCATCTCTCTCCATTCTCTCTCACTTGTCTGTCCCCCCCCCCTCTCTCCATTCTCACGGATCCAGCTCCCATCTCTCCCCCGCACTCCCTCTGTTGAACCCGCTCTCCCCCCACCTCTCTCTCCCTGTCATCTCTCTCTTCTCAACCCTCCAGCTTCCATCTCTCCCCCTCTCTCCACTCCTCTCCCCCTTGTCTGTCTCCTCTCTCTCATCTCTCCATTCTCACGGATCCAACTCCCATCTTTCCCCCTCTCTCCATCTCTCTCACCTGCTCTCTCCCCACCTCTCTCTCCCTCTCATCTCTCCCTTATCGCCCCTCCAGCTCCCATCTCTCTCTCTCTCATCTCTCCTCATCACGATCCATGGGCAGATAGCCCCGTAGGTGTCCACTGCACATTCCGTCATTTGTTGTTTCCACTTTCCTCTGTCTCGTGCCAAATATCCCCAAATAGTGGCCGCGTCTCTCTGACCCCAATCCTGACCAAAGCCAACCCATTAACCAGGCACGAGTTCTATCCGTCCAGCTGACCCTGACCCCTAACCCCTAACGAGCGTCACGAGTCCTCACTCTCGGGCCGCCTCGTCCCCACGGGTCGCGCTCGCTCCGCGGCGACAGCCCCCGTGTCGTCTTCTTCCTCCTCGCGTACAGGAAACGCCACTAACAAGGAGACATTCACAGCGAGCCTGGGGCCCTCTCTCCATCCTCTGTCTTTCTCTCTCACCCTCTCTCTAACCCCATCTCCCCCTTCTCAGCCCTTTAGCTTCCATCTCTCTCCATTCTCTCTCACTTGTCTGTCCCCCCCCCTCTCTCCATTCTCACGGATCCAGCTCCCATCTCTCCCCCGCACTCCCTCTGTTGAACCCGCTCTCCCCCCACCTCTCTCTCCCTGTCATCTCTCTCTTCTCAACCCTCCAGCTTCCATCTCTCCCCCTCTCTCCACTCCTCTCCCCCTTGTCTGTCTCCTCTCTCTCATCTCTCCATTCTCACGGATCCAACTCCCATCTTTCCCCCTCTCTCCATCTCTCTCACCTGCTCTCTCCCCACCTCTCTCTCCCTCTCATCTCTCCCTTATCGCCCCTCCAGCTCCCATCTCTCTCTCTCTCATCTCTCCTTTCTCATCCCTCTAGTTAACATCTCTCTCCCTCTCTCCCATCTCTTCCCCCTCTATCTCTCGTCTCCCCTCTCACCCCTCCAGCTCCCATCTACCCCCATACCACCACCCCTCCTTTCTGTCCCCTCTCTTATTAGATTACTAATTAACCGATGCGATGCCTTCACTCAAAGGTCTCTATGTATTTACGGGGTCAGAGCGAGAGAGATAAAGGGAGGGAGGGAGGGGAGGGAGCATTTTTCTCTGCTGTGCAGAGAGGAATTCCGCATCGAGAAAGCGTTGCTCCATTGGCACAGAAGTTCGACGTAGCGTTGCCACACTCCGGAGAAACTCGAGTCGGATGAACGCAGAGTTGTGAGAACGGTGAGTCTTGCCAATCGCCAGTCTCGTCAATGATCTGAAGCGACGTGAGAGGCGCGCCCACGCATTGAGGCATTTGTGGGGTATCCCGATGCAGGATGACGCCTCCTAAAACACGACTCCGCGAGGTGTCTCCCCGGATACGTAGCGAACATCGACTACAATGACAGATGCAACAATGTCTCATCATAATCAGCCACACGTAGTAGACTGTGGAACGGTATGTATGTATGTGTGTTGAACTTCTTTTGCACCGTACGTAGCCGACCGTGCTAATCGGAGGTGCGGGGGAAGGACAACAAACTAAACACACGAAGCATTTCTAAAGAAATTGGTTTTCAATATGGATGATAAAAGATTGCATAGCTCCAGTAGCTTCCTAATACCGGAAGCAAGAGCGTTCCAGACGGCCGCGAAGCGCATCTGAAAGCGCCGCGCGCTGCGGTGACCGCCACCTTTGTTCGATGGCTGAGCCAGAAGCTGCTGCTGTGAGGATGAGCGGAGTTCGCGTGATGATGGTTTTTGCTCCTTGATATCAGCAAGGTAGTGTGGTTAATGTGTGGCAAGCACCTTGTGTGTGTGTCATGAGTGCAACCTCACAATGCATTCGTTTGACAACGTGGGAAGCCAACGCGGCTCTACACGATGCCTCTAATCGACTCGAGGTGTGATGGTCAAGCTGAGCTCCTTACAGTTGCTGGCTTTTTCAAGCAAAAGCACAACAGCGAAAACCTCCACCACTGCCGTCACCACCGCCATCACCAACAACATCACCACCATCATCAGCACCACCGTCATCATCATTACCACCACCATCATTATCACAACTGTCATCACCACCATCATCACCACCATCATCACCACCATCATCATCACCACCACCATCATCACCACCACTATCATCAACCACCACCACCGTCACCTTTGGCTACGCCGACTTCTCCACTCCTGCCCCCACAACTCCACTCCCGCCGTCAGAGACTCGAGAGTGATTTAAATTTTAGATGCAGCCGAGTTGACGTCACCCCCATGATGTCATCTCTTTGGGGGTCGCTGAGCGAGAGGGGGGGGGGGCGCAGAGGCAGAAAGACGACGTGTGGGGGGGGAGGGGCATGGGGGGTGGGGGGCGCAGGGTGGGGGATTTGGAGTCTTAATTCGCACAAATAATTAATGCGTGCGCGGAATGTCTAATGAGCCGTCGTGGCTGCTCATGGCAAGAGCACGGGGCGCTGCACACTCGGAGTGACATTAACGTCGCGCTATGAGCAGGATCAGGGAAGGGGTTTTTATTGACCATTAAATGTGCACAGACGCGGTACCGGCGGGTGCGCATGTTTGTTGCGTGCACACGTGTGCGCATGGGTGTGTGTGGGGGGAGCGGTGGCGCTGCGGTTAGCGCACTGCGCTACGAACCCGGCGACCCGAGTTCGATTCTCGCTCACGGCCAACAATACCGGTGACGATTATCTGAACCTCCCCTAGGTCGACTCAGCCTAAAACGAGGGCAGTGCTTGATGCGAGGTGTCAACGTCGCCGCTCGAGTCGCAGGTGGCACGGCGAGCCACAGGGAGGCCGCGGTCCATCGTAGTCGCGGGTGGTGTCAAGGTCACACTCTGCCCGTGATCGCACGCACGCACGTGTGTGTGTGATTACACGTGTGTCCGTGTAAATTACACACGCGTATGTGTGATTACACGTGTGTCCGTGTAAATTTACACACGCGTGTGTGTGATTACGCATGTGTTTGTGTGTGTGATTGTGACTGTGTTTCATGAATAAACACTGATGATGATGATCACAGGCGCGGGATTGCATTGAGCGCAGTCGACCGTAGAATTCGTGTCGCCAGCATCATCAACCATCAGTAGTAGCAGCCATGGTCAACCCACTGCTGGATGACGCTCCCCCCTCCCCCCACTCCTAACTTCACCGTAAGGCTCCAGCATCTCTCACGATATAGTAGCTCTCGAGCTAACGACATCGCTCCATCTCCCCGGTGTGACGTCTTCTCGGACGCGCTCCGTTCCCTTGGATCTCGCTCCGTCACCGATCCGGGCCCCTCGGCACTCGACCGCGTGTCGCCGCGGGGCGCCCGGCTCACAGCCCGCTGACGTGTCTGTAGGTCGCTACACCTCCCGCGTGTGTCATCGATTCCACGTGTCTCTCTCCACTCTCTCGGTCTCTCTCCTTTCTCCCCCCTCTCTCTCTCATCTCTGTCTCTATCTCTCTCCTCTCTCTCATCTCTCATCTCTCTCATCTGTCTCCTCTCTCATCTCTCTCCCTTCTCTCTCCCCTATCTCCTCTTTATCTCCTCTATTTCTCTCACATCTCTAGCCTCTCTCTCTTTCTGGGCGCGCACGCGCGGCTCTGGGTGGAATTGAGAGATGGAATGTATTCTTCAAGGAGCAGGAAACTTAGGTGGACTCCGTTCACGCGTCCCTGACCAAATGTTCACTCTTCGCCAGATATACGTTGGTTACCGTTCTGTATAAACCATGGCTCATGATGATGATGTATGGAGACCTTTATCGAGCAGTGGATAGTGCATGGCTGGTGATGATCATAGCGTGCACAGGGCTTCATCCGTCAATGTATAGACAGCGCGTGATGATTGCTTGCTTGATGCTGGTGGTCAGGATGGTGATGATGATGATTGGGTGGAGCGGTGGTGCGTTCGTGACCACACTGCGGTACGGACCCCTCCCATCACCCTACCTGAGTTCAATCTCCCTCCACAGCCAACATCATTGGCGAAGTGGTGGCATCTTCGTCTTCTTCTTCGTAGCCGGCATTGCCCATCCTCCTTTCTAGCAACTCGCAGTGACCAGCGTGGCGAGGTCTGGTCAAACACCTGCCTTAGTCCGGCACGGCACGATGCCGGGGATGGGGTAGGTGGGGGGGGGGCATACACCCGGCAGTGGATTATACATGGCCTAGAAGTTATTTCAAACCGTGATTTTTTTTGTCCTTCCGACTCCACCACCACCACCACCGCTGACAAAGCCAAGGGGCGCATCGCCAACGGGGCCACGCGGGGCGATCGCTCCCTTCGCGTTGCCGGGACCCGCGGCTCTGGCGCGACGCCGCTCGTGGTCGGGGTGGTGGTTGTGGTGGTCGTGGTGGTAATAATAATAATGACGCGCGTTTACAGCTTTCGGAAGCGATACAAAGGCGCGCGTGTGAACAGCCTGGCGTGGCGTGGCACGGTTGGCATGGCCACCCCGTGGCACACAGTGAAATGCCGGAGCGCAGACGCCTGCTCCAATCTACTTGCGGCTTTCGTCTCCCTCTCCCTTCGCTCTTTCTCCTCTTTATTTCCCTCTTAAACAAAAAAACAACAACCCACACACACACACGGGGGTGGGGAGGGGGGGGGGGCTTTACTTGCACTGGGACCTGCTTCTTTCTGGCGTCTCTTGCTCCCATATTGTGTTTGCACTTTTTTTAGTAGTTTTTAATTCACCCGTCTTTCGTTTACGACCGTTGAATTAGAAAAAAATAAATGGTTAGCTGTGCAATATTCCGTAAGGACCACGCTGCATGCAGGCGTGTCCCGTATGTTGAACTTCTTTCGCACCGTGCGTAGCAGCAAATCTCGTTCGCTGCAATGCTGCGTTGGGGATTGTTGTCTTTTTAGTTTCGTTGTCGCTGTGATCAGGGCACCGCGCACGGATCTCCCGTGTAAAAGATAGCCGGGCAACTGTCTGTCCGTACATGTGCGTGTTGAACTTCCTTCGCACCGTACGTGGCCAACCGAAGCAAATCGACTCGAGAGCAAAAGAGACTCGGCGCAGTTTCACCGCCTGCACACTCGGCAGGTAACGCGCGACTCGGGATCGTGGCACTGAATCCATTGCCGAGTCTCTGACTCTTCACGCCAATTAAACCGCGTTAGGAGGACGCCACTTCGCGGGGCTCTGTGGAACACCCAGCCCCCAATCAGCAGCACGAGAATTAGTAGTATCAGCAGCACTAGTAGTATCAGCAACGTTAGTAGTATCAGCAACATTAGTAGTATCAGAAACAGTAGCATCAGAAACATTAGTAGTATCAGCAGCACTAGCAGTATCAGCAACGTTAGTAGTATCAGCAGCATTAGTAGTATCAGAAACAGTAGCATCAGAAACATTAGTAGTATCAGCAGCACTAGCAGTATCAGCAACGTTAGTAGTATCAGCAACATTAGTAGCATCAGAAACATTAGTAGTATCAGCAACATTAGTATTATCAGCAACATTAGTAGTATCAGCAACATTAGTAGTATCAGCAACGTTAGTAGTATCAGCAACATTAGTAGTATCAGCAACATTAGTAGTATCAGCAACATTAGTAGTATCAGCAGCACTAGCAGTATCAGCAACGTTAGTAGTATCAGCAACACTAGTAGTATCAGCAACATTAGTAGTATCAGCAGCACTAGCAGTATCAGCAACGTTAGTAGTATCAGCAACATTAGTAGTATCAGCAACATTAGTAGTATCAGCAACACTAGTAGTATCAGCAGCACTAGCAGTATCAGCAACGTTAGTAGTATCAGCAACATTAGTAGTATCAGCAACATTAGTAGTATCAGCAACATTAGTAGTATCAGCAGCACTAGCAGTATCAGCAGCACTTGTAGTATCAACAGCACTAGTAGTATCAGAAACATTAGTAGGATCAACACCACTAGTAGGGGGCCGTCCATAAATGACGTCACGCAATTTTGGACGATTTTATACCCCCCCCCCCTCTCGTCACACTGCGTCACAAAAAGTCAGACCCCCCCCCCCTCAAATATGACGTCACAAAGCTCTGCCCCCCCCTCCCCCATATTTCCATTTTGAAAATAAAATATTGTCATTGTAGTGCGTATTTAATGTGGCGCTGCACTCTGATGTTGTAGAAGAAAGCATTTATTAAAAACGTCTATGTAATTAAGTAGAACGTGTTGTCTATATTTATGACGTCACATTTCTCACCCCCCCTTCCCCTCGTCACATCGACACAAATGTCTGACCCCCCCCCCCCCCCCAGGTGCGTGACGTCATTTATGGACGTTCCCTAGTATCAGCAACATTAGTAGTATCAGCAACATTAGTAGTATCGTATCAGCACCGCCAGTAGTATCAGCGACATTAGTAGTATCAGCAGCACTAGTAGTATCAGCAGCACTAGTAGTATCAGCAGCATTAGTAGTATCAGCAGCACTAGTAGTATCAGCAGCACTAGTAGTATCAGCAGCACTAGTAGTATCAGCAGCACTAGTAGTATCAGCAACATTAGTAGTATCAGCAGCACTAGTATTATCAGCAGCATTAGTAGTATCAGCAGCATTAGTAGTATCAGCAGCACTAGTAGTATCAGCAGCATTAGTAGTATCAGCAGCACTAGTATTATCAGCAGCACTAGTAGTATCAGCAACATTAGTAGTATCAGCAGCACTAGTAGTATCAGCAAGGTTAGTAATATCAGCAGCACCAGTAGTATCAGCAGCACTAGTAGTATCAGCAACATTAGTAGTATCAGCAGCACTAGTAGTATCAGCAGCACTAGTAGTATCAGCAAGGTTAGTAATATCAGCAGCACCAGTAGTATCAGCAGCACTAGTAGTATCAGCAAGGTTAGTAATATCAGCAGCACTAGTAGTATCAGCAGCATTAGTAGTATCAGCAGCACCAGTAGTATCAGCAGCACTAGTAGTATCAGCAGCACTAGTAGTATCAACAGCATTAGTAGTATCAGCAGCATTAGTAGTATCAGCAGCACTAGTATTATCAGCAGCACTAGTAGTATCAGCAGCATTAGTAGTATCAGCGACATTAGTAGTATCATATCAGCACCGCCAGTAGTATCAGCGACATTAGTTAGTATCAGCAGCACTAGTATTATCAGCAGCATTAGTAGTATCAGCAGCATTAGTAGTATCAGCGACATTAGTAGTATCAGCAACATTAGTAGTATCAGCAGTACTAGTAGTATCAGCAGCATTAGTAGTATCAGCGACATTAGTAGTATCAGCAGCATTAGTAGTATCAGCGACATTAGTAGTATCAGCAGCCAGACAGGGTGCGTGGGCTGCGTGCCGGTGACGGCACAATGGCGGCAGTGAGCGCCTGCCAGCGAGGGGACAATGGGGCGAGCCAGAGCACGCTTCTTCACGAGCTTCTGATGCTGCTGATGGGGGGGGGGGTTGCTTCCTTTCCTCATTCTTCTCCTTTCAAAAAGGGGGGCCACAGAGGCGCTGGGCGACGTCGCAGGCGCTCCGCGGCTCGCGTTGGTTGACGGACGACACCGAGTGCCAGACCCTGGAGTCACGAGGTCCCTGCGCCTCGGGTGCTTGGCCGATCGTGTCGATGCCCGTGCGCTGAACTTCTTTCGCGCCATACGCAGCCGACCGTGCTACGTAATCGGAGGCCGCGCCGTTAACGAGTGCGTTGGAGCGGTGGTGCAACGGTGAGCGCACCGCGGCGACGAAGCCCGCAAAATCCGAGTTCGATTCCAGGCGAAGGTTACGCATCGGTGGTTGAGTGATGTGCGCCCTGGGCCTAGCCCCCCCCTCCCCGCCTCATCCCGACCGCACTCCATCAACCCGTGGTGAAGTATGGTCAACCCCCCCCCTCTCTCCTAACATCAGTGGCTCTGTATCCAGCGGCAACACGGCGTTGCGTTGTAACTTGAGCCCACGGGAAGATATAAAACAAAACATAACCACAACCCGGCACATTACGCAGGGGATGGGGGGGGGTGATGGGGGACTGGGGGGGTCGCGGGGGGGGGGGTGCAGGGGGGGTGCGGGGGGGCTGGGGGGCGCGAGGGGGGGTGCGAGTTTGTCGCACGGCTTTCGTCGTGGCCACAATTGCGCCGCGCGTCTGCTCGGGGGGGGGGGGGCGGGGGAACGCATCCCCGACCTAAACCGGGCTATTGCAGGATATTATTTTTTTATTTCCCCTTACTTCGTTTTCAAGGCCCGCGGCGTTGTGGACCGAATGCGCTGAATTGCCTCGGGCTGCTGCGCCCGTGACGAGAGAGCACGAGGACGCTGCGCCAACAGCGGAGGAGCCCGACGGCGCACGGGGAGAGAGATGACGTTCACCGTGGAGACGGAGCGATGAAATCAACGAAAACTAAACGTACATGATAGAGGTTTTTTGGGGGGGGGTTAAATGGCGGAAATATATAAATGTGTCATCAAAACCCGCCACCACCCGACACAGCCAACTAGTAAGGGTTGTCACGTAAACAGAACGTGCCAATTCGTCGCTAGGTCAGCACACCGCTGTGTTGGAGAACCAATTCACAACATCTGAGATTGTAAATTTTGTGAATTTGCTCTCAGATTATACATTTTGTGAATTTCATTTCCAACACACAAACGGTGTGTTGTGCTCGTAACGAATTGGCACGTTCTGTTTACGTGACAAACCTTAATCATCGGCTGTGTCGGGTGGTGGCGGGCTTAACGACACATTTATATTCACGTGATCTAACCCCAAAAAAATCTATATTATGGATGATATTGGTCGCGAAAGCCTACACGTTAAACTGAAAGCTAAACGACTATTTTTATTTTATTTTACCAGGTAAAGATCCGCTGAGCTGTATAGGTTTTTTGTTCAGAAGCGACCTGGCTATCACAAATGATAGCCCAAAAAAGTGGCTTACCACGTGGACATTTTATAGTAGCCAAATTGTTGATGTTTCTAAATGTGGAGGGAAAAACCGGTGGACCCGGAGGAAAATCCACGCGACCACGGGCAGAGAGAGAGAAGATGCAGACTAAATATACAGCAGGCGTCAGGGCCGGAATCGAACCCACGACCTCCTGTATACCAGGCGAGGTCGTTAACATCTCGCCACGACTGCGCGATGTTAACTGGAAAGCAGCTTGGCACGCAGCCGCGGCGCAACGATAGACGAGGCCAGGCGTGCGAGAGAAAAATAGAGAGAGAGACAGACAGAGAGACAAAGAGAGACACAGAGAGAGACAGAGAGGAAGAGACAGAGATAACCACAGAGACAGAGAGAGACAGAGAGAGATAGAGACAGAGACACAGAGACAGAGAGACACAGATAAAGACAGAGAGAGAAAGAGAGAGCAGAGAAACCCCCCATTCTTCATCCAGCAGTTGATAGAGCAACCGCTGATGACTGCTGCAATGTTTATTCCAGTAGCCAGAGTCTGGTAGCGGAGTTCGTGATGGCCCCCGGCGCACGCGTGAGTTCGTCAGTCCGTGTCAGCTCGTCGCCACTGGTACCGAGGCAGGGTGGCTGTGTGGGGTGTAACGGATCGAGACTCCCCAAGGAGGGCAGTGGGAGGGAGAGCTGTCTGGACATGTCACATTTTTAAATAGGGGCCTACATTCATAACACATTAAAACATTCAATGTGTATTCTCGAGTAAATGCCAATGATGTACTGTGCACATTTTGGTGGGTTTCAAGGCTAGGGGGCATTGGGGGGGGTCATGCCCCCCCCAATGCCCCCTACCCCGCCCCTCTCCCCCTTCTGAACCCCCCACTGGGTAGTCTAACGAGTAATCGATGCATCGACCGCCTCTCTTACAGCTAACGATAGACCCATCAAATTGCCAAAGATTCAATTCCCCCAAATTTCTGGCTATTTTATTTTTACTAATAACTTTGTGTTTTACCAGGTAAGGTCAACTGAGCTATGTAGCTCTTTTTCAGTAGAGACCTGGCCGCAAATGATAGCCCGACGAAGTGGCTTATCACGTGGAAATGTGGAGGCAGCCAAATAAATGCGTGATGTTGATTCTAAATGTGAAGAAAAAAACCGGAGAACCCGGAGAAAAATCCACGTGACCACGGGGAGAGAGACATGCAAACTCCAAACATACAGACGTCAAGGTTGGGATCAAACCCACGACCTCGTGTTTCCCAGGCGAGGTAGTTAGCATCTCGCCATCGTGGCGAGATGTTAACTACCAAAACCGGAGGACCCGGAGAAAAAAATCCACGCAACCACAGGGAGAGAAAGAGAGAGACACGCCAACTCCAAATATACAGCAGCAGGCGTCAGGGCAGGGCTCAAACCCATGACCCTCCTGTTTACCAGGCGAGGTAGTTAACACCTCCCAGCCACCGTGGCAGGCGGGATCACCCAACAACATCAACAAACAATAAACAATAAACACGACACACGCAAACAATGAGAGAGCGCGCGTCGTCGCATGCGCGTGTCGCTCACCTGCCGCTGAGTTCGCTCTGGCTGCTCCGGCGATCCCTCCTCGTGGTGGTGGTGGTGCTTGCAGAGCCAACTTTGGTGCTGCAAGTGAGTCGCGCCTGCCCCTCTCTCTCTCTCTGCTGCGAGCCCTCCTCCTGCTCCTCCTGCTGCCTCCCTTCCTTCCTTCTCCCCGCGTGAGAGTGGAAGGGACGCAGAGATGTGCGGGACGAGCCTTCTCCGTCGTAGGAGCCACCACGCGCCTCTCCGCGACCTCTTCCCAGGGGAGGTCAAATTTGTAATGCAAATGAGATTCGCTCTCTCTCTCCTCTGGCCAAACTCTCCCCCACCTCCTATCTCCTCTCTCACAACACTTCAATTCTCTCTCAGTCTCTCTCTCACTACCACCCCCCCTCCCCTCTCTTCGCCCAGCCACTTCTCTAACACTACCCTCTACCTACCCCACCCCCACACCCCAATTTACAACCCCCCCTACTCCCTCCCTCCACCCCTCGCGTAGCCCCCAACTGCATTTATCTTTTCTTGCCACCCCCCCCCCCCCCCTTGTTCGCTTGGCAGCTGTGACTTGAAGCGGAAAGAGAGAGCGTTGCTTATAGAGATTTAATCCCCTCCCCCCACCTCTGCCCCCCCTCATCCCTCTCTACCCCCTCCCCTCCCGCCCCCTCCTCGCCACCCCATCCATCAAATATCCCCCGTGTAGCCGAAATAGACTTTTGGGGCAAGTGCTGTTAGTAGCGAGTCGCGAGTACCACTGAAGGTCGGAAACTGTGGCACACGATGGGAGTGGGGTTTTGCGAGCCCCTCGCCCGACCGCCTTTGTCTCCCCAGTGGCGATGTCTCTTACGCACAGCACCAGGTGCTCATCTGACGCCTGAGTCGTCCTAGGTTCAGGTTAATCATTTGCCGGTGTTGGCCGTGAGCGGGAGTTGAACTCGGGTCGCCAGGCGCTGCGCTACCGCTCCCTTACCCCATCCATCGCAGCCTTAACAGCACTTGTTGGGGCAAGGGCTGTTAGCGAGCACCTATGCAGGCCCACACTCGTGGTACACGAGCGGGTGGGTTGCCAGCACCTTTGCCCGAACACCCCTCTGTCTCCCCAGAGGCGATGTTGTTGACACACCGCACCAGGTACTCATCTGAGACTGAGTCCACGTAGGGAGGCCCAGGACCGGTTCAGATAATCGTCACTGGCGTTGGCCGTGAGCCGGAATCGAACACGGGTGGCCGGTTTGATAGCGCGCTCCCATCCTTTCTGCTCCTCCACACACGCGCATCACGTGGCACGCCATGGGTCTGCGTGGACACAGGGGCAGGGCCGGGACACCGAGAGACCCTTCGCTTCATGCTGAATAAACAGAGCTTCATAGCTGGTTTAACACGTGGTAGACTTTCGCGACTAATATCCATAATAGAGTTTTTTGGGGGTTTTGGATCGCGTAAATATATTGAGATCGCTCAATAACAACGGCAGGATGCTGCCAGATTTTTGTGCAGCCCATGGGCTTGTAATTACCAACACGCTGTTCCAGAATCGGCGCATCCACACATCATGGATGCATGCCGGGTCCAAGCAAGAACATCTGCTGGAATACGTAGTGACGGAACAGCGGATGCGGGCCCATGTCCTTGACACCAGAACCTACCGTGGAGCTGATCTGCCCACTGACCATCGACTTGTCATCTGTAAGATGCGCCTGCCAATCTTCCACTCCAGTGGTGCGTGTACACCCAGGACCCCATTCAAACCCTTAGTGACCTGGTCTCAGCTAGCTGATGAAAGTTGCAAGCGAGAATTTCATCATCGCTTGCGGCTGGGGTTGGCATTGTCTCCCACTCCTTCAGATGTCGAGGGGAAATGGGCGAGGTTTAGGGCTGTGGCTCATGCAGCTGCAATGGCTGCTTTGGGTACATGGTCCAGACCTCCCCAGAGACCCTGGCTGACAGAGGTGTTCAGACCCTCTGATAAAAAGTGACAGGTCCACTTTCATCGTCTACAGCATCCCACATTAGAGAACGAGGAGGCTTACTGCAGCCTCCACTCGGAGGTTCGGAGAGCCGTGAGGCGCTGCATGGATGGGTGGTGGTCGCGGGTTGCTGAGGAGATGGAGTCTGCCTCAATGGCCCGTGATCACAAATTGCTATTTAACTCCATCAAAAAGTAACCTGCAGCGCCACACCTATTACCATCATTAGGGGAAAGAACGGTGATCCAATCTCCGACCCCCAGGAACAGGCTTACAGATTTGCTGAACATTTCTGTGAGGTCCTGGGGGAGGGGAAATCCCTCAGCCTGGAAAACATCGTGGGACAAAGTGGGGATGAACCTGCTGAGGCTGCGGTGTCTCAAATACTGGGATAAGAAGTCACCCCCTGTGAGTGGCTGACGGAGGTGCCATCTGCTGAGGAAGTATGAAGGCGTTTCAGAGTCTGAGACCTGGAAAGGCACCGGGCAGAGATGATCTTCCAAGCGAAATGTTGAGGGAGGGTGGCGTTTGTGCACAGACTGCCCTACATAACATCCTAACAACAGTGTGGACCACTGTATGGGTTCTGCAGGATTGGAAGAATGCCCTGGTGGTCCCCCTCTTTAAGAAGGGGGACCGCACAGACTGTAACAACTACAGGGGCATCTCACTCCTCAGTGTGCCGGGAAAGGTCCTGGCAAGGATTATTCAACATCGCCTTGCCAGGCACGCTGAGGAGAGGCTTGCGGAGCCCCACGGCGGTTTCAGGAAAGGGCGATCATACACAGATGCCATACTTTCTGTCCGTCTGCTACAGCAGAGGTGTAGGGAATTCCAACAAGACCTACATCTCTGCTTTATTGACCTGGTCAAGGCCTATGATACCATCAGTAGGCCTGGGCTCTGGGTTATTCTTCGTGCTTTCGGAGTCCTTGACCCTCTGCTCACGATCATTAAGGACCTTCATGATGGTGAGTGGGCCCGGGTAAAACTACGTGACTGGGAGTCTGAGCCATTCCCTGTACACCTTGGGGTGCGACAGGGATGACCTCTGGCTCCCACATTATTTAACATCTTTTTCGAGCACGTAGTTCTTGAAGCCTTCGATGGCTGTACCGGAGGAATTTCCATCTGGTACAGATACAATGGGAGGCTGATCGATGCCCAGGTGCGGTCAAGGGATGGCTCCCTATTGGTAAACCACGTTATGTATGCCGATGATCTGGTAATTGCTGCTCACTCAGAGGAGGAGTTGGAGGCGCTGCTGCTGAACCTGGAGCATGCCACTAAGAGGTGGGGCCTTATCATCAGCCCCACCAAAACTAAGCACCTTCCTGGGTAAGTTGTACCATCGGACACTCCACCCCCACAACTATTGAATTTCGAGTCCCGCCTGCGGTTGCCTTGGCAGGGCCACACCGCGGGCCGGACGTTCCCCACCCCTGCTCTATGGGGTGGGGTCTTTGTCGTCTTTGCGTCACGGTGCATCTGATCGTCTACTGTGAATGCGGTGCGTGTGCATCAGTGTAGTTTGGACTTCTTTAGCACCGTACATAGCCGAACGTGTCGATCGGAGGTGGTGTGATTGTTTGTGGACAATTGTCATCGCGGGGGGGGGGGGTTCCCTAAGTTTAACCAAATTGCGCGGAGACGTTTGACCGGTGAGTGGAGCAATGCAGACGCGAGTGGTTGCTGCTGCTGTTGTTGTGTATAACTAAAATCTGTCAAAAACGAGAAAATCCCATCGCAACAAAAACGCGAGTTGCTTTTCTGGCGACACCAACGCTTGGTCGCGTGCCGTGTAGGCCGCCTTAATAGGTGCTCGCAAACAGTCTCTGCTTCAGTAAGCCTACATATACATACAATTCCAAACAGGTGAAAAATCCATAATAGAGGGTTTTTTGGGGGGTTAGATCGCGTAAATATATAAATGTTTCGTTAAAACAGCTGACATATCTAAAAAAACAAGTTACATCATCAGCCATGATCCATCCGCTGCTGGATGAGGGTATCCCCCAGCGCGTGGCCATCTCTCACGACGTCATCATCCATCGGGAGGGTCACGTGGCCCAGCGGTGTGGCGACTTCGCGGGTCATCGCAGAGAGGTTCGCGGTTCGGATTTCAAGCGGCCGCGCCCTGGTTAGTACCTGGCGTGGTCGTGACGATCGCAAGAAGAGGCCACTGTGTATCGCCGTCACGTTCCAAACGTTGCCAGAAAATTTAAATGACCCGCATAATTACTCGATTGGGATTACACAGCAGCAGCAGCAGCAATCGTGCATGTTATATGTATGTTGAACTTCTTTCGCAGCGTACATAGCCAACCGTTAAAATCGGGGGTGCAGGGGAAGGACAACAAACTATGGGTCTCTGTGTGAGTCTATGGGTCTCTGTGTGAGTCTTTGGGTCTATGTGTGAGTCTATGGGACTCTGTGTGAGTCTTTGGGTCTCTGTGTGAGTCTTTGGGTCTCTGTGTGAGTCTTTGGGTTTCTGTGTGAGTCTATGGGTCTCTGTGTGAGTCTATGGGTCTCTGTGTGAGTCTTTGGGTCTCTGTGTGAGTCTATGGGTCTCTGTGTGAGTCTATGGGTCTCTGTGTGAGTCTTTGGGTTTCTGTGTGAGTCTTTGGGTCTCTGTGTGAGTCTTTGGGTCTCTGTGTAAGACTACGGGTCTTTGTGTGAGTCTATGGGTCTCTGTGTGAGTCTATGGGTCTCTTTTTGAGTCTTTGGGTCTCTGTGTGAGTCTATGGGTCTTTGTGTAATGCGAGCAAGGATTGAGGAGGGGCGGAGTCTGGGTCACGTGGGGAGTGGGTGGAGTTAGGGTCACGTGGGGGAGAGGATTTAGGGAGAGAACCGGAAGGGGAAGGGGGAGTGGAGACGGAGTGAAATACGAGGAGGCCATGCTGGGCAAGACGGAGAGTGTGGCGCGGTCGCCACGCGGTGGGAGACGTCGACACCGACAGCCATCGGTGTCAGACGAAGAGAGCTAACAGGGCAGTGAGGGGCTAGCTGTGAAAGGGGCAGCAGTGACGCTAGATAGCGGGGCAGCGGTGTGGCTGCAAGGATTGCCTGACGGGGCAGCAGTGAGACTGCATATTGGAGCAGCAGGGAGACTGCACAACGGAGCAGCCGAGGGCTGTGGAGAGGTCGTCGAGCAGGACGCGGGCCTGAGCGAGACGCCGTGGTACGGAGATTCTACGAACCCAATAAAGGACAACGGAGATCGACATCTGAGAGAGAGTCCTTTATTACATTGGTCTCAGAAGTGAAACGGCATGTCAAAACAGCTCAGGAAGAAGACCGTCCCTGCACCATCTTCGGCAACATTTTCCGACGACGACCTCCCTCCAGCGGTGGCGCTGCCCACGATGGAGGAAGACAGCGGAGCAGGGACGAGCGGGGTTCCAGCCATGCAGGACGTGGCCACCTCGGTGGGCCCACCCGCGCGACTGGACGCTGACGAGAGATGGCGACAGGTGGCGGCGCAACTGGAGGCGCTGAAGGCGGTACTGGCGCAATTGTGCGTTCTCGTCACGCCGGCGACGACTTCGGGGAGGCCCGGCGAGGAACAACGGGCCAGGGCCTTGCCGTCGCTGTCAGCCCTCTCGACCACGCGGCACGAAGACGCCATCTTGGGCGTGGCCGAGGAAGAACGGCGGGAAGCCGCCATCTTGCGCCCTCCGCCGCGGGAAGCCGCCATCTTGCACACGTTGCGGAGCGACGCCATCTTGTCGCTGCCGTGCGTGTCACCATCGGAGGAGGACGGAGGAGCAAGAACCCGCAGCCGTCATTTGACAACGGTCAAAGAATTCTCAATCGGTGGCGATTGGAGCGCATTCGCCTGCCGTTTTCAAGCGGCCGTACGCTCCGCCATGTGGACGGACGCGTAGGCCCTGGAAGTCTTACCAACACTTCTCGACGACGAGTCCGTCCGGTTCTTCCGCTCCATCAAGGCCGACAAGAAGAAGACGCTGCAGGGTGTCTTCGAGGAGATGGCGGATGCGTACGAGCCTCCGGACGACGCCCATCGGAGATTTATTCAGCGCCAGCGGGCGCCTGATGAATCGCCGGTGGCCTACAGAGGCGCAGTTCTGGAACTGGCGATGGCGGCATACCCCGAGACGGAGCCCGATTTGTTGGAGCCCCTCGTGTTGGGCAAGATGCTCGAATTATCTAGAGACCTTGGGATCCCCATGCCGGTGTGCAGCCATGATAAATTGACGTCCCGTGCTGTGGCTAAGTGCTTGGATGCTCAATTTAATCTCCGACGCTGGAAGCAGGTGTCGGCTTGGACGGGGGGGCCCGTCGTTGAAGGCGGTGCTACGGGGTGGGATCCTACGAAGGCGATCTAAGTTCCTGACGACAAGGGTCCGCAGGAGTTGACGGCCGCCTCCGCCCAGTGGCCTGCTCGGGGGGGGAGGGGGCCGAGGTCTGCGCCGCCGGCGCGGGAGCGTCGGGGCAGGGGGGGTGCCGCGCGTCAGAACGACGTGGAGTGCTTCCGCTGCGGCCGTAAGGGCCACTTCGCAAGGGACTGCTGGGCTCGCATCCCGGGGCTGCCCCAGCAGGAGGCCTCGACCACGGACGCTGCACGAAAAGACCCACCAGTACAGGCAAGTCGGTGCGCACCAGACACCCGGCAAGGCCTTTCACCTCATGCATCACCATCGCTGCGCGGTCCGTGTGTCGTTAACAACAAGGTGCCTCCAGTTGACCCGGGTCGCTCGCTGACGCAATGGCGCCAATTGGCACACAGGGTAGTTGCGGCCACTACGGGGTCGTCCACGGTACCGGGTTCCATTCAGGGGGTCGAGGTGTGCGTATTTTGGTGGACTCCGATGCGTCCGCGACCATTATTTCGGATGTCATTTTCCATCTTTTGGGCATTCCGCCAGGGAAAGTGCGAGCGGTTTATGATTCATGCATAGCGGCGAATGGGGGAAGTATGGGCATTGTGGGTCAGGTGGACGCCAACATATCCATCGGGGGGTGTCGGCTTCAGGGACCGTGTTGATCTCTAGGTTCCTCGTGGTGCCCTGTTTGTTGGGGACTGATTTCCTGGCTAAAATGCCCCTTCAAATAAGGATTGATCAAAACTGCATTGAATTACCGGGGGGGCGTAAAATTTCATTCCTACCGTCGCCATGGGGCCGGTCTGCCCCTGTTTGCCAGGTGCAGGTGCTGTCCGAGGTATTTGTTGACATTCCACCTGGTTCGCAGATGCTTATCCCGTTGAGATATCGGAAGCCAGTACCTGGCATTGAGGGAGTGGCGGGGGTTCTGTTATCGCCGTCCACGGCTATAACGGGCGGCTCGGCGCTGGTTGGGGCACAAACAATTGTCCGGCCGGGCCAGCCCCCGTTCTTACAGGTGCTAAATAGGAGTGCAGAGAATGTCAGTGTCCCGGCCGGAACGGTTGTGGCTCACGCCACGACCGCGTTCACGACCCATGACAACCGGGTCTGCCGGGACATGGTAGGGGGGGTTTCGGGGCCAACAGAGCAGGATGACCGTTGGGTTGCCGAGTTATGCGGAGAGAATTCGTCCCTGACCAGAGAGCAACGGTCCGCGCTTCGCGGACCGTTGCTTGGGGCGTACCTCCCTGCTTTCCCACCACATTGAGACGGGGGATGCCGCTCCGATTCGGTTGAACTCGCATCGGTTGAGCCCGAAGGAGCGGGATCAGGTTCGCAGGGCAGTGGAGGACATGCTAGCCGCTGATATTATATCCCCGTCTAACAGTCCATGGGGCGCGCCGGTGGTCCTTGTGAAAAAGAAGGATGGGAAACTGCGATTTTGCGTCGATTTTTGTAAATTGAATAAGGTGTCCATCGCAGACGCGTACCCACTTCCGCGTATGGATGATTCCCTCGATGCCTTGTCTGGGGCGAAGTTTTTTTCAACATTGGATCTCTCTTCGGGATTCTGGCAGCTTCCCCTTGACGAGTCTTCGAGGGAAAAGACGGCTTTTCGCACGCCGCAGGGACTTTTTCAGTTTAATTGCCTTCTGATGGGCTTGAATGCGGCTCCAGCAACTTTTCAGCGGTTGATGGAGCTGGTGTTAACGGGTCTGCAGTGGGAGACATGTTTGATTTATTTTGACGATGTCATCGTCTTTAGCCGCACATTTGACGAACATTTGCAGAGATTGGAGACGGTTTTTGCTAGGATGCGCTCCGCAAATTAAAAATTCAAACCAGAAAAGTGTCACCTATTGCAACGATCCGTGCGTTATTTGGGACACATAGTCAGTGCGGACGGGGTGGCGACGGACCCAGAGAAGACAGCGTGCGTCCGTAACTGGCCAACCCCGGCCTCGGTTGGGAACGTCCGTCGCTTCTTGGGGTTCGCCTCATACTATCGCAGGTTCGTCCCGAACTTTGCTATGATCGCTAGGCCCTTGCACCTCCTTACGGGTAAAGGTCGGAGGTTCATTTGGGGTCCACCGGAGGAAGCGGCGTTTCAGGGCCTACGCGATCGGTTGGCGACGGCGCCGACATTGGACTATCCGGATTTTGATAGACCGTTTATTCTGGATACGGACGCTAGTGACACTGGGATTGGGGCCGTTCTGTCACAGTCCAAAGGCGGCGTGGAGCGCGTGGTAGCCTACGGTAGCCGTGTACTCTCCCCGGCAGAAACCCGCTAATATCGGCCGTATCTTTACGGCTGGTCATTTATTGTGCGCACGGACCATGCGGCTCTGCAATACGCCCTGAGGGTTGACCAACCATCTGGCCAACTGGCACGATGGTTGGAGACCCTGCAGGAATTTTCATTCGACATTCAACATCGGAAGGGGTCGCGTCACGCGAATGCGGACGCACTCTCCAGATTACCGCAGGGGTCTCCTTGCGCTTGCGCGTCGGGTACGAATAGGTGTACGCTGGTTCAGCTACCCCCTCGGCCTGTCGTGTCAGCTGTCGAGATGCCTGGGGCTCCGGTGTGCCCAGGACCGGCCGATGGGGTTCTAAACCTGCCGCGCTCGGTATGGATTCGCGAACAATTGCTTGACGACTCGTTGGGGGGCTTTACGGAGTCGGGCTGCGAAGAGAGCGGGGAAATTGCTGTCCGGTGAGACGCCGGGGGCCGCTCTCCAGGATGGGTTGCTCATGTGGAGAGAGGGATTGCATGACCGCTGGCGTCTGGTGGTACCGTCGTCGCTACGGTACGAATTGATTCGGACTCTGCACGGCGACACTTTGTTACATCTCGGGGTGCAGAAGACTTGGTTAACATTACAGCGTGACTACTTCTGGCACGGCATGATGACGGATGTCGTCGGACACATTCGGGCGTGTCCCAAGTGTGCCCGGCGAAAGCCGCCTAAAAACCCTTACGTGCCGCCGGTGCAGTCTATACAAGTGTCTCGAATCAACGAGTTGGTGGCGCTGGATATTTTGGGACCTTTCCCGCCGTCCGCTAGGGGTAATAAATATTTGCTGGTCGGGGTGGAATATCTTTCACGCTGGCCGATGGCTTGGCCCTTACCCGAGCAGTCGGCGGCGTCTATCACGGGCGCCTTCCTATTTGGATATGTGATGGACAAGGGGGCGCCGGAGAGGCTACTCACGGATCAGGGGCGAAATTTTTCTTCCAAACTGTTGGCGGAAGTGTGCGCTGCTCTGGGAACCAAGAAGGTTCGTACGTCTCCTTACCACCCGCAGACGGATGGCATGGTGGAACGCCTTAATCGGACGCTGTCGGCCATGCTATGTCACACGGTTGACGAGAAACAAGCTGATTGGGACTTGCATATACCTGGGGTACTCTCCGCGTATTGGATGACGCCTCATGCGTCCACTGGGTATTCTCCATTTTTTCTCATGTACGGCCGCGAGAATGTGCCGCCGGTGGAAGTACAGCTGAGTACGGGGGCGAAGGGTCGTTTTAAACCTCTCCCCGAATATATTTAGGACACGGTTCGACGCGTCGCCGAGGCACGGGAGGGGGCCCGGTCGGCTACTGCCAAGGCTCAGGCGCGAAACGACGCTCGACCGGTACATGCCCCTGGCGAGTGGGGGACATGGCATGGCTGCACTGCCCGCAGGTGCGGCCGGGGACCTCCCCTAAGCTTCACAAACCATGGCAGGGGCCGGTTAAGCTTATTGAAGTCCCTAACCCGCAATCCGCACGGGTTCGGTTCGGATCGCGGCGCTGGTATGTTCATACGTCTAGGCTGAAGCCCTACGTGGCCCCGCGGACGGATGCGTCATCCCCTGATGTTGCCTTGCCGGTGTTTGTTGCGCCTGACGCACCTCTGCCCTTGCCTGTTGACTCTGCAAGGGCGCCTGTCGTGCCTTCTACAGACAAACCAGCCATGACGCAGGCGGATGTGGCGAATCCTGCTCTGGGTGGGCCTACCACGGCGACGGGGCCACTTGGCCCCGCTGCCCTTCCAACCCCACCACAGACACGGTTGCCGGAGACCCCGGACTTGGGTCTCCCTGGGGGACGGGACCTTGGCGTTGACGGGCCTCCAACAGTGGCGGGCGGTTATACTCCCGTCGATCTTAAGACCCCGTCGCGTTCTCGGTCCGTGGGGGTACCGCCGCCCGTTCGGGATGGGCCGGCGACCCGCACGCGTTCCAAATCCCTTTCCTTTCGTTGATTGTTATTGTTCTTGTTATCGTTTTATACTCTCCGTTGTCCAGTGATGCCAGATGGTTCCAATATTGCTCGCATTATTTTTTTGTAATTGTTGCAGCCGGGGACGGTTGGGTTTTCATTAGGGGGGGGGGGGGTCGTGTAATGCGAGCAAGGATTGAAGGGGGGCGGAGTCTGGGTCATGTGGGGAGTGGGTGGAGTTAGGGTCACGTGGGGGAGAGGATTTAGGGAGAGAACCGGAAGGGGAAGTGGGAGTGGAGACGGAGTGAAATACGAGGAGGCCACGCTGGGCAAGACGGAGAGTGTGGCGCGGTCGCCACGCGGTGGGAGACGTCGACACCGACAGCCATCGGTGTCAGACGAAGAAAGCTAACGGGGCAGTGAGGGGCTAGTTGTGAAAGGGGCAGCAGTGACGCTGGATAGCGGGGCAGCGGTGTGGCTGCAAGGATTGCCTGACGGGGCAGCAGTGAGACTGCATTTGGAGCAGCAGGGAGACTGCACAACGGAGCAGCCGAGGGCTGTGGAGAGGTCGTCGAGCGGGACGCGGGCCTGAGCGAGACGCCGTGGTACGGAGATTCTACGAACCCAATAAAGGACAACGGAGATCGACATCTGAGAGAGAGTCCTTTATTACATTTGTGTGAGCCTTTGGGTCTCTGTGTGAGTCTATGGGTCTTTGTGAGAGTCTATGGGTCTATGTGTGAGTCTATGGGTCTTTGTGTGAGTCTATGGGTCTCTGTGTGAGTATTATGGTCTCTGTGTGAGTCGAGGTACGTATGTTGAACCTTTTTCGCACCGTACGTAGCCAACCGCGCTAATCGGAGGTGCGGGGGCAGGGCAACAAACTAAACACGAACATACATCACTTCTAAAGAAATGGGTTTTCAACTTGGATGTAAAAGTGCAATAGCTCCAGCGGCTTCCTTCATTCCACTTCCCGGCATCTGCGCACGAGCTCCGATTTCATCGCTCCGTCTCCTCCTTAGGGGCGGGTCCCATCCGCTGGCTGGCAGCACTCCGTTGTGTGCAGCGTCGATCCTCTGGACGCCCGCCCGCCCGCCCGCCCCGTGGTCGTGTCAGCCCCCCCCCCTGCCGCCTGCCCCCCAGTGCTGGGTATGAATGGCGAGATCCCCATAGCGTTGTGATCTCACTCATAATCCCATTCACGTTGTGGGGGGGGGGGCTTACAGTTATTGTTACAGCTCCCACTCGGCCTGTAAGTCCTTGTCGCTTCTATTTATCCAAAACATAATTTAGAATCGAGATTTTTTTTTTACCGCGAGAGTTTAAAGGGGAACCAGTTGAGATTGGGGGTGGGTTTACACGTTGTTTTCAGATAGGCGATTTTAATGAATGTTGTCCCCACCACCACCCACCCCGAACTGGTGACTTGCTGACTGGCCCATGCCGGACGTCTGCGACACGGAGTTTCGTGGTTCATGGGATTCCTCCTGCAATCTAAATAAAGATCTGATCTATGACGTTGCATTGTTTGACAAAAGTGAGTATCGATTTTGCACTTTGTTTGGGTGATGTTAGCAGTGGTGCGCAAGCACAATGAATCAATACACACTCAGCGCGTGGAGAAGGGGCACTGGCCGACACGTTGCCGATTTTATTTGTTTTATGATAAGGCCTCATCGTTGTTGTTGTGGTTGTTGTTTTTGTTGACAAGTGTGCTGAGAGTATGTGTGTGTGTGAGTACACACATTGTGGATGTTAAAATGGTTTCACGTAAACGCTCTCTGTTTCGCTGAAATGGAGTGGTTAACGCACCGCGCGAAGTACATAGCAACCCTAAGGACCTAAGTTCGATGCCAGACCACGGCCACGGCTAACATCAGTGGCGTATGAGGTCGATATCGGACACTGACTCCCCCACTCTTCTCCGCTCGGCAGTACGGACGACATTGACGAAGAAAATTGAACCAAAAGAAATATCAAAAGTGCTTAAATAAACACAGAGAGACGCTTGTGTGGCATTAAATGAAGGGGCAGAAGAATACGCGGCTTAGAGAAGAGGTTGAAGACGTTAAATCTGTAACAATTTTTATTTTATTTCACCAGGTAAGGCTCCACTGAGCTGTAGAGCTCTTTTTCAGAAGCGACCTGGCGAGCACAAATGAGAGCTCAACGAAGCGGGTTTATCGAGATGAAATGAATTGCAGCCAAATACTCTAAACGCGTGATGTTGATTCTAACTGTGGAGGGGAAAAACCGGAGGACCCGGAGAAAACCCAACGCTTTCGAGGTGGCGACACCGCACACCGCACACCCAGGCCACTTGCGCGTTTAACATTTTGAACATTGCTAATCTGGACAAAAATTAGCCGTGACCAAACTGAGAATAATCAATAACTGTCCCTAAGTATTGCTTACGGCTCCAAGCTCTCCAAAGCAAGAGAGGGATAATTATCCTTAATGGGCTCTCGTCCGGTTAAATATAGGACATTGATTGATTGATTGATCGGTCGGTCGCTTGAGTAGGTTTGGTGGGACGCTACCGGGTGGGAGCCGTGCCACGCGCGCTCTGCGTGCGCGTCGTGTTGTGACAGCTCACGCGGCCCCAGCTGCTGTACAAGAGACCAAGATCAGCCGTGTGTGGCCTCACAGAGCCGAGAGCCAACAAGCGCTGTCAGCGAGCACCTATTAAGGCAGATGCAGCACGCGAGCGTGGTTCGGTCAGCGCCACGCGCAGCTTGAGTACCTTCGTTTACGCAGCGCAGAAAGAATCGTGGTTTGTTTGTTTGTTTAAGGCTGAGTCGACATAGGGGAGGGCCCGAGACGACTTCAAATACCACTTTGCAATTCGTGTTAGCCCGTGGCCAGATATTGAACCCAGGTGGCCTGCATAAATGCAAAGCGCAGATGTAGCAGAGACAAAGGCCTCCCGTGTAGCTTTATCGATCGTTGGGGAAAGTGCTGTTCACGAGCACGGCGCACAAGGGCCAGCACCACGCCCGTCCGCCTTTGTCTCCCCACCGCCAGTGTGTTTACACAGCGCACCAGGCACTGATTTAAAGCTGAGTTGATCTAGGGGAGGCTCGGGATAGATAGACTCAGATACCACCCGCAGGGAGAAGTTGTGCGTGTCCGCGAATCGAACGCACGTTGCCGCGGTCCGCAGGGAAAATGCGCTCATCACTGAGCCACCGCTCCCCACCATATACACAAAAACAAAACAAAGATCCTTCTAAAGCCCCGCAGATTATCGGGGCGAGTGCTGTTAGCGAGCATCTGTTAAGGCCATCACTGCACACGAGGGAGTGGTATAGCCCAGAACCACGCCCGTCCACATTTGTCTTCCAAATGCTGTGATGCTGTTCACACAACACACATGGATCTCGTTTGAGGCTCAATCGTCCTCGGGGAGGTCCCCGATAGATTCAGACACCACTCCGCCACTCTTATCATCCGTGAGCCAATAATCTGACGCAAGTGTGCCCCGGTTCTTAGCATAATTCACGAACCATTATGCTCCCCCGCTATAAAATACAAAGACAAAGATCCCTCCCCGCCGTATAGCCTTAAAAGACTGTTGGGGAAAGTGATGTTAGCGAGCACCTATGAAGGCCGGCATAGCACACGAGGGGGTGGATGGCCAACACCACGCTTGGCCGCCTTTGTCTCCCAAGTGGGGATGTTTACTACACACCGCAGCAGATACTCGTTTGCGGCTGAGTCGACCTAGGGGAGGCCCAGGACCGCCTCAGGTAATCGTAACTGGTGTTGACCGTGAGCGGGAATCGAACTCGGTGCGCCGTGTTCGTTGTTATTATGAACAACAACCGCCGTTCACCACTCGGTGGCGGTGACATCACCACGGCGCTTGTGCCAGGCTTGGTGCACTTTAAGGCCACGTCAAGTGTTGACGGCCCGCTGGCAGGAGGACACAGAACGAACAGACCCAGGTGCCATGGGTTGCCTGACAGATGACCAGCTGTGCTCCCCACTGGGCGTTCTAGCCGCTCATTGTCGTGAGCGTCGCTCCGCTGCGTTCCGTTGTTGCTGCAGGGCGACTGCTCCCGTGCACGCAGCAGGCAGAGGGACACACACGAGACAAAATAGCGGACAACGATGGACTTAGCTCTGTCTCTCTGCGCATTGACGCGACCTGAAATGGATACGAGGTTCGATATTTAAACTAAACTATTTATTTCACCAGGTAGGGCCCGGTGAGCTATATAGATCTTTTTCAGAAGCGACCTGGCCACAATTGTAGCTCAACGAAGTTGGCTTATCATGTGGAAATCCCTTGCAGCCAAATACTCTAAACGCGTGATGTTGATTTTAAATGTAGAGGAAAAAACCGGAGGACTCGGAGAAAAAGCCACGCGACCACGGAAAGAGAGAAAATGCAGACTCCAAATATACACCAGGCGTCAGGGTCGGGATCGAACCCACGATCTTCCTGTATACCAGGCGAGGTAGTTAACATCTCCTAGCCACCGCGGTGCCCTGACACGCACAACAGATGCCCGCGTGGAGCAGAGCGGGATCCTCCACCTCGCGGTTCATCAGTCAGCGCTTCCCCAACCGCACACGAAGCAGCACTTGCCCCGTCGTTTCAAACTCCAAAATATACAGCAGGCATCAGGGTCGGGGTAAAACCCACGACCTCCCGCATACCAGGCGAGGTAGTCAACATCTCACCGGTGCGGCGCCCCGGTTTACGTCGGGGATGCGTTCCTGAAAGGTGCGATGACGAATATCGGAACGACGTCAATCTAAGCGATGTACAGGTAGTAGTAGTGGGTGGTGGTGGTGGTGGTGGTGGGTGGTGGTGGTGGAGGGCGAATGGCTGAGAGGAGACGGATAACGAGACAGGACGGACGATGCCGTTAGCGACGTGAGTGTGGGGCTTGAGGCGAAGCAACTCAGGTAGTAGCGGCGTTCATGATAAAGTGACGACGTGTTTGCGAAACGACGTAAAATGGAGAGACGCGACTCGGGGTATGACGGTCTATGTTTGATTATCATTCAGATTATGCTTCTTTGCCAAGGGAAAGCTTCGCTGAGTCTCGTGCCACCTTTTGCAGAAGGGTCCTGCCAACGTTCATCCCAGTCGCAAACGACGCTGGCCTGCGGTGCAACTTGGTTATATATTAAATAAAAAATAATAATTCGGCTAAGCCCGCGCCATCCCGCCCTCCCGCAGGCAATGGGTCACGTTTGCGAATGACCATCACGGGGTCTTCATTGTGAAGCAGACGGCACGCGTGTTTTTGAATGGTTAACACGCCCGCAGTATTAATTAACCAGGGCGGGCGCTGGGTGTGAACAGCGCCCTCTTTGATAATTAATTACCGACGTGCCCTCGACCCTAGTGGTAGTGCCTTACCTCGATTATCCACAGTCCAAGTCAGCCGAGTATCGTTCAATGGAAAGATTGAACGAGGATTAATGTCTGCTTATAGCCTTGCATCGACATTATCAATAATACATCAATCGTCGCCCTTGGCACTGTTCATCAGCATCGCAATCTATTGTCTCAAACGTTGCTGGATAGACCCCCCCCACCCCACGCCATGGTCATCACGAGGCATGTTCTATCCACTGCTGGGTGAAGGCCTCCCCGACCTGCGATGACGCACGTGGCCTGGTAGACGATGGCTCCTCACCAGGCGTGGTCGTTCCCCTCTCACGGCGCACCTCCCTCCTCGCCTTTCCCCTTCGGCAGCGCCGTCCTTCAGCCATCGGCCCTTCTCGGAGCGCTGCCAACAAACCCCAGCTGGGCTTCTTCCTAACAGTCAACGCGACGCATCTGATGTGCGTTGGGTTTGACGGTGCGTGTGTGTGTGTGGTGAAGTGTGGCCCATCATACAATCCAGCTTTCTGGCTTGGTAGAGCAGGGGGGGGGGGGGGATTGACACGGATGTGCACGCGGCGTTTGCTTGTTTTGGACATCTGTGGCAACAAGAGCTTCCCCGCTCATCGGATTCGTCCAGTATGAATGCACATTCTAATTCTGATTAACGCTGACGCGCCGCCTGGGGCCCATGGGCTTTGGTGCCCCAGTTCTTCCCCCCCTCCTCCTCCTCGCCATCACGAGACTCGCAATGTCGGTGGGGGGAAGCCCAGAGGGATATTCACGGCATTCGCCGAAGGAATGGTCTGGTGGCCTCGTTTTAAAAAATGATAGCACGCTGCCTTTATTTCTCCGTCTTCATTCTCTCTTTCTAGTCGCTCTCACCGCTCACTCACCGCTCACTCACCGCTCACACACTCACTAGTCACTCACTGCTCACTCACTCACTACTCACTCACTAGTCACTCTCTGCTCACTCCCTGATCACTTACTGCTGACTCACTGCTCACTCACTAATCACTCACTGGAGCCGTGCCCCGAGTATCAAGTTGATTTTGTGTGACCAGGCTGAGAAGTCAAGAAACCAGGATACAGGATAGAGTCTCACTTGCAAGATTGACCTGCATCACCAACTTGACAACAGAAGTAGCCACACAAATTAAATTGCAACTAAGCACAACAATGACACATATTGAGATCAGCGCAAAAAATGAAGATGCATTGTTTAAACAATTAAATGTAGCGAGATACGTAAATTCCACGTTCCTATGACAAGGGCGAGTCGAACGACAGCTCACCCACTGGTCACGTAAGAACAGAGCTGCTGTTAACTCCTGATGTATGTAATGTGAACTTCTTTCGCACCGTACGTAGCCAACCGTGCTAATCGGAGGTGCGGGGGTAGGACAACACACAAAACACACACAAAGCAGTTGTAAAGAAATTCGTTTTCAATCCAGATGATGATTTAAAAGTGTTTAGTTCCAGTGGTTTCCTAGCATCAGAAGGAAGAGCGTTCCAGACGGTCGCAGAAGCGCATCTGAAAGCTCCGCGCGGGGTGCGGTGACCACCGCCTTTGTTTGATGGTTGAGCCAAACGCCGCAGCTGCTGCTGCTGCTGCGAGGATGACCGGAGTTTGCGTGAAAATGGTTTATGCTTCTTGACGTGATCAGCGAAACGTCATTCGCTTTTTTTGATGGAAACCCAAAATCATTCGGCGTCATTGCACCCCCTCTCCCACGTGACAACTAGATTCGATTGGCTGTGTCGGCTGGCGGAGGGGTACAGCTGAACATGTCCATTACACAGTCGCGTTCTCCTATCACGCGGTGCTCGTTGCTGCGTTCCTGGAGAACGGAAGAAGACATCGCGTCATCGTAAATTACATCATATGGGGGGGGGGGGGGGGGTTAAAGCACACGGCCCGCGACAACACGTGAGACGCGTACGCTGGGCCGAGCAAAGACCGAGGCGCAGTGGGCAGCATCCAGAAGCATCCAGCAGCATCCCAACGCCTCGTGGTGTGATGCTGCTGCTGGTGCTGCTGCTGCTGGTGCTGCTGCTGGTGCTGCTGCTGGTGTTGCTGCTGCTGCTACTGCTGCTACTGCTAGGCCGAGGCAGCCGCACAACCGCTGCCTATTCCTGCTCGCGCTGCGACGTAGTTCTGTCCACTCCCATCCGCGTTGTATGAAACAAAAATGTGTTCCCTAATTACATTCATCGCGTTGTATCCAAGTTCGCGTTGTGAAAACACGCGGCGTTGTCGGAGGACGGGCTGCACCCACGCTCTTCGATCGAAGCCGCGAGTTCCTCATCACGAATCGTAAACATCGGCGGCGCAAGGCCACGTCGATAAAGAACAGAGGTGTCCCTCTCGTGAGAAGAGTTTGCGGAGTGGAAGGGGGAGGCACTTTTACTCCTCTTCCTCCCATTTGAGGGGGGGCTGTCAGTCGTCGCGACTTCGCTGCCCGTCCGCAAATCTCTGCCGTGGCCATTCAGACTCAGACCGGTGGCGCATGCGATTTGAACGCCGGTCACACATTGGGGTGTTCTGAATAACGGTAACAGGTAGAGAGAGAGAGAGTCACGGCCTTTACATTTTTCTCGCTCCGTTGTTTTGTTTGCTGCTTGGCTGGTTTGGAGCAGTGTTCGCATTATTTGACATCTCACCATGGCGCCACGGTGGCTAGGAGATGTTAGCTACCTCGCCTGGTATACAGGAGGTTGTGAGTTCTATCCCGGCCCTGACGCCTGCCGTATATTCGGACTTTGCATTTCCACGTCATATGTCACTTCGTATCGCAGCCAAATAAGCGCGTGATGTTGATTCTAAATGTGCAGGGAAAACCCGGAGGACCCAGAGAAAAGTCCACGCGACCACCACAGGGAGAGCGAGAGAGACACGCAGACTGCAAATATACAAGCGTCAGGGTCGGGATCAAACCCACGATCCTCCTGTACACCAGGCGAGGTAGTTAACATATCCTAGCCACCGTGGCGTAAACCTTCCTGCCCTCCGTCCCGAGCCACACTCCATTACCAGCCCTTACTGACCAGCGCAGCGATGTATGATAAATGAATAACTCGCTGCATCACCGGCCACGCTCCTCCACTCGATATAAAACAATACGATATGCACAATTGGATTCGAAAGTGCCCAGTTGTGTCCCTCGCTCCTGCACGGAGAGGCAGTGATGAAGGACTCTGATTCACTCTTGCACCGTAACGTCATCTCAATTCCCTCTGCGCGCTGGAGAATGCTGCCCCTCGCAGCCTCACGGCCGTGACAACGACCAGGTCGCATCTTCCACCTCCCCGGATGAGCACATTCATCTCACATGCGTACGACGGCTGTGTGATTGTGCCACAACCGAATGGGATGACGTCGTCTCTTGGTGAGGAGGCCGCGTCATCTTGCCTGCCTAGACAATGAGGAATATCAATCAGTCGATTTCAAGAGCTCCCTCGCCTTGGGGGAGGCGCCGAACAGTGGCGTGGCTCTGTGAATTACGACACTGCCCCCCCACCCCACAAGCCTCTCTCTCTCCGCACATCTGGCTCGCTGAATGGCGAGATTTGTGATGGCGATGGGCCGGATTTATTGCTCTGTGGACGAGTGAGCAGGTGGACTGGTTTGATTAGTCTGTTAGCGAGTGAGTGAGTGTGTTGGTCAGTGAATGGGTAGGTGGATGGGTGGCTGAGTATGTTGGTTGATGAAGAGGGTAGATGGGTCGGTGAGTGTGTAGGTGGGGTTTTTTTTTCTAGTGATTGGTTATTAGGTGGGTCAGGGAGTGGGTTCGTTGGTGTGTGAGTGAGTGGGTGGGTGGCTCGGTGGATCGGAGACTGGGTTAGCGAATGGATAAACCGGTGAGCGAGTGAGTTCTGAAGGAATTGTTGATGAGGTTGTTCCTGGGTGTCGGTATAGTTGTGAGTATATGGCGGATTTGTGAGTGAAGAGGCTGGTTAGTGGATATGCGAGTGAGTGTATTGATGAGTGGGCACGGGGCCGAGTGCATTGGCGAGAAGGTAGGGTAGGGAGATGAGTGAGTGAGCGAGCAGTGGGCTCATGAGTAGGTGGTTGGGTGGTTAGTGAGCACGTGGGCGGGTGAGGTTGGATGGGTGAGTGGTTAGTTAGTAGCTTAGTAGATAGATGGGTGAGTGGTTCGTGGGCGAGTGGGTCTGCGAGTTGGTGAGTGGGTAGGTAGGTAGGTAGGTTTTGCTGTGTTCCCCGTAGGCGTGAGTGTGTGGCTCACACACTACGAGCCAGGTACGTGCGCGCATCCGCCGTTCCACTTTGTCTCCCCGCTCTCCACTCCTCCACTCAATGGAACTCCCCACGCGCAGTGGCCGGGGCTCGGTCTAGTGATGGATGCGTGAGGTCCGGTCGCCATGGCGACGCGGGGGAGTTCAGCACAATAGAGTGGGCGCTATGGTTAGCGGGCAGGCGGAGTACGTTGAACGCAGAGGGTACGTGTCTGTGTGTGTGTGTGCGTGCTTCTGTGTGGTGGGGAGCGGTGGTGTAGCGGTTAGCGCTACGCTGCGTTATGAACCCGGCGACGCGGGTTCGATTCCGGCTCACGGTCAACACCAGTGACGATTATCTGAACCGGTCATGGGCCTCCCCGAGGTCGACTCAACCTCAAATGAGTACCTGGTGTGATGTACAAACATCGCCACTGGGGAGGCAAAGGCGGTCGGGCGTGGTGCTGGCTACCCACCCCATCGTGTATCCGTTTCGGCCTTCATAGGTGCTCGCTAACAGCACTTGCCCCGGCAGTCTGTGGAGGCTATATGGGGAATCTTTGTCTTCGTGCTCCTTTGTAAGTGGAGAGCGGTAGTGTGATGGTACGCGCGCTGCGCTACGAACACGACGATCCGGTCCTGGGCATCCCCTAGGTCGACTCAGCCTCAAATGAGTACCTGGTACGGTGCGTAAACATCGCCACTGGGGAGACAAAGGCGGCCGGGCGTGGTGTTGGCCACCCCACCCCCCAGCAGTCTGTTAAGGCTACACGGGGGATCTTTGTGTGTGTCTTGCTTCTTTGTAAATAATAATTCATCACATGCATCATATGACGGTCGTGACTCACTTAACTTATTATGACTAAAACACTCAACACATTCATATGTATGTATGTTGAACTTCTTTCGCATAGTACGCAGCCAACCGTGCCACACACAATAACACTGTGTGTGGCCTTAACAGGAAAACATACAGATATGATATGTAAAACAGGTGACGTTTCAGGCAACGGGCCTTTTTCATGGAACCTAAAAAACAGTCGCCTATTAAATACTTTGACAGCACTTTTTTTTACGTGCTGTGAAGAAGGGCCATGTGCCCGAAACGTCGCCTGTTATATTTTTTCCACGTGGTCGGCAGTGACGACGCTTCGCTTGATATCGGTTCAAAGGTCGAGACCCCCTTGCTTAAGGATCCGTCGCGTGTCCGGGGTCGTCAGTGTGTTGTATTCGTGCGTGTTGTACAGCACGGCTTCGCGTGAAGCCCCCTACGGGCTTTCCCTTCCGCGTTTAGAATCGACATCAACACGCGCCTCGAGTATTTGCCTCCCGCTATAAATGTCCACGCGATTATAAAGCGCCACTTCGTTGAGCTATCGTTTGTGTTGCCGGGTCGCTTCTGAAACAAAGATCTGTCTAGTTCAGTGGGTGCCTTGCCTGGCAAAATAAAAAAAGTTATAGTTTATGGTTTAGTTTCAGCCACTGTAGGCCGCTACGATCACCGCAATGTTTACTTATTTATTAAAACATTTACTGGTAGGAACCTCCTGGTACTGGTAGGAACCTCTGGTTACACCAGCCCACAGGGGATTATTGTGTCCGTCCGTCGTGCAGGAAGGGGCTGGGTGGGGAGGGGAGGGTGGGGAGGGGCTGGGTGGGGAGGGTGGGGCTGGGTGGGGAAGGGAGGGTGGGGAGGGGCTGGGTGGGGGGTGGGAGGGGTGGGGCTGGGTGGGAAGGGGCTGGTCACCCGTGGTGCCCTTATAAAACTCAACGGTTAGCCTACTCACGCCGGATTGTGCCCGCCCTCACATTCGGCCATATTTGCGGAATACACTACGCCGCCGTTGACCCTGGCCATTGACCGAGCAACCCAACGTTCCTACCAGCTCCCTCCGCAGGAATGTGTTTAAATAGCGATTTCTTAAAAGGAACAGCGGCCGTTGAGTCGCAGCGATTACTCGAATGGCCCGTGGCTCTTACTCATTCCGCTGAACCTCAGCTCAACAATTCATCCAACTCAACACTTCGTCAATATGATAGACGACGTTTCGCACAATGGCCCTTCTTCACTCACACAGCGCACAGCGAGGCCAGAGAGGTGGAGTTGACAGGCAGCTGGGACGGAATCCGACTCAGCGCTACACCTCTGTGTCCTAAAAAAAAAAGATATTTTTTAAAATTGAAAAAAAAAATATTTAAAAAATATTTGTTAAAATATATTTTACCAGGCAAGGCCGACTGAGCTGCGATGTAGCTCTTTATCAGAAGCGACCCGGCTTACCAAGTGAAAATGTCTATAGTCACACGCATGTTGATTCTAAATGTGGGGGGGGGGGGGGAACCCGGCGGACCTGGAGAAAGATCGACACGACCATGGGGAGAAAATGCGAAATCGGAATATCGGCGTCAGGGGTCGGGATCGAACCCCCCGGTGTCCTGCAGACCAGGCGAGGTAGTTAACATCCAATGGCGGAGCCAGGATTTTCAGGTAGAGGGGGCAGCCCCTCCAGCAATAAAAAATGATCGGAGTTGTTAGTAAGTGAGGACTTGTCACTTGCTTTTTACTCGACGCGTGTGCGGCGATGGCGCAGCCATCGACTGAGGGTCGAATTCGAACCGCGTTGTGTGATCGGCATCGCGCTCGCTGAAGGTGAATGCCTTCAGGGAAGTTGTGTACTGTACACGCAACTGCGCACAATTCTGAGTCACTTATAACTGCTTTGCCGTTACTTATTGCCAATTATGGACTCAGACTATTGTCCTATCATCTCATAGAGTCACTGGCACATAATAATATGCTACACAGTGGCATCGGTGGTTGCAAAATGCCGATGTATTACTAATAAACCCCAATGATCCGATCGAAATGAGGGATTTCGATCGGATCATTTGGGGGGCACGTGCCAACCCACCCCCCGAACTGGCTCCGCCAGTGGTGACATCTCGCCACCGCGGCGCCCGTGTGCTACGAGGATGGGTCAAGGCCGCGCAGTGTTATTGACGAACTGCTTGCTGTTGTGTTTAGCTTGTTACCCCCCCCCCCCCCCACAGCACATAGCACGGTTGGCTATGTACGGTGCGAAAGAAATTCACCATTACGTACATAACACAGATGTTAATTGTGCTTGCGCACCGCTGCCGCAAGCTCGGAGCGGCGGAGTCGCCCGAATGATTTCGCCCAGCTAGAGGTCGCTACGTGCTCGAGGAGTCTGAAGGCATCGTCCCTCCCTCCCCGGTGCGCCGACGAGGTGAGGCCGCGTGGGCGCGCCACGTGTCGTCGTTGGGTCGGGGTCGCGACGACCTCGTCCGCGTGGCGCCATCTGGCGGCCGCCACCGCCTTCTCGGTGACGAGACAAAGACCTCGACCCCCCCCCCCTCTCCAGTGTCGCCTGTAAAAGAATGTTGTTGGGGCAAGTGCTGCTAGCGAGCAGCACATGTGAATGCCGGCACGGCACACGAGGGGATGGGTGGCCAGCACCACGCCCGGCGGCCGCCTTTGCCACCCCGAATGGCGATGTTCACACACCGCACCGGGTAGTCGTTTGAGGCCGAGTCGACCTAGGGGAGGCCCACGACCGGTTCAGATATATCCGTCGAACTCGGGTCGCCGGGTTCGTAGCGCAGCGTAGCGCTAACCGCTGCGCCACCGCTCGCCCGTAATGAATCCACTCCACGCGCGCCCCGGTGCTTTGTTGAATCCCAGTGGAGGGATTGGAGCGACGGCGTGAGACGAGAGGCATTCCCACGCTGGAGTCTCACAGTCGGCAGTGCACTACCTTGTGCCAAGAAGAACGCCCCTCCACCACCCCACCCCGAAATATGTCAGCACAGAACACATTTTGGCGTTTGTTTGCGAGGATGAACGTCCCTGGCGTGTCAATGAAACGCGAAACGTTCACTTCTCACGGTTTGAAATCGGCAAAATAATTGTGAGCTTGATGAGGCAATCAGCTCGCTGCTGCACGCTGTGACTCGCTGCTGCACGCTGCGACCCACAGTTGAACCCAGGCGCTCAGCGGTGCCACGACTCAGGGCCTCTGACATTCGAGCCACGGGGCCTCCTCGTTGCCACGTGGCCTTGGAGCCTCACGACCCCGCGGCGGAGTGGTGGCCGCCCGAGCTGCAGTCACGGCCACGGCGAAGCGTCAGCGGCGAGCGACGTCAAACCCGATTCTGCACCACCCCTCCCCCCTACCGACACAACACACAGCCCACCCCTTTACCAACCCGCACTGCACAGAGTGGTGAAGTATGGTCAAAACCCGCTCGCCCCTCGTGTTAGCCGGGGCCGACGATCGAAGTCGGGTCACCGGGTTGGTAGCGCACTGCGGGTTCCACCACCACTGTGCCACTGCTCCCCCCGGCCTCACACGCCCTTATTATGGGCACCATGGTGGCTAGGAGATGTTAACTCCCTCGCCTGGTGTGCAGGAGGTCGTGGGTTCGATTCCGACCCTTGACGCCTGTTATATATTTGAAGTTTTGCGTGTCTCTCCCTGTGGAGATGTTAACTCCCTCGCCTGGTGTGCAGGAGGGTCGTGGGTTCGATCTCGACCCCTGACGCCTGCTGCTGTATATTTGGAGTTTGCGTGTCTTTCTCTCCATGTGGTCGCGTGGATGTTTCTCCGCGTGCTCCGGTTTTTTCCCCTCCCCATTTAGAAACACGCGTTCACAGTATTTGGCTGCTGCTATAAATGTTCACATCATCAGCCACTTCGTTATATAGCAGCTCAGTGAGCCTTACTCGGTAAAATAAAGAACAATGTTTAGTAGTTTATTATAATTGTCCCGCAATCATCGCCTTGTCAACCACAGTGAAGGATATTATTATTGTTTAGTTCCACTCATGTTCTTATGAGTGGAGATATTTGCCTGACTGCTGACAGTAAGCCCACAAAGGCTGTGACCTGCATGGATGAGGGTCGCTCGCTTCACACTAAAGCCCATCATCATCTGCATCGCTGCGGGGGTCGCGAAAACGAGAATCACTTCCCGCAATTTAAACAGTTGTTGTGTGTGTCCTGTGTCTGATTTCGGCCCGCGTGCCCCCTCCACGTATCCGTGGATCAGACAAATGACTCGAGACACGTCGGTGTTTGGCAGCCAAGAGCAACGCATGCGGCCGCTGTAGCAAAAGGTCACAGCAACGTTCGTGGCGCAAACGGCCCTTCGCTGTGACTATGCGTGACCAATCGATGGATGAATGAGTCGCGAACGCTACCCCAGCCACAGCCCTCTCGCCTTATTGTGCACGTAATTATTATTATTAACCTGTACATAGGATCGTCGAAATATAGGGTAGACGATGATATGATTATTCAGATATCACGAGTTTATTTCGAGACTTAAGCCCATTATTGAGCTCGGAAGTTCCCTTTCAAGGCGCGCGCCTGAGCCGGAACACATCAAAGCATTCCACAATGAAAAAAATCAATAATATAAATTATGTTGTCAAATTTAATTCACACTTAAACTTTAAAGATTTACATAATAGTTAATTTCAATGAGGACATTGGTGGCAGAATAGGGATGCCTAGAGATGAAAGTAGGTGGTTCCAAATAGTTTGGGGAGCTACAATCAATCAGAATTAAAATTATAATCTTTATTTAGACTGGAGAAATCTGATAAGCTATGAAGCTCTTTAAAAAAAATCTAAATTGCGTGAGAAATCTGTGAACTATTAACAATCAGACTATCGTGGCACATGTTTTTTAGGATTGTCCAATGGTAACAATAACAACAACAGGTCAGACAAATATAGAACATATATCTACGGCCTTGTAATCGATTGGTGTACCTTTTACCCGAGTGGTAGTGCCTTACGCCGATAACCCCTATTCATTAGCAGAGTTTGACTTCTATATTGGGGGGGGGGCAGCGATTTGCTTTGTCCCTCACATTAGGAATTGCTGGTGCATATAATTAATTTATTTTTAATCTTAATTGTAAACGACTGAAAATAAATAAATAAATAACGGTGCCCAGTTTGGGCGGGACGTTGCCCCCCCCATGCCCCCCAGAAAGCTCCGCCCGTACCCCCCACCCACTCCGAGGCATTCCGAAACATACCGAAGGGGAGAAATGAATCCCCGACGGGCCGGAGACTCCATGCTGCTCGTAGCGTGCCGTGACGACAAATACGGAACAACAACAAACGGAACGGGACGCAAAGAAGCGTGGGTGGGACAGATGCGTGCGTGGAATTACACCGACACAGACGCAGATCCCACTCATATAGCCTGTAACAGACTGTCGGGGCGAGTGCTGTTATCGAGCACCTATTAAGGCCGGCACGGCACACGAGGCGGTGGGTGGCCAGCACCACGCCCGGCCGCCTTTGTCTCCCCCAGTGGCGATGTTTACACACCGCACCGGGTGCTCATTTGAGGCTGAGTGCATTTGATAACGCACGGATTCGTGTCGTCATCCAAGCTGCTGAGTCAGCGGGGCTTGGGTCGTGACGCGTCAGAAGGGACTACTACAGACAAAAATCCGAGGGGGGTCATGGAGTGGCAGCCAATGGAATGGAATGCGTCCGGAGAGGTCGTAGAACCGAAGGCGATGGAGCGATGGAATCAGTTCGTGAGCAGGCGACGCGCGGTGGGGATTGTTACATCGCAGCTGGAAGGCGTCCGTCTAGCAGTGGATTGAGCACGGCTCACGACGCGATGTGGAGATGCGCGGCCAGGCGCACGGCGATGGTGGCAGCGTGGAGCTGCGACGGCGCCGCGGGGATCAGCGGTCTGGCTGACTCGGGGGGAGGGGAGCGGGAGGAGGAGAGGGAGGAGGATGAGAGGAAGGAGGAGAGGGAGGAGGAGGAGCGGGGTTCCTCTTCTCGCGCTGGGAATTAAAGCACAGACACGCACAGCGCCTCATCTATATTTATGCCCAAAGACAAATATCTCCCGTGTAGCCTTAACAGGCTACTGGGGCAAGTGCTGTTAGTGAGCAGCACCTATGAAGACCGCCACGGCAATATGGGGAGCAGTGGCGCAGTGGTTAGCGCACTGCGCTACAAATCCGGCGGCGCCCCAGTTCGATTCCCCCGCTCGAGGCCAGCTTCAGCGACAACTCTCCGATCCGTTACCATGGATCTCCCCTTGGTCGACTCAGCCTTAAATGAGTACATGGTGCGGCGTGCAATGAAATAATCAGTACGTGCTGGGAAGACGAAAGCGGCCGGGCGTGGTTCTCCCCACAATGCCCCCCTCGTGCACCGTGCCGGCCTTCGTAGGTGCTCGCTAAGAACACTTGCTCCCAGCCGCCTGCCGTTGCGAGAAAGGGAATCTTTGTCTTTGTCATGTGCAGTGCGATTAACATTGGCGACGACGATGATAGCACAGAGGGGTCATGAAACTGACGATTGATGACGCTACTCATGATGATGATGATTATTCCGACGGCGCTGCTGATGGTAATGATGACGCTTTCTCTGTGATGCTGCTGATGATGATGATGGTGACGAGGTGGTGGGGGCAGGGGGGGCGTGATTACGATGATCGTGACGTCACTGATAGCAGATGAATATTCTGATAATGACGACGACACTGATACTGATTATTCTCGCATTGATCGTGGTTATAATGAATAACGTGAATTTGAATTAGAAAGCGCCCTCTGAATAAGATCGGGGGTGCTGTTTCTGTATGAACAGCTCTGGGGTGCGGTAGTGCAGTGGTCAGTGCGCTGCACTGCGAACCTGGCCAACCCCAGTTCGATTCCCTCTCAAGGCCACCAACACACCGGTGACGATGATCTGACCCGGTGCTGAGCCTCCCCTAGGTCGACTCAGCCTCAATTAAGTGCCGTACGTGGCGTGTGTGAATACTGCATCGCTACTCGGGTGACAAAGGCGGATCGGCCGGGCGTGGTGCTGGCCACCCACCCCATAGTGCGCCATGCACTTGCCCCCACAGTCGGTTAAAGGCTACACGGGGGCTGCTCGCCTCTGTTGTATCGATATGCCCCTCATACGGGGATCGTCATTCCCAGGCTGTTGCGCACTCTGCCATGAGAATATAATGCAGCTTCTGGCTCAATACATCAGTGGCCTTTATTCACTGTCTCTGACAATGACGCACTGTGCCGCGGTGACGAGGATGAATTACAAGGCACGACGATAATCTCGCCTGGCGAATAATCGGCGTGGCCACGATCGCGAGACAATAACCCAGCGGTTGGTAGCCATGGCAATGATGTTGTCGCTGGCATTGCTGCTGCTGATGATGATGAGGCTCCTTTTGTTGATGCTGATACTTCTGCTGATACCGCTGCTGCTGATACCGTTGCTGCTGCTGCTGATGCTGCCGCTGATACCGCTGCTGCTGCTGTTGCTGCTGATGCTTCTGATACCGTTGCTGCCAATGCTGCTAATGCTGCTGCTGATAGCTTTGCTATTCCTGCTGCTGCTGTTGCTGATAATGTTGCTCCTGCTGTTGATGCTGATACTGCTGATACCGTGGCTGCTGCTGCTGCTGATACCGTTGCTCTTCCTGCTGTTGCTGATGCTGCTGCTGATACTGTTGATTCTGCTATTGATGCTGATACTGCTGATACAGCTGCTCTTCCTGCTGTTGCTGATGCTGCTGCTGATACTGTTGGGTCGCTCAATTGATCCGGCCAGGGAGGGAGGGAGGGAGGCACAGATGATTGCTCCGCTTGCTTGTCAATTTTTTTGCGGCGATAGTCGTGATCAGTCATCATTGATGAACAAACCCCCGAAGCACAAGCCCGCGTTGGTAGGCCCTTGCGTGAGATCTCCTAGCACGCGGGCTGCTGTCCCACTGGACATCTTCATAGCTCATCGGATTTCTCCAGGATAAATCAATTGATTCTAAATCTCACCACACGATGCCAAAACTCTCACTTTAAAAAAAAACCCCATGCCAATTGGATAGGCATGCAGGAGTGAATATGTCCGTGTCATTTCCCATTGTATTCCACCTGGCACCGCGGGGTTGGCACGGGGCACGCCACGCGCGCACAATTAGCCCAGTGCACGGTGTCTGAGCATGCCCCATGGGCTGGCTCAGCCTGCAGTCGGTTGAACGCGGAATTAGCAAAGGATAGCGGGCGAATCACAACGTGCGTGCATTGGTGCCCAGTAAGAGATCGCGAGCATGATTCTATCCTGAAGTGCGTTCAACTTCTTTCGCATGACGTCACGCCGTGCCGTCACGTGTTGCTGTTTGACTGGACTTCGCCAACACTGTTCAGTTGTCACTCGTCGCCAGCGATGTTAGCCTTGGCCGGGATTCGAACTCGGGTTGGGGAGACGGGCTGGGGGTGGTGGGGGGAAGGCAACAGTAAAGTGCGCTAACCACAGCGCCACCGCTCCCCTTCGCCCCGCGCACACGCACTCACAATCACGGCGACACGCGTCAATTACTCGAAACACTGCGGCAAAATAGGCCGCATGTGTCCTGGAAAATAACCCCTTGCCTCCTGCGTGTTTATCTACCAGCTCAATTATTGAAGTGAGCGAATTGCCCTGCAATGGCAACAAAGACATCGCGCGAAAAGTCTCGTCGTATTTGTACTTTTTTACACGAATGCTTTCATCGAAATGTTATCCGCCGCATGTATACGCACGCTCCACGATGCGTGCGTATCCCACGCGCGCTCGGCGTGAACAGTGGTGGAGCGGCGGTGTCGGTGCCAACGTCTACGAACCCGGCGGGCCGAGTTCAATTCCCCGCTCACGGTACCGGGTCCGCGCGAGTCTCTCCGGCAGGTCGACTCAGCACCAAATGAGCGAGTACTGCAGTGCCCGATGCGGAGTGTCAACGTCGACACCGAGAAGACTTTAGGCCACGTGCTTCTGGCCACGGTCCTCCGTCGGTGCTCGCTAACAGCACTTGCACCAACAGGCTCTTGAAGGTTGACTTAAAGCTCTCGTGACTGCAGGAATTCACATTCTTTGGGTCTTTCGGTAAAGTCATGGAGATAGGTTCAAAGAAAATAACCAAAAACGACGACGTTTCGATCGCAACACAAGCGTTCGTCTTCCTGATGACGAGCGCTTGTGTTGCGATCGAAACGTAGTTTAAAAAATAATTTTTTGCTATTTTCTTTGAACCTATCCACGTGACTTTACCGAAAAACCCAAAGAATAGGCTCGTAAAGGTTACATGGGGGACGGGGGGATCTTTGTCTGTGTGTGTGTGGTATTTTAGTCCGCACTTTGCTACGCCGCTCGGCGTCTTCCATGCTGCGGTAGGATTCCGAAATCGACATTGAGGCTCCACACGAAGACAACGATCCCCCGTATAGCCTGAACAGACTGTTGGGGCAAGGGCTGTTAGAGAGCACCTATAAAGGCCGGCATGGCACACGAGGGGGTGGGTGGCCAACACCACGCGCGGCCGCCTTTGTCTCCCCAGTGGCGATGTTTACACATCGCACCAGGCGCTCATTTGAGGCTGAGTCGACCTAGGGGAGGCCCGGGACCGGTTCAGATAATCGTCGCACGTACCGGGTCGCCAGCTCGGTGTTTTATTTCTGAGCACTGTGATGAGGACCCCGGACGAAGTCGGGGGTGCTAACGCGAGCGATCGTGCACATCGTACACTCGCGTAACGACCGCGCGTGCCTAATTATAACACCACGGACGTTACGATTGTTCCTAAGGGTTTACTTAAAGCAGGAGGCGCGGCGGAGGGGGGCTTGTTACAAAGCTGACCGAGTTTTGTCTCTGTGCGAGGCGCGCGTGTCACCACCCTGCCACACGTGAACGCGCGCCACGTGCGCTGGGGTCGTCGCTCTGACAGCAGCGTCGCGCACGCTCTGCCGAAATCGTGACGATGATGACGACGGTGGTGGTGGTGATGGGGGCTGTCCCCTCGCATCACGAACCTCACGTGGAATGCCCCCCCCACTCCACCCACCACTCCACCCCACCCCCCACTCCCCGCCCCATTAGTTTGGGGCTCTTGCGGTGGCACGCCATGATTAGCGCGCTGCGCTGTGGTTTCCCGGAGAGGTGAGTTCGAATCCGGTCCATGACGAACAGCAGTGGCACTAAGTGATACGTCTGAACCAGTTATCGTGCCCCCCCCCGCCCAGCTGGCCCCCAACACCATCGTTTTTACATCAACCCGCAATTACCAGTGTGGTGAAGTATGGTCAACACGTCTCGCGACACGGTCGGGGCGGGGGGGTCGAAAGGCATCAATCCAGCAGTGGATTGACGAACGATAAGAACAACACACTGTGAAGGACCGGAGCACGAGGTTACGTGGCCGGACCCACGCTCGACCGCCTTTGTCTCCCCAGTGGCGATGTTTATACACCGCACCCAGGTACTCATTTGCGGCTGAGTCGACCTAGGGGAGGCCCAGGACCGGGTCAGATAATCGTCATTGGTGTTGGTGGCCGTGAACTGGAATCAAACTCGAGTCGCCGGGTTCGTAGCGCATTGCGATGACCGCTGCACGAATTCTCCCCACGTATACGCGCGTACACACATAGTACGTGTACACACACAGTACGTGTACACACACAACACGTGTACACACACACTATGTGAACACACACACAGCACGTGTACACACACACACTATGTGTACACACACAGTACCTGTACACACACAACGTGTACACACACAGCACGTGTACACACACAGTACCTGTACACACACACTACGTGTACACACACACAGTGTGTACGTACACACTGTGTGTACACACACACACTACGTGTACACACACACTATGTTTACACACACACTATGTTTACACACACACACACACACTATGTGTATACACACACTACGTGTACACACACACTATGTTTACACACTATGTGTGCACACACACTATGTGTGAACACACGCGCAGTAACTAATCTGCGATTGTGAACAGACGGACGGCGTTGAAGCGTGCTGCGATAAACAATTCAAGCGAACAAAAACTCCCCTTTTGTAAACCAAGGATACGAGTGTACATCACGGACAGGCATGTGCACCACTCCTGTGCCGATAGGTACGTCTGGATACACACACACACACACGTATCTCATTCATCATCATCAGCAGCAGCAGCCATGGTCACTCCCCTGCTGGATGGAGAATTTCCAAAGCCGTCACTAGCGCCTCTCACGACGCAACGCACCTGCGTAACGTACGGCACATTGAACTTCTTTCGCACCGTACGTAGCCAACCGAGCTCATCGGAGGTGCGGGGGGAGGAAAACAAACTGAAGGTAAAAAAGCAGTTCTGAAGAAATGCGTTTTCACTCGCCACACTATAAATCGTATTCACGTCTGGGTTGGCAGAAACATAATCGCAGTTTTTTTCTAAATTAGTTTTCCCTCTGACGGGTCAGGGCAAAACGGCACGACTCTACAGCCCCTTGTCAATCCAGTGCAGGATGAAGGACGAAGGCGTCCCCACGCCGTGTGGGTTGTGGAAGTTCTCTGGCCATTCATCGCCACGCCGTGATTGTTGTTGAGGCTGGTTCGGCTGTCGCTTGAGAAATCATTCGCTACTGATGTTAGCCCTGGCCCCGAATCGAACTCAGATTGTCGGGTTCGTGTGTGTGGAGCTCGAATTGCCGCGTCACCGTTCCATGCACGCGAATAATACACAAAGACAAAGATCCCCCACCCGCTCCCGGATAGCCTCAACAGACTGTCGGGGCAAGTGCTATTAGCGAGTCGCACCTATGCAGGCGGCACGGCACACGAGGAGGTGGGGTGGTCAGCACCGTGCCCGGCCGCCTATGTCTCCCTAGTGGCGATATTACACACCGCACCAGTTACTCGATTGTGGCTAAGTCGACCTAGGTGAAGGCCCAGAGGGCCGGTTCAGATATAATCGTCACCGGTGTTGCCCGTGAGCGCTAACCCCTGCGCCACCGCTCCCCATGATAATCATAACAAGCACACACACGCACAGGAACACATCGCTCCGCAGTGTGTTGAGCGCACAGACAGACGCGGGGCAGTGGAGGGAGTCTAAATGTGAGTTGCAACGGACGGTGCTGCGAGGAAAGCCGTGCAGCAGCCAGAGGCATGCGTACAGGCAGCTGCTGCTGCTGCACCTTCGAATAACACTGTTGGCTACGTACGGTGTGAAAGAAGTTGAACATACGTATTGGTAGATAGAGTGTGTATGTACGTACCTTGTGTGTGTGTGGGGGGGGGGGTGTTGCAGTTAGCGCGCTGCGCTACGAACCCGGCAACCTGAGTTCGATTCCCGCTCACGCCCACCAACGCCGGTGACGATTATCTGAACCGGTCCTGGGCCTCTCCTACGTCGACTCTGCCTCAAATGAGTACCTGATGCAGTGTGTAAGCATTGCCACTGGGGATACAAAGGCGGCCAAGCGTAGTGCTGGCCACCCACGCCCTCGTGTGCTGTGCTGACCTTCATAGGTGCTCGCTAACAGCACTTGCCTCAACCGTTTGTTAAGAGCTACACGGGGGATCTTTGTCTTTGGGGGTGGAGGGGGGGAGGTAGTGTGTTTGGTGGTTAGCGCACTGCGTTGAAAACCTAGCGAGCTGAGTTCGATACCCGCTCACAGTTTAATCGGTGGTTGGTGTGATGAACATCGTCACGGGGGAGACAAAGGCGGCCGGGCGTGGTGCTGCCCACACCACTTCCTCGTCCGCTGTGATGGCCTACGTGGGTGTTGGATAACCACACTTGCCCCCTAACAGCCTGAAACGGCTGTACGGGGGATCTTTACCTTTATCTCTGTGTGAGACATTGCGCGCAGATGGGATGCGTTGTAATGGTCGCGTGAACACGTGGACTCGCTAGACGCCCAATGAGACGAACGCGCCCGTTAGAAGCAGACCCACGCAATGCACACGTGGACGGAACAGAGGTGAGAAATTTGACACAAGTTAACAGTGTGGTGCACCCACATACACACACACACTGAGATCTACATCTTAATTTCATTCCGCTTTATTAACTCAGACAGCGTCAATTGCTGAGCCGAGCGCGTCACGTGGGACGTGTTAAGCAATCATCGGGTGCGTGCGATGCGTAACGAGTTTAATTTGGAAAAAACGGAGCGTGGTGGTGGTGGGTTGTTGTGGTGGTGGTGGGTTGTTGTTGTGGTGGTGGTGGGTTGTTGTTGTGGTGGTGGTGGGTTGTTGTTGTGGTGGTGGTGGGTTGTTGTTGTGGTGGTGGTGGGTTGTTGTTGTGGTGGTGGTGGGTTGTTGTTGTGGTGGTGGTGGGTTGTTGTTGTGGTGGTGGTGGGTTGTTGTTGTGGTGGTGGTGGGTTGTTGTTGTGGTGGTGGTGGGTTGTTGTTGTGGTGGTGGTGGGTTGTTGTTGTGGTGGTGGTGGGTTGTTGTGGTGGTGGTGGGTTGTTGTTGTGGTGGGTTGTTGTTGTGGTGGTGGGTTGTTGTTGTGGTGGTGGTGGGTTGTTGTTGTGGTGGTGGTGGGTTGTTGTTGTGGTGGTGGGTTGTTGTTGTGGTGGTGGTGGGTTGTTGTTGTGGTGGTGGTGGGTTGTTGTTGTTGTGGTGGGTTGTTGTTGTGGTGGTGGTGGGTTGTTGTTGTGGTAGTGGTGGATTGTTGTTGTGGTGGTGGTGGGTTGTTGTTGTGGTGGTGGTGGGTTGTTGTTGTGGTGGTGGTGGGTTGTGGTGGTGGTGGGTTGTTGTGGTGGTGGTGGGTTGTTGTGGTGGTGGTGGGTTGTTGTGGTGGGTTGTTGTGGTGGTGGTGGGTTGTTGTGGTGGGTTGTTGTGGTGGTGGTGGGTTGTTGTGGTGGTGGTGGGTTGTTGTGGTGGTGGTGGGTTGTTGTGGTGGGTGAGAGGGCCGCGATGACTGGAGTTTGGGAAACCCCGCATGAAGGCCTCTCCAAGGCCGCCGCCGTCTCTCACGCGCCTGCGATGTAACGATCCACCCAGCTGCACCCCGCATACGGTGGCAAGGAGATGTTAACTCCCTCGCCTGGTACACAGGAGGTCGTGCGTTCGATCCCGACCCTGACGCCTGCTGCTGTATATTTGTAGTCTGCGTGTCTCTCTCTCTCCCCGTGGTCGCGTGGATTTTGCTGCGGGGCCTCCGATTTCCCCCGCCCCCTCCCTCCACATTTAGAATCGCCATATGTTTAGGGTATTTCGCTACTGTTATGCATGTTGACGTGACGATGAGCCCACTTCGTTGAGCTATCATTTGTGATTTGCCAGGTCGTTTTCTAAAAACAGAGCTGCACTGCTCAGGCCTGTGCCGAGCCACCGCCGCCACCTTCACAGCCGATTCGCTGTCGTAGCTGCATCCTCCACGGTGAACGTCCTCTCGGAAGCGTTCCATTCTAAACTAATTTAAAACTATATTTAATGTTTTTTATCTTACCAGAAAAACGTCCACTAAGCTCTTCTTTTTGATATTAGTCCATGGGACCCAGACGAGATATCTGACTCACCGGCACCATCTGAGGTTCTATAACTTCAGCGCTTACAATTGCGCGAACGTGGCCAACGCCAGCAAGTCACGCGATGGTCATCATAGGTGAGTGGATAATTAATCAAGAAATTCACTCTCAGCGGCCACATCGATCATTCGGCGCCACGGCAGTTTGTTGCTGCCTTAGTTGGGACCAATTTCTGCTCACGGACTGTGTGGAGAGACGGAGTGAAATTCAGCTTTTATTGGGCTTTTAAAGTTACGTATTTATTCAGGAAAGCTGCTCCGATTCCTATGACTCGTTTTTTTCATGCGGGTCCTGCTGCTGCCGCCGCATTGGAGATTTTTATTTTATTCGTAAGACGTTTCCGGCGAATTCACGAGTCGTGTTCCATCATACGCGTGGGAGTTAAAGCGGAGCACACGGAGAAAACGGACAAACAAAAAGCCCCACGCCTTGCGCGAGGAGATCGCCTTTATTCCACCACAGAAACGTCGCCTGCTCGCAGTGACGTCTCGCGCCCCCCCCCCTCCCTCTCGTGCACGACACCTTTCTCTCTGGCTTATGGTGGCGCTCTGTCACTCGGGGCTCCGGCCGAAGGGCTGTTGGGCCGACGGCAACCCGGGGCTCGCGCGAACCTCATCCCCGCGAGCGCGTTCATAAATACCCAGTGGCCTCGTGATCGCATTATCGGCTCAGGGGGTGTGCGGAATCGCTCAGGTGGCGGTTCCCCATAAAAAAAAAACATCCCACGGTGGTTGCCAAGGGGGCCCCAACTCATAGCTTTGACCAACAGGGGGGGGGGCGAGGCACCCCCTGCCCCCACGCTAGCTACGCCACTGATTATACTCCGACAATAAACATCTCTGCAATTGCCTTCCAATAACATTGTCAACGGCATCGCACCACTTTACACTCAACAGCTGATACCACGACCCCAATCCCCGCCGCCCCTACGTACGCGCACCGTCGCGACCTCTCCCATTCGCCGATCCACATCACCGTGCCCCACGTGCCGACAACTCGACCTGCGGGTCACCGAATCACCGCTGCCGCTGCTGCTGCCACTCGTGGTGAGACACAGGGCGATCTCACCACTCGCCCTGTGTGTATCTCTTCTCTAACCGATTGCCGGTGGAGTCCCGACTACTTTGCAGTATTTGCGAATCAGAATCTTTGGTTAGACCGGAGGAGGAATCCGATGAGCTGCGAAGCTCTTCATCACGGATGTCCAGTCGGGGCACGGGGTCATCGGCGGGGCATTTATATTTCCCAATTTCGTGCATGGCGCACTGAGATCCCGGGATGAATTGCGCCTTTCATGAATGTCAATTATTATTATTGTTCATTCAAGACGCGAGAGACGCGGCTGCATCGCATCTGGGTTATTTTATTTAATTGCCCGCATCTACATTGGGCAATAATGAATCACGCATGCGCAGGCGACTGTGATTATGCGAACCTCAACCGCGCGTGGCTCTCACCTGCTCAGATATGGACACAAACACAAAGACTCCCCCCAAATCGGCTCCCCCATGGAGCCTATTTAACAAGCAACTGGGGCACGTGCTGTTTGCGAGTAGCACCGATGAAGGCCGGGACGGATCACAAGGGGATGGGTGGCCAACACCACGCCCGGCCGCCTTTGTCTCCCTAGCGGCGATG